>NC_140773.1:112309301-114809301 GCF_044657685.1 Stegodyphus dumicola | reverse complement strand
AGGATCTCGCTACAATATCCAATAATTGGTTGAATATATAATTTGTGAGTAGTCACCAATGTCTCTCTGTCACAGCCTTACCTCGAGAAAGCCAGATGTTTTGATTTTTTTTGGTTTTTGAGATTACGGCAAAGCCTCGAAGGCTATCTTTCTAAGATGAGGGAAGCCTTCGTGGAGGACGATATAAGGGAAACTAGCTCGTATACACGTTACACATAATTAAAACCACGGAAACGCCCATGCATGCAGCCAGCGCGTTCTCGGGATTCGAAAGTCGGACTGAACTACCAGTGTTCAGCGACTTTACCGCTCAAACTGGTGGGCACAAGGAAGACGTTTTTAGACAGAAAGTCTTCTCACGGCTTTATGTTTCAAAATTTTCGCATGTTTCTTCCAAATTAAGCCTGGATCGAGAAGGCAATCCAAATACACTCTTTTGCAAAAAAATCGAAGCACCAACAATGACTTTTGCGATCGTGACGAAATTTGGTATGCAAAAACATCTAGATCGAACATGCAAACGAACAGGAATTGCGATCATAGCGCGCATTTCTAATGCACAATTCAAGTATAAAACCAGTAACAGAGGCTGAAAATTTTTTCTTTTTTTTTGCTGCAATTGTAATTCCGTAAAGAAGCAACTAAAGATGCCATTACGACGATATCTAAGACCTTACAGACAACTAAACGACTTCGAACGTGGTAGCGTTGTAGGGTTCCGTGAAGCTGGGTTGTCATACCGAGCAATAGGCCGCCACCTGCAGTGTACAGACACTGCTGTGCAAAGATGTTGGCAGCAATGATTGCTACAAGGAAATTGCTGACGAAATGAAGGCTTTGGAAGGCCAAGGAGCACAAATGCGAGGCAAGATAGGATGATTGTTTGCCAGGCCCGAACCGCCCCAACGGTATCATCATCAACGCACTACAGCCACGTCTATACCTCTCGTGCTACCGTCCACCATCTCACGGCGCTTGTTTTGAGGCCGGATTACGCTCACAGAGGCCTTTAAGACGTTTGCCTTTGACCCCACAACATCGGCGGAGTCGTCTGGAGTGGTGTCGGAGCCGCTCATCATGGCTGCCATCAGACTGGCATCGTATAGTGTTCTGCCATGAATCCCGCTTCTCTCTTGAAACAGATGACACACCGTGTTCGTGTCTGGAGAGGACGGGGGCAGTGGTCCCAATCAGCCTTTGTTTTACAAAGGCATACAGCCATAACCCCTGGTGGGATGGTGTGTGTTGCTATTTCTTATGACTGCAGGTTATCTTTAGTCATCCTCCGTACATCTTTAACAGCTCAGCGATATGTTGATACCATCCTGCTGCTGGTTGCATTACCCTTCATGGTACGTCATCCTGGAACCATTTTCCAACAAGATAAGTTACATCCACATACCGCTCGCATATTTCTGGACTGCCTCCGCGCGGTTGATACTCTTCCTTGGCCAGCAAGGTCACCAGACGTTTCACCAATCGAGAATGTCTGTGACGTAGTAGGGCGCCAGATTCGGGCACCAAAAAATATCGCAGATCTGGAACGAGAACTGATGAATGCCTGTCAGAATGTGATACAGGATGACATTAGGAATCTCTACCACTCCTTGCCTCGACGAATTCAAACATGCATTGCCGCCAGGGGCGGTTCGACCAACTACTAATTTGAACACTCAATGGATGATTGTGAGCCGTGTACAGCTAATATGACCTTGATTTTTTAATCATTTTATTATCTGTGCATGAGATACACACATATTCAATTTCATGAAAACCAACCACTTCCTTTATGGTGCTTCAATTTTTTTTTGCAAAAGAGTGTATTTAGTATAGTGCTACTGCCTCATCCGTGACCATGAGCGCAAACACGCATGCACCATTCAGACCGAATTTTTCTCAAAATAGGATGAAAGGATGGGGACTTTCTTTCCTTCGAGAATTTAAGTTCTCTCTTTTCGGAGAAGGGAAAACCTTCACTTGACCTTTCACGTCACTGCAAGTAATAATACCCCTTTTGGATGAGTTTGTTTGTTTTAGCAGAATGCTAGACAAGTTTGCGTTTGAGATGGTCGAACTATAAAATCATTGTGCTGAACATCTACATCCTTATATGTCAAATTCGGGGTAAAAGGCTATTTGTTCAGAGTGAAGAACTGGTAAATTGCTCTTATCCTGATTTACTCTCATACCATATTTTGACACCAATACTCCAGCTCTTTCAGAGCACTATTAACAGTCTTATTTAAACAATCCCGATTTTTTTTAGAAGCACTACTCCAGATAACCAAATAGTCAGCAGAAATCCGTCCACGGTGCCAGTGTTCGGTAAATCATTAATAAAAAAATTAAAAAGAATTAAACTGACGACTGTTCCTTTGGGAAGGCCAGTTTTAGTCTGTTTAAATCTAGAAATAGAGCAGTCGTATCTAACAGCAGAAAAACACCGTGAAAAGAAATTCTTAATCCATAAAAATATCCTGCCATTTAAAGTTTTGTAATTTTTGAATATTACGTAGTCGCCATACTTTATCATAAAAATATTCAAAGTCTGTAAATGTTACCAAGACAGAGAAACGTTTCTCTAAAGACTCCTTAATGGCTTGACTAATATAATAGACCTGTTGGACAGTGCAATGATATTTTCTGAATCCAGCTTGTTTAGGAGACAAAAGACTGTTACGCTTTAGAAACCAAGTTAGTCTAGAGTCTATTACCTTTTCCATAATCTTCGACAAAACACTAGTCAGGGCAATAGGTAAGATAGCTTTTAATATTATCTGCAGGTTTATCCTTTTTCAAAATACGGATTATAATAACTTTTTTCACATAGTGGGTACGTAAAAGTTCTATGATTAAAAATAGATAGAGGTGTCATTCTAACTATGATTAAAATAGATAAACGTGTCATTTGAGCATTATATCCTAAGTATTTAATAAACTCTGGATGTATATTATCTGGGCCTACCAATAGCTTCTTTTAGTTCCAAAAATTCAAAGTCTCCAGTAAAAAAAACTCTTGTCCAGTTCCCATAGTCCCGTGGAAGTCCCTGATGAGTTTCCTTATCAGCTTTTCATCTCCCTTAAGTTTACCACTTAGGCGCTGATTCGAAGCATAAAAATTCATAAAACCGTTAGAAATATCCTTGTCAATTTTTAAAGCCTTTTCTTTAAAAATGATAGGTACCCGTGGGGAAGGGATCGTCACATTTCAATTTATTTACAAATTTAAAAATCATACCTCCGTCTTTACGGTAGTCAATATTATTTATAAAAATAATGAAGCACCTGCGCTTTGCTAAATTAATTTCTTTACGGAGACCTGCAATAACCTTTCTCCAATTTCTGACATCTTCCTGGTTCTTAGAAGTTTCAGCCTAAGTGCGCGCTTGAACTTGAATGAGGATAGTAACCGTATAGATTGCCCAGTCTGATTTACAGTCTTAAAATCCTATGAAACATATGTCTGGAACGGTTTTGGAAGAATACGTGCAATTTGCCAAAACTCTCCAGGACCTGAAAAGAGCGTAGCTTCAGAAGTAGGATCGACTGCTTTTTACATGGATCTATAAACTACTTTATTTCTAGTATGAAGTAACATTGTAAGAATTATACCACTGCTAGAAGCGAAAATATCTCCCATGAGCCTTCTGTTTTATTTGATCGTGCAAGTTCTGTTTTAGATCTTCCTACGCCGATCGGCCTTAAGTACGATGATCGCGTCCACAGTGACTGTTATATGTTTGAGGATTATATCAGCCTATGTCCGTATCATATTTTATCAAAATGTGTCTATCAGTTTTGGAGATAATCGACCAAATGGAAAAATTCATTTAATTTTAAACAACAGTGTTTTTATTATAAAAACAATATTTAATTAAGAAACTTATCATTTTTACCTCAAAGTTACAAAGTTTTATTTAATGTAACATAGATTCTTTTATTATAATTTCTTAAAAATATTTTTTTCAACTTTTCTATGTTTACCTTTTATTATGTTTTGTTGATAGAAAAGAAACAAAGAAGCTAACCAGGTTTTCAAAACATATCTTCATTAAATTTTATTTCCATCTCATTGGGAGTAGCCTTGTTTAGATTCATGTTCAGATCCACGTGCTTGCGCCATGAATGTAATGTTCCATGGAAGTCTTTCAGTCGAAATGTGGCTAATATCCTCCTTCTTCCTTTATGTGTTCTTTATGGACTCAGAATAGGATGGTTTAAATAAGATTTCGGCCAGAGAAATAAAAAATAAAACAGTCTAAGGTGCGAATTGGGGCAACTAAAATACTGAAATTGTGCCACAGAGAGAGCTGTTAGCCTAAGATGGAATCATAAAGAATGTTTACCATCTCAAAAGAGATTCTTTAGTTTCATCCAAATCACGGTCCCGAGGCCGGGTCGACAAGTACAGCATTCAATAAAAATTAGAAAATCTTTTCACATAGAAAATGAAGAATTTACACTATTGTATCACATTGAGTGTATTACTATATTTTGTAGTACTATATTTGCACAGTGTAGTCTAATAGAGAGCGGTATATTCGCAAACACCGAGCCAAAACGTTTTTATGATAGTGTAAAACACACAAGCAGTATGCTGTTGTTGATGCCATATGAAGGACTGTGCCATATGAAGGGTATGGGACATGGTGCCATATGAACGATGTGTGCCATATGAAGGACTATGGCGAAATGAATTTCTCTGAAAATCTGATGTGTTTTCAGGAAGCAGTGGTTTGGTTTCTGTGACTCAACTATTTCCCCATCCTACTTTTACTGAAGTCTTCTAGATGAATATCGTCTCTTAACTATGCTCTGAAATGTCACATTAGCGATCTCATCTAGAGAGACGGTTTCTGAGTGACAGTTCCATTTGCATAGAAATATTACAAATTTTGTTTTTGATTCACTTAGCTTCTCTTGTTCTCTCTAATCTAAGAGAATTTAGAGTATTTCACAAGCCTGTTATTTCGACTCAGGTTAATGATATGAACTAAGCTTTCATCGCTTGTGATGATAGAATTCATATGAAGTTGTAGAAAGTGTTAAACACAGTTCGATTACTTGACATCTAATTCAGTTACTAGATCCTACTAGACAGGGTGCATGCGCGGAGTCTGTGAGCAGATAAAGTAAAAGACAAAGTTGAGAATACAAGCCAAATTTCATTGAGGTAAATTTGAAAATTTTAATGTAGCTGATCTTGTCAGAGATCATTTTGGTTACCGGGTATTTTTGGTTTCATGAGTATCTTCTTTGGCATTTAAGGTGAAAGCTACCCAAAAATTTTATAACACAGAAATAGGTGAATCTGAACTTTCTTGTTTAGAAACTTATGTAGGGCTTTTAATGTTAAGGTTGTAAAATATAGAAAAGATAATTTAAATAATAATAATTAAAACATCGCGAATGTGGGTGATTACTTTCATTATCGAAATTTCAAGAGTTCTTGTTAAATTTTTAGATTCAAAACAATGATATGGAAATAAGTAGCCGAATCAATAAAAGATGTCTCATTTATAAAAGCCATTAACTTTTTAAAATTTAAAGCATGTAAGTTCCTTTAATTAGTAATTTCTGAGAAAAAAATAGGAATGAAATATTTACTTGTAGATTCTAATTTTAAAAACAGGAAAGTAAACATTTGAGTCTCATTACATACATTTATTATGTTACTTTATTAAGCTTAAAATTCTAAAAGAATTAAATAAGCAAGACTCTTAATTGAACACGAATTAAAACTTAATTTATGCACTTCAGAGGCATTTTGTGACTGATTTTACCAGAAAATATTCATGTTACCAAATATAAAAAGACTTTAGAAGAATAAATTAATACACCAATTTTTTTATCCGTTGGATATTTGAATAATTATTAATTTGAGATTAAATTTTAATTAATGGGGAGATAATTTTTATTGAGTGTAACAAAGCAAAATCTTTTTTCCGGCTATGCTTAAAATTCAAACTTCGGTTTTCTACTAAAGATTAATTTCAAAATTACCTAAAAATTAATTCATCCGACTAAAGAAGCAAACTTGATATCTATTGCAACTATGTTGATTAGAAAAGAGGATTTTTAAGTTCCATATAAAGTTTTCTTTTGAAGGCAACGAAATAAATTAGTTATCTAATTACTAAAATAGAAAAATGTCTGCTTTCTACGATGCCATTTCTCTATTTTTTCCAGAAAAGTAATTCTGAAGATAATTCTTTATGTGAAAATTATTATCCACAAATGGTGCTAAGTCTGAATAACGAAGAAAATTCTGAACATTTCTTTTTATTAATTCCTGGTCGTCTAATCGGCAGCAGAAGCGAATTCTTTCTCGAAGGGTCACGACTCGAATCCCAGGTAAAACATGAACATTTTTAACTTCTTTTTACAACATTGTCGGATTTACAGCAAACAAACAAATAAAAAAAGATATAGTTTATATTAATAGGTAGCAAGTTTTAGAACATATCTAAGCACATTTATATAATATAAGAAGAAAGCACATTAAATTAAAAAAAAACATACAAAAAGCACATGTAAACTTACATAACATCAACAGGGTAACTGGTACTAGAATATATCTAAGCAATATTAATGTAACTGATAAATAGAATAATCAGACTTACTGAGATATAAAAACAAACAAGCAAATAAAAAATAAGCTTATATATTTACATCAATAGGTAAATACTAACAGAATATATCTAAGCAGATTAATGTAATGAATAGAGAGGATACAAAACGAAAGCATGCAAGATTAGCCGTGACAGTAATAAGACCAATAGTACAATAAGAATGTGTACGCGCAAATCATACAAAACATTCTACACATTGTAACAAAATACACCTGATGAAACTGAGATAAAAATAGTGCTTAACACTATTTTTATCTCAGTTTAGTTACTTAGTCTAGAAGGTAGAATATGCTGCACTGGATATGGCTATCTGCGTAAGGGCTGGAATGCCTTCGTGGAGAAGATTATAAGGGAAACTGGCTCATATTTATGTTACACTTAGGAAAGGCCACGAATCCTCCCATTGAGCTAGCCCTTTCACTAGGATATGAAGCCAGGGTGAATTACCAGTGTTTAATGACCTTATTCTCTCGGCCGCTCATGGGCCTATAGTATGTGCTAATATGAAAGATTTTAAGAACGTTGAAGAAATAGTTTTGTGGAGTCATTAGGGTATTTCGAAGCAGGAGACGAAAAATGAGCAATGCCGTCTCTGGGACTCGAACCACGGACCTCTCGAATACGCGACGAATGTTCAGACAAAGAAGGCATGCTAAGAAGCCAGGAGAAATACCTTATATATTCCCCCTTTTAAAGGGCGACTGCGGATTAGGGGACTCAATTGCCAAATCCTGGTGATGTAGAATCATCATCCACTATCTTTTTTAGTTTGGACGCCACTGTAGACATTATGTATTTTGAAGCAGGAAAGGTGAAAAATGACCAATGACCTCGCCAAAACTCGAAACTTGGACCTTTCGAATACGCGTCGTGTGTGCAGAGCATTACACCACGAAGGCATGCTAATAAGGCGGGAGAAATACCTTATGGTTTGATAAGAAGAAGGATTAATAGATGACGCAAATGTTTATGTTCTAAGTTTTTACATGTTGCTAGATTCAGAGTAACGAATTAAAAAGTGATTCGCATACCAAAATGATAGTTTCGGCACCATTCATCCTAACCACGAATCTGCAAATTTAATAGCTTAGAAGGATGAGTTTAAACGTATAAGAACTTGAAACATTTAAAAAATTCAGATTAGGATTTCTAATCGATACCTCTCTTTCATTCATCTCATACAATATTTATATTAAGAAATTAAGTTTAAAACATTGACTGCTGTTCTCAAAATTATTTTTTTTTTTAATTCAATAGTCTTTACTAAAAGTAGGTGATGCAGCTTTCTTTAACTTAACCAGATTGACTTTAGAACCGTTCACTTCTCTTTCTTCCTTCTACAATTTTTGAAGCACATTTTTTCCTTCTAGTAACTTACTTCCTTCCTCCGTAATTTGATAAAACTGTTTTTATTTAGTCTTTCGATCAGAATTTTTTTTTCTTTTTTCCTTTCTAGAGCTTCGTTCCGCCATCTAATGGAAGCAAAAGGAAATACAAAACTTCAAGAAAAAGTACTTTTTTTTTCGTATCTAGTCTGTTAAGACTAAAATCCATTCGATGCCGTTCGAAATCAGGACAGTTTCTGACATAACTCATTGTCTTAGTTTCCGAAACGAAGCTTCTGGAAATGTAGGAGGACTTGAAATCTGCGTTTAGAAATTTATCTAAACAAAACTAGTAGTTTAGAAGGTATTTTCTCTACTCTTTCCTCATGCCTTCATGAAGTAATTGGAAGTATATTCGACACGTATTCGAGAAGTCCAGGGTTCGAGTCCCGACGAGAGTATTGCACGTTTTTCACGTCTCCTGAAAAAAAAAAAAAAAAAAAAAAAATTATTATGACAATCTATGCTAATAACTTATTCATAATTTATAATTTAAAGCAAAATCTTGTTAGATATCAAGTACGATTTAAGTATCGATTGGTTTGGACTGGATTATTTAATTAAGGGAAAGCACACGAGGGCTATCTGCCTAAAGGCAGGGATGCCTTCGTGGAGGACTTTCTAAGAGAAACTGGCTCGTATACACGCTACACATGGGGTAACCACGAAAACGCCATTGCAGCCAGCGCGTTCTCGGGATTCGAACCTCGGACCGAACTACCAGTGTTCAGCGTCTTTGCCGCTCGGCCACTGGTGGGCCCTGTTTAAGTATCGAAAACATGAAAATTCGAAACGTCTTACCATATTAGAAACCCCGTATAAGTTTAGAAATTCATTATAAACTTTTACGTAATAAAGCTGGGTTCAGGCCAATAATCAATCCTGGTATTTTTCTTCGGGAATAATGCACCGTTATTAACTGACCATCCACAGCAATCAGATTCGGGTATTTTCTATTACAAGACGATATGAGTAATTTATTTGTCATCATCTAAATGAATGGCTTCCCCGCGTTTTTTGCAAAAGGTATTCGCATAATCAGGAAATTTTAACTTTAAATACGTATTTTTTTTGCGTAATATGTAAATATTTAACGTCTTTCAGGTGTTTATGTAGTGGAATTCGCAACAGAAAATTCTGTAGTTGTAGCAATCCTTCAAAATTATCATCGCAGATCAATTCTTTTGCAAAGAGATGAGCCTACTATTAAAATGTATTAAGATAAGCCTTTATTAAAATTTTTGGCATTAAATTTATTAAAAATACTTTTCAGTTTTCTTTAGTACAGTGAATTTATTGATGATGGTCTTCGTAATGATTTTAGAAACTCATTAATGCGCTTATCTATTCCCACTTTTTTGAAAGCGTTTAATCTATTCAATGGATTTTAAAGTAATATGTCAATTCACGCTTCAAAAATCTTATGACAATGCTTTTGAGAAAATTTCTTTCCTAATAAATTATATTTTTATCATCGCATTATTAAGATATATTTAATGAATTACGATAACATTATTATTAATCAAGATGAATTTAAAATAATAATAAAATTTAAATTAATTAATGATTATAATAAATATTTAAATTAACTTTGTGATAACTGTTCATATACTTTTTTCTTGGAAAGGGCTTTGAGCTTGAGCTTTATATATTTACACCAATCATTTTTAGAGTACTTTTTAGTAGTAAATCTAGACACTAACAGTTAGTGGCAAGTTAGAAATTAAACTAGACATTTATAGTACGGGAATACCCTGTCAGTCCTTCTCGGCACTTCTATCGTTTCTTTAAAAAAGGTTTTTTATGAAATGCATGTTCTCTCGCAGAGAATGTTTCCCGTTTTTCTGTTGATTGATTCTCTGTTTAAAGATAAATTAGCCAGCACTTTTTATTTTAAAAAGCTGAGAATTACGCCCAATTTCAAAACACATTTTTCAAGATTGTGTTTGTCATCAGTAATCCTGGAATTCTGCAGTTTGTCGCAAGAGTGAAAGTTGTTCTTTCGCCTTTAAATACTATTTGTCTGCTGCAAACCACGATTAAGGAGTCATCAAGATATTGAAAGCCTCTACCCTCTAACGGTTTCCTTCAATAGAATGCAATTACGTATAAAAGAAAATGAAGAAGACATTTGGCTGGTATTCTGCAGCTAATACAGAGGCTAATTCCAGTTTCCTTACGTAGTCTTTGTTATGGGAATGGAATTTAATTTAGAAGGTGGTGTTCAACATGCTGTAGAAATTGTGAATTCCCTATAACAAGAATTCGTTAGCGATGATTTTCCACAACTCAGAGTCATTCTTGTAGAAGTTCGAAAGTCTAATTATAAGCCTACAGAAAATTCGTGAGGGTTCCAAAATTAAACGAAAGTTTAAGAACGAAGGCATTGCTTCAGACGAGCACTGAATACAACAACCAGAAAAGAAGAAAAGAATATTTTCAATTATTATGAGAAGCTTCTAAACGAAAACAGAAGAGGTTTTTGCAGTTCCAGACTTCAGTATGGTACTTTTCTAGTCTTCATTAAATTTTATAACTAAATTGTAATGTTGTAATGTTATAATTTTTAATTTTGTTCACATTAAAAGTTCTAAATTTGACTAATTTTGGAGTAAAGCACAGTGCATCCAGGCATTTAAAAATTATGGATAATTAGGTTATTTTTTCTTCAGGCTAAATGAATTTACTATAATGCAAATAGGTGAACTATATTTATAGCTACCATATTTTATTTTAGAAACGATTTGACAGTAAAAAAATTAAAAAGGATATAAATAAATTATAAAGTTTAATTTTACTTAGCTTAGAAAAGAAAAACAATCTATTCGGATTGTACAAGTTTCGGACATTTTGAAGTCTGTTATCTAATGCAATTACTGATTTAGGAAAATATATTATTGATGTTTTTAAATGATGAATATTACTGATGAACCCCCACGATGTTTTTAAATCTTTCAGGGAAAATCAAATGACAACACTAATGATTTATTGATAGCAGATTAATGGGGGATTTTTGGAAGCTGAACGATAGTTTTCTTGTTTATGAGAAATGCTTGCTTCTTATACTATTTATATCATTTTGGAATTATATAGAATTTCTGATAATTTTCATGAAATCATTGTATTCAGTAGTGATTTTATATAAGTTGTGAAGCTTTATATTAATTAACCAGTTACTTTATAATTTTTGGTATAATAAAGCTGCTACTTTCGTCATTTTCCATCAGAATCCCAGTTAGTTTAAAGTATAAATAAGAGTGAAGTTTTAAAGTTTGTCCCACGGGATCTGGAAGCATAGACTAGCGTCTACTTTAGATCTTATTTACATTTTCTACTGTTGCAATTTAGTTTGCTGGGAAAAGATTTGGATTATCGCTGAAAAAATATCGCGAACGAAAATGCCGCGGAGAAAACAACGTAAGGTGAAAATATCGTGGTACAAAACATCTAGGGAGAAAGGAAAGCAAGTAGAAAACATCGCAGTTAAAATACATCGTGGTACGAAATCATCGTCGAAAATATCGTGGTAAATAATAAAGTATTTGCAAATCATTGCATGACGATGACGTCTCAGACATGCATTTTACAGGCTTTAAAAGTATCAAATGCATATTCGCATAGTAATTTGCGAGCGCAAGTAGTTGTAATTCTTTATCTTCAAATAAATTTCTTCAATAAAATTTTGCTGAAGAAATCAGAAGGAAACTTAAGCATTCAGAAATTGAAAATAAGCAGAACATTAATGCTACGAATTGCAGTTACCATAATTTTGTATTGTGATAATTAATTAAACAATTTTAATAGAGGTAAACGCATGCAATTAGTTAGAATCTGACTGTAGCGTTTCTAACCTTTCTTAGACGGTGTTTTTAATGAAAAATTATCAATAAAACTTTATAAAAAGATTAAAAAATTAATGACCTTTATTAGTTACTTATGTAAATTTAAAATTCTGTTGAGTTCTATAAGTTGCATTAATTTTCTACTAATTTTCAATTTTGAAATGCTTAAGTATCTTTCTTAATTTTCCAGAAAAAAAATGTTTAATTCAAAATTATGAAATATAAAAGTAAAAATATTCATTTTCCTTCTTGCTCTTACGAAGCCTTATGCGAATATGCGCTTAAAAATTTCGAAGCCTGAAAAACGCATGTCTGCGATGTTATCGACATGGGATGATCTGTAAGTGTTTTAATTTTTTGACAAAAATGTTTTTAAACTGCGAAGATCCTGAAACGCTTTATTTTCGACGACAATGTTTTGTACCACGATTTGCTAGAAACTGCAATGTTTACTCTTAGTTTACTTTTTACCCACGACGTTTTCGCCTTGCGTTATTTTCTCCGCGATGTTTTCGGCTGTAACCGATTGCCTGGTTCCCTTCACGAGCTTTTAAAACACTTTCCACTAAATTTAGTTGTGTAGCATTTTGGAACGGTTAATGAAGACCTTCATTTAAAACATCATTTGTAAGCTAATTTTATATAATTGCCTTTTTTAGTTCCTCTTTTCGCAGGCTCCCATTCATTAAGATGATAATTACATCATTAAAGAAAGTAAGAAAGCAAAATATTTTAAATTTAATATTTTTAAATTTAAGAATTTAATATTTTAATTTTAAATTTAATTTTAAGTTAATGTATATCAAGTGACAAAAAGTCTCATGACTGGATAAAGGCAGAGGTAACAATGCTAAGATTAGGCTTCGCTGATTCTGCATTCTCTTTTGATCTTTACTTCAGTTAGTGTTTAAAGCAATAAATGTATTATAATTAAAATTTTATATTGGTTTGGGCTACTTCTACTTAGAAGTCAAACGAGATGAAACGATGCAAATTTCAACAGTTACTTTGGTAATTTGATGGTTTAAAGTTAATAACTTAACTATATAAAATGAATTTTTCAGAAATGCTGATAATGAATCTGATTGTAGCGTTAATGGAACTGCATTCTTACTTAGATATTTATGGCACGGGGTTTTGCCTGACATGATAGATCTTCATAATATTGCTTTGCATAGAATCTGTGAATTTTCTAAGCCGATAAAACTACTGGTTACCCTCTTCAATTGACAATAAATAGACAATTTTCTGATGTTTTTTTCTACATTAAGTAATCATTAAAAGCTAAATTAAAAATTAATTACTAAAATGCTTTTAATTGCAATTATGTTTATAAATGCATAAGAACAATTAGTTTAAATAAGGTTTGAAGTTTTAAATTATGTTCCATTTATTCCTCTTGTAACTGTTCTTTCTTTGCCTTTTATACAAGAAATTAATGAAGCTGGCTTTTAAGCTAAGCAATTAGGCATTATTAGCTTCATCTGTCATTATTAGCAATTAGATGTTAGTGATTATTTTATTGTAAGTACAATAAAATCTTTAAAAACTCGTTCCAAGTATGGCATCCTCTCAGATTTTTGCGTGATTGCATCCTCTTTCTATAGCCAGACCTTCATCGTATCCGCGCATATTAATGCACTGTAAAAATGATAAAAAAGAAAAAAGTCTACCGGAGCTACTGTCATGCTCTTCTTTCCCCTGAGGGGTCGGCTAGCGGGAGAGAGAGAATCCTACAACGACTTTCAACTTATGCCCAAATGAATCGCTTCCTTCCGCATCCTGTTCTCTGGCTTTTAAATATCGCCTTCCCCCTTCTCTTAATTTCCAGTGCCCCCTTTCCAGTATCTCCCTGCGTTTGAACAATAGTTTGGTCGAACCAATTTTTGTTGATTTTTTGATTTTTCTGCTGAGTCATTGTGTCATCCAGAAGTGTCCGGTTTGGGGAAAGATGGCAGGGGGCTACTCGGGGGATCTGATTCAGAGAGGGCCCCTTCAGCACTGAGTCACGCAACACCCCCAAAAAATGTGACACCCTTCTTCCAACCTCAGCGTCCAGCTAATGGGACAGATATCTGGGATATATCCAGGCGTGTGTGCAAAGAGTGTTTGTGTGTCCGCTGCCCGACATGCTATTGTGCTTGTGATGGCGGCTTTGATTTTATGCCCTCCCCTCTCCAGGAGATATATATTTGCTAGATAAACTTCTCCTGGAATCATGGGATACATTATGTGTGTGTTTGTGTAAGAGATCTGTAGTGAGCTTAAAAAAGGGCCCTCTTTGAGTCGTTCATTACGATTAGAATGATTTTTCGAAACATCTTTCCTCGAACAACAACGCATCAGTACCGATAATTCAGCAGTACTTACATAATTTATTACTACTAGAATGAAAAAAATAGCAAGCTATGAGATATAGAAATATAAAAAAGAGTAATATGATATTAAAAATATATTCATGTAATATACAGGGAGTATAGCTCATAGAATGAGCGCGCAGGAAGAAAGGCGAACTTAAAAGAAACATAAATGTAAATATGTTTCAAGCTTTGATCTAAATCAAGTAAACATTTAAATTAATCTATATGCAACTTTAGGAGTTCATCCTTTTTTATATCACTTTTTAAACAGAATTACATGGAGCTTAGTATATCCATTATTTTGATGTTACGGAAATGATTTAACCGAAGTGTAACGCTCTTCCATCTTTATATATATATTTGTATATATTAAATTAAAATATGAATAGAAATGGCACATTTTTCTCATTTAACTTGAGATCTCAGAAAATACATAGATTTTTTTTAATATTAGCTGTTTGCACACTAAACCGCCTAAAACAGTTATTATAAAGAAAGAAAATAATGTATAATGATTTTAATGAGACCGATTTAAAAGTTCCTTGTTAATAAACTTTAATTTATCAATATTAATATATTATTGTATATAATAATATAAATAGTAAAATGCATATCAGGATTTAGAGTACAGATAAAATAAAGGCAAAACAATGCCTCGCAAAACCATTACGATTGAACAAAAACATAACAAATCCTACCTTAAGTCATTGCAATATAGTATTATAAGGTATTTCACTCGCCTTCTTAGGATGCCTTCGTGGTGTAATGGCCAGCACAATCAACGCGTTTCGAGAGGTCCGACGTTCGAGTCCCGGGGAGGGCATTGCTAATTTTTCACGTCTCCTGCTTAAAAAAAATCCCTAATGTCTCTACAGCTGCGCGCGAACTAAAGGTGGTGGATGATGGTTCTTCGCCAACAGTCTCCTGCTTAAAAAAAAAAAAAAAAAAAAAAAAAAAAAAAAATATCCTAATGTCTCTACAGTATGTCAAACTGCTTTCGTATTTGTTGCTAAGAATCGTTTTAATCTACTAATGCGTGCTTTTAGAAGTATTGTGTGGTTATCCATGCGTATGTAATGCTATATTTGAATTCAAATGGATATTATGTATTGGTTTTTGAATTGAAGGGTAAAAGAATATTTATATATATTGAAAGAAGGAATATTTAAGAGTCATATATATTGCGAAGTTAATTCAGATGAGTTGCAGAAATAAAAATAATGGATGATCGGGCAGAATCGTGCAGAAACAAAGACAATACTTTACAGTTATGCTGATAAATGTTTTGAATACTAAGATAGTGAATCTATTTATAATGCATAACTTGAAAGATTATACATTTTTACTAATTTTTAATGCATTAATGTAGTAATTTTGGTTTGCTAGTCAGTAATCTTGGAATTAACAGAATTTCTGTGTTAATTCGTTTTATGTGAAATCCGTTCCCAACTGTTATATTTTCTCTAACACCAAGAGAAATTTCCAGCATTCCTGAAAAGGATAATGGGATGCATACCAGGCATAATGATCTGTTACTACAATATTATTCTAACGAAATTCACTGTTTGAGTTGATATGCTTTGTGATTTAACTGATTTGAAAGTCTGATGATATTATCCAATGATATTTTCTTCGAATTATTTGATTGTAAGTATCGTAGATTAAACTCACCACACTCCAGCGAATAAAGCTTCTTTCTTTCCAAGCCGCGATGGGTTTCTACTCGCTCTTGAGTTTTATATATTTAAACCAAAGCACGAAGTTACAAAGGTAGTTGGAAACATACGCCCCCTCTTATTGAAAATACAATAATAGAATAAACTATGTGAAAACGATCTGTGAATTTTAGATCTGGAGATTAGGCTTTTGAAGTTACCTTATTTAGTAGATGCTCTTTGAACCTTTCTGATGATAATTTAAAAGAACTGAAGGAATTAATCTAAAAGATACTTGTACAGAATTAGTGAAATAGTTTATTGCCTATTATTGTATGCATTTATCATCGTGTAAAATATAAAGAAAATAGATTAGAGAAATGGGTACCTTAGGAAATCAAAATACAGATACAGGAGCATTTTGGAAGTGTTGCTATTTCTTATAGTTTGGATAAAATTGTTCCTTTTTTGAAAGCTTAGAAAATGTCATGAATTTATCACAGCTTTCTGAAACTTGGTGCAATATTACACACAAATACCCAAGATGTTTTATCTCATATGTAAAATAAAAAAATCCGATGTGGACATTACATGACTTCCTTTTATGGCCTATGAAACTGTACACATTTTTTTTTTTTGCTGTACTTCATTTAAATTTATTCCCTAAATACTCAAAATATCTTCATTAAAAATTGTAAAATGGGGGAAAATACTAAACTAAAACACCGAAAACAGTTAAAAACAGGTTAAAACAGCTTTTGCAAGTAAAATTAGAGTTTCTACCCAAAAATAATTACTTCATGCTACGGCTGAGAAGACGAAATTTTCGTGCACTAAAATTTAAAGTCAACATCCCGAGTACAGCGACACTAAAGCTGGTGCACCAACTGACTTAATTCACTACACTACGAAACGTTTCATACGTAAACAAATTTGCGGCACGCTAGGCTTAGCTGCACCTGTTAATAATTCTACACCTATTGCATAGAAATTAACTGAAAGCATAAAAACCCTAAAGGGAACATAATTCAATCACTTTTAAAGTAAAAAATGACAATTTACCAACATATAAGAATACAAAACATAAGTCACAGTGCCCAGTAAGAAGATGGGGATATATCTATATGTTCTCAAATGAATTAAGATATTCTCAAATAATATGTATAAAGAAATATATAAATATGCTAAAAATTCGAATAAAGGATTTTTAGAACCCGTCCTGTGCTACAGCTGTAGCATTGAAGTAGAATAAACTTAAAGCATCTAAATAATTAGTAAATTGGAATAAAAGCAAGGCAATTCCTAACATAAAAATTTCAACCATGTATAAGATAAAATATAATAATTGCAATTATGTAGAAGAGGTTAAATACAATATCAAAACTAATCCAATTAAAGAGAGAATTCATAGTAGAACAATTCGAAAAATAAAAATGCGAAAAGAAAAAATATACAAAATTATATAAATAAAAATGAATCTTCTTTTACTGAAACTCTAATTCAGAACTCATCAGGGGAAAAGGAATTAAAGCTTCGTTAAAGTCGATTAATATGTTTCGTTCTCTTGGTCCATTTGAGATCAAAAACCGGAAAAAGATTTCATCAAATTTTTATTGAAGACTTTAAAATTCATTATTTTTTTTACTTCGAGCTATAAAGTAAAATTAGTCAGCAGTAGTCAGCAAACTTAAACAATTAAACTTATTCTCAAATGATTATCACTTCGTTTAGTACATACAATGAAACCTCTTAAGTTTAACACCTACAGTTCCATAGGATTTTGATCTTCAGAGAAGGCGGTTGCCTTAGAGAAATCATGCTGAGTATCGATGTTAGTTTAGATTTTAGAAAAACTCAACACATACGGAGGTTGTTGCATGAGGTATGTGATTGCAATGATAGTGCTCAGTATATTTACAAAATTAAATTTTAATTGTCTTCCGTTGCCATATTCAGAAAAAAAATGGTTATGCTTAATCAGATCGGCTACCGTAATCGACGAAACAGTTGCTTAATTTTAAATAAACTATTTAATCTTTTTTTGAAATTTCTATGATCCTAATAGTGCTGAATTGCTTAAGTCATTCCACAAAATATGTACTTTTTCCAACGAATGATCTATACATTTCTTTTAGAATTCAATTTGGAGTTTACCCTGAAATTATGATCATCAACCATTTCTAAAAAACTTTGAAATGGGCAAAAATTTCTTCGAAAAATCTACAGTTGAATTCAATCATTTAAGTGTAGAAATACGTCATACTGAAATTCAGCATGGTTTAAAAAATTACTAAGCATGTATGTATTTTAAGTGTTATTAACCTATAAAAGACTTTACTCTTACTTTAAATTTTTAGTTAGATTTGAGTTCTTAAAATGTAAATAAAAAACTGAATTAATAAACGATGATTCTGAAACGAACGATGATTTTATGAATGATGAGTTTTCTGAAATTATTATTTTCCAGCAGATAATTATGAATAAATCTGAAAGTACAAAAAACCTCAAATGCTTTTTTAAAATCAAATTAATTTTACAAGCCGTTTTGAGAAGAAGAAATATACAGGAAAAAAAGTGCAACAATTTATGGCTTCAAATCTATACTAAAGTTGCGACCAGATAGATGTTCTTAATAGATGAGAGATATAGAGAACATACTAGGCCAGGGCACTGTATTGACTAAGGTCTGGACAGCACGTGTAACATGAGGTCGTGCATTATCTTATTAAAAGACGGCTTCACACAGACCTCAAATATAGGGCACGGAAACGGACCTTAATATTTCAGAAATGTAACGGCTAACACATTACCCACTAGCCGAACAAGAGATGACCGGTATGTGTACACAATGACACCCCATACCAATATGTCATGTGCTGTATGAGCCATATAATGATGATAAATGCACACTGGCAACTTTAGTTATCCTCGATGCTTCCTCTCACACAGATACACCCATCATGATGCTGTACGTAGAACTGGGATTCGTCTTATAAGATTACATGGTGCCCCTCTTGCGTACTGTGTTGTCGTTCTTGGCTCGCCTATTGCTAACTGCAGTTTCAAGGGAAGCCGCAACAACAGACCCCGTGCTGACAGTCCGTGGTGCTGCAGAAATCGTCACATTGTTCCTGTGGACATTTGTCGTCCTGAACACGAGCCAGGTTCCTGACTCAGGGTACGAGACGTGGCTGTACGATCTCGCAAGGAAGATAGCATATCTGTCCTCTCGTGGGTTAGTGGTTTTCGAGGCCACTAATAAGATATGCATGGCGTTCTGTATAGACATCCTGAACCCACCGATTTCTTATTCGTTTGTCAATCATGGGATCCCAACCAACACGAGCAACAATGTCGTGGAACGATAAATCGCATTCTCAATAAACTACGATCCTGCCGCGGTCGATTTTTGACACATGCTGGTAGGAATTTCTCCTTTTTACCTGAGGCGTAGCACAATATACAAACAACCAACGCTCAAATGCGATTTACAAATGACAAATCTGTTGTGCAGTCATCCAAATTATACATAATGTAGCTAGAACACAGAGTAGCTTTATTCACGGGTGGTTTCTGCGCATTCGCTGGAACGCTAATCATTTACTCCTTCCATGCAAATTTCGTCCACCTTCCATACTAATTCGGCGTTTGTTGCTCGCTAACTTGATGGTATATTAGTATTAAAGGACATCAGTACAAAAGCTAGGATGCCGACACAGGATGTATCTTTTATCACACTAACCCTTCATTGCTTGAAGAAAATAATCCTAGCTGCTGGTATGGTAATCACACTCCATATAAGCATTTGAAATGTGATTCTAAGCCTTTCTGACTAGACGCGTAAGCTCATCAGACTGATGGAAACTTTATGATCAGCATTTCAAAGCCGTTTTCAATCTTTAATTATTACCCCGACATAGAAATTCTGGCTCGAATCCTGTAAATTAATTAAACATTTTCATGAAGTTACATTAGATGAGCTCTGAGAAATACACTAGATTGATTGAATTTTTAAAATCGTTATAGGCGGCTGGCCAAACAAGCATCTATTAAAAAAAAAAAAAAAAAAAAAAAAAAAAAAAAAGGTGGTGGTGGGAAGAAAGCAGCCGTAATTTTATGGCACTGGCTAGCTTCCAGAGGCGTGCATCTAAGAGGAGTTTTGAGTACAACCTTATTTTGATCTCCAGTGCCTTTTTTAAGGTAGAAGTATCACGACGATTAAAAATTATAAGGACCACACAAGTCTAGTTTGACATCACAAGATGAAAAATTGGTTTAATGGTGTTTTTGTGATTTATTATTTTTATACTTAAATGAGAACGTTTTCCATAAAAAAGGCTGGAAAACGTATTTGAAATTAAGTATTTTGTATGAAAAGATTATTTTTTTTGTATAAACTAGTTTCATCTATATCGTAAAACGTGAAATGTCGTTTAGTATTGTTTTTCTTCCGAAAAGTGATTCAAATTGGAAAGTCATACAAATTTAATTTAAATATTTTTTTAAGCAGAAAATGCAAAATATATCAGTTTATCTAAATTAGTCTTTTCTAGATAATCTGGAAATCTTAACGTTTCTTAATAAATTTTCTTTTTATTAAAGTAACAATTTATTGAACTCTTGGCGAGGTAGCTAATTAAAGTCATGATAGTATAATTTCCAACTTTGAGATTCCATATACAATGTTCTCAAAAAATCTTTGTTCCTGTTATACTGTTTCTCTGTTTTCTAATTTCATGACCAACAGATTTAGGTGCGAATTTATCTCTGATGAATAAACATATGAATAGTTCTTTTTTATGCAAAGAAAGATATTATACATTACTTTATAATGCAAGATTTGTTATATTCAGTTTTCTGTTTCTAAAATGTCCACATTTCTTGAACATAAAATTTTAAAAATGATCAATGTGATTTTATCTCTAGATTTCTGTGTGATGATGAAAAAAATGATGGCATCTTAGAGTCACAAATTTTGTCCCTAAATTTAGAAGAAATTCTTAAGATTTCTTTTCGTAAAAGCCTTCGAAAATTGATCTAAATCAACAAATCCTATCACAAAAATTATATTTGTGAATTTTTCACTTAAAGGTTAATGAACTTTCTACATTTAACTTGTTAAATCAGGGATTCCAAAATACTGAAGTTTGCGGTATTCTAATTAGAATTTTTGTTTAAACTCTTAATCTTTAATTGAAGTAGAACATGTTGTTAGGAGTAATTTAAATTTTTGTTCAAATGAATACTTTCTCCATTACTAATTAGTTTATTTTACTGAAGATGATATTAATAGCAAATAACATTAAGAGAATATAATTTACTATTATGGAAATCACTAAAATAATTTTTTCCTTAATGTGACACTTACGATTGATGCTCAAAGCGCAAATGTTTGAAAACAGACCTTAAAACTGACAACGAAACAAGTATAAGGTATTTCTCCCGCCTTCTTTGCATACCTTCGTGGTGTAGTGGTTCTGCACGCGAGGCCGGTATTCCAGAGGTACGCGGTTCGATTCCCGGTAAAGGTGAGATTGCTTATTCTTCATCTTGCCTGTTACCAAAAATACCTAATGTCTCTACACAAGCATTAAAATTATCGCAGATATATGTTATTTACTTTAAATTCTTTTTTCAATGGAATATTATTAGTTTAATGAAAAACTATTATTAAGTTTTAAGGATTAGTTTGACTGTATATGAATCAGACATAATAGTTTTACAGTGTAGGTGTTATCTTTTAGTCAGGAAGCAGCATGATGCCAGAAAATTATGTCATAAAATGCACAAAATTTTATATTCATCATAATAGTAGGGTGTCATAAGCCTTGGATGAATACGATAGATTTAGAAATGATGAAAATGTTTTTGAAATTTAGTTCAACTAAGCTGAGAGACAAACAGCTGAAAGAAGACAAAGGCTGAGTAGAATTCTGACCTTCACACATAAGAACTAAGTATCTCATAACAGTCTTCATTAAATCACTTATTTCCCAGATGCACTATTAATTACTTCCGAGTTTAAGTTAGATATTAGGTTGGTTACTTTTTTCCTGATGTATCGACTGACGCTAAAGAGAAGCCTGCTTGAGCACTGCCTTCTACGTAGAGCCTTTTTTTTTCTTCTAAAATATCTCAGGCTCATCTCATATATAACGTTACCACATGTCCAGGTAAATGATTTCACTTCTAAAATGTAATATTGTTTATAAATATTCCTTCCAATTTTATTATTATTGCTTAAGAAAGGATATGGCGTACCAAAGATATATTACAGCTATTTAATCGATTATGGCAAAGTACGCGAGGACGTGCAGGCCCCCTAAAGGGAAAGGAGGCTTTTCTGGAGGATTTCTTAAGGCTTTATTCAGAAATAAAGTAAAGCATTTCAAGGCTATTTGCCTAAGAAGAGAAATGCCTTTGGCGAACTTTTTAAAAGAAATTATGTCGTATCTACTTGCCATATAAAGAAAGTCGGGAAAATTCCCATGCAGCCAACCGTTCACTGAGATTCATAACCTGACTTAACAACCAGTGTTCAGCAATCTTATCCACTTGACCACTGCAGGACCAGAGAAGCGATCAAGATGGAAGATTTGAGGCTAAAAGCGAACTATATGGCTATTATTATTCAGAAAATAATTTTTTGCATAAGAAACAGTGGGAAGTATATCTGAAAAGGATTAATCCAAAATTCCGTGAATCGTCACATCAGAGATCTCCCAAAATTGGTTATAAAACTATAATAATTCCACGAAATGAATTACTGCCTTGTTTTTATTTAAAAAGATGCCTCATGAAAACGCTGATACCTTGTTAAGAGTACCGCAAAATTCGTTTCGAAAAAGCCTTCGAAAATTGATCAGTAAATTCTATCACAGACTTAATATTCGTGAACTTTTTACTTAAAGGTTAAAGAACTTTCTATACTAAACTTGTTAAACTAGGCATTCCGAACCTTCTGAAGTTCGTGGCACTCTAATTATGTTTTAATTTTTAATTTTAAACTGAAATAGAATACAATGAAAATCGTTTAACACGAAACTGAGGGGACTGAAATATTTTTTCGTGTTAAAGGATATTGGAAAATATATATATATATATATATATATATATATTCAACAAAATTAAGTTTATTGGAGTATATTTTATTTACTTAGATATGTATATAAGCATGTATTTAGTAAAAAATCAACGAAGCAAAAACATCCATAAGAACTTAATGAAGTTTAAATACAAAAATTTTAAGTTTTTTGAAAAACAAAACATTAATTATGTTTTTAGAAAATAATTTGATATTTTTCTTTGCATTGTCTTTTTTAGCATCAAATTTTTAACAAATTGTTCAAGAAAAAAAAACAACAAAAGTCAAACAAAAGTTGTTTGACAAAAAGTCAAACAACAAAAATCAAACCTCTCGAGTACGCGCCAAGTGCGCTACCTTTACACAACGAAGGTATGCTGGAAGGAGGAAGAAAATACGCCTCCTTTAAACATGGAACCTTATAAGAGATAGACTATCCCAGTGGACGGGGCGCGCGTCACCGACATGTGGGCAAGAAAGAGTAGGGACGATCTGGTTTACTTTAACCCTGATGAAAGCTATGGCGTTTGTATCACATAACGCTTTTTAATTATTAAATGTGATACGTTGTATAGTGAATTATGAAAGCCACAGTTTTTTCCAAATAAGATTTACTATATCTCATTAAAGCACTTTTTACTACATTTCGCGCATTTTTTTCACGCGTAATTCTTGTACAGACATTTTTACTTTCGTAAAACTCTAAGCACAAAATTTATGAACTTAATTTTGCGTAAAAATAAAGTAAAATTAAATAAGGTTGATAGTACGCAATGCTTTGAAATAAACAAGGTAAAATTAAACAAGATCTGATAATTTTTTTTTTAAATTTAATGAACATTTTCAGGCAGTGATTTTCTAAACTATAATAACATTACAAACTGCCATATTTATTTGATTATATGATCATTAAATTATTAACATTAAAGTGGATTAGTTATTTTAATAATTCATAAAATTCGGAGCATAAAATTTTCTGAGCGTAATGAAGGAAAAAAAAAAGATAAAATAAAATCTAGAAGCACTCTTTTTTTTAAAGTTTTGTGTGTTACCTATATTTATAGAAAATCATGTCCTTTGCCCGTAAACCACATACATTTGAAAACAGCATATCTTTAGAATTTCCGCACTGGAGATAAAACTGTTATTTTCTGTACAGTGCTCGCTCTGAACTCGTTGAGTATGTTAATCAAAAATTCGTTAAAGTTTTACAAAATATGAAATAGATTAAAACAAATTCGAAATTCGGCCGACCAGATGCTTATGTTCGAGTGGAGGATTACATTATTAAAAATTTGATGGTTCTAGATACTGTCGTTTTTGTCACTGTGCGAGAAACATACATGTATTCATGCAGATTCTTCATTATTTCATTTCTTTACATATAATACAGGGCGATAATATTTGGTAACAACAATTTGCAAGAAAACACGGACATTTATAGTAAAACAGCGCAAAATGCCGCCTCGAAACTAACAGCCTTTCTAGGTTACCGCCCCTTTGGGCTAATAAATTAAATTAACAGTAAATAAAAGAAAAATCTTATACAGAACTAAAAATAAATTAAAAAATAATCATTATAAAATACAAGCAAAATTAATTATTACGGTTAAATACAATTTTAATATTAGAACTAAATGTATAAAAATTTTTAAGGAGTCAAAATTCTTTATCACTCTGATGTATTATGAAATATAATTGAAATAAAATTCCTTTATAGAAATTGTGCTATAATACTCATCTATAATTTTAAAAACGCAGTACAATTTAGAATTTTAAACAAAACTTTCAAAAATTCGTTTTTAAATATTTTAGTATTTTTTACTTATTTACACCAATAAAAAGCATAAAAATTGCAAGAGAAAATTGCTTGTTTGAAATTTTCTATTAGTTCAGATTTAAAATATTATTTTCTAAAAGTAGTAGTTACAAATTTCCTTACAGCATAGGAAAAGCTAAAAAAAAATTCCAGTCCTGAAAGCATGCAATAGCTTTATAATTATTTGGAACGTTAATGATGCTTAATAAATATGCTAAATTTTTAAAAATCAATCTCAATTTCAAAAATAAAAATATGGAGAAATTCTAATTTGTGAAATGAGGCGCTACAACCAGCTTTCTCTTGACAATTGTACACGCTGCAATAGGCAACCAATGTTAAATTTCTGCAAGTCGTCCCTACTCCTCCGGATGTGATCAAGGTGACAGCCGGCAACGCCTCAGACAAGGGAGAAAACGCGTTTGGGTTAGTCTATTTCTTATAAGGTCCATGCCTTTAAAAGGGGCAACTGCGGATTAGGGGACTCAATTGCCAAATCCTGGTTGTCCACCACTTTTTAGTTCGGGCGCCACTCTAGAGTCATTTGGATAGTTTAAAGCAGGAGATGTGAAAATGTGCAATGCCCTTGCCGGGATTCGAGTCTGGATCTCTCGAATACGTGTCAAGTGTGCTACTCTTACACCACGAAGGCATGCTGGAAGAAGGGAGAAAATACGTTATATAAATATTGTGGAAATAACTAAAATATTTTTGTTGCTTAATCTGACGCTTGCGATTGATGCTCAAAGCTCAAATGTTGGATAACAAACCTTGCAACTGACAAATTAATGAATATTAATTTTTACAATAGAATTTGATCAATTTTCGATGGCTTTTTCGAAACGAAATTTAAGAATTTTTTCCAGATTTAAGAGCAAATTATAAAAACAAAATTAATCATAATAATTAAGCATAGAGCAAAAAAAGTTATTCATAGTTATTTAGTAAAGTAACATTCTTAATTAAATATACCTGACAGCATAAAAGTATGAAGCACATCTCTTCAAATTCCGCATTAAAATTAGCATCTATTGTTGCTATATTGTATTAAAGCATAATAAATGCAAATAATGCATCACTTACCAATTAGAGTTTTTCTCTTACAAGGGACATATAAAAACTTATATTTTGCATTTATTGCTTCCCTTCATCCATAGGGATGGAAGTATTTTTTTAAAAAAAAAACTTTAGGACTTCATTTTGACAAACTCTGATATCTAAAGAAGTGTCTATTTCCGATATTTAGAGAAATAAAGCCTGTATTCACTTTTCCGAATATTTTATCGGTAGCTGTTGAACAGTGTTTGTTCTAGCACAGGTTAAAATCGAATGGGCAACGATTTCCGTTTGATATTTTATTTAAATACAGACACCTGAAATGCGAAGTCTAGATACTTCGGTCAGTTTCTACTGGTCAAGATCGGTCAGTTTTTTCCTTCTTTGAAGGAAATCAATGCTTTAAAAGAGGTTCTACTGAATACTCTGCGTTGGAGGTTTGCCAAAACTTAGTTTCAGGCGAGATATTGAGAACGTTGGAAAATACGATACATCTGTCAATGTCCACTGTTAAGACAATCTAGCTCTTTAAGAAAAATAAAAACGTATTTGCATTAAAGCTTATCTTAAATGAGATTTAATCTTTAAGCTGAAATATTCTAAAGCTTTAACTTAAGCATGGAATAAATTTAGTATTAGCAAACAAATCAATATCAGACTTTACATTGCATTTTAAATTTTTAATTAATTTAGCAATGGAAAATTATTAAATTAACCAATATGGTGATGGTAATACAGTTTTCTGGCACATAATCTTGAAGGTCATCATAGTCCTAGGACGCGGTAAAATTGCATACATGTAATTTAAATATAAATGTTATTATGAATGAAAACCATATTTCTTGATAAGATACATCGATATCCTAAAAATTACATTAACAAAAAATGACAGAGATGATTTGATGACGATAAAACAGCACACATATAAAATACACGGGTTAAAATTCATTAAAGGTAAATTAAAGTAAATCGTAAATTCCTATCTGTTTTAACAATTGAAGTAATTTAACATGAGTGTATTTCCCTATGAGATAATTAAAGTTAACTGAACTGTTTTAAAATAGATATGGCTAATGTTATTAACATACAAACATTGAGTTAAAATATACTATACAGATAATGGAAGACTGCAATTTCACAAATCGTTGCAATCCAGCCTTAAACAAATATTGATGGTTACCTATTCTCAAACGAATCAAAAGAACGTCTTTCCCGAGATTTCTGATTGACTTCTAACTCTCTACTCTTGGTTTTACTATTTGTAATTTATTATTGGTCTGCAAATTTCACAGAGCTGCCATTGGTTCAGAAATTTTTGCTTCATGACTCCTTTCGTGTTTACAATGGGAACTGGTCTACTGCACATTTCAGCTTCAGTTTTTGTTGTGATGTCCGCAGTTTAGTTCCCTTTATACATGTCTGGAAACTCAACAGAAAAATATATGATAGCCTCGATTCTAGATTCAGATTCAATACTTCAAGGAGAGAACTACAGTTGTCAGGGGAAGCTCTTAAGTATCTTAAAGCACTAAGCGAATCCGTATAAATGATGTACTTCCTGCACAGCTGTTTTGATATGAATGTTAAGGCACAGTATATTGCTGTTAATTCAGATGTAAAAACGACGCATCAATATAATTATAGGTGTTTGATCTATCAGCATATACAGAGAGATAATTACTATATTCATTTCGATGTTAAAAAATACATACTTATACATGACATGCCTATACATGATATCGTTGGTGCTTTTCTTATCGAAATGATTGTGCAATCTGATGATATGATTAGGCATCCTCCCATGGCGTTTCTACTATTCTTAACCCCAGCATGTCAAACTTTTGAAGTAATAACCGAATTCTGGAAGCAAAAGAGGGTATTCATGAAGGGCGTGCTCTGAAGAAGGAATCATATGAGTCATCGAGCATGAGGTCCCGAAATGTGTGTGAGGTTGTGGCATTATGTTCAAATAATAGAAGACAGACAATTGCTCCTGCCTTATTGAAGAGATTCTATGAAGCAATTAACACGCAAGCTGTGTACAGGAGATGTTCTAAAGCCTCCCGAACATATTCGTAAAGCTTGGCTTTCAACAACATAGAAGACTGTGCTGATGCATGAACAACAGACATGTAATGAAGTTTGAACCGAGCAAGTACTCTGCAGATATGGAGTACTGAGCGATATCCTAAACCCAAGCAGTATTTGTCAGAATTTTTATGAGATTCAGTGCTATGAAACTCTCTTAGATATACAGAATAAATGTCAGTTTTCTATCAAATACTACTCCTAGAAATTTGGCTTCCGATATTACTGGAATTAGTGTACTAGATGAAGTTCAGGCTCAGAAGGGTGATTTCTCCTCCGAGTAAAATGCATGCAGACGGTCTTCTGGTTTGAAAACACAAAACTTGACAACTGAACAGACTTGTTCGTTGCGATTTGCAGCTGTCCATTGATGCATCTCATGTTCGCGCTTTAGCATCTAATTTAGAGATCATCAACATGTAACTTTTCAAAAGCAGTAGGAGGAAATTCTCGTAAAATAGAATTATTTTAAGGCCAAATAACATAACAATAAGTACGCAGCCCTGTGGCACATCCTCTTCTTGAAGAAATGTATCGCACAGTAGAGAATCGATTCTTACTTAGAAGTTCCTGTCCTTCTAAACATTCTTTATACAAACTGGTAGATTACCACGCAAGCTCAGTTATAGAGATCCTTAAGAATGCCATATCCCCAAGTCTTATAATAAGTCTATAAGGTATTTCTCCCGCCTTCCTAGCGTGCCTTCGTGGTATAGTGGTTCTGCAAGCTGGGCCGGTATTCCAGAGGTCCGTGGTTCGATTCCCGGCGAAGGCGATTGCTCATTTTTCTTCTTGCCTGCTTGTAAAAATACCTAATGTCTCTACAAGTCTATCAAAAAAGACGGATACTAGGTGATTTCGCTTGGAAAACGCATTACGAATATTTATTTCCAAGAAAACAATATTGGCAAGTCTTGTTCTTCCCTTACGAAAACCACTCTGGAGAGACGATATATAGTTATTCGTCTCTAGATAATATACAAGAAGGCAGTTTGTCCTATTTCGAGCGAATTACAAAGGCAAATAGTGAATGCAATTGAGCTATAGCTAAATGGATGTTTCAGGTCCTTCATCGGTTTAGTTATGGAGATAACAATAGCTTTTTTCCACGCACTAGAGAATATCTCCGGTATCGGTTTCATTTCCTATTTTAGAAAACTAGAAGGACAACCAATGATTTATTCGTTAGATATTGTATTCTTTCGTAACTAACCGTGTCAGCTCGTGTGCTAGATCTGTGTGTTTGGGACAGAGCGCGAGCTTTGTAAAATTGCCATTATAATGCTCAGAGATGAAAGAGTTAAAAATAATGGGCATTTACTCCGAGTGCTCCTTAACAGAAAGGAATGATTGTGGGTAACTAGAGCTGTTAGAAATGGGAGCATAAGTTTTATCAACGGTATTTCGCAAATTTTTCTGCAGTCGTAATCAATCGATTATCATTTTTCCAAAAACGGAAAACAATAATTATTATAAAATTCACATCCCTTTTGAACTCTTTCCCATGCTTGTTTACTCGAGGTTCATGGTGTTATTGATGACACACAAAACATATAAAACTCCCTTTGACTTACAGGGAGTTTTATATGTTTTGTGTCGTACTTCCCGTGCCTGTGTTTTTTCTAATTTGAAAGCCAGAAAATTAGGCAAACTAGGCTATCTATGGAATATTATCAAGGATTTCCTCTGCTGTCTGCTACAGGCCCACCAGCGGCCGAGCGGTAAATTCGCTGAACAGTGGTAGTTCGGTCCGAGGTTCGAATCCCGCGAACGGGCGGGCTGTATGGGCGTGTTCGTGGTTTTCCTCATGTGTAACGTGTATACGAGCCAGTTTCCCTTAGAAAGTCCTCCACGAAGGCATCCCTCCCCTTAGGCAGATAGCCCACGTGTGCTTTGCCATAAATACACCAACACCTCTGCTGTCTAACTGCTTTCTGACATGCATGGTACTGTGAAGGTTTAGAATACTTTGGAAGCTTTCCCGATGATTTAGTGATAGAGAGTTCAGCTGCCAAAATGATATTATCTGTAATAGGTTTCACCCTGCCGTATCAATTGGCTTGTTGTCCACCATGTTCTCTATGATATTTGTTTGATTAGTGAAAAGCTAACAATCTGCTAGACGAAAAGAAACTATGAAGGACTGGATATTGGAGACTCTCAAACGGTCTTAAAGTGCCTAAAAATTGGGAAATGAATACTATTAAATAAACACGAAAAATAAGGATTGGCAACTGTAGACAGTGAACACATAGCATGATCGAGAGCATGAAAAGTCCTCGTAGGTTGGTGGAAATGGATAGATTTTCCGTTATTAAGGAAGCAACGGAAGTGATCTTCGATCAGTTGCTCAGTTTGCTTACTACGTTGAGTTTATATGCTTGTTTCTCCATAGAGGGCTGTGACTATTAAATCACGAATTAAGAGGAAGGGTGAAAGCAACTTCTGTACAAGATCATGTAACTCTCTGTCATCGATTGACTTATTTGAAAGAAAATACATAGAGCACATTAAAGTAAATACATAGAACACAGTTCCCTGCACTGCAAATTTGTACTGAAACGGCCTATAGGTTAATCCTCGTTGGAAGGGTAATGGATGGATAGCTAAGAGATGTCAATGTGCTTATACCACCACTGGCACGATCTTCACGTATACAGCCTGTCCCTGTAGTTGGGTAACTTCGAAGTTTAGCTACTCGATTTGGTTTCAAAATGTCTCCTGCATTGCAAAGCATACAGGGATACGTATTAATCCTGTCCTTTATACTGTCAATATCCTGGCCAAATTTACGCAGATCCAGGGAATAAGAGTGGCGATTCTGATGTTTGTTATGTCAGTGCTGCGTTTTGGATAGGTGCGATTAAAGATTTCTTAGGTACTTCAAGGCATCTTCAGTTTCCATGAAATCTGAGTCTGATAAAAAGAACCATCCATTGGGCTTTGGACTTGATTTTTCTGTTTTGGTTAGTTTCGGTTTCTGATTTGTTTCTGGATTTGTGTTTATATGTTTACTAATTTGGATGTACTAATTTGAATTTTACTAATTTGAATTAATAATTCAAAGGAATTAAAGTTGTTTGGGTTGCAATGGATTTTAAGATTTGACAGCGTTGGGGAACGAAACATTTAATCGAGGCTTAGAGTTAATTGCAGTTTGTTTGGCTTCTCCATAGGATACGTTTCTCTTCACGTACCTGATCGAGAGTAAGCAGGGCGTTCTTCCTTGCACTTTATACACTGCGGAGTAGCCAAGCAGCTATCTCTCTCATAATCTTCCAAGGAGCAGCGGGCGCATGTCAAATTTTCCCTACAAGTAACCTTCAAATGCCCAAAACGCTAGAACTGGAAAGAACGCAAGGGAGTCGGAATACATAGTCTTATCTTACAGTGCAGACATCCGGCCTTTATGCACTTTTGGAAGATCGGAAGTACCGAAGGTGAGGATAATATGTTTCGTATAAACTAACTAACCATTTGTGGCTTCTAACCTATTTTGGTCAGTTAGCTCAACAAAAATTCCTTTCTCAGACACCCAAAGCAAGTCCGATTCGGAGAATATGCTCCTGCAAAAATTTAAACTATTAATATATAACTATTATAATATAAACTACGGGCTAATACATTAACATTTACATTTACCATGCTTTACATATTTAAAAATGATAAAGATTGAGATTTGGATATAGCTTCATTTTGTAAATCCCCTCAACGAAGACAATTTCGTCAGCAATTTCGACAGTTTCGTCAGCAGCTATATTTACAACTAAGCAGAGGGGACCTTTATTTTCAGTTTTCCTGTAGCATTTGTTACGACCAGAACGCGAGGGATATTTTGTCCTTCAGAAGTCATACTTTTTCTAGCACTAGTCATACTATTGCTTTCGTCAGTATTTATATCAAAGTTTTTGGAAGCCGTATTTATTGAAAGATAAAAATTCGAGTCCGGCGGCCCCACTCATAACGTATTCCGACAAGGAAACCTAGCGCAGGAATCTGCGCCAGGTTAACTGCGTCTATACGCAATCTAAAGTCTCGCAGTCAGCTTTTTCTGAAAATAAGAATTTACGAAAGCCTATCCCCAAGTAATTGACGCAGAGACTGGTGACAAGTGATTGACACTTGCGAAGACAGCTAAGTGCTTTTCGTTTGGACTGAACCAAATGCCAAAGCAGCGTGTTGGGGGCTCATCCTTCATTTACCAGGGTCCTTCTTTCTAGCCGTATGGGTATCCACGTGCGGCAAACGCGTAGCAATTTTCTCACTATGATAAGCTAGAGACAATAGAGTTGTAACAGCAACTCACAGTGAGCTCCATCCTCCAAAGAAGAAACCAGAAGGGAGCATAGAAGCAGAAAGTTAAAGCAAAGATGATGGGAAAGGTAGAGGATAGATAGCTGGGGTTCAAGTACGTGACATCCATTTCGCCAAGAATGATGATTGGTTTTTTACTTTTTCCTCCTAAATTTAGAAATATATTTTAAATAACGACACTTAGTTTGGAATCGGCTTTATTTGAATATCAGTATTTAAGGGATCAATTAATTTATATCAAAGGAAATGCTTAATTACAACTGAATCAGAAATAATAAAATAAGTAAAATTAGAACTAACAATTTGTTTGCTATTGTACATATAAAGCAATGAAAAGCGGGATCTTTATTCAGAAAAACTAGGTTCTAGCTATTACAAGTTCTTGTGGCAATAAATATGCATTTTATAAAAAGCTTTAAAATTTGTGCCTGTCTTTCGAAACATTTAAAAAAAAAGATATTGATTACATAATCCATTGCATTTTGTTTAGAACATTACATTTACTTTTACACCCAGATCCGTTTTTATTGGATGAAAGTAATCATTAATTTTCATAATGATTTATAGAAATAACATTACTTTTTTCTTAGCTTTTTGTAATTTTTGTGTTCGTTGGAATTCTATTCTTTACTTTTTTACAATGTTTTTCAATGTTTATATCTCTGCACACATCGTGAATAACTTTGGGGTGTTAGTTTGATTGCACATGAAGTAATATATGTATATAAAATAATACAAGAAGTTTGCCTTCAGTTGGGCATTGGATATAAAACAATACTTTGGAGGCTTCCAACTAAATATGAAAATTATTCAAAAAAGACAATTTTGGAACTTGGCCATTAAAGGAGCTTTGACCATAAAAGGCTAAATGAGTTCAATCACCATTTTTCATAGTTCTCCTTACAAATAAGAAAAGCTAAAGAATTTCAGAAAATTATTGTGCGAAGGCTATAGCAAGGTACATTTTTATAATAGAAATTACAAAATCCAGCAGTGTCCAAATCCGTCGGTGATTTCCCAGACCTACAACGGTTACGAAGAGGGGATAATACTGAGTGACGCTTGTGACACGTAACATACGTAAGAGGGAAAAGTTTAAATGATAAATTATGCATAATAAAATATTACCAATCTCAGATGAAATAATAATAAAGCCTGAAATTTCACAGCATACATATTTCTCTCTACCTGTTATGAATAAAATAAACAGACTATTATAATAGAGTTAAATAGACTATTATAGCATTTTAAAGCGCTTAGGAAACCAAAAAGCAATAAAAAATACAAATCTGCATTATACAGTATTATTATGTACAATTTCAAGGAATTGTAGAATAATAAAACTCATTTTTCTTCATTACAATACTGCATAAAAATGAAACATTTGCCAAAATCTCGAATTTATATTATTTGCTTATGTATTTTTACTCGTTGTTAGGATGGCAGTGGGATGAAGTGATATGTCTTTTGAGCTGCTCTGTTTCAGTATACTACGGCTTTTCCTCGCATACTTAGCAGCTAATGAAACGTTTGTTTACTCAAGTTTTATTCGAGAGGAGTCAATAAACAGCAGGCATGGGCACATGGATGTATGTAAAAAATTATGACTTTTAGGTGCTGAAATGTACGTTATAAATTTTTAGATTGTAGAATCATTAGGTTTTTTTGAATCAGGAGATGTGAAAAATGATCAGTGCCCTCGCTGGGACTCGAAACACGGACCTTTCGAATATGCGTCGAGCATACTGACCGTTATACCAGAAGAAAGACGTAGAAATACCTTATATACTTCTCCTTTTAAAGGGTGACTTGGGATTAGGTCGCCAATCGCCAAATCCTGGTTGTGGAGAATTACCATCCACCACCTTTTTAAGTTCGGGCTGACTGTAGAGGCATTAGGTATTTTTTCAAAGCAGGAGATATGAAAAATGAGCGATGTCCTCGCCGGGATTTGAACCATGGATCTCTCGAATACGCTTAGAGCGTGCTGACCACTACACCACGAAGGCAGGAGGAATACCTTATAAGATGACGTATGTAAATTATTTCGTGAATAGAGAACTATACAGGAACGTGAATATGACATCTTTTACGAATATTGGGTGGCATTTTCTCCAGGAAAATAATGATGCTTGTTTGGTAGTGCTTAAAAATTGATTTCCTGCCTGAAATTTCAAATTTTAATTCTTTCGTTAATGTGTATCACTACGATGTTCTTTAAATATTTAATCTGAAATCCCGTATTAACGAAAACTTGATCATAATGCGGGAAGCTTGATCTTATGTGGAAGTATAAGAGCTAATGGCTTTCAGTCTATTGCCTCCGGAGACAATTGTAAAATACAAATATTATCCCAAAATGTTAAATGAAAACAACGTGTTCTACTAATAAATAGATGAAAAACCTCAGTATTATAATTATCAGAAATAAGCGAAACATTTTTAGTGACTGCATTTACGTTCGATTTTAATACAGCTTTATGACAGCCTTACTGCTATGGTGATGATAATGCAAAAGAAGTTATAGTGTTTATCGAAAGAAGACAAGAAGGACTTGGAACAGTTTCTTCAGGCATTCAATGAGGAGTGGAAGTTACTTCATTTATGATACTTCTATGCAGGGAAGGATAATGTATTCCTCGTAACTAAAACAATGTTTCAGGAGAGTTATTCTTTACTGCAATTACATTAAAAGACCTATAATAGCAGATAATTTAAAAAAAAATCAACTTGCTTATCGTAAAGAAATTTCTCATTCTAGAAATTTCAGATGGTCTTCAGGAAAGAATCTTGATGTTAAGAAGGAGATTTCAGGTGAGTTTTCGAGTGAAATGCCGTGTTGACCGTGCGTAATATTTTCAGTGATAAAAGAAGTACGTTCAGCTTGTAAAAAGCGCACTTATGAATAGTAGATTAACAACGGACGAATTCGCGGACGAATCAAGCTGCGAACTGGTTCACAACTTAACTTTGTATGCAAGTCGTAACAGAACTTATAATCACAACTTTAGAGTTGGCAGAATATGGCAAAAGTAAAAATTTTCATAATATAGTGTCTGCTGGAATGTGAAATGCAAACGTGGAAACACAGTAGGTGGGAAGAATGTGGAGAACGAAAGGTTGCTTTAATCCCTGATATTTACAAAAACAGAGTTTAATATTTACAAGAGTTGTTCAGGTGAACTACCAGCAATAGATGCATCTCTGATGGATCTCATTTACCAGACATAAACTGACTTTCCTGAAAACCTTGGCGTTAGAATTAACGTCGCAGCTGCAGCAGAACGTGAAAAGATGGACGCCTTCCAAAGTGTATATAAATATCCGTGAATACAATGATTCTTCGTCTTCCATGTTCTTCGTATTTACTGTGCTTAGAGCTCACATTTCACACTGTAGTACTGATTGATAGTATTGATTGATTACTGTAGTATTGATCACATAAATTCTTACTTTGGCTGTGTTCTATCATCCGTGAAAGTTATGAGCATGAATTTTCTTACACTCTGTAGACAGACCTTGATACATACACTAGCGTTTATGAAAAATTCAACACTATGAGGGAACTTTCGGAAATGAATGAAATTTATTCCACATACTACTGATAGTGGTACAAATAAACGATCAAATTTACAAGACAAAAATAAAACGGCCGTCGGAAATTAGTACTTTGTGTGTCCGCCACGCTGAGCGATGAGAGCCTGTACACGTCGTGGCATTGAATTCTACAGGTTCTTAATGCAAGCCTGGGGAATCGCATTCTATATGGCTTCGATTTGACACCAAAGTTCAGTCTTAGTGTGTGCCCCACCAGCTGTACGAGCGAGTTTCCGACCGATGAAATCCCAGACACATTAATGGGAGACATATCCAGGAAATAAGCAGGCCATAAAAGAAGCGAATCCTTTTGTGCTTTAAAAAGGCTTGTGCAGTTTGAGAATCATGTGCACGCGCATTATCCTGCTGAAATACAACCCTCTGAATGCGTCAAAGAATGAGGAGGATCTCTGGCTCCATAACTTTCCTTATGTAGCGATCATTGTTGATGTTGCCCGCAGTCTGGACTTATATGGGATTAACAATTACACCGTTTAGCTCCCCACACCATTATGCTAGGCGTTTGTCCGGTATGACGCTGGATAACACAATGTGGAAGCAGACGTTCCCTTTCGTAACGTCTGACGCATACTCTTTAATCATTGTACTCCAGATTGTATCGAGATTCATCAGAGGAAACAATTTGGTGGCACAGGGCACGGCAAGTACTGGGTTGCCGTGCTTCTTGAAGTCGGAGGTGTCTGTGATTCAGCGACAGGGAAAACCTACTTAGAGGAATACTTGCACGCAGTTCATGCTGCGGCAGACGGCGACGAACCGTGCAGCTAGACAACACGCCTGTAGCCGTGTTCCAACATTTTGCTAACACAGGAGAGGACACTGTATAACTCGTCACAGCCATGCGACAGAGGTGTCTGCCGTCCAGAGCCGTTGTGCTGTTGCGTACCCTACTGCCAGGATTTCGCCTTGTTTGGTTCTTCTATCTCATTTCTTCCAAACACGCAATCACTGTTGTGGCATTACGCTGCATGCGGGTTGCAATTGCTCGATTACGAAAGTATTCGATTACTCTCGTATACAGACGATGCGGCTCAGCCTCAGCTTAGTTGTTGGTATGGCACCCTGCGCTGTTGACGAGGCATATTGACCAGACGTTCACCGCAGACAGAGGACGATAAACGGATTGCAACGCAACTATACAATCCTTTATATACATAAAACAAGGGCTGGTTCTCATTCCCCGTATGCGCACCTTTATATACATAAAACAAGGACTGGTTCTCATTACCCGTATGCGCAATTGCTTTGTAATTCTAATCATTTGCAAGGCTTACCTCACTTTGCATTTCCTGTAAGTTTGGTTCAATTTGCATAAATCCTTCGTGGTGTTGCAATTTTGACAAGCATTAGTGTATTAGCATTGAATATCAAACGGATTCCTATGCGGATAGATATTCGGAGATTATGATTAGTTGTTAGTCCAATGCAGCGTTAGACTCAGAGGGCTATTAGCCTCAAAACGGCATTTCGCGTCGTTTCGCTTTCTGCGTTTATTCACTTTTTAGACTGTTGACACCAAATGTTATCGCCATGTTTTATATTTAAAGAAACTAAATAATGAAAAATCTGCATGAATGCAGGAATGTTTCTCGCATTGTAAAAAAATCAACGGTACCTAGCACCATCAAATTTTGAATAACGCAGTCCTCCAACCGAACATGAGCACATGGAAGCCCGAGTTTTGAATTTCGAATTTGTGTTATTATCTATATCAAATTGTGTAAACTTTTAACGAATTTTTTATAACAAGAATTAATGAGTTTTCTATTAACAAACTCAACTATTTCTAAGCGAGCAATGGCAACGCTGTATGGGAAAAAAAAGAAAACCATTTTTTATCTCCAAAACCAGAGACTGTGTATCGGAAATTCTAAAGCTATGCTGTATGGCTGTTTTTAATTATTTGCGCTATTGCTGTTGAATTGAATTTTATGTGGAATAAGTGCGAAGAACATGATATTTAATAAATAAAGGTTGTAGGGTTTATATTTATTTTAACTAACATTTATTTTAAGTTTAAACTATCTTTCCTGTCAAGCCTTACTTTCCCCTGGAACTGCCAATGCCAGAATATGTAAATTTGAGTAGAACGCGCAAGCATTCAAATTATCAGCGGAAGTAGTATGATTTAAATAGAAGGAAACAAGTTCGGAGAGAGAGTTATTCTTACTTCGCGAGCGCGGAGGTAGAAATCGAGAATTAAAGAACCCCGCGTTGCGGCCTATGTGCTTGGCGGGAAGTAGTTGCAATTGTTCCAGTGAGCTTCAAGTCTGCTGAATTAGCAGCCGTATTGTAAAACGCGGTGAGTTAGTTATTTTAGAGAGCCTCGTAGTTAGAATCTTGTCTTTATTTTCTTTTCAGGTTATTATTTTTATTTTGACTGCCTAGTTGGCACAGTTTGTAAGCGTCAAGAGGACGCAATTGTAATTTAGTACGTTGAATAAAAAGGGACTTAAACCCTTTATAAGACTCTGTGGTTTATACAAGCTTTCACAGTCACCTCTTGGTTGCGTGCTAGTTAGAGGCGCGCAACGTTATATTGGCGCCCGAACACTTATCGAACTGAAATGGCCGAAAACTGGATGGAAGCCGCTGGACAACACCAAGAAATGACAACTCAGTTAGAAGGATTCGGATACCTGGTCCAGACTTTGAGAGCATCAATCAAGCCAAACGTCTATTTCGACGGAAAAAATTCGGTGTCCGTATTTTTAGAAGGTATAGAAAACCACTTTCAGCTCTACCCTGTGCCTGAAAGACAAAAAGTCGCCATCGCCACATCAGCACTAAGAGGACAGGCCGCGCTATGGTGGAAAAATGTAGGAAAATTTCTACTAGGTGAATTTGGAAGCCCGACGTATACATTTGAAAATTTCAAAAAATCGTTAGTAAAGACCTTTCCCATAGTGAAAGATCGCGCACGGCTGGAAGCCGAGCTATATAGTTTCTATCAACGGGATACAGCACAATTGACGGACTTTATTTTACGAAAAATCAAGCTAACGGATATGCTGTATGGCAAGAAACCCGATGCGGAGATTATTGAAATAATATTACCAAGATTGTTACCCGCTGTCCAAGACTACTTTGAAATTAGAAACCCAACCACATTGCAGGAACTTTTCGAATTGGCGGTGAAGTTTCAAAATCGCAGAATCGCGAGAGAGCGAGAGGGGAAACATATTCTCAAAGTACCAGAAGGAAGGAGGAAACAAGAAATGGAAATCGCTCATATGGGGGAAAGAACTATCAAGCTAACGCATCGAAACTTGAAGGGCAAGGCCCAAAAAGAAAATTTGAAAATAAGCATCCGCGTACCCAGAAGACACAGATTGAAAGGAAAGCTTTAAACGACTAGAGGGGCCTGTGAAAGGGAGGGTCCAGACCCCGGAAGTTTTAGAAAAACCCTCAAATAGACATCTAAATACAGTCATCGTAAAAACTCACAGCTACCAATTATACAAGTCCTGGTTGGCGATGTACCAGTAGAAGCCCTCATCGATACAGGAGCAGAAGGAAATTTCATGAGTGAAAAGTTCTTCAAAAAGAATTTTTATAGGATACGACTATTCAAAACCAGAAATACGGAAATTATAGCGGCGCAAGGAAAAACATGTCACTGCATCGGGAAAGTATCATTAAACATACAGGTAAAAGAGGAAAATCTCAAAGTATTAATTTTTGTGGTGAAACACCTCCAACACTCTCTTATTTTAGGTATGGACTTTTTAAGGGCCGCGAGGGCCAAATTAAATTTTCAAGATAGTTCCGTGGTGCTGGAGATGGACCAGAGGGTGGTGGAACCGGTGGAGACACCTGAATTGGACCTTAGCCATTTGAATGACCAGGAAAGTAAAGCAATACAGCAAGTGGTGAGTAATTTTTCTCATTTGTTTTCAGAAAAACCGGGAAACTGTCAGATCGTGACTCACAAGATTCAATTAAATGCCGAAAAACCTTGTAGGACTTAAACCTTACCGCTATGACAAACAAAAAGACGTAATCATCGAAGAACATATTCAGGAGATGTTAAAGAATAAAATAATAACGCCCATAAATAGTGAATACGCGAGTCCAGTCGTATTATGTAGGAAAAAGAACGAGTTTCCTCCTTCGGATAAAAGGGCTTGGAGGTTTGCTATCGATTATAGAAAACTAAATAGCATAACTAAATTCCCAGTTTACCCTTTGCCGGTTATAGACGAGATCATTAGACAGATCAAATCGACAAGATATATGTCTACTTTGGACTTAACGTCTGGCTACTATCAAATAGCTATGAGACCCGAAGATATACATAAAACCGCGTTTATAACAAAATCGGGCACTTATGCAGTTTTACGCATGCCTTTTGGGTTGTGTGGGGCCCCATCAACATTCCAGAGAGCTATGGACATTGTTCTAAAGCCTGTCCTAGGAAAATCAAATTTAATTTATCTAGATGATATAATTATAACGAGTAGTACGTTGGAACAACACGTTAATGACCTCGAACAAGTTTTTAAATTATTAAAAGAGGCCGGTCTTACAATTAACGCCTCAAAATGCAAGTTCGCAACTAAAGAACTTAAATATCTCGGTTATAAAATTTCGCAAAAGGGTATAGAAACGCAAGATTCAAAAATAAAAGCTATTAAGAATTTCCCACCGCTCAACACCGCCAAGAAACTTTCGTCTTTCCTTGGACTATGTTCTTACTATCGATCTTTCATAAAAGATTTCGCTAATATTGTTGAACCACTCTTAATAATCAAAAGAAAAAAGAGTAAATTTACGTGGACAGCTGAAGCTAACACAGCTTTTGAAAGATTAAAAGAAGCGCTTATTAATGCCCCTGTTTTAAAATTCCCTGAGGGGGACGAAAACCTGGAAATTGCGGCAGATGCATCAGACTATGCGGTGGGTGCGGTTCTTATGCAAAATAACCATCCGCTGGCATTTTTTAGTAAAACATTGAATCAAACACAAAGGAATTATACAGCTACAGAAAGAGAAACATTAGCCGTATTAATGGCTGTACACAAATTTCGAGTTTATTTCGGCAAATCGCCAGTAACAGTCTTTTCGGATCATGCGGCTGTTGGTAGACTTTACTCGGGAAAAAACCTAACGCCCAGGTTAATAAGATGGGCTTTAAAACTCCAAGAATATAATATCACAATAAAATATAAACCGGGTAAGGAAAACAATGTAGCTGACGCACTTTCTCGTATAAAACTGGACGATGAAGGTAATGAACTTAAATGCGCTGTGTTGACTTCAAAAATTTTAGATTCTAGAGATACGGTTATTACTGAACTGAAAGCTGATCCTGAATTTGGAAATATCTATGCTTATTTGAAAGACCCCGAAAGCTTTGAGCACACAGATATCGATGCGATAAGAAATAGAGCAAAAAACTATGAAATAATAGATAATTTATTATTCTATACGAAAACAACAAACGAAAATCTTGAGTATAAGCCAGTCATCCCAGCCTCGCTTCGATTAAGCATTTTGAAGGAGTTGCACGAAAAAAAAACTGCGGGCCACCTCGGGGTCAGAAAGACTTTAAAAAGGGTACGCGAGGCGGTATATTTCCCGCAATTATACAAAATAGTAACGGCGTATGTCAGGTCCTGCAATCAATGTCAGTTAATAAATGATATTAATTACAGCCCGGCCGGGTACTTAAATAGCATTCGCGCTACATTTCCGAATGAAATTTTAGGCATAGATCTCCTTGGTCCCTTCCCCCAGAGCGAGTTAAATAAAAATCGTTTTCTTTTAGTAATAGTAGATCATTTTTGAAAATGGATAGAAATTGTTCCACTTAAACGCGCGTCAGCCAAAACAGTCGCAGATGCATTCTTACACAGATACATTTTAAAATACGGTGCACCGATAAAAGTCATTAGCGATAACGGAAAACAATTCATTAGTCAAATATTTGAAAACATATGCAATGGACTTGATATACGCCATATCAAAATGGTTCCGTATAGACCACAGGCTAACATAGCAGAAAGAGTTAATAAAAACATTGTAAAAATAATTCGCAGTTACGTTAGCACACATCACAAGCGCTGGGATGGCTACATAAATGAATTAGCTTATGCTTTAAGAACGGCACATCATGATACTACGGAAAAAACTCCAGCAGAATTATTTTTAGGCAGAAAGTTAATTACGCCTTTAGATAAATTATTCTTTGTGCAACAAAGAGAGCAGGAATTTAGACAAAAGGACGTGCAAAAACTAATTGATCAGGCGCTTAAAACTTCGGATACGGCAAGAAATAGACAAAAGTTATATTACGATAGAAAACGCCGTGAAGCAGATTTTAAAGTTGGGGATAAAGTATTGAAACGGAAATTTTCTTTATCAAGTGACCCAGACAATTTTATGGCAAAGCTAGCTCCAAAGTTTCAAGGCCCCTATGTAATTCAGGAAATCAAAGGAGTAGTCTTATATCTTAAAAACGAAAGAGGGAAAATCTGTAAAGCAAGTCCCGACCAGGTGAAAAAATACTATAATCCCAATGATTTTGAAATCCTTAAAAGTTTCTTGCAGGACTCAAGTCTAAACGAAATAGAAGGGCCAGAGACTGCAACAACTATTCCACCACCCAAGAAACGGAGAACTGAAGAGAGACCTAGCACTTCTACAACCCGGACGTCGGTATCAAAAAGAAAAAAGGATTTTCAAACTCCGGCGTTTAAGAAAAACAAAAATACAGATGAACCGGGTAAAGAAACCGTGGTAAAGACGAAAACACCACCTACAAAAGATGGCAGGAGAAATTACACATCAAGGAGAACGCGCACACGGCCACAGAGTCAGGTGCCAGCAAGGCCGCCGTTCCGGAAACTGAAACGCCAACAGGAGGCACAAAAATACGACGAACAGAAGAAATTCAAGAAGGACTCCAGACCGGAGGACGTCAAGATCAGCCGTCCCAGGCAGAAACGCAAAGGCCAACAACCAGACGATTACTCCGTCAAGAGGCCAGCATGTAGAGGACGCAAAAGAAAGATCAACGGGGACGACACGCGGAGATCAATAAGGAGAAGATTGACATCCATGACACCTCTAACTTGGGATCAATTTTGTCAAAAACGGATGACGGAGTTTTAAGCATCGAAAACTCAAAGATAAGTTAAAACCTTCTATAATTTTTTTTTTCTCTTTTGTTCCGAAATGTTATGCATAAGTACGAAGTTCTATGTTTTGACGAAAGTCAATATGTCTCGGTTGAGACTTAGTTTTGTTTTACTTTATTTAGGTAAGGCAAAAGTATTATTTTCTTTAAGTGTAAAAGCTAAAAACAAGCATTTTCTGTTGGTCGAAAGACTAATTCTGTTATGTTAAAACCAAAATTTGGCCGAAATAACTTCGTATTCTTGTACTAATAAGAATTTTAGTTCCAGTGCCGCCAGCTTGGCGAAGAATGAGTAAAGTAAAAATTTATTTTCTCTTATTCATTTTATGGTAAATTGTAAAAAGCATATGTATTAAACTTTTGTAAATGTATGTAAATACTTGCATGTTATGTAAAAGTAGAATTTAGTCTAGAAGCATAAAATTCTAGATGCTAAAAGTGAATGCTTAAAAGCAATGAAGTCAAAATTTAAGTATTAAACTGTAAAGTCATGCTTTAGAGCGAAAGCCTGCATGTTTAAAGATGAATGAGGGGGAAGTTAGAATGAATGTGTTTTGTAGGGTTCTCCACCTACATTTGAATTTTTAAGAATATTAAAGTAGCTCATTGAGTTGTAGAATGTCGAGTAAGGTGTGTCTATTTGGTTGTTGAATTCTAACAAATCATGGTGGTTAGGGGAAGTGTTGTAAGACTAAAACACGAATATTCCCGTTTGACACCACACATGGTGGAGAGCCAGGGTAAAGTTAAATTAATGCTTGAAAAATTGAATGAATGTGAAGTAAGCAATAACTAAGAAAAACGAAACGTTAAAAACAAAAATTTATTGTGTCAAGAAAGTGTAAATTATAATGTATGTAGAAAGTTACTGATACTTATTCCTTCCAGATGCTGGAAGGAAAGACCAAGATTGATTGATGAAGTCCAGAAAAAGTTGCTGTAAGAAGAAAGCTTTGTAACGACTAACAGAATTTTAATTGTTACATAAGATTTTTTTTTGTGTAAACGAGGCTTTCGCCAGTTAGTTCAGAATTAGATAAACTTACAACAGGTCGTTTGTAGGACCTGCTTCCAAGTTTTCCAAATTCTGGCAGCGGCAAATGTAGGGTTTATATTTATTTTAACTAACATTTATTTTAAGTTTAAACTATCTTTCCTGTCAAGCCTTACTTTCCCCTGAAAACTGCCAATGCCAGAATATGTAAATTTGAGTAGAACGCGCAAGCATTCAAATTATCAGCGGAAGTAGTATGATTTAAATAGAAGGAAACAAGTTCGGAGAGAGAGTTATTCTTACTTCGCGAGCGCGGAGGTAGAAATCGAGAATTAAAGAACCCCGCGTTGCGGCCTATGTGCTTGGCGGGAAGTAGTTGCAATTGTTCCAGTGAGCTTCAAGTCTGCTGAATTAGCAGCCGTATTGTAAAACGCGGTGAGTTAGTTATTTTAGAGAGCCTCGTAGTTAGAATTTTGTCTTTATTTTCTTTTCAGGTTATTATTTTTATTTTGACTGCCTAGTTGGCACAGTTTGTAAGCGTCAAGAGGACGCAATTGTAATTTAGTACATTGAATAAAAAGGGACTTAAACCCTTTATAAGACTCTGTGGTTTATACAAGCTTTCACAGTCACCTCTTGGTTGCGTGCTAGTTAGAGGCGCGCAACGTTATAAGGTAACACACAAAATGTTGAAAAAACGCCGTTTTATGCGTAACATAAAGTCTGAAAGCTTTCATATGTTCTTTTTAGTCCAAAGGGGCTTTGTTTCTGAGAGACTATTGTTTTCGTTTTGTGATTTTGCGTCGAATCATTCTGAATGTCACTTTCATTTTTCAGACTGTTGCCACCAAATATTATCGCCCTGTATTATATTTGAAGAAATTAAATAATGAAGAATCTGCGTAAATGTATGCATGTTTCTCGCATTGTCATAAAACAACCGTACCTAGAATCATCGAATTTTGAATGACGTAATCCTACTGCAAATATGGGCATCTGGAAGCTCAAATTTGAAATTTGGAATTTGTTTTATTATCGATTTCATATTTTGTAAAACTTTAACGAATTTTTGATTAACAAACTCAAGGATTTCAAAGCAAGCAATGCCGACGTTGTACAGAAAAAACATTTTTATCTCCAGCGCTATCGGAAATTCTAAATTTAAAATTTAAATGCTTAATTTAAAATTATCTTGCGATATTGATCTTCAACTGAATTTTATGGTTTAAGCGCAAAGAACGTGATATTTAATAAATAAAGGTAACAGACAAACTGTTAAAAAACGCCCCTTTGGACGTTATTTATAATCTGAAACCTTTCAGATTTTTTTCTTTTCTTTTTTTTCTTAATTATGACAGAGTCCCCGAGTAGGAAGAAATCGAGCTAATCATACATAGGTTTTAAAAGCTTCCCATTGCAACTTGTTTTGTGAGTATGCCTTGTAGAATAGCTAGACAATTCATAACTTTATCCATGACAATCACACTAATATGCAGTTATAATTTGTAATATTATTGGCATAATACTGACATGCATATGTTCTCCCTTATAAATAACGCATAAATATGAGTCGCTAATACTCCATGAAAAGGAAATTGCACCTATTTAGAACAGTAAGTATAATTAAGACACAATAACACGCCGAATAATCTTTCTAATCATTACATCATTACATTGAACGCCTTATTTAATCATTACATTGAACGCCGAACTAATTTACATTGGCCAAACTAAGAGAGCATTAAAATTTCGCGTCAAGGAACATGAGGCATATGTTAGAAAAAAGGAAACACAGAAGTCTTCTGTTGCTCAACATTGTTGGTTCGAAAATCACACTCACACATTCAATTTTTCTGCTGCCAAAATTATTCAAAAAACATCTTCCATTGGGGAACTGAATTTTCTAGAGGCATTTCACATTCAAAAAAATCTCTCTGTTTTAGTTAACGATCCTAATTCTAATCCATCTTTGCCTTCGACATTTAAAGAAATTATGTTTTAGTTCTGGTTTCACCAACATATGGCGCCGTTTGCTTATTCTTGTCCAGGCTTTCTTATCTTATCTAATCATTATTTCCTATCTTGTTCATTTGCGGTTTTGCAGCTGAGGATGGTGGTTCGGTAAAACAATCGAAACTAGTCCTGTGAAAATTTTGAAAATATAACGCTGATTTTTGTTGTTTGACTTCTGAATTAGTGAGTATAATTCGACATGATCTCAGATTTTCACATCTATAGAGTCACTTATTATTTACATTCCATGATCTCTACTGAAAAAGCATAGACATTATTTAGCTTAACTCCAATTTTGTGTTTAACGATGAGCTAAATCTCTCACAGTAATGACTCCAGAAAGAAACTGCTATTATTTAATGAATTTATAAATTTAAATACTGATAAGGGATTGTTTAATTACACAGCACTAAAAAAGCTGTTAGTTTTAACCGTGAAAATGTTTTCATTCAGTTTTACTGGATTTATTAGAATGAATGATAATTTTCATATTCCATTTATTATAATTTCCTTCTAAAAATTTTTTCACGTAGTTTTCACGGAATATATAGTTGCATACGAAATTTACAATTAGTATTATTCGTTTGCAATTAGTAATTCCTTATACTTTATAAGCAAATATTTTTTCTCAAAGGAAAAGATAATGATTTACACAATCTAGCACACTGAACACTACCTGAGCAAAGAGCATTAGTCAGCATGATCTATCCCTTTAGCTTCTGTAATCATCTAATCTAAAGCCTACCTAAAGCATCTGGGACTTCGTTGAGAGGCTTAAAAGAAAAGAATTAGAAACCATTTCTTAATTAACCAAGCATCTATTCCCAGCATAGGAATGCTATAATTGCTTTATGTCTGTACAATGCCGAAAATATATATCATATTGCGCTAATCTGACAGAATTATAATAAATATAATTTTATAAAATGGTACTGAAAAAAAAGGGAAAATACTTCATGGATAAAGAAAATCACATATATTTGTGATACAAACAAAATAATCATCGACAAAAATTAAACAATTAAATATGTTTTCTGCATGTGCTTAGTAGTTTACACTTAAAATAAGATTCCAATTTGTTCAGAGTTTGAAATTCCTTGTCGTCTTGAACAAATAACGTGTGCAGTATTTTTTTTTTGCATTCTTTATTTTATATATATATTTTTAAATATTTGATTTGTAAGACGATAGAATCTGCTCTTAAAATATGTAAAGAGAGACTGTCATTTTAAATGAATTTAGTATGAAAAACTAAGAGTAATGTACGATTAGTCAAGAAAAGTTCATGGAGATTAATTATGCTTGCAATTTTTCTCACTCACAAAAACTGAATACATACGAATGATGTAAATCACTTCGTAGATCTATTATAATTATCCCAATATACTATAGTGTGCAAATTAACTTGGATCTAACGAATTGTTTGTTAATGTATATACATACTTTCACATATCTGGCTCATTGCTCGTTACTCGACTCAATGCTCGTATTTAGAGACAAATGTTTCTCTCATACTTTCCTCGTATCTCGAATTTCTCGTATATAGAGGTACTCGTATCTCGAGGTTCCACTGTATTAGGAGATATGTCCTCTTTTAACAAAAGTGACCTCTAGAATGCGCTTAGGCATTGACTCTACTAGTCCTTGTCCATATATTGTTTACTTTTTTTATCATAGCCATACCATACTTGAAATGTATGATACGGCCATACAGTACATGCTTCATAACAACTGATGATGCAATATTACGTTACTTTACTGAAAATGTAATTCAAAGAAATAAAAAAAAGAAGAGAAAATGTGCGAGGAACACATTCAAAAGCAGAAAAAATTCAAGTTCTAGTTTAATTAGAAATAATAAAAAATTATTTGATTTAATGTGAAATATATGCACCTGGAAAGACTCATGTCAAGATGAAGCTGCACGTTTCGTCACTATTATGCGGATGAGGTGTCATTTATTTAAATAACTGACGTAATATTTCGTGATCCATTGCCAGCTTACGACTTGCCCGGGAAACTTGAACTTCTTCTACAAATTCATCAGTGATGAGGCCTTATGCCTCACACGCTTTTGATCACAAAACGTGCGATTTCACAATAAAGAACCGATTTTTCAAAAAATCATTTGCTCCTGTTTTGCATTGCACTGGATCACTTAATGGTGGGACAGAGATCCGAAGCGGTTTTACTTTATTCATTATAAAAGTGTATTTTAGACTTTAAATCTGCATAGAATTAAGGAAACATTTGCGTTAATGCTGTAATGCCGAAGAACAGGTGACAGGACCTTACAAAGATGTAAGAGTAATAAAAGTTTGTGGTAACTGAAATGCAATAAAATGATGACAGGAATATATAATTGACGCCAGCTAGGAGTGGCTAAAAATAGATAACTGCTGGAACAACATGTGAGACAGTGATGGAATGTGGTTGTGGAAAAAGAGAGGTGTTAACCAGGTATGTATATTTTTCTATGGGAAAGAGTGCGTTCTTTTGAACAGAAATGAGAGAATTTGGATGATTTTTTCATATAAAAATTAAATTTGATTGCAGTGTTCCTGACATAGCAATTTATTTATGTTCTGATATTTATGCATTCAATTTTGAAGTCCTTCTGTATGAGAGAGATATTAATGTTCCAAAGGGCGTTTGTGATTGTCGAAGTATCTTATTCTGAATGATTTGTATTTTGTGCATGTGCGTTTTCGTCGCCTGACCACTAATTGTGGAAATTTAAAAGACAGCTGGTCTGAGTAACGACTTTTGAATTTTGATGCTGATGATTTTGTTGCTGATGCAGGATCTACTGTGACGTCCGAGGAGAGGTAGTACTTGCAGAAAATGAAATTGTATTTCCACTGTGGCCCTTTCTTCAAACGGCTAATGCGACATTTTAGGAAAAATTGTTCATTTTCGTATCATAACTACACTCATGTCCATAAATTAAGGATGATTCGGAGTCACGCGGAAATCGAACTCTAAAATAAATATATCACCTGCAAAGTCACTACACACATCTTCAAGAATCATATGCAAATTTCAGGAAGTAACTAGATGACACCGATGGTACGTCACAGTGACGAGAGTGTAAGAGAGTGATATATAAGGAATACAGGCAAAGAAGTAAAATTGTTCGCAGGCGCTTTATAAGTATTTCAGTGCAATAATCGAATAGTTATGACACAAACGACGCATTTGGATAATTTTTTACGTGGTAGAATTATCGGCCGTCTGGAATATGGGCTTACCCAACTGGAAGTATCAGACGAACTTGGAATTGCCCAGAGTGTCATCTCCAGGCTTTGGCAACGATTCCAAGATGATGGTAATGTGAGTAGACGTTACAGCGCAGATCGCCTCAGAGTTACAACGCCGAATGAGGACCGGTATTTGGCAGTTACTGCCAAAAGAAACAGGCGGAGCATAGCCTCAGACCTGTCTCGTCAGCTCTCTTCAGCCACTGCTACGACAATTTCAAGGAAGACCGTGTACAGACGCTTAGGGCAGATTGGTCTATATGCTCGTAGACCTGTCAGATGCGTTCCACTTACTGCAACTCACTGTCGCCTGTGGTTAGCCTGGAGTAGAGAGCATGCATTGTGGACATCGCAACAGTGGGCTTGTGTGATGTTTTCCGACGAGTCCAGGTTTAGCTTGCAGTCTGATTCTCACCGGACGTTCATACGGAGAGCTCCAGGTACTCGTTACCACCAAAAAAAAAAAAAAAAAAAAAATCACTGAACGACACCGTTACGGTGGTGCAGGAGTGCTCGTTTGTGGTGAAATTATTCTGGGTTCTGCATGTTCAAATTGGAACCATGACAAGCCAAATCTATCGGGACTTCATTCTGGAACAACATGTACGTTTGTTTCGGGGCGCCATGGGCGCACAATTTGTGTTTATGGATGATAACGCCCGTCCTCACGGTGCAAACATCGTAAGCGAATGCCTTCAATCGGAGGATATCACACGTGTGGACTGGCTAGCATTCTCACCGGAGTTGAATCCAGTAGAGCACGTGTGGGACATGCTTGGCCGACGAGTTGCAGCTCGTCAACCTCCTCCTAGATGTCTACCGGAACTTCGGAGAGCATTGCGTTTTGAGTGGTGTAATATCCCCCAAGATCAGATCGATAATTTGATACTCAGCATGCCTAGGCGTTGTACGGACTGTATCTCATCGTCTGGGAGACATACAATGCATTAACAATCATACCAACCAAATATTGTTTTTTTTTGTAAATAGGTGTTTTTTGTAATTTGCTCCAGGGAGAAAAAATCGCTAATTTTTTTTAATAATATCAAACATATAGCATCTTTTTTTTGCTCTTTACCTTTTGTTTAATAAATAAACTTTACAAATAAGTCAAATTTGTTTTGCTTCTAACTCTTCCATTGCCTGATTTTGCATCATCCTTAATTTAGGGACATGAGTGTAGTTTTACATTTCTTCTAAATTTCAATTAGTTCGCATGATTCCTTCATGGTATTAAAAGTTTCATAAACCGGAGTATACTTTATTTATTTTTACATGTTTATTGTTATCAGTTTGTGCTACACTGTCTTTAATTAACATGGGAGGAACTGTCGGGCAGTTCAGTAAGATTGCTCAAGTTTAAGTGAAAAGATAGTTTAAGCGAAATTAAATTGCAACTTCATAGACTATAGGTTTTGAAGCATCCCGTCCTTAAATGAGCTCTAAGTATATTTATTATATAATATTACACTCATGTCCATAAATTAAGGATAATGCAAAATCAGGCAAAGGAAGAGTTAGAAGCAAAACAAATTTGACTTATTTGTAAAGCTTATTTATTAAACAAAAGGTAAAGAGCAGAAAAAGATGCTATATGTTTGATATTATTAAGAAAATGAGCGATTTTTTCTCCCTAGAGCAAATTAAAAAAAAAAAAAACTATTTACAAAAAACCAATATTTCATGGTTGGTATGATTATTAATACATTTATGTCTCCCAGACGATGCAATACAGTCCGTAAAACGCCTAGGCATGCTGAGTATCAAATTATCGATCTGATCGTGGGGGATATTAGATCACTCAAAAAGCAATGCTTTCCGATGTTCCGGTAGACATGTAGGAGGATGTTGACGAGCTGTAACTCGTCGGCCAAGCATGTTCCACACGTGCTCTACTGGATTCAAGTCCGGTGAGAATGCTGGCCAGTCCATACGGGTGATATCCTCCGATTGAAAGCATACGCTTACGATGTTTGCACCGTGAGGACGGGCGTTGTCATCCATAAACACAAATTGTGCGCCCATGGCGCCCCGAAACAAACGTACATGTTGTTCCAGAATGACGTCTGGATAGATTTGGCTTGTCATGGTTCCAATTTGAACATGCAGGTCAGTTCTGGAACCCAGAATAGTTCCACCCCAAACGAGTACTCCTGCACCACCGTAACGGTGTCGTTCAATGATGTTTTCTTGGTGGTAACGGGTACCTAGTTCTCCATATGAAGTCCGGCGAGAATCAGACTGCAAGCTAAACCTGGACTCGTCGGAAAACATCACACAAGCCCACTGTTGCGGTGTTCACAATGCATGCTCTCTACTCCAGGCTAACCGCAGGCTACAGTGAGTTGCAGTAAGTGGAACGCATCTGACTGGTCTACGAGCATATAAACCAATCTGCCCTAAGGGTCTGTACACGGTCTGCCTTGAAATTGTCCTACCAGTCGCTGAAGAAAGCTGACGAGACAGGTCTGAGGCTATGCTCCGCCGGTTTCTTTTGACAGTAACTGCTAAATACCTGTCCTCATTCGGCGTTGTAACTCTGGGGCGACCTGTGCTGTAACGTCTACTCACATTACCATCATCTTGGAATCGTTGCCAAAGCCTGGAGATGACACTCTAGGAAATTCCAAGTTCGTCTGATACATCCAGTTGGGTACGCCCACATTCCAGACGGCCGATAATTCTACCACGTAAAATATCATCCAAATGCGTCCTTTGTGTCATAACTATTCGGTTATTGCACTGAAATACTTATAAAGCGCCTGCGAACAATTTTACTTCTTTGCCTGTATTCCTTATATATCACTATCTTACACTCCCGTCATTGTGACGTACCATCGGTGTCATCTGGTTACTTCCTGAAATTTGCATATGATTGAGGATGTGTGTAGTGATTTTACAGGTGATATATTTATTTTAGAGTTCGATTTCCACGTGACTCCAAATTATCCTTAATTTATGGACATGAGTGTACTTTCAAGATATTGGAACAAATACATTTATTTCAAAGCATTATTGTTAATATTTGTGATCTATTTCGTAGAAAATTATAGCTTTTAAGTTCTTAGACTATACAGCAAACAGATGGTATCTTTCAAAAATAAAGAAATAAAGTGATAGGGAATTTATTACTGAAATTATCTGTCTGATCGTCGCACAGCTAACAATGCTAGACTTTTTTTTCTGTTCTTAAAAATGTCAAGATGTCCTCTTAAATTTGTCACTAAAGTACTTCTTCTATCTTTGATATCAGGAAAGGCTTTTTAATAATTTAATGTATCTCATGGTTTTCGCTTTACTTTTTTCATTCCAAAGGGTATGCTACAACAGTTAAAATTGCTTCTGTGATTATTTTTGTCACAGAACGAATCTGGAAGGGACGTTTGTTAGAAAGAATTAAACACATATCTGTTAAACTTGTTAAATCTATTGCAGTTTGAAAGGACGATGTGTTTGTATAAAGGAAAACTTGGGTTAACCAGCCTAAGATTAAATGTATTAAACCTATTATTAAAGGTCTAATGCTGTTTTATTAGCAACCCAGTACTAACAATATCATTTTCAAATAATGTTTTCTGAATAATCTAGAATTTACTAAGCAAAACTTTGGATACGTAGTAAGGGATCAATAGAGAGAGAGAGCTTTAAAAACAGTACAAGGTATTACAGGATTGTTGCGTGTGTACGAGTTCGCAATGGATTGAATGCGTACAGAAACGATGATAACCTGATAAAATTTATTTTCACAAAAGAAACACTTTACAATACCAGAAATTTTTACAAAAATATTCGTACAGATTATATCAGTATGACGGAGCACAATCAATAGTTACCACTCTAAGCCACTAAGAAAGCAACAGAACCCAAGAGCGAAGCTTGTACGGCTCTCTAAATCTGAACTCAATCAATTGCGAACTACACTTGATTTGATCGTATGTTAAATGGGATAACGGGAGGAAAGCTCCCTTTGATCCGTATGAAATACAAAGGTAATTGGAAATTCATCAGTAGAATCGCAGGAATACATTCAAGGAAAAGTTCTGAACTGGGAAGGAAAACGCCTAAGGAGGTCTAAGTACTGCGAAATGACGCTTCTCCTGGCTTATAGGTTTTCCTCGGCCACCGAGAAATCTCTAGTACCTTTCATATCTCGAAATTACTGGACGGTTAAAGTTATATGTAAGAGATGGGTACGGTTACAGTTACATACAGGGAGCAATTACAGTTATTCAGTTACAATACCAATTACAGTTATATAGGGAAAGCGCCAAATGGTTGCCAAGTTTGAGGACTTTTGGCAATTTCTCAAATCTCTTCTTTCAAAATGTTGAGACCAAAAATTAGTCCCTAAACCATCACCAGCTTGGAGATATATCGCCAATTCAGCGAGATAGCCATTTACCTCAATGTTAAATACACTTGCCTTTGTAAATTTATTTTTCCGGTAGAGCTTCGCTTTTTCAAGCATTTCTTGATACAAAAGATACTACAATTTCACTAAAATTATTTACACGTATACAACACACGTAACAATGTAGAGACATTAGGTATTTTTTGAAAGCAGGAAAGATGGAAAACGAGCAACGCCCTCGAACCACGGACCACTGGAATACGCGCCCAGAGTGCTGACCACTACACTACGAAGGCATGCTAAGAAGGCGAGAGAAACACCTTATATACTCCCCTTTTTAAGGAGCGACTGGGGGTTTTAGAGGACCCAATCGCCAAATCCTGGTGGTGAAGAGTCATCAGTTACCACCTTCTAGTTCGGGCGCCACTGTAGAGATATTAGGATATTTGGAAGCGAGAGATGTGAAAAATGAGCAACGCTTTCGCCGGAAATCGAACCACGGACCTCTGAAATTCGCGCCCAACGTGCTGACCACTACGCTACTAATGCACGCTAAGAAGGCGGGAGAGATGCCTTATAACAGTGCCTAATCCCGTCCTGTTTTAAAGCATGTTACATAACATTTTATACTTTATATAGCGTGATAAGAATACTATCCAAATAATAATTTTTTATTATAATAAAATGTTTATATGTTAAAGATTCGAGGTTCGAAGCCAGCCGAGGGCATATTCTTTCATGTTTCTTGGATTTGAAAAACTTAACAGTCTTTACAAATCAATTTACATATGGGCTCAAGCAGTAGTAAAATAAAATAAAATGGAACACTCAGTTATTCTTGTATCACTATACAGGTAATGATTTCATTACCTGTGTAGTAATTATTCTTATTATGTTATAATTACCAGTTATTCTTGTTTACTATACAGGTAATGATTCATTACGTTGTACAACGTTAATATCAAAATTTTGTATTAGACTTTATTTCACATGAAGACAGTTATTAGTACATTAAGTTCAAAGTATGTTTTGTGATTGCTTCATACTGTAAAACTGCAGATGTTAAATTTGCTTAACTTTCCTTATATCTGTAAACTAGAAAAGAAATATAATATAAATTTTATTTTATAAATTTCATTTGCTATTTTTAAACAACTATTCGAAATAATTAATAATAATGCATAGAGAAAAATAAAACATTATTGGTAATATCCAAGCGAAGTATTTAAGGCATCAAAGATGAGAAAACGCAAATGCTTGAGGCAAAAGGATTTTATACTTTCTATAATGTAATGGACACGGGAGGAAAAAAATCTCTTAACTTGATTGCTTGCCTATAAGCAATTCCATTAATTTTGCAACAGCAAGCCACACTTTCGCTTTACTGTGCCTTTTTTTATGAGAAGGTTTTACTTTGAATATACTGTGTAGTTTTTTTGAATAATGTTGGGTTTAAATTAAAATTTTTATATTATCATAAATATTAAAAGAGAATCATTAAGCTCTATCTAATTGTTTAAAAGTTGCTGATAAAAAACTAATCAACAAGCCCGAAGAAGATTAAAATGAGTGTTATATATACGTATATATATATATATATATATATATATATATATATATATCAAGCAAAGCAGTAAAAACAATTTTGGTCAAGAAAACATCTTGCGCAATATGCTGCAAAATAAGTAAAAAATAAAAATTGTAGAAAGCTCGCCTAAAAGTTACCAAGAGCTGCCGCTCCAAAAGGTTAAAGACGTTTTCAAAAATCAATACACATGAAAAGCAAATCATTAGACATGTAAAACATAAATACAATAAAATTAAATAACAGAAAAAGTTAAAAAGTAAGCGGAAAATGGTAAATTAGCCCAATTCGATATCCAAACAGGCTTTTCAAGGGAAATTTCATTGTTTGAACGTCGAATCAAGCTAACCCCATTACGCGTTTCGCCGAAACAGACAATTGAAACTTTTACGCTAAAAAATTTTTTGACAAAGTGTCTTGGAAATTTTAATAGTCTCAATTCTCTGTTCCAATTTCCCGACGCGTCCGCTTAGAAAGACACATTAAGGTGTTAAAATATGTAAATCAGAATCAAACTTTCTAAATCTAGTCTAAAATTAAAATCAAAACGAAAATAAATAGCGATGAGCTATTAGTCCTAAAAATACAAATACATTCGGGCTGGGCCTGCAAGCTTAAAGATTAACAATTTAATTTTTAAATTGTAGATTTTAAAAAACTGTAAGGAAACCTGTAGTTAATAATCAATATAAAATTAAAAAAAAAATTGAGAAAAGAACAACTCGGTCTTGCTAAGACCAAGAAAAAGTTGTAACAAAAGAAACAAAAAACTGACCTTGGCGATGTAAAGCTGTCCCTCTGAAAACATGTAGTAAAATGGCTGCTGACTTTAAGCGTCTTATTTTTGGATGACGTAGGTAGGGGGGAGCGAAGAGTTGTGGGCGTTTAGCCAATGCGAAGTGATTTTCGTTATCTGTAACTCGTCTCCTATTATCGGAGGGGGCCGGAAACCTCGTGAATCGCGTGAAGAGCTCAAAAAATGGCGCTTGGCTTGTAGAAGGATGGAAAAAAATTTTTCGAAGTGAAAATGGCAAATTCAGCTAAAACTATAAAAACTTGGCCATTAAAGCATGAGAAAAAGGAAAAAACAGTAATATGTTAAAAAAGTCGTAATTCTTCAAGCTAGCGGGCGATCAAGCTACTATGAAAAATGAAAAAAGCCCGATTTGTTAATAAAAGCAGTAAAATTGGCCACTAAATATATATATATAATTCTCATTTTAATGCGATTCATTTTTTAAAGCACAAACGACAAAGAGAAATAAAGTAGCTACCTTTATTAATTAAGATATAAAATGAAAAAAATGAAAAACTTAAAGAGAAAACATTTGGGAATATTTTAAAGTGTAGCGATATAATCAAAATGAGATGTTCCTAAGTTTTCAATGTATAGAAAGTTTATGATAGAAAGAAAATATTTTCCTTTATATCGAATATTTAAAATATAGTTACAACAAGTAGTAAACATTACTTTCTAACAACTCTTCATTTTCATAAGATTTGCAGCCGCATGCGGAATGAGTATTACTTTTCCATTTTAACAAAAGGATGGGTGAGTAAGTTTGAAGAGATCTACACAACTCACTGTATTCGATTAGAGGAAAGGAAAAAAAAAAGCCCAGTATTTATTTGAACTTTTAATTATATTTAAGTGCAAATATTCAGAAGAAGCATTTGGGCAATTTTGTGTGTTCTATAAGAAGCATCTATCATAATCAATCCATATTAGTAATTTGAATTATTTTATGAACATCTCTATATATACTAAAAACAATCCGTTATCTCGGTATTACCAGTTCTTTAATATTAAATTCAGGTAAAGGAAGAAAAGAGGCATAACAGTAAAAGTTATTTTGATAATAAACCCATTTAGGTTTTGAACAATTAGTAGATCGAGTTGCTTTTCGTTCCGCTTTTTTTCCATAGAGATATCACCTTTACGGCACTGAAACAGGCGTGCTTCAAGTATGGTGATAAAATCAGAAGAAAGGAAAAAACATAAGGTTTATTGTTTTAAAAACATTGACATATATGAACATTTCATTTACATATAAAAATATATCTGTTGTTGTAAATATTTGCTCCTATTTTCAAACATTAACTGCCTATGATTTCAGAATAATGTAAAACATTACTGTTATTTTATTGAAATTATTCTGTTTTTCAAATTTAAGACTAATTTAAGATTAAAGGTTTTCGTTAAAAGAATTCAGTTAAAAGAATCAAACCGTTCTATTTCATAATAATTGTATCAAAACTGTCTGCAATACATTTTATTATAAGAAGCGGAGTGCAGATTCCTCCGTATTTCCATTATGTATGACTTTTGTAACTTACAAAATGGCAAGAAAACAGCATTTGTATCAGCTGTACACGTCTTCTATTCTCCGAAACAGAATTTGGATACCCTATCGAAGAATTCGGAGCACTTCTTGTTGTTCTCCAGGGAACACGCTGGAAGCTCCGTTCGGTGATCCTGAAAATTTTCTCACATATCACTGAGCGTCCCCGGGAGTCGCGACGGAAGAGCAACAAAAGTAGGTTTTGCTAAAAGGTATCAAAGGCTCAGACATCTCGAAGATATTAGGAATTCAGAGAAAAAATTTGGTTTTTCGGTCAGAATTTACATTACCTTCAAAATAAAAAAATGCTTTAGAAATTTAGAAATTTTTTATTACAGTGGTTCCCAATCAAGATTTTAGCAATCCCGAGGGAAAGGCTTTCTAAAATCGAGTTTGGAGTTCCCGTAATTAAATGCCTTTACATCTGCAATGAAATGAAGGAAAGTGATGATATCGATTCTTTAGGTTTACTACTTAAATTTACATTTTGCAGCGTTATCTAGAATAAGATGTTAAAAAGGGGAGTGTCCATAGCCTTAGGCACATCACAACGCAACAGAGTTCCATATGTCTTTACGCTGATCATAATGAGGAGTTCCCTTCTGGCATTGAACTCAAGTCAAGGTTTCTTTCAGACTGTTTCTTTTAGTCAAGGTTTCTTAAACTTTATCAGTATTCTAGTTATTCCACGCAGGAATTTAGATTAATACGTTGACTGCCATGCTAGTTTGTAAGAAAATCTCCGGCAGGCCAGCGCTGCTATACCATGCCCCAGTTGCTTCTGATATTAAGAGTTCAGAATGTCTAGAATAAAACATTTTGGGACATTCATTCAGTTGAAAATCTTCCTCAAGAACTAAGTATCTGAGAAAGCGTGTGAGATTCAAAAATTATTTTTTTTTTTTTTTTGCAAATATGTTTTCTGTAGTGACAAATAGTTAATTTTTTTATTAAAATTTTTGCCCTAGATTTTTGCAATTTCTAAAAGAAAAATGAAAGAGTTATTTTTAAGTGAATCACATGGCAATGTAGAAGAAACCTGTTACGAGTCACAAAAATTCGAATAGTAGCTATGAGGAATATACGAGATTTTTCAGAAAGATAATTATATCGTCATTTTATGATTCGGATGCTATTAAATGCAGTGATAATAAATGTGTAGACACTACTATTCATATTTTACAAGAATTGTTTGTTTTGGAAGAAAGCACAATTCAGTGTAGTGAATGGAACGAGCTGTCGGCAACAATCATTTTCGATTCTTTCTTTCTCCATTCAACAACCACTTTTTTTTTCAAATAACAACTTTACCTCGTAAATACTCAAATAAGCGTCATCAGAATACGGATGACGCAGCCTGATCAGAATTTTTGCCATCACCAGAATACGTGTTATCAGGTTCAATGTTTCTTCTAACCTTCTTCGGAAACATACAATGACCTGACTAGAACAGAGAGCTTACTAAAGCTATGTTCACTAATTGTAGTAAGTAGACAGGATACAGACGAAGGGTATACAAAACCCTTTATTTTTTTCTTTATATACAATGACTTCCGTACTTCGGAATACAATGACCCTCCACTCGGGGTCTAACTTAAAAGATATCAAAATAAAACTAAACTCTAATTTAACTTTAGAATAAGATTGGCCTTATAATAACAGGAAGCGTATGTAGCACAGAGACTGTGAACACTACAATACGTTTAATTTATCAAGAGGATTAAAACCTCTGGCCTGGAAGGCAAAGTAGCAACTGCGTAACTTCTAAGGTAAGCGGCCTGCTTCGAACTCACGGCTTCCTCTCTTCTGCTTGGCAAAAAGGCCACACTTAAATACTTGGCGTTCGCCAGACACTTTGCATAAACTCCTTCACGCTTATAATTCTGGCCGGAAGTAGAAAATAAGAAGTGATAGTAAAGATTTAAAATAAAATAAACGTTAGTAAAACTTAAGATCCTTACATACTTCCCGCCAGAGTTAATTAGTTTGAAACTGAGGTCTAAAACGACCTTGTTGAAAACTTTTAGCTCTAGAAACTAACGCGAGGCCAAACTTTTACAATCATAACTTAGCTAGAAACTAGAAAATTTTAAAAGAAAGAAATTTGTTACAATAGCAGCTCCCGGAATATACAACAATCTTTTTTCTTTTTCATCTGTACTGCATCAAAACAGGAGCTTTATTCAATTCTGGTTCCTTCCAGAGATCTGGAAGGAAAACTAGTTTAATGAAATGTTACAGAATGACATTGCAAATAACATATAGAATATACTTTTCTTAACATTCTTATTTCATTCATGACTATTTTAATTATCTCTCCCCGTGCTCTCTGACATGTGTTGTAAAAACACCAAACACGAATGTGTTTCTGTCTATGTGTTCAACACTTCCTCCTACAATCAAAACACTAACGTGTTAAAATTCAACATACGAGACCTCTTAACACACCCTAATTTCAACTCTAGACCCTGAGGTACTATTCTGAAAGTGGCTAACTCTAAAGTGTAGCGTCAGAGAGCCTAACTACATCATTCAACCTTTAACACATATTCACCATGATTTAATCTTTACAGTCACACGAATAACAAAATTTTTTAATATTACTTTCACTTTTACCATATCACGTTATTTCTAAACATTCAAAATAACAGTTCACATGTATACAAGAACATATCAAGATGCCGTTAATTTTACACATTTGAAAACATACATTAGTAGTACATTGTTAACTTCTATTCTTTTCAAAGCAAGTGCCAATTCTTTCTACATTGAAATAATACTACATTTCAAAAAGTCTTTCAGACTAAAACTTCTTTCTTGTTAGAATGTTTTAAATAAAATTTATACAATAACTTTTTACAATATTTAAGTCTTTATACAACGCTATTATATATCAACTTTAGTTTTACGCGCGAGTAATTGAAAAACATAATAAGAAAATCGGTCACAACTCATTTCTCGCCCTTTTGGCGATAAAGGTAGACCTCGCATGAGGTAAAACTTCTTGAAATCTGCCACTTGCAGTAAGAATGAAAGATTAACTTAAGTTTGTAAAGTAACATAAAATTTTACTTATCTTTGTAATATTCAGACATCCTTTTCTGGGCCCAGTCTTTAAAGGTGCTGCAGACCGTAGCTTGGTTGATCCTCCTTCTTGTACGGGCTCGCCCTTCAGTGCTTTCCTCTGGAAGCTTCCGTTTTTCACCACTACGGCCACCCTTGAACATCTTCCTTCTGTCCTCTGCTTGTGGTCTTGGCCGTTTGAAGGCAGCTGGTCTTGGTGGAACCGGGAAACTTCTGTCGTGATCCTGCTTGGATCTCGTTGTTGGCCGTTCAAATTTTTCTTGTACTTTTTCCTCCGCCGCTGATGGCCCTTCCGCAGTTCGGCGACTTTTGCTGCGGAGAGTTCTGTCGGATGAGTCAATCTTCCGTTTCACAGCCGGGTTATAGTTGCCGTCCTTTCTCCCGGTCTTTTCCACATACGTCGTCCTTCTCCCTTCTTCATTCTGGGGGTGTTCGTGAACTCTGTGTTTTGGACGGTGGAACGGCTTCATTTTCTTTGTACCTTCAATTTTTCCGCGGGGCAATTTTCTTTTCACTTGCTTCTGTCTCTCATTGGCTTGCCCTTGTACTTGTCGTTTTCCCACCTCTGGAACTTGTACCTGCGGTGTCTGCCGTACCGGATCCTGCAAAAGATCTGAAAAGATTTGCATTTTATTACGGTCATAGAATGGTTTTATCTGGTCAATGTTTGCGGAACAGGTTTCACCATTTCTTGCCTTTAACACTACAACAGCGTGAGTTATTTTTTCTATAACATATGGTCCTTCAAAGCGTGGAAAAAATTTGGCAGTTTTATCTTCTGGTGCTGAAGAAAGTGAATGCTTAATTTTTAGTACTTCATCCCCTACTTTATAAGTTAGTCCCCGTCGTTTCAAGTCATAATACAATTTTTGTTTTCTTTGTGCTACTTCCGTATTCTTTTTTGCTACTTTTATTAGTTTTTCTATATCACCCATTTTAAATTCTGGGGCTCTTTGTTGCACATAAAATAGTTTATCTAACGGTGTTATAACCTTTCTGCCTAGAAATAACTTAGCAGGAGTTTTGCCCGTTGTATCATGTTTTGCGGTTCTAAGGGCGAAAGCAAATTCATTGACATAGTTATCCCAGCTTTTATGAAAATTTTTAACATAACTACGGATAATTTTCACTATATTTCTGTTGACCCGTTCCGCTATATTTGATTGCGGCCGATACGGGACCATTTTTAAATGACGTATGCCCAGTTTTTGGCACATGTCTTCAAATATATTACTTACAAATTGAGGACCATTATCCGATATAACTTTTAGGGGCGCCCCGTATTTTAAAATATATTTATTTAAAATAGAATCGGTAACTAATTTCGCGGAGGCTCGTTTTAAGGGAACAATTTCGGTCCATTTACTAAAATGATCAACTATAACAAGGAGATAGCGACTTTTGTTTAACTGACTTTTTGGGAAAGGGCCCAATAAATCGATGCCGATTATTTCATTTGGAAATTCGGATTTAATACTATTTAGAAACCCGGCCGGGCGGAAATTAATATAATTAACGGCTTGACATGTTGGGCAGGACTGGACATACGCCCTTGTTAACTTTTGCAGTTCAGGAAAGTAGACTGCCTCGCGTACGCGTTGAGTAGTTTTTCGAATACCAGCATGAGAAGCTAAAGGGCTGTCATGGAGCTCTTGCAGGATATTTAATCTAAGACTAGCTGGGATAACAGGTCGAAATTCGTTGTTGGAATTCGTAGTTTTTGTATAAAATAATAGACCATCTATTAGTTCGTAATGGGCCGCCCTATTTCTTATCGCCACAATATCTTGGTGGCTAAAATTTTCAGGATCCTTCAAATACTCATAAATACTTCCAAACTCAGGATCCTTACCCAGTTCGGTTATTACAGTTTCTCGGGAATTTATTGTACACGCTGTCAGCATTGCAACTTTTACGGTATTACCCTGTTCGTCTATTTTAATTCTTGATAGGGCATCTGCTACGATATTTTCCTTTCCGGGGGTATGCTTGATTACCAGATTATATTCTTGCAGCTTGAGTGCCCATCTTATTAACCTTGGGGATAAATTTTTTCCAGAGTACAATCTAGTTACCGCCGCATGATCAGAATATACTGTTATCGGCGCCTTTCCAAAATAGACTCGGAACTTTTGCACTGCTAACAGAACTGCAAGTGCCTCTCTCTCGGTCGCGGAATAGTTTCTTTGTGTTTGATTTAAAGTTCGGCTAAAAAATGCTACTGGCTGCTGATTTTGCGAAAGTACCGCTCCTACCGCATAATCCGAAGCATCCGCTGAAATTTCTAAATTTTCATCCTTTTCAGGAAATTTCAACACAGGGGCTTGCGTTAATGCTTGTTTTAATTTTTCGAAAGCACTATTGGCTTCGACCGTCCACGAGAATCTTGCCTTTTTCCTTTTTAATTTTAACAATGGCTCAGCGATAGCCGCAAAATCTTTTATAAAGGACCTATAATATGAACAAAGTCCTAGAAAAGAAGAGAGCTTCTTTGCCGTGTTTGGAGTCGGATACTTTTGTACAGCGATTATTTTTGATTCATCTGTCTCGATCCCTTTTTGCGATATTTTGTAACCTAAATATTTTAATTCAGGGGCTGCAAATTTGCATTTTTCGACATTAACTTTTAGACCGGCCTCATTTAATAAAGAAAACACCTGTCTTAAATCCTGTACATGTTGGTCTAGATTATCACTAGTAATAATGATATCGTCTAAATAGATAAATGTGGACTTTCCGAGAACAGGTCTTAACACAATGTCCATGCATCGCTGAAATGTTGCTGGGGCGCCTGAAAGGCCAAACGGCATTCGCAAAAATGCATAAGTGCCAGACTTGGTTATAAAAGCAGTCTTAGGCACGTCCTCAGGCCTGATCCCTATTTGAAAATAACCATTCGTTAAGTCTAAAGTTGTCATAAATTTGGTTGATTTTATGTTCCTTAAAATTTCTTCTATAATCGGTAACGGATATACCGGATATTTCGTTATGGAATTTAATTTACGGTAATCAATAGCGAATCTCCACCTTTTTGGATGCTCCAAAGGATAATCATTATTTTTCTTACATAAAACCACTGGACTAGCATAACTACTTGAGATAGGCGTTACGATCTTTTTACGTAGCATATCGGTAATATGCCATTCTATAATTTTTTCCTTATTCTTATCATACCGGTATGGTTTTTGACGAACCGGCAATGCATCTCCGGTGTCAATACTATGGTTAGTAACCTGGGTAAATCCTGGAATATCACTAAATAAGGAAGAAAATTCACTTACCACTTGTCGGATTCTATCTTGCTCGTCATTAGGCAGGTGGTCGAGATTTAACCTTGGCGGTTCAACCTTTTCTACACGCACTGGTTTCATCGTCAGCTTAAGAGACGCTTCATTAAAATCCAGTGTAGCTTGTGCGTCTGAAAGAAAATCTATTCCTAAGATTAAATGTGCTTGCAGATTCTTTACTATAAAAAACATCACCTTTACTTGTTCGTCCTTGATACGGATATACAAAGGTACTTTACCTACGCTCTTACATTTTTCTCCTTGCGCCGCTAACACTGTCGTATTATCCGAACTATATATGCGTTATTTGCGAAAATACTTTCTAAAAAAATCTTCTGCCACACAGGAACACTGCGCGCCGGTATCCAGGAGTGCGGTGGCTGGGATATTATTCACCAAGACTTCAATCTTCGGAAGAGTCAGATTTTTCACCATTACTGTATTTAACTTGTAGGAAGAGGGGTTTTCGTGACCTTCGGATTTCCGCATCCTCTCGTCAGCAGAAATCCGTTTTAGTTTAAATTATTTTTTCTTTCGGTGCTTTCCTTCTTTCTCCACTGGCCTTGAGACTTTTTTCCTGGGTTGCTATTGAACTGTCGACGTTCGCCGGCTGTTTTTGAATGCTCGGGTTTCCTTGCCCACTGATTCGCTTTTTCTCCGTAGCCATGTGCTTGAGTTTGCTGTAGTCTTGGCGTACCAAATTGGTTTCGCTGTTGATATTGGCGTCTTCTTTCGACGTCCGCCGTTCTTCTACTTTCAAACTGGATTGCTAGCTCAAATAATTTTTCCAGTGTAGTCGGATTTCTCAATTCAATAAAGTCTTGCACTTGGGGTAGTAACCTCGGCAAAATCACTTGAATTATTTCAGGATCCGGACGGTTTCCATACAAGAGCTTGAAAACGTGAATTTTTCTTAAAATAAAACTCGAGATGTTTTCCATTCTTTGTTGATATATACTGAAAAGTTCTGTTTCTAATTTCGCACGATCCCTTACAACAGGGAAGGCTTTTAGTAGGGCAGTCTTGAAATTTTCATAGGTATAGGTGGGACTTCCTGCTTGACCCAAGAGACTTCTGCCGATACATTTGAACCAGTTAAGCGCTTGGCCCCTCAAAGCGCTGGTAGCTAAGGTAACTTTTTGAAACTCGTGCACGGGGTAGAGCATGAAGTGGTCATCCAATTTTTCCAAAAAACTGGTTACCTGTGAGTTTCCATTAAACGTTGCTTCTGGTTTCATCGAAGCGCGCATGGTCTGGACAATATACCCAAATCCTTCCAGGGCGGCAGCTGGCATTTCTGGATTCTGAGCTGTTTCTGCAGGCAGCACAGGTTCTTCTTGAAACTCGGCCATGGTTATTCTTCGTCGGGCGCCACTATCAGGTTCAATGTTTCTTCTAACCTTCTTCGGAAACATACAATGACCTGACTAGAACAGAGAGCTTACTAAAGCTATGTTCACTAATTGTAGTAAGTAGACAGGATACAGACGAAGGGTATACAAAACCCTTTATTTTTTTCTTTATATACAATGACTTCCGTACTTCGGAATACAATGACCCTCCACTCGGGGTCTAACTTAAAAGATATCAAAATAAAACTAAACTCTAATTTAACTTTAGAATAAGATTGGCCTTATAATAACAGGAAGCGTATGTAGCACAGAGACTGTGAACACTACAATACGTTTAATTTATCAAGAGGATTAAAACCTCTGGCCTGGAAGGCAAAGTAGCAACTGCGTAACTTCTAAGGTAAGCGGCCTGCTTCGAACTCACGGCTTCCTCTCTTCTGCTTGGCAAAAAGGCCACACTTAAATACTTGGCGTTCGCCAGACACTTTGCATAAACTCCTTCACGCTTATAATTCTGGCCGGAAGTAGAAAATAAGAAGTGATAGTAAAGATTTAAAATAAAATAAACGTTAGTAAAACTTAAGATCCTTACAGTGTGAAGCTGAAATTAACGTGCTAAAGCGAAGACAATGTTGAACTTGCTGCATCTTGTCCGGTTTCTCCGCTTGTTCGGATTTGAAAATATTATTCTACTTTTAACGAACGAAAGAGCAGTGACTATTGCCTGACAGAAATATTATACCGGCTATATGTGCAGTTACATTTTCTCATAGGCACGCTGAAAACATTAATAAAGGGAACAAAGAAATATTTCATAATTTAGCATTCTTTTACAAATATAGGTATTACGGTTTAAAAAAAATCTCATTCAATATGAAAAATAGCTTTTCAAGGAGTAATTGTAATTAATTCCAAAAAATTGTTTCACATTTTTCACAAATTAAAATATATCACTTTACGTTTTGCAGTTTCCATTTCTCAAAAATTGTTCTAACTATGGAAATAAATATTTACTTGCTGAATATCTGAATGTGAGTATTCAGCAATTGGTTCATCTGAATTGGCATAGAACATTGACAGGACTGAATTTGGTATCATAATTCCTTTTCTTTAACGGTGCCCTTCACATATCCATCAAAAGTAAAATTTGTAAAAAGAAAAATTACGTTGTATAAATTTAAATAATTGAAAAGCAAAAATATCCTCAATAACAGCAACCACATTCTATCCCATTGTATATTCTAGATGTAGTTAATGTCTAATAAATAGTAAATTTAAGACACAATAACACGCCGAATAAATACTAATTCAGAAGTCAAACAACAAAAATCAGTGTTATATTTACAAAATTTTCACAGGACTATTTCCGATGGTTTTACCGAACCACCATCCTCAGCTGCAAAACCGCAAATACAGCTGAGGATGGTGGTTCGGTAAAACCATCGAAACTAATCCTGTGAAAATTTTGTAAATATAACGCTGATTTTTGTTGTTTGACTTCTGAATTAAATAGTAAATTTATTAGACGTGGATTTACTGACTACGTATTGTGTTAACCCCTAATAATGAAATCTTTTATACTTTTTTATGTTTCAAATTTAAATTAAGCTCTTTTTTAATCTAAAATATGTTATACTTCATCTTTTGTTTCCAGGAAAAGTTTCGGCTTCTAGGCTCTAGTTTCCCGTTCGGAATTTCTAGAATCACTGCCGACGCTTGCGCTTGTCATATGATCCCCATATATTGCATTAATATTCATATTATTTAAATGAACTCATAGAACAAAATATGCCGAATAATGCTGCTTCGTAACTTCAATTTAGTTTTGAAAAAATAACTATTTAACTCGAACTGCACTCTTCAAAACATGCACCAAAACTAAGAACAAAGAAAAATTATTACCTACTTTTATAGCAAGCTCTTTCTGGTAATTTATCCGTCCTGCTCCGAATTTGAGTTAAAATGAGAAATCACAATTTTATGCAACGACCAAGTGCTTGCCGATCTATAAAACCTCCGCATTTATCTAAATGAGTTCAATAGCTTTGAAAATTCTGAAATACTGCATTATCGTATCCCACTGTTTCAATCTCCGAAATAAAGTACAGTTTAAAAATGAATTGACCTCAAGGATAATTTTACTTTACCTAGAAGCCCAGATCCGGACACCTGTAATTCCGAATAGTTGCAGTTTAGATAATTAGAGTCCAAATGACTTCAATCTCTTTCTTTAAGGGATTAAAGGACAGTTATTATGCCTTTGATATTTCTAGTTTCATCCTAAGGGGATAAAAGTAATTATTTTGCATATTCCTTACATTTCATATTGCATAAAATATATTAATTTTCTTCAGTTGATTATCTATGATTAGATACAACAAATATGTAAGAGTATCTGATTTGTTGAATTAATTAAAAATTATGATTAACCGCTTAACGACCGAGCCCGAGATATCTCGGGAATAGATGCCTTTTCGATTTTCCTATGAACGAGTTAACTCGGGCGCTGTAAAATTTATAGATATTTAATGTCATAGGCCGTAATATCGCGTGGCAATCGACATTCTTCCGTGCGCATGTTTTCTTAGCTGTGGGAGGAGTCCAAGCGACTTTTGTGATTGGTTCCTGTATAACCCTGAGATGCAGTTGACAACGTAGCCGCATTATAAACTGTAAATTCAGTTTGTTTTGTTAGTAGATGCAGATTACCACATTATCCTGCTGTTGCATCTTATCCTAGAAACATTGCGAGGCGCTAGAGTTTTTTTTATTTCATTTTATTTCCTTATACTCGTATTACGATAAGTAATAGTGTTTTATAATGGATTATGGTTACAATAGACGTCCAACAGGCCTGTTGGACCTTTGGTTCAAATACGACTTAAAATCTTTCGAGTAGTAGCTCGAACTCAAACATACTCAAACATACGTATAAGATCATTCAACATGTATCTTATACGTAACTGGTATGAGTTGCAGCCTAATACTCCAGCACAACCATCTTTCCATTTATGGTTGTACCATCTGTAAATTGTGCGATTACCCCCGAATGGAAGGCGTTGGATTTCTTTGAGCAGTACATTTACGAAATTTTAGTTAGACATATCGAAACGGAAACAAACAGGTATGCGGAATAAAAAAAGGGGGAAAAAACATGGTATCCTGAGGCAGAGGCACTCTGTGATGTGCCGCTATAGTATGTTACACCATGTTTCAGACTGTACTATACTGTTAATGACATTTATAGGTCGTAAAATGTATTTACTTGATTTCAACTTTAGCTTTTATTAACTATTATTACCTAGACTACAGTTTTGTATTACTTTTGGCTAGATTATTTTTTTTGGCTGCTTCATTGAAACCCGAGTTAACTCGGGTAATGTCATGAACCATAACAAATATAATTATTTCCTCGAAATAATTGTTTTTTTCTATTTTTCTCCTTACAAAGGTACATCTAGTGAGCTAAATCTGTAGATAATAAAAGTGGTTTGAAATAATCAGGAATTTTCGGCATAATTTTTAATATAAATTCGGTCGTTAAGCGATTAATTATTCAGTTTAAAAAAAAACGTATACGTAGGTATAGTTTTACATATACATTTACGTTAACAAACATACACATTGCTTTTACAGTTTATTTACGTACACACCCCCATACGTATTTTTTTTACATATATACATACGTACATTGTGTTGCCCAAGAGTTTTGAAACCTTTCTATATCTGTTGATCTCTTCAAGCAACTCTGACTTCTCATCGATCCTTCTATTCAAATTCTACATAATTCATAATTTAGGAACTTTTAATCACATAAAAATGTCTAAAATAATGAAATATTGATTATGATAAATTAAATGAATAACCTTCGTACCGGTTGCATGGCACAGGAGGGGTGTGGTCGATGAAATCTAACAACAACCCTAGTATTTGTTTACAGATTAATGAGGGTTAGTAGCGTGTTAATCAATACTTGGTCTCCCCATCTACATTGCAAGAACACACTTACACGGCCAAAGCAGAATAACGTTCTAATCATATAATTCCACTTGAGTAAAGTACAGTTCCTTTGCAAAATTATTTCATATTCATCTTGTAAGCAGATCTCATATTTCGAAGTGTAAATTAATCAAATGATTATGATCAAGTGATTTGAACATTATCTGATCATAGATTACGCAGTATAATTTGATCGTCGAAGGATATTACGTTAATATAAAATTAGAAAAAAAATAGCTTTGTATATATTAGTATTGTCCTATTTACTCAAAAATAAGCCTCTTTTTTGTTAGATGTTTGTCATAAAATTTGGTAGAGTTTCATGAAGTCTATTTTGATAAATGAAACTGCAGATGAACTTTAATTATCATTCTCTACAGAGGAGTTATACTTTTCAAATTCTAAAAAGAACCACATAGCTAATAATTATGAGAAAAAACTGCACAAAAAATCTCTAATTGTAACAGCCCATGTTTTGCTCAGTGATTTGAGTTACGATCATCTATTCAATCCTATATTCTGGTAACAGATATACATGAAAACAGAGGATAGCAATGTATCACTAATAATATAATCTGCCTTAAGGATAATTCTCTACACAGTCTTCTTAGTCGAACTTAGTCTATGCTACCAAAGTAAAACCAGACGTTATAAGGCAAAGTAGAACACTTATTTGGTGTAGATTTTAAATAAACACAAGTCCCGTTTTAGAAGCAAAAGCATTTTCCAGTTTTTTACATCAAAATTTCAGCAGCAATTTTATTACTGCTGAAGAAGAGGGACCTGCGCCTGATCACCCTCAAATATTTTAAATAAATTCTGCTGTTCATTGCAATTATAAGAGATATTTATATGATTATACTATTTTTAGATGTAGTAACTGTATTCTGGATAATCGTTAAAAACAAGAAGAAATCCAAATGTATAAAGCTGCATTTAAAAACTCACGGATCAGTTATAATTATGTTTAATAATTTATAATTTAGGGAAGATCACGCCAAAGATTTTAGTTTATTTACAGCAAGAGCATGCATTATTTTCAATTTCCTTTTGGCCTCTTTTACTTTATAGGTTCTTAAAAATATATGATGCGTCTACAGATAAATTTCGGTACACCAGTAACAACAGCAAACATTTTATCCCTATTTTAAGATTCTTTTGTCTATTAGTCTTTTTTTAAAAAACTTCACCCTGCAAGCCTGAGATAATTATACTATCTTTCATATAGCAAGTTAATTTTAACCGATTATTTTATCTAAATTCTCAGAGATACATTTCAATATAAAAACATGTTACGAAATGGTCTTCTTTAAATTTTGTACAGGTCAATTAATTAAAAGAGTGCTAAAATACGAACTTACTTCCGTTTGTACTTCTAATTTACAAACGGAATAAGCCAATACATTCGAATATTTATGTTAAAAATGTTTAGTAAATCAATTATGAAAAAACGTAAGAAACTCGTAGTAATTCCATTAAAATCCTAAACTCCGAAATTAAACTCTAAAATAGTCAGCAAAAAAAGCTTGCATGCGTACAGTAAATGCATAGCAAAGGTTTATTGGTACAATGAAATAATGGATTTTGCCCATTATTTTCATTACACATCAAACTACTAAGAAAACTCAACAGAACGCAATGGAAAGCGCATCTGTAAAGGGTGCAGGTAGCACAGAGATATCGCAGTACCTCGTAGTCGACTCTGAACTAACACAGTTACTATAATCATAAAGTAGAATCAGTTACGGATATCATAAAATTCTTAATTTATTATTATTCAGTTAACGTTATTTAATTAACGAATGGAAGTGAGAACATTCTGTAAAAATAAAAATAATCATTAATTTTGAAAGACTGTCTTATGTATTAAATACCCCATTCGTTTCCATTAATTTCATATTATAACTCAACAAATATTTAAAGAGATATATTATTTGCCATATAATATTTCGATTGCCATTCTATCATTTTGTTCAAATTTTACTCATATTATACAACTTTTTCCCCTCGTTTAATATAGCTTCATGTTGTATAAGAGAATGAACAGTTTCGCATCTTATTCATTGGGATTGATATTCTGTAGGAGTATATACTTATGCAAATTTAGGTAAATGATAAGTGTCCCTAAAAGAGGAAAGAAGCACAATATATCATTCATAACTTATGAAGAGGAAAAATGGGCGTACGCCCTGCCTTGGGTCTTTTTAGTATAAATAACTGTAACTGTATATTGCATGAGGCTTTCTTCTGTGGTTCGCATGAACGGTTAGGGTTTCGAACTGGTTCATCCCCTTGCCTCCAGGGAAATGGGGGAACGGCCGGATGCGAAAAGGGATGTATTCGATGATCGTAGATTTATTTATTTATTCTAAAGTTATTTTTTTCTTATATTTAGGTGCATTTATTCCAATATAATTTTATATAAGAGCAATGTGCACACGAAATCCCAGACTATTTGAATTTCATGCATATTTTGAATATTTGAAGAATAAAATATTTTTCAGTTATAAGAGTTTTACAAACTGTGGGAATTCAGTATCTAAACTTTAGATCATAATTTTCGAAATTGCCGTTAGTAATTAGTTTAATTTTTTTATCAAAAAGTCTAATAATTTTATGAACGTAATTAAATCAAGTTTTATCGATGCGTTTTAACTCGTGTACTGAAAGGCATAACTTATGTTGAAATTTATTATAACATATTAAAATTACCTTTCTTATGCATTCTTCGTATTTCCTTTGTGTTATGTTATTCGTTATTATTATTATTAAATGTTTTTGTTACCGCATTTGCTAATTTTTCTTTTAATAATTTATCTGTTCATTAAGTTATAATGTTTTAATTTAGATTCTATCAGCTAATAAGATTTTATTTTGTTATATCCTGTTTTTTTTCTCTGTTTAATTTCTCGTTTCTCTGAATCACATTACTATCTTTAGAAGCATGTAAATAAATTTTTTTGTAAAGAAGAGTTTACGGTTGAGGTATAGCACAGAACAGAAATGAAAATATATGGTTTATCTGTGGCAAAAACCTGTATGTAAATCAGAAAATACGAATAGTGAATACGATTGTTGTATATATTTCAATATATTTTTTGTATTTTTTGTTTATAATTTTCCTTTAAGTTTTTGTATTATCACGAGTTTTATTTATTTATTTGCTTAGTTACAGCATTTACATATTTTATTTAATTTTGAATTTGTTGTCAACTCTGAATCGCTTTAAGTTAATTGCAAAGGTAACGCAAAACCAGAGATATGAGAAAGAATATTTGTACTGCTGTTTGGTGACATTTAGCAGTTTCTGGACAATATGATGGAATTCTGGATACATTTTTGAAACATTATGTGCGAGTTCCGTCGAAGCTTCCAGAAGTATTTACCCTCTTTTGAAGAAGTCTATATATTGGAATCTGCGAGTAGTCTCGTGTTAGATAGAGGCATGTACCTAATTTTCATTATTTGAGCGCCCACCAGCGGCCGAGCGGTAAAGTCGCTGACCACTGGTAGTTCGGTCCGAGGTTCGAATCCCGCGAACGGGCTGGCTGCATGGGCGTTTTCATGGTTTCCCCCAAGTGTAACGTGTATACGAGCCAGTTTCCCTTAGAAAGTCCTCCACGAAGGCATCCCTCCCCTTAGGCAGATAGCCCTCGAGGCTTTGCCATAATCACACACGCACATTATTTGAGCTTTTCTGCTTAGGGATTGCTGCTGTGGTTTTTTGGTGATTTTGATGACTCGTGATTTGCTTCATTTTTGAGGATAACTTTGCCTTACCTCTGTTTTCCTTTTAAGCTATTTGTAAGTGTTTACCTTTCCAGTCAAAATGATATTTCTTTTAAAAGATTTTCAAGTTTTCTTATTGATCCAGCCTTGTTATTTAAGGAAATAGTTTCGAACCGGCAGGTACCAGCACCGTTTCTTGTAATATAAACCACAGAAAGTTTTTGCTTTTCCTTATCGTATTGTATTCTAACAAATATTATAAATTAAGTAAACTAACATACCAAATAGGAGAGAAATATGCTAGTATAAAATATAAGATTAGTCTGAAAATAAAGCAACCTTAGTTTGGAGTAGATTTTGAATAAAATCTATTTCAAGGGAGATCAGACACAATTCCCTCATTCTTATTACACATTCACGAGCAAAATAATTAAAACAGACAAACGTTTTTTTGTTTCTAAAGAAGGCAGACCTATGTCTGATCGCTCTCGAAATTGGTATAGTTTATATTTAAAATTTACGCCAAATCAAGGTTGTATTGTTGTCTAACTTTAAACTAAAATGTGTCTATTCCCGCAAGCAAAAGTACAAAATACTCTTTTTTAAGCAAAATTATATTTGTTTGTCTAAACGCACAACTTATTTCTATTTCAACTAAAATAAAAGACTAAAGTAATTAAGTAATTTTTCTTCTGCATAAATCTATATTCAGACTTATAGCCTTATTTTATTAGCATTGTACAAAAATTAAACAAAGAATTTATTTTTATTTACCATAAAGTATTATCTCCTTTTGATATATTACAATTAAAGCAACAGATTTTTGACGTTTTTTGAGATTCTTTGAAGTTTAATAACATAATATGCAACATTTATGTCATTAAATGCCATAATTACATACCTATATAACGATACATTAAATAATATGATAGATATAATTAAATAAGACTGTACTTGGATTTAATAATGCTTAGACCTATTTACTAGCTAGCTCGATCTTTTGACTTAACAACACTGGGTGTTTTAATGTGAGAAATTATAAAAGTATATGTTTAAATTACATGAAATTGTTGAAACTGAATTACACATTGTTGGTAAATGTAAGGAAGGAAATGCAAAAGTCCTTCGAATAATTATGCTAGAAATGTTCAGAAACACATGGAGAAAGACATTTTGAATATTGACTAAACTATTATACTTACCAGGTGAGTAAGAAGTGATTTACAGACAAGAAATGATTTTTACATATTGAAGTGGTTTACAGTTTAATACATACTAATGAGCTCCGATTCTCCAACGAAGGGAATAAGCAAAAACGTAAAACTCGCTACTGTAATATTATCTGGCCACAGTTTAACCCGCCTTACCGTTTTTCAGTCGGTTTTCAGACGTCGGACGCCCATTATGTCGCCCATTATGACGCAACTGATGTCGAATTTCTGGAAAACTAATGGACATATTTTAATGAAATTTGGTATATATGTACATTTATAACAAAGAAAGAGATGTACCATTTAAAAGTCATTTTATGTAAACGCCATTATCAGTAAAGCTCATAGTACAGGAATGTCAAAAATCCCCGTTTTCATGAATTGAGAATAAGTCTAATATGGGGTATGGTCCCCTCTCACAGCCATACGGCGTAATGGTATACTGTACAGGAGGCAGTTGATAATTCCCTGTGGCTGTCGATCCCAGTCCTGCAGCAAGGCAGTTTTCAACTCCGAGATGGTTCTCGGGGAAGACGAGAGAAAGCTGCCTTCCCAAATGCGTTACACACAATCTCTATAGGATTAACGCCAGGAAATCTGGCTAGCCAATTCATGCGGCGAATACCCTCTCGTGCAATATTATTTGATATCATGCTTAACATTTTAATTTCAGTTTATTAATTTGCAAACAATGTTATTAAAATATGGTGGGAACTCTTAGAAAAATCGTTTTCTTTTTGAGTTGATGGAATTCTGATAAATCTTTTGCTGAGTATAGAATTCAGATAATGTCTTTGTTTCTTTAACTGAGTGTAAAAGGAAAAAAAAATCTTTCTGTGTAAATAAATCTTTGCTTTGATGTTATGAAAATTCTTGTTCGTTTGAAGAATTAGTTTCTAATAGATAAGTGAATTATTTCCTTTTTATTTTGTAGGATTCTCCACTGTGTAATTCTAAGTTACTGTTGCAAGTGAAGAATCTTAAGAACTGATAAGCGAATAATCGCTTGAGTTCTGGTGACAGGAAACAACAAGATAGAAGGGCAAAATAACCCTTTATTGTTCCAATTAAAGTTTAACAAAACTCCAACTTGGAGTTGTACAGTAAAGCCGACACTTGGGCTTGAACTCAAGAGACAAAGAATTAAACTAAACTAATCTTAACTAAAGAGATATAGCCGAAACTTTCAAAATTCTAATAGAGTTGGCCCCTTAACGCTAATTGCCTGCGAAGCTATCAAGGGCCTAAAGTACGGCCGAGCGTAATAATAGCTTACGAGAGAGTAGCCTAAAAAGGCGGACGCGTGCAGCCAGAACATCTGGTATCTCTCTCATTCAGACTTGAAACATGGAAAGGTCATATGGGACAGAATAATTCAGTTTTCCAGGCTGAAGAAATTGCGATTCGTAAAGCTATCGAGTTAACAAGCCCCCCAGTAGGATCCACTGTTAATATTCTTACAGACAGCCTCTCAGTCATATATGCCTTACGAAATCCCAGACATCCTTCTCCTATCATAGCGGAGATTCAGGACACGCTGAAGGAGCGTTCGTCGGCAATGAATATCCTCATATCTTGGATAAAGGCGCATGTCGGCATTCAAGGTAATGAGGAAGCCGACAGGCTAGCAAAAGAAGCAGCTCACAATATCGATGCACAATGCGTAATTACCAAACTCCCGTGATCTCACCTTAAAAAAGTGAAAAGGACAGCAGCTCAGCACCAGTGGCAATGGAATGGGACTCTACCGAACAAAGCAGGAAGACCTATGAATATTACTATAAGGTTTCGCTCGATCGTCTCGAGTCATCCCCACAAATAACGAGATTTCTGACGGGGCACGGGCCTTTCCCCTCCTATTACTATGAGAGAGGAATTGCAAATACCGAAAGTTGTGTCTGTGGAGGCATTGGTAAACCAGACCATTACTTGACCCAATGCCCTCTAACCGCACAATGGCATATGCAGCTTCCGGAACAGGCAACTTCTCATAAGCGTTATCTGATCAAACAGCCAGCTTTTCGCATCAAAATATGCAAGATAATGCAGAAACTGGAGGAATTGGGAACAGATTTGTGCAGTGTGGAGTAGTTCCCTGTCAATCTCTCTTCTCTCTCTCTTCTATCTTTTTTTTTTATTTATTATTTTTTTTTTATTTTATTTTTTATTTTTTTATTTTTATTGTATATATTATGAAACATGTATGTATTACGGCCCACTGTATATATTATGAAAAATGTATGTACTATGACCAATTAAAATTATTATGAACTATGTATGTATTATGTAACAGGCTCAATATATTATGAAACATGTATGTACTATGGCCAATGGAAATTATTATAAACTATGTATGTATTATGTAACAGGCTCAATATATTATGAACTATGTAAGCAAGTATGAACTATGTAAGCCACTATGTATTATGTAACAGGCTCAATATATTATGAAACATGTATGTACTATGGCCAATGAAAATTATTATGAACTATGTATGTATTATGTAACAGGCTCAATATATCATGAACTATGTAAGCAAGTATGAACTATGTAAGCAAGTATTATGAAAGATCTATGTATTATGAACTACTTGTATATAAGCATGTACTATGAACTATGTAACTATATAAGTATATATTATGAACTATGTAACTATAAGCATATGTTATGAACTATGTAAGCATGTATACAGGACCAATGTATGCCCTTATAGGCCTCATGAGGTGTTGCCCCGGATAGTTGCGGAACCTGGACTAGACCCGAATAGTCTTAGTAAGCCGCACGGGTGTCCAGATTCTGCTCTCAACTCAACTCAACTCACTCAGACTGTAGAACTTCGCGGTTATATACCGCTCTTCCTCATTAGCATTCAGACGTAATTCTAAAACTACGTTCTGGCTGGAAGTGGTAAGTTGAAATTAAGAATCGATAGTAAAGGAAGTTGAACTCAAAATTTAACTGTTAATAAAACTAACACAATCCGTACAATTTCATTAAAATACATACATACATTCATTTGCATTCATTTCAAAATACAGGTCCGTAGCCGGTTATTCGTAGAATCCGAAACAATTATGTTAATTTTTCTTCTACGTAGACTGACGCTCACTTTCCAGGTAATCGTCAACCGTCTGAATCTGTCTGAATAGATAGGTTATCTAAATCATTTTACTATTCATTTCTTAAATGTGCTGAATATTTATAACGCCACTCTATTTACTTGAACCATTTCTAGAAGACCTTTTCATAACAAAAGCTTAACTCTGTAAATATCTAAGAAACAAATTCCTATGAAACCAAAGAAATCTGAAAAGAAGTATGGCAAAAATTAAAAGCGAAATTACAAAGTCATCATACGGTAACGACAGCATAAAAATAATATACTAAAAATAATTAAATAAAAGTTAGCAAAATTACTAGCTTACGAACGCTTAAATTGAGATGAGGAATTGTAATGTTATGTTATAATTCGAAAGGTTATGAGCATTTGTGCTCTTTCCTGGACCATTTAATAGACACTTAGGTGACCAATTTAATGAAAGCTAGTAAGTAAATATTAATAAGGAGAGGTAATGAAAGTAATGCAATGTGCAGTCAACATGGAAATAAACTGCTGCAGAAATTTTCTTGTATTTTATACACAGGAATGAACTACTGTTTAATTATTCTTGTATATATGCAAATGGACATACTTTTACTTGTGGAAAATATTACTATTGGTCTCCAAAAATTTAATCTGAGATAATGCATCGGAAGATAAGCGTAAAAAACTGATTTTTTTAAATAAAAATGCAGCAGTTTTCTTTTATGTTTCTTAAAGTACAATTTGTTTCTAAAATAATCAAAAATCGTTCTAAATATAAATTAGTGTTCCTAAACAGCCTGAAATTCGAACCAAGTGCTTTATGGAAAAGCTCATTTTCGCTGTTCAACTATGTAGTAATCCACATTTTGAACTGACTCGATTGTCAGTTTAAGTCCCATATATAAAATTTCAATATTCTACGGCTAAGCTTTTCAGACTATGCAAGATACATACGTACATTCATATTTACATACACACATACGTTACGTTGTATATACAAACGCTACGCTGTACACAAACGTTATACGTTACATTGTATGTACAAATGTTACGAAAAATTTCCATTTTAAGTTCATTTTACAATACGTTTCGGAAAAACAGTCCATACTATATTCTGCCCGTACTGATAGAGGTCATGAAAAAAATGGCCCAAATGGATTCGAGAAAGGTCCAGATGGATATTCCCTTTGAAATATGCTACCCGGAATTTTTCGCGCTTATAATAGTCCCTTTACTTCATTCAAGGAAGTAAAAATATGTTTTTTGATATCATTTTATTTTTGAAGACATAGCATTTTAGGACTACTTGCTTTAGGGAAAACACTTTTGTGAAACTGATGGGAATTGGGTTATGTGTCGCAAGATAGATGAGAAAATTCCTGATCAACCGACATATTCATTCATCGGGAAGTACATCCGGAGCGAAATAGTGACCGATGGTTTTACCAATCGGACAACGAGTGAGTCTGGAATGATCAAAACTGATACTTTCCTTCCCTGGAGATGCAATTTTTCAGATTTTTTTATATACTATAATAACCAAACAAATATTTTTTCCATTTAACATTGTTTTCAGTTGAATTCAATTTTCTTTTCAAACGCGCACTATTTTAATAAACAAACAAAAGAAAAGTACAACCACCGGGTATTTATAAGAGAATCAGAGAGCCATTTTAGTGTTTTAATGTTGAATAACTGTAAAAAAGTGAGCAAAAAACAGACATTAAGCTAAAATAATGGAAGATGAAAATCTCCGACAACTGAAACCAGACAGTAAATTCCAAGCTGTTTTCTTATAGCTGATATAAAAAATATATATGACTATCTATAAAAACTCCTTCCTTTCATATTTTCTCTATGAAGAAACTTAAAAGCGTGATATATTTCTTTCTTGTATTTATACAACTCTTTATTCTTTTTTACGTATTTATCCGAAGAGTTTCTTTCATAAATTTCTTTATCTGGAGAGCGGAGAAAAGAAAATGTTTTTGTGGGAAAGATATTGAAATAGTAAAGGAAATGCAGTCTTATTTGAGTTTCAGTTGAAAAATACAGAAGATAAGTTTTTCACTAACAAAATGAGAAAATCAAATTTATTCTGCAAATGAATTTACTTGTATTTGTTTTGAAAAGGTTAATATTTTCCAAATGTTGGTTAATTCAAAGGTTATAATACCAAATATTTTATAATATTTTCAATAATGCAATAAAATATACATCTGAATCAGAATCTGAGCACATAGTTTCGTCTTAAGAAACATTTTGCAAAATCATAAACAGTTCTTTTTTTACTTCCTTAAAAGGATGCTTTGTATTGCAGAAAAATTTAGGGCATCATATTTCAACGAAAATATTCATTTTGATCTTTCTCGAGTCCACTTGAACGATGTTTTTGCGTGACATTTGTATAAACGGTCAGAGTAAAGGGCTCATTTCTCCAAAACGGATTGGAAAATGGATTTAAAATGGATTCAAAAGAGATTTTTTTCGTAACATCCGTACGTATGTACAGATACATCGTACTTACAGATTTCACATACAGTCTGTACGTGTGCGTATCCGAGATACATGTATACGTACGTACGTATGTATTTATCTCGCATAATTAAAAACGAGTACCCTCAGAACGTTGAAATTTTGTATATGGGACTGCTATAACATATAGATGAACACCTCACTTTTTAGTTGCAATAGACCGTACCAAAAGTATATAAATATATGCTATATACCCACCCTATTACTCGGCTCTATAAGCTCGGTTTTTTTTATTCTTATATGTTGGTAAATTGTGCATTTTTTCTTTTAAAAGTTATTCAGTTATGTTTCTTATGTTCCAATTAGGTTTTCATGTCTTCAGTTGATCAGCATGCAATAGTTATAGAATTATCAACAATTTAAAAGCTATTTAAGTGCTAACTAAGTCTAACGAAGCCGAAATTTATGTACATGCTAAATTCTTAATAGAATAGTGAATTAAGTCAGTTTCTACGTCACCTTTTTGCCGAATGGGACCCCCCCGAAAAAGCTGTGCAGCGAAAATTCTGTCTTCGTATCCGCTAGCCAATTTGCTTGTTTTCGTAGAGGCACTAATTTCCATTGTAAATGTTTTAAAACTCTTTTAGCTGTATTTGGTGTTTTATGTTTTTCCGAACTTTAAAATTTTTAATAAACTTGATTTGAGGTTTTATGTATTTTTGCCTTGCTGTGAAGTGAGAATAGAATTAATTGAGTGAGAAATATATCTTTAAAGAAATTCGATGAAATACGTGTAAATGAAATGCAGCAAAATGAGTATAATTTAATAGGCCCTACAAGGAAGTCATGTGGTGCCCTCATCAGATATTTTAATCTTATTTTCCAGAGGTTCAAGGGCATTCATACAGCCTTCAGAAAAATCGGCAATATATTTATCAATGAAATTAAATAGTCTAGAACGAACTCTATAGAAGTACTATAGAGTTATAAAACATTTTCAGTTTTCTTTGTTCTTAGTTTAAATTTGTAAGTATGTAATTTTGAGTACATAAGCTATACAGTCAAGTAGCAAGTTTCATAAGAGTTTATTTTAAATTCAAATAACCAATTAATATTTTCAGCTACTATGCTTCTACTTTTGCTTTAGCGACAGAATCACTTTACTAACTTGATGGAGCTTGAGATAATATATTTAGTGAACTGAAGCTTAGACATGAGCAAGATCCAGCCCGGAAATGAGCATTTTTACTTCCTGTACGAATTAAAGAAAGTATTGTAGCAGCGAAAATTTTCGGATTTCTCATATCAACGGAAATATCCTTCTTGACCGTTACCGAATCCATTTGGACGTTTTTGCTTGATGACTGTACATACGGACAGAATAAAGGACTATTTTCCCCAAAATGAAAAGTGTATTTAAAAAAAAGGAATTTTTTTCGTAACATCTGTAAGAATATTGTATGTATGTATCTCACATAAGCACGATTAGCTGCAGAACGTTGAAATTTTGTATAAGGGACTGTATCATAACCAGTTGTGCATCTCCCTTTTTTATTGCAATCAGCAGTACCAAACGTATATATATATATGTACATACATATATCCACCCCTTATCGGGCTTAAAAGTCTGTATCCGGTCTTTATTTTTGCAACTGTTGGTCGTCGTCATATACTTCCATTTACTCCATTTACAGAAGTGTTTTAAATGACGAAAATATTTATTTTGTGGTAAGTAGCGATTGGATATTTTTTCGTCTTGCTTTTCTGGCTGATGTTTTGTCGTCTTGATGGAAAAAAAAGAGTTGCTCTTTAGTTGCATGCAAAACAAACAAAAATACTATAATCAAATATCACGATTAAATTATAAAATGTATCTTTGAGTAGTAGTTTTGCATAGTTTAATCAAGACGTATGATAACAAAACTTACGTTTGGTAGTTGAACAAAAGTTCTGCTTGAGCCCATATCTGTTATATATATGTGAAACTAATGTTAAACGAATCACTAATTTGGCTGGAACGGACAATATGATACAGCGAGGTAATTTATAATGAAGAATCAATTCAGGTTAGCCAACAAGCTCCAAATACGAGACAAAGCTAAAAAATGCGAGGCATCAAGAATGAGCAAGGAACAAAGGAATAAACCCAATAAGCAAGAAGCCACACATAAGTATAACAATATTTTAGGAAACCGACTGAATTTTAAAATCACCAATTAACCTCTTGTCCAGAAATATTCAAGCTCTTAACACAAAGTTTGAATATCACGATTTGTTTACAGGCAACTTATACAAGATTCAACTGCAATTATCTTTTGCTGTCTAATCGACAGAAGAGTTATCTGGCAGCATAAGCCCAGTTTTCTTCCGCTACTTGAATAAACTTGCTGGGCCTTGTACTACATTCGATGTAGTCGTAGAGTTTAAACGTAGATTTATGAGCTAGAACTTCTCGAGGTTTCATTTTTAAAATTAAATTAATTCGCTTTGTTACAACTATATGCGATTAGTTTATTTAAACCTGCTTTATTGCTATTGATATTCAAAGAAGATTATATTATATATACTTACGTAATACAAGATTTAAGATACGAGAACAATATTTATAAGAATACAAGTAATACAAGAACAATATTTACAAGAGTACTAGTCATACAAGAATAATATTTACGTAATACAAAATTTAGAATAAATTAGCTTGTAAGTGTAATATGGCTGGATAATTTAGCTGCAGTAATCTACAGAATTTTTATAAAAGGGATTACAAATCTCGTATTTAGAATATATTACATAGATTTATAGCTAGAATAAATCTACATACCTAGCGTGGATTTCCTGAGGTAGTGTTATATAATCGAATGAATCTCTTTTTTACTTAAACACGAATGATGCCAGAAAAGGATGCATAGGAAGCACAAGAAACAATTCACTAGGACTGTATTCGAAGTGCAGCACAAGCTGTAAGGGTATGTGTAATGATTTGGGAGCACTTTTATTGCAGAGAAGTTCATGTTTTAAGTCAAGTGATAATGTATTTGAATCAGATTACACGTATCGAGTTTTAAAAAGATTATCTGTGCCCTATTATTAACACTCTACAGTATGAACACCAGTTATATGCGTCTTCGAAGATGACGTTAATTAACCGAACCGTTGCTGCCAGTATACGAGTTCGACATGATGAATACCTCTCTATAGCTATATTTTAATAAGATACCCAAGAATTCCACATTCCAGAATTCTGAATGTTGTTGAGAATTAAAAGGCAGTTTTAATAAATAGGTGAGATACTGGAGTTATAATTTAACACATGCTATCAGTTTGGCGGATATGTTGCTGGAAGAACAGGCCCGTGTTAATGCTGATTATAATTACACACGTGTCTATTTCAGGTCAGGTTAGATCTGTGCTCTTCCTAGGAATACTACTTTACTATTACTTTTAACCTATGTCGACGTCCAGAAGATGCATTTCAAGTGATGCAACAACATTTAAAATTTAAGTATAACATTAGCATGCCATTATGAACATAATTTTATGTTCTCATATATCTATATCGATATAATACATATAAAACATACATGTAATAATTAATTGAGGAATAAAAGTGCTTTTCTTGTGAAAAAGCATAAGTATTTTTTGTGTTAACGATATATTCGAATATAACTGAAGGTTGAAATGTTTTTATGATGCTGAAAAAAATTAACGTTCAACATAATTAAAGCATAATTAAGCAACGTAAGAAATTAGTGTTAGAATCTGAAAATGTGAGAAAAGTAGTTCTGAGGAAAACGACGTTGACGTCAACATCATGTGAAGAAAGAGGAGCAGGAAACTGATGAAACTGATACTAAAATCCCAATTAAGGGGTAAAAGTGAAATGGTATTCTAGTCTTGTTGGAAAGATAACGAAAAAGGCTTCGGGTAAGACAATTAATAGCAAGGCAATCTGGAAGATAGTTTAAAGAAATATATGAATATTAATATTCTTACGAAGAGGTTAAAATTTAATCTGGAAAGCTCTCAAGAAAATTATTCAGCATCAACTAAGTTCTGATAAATATTGGGGAGATTATACGTTAAAAATAATGAAAGATTTCCAAAAACACTTGATGGAATCGAGATTAAGGAATTCAAAGAATTAAATAAAAATTCTTCAAGTGAAGAAGATGAGTTTGAATTAAAATTGATTTTTAACTCCGAGAACATGTTTCTGATAAATGTAGAAAATAATTTCTTTTATACAAGGAAGCAGTCATGACATCTTTTCATATATTATGGGTATGAATAATTTTATGCTTGATGCATACGAGTGTTAAGCTATAAGAAAGATATTAGAACAATTCTATATCAAATGTAGGCGAAGAAGTTGCAGCCCTATTTTCCTTCAGTAGAAAACGTTTTAGAGCATAAAAGTATATTCAGGAACAAAACGGCTTCATTAGATGAATATAAGACACATTATGACATTTTAATAAATCTATCTGTTATTGATGCAAGCTTCCCAATTTTGACCTACTAAGAATGATCAAAAGAGAAGTCAAAATTAAACTGCTTAGAAAAGTATTGTGAAAAATCTCAAACATTTCTGTTGAGATTAACTTTTTTTATTACTTACTAAACAAGAAGTTTTGGGTTTGTTTATTTGATTATGGCAAAGAGAATTCGAGGGTTATCTACTTCAGAGGAAGGATGCCTTCGTGGAAGGCTTTCTAAGGGAAACTGGCTCGTATAAACGTTGCACATGGGGAAAAATGCGAAAACATCCATTCAGCCAACTCGTTCGACAGAATTCGAACCCTGGATCGAACTACCAGCGTTCAGCGACTTTAACACTCGGCCGCTGGTGGGCTTAATAAGAAGCTCTAGTAACAACACTAGTAGACGCTAAGTAGGATATTGTCAGGCAAAGCTTACCAAGTGCGGAAAATGTTTTTGGAGGTAGTAGTTGATTCAGGTACCTCTTGAACCTCTATCGCTCCTGAAAAAAGTATGGATCGGAAAACAGAAAATTCGAATCCCTCCTTCTAATTTTGTAGAGGGTTATTTTAAAAGTATAATACAAAAGTTTGCATCTTAATTTTTAGCACTTGCTACAGTAACCAGATACAGTAGTTCAATTAACCCAACCTCATTCAATTAATTCCCATTTAACGTATGCAAATGTTAGGGAATTGCTCATAAATGACCTTAGACTTCGTTTTGCCAGAGCACAAATTGTTGATTTTTGAACAAGATGAGATTTTAATGATCTTATGATCTTTCTTATACTAATATAGATGCTATCAACAAAACGTTTAGGGATACCAACAGCTTGATGAAATAAAAATTTAATCAATAGTCATAATAGAGGATTATCTAAGCCAGGTGAAGCCTAAGTCGAAAGACACATTATCATATTGTTCCCCAAAGCGACACCTATATCGTGTTCCTGTGATTCTATAAAATGAAATTTCTGTTAATCTTTAGAATGAAGTTGAGCAATAGAATGGAAACTGCTTGATTGGAATTTAAGTGAATTAAGTGACAGTGAATGGATCCATCTAGTAGTCTTGTTGTTAAAAAAAGTGTTTAATTGTGATTGACTTTAAATTATTGGCTATTTTTATAATTTTCGAAGCATTTTCTTACATGAACATTGCGTAAATCATATTATTTGACATCCGTGTAGCTTGCTGTTCTTACGTCGATGACTTTTATTCCGTGTCTTCGCATGATCAACTCTATCATTGATAAAGATAATGTTCAAACATTATCAAAAGCTTGCATTTGAATAATTGTGACTTTAGGATATATATTGCAAGGTCTCGTCAGTGTTTCTCAAAACTCTTAGAAGACTGAATTTAACCGTAATAGATCCAAAATTATTTCTAAGAAAACATTTTAAATTTCTTAGGGCGTTTTAATTGTTATAGTTATTTAGATTTTAAAGGCCTGCCAGATATTATTATTATTGACTATCTTAAGCAAGAAGAAAATTTCTAACAATATTCTTTTGGGAACCAAAAAAAAAAAAAAAAAAAAAAAAAAAAAAAAAAAAAAAAAAATTGTATGATGCCATACAAATCATGCATGCCATACAAATCATGTATTTTGTTTGTAAGGAATGCCGGATGTTTCTGGTGGGAAAGAGTTTTTTTCCGAACTCCCCTAATTGAAAAATTGCCCTCTGAGTTTCACATTTTGTTTTAGTTGTAGAAGATTTATCTTCGCTGTTTTAATTTCTGCCATTATGATTGTATGTCAAACAATCAGTAAGTAGGCCTAAAAGGAAATCCCCTGTTAAAACTTTAGTTTAAAGAAATTTTCTTCGGCGGCATCTCCTAGGTATCATGTTAACATAGCTTTTATACTGAAAGGAAAAAACAGCTCAAAATTTATTTTCATGCGAAGAAAGAATAATGTATGCTACTTTGATTTTTTCTCTTTTCAACTGCTTACTATTCTATGACCAACTTGAATTTTAGATTATTTGCATAAATTGTACTAACATTTTATGCTCTATGCATAATGCTCTATGGCATTTTATGCTCTATGGCAAAATCTTTATGGCATTGAATTTTCTCTGAGTAGAGTAAAATATTGAGTGAGGAGAACGAAAAGCAAATAACCGTGTGATGTAAATGCAATGACGGCCTTAAAATGGAGGCCTAAAAATGATTGCTCATGACTGCTCTTAAGTGGAAACCTTAAAATGATTACTCAAATAGAACAAATAAGTTAAGGACAAATAATGCAAACATAGAGAGATGATCCAATTAGTTATATAGGTACAATGGCATCCAAATCATATACTACAGAAAGTCTATTAATACTGAGAATTTATATAAATCTTTCTTAGAAAATGCGTTACCTTTTCATGTACAAGAAAAGTGTTAATATAATGGCTCCCAATTTTCAACAAATATAGAGAAAATAAAAATGTTAGTAATATTTTATTTAGTTTGAGTATTTAGCTTCTCTGAATGTAAAGGCTTTCTTTCTAATTTAAGGGATTATATTTTCAGAACGCGTTCCTTAAATTGGGCAATTTGTTTTAGAAGCTCAATTAAAAAATTTATTAATTGAATCTTTCGCAAAGATCAATAGCTTCTGATACCGAAATTACAATAGTTTAGTTACTATTATCAGGAATAAAATCATTACTTCAATGCATTTCCATCGAATGTCAGTTTGTGTTACAATTAAAATAAAAATAGTTATACGGAAAAGAACGGGAATAATCGATAAGTACTAGACAGACAATCGATAATTGGAGACTCAAATTTCGAATTTAAAAGTGCTTGCATTTTGCTTTCCGATGCATTTACGTTTCAACTATATTGCAAGAGAGCGTACCAAAATAATCCATACCGAGACATTGTTAAAAAATTATTTTTAATTCCAGTGTTTGAAATGTTTACGATAGTAAACATGAAATTCCAAAGCTGCAGAGCAGGTACAATTCAGAATATAACGAAGAGTATGATTTTTATTGGTTCATTGATTATATAGAGCTCTACTAGAAATTCATTCGTATGGAAAATTTGGATGAGAAGCCAACTTGCTGAAAGCCGAAGCATATTGTAATATCCTCCCTCAGTGGATTTCCTTCAGGGGAGGGATAAGAGGAGCTCTCTCTTTTTTTCATACCCCACAACGGGGGATTCTTTTAGGCTGCTTTGGAAAACCTCTCTTGTTAAAGTTACTATGGTAACGTAATATGTTGCTTGGTAATGTAAACAACGAAACTACGTATGAATGGTTTACCCTAAGCTGATGCGGCAATTCAACGTTCCTTCTTCTCAGGCGATCTGAAATTGCTGCGCAAGTATACCTGAATAAAATTTGACATTTTTTACAATTGTGATCATTTTACATATCTTGCGCTTTACTTCAGTGCAGATGCTCCGTCAGAGTATGTATTTCGATTAAGTTCAAATTTTTGAAATTGTTATCTGAACTCCATGTATTCTATTCGAAAGCAATATAGCAACTTCAGATATTCTATTCAAGGAGCATTAGGCTCATATCTTCTTTTAATATGACAGAAGAATAGTTTATAGAATAGATAATAGAAGTTAATAGAAGACAGAAGTAAATTTTGAATAATTAGTTAATATTTGTATCCTTTTGAGTAAAATCATAGCCTGAAATACATCAACTAAAGTTGCCAGACATTACCTTCTTTTAAATTCAAATAAAAGAGCTCTGAGCTTTTTATTTCGGTTGGCGTCAGAAAATTTATTTGGTTTTCTTAAATTTCTCTTATGGTTTAGAGTGCCAAAAAGGTTTACATGAAAAATAAAATGTAATATTTCCTAATCTTCTCTCAAAATCTGTTTTTCATTAAATATATGGAAAAATGTTCTTAGTTCCAGACTGAATTCAGACTGAAATTTTGCTGTCCAGTTTTCAAGTCAACAGTAATGAAAACATAATGGAGATGGAACCCAAACTCAGAATCCAATTTAATTCTAACTTACGGAAGCCTGAATGTGATTCTTAATCGAACAAATAAACCATGAAAGGCCCTTTTAACTAACCTTTTATGATTTATTAATAATTCAATTTGACACTGCTTGATTGGGGGATGATCGCCGGTATCGATTTCATGTTGTGGCAAACTGGTTCGACCCGCGTCAGAAGACGAGCGGGAGAAAACATCTTGAAATTCTTGAATGCATTCCTCTCTTCATCGCTTAATTGTGCATTCTGCAATAAGTCCGATATAATGCTCTCTGAAGACACGGTATCTGAAGCGTTATTGTTTCGTTTAACGCTGGTCACTGGAGTGCATGCTGAAACCGCTTCATCTTTCTTAATAACTCTCGCCTTCTCAGTTACATTGGCAACTGTCACCGGGATAATGGTACTCAATAGGTCGACGAGTGCTGAAGCTACTAGTACTCCTTTCGGTCTGTTACAGTTCTTGGGATATTCTGTGATGCCGCAGAAAATATTTCTGTTTTCGGCTACGGATTCAGGAAGTAAAATATCTGTTCTTGTGGGTATTGTGATATCGCCTTGAGATATGATTTTGTGGATAAATTTCACTTCTTCATTATTAATTCCGAATAGGGCAATGTCCTCAGCGGTAGAATGCCGTTCGTTATTTTTGAAGGTCCAAAGAAAAATTGCATTTCTTTAAAAAGTCCAATCCGTGTATGCAAGGATCAATAATCTCTGCCACATATGCCGTGTGATGGTAGGTGGCACTTCCAAACGTGATGTTAAAGTTTACTTTTCCATCAATGTGGATTTCATCACAGGACCCAATCTAGAGGGTAACGCAGGGCAGAGCCCAGACAAGTTTACCTTCAAGTTGTTGAGCCAAATCTTTTCGAATGATAGTAACATTGGCTCCCGTGTCGGTCGTCATATTGTGCGGAACTCCATTGATATGTCCCATTATGAAAAGTCCATTTCTGCCTTCATTCATTGCAGAAATCTGAAGCCCTTTAAACTGGCAACCGCCGCCCCGCAAGATGGTCATTAATTAGTTTCCCTCCTTCTTGACAGGCACGGGCCTTAACTTCCGTGCCCTGTGTTCTGCAGTTCTGTCGTATGTGGCCTTCAGCACCACAGTTCCAACACTTTAGGGTCGGTTTCTTGTCACCAATATTCCGTCTCAAGGCATTCGGTTGTCTTGTTAAAATCGTTTAGACGAGCAGCCATTTGATCCCCTGGCTTTTTGACTAGAGCAGCTCTGATTAGGTGGAGGTCTCTACGAGTTGCTTGATGGGCTGCCTCGAATTTCATGGCATACACTAGAGAGCTTCTTATGTCCTTGACATCCGCCATTCGTAGAGTTTTCTGCATTTAAGGACCCCGGATGACGTCGATTAAGTATTGCAGGAACAGGATTTTCCTTGTTTCTGTTGGGCACTCCGAAAAAGCGAGATGAGATAGCCTTTGTTCTTGGGTTCTTCTTGAAGATCTAGGGGTGTTTCCGTAGCCTTCTGCTGACGGGGTTTTAATTGAAGCCTGCTGTAATCTTTTACACATTTCTCTCCAAAGCGCAGCTCCACCGCGCCAAATAAAGCTTCGAAATCTAGCTTTTGGTTTTCGGAAGAGTATGAAGGATATCCGCAGCGTCTGTTCTCAGAGAAGCGGAGAGATGACAGGTCTTAACTTGGGAATTCCATCCATTTTCAGCCATTCCATACGCCACTATAGGAAATTGTGTCTTATACACTTGTCAAAATATCTTCCCGTCATATATAGATAACTTCAGAGAGGAACGAGAAGGCATTGGCAAAAATTTAGTTGTCAGAATTGCTTCCTGCTGTCGTTATGCATTTCCTTAGTATATCAATTTCTTTGGCGATGACAGCAGAAACTCTGTCTTCAAGTTGTTGCTTGATATTTCCTTCGACAGCAGAAATTCTTTCTTCAACTTGTTCTCTTTGATTCGTTACTCAGCAGCAGAAACTCTCTCTTCTATTAGTTTTTCACGGAAGAACTCTTTTTTCAATGTGTCCAATTTTATATTAAACAGCGTCTATTCTGCCCTCTATAGCTTCAAATTTGTTTTCCATTATGCAGGTAATTTCTTTTTTATTTTCTCTTGACCTGCTTTCATCCTTTCTTGTACGGCTGTCATCAGTCTTTAACAGATTCGTTTATCATTTCTTGAACTAATTTTGTTCTGTGCACGTACAGCAACCCTATAAAAATGCGAGAGGCGAACCACAGTCATACTCGTTTCCAAGTCAAGGGTGATGTAGCGGCACAAGTGGAGGAAGACAAATCGCAAAACATCGGCAGCACTAATGTTTGGAGTACTGCACCATCTGTTGACCAACCTCGCTACACGGTTCATAAGATTCTTCAAAAGAGCTTACGCTACTATCCCTATAAACTGTCACTAGTGCAGCAGCAGCTGTTACCAGCTGATCTAGATAGTCGACAAACTTTTGCATTGCGGTTTCTTACTCGAGTTGAGCTCCAGAAGGAATGGCCATGGAACATTTTGTGGACCGATGAGGCCCACATTTATATGGAAGGTGCGGTTAACACGCAGAATTGCCGTATTTGGGCTGCTACAAACCCACATCAATTCCTTTCCATTACACTCTTCTCATGCAACGGTTTGGTGCGGCTTTACTGCAAACTTAATTGTAGGTCCGTTTTTCTTCGAAGAGCACAGCGTCTCAGTGCCTGTGACATGCACCGTCACCGGTCAACGATACGTTTCATTATTAGAGCAATCCGTTATTCCGGCTCTTCGGGCAAAGCGATGTGATACAACCACAGTATTTATGCAGGATGGTGCTTCTTGACACATTGCCGTTGTGTGAAATAAGGTCTGCTCCGCCATTTCGGTGACGACAGAGTCATCAGCCGGCAATTCCCTACAGCTTGACCGCCTAGATTCCTCGAATTGAATCCTTGAGACTTTTGGCTGTAGGGATACCTCAAGGCCATGGTCTGCCGTGATCCCATCACATCTCTATCCGACATTAAAGAAAGCATAGAACGCCATCTGCCTAACATTCCCCAGTTCATGCAGCTTTCAACAGTCGAACATGCGATTTTACTCTTCCAGATGGTAGCAAACAATGGCGGACATCATATCGAGTAAACTTTTGTAGATTATTTATATGTTCTTAATAAAGTTATGATACGTCACCTAGGGATGTTTTTTGAAACTCATTGTTTTTTTCCCCTCGATAAAATTCCCATCATTTCATTCTGCCATTAATTTTCATGCAATTCCGCTGTGCAGCTTTTGCTACAGGCTGCTCGCAAATTTCAAGTTTAATTATGGTTTAATTTCAAGTTTAATCAAATTTAATTATTTACCCTGTATATGTATGTAAAAATTTAAAAAATACGTAGATGAAAACACTGGAACTTTTACAGCTTACGATACTGCGTAAATGGCTGGGAAGACCATAGTGGCTTGAAGGTGGCTGAGTGGAAAGCATGATGTATCCTGAAGAATCACAATCTTTATTTTTTATGTATATCAAGTCATACTTTTTTCAGACAAGATGTTTCCTAATTATATTTATTATTATACAAGATGTTTCCTAATTATATATATATAACTAATTAAAGTAAAAAAGAACAAACGATAAAAGACCTATGTGGTCAAAAACTTTGCGCATTGAGCTGCTAAATTTAGAAAAAGTTAAAAGAAAATACTTTTTAGCGTACGAACTAAGAATTTTCTTTTAACCTTTTTCCGATATATATATATATTTATATATATAACTGATTATATATACATGATTATAAGTATTATAAGTATAAAATACTTCTATTTAGTAGCGTAAAATGCAAAACATTTGACTTAAAATTAAAAGCTGAAACTGATTATATATATATGTATATAACTGATTGTATACACATATACTATATATATAATCAGTTTCAGCTTTTAATTTTAATTTAATTTGCATTTTACTCTACTAAATAGAAATATTTTATACTTTAAGCTTTACAATCTTTGCTAAAGTAAAATAACCAAATAAACAAAAACTAAAACCCCTCTATTTGAATTACAATAAATAGGTTGTGTGGTATTAAAAACTTCAAGTAGGTAGACATCAAGCTAATTACATAGAATCCAATTATAAAGGAACATATGTTAATCTCATTTAATCTCGATATTTAGAATGCTACTATCATGTTTTTTTTTTTTTTTTCTTTTACATTTTTCATATCAGAACAAGATTAGATTTTGATGCCTAATTAAAATAGCTATTATCTGTGCTAGAAGCGATAAATGATTGCCTAACACAAATGATGCTGTAAGTGACGTACTTTTAAATTTATAAATATTGCACGTGAAACCATTTAAATGATTAGATGAAACATTTTTATTTAATGCTAAGTATTACTGATACTTTGGTAAATGGAACTTTTATAATTAAAATTTTATGCAATCACATAAAAGAATATTGAAACTTTAGAGCCTTATTCTAACCATATAAAGAAAAGCCCAGAAAAAGACCGAAAATAAATTTCAAAATTAATGCTCGAGTGTCTAGGCATATTCCAGATTTGCGTCCGAGAATTTTCCGTAGTGAATGAAGTATTCGAATCCCTTCGAGTGCTCTGCTTTATTTTTTCTCATACTCCAGAATCAGAAATAAAAATAATAACAGAAAAGAGGAACCGATAAAAAATAATCCACGATTGAATTTTGCCTCAGATGTAATGAGTTTCCTGCGAAATCTGTAATGACACTTAAATTATGAAAAGGTTCAGAAGTGTTGCCACCTATCATTATTTAACATGCCTCCCAGATAGAATAATAGCGAGGAGTGATAGGAAAAACTTAATTGAATTTCTGGTGGAAAATTATCCAATTTATATTAGTCCGGAAGAGTTTTCGAGATCACGCATTATGTTAAATTTTTTATTTCATTCACCCACCACACTTGCTCTCTTTCTCGCGTTTTTTTTTTTAAATAAAATCGAACGATTTGCACTCTTTTCTCTTTATGACTTGGAAATTCATTTCCCTTTTTCAACAAGCAAGTAGCAAATAATTCCTATTTTATTTGCTTCTGATTGTAAAATGAAAATAATGAACTCTCATTATTAAAGGCGGGGAAATATGCTTCAAAATTATATAAATGCCACTTATTGTTTAAAACTTCTATTCTCATGCCTAGAATATTTATTTAAAAGTGGAGTAGGGTTTTGAATATTAACGTTACGTATTACGTAGTTGTGCACAGCCTGTTGTCAGAGTGATGTTGTACGTCGTTGCATTCTGTGTGGCCTTACGATTTGTATGCAGACAAATGTTTTATGGGATTGTATTTTACTTAGCCAATAAGATGATCTGCGAGAGCAATGTGTGAAATTTTATTATTGTGCTCGCCTATATGTTGTATGCATTTTTATAGAATACCTTCTTTCGAAAATATATTTTTCTCTTTTGCGCAATCTTACATTTAAAATATACAATAAGGTAATTTATAATTTAAACCTGAATTTTTATATTAAAAAAAGTAAGGTTATTCTATTTTTACTTAAAATCTGGTATTTAGAGAATTTTATTACCTTAGGATAGAATACTTTCATTCTTTCGGCATTTTAAATTCATATATTTAAGACTCTCTTAGACGCAGATCGTGTTTACTTCCTTGTACCAAGTAAAGGAAGTATTGTAACCGAAAAATTTAGGGTATCATTTTCACCGAAAATACCCATTTTAACTTCTCTCGAATTCATCAAAATGAGGTTTTTTGCGTGATATCTATACGTACGAACAGTAAAAAAAGGACTCTTTTGTCCAAACGGATTGTAAAATGGATTTAAAATGAATTCAGAAGAGATTTTTTTAGAGAACTTTTTAGTTGCAATCGGCCGCACCAAATATATATACATATATATATATACAGATTTTATTCTTACGTGTTGGTAAATTGTACATTTTTTGCTTAAAAAGTGATTGAATTATGTTGTTCTTATGTTCCGGTTAAGGTTTGTATGCCTTTAGTTAACCTGCATGCAATAGTTGTAGAATTATCGATAACTGAAAAGTTGTTAAGGTACTAACTAAACCCAACGAAACCTCCATTTGTTTACATTGGAACTCTTAGTAGAATAGTGAATTAAGTCAGTTTCTGCACCAGCTTTAGTGTCTTTTTGCAGAGTGGTACCAAATGTAAATTTTCAGTTTTGTGCACCGAGAACTCTGTCTTCTTGCCCACTGGTCGAATTCCTTGTTTTTGGATATAAACCCTAATTTTTATTGTAAAACTTTTTTTAACTGTTTCTAACTGTATTTGTTGTTTTATGTTTTTCTGCTTTTTACAATTTCTAGTGAGATGCTTTGAGTTTTTAACCATTTTTGCTTTGCCGCGAAGTGAGAACTAAATTAATTGATTGAGCAATATTTCTCTAATGAAATTTGAGGAAGCAAGTTTAAATGAAATGCAGCAAAATATGGATATAGTAATTAAATAGGCCGTACAAGCATGTCATGTGGTCCCTACATCAAATATTTACTTCTTGCAAAACACCTTGATAACACAAAGCCATCTAACTTAAAGCCATCTAATTTCTAGTGACACTGTATTTTATTAAAATAGAAAATAATTTCGATTTTTATAGAATCTTTCTTTTTCGCGCTACTGACTCGATTGAGATTTAAGCAAATTAATAGCTTAATAAATATCAGGGAAATTGTTGAGTTGGTACAGAGGGTTTTAGCACTCCAACGTCTACTATACTTCAGTTTGGATTATTAGGGGCTGCTGCTTGTATTTGAAAAGCTGTCCTTGAAGTACGGAAAATTTTAAATTTGTTTCCAAATAGTTTGAAAATTTTAAGGGAAAACTATCCAATACTTCTTTCTATCAAATGTCAGAAGTTTAACTTTATACTGAATAAAAGCGCTAGAATATTTTAAGTTCGTATTGCAAATAGTTAATTCCTCTGTACGTAATGAAACAGATCGGTATTATATGTATTTAAAGCAGCATTATCCACATTTATATTTACAGAGTTTCGATTTAAGTCTATGTGCATCTCCTTGAGTTTTAATTGCTAAGGATTTTGATTGGTTTGGAGCTGTAGTAATAGCTAAAGAATTTTAAGATATCGGATCTAGACATCTGAAGAGCACCTAGCGGTTATTTAAACAAATTACAGTTCTTACGTCAAAGTAAGAGAGGAAACCGTTTTCAATTCCGAAGTTTCAGAAGAATGTTATGTGAGGTTCCCCATAACATGTACATATAATAAAATGAAGATAGACAAGGAAGTGACTGTTCCAATGCTTCATATCAGAACTATTTGGCATTATTTATTCTTTATATTTTTTTACTATACTTGGTGGCAACTAATTAAAATTGAAAATAAAATGTTCTTACATTATATCCCTTTCAGAGTACTAAGCTAATGAGAGGATCTATACTAGATTTTCTTCAGCATTTAAAAATTCGTGCAGCATTTGTTGTTTAATAGTAGAATAATTAAAAATTATTAAAATTTTGAAGAAATTTAGCTTGTTAAAAGATTTATTATTCTTCCATACGTAATTTCTTTATTTTTCCAAATATTTAAATATTAAATGGAATATTTGCATGATTACATCCTTATCTCATTTTGTTTATGCAATATGTGCATGTCATATACAAACCACATAATTTTCCATATTAAACAAAATATATTGTAAAATTTCGTAAGTGAAAATTAAAGAGAGGAATACTAATTTAAGAAGAAAATTTAAGAAATGAAAGCTTAAAACACTAGTGAAAGTTTATAATCTCCTTCTTGTAGACGAATATTAACATTCTTTAGCTTTGCAATAAACATTATTGGTATTGAAACAATTAACACTGCATAACGTTAAATCAAATATCATAACATTCCATAATAACATAATGTTAAATCAAAATATACTAAATTTTTAATACTTAGAGAAAAATATATTTTTCATTTTTACGGCCTTGTACAAAGTAAAGGTTAGGTTAGGTTATTTAATTATGGCAAAGGCTCGAAGGCTATCTGCCTAAGGGGAGGGAGGCCTTCGTGGAGGACTTTCTAAGGGAAACTGGCTCGTATACACGTTACACATGGGGAAAACCACGAAAACATCCATGCAGCCAGCCCGTTCGCGGGATTCGAACCTCGGACCGAACTACCAGTGTTCAGGGACTTTATCGCTCAGCCGCTGGTGGGCCCTGTGCAAAGCAAAAGAAGTATTGTAATCACGTAAACCTTAGGGTAACATATTTTAACGGAAATATCCATTTTGAGCCTTTTCGAATCTCTTTGGATGATTTTTTTTTGCCCGACATCTCTATCTATATACAAAATAAAGGACTCTTTTTTTCAAAACGGAGTGTAAAACTAAAAATTACTATAGTAATATTTTAAGTTTTCTTTGTAACAGAAAAGTTGAAAAAATAGAATTTTACAAAAAATAGGTTTAATGTAAACACAAACAGTAGGAAAAGAAAATGTTGCTAAGTATGAAAATTAAATTGCAAAACTAATTATCGTGAGCAATAATGTTATTTCGTTCGATAGTAAGGTAGGTAAAGGGTTTCCTACTCAGTTGACCATAACACTTAAAATTTTCTAACAACAGTAATATACTAGTATCAATAAAATCTGAACATTGCGCTGTGTTTTCGGATTAACCCTGAAATCAATTTAAGAAGTAGACTGGTGAAAATCATGAGCACACACACACAAAAAAAAAGAACATTGACTAATCTAGAAAAGTGAGCCAATTTATTAAATTCTTCAACAATTACTTTATCCATTAATTTGAAAGCAAATTATATTCAATCAGAACTGTCACATGTTGATGATTACACTATGTATAGTTAACTTAGTAAACAAATTATATTCAAGCTGAACTGGAAAATATTGATTTCTACAAATGCATACTCCTACAGAGTAACATTACTTTTATCTTTAGCTTTTATAATGTCAACTATTATTTCTATTACAATCAGGTAAATATATCAGATAAAACTTTGGATAAATTAACAATATACTCCCCGGGGAGAAAAAATATATAATTAACAAGTTACACTTTCAAAAAAAAAAAAAAAAAAAAAAAAAAAAAAAAAAAAAAAAAAAATAGAAACACTTCACACAGAATAATCAATACCTAGGTAATTCAGGTTATTGCACTTAGTAACATTTAATCAAAACCAATTGAATTCAAGTTATTACACATAGTAAATTTCTATTTTCAAAAGAATAATTTAACCGGGTAAAATATTAATTGAATTCAGGCTATTACATCCTACAAGCAATTTTAGTCCCTAAGAGGAGCAAAGAAGCTCAAATAATGATACCTTTACAAATCAATCTTCACCATGAAAGAAATTCACAAGTTCAATTAAATAATTTCATGAAGAACTTATTTTCCTTAACCAATCTAACTAAGTTACATTCCTGGTTTCAATTAAATAATTTAAATAAGGTTATATTTTGTTAACCAATCTAATAATTTGCTTTATCGACAAACAAAAATGATTTCAATAGAATTAGGTTAATTTACTCAACTACAAAATTTTAATTCAACAAATTAAGTTATTTCAATCATTATTAACTGCAGAATTTTTTTAACATTTAACTAACCAATAAAAGAAAGAAAAAAAAAAAAAAAAAAAAAAAAAAAAACGCCTTTTTGGACGTAATTTAAAATCTGAAACATTTCAGATTTTTTTTTTTATTTTTCTGAATAAACACGGCAGGCAGGTGATAAGGAGCAGGAGAAATCCTTCATATGGAAAAGAATGACCATTGAAGCCAAGGAGGACTGCTTGCGAGCATGTGGTAGAAGAAAAGAGTTCGTAAGTAGATGAATTTTCAATGGAGCCGAGAAATTTCTAGTTGATTTAGGATGAACCATGGAGTTTCCAAGTCTTTAAGCTAGTTGAATTACAATCCAGGATTGAAGTTACGAGTCGTTCAGCAAAGAGAAGAATTTCAGAATTTACATCAGGAAATCTGTTGGTGGAAACGACGAATCCATTCCCAAGGGTCGTAGACGCAACGAGGTGTAGACACAAGCCAAATGAAGCATTCTATTGTAGCGTAGACACCAGCCAAATGAAGCATTCTATTGTAGCAACCCAGGAGCTAGCAGTGAAGGAATTACTTGCATAATGAAAAATAATTCTAAAGGTGTATCGAGACAGTTGAAGACCCCATTTTTGGGGGGAGAAGCTGAAATTTACTTCTTAACAGCGCAATTACCAGGCATCGCTTTTCGTATCATTTTTCTGTATTATTTTTCTTGAGAACTTAAACATCAAATATTCAAACACAAAAACTGATGAAAAAAAAATTATTAGGTTGAGGACATGATGCCTAAAACTAGGGCCCTCGCTCAAAGCGCAGGGGCAAGAAGCCCGTAGATCCAACGGTAAAAATTTTCATCTCTTCGGAAAAAATCAGCTGCCGGCGTGTACAGAGTCAGATGGTAAGTCAAAAGTAAATGGTAAGTCAAAAGTAAAGTGGCATTGTCCCTCAAAACAGCCCGTTAAAAGGGAACGCGCGGGAATACCAACTTGGCAGTGCTCACGCCCCGCCAAAAATGAAACCATTTCTTGGAATTTCAATAACCAGGTACGCAGTCCCAACGAAAGAACGCTGAAAACTCGAAAAAACGACCATTTTACCTGAAAGAGGGAAATTTCTTCCCCCAGAACAGAAATCACAATGACAACGGAAAAAATCTATTAATTAAAGCTCATAACTAAAATGCAATTGACGTTAGGAAAACAAAAGTTATATCAAATTAAAGAGCTAATTTTTCTGCAACTATTGATATTAAATACTAAGAGATTGACTTAATTTTTATCATGAAAAATTGAGTTTATTACATGAAAATTCACCTATATCCATTGTCTGAGTGCACAAGATTGAAGACGCTGTTCGCGTAAAACCAAATAACCGAAATAGATTGCACTAGAATTAATAAGCCAAATAAATGAATATATCCAAACTTGTTGTGTAGCTAAAATTTTGAATATTTACAAATTAAAATTTTGATTTCTATGATTCACTTAATTATATTAAATTTGCTACACAACATTAACAAATAGAGATGTTCAAATCACCTTTTGAATATCACCAAAAGTATTCAAATGAAAATATCTCATTTGAATGTTAAATAGCTTTTAGTTACCCAGATTACTCTAAATACAGTATTCTGTGTATTTTTAGACATCAGACTGCGGGTTCTTAAAAAAACTTCCGGTTCATAGCGTAGAACAAGAACAGTCGTTTTTCTGCTTCTAACGACCGGAGAGACAACATAAAAGTACTTTTGAGAAGCTGAATTTAAAGCTTTAAAATAAAGTAAAAAAAAAAAAAATATGTTGAAAAATTTCATCAAAATTGAGTATTAGAACGCAGTCGGATACCTTAAGATGTTATAACTTCTGACTATGAAGTAAAAAGAGCATTTGAAGACTGAGGACAGTTTGAATTTACGAGTGTGTACTGTCTTTTGACGTCTCGTGCTTGCAGTTAAATCCTATTGAATGAGCCATGAAATTTCTCCATTCAGTTTCGACGACCTCGTGTTTTGTAGGGAAAGAAGATATATGAATGATGAAGTTAGAGTGCTTCTGAATTTCAAATTTAAGAACGTGTAGAACCATTAGGTTATTTCGAAGCAAAAGACATAAAAAACATGCAATGCCCTTGGTGGAACTCGAACCTCGGACCTCTGAATACGCGCCGAGCATGCTGACCATTACACGAGTATGCTGACCAGTACACCACGAACAAAGAAAGAAAGAAGATAAGAAGGCGGGAGAAATACTTTATAAACTCCATTTATTTTGTAATTTCGGTTTCCTAAAATATTTCGCATTTAACACTGATAATCAAGCATGTATATATTTTTGGAAACGTTCATATAATCTTTTGAACTAAATTTTGACAACAAATCAACTTCGTCATTTAGGTTTCAGAGATGTTCAGCACATACCTCCATTCTGTACATTTGTTGTTGGGATAACGAATGAGTTTAAAATCTTTGAGGAAATGCAAATGAACCGGTGTAATTCTACTTCATCTTTATAACTGTCTAGGATCGTCCCGCCAGTCGCAGAGCAATAAAACCGCTGAACACTTTCAGTTCGTTATGGATTCATATGCCGGCGAACGAGTTAAAAGGTACCATGGACTTTTCTACATGTAACATCAATACGAGCCAGTTTTATTCAGAAAATGATTCACGAAAGCATTAGGCACGAAAGCATTCACGAAAGCCCTTAGGCAGATAGCTTTCGAATACTCTGCCATACCTAAATAAATGTGTCTAAGCACAATTTCCCGAATAAAAGGTACGTTGTAACAATACTGATTTCATTAACCAAACGTTTCAGTTAATTGTGTTAGAAATTACGCAAAAATACATATTTATCACTTCGCTGAAAGGTACGAATTTTCTTCCATGAAAAATGTAAATTTGTGATAGAAATTTCGTCAGTACTCTGTGTCTTCTTCAAATAACTCCAATTTAGTATCTAGAATTTTGCTGTACATTTGTTGAAAAATTATTTGTATTAAAGTTGAAAATAAATTATCACAGAGATTATATTATATAAAATTTTGCTTCATATGCAGACAGCTTGCTTTTGATGAACTAATTTATCATTATTGCCACCCACCTCTTTCCCATTAATTATTATTAATCTTCGTCTGATAAAAAATTATATATCATATTAACAAACGTTTCCAAATAATCCATGAATAGATTTCTTGCAATGATTCTTTATAATGTTCTGTGTCATCAGTGAAGAGATGTTACGTATTACTTAAGTTCATAAATTTTTAGCGACCAAAAATTCTTTCATATTTTAATAATTCTAAACTAACATTTCTATTAGTTTATTTACGTCCAAAGTTACTGAGGTTCGAAAGCTTAATTAAGCTTAAGGAAAAAAGAACTTAGCCAAATTAATCCAAATAAACTAAATAAATTGAAACACTTTATATACACCGGTATATACATTGTATTCACTATAAAAATTCTAGAAGGTTCAGCTGAAGAATTTCGGCACCAATTGCGTGTAGGTGTGTGTGTGAGTGAAGATATGAAGAGAAATCATGACAAAATCCGGCTCGGTGAAAGTCCTCCATTTTATTGTTTACAGCCCAGCCCAGCCCAGAACAGAACAGAACAGAAGATTGCGCTATGAGGAGGCGATAATTTTCATTTGGGGTTTAGCAGACATCTTTCTGATTCCATATATGCTAGTATACCGAATGATAGTTGTGTTTCAGAAAAATTTTTGAATATCTCGATTTCAGCAAGATTTTTTAAATATTGTAAAAATAATCTTCAAACAAATTACTCAGTATAATTTTAAAAAACTGGATACTTTGTACGTCTGAAATATAATCAGCCGATAGAACAGCCAGTGCGTGCAGAATAAAAAAAGAAAGGGAACTACAGTTCGACAGCAATACATATTTCTAAAAGGTAATCAAGCATAGAATATATTTTCTTTGACAAGTGAAACTTTCCTTACAAAATTCTAACTTCTGAATGCAAAATGTATTGGAACTAGTGCTGCACGCAGTGAAAAAGGCCATTTGTAATGCTCCTTGCTTTGCATTTCCCGTCACGAAAAAATAGAATGAGATTGATGAACTTAGACTGTCGAGATTATGTCATTTTGCTTAAAGGTACCAGTGGACATAAAACTGATCCGCAAGGCCAACGAAATTGTTTTAATTCAGATGGTATGACATATGTAAAAATTATAGATTTATGTGTAATATGATTGATTGGCAGGTTTGACAATAACATTTTAAGTTTCGAATTTCAGGCGCTCAGAAATATTTTTTAAGGTTTTTTACTCTCTATCTGAGTTCGCAGTCTACCAGTCTGCTAGTGCTCTAATTCCTGCTAACCCCTCACTTTATTTATCCCAGAGGTCTATTAGTCTAGTATATGCATCGTTTTTGCATTTAAAAAAAACAACAGTATCTATAGCCATCAAACTTTGAATAACATAGCCCTCCACCCAAACATGGGCACCTTGGAAACCCGAATTTTTAAATTTGATTTAGTCGTATTATCTGTTTCATATTCTGTAAAACTTTAACGAATTATTTATTAAAAAACACAACGATTTGAAACGGAGCATTGGCTTTACTGTACGGAATATGACATTTTTATCTCCAGGGCGCGGGTCTGTCTATCGGAAATTCTAAAGGTATGTAATTTTTAAATATTTTTAGCGCAACGTGACGTTAACACAAATGTTCTGGAAACGTGTATGTGTGTGAAGAAGTCTCTTTGGGCGTAATATAAAGTCTGAAGACTTTCAGATTTTTTTAGTCTTTTTAGCTTAAAGCATCGCTTGGCATAAGTGGGAAGCTTTAAGCTTCCCACTTATGCCATGTACAATTGACTAGAAAATAACACATTTTAAAAGCAGCATAGTGGCAGATGTATAGATTTCCCAACGCAGTGTAAGTTTTGGCCTGCATTTTTTGTATTTTTTCAGTCTTTTCTCAGTTTATCATATCAATGTTCAGGTTTCTTAATAACATGGCTTGCAAAACTTTTTTTCTGTCTTTTTATTATTAACGTTTCGCGTGTTAACTTTATTTGTTAAATACCATGACTCGCACTTACGCCACATAAAATTCAGTTCAATAGCAAAATCACAAAATATTTAAAATGGCATATCTTTAGAATTTTCGATAGACAGACTTGCGCACTCTGGTGATACAAATATTCTGTTTCGTGCAGACAAGCTCGCGCACTGGCTAAACAAATGTTTTATTTCGTGCAATGTTGCCACTGTTCGTATTCAAAACGTTGAGCTTTCTAATAACAAATTCATTAAAAGTTTACAAAATGTGATTACATAAGGTAATTCTACAAAAACTTTGAATAATTTATTACATAGATTATGAGTTAAACCCATTTTTATTATTTAAATCAATCCGATTCAAAAGTAAGAAACGAATGTTCTTAAGAACTACACAGATTGCTTTCAAACAGCTTACTTTGTTAATCCACAGCAGACAAATTCAATTTGAAAGGTAAATATGTTACATTTTACCGAGTGGCAACAGACACGAATGAAAACTGAAAGGCCTCTTTATACTAATTCGATACAAAATCCCCTTTTTAGTGGGGAAACTTACACTGTAAGGATCTTAAGTTTTACTAACGTTCATTTTATTTTAAATCTTTACTATCACTTCTTATTTTCTACTTCCGTCCAGAATTATAAGCGTTAAGGTTTTTATGCAAAGTTTGTCTGGCGAACGCCAAGTATTTAAGTTGTGGCCTTTTGCCAAGCGAGAGAGAGGAAGCAGTGAGTCAAAGCAGGCCGCTTACCTTAGAAGTTACGCAGTTGCTGTTTGCCTTCCAGGCCAGAGGTTTTAATCCTCTTGATAAATTTAAAACGTATTGTAGTGTTAACAGTTCTTTGTACTACATACGCTTCCTGTTAATATAAGGCCAATCTTCCACGTTTATTAGTTTAAAGTTAAATTAGAGTTTAGTTCTATTTTTATATTTTACGTTAGACCCCAAGTAGCGGGTCAGTGTATTCCGAAGTACGGAAGTTATTGTATTTAGAGAAAAATAAAGGGTTTTGTATACCCTTCGTGTGTATCCTGTCTACTTACCACAATTAGTGAACATAGCTTTAGTAAGCTCTCTGTTCCGAGTCAGGTCCTTGTATGTTCCCGAAGAAGGTAAGAAGGAATATTGACCCTGATAGTGGCGCCCAACGAAGAAGAATAACCATGGCCGAGTTTCAAGAAGAACCTGTGCTGCCTGCAGAAACGGCTCAGAATCCAGAAATGCCAGCTGCCGCCCTGGAAGGATTTGGTTACATCGTCCAGACCATGCGCGCTTCGATGAAACCAGAAGCAACATTTAATGGAAACTCACCGGTAACCAGTTTTTTGGAAAAATTGGATGACCACTTCATGCTCTACCCCGTGCACGAGTTTCAAAAAGTTACCTTAGCTACCAGCGCTTTGAGGGGCCAAGCGCATAACTGGTTCAAATGTATAGGCAGAAGTCTCTTGGGTCAAGCAGGAAGTCCCACCTATACTTACGAAAATTTCAAGACTGCCCTACTAAGAGCCTTCCCTGTTGTAAGGGATCGTGCGAAATTAGAAACAGAACTTTTCAGTATATATCAACAAAGAATCGAAAACCTCTCGAGCTTTATTTTAGGAAAAATTCACGTTTTTAAACTCCTGTATGGAAACCGTCCGGATCCTGAAATAATTCAAGTGATTTTGCCGAGGTTACTGCCCCAAGTACAAGACTTTATTGAATTGAGAAATCCGACTACACTGGAAAAGTTATTTGAGCTAGCAATCCAGTTTGAAAGTAGAAGAACGGCGGACGTCGAAAGAAGACGCCGATATCAACAGCGAAACCAATTTGGTACGCCAAGACTACAGCAAACTCAAGCACACGGCTACGGAGAAAAAGCGAATCAGTGGGCAAGGAAACCCGAGCATTCAAAAACAGCCGGCGAACGTCGACAGTTCAATAGCAACCCAGGAAAAAAGTCTCAAGGCCAGTGGAAAAAGAAGGAAAGGACGGAAAGGAAAAATAATTTAAACTAAAACGGATTTCTGCTGACGAGAGGATGCGGAAATCCGAAGGTCACGAAAACCCCTCTTCCTACAAGTTAAATACAGTAATGGTGAAAAATCTGACTCTTCCGAAGATTGAAGTCTTGGTGAATAATATCCCAGCCACCGCACTCCTGGATACCGGCGCGCAGTGTTCCTGTGTGGCAGAAGATTTTTTTAGAAAGTATTTTCGCAAATAACGCATATATAGTTCGGATAATACGACAGTGTTAGCGGCGCAAGGAGAAAAATGTAAGAGCGTAGGTAAAGTACCTTTGTATATCCGTATCAAGGACGAACAAGTAAAGGTGATGTTTTTTATAGTAAAGAATCTGCAAGCACATTTAATCTTAGGAATAGATTTTCTTTCAGACGCACAAGCAACACTGGATTTTAATTAAGCGTCCCTTAAGCTGACAATGAAACCAGTTCGTACTGAAAAGGCTGAACCGCCGATGGTAAATCTTGACCACCTGCCTAATGACGAGCAAGGAAGAATCCGACAAGTGGTAAGTGAATTTGCTTCGTTATTTAGTGATATTCCAGGATTTACTCAGGTTACTAACCATAGTATTGACACCGGAGATGCAATGCCAGTTCGTCAAAAACCATACCGGTATGATAAGAATAAGGAAAAAATTATAGAATGGCATATTACCGATATGCTACGTAGAAAGATCATAACGCCCATATCAAGTAGTTATGCTAGTCCGGTGGTTTTATATAAGAAAAATAATGACTATCCTTTGACGCATCCAAAAAGATGGAGATTCGCTATTGATTACCGTAAATTAAACTCCATAACTAAATATCCGGTATATTCGTTACCGATCATAGAAGAAATTCTAAGGAACATAAAATTAACCAAATTTATGACGACTTTAGACTTAACGACTGGTTATTTTCAAATAGGAATTAGGCCTGAGGACGTGCCTAAGACTGCTTTTATAACCAAGTCTGGCACTTATGCATTTTTGCGTATGCCGTTTGGCCTTTCAGGGGCCCCGGCAACATTTCAGCGATGCATGGACATTGTGTTAAGACCTGTTCTTGGAAAGTCCACATTTATCTATTTAGACGATATCATTATTACTAGTGATAATCTCGACCAACATGTACAGGATTTAAGACAGGTGTTTTCTTTATTAAATGAGGCCGGTCTAAAAGTTAATGTCGAAAAGTGCAAATTTGCAGCCCCTGAATTAAAATATTTAGGTTACAAAATATCGCAAAAAGGGATCGAGACAGATGAATAAAAAATAATCGCTGTACAAAAGTTTCCGACTCCAAACACGGCAAAGAAGCTCTCTTCTTTTCTAGGACTTTGTTCATATTATAGGTCCTTTATAAAAGATTTTGCGGCTATCGCTGAGCCATTGTTAAAATTAAAAAGGAAAAAGGCAAGATTCTCGTGGACGGCCGAAGCCAATAGTGCTTTCGAACAATTAAAACAAGCATTAACGCAAGCCCCTGTGTTGAAATTTCCTGGAAAGGATGAGAATTTAGAAATTTCAGCGGAAGCTTCGGATTATGCGGTAGGAGCGGTACTTTCGCAAAATCAGCAGCCCGTGGCCATTTTTAGCCAAACTTTAAATCAAACACAAAGAAAGTATTCCGCGACCGAGAGAGAGGCACTTGCAGTTCTGTTAGCAGTGCAAAAGTTCCGAGTCTATTTTGGAAAGGCGCCGATAACAGTGTACTCTGATCATGCGGCGGTAACTAGACTGTACTCAGAGAAAAATTTATCCCCAAGGTTAATAAGATGGGCACTCAAGCTGCAAGAATATAATCTGGTAATCAAGCATACCCCCGGAAAGGAAAATATCGTAGCAGATGCCCTATCAAGAATTAAAATAGACGAACAAGGTAATACCGTAAAGGTGGCAATGCTTACAGCATGTACAATAAATTCCCGAGAAACTGTAATAACCGAACTGGGTAAGGATCCTGAGTTTGGAAGCATTTATGAGTATTTGAAGGATCCTGAAAATTTTAGCCACCAAGATATTGTGGCGATAAGAAATAGGGCGGCCCATTACGAACTAATAGATGGTCTATTATTCTATACAAAAACTACGAATTCCAACAACGAATTTCGACCTGTTATCCCAGCTAGTCTTAGATTAAATATCCTGCAGGAGCTCCATGACAGCCCTTTAGCTTCTCATGCTGGTATTCGAAAAACTATCCAACGCGTACGCGAGGCAGTCTACTCTCCTGAACTGCAAAAGTTAACAAGGGCGTATGTCCAGTCCTGCCCAAGATGTCAAGCAGTTAATTATATTAATTTCCGCCCGGCCGGGTTTCTAAATAGTATTAAATCCGAATTTCCAAATGAAATAATTGGCATCGATTTATTGGGCCCTTTCCCAAAAAGTCAGTTAAATAAAAGTTGCTATCTCCTTGTTATGGTTGATCATTTTAGTAAATGGACTGAAATTGTTGCCTTAAAACGAGCCTCCGCGAAATTAGTTACTGATTCTATTTTAAATAAATATATTTTAAAATACGGGGCGCCCCTAAAAGTTATATCGGATAATGGTCCTCAATTTGTAAGTAATATATTTGAAGACATGTGCCAAAAACTGGACATACGTCATTTAAAAATGGTCCCGTATCGGCCGCAATCAAATATAGCGGAACGGGTCAATAGAAATATAGTGAAAATTATCCGTAGTTATGTTAAAAATTTTCATAAAAGCTGGGATAACTATGTCAATGAATTTGCTTTCGCCCTTAGGACCGCAAAACATGATACGACGGGCAAAACTCCTGCTGAGTTATTTTTAGGCAGAAAGATTATAACGCCGTTAGATAAATTATTTTATGTTCAACAAAGAGCCCCAGAATTTAAAATGGGTGATATAGAAAAACTAATTAAGGAAGCAAAGAAGAATACGGAAGTAGCACAAAGAAAACAGAAGCTCTATTATGATTTGAAACGACGGGGAGTAACTTATAAAGTAGGGGATGAAGTTTTAAAAATTAAGCATTCACTTTCTTCAGCACCAGAAGATAAAACTGCCAAATTTTTTCCGCGATTTGAAGGACCATATGTTATAGAAAAATAACTCACGCTGTAGTAGTGTTAAAAGCCAGAAATGGTGAAATCTGTTCCGCAAACATTGATCAAATCAAGCCCTACTTCGATCGTAATAAAATGCAAATATTTTCAGATCTTTTGCAGGATCCGGCACGGCAGACACCGCAGGCACAAGCTCCAGAGGTGGAAAAACGACAAGTACAAGGGCAAGCCAATAAGAGGCAGGAGCCAGTGAAAAGAAAATTGCCCCGCGGAAAAATTGAAGGTAGCAAGAAAAAGAAGCCGTTCCACCGTCCAGAAAAGAGAGTTCACGAACACCCCCAGAATGAAGAAGGGAGAAGGACGACGTATGTGAAGAGAACCAGGAGAAATGACGGCAACTATAACCCAGCTCTAAAACGGAAGATCTACTCATCCGACAGGACTCTCCGCAGCAAAAGTCGCCGAACTGCGGAAGGGCCATCAGCGGCGGAGGAAAAAGTACAAGGAAAATTTGAACGGCCAGCAACGAGGTCCAAGCAAGAACACGAAAGAAGTTTCCCGGTCCCGCCAAGACCAGCTGCCATCAAACGGCCAAGACCACAAGCAGAGGAGAAAAAGAAGGTATTCAAGGGTCACCGAACTGGTGAAAAAAGGAAGCTTCCAGAGGAAAGCACTGAAGGGCGAGCCCGTACAAGAAGGAGGATAAATCACACAACTCTCTGCAATACCTTTAAAGACTGGGCCCAGAAAAGGATGTCCGAATATTACAAAGATAAGTAAAATTTTATGTTATTTTGCAAACTTTAGTTAATCTTTCATTCTTACTGCAAGTGGCAGATTTCAAGAAGTTTTACCTCATGCGAGGTCTACCTTTATCGCCAAAAGAGCGAGAAATGAGTTGTTACCGATTTTGGTATTATGTTTTTCAATTACTCGCGCGTAAAACTAAAGTTGATGTATAATAGCGTTGTGTAAAAACTTAAATATTGTAAAATGTTATTGTATAAATTTTATTTAAAACATTCTAGCAAGAGAGAAGTTTTAGTCTGAAAGACTTTTTGAAATGTATTATTTCAATGTAGAAAGAATTGGCACTTGCTTTGAAAAGAATAGAAGTTAACAATGTACTACTAATGTATGTTTTCAAATGTGTAAAATTAACGGCATGTTGATATGTTCTTATATACAATGTGAACTGAAGAAATACCGTGATATGGTAAAAGTGAATGTTAAAATTTTTTATTCGTGTTACTGTAAAAAGACTAAAGCATGGCGAATATGTGTTAAAGGTTTAATGATGTAGTTAGGCTCTCTGACGCTACACTTTAGAGTTAGCCACTTTTAGAATAGTACCTCAGGGTTTAGAGTTGAAATTAGGGTGTGTTAAGAGGTCTTGGTATGTTGAATTTTAACACGTTAGTGTTTTGATTGTAGGAGGAAGTGTGGAACACGTAGACAGAAACACATTCGTGTTTGGTGTTCTTTTACAACACATGTCAGAGAGCACGGGGAGAGATAATTAAAATAGTCATGAATGAAATAAGAATGTTAAGGGAAGTATAATTGTATATGTTACTTGCCATTTCATTGTGTAACATTTCATTAAACTAGTTTTCCTTCCAGATCTCTGGAAGGAACCAGAATTGAATAAAAGCTCCTGTTTAGATGCAGTACAGATGAAAAAAAAATTGTTGTATATCCTGGGAGCTGCTATTGTGAAAAAAAAAAAACAAATTTCTTTCTTTTAAATTTCTAGTTTCTAGCGAAGTATGTTTGTAAAAGATTGGCCTCGCGTTAGATTCTAGAGCTAAAAGTTTTCAACAAGGTTTTCAGTTTCAAACTAATTAACTCTGGCGGGAAGTATGTAAGGATCTTAAGTTTTACTAACGTTTATTTTATTTTAAATCTTTACTATCACTTCTTATTTTCTACTTCCGGCCAGAATTATAAGCGTTAAGGTTTTTATGCAAAGTTTGTCTGGCGAACGCCAAGTATTTAAGTGGTGGCCTTTTGCCAAGCGAGAGAGAGGAAGCAGTGAGTCAAAGCAGGCCGCTTACCTTAGAAGTTACGCAGTTGCTGTTTGCCTTCCAGGCCAGAGGTTTTAATCCTTTTGATAAATTTAAAACGTATTGTAGTGTTAACAGTTCTTTGTACTACATACGCTTCCTGTTAATATAAGGCCAATCTTCCACGTTTATGAGTTTAAAGTTAAATTAGAGTTTAGTTCTATTTTTATATTTTACGTTAGACCCCAAGTAGCGGGTCAGTGTATTCCGAAGTACGGAAGTTATTGTATATAGAGAAAAATAAAGGGTTTTGTATACCCTTCGTGTGTATCCTGTCTACTTACCACAATTAGTGAACATAGCTTTAGTAAGCTCTCTGTTCCGAGTCAGGTCCTTGTATGTTCCCGAAGAAGGTAAGAAGGAATATTGACCCTGATAACACTAGATACGAGGCACATAATTTTCAGATAGGAGGCACATAATATGAAAATATGCAAACAGTTGTTTTTACGACTGTAAATAGATTTAAGATTTTTAAACTGAGTTACCAAAAAAAAAAAAAAAAAAAAAAAAAAAAAAAAAAGAGGTATTCAAGGCAAATTACGCTGAAAAAAGTAACTTTTCAATATTTCTAGGTTTCATATTATTAATAAAAAGATTTTTTTTTCGTGAAATTTTAAGATTTGATAGTTTTGTAATGGTGCACGAATTATAGAGCTTTCACGTGTAAAAGTTATTTTATTTCTGTTGGTAGTATGACGGTCTAAATATAGAAGAAAAAGTTTAAACATATTTCAATTGCGATAGTTACTTTACTACAACACTTGTTGCTTCACACTGTTTCTCAATTTTAGAAATTCCGCTGTATATGGGGCAATATTAATCTACTTTCAAAGTATGATGTCCAACAAAAACAAAATGAACCGAAACGTTGCTGAGGAAAGAAATGTGTCGTACGCAACGCCGTAAAAAAAGGCTTATTCAAAACGGAACTGTGAATTTATTTCACTGAACCATTTGAGGCAAAATTTGCGACAAATACTTCCAAGAGCAGTACTTCTTATTTGGCTAGGACAAGAAATCTTCGTAATAAAAGCAATAACCATCTCTTCGAGGTCCTTAATAAAAGCATTCTCATTCTGCTGGAAGGAGAAGTACATCAGTCTCTCGAGGTGCAAATCCTGCGTTAGCAAAACTGAAGGATAAGATTTTAAAGAATTTAGAAGAGACTTTCGGCATTTGTCAGTATTATGCGAAGCATATGTTGTGCGATTTATCTTCCAGATTTAATTACTGACTAAACAGGGAGAGATTTAATACTTATATGTTACCACTATGCAAAATGTAGGATCTTCAATTTATTTCTGCGTGCCGCACGTAGCCGATTCTCAGTTCGTTATCTTTCAAAAAAGAATAATATATGCATTTTTTCTATAAAATTTAATCTGTCTATTCTTGATTAACAATCTAAGCCGCTTAAAAGTAACGCACGCAGTTCTTAAAATTTTTAAATTAAAATGCGTTTAATTTACAATATACAAACCTGATAAGTTTATGAAAATTGGAAGTTTAAACTTACATAATGAAAGCGTTTTTTAAAATCATATATTGCATAAATGCTCCAGAATTATTTGTTTGTGTAATTTTTATGTTACTTTGCATTTAAAACATTTTATGGAATTCGTAATGATAAATTCTTTTTTCTAAATATTAAAGTGCAATCTGGAGTTCTCAGTGTTTAGTAATTTAAAACAAGTTGTAAATAATAGCAACAACAACAATAAAAATTTACTTAGCTTTCCACTTTGGAAAAAAAAAGCAATTTAATTTCATTGAATTCCTTATGCAATGATGAATGAATAGCGTTTCCAAGGTTACAGAAATGTTTTTAAATAACTATCAAAACATTACAAACATTTATGTAAATGAAATTTAGAAATTTTTACATCATATATGATATTTTAAATAAAATTAAAAATCATAGAATACTTAAACTACCACATTCTTATTAAGGAATTCGAAAAATAAAATTATTCATTTAAAGTTATTTTGGGCATTGTCAATATAAGCAATTTCTATCACGTAAAAATTAATTATCGACTGCTACTCAATGATAAAAAGTAATCTTCCTTCGAGATTTTTTAGGGTATTTTTTGCTTTAATTAAGCACAAAAAATAGCGCCGAAATATTAATGATAATAACTGTGCAATAGTTCATTCTTAATTATGATTGTGTGTAATTTTCCCAGCAATGATTAAAAATATTATTCATTGTAGTCATTAACAGAATGTCACATTTTAATGATGATTTTTTTTCATCAGTGGCTAATGAAATGAGGGTTTCTAGAAGATTTTATACAGAGACGGAATATATACAGGTCCCCCTTTATTACTTTGTTTTGTACGATAAATAGCATTTTCAGACTCAAGATAAACTGACTTAAAGCAAAATAAATTGATTTAATGCAGGATCAAGCTTTTCTTATCCTATTTAATATTGTTTGTTTAAAATTAGAGAAAAAATCAATGTTAGTTTTGCGTAAACTTTGAAGCCCATCAGGCACAAGTTATTCTTTTTCAGGAGGAGGAAAAAGTTTCTTAAGACGAAAGACCTATGTCTGATCGAACACGAAATAGATAAAACTTTATTCGAAATTTATGCTGAAGTAAGGTTGTCCATTCATCCTTACTTTAAATTTTGCGTTTACTTATTTCTCTTCCAGTTTGTTAAGTATTTAGCTTTAAATATTAATGCTTTAATTTAAAACTTTCCCTTACATCAAATAATTAAATTTTTTCCCATTTTTGATGATCCATTAAAATATTTTGTGAATAATCATTTACGTCATTGTTCACATCAATTGTACACATCACAATCAATTGTACACACAAATCGTTCATATCAATTGTATTTTTTTGCTCAATAAATTGAAATATTAACAGATAAATGCACATTCTTTACACAAAAAGAAACATTTCCCCTGTTCTGTTCTTAGTTCTTAAAAGGATACTTTAAGTTAATAAGTTTCTAAAGAATTAAAAGCTGTGTTATTTCAGTAATTTTCCTGAATTTTTTCCTGAATAACACGTGATATCTGGCAATGATAATTGTATGTAATTAGACTATTAGAAGCTAATATTAAGAAAATATTGATTTCATAATGTTAGGAAGATATTGATATACGATTTGAAGAGAATTTGTACTTACCGAGTTTGCATCTAGTCTTTCTGATAAGAACAGAGTCTAAATCAGGTCTTGGAATTTCTTTTGGCCCAGAGAAAACGTTGTGCCCGTTACTGGGCAAAACCATTACAAGTATAAACAATATTATAAGTGATAGTCCCAGTTTGCGCATTTCCGTGGCTGTCTTGATGGAGAATATCCCGAGAACGAATTCGCTGTCCCAGTTTGATCGACAGATATATAGCATTCTAAATATTATTATAATTATATTATAATAATATTACGAATAACAGAAGTTCAACTTGACAATGTAAATAAATATTAGTAAACTGTAAAATGATCTTAAAAAGAGTTCAATATTGTATAAGCCACTGTTCACGGAAGCCATGGAAGTCAGTTCGTGACATTTCGCACAGTTAAACTGATCCTATTAAAGCGGAATACTGTGATAATAAAATGAAAATGAGAGGAAGCAATAGCTGTACAGCTATTATTAGGATTCATGAAATCATTAATACAGGCGGCGGCGAATGTTGCAGATATTCGTCTAAAATGGCTTCATGCTACAGAAAATAATAGTCAGTATTTTCAGTCATCAGAGCACATCAAAATACCTGCTCGGCATTAGTTGAAATACATACATTATCATAGACATCATAGACAAGAAAGGCGACATATGGGGGGCAATAATTGTTAAAAGTAGTAGCATAGCTCATAGTGGTGGGACAATGGACCAAAAAAAAAAATTGTTGCGTGGAGCTAAGAGGCTTGCGAGAATTCGGCAATTTGCTGGATATACTGTGGATGTTAGTTTTAAACAGTTGTTGGATGCTTAACTATATTCTACTAGTTGGAAAATTTGATCTTGCTGTGGGATTTGTTTTCTCTCAAAATGGCTGTGCGTTTAATGTGAGAAATTATGGATTAATATAGTTACCTAAACATTTTCGCTGATTGTGTGTTAATTATATGATGGAAATGGATTGACACGTTACATATATCTAGGAAAGTGACAAGATTTCTTTTTATAAATCAATATTTGTAACTGCTTGCCTTAGTGAGAGAAGATTTTGTAACTGCTTGCCTTAGTGAGAGAAGATAAGAAAGAACTTGCCAGTTCTTCTAACAGTCTTGATCTCAGTCTACTGAAACCTCAATCGAAGGAGTAGTATAGGAGTTACTCGATGCCCATTATTAGTGCCTAAGTTGGTACTTGCTCTAAGAGAGAAATAGTGTTGTATTTCAAATGAAGAATAGAAATTTGTGGAAAGTCTTCCTCGACAAATAAAAACAGCGACAGCAGCAAAAGATGGAAAGACGTCCAGCTTGTAGATTGATTGTAGAAACTGATAACACTGTAGAAATTTATTTAAACGCGTATGTTATGTATTTGCTAATAACTTTGGCAATATAATATACGTGTATGTAAAAGTCTTAGTTTTATCTTTGTATGAATCTAAAATTGAGAATTGAATATTTTTCTGATCAATAAAATAATAGTGAGTTTCATGTTTTCTTCCATTAATAATGCTCATTTTTTTTATCAGAAGAGGATCATATTGAGGTTTAAGGCTGTAAGGTTCCTTTATGTTAATTAATCAGTTATTTTATGTTTTGAATTTTTACGGTCACTTATCCCTTCCGCTTATCTACCCGAATGGAAATTAGTTTGAGTGTATTTAAGCTGAAGGTTTTCATATACATTGTAGAAATTTAATTTGTCGAATTTAATGTGTTGAAACACATTTTAATTCCAAAATATTGTAGGACACAACGTGTTCTGCCTCTCGAGGCCGTGTTACTAGGTTGATAGATAAGATATAATTTATAGTCTGCAGCCTTGCATTATAATTGCCGATAGTTCAATATCCAAGGCGGTTAAGTTTTGAGATAACTTTACGTTAATTGTTCTGTATAACCGTCGGCTCTGGTCTGTTTGAATTTAAATTTTACATTTAAGCTTATTGTGATTAACGTTATCTCGCTAAGAGTGGCTGGCTGAGTTGTAAGCACCAAGCGTGCCTCGTGTTCTTATTGAGATTTAAATAAAGTACCTTCTTGTTATTTTAAACTTTAATTCGCTGCCATTCTATTTAAAGTTTAGATACAGTTTATAAGTGCAAAGAACATTTCTAAACTTTATAAAGTTCTGTAAACATAATTATATATGTAAGAGATGGGTACTAGTTTAACTCCTGAAGTTTAAATTTTATTTAGTGTTAAGATGTTCTGAAAATATTCTAAGAAATCCTCCTTCTTCAGATGAAAGAGAATTTTTCAAGCGCTTTGTTTCAGATACAGTATCATTATTCAACAAGCAATTAACTTCTTCTATTGAAGAAACCGACAATCCAAAATATGACAAAGTCTCATTTTAATTTTCTAACAAGTTATTTTATGTTAAGGGGTATCAGAAACCCCTATACCGACAATGTTAAATTGGCCATTTTCGATGTACCTTTTCTATAAATCTGCTGTAGATACAAGCTTGAAATTTTTTCTGTAACTAAAGTATACCTATCTGATTATATTGAAATGAGCGTTTGAAGCATTTTGAATTTTAGAGTAAATTACAGAATATTTTGTTAGGCATAGTAAAATTTAGCATTTTTCTCACACAAAAAAATTAAAGAAATTTTTTTTTTCTAAGTTTATTACAAAAAGCTCATTTCAGTAAATATTAGGGAACCTAAGAAATAAGCCATAAAATGTTTAGATACCTGTGAGCAGTAGTTCCTGAGAAAAGGTACATCGAGTATAAAAAAATCACGTTTGGAGAAAAACGCGTTCTTATGTAAAAATCCTCATTGATCAAAGCAGTAGATGACAAATTAAAACTAGATTTTTTTTACAGTTCTAATTTTCATAGAGATTAAAGAATAGTAATTTTAAAAGATAAAAGTGTATAGAATTTGAAAATGCAAAAATCCGAAATCACAATTTTTTTAAAATTTTGGGATTTCAACACCTCTTAATAGACTTTCCAATCAAGTCTCGTTTTATTTCCCTGCCAGAATGCAAATTTGCAGCGCTTGCGATATTAAAATTAGGTAGAATTAAGAAAGTATTTAAAAGAAGTTTTTGGAAGGTGAAATCAGAGCGCGTTCTACCTGCTTGAAGGCCACGTTGCAAAATTTGATTCTCTGGATTAGAATTCTGCGCCGTTGAGTTATTCTTGCCATTAGGCTTGTTTTCCCTGACTTTGGTCAGTGCCAGCTTGCGCGATAGTTAAACTGTGAAGCCATTAGTCTATACTTCATTAATTTTAGTTTATCCGTTATCTTTGATTTAAAGCCAAAAGTGTTGGACTCTGTAAGCATTGTAAGTTGGTTTGGTCTTTAACACTCTTTCCCTGTGTCTGTGCCATAAGACACAGTGAAAAGTCACAAGATGTCGTTAGAGGTCTAGTCTAGTTATATGCTACCGAAGAAGACCAAATTTTATATGTTATACTTAATAATTCGGCGTTTCTCTGTTAAAAGATTTTAATCATTGTTTTCCCCATTTTCAAAATATTTTAATTCCAAAATATTGATTCTAATAAAAACGGATTTCAATTTGACAAAAATTAGAGATGGCTAGAAAGATTTCGTCGTCTAATCAATGACGATGCAAACTTCAACGTAAAATCATCTCTATTTCGTTTTAATAAAACACTAGACATTATTTGAAAGGTTCCAAAATCCAAGAATAGTATTTAAATCATTTAGGAACAGCCACATAAATTGAAATGAAGAAAACATTGTTGTTTTATTCGTTTTTTTGTTTTCAGTTTCTGTATGGTTATAACCCTGATAATTCACTTCACACTACCCTAGCTTCGTTAAAAATTCATTAATTACATTTTTTATTAACTGTGTTCAAAATTCCTTTCAAAATTATTCTTAAATATCAGATTATTTCTCTGTTTTTCAATGTAGACTCTGCCGTTTTAATTATTTCAGTATTTATTCAACACTCAACAAAATATTGTCTGTCGGTATTGAACAATAATTATACTGTGAAAGCTTTTCTAAGGATTTCAAAGGATGGCGAGCTCTTCTTTAAACTTCTTTAGTATTGAGGATAGTCTTCCCATAATTCACTCAATGTTTCCTTTGATGTAAAATTACTATTTATGAATGTCCTATTTGCAGAAATTAATCATTTTACGCAACGGAAATACTAAATCACTGTTACGAATGCTCTGCTAATGTTTCAAACCTGAAATCAGTGAAATGAAACTTTCGTGCATTGAAATCGATAAACTAAGCTGCATTACAAGACTTTTCTTAAATAAGACACACTTCGTTTTCTAAAATAATTAAGAGCTTTTAAACAAGGATTATCCATGAAAAGTTTCTAATAACTTTGATATGTAAATACTTATACTGTAACTTTGTAATGTAAATACCTTTACTGTAACTTTGTAATGTAAATACTTATACTGTAACTTTGTAATATAATGATATATTTGTTCTTTTATACTAGGAAATATAATTAAAGATATAAATTGTAAATCTGAAGACCGTTCTTCCATTAAATTCATATTTGATCTTAAACTATTTGTTCTTTTACATTCCTGATATTTTAATACTAATACTTATATCTATCTATCACATAGATGAGTGTGTGTGTGTGTAAGATAAAAAATGTATAAATCAGTTTTACAATTTAATTTAGTAATAACCTTTTAATTCCTCAGTTTTAATTTGGATATTTTCTCTTAAACAGAAAAAACGTTTCGAAACTGCACCATTTCTAGATCAATCCGTGGCACATGGCTGGCGTGACGGTGATGATGTAGCTAATTCGGAATCTGAGCTCAAAATTTCGAGAAACTTTTCTTTTAATAAGCAACCTAAACCAAAACTTTCTTTTGGTGAGCCTCCATATTGGGATTACACTCTTTAGCTTCTGCCTCTCTTTTTGTAAGGCGCTAGTTATGGCAACTGTATCAAAAACGTAAATTTTCTTGAATAGGCACGATTAGATTGCCATATGAATTGTGGCCACAAATAGTAATTAAAATAATAATGAATATTTAATCATACTTGGTTGCAAAGTTTGCTCTTCCTCTCCGTAGGGATCTACGTTCTACGCCATCAACATTGCTATGTCATTGCACATATATATACAAAAAGTTAGCAAGAATTAGCACAAACATCCGCCGATAGGTGTCGGTATAATAGACATAAAACATTCAATATACTTTATAAATGTTAAATAACATAAAAAAGAAGCACTATAACTGCTTAATATATCCCCTTTTATGTTAAATATTGTGCTTAAATTGCAGAACCATATTTTCCGCAGCTGACCGGAGTGAATCTGCCGGAATATCAAGGCGTCGGATACTGTCCTTCAAATCTGGCAAAAATGCTGGCCTTTTAAGGTAGATATTGTCCTTCAGAAAAATCCCATAGCCAAAAGTCGCATGGGGGGATATCCGAAGAGGTAATGCTGTTGGAAAGTTCCGGCTGATCCCCCGTTCATCTCTGAAATGCTGTCTTAGCAATTGCATTACACGACGATCAGTGAGGAGCTGCGTCACCCTGTATCAAAAGGCTGTGCTGAAGACATTCACGGTGTTGGAGCTGTTGGATTACAAAATGCCTCAACATTTGACGATATCACTGTCTTATGACGGAAGGTTTGGAGTCCATTTGCAGTTATCTCTTCAAAAAATGTGATCCAATGGCAAAGGTAGCCGTAACACCACAACCATACTTTCACTTCTTCAGGATGCAAGAGTTGTTGCTGGATAGCGTGAGGGCTTTTCACAGACTAAATTTGACATTTGTGGGTGTGAACTTGCCCATTGAGGCAAAAGTGGGCTTTGTCAATCCATAGAATGTTCCATGATCAAGTGACATCAACCACCACATAAGAATTTACTTTGTTAGAATTCTAAGAAATAAAGAATTGATAATCTTTTGTTTTATCTGCATAAATTCTGCAGCTAAGGTCAGCAAATACCACCATCCATCATGAATGAGTTTAGCGTCTGACCACTCGTCCTTGAGAGGAGAGTGTCAAGTACACAAAATCAAGCTTATGCCAAGTACATAAAATCATGAGAAGTTATTTTTACTTATCATGAGAAGTTAATAAACTTATAAGGTTGCGCGCCTCTAACTTGCACGCAACCAAGAGGTGACTGTGAAAGCTTGTATAAACCACAGAGTCTTATAAAGGGTTTAAGTCCCTTTTTATTCAACGTAATAAATTACAATGGCGTCCTCTTGACGCTTACAGACTGTGCCCACTAGGCAGTCAAAATAAAAATAATAACCTGAAAAAGAAAGTAAAGACAAGATTCTAACTACGAGGCTCTCTAAAATAACTAACTTACCGCGTTTTACAATACGGCTGCTAATTCAGCAGACTTGAAGCTCACTGGAACAATTGCAACTACTTCCCGCCAAGCACATAGGCCGCAACGCGGGGTTCTTCAATTCTCGATAACTACCGCCGCGCTCGCTAAGTAAGAATAACTCTCTCACCGAACTCGTTTCCTTCTATTTAAATCATAATACTCCCGCTGATAATTTGAACCCTTGCGCGTTCTACTCAAATTTACATATTCTGGCATTGGCAGTTCCAGGGGAAAGTAAGGCTTGACAGGAAAGATAATTTAAACTTAAAATAAATGTTAGTTAAAATAAATATAAACCCTACATTTGCCGCTGCCAGAATTTGGAAAACTTGGAAGCAGGTCCTACAAACGACCTGTTGTAAGTTTATCTAATTCTGAACTAACTGGCGAAAGCCTCGTTTACACAAAAAAAAAATCTTATGTAACAATTATATATTAAAATTCTGTTATTCGTTACAAAGCTTTCTTCTTACAGCAACTTTTCCTGGACTTCATCAATCAATCTTGGTCTTTCCTTCCAGCATCTGGAAGGAATAAGTATCAGTATCTTTCTACATACATTATAATTTACACTTTCTTGACACAATAAATTTTTGTTTTTAACGATTCGTTTTTCTTAGTTATTGCTTACTTCACATTCATTCAATTTTTCAAGCATTAATTTAACTTTACCCTGGCTCTCCACCGTGTGTGGTGTCAAACGGGAATATTCGTGTTTTAGTCTTACAACACTTCCCCTAACCACCATGATTTGTTAGAATTCAACAACCAAATAGACACACCTTACTCGACATTCTACAACTCAATGAGCTACTTTAATATTCTTAAAAATTCAAATGTAGGTGGAGAACCCTACAAAACACATTCATTCTAACTTCCCCCTCATTCATCTTTAAACATGCAGGCTTTCGCTCTAAAGCATGACTTTACAGTTTAATACTTAAATTTTGACTTCATTGCTTTTAAGCATTCACTTTTAGCATCTACAATTTTATGCTTCTAGACTAAATTCGACTTTTACATAACATGCAAGTATTTACATACATTTACAAAAGTTTAATACATATGCTTTTTACAATTTACCATAAAATGAATAAGAGAAAATAAATTTTTACTTTACTCATTCTTCGCCAAACTGGCGGCACTGAAACTAAAATTCTTATTAGTACAAGAATACGAAGTTATTTTTATCTCCGGCCAAATTTTGGCTTTAACATTACAGAATTAGTCTTTCGACCAACAGAAAATGCTTGTTTTTAGCTTTTACACTTAATGGAAATAATACTTTTGCCTTAGCTAAATAAAGTAAAACAAAACTAAGTCTCAACCGAGACATATTGACTTTCGTCAAAACATAGAACTTCGTACTTATGCATAACATTTCGGAACAAAAGAGAAAAAAAATTTATAGAAAGTTTTAACTTATCTTTGAGTTTTCGATGCTTGAAACTCCGTCATCCGTTTTTGACAAAATTGATCCCAAGTTAGAGGTGTCATGGATGTCAATCTTCTCCTTATTGGTCTCCGAGTGTCGTCCCCGTTGCTCTTTCTTTTGCGTCCTCTACATGCTGGCCTCTTGACGGAGTAATCGTCTGGTTGTTGGCCTTTGCGTTTCTGCCTGGGACGGCTGATCTTGACGTCCTCCGGTCTGGAGTCCTTCTTGAATTTCTTCTGTTCGTCGTATTTTTGTGCCTCCTGTTGGCGTTTCAGTTTCCGGAACGGCGGCCTTGCTGGCACCTGACTCTGTGGCCGTGTGCGCGTTCTCCTTGATGTGTAATTTCTCCTGCCATCTTTTGTAGGTGGTGTTTTCGTCTTTACCACGGTTTCTTTACCCGGTTCATCTGCATTTTTGTTTTTCTTAAACGCCGGAGTTTGAAAATCCTTTTTTCTTTTTGATACCGACGTCCGGGTTGTAGAAGTGCTAGGTCTCTCTTCAGTTCTCCGTTTCTTGGGTGGTGGAATAGTTGTTGCAGTCTCTGGCCCTTCTATTTCGTTTAGACTTGAGTCCTGCAAGAAACTTTTAAGGATTTCAAAATCATTTGCATTATAGTATTTTTTCACCTGGTCGGGACTTGCTTTACAGATTTCCCCTCTCTCGTTTTTAAGATATAAGACTACTCCTTTGATTTCCTGAATTACATAGGGGCCTTCAAACTTTGGAGCTAGCTTTGCCATAAAATTGTCTGGGGCACTTGATAAAGAAAATTTCCGTTTCAATACTTTATCTCCAACTTTAAAATCTGCTTCACGGCGTTTTCTATCATAATAAATTTTCTGCGTATTTCTTGCCGTATCCGAGGTTTTAAGCGCCTGATCAATTAGCTTTTGCACGTCATTTTGTCTAAATTCCTGCTCTCTTTGTTGCACAAAGAATAATTTATCTAAAGGCGTAATTAACTTTCTGCCTAAAAATAATTCTGCTGGAGTTTTTCCCGTAGTATCATGATGTGCCGTTCTTAAAGCATAAGCTAATTCATTTATGTAGCCATCCCAGCGCTTGTGATGTGTGCTAACGTAACTGCGAATTATTTTTACAATGTTTTTATTAACTCTTTCTGCTATGTTACCCTGTGGTCTATACGGAACCATTTTGATATGGCGTATACCAAGTCCATTGCATATGTTTTCAAATATTTGACTAATGAATTGTTTTCCGTTATCGCTAATGACTTTTATCGGTGCACCGTATTTTAAAATGTATCTGTGTAAGAATGCATCTGCGACTGTTTTGGCTGACGCGCGTTTAAGTGGAACAATTTCTATCCATTTTGAAAAATGATCTACTATTACTAAAAGAAAACGATTTTTATTTAACTCGCTCTGGGGGAAGGGACCAAGGAGATCTATGCCTAAAATTTCATTCGGAAATGTAGCGCGAATGCTATTTAAGTACCCGGCCGGGATGTAATTAGTATCATTTATTAACTGACATTGATTGCAGGACCTGACATACGCCGTTACTATTGTGTATAATTGCGGGAAATATACCGCCTCGCGTACCCTTTTTATAGTCTTCCTGACCCCGAGGTGGCCCGCTGTTTTTTTTTTTCGTGCAACTTCCTCAAAATGCTTAATCGAAGCGAGGCTGGGATGACTGGCTTATACTCAAGATTTTCGTTTGTTGTTTTCGTATAGAATAATAAATTATCTATTATTTCATAGTTTTTTGCTCTATTTCTTATCGCATCGATATCTGTGTGCTCCAAGCTTTCGGGGTCTTTCAAATAAGCATAGATATTTCCAAATTCAGGATCAGCTTTCAGTTCAGTAATAACCGTATCTCTAGAATCTAAAATTTTTGAAGTCAACACAGCGCATTTAAGTTCATTACCTTCATCGTCCAGTTTTATACGAGAAAGTGCGTCAGCTACATTGTTTTCCTTACCCGGTTTATATTTTATTGTGATATTATATTCTTGGAGTTTTAAAGCCCATCTTATTAACCTGGGCGTTAGGTGTTTTCCCGAGTAAAGTCTACCAACAGCCGCATGATCCCAAAAAGACTGTTACTGGCGATTTGCCGAAATAAACTCGAAATTTGTGTACAGCCATTAATACGGCTAATGTTTCTCTTTCTGTAGCTGTATAATTCCTTTGTGTTTGATTCAATGTTTTACTAAAAAATGCCAGCGGATGGTTATTTTGCATAAGAACCGCACCCACCGCATAGTCTGATGCATCTGCCGCAATTTCCAGGTTTTCATCCCCCTCAGGGAATTTTAAAACAGGGGCATTAATAAGCGCTTCCTTTAATCTTTCAAAAGCTGTGTTCGCTTCCGCTGTCCACGTAAATTTACTCTTTTTTCTTTTGATTACTAAGAGTGGTTCAACAATATTAGCGAAATCTTTTATGAAAGATCGATAGTAAGAACATAGTCCAAGGAAAGACGAAAGTTTCTTGGCGGTGTTGAGCGGTGGGAAATTCTTAATAGCTTTTATTTTTGAATCTTGCGTTTCTATACCCTTTTGCGAAATTTTATAACCGAGATATTTAAGTTCTTTAGTTGCGAACTTGCATTTTGAGGCGTTAATTGTAAGACCGGCCTCTTTTAATAATTTAAAAATTTGTTCGAGGTCATTAATGTGTTGTTCCAACGTATTACTCGTTATAATTATATAATCTAGATAAATTAAGGTTGATTTTCCTAGGACAGGCTTTAGAACAATGTCCATAGCTCTCTGGAATGTTGATGGGGCCCCACACAACCCAAAAGGCATGCGTAAAAATGCATAAGTGCCCGATTTTGTTATAAACGCGGTTTTATGTATATCTTCGGGTCTCATAGCTATTTGATAGTAGCCAGACGTTAAGTCCAAAGTAGACATATATCTCGTCGATTTGATCTGTCTAATGATCTCGTCTATAACCGGCAAAGGGTAGACTGGAAATTTAGTTATGCTATTTAGTTTTCTATAATCGATAGCAAACCTCCAAGCCCTTTTATCCGAAGGAGGAAACTCGTTCTTTTTCCTACATAGTACGACTGGACTCGCGTATTCACTATTTATGGGCGTTATTATTTTATTCTTTAACATCTCCTGAATATGTTCTTCGATGATTAAGTCTTTTTGTTTATCATAGCGATACGGTTTAGTCCTACAAGGTTTTTCGGCATTTAATTGAATCTTGTGAGTCACGATCTGACAGTTTCCCGGTTTTTCTGAAAATAAATGAGAAAAATTACTCACCACTTGCTGTATTGCTTTACTTTCCTGGTCATTCAGATGGCTAAAGTCCAATTCAGGTGTCTCCGCAGGTTCCACCACCCTCTGGTCCATCTCCAGCACCACGGTACTATCTTGAAAATTTAATTTGGCCCTCGCGGCCCTTAAAAAGTCCATACCTAAAATAAGAGAGTGTTGGAGGTCTTTCACCACAAAAATTAATACTTTGAGATTTTCCTCTTTTATCTGTAAGTTTAATGATACTTTCCCGATGCAGTGACATGTTTTTCCTTGCGCCGCTATAATTTCCGTATTTCTGGTTTTGAATAGTCGTATCCTATAAAAATTCTTTTTGAAGAACTTTTCACTCATGAAATTTCCTTCTGCCCCTGTATCGATGAGGGCTTCTACTGGTACATCGCCAACCAGAACTTGTATAATTGGTAGCTGTGAGTTTTTACGATGACTGTATTTAGATGTCTATTTGAGGGTTTTTCTAAACCTTCCGGGGTCTGGACCCTCCCTTTCACAGGCCCCTCTAGTCGTTTAAAGCTTTCCTTTCAATCTGTGTCTTCTGGGTACGCGGATGCTTATTTTCAAATTTTCTTTTTGGGCCTTGACCTTCGAGTTTCGATGCTTTAGCTTGATAGTTCTTTCCCCCATATGAGCGATTTCCGTTTCTGGTTTCCTCCTTCCTTCTGGTACTTTGAGAATATGTTTCCCCTCTCGCTCTTTCCGCTATTCTGCGATTTTGAAATTTCACCGCCAATTCGAAAAGTTCCTGCAATGTGGTTGGGTTTCCAATTTCAAAGTAGTCTTGGACAGCGGGTAACAATCGTGGTAATATTATTTCAATTATCTCCGCATCGGGTTTTTTCCCATACAACATATCCGTTAGCTTGATTTTTCGTAAAATAAAGTCCGTCAATTGTGCTGTATCCCATTGATAGAAACTATATAGCTCGGCTTCCAGCCGTGCGCGATCTTTCACTATGGGGAAGGCCTTTACTAACGATTTTTTGAAATTTTCAAATGTATACGTCGGGCTTCCAAATTCACCTAGAAGAAATTTGCCTATATTTTTCCACCATAGCGCGGCCTGTCCTCTTAGTGCTGATGTGGCGATGGCAACTTTTTGTCTTTCAGGCACAGGGTAGAGCTGAAAGTGGTTTTCTATACCTTCTAAAAATACGGACACCGAATTTTTTCATTTTTTCCGTCGAAATAGACGTTTGGCTTGATTGATGCTCTCAAAGTCTGGACCAGGTATCCAAATCCTTCTAACTGAGTTGTCATTTCTTGGTGTTGTCCAGCGGCTTCCATCCAGTTTTCGGCCATTTCAGTTCGATAAGTGTTCGGGCGCCAATATAACGTTGCGCGCCTCTAACTTGCACGCAACCAAGAGGTGACTGTGAAAGCTTGTATAAACCACAGAGTCTTATAAAGGGTTTAAGTCCCTTTTTATTCAACGTAATAAATTACAATGGCGTCCTCTTGACGCTTACAGACTGTGCCCACTAGGCAGTCAAAATAAAAATAATAACCTGAAAAAGAAAGTAAAGACAAGAGTCTAACTACGAGGCTCTCTAAAATAACTAACTTACCGCGTTTTACAATACGGCTGCTAATTCAGCAGACTTGAAGCTCACTGGAACAATTGCAACTACTTCCCGCCAAGCACATAGGCCGCAACGCGGGGTTCTTCAATTCTCGATAACTACCGCCGCGCTCGCTAAGTAAGAATAACTCTCTCACCGAACTCGTTTCCTTCTATTTAAATCATAATACTTCCGCTGATAATTTGAATCCTTGCGCGTTCTACTCAAATTTACATATTCTGGTATTGGCAGTTCCAGGGGAAAGTAAGGCTTGACAGGAAAGATAGTTTAAACTTAAAATAAATGTTAGTTAAAATAAATATAAACCCTACAAACTTATTTTTACTTATAATTTAGTTTTAAAAACTAAACTTCTCTTGATTAAATAAATAATGAAAGGTAAAGAACACTCTCATTTATGAGAATACTACGTTATTATAATCGTTTTACACTGGCGAAAACTCTATTTACGACCATTTCCCCAATGGGATAATTTGCACTAATAAAAATGTTCAGCATTTTACGAAGATTTATCCTAACTTGAGAAATTTCTATCATTAATCAAGTTTCTGTAAGCAAAGATTAATTTACGCATTGAATGAAGTACTTACATGCAAGGTTCTAACGCTAAGGAAGTTAAATATAATTCTAAGAAATGGAGTTTCTATAATACTTGTCATAATATAAGTGGCTCTATTTTGAAACTGGGGGGACACACTGAATATTGTCGGTTATTTTATATGTGATTTTTATGAATTTGTTGCACGTTCAGTATGATTTCATTTTTAAATACCATTATCTCTGAGAAGACAATAATGAATGACGTCTAGATTACTGGAAGATGTCCAGCACACAGTAGTTCGCGACTTTCGTGATGTAATTTTGTATGATCTCTGATCTCATGATATGAAATCAGCTATGATTCTGAAGCAACCGAGAAGAATATACTTAGAAAAAAATTGGACTTGTGTTTCATCGATTTTGTCATGGAACACATATTGATCAAGACTTTAGTATTGGTTTCTAGACAATCTAAATAACAGACATTCAAGCAATATTCGACGGTTTAGTAGAATACGCTGAAAGATGTTTTTCAGTTACAGGATCTGTTTCCCACGATCATAAATTTAAGAGTTAGAGATTAAAGATTCGTTCGGAAGTTTTCTCTGACGTAATGCTGTTTTTATGGTTTCTTCAATATCAGTAACGTAAAGTTCCACTTTACTTTGTTTGACGATTTACCTGATTTTATGATTTTTTTTACTCAGAGTTGGCGAATTTCACCTAACGATGCTATTGAATCACTCATTACATTTTGATAATGTGATTTATATAACTTGTGTTCACTATGAGTTCAATTTCCACGAAACATTAAAACATGATCGGTTCTTTACAATAAACTACATTGGTTGGATCAATATAATTACACATTGTCAGCATTACACTAAAATCTAGAAAGGATTTAAACGTGGTTAATTCCATTTTAAACGCATTTGAAGCATGCTTGTTTTAAAAACACATTAGGAGAAATTGACTTGTGACTTCTTCTTAGGAATAACTCTTGTATATAGATATGGAAAATTGAGTCTTTTTTAGATAATGTAAAACATTAAAACATAAAGGAATGATTCATGGAAAAACAACTGAATCACTGCATTGAAAGAAAAACCAAAAAATGGAGATTCGAGGTTTTGGATGGTGCACAATGTAATAAAAATGATTAAAATTATGTATCATGTAAGAAAATTTTATGTGTTACCCTAGCAAGTCGTTATCTAAGAAAGCATTTTCATTATTTCTTTTTGTTTGCATTCAAACGATATATGCCTTTAGCAAGCGTTGTTGTTGTGCTGTTAAACTAGATTGATTATTTGAAAGCTGTTTTTAGTGCCAGACGTTAATCACATTTTATTATCGATAAAACATTTAATAGTTTTCTTTGTATATTGAAATAGATAGAATTATTCTCACAGTTACTGAAATAGATCATAGTATTCTGTTAACCCTCTAGTTTTACTCTTATAATGTATTTAAAGTTACTATGACTCTCAAGTCATTCAAGTCATTTTCTTTTCTAATAGTGAAATTCAAGATGATGAATCTTTAAACTTCTCCACGTTAGATACGAATTCTTGAACAATTAACAGCCTTTCTGTTTAGTTTTGCTTATCAGACATTGTAAAATTTAAAGAATGAACTGTGAACGAAGAATCTCAAGCATGAAAAGAGAAAATAAAGAATTTTCCATTCATTGCCATTGTTAGATTTTAATCTACAAGTTCCTATTTTCTATGGGAAAATTATCCAACCTATTTTGAACATGTGAACTCCTCGGATGTTCGCATTATATCCTTTTGAAACAAATCCAGAATGTATTAAAAATCTGTCAGTTATATTATCAGGACTTGTGTTCCTCTTTACTTGCCTTGGAAACATGAACTGTCCTGACTCGGAACAGGGAGCTTACTCCAGCTATGTTCAATAAATTGTGAAGTAGACAATACACACAGGAAGGGTATACGAAACCCTTTATTTTTCTATCTTAACAGAGATTTCCGGAACTTCGGAATACAGAGACCAACCACTTGTGGTCTGAACGTAAGAATATAAAACTACTAACTAAAACTCTAACTAAAACTAACTTTGGATTAATATACAAGTGCCTAACTTTAAGATTGGCCGTTATTTAACAAAATCCGTATGTAGTACAGAGAGCTGCTAAAACTACGATACGTTTGAATTTATCAAGAGGACTAAACCTCTGGCCTTGAAGGCAACCAGCAACCGAGTAAAACTACTAGGCAAGCGGCCTGCTTCTAATAACTCCTTCCTCTTCCTTGCTTGGCAAAAAGCCACAACTTAAGTACTTGGCGTTAGCAAGACAAATTTGCATAAATAATTAAAGCTTTTAATTCTGGCCGGAAGTAGAAAATAAGAAGTGATAGTAAAGATTTAAAATAAAATAAACGTTAGTAAAACTTAGGATCCTTACAATATTTACTGCTAACTGTGATTTTTTAATCATTTTCATATACCGAATCTCATGAATTAGTTTCCGCCTCCTTAGATACTGCATTCTTTGTATGAAGGAAAAGTACAATGCTGGAGTAATACAGCAATACAATGTTTGATGTTGAATAATTCAGCAAAACCAATATTTGATTTTAAATAATACAGCAATTCAATGAATTTATAATTCTTGAATTCTTGAATGAATTTATAAACATCCTAAATCATAAACCTAGGGGCCTGAAATAATTGATTATGTCTTTTTATCTATTTTTAGAGGTTTAGTCCCTACGGGGCTTTGTCATGGTCCGAAGTACGGTTTCGTTTCCTTCTTTTATTTTTAAACAGAGCATATGAAGAATATTGTATGCGCTACAGTTAAGTATGCTTTGTTTAATAATTACACTAGACTGAAAGGAAGAAATTTAGACTTTATCTCAGACAAAGTAAGCAACTGTAAATAGTTAGTAGAACAGCAGAGATAAGGCAAATTCTTCGTGAAACGCTAGAAAAATCCCAGATAACAAATTCGCAAAGAAAAATTTAAGGTTAAATTATGGAAAACGAGAAATATTTTTCACTGCTGCTAATTTTGCATCTCTTTTACTATTATTATTATTATTATTTAATACTACTCTTAATTGAGCAAATTATATTATTTTAAGATATATCAGTGTATCCCTTTATAATAAAATTCTGACCTAAACTAAACTATTGAAAACTGATTAATTATCCCAGAATCCAAAGCGTTAAGCAGCTGAAGCATCAGAGTGCTAACATATATGTTTAATCCTCCGTTCTCAGTGACAGCACTAAACAGCTGTATGTGTGGTCTCAGCAGTTTCCATCATGCAATTTATGGTTAACGGAATCCGAGAATGAGGAGAATGATAAATAAGGAATAGTAAAAACTATGAAGATTATTTCATTCATAATACTGTCGTTCACGTACGGATCCGAAATAGATTGAATGCACGCAGAACCGATAATAGCTTGATAAAATTTATTTTATCCAAAGAAAACCTTCACAGCTCTGAAACTTTCCACAAAAAAAATCTTCACAGTGTCACAGAGCACAATCAGCAGTTACACTTCAAACTATTGGACATGTTAAACGCAACAGAATGGAAAGCGTATGTAAAAGGCGAAGCTCTTACGGATATCTCGATACTCTGAACTAACAAGTTAGAAGCTGATGCTCTCTCCGCTCTTATATCGTTTTGCCCCGGCCACCGAGAAATCTTTAGTACTTCTCGAAATAACTGGAAGGCATATGAGGACCGGATATGGTTACAGTTCCATACATAGATTAATTATGGTTATTCAATTGCATTACCCATTACAGTTACACAGGGACCGGATCAAAATGTCGCCAAATGGTAGCTAAGTTAAGCAACTTTGGGTGATTTATCGCTAAATTTGGCGACAAAAATTAGTTTCCCAAACCAGCCATTCAGTTCAATCCTAAATAGATCTGCTCCTGTAATCGTATATTTCCTCTCAAAGCCTCGCCCTCAGTTACAATATACCAGATTCGTATTACTACTTTAGATAAGCTCATATATCAACTTGAGTACAGCCAATCTTCCCATTAACCAAAGACAGATTAACCGGGCTGCAAATTAACCGGACTTAAATTGTTTTATTTAGAAACCAAATTATTATCACACAAAGCAGCGCAATACAAAATTATTAAAGGAAAATGCGTGATTTGATAGCAATGATAGGAAAGGATATTTTAATATAAACGCAGCAATTCATAACATATTTTTAACTTAATCTTTTCTTTTATAATCATTGTTTGTTCTTCCCTCATTTACAGAGCATCGTTTTGGGTTCTAGATTAAACAATTTGAAAACATAGGTAAATTATTAACAAAATTCATCTGGTATCCATAATGTGAGTTATTTACCTTTACTGTATTTTATTAACTGTCTTAGGATTAGCTGTGATTTTGATTTAGCTGCGGATGTCGTTTCTGGTATAACTCGGACAAATCTTATTTGACTATATAGTATTTTTGCATGAAAAGTATTTTTATTCATGGCCTGATTAATGTTCACAGCACAGTATATTTCAATAAATATTTAATTCTTGCCAACATACTATTCACGGAAAAGTTTAGCTTTTAAGTCCTGATTTAAAAAAATTATCATTAGTAATGAATTTTAGTTAATAGTACCTGAATAACTTGTAATCAATCTTCTTGCAGGCCACAACCAAAGAAAGGATGAAATGCGAAAGAATATTTAAAATTCCGTATAATGAAACTTTAATAAGTCTTTCAGAATTTTCTCCCTTTCTGGTTTATAGCTTTTTCATATCTTGCTAGCATATCCAATTTCAAATCCTTCTTGAAGAAGATTCTCATTCTTGTTCAATGCAGACTTTGGCCTCTTAGCAGTCCTGAGAATGTTCTTAGGTATCCCTGAACCATTACACCAAGAAAGGCGATAAGCACAAAAAATCCCTGTCCAACTCATTTATTTTAACAATTTAAGACTTTGCGCTCGAGAAGTATAAAATAAATGGGCGAAAAAGGCAATATAAAAAGAAATTCAAGAAAGAATAAGGCAAAAAGAGATAAAAAGAATGATAGTGGACTTGGAAGATCAATGCGGGAAATTTAGTCTGGGTAATTGACGTATAGTTGTGAATTCGTAGTTACCAACAGCAGAAGGGAGGAGGGAAAAAAGATCGACTTTTCAAAAGCTGGCTAGTAACCGAGAGAAGCGATTGTTAATGAAAAGATTTTAACACTGGAATTAAGAAAACTTCTAAAAATAATGGTCTGAGAAATTCTCCCTTTACTCGCGACCCCCTTTCCCTAAACAACAGTTAAGGGTCGGCGGGGGGATAAAATCCCCTTATCCCCCCTCATAACCTGCTCTTTTCCCTGACTCTCTGGTGTTCCCGAAATCTCTTGTGCCACCCCCCCTTGCGCTACCACCCACACATAAATCTCTTCTCACTCATCTTCTAGCTTGCCCCCTTTCGAAATGGGGGACTTCGAATGTCTGCCCCCCTATCCTACTTCTTTGCCAAAGCGAGGGTTACCCCCCACCTTCCCACTTACAGCCTCGGCTACTCTCAATCGATTCTGATCCCTCGTTGTCATAGAAACGGCTCCCCCGCTCCAGCGTTCATCAGACTTATTTCGGAGGAGCTGCCGTTTTGGCGCGTTCATCGCCAAATGAAGAAATGTTTCACGGAAGTGTGCTTCTGGCTTACCTTATAAATATTTGTTTTGTATGAGTGCAAAACAAAATCCCAAATAGAAAAACTGCATTAAAAATGACATAATATCTAAAATGAGGATGCTTAACATTTGTTAGCATATTACAAGTACAAAAGTACATTATTTAATGTAGAAAAGTATTGGTTAATTTTGTGGTAGAATGATATGCAATGCGATTACGAGTATTTTCTAGTCCATCACGAAGGCATCCTTCTCTTTAGGCAATTGAGACCTACTGTCCTTTATCATAACCAAATAAATTCACCCAACCTAACATTTTAACAAAATCGCCCCCTCCTGCAAAGACCAGATCTAAAAATTTATATTAAAATTATACGAATGTTCTCACGCAAGTTTATCTTAAATAAATCAGAGAAATGTAGGTATATGATTTTTCATAATTTCATATTCATTTACAGAAGCACATGTATGTGTATATTTTTATCTGTATTTATCTCTCTATCTTTCTTTTTCTTTCCCTCTGTACAAATAAAGGTGTAACAGATTTAATGTTCAGAAATTTATCGGGTGAAAGCGAAACGTAAGATGGCAAAAATAACAATTTTAGTAAAACAGTATGTGGAACGTGAAATGAGAACGTGGAAATACGGTTAAGTACGAAGAACATGGGTGAAGAAAAGTAAGTTTAATTACAGAAAATTTAAAAAAGTCTTTTATTTTACATCAGTTGTTCAAATAAAGGACAACCAGATACAATACATATAATTGCAATGTAGACGTATCTTGCTTATTGATAATTATTGGAGATGTTGATTGATTCTTCTTAAGATCTTGGTACCAGAATTAGCATCGATGCTGCAGGAAAGAAAGTGGCATACTCGGCATCATCCGAAGTGGAAGCCAATCACTTCATCCTCGTTGTGACACATGCACTGCAGCTGTCCGTCGTCCATTTGAGTAAAATATGAAACGTTATTTCATAAATATGTGTAACTAAAATGACCTTTCATTATTCATATTCTTCATAATTACCAGCTGTTCAAATTTAACATTCCCCACAAAATGTAATTTTCAAATCATTACATTTGCCATATTCACTCATCTCTTCATTTCGTAGCCAGCGACTCTGTTACACCCTGTATATGTATAGAAAACACACATACACACGTGTATATATAATATATAAATCTCAATAAAACATATGTAAATCTCAAAATTATTATTTAAACTAGCAATAGTCTTTAATTACCCCTATCTATTTTAAAAATAGTCATAACTTTTCTGGCCTGCGTCATTTTTAGACCAGTCTATGTCACATGGCTTGCGTAACGCTCATGACGTAGCTAATTCGGAACCTGAACTCAAAATTTCAAGAACTGAAACCTTTCTCTCAGTAAGCAACCTAAGCCAAAACCTTCTCTTGCTGAGCCGCCATACTGGATAATTGCGCACTTTTGCTTCTATCTCTGTTGCCGTTTCGGGACCTGAACTCAGCACTTCGACAGCTGAAACCTTTCTCTTAACAAGCAACTTAAACCAAACCTTCTCTTGGTGAGCCTGAATACTGGATAATTGCGCACATTTACTTCTACCTTATGTTGCCGCTGAGACACTGTTTCGCTCTGCTATCTTCCTATCAACAACTGTAATAGAAATGTAAATGTTCTTGAGTAGTCACGATTAGAGTGCCAAGTAAATTGTAGCTGCAAATGTCAATTGAAATAAAGCTGAATATTTAATCTTTAATCGGCTATCAAGTTTCCTGTTCAATCGGATATGCTTTCTACGCCATCAGCATTACTACGTCTTCTTCTGTTTTCATTACACACGCATATATATATATACTATTATAGGTATATGAGAGATGATAATTAATTGTGAAAATTTAGAATTAATGGAAAGTAGTTGTGAGAATAAGTACCATATCCTATTTGTATGCCAGCAAGATTTATTTCAAATAACTGAAAAACTTAATTTCCTCGTTAAAAGTTCATATTGAATTTCTCCTAAGTATTAAGATGTTCAAAATACACAACAATGTAAGTAAAACTGATTTGAATTAATAAACAGTCATAACGTAACGATATAAAAGCTATACTTCGTTTTATTAATCCCAACAAAATGTTTTGACTCCGCATCTAACTTATGGTAGATTTGTCATTACGAACACGTCTGAGATCTTATGCGCGTACGAACTGAACCACCGTTTATAAAGGATATGCATATTCATGTATAGCCTCCATGTCATATAAGCAAACTCATAAGTGAATGCAGAGTGCGGAGATACAAACGCGTGGATGATTTATTTACTGTAAGTAATAAATAATAATATAATTACTATACTATACTGTAAGTAATAGTAAATATAATGCACTTTATTTTAAAAGGGTAATGTAGGTATACATTATCACCCCTTTGTGTTAATATCTGCATAAAGAAACACAATATAACCTCGGAAAAAGCAGATTTTATAATAAAAATTATTATTCGAAAGCCCAACAGAGCAGCTGGTATAACTATGCATAATATCTTTTACATCTCTTTCGTATATTGAAAGATGCTATCTCGACAGCAAGAAGCATGAATGGAATTATAACTGTGCTTTTTCTTGCAAGTCACGGATTTGCCTCTCCGATTAATTTAAACTATGTATATGGTGTAGAATTATAAAATGTGATCTCTTAGAAATTAGCTTTCTTATTCTCTGCTTTGTGCGAACTTGATTAAACAATTGAGTATTTTTCTGAATGAAATAAAGATGTTTAGTTAAATTTTATTTTACTGAGGAGCCTACCGTGTATAATAGAATAATTTTTGAATTTTCATCTTTATATTTGAAATAAAATAAACTTATTCTTAAGGTTTTAATTCGTATATAATAAAGTAGCTGCACAAAATGCAAAATGAGTCAAGCAAACTCCCGATAGCGAAAATATAAAAATACAGTTTTAATGTAAGTATAGTGTGGCTTTATTGAGTTATAACTTTGTTATATTCAGAAAAAAAAATTTATATAAGTAAATTAATAACAAAATACTAATAAAAATAAAATTATTTAATCATTTAAAGCAATCTGTGTAACGAACGAAAGCTTATTTATTAATGAGAAAGAATAAAATTTCTTCTTCAATTGTTGAACACCTTGCAAATTTAATTTAATATCTGCAACTTGTATTTGTCTTTGAAAGAAAAATACTTTATGTGTTTTCAATTTTTTAAATATGATTAGAAAAAAATATTTAAATTAAATTGTTAAAAATGCTATAATTGGTAATGAAAAACTCAAAATAAATGAATGAAATGAGTGAAAAGTTTTTCTGACTGCATGAGCTAGTCATAAATATATTTTGTATATTTATGATTGCGGTAGCAATCACTAATGTATAGCAGAATTTTTTTATTTTAAAATTAATATATCTCATTAAGAGGCATTAGGTTAGATAACATTTCAAATTCAAATATAAATAAAGAATGTACATTTCAAATACAATGCATAAAAGGCCAAAAGTCTTTTTAAATTTGTACCGTGCTATGATATTTCCTGCTGAAGTCCTGCCCTCAGTATCTAGACAAAGCTCCAAACTGACACTGACACTGGAATGAAATCAGTACATTATGGTTTAAAATATCACCTTTTCAATTAGTAATATGCAACTAAATTCCAGTTAAAGCCAGACTTTAACAATTTTAAATACGTCTTTCCGTAATCAATAAAATATCAGTTTTGTTTTGTGTTTACAATGAATAGATTTTAAAAACAGGTATAAATGCTTAATCATGTAGCAACATTTTTTCCTTTTCATGTTTCCGAAGTTCTAAAACTGTCTTTGAATTAGAAAGTTTTAAAAATATTATATATTTTGCAATTTATTACTACTGTTTCTTACATTCGAAATCTTTGGAATATCATCTAATGCTCACTCGCATCAGTGAAAAATCTAACTATTTTTATTTTTCTATTTTTAATTTTCTAAGAATAAAACGATTTAAGTTTATTGAAAGAGTATCTTGATAAATGCTTAAAAATCAGAGATTCTTGGTAAAGAGTTCAAATCCATATAATCTGTAGTATTTTTATTTTTAGTCCTCATCCACCCTAAAATACATATATCCTTCAAAAACTAGAATAGAAAATGTTTCTTGTTTACTGAAGCACATCCTTCTAGTAAACACAGATGAAGAAATGAACACAAGGATAACACCGTAGGTCTGCAAAAGCCAGGGCATATGAGGAAGTTACATTATTAGAGGATACTGACAGACATGATACTTATCCGAAGCCTCAGGAAGATCTCCTCTCTGTGAAGGATGACCGCATACCTTTCGGTCATAAATCATCATTGACCAAAACGTGGCCGCCAGCTCGAAGTATTAGCTCTGTCAAATCATGGCAGCTGATATTTATCTTGCTTTATCTCCCATAACAATGCTCGACTATATGTAGTGTACGATTATCGACTAATGCTAGTATAAATAGCATTTGGGTTTCATTTTTTGGAAGAACTCAGTACTAAAAACGTGTCTAGTTAGTATCCTGTAATTATCGTGGTATATTTTAGGATGTTTATGAAATATGCATTCAGATATTTTAAACGGCAGTTATATTTTATTAAAAATACCTAATAATTTTTATTAATAAATAAGATATTAAGGATTTTACTGGTTTGTTAAAATGAAACTGTGTTTCTGCGTGTTTTTACGCTCAGGGGTGAGAGAAACTAGATACAAATTCTGTAAGGCTGATAGTAATTGCTGATATTATCATTAATGGCAGAGGTGACAAAATTATGAAAGAATGATAATTTATTTAAAATGCAATTATTTATACCAGAACTGCCTGGTTGCATGAATGTATTTTTGTTTTTATCTCACGTAAAGAAACAAAAATCCCTTCAAAAGCCTTCAGGAATGTATCTCTCTCTTTAAAGCAGCCAGCGAAAGGTTTTCCATAATAATTCATCTTATCTAATTTATTCTACACTAGCAATCACTTAAGACGTTACATAACATACTAAATCCTGTAAAATCATATTTTGGAATGTACATTAAATGAACAAACGTACTTTGCCGTATGGATGAACTATGGAGTTAATGATGTTTATAGACAGACATAAAAACTTCCATAAACTAATTTATTACATAACTAGCTATGAGTTACATGTTTGTTTGCATGGCCAATATTTAATAATTTGTTAAAAAAAGCTATATTTTATTCTAAATAACCCATCGTACCCGTTTTCTAATTAGAGAATAATTTTGCAAATGATAAAATCTACAGGACACATTAAGAGTGTTTGGAACAACTATTCACTTTCTATGGAAAAATAAATAAAAACTTACTTAATTATTAAATATATTTATAGTTTTTTTAACTTTATTGGGAAATGTAAATAAATAAGTGAACAAATGATAAAAAAATCTGTTTTCAGATTTTATAGTACACCCAAAGGGGCGTTTTTTCATTTGCACATACATACACGTTTCGAGAACATTTGTTCTAATGCTTTTTTGTTCTAAATATACTTAAAAACAACATATCTTTAGAATTTCCGATAGACAGTCTCGCCCACTGCAGATAAAAATATTCCGTACAGTGTGTTGCCACAGTTTGCTTTGAAACCATTGAGTTTCTCAATAAAAAATTCGTTAAAGTTTAAAAAATATGAAACAGATAATAAAACAAATTCGAAATTCTAGATTCGGGCTTCCAGATGCTCATATTCGGTCTATGTTATTCTATGTTATTCAGTGCCCATATTCGGTCTCTGTTGATGACTCAAGGTATAGCTTTTTTTCACAGTGTTAGAAACATACATACATTCATAAAGTTCTTCATTATTTAATTTATCTAAATACATGGCAATAATATTTAGTGGCAACAGTTTGAAAAGTGATACAGCCATTTATAATGTTTCGACGCAAAATGTTGTTTTGAGAAAACAGTCCATTTAGGCAAACGTCCATTTGGGCTAATAAAATAGGTATGTGATTCAAAGTAAAATATATAATATATATTGCTTTATGTATAATATATATAGTATATTTATATATATATATATAATAGTGTAATTTATAAGTAAGAGGAATGTTAAAAGGCTAATGCTAAAAATACATTGGACATTATAGTTCCTTAGCAAAATTGTAAAATCATGTGACAACTAGAAACAATAGTTAAACAGTAAAAGCTATCTTGTAAAGCCTAAATGTAAAAATTACAAATCGAGATGAGTTCAAAATTAAAAAGAAAAAATTAAGAAATTTTAACTCACAGAAAATTTTAAAAAGAACTTTTGCAAAATACGCATATATATATATATATATATATACGAGTGAATTTTATAAGTTATATATATATAATATAAACTCTTGTAAAAGAATTCTTAAAAAAACTTTTAAAACTCTTAAAAGAATTTTTAAAAGAACTCTTGTAAAAATATTTCAAATACATACTAAATATGTACACAAAATTGCAATAAATGGTAAATACCTTAACTCGAAGCTTAAGCCGGATTTATCAAGGAAAAAGCAGCTCAAAACTCAAATCAAATTAATACCTACAGCGCGTTCTGTCAAACGATAATAATTGAGACTATAAACGTAATTTCACTAATAGAATAATCCAACTTAATAATCTAAAACAGTTTAGTAAGTTCCAATTATATCGCTCTTTTTCTCGACGCGCCGTAATTTAAATTGTAAATGTAAAACTTACTAACTAACATGAAAAAGCTTTACACGAACGCCTAGTTAGGCAAATGTACAATTAAAAGAAAACAGCTAAAAAGCTATTGACGAGCTGTAATTTAAATTGTAAACGTAAAACTTACTATTAAACAAGAAAAAACTAAAAATGTACAATTAAAATAAATAGCTAAAAAGTTATTAGTCCAAAAATTACACAATTTTAATTCATGTTGTCTTGCTACTTTCATAGTATAATTTATATATATAATATATATAGTTTTAGGTATAACATATATAGTATAGTTAATATTTATAGTTAAATAAATAATATATATAGTTTATAGTTATATATATATATATATATAGTTTTTCCAATGGACGTAAATTTAATTTTTTATAATTAGTAAGAAATCTAAGTATATCACTGAACTTTCCGATTTTATATCAAATCCACATTCATATGAATACTGTAAATACTGTAAATTATTAGAATTTTGTAAGAAAATCATATTGCAACATACTATTAAACTGTCAGGTATGAAGTATAAAACCACAATTTTATTGAAAATGAAACCAGCGGTTATGAAAACAGCTTAATGAAAAACTTATGCTTAACACCAGCGACAGAAAAGATTAAATATAAATTCTAGTAAGGTAAAACTTTATGCAGTAATCTTTCTGAATGTTTAATTTGCATAATTTAGTTAAATAATTTATCTCTTATAATTTGAACCTGTTTTGCATTTAATTTTACAGAATTAAGTTTAATATCTTAATTAATCTAAATAAACATCTGGAAAAATTCTGCACATACTTTTAAAAACTCTTTTTTTACTTTCTTGTACGAAGCAAAAAGGAAGTATTGTAATCGCGAAAAGTCTCAGGCAGCATATTTCAACGAAAATATCCATTTTGACCGTTATCGAATGCAATTTAACGATGTTTTTGCGTGATATCTGTACGTAAAGACAGAATAAAAGACTCGTTTCCTCCAAAAAAATTATAAAAATGCTTTAAAATGAATTCTGAAGAGAATTTTTCGCGGCGTCTGTACGAACGTATGTACGTACGCACGTATCTCGCATAACTCAAAAACGAGTAGCCTCAGAACATTGAAATTTTGTATATAGGACTGCTATAACATGTAGATGTGCACCTCCTATTTTGGTTGCAATCGTCCGCACCAAACGTATATAAATATATTTATATATATATATCCACTCTGTTACCCGGCTCAGTGATCTCAGTATCTTTACTCATATATGTTTGTAAATTGTACATTTTTTGCTTTAAAAATTATTGAATTATGTTGTTTTTATCTTCCGGTTAAGGTTTTTATGCCTTTAGTAAATCTGTATGCAATATTTTTAGAATTATCAACAATTTTAAAGTTGTTTAAGTGCCGCTAAGCCTTCTTTAATGGCAGCCATTGATTGTTTACATTTGAAACAGCAGACTAGTGGATTTGTTGCCAATCTAGAGAAACTTAGCTTCGCAACAACAAAGATAACGCCTTCATTTATTATTGCCAATTAAATCATGCTTAATCCTTTCTGGAATTTTTTCGAGGAAATAAGAGTTTAAGATTTACTTCGTAATTTTTAATATAGATATTTTGAGTTTTCATGTATTTTTGCCTTCTCGCAAAGTGAGAACTGAATTAATTGAATGAGAAATACTCAATCGTCTGTGAAAAACTGTTTCTTTTTTGTTTTGTTTGCTTAATTTCTTTTATACATCATTCTAGCTTTATTATAGTATTTGAATAGAACATGTGGCAACGATTAGATAATTCTATTCTTTAAATGATATAAATTTTGTGCATTATGAGTTATAATATGAACGAAATATAATACTGTTAAGTGAATCTAGTGCCAGAGTGTCGCTATGGTAAACAAACACTAGAGTGAATTTTAAAGAATGCATTTATTCTATTGTGGTTTGTGCGCTGTCGGCGAAGTAGATTTAATTCAATCCAATAAGCTTAAATGAAATGCAAGAAAAAGTGCGTATAATTTAATATTCCGTACAAGGAAGTCATGTGGTGTACACATCAGACTTTTTCTTTTACGACTTTTCTGCAATCATGCTTAATTTAAATATGTGAGTATAAAGCATTAGTACTTCTCTGGTTTTAGAGAGATAAATATATTTTATAATGCACTTCCTCCTCACTTCGTCGGCTAATTGAAATCACTTCCGTTAAGCAATCAGAAGATCCAGAGTTAGAATCCTGGCGAGAAAATCGCTGATTTTTCATATTTCCTGCACCAAGTAAATGTCGAATTTTTTTACAGTGGTGCCCATATAAAATGTGGTGGCATCAGAAACCTTTTCTTTTCCAGTTGCCCTCTAAGTGGAGGAGAATACAAGGAATTTTCTTTACTGAAAGCCTTCGAAGTGTAACTAGTAGCACAATGGACTGGAAATAATGAGATGCAAAGTTCAAACTCCCTGCGGAGGAAACAGCTAATTTTCGCACATAGCTCGATCCCAAAATTAAAAAAGACTCTACAGGGCGCACTACTAAAATACGGTGGGTGATAAAACCTCGATACCTGGATGTGACAATGGGATTCCCTCCTCTTCAGTCACCTTTTATGGGCGTGTATGTGTGAATGGGGTGAGAATATAAGGAATTTTCTCCTTCCACACTCAGTACCTTCGTTATGTTATTGGAAGCCTGTCCGGTTAGTAATCGAAAAGTCTTGGATTCGAACACCGGCGAGGGCGTTACTGAGATTTCAGTGTTCTGCTCCAATAAAAGCTTAACGGACTGTACAGTTTTAGCAATCAGATCTTAGATACCATTACTGAGGGAAAAAATGGGTCTATATATTCCATAGCAAATAGAAGTTGAGAAGTAAATATTATTGAATAAAGATTCCCATTTTGACTAAAAGTGATTTCGATGAAAGAGTTTATCTTTCTAAATGAATGTTTCAATGCTACGCTGTCGAAGTTGGTATAAAATTTCCATTAACTTCTACGTAAAGTATCCAACAATGAATTTTTCCCCCTGCTTTCCTCACAAGTTACATGAGCAATCTAACAAACAAATTTATGGCTAAATATACCTTAAATAAAATATATGTGTCTAGTAAACATAATTTTTCCTTTCCTTATTTATGGGTTGTGCGGTATTATAACACTTCAATTCGAGCTACTAGACAATCAGTTTGCTGTAAATTAAATTGAAATGTGTACAGATTTCATAAATAGTGTTACATATTAATTTAACAGTGTCCGCTGGTGGATAGTAATAAACTTTAGCTATAATTTGAAACACAAATTAGTTCTATTATGAATGGTACCGAGCGAACAAAGTGTAATTGGGATTCAGAAAATTATGGAACATTCAAATATGTAAGCCACTGTAACTTTGAAGAAGATTTAAATTAGTTTTAGGTTCAAATGGAATATAGGAGTATTCCTGTCTTAACAATTCATGATTCAATATCACAGAGATGTAGTTCTACGTGTAAATATACGTGTTGTTGAATAATTTTTCACGTGAAATACTACATTAAACTTAATGCTAAAATTTAATCTAGTCAGAAGGCTCTAGAATAACTATATGCTACATTAAGAGAATTAATAGTTTTTAGCGTGAGGTTTAGTTAGGTGGACGGCGCAGTCCACCCCGCAGACTATACCGTATTCCCAAAGGGAAATAATGATGATTTTATATAAAATATTGTTAAGTTGCTTAAACACTTCATGGTTAGAACAGTTTGATTTTTAAGAATAAGATAGTTAAAAGAAGGACTTAAAATAAACATAGTTATCAAAGTATATGAAGCCTATCTGTCTAAGGGAAAAGGTGCCTTCGCGTGAAACTTTTAAAGAAAAACTGGCTTGTATCCTTATTACACATCGGGGTAATCATTAAAATGTCCAAGCAGCCAACCAGTTCATCAGTATTTTAAACAAAGAAAGTCTAACTACCATTGTTCAACAGTTTTATCTTTCTTCGTTAATGAGACCTAACATTTAAGGAGCAAGCTAATTAGAAATTAAGAATACGAAACATCGCCAAATGGCTGAAAATTTTGGAATAAATGCATGAAATTAAATTTTTTATGTCATCTAAATACTAACAGGCCATGGGTAAATGAAAAATTAAGCAAATATTAATAAATTAGCGTCAGCTTGGAAAGATTTGTAAAAGGCATATTGTTCTGACATATTTGAAAAACAATTCATGGGTAGAATTAAAAAGCAATTGGTTGTTTATTTTGTAATCAGTGATAGATATGTCTGTGCAAGTGTTTTAAATGTTTACTCAATTTATCAATTTTTTTGTTTAAAAAATAACTAATCTTGGCATTTTCCCCTTTTAACATAGAATAGAAATAAGAATAGTAAGATTTCCGAAACTTAAAATAATCCACAGACTACAATGTAAGTTTCATGCATATATTTTTCCCATGCAACATCGCCATACACATACAATCAACAATCGTCACATGCATATCAACGTGCATATATTTTCAATTAATTTAAAGTTTCAGGCAAGTTACTATCTAAATTCTTTTTCTCCTATAAGAAAATCAATGTTCCACCGCAGCAGTTAGAGCTACGAATCAAAGTTGCATATATATATATATATATATATGTTGTATGATCTTAATATATATGTCTGTGTATGTAAGTATGTGTATAAATATACACATAGGTATATGTGGTGATTCTCTACCATGCGCAGGAATTTTTGAGAAGGGTAGGTTAGTAAAAGATCAGTATCAATATCAGCGACAATGCAGGGTCGAAAACTCAGTCATCAAACCTCAGTCAAAACTCAGTCAAGAAACCTGAGAAATGAAAGACTGACACATAACATTATTTTTTTCATGAAAATATAATAATTGCGATATTAAAAGAGATCAAAGATGAGTTCTGGCCATTCAAGTTCAGAATAGAGGATTCATATCAAAAGCCGCATGGAACCACTATTTTATGTTTTTGAATATTCCGGTGTCTGTCTGTCCGTGTCAGCTATGGCTATGTAGATACATGCGACAAGACCGTCATTGTCCATGGATGTACCGTGCACGGGACCTTTCAAGAAAAATAATCCATGGAGGATAGGTCTCACTATTGCTCAGACCAAGTAATGGGACCACCACATACGATTTATTATTGTTGTAGTGTGGCATTTAAATGCTTCTAAACGTCATGGTTAAAATGAGCTAAGAATCTGCCATATTGGGCGTCATGAGATGCGGGAACCGCGTGTCATGGCGCAGCGAGTTACATAATGTTTGATACAATGGAGCAATTGTCTGAGTGTTCATAATATTCCTTATCGAGTAATTTTACCGGTACAGGAGAATTATGGCTCGCCTTTCACAATCGGCATTTTCGTATGGTAGATGTATACCTGTAAAGTCCGCATTTGCGAAAATTTCCATCTTACTACCTCTGCGGGCACTGCCCAGATTTTCTTAGGTGGTTAGCGATGCTGATGCCATACCCATAGGCCCGGTTCCGATTCCCTGAGTAAGCATGGATTTTTGTTAGTATACAGTACCTCTGCGACATGGGGGCATTCAACATACTGGCGACAGCATATGAAAGTCCTCTCGAATGATTTGGTGGTAGGGAAAAACGAGGAGAGACGCAGTCGGAGCGCGACTCACCGTCAGGGGTACTCTCCGTCAGTGTTGGGGCGGATATGCACAGTTAGAGTGCGGTGGGACTACGCCTATACAACCAATGACGAAGCATTTATATTCCGCCCACTTTTACCTGCGCCGTTGCATCTGTGGGTGATGTAGACGAATGATGGCTTTCCTGCGCAGTCTGTTTACTGGTTCTCTAACAGTCTGTGAATCATTTTGTATATGCATATTAGTAGAATAATATATGTGTGTATGGTGATGTACGTCTTCTTATTCATATAGACAATTATATAAATGTTAATAAAAAGGGGCATACTGAATTCTTGTTCACCTTTTTCTAAAAATTATTTTCTTACGTATTTCATATGATCACTTTAAATTGTACTTATTCTCTGAATTTAATATATTTATTATTGTATTAAATTTTAAAATTATTTTTATCGTTAATCAGTAACACAAACTGATAAACACTGAATTAAAAGTCTGAATTTTTTAAAAATTAATTTAAATGCAAAAGAAAGTTGAATATTAACATACGTTTAGCTAAGCTCTTTTCTTCGTTATTCGATGGATATTTAGTACAAATTCCTTGCTTTTACATTTTAAGTTGATATCATCACATTTCGGACCTTTTTAATAATTCTTCAACAAAAATGAGATGAATTCATGAATTCTAATTTTCATCAAACCAAAAAATGTTTGAGAACTACTGAGCTAAGGTCACAACTCAACAGCTAAAGAAGATATTTATATCAAAAACGTAATTCATACAGGTCAAGTCAACTACTTTAACTAATACTATTTTCTGACGCATAGAATCAAGCGATATTTAAGTAATTTATGTGAAATATGTGCTTTATTTATTATTTTTTGCGAATTGTAAAAGATTCTCGAATTTCGAATTTGTCACATAAGAATTAATATACGAAGGAAGAGGAAATAAACATATATTTAATATTAAAGATTTTAATTAAGCAAAATTACAAATATTTTAAATAAATGTTTGGGGTTGAGGTTTCAGAAATATCAGTTTTTAGAATTTTTTAGTTAAAAAACATTAGGCATTCTGTTTTTATTATCTGATATACGAATATCTATCAAGATACCAATACCTGTCAATATTATGCAATGAAACATAGCAAATACCCGTGAAGTTAAATTCCTCGCATCATGAGCTTCATTATCTCTGTGTAAATTAAATAGTTAAATAACCGCAAAAATATATTGGGAACATCTAACATTTTTTATATTGTCCAGAAGCCTTTTGAATCAAAGAGAGATGCCGAGGAGACAGGAACTTCAAGTGTTAACACAAATAAACTTTAAACAAGAAACATTAAATTTTTCCAAGAAAATCAAGCCTGCGCTTTTCGTGCTACCATAAAAATATATTGGAATGGTAACAATCGCATTTTAGTTTTAATAAGTTTCTAATTGCCAACAATTAGAATATTGTTTAAAAAGTTTTGAATTAAAAAGTGTAATGTTTATAATATTAATATTTAAAAGATTCGAATGAAGAAAACAGCGCAAAATTAGGAGGTTTCATGTTACAAATCTTTTTTAAAATTAGAAAGATTTGTGCATTCGAATTTCCCATTTCTAGCTTTTTATCATCAGTTTCGTGTTAAGCTAGGCTTATTATCTTTCTGTAATAGAAAGTTATTTTGCTAAGCGCAAAGAACTCTATGAACAAAAATTTTGAGATAGATGGGATCACTTTTGTCTTATACCAGTGCTAATTTTAAAGATATTTTTATTAATTCAAAGTACAATATTTTCATTAAACAAAATATTTTTGAGAAAATGTTTATTTATATGTATACTCGAGCGGACAAACCATACATTTTGTTTATGAGAAAATTATAAGAATAAAAAAACAGCCGAAAAGTCCAAATTAAGTCTTTGCTACATTATGAGAAAAAAATGTAACGGATAACCTACAAATCTCTAACACACTTTTCGAAGTTATCACATTCTATAAACATAAACGTTAAGCAAAGAGTTCGCAACCAGGAGGAAATTTCATAGTTTAAGAGGAGGAATAAAGTGAACCTTTTATTTATTTGTTAAGCATCTAGTTTTGCTTATGAACATAAAAAAATCTTTTATTAAAGTTTGGTGTTTATCAATACTTTCTATACTTTTTTTTGTTTAAATTGCAAAACACATTAAAAAATAATATAAATTTAAATAAATGTGCATGTAGTTTTAAATTTTGGAAAGAGGAGATGATCGTCTGGCAGTGTTGAAATGTGTGCATGGAACCAAAAAATGTTTGAGAACTACTGAGCTAAGGTCACAACTCAACAGCTAAAGAAGATATTTATATCAAAAACGTAATTCATACAGGTTAAGTCAACTACTTTAACTAATACTATTTTCTGACGCATGGAATCAAGCGATATTTAAGTAATTTATGTGAAATATGTGCTTTATTTATTATTTTTGAAATATACTGAATTATAATTACTGGAGTTATCAGATATTTTGGGAGTTCAGGGACGTGTCTTATAAGCCGAACTCAGGCTTTTAGCAGCCTGTAAATCGTGTTTTACTGTATCTTGATCGAATCTGCAAGAAAGCCTACATAAGTTGCAATAAGGTTAGCTTGCTTACAAAATTCTTAATTCAGAATACGCATAACGTGAACTTAAACAAATATACGATATTTTATTAAATTCTTTATTTAAAACTCTATCGATTTCAGTTATCCAGTAATTATCATTTTGTTATATTAATCAGAATCATTATTTAAGCAAACTACAGTCATCATCAATAAACTATATCGTGTAATAAAGCGATATAATAATGCGAATGTACCTTATGTAGTAATAGTAGGAATTAACGATGTATTAATAAAAGTGAATAAATTAAAAAATGTACGTATCCTTGTGAAAGAAAAATACTCATATTTGGGAAATGTTTATTGAGTAAAAATAAACTTTACTAATAAATTGAAAACTGTATTTACGTAAAGTATTAAAGCAATGATAGCGATGTCAAAACCACCCTAAAAGTATGTGGATCTCATTCAAAAAGTCCTAAGCAATCATAAAACAACAACGAATAACAATAAAAACAAAAACTAATAAAAAGATCTGAAAGATTTACAGATTTTAACGGTCGTCCAAAAGTTATTGTAAGATTTCTTATACTCTCACTGAGCTCGCAGTCTACGTGTCTGCTGTTACACTCACTCCTGCTAATCCATTTTTTTTTTGTCTTTTTAGCTATATTATTAAGCATAATTTTCTTTGCACGCTATATAAAATTCAACAGCAAAGTCACAAAAAATTAAAAGCAGCGTAGCAGCGTTTAGAATGCCCGATGCAGCGTTAAGTGTTGGCATACATTTTTCTGAGTTTTTTAGTTTTTTCTCAGTTCATCATATAACCGTTCAGTTTTTTTTAGTAAGATGGCTTTACAAAACTCTTTTTTGTCTTTTTCTTATTAATGTTTGGTGTGTTTGCTTTATCTGTTAATTATCACGTTCTTAGTGCTTATGTCACATAAAATTCGATTCAACAGCAAAATCACAAAGTATTTAAAAACAGCATATCTTCAGAAATTTCGATACATAGTCTTACGCACTGGAGATAAAAATGTTTTTTTGCTTACAGTGTTGTCACTGCTAGATTTGAAAATCGTGTAGTTTCGCAATAAAAATTCTTTAAAGTTTAAAAAATATGAAACATTAACTGCATCCTCTCCGAGATTCAAACAAGGCATGGTCTCTGGAGTTATTAGCTTCTTGTGCTTCTTGTACTCCTGAAAATATCCTAAGAGAAAAAAAAAATTTTTATAAGGTAAAAACAGACGATAAAACCAGTGAATGCTTTAACAGTGAATGCTTTAATTTTAATCTCGTTTTACTAATCCTAGGGATATAAAGCACTACAGTGTTTTAATTATATGTTCTAAAATAAGAGACTGTTTCTTCTGGAATGGCCTACATAAGAAAAATGTTTTTTCAGGTATTGTTTTGTCATAGGTTTTTTATCCTTCAAAATAAGAAAGAAAAATTTTAAATGATTTGAAGTAGAAAGTCACTATTTTTTATCTATATATTTATAAAATTTGATCTTATATGCTTAAGTTTAAAACTTTTACTTTGTAGTTTGCAAGAATATTGGCTGCCATTCAAGTGTAATATTAAAAATATTGTCAGTATTTGTATTTATTCATAAAAATATTATAATTTTGATACAAAGTAGAAACGTTATACTAAAAACTATAAAGATATGAGGCAGAAGCAGTCTGATTATATAAGACTAGAATATCGAATTTAAAACAATTTTATGCTGTAATTTCCTTTTTTGCTTCCTTGTAGTAAGCAAAAAATGTATTTTAATAGCGAAAAATTTCGGATATCATATTTCAAAGAAAATAATCCATTTTTACTCTTCTGAAATGAATTTAAACGATGTTTTCTCATGAAATACATACGTACGGATAGTGATAGTGATAGTGACGGAGGACGTGGCCACCACCCCTTTACTATTAAGTTAATTAGCATATAGGGCCACGTCCGCCCTTATACAGAGTAAAGCCAGAGAGGCCACATGGGAGGCTTGCACAAGGCGCCTAAACCCAACGCCTGGACCATCCGGTTGGCAGTTCGGCGAACCAAATGCCACCGGGTAGACACCCGTCCAAAGTGCCCGGGTCCAGTGATTTTGAATCTTCAAGAATAGCATTGTACATGGCTAAACAAGGGCAGATATACATTAGTAGTTATTTACATGCTTCTGTTAATACATATTTGCTGACATGCAATCCAGCACTGTTACATACATATACTTTCTAAATACCTACATGACATTACCTTAATTTGCTTTGGAATAATAAGACAGAGCTAGTATATAACTTAGCACAATAAAAATAAAAATAAAAATAAAATAATAATAATAATAATAATAATAATAATAATAATAATAATAATAATAATAATAATAATAATAATAACATACATTAGGACACGCTTGCCCACACTATATACACACATCGCAGACATACCTAGATTACTTATGCTTGAATGATACTGATTTACATTGAAATTTGCTGACATACTGACCAGTTATATTTACACATGGCATAAGTCTGGACCCATGTCCATTAGCTTATCAAGTATATGAGTAATTTTGTTGGTCTGGTGTCGCTGCTTGACCATAAATCCTGTTGAATGCCTCCCTGTTCGTCTGCGGGAACGGAATGTGCATTCCCTCCGTGAGAGGACATTCATAAACGTAGTGTTCTGCTGTGTGCAGATCGCCGCAGCAGCACTGATCCGAATTGGAGATTCCAAATCTCTCTAAATATACTGGAAAGGGCCCATGCCCTGTGATGTAATACACCATTTGTGGCCGTGCAACCAGTAGTTCCCTATCTACTTTAGCCAGAAATGTATGCGCTCGGCGGCCTGTGTCTTCGTTGTCCCACGCAGCCTGCCAGAGTGCTAGAGCTGTGGCGCGCAAATTCCGTTTTAAATGAGAAACCGGCCATGGGATTTGTACTGGGACTGCTCCGACGTTATGGGCTGCTTCTTTTGCAAGCCGATCTGCAGTCCCATTACCATGATTCCCGATATGGGCTTTCGACCATTCTAGATTAATTTTTAATTCTTTATGAGCACGGTGGTATTCCTGAATAGCTGCTATTATTGGAGAACTGTGGGTGGGGTTAAGGATGGCGCATAACGTAGACAGGCTGTCTGTTATTATGTAACTATTGTATAGCCTCTGCTGAATTATCGCTTGCAGTGCATAGCTTATAGCTGTGGCCTCGCTTTGGAAGACACTACTGTGCGCTTCCAGATGCCCCTTCCATTGGCTTACTATTCTACCCTCTTTAAGTGCTGCATATGCACAGCCCAAACTGTCGTCTATTTTAGATCCATCCGTATAATAGGTAACATCTGTGTTCGTGGATCTTGTGGTCTGCTTTAGGTTGACATTAACCCCCCGTCCTTGCAAAGACGGGTGTCTGTCAAGGCTGATGACTGCTCTTTCGAGGTTATCTGCAGTAAACACCTCTTCCCCAAATTGCGTTGTTTGGCCGAGTTGCTTGACTATCTGGTACGTAGCTTCCTTCTCGACACTAATGGACAAGGGTAGTATGCCAGCCAGGACTGCCAGTGCATTGGTCGGGTAAGTTCTAAATGTTCTCGTGATATTTAATAAAAACGGCCGTTGGATGCTTTGCAAATGCTTTACTTTTCTGTCCTGCATCGGTAAGGCCCAGACAGCTGCTCTATACGTCACGATCTTCTCAGTGACGGTGTAATAGAGGATCTTGAGGATATGGGGTTTGAGACCCCAGCGATATCCTTTCATAATCTTGAGCTGCTGAGCGATGCTTGCTGTGCGCTGTTTTAGGGAGAGCACATGCGCTATCCAATTCAGATTGTCATCAAATATTATTCCCAAGTATTTGAGTTCTCGCTTGATTGCAAGTCGTTTCCCATTGAGCGTGATGCGTGGTTGTCGCGTTAGGGAGCCTCCCTTTTTTGGAATCAATAAAACTTGGGATTTTTCTTCGGCAATCTTCAACTGCAGCGTTGCACATCGCTCCTGAAAGAGGTCGCAGGATTCTTGGCAGTTTCTCTGCAATTGCTCTCTAGTGGGGCCTTGTACTATTAGTGCCGTGTCATCGGCATATGCAACTATTTTCGTGTGACTTGGCCACGACTGTGTAAGTATACTATTGTACGTTAAGTTCCATACGAAGGGTCCCGCGCAGGAACCCTGCGGACATCCCCTTGTTTGATTATTTTGTAGTATGCCACTATTATGCTGCAGATTTCGTTCTGCGAGATAGTTCTCCAGTGTCCGATAGATATTCCGTGGACAGCGTGAGTTCCTTAGTGCCCGTAGGATTGCCGGCCACCACAACGTGTCAAAGGCACTTTTGAGATCGACTGAGATGAACGCGGTGTGATGACCGGACAATCTGTTTTGTAGGAGACATTCTTTAACCTTCATGAGAGCATGGACGGTGGATCTGCCTGTACGGAACCCATATTGATCCTCGCTCAGGTAATTACTAGAGTACAAGTGATGTCGGAGCCTGTTCACTAGACACTTTTCAAATGTCTTACCAAGCGCTGATAGTAAGCATATTGGTCTGTAGGCATTCACTCTTCTCGGATCCTTGTTCTTTTTAAGGAATAGAATTACTTGGCCGATCTTGAAGCATCTGGGGAACGTGCCGGTACTTAGTAGCTTGTTGAATAGCTGTCGAAATAGATTGATATTCGAACGCACAATGAGTTTAATTATACGATAGTCTACTCCGTCCGGCCCAGGTGCTTTCTTTTGCGGTAGGCACTCAAAGACGTGCAATATTTCTTGTTTTGTGAAACAAGCATCTTCTGCAGTATCAATGTCCGAGGTATCATATCGGATTATTCTATGTGCTTGCGTGTCTTCGGAGGGGTCGTCTGTGGCGAAGGGGTCGGAGGGGTCGCCTTCACGATTTCTGCAAGCATGGTCTCTGTGAGTTTATTGGAGATCTCTGGGACAGGTAGCAGATGGAAGGAGGCGGGTTTGAAAAGCTTACACGTGGCAATCTTGTGGTGTATGCCATATATTTCGGTATTTTCCGTGCAAAATTTTCTCCAACTTTCCAGTTTGGCCTGTAGGATCATTTTCTTATATTTTGCTCTTTCCTGTTGAAAGGTGATGAGCGTGTTAGAAGAAATATTGTGACGCCGCTCCTGCTTAAGACGGCGTCTAAGGGCGCGAACTTTCTGCTGTTGTTCTCTGAGATGACTGCTCTACCAGTTTAGATTAGAGATCTTTTTGGTTGTTCTGGTTGGCAACAGTTCATTACAAACTGTTCTTATGGTGGACATTATGTCACTCGTGATAACTTGTAAGGCTTCGGTGGTAGTTGCTTGTTCGATCAACTCTGCGAAGTGGGCAAGTTGGGATTTAATGGCTGCAGCAAATGTCCTTACTTTATTACCTGGCAAGTTATACCTCTTGATTATCGAGGTGGCTGTCTCACTGGCGATAGAAAATCTAATATAATTGTGGTCTGAAAGGCTTAAGCCTTCCACGACCGTCCAATCCTGAATCTTTTGCGCAATTTGCAATGTTGCTACTGTAAGGTCGGGCCATCCCTGTGAGTGGACGCGATCGAAGGTGGGTGCAGCATCATGATGATTAAGTACGCTCATATTTTGACTAGAAAAGAAATCTTCTAGCATCCGGCCTTTAGGATCAGTGCTGGCATATCCCCATGTGGAACTGTGGGCGTTGAAATCCCCAGCACATAAGATGTTATGGAACCTGTACCGCTGAAGTAATTGCTGCATTCGCTGGATAGTTGTATCTATAGTAGCTGTCGGAGGGGAGTATAGTGAGACCAAGAGAACCGTTATGTTGTGCATCTCAAGAAGAATAGCCACGAAGTCTCTTTCTGTGGTGATGATAACCGGTGTCCACGCTGGGTTGCAATTGATCAGTATTGCACGGGGTGAATCGTTAACATCTTCTTTTTGGTACACTGTCCATTGTAGAGGATAGCCTACCGCTTTTCCCTTCAAGCAATATGGTTCTTGGGCAAATATTAGATCAACCCCTTCGGTTGCGGCATATGCTGCAGCTTGTACCGTGGCTGCTTTGGCATGTTGCAGATTAATCTGAAGGCACCTTATTGGTGTTTGAACTGGGATCGTGTCCATATTAATGTCCGTTGTCAGTGCAGCGTCCAGTTGCTGATGTGGCTGGGTTAGACTATTACTGGTATGGGGTGCAGAAGTAACTGAAGGCTGTGACGTACTTGCTTCTGTATGGGTGTTCACAGACACTTCCTCTTCAGTATTCCGTTGCGCTACGGACGTTGTTAACTGCCCGATGATAAATTGCGCATTCTGCTGCATAGGCAGGGTGGTGGAAATTGTATCTGGTACCCAACCTGTAATTTGCGTCTCCGCAATTAATGCATGATGGTTGGTCTCCAGTGCAGTCTCTGGTTGCGTGAGCGCCGGAGCAGAAACCGCAGAAGATCTTGGAGGACCTGCACACGTCCTGGCTGTGTCCAAACTGTTGACAGCGATAGCATCTTCGTACTCCAAGGAACTCGGAGATGCCATGCTCCTGCCATGCCGTGAATATGCGCTTTGTCTTGATTGCTGCAGCAAATCCTTCTGTGGAGCACTCGATGATCCATTTGACCCTCTGTGGGCGTCACTCACGCAGACGGAAGAGAATCTTGAAATGCAGGTCGGAGATTCCTGCTGTCGTGCTGAGCTCAGAGATGAGCTCCTCTGGCTTGGTATGCTCCCCGACATTGTGTACTGCTATTCTTGGTCGACGTCGCTGCATCCTCTGTATATCTGTATCGATGTCTGCTTTTTGAAGATGGTCCTTTAACTTGTCAACTTCTTCGGGGTATCACAATAGACTTCCAGACCTCCTTGCGGGGCGGGCTGTATTCTCCGTCTGCGGTTGATCTTTACAATATGGTAACTGGTAGTTTGGCGACATTTTGGAGGCGATAAAGGTTACTACCTGGGACTTTGGTAATAATGTGAGCAGTACTCAGCTCCGATTACGCATTATTTTGTGTGAGGGAAATGAGAGATCATGGGATATGTCATGTGATATTAATGGACGAATTACGATTCTTTAATCGGAAAAGGGGGGAAATCGGGAAAAAATCTGGAACTTTTGTATTTGGCTTTATTTTGTGTTGTGTGAAACAGTGTTTGTTAATTTTTGGATCCCATGGCCGTATCTAAAGTGAATTCGAAATGGGTATTTAGTGGTATTGAAAAGGGTAGTAATAAATGTTTCTTTAAGATTGTGCGAGATCGAAATAAAGGTATATTATTAACTTATTTATTTTACCTGGTACCTTGCTGTCAAATATAAGTATGATTTTAAAGATCCTTAAACAGAAAGAAGAAACGTTTATCGGACACGTAATCAAGATTCTGAAGAAGATTAGGTTAGTATTTTTAATTATTTGAGGATATTATTTTTATGCATTGTTCTAAATGTAAGGTGGAAGTAACGGAATTTGGTATTGTTGCGTGCGTACGGGTTCGTTATGAAATGAATGCACAAGTCCGATGAAAAATGAACAAAAATTTATTATTATCACAACAAAAATGCTTAAATTTTCTCAAATTATCATGCAGTATTACAATATCTCACAGTAGTTATCTTTTAACTACTCAAATGTCCAATAGAACGTAATTCAAAACAGCTAAAGAACGCTAATCCGCGAATTCGCTACAATCAACAAGAGCAGTTTTCTAAATAACAACAAACTAAGCAACTATTACAAACTGAGATGTTTTCCTCCTTTTATAAGATTTTAAAATCACGCGCTAGACTTTTCCAGCACTTTCTCGAAATCAAAAAGAGATATTTATTTATTTAACGCACGCGTTCTTGTATTTTTAATTTTTCCGGCTTAGCTTTCTTTTAATATTCGTCACGCGCTGCACTGCGCGAGAAATAAAACCAATTAATTTATAATTGAACTAATATTAGCTTTTTAAATACCAAATTCGTAACACTGCCCCCTTCCCAAGGACTGCACGTCCCGGGCAGTACAATCCCTGGACAGGAAGCTTAACTTACAACTGTGGCATAAATGCAACTGAGGCATAAACATTACATTACAATATCAAACAATATAAACAATAAATGCAATAACTAACTTAAACAAATCAAATGCTATCAAATACTAAATACAAAACAAATACTAAATACAAATCAAATACTAAATACAAATCAAATACTAAATGCAAATCAAATACTAAATACAAATCAAATCAAATACACATTTATAAACAAAAAGGACCATGGTCTGATACTATTTACAATTATTTACATTACGTACTATGGCCATAGTAATAAGCTAACCTGTCGTAAGAGTTCGAAGACTCACGGATCCGAACCACGACGTCATTCGTGTTCAGCACTGTACATGGATCATCCGAAGGTGACTGTAGTCTAGGACTGAGTCCTTTTCGTTGAATCGGGTTCCACAACCACACCTTGTCTCTTTTGTTGGATCACTGTCTAGTAGCTCTTGTGTGGCATCTGGTCTTCATTTTCTCCGTCGCCAAGTTGACTCGCTTTCGTGCAGAACGGTGCATCCCTCAAACCGGGCCTGGGCATTTTGGATGTGTTCCTCAGGCGATGAAGGCGCATCCGTAGGGCGACTAAACAGGCGGTCACAAGGCAGACGAAGGTCTCGACCGAAGAGCTTCTGGGATGGAGAATAGCTGGTAGTCTTGAGTTTCTTTTCGACCCTGGTATGATTTCGGCACTTCCCGAGCTCGATCTTTCGGACAAGGCGTCGACATTTCCAGGCGAGGATCCCTTTTGAGGATGGATAGTCATGCCATCAGATGCTGAAAGCAGCTTATCGTTTTTGAAATCTAAGGAAAAATTGTATTTCCTTAAAAAGTCCAATCCGAGTATGCATGGATCTGTAATATCCGCCACATATGCCGTGTGATGGTAGGCGGCACTTCCAAACGTGACGTTTACGTTTAACTTCCCAGTTATGTCGATCTTGTCACCAGACGCAGTCTGAAGGGTAACACAGGATGGCGTCCAAATAAGTTTATCTTTAAACTGTTCAGCTAAATCTTTCCTAATGATGGTAACATTAGCTCCTGTGTCAATGATCATATTGCAAGGAACTCCATCGATATTCCCATTGATGGACAGTCCGTTATTGTTGCCACTCACTATAGAGATCTTAAGCGCTTTAAAACAGGGTTTTTCATTATCTGGCAACCTCCGTTCCTTGATATGGTCATTAATTTGTTTCCTGCGTCGTTGCTCAGAAATTGTCTCAATTTTCGTACCCTGGGGTGTTCTGCAATTCTTTCGTACGTGGTCTTCAGCTCCACAGTTCCAGCACTTTGGTTTCTTGTCAGTCCTTTTCCTTGCCGTGGCATTTAATTGTCTGTTTAAATCGTATGCCTTATTTTCCGTGCTCTGGGGAGTTCTGCAGTTCCTTCGTAGGTGGCCTTCAACACCGCAATTCCAGCACTTTAGGGTCGGTTTTGTTTCACCACTATTCCGTCTTAAAGCATTCACTGGTCTTGTCAACTCATCCGTTTTATTATCCGTGCCCTCGGGTGTTCTGCAATGCCGTCGTAGGTGACCTTCAGAACCACATCTCCAACATCTTACAGCCACTTTGTTCTCACTGCTACTCCATATCAAAGCATCGACTTGTCTGGATAAATCATCTAAACGAGCCATCAATTGGTCCCCTGGGTCGTGGACTCGCACAGCTCTGACTGGGTAGCTATCCCTAAGAGTTGCTTGCTGGGCTGCCTCAAATTTTATGGCATACACTAAAGCGCTTTTCAGATCTTTAACATCCGCCATTCGCAGTGCTTTCTGTATTTCAGGGTCCCGGATGCCATCGATGAAATATTGCAGGGACAGGATTTCCCTTGTTTCTGTCGGGCACTCCGAAAAGGCGTGATATGACAGCCTTTCAACATCCGTGGCGAGCTCCTGAAGCGTTTCGGTGAGCTTCTGTTGACGAGATTTTAATTGGAGTCTGCTGTAGTCTTTTAAGCATTTCTCGCCGAAGCGCAGCTCCAAAGCGCCGGATAGAGCTTCGAAATCTAGCCTTTGATTTTTGGGAAGCGTCTGCAGTATATCCGCTGCGTCTGCTCGCAGAGAAGCGGCGAGATGACAGGCCTTAGCTTGGGAATCCCATCCATTCGCATCCGCAACGATAGAAAACTGGGTCTTGTACACTTGCCAGGATGTCTTCCCATCATATGTGGATAGCTTCAGAAATGGACGAGCAGGCATCGGTAAGAATTTAAAATCATTATTCTTGCTCCCTGCCGTCGCTACGAATTTCTTTAAAGTTTCCATTTCTTTGGCAACTGCAGAAACTCTCTCATCAATTTGTTGTTCGACTTGGTGTAGGACGGCACAAACTCTTCCTTCAATTCGTTCCTCTACAGCCGAAACTCTCCCTTCTATATGTTCTTTTACAGAAGAAACTTTTTTTTCTATTTCTTCTTTCACCGAAGAAACTCTTTCTTCAATTTGATCTTTTACGAAAGAAACTTTTTCTTCAATTTGTCCAACTTTATTTTCAACTGTGTCAATTCTGCCTTCCATAGCTTCAAATTTATTTTCTATTATGCAGGTAATTTCTCTTTTCATTTCTTCTTGACATGCTTCAATCTTTTCTTGACCAGCTTGAACGGCTTTCATTTCGTCCTTAACGGATTCCTGGCCCAATTTCATTTCTTCTTTAAATGAGGCAAAGGCTGATATTAACTGCCTTAATTGCTCTTCCATCGCTCTTGTTATTGGCATTCAAATCCCACTTCTGACACCAAAAATTGTTGCGTGCGTACGGGTTCGTTATGAAATGAATGCACAAGTCCGATGAAAAATGAACAAAAATTTATTATTATCACAACAAAAATGCTTAAATTTTCTCAAATTATCATGCAGTATTACAATATCTCACAGTAGTTATCTTTTAACTACTCAAATGTCCAATAGAACGTAATTCAAAACAGCTAAAGAACGCTAATCCGCGAATTCGCTACAATCAACAAGAGCAGTTTTCTAAATAACAACAAACTAAGCAACTACTACAAACTGAGATGTTTTCCTCCTTTTATAAGATTTTAAAATCACGCGCTAGACTTTTCCAGCACTTTCTCGAAATCAAAAAGAGATATTTATTTATTTAACGCACGCGCTCTTGTATTTTTAATTTTTCCGGCTTAGCTTTCTTTTAATATTCGTCACGCGCTGCACTGCGCGAGAAATAAAACCAATTAATTTATAATTGAACTAATATTAGCTTTTTAAATACCAAATTCGTAACAGTATTATTGGGAAAATTGTTATTAGCAATGATTTAGTTTAAAGTAATTAGGATTGTAAGGTAATTTTTATTAATTTAATGTATGTGCTCATTTATATTTTAAGTAGTGTTTTTGAATTTAATTATATTTTAATTAAATGATAGTTATTTTGTGAATTTTATGTTTGTAGGAATTTGGTATACGTTTTAGTTGAAGTAAACGTGCATGGAAATAATTTAAATATGTGACACTAAGTATTTGTAACGGTTGCGGTATGAATTCGTTGGTGACGTGTATAATGTAATAGATGATTTGGAGGTAAAAGTTTTTGGATACTTTATTTATTTTATATGTGGAAATGTTCATATTTGGAAAGGGTTAATACTTTTTCGCGAACATATATGAACATATAATTTCATATATGTTCTTTTTACCGGGTTTAAAGATTGAGAAAGTTGTCATGTATTTTCGTGAAATTTTTCTAATTTATGAGAAAAAAGCAGTGTACATGGATATAGTGAAGAATGTGCGCAATGCAATTTTTGTGCAATTCTGGGATGTTTTTTTAAGTAAAAATAAGTCGACGTGTACATGGTTTAGTGATATTTTAATTAAATGATAGTTATTTTGTGAATTTTATGTTTGTAGGAATTTGGTATACGTTTAAGTTGAAGTAAACGTGGATGGAAATAATTTAAATATTTGATACTAAGTATTTGTAATGCTTGCGGTATGAATTCGTTGGTGACGTGTATAATGTAATAGATGATTTGGAGGTAAAAGTTTTTGGATATTTTATTTATTTTATATGTGGAAATGTTCATATTTGGAAAGGGTAAATACTTTTTCGCGATCAGGTAATTTCATATATGTTCTTTTTACCGGGTTTAAAGATTGAAAAAAATTGTCATGTATTTTCGTGAAATTTTTCTAATTTATGAGAAAAAAGCAGTGTACATGGATATAGTGAAGAGTGTGCGCAATGCCATTTTTGTGCAATTCTGGGATGTTTTTTTAAGTAAAAGTAAGTCGGCGTGTACATGGTTTATGTGTATGTGTTATTTTGAAAAACGCGTAAGGAGTATGGTATTGTGCACTTTTTCCCAATTTTGCAGTGAATATTTGTCATGATTAAGCAGTTTTGTTTGATAAAATTTCTAGCGTAAGTGTAATTCGGCTAGTAGATTGTTGGAAGAAGTGTTCAGTAGATAAAAAGAAAAGAAACATGTCTTTACTTCGTGAAGACAAAATGGCGGCGGGGAAAAAAAATAGAGGGTTGCTGTAGGAGAGTTGGTCGCCAAATTTTCGCCAAAAAATCGCCAAGTTACCATAATGTAAAGATCAACCCGTACTGCTACGGGGATTTTGTCCAAAGTGACCTTGTCTTGTAGAGCTCTCCGCAAATCGTCTGTTGGCCTTTTGGTCTTTGGTTTAATCACGAGACTAGGCTTACTGTTCTTGCGCACGGCCTCTGCAAAACTTTGCGGTGTACTGTTTACTGTTTGCGGAGGGGCCTGCTCACAGGCGGGCTGTTGCTCAGATGGAGAGGGAGTATGCACTGTACCACAGCAAACAAAAGTAGAGGTATTGGTACCTGCCTCTATTGCTAGCGGTTTGGGGCGATACTCTGGACCCTCTAAGGCAAGGCCTTGGAGCACAGATAATGCGTCCTTCAGTCTATTCCTTAAATCTTGAGGGAGAAGGTATCTACCTCCTCGGCTTGTATCGGTGATATTCCGGATCTCGTTGGCTAGTGCAGCGATCTTTTCTGGTGTTGTCCGATCGGACTCTAGCAATTCTGCTGAATTAAGCTGTGTTGAATTACTGGCTTCCTCTGGGAGCTTGGACTGGCGTGTCATGTCCCAAGTAGAAGCGTGATCCTTTAAATTGACACTATGGGAGTCGCTGGGTAACACGTATAATGCACTATTGAAATCATTCTTGACACTGATGTGTACACTAAAATACGCTTATTTCAGCGTTGTATGCACTTAAAAACACTGTACGATACTATTCACACTAGCTATGACACTAGTGTCGCACTTTAAATCACTGAAGAGAAAACTAACTTCACTGAAACAAAGCCTAGCGTTGCTTGATCACTGCAACAAACACTATATTTCTAGCTGAGGGCTTTAACTAGTGGCCATGCACTATTCATTCACTTAAAGACACCGAAATTAATATTGGAACAATTTGCACGTATTTACACTTGTGATGCACTGTATCGCACTGAAATGTATAATAACTTTCACTGAGATGCACTAACGTTGCTTGAACACTGAACTAAATCACGCACTATACTTTACCGACGCTTTGACTAGGGGCTGGGCACGATTAATTCACTTATTAGCACTGTTGTTGACACAATTTGCACATATAAGCACCAACGAAGCTTCAATCGTTGAGCTATAGCACACACTTATCGTGAACTGAAGACTGGTGGTTATGCACTATCAGCTCACGTTGTAACACTGGATGTGACTCTAAATAACGCTTGTAAATTGACGTTTAATCACTGATTTAGCACACACAGTACATTAAACACTTTTACTGTAAAGAACACTGTTTCACTCAGCACTGTAATAACTTTGTAAAAAGAATGGCACTTAAATACCTTGTGTAATTACACGTATTATCTTATTTATGCCAACGTGGAGACTCTAAATGTACACTATGTGATAGTTTGTCTGGTTCACAGGAAATTACAATCTGGTATACTTAAATATTTACTCATAACACAAAGTAAACATGTAAATAGCACTAAGAGTTAGAAAATTACTACAATTTAACTGAGGATTGCTAATTGAATAAGACTAATTAATACTAATTAAATTAAAGTACCGAATATCTGGTAAATAGTCACTTAAATACTGTAAAATCTGAGTGAATACAAGATGCAAAAATCAGAGTTATATAGGTATGAAGTACAATAATCAAAATCAGCACTGTTAATTAGCTTAATTAGAGGCAGTTAATCAACGGTGAAACACTTTTAAATCTGTAGCCTGAAAACACATAAATACATGGTAACAGATACTTCATAAATTTGGCCAGAGTACCAGAACTGTTATAAGGATACTGTTATTTGGTTAGTTAATTAACAGTAATTAATTAGAATAGAGAACTGAACGACAAGAATTAAGAGTCTAAAAGTACCTAGATCAAACTTGGGTCTGTAACAGTATTATTAGAGTACTAGTTAAGAATTATTACCAGAAGTTAAGATTTAGGTAGATTGTAATTAAAATTAATTAGTTACTTAATCAGCGCTTAAAGCCTACCTTGGCCGATATCGCTTCTCTGTTGTCTTTGTCTGCTTCTATATACACGTAATCCAAACAAATAGCACACGCACAAAATATTCACCACACCTTTGCATGTAAACAATATCGCGCAGTTATCAAATTTCAAAGTCCGGAATTAGCACAAAATTGTTATCTTGGGTTATACATGTCCGATAATTAAGAAAGATATGTCTCTGTGATCCTTGACACTTCAGAAATCCGAATCCGTTAGTTTCAATTAGCTGCTTTAATTAGTTGACTAATTAGCAAAATTAGGCAAGGAGTCTCAGTCCTTTCTCCTTCCTTTGTTAGATGAAGAATGAAGGACTTCGACGGGGGGGTCAATGGAATGCGGAAGACCGTTGTACGGGTGTTGAAACGTTGGAAAGGTCAGGGGTCATGGGAACCACGTGGCTGTAAATTCGCTTAATTTAAGAATTAATTACTCCCGTTCTAATTGTCCATCGGGCTTGTAATTAGCATCAAAATTCTCCTTAGGAAATCCTCTTTCCAATGATATCCAATTTAATAAGCGTCGGTTTCCAATGGCTGCTCGGCTATCGCTTAAAGACTGCTAGCTGGAATCACCACGCTGAACGTATTGCTATAAATATTAATTACTTCGTAATTAATTAACCGTTTGACGTATATCCAAAAATTCGGTATCCGCGTATTCATCAAGCTGTTATCTATCCGATGCAGTTTGTTTCAGAACCTGAAAATAAAAATTTCCGCTACTACGGAGAAAAAACACGGAGCTGCAGAAACACGACCTGCTCCTGGCTCTGTTTGGTTAGCGATACCCCATACGTACGGATAGAATAAAGGACTACTTTAAATGTAAAATAGATTTAAAATGGATTCAGAAGAGATTTTTTTTCATGGCATCTGTACGCGTGTACATATGTATGTATGTATCTCTCATAATTTAAACCTCAGTAGCCTCAGAACCATAAGCATATGTAACAAACATATACCCACTCTCTTGCCTGGCTCGCTGAGCTCAGTTTTTTTATTCTTAGATGCTAATAAACTGAGCATTTTTTGCTTTAGAACTGACTGAATTACAATAAGACCCTGTTTAACGCTGGTCAATTTAGCGCTGTTTCAGTTTAACACGATTTTATTGGAATAGTGGGATTCCCTGAAAATTGCGCGCAGCATTTGGCTTCCTCGAAATCGAAAGTAATTTATCTGAATTACTTCTTCTTTGTAGTGTTAAACAAACGTATGTTTATTATTTCAAACAATTGTTGCTGTTATTGTAAGCATGAATTTATGTAATGTAACGATTAATATAGTCATAAATATTATTTTTACTTTTTAATATGGGTGATAATAAAAAACACAAAAAGAAAAACTTCAACAATATGGACAATTCTAAAAAAGAAAGAAAAAATAGTGTCATCAGCAACTACAACTACAAAACCTTCTGCAACTAGAATAATCGTTTTAGAAATAATACAATAGAGGAGATAGAAAAATGACTTTCTATATTGGTTGACGACGAAATTGAGAGCAATATGCCATTAATTCAAGCTGTTATAATGAAAAAAGCGAGAAGAATTTTTAATCAAATTCAGGTGTCACAACTGAAACTTTCGTTGCAGGTCGAGGATGGTTTCATAGAATTAAACATCGAAATAACATTCATAACATAGATATTACAGGAGAAGCAGCAAGTTTAAATATAAAAGCGGCGGCTGAATTCACAGCGAGGTTAAGAACAATAACTGGATGAAGAACCTATCCTCCAGAATTAGAGTTTCAGACATATATGGAATTTAGTGAAATAGTGATTTTCTGCTTCAAATCATTTAAAATTTTCAGACATTTAAGAACGGGCCTCTTATTTATCAATCCAAAAACGCATGAGAGGTGAAAGGAATATCAAAATAAACTTTACCTTTAATTTGGGAGTCTAATAAAAAAATCATGGATAACTATGAAAATTTTCCAGAATTGGTTCACCGAACATTTTCGCCAATATGTTAAAAGTTACTGCGAAATCAAAAACTTGAACCAAAGTGCTACCTTTAATCTATAATACTCCAAACCACCCAACGAAATTATCCGACTTAATAATATGTATTACAGTCGAAGTGGGTTTCTAACACCTAACACAATTGCATTAATCCAACCGATAGATCAAGGTGCTATATAAAATTTTAAAGCTTATTATCTACTGAGAATATATAGACAAATATCTGAAAAAACAGACGGACATGATAAACAATCAATAGGAGATTTTCGGAGGAGATATTATATCATGGATGCTATAGAAAACGTAAACTTGTTTTGAAATGAGAAAAAAAAATGTTTGAAAGGAGTATGCAAAAACATTTGGCCAGATTTAAAGAAGGACGATGACACTAGAGATTCTGTTTTTGATATATGAAGGAAAGAGTGGCATTAGCAAAGCAAACAGGTTTAGATGAAGCAAATATGATCAAAAGGCACACAAACTAGAGACTACTACCCATGCACATGCACAAATGGCTCCAAAATGGAAAAAGGAATCGGATCTGCATGCATTGTTTATGTAAATTCTTAAGTTAAAAATAATACAAAAAGCTAAACTTGGAAATCAAAACAGTATTTTCCAAGCTGAGTTATCAGCAATAAAAATGGCCCTAGAATATTGTACCGAAAACGAACTAAAAAAAAAAAAAAATTCAAATGCATACAGATAGTCAGTTCACGATTCTAGCTATGAAAAATATTAAACATAATTCTTTTATCATTCAAGATATCTATAACATCTCTGTCTCGAATCCCGATATACATCCTACTATTTCATGGGTTAAATCCCATGTAGGATTTTCTGGAAATGAAGAAGCATATGAAGCGGCAAAATCTGCTATTACTGACATTGACGCAGAATTAAAAAATCCCTCTTGGCCCAAATCTCAGCTATAACACCAACTTAAATACCTACGGGAACAAGCATAGGAAGAAGAATGTAAATATAGTGATAAGGGCAGGAAACTCTTCCAACTTAAACCTCATATCAATACGGACAGACATAGTACGAACCATCTAATCAATTGGTTTATGGCAGGACATGGCCCCTTCCCCACGTATTTTTACGAACTGAGCAATATATACGTGCGAAAAGGGGCGGCCATAACCATTACATTTTCAAATGTCCATTAACAAAAAACTACTACTTGAAACTTCCTGAGACTAACATACATCAGCGCTTGCAAAGTCAAAATCATTAAAAGTCAAAGAACTAAGAGAAAAATAGAACTCTCATTCATATTCCTCACTAGTAGAGGAGAAGAATTGTGCAATACAAGATAAGCAAATAACAACACACTGGAACTTTCAAAAATTTAAATTAGAATTGACAAAACGACCTACTTGACAAAAAAATTGAAGGACAAAATTATAGACTAGAAATGACAAAAAGACTAAAGGACCGTACAAAACACCTCTTTGCATCCAACAATACAAAAGAAAGTCTAAAATATTCTGAAAAATATTCCATATACAAAATGATTTCTGCATGTACTCAGTACATACTCTCTGCTTATACAGGTAAAATTAAATGCTCTTTGCATTTATGTATATAATCATGCTATATATATGTTTGTAAATGCATTTTTGTATGTATGCCATTATGTATTAATATATTACATATTTAACTTTATGTTCTGTATTTACCACTATTTTCTACATTTACTATTATGTATTAGAGTACGAAAGACACCTTATGTCACAATGGTATTGTAACCGTGTGTAAAAATTGTAAATATGTCAAAATTATTAGTGCAGTTGGACGATACCCACATTACCTGTGGTTAAACAATGTGTGTCCGCTGCACTACAAGCTAAATCTGAAGCAAATATGGAAGATCTCGAAGAAATTTTGCAAGAACCAGCAAAAAGTCTTTCTAATGATGAGATGAAAGAAGTAGCGAATCAAGAAGAACACAAAAATAATAAAAATAGCGATTCCGAAGAAGAGCAGAAAAAAAAATTCAACGGGTTTTCTAAAAACCAGTTTAGCATCCACAACGGAAATTATGGACTTATCTATTGAAAATGAAGCACATTTTGATAAGAGTTCAAAAGCAAGACGGGTCATGGATACCATGTCCCTTTATCGACAACTCCTTACGGAGCACAAAAGAAAAATGCAAATGGCATTAGATACTTTCTTGATAAAAAAAGGGAAAATTGGAAATGCAGAAAAATCTGAATGATCTAAAATATAAATGGTGACTTCAAATTTTATTTAATTCCATATATTCATTTGTTATGTTTCAATGTACTGTTATAAAAACATATTTGATGAACTTAAATAACAAAGTACTTGATCAAGTTTTTATTTTATATCAGATTTTCCCTAACCCCAGTATTTATGTGATAAGATGACTCGTTTAACGCTATTTTGTATAACGCTGTACTTTGATGAAACAAAACCCACGCATTAAGCGGAGTTTAACTGAATGTTATGGGTAAGTATTTTATGTTCTTTAATTAATCTGCATGCAATAGTTGTAGAGTAATCAACAATTTTAAAATGGTTTAAGTTGTACTAAGCATAACGAGGTAAATACTTACGTCATTTGTTTACATTTGAAGCACTTAGTAGAATAATGAATTAAAATCAGTCTGTACACCAACTTGAGTGTTTTTGGCCAACTGGGACCAAAAGTATCCAAAAAAGTCTCTCTTCCTTGTCGAATTGCTTGTTTCAGCGTAGATGTTTCTAATTTTAATTGTAAAAAAGTATTGTATTTGTAAAAAATTTTATCTGTATTTGGCGTTTTACATTTTTCTGTATTTTGCAATTTTTTATGAAAATGTTTTGAGACTTTAACGTAGTTTTGACTTACCGCGAAGTGCGAACCGAATTAATTGAATGAGAAATAATATCTATAATGAAATAAGTTTAAATGAAACGCAGCAAAAAATGTGCATAATTTAATAGGCCGTACAAGGAAATCATGTGGTCAGTTTGTAAAACGCAGCTTGGTTGTAAAGGATTTTAAAACAAAGGATACATATTATTAGCATACAATAGTTAGCTGATATACAAGAATTAGAATTTCTATAAATTGAATAAGAGGTTTATGCAGATTTGTATGTAAGTCTTCAAAAATAAGTTTGATTAGAAGAGCAAAGACTAAAAAGGTAAAAATAGTAGTTTTGTAATTCGCAATTAAAATTAATTAAACGAATTTAATTAACATTTACCCTGAAAGAAAGAATCATAAACATTTAATATAATGCTATACATGCGTTATAATATGCTTATTTACTTGAAATGAAGTTTAATTCGTATTGTAAATTAATTGCAAGTAGCCTAATTTACTAAGTACACTTTTAAATCAGTAATTTTTTACATCAAAGTGAAGTTAATTCTCAAGTCATTACTATAGGATTAATTTTTGAGCTCAAATTTTGCTTCTCCTATTCCTTACTAATTACAAAGCACTAAGACAGAAGTTTTAAATTAACTGAAACGTATGCTATGTAAAAGTTGATTACATTTACATTTTAGAATTAAATCAAACTTCCAGCATTCGAAATAATCCTTGCTGATCTTGCATCACATCAAAGGATTCTATATTCCAAAGAAGATTTTCAAGAACACAAATGAATCGCATTAGAAGATTCATTGTTAATCGGGCCATTACAATGAAAAATATTTTAACCAAATTAAGCCTCAAGCTCTAGGTGGTTTGAATGTGTTAGAGCGAAAGTTAATTTCCTAAAAAACGTTTCCAAGTGTAAAAGCAGGGTTTTCTTTCTTGATGTAGTTACACATTTAATTTCCAAATGCTGATTAAATGAAAATAGTATGCTTTCATTTTTCAGCTATTATATTCATTATATGTAAAAATTAAAATAATCTGGGCTATTCAATTAATATTTGCTTGCTTCTAAAAATGCATACGCTATTTTAATGACATTTCATTCAAATAGGTAAATAATTAATTTTTATACAAATGTGACTATAAATGCATTAATAGATTGCGATTGCTGTTTAATAACAGCGGTACATTTATAAGGTATTTTCTCATTCCTTCCAGCATGGCTAACAGTAGCACATTGTTTGCGTATTCGAGAGCTCCCCAAGTTCGAATCCCAGCGAAGGCATTGCATATTTTTCCATTTTCTGCTTCAAAAGAAACTTAATGACTTAAAAGTGATCCCCGAACAAAAAACATTGTGGTGGATAGTAATTCGTCCCCACCAGGATTTGGCGATTGCGTCCCATAATCCCCAGTCGCCCTTTAAAAGGGGGAGTATATCAGGTATTTTTCCCTCCTTCCAACATGTCTTCGTAGTGTAACGATAGCACACTCGGCGCGTATTCTAGAGATTCAGGTTCGAGTCCAGGTGAAGGCTTTGCACATTTTTCACGTTTCTGGGTTCAAAATAACCTAATGACTCTACATATTATTGAGATTATTAAATCCCGATTTTGTATTTAAATTTACGATGTTTTGATTTCGAATCGGTCTAAAGCATTACGATTCTTATTTTTGGTTCCAAATGTACACTAGATATAAAGTTTTTTAAAATGATTTATGTACTTTTTACTACTTTTTACGTTTATAGTAGTATTGCATTATCGTACAAATATATAGTAGTAGTATTGCAATATCGTACAACTATAAGGAACAACAGTAAATGTTATTTATTATGTTGCACGAGTTTTTATTTCTTATGCTGATTAGTAAGTTAGTAATAGTCCCTACGAATTGCTACCATAACTTATAATTAGTTTTATTTTATATTTACTCGATCTCTACTGGACAAGCATTTTATTGCATTAGAAAAATCAAGGAGCATTAGCAACGTATAGGATGTATAGTAAACACAGCACAGAGTATTATTTTTAGTATTTAAGTTTTATTTCCCACATTCAGCGAATTGGTTGAATTTGGTATATAACTTGCCTCAATGCACATATGTTAACCTTTGTAGCACCTCAGTGTATTGGCTTCATATGCATATAACTATATTGGATTCATATACTTATGCACCTTGCTGTACCTCTTAATGTAGTGGCTTCAAATGTATATTACTGTAACATATATTTATTATTCTAATGACATGTACACCTCTATTTCCCTTTTTTGAGAATTATACTTTTTAAGTCTTATTATTTAACTATACTAGTACTATCGCTAAATACTAGTAAAATATACCTTTAGTATGTAAGTTTCATTCCTTACTGGCAAGTAAGGTAGAATGAGTTTTCTGTGAACTGGATCTTTTGTAAATATTAGTATTATTTATTAATAATTAGTTCCTTTCTATACAAGAAGACATTTTTTAGAACAGTAAGCAGTATAGTATATAGCAGATAATATTTTCAAATCTTAAGCACTGGTCAAAAATGAATTGGTTTCCATTATACATCACAATAATATTTTGCATTTATTTGCTTACGTATGTTTCATGCATTTTATGTTATTACGTTATTTTCAGTTTTCCACATAAAGTACACTGTATTATCTTACAACGTGTCGCTGTAGCATCACATTAATTTAATAAGTTAGCTGATTTTACTTATATTTTGCAATAAAGTCTGTAGAATCACTAGTACGGATGTATGATGGTAATAGGCATGCGCACGCAATTTATCTTGCAGGGTAAATTTTGTAGCATAGAATATGCAAACAATAATTATGCTTCTCAAAGCTTTGAGACGATTTGTATATTATTAGATTATTATTATTATTATTATTGATTTGTTCACATTTCGAAAGATACGTAGTAGATTTCCCAGCTTCAAGTATACGGCTCTGTTTGGTTCACCACCGTGGTCGGAAACCATCTCAGCGGCGCGCTCACTCACTCACCCACATACATCAACAGCACCAACGGACAGATACAGAATGCTTGTGCTGGCCACAGGGAAATACAATACAGAAATTGGAACCCAACTTCCTGATCTAATTCTGATGCCTTATGGAGGAAACATTATCTACTAAATCATAAATTGCCGAAGTCTAATAAAAGAGATTGAAACTAGCTAACTTATTTACAATAGCATCCCCGTTAATATTTAATACTTCAAACATTTTCAGACCAACTATGCTTTTTAACTACGCGAATCAATGGCAAATTCTAGTACAACGGTACTACATTTCAGTTTTAATACTGAATAATGTAAAAATGTTCAAGATTTTACTTATGTTAATTTTTGCTTATCATAGTATTATCAGGACGTAAAATGAAGGAACATCCGTATTAGTCATAAAGTTCATTTATAAAGTGTTTATATTGCTTAAATTGCCAGTCATTGAAAAGGAGCCATAATTGCGTGCCTTTGCTTAGAACAAGCTGCGACACGAAAAGAGTTAAAATTATCCTCCTATTTCTGAAAGATTCAAAGGATATTTGAAATTTTATTTAAAAGTAGCCGTTAAATTTTTTTCTTTACAATGCAAGATGTCTTCTTTGAGCCTTGTAGTATAGTTGTATTGAATAACAATGAAACATTCTTTGTTTCTAAAACTTTTCTTGAATTTTGTGTTTGTGTTTGAGGTAGTTTGCAATGTTTTCAAAGTGAACAGGTATTGTTTAGTGGCCCATTTGATTCACCCCTTTAAATATAGTGTTCTTAGCAAAAGTAAAGATGGCATCAAAGAGCAAGGCTAAAACCAAAGAAAAAAGACCTAGTCTCTAGGGAACGATATAAGCAAAACAATGGATGCTGTAATTCTTAAGAAAAATTTTATAGCTGTTTCCCATTTGGCATTTGAGCACCATTCTGCGATTTGTGGTGGAAGAATACAACAGATAAATTTTTACAGACCGTTGAGTTTAAGGAAAAACAAGCGGAACTAGCCAAAGGAGGGTTTTAGAATGTTATAAGTCTTATAAAATAGAACAGAAAAGAAAGAAAATATAGGGAGTGAAACCGCTATGACGCATTTCTTACCATTTTAATGGTTTCCGATAACACGCTAAAAGGTTCCTAGGCTTACAACAGAGTTTACTATGACTTGACATCTTTGCATTTAATTGTTGTTATAAAACAGTATTTTTAATTATTATTCAATTTTCTTCGAAGTATAAGTTATTTATTCTACTTTCTAATTCTTGCTTACTTATTGTTTGTAAATGTTCTTAAATTTTCTTCTTTATTACGGTACTGACTACAAAAGCTATCAACGTATTTTAGAACGAATTTAATAACAAAATGAAAACAAAATAGAAATAAATATATAATATAAAATATGAAAGCTTTCAGACTTTTCATTACGCCCAAAGGGACGTTTCGTGGCTTAGCGTTTTGTGGGTTACCTTCACTTATTACATATCATGTTCTTCGTACTTAAGCGCCCACCAGCGGCCGAGCGGTAAAGTCGCTGAACACTGGTAGTTCGGTCCGAGGTTCGATCCCGCGAACGGGCTGGCTGCATGGGTGTTTTCGTGGTTTTCCCCATGTGTAACGTTTATACGAGCCAGTTTCCCTTAGAAAGTCCTCCACGAAGGCATCCCTCCCCTTAGGCAGATAGCCCTAGTGTGCTTTGCCATAATTAAATACACACACACACTCTTCGTACTTAAACCATAAAATTCAGTTCAACGGCAATATTGCAAAATGATTTTAAAATGGGCATATCTTTAGAATTTTCGATACAGAGTCTTGCGTACTGGAGATAAAAATGTTTTTTTTTCGTACAGTGTTGCCATTGTTCGCTTTGAAACCGTTGAATTTGTTATCAAAAATTCGTTTTGCAAAAGTTTTACAAAATATGAACTAGATAATAAAACAAATGACAAATTTCAAAATTTTGCTTCCAGATGCCCATATTCGAGGTGGAAACGCATGTTATTCAAAATTTGATAGCTCTAGTTACTGTTGTTTTATCACAATGAGAGAAACATACATACATTTATGCAGATTCTTTATTATTTCATTTCCTTAAATATAATACAAGGCTGTAATACTTGGAGACAACAATTTGAAAAGTAAACCAACATTTAAAGTTTTCGAAGAAGCAAAATGCCAAAACGAAATTAATAGCCCTTATGGGCTAACGCCCTTTGGGGTAAAAATAATAAAATTTTAGAATAAAACGTTTTGGCAACAGCTTATCATTTGAAATGAGATATATAGTCACGACGTTTAATAAAACATGTTGTGAAATTCATCGTGTTAAAATTTCCAAGTGCAAAATAGACATCATTAATCGGGGAGGTAAAAAACTGTGAATTATAACTTCTACATGAAAAGAAGACTCCAAATGAATGCCTGAAAAGGCGTACTGTGTCTAATGTTGTCAAAGTTAAATAATTAATAATATGAGAAGACCCGCCGATACAGAAATCAGTTACAGAACCTTTAACTACCTCTCTAATAATAAATAAAATAATAAACCAAGATTTACAGCTTAAAATAGTTTAAAAACATAATGTTACCAACTTTTGCCTAGGCAGGTGGCTCATCGCAAAACTGTTTGAAGACCTCTGTACGAAAACTGTTTAAAAGGAGAGAAATGAAATACAATATGAGTTTATATAAATGACTGCAAAAAAGATCTATTTATTATCGGCGGAATGAAGAGAAAAGTTGTGTAAACCTGGTTCCGTCAATGCAAAGAAAGTTTCAGTAAAAGGCTTTCGACTGTCGCAAGATCCTCTTACAATGGAAAATTTAAAATAAGAAGAGTGCAAAAGTGTTAAAATAAACTCAAAGTAATCATGAGAAAGTTTTGCGCCTGATATTTTCAGAAAAAAATCCATTTCATTATTCCAATGACTTTCAAAGAGTGAAACTTAATGAAGACAAATCAACAAATCGTACTTCAAAACGATCACTACATTCTTTGAAGCATTGAAGATTGATACTTGTATTGCATATATATATTTCAATGCATTTCTTCGCAGTCTTCTGATATTTAACCTATGGACTATTGTGCTTTTTATCGTTTGAAATGAGCTCTTTCTAAGAGCAAAACCATCACAACTGATGGGCTCTGCAAAGTAATGAAAGAGAAACGGAAATCAACACCCCTGGAAAATTGATGAAAATCCCTTCTGTTGCAGAAATTACGATGTAGATGTATAGTCCAGAAAAAGGCTATTAGATCGAGCATTAAAAATATTATTTACATTTTAAACATTAATTAAATGGCCTCTAAATAGTTCTATAAATTTGTAAACACCCTCGATATTTCTTTTTTGAATCGTCTCTGCACTTATTCTCATTTTTTATTTATTATGGTAATCACTGCATATTATATCGTCTTTTATTATTATGTATAATAATATACTATGTTTATCATGTTTTGTTTTAATTTCTTCTAGTTTACTGTTTTCGGTTATATATATTTGGTGATAAAATTTATAGTATAAATGTATTTATAGAAGTTGCCTGAATTTACACTTATTCTGTAAATAATATTACTTGCATGGCAATCAAAAGAGTAAAATTATGGAAAATATATTTTAAAAATTTAAAATTGCACGTCTTTATGAGAATCATTTGCAATTCGATTGTTCTAAATTTCTGATTAAAACATATGTTTTAAATGGCACTGCAAAATTTCAGAATTTGTATTTATTTTATATTTCTTTGAATGGATACATTTTTATTTTTTGTGTGGCAAAAAGTATTTTTTTAAATCTCAAATATGCGCGAAGTCTATAAAAAGTCTGTGAAGTTTGCAGAAAGCGTTTGTCTCTGCGACTGTGGAACAAATTCTCTCACAGTCATTATTTTATAAATATTTAAGGATATGATATGAAAGGTTTATGGAAACACTAAGAAATTTTCTTTTCAGATTTAGCGTTTGTGTGTTTTAGACTGAAGTAATATTATCGCCTTTAATACGTATCTTTTTGTTATAAAGAATTCATATAGCAAACCAAAAATTCAGAAAATGTAGTGTATCCTGTTTATTTGTGCTCCTTTCTCAGCTCCTCCTTCAAAGATATGATTTAAAGACTAAATTACAGGTGTTTAAATGTTTTACTAGCAAATCGTGCAGCATGCATAAATTAAAAGTGATTTGTGATTTACTGAATACACTGGTTTCGAAAATGTTGAGCAACAGATTGAAAACTGCGATAAATCGGCTAAAATTAGTTTTAAATTCATGAAATTTGGATATGTTACAAATAAAACCAAGGTGTATCGAGTAGCATCATGCAAAAGAGTAGTGCTGCCATCGCTTTATGTAAATACAATGCAGCTGAAAAACAGCTGTTTAGTAGGGAATTGCTATTCATTAAATGACAACACATTAAAAATTTCGATACTGCCATTTCGATACAGAAATAAGTGTAAAAATAAGTTTGAGGTGACACTTACCAGAAAAATTGCGCTATAGCGCCATAGACCGATTAAAAGTAGATCAGTGTTATTCTGACGTTCTAATGTGGCTAAATGTCTACCGTTCCGCGGTAAGCCAGCTGTGGAACCAATTTCTAACTAATGTTTAAGCCTTTCAAAGACCTATCGACTATAGGCCAAGAGTTACCACTTCTGCAGGTAACCAGTACCTGCGAGTTAATGCTAGTAGAAGCATGACAGCCATTCCATCTCAGCTTAGATATGCAAATATTTCTGCGACAAGAATGATAGTATCAGCAATGCCAGTAAGGAGAAGGCTGCATGAAAGAGGTCTAACTGTTAGTCACCGGTACTCTGCGTCCCCCTTACCTTCCGCCACCAGAAAAATAGTTTGAATTGGACAAGTAATCATGTAAACTAGATAGAAAACCTATAGAGGTTTGATAGAGCGACTTTCGATGTGTTTACACATGGAGAGAAGCAAACACTCAATTTCTTCCGTCTAACATACGGAATACCTGGAGAGATAATGTTTTTGTATGGGGAATAGTATCTTCATTTAGAGACTCGTATGGGCGGCCACGTGGAACCCTCAATTCTAAGAGGAACTCTCAATTCTAAGACATACTATATACGAATACTGCCGTAATTATGATAACTTCACTTTGCAAGCAGATAATGGCCACCTCCCACTGCTTGTCTCGTGCACCAATTTCTTGAAAAAGAAATTATATTCCAAATGGAATGACCAGCACGCTTTAGGGCCTTAATCTCATTGAACATCCATGGGACGCTCTCGGGAGACATACTGCTAACCTCTAACTACCTCTGTAACCCTAGATTAGCTCAGAGTTGCTATAAGTGACCAATGAGTATTGCAACCCTTGCAGGTCATTGCCGATATCAGAAACATCATGAAACACTACTGTCAGGCCTGCAAGTGTTGTTCGGAATAATCATACTCAGTAATGCGATTTTTTTTTGTATTTAGGTTGTATGTCTGAGTATAGAAGAGTAGATTCCTGTTGATATTACAAAAGGTAAGTGTTTTGCATAACATGTTCTTATATTTTAAATTTACAAGTTGTATAATAAATATTATTCCGAAGTTTCTCCCAATTTGCTTGCATAATTTTAAAGTTATCACTAGTTTTCGTTTTCTGCTTAACTTTTAGAAACCAATGAATTTTAAGAAAATTGCATTCCCTAAGAATGCTAGGTTAGGCATTAGATTCGGGCTAATTTCCTTTACGAATGTTAACTTCGGAGAGAAATTCTCGAAAAAATGCCAGGTTGTATACTTCACTAGCAAAAAAATTCACCGAAGCATATATGAAATCAGTGATTTGTTACTAGCATTAAACGCTGCGTTACCAAAATCATTAAGAGGGTATTTTTTTTCTTAAAGGATAAAAAATGTGAGAAATCTGTGAAGGAAATAATTAATTATCCTGTTTAATAAAATATATTGTTAAATTGGACAATGTTTCAGCCCTTATTACATTTTCGCACCATATTTGCAGATTTATGTAAAACTATTGAAATGGCGTAATATTTTGGACAAATCAATTATTATAATAGAAATTCAACTTTCAAGAATCAGTGAGATTGAGATTTATAGAGAGAATTGAAGATGAATTTATTTTGCAAAAAACTCGCCAAAAACAAGTTCGATTGCAACTTAAATTTCAAAGCCGCAAGACAAGTAATGATTTTAAAAATTCTCGTTTTTTATTTTTCGTATCATTAATTTTTATCTGCCCCAATACACATTGCAAGGTGAACATCCATTCGCTTTACTGAAGCAAGGGAAGGGAGGAGGAGAAAAGAATTTTTCGAAGAGGGTCGAAAGGAAATGAAAAACAAAACAAAACTGCAGTCATCGCCAAAATGAAATTTCGCCAAGCATTGGCGAGTTAACGTGAAATATCTTACATAGCAACCCTAATTGAGGTTACAATGGGCCTCAGCAAAGAAGGAATCCGCTTTTGCAAGGATAGACGAAAGTGGCAATGGTTGCATCTTAAAGACACATCGCTGAACTGGAGAAGCGGTTGTTTTCCGAGATAAATTCGCTTTTAAAATTAATTCTCTTACACTCTGGCGTGAAAATCGCGTATATTTATATACTTCAAAAGCAATTTAATGGCAAAAGAGGACACTGATTTGGAAGATGTTGGCTCTAACTGAATGTCTATACATCACTGCATCATAAAATGTTGTTTGAAATAGAAATCTCCGGGAAAATAATAAATTACACGTAAACAATTCAGGATAGGTGAGAAATATGCTTAGTTCTTAGAAATAATTAAGTAACGTAAACGTGGCATGGGCCTTAAAACTGAAGCTGTTTACAAGAATTTTGTGGTACTTTGGCGGAGGTAAAAGTAAAGCAAAGGACGAGAACAGTTATCTACAAAAATATGACTTGAAAAGAGAAATGACATTGATTTAATCGTAGTATAATCATTATAATCATTGATTGAAACAAAACAAAACATATCAGAATTCATATGAAATAATATTTCCTTAATAGGGAGGCAGAAAGAGTAGGATAAATTATTGTGATGATAGTAGATTATACATAAAGCAGAAAAAAGAAGCGAAATGAAAATGCTTGACTGTAACAGTAATTAGGAATTTTAGCTTACAAATAAAATTATGTTGAGAAAAAGTGTGAATTCCATTAATCTGGAGATGGAGAAAGTGTGCATTGTGACTACTAATGATGAAGAGAAACTAAAGTAATAAAAATGACGTTTATAGTGCTATGGTTTTGTCTGGCCTCTTTCCTTTCCGTGCAAGGTAAGTAAAATGTTTTTTCGATTGCTTTTGTGATGCCATTTGTAAATTAGCAAAAATGAGCGTTATTTAATTTCAAAGATACCGGAAATTATCAACAGAAATTGACATAGATAATTCTTAGTTTCTGTAGCATTAGTTTCATTTGTGTGTTCTTTTAATGCTGCTAGTATTTCCTTCCAAATAGTTTAAATTAACAATGTGTAAATAAGACTTTAACATGTAAGTTTTTATGCTTTCATGCTAAATTATTCGTAATTTGACCTTTCATTAGAGAACTGTTAAACTGCATAAAATTACACCACATGTACCCGCTTTTTTCATGAAAATAAACATAGTTATGAATAATTATTTTAAACTAACACTGAATACTTTGAGTTAGAACTTTAAGTGTACTTTAGTACTATATATTGGAATTAAAATTTTATTTTTAGAATTTATCTAACATAATTTCATTCTTTCTAAAAACGGCAAATAAGCCTCATTCATGAAAGAAATCAAAGTGTTTAGATGAATCTTCTCTAAAATACTTACCTCTATTCAGCTTAGATTGACATTAAGTTTTACGGGAAAACGTTACAACTCTCGAGAGAATCGAACTCAGGTCTACGTTTTCCATTGGACAGAAGTGATGTCGTAGCTCTTCTAAGATAAAAGAGGCCTTCTGACAGAGAAAATATAGTATATATATATATAAACTATATATTCTACTATATTTGAATATATAGTATATATATATATATATATGTATGTATATATAATATGCCCATCTCTCTCTCTTTCTATATATATACTTATATATATATAAATGTTGAAATGGCTTATAAATTTATTAGCCTAAATTAATTTGGATAAAATTTTGTCCTGGAGCATATAAAGGACATGTAACATTTTTTAAAGGGAATTTTGTGAACCGCTGTGTATTTGGTAAGTATAATATAAAACTGCCTGACAATTCATTCATGACACAAAAATATCATATACTGAGTCCAGTGTTAGACCACTGCAATTTATTGTTTACCTAGGACTTTGAAAAGTAATATTTTCAGCTGCGTATCATTTCGTTCTTTTACAGACATCCATATGAAACGTTAGTGCATGATTTCATTTCTGAAAATTTAGCCGAAAAGCTGAAAGTTACAAAAACATGATTTTGACTAAAACCTTTGATTCTTTCTAGCTTAACAAATTGTTCATAAATTAAAGATTTATTTACATACATTTATCAAAAATCGATAACTCTGTTTTGATTTTTAGACTAATATTTATTACATTTTAAATCATTTTAGAACATTTATAATCCAACGACATAAGTGTGCTTAATGTAATGTTTTGGGATGCGGTTCATATAGCAAATGAGATACTTTTGAAATTTAAGTGCAGAAAAACAATAACAAAAATAATGAAACATGCACGTAAAAATGAGAAACCGGGCGTGAAGATAATCATTTTCGACCACTAAACGAATTTTCAAGTATGAGACGTTAAGCGAAGAAATACACTAGGGAAGTTTTACTTACATATTTCTTGAAAAGTTAATATGTGTAGCATTTTGCATTCTTTAAAAGAGTTATTAGAAATAATAAAACAGTTTACAATAAAATGTTTAAAAAGGTAAGGAAAATGCTTATATATAATTCTTTTCGATTACAATTGTAATGATCATATTTATAAACAAAATTTGTCAAATAGCAAACCAAAACAAAAAAATAAGTCGAAGCTATATATAGCTCAATAAAAAAAATAAGGAAGATATATCTCATTTTTGGTTTGTTCAAAGTATCCTAAATTCAGAATTGTAAGCAGAAATACAGATGTAAAAAATAATAGCGTCGTCTTTTTCGGGATCAATAAATGTTAAGGGAAGGAGTAAAGCGGTGAGAAGACAATGCCACCGAAAAAAACATATAGCATTCGATTGCATATAAACAGTTTGCTGTCTATTGTGAAATCCTTCTTTGTTTGCTCCAGTTACGGTAGGAAAAAGGGAAGCCGCAATGTTAAATAAAATGCGCATAAATTTTCACACCCCAAACCTGAATCCATTGAATTCAAGATAATTTTGATGCTCCCTTTTTTTCTGAACCGAGCGTGAAACTCGTGAATAAATATGAAGGAAGACTTTACACGAATATATATTTATATATACATATAGAAGGGCAGATATTCGATAGACGCATCGTTCAGTTTTATATCTACTTTCATTTTTCTTCTTGTGTCTAACTATAAATCTTGTAACGTACATGATAGTATGTAACATGTGTGTTAGGCTAAATATTAGTTTTGATACATGTATAAACATTGCTGCTAACTGAAAATGTATGCACAATAAAGCTTCGTTTGCTTTAAATTGCGTATCGTATAACAATATACATCTAAATTAAAATTAAATGAATTATTCGATACAATTACATAGTCAAAAATCACCTTGCTATTAATATTCTTGTGCAATTTATAAGGCTAATGTCTAATCAGTTTGGAATAAATTTTACAACTTCATTTCTTGCATTGATCCAATATACATACGAGATCGATAAGCCCATTTGGTGCAGATTAAATAAATTCTTTGTAAACGGAAAGAAGCTTAATTAAATTTTCTACGGGGAATAGAGTTCGAATATTTTTATATCGTTAGCCGCATCTGTGACGTTAGCATTGAAATAGTTTCATTCAGGGCGACATTTCCATTTTAGGTCAGTTTTTCGTCAAAGATGAGTCTATTAAGAAATTATTCTATAAAGAAATTAAGTTTTTAATACTTAAATGCATTAAAAACGTATAAGCATGTTTTTAATACGTTTAATTGCGGAAGTAAATTATCATGGTTAATACTTTTTCTAAGATGAATGGACGATGTAGTCAAATATTTCTTTAGATCGTGAGGCAAATTGACTTGATACAAAGAGGATTTTAATTTTTACTAGCAGTATTATTTCGAATAAATAATAATATACATAATAGCATATTTTGGCTAGGACTTTGCAAAATAGAAAATGTACTTTTGTCTTGGAGGTATGTTATTATTTTTATTAACCAGTTATGATTTCGATCTTCACTATTACTTTTCTTTCTGTTTCCAAACCCAAATGCAGATTAGCTCGCGTATATTTAAATTGAGAGTTTTAAGCTGAAAGACAGAGCGTGTTAACAGACCGTTACTAAATGTCTGCTAGCTCAGATACGATCTGTTGTCTTCGCTCTTGCATTATAATCACCGATATTTGAATATCTAAGCCAGTTAGGCTGTGAGACAATTTCGCGTTAAACTGAATTATGTAATCTTTGGCTACTAGCTTATTTTAAACTTTATTATTTGAACTTACTGTTATATAAGTTATCTCGCCCAAAGTGCTGGCTGAATTCTGAGCACCAAATGTGACTTCTGTTCTTCTTTTGTTTTAATAAAAGAGTCTTTTACACCCTTTATAAGTCTCATTTGTTATTTTAGACTTACAATAATTCGCTGTCATTTTATCTAAAGTTTGATTACAATTTCTGATAAAGACTAATTTTTATAGTCTTAACGTGATTGCAATTAATATGCGTCACTTGTAAATTAAAACTACAAAATATTAAATGTGAGCTTTGCGTTAATTAAACTATGTATATTCAAATACTAACTTTACCTTCGCTTACATATGCTAGCCCGAAATGGAGTTGGAAACATCCCAAACACTGAAAATGTCAATAACCGCTAGCTTAAAATACACATCATTAATCATTTTAAGTTTAATTATATTAATGTTTTTATCTTATCACTCATTTATCAACGTCCTTTTATCAGAATTCGTAATTATAAAAATATACTTCAAAGCATCATTGAAGGGGTTCTGATATTTGAAGTAGCTGAATGCTGAATCATTAATTTATATAAAAACATATAGATAAATCTAATGAATGAAAAATACGATTTAGTTATTTCTTCTCGGTAATATGTAATAGAAGGATTTTTTTCATGCATAATTTTTGTCAGTCGCGTATCGAATTTCAATAACAGTAGCGCAAAATCGATCATTCCGTTTTGATGTTGTAACAGTAATACAAACAATTACTGAGTACAAATGTACCGAAACAAATACTTGAATGCATTCCATCCCAAATTGCACATGCTATGTTATTTTTCCTCGAATGAGTCCGTATCTTTATCTACTTGTAAATTTGCTATCAATATGTACTCACGAACAAAGTTCATGTGTTCTTAATTAAATATTCATGGCTGAGAAAAGAAGTATTTAATAAGAATAATTTGAACAAAAACTAATTTAGTTACAATGATTATAAATTTGTAAACTGAGTACATAAAATCTTTTATGAATATACAAACTATATAAGTAGTTATAAACATTTTATGAATTAAATACATTATAAATTAAATAAATAGAAAGTTATACGTTTACGAATGCAATAAAAAGGAGAATACGTATGTGCATATATTGTTTTTAAATTACTAGATTTTCTGCTAATTGCAATGTAATTTTATGTTCTAAAAGGTAAACCAAGAATATTTTCTCTAAAATTGACAAAACATTTAGAATTACGAAAGATAAAGTACTCCTGTCGTAAGTTTGACAATAGAAAATTGCTTAACGCCTGTTAGTTTTTAAGAAATATTTGCTAGAGCACTTGCTTCTGTTAAGCACATTTCCCACTAACAAATAAAATACGAAATAATTTTTCATGTTTACTCCATTTACCTGGGGGGGGGGGAAGAAAAAAAAGAGACTTATTGAAGTATTTGTTTTATTTCGTGCAGCATTTATTTTCTGGAGCTATGGAATAAAAATTGCATTTATTTATGAAATATTACTAAATTAGAACAACTCTCAGAATATTTTGAATACCAACGAAAGCTTCTGCAATCGCGAAGATATGCTAGCAGTTTAAGCAATTTCTTCAATTTTTCTCTGGTTTAAATATTTTTTGTTTTAGCCAAAATGCTCGAGTTAAGCGGATTAACGCCTTGCAATGTGGTTTCACTGCGGACATTCTGAGTTTGCAGTGAAACGACAATTGAAGAACCATGCGAAGGCGGTAATTTCTACTAGAACATAATTTCCCAATGGGACGCTATCGCTCATTATGCAGTAAGAGATTCAGAGTAGCATTACAGATAAAGGGTGAGTAACCGAGAGTTTAGAAACAAATAAGCTATAACAATTACACTAGAAAAATTTAATTGCAACAGCATTTTTGAAACAAATATTTAAACATTTATTTGACTAAATTTACAGTTACACATATTTCGTTGTCGTACAGAAGAACAACAATAAACTGTTCATATCTGTTTGTACACAAAAGCATTTCTTCTACAAATGAATATATAAAATACAAGTTAAAAATTGCAAGTCTGAATTTTAAAAACATGATCACATGTCACTATTTACATGGATATTCAATGCACATAAATAGTACGATCTTTAATGCACCCCACTGCACGTAACATAGTAGAACTATATGCATGCTTTGTTAGGATCCTTACTGTGAAGGCTTTTAAACTTTTCGTCATTATTATGTTGTGTCTGCACTGTGTGACGATTTTTAACCAATGATTGTTTCAGTGCAAGAGTAATAATTTAGATACAGTGCAAGTGTAAAAATTTCATTGCATATTTAGTCAATAGCTATGGATCACATTAAAATGAGCTAACATATAATTGCATAATACGCTATTATAGCATGCTAAAAAATTCAAAGGAACTGCTGGGCACAAAAAGACAAAGATAACGGGGTCACAAAAAGACAAAGATAACAACATAATAATGACATAATATTGAGTCAAAAGCTTTTGGGTCATTAAGTTTTAGAGTTATAATGAAGAAAAAAAATCCACTGACATGCTAGTGTAACATATGTAATTTTTGATAAAATTCGTAATATCAGTTTCTACCTCTTTATACTAGTTTGCAAATAGTAATTTAATTTTATTAGGTAAATTTTAAGCGAAATGATTTGGAATTAAGATGCTCGAGGCGATTTACCGAGAAACAGTGTGCATAATTAATTAAGAAGTACATGCAAATGATTTTTTAAGTTATGAAATAATTTTACTTTGAAAAACAAAAGCAAAAATATAATTTTACATATCACTACTCTGCAGAAGATGCTTGTACTGTAGAAGAATAAAGAAGGCTTAGAGATGTTTCTTTTAATAAGAAATTTGTTTCTGAGATTGCATTAATCTATAAAGTATAACATCCGATATTCAACCGAACTTCGGTCTATCGTTTTTTTTGTATGTATGGTGTGGTATAAAGTTGAAGAATAATATTAACTTAAACATCCTAGGCTCCATATCATGCAATTCAAATAAGGTAATCAAAATTTTTAAAAGTATTTTAGTAAAAACAAAGTACATCTGTGTACTTATCAATACGAATTATCATATATAAAATAAAGGGAATCTATTAAGAAAAACGTCTTTCCAATTGTTGTATCTTTTGCTCAATATTTATTTTATGCATTTGAAAAAAATATTATTTACAGTGATACGTTACGTTACCATACTTAAATATACATAATTTATAATAAGAAAATTTATTTTCAATTTATCTTTATGTATTATATATATTAAAAATATTTATGAATAAATAAATGTTATTTTTTATAAGAAGTAATCAGACATTGCTAAATATTTATTAATCGCTACTAAAAATAATGTTTTATCTCTAAAAGTATTAAATAAAATTCATACAAAGTAAAATCTTGAAGGCCCCCCCCCGGAATCTCCGATCACTTTTCCAAATATTTACTGTGGAACGGCAATCAAACAGCCGTTAAACAGAAAAACGTTGGAATAAACAAAGAAATACAACAATTCTTGATAATAATAATAATTTTATATATAAGTGTTGGTTCACTGTTTGCCCTAGAGACCTAGAAGCACCAACATTTTGTGGACGTCTCCTTGGCCATCCAAAAGCAAATTAGCATGCTTTTCATCTTTTAATTGCCCATTTGTGTTTTTTTACTTTAATTTTTGGTGAGTTTGAAGCGTGCCATTTCTGGCTCTGGCACTTTGTGGGTCGTATTCGAACATCCAAATTTCGTCACCAATAACGGCAAGTACCTGTAAAGCAGGATTGTTTTCAATACAATCTTAAATATCAATGAACTGGCCCCTCCTGTTGTTCTTTTGCCCTGTGATTAGCCTTCTGTAACAATTCACAGTTTCCCTCACATATTTTCCTGGTGGTGGACTGATTCAAATTCAACTTTACTCTAATTAGTTTTAACTGTCAAGCCACATAGAGAAAGCATAAGATCCCAAATTCTGGCAACATTTTCATCAACTCCTGCAGGTGCAGGTCTCTGCGAATTTCGTCTTCATTCGGTTTCTTTCTTTCTGAAAACGGCGTAAACCACCTGGACACCAGGGCCGTTAAGAAAACATTGCTTCCATAGGCCTGTTGAAGTTCTGAAAATGTTTCATGCTGCACTGAGCTTAAATTTGAAGCAAAATCTGGCAGTACAACACTGCTCGGAATTGATGTAATGCAATAGAAAAAATTAAATTACTAAAAACAATTCTTACGGGTAACGACGTGACTGCACGCAGTTTAAGTTCATATTGGTTATACATCGAATGTTTCTTCACCTTTTCCTCCAAACGGCAGGCCACACTGGAACCTGATCCAACGCTATGCTTCTATAATGATTACTTTATTTACAAACCTCAGAATGGAAGGAAAACTTCTTTCTTTACTGAGAATGAGGGAAAAAAATCTTGAGAAATGTGAATTATAAACATAATAAGAAGAGACATGAGAAATAAAGGGTAATAAACCAGATTATTAAGTTTCGATTGATAACTAATAATAGGAACTAATTTTGTTAGAAAAATATTTCTATATATTAGAAATGGGAAAAATTAGAAATATTCCAATCTTACAACTAAAATAGAAACATAAAATTTAAACGATATTTCCACTTTTTTAGTTTAAAAAAGCACTTCTATCAAATGCTTCAGGTATTCTATTAGAAATACCTAGTTTAAAAAATTACGCTGTTTCAATAATTCTGGTTGTTAAAGTAAACCTAGGCTTATCAAATATAGTCTTAGCTATCTTTAATAATCTTTAACAATTTCTGTTAAAGAAAATGCAGATTAGTTCAATCATATCTGAATTTGTAAATTGTGTTAAGAATATTTTTAACGTTGCAAACGCTAATTTTAGGATGGAAAAAAAAAGGCATAATTAATTCATGTAAAGGCATAATTAATTCATGTACATACAGTTAATGCTGTTTATACAATTACTACCTTTGCTGAAAATGTACGATATTTGTTTTGGAATGTTTACGGTATTCCGTCGTGCTTTGGTACATCCGACCCTGAATTTAAAGATCAACTGCGAACGGGAGGGGGAGAGGAATATGTGCTTTCAAGTATTGTAGGGAACAACATTTTATTGGATTGTGAAAGATAAATGTAGAGTCTTCAATAATAGCGCGAATGCTCCATATGCCGAAATAGCTCAGTTGGGAGAGCGTTCGAGTAAAGGTCCCTGGTTCCATCCAGGGTTTCGGCAATGACTTCCTTCTTGGTAGTGTAGTGTGTGTATCCCTGCCTGTCACGTAGGAGCCCGGGGTTAGTTTACACACCCTAAGGAGTTTTTTTACGTGCACTTACTCTGTTAATTTCCTACTTTAAAGAGCTTCGAAGATTTGGTTTCGATAAAATTTAACAGACGGATAACACCCACTTAGTGGAAAAGAAAATCATATTTTTAAGACTGATGTTACAGAACTGGAGTTTCCCTTTTCTGCGTTGAAAGATTTTCCGTTTTGTGTATTTTACATTCTCATCAAAATTATTTCAAATTAATTTTTACAAGAAAAAGATATCAGATCTGTAAAAAATAAATAAATAAAATAAAATAAAATTCTGAATGGCCACAGGTTTTGACGATTCTCGAAAAGCGTTCTTTCAAAGTATCTTTATTATGGTTTATCAGTATAGGTTATCAATAGAGATGTCCCAGGTGATATATGAAAACATTTTATAGGGTATTAGATGAAGTAAACCTAGGTTTATCAAATACAGTCTTAGCTATCTTTAATAATCTTTAACAATTTCTGTTAAAGAAAATGCAGATTAGTTCAATCATATCTGAATTTGTAAATTGTGTTAAGAATATTTTTAACGTTGCAAACGCTAATTTTAGGATGGAAAAAAAAGGCATAATTAATTCATGTAAAGGCATAATTAATTCATGTACATACAGTTAATGCTGTTTATACAATTACTACCTTTGCTGAAAATGTACGATATTTGTTTTGGAATGTTTACGGTATTCCGTCGTGCTTTGGTACATCCGACCCTGAATTTAAAGATCAACTGCGAACGGGAGGGGGAGAGGAATATGTGCTTTCAAGTATTGTAGGGAACAACATTTTATTGGATTGTGAAAGATAAATGTAGAGTCTTCAATAATAGCGCGAATGCTCCATATGCCGAAATAGCTTACATTTCGGCATATGGATTTAGAATGACTTCGGAGCATTATACAGATTTAATACATTTAGAATGACTTCGGAGCATTGTACAGATTCTAGATATTTAAAAAGTAAAAAAAATGCGATGTAATTCAATAAAAATATTTAATGTTTTTAATTGCCTAAGTCATGAGTTAAAGGGAAGTTAATTTAAATCAATCATATCAAAAAGTAAAAAAAAATAATATTCTTAAGAACTTCATCTATTACTTTTGGATAGTTTAGTTTATTAATTAATAACAGACAAATCAAATATGAAAAAATAATACGAGTATCTTATGGTTTTCCGAATGGCAACAAACTCGAATGAAAAATGAAATCACTTTAAGCTGAAACTAAAATCGTGTTTCGCGACTAGTAGCCTTTTTGGAATAATAATAAAAAAAATATGAAAAATAGTCTCTTGGCTCCAAAAAACTTTAAAATGTTACTGCATAAATAATTAATAATATAACTGTATATATAAAATAATCAAGTAGATATTGGAAAAAATATTTTTTATTTTATTTCTTTAAAAGCAAGGAAAATTAAATTTGAAAAACTTAAATGTCAATTTAATACAATTTATATTAATTTTAATACTATATATTATTTCAGCGTTATTTGCTATTTATCAAAAAGATATTTTTAACGTTTCCATTAAAAATATAATTATATATAATATAAATGTATGTATGTAAATTTATATAAATATAAATGTACACTGGTAAAATAAATTAAGAGAATTTGCATATTTATCGAATTACATGAAAAGAACTGAAATGAAGGAAACCCCACTGCTTCTAGATAAAAATGCAAATTTTGTACATTAACTACGTAAGCGTACACGTGTGTGTAAGCAGAGACAGAAGAAAAACAGGCTTTCTAAGCGCGGAGAGGGTAAGACAAATTGCGCTCGCTAGCACACTTCGGCGAATTTCTTGGTGTTATCTTGCAGCACTAGGTTAAATTCACATCGCAACGGTAAAAATCAGTAACCACTAACGTTTAGATGATGGAATGAGGTGGCGAATTGTGGGGAGGCTAGAGGCAGGCCAATCGCAAGTCCAGATATGCAGAGAGTTTAATTTAACGCCCAGCGCCGTGTGTAACCTATAGAAATAGTTCCAGGATACTGGATCCATCCAGAGAAAGCCTGGGCAAGGTCGTCCAAGAGCCACGACGACCAGAGAAGATCGCTATTTGTCCATCTTAGCGAGGCGTAATAGAGGGGCTACAGCTTCTCAGCTCTCTCGGGACCACTATGCAGTCACAGGAACCCGTGTAACAAGGGTGACTGTTTCCAAAAGACTGAATAGGAGAGGATTGTTTGCCAGAAGACCTGCTTTTTGTGTCCCGCTCACGTCTACGGACAGGAGAGTCCGATTAGCATGGTGCAGGCAGCATAGTGATTGGAGTACAGAGCAATGGGCGACCGTTCTGTTTACCGACGAGTCCCGTTTTATCCTAAACACCGATTCTCGCCGTACTTTCACATGAAGAGAGCCAGGAATCCTCTACCTACCTTCCAATGTCCGCAAAATCAACAATTATGGGTGGTGGCTGTGTAATGGTCTGGGCAGGCATCATGTTAGATGGCCGCACACCTCTCTACGTCTTGACAGAGGCTCTGGACTGGTGTGAGGTGTAGGGATAAGGTCTTAGAGCCCTATGTTCGCCTTTTCCGGGGAGCAGTGTGCCCTGAGTTCATCTTACAGGACGATAACGCGAGGCCACATAGAGCTCTTCTGGTCGACGAATTTCTCGAGAGTGAGGATATTCGCCAAATGGATAGGCCAGCCAGATCTCTGGACTTCAACCCTATAGAGCATGTCTGGGACGCTCTGAGGAGGGCAACTGCAACTCGCAACCCCCCCCCGAGAATCATCCAGGAACTGAAAACAGCGTTGTTGAATGATTGGGACCAACTGCCACAGGCACTGATAAACTGCCTTATTTCCATTATGACATCACGATGCGAGGCCTGTATAGCTGTAAGAGGGAACCATACCTCCTATTAACCCATTTCGTTTGTGTCTTCTGCAACCTCTGTTTCAGACCTTCAGACTCCCATGAGTGTTACACACAAACATATGTGTCCATTCTAATTGTTGAATGTGTATTTTGTTCACCAAATTTTATAGATAAAAATCTGTCCAGTAGTTCTGGAGATCGTAGATCAAATATGAAAATACTCTTAATTTCTTTCACCAGTATATAAACATATATTAAATTTATACGTAAGCTATGATTAAAATGTTTAGAGTTATTAAAGATAGTTATACAAACACTAAACTGTTTCGTACATTTACATTATCTATAATTGTACAGATTATAATTGTACAGATTCACTTAAATTACATTGTATAGCGGGTCACACATTTACCTCTTTGCCTTAGGTGAAAAGAGTATCTAGGCACAGCCCTGACTCAACATATCTTTAACAATTTGCAATAGGTCCTTAAGTTTAAGAAATGAATCAAATAAGGCAACTTTAACTTGAGACAATGAGTATTTTGGCCCGAAGGCATGTTTATTAAACATAAAAAAATTATACGGATTCTCTCTGGAGACAATTTCTATTAGTAATTTTTACTCATTCTACTAAAGATCCATTTGGAAAAAAAGGTTGGCCTCATCGCAAATAATGGCCTTGAAAAATGTGTCAAGATTATACGACTTTCATTCACCAAATGACAACAAATACCGATTTAGCAATCATATATACTGTAGTTCATTAAATAAAAAATTTCAAACTTTAGCATTTCTGAAATTAGTCATTTGAAAATGGGATTATTCTAAATTATTATATTCTTCGCCTTAAAAAATATTTAGAGATTTGAATTCGAGAAAATGCAATAGGTGTATAAGTGAGATTTGTATACGTCTTCGTATATTTTAACTAATTATATATCGAATAAATTTTAGGGTATGGGGAAGGTTTCCTTTTTTCCTTTTGTTTGACAAATCTCTTCTGAAAATTAGTTTTTCAGTCATAACTGTTTCTCATAGAGCCCTATAATAATAAGATTCATACATTTTTACGTCTAGTTAACACGTCACCATAATTACTGTAATCAGAAGCTTTAAAGTATTTAAAGGTATTTATTTCAGTGAAAATAAAATCATTGACCTACGATCACCATTTAAGAGATATACAGTCCTTTTGAAAACAACTTTACAGGAGAATATATGGTAAGAGAGTTCCTTTCCTTGTTCTCCTTACTAAGATAGTCTTTTCCACTTTACTTGCAAACAGTAAATTATTTCCTTATACCTAGAGCAATTTGAATAGTTGTATAAATAAACCTAATTTATTTTAAATATCATTAGTTCTAGAAAGTATAATAGCAGAAGTTCTACAACTTGCAGTTAAATAAAATACGCAATCCAAAAATAGCTGTATTAAATAATAAAAAATTAACTCAAATTAAAATTCAGAGGTGCAATTACATTTAATTTACCAAATAATAATTCTACTTTGGGTCAAACAATAGCCCAAAACAGTAAATTAATAGAAGAGACGATTTGTAAATGATAAACACCATGTTGCTAATTAAGAAACATAATCTTAGCTTTATACTTTCTTTTTTTTATAATTAAATTACGTAGTCCTACATCTTCTGAAATGAGGAATGTGTGCCTTTAATTCTAAAGAGGTATATCACAAAATTTTAGAAAATAAAAATACATATTAAAAGTTTTCTTTCCTTTTAGAATTCTATACGAATAGGCATTTTAATGACAAATATAATAAAATTTAAACAAAGAATCAGTCTGCTATATCTTTTAGATGATATGCGTGTTAGACATTAAACAAATGGTATCATACTTAGAAGCGCATTGAAGTACATTAAAAAGAGACTGCCCAGTAACGGAAGAGTCTTAACTCATAACATGAGGTAAAAATATATCAAAACCAAAATCACTGTGCCACGAGATCATATACTTTCGTTTAACTGAGTCTTTTATAAACAAAAGTTGAAACTGACGAGGTACAAAAGGAGGCTTAAAAATGGCACTATATCATATTAAATTTCAACTAACTTTTTTTATCTGTTATCTTTATTCCAAATGCTGCAACGTAATATGTTATCTGAGGTTTTTGGCTGTCCCAAGTACCATTACTTTACATAAGATAATCGGTTCCCTAACTCATACTGTGTAGAAGAAAGCTTCCTGCATATGGATAAAGTAATAATCTGCTTTCTTTCTTTTCATCATTGAGTTTCTTAAAAAACGGCTTGATTTACATAATTTCATTTTCAAGTTCTTAATACATAATGTGATAACGAACAATTCCTAGAATGACAAAAATTAAGCAGGTATTTGCTGTATCTATTCGATGCATGAATGCTGAGACATTACGTTTACAGAAGCTGACGGAAAAAGAAAATCAAATCCTTCCAAGCAAGTAAAGGAAAATCATATCGCAAAGGGAAAATATGTCATCAGGCAATAAAGAACTCTTCGTAATTCCCATGGTAACCAATCGCTAATGGTGCTTTGATTTTGCAGATAAGTTTGTCCTTTATCTCTGTAAGGTCACTGATGGAACCAGAAACTCTGAAGCCGAATTAAAAGAGCCTTAAGATAAAATGTAAAACTAAGCAAAAACATCATATTTATTGCACACTGTTTTTATAATGGATTAAATGTGCCTTTTTTAAATATTACAATCCCATAAGTAAAATTCTAATTCATGTTTAGTTTTATTAATCAACTAAAAGTTTAGAATTAGGGGTTGATTTGATCTCATACATTTTGCACTTTAATTCATGGGTATCGTATTAAGTAATGTAACCTCTTTACTTCACATCAAGGTTTTTATTTAAAACGGTTGCTTTAAATAAACGATTATTTTAAATAGAAAGCGCTTTGAAAGAAGAATTGTAGAAAAAATGCCTGTCTTTTCCCTCCTTCGAACTCCGGGCCCGATAGATTATCGGATGGATGCCCTAACTATTATTCGACAAGACTAAATACGATGACGAATTATTCATTTCACAATTTTAACTAATACAGAAAATCGGAACGGTTCTTTTACAAACGCTCAAGAGCGAGATGGTAAAGTTGGTCATGTTCTTTAATGTATGCTCTTCCAAAAGTATTCTCTTTACATCAGTATATTTCTTAAAACACTACATACGCTGTGTTATAAATACCTTGTATTGTGCATGCAAAATTTCCAAAAATTCGTTTGGACATTACTGAACAACATAGCTGAATCTATTTGAATCTCTTTTAAATATTAAAGGACTTATAGAAATATCAATTTTAATTTAAGAAATAGTATTTAGTCTGCCTAACGACAGAAGGTGCTGCTACGCACATATGTTTTCGTATGTGGTGAACGATATTTGGTGAAGAATGTCAATTATTTGTTCGTTAATGTATCACGTAATACTTATTTAATAATTAAAATTTATATTTTAAATTGCTAAAGCATGTTTTCTTTTCTTACGTTGATAATTTTTGCCGATGTAACAATAAATATCGTTAGTTTAGGGATCTTTCTAAAAAAAATCAAGAAAACCACCAACTTGCATCTGTTAAGCAAATTTTGCTTTTTCATATTTTCTTTTTTCCCTGGCCCACCAGCGGCCGAGCGGTAAAGACGCTGAACACTGGTAGTTCGGTCTGAGGTTCGAATCCCGCGAACGGGCTGGCTGCATGGGCGTTTTCGTGGTTTTCCCCATGTGTAACGTGTATACGAGCCAGTTTCCCTTAGAAAGTCCTCCACGAAAGGCATCCCTCCCTTTAGGCAGATAGCCCTCGTGTGCTTTGCCATAATTAAATACACACCTTTTTTCCCTGATAATGAGGAAGCCATGTATTGTTTTACTTGGCGTTTCGATCAAAAGCTCCGTTATTGGAACTGTTTAATAACTTCATGCTTATGCCATATCCGCCAGGTCTGTTTTGAGGATGAAATAAAATATGTGTATCTAAAGAACAAAACGTTTCGGCCAATTGATGGTACGAGGTCTAACAGGGAGGATACGCAATATGTTTAGACAACTCTGCGCTGTGCATTGTAATATTTGCATGTACGGAAAGAAACAAAATAGTTCCACATGCACTAATACAGTATTATAAAGACGCAAATTGTATAAACTAAAGGCATAAATTGTAACAGAATGCGCAGTGATGAAATGTGAATATAAAAATACTTACATAAAAATTTCCTTATGAATATAGCTGAAAGCAAGGTATTAAATTAAAGCAAGGCATAGATTTATTATCAAAACGCAAATTAAAAAATTGTAGCAGAATATGCAGTGATAAAATGTGGACGTGATAACATTTACGTAAACATTTCCACAGAACTGCACTTAAAAGCAAGGCATAAAATTACCTATAAATTAATATATTTGTAAAACAGAACAGTGTAGTTGCACAAAAGTAACGTGATAAGTATGTGGATGGAGATAAATCCTACAACGAAGCTATACATTAATGAGTAATTGCAGAAATCTTAAAATTATGTTCAGTAAGCAATACATGTCTATAAAACATGAGGTAGTACTATACACGCAGGGGGAAAGTACATAATAAAATGCAAATATTCGTAGATGAAGTAGTAGCGAATTATTTGAGGCTGTCAACTATACTCTTAACAATGGCAATACAGTGTCTTATGCAACTGAGCGCATATTTAGTGTTGCTGGTCTTCCTCACCAATGTCTGACGGTGGATCATAGAGGGTCTTTTCAAATTATAGTTTTTGGTACACGTGCAGTCGAACAAATAATAATAAGCATCGGCGACGCGGATGCAGAAGCCATTATTTCTGAGGCCGAAACGATTTAAAATAGGAAACCATTCTCTGTTAGGTGCTGGGTAAATTGCGAAGAGCCACTAATTAAGTCTTGGTCCACATCAGGAAACATACCGTGAAGTCGTCTGCCTGAAATGGCCACGTTCCAATAGAGTTCAGTACTGGGTGGATATGAAGAAAAGGTACATTCAGTGAATTTTGAGCATATTTTTAACTAATCTATTTTTATCGTTAGTTCTGCTCTTCGCAATTTCGTCAGCTGTTTCATTACTAAAGATCCCAGTTGTGATGGTAAGCCCTCACTCTTTTCACTCCGAATTCCATTTCGAGAGTGGCAACGGACTTTGGCTAAATAGATTATTAAATCGACCGTTTGAAGTTCACTTGCTGTCTTCTTCCCCTCGCTTCACCTTGAGGTGTGTTCAGTGAAAGCGTGATTGAAGGCTGAAAGACACGTCAGGTAATTTTTCTTCCAAGGCCATTCGGCACCGCCATGTCCGTGCTTCTTCATGTGACTTTTATCTTTCGTACCTGTCAGCGAGTATGGTAATTCTGTAAAAATAGCCCGGTGTTTTTCATTGTTATCAAGTTCTATTGTTTCCTGCTAGCATGGTAACGAAATGTAATTAGTGAATTTTGCGATGTGTTCAAGATTTTCACCTGATCAGATCTTTTCATCAAAGGCCATTACCACTGATATGCCCTCTTGCATCATGTGATTTTTAGCCTTCATAACTGTGTACGAGAAGGGCAACTATGCAAAAAATATTTGGACACTTTTTATTCATACCAAATACTAAATTCTCCTGCTAGCAATCGATGCAATGTATCCTGCTGCTAGCAATGGATCGAAATTGAACTAGTGAATTAAATGAACTTACAGATTTTCATTTATCCTTTTTGTGAAGCTCTAGAAGAACTCGCGAATGTTAGTTACCGTGTATCCTTTAGTGGGTAATTATTTCACAAGACACACTCTTTTACTCTACATGCTACTTTTATTTATACGCACAAAATATATCACCAATCGCATACACATTTATATCTACAGCCTACTCATAACACAGTTACTGGCATTCCAGTCATTTTCTTATTACTGCGCGCGCTTCGATGCTTTGCATAGTGCCAGCTTTAAGTCCGATTATGATATACCACATCGATAGTTCTAGATATACCCCATTAGTGTAACTGATGTTATGTAGGTTTCTTGTGACCAAATATTTTCAATATATCTGCTACAGTTCTAAGGTTGAAAAAAACGTTTTTTAGCTTTCCATTAGGTATAGTGGTTAGGGGAACCGACCACCTTTGGTCTCGCAGACGGTTACCCTAACGATATCGATATCGATATTAAGTAGATGTCGATGGGCACGGGTTCGAATCTCGGAGAAGGTATAGCTGTAACTGTACGTTCCTTCATAGGAGGCAGCGATAGCCCCTATTAGGTGCCTCTACAATGAAATTTCCAGCCATTCGGACCTTAGGAGTGGCCACTGTCGAATAGGCATGTGCCTTGCATTAGAAAAAAAATAAAAATGAACGTTTTTCACAGGTAAAATATGAGTCGAATGTATTTGGATAAGTTAATGGTCCTGTTTTTTAATCTTAGGCTATTAAGGCACACCAGTATATTACCTACATCTTTCATTCGGGTTATTGCTGCAGCAGGGCAGAAAATTAATTAGCATTTTGCCGCCATCACTCTCAGCTTTTAAGTATTTTTGATACTCTCTTCCTTTTGCCTTATTACGGGCTTAATTATTAACACCATTGTGAGCTTTTACTCATTGTAGCTTTGTTCTTAGACTTCCAGGAAGCAATAGCTGCTGTGTTTAAATTTTCCTAACTAGAAAGTGTCTGCTGCGCCATCCTTGAACAGCCCGAAAATTTGGCATACCTTTTCATTTGTAAAAAATCTCCAGATTGTTCCAAAGTTGATTGCGTCAATATGTAAGCACTACAAATATCATTTCAAAGGTATTCCTTCCTTAGGAATACTCTAAGTGTTCTTCGCTATAATTTAATAAATTCAAATCCATCCTAGAATTATGAAAATGAATACTTAGATAACAGATGTATTCTTTTCAAAGTATCTTTGTAAACAGAAGTAAGGTTAAGGTTGTAAATACAAAAAATATTAAATTTCATTTTGAACATATTTTTAACTAATCTATTTGTACTTTTAAAATGCAATACACGTTATAAGCACTATTAACATTCATGGAAAGTGACAAGCCACAACAATACATGTTCACGGAAATCATTTTTCAGCAATATGTTTGATACTATGGAAAACTTCTGCAGGTAGTGACCATAAAATGGAAAAGTGTGCATTCGTATAGAAGTATGATGCTTCCAAATATAAATAAATTTTTTTAAACCATTCAATTCAGGATTCGTTCCGTTAAAATGTCCTCCAGTTCCCTTGGCAACAGTTTCCAAGATTCAGTAGCCATTTCGTCATTTGATATTACTAAATGAGGCACTATATGTTATTATTATTAGCGAGAAATATAGATACATGAAAAACATCACCGATCAGCCCCCAGCAGTAATAATATTTTTTTTAGCATTCCATGAATAACCGAAGACGAAGTTACGAATTGCCAATTTATCATCTGGTTTTAGATCAGTATTTAAAGAAACATGTCAGGTAGTACTGCACTAGTTAATCAAATTTAACGAGTTCCTTTGTTCTGTTTATGATTTAAATATTAAGAGTCTCGATTTCTCAACAATACACATACATTTGTGAATTAGAGAGACTCTAATGGAACTTTAAAAATACTGCTATCAGTATCCATTAAATATTTAAAAAAGAATACATGTATCAATATTCATTCTCAGCCTCTCATTAATAACTGTCACGATCGAAATCTAAACTGAGTATCGCGTGTCATTAAATCTATTCGAATCGACAAGCTATAATTAATTACCTGTCGCTCTTTTTAGTTCCGTCTAACGATTGAGACGAAACATGGCGCCCAATTTTCCAATGGCCAGCTCGGAGGAAAAGGGCAAAGGAAAAATAATAAAAAGAAAGAACTACAACTCTACCAATCTCCAAACAGCTCCATCTATCGGGCGTCGGGTATGACTCCTTCGCTCTTTCTTTCTGTAACCCTTGACTCGGCAACGAACAAAAGAAACAGTTGCCTTGGAAGGAGGAGCTTCCTTAGGCTGGTCTTGATTGATAGCACGATATAACGGGTAATTGATCAATTGTCGGTCTTTAGGACGTTCTGGCCGATTGGGTTTTGGACAGAAGGCCCTTTTGTGTTGGCCCTGTTTCTGTTCTTTCCTCCCGGAGCTAAATAGCCGACGGTGACGTGAGGATTATTTATAGTTTGCGTAGATATCGATGGGCATGATCCCCAGAGTGGACTGGAGACCATTTCGAAGAATGGATTTCTTTCTGTCTGAAAGGGTTAAAAAATCCCTACATATATCTTTCTCATTGCTAGCACAAATGACGTTTAGTTAGTTCTCAGAGATAAATATTCCAATTATTTCCGTAGCTTGCATTAGTTACAGAAATAAGAGTCAGATGATAAGAAATAATAGTTTTGTTATTTTTCAGATGTTCAAATTTGAGAAGCAGCTTTATGGAGCGAAAGTGTGTGATATCTTCGAAAACATCTGGGGACCTTTATTTTACTTGAAACGGCAAATGTTTAAAGATTTGAATGTTTTAAACCAAGAGAAGTTGTATAAGTCATTTTAAGATTCTTCCTCGTGCAACTTGAACAAGAATCCGTAGACTCAGAATGCGTTAGAATAATCGTCTTCTCAAAACAAAAAGCTCCCACATTAGTTTGAAGGAATAAGATGGTAGGCTACGTAATATTACGGTCTTTAAGGATATCTTTGGTTATTCGCTCTGGTGGCAAAATATGATACTCAGTCATATAAAGAACTGTTTTACTTTTTTTGAAAAGCACGAGAGCATAAATGTTTAGCTAATCATTCCAATAATATCAAAATAAGTCTAAATTATATTGATTTCAAGTACACTCTTACCGTAATTATTCGCTAATTTAACGCAAAATACCAATACTTGAATGACAAATATAATATTTCTTTATATTTAATAGCTTCTATTTATCAAATTAATGCTTCATTTATTGGAAACAGATACATCGGTTAACTTATTATTCTACTTAATATGTTTTATTACAAGTGTATAATACTTTCCTAAGCTTTATAATCTGTTGAGATTAATCGGTTATTTTATCGCGCAAACCTATTGGTCTAAAATACGGAATACTAATCCAGACTATGGTTTTATTTTTTAATCTTTCATCTGTATCTGAACTAATGGTTCATTTATTTACCATCTCTGTAAGATTTCAGGTTACATGATGGATTTTCACCAATATCAATTTCAAGAGTGAATATTTTGGAGAATTCTATTTTTTTTACTCATAAAGAAGGGAACTTGCATATTCACAGAGACTGTACTTTATAAGGCATTTTCTTCCTTCATCTAGCATGCCTTTGTAGTCTAACTGTAACACACTCTGCCCGTATTCGAGGCGTCCAGGTTCGAGTACCGGTGAGGCACCGCCTATTATTTTACATCTCCTGCTTCAAAATCACTTAATGACTCTACAAATGGCGCCCGAAGTAAAAGGTGGGGGACAATAATTCGCCACCACGAGGATTTGACGACTGTGTCCCCTAATCCCCTGCCGCCATATAAAAGGAGGTGTAGATAAGGTATATTCTCTCTCCTTCCAGCAATGTTTTGTGGTGTAACGGCAACACACTCGGCATGTATTCCCGAACCTCAGGTTCGAATCCCTACGAAGGCAATGCACCTTTTTCACATCTCCTGTTTCAAAATAACCTAATGCCTCTACAATTTCTATTTGTTCATCTTTGTTTAAATGTTTTATTTCAGTTTATATACAATATACTTTATTTCAAATAAATACAAATATACTTTATTTCTTGGTACTTTGTTCCAACTCAAACCAAAAGTGGCGCTATAGTCGGTTTGAGAAACGCTTTAATGATATTAACACATTAAAGACGGGGGATCTTGATGAAAGTATGCTAGGTAATGTGGCGACCGCTTCGCCTCGTTTTTCGTCCTAGAGCGGCGATATTTTGTGTAATCATGAAAAAATTTAGACTTAAAAAAGTTTATTTAAACTCTTAAAACTGCAAGAAATATTAAAAAAGAACTAAACACTAATTACAAAAACAAAACAACAACAAAAAAAAAAACAAAAAAAAAAAAAAAAGCTTTGAAGTCCATGTTTATGAGAAGAATCTAGTATTTTTTTTGAGTGTGATAATGTTGATAACACTCGCCACGGTGAAGAGGTGCATTGCAAAGCTCGCATTTGAAGCAAGTCAACTTTCTTTTTTTATGTGCCGCGCAAACTACGTATTTTCGTTGAGCATATAGCTTTTTGCCTTTATTTTCTATCAGAATTAATTTATGTTTTTTGATGTCTAGCCAAAAACGTCCAGGCGGATCAATTTTACATCATGGAGTCCGTGGTAACGAGTTCGATGTACCAGGTTGTGGCTCTTCAATGTCCATCAAATCGTCTGCATATATATCTTTATTTTCACGTGAAACCATATTGAAGGATTTCAAAACATACTATAAAGTGGCGCATGGATTGCGCAAGCACAATCCATGCGCTAGCTACAGTCGAGATTTAAATGCGCAAGCTATAGTCGAGATAAATCGTAGTACTACGACTCCTGCCTTTAAGCTACAGTCGAGATAAATCGTAGTACTACGAACTCCCGCGTTTAAGCTACAGCCGAGATAAATCGTAGTACTACGACTCCCGCCTTTAAGCTACAGTCGAGATAAATCGTAATACTACGACTCCCGCCTTTAATGTGTTAATATAAATATATTAATATAAATTAATGTATAAAAGAAAGAAATAATACAGATGTAACAGATAGGCTGGAAAAAATCACCTTGTATGTTGAAACAAGTGTCTCAGCAGTCAACGAGACGATGGATACCCTGGGTAAAGAGGCTCCGGGGTTGGTTGTAGAACCAATTTTCAACGACAGCTTGGACCTCATTATCGTCAGCAAATCGCCGTCTCTTCAGAGATTTCTTGAGTGGACCGAAGATGTGATAGTCACACGGCAAGAGGTCCTGGCTGTAAGGGGGATGTTCAAGAACCTCCCAGCGGAATTGTCGTAACAATGTTTGGCCTGCCCATCCACATGAAGAATAGCATTATCATGCAAAAAGATAAACTCCCCGTGACAGCATGTCACGCCGGCGGCTCTTGATATTCTGTCTCAGTTTCTGCAATGTGGCACAGTAAGTGGCAGCAGTGACAGTTGTGCCCGTAGGCAGCCATTTAAACTGTAGTGGGCCATCGAAGTCAAAGAAGCACGTTAACATGACTTTACCAGCTTTAGTGGACGTGCGAGGCTTCTGCATGGGAATGAAGAACATCGTCATTCCATACTCATGCTTTTGGTGGCTGGATCAAAGTGATGGCACCATGTTTCATCAGCTGCAATGATCCTTGAAAGGTTCGTGGTACCGCATAAGGTGTGGCGTGGAAACAGACATGCGAAGAATCTTCTGCTTCTCTGTCAAATGTTTTGCACCAAACCTTAAGGTGCAGCAACCTTTCACGCATAATTGTGTGCACACTTCCTATGCCCTTAGCTATTTCATCCACTATCTCTCTAGTGATGATTCGCTGACTCATTTTCACCAGACGGTCCACAGCTGCAACTGTTTCCTGGATGATCACCACATGCGTTTGACCAGGTCGTGGCCTGTCATCAGTACTGCTTCTTCCACTATGAAAATCCCTATACCATAGGAATACCGATCTGCGTTTCATACACTCCCTGACCCTCACAATTTGCATTCAACAATAGATTTCAGAAGTGCACACATTTTCTGCTGTTAAAAATTGTATGATCGCGTGTTGTCATTGCTTGGAGGCATCCATGCTTTTTAACGTGTTCCAACGCTATAACACACGCATCTGGAAATACTGACAATATCGCATGTACTCCCAGCACTCTGAGCCCCCTACAGGGGCATGCGAATCTCTTCAAATTGCGAAGGTATTACAGAAATGCCACTTTCATTTGAACGACCCTTATATATTATTCTCTTACTTTTTGTGCTTCGTAAGACACAGTTTCGTCTGTACCTGTATCGATCATCCATACTCAAGTTAATTATATGGCAGGATATGTACATGAAGTCCACAGAATTGAGTGAAGAACATAACGTTTGTCTTTTCTTTAGACATAACAAGTAAGAAGTTTGCTGTCGGTCAATATGAAGCATGATAATACATATATCAGTATACATATAATCACATAAAACGTTAAAGTATACAATTCTTGTAGTACAGAGAATTAGGCAGTGATTTTGCTGCGACATGAGAAACAGATCTACATTGAACATCTTTTCAGACAAATGTATCAACAGCTTCCATCAGCAGGCACTTGAAATTTACAAAGCTGCGATTCGAAGCATTAGTGCATGGTAGATATTGACAATTCTCGCATCTACCTTACTCCAGTCAGCTTAATCCAGTCAGTTACCCGTCTTTGCATTTTAGTTTTAACTAAAGCTAAAATACAGATACAGTAAAGAAGCTAAATTTTAGAAGCGATTATTTATGTGGGAGCACTAAATTTGAGAAATATTAGCAGATGCCGTGTCTCTAAATACCGAAACTCGAAAATTGCAGTACACAACAAAATAATATTGCCTTGGTTATCGTCATTTGCATCAATTAAAATCCCACTTTTATGTCCTTTTATGGCCGCTCAGACGGTATAGTGGTTAGAGGAGCCTACTGTGGTTACCTTAGGATTCGGGTTCGAACCCCAGAACTGCAAATGCCTGTCCCTTCATAGAAGGCAATGATGACTGCTCATTAGATGCTTCAGCAATAAAATGACCACCACTTCTCGTCTCAGAAACGGCCAATGCTGAATAGGCAAGAGCCCATCATTGGTTAAAAAAATGCTTTTTTGTATGGTTATCTCTAAACGAAGTAACAACTTTTACAACCATACATTCGAAACTTCAGCAGACTTGCTGGTGATAAACAAAGTTAAAGAATAATATGAATAATTTTCACGCACTTCTTTTAATTTAGAAAGGACATAAAATGTGTTAAGTGTAGCAGTTAATTATTAAGCAGTAAGATTAACATTTTAACATACTTAAATTAGAGCATTTATAATGACATATATTTTAAGAACTCCTTCCTCAATTTAAATCCTTTAAATATGTGCTACTTCTGAATATGTATATCCACATACCAGAAACAGAAATAAACTTATAACATCACGCGATAAAATCTTACTTTAGTTTTAAAGCAAGATCCATCAAAACACATATGAAATGGGGCATTATTTTTACACACAATGCGTTATATTGCGTGTCCGTATTTTCAGATGATCCAAAATGCTTTTTGATTTCTAAGAAGCTGTAAATGGTGCGGAACACGAAGTAAAACCTTTACAAATTCCAACCAGGAGAAAGAACGGTAAATAAAGGTTCTATTATTTTTTTAGAAAGCCATTAAGGTATTAGTCCTCGCAGAGAATTTTTTGAAATCTTTCGAATATTACAAAATATTTTTCCGAAGAATTTCAGCTATAATCAACTTTATAAAATGTAACATATAGCATCTGCTTCAATCTTATTATATTAAGCCCTTTTGGAATTGTTTATCAAATTCTCTTAGACATGATATATTCTGAAGATATTTGCAAAGTTTACATTATATATTAAATATATATGCATATTTAAAATATTTCAAGAAACATTTTAAGACCCAAAGTAATGTGTTTGTTGAATGCGTTGTTTCTTAATGTTATTCGAAAATTTATTCACTCCATATATATTATTGAAAAGCGATATATACAGGGCGATCTTAAAAGATGCAGATGCACTGAATATCTTAAGCAACAAGAATTTTAAAGGCATGGTTGAAGTACTTTTTTGGTTAGAGAGCTTTCACTGTCTTGTAATAATACAGATTTCAATGTTATATTGAAGTTATTCCGAGCTGCATCTCTTCACCTTTAAGTCATGAGTCGCAACAACTCTTGCAATGCGTCGTTTAAGATCATTCAGATATGAGGAAGAGAGAGAATAAAAACTGTCTTTGGTGTAGCGCCACAAGTAGTAGTCGTAAGGTGTTAAATACAAGTATTTTAGGGGCGAATAGTAAACACCAATACTCGGTTTATTGATGGCCATTTCAACGGCGAGGCAGATTTTCATTTAAGTACGATTTAAATTAATAACATACTTTGTTTCCGTATATTGAAAGAGCATTTTTCCTGATGAGCAGTCACATTATTTGATTAGCATCAAGAGCCTAGCCTGATTCTGAGTCGAGAAAACAAAAGAAAATATGAGATCGTAAAATTAAAGACTTTCTCTGTAACATTGTATTAAATGCTTCCTGATAGACACACAGGTTTCTTGTTTTCCAAGCATTTAATTTTACAAATTTTCTTAGTCTGACTCTATATTACTAATGGAGTGTGTAAATTTGGTCACCATATTTCTAAATAATAATCCTTGGTAGTCTAGGACTTAGAAGTGGCTAAACATACTATTGGGCTCCAGCATTTTGAAGGTTGTTTGAACTTGTTTGGCCTATTACCGACTAACTAGCTAAAGCTGAGGCATTCTTACAGCTTGCATTCATTTTGGTTCCTGATTGTTAAATGCGCTCTATGTACAGCAGACTCATACTTTTCCTTAAGCATATATATATTCGCGTCTTGTTCATAAAATAAATAGTTCTTCATCTGGGGAAATGACCTCTTATAATCTTCAAACGTGACTTCTTATAATAACAAAGAAGTCTAGATTTCCTGATTGGAGTGAGTCAGATTTCCTGATTGGAGTGAGCCAGATTTTTGATTACTTTGCAAGAAACCGAGAACCGCAAGACATTTCCTAAAATTTCCGAATGAGATGTAGAGATACGTAATTATAAGTCAAATTTTTATTTTGGCATGAACATTTCAATAATTTACTGAATAAAACTTGCAGATTATGCACAAGTAGTGTTCAGATTAACACTATATCATTGTTAGTCGCAAAGAAATGATCCAATATAATTAATTAATAATTAAAATCAATTCATAGAAGTTTCTGAGTATTTTATCATTTTTACGCTTTCTTCTTCATATCAACAGAATCAAGTTCAATTTGTGAAAAAAAAAAACAAATATCTGAATTTATAATAAATGTTTACATACGTTTTGATTATAAGACTTTTAAATAACAAGGCTCTTAAACAAAAACGAAATTACAAAGTGAACCAAAAGTGCGTTAACAATTGAAAATTCAGTAATTAACGGAATAATGCAGATAGAAAGGTAAAAAATTGCCGCACATACTTGAAATGACACTTGAGTTTATTGAAAGAAAACAAAAAGGCAAAAAAAGCCAAAATATGGGTCTGGGAAGCAAAATGTCAGTAACGCCGTATCAGAAATCAGAATCGTGTATAAAATGAGCTCTAATTAGAAAGAAAATCTGTCCCTTCACGACTTGATCAATTTTCTATCCTCACCTCCGGATGTTTGGTCACGGTGTAATGGGGATTTATCACATCAATCGTGAGCGGACAAATTTCCTTCGAGAAAATGCGTGGTTCTGCTTTTCAAACTGTCAGTGTGACGAGTGTAGATATGTTTAAGTATAGCGTCATCCCTAGTCTAGCTGATAAAGACCTGTTGGAAAGTATGACTTTTATGCAGGATGGCACTCCACTCTATATTGCTATACTTGTGAAATATCTGTTGCACACATCGTTTGGTAAGGATCGCGTGCTGAGCTGTCACTTCCATCATGCTTGACCTCTCAGGTCCCCAGATTTCAATCCGTGTGCTTATTGTTTGTGGGTTTGCCTGAAATCGCAAGTCTACCGCCAACGTCCTGTGTTTAATCAGTGCTTTATGACTACCTTCAAATACAAATGACAACTTCAAATACTTCAAAACGTTTATGACAACGTCAAATAATTCGAACATTCAAATTAAGCAAATATTTGTTTTATAGAAATATTAAACCTAATTGAGATCGGTTTAATAGAACAGCTGTATAAAATCTAGCTCGAAGTAGCCTGGTACTTGATCTTCCTTTCCAGAGGACAAATCAGATCGATGATATTTTGCGGAAACGTCTTTTAACTAGAACAAAATGAAACTGACCAATGAAACAAAGTAAGCAAAACCTCATCTTATATTGTAAGGAATAGAAAGGAAATATTTAAAATTACAAGATGTGCAAAACGTTTTTCCAAAATCAGTTTTTGGGAAAACGATTAAGTTATGTAAATATGACAAAGCCCAAGAGGGTCATCTGCTTAAAGGAAGTGATTCCTCCATTAAGACATCTTAAGAAAATCTGGCTCATAAAGTTTTGATGACTACATAAATCTTTAAGGAAACCTGGCTTACAAAATGCCTAAGACCTTTAGAATAATTTATGTTAATTAAAGTTAAAAGAATGGCTAAGCTATCTGAAAATATCTTATCAAAATTGCTTCGAGATCCTTAGCAATTCATTTATATACAAAATTCCAGATCTTCGTATCTTAAAAATTGTAGTCTACATGGGAGGTTTGTATGTTGATTAATTGAGATTTGAGATCTAAATAATTAATAATTCTGTATCAGAAACTGTTGCACTTCGAATCAAACCACGCCCTAAGAAACTCCTTAATGCCTACTTCAGAATAGGAAGGGTAACGGACGGACACTTTTGAAGCCAATTCGTGACTCTCCTCTCAACTACCTGTTCTCTCACACGAGAAGAATGGGCCTTGATGGATGACTCCCATATTCGGACAAAAACCCACACTACTGAAATTGGGAGTTCCTGCTCTCGAGCGAAAATCGATGTGAGCAAGGCAGCGTAATGAAACGAGGGGCGATTACGATTAATCGAATTGGCAAAGGGTTGCTCGAGAAAACGCGCAGAATTGCGGTCGAAATGAAGCTCCTGTTAAGGAATGTATTACAAGAAGAGAATGATACAAGAGAATAAAGAAATAGATCTTGTGCTGAAATGGTCGTTTGAAGAAGGATCAGAGAATGGATGTAGTTTGCGAATACTTTCAACTGAGTCAGATTTAAAGAAATTTTAAATTAAGTTTTTGCAACTTTTTCAGACTAACTTTATTATTATATCTCCATTTACCTGTATCTCTCATTTACTTTACAAAACCAATGTGAGAAATTACATCTTCCCGTAAGTGCTTTCATAGTACAAATGGTTAACACCACCAATTAAAATTCTTCATGCATCATGATTCAGAAAGATATGATATTCTCTACATGGGAATTTGAATAAAAATATAAGAAAGTTTATCTCGGCTCCGCCTATGCGCCTAGATTCGGTCGACTGGCTCTTTTTCTCTCCCCAGTTAGCCTTATATAGGAGAATGTATGATATGATCTCCTTTCTGCTTCCGTGGTCTCGTGGAATTAGTGGTAGTAGTTAGTACGTCCATTTAGCATTTGGAAGATTCGTGGTTTGAAGCCTGGCGAGAGCATAGTTGATTCGTAACGTTTCATATTCCGAAAAAGTAACCAGAATCAACGACGGATTTGTAATTTTTTTAGAACATAGTTATTTAAACATGATAACTCTAATATCATGCATATCATCAAGGCAAAACAAGAAATATTTGAATATTTGTATCTTAATTTAAGCAATATTTGGTCAGAGAACTTTTTTCACTTATACATCTTGTTGTCTTTTTTTCTAAAATATTCATTTTCTGTGCTCTGCTATATAATCTACACACCATTATAATCATTAAATTTTTAATATAGCCAGTATAGTAAAATAAGAATTAAATCGATGTGATGAGAAATATATGCTGTCAAATGATGAGTTTAAAGCTCCTTTTCGACACTCTTTGCGAAACTCACATAGAGGGATATCAGACAGAAAAGCGCAGGTTTGAAGACGTTCAAACATCTACTTTTGTTAGTTACTTTAGGAATATATTTTATTTAAAAAAGAAAAAAAAGTATTTTGCTTTACTGTATAGAATCATTAAGCGAAGGGAATGCTCTCGCCGAGATTCGAACCCCGGACTTCCCAAATAAAGGCATCTAGTGTGCTTACAGTTACATTGCGAAGGCATGCGGAAGAAAATACCTTTAATAATAATATGTATGTATGCGAGGAATAACTCCATCATTCATTCTCACTTCTTGAAAATAATGGGAATCAGTATAAGAGAGAAGAAAACTTTGCCTTCAAGGATTATACTCATCTATTACGTTTCGTAAATACGCATGCATGTTCGAATAACGCATGCGTGTGTGTTCTCATAGTCACTCTTGCCATATGGAGATGATAAGGGCCATATTTTATAAACAGTTAATAAATGAGTGTGTGTGATTATGGCAAAGCCTCGAGGGCTATTTGCCTAAGAGGAGGGATGCCTTCGTGGAGGACTTTCTAAGGGAAACTGGCTCGTATACACGTTACACATGGGGAAAACCACGAAAACGGCCATGCAGCCAGCCCGTTCGTGGAATTCGAACCTCGGACCGAACTACCAGTGTTCAGCGACTTTACCGCTCGGCCGCTGGTGGGCCCAGTTAATAAATGATATTCACTGGAAGGTTCATTTTCAGAACAATTTTTGTAATAAATTATACTATTAATCTATTAAACTTTCTGGCAAATTAAAGTTGAAAAATCAAATATAGCCTTGCCGAGATTCGAACAACATATCTTCTATTGCTAGTTAGATCTGACAGTTATTTACACCACAACAATCCACGCAGAAAAATAATACTTAACTCCCTACATTTTTCTCCATTCACAAGCCTGCTAAGGTGAGCCACGACAACTAAACAGATTTCATTTGTCATCAACCTCCTAACTCAGTTTAAGCATTCACAATTTCATTTAAGTAGGCTTTCTCATCCATTTCTGAGTTTAATAAATCCTTAGAAACTATTCTTTTATATTTATGTGCATAAATTTAGAATTTTCGTAAATCATTCATCTTTCTCATAATTTTCTTTAACTAGTTCATTATTTCTAAGAATATATAATGTAAACCATTGCATACGGAAGTATTTTTGACATTTTCCTCTAAATAAACATTCCAGATGATCTAGCTCAACTACTATCTGCCTATACTTGTTTCTTCACAGAAATAAAAGCAAAAATCTACGCATTTCTCCTTCTCATATAAGTGTCTTCTCTGTTGCTCTTAAATTACACAAATGATTCAATAAAAAAAAACTCGGCTGTATTTCCAAACATTTTTCAAAATAAGGTAGATCATTTTATGAAACAATTTCAGCATTGAGGTAGAAGGTTTTGCAACCAAAAATGTAACCTCTAATATATAACTTGGACACAAAAATTCCAAGCAGCAAAATGTTCATGATGTTTCCATAAGTTGAATACGAAGCTATTCATACATTTACGTGCAAAATTAGAAGAAGAATTTTAGCTCCTAGTTTGAAGGGAAACTTTACCAGATATGAAACTTATAGTCATCAAAGTGAGCACATTTTGTTCTGCAGTTTCTCTCTAAATCGTAGGGGAAAATATTCAGATTTTCTTCGAAATATGAGTTGAAAAGTATTTTAAGTTAGTAAAATTTCGTCATTTACATTTTAGCGAAATTTTTCCTTTAATTGTCTAAACATATTCTATTTAATTCGAGAAAATATTATGCATATTATATACTAAGTGAGATGAATTGCTACAAGGAAGACTACGAAAAGTTAAAATTTTTTTTTCTGAAAACTCTTTAACCTCATTGTTCAAATTGTTTTTGTGAATTCTTCGACTTTACTTTGAGGAAATCTCTAACTGGAAGTACATATCTAAAATCAACATCTGAATGGTAATTCTACGACTACGTATGTACTAGTATTGAACTTCTTGCTATCTTCATTAGCAATCTGGTGAATATCTAAACACCTGAAAAAGAATAATCGCTGCTAATTGTATTAATTAAGCAGAAAAAAAATACAATTTTTATTCTTTCAGATTTCTATAGCACTTTAACCGTAGCTAACTGAAATATAAAATTTGACATATTTAAATTTTTTTGAAGCCAAACAAAATTTATCGAGGCTCTTGTGTTTATCAAGGTATAGTATACCTCGTAAGCAATTCGTTTTGATATGAAATGGACATCTTATTGAACTACAGACGAAACTTCATAAAAGTCATCTTTTCGACAAAGGATTATATTATTGATAAAAGACAGAAAAATATTTGCATTTCAATCTATTAATTTATCTTCATATCGCATTCATACAGTTTTAATTATTATTTGTATGTCTTCTATTATAACTTCAATCTTCCATTATAACACAAGCTCACATTAATATACACAATATATAGAAGCTTACGTTGCGTTGATTTATGCTTCTATGTATTCTTATCTAATTTCATACGAAAATAATATAATTTATATTTTAATACTAAAAAAATATGAAATAGTTCCATAAAAATTCCTTATTTGTTTCAAATAGCTATTTTTTCAAAAGGGAAAAGAATAAATTCTATGTACAAATAAATTCCATGCAACGATTTCTTGTTATTTGTAAATATCAGTCATAAAGTTAATTATATTCCTGCTTTTACACATGAAAATGAAAAAAGTTATCATATTCTTAACTCGAAAGACAAGTAAACGCTCTTTTAATAGTATAAAAGTACTGTACTTAAATATCCTATGCGCAACACAGATTCATGGCACAGATGGCTTCTTTTCCTCATTCCCCTTTGTTGAACCACTTGCCATGCTGCTTCGTCGTGAGGGTCTACACATAAAACTGCTGAAATGATACACAAGCCTTCTCAGTACGGCATCGTTATCCTCCTGTGAGCATCTGCTGGTTTCTCATCTTCAGTACTCAAAAAGGGGATAAATGTTCTGAATTTTCCTTGGCGCATGCTTTCCAAATGAGCTGCCATTTTAGTTTTTGTTGTTGATATCACATTTCCTTCAGATCGACGATTTTGCACCTGCTGTTACTTTGAGCTGTAAAGCTTTGCTTACCGATACAGTCAAGCTTTATGCTTTTACAGTTATTATACAAAGTTTATTTTTTACCTTTTGTCAAATATAACAATATATATTTATAGTATCACAATTTTTTTAAATTTTAACAATATAAATATTCAAAGTATTTTCGCGCAATATGCTGCTGAAAATTGAACATTATAGACAAAAAGTAAGAAATTTAGAACCTACTTTGCATAAAGACCTACAAAACTGAAATTCAGTACCAATAAATTTCAGAATAGCCTATAAAGATACAAAATAAGAATTAAAGAAATGTGAAATTAAAATTTAAAACTTATTAAAAACTGAAAATACATATCAAAACCAGAATTGAATTCCTCTCTTTTTTTCCTTTTTCTGAATTTGGTATATATTTTTGTATTCCTTGTCTTTTTTATTCTTTGTTTTTCTGATTTTTTTTTTATAATTTAAGATTTTTATAATTTTAGGTTTTAATTTCACATTTCTTTAATTCTTATTTTGTGTATTTATAGGCTATTTTAAAATTTATTGGAATTCAATTTCACCTTTTTTTTTTTGTCTTTGTGTAACTATTACGATCGATTCATTCAAGAAACTCTTAAACAATGAAAAAGGACGTTTATTACAACTAGACGTTGACTATATGAAGTCAATTCATGAAATATAATTATTATCATGAAACTCAATTATATACGAAATAATATGTTCTTAATGTTCTGATCACCCATAATGTAGTATATTATATTTCAAAGATCTATGTTTTGTATCTTTCTGAAAAGCGTTTTTATATAAATGGCATTTAATAATTTGGTTGCAACTATGTTATATTCATCATTATATTCTTCAGAGAAATATTGTTAAGCATTGTAGTTTTGTATCTTTGTCTAAATCTGTATTATGTAATAACGTTTTCAAAATTGTATAATACTTGTCTATATTGTATATAATAAAGAGTTTTGGCGAGGCTAATAAATCTCTTTTGGACAGGGGGACAGAAGTCCACCTTTTTATTGGCAATCGTTTTATCTCGAAATTCTAAGACTAAATTCTTTAGCTAATTGGCTTTCAGGTGATACCTCACAAATGAGGTGGGGACCTTGATCCATTCCTTGTTGTAAAATAGGTTTTAAATTTCTTACTTTTTGTCTTATACACACCTACATATATATATTACCAAAAGATAGTGATTAAGCAGTTGAATTATTTCATTCACGTTTTATTTTCTTATTTTCTTTTTCATATTTAATTCAAATTCATTAAATTGAATTAACTGGCTCAGTTACTTTTATTTTAATTTATCCAAATTTTAGGAAATTGCCTTTTTAAAAATTTATTTTAATTGTCATTCCTCTTTCTCATTTTAGACTATTAGCTTTCCAATTTTTATATGGTTTATTTTTCGCTTCTCCTCATTCTGGAAAGTTTCATGTTTTAATAATTATTAAAAAATTCTAATTTATTTTTAGTAAATTTCTTCTAAATAAATTTGTTTCGTGAAAAATGTTTGAGTTAAAATCTATTTACTTTTGATTTATAAAGTTTTTAGCTTTTAAATTTTCTTTGATTCGGAATTTATTTAATACTTATGTAGCACATTGCTTTTAATTTACCCGTAGGTTATTATGTTTTCTTACTTCGAGCAAAATTCTCTTTATACTGTTTACGTTAACAGTAAATGTTGTTTTAGGGTCACATCGGATCAGATCCTTTCTTGATGATTAAGCAAAATTTAAAAAAAAATTACCTTATTGCACTTTTAAAAACCTGTAATTAATAATTTTAATTACATTAAATTTTATTTGACGCTTTCTTTTGAATTATTTGAAGAATTCAGTATCATCTAGGTATAATTCAGACCCGTGGCTTAGTTGAAAATTCTATGGCTGCTTTTTGAAAATGAGAAAGGAATTTTGAATATTATTTTTATAGATTAAAATTATATTAATTAATTTTATTACGTTATTTTACTAATTTGTTTTTGTTTCTATCTGGATGGGTACTTCTTGTTAGACTGTTTTTCTGACTTAATGTTTTATTTTTTATTTACTTATTTAATTGATTTTTTGATTAATTTCGCAGCATACTGCGCAACTTTCATAATTTATTGCACACACACACACACACACACACACATGTATATATAATGTATATATAAATGCATGTATGTATGCATGCACATTTCTGTGTGTGTTTGTATATATATATAACAAGTAAAACATGGTATGGTAAAAATATGTAACTGCGAAACATACCTTCAAAGCTGAAATATTACTAAAAGTAATTTTATTGACAAAGAGGTTATCTTTTCGGAAAATGCAGAGTTAAAATTATAGTAATAATTTTTTTTAACTTTGAGGTTAGGTAGAGTAAAACTGCAGTAGGAAAAATTTAAAAAGAAGTTGCTGCTTATTTCATGAAAAAAAGGCTGCTTTTTCAGAGGGTATTAGCCTTTATCGATAAAATAATAATAACGAAATAACGATAATAACAAAAGTAATCTAACCGTGTTTCGTCTTCCTCTTCTCTTGAGTGATGTAGCATAGTAATATTTCAATTTAATTAATTCAAAGCAATTGTATTTCGAAGCTGACGAGAAAAATACCCTGAAACGATCCGATTTCAAGAAAAACAATTTTGAATAAAACATTCGAATAAAAATAGACCAAAATATTCAAACACCAAAAATAATCATTAAAATTAGCTCAAAAGTAAAACTTACATATTTACAATATGTATTAGAATCAACTTCGTCCTATGAAACACAAAATTAAAAAAATGTGACCAAAAACTCAAATTACCTTGCCAATATTTTCTCATCCTTGTCGTGTTTCCTTTTTCCTTAATTCATTTTGTGAATAGAAAGTTTGGAAGAATAGTTTTACATTGTTCAAGGTGTAAGGATCTTAAGTTTTACTAACGTTTATTTTATTTTAAATCTTTACTATCACTTCTTATTTTCTACTTCCGGCCAGAATTATAAGCGTTAACGTATTTATGCAAAGTTTGTCTGGCGAACGCCAAGTATTTAAGTTGTGGCTTTTTGCCAAGCGAGAGAGAGGAAGCAGTTAGTCGAAGCAGGCCGCTTACCTTAGAAGTTTTACTCAGTTGCTGGTTGCCTTCCAGGCCAGAGGTTTAATCCTCTTGATAACTTTAAACGTATTGTAGTGTTCACAGTTCTCTGTACTACATACGGCTTCCTGTTAATATAAGGCCAATCTTCCACGTTTATTATTTCAAAGTTAATAGTTTTATTTTTATATAAAGAGTATATTTTTATATAAAGTTAAGAGTTTAGTTTTATTTTTACGTTTAGACCACAAGTAGTGGGTCTTTGTATTCCGGAGTACGGAAGTTATTGTAAATAGAGAAAAATAAAGGGTTTTGTATACCCTTCTTGTGTATCCTGTCTACTTCCCACAGTTATTGAACATAGCTTTAGTAACCTCTCTGTTCCGAGTCAGGTCCTTGCATGTTCCCGAAGAAAGTAAGACGGAACATTGAACCTGATGGTGGCGCCCAACGAAGAAGAATAACCATGGCCGAGTTTCAAGAAAAACCTGTGCTGCCTGCAGAAGCGGCTCAGAATCCAGAAATGCCAGCTGCCGCCCTGGAAGGATTTGGTTACATCGTCCAGACCATGCGCGCTTCGATGAAACCAGAAGCAACATTTAATGGAAACTCACCGGTAACCAGTTTTTTGGAAAAATTGGATGACCACTTCATGCTCTACCCCGTGCACGAATTTCAAAAAGTTACCTTAGCTACCAGCGCTCTGAGGGGCCAAGTGCTTAATTGGTTCTAATGTATAGGCAGAAGTCTCTTGGATCAAGCAGGAAGTCCCACCCTATACTTACGAAAATTTCAAGACTGCCCTAGTTAAAGCCTTCCCTGTTGTAAGGGATCGTGCGAAATTAGAAACGGAACTTTTCAGTATATATCAACAAAGAATCGAAAATCTCTCAAGCTTTATTTTAAGAAAAATTCACGTCTTCAAACTCTTGTATGGAAACCGTCCGGATCCTGAGATAATTCAAGTGATTTTGCCGAGGTTACTGCCCCAAGTGCAAGACTTTATTGAATTAAGAAATCCGACTACACTGGAAAAGTTATTTGAGCTAGCAATCCAGTTTGAAAGTAGAAGAACGGCGGACATTGAAAGAAGACGCCAATATCAACAGCGAAACCAATTTGGTGCGCCAAGACTACAGCAAACTCAAGCACACGGCTACGGAAGCAAAGCGAATCAGTGGGCAAGGAAACCCGAACATTCAAAAACAGCCGGCGAACGTCGACAGTTCAATAGCAATCCAGAAAAAAAGTCTCAAGGCCAGTGGGAAAAGAAGGAAAGCACGGAAATGAAAAATAATTTAAACTAAAACGGATTTCTGCTGACGGATTTTCGGAGTTTCGGAAGATTTTCGGAGGGTGCGGAAATCCGAAGGCCACGAAAACCCCTCTTCCTTCAAGTTAAATACAGTAATGGTGAAAACTTTGACTCTTCCGAAGATTGAAGTGTTGGTGAATAATATCCCAGCCACCGCACTCCTAGATACAGGCGCGCAGTGTTCCTGTGTGGCGGAAGATTTTTTTAGGAAGTATTTTCGGAAATATCGCATATATAATTCGGATAATACGACAGTGTTAGCGGCGCAAGGAGAAAAATGTAAGTGTATAGGTAAATTACCGCTGTATGTCCGTATCAAGGACGAACAAGTAAAGGTTATGTTTTTCATAGTAAAGAATCTGCAAGCACATATTATTTTAGGAATAGATTTTCTTTCAGAGGCACAAGCAACGCTGGATTTTAAGGAAGCGTCCCTTAGGCTGACGATGAAACCAGTGCGTGGAGAAAAGCCTGAACCGCCGATGTTAAATCTTGACCACCTGCCTAATGACGAGCAACGAAGAATCCGACAAGTGGTAAGTGAATTTGCTTCGTTATTTAGTGATATTCCAGGATTTACTCAGGTTACTAACCATAGTATTGACACCGGAGATTCAATGCCAGTTCGCCACAAAGCATACCGGTATGATAAGAATAAGGAAAAAATTATATAATGGCATATTACCGATATGCTACGTAAAAAGATCATAACGCCCATCTCAAGTAGTTAAGCTAGCCCGGTGGTTTTATGTAAGAAAAATAATGACTATCCTTTGACACATCCAAAAAGGTGGAGATCCGCAATTGACTAAAGTAAATTAAACTCCATAACTAAATATCCGGTATATCCGTTACCTATTATTGAAGAAATTCTAAGGAACATAACATCCACCAAATATATGACGACTTTAGACTTAACGACTGGTTATTTTCAAATAGGGCTTAGGCCTGAGGACGTGCCTAAGCCTGCTTTTATAACCAAGTCTGGGACTTATGCATTTTTGCGTATGCCTCCGCGAAATTAGTTACTGAGTCTATTTTAAATAAATATATTTTAAAATACGGGGCGCCCCTAAAAGTTATATCGGATAATGGTCCTCAATTTGTAAGTAATGTATTTGAAGACATGTGCCAAAAACTGGGCATACGTCATTTAAAAATGGTCCCGTATCGGCCGCAATCAAATATAGCGGAACGGGTCAATAGAAATATAGTGAAAATTATGCGTAGTTATGTTAAAAATTTTCATAAAAGCTGGGATAACTATGTCAATGAATTTGCTTTCGCCCTTAGGACCGCAAAACATGATACAACGGGCAAAACTCCTGCTGAGTTATTTTTAGGTAGAAAGATTATGACGCCGTTAGATAAATTATTTTATGTGCAACAAAGAGCCCCAGAATTTAAAATGGGTGATATAGAAAAACTAATTTCGTTTAGCCTTTCAGGGGCACCGGCAACATTTCAGCGATGTATGGACATTGTGTTAAGGCCTGTTCTTGGAAAGTTCACATTTATCTATTTAGACGATATCATTATTACTAGTGATAATCTCGACCAACATGTACAGGATTTAAGACAGGTGTTTGCTTTATTAAATGAGGCCGGTCTAAAAGTTAATGTCGAAAAGTGCAAATTTGCAGCCCCTGAATTAAAATATTTAGGTTACCAAATATCTCAGAAAGGAATCGAGACAGACGAATCAAAAATAATCGCTGTACAAAAGTATCCGACTCCGAACACGGCAAAGAAGCTCTCTTCGTTTCTAAAACTTTGTTTATATTATAGGTCCTTTATAAAAGATTTTGCAGCTATTGCTGAGCCATTGTTAAAATTAAAAAGGAAAAAGGCAAGATTCTCGTGGACGGCCGAAGCCAATAGTGCTTTCGAAAAATTAAAACAAGCATTAACGCAAGCCCCTGTGTTGAAATTTCCTGAAAAGGATGAGAATTTAGAAATTTCAGCGGATGCTTCGGATTATGCGGTAGGAGCGGTACTTTCGCAAAATCAGCAGCCCGTGGCATTTTTTAGCCGAACTTTAAATCAAACACAAAGAAACTATTCCGCGACCGAGAAAGAGGCACTTGCAGTTCTGTTAGCAGTGCAAAAGTTCCGAGTCTATTTTGGAAAGGCGCCAATAACAGTGTACTCTGATCATGCGGCGGTAACTAGATTGTACTCAGGGAAAAACTTATCCCCAAGGTTAATAAGATGGGCACTTAAGCTACAAGAATATAATCTGGTAATCAAGCATACCCCCGGAAAGGAAAATATCGTAGCAGATGCCCTATCCAGAATTAAAATAGATGAAGAAGGTAATACCGTAAAGGTGGCAATGCTCGCAGCATCTACAATAAATTCCCGAGAAACTGTAATAACCGAACTGGGTAAGGATCCTGAGTTTGGAAGCATTTATGAGTATTTAAAGGATCCTGAAAATTTTAGCCACCAAGATATTGTGGCGATAAGAAATAGGGCGGCCCATTACGAACTAATAGATGGTCTATTATTCTATACAAAAACTACGAATTCCAACAAGGAATTTCGACCTGTTATCCCAGCTAGTCTTAGATTAAATATCCTGCAGGAGCTCCATGACAGCCCTTTAGCTTCTCATGCTGGTATTCGAAAAACTACCCAACGCGTACGCGAGGCAGTCTATTTTCCTGAACTGCAAAAGTTAACAAGGGCGTATGTCCAGTCCTGCCCAACATGTGAAGCAGTTAATTATATTAATTTCCGCCCGGCCGGGTTTATAAATAGTATTAAATCCAAATTTCCAAATGAAATAATTGGCATCGATTTATTGGGCCGTTTCCCAAAAAGTCAGTTAAATGAAAGTCGCTATCTCCTTGTTATGGTTGATCATTTTAGTAAATGGGCCGAAATTGTTCCCTTAAAACGAGCCTCCGCGAAATTAGTTACTGATTTTATTTTAAATAAATATATTTTAAAATACGGGGCGCCACTAAAAGTTATATCGGATAATGGTCCTCAATTTGTAAGTAATGTATTTGAAGACATGTGCCAAAAACTGGGCATACGTCATTTAAAAATGGTCCCGTATCGGCCGCAATCAAATATAGCGGAACGGGTCAATAGAAATATAGTGAAAATTATCCGTAGTTATGTTAAAAATTTTCATAAAAGCTGGGATAACTATGTCAATGAATTTGCTTTCGCCCTTAGGACCGCAAAACATGATACAACGGGCAAAACTCCTGCTGAGTTATTTTTAGGTAGAAAGATTATGACGCCGTTAGATAAATTATTTTATGTGCAACAAAGAGCCCCAGAATTTAAAATGGGTGATATAGAAAAACTAATTTCGTTTGGCCTTTTAGGGGCACCGGCAACATTTCAGCGATGTATGGACATTGTGTTACGGCCTGTTCTTGGAAAGTTCACATTTATCTATTTAGACGATATCATTATTACTAGTGATAATCTCGACCAACATGTACAGGATTTAAGACAGGTGTTTGCTTTATTAAATGAGGCCGGTCTAAAAGTTAATGTCGAAAAGTGCAAATTTGCAGCCCCTGAATTAAAATATTTAGGTTACAAAATATCTCAGAAAGGAATCGAGACAGACGAATCAAAAATAATCGCTGTACAAAAGTATCCGACTCCGAACACGGCAAAGAAGCTCTCTTCGTTTCTAAAACTTTGTTTATATTATAGGTCCTTTATAAAAGATTTTGCAGCTATTGCTGAGCCATTGTTAAAATTAAAAAGGAAAAATGCAAGATTCTCGTGGACGGCCGAAGCCAATAGTGCTTTCGAAAAATTAAAACAAGCATTAACGCAAGCCCCTGTGTTGAAATTTCCTGAAAAGGATGAGAATTTAGAAATTTCAGCGGATGCTTCGGATTATGCGGTAGGAGCGGTACTTTCGCAAAATCAGCAGCCCGTGGCATTTTTTAGCCGAACTTTAAATCAAACACAAAGAAACTATTCCGCGACCGAGAAAGAGGCACTTGCAGTTCTGTTAGCAGTGCAAAAGTTCCGAGTCTATTTTGGAAAGGCGCCAATAACAGTGTACTCTGATCATGCGGCGGTAACTAGATTGTACTCAGGGAAAAACTTATCCCCAAGGTTAATAAGATGGGCACTTAAGCTACAAGAATATAATCTGGTAATCAAGCATACCCCCGGAAAGGAAAATATCGTAGCAGATGCCCTATCCAGAATTAAAATAGATGAAGAAGGTAATACCGTAAAGGTGGCAATGCTCGCAGCATCTACAATAAATTCCCGAGAAACTGTAATAACCGAACTGGGTAAGGATCCTGAGTTTGGAAGCATTTATGAGTATTTAAAGGATCCTGAAAATTTTAGCCACCAAGATATTGTGGCGATAAGAAATAGGGCGGCCCATTACGAACTAATAGATGGTCTATTATTCTATACAAAAACTACGAATTCCAACAAGGAATTTCGACCTGTTATCCCAGCTAGTCTTAGATTAAATATCCTGCAGGAGCTCCATGACAGCCCTTTAGCTTCTCATGCTGGTATTCGAAAAACTACCCAACGCGTACGCGAGGCAGTCTATTTTCCTGAACTGCAAAAGTTAACAAGGGCGTATGTCCAGTCCTGCCCAACATGTGAAGCAGTTAATTATATTAATTTCCGCCCGGCTGGGTTTATAAATAGTATTAAATCCAAATTTCCAAATGAAATAATTGGCATCGATTTATTGGGCCGTTTCCCAAAAAGTCAGTTAAATGAAAGTCGCTATCTCCTTGTTATGGTTGATCATTTTAGTAAATGGGCCGAAATTGTTCCCTTAAAACGAGCCTCCGCGAAATTAGTTACTGATTTTATTTTAAATAAATATATTTTAAAATACGGGGCGCCACTAAAAGTTATATCGGATAATGGTCCTCAATTTGTAAGTAATGTATTTGAAGACATGTGCCAAAAACTGGGCATACGTCATTTAAAAATGGTCCCGTATCGGCCGCAATCAAATATAGCGGAACGGGTCAATAGAAATATAGTGAAAATTATCCGTAGTTATGTTAAAAATTTTCATAAAAGCTGGGATAACTATGTCAATGAATTTGCTTTCGCCCTTAGGACCGCAAAACATGATACAACGGGCAAAACTCCTGCTGAGTTATTTTTAGGTAGAAAGATTATAACGCCGTTAGATAAATTATTTTATGTGCAACAAAGAGCCCCAGAATTTAAAATGGGTGATATAGAAAAACTAATTAAAGAAGCAAAAAAGAATACGGAAGTAGCACAGAGAAAACAAAAGCTGTATTACGACTTGAAACGACGGGGAGTAACTTATAAAGTAGGGGATGAAGTGTTAAAAATTAAGCATTCACTTTCTTCAGCACCAGAAGATAAAACTACCAAATTTTTTCCACGATTTGAAGGACCATATGTCATAGAAAAAATAACTCACGCTGTAGTAGTGTTAAAAGCCAGAAATGGTGAAACCTGCTCCGCAAACATTGATCAAATCAAACCCTACTATGATCGTAATAAAATGCAAATTTTCAAAGATCTTTTGCAGGATCCGGCACGGCAGACACTGCAGGCACAAGCTCCAGAGGTGGAACAGCGACAAGTACAAGGGCAAGCCATTAAGAGGCAGGAGCAAGTGAAAAGAAAGTTTCCCCGCGGGAAAATTGAAGGTAGGAAGAAAAAGAAGCCGTTCCACCGTCCAGAAAAGAGAGCTCACGAACACCCCCAGAATGAAGAAGGGAGAAGGACGACGTATGCAAAGAGAGCAGGAGAAATGACGGCAACTATAACCCGGCTCTAAAACGGAAGATCTACTCATCCGACAGGACTCTCCGCAGCAAATGTCGCCGAACTGCGGAAGGGCCACCAGCGACGGAGGAAAAGTTACAAGGAAAATTTGAACGGCCAGCAACGAGGTCCAAGCAGGAACGCGAAAGAAGTCTCCCGGTTCCGCCAAGACCAGCTGCCATCAAACGGCCAAGACCACAGGCAGAGGCGAAAAAGAAGGTATTCAAGGGTCACCGAACTGGAGAAAAAAGAAAGCATCTAGAGGAAGGCACTGAAGGGCGAGCCCGCACACGAAGGAGGATAAATCAAACAAGAATCTACGCTACTTTCCAGGACTGGGCTCAGAAAAGAATGTCCGAATATCACAAAGATAAGTAAAATTTTATGTTACTTTGCAAACTTAAGTTAATCTTTCATTCTTACTGCAAGTGGCAGATTTCAAGAAGTTTTACCTCATGCGAGGTCTACCTTTATCGCCAAAAGGGCGAGAAATGAGTTGTTACCGATTTTGGTATTATGTTTTTCAATTACTCGTGTGTAAAAGTAAAGTTGATGTATAATAGCGATGTGTAAAGACTTAAATATTGTAAAAGTTATTGTATAAATTTTATTTAAAACTTTCTGGCAAGAAAGAAGTTTTAGTCTGAAAGACTTTTTGAAATGTAGTATTTCAATGTAGAAAGAATTGGCACTTGCTTTGAAAAGGATAGAAGTTAACAATGTACTACTAATGTATGTTGTCAAATGCGTAAAATTAACGGCATGTTAATATGTTCTTATATACAATGTGAACTGTTATTTCAAATGTTAAGAAATACCGTGATATGGTAAAAGTTAAAGTAATGTTAAAAATTTGTTATTCGTGTGACTGTAAAAAGACCAAATCATGGTGAATATGTGTTAAAGGTTGAATGAATGTAGTTAGGCTCTCTGACGCTACACTTCAGAGTTAGCCACTTTCAGAATAGTACCTCAGGGTTTAGAGTTGAAGTTAGGGTGTGTTGCGAGGTCTTGGTATGTTGAATTTTTAACACGTTAGTGCTTTGATTGTAGGAGGAAGTGTTGAACACGTAGACATAAACACATTCGTGTTTGGTGTTCTTTTACAACACATGTCAGAGAGCACGGGGAGAGATAATTAAAATAGTCATGAATGAAATAAGAATGTTAAGAGAAATATAATTATACATGTTACTTGCCATTTCATTGTGTAACATTTCATTAAACTAGTTTTCCTTCCAGATCTCTGGAAGGAACCAGATTTGAATAAAAGCTCCTGTTTAGATGCAGTACAGATGAAAAAATTGCGTGTCCTGGGAGCTGCTATTGTAAAAACAAATTTCTTTCTTTTAAATTTCTAGTTTCTAGCGAAAAATGTTTGTAAAATATTGGCCTCGCGTTAGATTCTAGAGCTAAAAGTTTTCAACAAGGTCGTTTTAGACCTCAGTTTCAAACTAACTAACTCTGGCGGGAAGTATGTAAGGATCTTAAGTTTTACTAACGTTTATTTTATTTTAAATCTTTACTATCACTTCTTATTTTCTACTTCCGGCCAGAATTATAAGCGTTAACGTATTTATGCAAAGTTTGTCTGGTGAACGCCAAGTATTTAAGTTGTGGCTTTATGCCAAGCGAGAGAGAGGAAGCAGTTAGTCGAAGCAGGCTGCTTACCTTAGAAGTTTTACTCAGTTGCTGGTTGCCTTCCAGGCCAGAGGTTTAATCCTCTTGATAACTTTAAACGTATTGTAATGTTCACAGTTCTCTGTACTACATACGGCTTCCTGTTAATATAAGGCCAATCTTCCACGTTTATTATTTCAAAGTTAAGAGTTTAGTTTTATTTTTATATTTTTACGTTTAGACCACAAGTAGTGGGTCTTTGTATTCCGGAGTACGGAAGTTATTGTAAATAGAGAAAAATAAAGGGTTTTGTATACCCTTCTTGTGTATCCTGTCTACTTCCCACAGTTATTGAACATAGCTTTAGTAAGCTCTCTGTTCCGAGTCAGGTCCTTGCATGTTCGCGAAGAAAGTAAGACGGAACATTGAACCTGATAAAGGATGCAAGTATCCTTAAAGTTTGTAATAAATACTAAATAGCGAATGAAAATTCTTTTGGCTTACAGTTTCTTAGTTCTCTACTTGGGATTATAATTTGGCGAGAAAATTTTAAGAAAAGATTTCTGGTTGGCTGTTGACTAACAATAGATGATGAAGAGGAGTGAAACTTGATGAGAAAATTGCTTTCTAAGAAACACGAGGCATAGAGTTTTTAAATGGTGGAAAAATGGCTTAGAATTAAAAATATATTTGTTTTTGTCTTAGTGTGTTCGTTTTGTTTAAAATGATATAGAAATAAGGCGCTACAGAAATTTTATTTCTAATAAAGAATTTAAAAAAATGACTTAAAATTTAATTCATTAATTGAAGTTCATTCAGAAAATCTGTTTATTTTGATAATCCCTTAGAATACACCAATGATTAAGACAGCGGCGTAAAAATGCCCTTCTTCCATTTTATAAAAAGTTGTTATTTCTTTTTGCTGTTCCTTAGTTTTAATTTAATATGTTGAGCTATTTTCTGCTTTCCATGAGGTAGTAAATATGTTTTTACACATGTTCTTCTATATTTGAAGCCAAGTTACCGTTGTATCTTTCTTTGTCTTTGCCTGTCTTTGTCTTTTTTGGTTCCTAATAATCTATAAAGATACGTCAGTTCATTATTGAAGAATTTTATTACCGTTCATGATTTATTTATTTTATTTTTATTAAGCTTTTGAATTGCTTTAATTATTCTACATCAATTTAATATTTACGGAACTTTTTAAAGGCTAGATATAGTGTACGTTTATACACAATTGAACGTTTAAGCAAAGTTTTATACATTTCATCAGATGACACTTTTTTTCATTCAGAACAAAAAAAATTATATAATGAGATAATGCACTTACATGATAAAGAGTATGGTATAAAAAGCTTGAAATGAAAAGAGAAAATGCGAAAACATTAAGAATGTCTACATATAAATAACTCGTAGTAAAAAAAAGAAATATCTAATTTGAAAAGCAACAGATCATCAAAATTGAAATATCAGTAAAACATAGTGTTGAATAATGGAAGATTAAACAGTAAAATACGACATAAAAAAGTATATGTGTTCACAATTTACTTTTCTTACGAGTCTTATATTAATTGTTTCATACTGTTCGTATTTTAGTAGTGTTTTACTTAACATTTTGCTATATGAATTCATATTTTTTCCTTAATGCAAAAGGAGAACATTTAAGTTTTTCATTTTCATTGTGGGTTACTATTTAATATTTCTCCATCTTCATTCTTTTCATTTATCTACAACAGGATAATCTACATTTGAAAAATGATCACAGGAATTCAGAAGAACTTGATTGAACAGTAAATACTCCCACTCTCACTATTTGTTAGATATTTTGTATAAATTATAAATATGTAACAACTTTGAATTTTGTGTGCTTAATTTTTAATATATTTTCCAGTAGACGAGATGTAAAACCGCTAAACACTCATAATTAAACTCGGGTTCAAATGCCAGAAAAAAGTTGACTGCAGGAGGATTTGCATGGTTTTCTTTTCTGTAACATGAGTGCGAGTACGTTTCTTTTAGAAAATCTTCCATGAAGTCATCCATTTCCTTAACTCCAAGTATCTCTACTTTTGATCTTTTTCTATTTCTTCTTTTTGAGTACTTTTGATCTTTATCTGAGAGACTGTAATGGATTATTTAGATTTGCCAAAATCTAAATAATCCAATACAGTCCAGTCTTAATATATTTGAAAGTTACAGTCCGTGTTTTAATTTAGAAAGTATAATGGGTTCTGGTCAGTGTCGGCGGTAGAACTAGTACAACACTTGCGGATGCACTGGAAGGTGATATTTATGAGCGGTAAAACTTTTAGAATGGAGGCAAATGTTGGACGGCTTAATTTACAAGCTATGAATACTGCAAAGAGCGGCAAAGTGTCTAGCGCCTTCCCTGGTTCTAGTTGTACAGCCACATAAAAAGAGGTTATAATAACAGCAGGTGGGTTAATAGTTTATAGTAATATTTGAAAAATGATTCGATTAAGTATTTTACATGTGAAAATAAAATCTAGCCCCAACGCTTCTCATCCGTCGGCAAACAGAAACCCATAAACCACGAGGTATAGACTTTAAGAAAACTGTGCTGATGAATTCTCGCTCACCGACATAGGAATCAAAGTCCAAGTTGTGCGTCATATCCAGAAAGCGGGCATACCAGTTGAATGCCATTCTAAAGAAAACATTACCAAGTTAGTCAACACTCTTAACAGCGAAAAAGTAAGTCACTAGTGAACACCAAAACTACAACAGTTCGGCTCCCGAGAATAGCCATTCACGACGTTCCTTCAGCACTTCAACAACATTAGCACATATTAACTTTAAATCTTCATAATAAGGATATATAATTTACTCTTATTTGTCTCCCATCTACTTCGTAAATGCTTGAAACAATGGTATTTCAGGGTTTCTTTTAAATCTTTTAGTAAAGTCATCAGTTGTAAAGTGAATGAAGCATCATCACTTTACAACTGATGTCATCATCATTTATTTGACATGTATGAAATTCTTTATTAAACGTCTTGGTTCGTTTATGAAAGATAAATCCTCAGATCTTTAAAATTCAAGATAAGTAAGCCCATGTTATGTGTTAAATAGAAAGAAATGGACAATTTTCAGTAACTTCCTGCGGAATAAGAACCACAAATTTCGGACTCTCAAATTATAGTTTATTCTAATCATTTTCTCATTAAAGCTTTCCTTAGTAGTTTAAAAATTTTTCCTGCAGATTAATCTCGTTAATAATGCGATTTCCTCTCCGTTAATGTAGGAGGTATGAAAAACCTGTTTCGAGTATCACTTCTCTTCTTTCGATCAAACAATACAAATTGCACGTCCAACCTTGCATTCTTACCGCGTTTACCACAGTAAAGTAACCGCGTTCATCACCGTTCTACATGTTGGACAAATCTTCAACAGAATTGCAGTCAGACATAAAATGTTTGATGATTTGTGTTGGTTATTACATAGAACTTAATTTTTACTGTAAATTGCAGTTATCATTCTCACAAAGGAACTCTGTCTTTTTAATTCCATCTGTGTCTAAAATTCCACCAAACAGATCTAAAAGAATATATAATTTCATTCTACCTGAAATTCTTAATAAACTGTAGGTACTATAAAATAATATTGTTGATTAAGTATTTGTTTGTAACGGATTGAACGCCCCCAGAACCAATGGTAGATTGATAGAATTCATTTTCCCAACAGAAACTTTATAGTTCTGGAACTTTCCACAAAAATACTCGTAAAACTCTTCTCAGTGTAACAGAGCACAGTCAATAGTTATCACTTCAAACTGCTAACAATGTTAAAAACAACACAATGCAAGGCGCAACCGAAACAACGCAACAACCGAAACAAAGTGCAACGCAATGCAAAACAGTGAATCTCGTATAGAGACCTTTCAATACTGTCATCTCTAAATTAAAAACTGAGAACTGATGCCCTATTCTGTCTTATGCATTTTCTCCCAGCCGCCGAGGAGTTTCCAGTACCTTCCGTTTCTCTAAATTACTGAAAGGCATATACGGTTAAAATTACATTAAGAACAGATACGGTTACAGTTACATATAAGCATCAATTACAATACCAATTACAGTCATACAGGGGCCGGACCAAAACGTCGCTAAATGGTTGTTAAGTTTGGCGAATTATGGTGATTTCTTGCCAAATCAGGGGACAAAAATTAGTCACGAAGACCATCGCCAACTTGCTGATATCTCGCCGTCTTAGCGAGATAGCCATTTACCGTAATGTTAAATAGGCTTGTCCCTGTAGTCTTATTTTTCCCGGAAGTTTCACTCTCTTCGGACTTTTCATGTTACATTATACAAAATTCGTACCAATATTTTGAACATGCTTTAAATCCTGCAGAAAATGAAATCTATTTAACCTGATTAAATGCTTTGTAAAGACATTAGGTATTCTTTGGAAGCAGGCAAAACGAAAAATGAGCAAACGCCTTCGCCGGGAATCGAACCACGGAATACAGGCCCAACGTGCAGAACCACTACACCATGACGCCTGGGGTTTTTAGGGGCCCCAATCGCCAAATCCTGGGTGGGGAGAATCATCATCTACCACCCTTTTAGTTCGGGCACCACTTTAGAGACATTAGGTATTTTTTGGAAGCAGGCAAAAGGAAAAATGAGCAAAGTCTTCGCCGGGAATCGAACCACGGACCTCTGGAATACCGGCCCAGCGTGCAGAACCACTACACCAAGAAGGCACGCTAGGAAGGCGGGAGAAATACCTTATAGCTTGAGAAAACTTTTCTTGTTATGAATTTTTATTTCAGCTTGAGCTGAAATTTAACCGTCACAATTTCGACAAATAATTACATGTTATTAGATACAGAGTAAAGATTCAAGATGTACATTAGGTAGGTGAATATATTTATACTGCAATTTCAAAAACAAATTAGAATACATTTCAACGTAAAGACGGAAATTTCCTTTTAATAAATTTGTACTTTAGGAACAAGATTAAAAATAATATCCCACAGTTTCAATAATAAAATGCAACATTTCAGTGAAGAATAAAGCATTTTTTAAGATTGAAAGAATTAAGAATATACTTTATTAAACAATGTGAAGTGCATGTTTAACTTTCCCATCATTAGAAAATGAAAATAAGTTATGCTTTGTTTAGAAAGGAATTTTTTCTTAAGTGTGTTCTAGAAAATTACTGATAATTTTTTTTCCGGAATACAGGCTATTTTTTTAAGGCTCTAAAATTTATCAGTTATGTATTTCTCTTTTAATTTTCTCTAAAAGCTTACATTAAAATATAAAATTCTGAAATGCACTGTTTGCATTCTTTTACAAGTATTCGAAATTATTTTAACACTTGTTAACGACACTTTAATTAAAAAAAAAGAGGAAAAAGGTGTAAAAAGTGTAATAAAAATCGATAAAAGAAGTTTAATGAATGGCGGTTGGGAACAAAGGTAACATAAAAAACCCAAAACTGTAAAAATTTGCATACAGTAAATAAGGAAGCTCATTACAATTTTTTGTTGCACTTATAATGACATAAAAATGAATAACAATTCATTTGTCCCCGAGCAATTAACTTTCTGTAATTAAAATGATTAACATTCAGTGTTTTTTATTCACTTGACAAAGCGTATGTTAAGATATAAATAAATAAATAATTTTGATGCCCTTTTTGTTAGAATTTCTGAATTGTATTTAATTCAGTTCAACATATTATTTAATTCTAGTCTTTTAAACGAATATGTGAAAATTAATTTCTCCTTTAGTCTTCTTTTTATAGAAGAAATATTATACTACTAAACAGACATTAAACTTTATTTTTATATATAATGAGAGATGAGCTAGTCATTACGTTATTCTATTGGATTGAAAGATATATATATGTATATCAACATAAGGAATTGATCCTCTTTTTTCAGTGGCTTGTCAATATATTGTGACAATTATATACTAGATTATGAAAGAAAGTCCTTTAGTTCTTTTTCCCTATTTTCCTTCCTTCTTTTTTCTCTATAAATACGGTGCTTATTTTTTCACGATTTGAGAAATGCATGTGTTGGTAAATTATCTCCACATTATTCAACTGTATGTCGTTTATATACCAGAACTCGTATGTGAACCGATATACCACATGTATGAGCTTATGTAACAAATAACTAAAAGAATGTGTTTCCCAAGTTTTCCGTCTTGAAAATAGAAAACACATTTTACTGTAACCTTGTATGATGTTTTCCTCCTTATCGCGTGTCTTTGTGTTGTAACTGAAAGCACGTCCGTTTATAAATCAGGAGGTCCAACGTTCGAATCCCTGGGAGAGAACACTGATTTTTTCGGTTTCTTGGCTTTCAAGGAATCCTAAAATGATTCAACCGCCACGCTCGAATTAAAATTTGGTTGACGATAATTTCTCCCAACAAAATTTGACAAATGGGTATCCACATTTCCAGTCGTTTTAAATGAAGGGAATACAAGGCATTTTCTTCCCCTTTACTAGATGCCTTCTTGCTGTAAGTGGAAGCATGTTTTGCTAGCAGTATGAAGGTCCAAAGTTGAACTTCTGAGAAGGCATCGCATAATTATCGCGTTTCATGCTCTGATTACTATCTAATTTCTCCTCCCAATATTACGTTACTACTAAGTCTAGAGAAATAATTGAGAAAGAATGACTAAAGTTTTGCGATATTTAGACGGTCGGGCAATTCAACAAATATTATTTCTCTAATTGAAGCTAATTACTGAAGCAAGGTTTATATTCAAATAAAGTTCAACGGGAGATAAATTACAAATCCGTGAAATTAATACCTCATTCCATTACGAGATTTAGGGCTGGTCATCTGAAGGATAGAAAATAAAACCAGATATACAAAAACTATAAATGCGAAGTGAAAGCACTATCCAGATGCTGGATTTATTTAAGAATGTGTTTATATCAGTCCTGCAGTATGTTACTTTACGCCAGACACCGAAATGATTTACTTAAAGAGCATATTAGTACAACTTCATGTGGGAGAACCTATAACCGGGTTCAGAATACCATGCCTTCCAGGACAATTGTCAATGAAATAAAAATAAATTTTCAGATAAGAAGGGAAGACCTGACGAGTTACATAATGCCCGTAGTCAATCTCCTAAATACATATGGTACATTTTAAGAATAATTGCATACGAAAAACTAGAATGCCTATGTTAAATAGCTTAAGTTCACGCCGGGAAATAATGTTATGAATCTTACTTCACGGCACCAATGTTATATAGAAGAAAGTTTCGCCACCAAGGTTAAATAGTTTACTTCTAGGTACCAGTTATATCTGAAATTCCTATATTGTTAAATGTTAAATATGAAACTACTTGCCGTTAAAGGAAGTGATCGTATAGTGAAACGTGTACAGCATTTTTGCGTTGTGAAAAAAATGCATTCCGGGACCGCGCCGTGAGAGGATCGAAAACATAAAACATATACAAGATATAAAGGAAAAGTTCATATTAAATATATAAAGAAAACATACTGTAAGAGGTTCCAGATTAAATATCAGTTTATTCAATTACAACACAATAAGAAAAGTCTTAACCTCATCTGAGAGTCTGTTCATTTAAATTCATAAAAAACTTAAGGTTTGTCTGGTGATTTAAAAGAAAGGAAAGGGAAACAATTTAAGGCCTGAGAGTTAAATTTTAGATTTGACGTTGTTTTTTTTTTTTTTTTTTTTTTTGCTAAGGACGTTTTTGAAAAGCTTGCCTAAAGTTCCAACACACCAAAAAAAATAAAACTTATCTTGAAGGGACATCTTGAAGCGGAGGACTCTTATCTTATCACGCGTTGATGTCGGCCGGGCTCATCTTGACACTGGTTCTAAAAATGTAGACCCACTTCACTACTGTAGAACAGAAACAGGAGCACTGCTGCCCAGGACGGCTATCCGCTTGGTCCTGAAAGTCCTATGTCAACACGCAGGTAACTCGTTCAAATTTCGCCGGTCAGAAACGTTGTTGCTAGGAAATTACGGCTCGCCTGTTCTTACTCATCCCAAGAGCAAGCTTCACGGGTAACGTCCCAAGTAAGTTCCAGAGTAACATCCACAAGTCCAGCCAACCAGTAAGTGCGCGAGTCCAAAAGTAAGAGTGTCCAGAGTAAGTGTGTAAGAGAGTCTCGCCTCTTAACCTAAACGCGGCCGGGGAGCATATTTGCCGCTCCCCGCCGGAAAACACCTCTCGGAGTCACTTACATTTTGTCCAGCAAGCCCAAAAATCAGCGAGTCAGTCCGAGAGTCAGCCAAAAGTAAGTGTGTCCAACTCAAATTTCCTTCTTCTCCTTCACCAAACGGGCTCCCACTATGGCTTCACTTATCGCCCCCTTAATTATGGCAAAATCTTCGTTTTCAACTCCAGAATGCGGAAATAAGGGTGATCGCGCATGCGCGCCCTTCTTCACTTAGCCAACAACCGGACCCTCAATCGCCAAAACCTGAATGACTTACATTGAAAGACAACCTTTGACCTTTCCGTCACGTACTTTCCTCTCTTAAGGTCAACTAACAATGAAAATTCTTTCTCGAACATTCTAAAGCGCGAGAAATCATGACTTGGCGAAAATTGCCTCCCTTTCCCTGCTTTTTCACAATGAATCAAAGTTTTGTACAAGATTTGCAAATAAAAGAAAATAAATAATATTCATTTAAACTAAATAATATTTCCAGAAGCATCTGTTTTTCCCCAAAATTAAAGCCTTAAAATAAATAATTCATAATCAAATAGAAATTAAGATTTCCATAAATCAGAAAATCATTCACATAATTTTTATAACGCTATCCGGTAATTTCTCTACATAACATTCCTTTCCCCTAAGGAATTAAATTTTGGTTTACCAAAATTTAGCAGACAGACACTTCTTGAAATACCATGACTCATACTGTGCAATAAGGCTAAAGGATAACATGATGTAACAATATTTCATACGACTCCTTGGTACAGTGACGTTACTGACACATTAAATGTAAAGTCCAAAATGTGCAAGTAAAACAACAAGATTAATCAAAGCAATTACTAATTAAAATACTCAAGGAAGATCATCAAAAATAATTAATCAAAAACATCAATTAAATCACTTAATTAAACCTCATATACTCAGAACACATACAAAAATAAAAATAAAAATAAGGCGCTAATCACAAACAAAATATGTCTAAGATCAATCAATAAGATAATTAACGTTGAAGAAGACTTTATCTTTCAATTTTTCCCTTACGATAGATAAGCCACTGAATGTGTTCGGATACTCACACCCGAAGAAAGAAATAATCTAATCCAATTGTTCACACCAAAAAAAATGAAATAAATAAAAATAAGATAATTAACGCGCCGCAGATACATAAAATACATTCCTGAGAAAATAAACACACTAATAATTCAAACAATTCCAAATAAAATATGTCACATGAACGTATTCAAATAAGGAGTAAAGACCCCTAAGTACTACGAAATTGAATAACTTCTAAGATTGAATCCCAAACAGTCACGTCTAAGAACAGAAGCAGCCTGATCAGGGCCAAGCATTAGAAAAGAAAAGAACGTTACAACACAAGGAACCTCGGAACCAGCCGAAAATACCCCACACAAAAAAATCAGAAAGAAAGAAAACGTGATTGTCCAAAAATTCAATCCAACCAAAATCAATTCCGAAAATAGCATCCAGAATACGCTGTGCAAATACCAATTAGAATTTTATCCAAGACACACAAAAATAATAATAATAATACAACCTAATGCATATACAAAATAACGTTTGGCCAAAAATTTACAAATACTACCAAGATACACATATACACATAAAATGAAAATACAATTAAACTGTAAAAATTTCGTACATAATTCAAATGAGCAATGAGATCAGCGATACTTAAAAAAAAAATTTAAACTGCAATACCTAAACAAATACACAAATAGTCATTATGTTAAACCATATCAAGTCAAAAAATATTTCACTGTAATTCAAATCAAGCCAAAAAAAAAAAAAAATCAACCAGCAAGAGTGAAGTGCCGCTAAAAATTTCAAACCTCACGGTAAACACTAGTGAGTAACAACACCATATTTAAGTCCCCTTAGTAAGACAACACCAAAAAAAAATCCAGTAATTCTAAAAATCCCTTAAGTCCACCAGAAAAAAAATTCAACCTAGTCAAAGAAATCAATCAAAGCTGGACTGAAGCACGTTACTAGAACACTAAATAAAATATCACAAATCTAAAAGGTGTTCAAAACAAACCCCCCAATTTAGGCGAAAACTGAGATCTATTCTGCATCAGACTCTTCCAAAACGTTGTATAGTAACCTAAGTAGCAGCCTTCAGCAACACCTCCACCCAAACAAAAGAAACAAAGTAACTCTTTACCGCGTCCATGTAAGCTGAGAAAAGCGCTGTATTATAAATGACAGACTCAAACTTTTACGTATCAAGCAAACCTCCAGACACGTTGAAAGAGAACATAAGATCTCTAATCTCGGAAAGAAAAGTGCGCTGACTGAAACGTTACAATTCTGAACCAACACAATGAAAGAGATACAACAATAGATTTCTCAGATAACAAGTTCCTGTTTGCCCCGGTGTAAGAGGTCAAGTGCCACCATGAAGTGCAAGTATTTACAAGAAAACGAGCTTTCAGGACATTACAACTTCACGCAAGACCTAACTGCAAGCAACAAATGCAAAGTTCTCAAAAGTGCTAAACTAAAAAAAAAAAAAAAATACTCATAACTCGTAACTCAGAAATCCCTAAAAATCACACAAATGAAATCCATAACTCAAATTCTACTATTTTCCTATGACCACAGAAATCTCAATTCTTCCACAGAAACCAAACATCAGAGAACTTACATTTTACGGACCTTGGCAGAAACCACCAAAACAAAACAAAAACCTGATACAACTATCTTGATACTACCAATTCAAATACAAAACTTAAGCCAAAACAAGAATTAACCCCAAATTCCGCAACAAGTCCAACCAAGAAAGAAAATTCAATAACTCAAATCAAATCTATTACGCTTCACTAGTAAATTCAAGACTAACTACTTGTAATCAACAGAAAATTCCCACACATGAGTACAGAGCAAAAGTAACTAATCTTCTCAAACTTATTTCAAAAATTTTCACAAAACAAATTCCCGTTGTCACAAAATTCTCATTAAACTTCACTTTCTACAATTCACAAGACTAAATAAACAATTCTCACATGGCAACTCTTCACAAACTTAAAACTCAGAAGATAACTAATCTCAATTACTCTGACTCATTAAACTAATTAGAACTTCACTCAAGCTGATGAATTCAATCCAAAAAAAAATTAAATATGCAAACATCACTATTGCTGATCTCAGGCAAAAATCCAAATCTAACCCATGTTAATTTTAAAACAGAATTTTGCAATTGAAAAACAATCTACAATTTTTACTCATTCATTTGTATCATTATGCCTTCAGAACTTATAAAATTCATTGCTCAATACTAAATTAAATTTTCTAACACATTACACAATATACTGGAATCATATCAAAACAATGTAAATCAAAAAGCAATAATATACTACGCTAGATAATTATGAAAACATTACATACATTTCACAAAATATTATTCAATTAATTCAAAAAAATCAAAATTTCTCTAACGTTACCCCTCACAATTACACATTTCACAAGATTCTAGGTTAAATAATTAGCAAAAACACACACACAAAAAAATTTCTAGCTACGCATAGCTATGGCTTGTCTCATTCAGTAAAATAATTAGAGTCCTTAAGTCTCGCTCTCTTAATAGTGCTCAAAAAATGAGTCCAGTTTTTAAAGACAAGCACTCGAAACTTGTTACAAGGATATACAAATAGCATAGGATTATCGTGAAATAATTCATTTTCCATCTTGTATCATAAATCAGTACGTCGAAAATCAAAAATATACATCCAGAAAACACTCAAGGATTTTCAACAGTACAAATGTACAGTACCTATTCTGCTACATTCTCTATATATATTTTTCCTAATTTTAAAGTTCAATTCTGATTGCCTAACGTTAAAGTCCAAAATTCCTGAAATTCACACACATTTTCAAACTTTATCACTCTCGTATTAACAAATAAGCAAACAGAAATCAAAAACTCTAATTAATCCTAGCACCTAAAATTTAACACCTTCTTAAAACAGTAAGTTATACGAAATAAATAAATTCACAAAATCAGTTACTGATTCGATCCTTCACTAAGCAGAGGTCACGGCACCAGTGTTATGATGAAAATTTCGTGAGAGGATCGAATAAACACAAAAAAAAAAAAAAATATATATATATATAACTTTTCTGTTAAGACATCTTGAAGTGGAGGAGAGCTCATATCTTAGCTCTATCCTTACGTCACTTGGCAAATCCGCAAGTCAGAAACTCGAACGGCACGACAATAAATTACATCAGTTATACCGTCAAATCTTACGCCTGCTACTGGTTTCCATAGAAGAAAATTATTCCCACTGGAAGCAAGAGAACAGCTTACACCGCACGGCTGTCTGCCTAGACTCTCAGCTCCACCAAGGAAAACGTAGACAATTAAGCTAGGCATTTTAGAGAACGGCTAACGCAGGCTTCCAGTTGTCTAAGGTGACATAATTCCTTCTGTTTTCAAGTCGGAGTTCAGAGGACATCGTCCTGACTTTTGCCGATACAGATAGAGACCCAAGTCTCTGTTAATTTTTTTGTTATTCGCTCAACAGTTTTTTTTTCTTCGCATTTTTGAGAAAACCCGCTGCCGGGGAGCATAATTGCCGCTCCCCGCCGGAAGCACAGCTCGATGCCGACTAAATCTTTTCCTTTCTCCTTCGCAACACCCACAAGTTTTTTCTCAGTCTCCGTCAACAAGTCCGTCAAGCCCGAAAGTCAGCGAATCCAAGCAGTGAGTGCCTAAGCGAGTCAAGAGTAAGTGTGTCTCAGAGAGTCTCGCCTCTTAACCAAAACGCGGCCGGGGAGCATATTTGCCGCTCCCCGCCGGAAAACACCTCTCGGAGTCACTTACATTTTGTCCAGCAAGTCCAAAAATCAGCGAGTCAGTCCGAGAGTCAGCCAAAAGTAAGTGTGTCCAACTCAAATTTCCTTCTTCTCCTTCACCAAACGGGCTCCCACTATGGCTTCACTTATCGCCCCCTTAATTATGGCAAAATCTTCGTTTTCAACTCCAGAATGCGGAAATAAGGGTGATCGCGCATGCGCGCCCTTCTTCACTTAGCCAACAACCGGACCCTCAATCGCCAAAACCTGAATGACTTACATTGAAAGACAACCTTTGACCTTTCCGTCACGTACTTTCCTCTCTTAAGGTCAACTAACAATGAAAATTCTTTCTCGAACATTCTAAAGCGCGCGAAATCATGACTTGGCGAAAATTGCCTCCCTTTCCCTGCTTTTTCACAATGAATCAAAGTTTTGTACAAGATTTGCAAATAAAAGAAAATAAATAATATTCATTTAAACTAAATAATATTTCCAGAAGCATCTGTTTTTCCCCAAAATTAAAGCCTTAAAATAAATAATTCATAATCAAATAGAAATTAAGATTTCCATAAATCAGAAAATCATTCACATAATTTTTATAACGCTATCCGGTAATTTCTCTACATAACACCTATACAGATGTATGCGTTTTGGAAAACGTAGATATTATATGGAATGTATACACTGATGCGAATATATAACAAAACAGCAACTAGTATATAGAGCTCTAAAATTGTGCAATGCAATGTAAAATATAGCAGAGAATATAATACGATTTCCCAAGTAGAGAAATAGCTAATTTCATAGATTTCAAAATACATCTTTCCACATATGCATTATTGAATACTGGTTATCTAAATTTTTCAATTAATGGATAACAGTTTCTATGAATTCAGATGTTTCGTGTTTTTACAGCAAATACGTAGCAGTTATTGGCATTAGTCTAATTGCAATATTGGCAACATTAGAATTTCAGCTATAATTAATTTATGACGTGGATGCGTTTCATTGAAACATTTTTCTGATATAACTAAGGTGTAAGCATAAAATTGGAAAGAAGAACGAAAGTAGCTTAAAACATTTAGCCTTTGACTTTTCTTCTGCTTCTTTACTTACAGAATGAGTTTATTTCTTAAAATATTTTAGCAGAAAAGCTTATTCACTAAAATTTAGCGCATGCTGATAAATTTTAGGATTTACTAGTCTTATTTAATAGCTTATTTTAATAGCACAGGGAACGTATTTGCAGACATAAAAGCAGGAATTATTCCTACAGAAAGTCAAGTTCTACTCCAAATCAAATATTTACAAACCGATAATCCAACTGGAAAACTCTATACTGGTTTAAACTAGAACAATTATGCAAAGTAGAAAAAAACTCCTATATTAATACCGCTTGACAGGATTAATTGTCTCCATAAATTTGAAAACTATCTCCGTAGAATTCTTTTGCTGTTATGCAGAACAAAAAGCGTGTGCAAGAAGAAACTACATTCTAAAGCAATAATATTAGAAGAACAAACAGATCTAGAACTTCAGAAGCTAATTCAAAAGTACCATTTCGCAATCTTCATTCATACTTTCCGGGTACTGAACCGTAAACCAGAGCAAAAGATTAGTAGAGAGAGTAATTGATTGCGACAAAGCATGCGAGGGCTATCTACCTCGGTTTGGGAGCAAAACGCAATGGGACGTTAATGTGGAAGACATGCTGGAACTTCAAATACTCAATTATATTCGTCTTTAACAACTGCAATATATTGTAAATGAAAGATATAAATGAGAACCACTTAATAAATCAGATATGATCCATTAGTAAACTCTTGTAAATGAGATTTTGCACCGCTTGATTTAAAGAGTACAGTTTGAAGTCATACATTCTTCGAATATTAACTCTTCTTTTTTTAATATATACCTCATTACATTCCTAGAAATCACGTAAAATTTTGTGTTCACGCAAGGAAAAAACCTAAATGCATTATTAATAAAGGAACATATTCCCGTAAGCACATACTACCTTGCGGTTTTGGATACCAGAAACACTCAAGGGTTTTAGAACAAAAACCATTACTGTAACTGTGTTTCACTTTCTTGGAAATAAATGCATTATGAACTCTGTTCGTGATTATTTGTTAGGACGGTAATGTACTTCCTGTAACACTCGAAAGATATGTTATCCTTTCCTTTGTTAAGAATTGGTGATTGAGTAATTAGAGCCTTGAAAAGTAATGACTAAATTGCTCTATAATAAATGAGTAAACTATTACTGTATATCCTTTACAAACATTTGAAAATAACTAAAAACTTGAAAATAAAAGCAATATGAGATTTAAGTTCTCTATATTTCAAGTTATATTTTGGAATATTAAGGCAATATTTACTTTTTATCCCTTCCTATGTTTTCTCAAGATTTATTAGTACACTAGGGTTAATGGTAAAAGGTAGTATGCCTTCTTAGCATTCCTTCGTAGTGTAGTGGTCAGCACGGTCGGCGTGCATTCGACAGACTCGTGGTTCGAGTTCCGGGGAGGGCATTGCTAAAAGGTGGTGAATGATGTTTCATCCCCATTAGGATTTGGCGATTGGGTTCCCTAAAACCCCATTTGCCCTTTAAAAGGGGGTATATAAGGTATTTCTCCCGTCTTCTTAGCATGCCTTAGTAGTTTAGTGGTCAGCACGCCCGGAATGTATTCGAGCGGCCCGTGGTTCGAGTTCCAGCAAGGACATTGCTCATTTTTCATCTCTTCTGCTTCGAAATAACCTACTGTCTCTAGAACGGATGCTAACAATTTCTACATCCTCTTTAAAAAGTAATATTATATTTTGAACTGAATTTTTATTTTACTAAAATGCTAGAGGATTTCTTTTATCAAATATTTTAGATAAATAAAAATATGAAATGCCATAAGTTTGCATAATGATAATAATTTAATGACTGAATATGTAGGACATGCTTTATGAAACAATATTAATTACTAACAACATTAGAAGACTCAAAATCAAACGATCATAATGTTCCTCAGACATCCCGTTAATTTCAGCTGTGCGTATAAGGACTGTTGCTATAAGAGGCTAACACGATAGTGCAGGCCAACACATTATCATTCTCTGATCAGTTTGAAGCTAACCTCAGAGGATGACTTCTGATAAATGCATTTCATTAAGCCTCATTGATACACTGAATATTCCTATGTAATATTCGATAATGGAGAGAATCTAGCATTTAAATGCCGCCAAGCTGCTTTACAATGCATTGAATACATTCTGCGTAACTTGAACTATTAATCTTAGTAGACAACATGAGGCTCAACTAAAGCGGTTAAATATATCCAGTATTGAATTACCTTAGATCTAATTAATACGTCTATTAAAATACTGATACCGCTATTTAAGTTGTTAAATTAATTTTAAGCAATTAATTATTGCAATACCAATTTTAGTGAAAACTGTTGTATAAAATGGAGGGCTTTAAAATAACACAAGATTCTGCTTTAGATTGGAGTAAATTTTTAGGAAACAGTTCATATACACTTTGAAAAAAGTATGGCTCGGATTTCTTCGCTTCAAGAAAAAAATTTCTTCATTTCATAATGTGCATCATAATTTTCATGATTTCCTAATGCCTTTCTAAATACAGCATTCAATAAATCAGATTTCGAAAGAACACATATATTACCTCATATAAGTGCAGACTGAACTTTGGGTCCACTTTCGATTTCCATGAGATTTTTCTTTAAAGCATTATCTTGGAAGAAGGTAGGCATTTAAAATTTATCGATCGTCATAATCTTTTGATATATTATTTGTAGTTAAAGAATGCATATTTCAATAATGATCATACATTACTGTAAAGAATATTTATCTTGCAAATATATTAAAGATTGGTATACGGATAGGGATCGAACCCTCAGCTTACTAACTTGACTGGCGAATATGCGCTGTACCAATTGCGCCCACCAGAGCTTTCAACCGGCACCAGATAACATTTAATTATTTATAAGAAGGAATTTGAATTACCGATTGACTGACTGAATGCATTCTGTATTAAAGAGAGGATGTATCGCGAATAAGGGAAAGGATAGTGGAGTTCATGATGACATAAATATCAAGAAGTGACATAAACAGGTCTTGTTAGGCAACGATACTTCCCTGCTTGATCAAATGGGATGTAAAGCATTCCCCTCACTATTTCCAAGTTCACAACTGTATGCCGCAGAGAGTAAAAGTGGTAAAAAACGGACAAGTGACAGAAATGTAATGTTACTTTAAATATCCATAAAATTGTGTCATTTGGCATAATTTAAAATTCACGAAAAAACTGGATCAGATTTTGCATGCATTAAGTTACAACTTAGAGAGTGATTGCTTTCATATAACTTTTACGCGTAGAGATTTTGGTAATGATTTTAGATAGGTACCGATATGGAAGAAAATTAGAATCTTTTTATTCACAACATTAGGAAAATGTTGTGTTGATTGCATCATTTAGCCAGTTAACGACAGTTGTTCACCCGCAGTACATAGCAGCTACTTAATCGAGTAATTACTCAACCTATATTTTAACTATTGAATTATTGACTGAATAGGCGTACTGGTACGTTTTGTGTTCTGGAGTCTCGGTACATGTTCATACAACGTTAGCAAAATCTTATCGAGTTTACAATGCATAATTCATATGCAATCCATTTCTTTGAAAGCATCTGTAATAACTTTCTTTCTACAAACTTTCTACAACTTTCTTTCGGTGCAAAAAACTGTTATCTTCTATCCACTCCATGGTCGGCATGGTAATTAATTGAATCATTCCGCAAGATTACATACAAACCTGAATCTAACAAGCGGGCCATTTGTCTTTCCTACACTATACGTTTATTTTCCATTACAATTGAAAGTAAAAAGATTTTGTAAAGTAAGCTTTACAAAATAATACAGGAGCACACTTGTCTTAAGCTTTATGGCCATCTAGAGATCCACACTCGAATCACCCATAATTATTCTTAAGGCCAGCCATATATAACAGATACAAGAAATTAAACTGTAGTAGAGTAGCTGGAGGTTCTGAGATATGGATGATTTTATAATAATACCTGTTTCAATTATTCATGAGCTTCTTTCTAGCTGAATGCTTGTATAATTTCTTCAGTACTTCAGTTATGAGTTATATATCCTTGTTTTCATTAATTTTGGATAATATTTTATTTAACTGCACCAAAACGGTTAGCTTAAGATGGAATTAGTAGATTAATTAATGTAAAGCAGATTAACCATCCTAAGATGGAAGCATCTATTGACATTACTTATTAGTAATTACAAACTTCAATTAAAACGGGTTGCTTTTATGGAAAACTTTCTAAATTAGAAATCTTGTTATCTGAGTAACTCATCAAAGGAATTACAAAAACGTGCCTCGCAGCTCTGAGGCCAGGACTCTACTCGTGGACACAAGTACCACCACCAGATAAAATTCAACTGGTTTCATTAGTGAGTTATGACGATTCGAATTTAACACCTTTTGAATGAAAGAAGGAAATAAAAGATATCTTAAAATGAATACATAAACTTAGCTTGTCTCTAAGCAAACAATGGATATTTTACTGTTGAAGTATTCATAAAAATATAGTTTTTATGCAGGACAGTTTGTAAGCTATATTTTAATTTCATAACAGTTATTTTAATTTCAATGTTCTTTCCTATCGATTCTTGTTTCCACTCACAACTCCCTACCAGAATGAGTTAAAACATTACATTGAATGCAATTAAGTTAGAAGTAGTATTTAAGGAAGGTTCAACTTACTTTGTGAGAGATAGCTAGGAATCTTGACTAGCGCGCGTTTGCCTTCGGGTTAAATATCTCTTGAAGCTGTTACGCTCGGCCGTATATTACGTGCCTTTTGATATTCGCCGGCTAATTTATATTAAGGGCCAACTACGTTAGATATTTTTGTTAGCTTCGACTAAGTCTTTTAGTTAGTTATAATTAAGTTCTTATTTCTTGTTCTGAGTTTAAGTCTGAGTGGAGGCTTTATTGTAAACCCAAGAAGGTGGATAACTGTTCATCTTAGTGTGAGTGAAATAAAGGGTATTTAACCCTTCTTGAGTCTACGATTTTAGTTATTTGAACTCAGTCTTAATTCGCTTAACAGTTCCCTAAGTTCCTCGACATTTACTTTAGCCAAAAAGAGTGAGGAACCCTACAAGTTCAATGCATATTTTAAAATGACTGTTTTTTTTTTTTTTTTTTTTTTTTTTCGCTGCAAAAATATAGATTCTAAACGAATCTAAAAGAGAAATGAAGTTATGACTCAGGATTTGATCTTTTATCATATGCATTTGTAATAGCTTTCTTAAAGAGGGAAGGCGAGGTCCAATCGCCTTCCAATTTTCCAGTTAATATCCCCACTTTACAGAAAATCATTCGCCATATTAGTCTTACACGACCGAGTGCTGTCATCCATAAAAATGAATTAGGGTCAATCGTACCCCTGAAAAAGAGAATATTGGGTTTTAAGATCTCGTCTATTTCTCAGAACTGCACTTTGTCTCCCTTTCAGTTTTGTACAGAAGAGAGTCCCTTTAGCTTGGCGCACAGAAAGTTGACTTGGATTGCGCACAGAACGGGACCAAGTAACTGAGAAGTATAAATCTTAGTGCTCTATATTCGTCTTTTCAGGGAAGCAGTTATGTTTATGGATGGCAACTCTCATCCACATAAGACAAATTTCGCGGATGGTTTTCTATAGGGAAGATACTGCTGGTCATCTGCAACAGGAAGAAGGACAAGATATATCAAAGCCAAATTTATTTCAGAGATTATGCTAACAATGTTAATTGATTTGAAATACAGCCTTCTTTGAAGTGAGGAAGAAAAGAAAATCGGGTAATAAGTGCTTCCTCCACTTTTGCTAATAACCGCTGCTATATGCCCCGACATTATTGTATGAAAAAGACTTTGGATGTCCACTTTGCTTCCACACGTAGCCAAAGTTTATCTGGTGTAGCAGCGCGTGCGGTATGTCCGGCTAGGCATTCTGAAATCATTGGCCAGATATGTTCGATGCGCGATAGTTCAAGAAAACGGGCAGGTCAGGATAACAGTGCAATATGATGGGCTAAGAAGAAGGCTTGAACTCTGCATGCAACGCGTGGTGACACATTGTTCTGTTAAAATGTAACTGAGGGCAAACTCTGAAGGTAAGAAAGGAGAACAGGCTACAAAATTTCAGAGATATAGCTCTGCCTAGCAAGTATACCGATAATGCACACTTCAGGGTGCTCCAGTGGAATATACTACCACCAAACACCATAACACAGGCTGTAGGACAAATATGACGATGTACAACACAACAGCCTCTCTCCACAGTGTCTCCAAACTCTAATCCGATCATGGTGGCACAGCAAGAAGAAGCGTGGTTCATCCTAAAACACAATGCCATTCATTGCATTCGGATATCCCTCTCCGCCGTTTATTGCACAATTGCAAACATAAATGCCTGTGGATTAAAGGTAAACGAAGCAATGGACACCAAGGGGACAGTCCATTGTATTGTAAACGACTTCGAATTGTTCATAATTTATAAGACTTCGATTGTTGGGTTACAGACTGCGTTCATCGTGATAAGGTAGCGGATGTGGCAGTGATCACAATATGACTGTCTTCCCTGGGAATAGTCCGACGAGGCGGTTGCAATTTCTCATGTCTGTCAGTCATCCCTTCCTGAATCCACGTATTCCACGTTAACATAATTACTAATCTACGTTAACACGTTTCTACGAGGCATACTGAAGCTGCGCATACAAAAAGTTCTAACGAGAGAACAATTTATGTTATTCAAAACGGTAGTCTTTTCTCCCTTTATATATGGATTGTATGAAGCGCGGGAGTTGCCCGTGATTTGCGCTTGAGCTGAAATCGTAATCATTTGCACATTCCATCGCGGTATACACATGATGAAAGTTTCACTCTGTTTAGATGCTTCCTTCATGGTGTTGCATTTTGAATGAATAGCAGGTTACTAACCGGATGGCCATAACTAAAACCTATTGAATTATCTAAATTTAATAAGGTAATTTTCATTTAAATTTATAAAAAAAGGAAATAATTGTTTGCAAAACTATTTTCAGATATACGCGAAATGTAAACATCCAACATGCATTCAAGAAAAAAAGGGATAAATAACAAGCATAGCAAATGCTTTGCTGAGCCCGCAAATATGTCTGTAGAGAAATACATAATATATGAAGTTAAATCATTTTTATATAATGACCAAAGTTGCTTTTAATATTCAAGAATTATAAAAATAAGAAATTTAATCCCTAATGACAGAACTTTATCTGTCATTTGTCTTATTAAGTCTATTAATAGTAATAAGTCATTTTTCAGGTTTTCATTTTTTGTTATAGTACGGAAATAATTCGACAATCTGAAACTTAACTTTTTTTCTTTCTTTATCTTTCATTTCAATTGTGTTTCTTATTATTTCACTTCAGTATTTATTATCTCATATGTACCCTGTAAACTCGCTTCTTATTACTTTTTGCTTTGGCTTTTCTTAACATGTTATCAAACGAAAATGTCTGTACCCATGTGAGAAAAGTTTATATGTATATATTTTCCAGTAATATCTATCTATCTATCTATCTATCTATCTATAGAGAGAGAGATGCACATGCTAATACAAAATTGAAATTATATATTTATATTTATATGCATGCTAATACAAAACTGAAATTTTATATATATATATACATACATATGACGAATGGATAAGAATAAAATTAGGAATGGATTCAAATCTCATTAGATTATTAGCTATTATTAGTGCAGTACAAAATGCATAAAAATTAAAATATACTTCTGATCTTCTCAGTAAGGGAGTCTTCATTTCGAAGAGTCACGTCACTGAGCCATTCGGGCGTTATCTGAAGGATATTTGCGTCTGTAATAGTTACCATTAGGATATATGAAAATATATAGTGGTATTTTTATTTTATTCAATTTTACTATTTTCTTAGGTTTTATTTACGTAGTACATATTTCTCTTCAATAAACAATCAAAATAGAGTTTCGTTAAGTCTGATGTTATCTGTTTCTTTTTCAGAGCTTAAAATTGAGATAAAAATATGATGACTATAAAATAGAAAGAAAAGAATAGGCATTTTTCGTTGAGAGTTATTATCTATTAGGTAGAAAGTTTTAAACTATGTAAGAAAACTACAGATGGACATTTACTGAGAAAACATTCTCTAAAAGAAGCTTTTATGTCCTCATTCACAAATTTGAAGCTGCAGCACAGTACTTGGCATCCATGATGCTGTGAATGGGCGATTGCAGAAAAACGGATTAAAATAAACATCATTGGTGTTAGAGATTTATGAATAAAAAAACCAACAATATCTTCTATAAAATTATTATTACAAATGATATCTTAAATTTATCAACCCGTTCTTCCGTTCGCTCAATATGCAATTTTGAAAAACAATTGTGAAAAGGAGTTCTGTGTTGGGCAAATTGTATTGTAAGATATGTGACAATATTCTACACATTGATGGATGCTGTTTCTATATCTCTTTATTAATTATTTTAGAAAGAAAAATTTAAGTGTTGTTCGGTTTTGATATACTCTGGATGCCTATGTGTTTACGGTATTTTTTAAAACGGTGTATTTACAAAACTATTTTGAATCTCCCGCTACAAAAGAAAAGAAAATTATCTTGTTATTACATACTTAGTAACAGCAGCGTGCCTCATACTGTGAAAGTATAATAACATAAAACTCTGCCTTTTTCCCAAAGCAAATCGAGCAATACGAGCTTGCAAGTCAAAGCTCGAAAAATCCCTACAGAGTTTTGATATTAATTGGTTACCAGTCTTCCCGACTCCATTTCAGCGATGCCATCTTGCTCTCATAAATTCAAACAAACGCCGACAAAGTCGGTACGTCTGCGATTCGAAATGTTGCCTCTGGATCTGTGAAACCACGCCTTTGCCTTATTGGTGCATACATAGTTACACCGCTGAGATATGTACAATAATGTAGCTTGTGCTTATGTACGTCCGTCCATCTGATAATTCACTTTCGGAAGCTCTGTGGATCAATAATTTTCGCTTACGGATCAGAGCCATGTGGTGTGGACCCGCCCAACATCATGGTTGCGTGCTCTGTAGCTCTGCGTCAAAGACAGTGAAGAAGGTATACGCTAGCGGAGGATAGCATGTAGCGACGGGGGTAGAAAGTTGTCATAGTACAGTGTTATGAAATGTCATTCGGCTTTGTTTTGGGGGATTGCTCGTTTTGTAAATGTTAGCTCTTTGCGTGATTTATCTTTCAGGTTATTTTTGTTCTCTTGAAGAGGTTATTGGAACCTGGTGTAGTAGCTGATGATTTGAAAAATAATGTTCTGGCATTTAATGATCGGAATCGCATGGAGGTTTTCTTGTGATGTCTAAACAAACAGAATAGTCTGAGATTTCTGGGGTAATTTGCATAGGCAAAAAATTTCCATTTCTATTTAAATTAAATATTTTAAAAGAAAAATACTAAAAATTTACTCTGATATGAATTTCATATTTTGAATGTTATTCTCAAACAAAAATTAACTGAAAAAAAAAAAAAAAAGAAAAAAAAAAGAAACTACTACTGCATCTAGAAAAGAATGAAATTTTTAACCAAAATATTATTCTTCCCGACAAATTACACTTTTCATTGTATCGCTTATTTGTGAATGTAAGTGTGAAAGAGCTAAAAAAGAAATGAGCAGAGATTTATTTAGATATGTATATTACGTACGATGAAATTTATCATGCAGTGAAACCGAAATAAGTTCTCTTTTTCATCCTTTATCTTTTCATCCATTATAGAACATCTCAGTACTGCAGACTTTTAATATCATTGCAGAAAATATTTTCCTTTCAAACCGAAATATTTATTTTGGACTTTTATGTGGAGTATAATTTATAAGTACCATATTCTGTACTTGGTTTAATATCAAGATTATTTCCATTCTCTTACAAAAGTATTTTATAATTGCTTAAGTCAATAGCGAGTGAGTCAGGAGACATTTTATGCCACTGGTAATCTTAAATTTATTCATAAGAAAGTCAACACTAGACGTTGTATTCTGAACTATATAATGCCTTCAAGAATGAATGATATAGTTTATGGAAGTAATTGTTTTTTAACTTTATTGTATTCACATTACTATTCCACATTTTATGCCATTTTGGTTTCTCATTTCCGACATACATTATTTGAATCAGTTTAGTTTAAATGATCTTATTCAGAATCATACCTTATCAGAAAAGTAGGCTGTGATACTGGGATAAAAATTAAAGAGTCATAACAAAATTAAAAAACTAGAAACCCACAGTTCTCGCTAGAGACGTGAAGATTCAATTTCGCTATCCCTCCCAATAGTGGGCAATTAAATATTATTCTATGTAACAAAAATGCATTTTTATAAGAATTTAGTTGGGGTGACTAAACCTTTTGGGTATCAACAGTGCCTTTATAAGAAGTAAAACTACTCATAGCTATTTCGAAACAAATTTAAGAGCACTTCGCTTTCATACCAAATACTAATATCTACTAGCGCCAATTGCTTATAATGCATATATGAAAGAATGTTATTACATTAAACTGTTGCTCAATGGAACAAGTTAGGATAAATGCTTACGTTACGCTTTTAGAAATCACTAAATGACAGCTTTATTCTGAGGGTTAACCTATGTTTATATAAAATGCATATAGCCTGCCACGAAAGGGGTAGTGGGCACAATCATAAGCATTCGGTTAAAAATTATTGTTTAAAGGGAAAAGATTAATTCCAGTTATTAAAGATATAGTTTTTTGAGTTGTCATTGGTATCTAAGGTAGCTTCAGTCTAAATAAATTTGAAAAAGTGTCTCTGAACTGGAAATTAAATTGTCAATATCTAAGTAATAATGAATAATAAAAAGGAATTATTATAATTCTAGGTGATAAAAATACACGTAATAGGTATTAGCTAGAAATATGGCTTTTTTAGAATCTAATGGATGCATTAAAACAGTCAAAACCTGTGAAAGTGCATTTTAATTCGTCAATATTTAATATTCATTTATAAAGAAAGGTGAAAGGATAAGGAACACCGTATTGACTATGTGACTATAAGCGTATACATACGTATGAATTAGCACAAAGTTCTGATGTTTTGTTTTACATGATCTTATCTATTGTAAATGCGTCTGAGACGTTGGCAAGTTAATTTTTAATAAATACACGCAATATATTTTTATAATAACAATTGCTTTTTCTCTTAATCCTAAAAATATAGCCCACCAGCGGCCGAGCGGTAAAGTCGCTGAACACTGGTAGTTCGGTCCGAGGTTCGAATCCCGCGAACGGGCTGGCTGCATGGGTGTTTTCGTGGTTTTCCCCATGTGTAACGTGTATACGAGCCAGTTTCCCTTAGAAAGTCCTCCACGAAAGGCATCCCTCCTCTTAGGCAGATAGCCCTAGTGTGATTTGCCATAATTAAATACACCACCACCACCTAAAAATATAACATTCAACGGAAACTCGTTGATTCTCTGTATTTACCCGAAATTAAGAAATTGGGAACCACTTTGATTCAACCGCGTTTTCTCACTTTTCTTTTACTTCAATGAAAAATAAGCAAACTAGAAGAAATGGGACTGTGTAAAGAATAGATGTTCTTTTAAATCATATTATGAAGATACTTTCATAAAATACAATTAGAAAAACATATCTGAAATTGCTATATACATAGAAAATACATAGCATATTTATTCATTATATTAAAAAATTTTAAACCTTAAAACCGATGTCTAAATGTATCCAAAGATATATTGGTAAAATATCCATGTTTACCATATTGCATGAAATGCATGTAGATTAATTACTAAGGATTCCAATAAAAATGTATCTTTATTTTCTAGAATTGCTACGAAATTTATCATAAAAGACATAAATACGTTACTTGTTTCGAAGCCCATTCTTCGTCATTAAGTTTTCACCATCAAAAGCTTCTTTCAAGTCTTTCATAAAACTTTCTTCCAAACTTTCGCGATTATCTTAAAGTAGAAATCAATACACAAAAATAACATTATGATTTCACCTTTTAATGCTTCGATGCATAACGATAAAAACTAATAGTCAAAATAAACGTGAAATATTTAACCAATAAAGAAACGATGTTAAGATAATTAATGCAAATCGATTTTGCAGCGAAATTTTATTGCGTAGTGATTTAGGATTTTCTTTTCGAAGCATTTTTATTGATTAAAGCTACATTTATGAAGGGTGTTTAACTTCGTTAAGCGTAGAAATGAAGATAATGAATATTTTGAACTGTTTTAATAAGAGTTTGTAACAAATCGTCTTAATCTTTATACTGGCCTCATTTGTCACTTTCTTTTCTTTCAAAACTTTAACGATTTTAATAGATAAAAAATTAATTTCAATTTCAGCATTGAACTTTGCATATATTTCCTCTGCACACTAAACATTAACGTAACAATACTTCCAAAGGAAACATTTAAAATACTGATGCTAAAATATATTATTTATGATGTAATTTTGACGAGATTTCTCGTATAGGTATATTTTACAAACTGGAAAAGTATATAATTTGCACGGAGAAAACATGAAAATCAAATAGTGATTCTACACAAGAGCACTTAGTTAAATTCAAACTCATAATCAAGGCAGAACTTAGTGAAATTCCCGGCTTTTATAGCTTAGAGATTTAATCTGTCTGCACGAAGCAGGAGATTTAGACTGGTGTCCAAGGGAATCTGGCTGTTCGTAATGACTCATCAAACCTTTTGGAAGCATAAGTCCCATGTCCTTCCCTAATGAATGAATATATCGTACCCGTGGAGAGGAGGCAGTGTAAGGCTATCAAATCACATCTAAAATAAAGTCCAAAGAGGAAAAAAAAAAAAAAAAAAACACTCAAGTCTCAGGTCAAAAATCGAAATTATATTTGCCTTCAGTCAAATTCTTATTGGGTAACGGCTGCTTGGTATTAGTTTAAATCCAGAAATCGAATAGGTTTCAGTTCAAACGATGCAGTAATTAAAATCACAGAATCACAGTGGATTTCCAATAGCGCGGCTTCTATATTTATTACGTTGTTTCTTTAGATCCATATTTATGTATCATGTGTCAAATGAAACGCAATGTAACTACTGCTTCCACCTTCTGTAATATAAAAGGAAAAATATCTATCTTTTTCACACGTTTTAATATCTCATTAAACTCTAATCTAATACGACATTCTATCGTATCCGATAAGTAATAAAATTTCAATCAATGCTTTCTAAAAATTAATAATAATAATGACATAAATAATAATTCCACCCTACTATGTATTTCAATAAAAGCATATCCTCATTAATTTTTACCAAAGGAATCGTAGTTTCAACATATTCGACTATTACCAGCTGATCGTTATTTTAACTAGCCTTCTCACAGAACAACTTCCTGAATTTAACTAGCCTTCTCACAGAACAACTTCGTGAATTTAACACAGGATGTATTGTACAGTCAGTAGGTTATTTTGAAGCAGGAGATGTGAAAAATGTGCAGAGCCCTCGCCGGGACTCGAATCTGGAACTCTCAAATACGCGCAGAGTGTGCTACGTTTACATCACGAAGGCATGCTGGAAGAAAGGAGAAAACACCTTATATACTTTCCCCTTTTAAAGGGAGACTGGGAATTAAGGGAGCTAGTCGCTAAATTCTGGTGGTGACGAAGTATCGTCCACCACCTTTTAGTTCGAGCGTCACTGTAGAGTCATTAGGTTAGTTATTTTGAAGTAGAAGATGTGACAAATGTGCAATGCCCACGCGGGTATTGAACCTGGACCTCTCGAATACGCGCCGAATATGCTATCGTTACATCACAGAGGCATGCTAGAAGGAGAGAGAAAATACCTTGTATTATAATTAAGTTTTGCAATACCTATTACCACATATTTATTTTCTGAATATTAAAAAAAATTACACATTAATTTTGATATATCAAATTGTGAAAATTAAGTAATTTATGTACTGATTTGAACAGCATTTAGCTTGAAGTGTTCTAAATGTATAATATTTTTTTTCCCAACAGGCCGTTTTTAATAACCCATTTTCTTAATTCCGTATTATCCTTTTATCTGTCATTCCCCTTTTCTTTCGAATAATCGGAACTCTACTGCTGTTAAAACAATAATCAGAAAAAAAAGAACACATTAATTTATTTTTCTACAAAATACGCGAGAAAAGAATGACAGTGGTATTTATTTATTTTAATTTTTTAATCAAATATTATTTGATTTATGTCCTTCCTTTTTGCTACATTTCATCATGAGCTTGGCTTATTCCTCAATTTATGTAGATTTCAGTGACAAGTTTATATTTTATTATAAAGTTGTAAGAGTTGTGCATTCGCTGTATATGAAAAGTTTGGCTGGCGAGCCGTCACTTCTTTGCCATGGAAAGTGTTTTCTCCAAATGCCCCAATTCTGATCTCTTAACTAAATAATCATAGCACAAGGATAGATTCTGTTTTCGCCATGTTAGAAAGTTTGAATCTCAGTTTCTAGGATAGGTCTGAATTGATCACAGTTTTGAAGGAAGTTTAAGTCAGATCCAGATGAGTGGTAATTTTGTATTGTATATTTTTTATTTGAACCTCACAAGTGGTGAGGCAGAATAAATTTTAAAATATTCTGTTCTTGTGTTTCTTTGTTTTAGACTTCAGAAATTGTTATAATGAGAATTTCTGCGTAGGATCCAACTAAGACCCTCAATTGGTTTGTAAGGGACTTAGCTTAGTTGAAACCAAAACATATATTACACTACCACGAAAGTAGTTTTATTTAATATTAAATAGCCATTATTAACAGTTTAATTTATTAAAGTTACTAACAGTACCAAAGGATGACAAAAGACTTTTAATTCAGTACTAATCTTTATAATACAATAATTTAAACTCCGAAAAAGTAGCCGCCAGACGGTATAGTAATTAGGGAAGCCTACTGCGGTACCAAAAGGCTCGTGCTCGAATCCCGGAGAAGGCATAGACATTTGTAAATGTATAGTGTCCTTGAGGCATGGGGCACTCCAAATATGCGACGAGCCCAAGTCCTCTCGAGAGGTTGTGGTAGTAGAAGAGGGGTAGAAGATCCTCGGATCCGTCCCCCGGGGGTTATCTCCATCAAAATTGGGGGCAGAACGGATCATAGGATGCATTTAAGACGGGGAGAATTCGTACTGTCGCCTGTATAGTGCTCAAGACTCTTGCGAACAATAGGCGCAATCTTTCACTTCTTACTACGATGAATTTTGTGGGCTTGTTCTGACGTTACTGTCAGACAAGTGAGATAAGTCTCAACAAAACAACAGCAACTAAAAAAATAATTAAAAAAAAGAAAAAGCATTGTTTAAATAGTATGTAACTATTTTTTTTAATCGCGCAGTGCATTACAAAATAGGATTTTTATAAAGTTTATTCTTTTTTTTTCAACGCGTATATCTTAAAGTTTTAATAACAGTGATTTTTCAAGAAATTTTACAAAGGAAACAGAAGTTTTCTTACCCGACTTTCTTTATATTTAAAAATTCATCAAAATCCATTTGGTAATTTGAAATATATTAGCGGAGGAACTTGGATTAAGATAGTAAAAGTAGGCAATTTTTTTTTAAGTTTGTCCATTTTTTTTATTTATTTATCGTAGGTACTGATACTGTATAGAGGTTTAAAAAAAATTGTATTATAATTTAATTACGGCATATAACCATGCAAATCTTCAATTTTTTACCTTTTTAGTAGACAGATTAATATATACAGGCAGGAAAAATACTTGTAGTACATCAAGAAAGAGGTAGATGTATTTCTCGTGTATTACTCTCTATGAAACGTAATACTGTGTATATTTCTAAAGATAATATATATTCTGCATTAAATATTTCGAATCCTTATAAGTCTTAGAATTTGCATTTATGAATGGCATAGCTCGCTTTCGCAAAATTTGGAGTAATGTCATTATTTTAACGACTAACTGCTTAAAACAGTTGTCATAAAAAAGGAAAATTATATATTAGTTTCAAGGAGGCCATTTAGTGTAATTCATGGGGTAGAGTTACAGTAACTTCATAAAAGTAATTGATAATTAAAAAAAATAAATCAAGAGCGTTGCTTTATTAGGTGCCAAAAGTTAACCAAACATTCCAGTCTAGAGACAAAAGTAATAAAATGAGTAGTCGTGAATGCTGAAGCTCAACTGTGTAATTCTTTTAATTTGACAATCGCTCTTTAATTATCTTCGGAAGATCCTGGAGTAGAAAAAATGTTTTAAAAATATTTTATTTTTCAGTGCACATAAGCAGCTTGTTGTTTAATACTTAAATACGGAATATAAAATTGGATCATTATATGTCTTTACTTAAGACATTTATATTATTTTTGGTATTCTGTATTTCAGTGAGTATTGACAATACTGATATTAGCTCAAATATGAATTATTTTGCCTTTTTTATTTATTATTTTTGTTTTATTTAAAACAAAAATAATAAATATATTTAATAAACAAAAATAACAAAAATAATAAATATATTTATTTTGTTATAAATTATTTTTGTTTTCAACGAGGAATCACTGGTCATTCTGTATCTATCATGGTATATATTACTCCTTCTTCCTTTCTACCGAAGCCTGGCAAATCGTTCTCAAAGAACCACTTAAAAAAGGAAAACGCTTGAAATGGTATCATCCCTTGAAACGGTATCATCGCTTAAAATAGTATCATAGCAAGATACAGTATAGTCTGGACAGGCTGAACATAATAAATACTGAAGAATTTCAGCAAAAATTATTAACATGAGTCTAACTACGCAAGATTATTGCATTTCAAATTACAATGTAATACTTTAAAGAAATATTTGCTTTTAAAAAATGTAAAAGGGCATAAAAATTTTTTTAAAAAATTCTTTATCAGTTACGTACTATGTGGCCTTGTGGAAAATCTTTGATAAACTACCCTCTCTAAAAAGGGGGAAATCTATACAAATTATTAATTAAATATATCATGAATAAAATACATTTCCATAAAAATCAATAAGAATGAAAAGTAACAAAACGCTATTAAAAACTATAGTTGTTATTCAAATTTCTTAGTTTTTTAATCAATAATAGATAAACTCTGAAAGGTAAATATCTTACATTTTGCAGAAAGGCAATACACTGGCATTCTGAAAAAAATAATGTTTTATTTCGAACAGTAACAACATATTCTTTTTAAATCACTCAGTTTGTTAATCAAAAATTCGTTAAATTCACCCAAAATATTATTATAAAAATAAAAGGAAATATGAAAATAAAATTTGCGGGATGAAAAGTATGTTTTTTAAAATATAATGGCTCTAGGTGCCGCCATATTACCACAATGCGAAGAACAAACAAAACATTCAGATTATTCACTATTTAATGCTAGAGAGAAATATAGATTTTATGCTTCATGTGGTTATTCCTTGAAAGACAGCGCTTGAATATTGACAGTTTTTGCTGTTCAATATTGCCTCGTCAGCGAGGATTTGAATAGGTGTGCACCACTGAGAGGCTGATTGCTAGATTGAAAGCAAGGATGGGACTCCAGTGTAAGACGTAGCTATATGCGTTCTGTCTCCCGCCCCTCTAAGAAATGCAATATCGATCGCCGATCACTCCACCGGAGCAACATTTTAGTGATAAGATGTTTAAATTACCGATAATTTCAGCAGTACTTTTGGACGAATGTTAACTAGAAAGTATCCGGTCATTGGAAGAAATTAGACAAATTTTTTCCCTCTTCAACATGTCACCATCATTGAAATGAATAATTTTAGTTATTCACTTAATTTTCTGGAATCCGAAGGTTTTAAATTAAATAGCTTTAACCAGAAATGGAATTTCTTATGCTTAACCAAATTGATAAATATTCTCTCTATATGAATATGCAGAAAAGATTGCTTCAAAATGTCCTCCATAAAATTCTGTTTTCAAGACAAATAGTTAATCTCACATTTAATTCCTTAGTAAAATGTTTTCCAGTTATTAATTTAGAAATCAAACAACAAAAATCAGAGTTATATTTGCAAATTTTCACAGGACTAGTTTCGATGGCTTTACCGAAACTGCATCATCCTCAGCTGCCAAAGCGCAAAAAGCTGCCAAACTGCATCCTCAGCTGCCAAAGCGCATAGGAAGATGCTTCGGTAAACCCATCAAAACTAGACCTGTGAAAATTTTCGAGTATAACGCTGATTTTTGTTGTTTGAATTCTAAATTAATACTTTTTCGGCGTATTATTTTATCTTAATTATTTTTCAATTATTGCTACTTATAACACAACTTTGGTTTTTTAAATAAACTCCAAGTACAGAAATAAGTCCGTATTTTGTTATTTGCGGAGAGAGTTTTGAAATGAATTTCAGTAAAAAGATGACCACTGCATCTCAAAAGATGATATCGTTGCTGCGCCTCAGGCGATAACAGTGATTCGAATTCTGTCAAAATTTGTTTAACCTACATTCACTGCTATCCGTTGAAAAGATGGAGATTACAGACAATATTTGTTTAGGAAAAAATTGTTTCTTTTTTCTTCAGTGCCATACAAAAACACTCGATTTCTCACTGATTAAAATTCTTCTTCTTCATTGGCTCAACAGCCCAGGGTGTGCCCTGGCCTTCTCCAGGCCTCTCTGCTCTTGGATTTTGTTTTCCAGGTTTTTAGAATGCTTAGATCATTTTCAACACAATCGATCTATATTCCCTGGGTTATAACCGAGGTCTGATTCCCGTGGGCTTTGCCAAGAAAGCTTTTCTTGTAAAACCGATCTTCATGCATATTGGCCAGATGAACAGCCCATTTAAGACTCTGTAGTAAATCTTTTTCTCCACGATCCATTCACACAGACCCCCAATAACTATGCAACCCAAAAGCCTTCTCTTAGTTCTGGAAGATTCTTCTTCACATAAAGTTATAAGGTATTTCTCCCGCCTTCTTGTTGTGGTGGTCTGCATGCATTTGTGGTGTAGTGGTTTACACGCTGGGTGCGTATTCCAGAGTTCCGTGGTTCGATTCCCGGCGAAGGCGTTGCATATTTTTCATCTTGCCTGCTTCCAAAAAATCTTAATATCTCTAAAACGTCAGCGTCCAAGCTTCCGACAAGACAGATCTCATAAGACTCTTGTAAAAAAGTACTCTAGTTTTTAACTTAAGCTGATTTAAGAAAGATAGATTTTAAATAGCTCTTTAGGCCATGGAAATATATATTTGCAACTTAGACTCTTTTAAGTATTTCAGATGTTATCTCATTTTTACATTTCATGTATATTAATTATACTACACTTAAAGAATCTACCTCTCAATCTAATCCCGCATAACCTCGGAGACTTGGCCTCAAAATCGATAATAATATGTTTTATGAACAATGAAACCCGTGCCAAATACATTTTTCTCAGGACTACAGCTATAAAATGTAATGTAATGTCTGCCATCCTTAATTCCTTGTCCAATCCATCTCATTTTCTGAAAAGCGACCAGGTTAATTTTATAATCATCCATTAATTCCGTTAACGCAGTAGTCCCTTGTTTTATAAAATGAAAGCAAAAATTCCAAATTCTATATCTCTAAAATCCTTTACAGGTCGCTTCCGCATAGTCGGAATTCTTCCTTTGATTTAAAAAAAATAGGATTTTTACGGGGTGAGGTTGTTAGCCTCGCGTCCAGCGCTCAACTTGGAGGACCAGTCCCCTGATATAATCCCCAACGGCACCGTACCCGGTTATACTTTCCGACGTAGCCTATACGTAGCCTTTTACGATACGCATAAGCTACGTCGGGACTATTCTTTCAGAGCCGGTCACCACACGTGTTCTATTAGTGTCAAATAAATGTTAGCTTTGCCATTTGGTTTGGTTTTACGTTTTATCTCAATAAGTAAAAAATAAGTCAATAATTTAAAAAATAAACCAGATATTTGCAGATACCTGATGGCCCGTTATTCGGAAATTAATAAAATTAAATCTAAAGCTTTTCTTTTCCGCATGAAACACCAGAAAGAAAAGACTCTAATATATTTTGATAAAGCAGCCAATGTTACTTTCTCAGTATTCTATGGTTTAATTAATGAAATGCTTTGACTACCAATTAGTCACAACTACTGGTCCTTAACTCCGTTCGAAATTCGAATAAGGATCCCAACTATTATCTTGAATTCCTCGGCATTCTGCAGTAAATTTGTATCGCTGTGGGTACTTGTACTAGATAGCGAATTTATAATATACTGGTATCGTGTATTAGTGACATAATGAAGTATTTTCAGGTATAAATATTTATATAATTGAACGTAATTTTTCAATACTCACAAGAAAAAAAACTGAAAAAATTATTCAGCCAAACACCATGCCTGTTTCTATAGAATGGAATTCTTCATTCTAAATTGATTTTTGGCTACCTTTGGTACGAAAACGCGAAGAAGTGCATTGCAGATTTGCACTTAATATTTGGGAATATTTAGAAAAGCATTTTTATGAAAATTATAAGATTCCTCTAAAGAAAGGTAAATGTATACCACTTAAATAAAACAAAACTGTAGAATCTTGCGAAATATAATATTTAACGCAGAACAATAAAATTTCTTTTTAAACTATGATGCATTTTAAGCAGGATAAAATGTTAGAAACAAGAAATGTTAAAAATGTCAGATTGTTATCATTTTTATATTATTCCATGTGCTGAGGATTTTGTCATAAATTAGGAATTCAGGTATTAACTTCCAATGTAATACAGTGGTGATATTAATGATGTTTCTTCATTCTGTCATGAATGTCTGAGGGTTTAAATTTCAATACCTAACAAGCTGTACAAACTCACGCTGTTCCTTCCTATGCATGCCACTTTGTCCACCTCTGCTATTAGTATTTGCTAATGTTCTGCTGCCCGTTAAGCTAACCAACTTGCATTAATTGATAACATAAATCAGAGAAACTTGGTATGGCCTGTACTTCTTTACATATACTCCACGAGAAATATACCAGTAACGTATTCTGTAAGCAAAGGAGTCTTCCTGTGATTGTTTTAAACAGTATACTGCATCATCTAATGCTTAAAACTTGCACAGTTACATAATGTTCATAATTCGCAATAACATATGCATAAAAATTTATAGTTATTAGGTTATATCCGTGCTGGAACCTGAAAAATGTGCAGTTACTTTTGTCGGGATTCAAATTCTGAGCCTCCCGAATGCGCGTTGAGCTTGCTTACAGTTACATTACGAAAGCATGCGGAAAGGAAGTAGAAAATATATTTTTAGCATAAGTCATATAGTGTACTATAAAAATAACACAGGCCTATGTAATAAAATAACCTGTCAAAAAGATAAACGCTAAAGCAAGTAATAATAACCTAACAGGTATTTACTTGTTAATTAACATGTGTTTACTTTGCTTGTTATTATTAAACATTTATTACCTTACAAGAATACTTGCTACTTTTTACTAATTGGAAAATTACCTCCCATATGCCGGCTTCTGTTGCTTATTAATAAGCTTGAAATTTACACATCTTACGCCAATTTCTTTTGCTTATTATACTGCAAATTCACTCATTTTATGTAGAATTCTGTTACTTATTATAACCTGAAAAGTTACTCACCTTTCGACAACTGTTGTCTCTTGTAATTATTTAAACATTTACTAACTGAGCGCAGAGCACTCTAAATATGCGGCGAGACGAAAGTCCTCCGCCGCATATTTAGAGTTTTAGTTATTTTCGAGGGGAAGAGGGGGTGGGTGGGAGATCTGGAAGACCCTCGGACCCGTCCTCCCGCGGTGCCCTCCTTCAAAATTGGGGGCGGAGCTCAGAAAACTCTTATTGTCACCTGTATGGTATCCAGAGCTCTTACCCACGACAGACACTATCTTGAGTCCTTACCGCGATGAATTTCCTGGACTTGATCTGAATCGGACAAGCGAGATTAGTAACAACAACAAAAATATTTTTATGTTGTTGCTTAGTTATTAATTGCATTAATATTTAACAATGCAGTTATATGCCAACAACAACTTGTATCCCCTTTTTCTGATTAACGTCCACTTTATTCTCTGTAACAATTTCGAGATTATTCTGGTTTCCAATATCCATTGAATTAGTGATAAATTCCTTATGACTCTATAGTTTAAGTGGTAACTTGCGCAGCAGGAATTAATGCCATCATTCACTCTGTGAATCTGAATATTTTTATCGCCATATTAAATTCAGTTTTTACCCATTACATATGGATCAAACTAAATATAAACAGGAGACAGAAAGAAGAATTGGCATTACCTAAAATACGACACTGTTGTTGATCACTTACCCTGATTGAGAGAGGAATATATTTCCTCTCTCGATCATGGTATAGATATGGACTTGAAAAATATGAATTTCATGAATCAAATATCATATTATAGGTTTATTAAGATATGCAAAATTTGTTTAGCAATACACCAAAGCAAGATGAGTATTTTGATTTCCGCTGCAGAAGCCGTTATTCAGCAATTTCAATCAATGTTTCGAATTGTGCCGAAACAAAACAAAAGGCTTATGTTCACGTCCGCCCTTATCACCAACGAAGTTTCCTATTTCCATCCAAATCTACAGAGTACCTCATTCATTGTATTTTCTCGCAAACGAATTCCATTGCAAATCGAATTCCAGAGCCCATTCCCAGCAGAGAACAACAACACGCAAATCATTTTCATCGCTGATGTAATTTCATAATAGAGCGCGCATCCAGTTATGGGGTGCGCCGTAATGTTGTTATCAACCAAAACCCGATGAAACCAGGTTTTCAAATTTCAGACAGAGACAACTCGTGGGAAGATTCCTCCGACCAGACACCTGCTTTTGCTCCCCCCATCATACCTCCCGATTCCTCCTCCAGCAGCCGTTTGGCACACGGGGCACGTACTTCTCGGGAATCAGTCTTCCCTTCCTTGCTCTTTGGCATTCACTAGGAGGGCAAATTTGGCCAGAAATGCTGGATAGGATAAACTCGGAAGAGAAGTAGTGGTGTAAGTTAGTCAGTTTTGAATGCGATGGCGGGGGTAATCTGAGGGAAAATTTCCTCAGGGATCTGGTCGTGAAATTTCATTTTACTAACAACGTCAACAGAATTAACTATGATTTGAGGAATATTTTAACGATGCTCGCTTGTCACGAAGAGCTGAAAATAAATTTATTTCCTATCTTTGATTTTTGTTAAATTTAAACTTTGACCTTTCGAAACAAATTTAAGCGAGAGATATTGCACATCAAAAGCATTGAAGAACTGTTGATATATAAATTTATTTATATTGAAGTAAGTTATCCATAAACAAAAGCTCGAAAATCAATAAAAATAATAGATTGTATTTTAAATTAATAACTGGTTTTCCAAAAGCATCACAGCAAACATTAAAAAATCTGATGTCTAACGTATTAATTTCTGCACATTTTCATAAGATATATCAGACTTATTAATATTTTTTTAAATATTTACTAAAAGTTACTTTAATAATTTAAAGCAACATTAGATTCAAAATAAATTTCGAAAACAAAAACAAGAAAGTCTTTTAGAAGTGGTTATGTGATTCAACATAAGGTATAACGAGTTATTTCGATTTGAATAGTATGGAAATATTAGAATTGATATGAAAGTTCAAAATTGACTTACATTTACTTTTACTGGAAAGTTTAAACTAAGATTCGCTTTTGGGTTTTAGTATTTAATGCTAACGATCTTGCTTATCCTACTTGCGATCTCATAAATTTTAGCCTTTCGTTAAGCACATACTTAAAAAAAATACAAATTTATCCAGCTCCAAATTTTTTATTTTAAGTTCAACGAAAAAATTAAAAAAAAAAAAGTGTCAAATACCGATTGCTTTTATTACGGTATATTCGAGATGACCTGCTGTCCATCTAAATTCAAATACTTCGCAACGCAGTACATTAGTACAATAATTTCTAGGCTTCAGGTCTATTGGCTTGAATTCTCCCTTCTATAACAACTGCACTCAATGAACTGCTATAAAGGTACTACAGCGAGATGCATTACCTCCATGCTAATGCAGGGAGATCCAAAGATCCAAAGATTTAAAAACCTGGTATTTCATCGAGATTTTAATGTATAGTAAAGGAATTTGCACAGAAATGCATGCACTCATGGTATATTTATCAAGCAAAATTTAATTATACTAATGGTTTAATTGGTCAACCATAAAAAATACAAAATATATATTAATTAGTGCTGAATAAAGCAGCCATTAATGTTCAAAACTGCTTGAACACGAACTTAGCTATATAAACAGCAGAAACAGCTTTTTGTAGTTCATAATTGTGTAGTAGCTGTCACTGATACCAAACGCGTTGTCACATTCTTTATATTGCTTATGATATTGGATAATCTTTGTACACCTATGATTACAGACAATCTCATATTAAAAAATTACTGGATTTCGTGTCTAACGCGATATGAATGATCATTTATTATAAAATAAGAAACCTGTATAATCGTTAGGTTAAGTTTAATTTAATTTAAGTTAGTTATTACCTTTTTGAGCTAAGCCAAAAATGTTGGCTTTTATGAGCAGGAGCTAGTGCTATCTATCAACTTTATTTGAGTTAATAAAAGGGTTCTTTACACTCTTCTCCTGACTTTGTCGTATTTAGAGATAATTTTCTAAACAGTCTTCTAACGTCTAGCTAAGCTAGACGTTTATGAAAAGAAAGCACTCGAGACTTTATAAGCTGAATATTAATTAAGCATTTTTTCTGAAGTTTCTTACATAATTTCAAAAGTCTAAAACTACTATACTTTGACAAAAAAAAATCTTTACATATATTAAAATATTAGATTACTTCAGATTATTTTTCTGTTATGCTGATAGAGACGTTAAAAAACGTCTGTAAGGATGTTCTTCTGAAGCTACCCTAATTCTAAAACTTTTATTTCGAGACTAGACCAATACTAATAATAGACTTATACTTCTATTATTAGTATAAGTCTATTATTAGTATTGGTTGCATGGGAGGTTAGATGGTATATACCATAAGTTAACGTAAATATCAGCTCATTTTTCTATAAGATCTTCCTGACATTAATTTCACATGTAATAAAAACGGACAATGAAAACGAAAATACCAAGGATATCATAAATATTTCATCCTTTATATAAAGCTAAATTTAAGTTTTTCAGTAATATGAAATAATCGAACTAAAAATAGCCTACAAAAGAAATTTATTGAAAATGAATAATAATTTTTGTGAAGAAGAATGTTTTAAACTCAAAACATTTGATGCTAAGTCTGAAGCGTGTTTAGAAGCTGAAATAAAATCCCTTATATTTCTTTTTCGAAAGCGAAGGTTAGTCATTTTTTCCTAATCTTGGAAGTATTTATTGTTCCAAATAATCTTGCAGAATTTCTTAACGCAATGTAATTTGGCCTCTCGTTATCTTCTGAGTCATTTAACCGTTTTTACATATAACTCTGCTTTTTCTTGAGTATTATAAAGACATTTTAATTTTTTTTTAAATGGAATCTGCTTTTTTATTAGATATAAAGCAAAATTGGAAACTCTTTCGCATTTTACATTTTCCCCATTGTTTCAAAACATTCAATATAATTACTTAAAAATTCAAAACGTAAACTCTTTAAAGCATTCCTTTTATTATACGGTTCCAATAAAAATTTGTTGCTAAAACTATTGCTGAAAAACAAATGTTACCAAATGTTAAAAAAATAAAAAATAAATAAAAGGAAAAAGTATTGTCTATATTACACCAAATTTTTCTATCAGAATAGCACTATGTAAGACTATCATTTTACATAGTGCTTTTTACATATTATATCATTTTGTAGATATTAATATTAAAATGGAATTTTGATATTTAGATGTTGCACCGATATTAAAATTATATTTTAATAGTTACATGTAAAATACTAAAATTGCATACATGCTAAACTCTAAACTGAATTTCTTTATTTTAGTAGCATTTCAACCTTTGTGTACATCGAAATAGTTTTAATTATGCTGCTAAAGTAGTTTTTGACCTTTTGTATTTATATATGCCATGCATATCATCATAGAACTCTAAGTGATCTTAAGCGCAATTTATAAAAAATCGTGTTAACCCGAATTTTCCGTCACTTTAAAATCGTTACTTTTAACTCTACAGTTTCAACTTTTAGAACTTTGAGTTTACCTTTAAATCGTATCATGATACTATATTTCGGTGTAAAAATTTTCCTTCTGAAATAGCTTTCTGAAATTTCAAGAACACTCAATAAGGGCGCTATATAAAATGCTTTGACTATTCTTTGTAAGAATTTTAACTAATTAAAACATTTGATGAATATATAAGGAGGCTCTGATGTAGAATGAATTTCAGATTCAATGTAATAGCTAAATGAATTAACTGAAGTGAAGCAGCTGGAGTAGAAGAATTTAATGAAGTGAAAGTTGAAGAAGGCAGTGTAATTGAAATGGAAAAACCGCTTTTATTTTAATTAACCTGTACACTAATCTGGTTTTTCTATTCTTCTATTATTAGTATAAGTATAAATTATCAGTAGGCAGATAAAACCATTGAACACACGTGTGGCAAAAGTAGTTTCATCTATGCATTGCGCTCAGCCACAAAATGAGCTGATTCCGGTAAATGCTCTTTCAATTTTACTCTTGAATCAATTTTCTCTCAGAAAACCTTTCACTAACTATTTTTCATTAGAAATTATCTCCTTAAAAATTATTTTTATCATTACATTGAAACCTGTTGATAAATTAAAGTAGAGCAAATTAATCAAAACCTCGCAACACTCTAAATAATATTTCAGTTCTCTGTATAATTGGGTATTTTGTCATTAGCCAAGGTTATTTCAGGGAAGCTTTATTTCTAAGCTTCAAAACATCGCTAAATATGATTATTAGTTAAAATTCTCTTTTCAAATGATAGTCAAATTTAGTACAGTAATTTTGAAAACCTTCAATATCAAGCAATGGTTATAAGGAAATATTTTCACTTTATGAGAGGATGCTGTTAATGAGAATATAATACCCTAATTTTGTAAACTCCCATTCACGAAAACAAAACTGAAGTCAAAAGAATTTTCTTCCTCCATGTTTAATTGATCTGCAATTTTGAACTTCAAGAAAATTAAAAAATTCAAAATTAGGTTAGCTTATTTGAATATGAAAAAGCCACGAGTGCTATCTGCCTAAGAGGAAGGATGCTTTCTGAGGACTGTAAGTCTTTCCAAGGAAACCTATTTCGTATTCATGCGACACATGGAGGAAATCAGAACAGCTAACATACAGCCAGCTTGTTTGCCTGGATTGCATTCAACAGCGTTGTTTTTCTTGAAAATGTTTATGCAAGTCTGAAAATACAACATCTATGAAATGAATACCTGCCAGCAATATTGTCCGCTGCGTAATATATTTCCCATTATTCATTCCATTATACATATTTTTTCGTTATAAACTTGCAAAAATTTGGCATTTTCAGGGAGGATGCTGCTAATGGAAATATAATCTTAATTTTCTTTTAGTTACAATTCACGAAAACATAATTGAAGTCAAAAGCATTTTCATCCTCGAAGTTTAATTCATCTGTGAATTCGAACTTTCACATTGATATAAATGAGTTAAAAATAATTTATTTATATTTTCATTTAGATTGATATTAATTAAATTTCAAATATTATTGATTTGTATGAAGTTATGAGACGAATAATCTCAGTATCAACGTAGTAAAAATGATTAATATTGCAAATGTATTTTCTGTATTTTCGTATTTTTCGTATTTCGTAATGTATCTTCTGTATTTTCGTGATAAAAACGTGTTAAGTCTCGTTGGATAACTCTAGGTGAGCAAACCATAAATCAGTCGACCGAACAAAATATAAATCAATAAAAATATCTTGCATTAGTTCTTTAAATGAGTAAAATTTCTCAGAAAAGTTATTTTATAAAATTATAAAATACTCATGAGAAAGAGTGGGCAGATTATGATATTCTTTTTTATGTTCTTTTAATTTTTCATGTACCTAAAGATTAAAAAAGGATGAAAATTTTTATCTTACTTTACCTATCAGGACTTGAATTCCTCTTTACTTGCCTTGGAAACATGAACTGTCCTGACTCGGAACAGGGAGCTTACTCAAGCTATGTTCAATAAATTGTGAAGTAGACAACGCACACAGGAAGGGTATACGAAACCCTTTATTTTTCTATCTTTACAGAGATTTCCGGAACTTCGGAATACAGAGACCAACCACTTGTGGTCTGAACGTAAGAATATAAAACTACTAACTAAAACTCTAACTAAAACTAACTTTGGATTAATATACAAGTGCCTAACTTTAAGATTGGCCGTTATTTAACAAAATCCGTATGTAGTACAGAGAGCTGCTAAAACTACGATACGTTTGAATTTATCAAGAGGACTAAACCTCTGGCCTTGAAGGCAACCAGGAACCGAGTAAAAACTACAATGGCAAGCGGCCTGCTTCTAATAACTCCTTCCTCTCTCTTGTTTGGCAAAAAGCCACAATTTAAGTACTTGGCGTTAGCAAGACAAATTTGCATAAATAAGTTAAAGCTTTTAATTCTGGCCGGAAGTAGAAAATAAGAAATGATAGTAAATATTTAAAATAAAATAAACGTTAGTAAAACTTAGGATCCTTACATACTTCCCGCCAGAGTTAATTAGTTTGAAACTGAGGTCTAAAACGACCTTCTTGAAAACTTTTAGCTCTAGAATCTAACGCGAGGCGAATCTTTTACAAACATTTCTCACTAGAAACTAGAAATATAAAAAAAAATTTGTTTTTACAGTATCAGCTCCATGGACAACCAGTTTTTCATCTGTACTGCATCTAAACAGAAGCTTTTATTCAAATCTGGTTCCTTCCAGATCTCTGGAAGGAAAACTAGTTTAATGAAATGTTACACAATCAAATGGCAAGTAATATGAATATTTATATTTCTCTTTTAAAATTCTTATTTCATTCATGACGTTATTTAATTATCTCCCCGTGCTCTTTGACATGTGTTGTAAAGAAAAACACCAAACACGAGCGCGTCTATGTACAAGTGTTCAACACTACCGCCTGCAATCAAAACACTAACGCGTTAAAATTCAACATAACAAGAGCTCAGAACACACCTTATATTCATCTCTAAACCCTGAGGTACTATTCTGAAAAGTGGCTAACTCTGAAGTGTAGCGTCAGAGAGCCTAACTACATTCATTCAATCTTTAACACATATTCACAATAATTTGCTCTTTTTACAGTCACACCAATAAGTTAAAATTTTTGGCTTTACTTTAATATTTTCACTTTTAACATATCACAGTATTTCTTAACTTTTAAGATAACAGTTCACATTGTATATAAGGACATATTAACATTCCGTTAATTTTACGCATTTTAAAACATACATTAGTAGTACATTGTTAACTTCTATTCTTTTCCAAGCAAGTGCCAATTTTTCTACATTGAAATACTACATTTCAAAAGTCTTTCAGACTAAAACTTCTTTCTTGCCAGAATATTTTAAATAAAATTTTATACAATAATTTTTACAATTTTCTTAAGGTACCTTTCTCAAAGATTATCAATGCTTTTACAATATTCAAGTATTTACACATTCCTATTATACATTAATTTTAGTTTTACTTGCGAGTAATTGAAAAACAATACCAAAATAGGTAACCACTCATTTCTCGCCTTTTTGGCGATAAAGGTAGTCCTCACATGAGGTAAAACTTCTTGAATTCTGCCACTTGCAGTAAGAATGAAAAATTAACTTAAGGTTTCAAAGTAACATAAAGTTTTACTTACCTTTGTGATATTCAGACATGCTTTTTTCTACCCAGTCCTGGAAAGTAGCGAAGACTACCGTCTGGTTTATCTTCCTTCTTGTGCGGGTTCGCCCTTCGGTTCCTTCCTCCATGAGCTTTCTTTTTCTTCCAGTTCGGTCACCCTTGAAGACCTTCTTTTTAGCATCTGCCTGTGGTCTCGGCCGTTTGATGGCAGCTGGTCTTGGCGGAACCGGGACAACTGTCTCTCGTTGTTGCCTAGATCTCGTTGCTGGCTGTTCAAATTTTTCTTGCTTCTTTGCATCTGCAGCTGGCCTTTCTTCATCAATTCGTCGATATTTGCTGCGTAGACTCGTATCCGATGGGTAGATCTTCCATTTTGGAGCCGTCTTATAGTTACTGTCATTTCTCCTGGCTCTCTTTGCGTTAGTCGTACTTCTCCCTTCTTCATTCTGGGGGTGGTCGTGCCCTCTCTTTTCTGGTCGGTGGAACGGCTTTTTTTTCTTGTTACCTTCAGTTTTCCAACGGGGGAACTTTCTTTTCAACTGCTCCTGTCTACTAAAGGCTTGCCCTTGTGATTGTCGTTGTTCCACCTCTGGAGCCTGTGCCTGCTGTGCCGGATCCTGTAAAAGATCTTGAAATATTGGCATTTTATTACGATTATAAAATGGTTTTATCTGGTCAACGTTTTCGGTGCAGGTTTCACCATTCCTGGCTTTTAACACCACTACAGCATGAGTTACTTTTTCTATGACATATGGTCCATCAAATCGTAGATAAAATTTGGCAGTTTTATCTTCTGGTGCTGAAGAAAGTGAATTCTTAATCTTTAACACTTCATCCCCTACTTTATAAGTTACTCCCCGTCGTTTCATATCATAATAGAGCTTCTGGTTTCTTTGTGATACTTCAGTGTTCTTTTTTGCTTCTTTAATTAATTTTTCTATATCGCCACTTTTAAATTCTGGGGCTCTTTGTTGAACATAAAATAATGTATCTAACGGCGTTATAATCTTTCTGCCTAAAAATAACTCAGCAGGAGTTTTGCCCGTCGTATCATGTTTTGCGGTCCTAAGGGCGAAAGCTAATTCATTGACATAGTTATCCCAGCTTTTATGAAAATTTTTAACATAACTAAGTGTCTGTTTCATAATCTGGATAATTTTCACTATATTTCTATTGACCCGTTCCGCTATATTTGATTGCGGCCGATACGGGACCATTTTTAAATGACGTATGCCCAGTTTCTGGCACATGTCTTCAAATATATTACTTACAAATTGAGGACCATTATCCGATATAAGTTTTAGGGGCGCCCCGTATTTTAAAATATATTTATTTAAAATAGAATCAGTAACTAATTTCGCGAAGGCTCGTTTTAAGGGAACAATTTCGGTCCACTTACTAAAATGATGAACCATAACAAGGAGATACCGTCTTTTATTTAACTGACTTTTTGGGAAAGGGCCCAATAATTCGATGCCAATTATTTCATTTGGAAATTCCGATTTAATGCTATTTAGAAACTCGGCCGGGCGGAAATTAATATAATTAACTGCTTGACATGTTGGGCAGGACTCGACATACGCCCTTGTTAACTTTTGCAGCTCAGGAAAATAAACTGCTTCGCGTACGCGTTGGATGGTTTTTCGAATACCAGCATGAGAAGCTAAAGGGGAGTCGTGTAACTCCTGCAGTATATTTAATCTAAGACTAGCAGGGGTAACAGGTCGAAATTCCTTCTTGGAATTCGTAGTTTTTGTATAAAATAATAGACCATCTATTAGTTCGTAATGGGCCGCCCTATTTCTTATCGCCACAATATCTTGGTGGCTAAAATTTTCAGGATCCTTTAAATACTCATAAATGTTTTTAAATTCAGGATCCTTACCCAGTTCGGTTATTACAGTTTCTCGGGAATGTATCGTACATGCTGTGAGCATTGCCACCTTTACAGTATTACCTTCTTCATCTATTTTTATTCTGGATAGGGCATCTGCTACGATATTTTCCTTTCCGGGGGTGTGCTTAATTACCAGATTATATTCTTGTAACTTGAGTGCCCATCTTATTAACCTTGGGGATAAGTTTTTTCCTGAGTACAATCTAGTTACCGCCGCATGATCAGAATACACTGTTATTGGCGCCCTTCCAAAATAGACTCGGAACTTTTGCACTGCTAACAGAACTGCAAGTGCCTCTCTCTCAGTCGCGGAAGAATTTCTTTGTGTTTGATTTAAAGTTCTACAAAAAAATGCCACGGGCTGCTGATTTTGCGAAAGTACCGCTCCTACCGCATAATCCGAAGCATCCGCTGAAATTTCTAAATTCTCTTCGTTTTCAGAAAATTTCAAAACAGGGGCTTGCGTTAATGCTTGCTTTAATTTTTCGAAAGCACTATTGGCTTCGGCCGTCCACGAGAGTCTTGCCTTTTTCCTTTTTAATTTTAACAATGGTTCAGCAATACCTGCAAAATCTTTTATAAAGGACCTATAATATGAACAAAGTCCTAGAAAAGAAGAGAGCTTCTTCGCCGTATTTGGCGGCGGATACTTTTGCACAGCGATTATTTTTGATTCGTCCGTCTCGATTCCTTTCTGAGATATTTTGTAACCTAAGTATTTTAATTCAGGGGCTGCAAATTTGCACTTTTCGACCTTAACTTTTAGACCGGCCTCATTTAATAATGAAAACACCTGTCTTAAATCCTGTACATGTTGGTCCAGATTATCACTAGTAATAATGATATCGTCTAAATAGATAAATGTGGTCTTTCCTAGAACAGGCCTTAGCACAATGTCCATACATCGCTGAAATGTTGCCGGTGCCCCTGAAAGGCCAAACGGCATACGCAAGAATGCATAAGTGCCAGACTTGGTTATAAAAGCAGTCTTAGGCACATCTTCTGGTTTAACACCTATTTGAAAATAACCAGTCGTTAAGTCTAACGTAGTCATATATTTGGTAGAAGTTATGTTCCTTAAAATTTCTTCAATAATAGTTAACGGATATACCGGATATTTAGTCAGGGAGTTTAATTTACGATAGTCAATTGCAAAACGCGACCTTTTCGGATGTGTTACTGGATGGTCATTATTTTTCTTACATAACACAACCGGGTTAGCATAACTACTTGAGATGGGCGTTATGATCTTTTTACGTAACATATCTCGAATGTGCCACTCTATAATTTTTTCTTTATTCTTGTAGTATCGATACGCCTTGTGGCGAACTGGCAGTGAATCTCCTGTGTCGATACTATGGTTAGTAACTTGAGTAAATCCGGGAATATCACTAAATAACGAAGCAAATTCAGTTACCACTTGGTGAATTTTTTGTTGCTCTTCCGTAGGCAGGTGGTTGAGATTTAACGTCGGTGGTTCTCTTTTTTCTTCTCGAACTGGTTTCATCGTCAGCTTAAGGGACGCTTCGTTACAATCCAGCGTTGCTTCTGCCTCTGAAAGAAAATTTATCCCTAAAATGACATGTGCTTGTAAATTTTTTACGATAAAAACATGATCTTTACTTGCTCGTCCTTGATGCGAATATATAATGGCCTTATGAGAAATGTATCTATATCCATCAATAAAATTTTACAAGCTCTTAACTACTAATCATGTTTTATCATTGGTCAATTAACAATTCAAAGAAGGAGAAATTGTTTCAAGAGCAGGGAAGATTTTTCACACATTCTGTTCGATAAGTGTCTGTTTCATACGAAACCCACCTGCCAGACTTCGACCCCATTATAAGTGCCTTCAAATGGAATGGAACGGTTGATAATGATTAATTAACCTTTTCTGTCATCTCTTCATCAACTGCACATGGATTTCTTTCAACTGCAGCTTTCAACACACCATTACAAAAAAAAGACAGGATGGCCTCATCGGCTGTCATCTTTCAAGCCAGGTCGCCTTATTGAAATTTGCAGAGGCATTGTTGATACTTGGGATTATTTAAAAAGTCATTATTGTCATATATTTCGTCCACACATTTTAAAATATTTGCTGCACTATTTCTTTTCTATACCTTAAAGTATGACACGTGTGATGTGCTCTTCTTTGACTTCCATTTTCATGATGGTCTACTGAAACTACAAATTCACATATATGTTATTGCAAGTCAGAATTTGTCTAAATGAAACTTATTTTTCCTAGTAGTGTTTATACATTTGTGAAAATACTTGTTTAAACGATCTAGAACATGTTTTAACATGTTCTGTGTGGAATAAAATGCTACTTTCGTGATGACTTGATAGAAATAGTGCTACATGACTGTCATAGATAGCTATGCGTGTGGCTCCCTAATACGAATTTCTAAGATATTATTTGCTTTTTGAAAAATAGGAACGTACAAAACATTACTTTGAATTAACACTTATAGAAATGTTAAAGTTCCGAATTTTAAGTTTGGTAAAAAAAAAAAAATAATTTAACATGATACCTAAATCATTTTTTTTCTTTTGTGGAAGAAAGATATTTACATTATAAACTTTTGACAAATGTTTTTTTCAGGCTTTTTTTGTAACAGGAGAAGATTTTAGTTACTCTTTCCTTCGTAAAAGACTGCCAGAAAACGTTTTTTGCTATAAAATGGACTCCGTGTCCATTTTTCCATAATCTTTTTCAACTCACTTAAACTGCAATCATGGGATGCGTTCTTTAGTAATGAATTACTAAAGAGGTATTTAGTCCTACAAAATTGGTGTGAAAAAGCCCGTGTAACAGTAAATGTTATTTTAATTTGTCTTATACAGTCTTCGTTTTCTTTTTGGTAGCATACAATTTGGATTCTGTGTAGAAGAAGAAGTAGCAAATTCTCTCTACGTCTTGATGAATAAATACTGCAGAAAAATTTTAAATAACCTTTTTATTTAAACTAAATTAAAACAGATGCACGCACTTCGTGCTCATAAATCATCACCACTTATGGCTAACATAAATTTAACAGAAATAGGAATGTAACATATCACTAATTAGTTAAGATATCTAACGACTGACTGTTTAGCTTAACTAAGGCTAAATCGGTTGCATACAGAAAGCCGGGCCGAGAAATATCAGTATAAACTGAAACGTAGTCTAACACCTACTACAGAGCTTATTTCAAACACACAGCATAAACTCGGAACTAAATCCACTACTACGCTATTTGAACTCTTGAAACGATGCTTAAATACTGCTTCTGAAACAAGTTTAGATTTTCATCTACGTCATAACAATTTTACATTCCGGCAGGAAACTAAAACCAGGAGGGAAAGGAAAAGAAAACTAAAAATAATTGGATAGAACAAAATCAAGACCTTACAATCTCACGTTAGAAAATTTGGTTAAACTTGATTTTTGTGTGTTTCTGAATGCATATTTGAATTGAATCTAGTGATTCTAAGATAATGTATCAGAAAAACACTTTTCCACTGTTAGTTGCAGTTTAACCAGGCTAAAATAGTACAAACATGTGGCTAAAATAATCATTATTTTCTTTACGTTCAACAAAATTTTTATTTTGAAACTTGGATTTATAAGTTTCTGAATCATTTTCTAGTTTGATAACGATGCAGATATAATACTTTGAAGTTTTTTTAACATTTAAAAATAAAGTTATTTAAAATTATAATTGCCTGTTTTTCAACTTCACATTGACATATTCGTTTTCAACGAGAGACGATTTCCAGGTATTAAGATTGCGTGTTCAGTAGAAGTCAAGTATTTTTCAGAAGTATTCTCGTCATATTTATATTGATGATGTCGTGTCTATGACGAAGTGCAATTATATAGCTTCGAAGCTGTCAAAGAAGTCCAACCTCTTCGAGGCTCTGGCAGCTTCTTTTTCTATGAATTATGCATATTTGTATTAAATTAGCTAAATGTCGTTGTTAAGCCGAAGAGCCTTTTTTTCTCATCCTTTAATGCTATCAAAATTGTAGTGAACAAATGTGATCACATTAAGTGGCGCTTCATGCATATGGTGCGGCCGACTGCAACCAAAGCGCAGCTATATAAGTCCCATATATAAAATTTCAACGTTCTAAAGCTGCTTGTTTTTGTGTTTTGCGAGATACATACATACATACATACACACGTACGTACGTCGAGAAAAGAATCTTTTCTGAATCCATTTTAACTCCATTCTACAATCCATTTTGGAAAGACGAGTCCTTTATTCTGCCTGTACGTACAGATGTCAAGCAAAAACATCGCTCAAATGGATTCGAGAACTGTCAAAACGCATACTTTTGGTTGAAGTATGAAACCCTTCAAGAACGAAGTTATCGTCATTTTGGGTCGTGAATATACTATGGGCTTTGGCCACACCATACAATATAAGTAGTTGTAATGCAATTGGATAACTTAACTATGGTAAAGAACGAAAGCATTATCTACCGTAAGTCCCATCCTAATTTTGATCGAAGGCTTCTTGTGCACCATGAACCTCCGATTAGATAGAAAATTTCATGTCCAGTCGACGACGTGATTCAATAACTACGAAACCGTGACCCAACACCAAGAAGGCAAATCGGTGGAAATTATTTAGGAAAATCAACTGACAGCTTGAGTTGTGATTGGAGTACAATATTTCCTTTTTCCTTATGAATAACTATGAGAAAAAACACTAGCTTACTTATAATTAACTGTTTCTGGCCTGAACAGAAAGAGAACTAGAAGTGTATTGATATTTTCAACCTGTAAGATAAACAATATGCTTCAATCGTGTCTTTTGAATATAAATTTAGTGATTCATAATCCTAAGAAAATGTTTTTGAAATATTCTAAAAATAGGTTAACTTTACATGCAAATATATTTAAGCAAGAAATCTGTAATAATCCTGGTAATCAAATTTTTAGAAAATGTTAAAAAGCAACAATTTGTTTGCAGTTATACGCAGCATAAGTTTGTATACAATTATTTACGATAATGCACACAAGAGGTAGGTGACTTAAGGACCGTAACTTCGCATAAGGATTTTTACGAAGATCTAGATGAATTTCAATTAAGTCCTTCCAGTAATAAAATCTTACGTAATTTCATATTTCTATTTATCTTTTTCAAAATCCAGCAGATATTTTCCTGGCAGAAATTCCGAAAACCCAGTCTTAGATCATATGAAATTAGAGATCATATGAAATTGTGGCACTTAAAATTATACTGGTTACTATGTTCAATAAAGAAGAGGATAGAGCTAAACGTACAGTGTGAGATTTTGACCTCCATCACACGGAGTATCCTCAGTCATTGGAAATAAGCTAAACAAATCGTGTAATTTCACAGATGCTCGAAGTCTGCCTTACAGCTTGATTTTCATTTGCACCTAGAACCATGTACTTAGTCTACTTTACTTCTAAATGACGGAAAAATTTGTATTCCTGTAAGGTAGGGAAACTAAGAAGATTCTTAAATTCTGTATGCACAGGATTTATTTCTCATATAAATATACATGAAACAGAGGTGTTAGAAAAGCTACTTCTGTATATAACCACTGCATGTGAAGTGATCGATGTTTTCACTTGCACCCAATTTCGTGTTCTTGTAGTGAATGCGTAAAATTCAAACTTAAAACTTCCGCGAAAGACTGAAAGTACTTCAAATTGTTTTTATTTCACAGAAGTTAAATTGAACAATATTTCAAAGCTTAAATTGCTGAGTTAAAAAAAAAAAAAAAAGAAAAAGAAAATCTGAAATGTTTCAGATTTTAAATTACGTCCAAAGGGGCTTTTTTAACATTTTGTGTGTTACATTTATTTATTAAATATCACGTTCTTTGCACTTAAACCATAAAATTCAGTTCAACATCAGTATCGCAAAATAGTTTTTAAATGAGCATATCTTTAGAATTTCCGATACAGAGACTCACGCCCTGCAGGTAAAAATGTTTTTTTCTGTACAACGTTGCCATTGCTCGCTTTGAAATCCTTGAGTTAATCAGAAATTCGTTAAAGTTTTATAAAATAGGAAATGGATAATAAAACAAATTCCAAATTTCAAATTTGGTTTTCCACATGCCCATATTCGTAGGAGGATTACGTCATTCAAAATTCGATGGCACTATGTACCGTTGTTTTATCACAATGCGAGAAATATACATACATTTATGCAGATTTTTCATTACTTAATTTCTTTAAATATAACACAGGGCGATAATTTTTGTGGCAACAGTTTGAAAAGTGATTCGCCGATTGTAGTGAATCGACGCAAAATCGCAAAACAAAAATATCAATCCTTCAGGGACAAAGACCCTTCGAACTAATAAATGTTTGAACTTTAAGTAAAATTAATCTAGTGCAGAACAAGAGAGAATGACGACTTAAACAATTAATTTGCAATCTCTCGAGGACCATGGAAAAAAGATGTAATAGTAGTAAAAGTTTAAAAATCATCATCATAGTGGTTGGTTAATTAATATAAAATATTCGATAATGCCATGATACAAAATGCAGATCAATCAGAAATGTTTTCTTGTAATTATTTATTGCAAAATGACCAGAGATGAGATTTGTAAGACCAGAGATGAGACTTGTAAGACCAGAGATATCAATTTCATTGCTGTGAATTTAAAAACACGCGGTTCTAATTTTATCATGCATTCAGCTATTTTTTTTTTAAGAATTCTGATCATTTTTATAAGTAATTATAATTTCTGAAAGAGTAAGATTTAAAATAACATTATCTGATTTAATAATGAAAATGCGATGAATCACAGCATGATCACTGTCTTACAAGGGAAAAAGAGTCGGAAAACCCGAAAAATTATTTTATCATTAAGGTTGATACAGATAAAATATATGGTTCCTTTTCTGCACTTTCTGGTGAAATGATCGTTATACTTTCAGAAATATGGTGGAAATATATCTTATTAAATTTCTTATTTTGGACATAAAATATGCAAAGCTAAATTAAGATTAGTTTTTATAAAATCAAATTTTAATTTAAAATAATCAGAGCTTTAAATAAAAAAGTACAAATAATATATACTACATAAATCCAGGCTTTAAGGAATTAATATTTTATTCGATATTGTGAAAATACAACAATCACAGTGTATGTATCATTTTATAAAATTCTTCTTAAATTTACTAATCTTATATCTCAAACCACATAAATTAATTCTGAAAAATTCTTTTCTTAATTACCAAAGAAAATTAATTACTTAATTCTCGAAGAAAAGGTATAAAATTGTCTGAAATGTTTTGTTATCAAATATCTTGGCATGTATACTTTGAACCTAATAAAATTTCTAAACCAGAACTACATTCAGGAACTTAAATTTTACAAAGAATACTTTTTCAGATTTTTCCTATTTATAGTTAGATGCTAAATAATCATTAAAGAATACGATATTTGTTAAATTTATTTCAAGAACATTAATGCAAGATTTATTCTATGTTTAAATCGTTCTTGCACAGAAAAGTTAGTGACCTGTTTTAGTATCCTGAGAGACATCTATTTCGGTGCAACAGCATTGAAACATTACAGATCTTTCCTCATCCTAATTAAGTTCTAAAAATCACATAAGAGTTTACGCCATAAAGGTTTTAATGATTTATAATGTAATCCACTATTATCACGAAAGGCTTACCCTGCAAACACGCAAACTCCAATTCTAGGCAAACGTGCTACTACGGCGAGTTTTAAATTTCTACATTGTAAATTTTATTAGCCATTTACAATAAAAATGCATTCTGACCTCATCAAATCTTATTACATTTTAATATTTTAGCGCAATAAAACAAAAACATGATAATTTTTCATGCTTCTTTGTCAAACGCAGTACTCCAAACGACATTTTGCCATGGAAAATGAAAGTGACATCACGTATTTCTCTGTGGTTGGCCTTTTTTTCTTCTTCCTTGTGCTAGTTTCAACATGAAAGTGAAAATTTAAAACTTTTGAATCAAATACCTGACATTTTATCTGACGAGGTAACCAGATCTCACTGCCCAGGAACGATATTCTGTTTATGTCATTTGTTACACTGTGAGTTGCTGCCTTAAATAATTCTCATAATTCATAGGATTCGTGCTTACGTATACTCAATCTCTGAAGCCTTTTAAGAGCCTGTGAATCTAGAAGAAGCTTCGCTTTCTTTTTCGACTAGCAAAATTATCTCCGTAGCCTAACTAGAAGAGAAACACACTAATGTAGAGTAAAATATTGCTGAAAAATGGGAATAAAGCTTAGATTTGCTTAGATTTTGGGAAGAATATCTACCAAATTCAAGTGCGATTCAGACACTGTTTCCATTTCTTCAGAAGCAGAAAATTATTGTTGATAAAGAGGACCATCAAAAGGAGGGACTTGTGTCTAATCACCCCTCGAAATCGATGCAGTTCAATGGTGTCCGCCGATAACATCGCAGCAAAAACATCACGACGGAAGCGTCGCGGAGAAAACAACGCAAGGTAAAAACGTCGGGCTACAAAACATCGTGGGAGGAAACATCGCAAAGAGAAAACATCGCAGTTCTAAAACATCGGGGTACAAAGCATCGACGTCTAAAATAAAGCGGTTCAAAAACTTCGCAGTTTAAAAACAATTTAATTCGTCAATTTAAGACAGCCCTTTTTCCTAATTTTAACACATACCATCAACTAAGAAACGCTTAGACTTGATAACTCACTAATGACCGTATTTATCGCCGTATAAGATGCACTGTGGCTCATCAGGTTAGAATTTACGGAAAATACTTGGATAAGACAGAAAAGTATTAAAGTACCTATTTTAAATATAACCTTTTATACAACAAAAGCGGAAATGCTACATAAACAGCAAATACATCAGTATTTATTTATCGCCGAATTCCAGAAATTCGTCATCAGTGCTCCCAAAATCATATACTCAGTTATTTTTACTTTTGTTGTCACTGTTACTGGATTTGTAATTTTAATCATGCACAATGTCACCTCCAGTTCCATCTAGAGCATTGCTAATTATACACTTTTTAAAAGACGTAATGATAGTCTCACTTATAACTTTCTGCCGGTAGTCTCCCCCCCCCCACACACGAACACTAGAAACTAATGGCCTTCCTACCTTCACGTCGGTGTGACGGATTGAGATGGCGCCTCAGTCCATTTCATTCACTATTCATGCATTAATCCTTTGAATAGTTTTTTTTTATTGGAACTTAAGCTGCAATTGAGGCCAGTCAATCCACCAGGAATCATAGCAAGAAGCGCCTTTAGCTCAGTAGCAAGGATTCTCCCTGTGGGCTTTAAACTGATCGAACACTAATAAAAACAATTTTTTGAATCCATCTGGACACCTGTAACCGCAGCTTCCTGCGCTCTCCATTCTTCCATCCTTTAGAATGAACATGAATGTGAATTCCATGTGGGGTAGTATATTTAGGCAGCGTTTTCATTTCAAGATTAACAAAGGAGGGAATTTTAAACCGTCATCACAACACGCAAGAACAGCAGAATAGCGCATGTTCTCATTACCAGAAATCGTTATCATTATTTTCTTAACACCATTAAAGTCCACTGTTCTATTTGATTTCACATTAGATGTCAAGAGTACCTCATTCGTGTTTCCTATTTATCCTTTCACAAAACCCACCTTTTTTCTCAAGTTTATGACATATTTGGGTAATTCTGTAAACTTCCTTTTGTATTCAAGGACAGTTTTTGTGTTATTATAGTTCTGGTACATATGTACAGACCATTTCTATTCATGAATCTCTGGCACGATGATATGGTGCTATAAAAGTCGGGAAAAGGCATATGTATCATTAAGTTTCTCTCTTGAATTAAAAGCATTTTCGCTGAAACTGTAATCACCTTTTTCCTGTTATTTATTATCCAGTTCTTAACATGTTCCTCGATATTTGGCCATTCAGGTGCACAAGAACGTAAAGTTCTTTTACTCCTAGCTTCATTCAGTTGGCAGCTCTACTTCTATGATCTGAAATGTAATTCACGAATTTAAGTTTAAATGCAATACTGTACGACAGTCTTCCTCTCTTTAGATCCCATGAGAGTACTCTAATTTTAACATTTATTTAAAATTTATTTTTTTCTTGTAAAAGCAGATGTGAAATGAAAGGAACGTATTACGTATTGAACGACACTCTCATACTACTTAAGCTTGACTACCTGTAGACTCTGAGTTTATCGCAAGAGATAGTCTGATTCCAATGAACCAATCACCAAGACGCTTTCATTTGAACTAATGGATGGAGAGAAATTGGCGAACCAGAAGAGCTATTTTATTTGGAAGTGCCAAAAACTATGTTAAATGAACAGTTGTAGACATGGCAGCTTCCATGACTTGTTGCTTTCCTTTTAAAAGGCAATAAGAAAGAAAGAATATTAATGTTAATTGGGTTAAAGTGAGTGACAGCCTAGAAAGATGGGAAAAGTCAGATGGCTTTGAAAGCAAAGTTGCTTCCGTATCGTTCATGAGATTGGTTACTGTGGTTTGTACTTGTTATTGGTTCAGCGTGATTTCGAGCGAGACGTAGTACGATTTATTTTTATTAATTTACGTTTAATGTGCACATTACTGGACCAGAACATTTTTTAATTTTCTCCAATTTATAAAAATGATGCATCCGAGAACAGTTCTCCAATGTTCCTAAATAAGTGCTACGAAAGTTATTTTGAGCTACTTTCAGCATCGTGGCCCATGGTCTAACCTGTGAGATGAAATGAAACTAAACTACATTACGCTACATAGTATACATACATACACTTTATATTGTATACAAATACTATTTATTTGGGAATTTTTTAGGAAGAACTGTCAAGGTAATATTAAAACTCTGTTGCTTCCTACTGTCTCAAAACAGAATTATTATCGATATTTTAATAAAGGCAACAGTTTTCCATGCTTGATGCGGGGAAAATATTTAATGTTATTTCGCCCGGCGATCCAGCTTACGTTTTAGTGAATGAAGTTATACCCTTTGCCCATAAGACGCAGACTGATTTTAGGTTCCATTTTGGACTAAAAAAAAGAGCGTCTTATAGATTGGAAAATATGGTATAATGGTCGCCTTTCCTGCTGTTAATATGTACTTACCTAAGAAAAGGTTAAAAAATATGAACTATTAATGCAATTCACTTCATATGTATATTCCTGACAGTCAATGTTTACTGGCATTTCAGTAGTAAATGCCTACATGCACACATGCATACACGCGCATGCATAGAGAGTGGAAAAATTAGGAAATTATATTAAGATCACAAATAGTAATTGTAAACTCCCAAAATACTGCTTTTATTAATTTATTTCAGCGAACGACAAATCGATCAACAAACAGGAAAAATAACAGCTTTGCGTATTGGAATGATATTTATTTTTATTGTCGGACTATTCGAAAACTATTCATTAAATTGTTTTCTAAGTGCCATCTTGTAATTTATTCCATCTGCCGTGAAAGAGCAACTCCCTTGGCGAAGAGACACGCAAAACGGAAGTATGACAATTGAGAAGTCTCCCAAACATACAGAACGCCTGCTAGTGGCGGTCATTTGTATTGCTGGACATTTACTTACTTATCAGAACATGCCGCTGTCTGGCTATCAGGTGTTGCCATTTCCAGAATTGATTATTATGTTTGGGTATTCGTGATGGTGGCTTGCCGTGCATGGGCGGAATAAATGAGAAAGCGAATGAATGCGGGAGGAGGACTTGTTATTCATAGTGTGCCCCCCGACTGCCAAAGGAGCCAACAATCAACTTCAATCACTGCGCGTCACGCATTCGATTATCCGACGTCAAGGATGGAGCATGCGCTGTGACTTCCTATCGGAAGAAGCGTGCTCATGTCCAAATGGCCTGGGTATTGGAAGGGAGGAGGGCAGTCTCTTGGGATGCGATAATTTCCGTCGGAAATTTATGGGATGAGTGAAAGCAGTTCTTATAATTGATCTCTTATTCACGCCATTTTGGGATATTTTCTATGCCTGTGCTCCGTTATTAATTTTTCAAAAACAGGAAACGGTCTTTTGCAGCGTACTTTAATACTGTGTTTACTTGACATATGCATTGAATCATACTTTTTGAAAATATTTAATTCATTTGTATTAGTAAAATCAAAGAGTCTTTTTCAATTAAAAGAAATTAACATATTTTTAAACATTCTAATGACTGGTTCGTGTGGTAGTACAAAAAATTTCTGATGAATAAGAATGTGGGAAATAAAAAGTAAAAGCAAGGAAAATGATTACTTATAAGTTCAAATGAGTTATGTGTAAAAAAACTGATTTTATAAAACTCTCTTAGGCAGGCCAAATAAAAAAAAGAGTAGTAAAAAATAAAAAAGTCAATAATAACAAAATAATGTAAACTTAAAAAAAAAAAAAAAAAAAAAAAAAAAAAAAAAAAAAAAAAAAAAGATGGGAAAATTATTTTCTCACGATTTTACTCCCGGTCTCCTACAATACTTTTTTAAATTAAAAGAAATGTAGATATTTACATATGCTGATACTGACATTCAACTAGCCATAATTCTTAAAAATAATACAAGGAACTACACAGAAATAGGAAGATAACAAAAATACAATAATAAATGAACTAGAAAGCACTGAAAGTTAACGACATAAGTCTGGTTTCTACATTAACATCATTTGAAGATATATAGATGCGCACGACATTTTACTGTATTAATTATATGCTAAGTCTATCTTGTAGTGGTAGGTTACAATAAAAACACAGACATAAACTGTTTCATCGAGCAACTCAAATGTTAGTTAATTATTGTTAATGCAAAAGAAATTGAAGACTTAAAGAAAACCACTTCGTCATGTTATTCGTAAGAATTTTTAAATAGTATAATGCGAAAACATTTAAGAAATTTTTCTGAAAATAGTTCTCTTTAGTTGCAGTTCTATTTAATTTTTTGGGGGTAATTGAGGTTTACATTAATGTTCTTACCATTAACTTTCCCATAGCATAGCAAATAAAACTTTTATAATTACTTCTTCCGAATTTCGTAATATTTTTATGGGATGTAATCCTGGGTACTGTATTGCAACAGAAAGCCAGAGAATAATATATTTAGTTTTAATGCGGTAAAAAAAGATTCATCTTTTTTACAGAAATCCGACTGCAATAAAAAGAAATTTTTTTTAATCATATCCTCGTTCACCTAATTGACCTACATGGAAATGCTGTTTTAGAATTTCATAAAATCTCTCAGCAGAAAATTTTAACGTAGTTTTAAGAATTCGCTAAAGAACAATAAAGCTGATCGAAGGATCAGAATGCGAAATTAATGCATTAATTCTTCTATTACTAATGAATACTTGCGGATTGTAATGAACTGCAAAATCAACATCTGCCATTTGTGAGGAAAGCATTCTCTATAATTGGCACTGATGTAAAAAATATTGATGTAATTCTCTTTTCATTATCATTCACTATGTTCGTGTTCTTTTTATTATCATTAACTCAGTTGTAAAGTGTCATTTAATTTTTTAACCTATTATTTTAAGTACCTTTCCTTTTAATTCTCATTTCACTTCCCTGCCAGAATGAAAATTTCCAGCACGCGTGATATTCAAATTAGATGGGAAGAAGAAAGTATTTAAAGGAAGGTTTTATAAGGTGAAATCAGAGCGTGTTCTGCCTGCTTGGAATCCACGTTGCTAAATTTGATTCTCTAGCGATTAGAATTCTGCGACGTTTAGTTATTATTGCCATTAGGCCTGTTTAAGCCAACTTGGAGTCAGAGCCAGCTTGCGCGATAGTTAAACTATTAAGCCGCTAGGACATACTTCATCAGATTTTAAGTTATTCATTACCTTTCATGTTAAGCTAAAAGTGTTGGCTTTTTTAAGCACAAGTTGGTGCTGACTGTTAAACTTTATATGAGTTAGTGAAGGGTTCTTTACACCCTTCTCCTGACTTAAGAAAGTCAAGATGTGTATCCAACTCATCAGTAAGAGAACATGAATTTCACTAAGTATTTGTAATATATGAAAACAGCAAGGTAAAAATTTCATATATTACAAATACTTGGTGAAATTCATGTCCTCTTACCGATGAGTTGGATACACTTCTTGACTTTCTTTCTTCATTTAAATTTAGCAGTACTTCGTGCTAATTTCTAACTTTTAGTACAATCGTACTTCTCCTCGCCTCGTAAGCTACTTCTTATCTCTTCTGACTTTGTAGTACATTAAAAGACTTGATGATAGTTCACCAACAGTCTTCAACGTCGTGTACATTTCATTACAGCTAAGGATACACGTCTATATAATGTTATTACCCTACTCGTAGTGCCTCCTGAATGACCATATACCTACTACAGTAGTTTGTCTGGTTTTTTCCTTCATCAAAAGTATTCCTCTCCGATTCAAAAGGTTTCATAAACTAGAACATAGTTATCTGTACCGTTTCTGAAGAAATCTGAAGGAGAACGTTGCTGTTCATTGAAATAGCAAAGGAGCGTTGTCGAGCAAGTGGTCAGTGAAAGTAAAATGTAAAACTTAGTTGATAAAACACTTTTTTAATAATTTTCATTCAAAATGCTTTATAATTTAGTCGTTATTATAAGTAATATAGTCATGTATCTTAACAAAAATCATAATAAATGTGGACAAAATCTCAGTTTTTGTTGTAGCATTTTAAAAGTATGGTTGTAATTTTCTCGTTTTCGTTCCTATGAAAAGTATGCTTTGTTCTTCTTCTAATGATCAATTAATATTTACTATTTAGAAACATACAGAAATAGAAATTGTGATTTTGGCCAGCAAAAAGTTTTGAAAACACCGGTAAAGCTTAGGAATGCTGAAGATAGTAATAAGAATGGTAGTGTAGACTTATAAGGTATTTCTTCCGCCCTCTTAGCATGCTTTCGTAGTGTAGTGGTTAGCACGCTGGGCGCGTATTCCAGAGGTTGGAGTTTCGATTTCCGGCGAGGGTGTTTCTCATTTTTTATCTTTCCGGCTTTCAAAAAATAACTTAATATCTCTACAGACTGGTCATCAAGGTTTTCATTTTAAGATTATACTAATTTGTTATTTTGATTATTCCATTTTTAAATAAGTCTTCTTGCGGTCCAAGTGACTAATACAACCAACTAGCAACAGGAAGATCCGTGCTTTGAATGGATAAAAGACCTCGTTTAATGTTTCACATTTCTCTCTCTCGAAAAGCTAAGTCTCCACTATATGCTTGAATTAAAGATAGTATGTGGTCGTTATGGTGAATGGATTTAATATACTAAGTCTCTTGCTTATTTCAATCATCCTTTCAAAAGGGCACCTTGTACGGAAATACTGATTCCTATGTGAGCGTATTTGTGATGTAAATACCAGATGCGTCCAACTTGTAACTGGAAAATCCGTGGATCGAATTGCAGTCAGAACACAGTCTCTATTTTTCATATTTTCTGTTATGAAAATCTAATGTTCTGTACAAATGTTTATTTACAAAGTCAACAGTTTTATGCAGTTCCAAATCACGAAATTTTCTATTAAACACTTCTTAAAATGTCAAAGAAAACCTGGCTTAGTTTGTGTAAAATGCAGTTTGCTAATAATTTTATCAAGAGAAGAAAGTTCAAATTTTACTACATTAGCATTATGCCTTCCATTATATCAAACGCAAAATGTAAAAGCACATATGATATTTTAATGTATTTTTAATTAGTTCCAAAAGCTAAAAAATCTTTAAATATTAAAGCAAGTCATAACAAGCAAGAGGAATTGATGTAGCTTAAAAGATTTTTTTAGCTGATTATAATAAGCGAATTCAGACAGGGGAGGGGAGGAATGCCATCGTGGAGGTCTTTCTAAGGAAAACTGACTTTCTAAGGAAAACTATACACGTTAAACATGGAGAAAACCACAAAAACTCGCCCGTTCACCTAGGATCGAACCAAGGTCGGAACTACCATAGTTTTCAGCGATTTTTTCGCTCGGCCACTGATTGCGCTGGTGTAGCCTCAGTACCCATAAAATATTCATCACAGTTGTAGAGTAAATCCAACTTAAAACCCTTTAAGCCGTACTTAGACTGGTAAGCAAGTTATCGCTGCGCCCAAGAAAGTGTAAGGGAGTACTAAGATGGTTTTAAAGAACTTTCTTATTATAAAAGTAAACTTAACAACTGCACAGCTTATGCGTACAAATTTAACGCCGCGAATTGCTGGTATCAAATAACAGGTTCAGGTTCAGGTTGTAGTGCAACGGACATCCATTGTTTAACCATTGATAATGTGAGTATTGTCCAGCTGCACTATCTCTTTATTTAAACATTATAATTTTTTTTTTGAATAATTTTGGCATATTTAGATTTTTTTTACATATGATTACAATATAATTGTGACATATGGAGCCTTTCATACTCGAATACATAATGGTAAATATAGAACGTAATGGTAAATACAGAACATAAAGGCAAATATGTAACATAAAGGTAAATATATAACATATTGATACGTAATGACATACATATAACAATATATTTAAGAACATATATATAGCATGATTATATACATAAATGAAAGAGCACTTTTTTTGTCTGCATATGTAAGAGAGTATATACTGAGTACATGCAAAAATTATTTTGCATATGATTTTTTTTTTACAGAATATTTTAGACTTCTTTTTTTGTTTGTTTGTTGGATGCAAAGAGGTGTTGTATATCTATATAAAGAGGTATAAAATAGCAGAAAACTGGTAGAGACATTAGGTTATTTTTTTGGAAGCAACGGAGATGAAAAATTAGCAAACGCCTTCGCCGGGAAACGAACCACAGACCTCTGGAATACCGGCACAGCGTGCAGACTACCACACCACGAAAGCAGGCTAAGAAGGCAGGAGAATACCTTATAAAATGAGTTTATAAATTTAAACGGATTCCTTGCCGAGACTATAATTTTAATGGATTTAAATCCTTAAGGATTGGCTTAAATTTAATTGCGCGATCTAACTTCGGCTAGCAAAATGCGTGTTGCCGCAATACTAACTTAGCGATGTTGGGCAAGAGAAAGTATAAAGGGTGAGCGTCTTGTCAAAAGTTCTAGATCTAAAACTTTCATGATCTTCGCCTTAAATAGGCCTAACTCATTTTCATCCTGGTGAGCGTTAAAGAAAAGGATATATTTTCACAGATAGATATTTCAAATAGATTCAAATCATAATAAAATACCTTAACTTTAATTCTACAGAGTTTGTTAGTAAATTAAAATATGTTTAACCTAAAAATTTCAATATGGTTTCTTTCGATATAAAAACGCTATTTACCAGTGTTCCATTAGAACGTGCATTAAAAGGGGGGGGGAATTAGGCTTTTGGAGTTTCCTTTCTAACGAATAGATATTGATGAATTAGTTTTACTTTGTCTCAAGCAAACATATTTTATTTTCCAAAATAAGCATTACTGCCAGACTGATCATATACTACAAATAATAAATACAAAATTAAATTAAATTTAAATGTAATATTGAAATTTATTTAGTATTAAGGCTAGAATACGGCCAGTTTAGAATAAGAAATGCTCAAAATATATTAAAACGACTTTCAAATCCCGTTTGCCAAAATTCGTGTTAATGAAAACATCAAACACAGTAAATATTTTTGCCTTTCCTTGCCATTATAGAATGTGAAGGTAGCAGACGAAAATGCTACTTTCCCTAAGGTATTACTATTTCTAAGAACTTCTCAAAATAATTTACTAGCAGCTTCTGGAAGAGATCTGTGTTATATCACCTTTATGAATTCTGAATCTCAAATATAAATTCGAGCAAAAATGTAAGAAGTTAAAAATAAAATCGTTGAAATTAGTCATTTCTGTTTTTATGTATTAGTCATTTAAACAGTATGATGGAATCGGGCATATAAATAACCCCAGACATTTAAAATCAAGAGTTCTTCATTTTATGAACTTTAGGATCAGGGTATTCCCTTTCACGACGAGGACGTGCATAATCTCGAAAGCTCGCCGTCTGGAGCCAAGGAATCCAGAACAAAGGAAAAAAGAATAGAATAAGCAGTTGTTCGGAATCAGATACTTATTCTTTATTTCGAACATCCATGTCCCTTTCTGTGGGAGAAGGTACCATTTGGAATAATTTCCTCCCAACCCCTTCAGAATAAACGGCCGATTCTTCTTGATGCTAATGGTAATGGCCGCCGTGTTAGTTGCAGCGTCTCGCGACGCACCTGCTGCCCCCTCGCGGTCGATATCGAAACGATCGAAGGTGAGTTCGAACCCATTGTATTGCGCCGTGGTGAGGAGACTGCCATGCATGGCCTAGGGACTACTTTTCTTCCAGTTTTCTTATCGAGAATTTTTTCCCTCCTAGTATTGGAGGAGGAATACGTTCAGCAATAGAGGAATGCTTTTCCCTTCTTATTTTTAAACTATTTCATACCTGTATTTTTTTCTTTTCGATAAAATAACAGAAGCTCTGCAGTATTAATAAAATTAGAAGAAAGAGAAGGATAGATTTTGAACTTTTAATCGATGTTTTCTTTTTCTCTTCCTTCGTGACTCGGTTTCGAAAAGAAATATTTTCTTTTCTTTTGAATATTCCCACTAATTTGAATTTTTCTTGTTTTTCTCAGCTCAGATAAAATATACGAGTGGGAATAGTATCAATAAAAGAAATTATCAGGTTCAGTGTTCCGCCTTACTTGCTTTGAGAGCATTAAATGACCTGACTCGGAACAGGGACCTTACTAAAGCTATGTTCAATAAATGTGGGAAGTAGACAAGATACACAGGAAGGGTATACGAAACCCTTTATTTTTCTCTCTTTACAATGATTTCCGGACTTCGGAATACAGAGACCAACCACTTGTGGTCTGAACGTAAGAATATAAAAAATATTAACTAAATTCTAACTAAACTAACTTTGGATTACTAAACAAGTGTCTACTTGAAGATTGGCCGTATATTAACAGAAAGGCCGTATGTAGTACAGAGAACTGTTAACACTACGATACGTTTAAAATTATCAAGAGGATTAAAACTCTGGCCTTGAAGGCAACCAGCAACCGAGTAAAACTGCTATGGCAAGCGGCCTGCTCCTAATCACTCCTTCCTCTCTCTTGCTTGGCAAAAAGCCACAACTTAAGTACTTGGCGTTCGCAAGACAAATTTGCATAAATAAGTTAAAGCTTTTAATTCTGGCCGGAAGTAGAAAATAAGAAGTGATAGTAAAGATTTAAAATAAAATAAACGTTAGTAAAACTTAAGATCCTTACAAAATAAAAGCTATAAAAAATTTTAAGTAAATTAAAGTAAATCTGAACTGTTTCTAAACGGCGTTTACTTTATGAAGGTAGTAATATTTTGAGATTTTATAATTTCCAAACTTACCTTCCAAATTTTTCCAAGGACATGATAAAAAATTCCCTCATTTGGAAAGCCTAATTACAAAAGTTATATGATAATAATAATAATAATTTACGTATAATAACATATTACAACAGGAAATAAATACCACAGAATTTTTTACATAATTATTACAAAATATTACAAATTTTTACAATATTACAAAATTTACTCAGAATCTGAAGTAGCTTCGCAAAATCAAACAAAATATTCCATTGAAGCGTTCATTATGCAAACATTGCAAACAATTGCTGATATTTTTCAATTCGTCCGTAACTTGCCTTAATGCATAAGGCTTTCCCTTAAAACGTGTCTTAAGTGCACAGCTAACATAAATAAAATTGTTAATTATCCATGTTTTATGTATAAATAATGCAGCAAAAATCGACTATTACATTCTTAGTATATAACGGTTTCTCATGAAGTTAGCAGACAATTTTTTAGTTTAATATAATTTATTTTGGATTATTCTTGCCTGCAAATGTAAAACAAGAGAATAAATAACTGAAAATATAAATTAGATAGTTTTTTTTTAAATATTAATGATGAAATTTAAAAATATGTCTGCAATAAAATAACTAAAAAATAACAAACTGTTTATTTTATTTTATTTCGTTTCATTACTTTGTGTATTTCATAGTCTCTTTTATTATTTCAAATTTCAAATTTGAAGTTTAAATGGAAAAACAGTAGAAAAATTTTTTAATGAAATATACTCTCTTATTTTTCATTTTATTTTCTTAAACGATTTAACGCCATTCTTCCACTGAAATACTTAAAATTAAAGGATTGAGTAGCAATTTTAGATATTTATGTTTTGGTACAAAATAACATAAACTGTTTAAATAGAAACAAAACTATTGAAACAGAGCAGTTAAATAATAATTTAACACAGACGTGACAGCTTTATAGTTTTATTGTTACAATTATAGACAATTTACAAAGTAGTATTATATATTCAAAGTTTCGTGATTTATATTAAAAATTGTCCCTAAAATGATTTATTTCAGAAAAATTGCTTAACAATAAAATTATTTAAATCAAATATTTCTTTTGAAAAGTTACAGGGTTTGTAGCAGGACAGGTTAATTCTGGAAGAAAAAGTATTGACACATTCAGAAAAACAGCGCTAAGCAGTTGTGTAAGCAAGAGAAGTCTGTAAGAAATGCTATGTAATATTTGTGAAGAAAAACATTATAGTGTAAAATCTGAAATATACTGTATTGAAGTTTTTGCAGACCGTCAGAATAGGCTGCAAAGTTAAACCTCATAATGTATCCAAATTGCATTTGTTTAACTTTTCTTAATACAAATAATTATCATCTTCACAAATAAACAGGAGGCTAACCAAATATCGTTAACGTAGACAAGAAACAAAACTTACTTAGAAAGTTAATTAGTATTACATTTTATAGCAAAATTAAATTTAATAAGTACCCGCTATTACTATTAGTTGGCTTCTGTAACTCAGGCATTTAAATAAAGTCCCCCCCCCCCCACTAAAGATAGGGCTCTTGTTGGAAGCTTACTAAGAATGTTCGATTCTCATTTTAAGAGAGAAAGAAATTTTTTAAAGATTTCTTTCCCCATATAAACACAGGTATTAAATTTTGATTAGAGTTAATTTCTGAATCTTTTCTTTTGCGTTTTCAGATGCTTTTGCACCATACATTATTTAAAAAATGAGAGAACGCAGCAAGATCTAACCGAGCATGAAATAGACCAACACATCTCAGTAAAACTGACTACATTTTTCGGCAACTAACTTGATTTGTTTTCCGCCCGCGCGCAGAAGCATCGCAAATACCAATTTAACGTGGGGGAGACAGTAAATACAACGCACAATCTAACTTTCAATAATAATTCGATTATAATAATAAATAACTCAATATTATAATAATAAAAAATAATTATAATAATAAATAATTCGATATTACAATAATAAATAATTACTGGGAAAAATTGATTCTGGCTTAGAAGGATTATAATACTGCGCTGTAACAAACACATAATGCATTTACAAATCACGATGCCAGCTAATTAGGTATTTTGTAGTTTCAGGTTAATATGTTATACTGTGCGGCTGACATAGTATTCTTTTTAAACTACAAATTCATTCGTTATTCAAGCTCAAGCTAAGCTGCATTCTGAGAAAGGCTGACGGAAGAAACAGCAGACAAATAAAAAAATTAGCACTAAAATAACATGTTAAAATAAACCATTTAGAGTCAAAACCTTATAAATATAGTTAAAATAAACCTTATGCCTTGTGTAGTAAATATAATTGTACGACATTAAAATAGGATATCAAATATAGAATAATTAATGAACGATTTTAGGCTCAAAAGATTTGAGAAGTATATGATTAGTTTCATTTAAAATCTGCATCAGAATAAGGTTGATGTTTCGTCTAATTTCTAAGTACATGAAAGAAATGTAGAAATGTGGAAAGCATATTAAGTGACTTAAGGTAGAAGAGCATCATAATGTAACATTAGGATAAGAAACATTTTTAGATTTGAAATATTTGCAAAGCTATAAGTTTGTTTGAGTATTTTTACTATTAATTGTAGTATCATATACAGTTACCGCAATTACCCGTATATCTAACTGATATGAAATGGCAGTGATGTCTTCATGCATTATCTGTATCGCTGATGTTTATTTTAACATTGAATGCCAATCGAAGAAAATGTTCAAGCTTTATCCTTAATGAAATAGCATGCAACACATGAAAAGAATTTTAATCGAAACGGCAGAGCGCGGAATCAGTGTAGGAGATCGTTTACCGTGTTCTGAATTCCCAATAAGCAACTCATTCTAATAAAACAGTGGTGATTGTCCATTTTGCGGACTCTACAGGAAACAGGTTTATTATTCGATTGGAACGTTAAATTCTCTCGCTAAGATGATTGCCTTGTGGTGTTATTCTGGAGGGCGTAAAGTAGACACGAATTTCGAGAATGGTACCTTTCGAGCACTAAGCTTCTTCTGGCATATGGTGATTGGTATTTAGTAATGATTCTCATTTTATGAGAGGAGTGGACATGTTTAAGTGTTAGAAAAGATTCTAGTTGCAGTACGTAATAAGTCATATTTTCATGCCCAGTCATAAATGCTGCAATAAACTATTACAAATAGTTCTTAGAAATCGTTAAAAGAAATCTATTTCATTCATCGATTTAATGAACTAAAATGTTCATAGTCCTATGAAAGCTTTGGTTTTATATAAACTAAAAAAACGCTTAGTTTTATGAAAATCAAATGTTTCTTATGATCAGTGCATTTTCTTTTTGATCTGTGCCTAATGCCTTCGAGCTGGTATCAATTTTTCTGATCTTCCAAATGATGAAAAAAAATCATTTATGGTTGTATTCAAACAAAATTCGTCACTTAAACATTGTGCCTTTCTCTTTCTAATTTGTAAAATTTACCAGATATTATAGGAGTACTGCCAGGTGTTCAACAAGGAAAAAACACCTGAGTAAGTAATGGAAAAAAATATACACCTGCAAAAACATTTGAGCTTTGATCTTCCAACCAACTGCCGATCTTACAAATAACAGCAATTTTAGCTTCAAAAATATTTTTAAAAGAGACTTTCCATGCTTTTTGGACTGTTAAGTAGCAATAACCTGGTTACATTATCACTCATTTATAACCATTTTCTTTACCGTTTATAACAGTTTTCATTTTTCTGTGATACTAAGTAACTTCTTGAATTATGCTGTAGCTGAATGCACACGTGATAAACGTACTTGTCTTCCACTTTATAATACCCAGTTATTAATTATATGTCAACTGATATATGGAACTCTCACGAAATATTTTATTTATCAAAATCCTATATGATCAGCTTATTCAGATCAACGTATTCAGGAAAAGAATTAAGATTGGAGGTTTAATCGATTTCATATTTATGAGTACAAGTAATTCCAGGTACAATTCTGTTCAAATCAAGTAATTCCAGGTACAATTCTGATTAAAATATATTCAAAGCCCGATTTGAAAATTTTGAAATGACTAACGAATATTATCATAAATCACGAATATCGTTCAATAAAAGATCCGTCTTAATTTAATTTCAAGTATGACAAATATACAAAAGACTTAAGTTCTTTTTTATATTTATTATATATCTAGATCTTTTACATTTTAAACTTCCATGCAATAAAAATATTATTTAAAAGCTTTGATTTATGTCTTTCTGCTTAGTTTTATAACTTTTAAAACAATATTAGCCATCGCCGTTTCGAGAATGGCGAACGCATTGATGTCAGACTCCCATCAAACATAATCATACAGAATCATAATCATATTTTCATCATCATCATATTTTCATGCATCAAACATAATCATAATCATAATTGTTCATCAATCATCAAACATAATTTATACGTTGTAGACAATAATTTACTTCCACAAATGTACTTATGTTCTTACTATGCAAAATACTTATATTCGATCTGATGGCATCATTTCTTGACATTTCCAAATATTAATGAAACATCAATTTTTAAGTTTTCTAAAATCAGCTTTGAAACGTGCAAATGACTTTAGAAATTTTACACTTCGTAAAATTTCTAAAATTGTTATCGTGCCGAAGTAATTATTCAGTAAATAATCTAAACTCTAAATCTGAAATTGGTCGCGTAAAAGAAGAAAGCAGAAGACATCGCATAAAACATCATTTTCCTCCAAGAAAAATTGTGATTGCGGAAAGTCAAGTGTTATTAAAAAACTAATCACTATTTCAGTATGGAAACTTTTGAAGTGGAACTTCTGAACAATAAAGCAAACGCTCACGAAACCGGCTAATCTGAAATTTATTTTACAAGTGAAGAGATGGTCGAACGAAAACAAGAATTAATACAACAGTACCGGTAAATTTACTACACTGCAAGTGTTTTACAAAAATTACTTAATTTAAAAAGATGAACTTAGATATCTCCAAATTATCAAGAAAAAAGTGGGAATAGAAGAAAGAAAAAGAAAGCAATCATTACATAAGTACATAGGTTTTAAAATTACATTGTAAGAATTACTTGATTTATATGCTTAGTATAATATTTAAACGTTTATTAAAATGACTGAAAAGTAAAAAATAATCGCCTTTTAACAACTGTAATTTCTCTAGAATTTAAGAGTGAAGTATATTGCGTATATTAGGAAGTGCTTATATCAGGAAGAACGAGTATATGTGCAACTGTTCTTAAGCTTTTAAGATTAAATGTCATAAGGTATATCATTCCTCCTTTCCGCAAGCCTTTGTGGTCTAACTGGCAGCGCGCTTGATGTGTATTCGGGAGGTCCGGAGTTCTGACATGGAAAATATTTTAAATGACTGTATCACGTACGGTAATTAATCCAATAGGATTCTAAAACTATTTATCTTTTATTTTCGGAAGTTTATTTTTCCCCTTTCCTGTCCAATTATTGACAAAATATTTTCTTTCAGTTGAGTGAAAATAAATTGTCTGAAATTGTAATTTTGCTCTTAAATTAGAAATATTTTAAAATGTTCAGTAATATATTAGCTCCTTTCATACGTTTTATGTACTCAGTGTGTTTCAGAATAAATAGAAGAAATTTTAATAGATGATAGAATACACTGAAGCAAGGACTTTTCATTGAATGCATAGTTGCACGTTAAACGGCTTGGCGGTAATAAGAGAGGAAGAGGTCCACCCGCCTGGCATTGCTGCCTCATGGTTATAAGGACCCTCCTCCATCCATCCACAAACGACGGCGTCCAGCGGCCCGGACATGATCCCCGAGCAGAGATATTATTCTAAATCACAGGAAACCAAAGATTGAATCCGGTAACATAAACGTTAGAATAAAGAAACCAAAGAAAATCAAAAGTACAGACCTTAAATGGTCGCAAAGCTGATACAACATTCAAACAAAAGGAAAGTGAGAGAAACCAAAGAAAACTAAATCAAAATAAAAATTGTTAGTATAATATACCAAAAGGAGAAGGAAGATCAAACAAAATTCAAACATACAATTAACATCCACATCAAACCATACACTTATACATAAATACACACTCCCAAAAATAATCATCAGGAAGGGCAAAACTAAACGCGCTTCGAGGAATTCCCAAAAAAGCTAAAGCTAACCATTAACGAGTTGAACCGATAGAAGGATCACTCCCGATTTGACTGCTGAGACGCTAGTTCTCAGCAGTACTATACAGATTATCAATTCAAAATATAAACTTTAAACATTAAGTATAGTATAGAGAATAGTTAATTTATCTCTCAGAGATGATTTCATGTTTAAAGCATTTAGCTGAACATTGGTTAACTCTCCATGAGCTAGCGCTATCGAAAATACATTATTTCCCTAACAATTACTTGTTAAAAGAGGTGTGTAAAGAAACGACACAACACAATAAAATCAAAAATCAAAACTCTTTCGGGTTTACAACAAAATTCAGATCGTATGTTTACAGGCACTTATTGTACCTTACAATAACACAAAATACATAAATTACACAGCTCAATTAAAATTTTTCAAAATCCAAAGCAAAACTTCACAAAATAAACACAAAACCAAGATTATTCTTTCTATATACATTCCAAATATCAAAGTTAAAAATATTAAAATTACAATGTAAATTCATAAGATAGTACAAAGTCAATGAATTATAAAATCAATAAAAATCCATAATTATTAAAACACAAGAAACTCTTATACAGTGTTAAAATCCAAAATTTTCCAATAAAATCATATATAATAAAATTCAAAAATGTACATATAAAGTTAAAAGAAATATCAAATTAAAATACCACATTCATTTCTATTTACATTCATGTAGCCCAGAATGGCCTCCGCGTATTTAGCATATTTTCTCATATCCATAACATGCCTATCTATTATTCCATGTAAATTTCTCAAGTCCTTAAAAATATCACAATAATAAAAGAAATGATTTGCATCAGCAGGGACTTCACACTTTGGACACAAGTCCGACTCCTGTAGACCAAATTTTTTCAAATAAGTAGGGAATCTGCCATGACCAGAGAGAAATTGATTTACATCGATGTTATTGTAGAGCGGCATATGTTTCTTGATCCGTATTTGCTGTAGATTATCTTTATTTCTCTCAGACATAGACCACATGCTATTCCATTTCTTTAAGCAGTCCTCCAACATAACTCCACTGGCGATCCTTTTTGATCCTGGAATCTCAATAAAGTCAGTCAAGTCAGACATAGCAGCCTCCTTGGCCAACACATCCGCTCTCTCATTACCGGCAAAACCTGCATGGGCTTTTATCCAGTGTAATTTAATAGTGGCATTTCCACAGATATATTTATATAATTCCTTAATATTAAAAATAGTAAGATTTGTGGGGACAGGACGAGACAGAGCCTGCAGCAGAGAAAGACAATCACTATACACATCAACAGTAGAAAAACAAGTAATTCTAGACTTAATATAGGTTAATGACTTCTCGAGAGCACAACATTCGGCCTGATACACAGAGTTATAATGATTCATCCTATAACATTCATAATGAATTTCAGTGCCATAATAAAATATTACAAAAGCAGCTCCTATTTTCCCGTCTATCCCAGAACCATCTGTATAAATATCAAACATTCCAACAATAGGGCAGTCTTTATCAAAATCACAAATAATATTACAAGAAGGATGTATAAGTAATCTGTTAAATTTCTCGAATACATGCCTAGTTACCAATGTATCACCATAAAATTTAAAGTCAATGTTGCTATTTCTAAAAAGAAACTTATCATAATACATATTATAAAGAATTGAGAGAGGCGGAGTGCCGGCCAGGATGCATAAAACTTCAGTGGAGACCGTCCTGAAACTACGCGTCATTGCCAAGCACCAGCTCCTTTGAATAGCATTCAATTTCAAGCGTATTCTGCAAAGTTCCCCTGCCCTGGAACCCCATGATCCTATGCCATACATAATAATGGGTACAATGACATTTTTATAAATTTCTCGAATTATATTACTCTTCATGTTCAGAGTATACGCAGAAAATGAGCGCTTATAAAAAGTTAAAATTTCATTTGTCCTCCTCTGCACAGCTTTAAAATGCTCAGCAAATGTAAGTTTGGAATCGAGGATAACTCCCAAATATTTCAAGTCAGCAACAAATTTAATCCTCGATCCATTGAATCTTAACTGAGGAGTTCTACATTTCCTGCCACCCCGAGGAAAGAATAAAGCATTGGTTTTTTCCAAACAAAATTGGAGACCTTCATCTTTCCTCCATTTTTCAAGATGTAAAGTAGTCTTCTGAAACAATCTTTCCAGCTTTTGCAGAGAGTCTTCTTTTAAAAGAACAAGAATATCATCGGCATATGCTACAACCTTAAAATCTTCAGGAAAGTCAGATTTAAGCAATTTATTTATGATCAAGTTCCAGAACAGGGGTGCGCTACAGGAACCCTGCGGGCAGCCCTTAAAAATTTCCATCTTAGCATCATCCCTATCGTCCAGGCTAATATCGTTAAACAATATTTTCCTGTTTTCAAAATACGTCATGTATATTCTAATTATATTGCCCGGAATCTGCAAATCAAACAAAGTCAGCAACAGGGAAGACCAACTTATCGAGTCAAAAGCCGATGAAATATCAAGCGATAAAGCAACAACATGTTTATCTGTCTTGTTCTCTATTATATAATTAGTTACTTCATACAAAGCAGTATCGCTGTTGTGGCAAGGAATGAAGCCATGTTGGTTTGGGCTTATCTTATTTTCCTTCAAAACCCAATACAATATTCTGTTTGCCAGTATTTTATCCAATATTTTTCCAAAAAAAGTCCAAAAGTACAATAGGGCGTTTTTTCCCATTCGGCTTTGGAATCATTATAAGTCTTTCCGACATCTGGAAAGACACATAATTTAAAACATTTGCTAAAAAGAAGGTGTATAAATTCAGGATAAAAACTATAAAAAACCTTTATAAAAACAGCATGAATACCATCTGGCCCTGGAGCGCTTTTACTACGGAGCTCCTGCACTGCCCACAAGACCTCTTCTTGCTTCAAATCTGGGTCCATTGTGGAAACATCCTCCAACATGGCTCTAAAACCATCTAAATTTTCGCATATACCTAAATCAAGGGTATCAGTTAGAATTTTCTTGTTTAATTCTATTTTATCACCCATTATCTCAGGAGCCACTATCATATTTTTACTTCTAGTTTTGCCAGTGGCAATTTTCAAAAATCCATCATAATAAAACTTGTTATTCATAAAGATCTTACACGTGGCCTCAAATTTCGTCTTCCGTATAGTACGTTTATACAGAGCCATTTCTTTTTTATAGTTTATCTTTCTCTGTATTCTCTCTGCATCTGAGATGCCAGAGACCTGAGATCTTTTCCTTAAAGCACGTACCCGTCTACGTAATTTCGAGAGACAATCATTCCACCAAACAAAAGCAGCTTTATTATTGTGCTTAGATCTCAATTTTCGAATAATCCGATTTCGTAAATTCCTTAGAAAATCCTCAACAAATTCATTAATCTCATCAGCCGATTTAATTTTCTCTAAATTATCATAAAATTTCTGAACTTCGGATTTATAGCCTCGGCAAAACGGCTTGGCGGTGTAGGGTCATTTCGTTTTCTCATGCCCGCTATTTTTCGCCTTGTCGTCTATTTTCTCCTCCTTCGTGTATCAATCATTCAAAGTCCGGAATAATATGCACAAATTTATAAACCTGACAGTTTAGCCTTAAATATTGCGCAGAGCTTGATGTATCGTGTGCAGTGAAAATAAGATCATTGTGTTGTGCTTAGTAAAATAAGGCACATGATGTAATTAAAAGTCTGCTAGGGACATAATTGAAAAATAAGATGTCGAACTCCACGATAAGAGGACGGATGATATAACTAAGTCTGGATAAGCGTCATTCTGATGGAGTGATATAGGAGGGAATTTTAAATTCTAGAATCATTATGAGTTAAAAATTTCGAATATAAAGTAACTAACTGAAAACCGAAGCCAAGCGATAACCAAAGAATACATATAAACCAAATAACGCTGAAAAGTACAAAAAATGCTATAAAAGAGAATGTCGAAGATTAAAGACAATACATACAAAATCGCAGCTTTTGAGTGTGCATCTGTCAGTTCTGCATGTTCTTCATTGAGAAAAAGAAAACATGTGACGGAAAATGGAAAGCACCCTCCAGCGCCTAATCTTCTAATGTGTGTCTGTGCATTCTACGGAAAAAAATGTTTGTTTCAGTATGTTGCACCAGCCTTTAAAATTTGTTCCCTTAGTTCTGAAGCACCCAGTAAACACTATATATAGAAGTGATCACATCTATATTAGATATACACATACAAGTGTGAATTTGCAAATATTTCTACTACTGTTTGTGAAATTATGTTACGTGTAACTCAGATTGGATATTTGAGGACGCTAGTAAACGATGAGAGGAGAGAAGATGCTGTAGAAAAGGAGGAGAAAGGAAAAAACTATCGAGAACGTAAAACGAAAAGACAAGATCGCCGATGGCTCTGATCGAATTAATTTAATAATAATTGTTCAATAAAAAGTTTAATTCGATAAGGCATTTGTGTAACAAAGTGAATATTTTCGTTGTCGGGTTATTAAGCATAAACAGATTATTAAGAAAAGTTAAGAAAGGATTCATATTCAATAAGGAAACAGAAACTTGAAGAAGGTTGGCACTAGAATCAAAAAGACATTGTCATTCGTCTTTCAGTATCAAAATATGTAAAATGAGGATCGCAAATGGCCTTAACTGTTCTGCAGAGTGCATTTTTATATATATGGAGCAATGTAGCTGACAGAGAATTGAATCGTAGACAAAATCTGTGGAGGGGAAGATATGTAGCTTGAAAAAAAGTTATGCTTGCTTTCGAATATTTTTTTTTAATTCTCAGAGCAAGAATATCAAAATTGACCATTCATCCCGAAAACTTCCGAAACTTTAGCGCTAAAGTTAATTATTAAGTTCCTTCGTTCTGATCTGTCTTGTTGGAAGACAAATCTTGATGATCATAGTTAAAGACTGTGTGAGTCACGATAAAGAATATTCCATTTTCTTTAGCAATCTTCAGATCCAAGCATTTTCCAACCTTATTTCAAAACAAAATCAAATCCTATTCACCCTGTAAAATAATACTATATGAAATAGAGAATCATATCAGTGGAAAACCTTCCTGCGTTTCTTTATAAGCTCGATGCAGTCGGAACAAAATTTGTATTCTAGAGGGAAAACAGCTGATGTATTTCTGTGTTTTTTATATAGATAGCCCACGTGCTAAGAAAAAACACAGAATTTTCGTCGCGAGCTTCCAACGTGACCGAGGCATTGGATGATAGCTATATATAACCAGAGTAAATTGTTCCAGTAGATTGAAAAATTGCATTCAAGTACGTGAGTTGCTTTGCTAACGCTCTACTTTACAATTTCTTTTCCTAAGTTAAAGTGTGTTCTATTATGTCGTAAGTTGATATCTTAACATTGGATCTATCTAAATCCAGGTAAGTGGCTGACTTAGATGAGGAGTGGGAAGAAAAAGCTATTTTTAACATTTATTATCTTCGTCTGCGGTAGGAAAATAAAGTTCGCACTGGTAAGCGCAACAGAAATCGAAACTTACTATCTGCAATAGAAGTAAAAACATCTAATATTCCAGTTAATGAAACCGTTTTTTTGTACTATCCCAACAAGTAAACTTATAGATACATTAAGTTTTTCCCGAAGGTGGAGACAGGAAAAATGAGCAATGTCCTCTCAGGGACTCGAATTTGGGCCTCTCGAACACGCACCGAGTGTGCTACCGTTACACCACGAAGCATGCTGGAAAGAGGGAGAGAGTACCATGTACACTGAATCTGTTTGACATGATTTAAATGTCTATAATTTGCGCTGCATTACAGAAAGCATTTTAAGATGTCGTTACATTAAATTTAGTTTGTACTGGTTTAAATCAGTGATGAATTTCCAGTTGGTTTTCGCTTCAGTTCCTTCAAACGTTGCATCAAAATTCGAAAATCAGCTTTCGAAAGAATTTTTTAACACCATATGAACAGAAAAAATAACCGTCTAAAATAATCAAAAAGTAATATTTTGTATTTCTAATGTTATTATTATCAAAAATAATATGAAACAAACATGCTTTATGAACAAAATTGCAATGAAATAGTTATTTACCTTTCGTTTTACCCATAAATTGCGCATGTCCATGATATACTCGTATTTTCAGCTCTTCTTTCATATTTAATTTTGGGCTTACATTAAAATAATCATAGGTCTAGATGTTCAGGAAAATCTTTAGAGGCTCTACAAAAGAAAATAATGGCTTTAATCATTTCCCGAACTACAACTTTTTTATGGTTTAAAGACTATTGGCTTAAAGTATTATATTTATTCGTACTGGGCATAGTTTATAACTATTAATGAAAAAGAAATTAGGGAGTAAAATGAAGAAGTTCAATGTAAGACTTAGCACAAACAACCAAACTTTTATCGCTGAATGCAGTTTCATTTCAATTAAATTTAACATTATCAAAGTGTCATTGTTACAGTGGCGATTTAATAGAAGTGAAATGCTCAAAATCCTACTGACAGCCAGCGATAAAATAGTGCAGGGTTGGCCAAACTTCATGTCAGTAAGAGCCGCACGTTTGAATTCAGGAATGTTCAAGAGGCGCATCTAGATTTTCTAAAAGCCACAAATTCATATTTACATCATTATAGAAGTAGTGGAGGAGGTTTTAAATAGAAAGAAATCCCTGATAACTTTGTAAAAAGAGTCTTAACTAATTAACTACTACTTTTTGGACATTGAATAGTTTTAGGTTACCATATTTCATACATATATTTTATATGCACGAGCCGCACTAATTGCCTGTGAGAGCCATATCAAGCTCGCGAGCCGCACTTTGCCCCCCCCTGAAATATTGGATATTTGCGCTAATTATTACGTAGAATTTCTTCACTTGTTACTGTTGCTGTCTTCAAGCATTTATATATTCCATATAAGTCTATTCTTAAATAAATAAATGTCTCAGTTTCTGCTTAGAGGAATGGATTACGGATTTTATTTTGCGCTAAAACAAAAGCAGTTATTTTGTTTAATTTTAATACTGTTACGAATTTGGCATTTAAATAATTAACGTTAGTTGAATTGTAAATTAAATGGTTTTATTTCCCGCGCAGTGCAGCGCGTGACGAATATTAAAGAAAAGCTAAGCCGGAAAATTGAAAATACAAGAGCGCGTGCATTTAACATTTAACAAATATTTCTTTTTGATTTCGAGAAAGTACTTGAAAATTCTCGCGAGCGATTTTAAAATCTTATAAAAGGAGGAAAACCTCTCAGTTCGTAGTTAGTTGCTTAGTTTGTTGTTGTTTGGAAAACTGCTCTTGTTGAATGTAGCGAATTCGCGGATTAGCTTTCTCTAGCTGTTTTGAATTAAGTTCTTTTGAACGTTTGAGTAGTTAGAAGATAACTACTGTGAGATATTGTAAAACTGAAAGAGTATCTGAGGGAATTTAAGCATTTTTGATTTAGCTTTACAGCTAGATGAATTAAAACAAAATTCACAGTTTCATTTTAGTTGAAATGTACTGCGTTTTGGCGGGTATCTTTTAATTTTATCAAAAAGAAAAATATATTTTCATTTCGTTTTACGCAGATAAAACAATTAACATAAAAATTCTTACTGAAAAAAGCATAGTATACAAAACAATGCAAAACAAAGTAAAAGGGAAATTCTCTACTCGCATTCAAATATGTATGTTGCGCATTTAGCGTACCCGTAGGAAAGAATTTGCACAATTATTTGTATTTTTCAGATATCTGAATGAACAGAGTTCTCAGTATAATATTCAGTGGATATTTCGAATATTATATCTCAGTATAATATTCAGTGGGTATTCTCAGTGGATATTTCGAATTCTATTCTACAACACACTATTATTATTAAATTGCCTAATCTGTTATGTTTTCTGTTATTTTAAGAGGGTGTTGCTACCACATGCAAACAAAGCAATTCTGAAATAACGAGACGAATAAAAACTAAATCAACTTGTAGTCAGGAAAATCACATTCTAATTTAATTGAGAATAACCAAAAAGGAAGATATATGCATTTTAATAAAAGAAACTGTGAATGTATCGATTCAGAGACTTGAAGTGAAGACAATTCCATTCAAACCGAGCAATTATTCTCAATAAAAAATACAATCTCACTGAAAAATATAAAGATAAAATGACAGGTGAGTATGAAGATGTTTCCAAAAACAATTTTGTAAAAACTACTAAATAATGTCATTTTAATTTATTTTGGGGTAAGAAGAAAGAGGAATATACATGCAACACCACCTCGCGTACAGGCACACATCTTTCAGATTTTGATCTCCTAAGAAAGTGTCTCTGGGCTCTTGAGATTGCATTTTGTGCAGTACTGAAGTCTCTAGAGAGGTTTTTCAAATGCGCTGAATTTCTTCCAGTTCTGGAACAGCTAATTGTAACTTATATTCTTTTAAATGACGTTACTGAGACACTCGTTTAAATTCTCTAAATATTTATTAATTGTTATGCTTTTGTAGATAGCTAAATTTTAATCCCGTTTCGCATGTTGTATGCTACAGTTCTCTTTATTCCTACGTTCTGTACGTTAATGTAAGGTTAGATATATGTTTTTACAGCTGAAAGTTTCAACAAGCATACGTACTTTTCACAAAAATTTCAGTCATGACCCTTTGTATTGAGTAGCATTATTCAAATTAGTCTTTAGCTTTATGCACCTTATGCACCATATATATGTAATAGGATGACCCGGAGAAAGCTGCAATAGATTAGCGATGATTCTTTGCGTTGTAATAACTTGGGGAGGTTTTACCTATATGTAGAAAGACGACGCTTGAAGACAGACGTAGCCGTAAATTCAGTACATAATTTCATCCCTTAATAACTAATGCTTAAAGCACATATTCTTACTCATTTCATGTAATCATTGTGGGTGCGTTATGCACCCCACAATTTTATCCAGATTGTATTTTTAGAACAAGGGACAATAGCTAGCACAGGCTAAGCGAGCGAAGTAGCGTCTTAACGGAAAGCGAGCTAGAAGCAAAAAGTGCGCATTTATCCAAAATGGCAGCCTATTAAGGAAAGGTTTCGGTTTAATTTGCTTCTTAAATTTGCTTCTTAAAGAGAAAGTTTAATTCTCGAAATTCTGAATTTCAAGCTTTGAATTATACGTCATCAGCGTTACGCAAGTTATATGATATGAACTGATCTCGAAATAACGCAGTCCAGGTAAAAACACTACTATTTTTATAATAGGGAGGGGGGGAATTAAGAGGCTATTGCTAGTTTAAATTATATTTCTGATTTACATAATTTTTATCTTACATTAAATATATCAGATAAAAATATGTAAATGATAAATTAGAATTTAAATTAGCAATAGCCAATGCTTAAAATAATTTCCCCTCTTTATTCTAAAAATAGTAATCTTTTTCAGCACTCCGTCAATTCGAGATTAATCCACGTTATATGACTTAAAAATGATAATTTAAATGGAACTAGAAGTCAATCAACCAAAAATAATTTTATAGCAGTATTAATTATCCAATCAAAATGCATTGAGAACCATAACTAACTCGGTCTGAATTAAGATTTCATCCTGAATATAACTGTACTTGCTTCGGTCTAGCTGGACTACTGCCTTCTGCTCTTTTTTTATTTTCAAAGTCAAAAATGTCAAGTAGTGTACCAAGTTGTTTGTGGACGCAACATGTTTACTGAAATAAATATGAAGTTTTAATCTGCCTCGGATGTCAGTTTCCTATTCATTATGAATCAACATTTCAACATTCTAACGCTATCAAAATTCTTGCTCTTAATTACGGATTCAACATTCTACTTTCTACGCCATAAATATTAGTACAGTCATTTTCATTACATTATTAGTAGACTGTGTGTCTGCGTATGTGTGTCACGAAAATATAATCTGAAGAGAAACTATATTACATTAAGGGAAAAAGCTGAAGCAGCTGAAGAATTTTTCTTTCAAATAGTAATTTTGAACACTTTATCCAATTCTTAATTTGAACAAAAGTATAATTAGCAGACATAATGTGCTTTAATTAGTGCAAGGGGCTGTTTCTCTCCCATGATTAATCTTTTGAGAGTAAATTTTACGTATTCACAGTTGCAGGCAAAGAGTAAGAAGACAGACTTAACTCCACAGGCTAGAAATTAATCTGAAAGTTTGTAAGATTTTTCCTCTAAAGGTTACCTTTACCGCTTTATATTATTGGCTATTTAAAAGTATGATGTTAATACTACCGCAAAAATTGCTTTTTCATTTATTTAATGCATTTGTTTGCATCATCAGCGTTATACAAGCAAATTACGAAAGCCATAAATTAAGGAATGACGTTATATGATCTAAACATGCAGATATTATTTTATAGGAAAATTGCTGGAATTGTAAGACTATAGTGGCTACGGAATATTAAAAGAAAACCTTTATCGTACATTTAATTAGGATATATAATAAAGAGATTATATGTATACAATACATATCAAACAAGAGTAATGAATTATCTAATAGAAAAAGTTAAAAGCAGTTTGAAGGAAAAAATAAAAAATAAGACCTTAAATAAGAATCCAGTTTAATACAACAAAAACAATAATAATTTTTATAAATTTTCCTCCCTGTTTCAAAATACATATTTATTGTATTTTGTCAATTATTTCCTTAGTATGTGATTGATTTAAATTCTGATTTTTTTATACATTAACTACAAACATTATTATGAGAGTGGTCGGGTCAAGTTATGACACCTATATTAAACTTGACGTACTCGGGTATAACAGAATCACTTTATGCGGGAGTCCAAGCAGATATCAAAAGGATTCCTTGCAAGAAGTTTTCTAAAGTCCAGTTCATTATGCATTGAATAAACGAACTTAGCTTTAAAAGGCTTCTGATTAAAGTATTAACTTAAAAAAGATTATAAGGTAACAGTCCGTTTCACTTGACATTAGATACAGAATGAAATATAAGCTCGGTAAATGCACAGTTCAGTTTAAACTAGTAATAGAAACCACAATTTCCTATTGGATAAAGCTTTGTAAAACATCATAAACCTATGTAAAAACATCATAAACCGGAAAATCAGTACAGATGAATCAATATCATATCCTCAACACATCACCTTTGAAATTAATATGCAGATCAAAACCACACATATCAAACGTTTCCGAATCAACAGCAATGGAGAGAAAAAATTCAAAAAATCTCTTGAATCTAAAACTCGTTCGATCTTAGATAAAATTGCCCAGATAAACATAAAAGAAGATGCTAATAAATGTGCAGTATTTCTCATTCAAACTATTCAGGATTGCTGTCATGCCTCACTAAACCTAAAAATTCTTACCAACGCCACTAATATCAACTGGTGGAGCAAGGATCTAAGGGCTGCTTGCCAAAAGACCAGGGCTTTACAAAGAAGACTAAAGACGCACACAAACGATGACGATAGAATAATTGCTTGGACTGAATATAATAGACGAAGGGAACTATACAAAAAGCAAATCTTAGAGGCTAAAATAAAATCATGGAATGCTTATTGTACCCGCAGTATTGAAGGTTACAACACACTAAAATGGCAACTTCTAAGATTTTTCAGCCGATGCTATTTTATGCTCCAGCCAATGCTTGGTCGTCTTACGATAATAACATCTCCAATTTCCCCATTAATATCATCCTGAATCATGTCTTTATTCCGGACCACACCGATCAAGACATCCTCACACAACAGGAAATAAGAATGTCAACTCAATATCCCAACTCAAACGACGATGTACCTTTCCCAAAGAATAAACTGCTACATATAGTCAAAGCACTGGACAATAAAAAGGCACCTGCCCCAGATGGTATTCCCAACAAAATACTAAAACTCCTATGCCAAGTTAATCCTTCTATCCTTCTGAACTTTTATAATAAATGTCTTAACCTCCACTGTTTCCTGGATTGCTATAAACAATGACAGATTATCCTCTTTTCAAAAAAAAAAAAAAAAAAAAAAAAAAAAGAAAGAAAAAAAAATCCAGAGGATCCTCAGTCGTACCGACCCATAAACCTATTATCAGTCATGGGAAAACTCTTGGAAAGATTGTTGATCAACAGAATCAAAAATCACGTGCACATAGACAACAAAATCGGTATGCATCAATATGGCTTTACGCCTAAGAACTCAACTATCCACGCATTCGATGCTGCACTCTCCCAAATTCACAGCAATAAAAGCAACCAAATATACTCTGCCCTCCTCTGCCTAGATTTAAAGAAGGCATTCGATTCACTGTGGTATCCAGCTGTACGGAAAGCCCTCAGGGAGATGCAATGTCCAAGAAATCTATACTTCTTGACAACCGACTACCTACAAAATAGAATCGGCCTAATTGTTCATAGCAACACTATAATCTCCATAAAGCAAGCAAGAGGATGTCCTCAGTGGTCGTGTATGAGCGCAGATCTCTGGAACATTATCTTCAACAGTATCACTGATCAGAAGTGGCCAAGCCACACCAGAATTGTCGCCTTTGCTGATGATGTAGCGTTAATTGTATAAGGCAGCAAGCGGGTCTAGCTCCAAGATAACTGCAACACAACCCTCAGTTTATTTAATGACCTCTGTAGTAGTTTAAAGCTAGAAATTTCACACATCAAATTCCAAGCACTAATTTTCATAAACCTGGATAAACATTAACAAGGAATCCCATCCTGCGAATTTGCCAAAATAGGTTAAAATGCGTCAAAACTATCAAGTATCTTGGTCTAATTTTGGATAAAAAATTTGCCTGGATACCTCATCTTCAAGATAAAAAATTAACATCCCTCAAAATGGCAAACGCACTAAGGTCAATGAGAGGTTACTCATAAATGAGATCATGACGTATGGGGCTACCATCTGGGCCCTGCCAATGACGCCCAGGAAAGTTCGCACTCTCACACTCCATTCTTAATTAACATCACCCGTGCATTTAAAACAACCTCCAGCAATGTCCTACAAGTTCTGGAAGGTGTGACTCCTTTGCCACTTCAAGCTGAAATTGAAGCACTGTCCTCCAAAATTCATCAGCTGAAGAAATCTACAAGCTGCGATAATATCATCTTCAATCCACAAGACTACGAGGATACACCACGGAAGTACATTAGACATCCGAGTAACTTGCTTCATAACCTGCACTGCAAATCTCAACAACCCTTTACCATCTGCTAAATTCGCAGCATATACTGATGGATCGAAGATAGAGGAAAATGTAGGCTGCGGAGTCACTATAAATTCCGGGACAAGAACCTACACTGAATGGCAAGGTGTCCTCAGACACGAAATTAACGTATTCCAAGCTGAGCTTACAGCCATTCCGAATGCTATCGAGCTATTTCTACCAACACATACGGACGCCCTTCATGTGATTACTGATAGCCAGTCATCTATCTATCTTATCAAACAACAGTTCCCAAACTCACCAATTGCATATCTAATCCAGGATAAATCCTGGATTAGATACTCCTGGATTGGATACTCAACAGCAACAACAAATTTATAACGTCATGGACACATCATGGTCACAGCACTTGTGCAGGAAATGAATGCGCTGACCTCTTAGCAAAAGACGCAGCTATCCACCAAATAGGCACTCCAATCTCTATCACGTGGCTCAAGTAAGCATTCAAATGCAAGCTAAAGCAACTTTACCCTTAACCGCACAATGGCACCTTTAACCGCACAATGGCAACATCAATGGAACCACTGATAACAAGGAAGATGAACGTATGAATTCCTCCCTAAAGTAGATGAAAACCTCACTTTTCATCCTACTTCCTTTCCCAGTACATCTCGGGCCACGGCCCATTTCCACTCTACTTCTACAACAGACACAAAGCCTCCTCTGACAGATGTATTTTCGAAAGCAGCGGGGACCAGGAGCACTACATCTTCAACTGTTCAATGACGCCTGTTCACCATATGCGTCATCCAAGCAACCCAGGTCTAGAATTCAGGCGATTTCTAATCAAGCACCGAAACACATTCAGTAAGATAAAGAACACCATCGACTACCTCCACAGACAAAGAACCAATATATGCCACACTTAATCTTCAATCCTCTCATTCTGCAATAATTTCAGAGTGCCATTGTTATTTCCACCAAACACACACTTCTAAGGTGCCTTCAGTCTTCATTCATATCTGTGCCTTACCTCTATACCGTGTAACAGAGCTGATGCCAATCGAGTGCGATACGCTTAACTGACAGGAACTATCTCGACGTATGGTTCAATTAAGAAGTATATCATAATAAAGTGTGTGTCCTAATAATTCTGTGTACCACATTGTATTGACTCGTACTATATCGATAAACTGACATTACTAACTTTACTGTATCCGTTTATTGTATGTGATATTGTATCTTTATTGTATCTATTTATTATTACAAACTTTATTGTATCTCACCTACCTATGAACATTAACATCATCAAATGTAACAATATGCAGTGTTGTATATCCAAATGTATAACATTTGTATGATTGCATGTCACCTTGTTTAATACTCAATAAATACGGAAAGGTAGTACACCTGGGCAATACCAGTTTTGCTCATAGCGATGATATGGTGTCCCCTGTACTTGTTTTACTTGTTTCTGTCCTGTCTTGCGTATAAATTGCAGATTTGTTAGCAAATGAAATCTAATGATAGAGTCGTTCATAAGGAATTTTCCATAGACATCCTTGATAGGTGAGTAATGATGATCAGTTGCTTCAGAAAATCGGATTCAGTGATGGAGCAACACTTCATGTTTAAGAAGAGGATAATTCACGCAGAGTCAATATAACTGCATGATTTTGGTGTCAGAAACCCCGCATTTTGTAAGGAAAATTGAACAATGTAGCCCTTAGCGTTTGATGCGCACTAATTCATAATAAAGTGAGTTATTGATCTCTTCTTTTCTCGAAGTTATTAACTAATTCGGATGATTATTTCGATATGATGAGATCGCTTTCGGTACCGAAATTCAAAAAAAAGGAGCCAAATGGGTTTTTTTTTTTTTTTTTTTTTTTTTTTTTTTTTTTTTAAGGATCTAGTTTTCTGACATTTAGCTACGTGTATACGTGTTCATTGATGAAATGTTGGATTGGTAGAAGTGGAGCAATTTCATGGTCACCCCGCTCACTGGACGTCGCACAACTCTATTCCTTTTTCTCAGAATACGTGAAAAACCGAGTTTATGCTGCAGAGATTCACATCACTGAAGATTTAAAAACTCGAATCACCAGAAAAACAGTGAACTATATTTTAACTATCTACTGTGATTCTACAAATGCTTGTAGACTCACAGTAGAAATAAAGTCCTTTGGATGCTAGAGTACTGAAGAACTGAGTAGCGACTATTCGCTAAGTTCTTGAGCGTAAATAATAACTCAGAGAAAGGTTAAAATACCTTTTTATTGTAAATCTAAATAGATTAACAGTTGGCCCATCTCGGGCGTACAAAAAGCCTTTCTTTGGGCTTAAACTTAAAATAGGAATATAAAACTTAACTATTGGTAAACAAAATTTAATCAACTGAAGCTGCGCAAAGTTAATACCGTGTAGTTGGCCCTTAACTAGGATTCACCGGCTAAGCTAACAAGCACGTAATAAGCACGGCAGTAGAATAGCAAGCTTTAACTAATAGCAACAACGTGGCCGAAAGGGGTAGAAGACGCTCTCCTACTGAAATAATTCAGACCTCAACTTAACCCTATTTGCATAAAGCATAAAACTGAAAACTCATTCTGGCAGGAAAATGAAGGTAGGAAATCAGAAGGTAAAGAAAGGCTTCCTTAAAATTAAACTAACTATTAGCGAAATAAAGTAAAACACCTACAAACTTGAGGCAACTGGAGAACAGACTTCGTATTCTCTGAATAATGACGCTAATACTGAATTCTATTAATATAAAATTCTTTGAAGTACTAAATAACATTCAGTCAGTCTTTTTTCCCTAACTTTTATTCTCTATCATTCAAAACATAAATTTATCCGAAGAATAAATTATGGACTTCCTATATATTTTATCTCTTTCTTAATTAATTAATTAATTTCGCAGAATTTTTCACGATATTAAGATTATTTATTTAATTAAATATTCTTCAGTTTTTCCTCTGTATTTAAGAAACATAGGTATACACAAAACACAGAAAAGCATATTAATGTCTCCAAGCAAATTAATGTCGAGCTGAAAATGCAAGGTCTAGAAAGAAGGAAATTTATCTAAACAGGAAGATTGTCTTAAAACTTGGATTTTCTCCAGAGAGCAGAAGATCTCTAACGAAATTCTAGAAAAGCAGTTCTGCAATTTAGAAGCAGCAACTAACTATTCTTGGCAAAACCAAAAACAACCTTCTGGTAAAAACATTCTAAGAAAAGAAGATTTTGTTTTCATAGCTTTCCGCTTGGTGGAAAGAAAACTAATTTCTAAATTATCTCGACACGAAACGTCTTATAATGAAGAAAAGAAAAGGAAAAGTAACTAAACCTTACTCTAAAATGCGTATTTAAGAACTCTTTGTACATTTACCGCATGGCAACAATAATTAATAATCACTAAAAGTTAAGGAGAGGGAAAAAAGGAAAGTTTTGAGCGAAAGATATTTTTAATGATGCTGGGGAAATTGAAGAGCTTTTCTAAGGAAAAGAAATTATTGTAAATTAAAGAAACTGAATTTTATTTTTAGCTCATTAATTAAATAGTGCACTTCCTTGGGAATAATTAACTTATTCCAAAGTCTAACAGCTGATGAGGATATTTTTTTTCTAATTTCGGGTAGAATTTTTACTTTTCGCCGAACTTTTCTGGATACTCATTAGAGAACGTGTTTTTCACATCTTTTAAAACATTAATTCGCAATGGGTATTTTGGATTCCTTTCTAAGGCGAAAAACTTCCAGATATCGCAGAATTTTGAATTTTGTTTTTGGCGTTCGGAGTTTTTAAAATATATAACATACGTCATGTGACAAGTTTATTTAAAAAATTAAATCATTTGCTGCGGTAAGTTTCTTTTGTGGAGTACTAAAACTCCTAAATTTTGAAGCCAACCGTCATTAATATATTTCATTTCCATATCACTTTTAAGATAAGTATGAGGAATTAACAATGGCAAACGCAGTTTTATTCAATATTAATTCAATATGCGTTTTTCAAGAGAAGGAGGAAGGAAAATGGAAAAACTATTTTCGAAAATTACTAACTCAAAAATTTAAAAGAAATAATTTTCTTAAATTCACTGATGTCTTTACAGTAAATATACAATGAGAAGAATATTAGTATCAGCGTGAAAATTTTAAGAAGGTGAAGGTGTTGATGTTGTCGAGTAAAGAATAGATCACACTCAGAATACGTTTTCAGATAACAGCTTTCTTAAAAGAGAAATACGTTAACAACGGAATGTTGTCTACTTGCACAAGTATTTCCCTAATTATACTCAAAATAAAAACTTAAAGGACAAAATGATAATTAATACACTTATTAATGCATCCAAATTTTATTTCACTTTCTTTATGCCTCTATCTGCAATACACTCGAGCTCGATTATTTACATACAAAAATTTTTATGCATCTGTGCTTCAAGTTTTAAGTTCTTTTGAAAATTCGAGAACAAATACATTTGGCGAAATAGCGAAAGGGCGTTGTTTAAACATACGTAAATTGCAATTCATAAAGGCAACCCTTTTTTCTGAATTAACTTGTAGAGATATTAGGCAAATTTTTAAAAGCAGAAGAGATGAAAAATTAGCAATGCCTTCGCCGGGAATCGAACCATGGACCTCTGGAATACCGGCCTAGTGTGCAAAATCACTACCCCACGAAGGCACGCTAGGAAAGTGGGAGAAATACCTTATAAACTTAAAATTAAAAAAGCAACAGTTGTTAAGCTAATTAATATGCAGGGAAATGGTTTTGGGAAAAGATTTTATGTTGCATGTGGCTAAAACTAAACTTTAAGCTAAGGTTTTCAGAGGAAACTTTTATCATTATCTTTTTCTTTGGTTTTTATTTGATTACGGCAAAGCATCGAGGGCTATCTGCCTAAGGAAAGGGATGCCTTCGTGGAGGACATTCTATGGGAAACTGGCTCGTGTAGACGTTACACATGGGGAAATCCACGAAAACGCCCATGCAACAAACCCGTTCGTGGAATTCACATCTCGGACCGAATTACCAGAGTTCATCTACTTTACCATTCAGCCGCTGGTGGGCGGGAAGGGACGAAGCCGTTTCATAAATACAAACTGTATTTCCGTTACATGGTTGACCAATTAATCAAATCATTAACTCTATTTTTATAAATTACTGATCAAACAGATCAAAATTAAAAATTTTGATGCTGCATCTCTTTCTGTTTCCAGACACAGTTAAATAGTTGCCATGTATATAAGACCACGAAGCACTGATGCTTGTTTCTCGAATGTAATTTCTTAGAACAAAACTGATTGGTTATACGAATTTTTTCGTAATTTTGCCTCTAATGCAATTCAGTTATGAATCTGTAATATCTCCAGAAGGATAGGTTTGGTAAATTATTTGAATATCGCAAAACACACGAAGACTGTCTACCTAATGCGAAGGATGCATCCATGGATAACTTTTTTAATGGAAGCTGGCTCGTATTCACATTATACATAGAGAAAACCACTAAAACCAACCGTGCGGCGAGTTCATAATCCTGGATTCAAACCGGGGTTGAATTCCCAGCATTTCATCTCTCCTAAACACTGGCCTCTGGTAGGGCTATATTTCCAGAAACAGTCAATTAATGGGTGGTTTGATAAAGTATGGAATTTTAGTACTTTTGTCCTTGACTGAATTTTTGGCAGCCGAAAAGCGGCTTTATGTATGTAAATTAAGGAAAATATACTTTAGACTGACATAAATTTCATACGAAATCATCGATTTCGAAGGAAACTAATATGATGCCCTCTTCTTCGGCAAAAAGTTTTACAGTGCAGCCAAAGAGAATAGCCAACTAAACTGGGAAAATGAAAATACAAAGACGAAATGAATATAACGCAATCTACGGAGCAAGCAGCTTACAATGATGCCTTTCTCCTCCGCATATATCATTGTATTGATATTTTTCGTTTTTACTGTTCTTGAGCACTAAAGAGTTAAAAGTATTGCGCTTTAAGTGCTAAAATGGTGCAATAATTAGTATACTGGTTTGGCAGACCTTATGATAATGTGTTTGGCTTTCTCGACAGCAAAATGAAATTTGCAAGAATCTTCTCACCTAAGTTCCTCATATCTCTAAAATATAATGTAAGGATTGAATTTTACTGTCTGCAGAAGCATCCAGCCAGTGACTTAGCGGACGAAATTACGGAACAAAGTTATTAGTGTCTTGCGTTAACTTTCTGTCAGCCGAATAATTTAATTGTATGAATGGTTTCTTAATTTTCCTCCTTTTCATGAAATTAACGAACTTTCAGAGATTTATATTTGGGTTTCACAAGAAAATGTTGGCTGATTTTGATGATCTAAGTGTTCTCGGAAACAACCAACCAGGTGGTTGAGATTGCAGTACAATAATACATGTATTTAGAGTTATTTCGGAGAAATAAATAGGCTGACTTCATAAACAATATCTTAGGTCTCCATGGATAAAGTGAACATGAGTTAGTTTCTTTCTTTTTACTCACGAGCAGTCCTCAAAAACCTATTCTTGAGCAAGTAGTTCTGAAATCTTTATCATTATAAATTGTATGAAGGAGGGATAGTAAATTTGCAGATTAATAAAAAATTCAAAGTAGCCAATTTATTTGAAGAAATTAAAGATTATTAAATCACTCTTAGCAGAGATATAAAAAAATATCCCCTAATAAACCTCGAGGTTGATGTCCATTACTTCTAGATATGACTTGTACTCAAATTTAAATGACTATGTACTCAAATTTAAATCACTATGTACTCAAATTTAAAGTAACAAATGCTCACAAAGTTTTAGGCTATCTTCATAATAGATTCAGTGATAATAGCAAACATCAATCCGTGACTGTATTATTATTATTATTTACTAGCAGCTTCGCTGCCAGCCTTCGTCTAGCTTTTAAATGTAATGGAAAAATGGCTGAAGGGAACACCAAACGTTAAATTAAAAAACTGCGTAGAGTTTTGCGCTGCAGAACAACTTCATAAAAAAAAGTTATTACGTATAACAAAATTACAATGAAATAAGCAATATCCCTTATTACAAATATTAATTATTCTAATAAATGAATTAACCAACTTCCCTTTGCAAAATCTTAAGAACTCAAATGGTATAAAGCAGGTTAAGAACTTTGTTTCCTAAAAAATCACTCATAACTTTTCAATATCTTAAAGACAGTGAAATGAGCAATAAATAACATAAAAGAATACAAAAACCAAAAAATTCTGAAAAGCAAAGTATAATTAATGATATTTTATCTTATATTTTCAAGGGAAAAAAATTAAAATGAAATAAGCTATATCCCTTAGTACAAATATTAATTATCCTAATAAAAGAATTAAAAAACTTTCCGTTCAAGAGAAAAAATCATGCAAAACTTTTCAATATCTTACAAATAGTGAAATAAGTAAAACATAACATGAAAGAAACTCAAAAAACAAAACATTCCGCGCAGAATTTTACTCTGCAGAACAACTTTATCAAAAAAAAAAAAAAAAAAAAAAAAAAAAGGAAAAAAAAATCAATAAAAATGTTTTATATATATATACAAAATGACAATGAAATATGCCAATCTCTTAAAAAGAGTTACATAAGAAATGCGATGAAAAATTGTTGCCAAACCCATATTTCTAAAAGAATGAAACTATTCAAAATGATGCGATTTCATCAAAAATCTACCAACAACAATAAGACAGGAAAATTGTTGCCAAAATCACATTTTTAAAGATGTGAAAAGTGTACTCGGAAGCTTCATTTAAAAATACAAAATATTATCATTTTTCCAAAATTCTTTTTGTAAAAGCATTCGCAAGGATGAAAGTTTAACGTGTCCAAAAATCAAAGAAAAATAAACTGTACATTTTTAAAAATAAACTTTTTTAGAAAAAATCCCATTGAAAAAGTGTTAATCTCCCTTTGTTAAATAAATTCGTATTTAATCGATTTATTGAAACACGAAATTTATTTTAAGTTCGTAAAATAGCTAAGTGCCTACGTTTTATGACGATGTGAAAATGGAGTGTGTGGAGTAAAATCTCGCTTCCCTATAACCCATTATGTCTCAAAATTGTTGTGTAGCTCAAATTTTGAAAAGAATGTTGTATAGCGAATTTAATATAATTAAGTGATTTATAAAATTCAAAATTTTAATTTGTAATTATTCAAAATTTGAGCTACACAAGAAAATGACGCGATTTCGTCACAAAACATAAAATAAAAAATATTCTAATTCAAATTTCGAAAAAATCGTTTCGAGGTGCACTGGCGCTTGGCTAAATGCACCTATGTACCAAATTTCGTAGTCGTGGTTCTATTAGCTTACGCGCAGCGCGAACGAAAGACACACACACACACACAGACAGACTCTTTCTTTTGTTATATGTAGAGATTAAAAACACAAAGAATTTCCCGTGTACCACAAAGTATCATATAGGGTTTATAGAAGTAAGTATGAAACACAATACAAAATAATAAACATTAAAGTGAAAATTTAATACAAAATTATGAGGGATTACAAAAATTTATAATGAATTCACAAAAATAGTCAAAAGCAGTTTTCTCAGAAATAAACTGATGAAAATCTGAATTCTGGTTAGTATCAATTTTTTTGCAGTGCGAATTTCAAGATCATTCTTTCATTGTCACATTTGGAACATAAGGACTTAGAGAGAATACAAGGACAAAAATAATTAAAGAGCAGAAAAATATATTGATGCACACTTAGATGCATTTTCAATGGATTAATAACCTATACTGATGACGAAGAAATTGTTAAGAAAAGAGGGCTTTTCAAATGCTTTTAAGTTCATTGCTGTGCAATGTTATATAGAAGTTTCGACACCAAGGTTAAATAGCTTTACTTCAAGGTACCATGTTATATCTGAAATTCCTATATGTTAAATGTTAAATATGAAACTACTTGCCGTGAAAAGGTTTCTACTTCCTCTTAGGGAGGAAAACTAAACTCTTAAGAATTTGCCAACTAACAAAATTTTAGTGATCGTATAGTGAAACGTGTACAGCATTTTTGCGTTGTGAAAAAAATGCATCCCGGGACCGCGCCGTGAGAGGATCGAAACATAAGAAAAACATATACAAGAAATATAGGAAAAAACATATTAAATATATAAAGAAAACATACTATAAGAGGTTCCAGATTAAATATCGGTTTATTCAATTACATCACAATAAGAAAAATCTTAACCTCATCTTTTCATTTAAATTCATAAAAAAAAACTTAAGGTTTGTCTGGTAAATTAAAAGAAAGGAAAGGGAAACAATTTAAGGCCTGAGAGTTAAACTGTAGATTCGACGTTGTTTTTACTGCTAAGGACGTTTTTGAAAAACTTGCCTAAAGTTCAAACACACACACACAAAAAAAAAAAAAAATAAAATAAATAAATAAATAAATAAATAAATAAAACTTATCTTGAGTGGACATCTTGAAGTCGAGGACTCGTATCTTAATAAGCGTTGACGTCTGCCGGGCTCATCTTTACACTGGTTCTCATGATGTCGACGCCACTTCACCACTGTAGAACAGAAACAGGAGCACTGCTGCCCAGGACGGCTATCCGCTTGGTCCTGAAAGTCCTAAGTCAACAAGCAGGTAACTCGTTCAAATTTCGCCTCTCTACCAGCACGCCGCAAGGAAGAGTGTTTTTAGCTTCAGGCCAGAAACGTTTTTTCTAGGCAATTACGGCTCGCCTGTTCTTACTCATCCCAAGAGCAAGCTTCACGAGTAACGTTCCAAGTAAGTTCCACCCGCCAGTCAGCAAGAGAGAGTCGCCTCTTAACCCAAAACGCGGCCGGGGAGCATATTTGCCGCTCCCCGCCGGGAAACATCTCTCGTAATGAACTACATATTGTCGATCTCTTTCCAGCCGGTTTTCAAGAGCAACGTCCACAAGTCCAGCAAGCCCGAAAGTCAGCGAGTCCAAGAATGAGTGCGTCAAAAAAAGTGAATCCAACTCGAATTTTCCTTCGTCTCCTTCACAAACGCGGGCTCCCACTATGGCTTCACTTATCGCCCCCTTAATTATGGCAAAAGTTGCGTTTTCAACTCCAGAATGCGGAAATAAGGGTGATCGCGCATGCGCGCCCTTCTTCACTTAGCCAACAACCGGACCCTCAATCGCCAAAAACCTGAATGACTTACATTGAAAGACAAGTAGCAACCTTTGACCTTTCTGTCACGTACTTTCCTCTCTTAAGGTCAACTAACAATGAAAATTCTTTCTCGAACATTCTAAAGGACAAAGCGCGCGAAATCATGACTTGGCAAAAAATTGCCTCCCTTTCCCTGCTTCTTTCACAATGAATCAAGGTTTGTACAAGATTTACAAATAGAGGAAAATAAATAATATTCTTTTAAACTAAATAATATTCCCAGAAGCATCTGTTTTTCCCCAAAATTAAAGCCTTAAAATAAATAATTCATAATCAAATAAAAATTAAGATTTCCATAAATCGTAAAATCATTCACCTAATTTTTATAACGCTATCAGATAATTTCTCTACATAACATTCCTTTCCCCTAAGGAATTAAATTTTGGTTTACCAAAATTTAGCAGACAGACACTTCTTGAAATACCATGACTCATACTGTGCAATAAGGCTAAAGGATAACATACTGTAACAATATTTCACACGACTCCTTGGTAACAGTGACGTTACTGACACATTAAATTTCAAGTCCAAAATGTGCAAGTAAAACAACAAGATTAATCAAAGCAATTACTAATTAAAATACTCAAGGAAGATCATCAAAAATAATTAATCAAAAACATCAATTAAATCACTTAATTAATTACATAGAAATATTCAGAACACATACAAAAATAAAAATAAAAATAACGCGCTAATCACAAACAAAATATGTCTAAGATCAATCAATAATGACAAAAAGAATTTCTCTTTTTTTTTTCCAGTTCATTGCATCACATTAGTGTTGCAGTCTCTGTGTGGCCACATTTCTGAACGTTTATTTATCTATTCATTCCTTTTCAGTCCATTAATGTAAACAATTTCACCTGAGGTCGAACACATTCTACTATTGTGACAATTTCTGCTGAGCACAATCATGGAGTACATTAAATGAGTACGGAGTTGTCAATGCAAGCGAGGGAAAACCCTGTAGTTAGAAATCATTGTGTTAGCAACTCCCCCCTGCAGCCTTCAACGCGAGAAAATGAAAGCAACCAACCCCGGAATGTGAACTCAGCACCACAATAATCCTTAGTAGAGGAACTTGACCTTAAAAGAAACCAGATTTCACCCTCCTACGTCTCACCTTCGACCAAGGAAGAACAATCACTCTTTTAAAGTTGAAGAAGACTTTATCTTTCAATTTTTCCCTTACGATAGATAAGCCACTGAATGTGTTCGGATACTCACACCCGAAGAAAGAAATAATCTAATCCAATTGTTCACACCAAAAAAAATGAAATAAATAAAAATAAGATAATTAACGCGCCGCAGATACATAAAATACATTCCTGAGAAAATAACACACTAATAATTCAAACAATTCCAGATAAAATATGTCACATGAACGTATTCAAATAAGGAGTAAAGACCCCTGAGTACTACGAAACTGAATAACTTCCAAGATTGAATCCCAAACAATCACGTCTAAGAACAGAAGCGGCCTGATCAGGGCCAAGCATTAGAAAAGAAAAGAACGTTACAACACCAGGAACCTCGGAACCAGCCGAAAATACCCCACACAAAAAAAATCAGAACGAAAGAAAACGTGAGTGTCCAAAAATTCAATCCAACCAAAATCAATTCCGAGAATGAACATAACGAATACGCTGTGCATATACCAATTAGAATTTTATCCAAGACACACAAAAATAATAGTAATAATACAACCTAATGCATGTACAAAATAACGTTTGGCCCAAAATTTACGAATACTACCAAGATACACATACACACATAAAATGAAAATACAATTAAACTGTAAAAATTTCGTACATAATTCAAATGAGCAATGAGATCAGTGATACTTAAAAAATTATTTGTAAACTGCAATACCTAAACAAATACACACATAAGCATTATGTTAAACCATATCAAGCCAAAAATATTTCACTGTAATTCAAATCCAGCCATAAAAAATCAACCAGCAAGAGTGAAGTGTCGCTAAAAATTTCACACCTCACGGTAAACACTAGTGAGTAACAACACCATATTTAAGTCCCCTTAGTTAGACAACAAAAATTTCAGTAATTCTAAAAATCCCTTAAGTCCACGAGAAAAAAAAATTCAACCTAGTCAAAGAAATCAATCAAAGCTGGACTGAAGCACGTTACTAGAACACTAAATAAAATATCACAAATCAAAAAAGTGTTCAAAACAAACCCCCCAATTTTAGGCAAAAACTGAGATCTATTCTGCATCAGACTCTTCCAAAACGTTGTATAGTAACCTAAGTAGCAGCTTTCAGCAACACCTCCACCCAAACAATAGAAACAAAGTAACTCTTTACCGCGTCCATGTAAGCTGAGAAAAGCGCTGTATTATGAATGACAGACTCAAACTTTACGTATCAAGCAAACCCCCAGACACGTTGAAGGAGAACATAAGATCCCTTATCTCGGAAAGAAAAGTGCGCTGACTGAAACGTTACAATCCTGAACCAACACAATGAAAAAGATACAACAATAGTTTTCTCAGATAACAAGTTCCTGTTTGCCCCGGTGTAAGAGGTCAAGTGCCACCATGAAGTGCAAGTATTTACCAGAAAACGAGCTTTCAGGACATTACAACTTCACGCAAGACCTAACTGCAAGCAACAAATGCAAAGTTCTCAAAAGTGCTAAACTAAAAAAAATACTCATAACTCATAACTCAAAATTCCCTAAAAATCACACAAATGAAATCCATAACTCAAATTCTACTATTTTCCTATGACCACAGAAATCTTAATTCTTCCACAGAAACTAAACATCAGAGAACTTACATTTTACGGACCTTGGCAGAAACCACCAAAACAAAACAAAACCTGATACAACTATCTTGATACTACCAATTCAAATACAAAACTTAAGCCAAAACAAGAATTAACCCCAAATTCAGCAACAAGTCCAACCAAGAAAGAAAATTCAATAACTCAAATCAAATCTATTACGATTCACTAGCAAATTCAAGACAAACTACTTGTAATCAACCGAAAATTCCCACTCATGAGTACAGAGCAAATGTAACTAATCTTCTCAAACTTATTTCAAACATTTTCACAAAACAAATTCCCGTTGTCACAAAATTCTCATTAAACTTCACTTTCTACAATTCACAAGACTAAATTTCTACTGTTTAAACAATTCTCACATGACAACTCTTCACAAACTTAAAACTCAGAAGATAACTAATCTCAATTACTCTGACTCATTAAACTAATTAGAACTTCACTCAAGCTAAAGAATTCAATCCAAAAAAATTAAATAACCAAACATCACTATTGCTGATCTCAGGCAAAAATCCAAATCTAACCCATGTTCACTTTAAAACAGAATTTGGCAATTGAAAAACAATCTACAATTTTTTTAACTCATTCATTTGTATCATTATGTCTTAAGAACTTATAAAATTCATTGCTCAATACTAATTTAAATTTTCTAACACATTACACAATATACTGGAATCATAACAAAACAATGTAATCAAAAAAATAATAAGATACTTGGTAAACTAGATAATCATGAAAACATTACATACATTTCACAAAATATTATTCAATCAATTCAAAATAATCAAAATTTCTCTAACGTAACCCCTCACGATTACACATTTCACAAGATTCTGGGTTAAATAATTTGCAAAAACACAAAAATTTCTAGCTACGCATAGCTATGGCTTGTCTCATTCAGTAAAATAATTAGAGTCTTTAAGTCTCGCTTTCTTAATAGTGCTCAAAAAATGAGTCCAGTTTTTACCGACAAGCACTCGAAACTTGTTACAAGGATACACAAATAGCATAGGATTATCGTGAAATAATTCATTTTCCATCTTGTATCAGAAATCAGAAATCAAAAATATACATGCAGAAAATACTCAAGGATTTTCAACAGTAAAAATGTACAGTACTTATTCTGCTACATTAAAATATATACTTTTCCTAATTTTAAAGTTCAATTCTGTTTGCCTAACGTTAAAGTCCAAAATTCCCGAAATTCACACAAATTCTCAGAATTTATCCTCTAGTATTAACAACTTCATTAAAACAGTAAATTACTAAAAATAGGTAAATTCAAAATCAATTACTGATTCGATCCTTCACTAAGCAGAGGTCACGGCACCAAATTGTTACGTATATAGAAGTTTCGACACCAAGGTTAAATAGCTTTACTTCAAGGTACCATGTTATATCTGAAATTCCTATATGTTAAATGTTAAATATGAAACTACTTGCCGTGAAAAGGTTTCTACTTCCTCTTAGGGAGGAAAACTAAACTCTTAAGAATTTGCCAACTAACAAAATTTTAGTGATCGTATAGTGAAACGTGTACAGCATTTTTGCGTTGTGAAAAAAATGCATCCCGGGACCGCGCCGTGAGAGGATCGAAACATAAGAAAAACATATACAAGAAATATAGGAAAAAACATATTAAATATATAAAGAAAACATACTATAAGAGGTTCCAGATTAAATATCGGTTTATTCAATTACATCACAATAAGAAAAATCTTAACCTCATCTTTTCATTTAAATTCATAAAAAAAAACTTAAGGTTTGTCTGGTAAATTAAAAGAAAGGAAAGGGAAACAATTTAAGGCCTGAGAGTTAAACTGTAGATTCGACGTTGTTTTTACTGCTAAGGACGTTTTTGAAAAACTTGCCTAAAGTTCAAACACACACACACACAAAAAAAAAAAAAAAAAAAAAAAAAATAAATAAATAAATAAATAAATAAAACTTATCTTGAGTGGACATCTTGAAGTCGAGGACTCGTATCTTAATAAGCGTTGACGTCTGCCGGGCTCATCTTTACACTGGTTCTCATGATGTCGACGCCACTTCACCACTGTAGAACAGAAACAGGAGCACTGCTGCCCAGGACGGCTATCCGCTTGGTCCTGAAAGTCCTAAGTCAACAAGCAGGTAACTCGTTCAAATTTCGCCTCTCTACCAGCACGCCGCAAGGAAGAGTGTTTTTAGCTTCAGGCCAGAAACGTTTTTTCTAGGCAATTACGGCTCGCCTGTTCTTACTCATCCCAAGAGCAAGCTTCACGAGTAACGTTCCAAGTAAGTTCCACCCGCCAGTCAGCAAGAGAGAGTCGCCTCTTAACCCAAAACGCGGCCGGGGAGCATATTTGCCGCTCCCCGCCGGGAAACATCTCTCGTAATGAACTACATATTGTCGATCTCTTTCCAGCCGGTTTTCAAGAGCAACGTCCACAAGTCCAGCAAGCCCGAAAGTCAGCGAGTCCAAGAATGAGTGCGTCAAAAAAAGTGAATCCAACTCGAATTTTCCTTCGTCTCCTTCACAAACGCGGGCTCCCACTATGGCTTCACTTATCGCCCCCTTAATTATGGCAAAAGTTGCGTTTTCAACTCCAGAATGCGGAAATAAGGGTGATCGCGCATGCGCGCCCTTCTTCACTTAGCCAACAACCGGACCCTCAATCGCCAAAAACCTGAATGACTTACATTGAAAGACAAGTAGCAACCTTTGACCTTTCTGTCACGTACTTTCCTCTCTTAAGGTCAACTAACAATGAAAATTCTTTCTCGAACATTCTAAAGGACAAAGCGCGCGAAATCATGACTTGGCAAAAAATTGCCTCCCTTTCCCTGCTTCTTTCACAATGAATCAAGGTTTGTACAAGATTTACAAATAGAGGAAAATAAATAATATTCTTTTAAACTAAATAATATTCCCAGAAGCATCTGTTTTTCCCCAAAATTAAAGCCTTAAAATAAATAATTCATAATCAAATAAAAATTAAGATTTCCATAAATCGTAAAATCATTCACCTAATTTTTATAACGCTATCAGATAATTTCTCTACATAACAGCAAGAAGGTTTTCCAAATCCTAAAATACGTAATAATTAAATATAAGAAATATTTTATATTCACGATTGGTAGGTAAAAAGAACTCTAGGACTTGAAATACATTTCACGACAGGAAGGATGTCACCCAGCATCTCAGATCTTGCCTTGATCTTCTTTTCGTTTAGAACGAAGACTCTTAAATCAAAATTGAATGCATAAAATGCCTTTTCCAACTTTCCAAAATTCACGAAGGGGCCTATTACGAAGAAATTTTGGAAGAAGCCGCCTGGAGCGTTAGCTTAATAGTCACCAAAGTTGTTAAAAACTGATTTAAATAAATTATTTTAATGGTTCTATATTAAAGTATATTAAGTTCTATATTATAATAAATGGTTCTGTATTAATGTTATTATGTTTTCAGCAAACAATAGCCTTTTGCTAGGCATAAGCTTTCTTGCGTTAATTTAGATTTTGATGATCTAAGTATTAATCGGTGCAGAGTTTTGATGGTGTTTAAAGATGAGTAAACGTTTGGCCTTGATAAGGAACAGATTCAATTAAAAAGTAATTTCTTAAATTTCTGCAGCTCCTGCAGTTAAAGTTTCATTTCTTAGCAATGAATGATAATTTCTTATTAATACAAGATACTATAAAAGTCAATTAATTTGAATTATTAACGTGAAAAGAATAATTCTGAAATGTGAATAAAAAATTTAAAACTGAATTTAAGAGTTTTTGAATAAAACTTAGTTTGAATCAAACTCATCTTCATTCAAAATCTAATAGATAAAAATAGCAACCAAAATGAAGTTGCTGTTATGTCCAGTTTTACGTTTCATACGAGTAACTCTTCAGATTTGGTCTCAATAAAAGTTGTTTTGAAGTTTCGTCTGGAGTTGAATATAACAGAGCATACTTCAGACGAGTATCCGACACCAAAATGTTTTACATTTCTTGTCTTTATTCTCTGCGTAATAACGCTGTGAATATAAACACTCTTTTAACTCAGCAAGATTTATTTACCAATGTTGTTCTTCACAGTTTATAAAGCCTATAGGAAAAATATGTTTAACTTTCACATGAACTTTATCAAAGAGCATAAAATAGCTAGAATAGCTATTTCAGAAAATTACTATTATCTACAACAATAAATACATTCGCTGGTCAACAGTGAAGAAATGTGGTCCCCAAAATGTTCTGTTACAATAAAATATATCACATGGCTTTTTATTATACGTTTTATATAATATTCCGTTTAAATATTCGCCCATACTTCTAGGAAAAATGTGATGTATTAGTTGGGAAAGTCATAGGAAAGCTAATTTTAAACAAGATCTGATAAGGTAGTAAAAGGAAATTTATAAACGTAAATCAAAATGTATCGTATGAAAAGATTTCAATTTAGTTTTGTTGCTATTGATCACAAAATCACCTTATAACATTACTTTTCATTTACAAATATTCCCTTTATTAAATTTATTGCTATTATATTTACGATTAGCAAATATTAAGCCTTTAAATAATTTCTTAGTTTGATAAAAAAAATTGCTTTGATTTGAAACGGTGTTCTTATATAACAAAGTTTAATCTCTTAAGTCAGTTTGAAGTGTAATTAGTGATCTTACGTAAAACATCAAGGTAAGTTCTTAATAAATTTTATTTGCAGTTAAAAATCGAGATTTAAAAAATTCTGTAAAATTTGCAATATATTTTCCATAATTATCGATAATTAGCAGCTTTCCATGGTGCGAAATTAAACAATTACTACGGATTCATGCTAACTTCTATTATATGCTTAGAATACTCTATATGATAATCAGATCTCTAATAAATCTAGCAAATCTAATGAAGCTGCATGAATGGAACTATCTTCAGTTTGAGATTCTCAAAGATGATTGCTTTGATGATCAAAGTAGATAGCAAAGAGTCAAAGGGGATGAGGATCATGGCGTCGTTCGGAACGCGTAATCAGTTGAATTCTATTTGAAATTATTCCATGCGAAATATCAACCATGGGATGTGAAAACTCAGTTGTCAAACATCGCTTATTCCACTATAATTAATTCTTCATTGTCCATCATTTGGACATAACTATTAATAGTAGTCTTGTGACACAGGTTATTCTTGTAGAATACTGATAGTCTTTATCCTGTCGCCAAAAGTATTCAGAGCAGCCATATTGTTAGGTATGCGATCACAATTGAATATTTTTGTACAATTATATAGTACAGTAATTTTGTATAATTTGCATAATTCTATTGTATTTGTATAATTTGTATGTGTATAATTCTATTATATTTGCATATTTTAGATAATTATACTGCATTTGTATAATAAGGTTAACCGGACCTTGACTTTGAGAAATATCGCTAATTTATCGATTAGCGAAACAAGATAAAGCTGCAATAAGAGACAATTCGAAATCTTCTCATCGCAAATGAACTCCAAAAACGTCATTAACGAAATTTTCATAAACAATATCTTGAAAATTTTATTTTCCCTTAAAAGGTATTTTCTGTCTCCTTTCTGCATGGCTTCGTGGTGTAATTGGAACGAAGTTGACGTTCTTCGTGGTCGACGAATATACGAGAGGTTCAGGGTTCGAGTTCCGAGGAGAGCACTGCACATTTTTTCACGTATCTAGCCTCAAAATACCCTAATGACTCTAAAGTGCAGCTCGAACTAAGAGATGCTAGACGGTAATTCTTCACCGCCGGGATTTGGCTAGAGGGTCTCCTAATCCCCAGTCTCCGTTTAAAAGGGGGGATACATAAGGTACTTTCGCATGCTTTCGTGAAGTAATTGGAAGCATCCTTGTATTCGAGAGGTCCAGGATTCGAGGGCATTGCAAAATTTTCACTTCTGCAACATCAAAAATCCTCATAACTGTAAACCCTCACCGATTTACTTAAACATTAACAGTAAAAATTAAATCAAATATGAATGAATAAACTTTTCAGCAGTTTTTTTTTTTTTTTTTTTTTTTTTTTTTTTTCATTATAAGCTTATGCTTATTACAAAGAGTAACAAAAGAAGGCAAACCACTGGAATATAACTTTACACAAAAATGTCATTTCTAATTTTTAATTACGTAATTTGTCACTCAGACGGTATAGTGGTTAGGGGACTCTGCTGTGGTGCCAAAATGCCCATGTTCGAATCCCGAGAAGACATGGATGTTTGTAAATGTGTAGCGTCGGTGCGGCATGACAGCACCCTAAATATGCGGTGAGCCGAAAGTCCTCTCGTGTGGATTGGTGGAAGGGAAGAGGGGCGGGAGGCGAGAACTCCGTATCCCTCCCAGGGTGCTCTTCTTCAGAATTGGAAGTGAAACAATTAGAAGTCCAACCTCTTTTCGGTGTAGGCTCTGGAAAACATTATTCCATGTAATATGGACAAGACAACAACAACAATTAGGTAATTTAGGTTTAAAATTTTTATTTCATAATTTGAGAAATTATGGTAATAAAATACTTTGAAACAGTTTAATTTTTGTTGATTTTCGCTCTAAGTTGTGTAAAAGAATAAAAACTTCAGAAAATAAAAAATTGCCGAAAATATCAATAGTTGGCATAAATAAAAAATATTAATTTTCAAAAGAATTTTATTAAAATTTTAAAATTTAAAACATTTTTTAAAACAAAGTGTTAATACATTTTTATAATGTTAATAAAGTAAGTGTTATTATTATTGCCTTGTCCACGTATTTCATGGAAGAAAGGTAACTAAAGCCTCAAGGAAGTTGGACGTCTATTTTGCGCTCCAATTTTGAGAAAGAGCACCCCGGCTGGTGGTCCGAGGGTCTTCCACCACTCTTCCCTACCACCAAATCACACAAAAGGATTTCCGGATCTCTATATATTTAGAGTGCATCCATGCCACAAAGACACTACATATTTACAAAATCCATGCCTTTTCAGGGATAAAACCCAGGCCATTTCGGTACCGCTGTAGGCTATATCGTCTGGGCGGCGTTTAATAATATGTGCTACCTTTAACTAATATATACTCGATCAACTATTTTGAAAAAATAAGCTTCCGCCAGATGCGAAACCTTAGTTGAAGCCTTGTTTAAGCAAACTGTAAAGAAAAATAGCATTAATAAATCTTTTCGAAAAACAATTGTCTCAGTTTTTCAAGTCTATATGTCATGCGCGGAAAGAATGAAACTGTGAAGTAAATCTCTTACAAGAAAGTAACTTTCAAATACTTACTTTCATTAATATAATTCATATTCAAAATTTACATAATATCACAGATACATGAAAAATTAACCGGAAGTTGTTAAGTTACAAGGAGAGAACCCTAAATAAAGTTATCATCCTTTAGAATTAATTCTTGAAAATATTTCTCAGGAGCCAAACTTCCGTTGACAATATTCCTGCAGAGGTTTGATTCGGTTTGGTTTGTTTAATTATGGCAAAGTACTCGAGGGCTAGCTGCTTGTGAAAGGAAATGCCTTCATGGAAGAATTTTTAAAGGAAATTGGCTAGTATGCTTGCTACACATTACCTGCAGAAAACTCTAAAATCAAACACTCATATTAATGGCATCTTATGACATTTATTCAGTTTTTTAAATCGTATATGTTAATGCTCTTCAGTTATAATTCTATGAATTTTGTAATACCTAATTATGCATATTTCTAACTCCAGTCATAGGTCATTCAGTAATTATATCATTCAGTCAATCAGATCAATATATCTCCCATCTGAATCAATAACATTCTTTTAATGATGTAATAGGATTTTCGTGCCATTCCTAAAGAAGCCATCTCATTTATTGGAGAAAAAATTTTGAACGTCCATTTCAGTGCCTTGTAGGAATTGCATTAATGAAATTTTGTAATTTTCAAATTATACCCCTCCAAAAAAATATCTGAAAGTTTTCAGATTTTATATTAGGCTTAAAAGGGCGCTTTTTATTTACACATGCAAACACATTTTTGGATTAATGTGCTTTTGGACTAAAATTATTTAAAAAGAGCATATCTTTAGAATTTCCGACATACAGTCTCTCGCGCTGGAAATAAAAATATTTTTTTCCGTACAAAGCTGCCACTGCTCATTTTGAAATTTTTTAGTTTTTTAATCAGAAATTTGTGACGGTTAAATCCAAATTCGGGCTTCCAGATGCTCACGTTCGGGTGGAGCACTATGTTATTTAAAATTTGATTTTTTCCAATGCGAGAAATATACATACATTCATGTAGATTCTTCATTATTTAATTTCTTTAAATATAAAAGTGGGTAATATCTGTTGGCAAAAATATGAAAAATGAAACGGGCATTTATAGTGAATGGACGCAAATTTTCGTTTTGTGAATAATAACCTTTCTCAGCTAACGCTGCTTTGATCTAAAAAAAGAAGCTAAATTCATGAAAACTTGTACTTTATGAATTTTAAAGTAATTTTGCAATTTAAAGTCTAGTAAATACTTCTTAAAAAATAAAGTTAGCACTTGCTATCTTTTACATGTATCTGATACATGTATTTTCCAAGTAATAAATAAACTGCCTGTATACATGTATCTACGTCAGATGCATGTCTAACGTAATTATCATGCATTTATACTTCAGAAGCATCTGCCAAAAGTATAACTACAGGTAGACAGTTATAACTACAGGTAGACAGTAGGTAGACAGTTGTAACTACAGGTAGACACAAATAAGTAGATGCTGTAATAGAATGTGTGTGTGTGGAAATGCAACTTTTTATATTGATGTTACATGGCCCTGCCATTCTATTAGCAGGTAAAAACATTCTGCTGGCGTAAATTATCACTTTCCGTACGAATTTCAAAGAGTATGCACCGATACAGAAATACAGAGCTCACGACATCTAATGGGCTGCGGCTGAAACAGAGCAACTATTGAAGGGAAGTACGGAGAACGATTCCTGAGTATGTTTTGAAACCAAAGATAAATTAAGAGTGTAGATCTTATGTACTTACAATAACAGAACTTCGTTTACAGTTGAGTTAAAATAACACAATTTAGATGATTTTTTCTCTTCCTTCAGTCCTATGCTTGTGCAGTGTTTAGTTAAATTTAACACTTAAATAAATAAACTGAATGCAAAGTGCATATAATTTAGGTACTGAATTTATTTATTTATACATAAAGAAAGAAGAAAATAAATTTGTTGCAAGACAGAAAATAGGTTTATTTAAAATAGATTGCCTATTTTACATTCATATGTATTTATGATTTCCGTAGAAAGTAAATATTGGCTTTCGATAATTTTAAAGTCCTTAGAAGAAACGAGTATGTTATTGAATAGACAACAATATAATACATTTTTCTTGTTATTGTCTGTATACGCGCACAGTAATTTACAGCATGGCACTTTCAGTCCAGAAATAAATCGGAAGTGCAGACTTCGTACGCTTATAATTGTCTTCAATTACGTGAATGCAAGTTAAAAAATGGTCTTTATTTTTTCACTTAATTCTTTACTTAAGCAATGTTATAAGGGGAAGTTTTATTTTAACTCTAAAGTTAAAATAATATTAAAAAGCTCTTTTCTGACGTTTTTCTTCAGTAATAGCTCACGAAATTCAAAATTTTTCTTTTGACGAATCCTTGAAAGTACTTCACATCAAGCTAGTATGCAGTAACTTTTTCCACGAGGGAAAAGGAGCCAAACAATTTTTTTTCTATTCTATTTCTTATATATATATAACTTTTTTATATTTTGTTTCATTTTATACTTTATTTTATTCCCAAGAGCATTGGAAAGAAAAACTGTTAGGAATTTCATATTTCAGAGCAAATGTTAGGTCAATAACTTAAAAGTGCGAGAGGAAAAAGAAGATAAAAATGAAAGTAAAGTAAGACTACTGAAAAAACAGTCTGAGTTTAAGAATAAGATATTTTTAGTTAGGAAGAAAATAAAGCTTTGCTGGAAAATTACGGACTGAATAGAGTTAGGAAGAAAATAAAGCTTTTCTGAAAAGTAGACTGAATAAATCAAATAGAAGTGAATCTTGTTATTTCTTAATAAAGTGCTGTTAGACAAAGCAACTTTCAGTTTGATTTGTGATGACATTTTTCGAACTCTTTCATTGATAGAGATTAGAAAAACTTTACTTTTTATATCTGAAAGTGTACGAATAGAAAAAAAGTGTTTTTTTTTTTTTTTTTCTTTCTAGAATTATATGCATAGTAACTGTTTTTTCTAAAGCTCTTAGTTTTGAACTGCAAAACACTACGGTGGTGAGGTTACCAAATTTCTGTTTCCCAAATTTAGATTCTTGCTCCTTATGAAAATCTCATTTCATTAACATTTCCTGTCGGAGACTGAGAAAACTGTATAAGTGCAGAAACCCGTAATTCCATTGTAATTGCAATAATGTTTTTTTTTTCTTCTCCTTCTCTTCTCGTTGGTCCTTTACAATGCTCTTCTTTGAAAATGTTTTACGCCGGTAATTTTATCATACCTGTATCGTTTATGGTTTTTAAATACCATGATCATCAATACCCGCTGAAAAAAAAGTGGGTGTTGCCCTTCTAAAATTTCGACATTTTTTCACTGCAGCTGCAATCCGTGAGAGCTCTATTGTTTTCAACTATCACAATGTCGAGAGCATATCTTCAAATAACAATATTTTAAATTTCATTTCGACTGGTTGAGCGGATATGCTGCTAGGAGTTCATACATCGGCGAAGTTTTTTTCTGACCATCCTGTATATAAATACACAGCGATTATATAAAAATTTAAAACAGTACAAAATACAACTGAGACATAAAAAATTGCAGAATACAAAATAAATATACCTAAATTCCTAATAACCCAAAACAAATATTTGAATTTAGAAATATATTTTTTATTTTTCTATTCTCATATTAGATTAAAAAATAAACACTAAATCAGTGTTGATTTCTTTATTCAGGCGCAAATTACACAGAATAAAAACTTGTTTCAAACACTTTCCATAAAATTTGCAATGAAAGGTTTTTATGAACTGAAATCTATTTAACACCTAAGTGAAGTTATGAAAAATTATGATGCTCATTAGATGAAAAAATTACCTTCGCGTCAGTAACAGCCATATGGCTTTATTTCTACTACAATGTTTTACCAGTAATTTAGAACCTACTTTTATGGAACAAATCAGTGTTTCTCAAATTTTCCTTTATTGAACTGTTATTTTAGTAAAGCTCGCAAACTATTTTGTTCGCCTAAATTATATGTATTTATACTATTGCTCTATTTATGCTCATATTTATACACACGTGCTTCCCGCAAGAGTTGGGTAAATTTTGTAAGATATCAGGTAAAATGAGCAGCAATGAACGAATGGATGACGGAATGAGATGGAGAATTGTCAGTAGGCTGGAGGCAGGCCAGTCACAAGCGCATTTGGCTACAGAACTCAGTGTAAAGCTCGATTTGTGGATACAATTTCAGCACACTGGATCCATACCAAGAAAAGCCGAACAAGGTCGACCAAGATATGTAACGATGAATGAGGATCGTTAATTAGTGCTTTCGGAGCGGTGATAAAAGACTGCTACAGCTTCACAGCTATGACGTAAGCTGTATGGTACCACTGGAGTCCGAGTTTTACAGTCTAGAGTTGCCAAAAGGCTTCATGAATTAGAGCTGTTTGCCAGAAAATCCGCCGTTTGAACCCGATCACTGAGAATACATTTAGCATTGTGCAGACAACATGCGCCTTGGACAAGATTTCAATGGAGTATTGTTGCATTTAACAGGCGATTCGAAATTAAGCTTAGACAATGATTTTCGGTATACCTGCACATGATACGATCCCGCCCTCATCTAGGAAAAAGGTCTTTATGATGGTGAAGGTGTAATGGTTTGAGTTGGCATTACGTTGGACAGCAGCACCCCCCTGCATATGTTTGACAAAAGCACCCTAATTGCTATGAGATATAGAGAGGAGATTTTAGAGCCCTATGTTCGATTTTTCAGGAGAGTTATAAGTCCTGGTCTCCTGTTAATGGGTAACGACGCTCAATCACATAGAACTCAGCTGGTAGACTATTACCGGAATACAGACGTTATTTGTTGCATGTATTCGCCAGCCAGATCTCCTGACCTTAATCCTACAGTGTGTGTCTGGAACGTTTTTCGGACGATAATTTCATGTCTCCGTCCCCATCTGAGAATCATCCTGGAGTTGAAAACTGTCTTGCTGGAGAAGTGGAATCAGCTGCCACAAAGACTCCTCAGATGCCTCTTGCCCAGTATGTCGTCACGCTATCGTACTATCGTACAAAGTACTATCGAAGAAACAGTGTGCTAGAGTTATTAAAATTACAGCAATTTTAATATAAGAAATAAACTAGCATTAGTGGTGTTAGAATGGTAGAAAGAAAATAGTATTTTCGTATACAAATAATAGAATAGAGATGTAATTTAGTAGGAATTAATTATTTTAATAACTGGAAATTTAATAGGATTATACACAGGATAATAAATTAATAATAATACTTAGATAGATTACATATACTGTAATGATTAAATAAGTTAGTGTAATTATGCAAAATTAAGATTACAGTTTTTAAGATCAATTTTAGATCGCGACAATCAATACAATCAGGAATGCGCAAGCAATTTCTTTTCTGTTCTTTTGAATATGAAATAGGAAAGATATTAATAACCATTTGATCAAAAATCACAAAACAGGATAACGATCAGATTTTTTCCGTCGACTTATTACCAAGATATTTCGAAATCGTTTCCTTGTGAAATTTCATAATTTTGGTTTTAATTCAAGACCTTTTCGTAGTTGAATCAACACTACTCTAAGACTGCTGGATATTTCTTTTATCATTTACTTAATAACAATGCCCAAACCGATGGTTTCCGTTCAAAGAGAACTAGAATCTTTTCTCGCGCATCATTATGCAACACATGTAAACGATTATGAAGCATTTGATTAGCATCATCGCTTAAAAATTTTAACTATTATCAAAAGCTATAACTAACTATTATCAGAAATTTTAATTTTCACTCTTCCCCCTCCGATTTTCCACAATTTTAGAATGTGATAAAGTTTAAGTCATCTTAAATTTGGTCCAAAAAGTAGCAAATATGCATAAATTTCAAATTTCATACCCGAGTATAATGAAAGTTGCATCTTATTCATGAAGTTTCTAATTAATTTCCTTTAACTATTAAGCAGATTTATTAAAATAAACAGTTCTGGGTTTTCTGTTTCTTAGGCTCATTACAAGAATAGTTACCTTAGTAAGAAGATTTATAATTTATGAAATTACTGCAATCTTATGTAATAAAGGCTTCCTGGATTTTCACTATAGCCCAACTATGATGCCTTTAAAGGAGAACATTAATGGTTAATTTGAATTACACTGAGCTAAAGTTTCAAAATTATTGCTTCTGAAACTTCATTTCTAAGAATAAGAAAAGACAGTCCCAGATATAAAGCACTGAACACACCATTGTATTTTAGCTTATATTTTTGATTTCAGTGCTTCCTACTTTTTATATACATTAAAACATATTTCATGATGCCTGTAGAGAACATCGTAAGCTTTAACTCTAAAAATAACATTAATAAATAAACAGATCTAGCTATATTTCCTGAAACATTCGCATTACTTTGTTCAAATGATTCCCCGTTATTACAAAGACATTTCGATTAATTCCAAAAGAACGTTTTAATGCATTCCACAATTAAGTACGTTGCGTGAGAGAGAAACCAAACCCCCTTACCTTTTACACTATTTATACAGTTGATTTTTATGATACATACTCCCCTCGTAACTTAAATGCAGTTGCTAGTGCACCGTCATCTGCGCTAATGGTTTGAAACATTTAATATGCAGCGAAATCCTTAAAAGCAAAGGAGAAGGAGAAAAAAAGGGAACGGGGCATCACTTTAATTTTCCGCAATTTCTAGCTAACTGCATTTCCGTACATATACCAGAGCAGTAAGTCAAAAAATAATAATCCAAAAGATTTCCTTAGAAAGGAATATTGCTTCTTCCCCCGATCGATATATGACGGATTCCACCCACCCTTTCGTCTTGCCCTCCTCTATTTCTTGATAACCACGTCTTTTGCTGATACCCCATTGGTTCGCTTCGGTGGTGCGAACAGAAATACGAGATTACACTCGTTGGTCGCTTTTTATTGTGCTCTGTCCGACACGATCGTCTGCGAAAAGGGGAAGGGGAGGCAAAAGGAAGAAAGAACTGCGACTGAGACAGCGATTAAATTGCAGAGAGCGTCCTTGGCTTTCATTCTACTGACTTTTTCCGTTCTACGGTTACGATTTAGACGAGTGATGTCGTTCGAAAGACCAAAACCGTGTAGGGGATTGGACGTCCGGCGACTTATTTGTTTTTCTTCTAATTCCTATTTTTCAGTTCTTTTTCTCTGGATTTTATTTCTTGTGACTCAAAGTGAATGAAGCTAAAAACGTACACAGCATTCTAGCTTACTATCTGAATTTTATAGTTTGTTCTAAAAAAAATTAACAATGAAACAGTTATGTATGAAATAAATCATACTCCTTCAGAGATAAATTTTAAAGAATTCTATCTTAAGGAAACACTTAATTTAATTAATGTGCACTAATTAGCATTTACTGATAAAATATCGAGCTGTGCTTTAAAAAGAATTTGATGGAACGGCAGAACTTTATTTACCACTTATTTGAGAAAACTCTATTACGAAAAGCCGCATATTATAACTTATTTTTAGACAAAATGCAATACTTTATTTGTAATATCTATGCATAGTGTTATAGCCTCTTCTCAGTTTCCTAATTTTCAGTTTCATTCGAAGAAAGTTATATTATAATGAATTTAGTTAAAATGTATTGGAACCCGTCCCTCTCCCCCATTTCTTTGCAAGTATTTTTCACAAATTGTGTGCCTTGTTAAATTTTACTCATTTTTAACAAATGCATATTCCCCCATAATTCGCACTTGTGGTAAATAATTAGTGAGAAAATTTTTAAGAAATAATAAAGATTCGTTAATAAATCTTTTTACAAAGTATAGCGTAGTTGTTTTTTTTTTTTTTAGGGGGGGGGGGTCAATTGGTATTTACAGAAATATTTTATCTAAACTTTTTCTATTTTAAATGTTACATTTTATAGCCCTTATATTCTTCATTACATTTATACACCGTAATTTCCAAGCCAATAAAGCCTTTCGTAGTATCGGAACAGGTATTTTATCCCATTCCTCTTGAACAGCTTTTCAAATTCCAAACAGGGCTGTAGGTCGACATTAGGACAATCCGCTTTTTAAAAGTCCAAAATCACAAAAATCCATGGATGATACATCAGGAAATTTTTGAGAAGGGTATGGCTTTGATACCTGTTCCTTGTTCCATTTTTACCAGGAAATTAACAGTGGATTTTGGCGTGTTGGTTGCTTACTTTGTCTTGATGCACGTCTACTGATTGATGACCCACTGTGTAAAGAGAAGGTAGTTCATATTTGAAAATTGGGTGTACAATATGTTATCGATAATATGTGGAGTTGTTCTGAACATTTTCTCCGCTCTCTTTATTTTTAATTTGCCGTTATAGGAAAAACCAACAACCATCATAAATCCCTTTGGAAAACTTTTGTTTAGATTCTTTGAACCCTGTTTTAAGATTTTTTTCTCCTCTTTGATCATTATAAATGGATCTCTGTTAATTTCAGTAATTTAAATACAGCCAAAATTCATCTAGTGGGACAAAAGTTTTCTTTTTTTTCCGGATAAATGCTTCTTATAAAGAATTCTGCAGCGCGTTCTGTGTTCGGAGCTATTTTGGGGAGAAAAACGATGCACATTGTGTTGTTTCGCCTTTCTACAATTCAAATCAGCATTAATAATTTTGTTTAGAGTTGATATTGAGTATTTTAGTGGTTTCTCAGCTGTACTTTAACTTGCCGGATTTTCGTTAACACCAAGGATCTTACCTTTTCTGCATTCGAAAATTCCGTTTTCTCCTTGGATATGCATTTGGTACAATTTTTCCGCTTAAAGCCAAACTTAAACACTTTTTTGTTTTCTTCTTGGCAATATTGCTTATCATAACTTAAGATATCGAAACACAATGGCTTTCGCTGCGTTTTTTAATATCTAGATACGAATAAATTTCTTCGGAAAGAGCACAAACATAACCTTCCATCCATTCCTTCTTTAAAAGTGCTATTTTGCATGCAAACAAAACTGTCAAGTAGCAGAAGATAATTTATACTTTATAAAATATAATTTACACAAAAATCTAGTTGTAATTAAAAATATTTCGAAGCAAACGATTTTTATAGCAAAGAAAAATCGTCTAAAAAATGTGCGACCAACCTCTGTGCAGGAAAAGTACCATCCAATTTTCCATAGTAAAGTCTGCTCTGAGTCATTCATTCTAAAGCAGATTGGTCTAGAGCTGGAGTAGGCAAAAGCCGGACCAAAAGGCGAATGAGGTCTTATTAATTTGAGAACACTACATGTGACAGGTGTATCCACTAAAGAATTAATTTTATCATTTCTAGCAGTTTAAATTAAGAAATCATACAATGAAATATGAATATTGCTGAGATAAAAAGACTGATCACAAGAGGGAGCTTAGGAAAAGAACATTGTTAACAGATTGTTTAATGAATTTGCAATTTTTTTGATTAAAAAAATTAGCGACTTTTCTGAATAGCAAAATAAGGAAAGGTTAGTTTTTTTTTATGTTGGTATTCTAATTTTTTTGAGCGAACTAAAATATTTCACTGCAAGGGAAAAAAGCGAAAAGAAATCTTTTAATACGCACTCAAAAAGCAAAGCATATAGGTCAAAATCTATTTGCTGAAATTTTTAAATGAAAACCGCTAAACATCGGAATTCCGACGAGAAAACTTGAGAAATTATAATTTTGTTAAATTTGGCAAAATAGTAAACGAGTTAAATACTAACTTTGGCAAAATATTTGGAAACTTTAAAAAAATTTAAAAGATTTGTCATGAATAAGTACGCCATTTAATTTTAAAGTGCAAGGTACTTAATTTCAGATTCAGTTAGAACTGACTGATTGGCAGGTGGATCGTTATGTTAAAGGAGAATTTTCATTCGAGTGAAATAACAGTACTTTATGGCTACTTAATGAAGGCAAATTTTAAAATTTTCTGGATTATGTCGAAAATCATTTAGTTTTACTTGGATCGACATATTTATGTGAAAGAATTTTTCTTTAATGAAGTGCACGAAAAGCAAATATCGATCACAATTTGCTGGTGAAAATTTACATTACGTATTAAGGCTTTTGCTATGTGTGTGTTAGAACCTAATTTAGATGAAGTGAAGGAATGAAGATTCGAGATTTCACGTTTCACATTAAGTATAGATTAAGTAATATGTAATTGTTTTTACAACACATTGCAGTACAGTTTTTTTATTAAAAATTAAAATATGTGTAAAGCTATAAATTTATAAGAAACTTTGATTAATCGTCGATGAATTTTTTTCTCTTTCATATTCCTTGAAATTTCCGTGTGTATTTTATATTTCATTGATCAGTATGCAGGACCGTCGTGACCCGAGTTTCATTTTGGGTTATTTAAAGTAAAAAAATGAAAATACGCTATTTAAAATTATATGTTTTTAAAGATGTTTCTACCGGGAAAAGTTATTCCCCTTCCCCATGACATCTTAACAAAATATATGGAAACCTCAAAAGAAATTTATTTACATTACATCCTACAATGGCCCTTCCCACATGATGCACTAAAAATACATTTTTGGGCAGTGGTTTAAGGTACTGCACATTCCTGATCTAGAGTGTCTTACCATAATTAAATAGTATGTCTAGTTTTTAAAACCTAAACCAGTCAGTAACCTAGTTGTTACAGCCATAAAAATTCTTCGTGTTAGTTTCGATTCAGGATGGTTGAAACGATTTTGGTTACAAGGTATTCTGTTGTTTTCATTATGCTATCTAATTAATACTGTTTAGTTGTCTTCAAAAAGTAGTTTGTGAAGATATTCATCCTTCAGTCAGTTTTCGATTGCCAGAGCATGGTAATTGCTAGAATATGACTCACCTTCAAATACTAGTTCAGATTAAAACATAAGTATTGAAAACAATTTTTATGATTGTTTCAAGCATTTGCTTCTTCAAATTATAAACGAATTCTTTTCTTTTTCAAATTTTTAGGTCAGCGTCCTCCTCGTATTACAGAACATCCCTCGGATATCATCGTTCGCAAGCACGAGCCTGCAACTTTAAACTGCAAAGCAGACGGGCGCCCTGAACCTACAATAGAATGGTATCGTGAAGGAATTCGAGTAAAGAATACTGGCAACAGGATGGTGCTGAACAACGGCGAGCTCTTTTTTCTTCATGTACTGCACACCAAAAGAGAACAAGACACAGGAACCTACTGGTGCCTCGCCACCAATGAACTCGGAAAAGCCAGAAGTCGAAACGCTACTCTCGAAGTTGCTAGTAAGTACTTAATTGCTCAAAATCACCGACAGCTTAATCATAAGGAAAAGGCAAAGGAATTTCAGTAAATGTAATTAGTATTTCAGTCAATCATATAATTTAGTATATGAAATATATTTTTCACAGATCATGAAAAATTAATTAGTTGTATATTATAAGCTTAACGTATTGAGTTTTATAAATAAAACAGCAAACCAATGGGAAAAATTTTAAAAAGTGATGAAGGTATCTGGAACTGAAAGCATAAATTCATGGAGCATTTCGTGGTTATTAATTGAGTGGATCTTACGCCAAAAAAGTGTTCATATTTAACTTAAGATACAGTTCACTAAAAATTTCGATACTTAACCTCCTTATTCTAATGTCACTGGGATAGGGAAGCTGCGAGACTTCACACGCATGGGTAAGCATCTTCCATCTAACTGAAACCTTAAAAATCTACACTTTTACATCTCTTGAACAGCTGCTTTTCTCATCTAAAAATCTATTACAGCGGCAGTTTGGAATAGAACCATTCGTGGAATATTAGTATTTGTAAGAGAATTTTACAAATTTAATGATTAATACTGCCTAAACTAAGTAACTTAGTTTCGTACAGATACATTACTAAACAAGATGAAACTTTCTACAGTTTGTAAATTGTTGTTGTGAAGTTTTATTATTTTATGTTTTTAATCATATGCTTCTAAACTAATTTATTTTAAGAAGAAAGTGCAAGCTGAAACACAGTAGCTATATAACGTTTACTATGACGAGCTTAAGTAATTTTACATATCTTGCTTTCTCAAGCGATTCAATTTCCTTGGAAAGTGATAGTAATTCGATTTTGCTTTCTAGACCCTATTTGTTGCCGTATTTTGTTCACCAATATCAATAACGCAAATGAAATCTCAATCATTTTTGGAAACTGCTTTAACTGTCGATGAATATCAATAATTGATACTTAGACAAATTAAGTCACTCAGAACCAGTAAATCTGATTTTTCAAATCTACAAGAATCCAAATTCTAACACGAATTCGTCGCTATGACATGGGTGTCCTCACTTATCCGTCTTCGGTTATTAGTAGTACGAATATCTCTGAGGAAATTTCCAGCGTTCTGTCATATTTCTCTTGATAAGAATAAATTTTATTAACCTTTTGTGCATTCTATCTATTACGAACATGTACGCATGAAAAAAATATTATAATTTTTATGCATCGAAAGTATTTGACATTGAAATACATTTGAAATAATTCGACGTTCGAGTTTCTCGAGCACTCAGGGCACTCTGTGATTATAAGCCTGAATTACATTAATAGAAGAACACTTTCAGGGCCACAGACAGAAAATTTTGTTTTCTCTGAAAGTTAGGCTAAAGAACTAAAAACTCACATTTATCTCATGGCGAGTGAGATGTACCAGTTTTGTTTGGCACATCTGTATTAACGATTTAAATAAAATTAGTTTTGGTTTTCACAGAAAGAGCAGATCAAAATATTTTACAGGTAATAAAACTGTGCAAGTCATTCTAATAAATGCATTCAATCAGAAGACGACATTTGTAACACTTTTGCCCAAGCACCCGTTCGAGTGCCGCGAAAAGGGACTTCCTGATTTGCCCAACTTTTTCTCCTTTTTTACTTTGCAACGTTTCTAATAAATGTTCGTAGTAGTCCAGGAGAGAATGCATTGTAAGACCAGATCCAGGACAGATATTACTGATTTTCGTTTAGGCTTTGTGTGTTGCTCGGAAATGAATGATTAGCGGAAGACATGTCAGAAAAGAAACCAGGTATTTTCGTCAGATTTCAGTATTGGACTCTGCTTATGTACATATTTTAAAATATATCATACCAAAGTTGAATTTTGAAAATAAATAAAAATGTAAGTGTTTAAAAAAATACATGTTTTTGTCTAACATTTATCATTATCTGTAGAGTGTTCTTTCCAGTTCTACACCTTGGTCAGAAAAAATACAACTTTAAGTAAAAATGCGTTATTTTCGTCGTAATTAAATATCATCTTAAATTAATAAATGCAGTTTTGAATACTGATTTGAATTCATGTAGTTGATTTGAATAAAAAATTGTTTATAAAAATATGCTTATTTTCGGTCACAATATATCAGAAAAATGAAACTAGTAAGTGCATAAGCATGTTAAATACATTCAAATAAATACATTTAAAAATTTGAATTGATAAAATAAACTTTTTATGTTTATCAAACTAATGATCCTCGAAAACGTTCAACTTATTCAGTTTAACCCTTTTCTTAATTTTTTATCTGTTTTAAAAGTTTTAGATAACCACTCACGTCTAAAGTTGAATGTATACGCTAAGCCTTTCAACAAATTGCAAGGATCAACAACGAGAACGAATCTTCAATTTTCGATTAAATAGAACAAATGTTTTTGCCAAAGTACCACTGAAAAACACTTTGTAACACAAATTCGTAAGAGATCCGTTCATATGTAATTTGAGAAGCATGGGTTTTATGATTTGGCATGAGATTTAGATTATCCAAAAAAACTTGAGCTTTAGAGCTGTTAGCATCAAGATGCAAAATCAAACATTACTTGAGAAAGGAGTTAAGGTACCCTACTTGCAATAAAGAAAAAGTATATTTCTGCACTTTCGAAGCGATGAAGGATTTGTGTATTGCCATAACGTACACAACTTAATGGACGTGTCGGGAATTTTAGCCTATAACGCAACTCACCGATAGCTCAAAGCGGAGCTTGAAGTCTGTCCTCCTCCACCCTGGAAATTTATCTGATGCAGTCCTAATAGGCCATCCACTTTGTTTGTGCAAATAATATGAAGACATAAAGAGAGTCACTGATTTGTTGCAATATTACATGCGTATATGGATCACTTGTGTTGAGCTTAAAATGGGCTGCTTCCTCCTTGGCCAGCAACGAGGGTATACCAAGTATGTCTTTTTTTGCGTCCGTGGGACAGCAGAACTCGTGAGAAACATTGGATGCAGTCGAACTGGCCGCCAAGATATGACCGGCAGCTTGGTGATCCAAACTCTCTAGCACATCAGCAACTTTCTTACAGAAAAAGCATTACATTCCTATCTCTGTATATAAAACTGAGTCTCATGAAGCAATATGTTAAAGCTTTGCCAGTTGAAGGAGACTGTTTCAAATATCTCATTTGGGCATTTCCTAGCCTGTCAGTTGAAAAGATAAAGGCTAATGTGTTTGATAGTTCACAGATTTTCTTTTATTATTAAAGAAACACAATAAGTTCCCCATGTACCACATAGTATCACATGGGGCTTACAGAAGTAAGTATGAAACACAATACAAAATAAACCAAAGAAAAAACTGAAATAAAATTAAGGATGATTACAAAGTTTCACAATAAATTGACAAAATGTGTTAAAAGCACTTCTCTCGGAAATAAATTTGTAAAATTCTGGAGGCCAGTTAATATTAAAGTTTTTCAGTTCCAGTTTCAAGACTTTTCTTTCGTTCTTATATTTAGGACATAGAAGAAGCACACGTTCAACATTCTCTTCTCCACCGAGACTACAATCACAAACAGACTCGGAACTCAACCTAAATCTATTCAAATAACTTTTGAAATTTCCATGGCCAGTAAGAAATTGGGTTAATTTATAGTTTGTGGAGAAGTGATGACATGACAATTTCATCTTGATAGAAGGGAAAAATCTCTTAGTTAAGCTCCCATAGTTTACAGACTCGGCAGCTTCTTAAAGATGAGCATTTCACCGGAACAATGACAGAACTTCAAAAGAATGTTTGGTTATCATTCCAAAACATTGCTAGAGACTTTCTTGGAAATGCACGAGCACAGAAGTACAGCGAAATTGCCCAGAAGAGCTCCTCTCGAATACGCGTAGACTGTGAAATACCTTATATACTCGATATTTTAAAGGGCAACTGGGGTTTAGGGGACCGAATCGCCAAATCCTAGTGGTGACGAATTATCATCAACCACCTTTTAGTTCGGGTGCCACTTGTAGCGTCATTAAGTTGTTTGAAGCAGGCGACATGAAAAATGTGCAGTTGCCTCGCTGGGGACTTGAACCCTGAACCGAAATACGCGCCGAGTGTGCTACCATTACACCATGAATATTTACGTCATCAAGAAATATTAAATCTCTTATCCACGTATAATTATGTACTTTGTCAATATTTTATCTTTTTATTTCATAAAAATCCTTCAATTAATTCCAGTACTTTCTCAATTGCTTCAGATTTGACAGTTAATAGCTAGTACAAAAACGAAAAGTTGCATTTTATCTGTTATGTCAATGCTCTCATCATCTGCTGTTGCGAATGTTGCAAAATCTATATTTTTTTGTTCTAAATTATAATTAAAACAGTGGTTTAATTCATACATTCTGTTGTCAAGTTAGCTGAGAAACTGATGTTTTAAAGTAATTGTTATTTCTCAGAACAAAGAAGTCCATTAGATTTATTCAAACAATAATTAACCCTCTGGCTGATCCTCCCGCGATTTCCCCAGGCAACTCAAATGTAGCAAAATTTGCTCATTCCGCGATTTCCAAGGACATATGTTTTACTTTGATTATTGAGGAAGACGTCCCGTTTTTTACCCGTTTAACCATTGAAATAAATTATATACAGTATCAGGTGTTTAGTTTACGTTTTGGCCACCAGATATCGTTAGTTGTCCACTAAATTGCAGCATTTGAAGGCACGTGGTATTAGTGCTCAAACTTCACTTTTTTCCGCTTTTTTCTTACAGAAATGGCTGCTAAAAACGATCAGCGATTATCTTGATTATTTAATTAAATTATTGAATTATTAATTAGAATATTAATTAGATTTATTGAATCTGGTGCAAATACTGTGAAGTTTGAACTCTATATCATATACTCAACTGCATTTTTAAGGTATTTTTCCCTCAGCGCTTTATACATTATATTTTTTTTATATTAGGCAATAAATAGAAATGAGCTGTAATTCGACTGAATTTTATTTAAAAAAAGATTTTGTTTTGTGGTAATATCTGAAATTGGTTTTTCTGGCAACTTAGTTTCTCATGATAAAAATCTAAATAAAAAATATTTTCTAAAAAAAAAAAAAAAAAAAAGCGCATTTTTCAATTCTCCTATATATAGAGATTTAAAGTATGAAAAGAAAAAATACGCAATTTTGGAAGCGATTTCGGTCCACAAATTGAGCAGTTAGAGGGATAAAAAATTGGCAACAGTAAATGGTTTAGATCGTTTTAGAATGATGTATGCGAAAGCAAACTTGGCTTTACTGGATTTATCTGTGAATGAGAAAAATTTAGTAAATACATTTTGGTGTTGACGCAAGTCTAACTTTAGAACCTGTAGCTTATTTCCCTCAACTTGCATTCGAAAATTTCCCATTTTTCTCCATCATTAGTTTCATAACGTAAATTTCAGTCTTTTAAAACTGATTCCCTTTCTTATAGTTAAGTTGCACAAATAGTTTTAAATGCTGTAAAATGCTAGCTTCGTTTCATTTGCATTTTGTATTTTCGTAAACTTCAGATAGTTGTGTCAACTTCTTCAAGCGATCACAACTTAAATATTGCAATTAAACTGAATCAGTTGCATTTAACATTCGGAGAGTTAATTCATTGTGACCCTTTTCTTAATATATTATTCATCCACAAATAATGATTACACTTTTTCTGTTAAATAAAACTTTCTTTGAGATTATCAGTATAGCAGACAATTTATTCGCAAAATCGAAAAAGGTGCACCCGAAAATTACTTGCGATATTTATTAATCTTCATGCAATTTCATTAGTTATAATGTTATTCTTTACATCCACATTCGTTGAAAGTAATTGTTTTCTACTCTGTTGACTTTAACGAATCTTTTCTTGATTGCATTCGTATTTAATAAATTTCTTATTTATTATTATCTATCTATACTGGAACTTTCTGGAACATCCACCCCCCCCCCGAGAAAAAAGAAATAAAGTTCTTTTCCAATTAGTTCCAGTACTTCTTTGTAAAAAGCTTTGAAAGTATCTAGAATACATTCTGTGCTTTTAGGAAAAGCATTCAAACTTTAATTCCTTCGTAATTAAGTATGAATATCCCTTAGAAAAAAAAATCACATGCGATGTTGCTGGAAGCGTAAAACTTTACCTCAACGTTCAATCTTAGAACCTTTATTTTCTTGTATGCGTTCCATCCTAGACTTAGATTGTTACAATCGAACAAATTCCCCCCTTTTTTGGCAAGGACTGTTATTTAGAGCCAGCCTTGGGGCAGTTTGGAACTTTCATATCTACTTTTGCTTGTTTATTTATTTTTTTCATCACTCCGAGGAACAAAAGTGATCTTTGTGATTATCTTTTATGTTTTGTCAAACATAAACGGAACAACGAATAAAAGAGATTTGGATATATTTTTTATTTATTTTTATTTGCCTGTTCTGATCGTCTTGCCGCTTTTGGAAAGGAAAAAAAACGAAATGGAACGAGAAAATTTTGATGATGGATAGACAGGTACTTCTTCCAAACAAGAAAACGTGGATTCTTCACCATCATTTCTGAAATCGTTTTTGTATCATATAAATAGAAATTTTATGCCTGCCATCAAAATAGAGAAACAACAAATGAACACATAAGCAAGAAAAAAATCAAATCATTCTCTTTTATTCCATTTTCTCCGAAAGAGAACATTAATTAATTATAAATTCTGGAACTTTAACAATGGAAGTATTTTTTTTCTTTGGCGCAGTTTGCGGAAGATTTATGTTTGAAATTTCTTTTTGACCATGAACTAGTTTTAACTACAGAAAATAGTTTTGCTAGAAAAGTATAGCATATTTAATGATAAGAATCCATTCTTGATTAATGAATAACAAGTATTGTTGGAAGTATTATAAATGATTTATCATACTTTTAGTAACTGTTTAAATTTAGTTGCATTAATGCAACACGCGCACATTAAGATTAATGAAGTATGATTTTCAAAAATAACTTTTCCCTCCAAAAATATGTTTAAGTTTGTCTTTGCTAATACGCTTAGCCTTCTTTTTAGTTCTTTAGCAGATATGTGAGAATGTTTGAAAAAACATTAAATTATATATTTTCTACAGTTAGTAATGCTTTATCAAATGTAAAAGCATGGCGCAAAACAACGTGGATCAGAACTAATGTTAAAGATGAATCGTACAAAATTTAAAGTCAAATAATTTTATAAATTGTTATAGCAAATAATAATAAAGCTCAGTAGCAATAAAGCAATTTAAAGCTATTACCATACAGTTAATATGCTAAAACTGACACCATATCTATAGTACAAATTCTAAAGCATTTTATTGACTGATAGGGATAATACATGTTTGATTATTTGATTGTGGGAAGCAGCCACGAGTGATCTTATTATCTAATTAGGCTAGCCTATTTTTAGGTACAAACACACATTCATACAGCTTACACTTTAAAGTTAAATTTACACTATTGATTAATTATTATTGATGTAATTTATAATCTTTCTTGACTTCTTAACTTGTAAAAATTTGTTAACATTCATACCACGTTAAAAGTTTCATTTATGATAAAATCTAAGATAAGGAAAATCTTTCCTGATATCTTTTAGTTGTTGTTTAAAAGTTGGCAGGTCTCCGTGCTGTGTTTAGCATCTTCATTTTCATCGCAGTTTCAGTTTCATTGAGGCCGGAATTTTGGATAGTAAATCTCTTATAGTAAGCAGGAAAACGCTGTGACCTATTAAAATTTGATTTAAATCTATGTCACTGTACGTTTGTCGTTTTTTTTTTTTTTTTTTCATTGTTACCAGTCACATATAGCTTTATTTTTATCGGACATTTCCCATTTTTCTGTCCATTATTTGTAGCTATAATTCTTCACAAGGGTCGTGGCCTCCCACTTTTGCCCCTACAACTCAATAATTTTAGTGTCATTTTGTGCGACTCTTTCGCCAATGCATTCATTTTATTTTTAAAATAAAACCCGCATATACCTTTACTTAATCCATATTAATTATACGCCTCTCCAAGAGTTCAACACAAAAATTTCTTATATCTAATATAAGTAGATTTATCCGGTCTATGCGAAAGAGTAATTATAAAATTGATAATTTGCGTTTGCTTCAGATAGATTTTTATACTATCGTTTTTAATTATTATATAACTGTTTAAAATTCATTTTACTTAATTCTTTCAATAACTTGCCCTGCCAGATCACCGAATACTAATAATTCGAATGGGTTCGAGTCTTGGAGAATGAGCTGTCTGCACGGTTGGTTTTCGTGGTTCGTGGTTTGAATACGATGCAGTTTCCCTTACTAAGTCCTTTGCGAAGGCATCATCCGCTTAGATAGATTGTCCTTGTATGTTTTGATCTATTCAAATAACTGGTGAATATCATTTGCACTATATTTCATTCTATTCACAAATATTTCCCATGCAAATGATGTTTCTTTCATTTGGGACTTTTTTTCATTGCATTGATCTTGTTCTGGAAAATTTAAATAGTCTAAAAAATGTAGAAATTATATATTTTGAAATTACTACATATACTAAAAAAAGGATGAAATACAAATATCTTTGGATAACTCAATTTTAGTATTATAAACAAAAATGAAGATTGAAATATTTGCTTTTATTTTACGGGGAAAAAGTACTATATTACTTTTTAAGAATATTTTTAATAGGAACGACTGGAAATATTTTGCCAATCAATTACAGCTAGCTGAAGATTAAAAATAATTGCTAATTTTCGAACTTTAGGTGGTAATTGCTCAAATCATCTGTGATTCCTAAATAATCACTACCTGAAGCTGGAAAACGAACAATAAAACCAAAATGTCCATTTTTTCAAAATCCTGATCAAAACAGTATAATTCTTCAGTTGTTACACCTTTTAACACAATAAAAGTCTGATAATCTGGCATTCAATGGTTCGGCCTATCTATAATTCGGTAACCCTTTTACTGAAATTTCTACAATATGGAGGCGTTATTAGTATTTCATTTGGAAAGATGTTTGCTTCACGTTATTTTATCATTTTTAGTTTTGGGTTCAAAATTTTGCATTATTTGATTTATCTTTATTTACTTAAAACATATTCAAAACTCTTAAACATGTTGATAAAGAAATGAAGGAGAAGGATGATTTTAAAATTTCGCAAATAACTAATTTAAAAACTCCTTTGTAGCAGCTGTTAAAATTCTTTTGAAAAGCTTGATTTTCCCCATCAAATCTAAAGCTTAGCAATTTTAATCTTTTGTAGAGCACAACTTGCGACCTCTGCACCTATACTAGAAGCATTATGCCATTATACCTATTAATAATGCTTCTAAAATGACATTTTTGAATAGGTTGACAATGACATAAAACATGGAATTTTGATAACAAACGTAAGTAGCGGCATCATAATTCAAAGTTTGTTGAACCTGCAGGTAGCAAAACAGCGACGACGAAAGGATTCGATCGAGATCACTTAATATCAGGCTGGTAAAGACTTGAATTTCAATGGGTAAATTTAAGGCATCTTTAGCTAAGAAATTAGCTCTTTCATTTCTATAGAAATCGTGATGAGCACGCACATATGCAAAGCGGATATCAATTCTTCTATTTCTAAGCTAACTGACAGTTAATAGGGTTCCGTTAACTAATTTATGGCAGCTGGTAATACTGTTCAAAAGGTGAAGAGAAGAGAGATCAGAACAAATAAAGTACCTTGAGGATGCTATCCCGTTATTATTGATCTATTTAACGGCAAGATAAATACACAGAAGTTCTGCTTGAAAAATTGTTCATTCATTCCGCATACGGTGTCTAAAATAACAAACCTTGGAATGGCCTTCAAAGAAAACAAATGCAAGGTCAACTTTGTTGTTCCTCTTGCCACCATCTGTAAATAAAAATATGAAAACTCATTTCAGTAGTCTCTTTATAATCGCAGAAATTTATGGGCTATAAAGTAGCTGGATGAGGAAAGCCAGGGAAGGAGACAATTCCATTTTTGCAGTGTTCCAAAGTATCAGTTGCCAAAGACTCAAAAATATTATTCTTACATATTCAATTTCTAAATCAAATGGCGGAACTCCTGCAAGATGGCGGAACTCCTGCAATGGCGGAACTCCTGCAATGGCGGAACTCCTGCTTGCTCCTGCAAGCTAGCCTCATAGCTTAAGTTTCTATAACCACTAATAATACGAAGAAGAATTCTCCTTTTTCAAATTTCTTTTCTTAACCTTCTTTGCAAGAACATGTCCCCAAGCGCGACAGCCGTACGAAGCTGCACCAACAGCGAGTGTTTAAAACGGTTGACAATTGGTATAATTCGAGCTAAGGTAAACGAGACGGCTGCATGGGTATTTTTCGTAGCTCCCCATAAGTCATTACGAGCCAGGTTTCTTTAAAATGTTTTCCACGAATGCGTCTCATTTAGATCGCTAGCCTTCGTATGCTTTGCAGTATCGAAAAGAAAAAAAAACTATCGCTTAGAAAGTCATATATAGGAAGACTCCCTTTCCTCAGGTAAATAACCTCATAGCTTTCTCCTCAATCAATAATCTAATCTATTTGGTTACAGTCTTTTTTTACGGCTTCATATTTAAGATTTTGAAAAGAAACTGTTTATTTTTAATCCATTTATTAATTTTCCACTAAGATTTAAAAGTTGTGCAGCAAACTAATACTATGCATTTTTAATAAATTGCGTTTAAAATTAAGGATTAAAATATAATAAAAATGACGATGTTTGAAACACCTCCTGTAAAAGGCCAACACTTGGCTTGAAACACCTGTAAAAGGGCAACACGTGGCTTTAAATGACCTCGATTTACTGTGTATGTAGTTATCTTAAAAAAGAAATATTCAGTAGCAGTGTTAATTTGTGTTTTTAGAAATATTGTTTGCTTACAGAGGTGGTCATTTTAAGGAATTTGTGACCTAAGGAGAGTCACTGCATGTTCCCATTTTTTATTAACAGCTAATTGGGATTTAATATATTAAAAAAACTTCAAAAAATATTTTAAGAGCCTTGAATTAGCTTTGAATAAAATTAAGTCAATATAATTTATTTGTGACAGTATATTTGCATATAGCATTATTGTTCAAGATATTTGCACTATGCATCCTACAAAATGTTATTTGTCGTACATAAGCCATCCAAAACGCTTTAGTTTCGTCTATATATGTCGATTACAGTTCCCTTAAATCTTTCTTATAACTTCTTATTGTTTTATACGTAGCATCTGCAGTTCCCCCTAGGTAGAGAGGAAAAACAATAGCAAGTTTCCAAAAATCAATGAAACCTAAAGTGTAGCTTATAAAGAAGATCTAAATTTTAGCTAAGAATATTCATAAATACATGAATGAATGAATGAATTTACTATATGAATTTACTCAGCTAAAAATACGGCAATGATAAAAAAATTAGCTGCTGTAAATGGATATTTTTAAATTTTTTTTAAATGATGATATTTGATGATGTAGCACTATTTTGCGTCTTCTCAGAATTTTCCTATGCTGCTTCCATCCATACACGAACTTCTTTCACTTATTATATTTATTACTTTTGATTATGATAATGTATGCTTTCAATCCCTTATAGCACAGTTTATAGAAGAAGATATCTATCTTTTTGTCACACTAACTGAATGAAGAGAGAAGCTTTCAAATCTTCTCATCATTTAGAAATTATTAGTATTAAAAATTATTGAAATACTAATAGAAACAGTTAAACTTTGCAAAAACAACTACATTTGGCAAAAGAGAGTTTCTTTAGCACATAGCAGTATTTCAAAATATTTTTCAAAATATTGCTAATTTTTTTCCTGGAACTTCATTTTTTGTAATACAAAAGCTTTCTATTTAAAATTTTAAAAAAAATTATATTCATTTTTAAAATTTTATATAGTAATTGTAATAGTATAACAAATTTTACCTGATATCGTTCTCTTTTAATATATGAAATAAGTTTTATTTTCTCTCAAATGAATCTGAAATATAGGGTTTAGAATAGGGGTTCACCAAGGAGAGAATTCCCTCTTGGGATGAGGAGAATTTTATAGATTCAGGAGGGATGCGGAGGCAGTTTTAGTTTAAGAACATAAAAAGCTACTTTCATTAGTACTAGTGCAAAACTAGTACTCTGATTCAAAATATTCGTTTATCAGCATTTCTATGTTTTTTTGCTTAATTTAATATAACATGTTAAAAATACTTTAAATATAAATGTGGATATGGATTTTTTGAGTTTTGAAAAAGCTGAGGATGGTGAAGTAGGTGCGAATCTTTAATTTGAAATCAATAATTACAAATGATGAATCACGGATAGAAATACATGTCAAATGCAGAAAGAGGATTAAAAATAAGTGATTTGCTATAGTCAACCAAGGTGTAAAGAAAAGGGAGAGTTGTTTAAGGAAATTGAAAGTGTTTCACTCGTGACATCATAAATGAGAATGCCGGAAAAAATAGTCTTAAGGAATAGTATATAACAAATATAACATTATATGAAGTTGAAAACTAATTATTTGTTGATTTAATTCATTTTGATGGTTTTGGTAACTTTTATAGCTTTGGTATCTTTGATAGTTTTGATAACAAAACAGAAATATCTCAACGTATAATAGTATTTTCCAAACAGGTCTTATGGGAATGCGATACAGGATGGATATTACAGAGAATCGATAGCCCCTCCACTGGTTCAGGATCGACACGAAAACCCCCTTACTTTCTGTTTCCCCCTTACTTTGTTTCCAGTCCTATGCCGGTGTTGATCCTATTCAGGTAATCTAAAAGTAATAATATAATAAAATTCTTTCCATTTGCCGATTCTAATCCTTGAGCATGCTGCAAGGATTATATTTGCAATGCCGACTGAATGCCAATGTCTCTCCTACGACCTGTCGATTCTATGCGTCTATTCATTCATTTTTCGATTCTCTGCGAGAGACAATTCTATATAGTATTGATTTTATGCTGTGTTGATCCTACATCATGTCAATGAGATTGTCGATGTCGACAGAGTGCAATGTCAATTGCATGCTTGTGAGAAATCTATGAACGGAACAAATATTTATCCGTTTCATCATTATCCAAATTTCTTTTCTATCACGTTGATCATATGCCGATGTCAGTTCTGTATCGGTGTCTATCCTACGCATTGTAAAAGCCACGCCGTGTCGACCCTATGCATTATCAATTGTATGCAGTATCGAGCCTGTGAATGTAAGCCCGTCTTATGAGTGCAAAACATTATCCTGATAGTGGTTTTTCTATGTATATTGCACTATTGCAAAGCAAATTATAACATTTTTTTCTTAATGTTTTGACTGAAAGCATCATAATCTACTTATTTAATAAATTTTTCCCAGTGTATAGCTTATTTTGCTTAATGAGTTTAGCCTCCCCCCCTCAAATTTGGTGGCTTAAATCAGTCATTTAAGCTAAATGAATACACAAGCATTATATGGTGGAGCAGTGTAAAACGAAACAGACATCTAGGCTGACGTGATAACAAGCATGGTGATCAATATTGCAAAATGTCGCATTCAAATCATGGTTACTCATGCGTGAGCCAATTTCACGGGTTCTTCTCCCCTCTTCCACCACCGTCGGGTAGACCGTAGTCGTCAACCTCTCCCGCCAACCGTGCAAATTGCAGGTTGGGGTTAAACGAGTAAAATGAAAGCCTATATCCTATTTGCCCACGCAGTTTATAATTGAACAGCTGCGAAACGATTAAGATGATCCCTTGCGTTCAATCGAATTGTTGAATGGTCGCGGTCGCTACGACGAAGGGCTTTGTTTCAACATGGATCGCGAATACCTGAACTCTAAACACAGACGCAATTTATTTTTGGTCTTGATCGGGAGGGGAGGAATGTAATTTTTTTCCTTATAAAAGGAGGAATTTTTTTACAGTCCTTTCAAGGCGTTCGAGTGCAGTTTCTTTTATCCTTTTTTTTTTTCTAATCTGCTTCCATATAAATTTGACAGTTGTGTCAGTTAACAGAACTTTCAATAGCTATTCATTTATCTAATACTGAAAGTTTTGCTGGACTTTCTGTTTCCAGATTTTCTATATTTGGAAAGTACAATATTATGATCTTTCCTCATTAAGATATAAATCCTTATTATTCTCTGTTATTATCCAAAAGCTCTGCTAAGCAAGCTTCCAGGAATGAAAACGCTTTTGATCGCCTTTAAGATTCGGGATAATCAGTTCTTTTTCTGAAGGGTCTCCTTAATTAGTTTTTAATCTAATGAGAAAAAGTAAAAGCTTTTAAATGTTGTACCAAATATCTCAAAACTTATTATTTCACTGACATAATTTGCTCAGTTTTATGTAGTGCTTGTTAGCAATAAACGTACTCACTAGTTAATATTTTGTGGTTAAATTCAAGTTTTATTTTAAATATAACTTTTTTCGGGAATACACATATACATATCTATTGTGAGTGCTAATTATTTTTGTAACAAGAACACGGTTTAAATATCTAAGACTGTATACTATATTAAATAACCATTTGTGATAAATATTACACGCGAATGAATCGAACACTTCCTCGATTAGTTCTGTAGTGTGCCAACATATATCAATCAAAGGTTGCGATAACATCTATAGTGATCTTCAGTTTTGATTAGGCAATGTGCAAAGAAACATTGCTGTTTTAATATCGAATGCTAGTATAGCAGCATTTTTGTAATTACATGTGTGTTGTTGTCTGAGATTACAATTGGATCAACATGAAATCATGCATTAAACTAGGAAAACTGGCCACAAAGGACACTGAAGATGCTTCGATAATGAGTCGTACTCTGTTTCTAACTGCACAATCCCTTCAAGAAGATGCTTCGATAATGAGTCGTACTCTGTTTCTAACTGCACAATCCCTGAAATCATTTTAGCTCCGAGGAGTACTGAAAGACGACATTTCTTGAAGACAAGAAGAATTTGCAAAATATATGGGCCAATCCTAATGGGTCAATCCCATCGTATGGAGCCAATGTCATCGTATTGTCGTATAGGCCAATCCTAATGTCCTTAACATGTGGCATGCGTATTGAATTTTTCACGATGAGACAGCACTATCACCGGAAACTGCTTGCTAGTGAGTTTTTCGCCATTCACAATATATATCGTTTCCGTGCCTGCTCTAATCGCTAGAATCAGCTTGTGCTGGCTTATTCCTTTTTCTTTTCAGCTAAAATATCTGCATTTTCCCACCTTTTCATTTCTTATTCCGCTTTTAAACGCAATTGATAATTTTCTAATTTCAATAAGTGAGTGCAACCGTAGCTTCATATAAATGAATGAGTTAGTAATTCCCACAAAAGCTTCACTGCATGTAAGCCCTGTAGCTAACGTAATGCTTATAAAATGAGTAGTTCTCCTTTCAGTTTATTCTAGCCTTTGGTACGTTTAAATATGGTTTCTGGATGGACGATTTCAGTCGACGGACACGAAAAGTAAGCGAAAGAATCAGAAACATATTAATGACCAAAAACTCGAGCCACTTTGGAAATGTATTGAACGGTGCAGTATGAAAGAAGATAATGAAGGGTTTTGTTAAAACTTTTGTTTACTGATTGCATTAATATTATGAGCTTTAAATGGTAATTTTCCTTTGTCGAACTCAGAATCCTATTAAACACTATTTTAGAAAAAAATCACTATTGTTCATTATACTATGTTGTCCTTATTTTAGTTCTTTCATTACATTATTTTCTTTCCTAATTTGAGTTAATAAAGCATATGTGGATGTCAGTGGATCTTATCTACAATTATTTAAAACCGCACGATACCGTAATTGATTTATTCAAACATCTAACGCACTGCATCATATCGAAGAAATTTAAAACTGTTTTTTTTTTCGGAGTAGTATTGATGTCCTTTAAACATAATCAGGAAAGTTAGTATACTAACACCTTACAGAATACAATATTGTGGTCTAAAAAGACAGCAGCAGCTTAGAATCCTAATTCTAATGATATTCTGATGGTGTGCGAAAAATGGAAAGACTAATATGCTTCGAAGATATTTATCACCCTTGCTGTTTAACAATTGCTGCAATTTCGGGAAGCGTTAATTTCTCTAATTTATCACCCTGATTGGCAAAATGCCAGATTTTAAAACTGTTGCCCTTTGGCAAAGATTTTTTATTGATCTTTCATCTAAAACTTATATGTTGCTTAACAGACTAAGCAGTTTATCATGGTGAAATTGGCAGTCTACTCGATGCGTATTCGGGAGGTTCTGAGTTCGAATCCCGACGAAGGCATAGCACACTTTTAACGTTCCTGCAATGATATAACCTGATGACTCTACAACATAAATGTTATTTTGTAGGGCTTAATGTTATTTAACCGATTATATGATCTGAACCTTTACTTCTCTAATGAAAATTTGTTGCTGAGTATTTAAGCCGAGGGTTTGAATGTTTTAGAACTGGAGCTTCTGGCAACCTTGCATTGCAGTTAAGTATTACCGCATCGCTTTACCAAAATGTATTCCGTCTTTAGCCATTTTGCTAGCCGACGTAAAATAACGCGCCTTTAATTATTTGACCCAGCTTAAGTAGACTATTTTCTTTGCAGTCTCAGACTACATTGCTTGAAGTCACCAGTTATCTTTCATTTTTACGTTATAAAAGCTCAAAATACGCTGCATAAATAAAACTGCGGAGGCGTAGCTTAGTGACGTCATAAATGGGTGGGAATAATCCTGTGAAACCACGGAGTAATCTCGCATCTTATACTATGTGTAATTAACTACTTTATACTTAAAATCGCAATAATCAGGTGTTTATTATTCTAAATTAATAATAAGCTCGCTATTATGTCAACGTTTTCCCGCCCAAATATTCCGAAATTCGATCAAAGACGCCTTAACGTATTAATATTCAAATAATCGAAGAGCTATTAAAAATATCTCTTTGTTCCATATTAACGTTTTACAGTTGACAAAATTTAGCGGTTTTCATCCTCACGGAACGGAAGCGCGGTGGAAGTTTACGCTTGACGTTAATTTAAAATTGGTGCCAGCAAGACTTATAAGCAGAAAACAGTCTCCACAAAAGATGTAAAGGCTATTATTTTCTATCATAATTTTAAGGGATATTTTAGGTTAATTTAATATAGGATACTGCCACTTCGCTGTAATAAATTTAAAGGTTTTAACTAAAGGATTGCATTTTTTACCTTTAACATGTTTCAAGGTGATAAATGTATTGAGTGATGGTAAGACGTTAATGGAATGTTAAGCAACTAGTAGCTGTTGATCGAACTTGTTTTATGAGTAGAAACATATTAAAATTTTATTTCAGCCGAATGTCAGTTTGGTTTAAATTCGTCATTATTTTGCTATTTTTTGTCCAGTAATTTTTTAAATAAGATAATTGAGCTAATTAAGAATATTCATTAAGATGCAGTATTTTTTCGGTTAAACACAATAGCTTTTGCTTTGACTCTTATTCTAATACAAATAATTTAAGATATTATAAAATACAAATAATTTTAAAATATTGTTGCACAAAAAGACGTTGTTTCAAAAAAAAAAAAAAACTCAGTTGCATAAAGAGAGTAATTTATATTTCATTTATTTCAGAATATATATTAAGCATTCAGATATATAAAATAAACATCGGCAATATTTTTTTGGAAGATTGCAGAGAAAATGTATTTGAAAGTTTATTGTTACCTAAGCTTGCAGGGCCGCAAATTCTAAAAATTGATGCCTAAAATGCAGGCCCTTTAAAAAAATTTATCCTACTCAATTAGTATGTTCATTTATAAAAGACGTTGTTAAAATTGGCTACTTTTCTGAAAATCTGCGAATAAATTTTTGAGTAATTATGCATATATAATTTAAATAATTTCGACTATTCGAAGTAACAACATCAGTAACATGACAGACTCGTAGGCTAATTCAAGATCAGTCCTAAAATTACATCTTAAGCTTGAGCAGGTAATAAATAAAATTTTGTCCATTTCCAGTTTACACGACCAATATTCTTCTTTCCTAATGAACGCAAAATTCAGTCTGAAGAAGAGAGCTCTATGGCAATCATCTTCGAAATTGGTTTTATTTATCGAGTTTTATTCAAAGTCTATATTAATCTGAACTACCTTTGTCCCTCCAAAAAAATTTACAATTTCTGTAATATTTAGTCATTCATTTGAAGCACTGTCAAAAAAATGATGAAAATGAGTTTCTATTTTGAAATTAACTTCTTTATTCGGACATTTATCTTAAATTCCTAAACTCTTCTTCAAAAGCTATATTGCATTTGAAACTGTCTTCAAATACACAACTGTAAATTTGATCTAAATATTCTTCTTTTTCAGTACTCAGAGAAGATTTTCGGTTAAGTCCGAAGCCTGTGCAAGCAGCAATGGGAGAAGCAGCGATACTGGAATGTGTTCCTCCAAAAGGCCATCCAGACCCTACAGTACGTTGGAGGAAAGATGGAGAGTATGTTAACACCAACAAGGGAAGATTCCGAATCATAGGTCCTGGAAATCTGGTCATCAATGATGTCCGTCAGTCAGATGAGGGGCACTACCGCTGCGTTGCAGAGAACATGGCTGGCTTCAGAGAATCAGCGCCTGCAGTTATGACTGTACATGGTAAGGAATTTGAGGGCTTAAAATAAGAAACAATGTACTTTGGACATCGCGAACATTTTAAAGAAATTAATCCAATGCAAAATCGCTTATTCCCACCAAATAACGAAGAGTATTTATTTCTTGTACGCATTTGAGCTTTTAATTTTTAAAATGATCTGATATCTAATTATGAAATTCAGTGTTGGGTGTTTCTCCTGGGCATAATATTTTCAATGCATCTAAAATAATTTTTATTCTTTTTGAATATTAATAGCAAGAATGCTATAATAATTGAAAGATTATTTTTATGGAGGATTAGATATCTTAAAGTTGTAGGAGTTCAAATTTATCGCTGTTAGCAATAATATCACATACAATTTTACAGGACAAGTTTAAAAAAAGTAAGATTTCAACTGAAAAAAACGCACAGCTGGCAACAGTTTGTCATTTCATATCCCTAACGTTGTTATGTAATCATTGGAATTGCAACATCATGCATTGCCGTTTCTTCAGATCATACACCGTTCCTTCCTAATCAAGCTCGCCATACAATCTTGTAATTGTAACGGAATACCAAATTCTATCTTTCATAGTTTTTGAATCTCTCACAACTTCTCAAATTTTCCATAATAAGTTAAAATTCACTCTTATTTCTCGAACAGAAACTTGTCCACGTCTGCTCTTTACACTGATGTCAACACGAGCTCACACACGCTTAACGATATATTCAAATATCCAGTCAAATTATCTTTAATAATTTCTCTGTTATTAAAATTTAGATGATTTAAACATTATTTTGAAACACTTAGTAATTCATAAAAAAACACAGAGTGAACAGTTACTAATTTAAGAATTGGTAGAAATTCCTCTTCGTAACTCTTAGAAGAACAGTGATGGTATGACGAAGAACAGTTATGACAGCAGAAAGATGTTGAATCAGTAGAAGATATATTCCCCACTTGTTCATCTCAAAAGACGTAGATTAACTAGTCTTCATATTTCTTGCAAAAATAAACTATTAATATGAGATTTAAAAAAGTCTGAAAGGCTTCAGATTTTAACCATCGCCCAGACTAACATGGGAACGTTATGTATTTAAAAAGTAAAAAAAAATACGTCATATAATTCTGTAAATATGTTTAATGATTTTAATTAGATGCATTATAAATTAAAAATCTTTCTATTTAAATCAATCAGAATAAAAAGTAAGAAAAAGTATTCTTAAGAACTGCATCTATTGCTCTTAAATAGTGTATATTTTAATTAATATCTGTGTCTGAAGGTAGTCCCTGAAGTTATTATTTTTACATCCTTATACGAAGTAGAGTCCTTATACGAAGTGTTGTAATAGCGAAAAATTTCGAGTACCATATTTCAAAGACGATAATCCTTTTGACCGTTCCTGAATCTATTTAGACAAATTTTTGCATAGTGTCTTTACGTCTGAAACAGGTTTTAAAATGGATTCAAAAGGCAATTTTTCTTCACGTCTATACCCCCGTAGGGACGTATGTATGCGTGTATCTATCTCTCATAACTCAAAAACGATTAGCCGAAGAATGTTAAAGTTTTTATATATGCGACTTCTACAACATCCAGTTATGCACCTCCCTTTTTTATTACAATCGGCAACACTGAACACACGCACGCACACACACACACATATATATTAACACCTTATCCGGCTTAAAATCCTTACCCGTCCTTTATTTTCGCTATCGTTGGTCGTAGTCATATACTTCCAGTTACAGCAGTATTTTAAATGACGAAAATATTCATTTTTTGGCAAAGTCAACTTTAAAAAAATTATTTTTAACAAATAACGAAACTGAACTGCATATATAGTAACATTTTACGTATGTAGTTAGTTTAGCAACGATTGTACGTACGGACGTACGCATGTATCTCTTATAACTCAAAACGGATTAGCTGTATAACGTGCATGTGTGTATTTGTATAAGTAAAACAAGTTACTTATTCGTAATACATTGCCTAATACTTGCGCTAAAGTTGCAAAGTAATAAAAATTTACTTCCTAGTATATTATTTAATATATCATCTCCTTTGAAAAAGTAGTTAGGATTCTTTGAAATGAATTTACTTATTAGCATATTTAAAATGGAGTTATTAAAAAGGTATCATTAAAAGTGAAAAATGCAACCAACTTACTAAGCAATTATTGACATTGATTGGAAATTAGTTAGCTTTTCAAAGGGAACAAACTACCTTCCCATCAACTAACAATAATTATTAAATGCGAAAGTGTTTCTTCTTTTTAAGAATCATGACAAAAAAAAAGCTTTTTAGTAACATTGAGTTATACACCTACCCTTTTACTTGGGGTAGTAATGCTAAAATTCCTTTACTTTCGCAATCGTTGGTCATGTACTTCCAATTACAGAAGTGTTTTAAATGACGAAAATTTTCATGTTTTGGCAATGTCAAATTAAAATATATATATATATATATAAAGATATTTTCGACAAATAACAAAGGCTATTGCGATCTTCTGGTTCCTACACTTATATTTGGGAAAGTTTTTTACTCGTTATGAAAAAAAGAAAATTAGAAGTATGACTTCCGTACGACAAAAATTATACTTTATAAATAAATTAACCGTTATATTTAATTTGAAAATTTGCAATTTTTGATGTCATTTTCAGTTTTCCTTAAGAGATCGGTTAATTAAATTAGAATAATCCCAGGAAATAAGTTTAAATGGAGTGCAGCAATAAGTTGTGTATTAATCAATAAGCCATATCAGAAAGTCATGTGTTTCCCGCATCAGACTTTTTCTTTTAATGCTGCTGACGACAAGATTATAAATACAGTAGAACTCCAATTATTCGAATCAATTTGGACCGTATCCTATTCAGATAATTGGATTTCCCCCTCCCCCCGAAGAAAAGCTCTACGTACACTTTAATTAATTACTGCTATGTTGAAAATGGGAGAAAAATTATTTTTAAAGAAAACGATGTTTTAATCAATTAAAATGAAAAGACAACACTTTTGCGTACATGTTATATAGCATACAGTATTTACAAATGCTGAAAGTCATTGCTTGTTGAACATCTCGATCAAAGTAAGCTGTTTGACGGACACCGGGCCTGCACTTAAAATTTCTTAGCCAGCCGTTAGGATGAACAACCAAGATTCTCAGCAAAGATCTTACCTTTTTCACAAAGAATCGGACCAGAAATTGGCTTCCCATAGAACGTTGCTGCAAAAAACACTTGAAAACGACATCTTCTAAATTTTTGTTTGTTTGCTGTATTGACTTTCTTGAAGAACTTCCATTTTCATTTTCAAGCAGTGTCGCGAAGTCTAAAAGGGTAGGTCTGCTTATTTTAATATCTGAAATCGTTGATTGTTCAACACTAGATCCTTCTTAATTTTTTTCTTAAACTCTAAAAGCGATTCGGATAATTAGCGATTCAGATAGTCGAGTTCGGATAATTGGAGTTGTAATGTACGCGCATTTACATATATGTTAATATGTGTACACGTATGCAATAATAAGATAATTAATACTAAAATTATAAATTATACTTATAGCTCATGGATATGAATTCGAAAACTTCAATAATTAAAGATTTTTTTCATTCTATGTATTTTTGTTAGGTAATTAGTTTGTTCAACTAATAACTAGATAAAATAAATCTGATGCGAACACCACATGACTTCCTTATACGGTCTATTAAATATTCTTTTTGGAACGACAATAAATTGATATTGAATATTGTTAGATATTTACAACAACACTCGTAAACAGGTATTAAATAAAGTTAGGTATTCAGTTAATAATTAGTAAATAATATTAATAAATAATGTTAGACTAACTACGTAGATAAACTGTTATTATAGATGTAATAAGGGTTCGTTATTTATCGAAAATCAATTTTTTAAAATTTGAAATTGCTTAAAAATGAGTATTTCCGTTATTTAAAACACTTCTGTAATTGGAATTATATAACGATGACCAAAGATTGTGGAAATAAAGGCCGGATAAAGACTTTTAAGCTGCGTATAAGTATACGGTTGTTAATTCCGATTGCAATTAAAGAAGTAGGTACACAACTAGATGATATAGCAATTCCATAAGCAAAATTTTCAACGTCCTACGACTAACCGTTTTTGAGTTATGTGAGATAGATACATACGTACGATGTACAGCCATCACGAAAAAGTCTCTTTTGAATCCATTTACAAGCCGTTTTAGAAAAGAAAGATTCCTTTATTTTGTGAGTATGTGCAAAATGCACGTAAAATAATCGTCCAAATAGATTCGGAAACAGTCAAAATTGATATTTCGATTGAAATATGATACCCGAAATTCTTCCCAATTGCATTACTTCCTTTGCTTCGTACAAGGAAGTAAAAGTATTAAATTCGATATTATAAATATTGAAAGTCCGCAGTTTTTGTGGACATTTTCTCATAATTTTTGTATTGTGCTTAATTCTAATCAAAACTAAAAACTCCATTTCTTAGGATCTTACGAACAAAATCCTATGCTATTTTTAAATATTTACTTTTTTCAAATTTATTTATTTCGTTAAGGTACATGTGCAGTTTTTGATCCATAAACTCAACAGTGTTTTAGAAGTTACTAAAAACGTAATGCAACATTTTTCTGATAGATTTTGGATTTATTAGGAAACTATTAATTAGAATTTTTAAATAAATCATTGTTTATTTCACAGCTGATGTTTACAAATGTTTAATGTTCCAAGCTCAGAGAGAAAGCCTTACCTTAACACATTGAACGTTACAAATTACTCTTCCTTTAACACAGTTGATTAATAACCTGACCTGTTAATTTAGTGAAACAATTCCTGAACTCGTAACACAAATTAGCCGAAATTCATTAAAATTCTGTTCCGTTAATTAAAAGCACTGAATAACAAACTGTTCTCTCAAGCAATCGTAGTCTTTTAATGAATTTGAAACGCTAGTTATATGCAAAGGATTAAATAATTAGTCTACCAATTAAATGTAATACATTAGAAAATTATTTTACTAATTAAATACCGCAGTTAAAAACTCTCGTTCATCGTAAATCATAAATAACGTTTTCTCTTCTAAAATTGAAAGCGACGCTTCTGCGATGATGACCCAATTTCCACATTACCGTAGCAAAGAGTTGCAGCGCCAATTTTCTAGCTGAGAAGGTTAGGATAATTATGTTTGCGTAATTTCAAAGGTGGTGCTTTAAAAAAGATAGTCTAACAATAAATGTGCTGATATTCAATACCGCAATATAAGTGAAATTTTCGTTTCTACATCTCCCATTTTTACAAACTGAAATCGTTCAGAAACTTTCCAAATTATTTGTTTTTAATCCGTAAATCCAGATTAATAGATATATTCTAATTATATATTCTAATATTTATTCCTGTCACCTTATGCTTTTTACGTTACTCAGAAAATATAACATGTTAAGTCTATATTGTAAATATTAATTTAATTTTATCATTAGCAACACGCATGCATACCTTATTCGTGAAATTTTTGTTGATATTTCGTTGATATTATTTAAAGTGAAATTTATCTTTTATGTTTTATGATGTATAGATGTTTTTTAACTAGGCTGCATTACTTATTACTGACTACATACCCGCATACAAAAAAAACAATTTTTGGCATGATTTTTTTTTAAAGTTTCATTCGTTAGCTTTCACCAGAACGCAGATTAGGTTTAATTTAAATAATCAACGGATCTGTAATTTCGGATAAGGTATAGTTTCAATAAACTCATGTTAAGTTTTACTTCTTTTCTATGTGACTAAAATTTTTTTAGACTTGTGTTCCAGTTGCAAAGTCGATAATTTTTCAGTGCAAAGGAAACAGATACAATTAGAATAACGAATTAAGTTTAATGTTACTAGCTTTATTTCTAAACGAAGTACTGCAAAAACAGTCTGCGCTCATATGCGTCTCTTAGTAGTCACATACTTCGCTTTCGAAATAAACTCTGAGTCAGGAGTCACAATTTGTAAGTAGCTTGTGGTGTGCATCAAGAGGCTACAAGTTTAAAAATTTCGCAATACGAGTTTGATTCACGCGGCATGCAGTATGTTGGTTGGCTCACTCACTTCGTTATATATTATTTACGACAAAATGCACAAGACTTACCTTCCTAAATTCAGTCTCCATTTCCATCTCACTCCCGGGGGGGTGTAGAATCCTAGTCTAGCTTAATTCTCTTCTCCCTACCACCAATCTTTTGAAAGGACTTTATTATCGATAAATTTTAAGTAACTCCATTGCAAAAAAAAAAAAAAAAAAAAAAAAAAAAAAAAAAAGAGTACATTCACAAAACACTAGCTTTGATTTGGATTTGGACTCGATTTTCAAACGTGTGGCAAGTAGTCTGCTGATTTAAGCCCTCATGTCGTCCTGAGTAGCTGCCTCCTCTGAAAAAAGGCCTGAGAAGGAGATTCCTAAGCAAAAATATGTAAGGCATACGAGGAAAACAAAATCTGATGTGGACACTACATGAATTCCTTGTATGGCCTATTAAATATTCTTTTTATAACAACAATAAACTGATATCGAACACTGTTAGAAATTTATTGTTAAATTAATTGCAGACATAAACTGTTATGATATAGATATGTAGCTAGATTTCGTTATCTGTGGAAAATTCTTTTTTTTTTTTAATTTGACATTGCCAAAATATGAATATTTTCATCATTTAAAACACATCTGTAGTTGGATGTGCAGGACTATGACCGACGATTGCAAAAATAAAAGCCTTCTAAACAATTTAAGCCAACAAGCGGGTAGGTATATACAGGGTGTACCAGTACATCGGTGACAAACTTTCAGGAGAGATAGTGCACACCTAGACGATGGAAACTCACATAGCAGTGTGAGTCACATAGCAGTGTCAGAAACGGTTTCCTGTCGCGGTAGAAACGACACAAAACGCAAAACCGGAAGGACACGGACAGTGAGACAAAACAGGTTTTATTATGTTTAGTACAGCAGAAACCTACAAATAAGAACAAAACAAACAATGATCGTCATTAAAGAAGGTGTTCGAAATTACGTTCCCGAACCATGACGCAGGCCTCACTTCTCTGGCGCATGGAAGATCTGCATCACGAAGGAAAGATCGTATGTAAGATGCATGACGCACAGTTCCTGCATCACCGTCCGGGTCGTAATTTCGGACACTTTCTTTGATGATGATCGTTGTCTCTTTATGCTGTTTTTTCTTTGTTTTTGTTTTACTTCGAATAATAAACATGTTTTCTTACCCCGTTCGTGTCCTTTCTTTCGTGACTTTCGTGTCGTCACTATCGTCCCAGAAAAGCGTTTCCGACCATGCACTGCTATGAGATTTCCCATTGTCCAGGTGTACTCTATCTCTCCTAAAAGTTTGTCACCGCTGTACTGATACACCTTGTGTATACGTTTCGTACTGTCGGACTGAAATTAAAAATGTTTTGTGCGTGCACAATTAGATGTTATAGCAGTCTCATACTCAAAACTTTTAAGTTATACGGCTAATCGTTTTTTGAATTATGTAAGATTCATACATACATGCATATGTACGTACCAACATACGAAAGACGTCATGAAAAACAACTTTTGTATACGTTTCGAATGAAGGCGGACATTAAGATTTTTTATTGTAATTTTCTCTCATACTAATTTTTATTGCTTCCAGTGAAGCCATTTTTTGTGCGGGAACCAGAACATGTGACAGTCCTGGCTGATGAAGATGTGCAGTTCGAATGTAAAGTTGGAGGCGATCCTTTACCTACGATAACATGGCGAAGACAAGATGGAAAAATGCCTGTTGGAAGGTAAATTCATTTATCAGTTTCATAACCATAAGAATTATTTAATTTATTAAACGAAACTTTTCTCTTAAAAAACGCAACGCTCAATTAGAACATGTGTATTTATCTATCAGACCTTTATATACGTATAGTAAGAACTTATGTGTAATTACTTACCTGTTTGCTATCAAAAATATATAAATTATACATGAAAATACAAAGATTCTACCAAATGTTCTGCGAAAGAAAGCAAGTAAAGGAACAAACAATTCTTAACAAATCTAATCTCATTATTAAAGGTAAAGTTTAAAATTTAATATTTATTTCTAAAAAGCTTGGTTCTTGTTTTTAGATTGAAAGCATCTACCCCAGAAGTATTATATAAATCATGATTTGTTATAATCATTTCTAGAACTCATAGTTTTGAGAAAACAAATGAAGAAAAATTAGAAGAATATCTGCATAAAGACGAAATATTAGGTCAGAATTTTATTACGTCAAGAGATTGCAGATGTAGGGGCTTAGAAACAGCCAATAAAATTGTGCGAAGAAAAAAAATAAACATGAAAGTGAAAGAACAATTAGCAGTCACAGAGATGTTCTTTAGAACTGTAGAAAAGTAAAAACTGTTGACTGGAATTTTTTTTTTTTTTTTTTGACTGGCACAGGTCAACAAACTGAGTTCATATTTAACAGTTTTGGACAGTTTTTATCGTAGTTTTATAAAATATTTAAACTTGAACTTAAAATGAGGAAAGAAAATTGAGAAAAGAGTAATGGGAAAAAGAACGTAACACATGTATTTCCTGCAAGAACAACTTGTTAACAACTTTAATGATTTTGAAAACTTTATTATCATATGAGTTAAATAATACCCAAAATATTGTAACTAATATGTTTTCTGTTCTCTTAGTAGTTCCGTTTTCTCATCATGCGGTCTATTTTGGATTATCCATCCTATTCAAGAATTAACTGGCTGCGGTTTATTTAGCATTTTGGTTAATCAAAGTCTTAAAATTAGAATATTTTATAATTTCTGAATAACATCTTGATGATAGAACTGAAAACGTTGTGTCTCAATGCACGCTTTAATACAATTATATATTAAATTTTCTTTAAATATTTTCTTGTAATAAATTTTACTTTTTTCAATTTTGAATATGGTTTAGTTAAAAAGAATTAGAAAGAAATTATATTTTTAGATGTACAGAGAAAGTAAATTTCTTTTCTGTTTCCAGTGTTTCGGTATTTATAAATTTTATTGAAACACAACAAATCAACGCTTTGTATTTAAATAAAAACCATTATTTCTTCAATTTTAGAGCTCAGATTCAGGAAGATAAAAGTTTGCTGATTAAAGATGTACTCTCATCGGATGAAGGAATGTACATCTGTGAAGCAGAAAATCCTGTAGGAATCATATCGGCTTCAGTAACTTTGACTGTTCATTGTGAGTGCACAAAAGTTCTTATTTATGTATTTCAATTTTGGATGATTAATTCATTAAATATATAATTTATAACTATATTTTCATTAAGTGTTACAAATTTTGCATTTTCTTTATGAAATGAATACACAGGAATCATGCCTTGTGCACAAATAATCCTATGAATTCGATTTTTAGAAACTGCTTTATTTATAGCTCGACCGGTTTTTCTCAAAACACCGCGCGATCAAAGGGTCGGTTTGAACGGCATTGCAAAATTTGAATGTTCTGCAACTGGAAATCCTCCCCCATCAGTGTTCTGGACTAAAGAAGGGAATCAGGTAAAGTTACCATTTCAGTTATGTTGCATTATTTGTTACTTCAGTTATACTGTTATTTTTTTCATTTTAACCTCCATAGTTCAATGACACATAGTTCAATTTTCTGGCTAATGTTTTCACTGCAAGGCCTCTCGGTTGATCAGATTTTAATTAGAAGTTACATTATCATTACCAGAAATTTTAACAAATGGTTTGAAATCAATAGTTTCGCCCATCCTCGCTTTTCACCATCTTTGCATATTAAAAAGCAGTTTTCATCATTGTAATCCACAGTTTTAAAACATTCGTCAGATTTACTACTTAAATACATATATACCACTTTCGGATGTTTATAGAAAGAACGAGAAAATAGGAATGATGTTTATTGACGTTTTCTTTATAAATATATTTGATGTATACCTACAACTGAGCTAGTTTTGAAATATCAGTTATTTTGTCCAACTGAATAAGTACATTTTGAGCTCTTTTTACGTTGTTCGAGTTCGTTGTTCATTTCAGAAATTCTAATGGCAACAATGTTGCTTGACAAAGATGTTTTCCGAATTCCATCTCTATATTTACTTTCTTGAAGTAATAGCAATGATATCATATGTTTTTCGTGGGTGAATGATTAAACAATTTTCGCTAACATTTTTACATTTCACAAAATATTGTTTTTCTTTATTTGAATATTTTAAGAATCTTTCGAAATATTCTTTTGTTTTACTAACGTACGATGGATGCTTGGATTCAAGAAGCCTTTTAATTTTGATGGTTTCACATTTTTCATTTTAGCCAAAACATTATTGTAAATTAAGCAAAGAGGTTGTTCATTACTATCACAGTTGCTGAAAGTAAAGCCAAATTAGATAAGCGTCTTATGTTATTTTCTTTTTCGCATCGCAAACGCCGCTTCTGATCACTGTGTCCTGCCTGAATAGACTTTATAAGATTGCCATTTGCGTCATTGCCTTTGCTATTCGAGGCCAACCATTTAATCAATGGAAAATAATATTTTTATCTTAAAATATAAATAAAATAACAAAACATATTCAAAAAAATGCCAAGCTTCATTGAATAAATTAGTAAAATTCAATGCTGTATTGTCTTGCGATGAGACAGATATAACTGACTATATTATGTAAACGTTATTATTACAATAATTACCTTATTCTCAGTACGCGTGTATGGGGCAGGCTGCACTTAAATTTCAGCACACCTGGGAGGCGCAGGCTGAATTCAGCTCTATTATCTAATTCTCAGCACACGTGTGGTGGCGCAGATTGTTTAAATACCGTGTGTTTGCTTCATATATTATTGGGCGACAGCACTATACTGATGCTTTTACTTGTATTTTTCAATATGTAAAATAGGTAATTTACAACCAAAATTGGTCAGTATTACGATATCAAGATACTGAAAGAATTGCGACTAACAATTAATTTAAATACATGAGCCTAAAATGAATTTTCATGACTTGCTTTGCTTTATCATCCCAGCTAAAGTCGCGACCCATAGTTTAGGAAGCGCTGCTTTAAAATAACTGCTATGATTTGTGGTACTCCAAGAAGAATAATCTATTTCAGCTCTTATTAGTTCTCCCCCTTTAATATAATATGTATTAATGTTGTAGAGTCATTAAGTCATTTTGAAGCTGGAGACGTGAAAATGCCAGGAATGCCCTTGCCAGGAATCGAACCTGGATCTCTCGAATTCGCGTCGAGTGTGCTACCATTGCGCCACGAAGTCATGCTGGAAGGAGGGAGAAAATACCTTATAATGTTAATAGCATGGCTGACATTTAGAGCTGATGAATGAAATATTTGAGCAAATTTACGTGAATAAGCTGTATACGTAAATTAGTTATCATTATTTAGTTCCATTTATGATAAAACCAATTTTATGTATCAAAATTAAAAATTTTAACGATGAGTTTTTAACGTGTTAACCAATAAAAAGCATTATCCAACTAAACACTTAAACTACAAAAGATTATATTTGCATCTTAATGTCACTTTCATACTCTACTTCTTAATGCTTATCTTTAGAGGATTTTGTGGAGTTATATTAATTATTATGGCATTGTAAGTCCATCCTACCTTCTTACAATCATTTCCTTACCTGAATTTTCTAAATGTGATATTTAATGCCCATAATAACAGTGATCACAAATTCGTAAGTAAATATGAACAAAAGATCTGTGATTAAAGGTTATCACAACATCTTCAGATAAGAACTGTGTCTAAAAATATTCTCATATTCTGTTATATATAAATACCCAAGAAGCAAATTGAGGGTGCCTTGTTAGTAGCTAATCCGTTAAAAAACTGCTAAAATATTCATTGTTTCAAGAACAAACATTTTGGAATTTAAGATTGTTTATACGAAATACAGAAAGACATAAGCAGTTAGGAAAATAATAGACGAAACGGAAGATCGGGATAAAGACAATCAAGAGTGAAAACGGATTATGACGAAATTGTCCCGAACTTATTTTTATTTTTATTTTTTTATCCAATGCCTATTCAGCATTGGTCACTTTTCTAAGGCTAAGTGGTAGCCATTTTTATTACATAGGCACTTAAGTAGGTGGTCACTGTTGCCTCATATGAAAGGAAGGACATGATTTTTTCGGGATTCGAACCCAGGTCTTTCGGTACCATAGAAGGCTCCCCAAACCACTATAATGTCTGGGCGGTAATTGTACCGAAGTATCATATTTCTAGAAAGCCTTGCCGCCTAGAATTGCACGAAGTTGACATTTACGGCCTAAATGCAAAATTTTAACTTTAACATCGTTTCTATTTGCTTACTTCCTGTATCTGAATTATTCGTAACATTTTAACAAAAACGAATATAATTTTTCTTCGGTTCTTTTCAGCAACAATATAATACAACATCAGTTTTTTAAACTTTTTCGTTATTATTTTTTCAGGTTTTGATGTTTCCCGAACGATCATACGGAAGGTTTTCTGTTACCCGGGAAGGCATGTTAATCATTTCTGGAGTCATGAAAGAGGACAAGGGATATTACATTTGCTCCGTTTTGTCTGGTATCGGGTCTACTATGGCTAAAGCATACCTTGAAGTAACAGGTATGACAAGTGCACTTAGTATATACTGAAATAACAGAGCATGCCATTGTCAGAAATTGCTGCTTCAGTCTGCAAAAAGAAAGAAGGCTTTAGTAACTGAAACTGTTTAAAACTATACATTAAATTAAATTACTAAATTATTTAAAGAATATGCATTTGTGGTATTTATTTTCTTAAACATTCACCCCTAGATTTCTAGCTACAGAGCTTATTAAAACAAAGTGCAGAATTTTATGAAAGCAGTCTCAGTATTGAGGTCGGCGGAACAGAATTTTAAAAATGAATCTAATATTTTATCTGTTCATTTCAGAGTAAAACTTAGAAAGAAAAACTGCATAAATTTCATTCAAAAGTCTTTAATATCATTCAGAACGAAACTAATTTAATATTTAATAATTTAAAATATATATACTATATTAATTATATTTAAAACGTACGAATAAATTTAAAACTTAAATTCGAATATATACTAATTATATTTAAAACCTGAAACGAATTTTAATTCGTTTCAGGTTTTAATTTCAGGTTTTAAATTCCATTAGCATTCGTAAATATACTTGTAGCTCCCACTGTTTTTGCGCTAAAATGCACAGAACATCGTGCTTTTGACTAGCAAAAGCAAATAAAAATTTTAATAAATTTTGGAATTTGTATTTTGTGCAGTTGATAAAATGTTAGATTTTATTTTTATGTAACTTTCAGAGAAATTTTTTTTAAAAAGGTTTCCATTTTATTTTTAGAAACTCTGTAGAGTCGTCAGGTCATTTATTTAGGAGGTATGGAAGAGAACTCACAAAAAATGAGCAGAAAGTTCATACTATGCTCTTTCCAGAAATTGAATCCCATACCTTAATGACTGCTAAGTGGATGTATTAATCACTGTAGCACAAGAGATAATTTTCATTTCATTCCCACATTTAAGGGGTGGGAAGGAAAAACGTAGTTTTCTAAATTAAGGTAGTGACGAGTTATCATCCCCTACATTTTAGCTCGAGAGCCAATATGACCTTTCAGCTTCTAATTGTACATGCTGACCACTACTCCTTATGGAAGAAATGCCTTTGAATTCTTTACAACTTAACAATCAAATACATATTTAGGGTTAATATGTTAAAGGAAATAAAGCTTTTTGGACCACCCTATGCACATTTTTGGTACGAAATTAAGGACGCACTTTTTATGTGTTACATGTATAATTTATAAGAATAAAATAAATGAGGAATAAATGTGCATTTTCTCGAATACCTTTTACACAAACTGCAGGGCAGATTTATTTTGCTAAATCAAAAACAAGTGTAACTCACAGTGAATGAAAAATACGTCTCTAAAACAATTGTAAATAAAATGTAAATAGGAGAACGTAAGCTGAAGTATTTTATCTGTTTGCTCATATAAATAAATACTTTTATGCAACAGCTGTTGGAGATTTGCCACCTCCTATCATCCTTCTTGGACCAGCCAATCAAACGTTGCCTCTGAATACAGAAGTCCAACTGCCATGCGAGGCTTCTGGTACTCCAACACCTACAGTTCGATGGTTAGTGAATTCTGGCTCGATACCTAATAATCACAGATTTAAAGTTCTCGACTCAGGAACGCTGAAAATAGATGGTATGTATGTTTATTTTTTCAAGATATATTTATACTCATCATTGCTATTCCTTGATATTTAACGTATTTCCTGAATAGTGTATGTAATAATAATTCTATTAAACGGAGAATAAATGCATCAGATATCTAACCGTAAAAATATATTTCTCCTTTTTGTGATATAGAGCAATATTCTGATATATCACGCGAAAGAAACGTATTCCAGAAAGTTACATACCCTATATTATAAAATTCAATTTGCTATAGCTTGAAAAAAGTACCTTGTGATTCAGTATATAAAACTATTCAGAATTCTAAGTTTCAAAGTTGTAATCCGAAAGGAACCCAGAAGACATGTTAAAGACATACGTATTTTTAATGACGCAGATACACATACACTTACATAAATCCTTGCACATGACTGTAGAACTCTCAGTATACGAATCTAAAGAAAATTATCATATATCAAACATAATTCTTTAAATCAAACATCGAACATTGCTTTGCGCGGCATCACATACACAGTTCAAATCAAAACTTCCAAGTTTCACTGTTGTTGTCAAATTAGGAATCGAAACACCAAAAGGAATTATGAGTGTCGCAGCAGTACGTCGTCTTGTGCGAAAAAGTATCTGCACACCCTAACAGAGATATATCTCGAAATCCTGAAATATTCTTTTGCATTTTTAAAAATGCATGTTCATTTGCTGATGAAATTTAATTTAATAATTCCAAATGATGCATTCGTTACAAATTATATTTTAATAGATCGATAAAAGAAAAGTAAACATTTAATGTACTGCATTTTCATTTTTAATTTAATTTTAATCCTTTTTAATTTAACTTTTTAATTAGGCTAGATATTATATTTTTACCGAGAGGCATTAACGTTTGAATATAAAAAAATATTAAATGTATTTAAGCGAAGTAAATTTGTCAGTAATAAAAGGTATTTTATTTGGTAGATCTTTTAGTTTTTATATCATTATTTGCTTCAAAATATTCTCTGTTAAAAATTAGCTTTAAAGTGTGTATAAAAAGTGTTTGTTTTAAAATACTAATAGAAGAACATAACAAATGCTACATCATAAAAAAAGTGCCAGTAAAGTCCTTCGTAGGTAAAATTATTTCATCTATAATATATTTAGAATATTTAGATACCTTGCATGTTCTAAATAAAAGTATACCATAGTGGTCCGAAAAGCATGCTAATTTGATCTGGATTAATTCCTCTAAGAGCACTGTTTTTTCTAATAATGTTACATATGCCATAAAAATATGTTATATGCACGTTAGTGTTACATGTACACTGATAAAAGCAGAATTATTCTGAAATTTGATCTGAATATGCTTTTATTCGAGGCATTCTGTATATAACAATTATTTTGTCTTTTCCGTAAAGTACGATAACATAGTTATTACTGTTTAGGAAAGCAGAGTTGCTGCTTTTTTATCAGTAGAAGTATGACATGCAACTAAAGAGTAGCAACTAAAGAGAGCAACTTATGAAAGAATGTATTAAACCTGATTTATTGTGCAATACAAAGTATGCGCGAGAGATCATACTATATAATGTGTAAGATATAAAATATGAATACAAGAAAATTATTAATAAATTACTAACTTAATTAACCTTTTCATTTCTGTTTTTAATTTGACTACATCTCTGTCTTGGAATCTGTACTGTTTCACTTACGTGATTAATTTCATTTGCAATGATCTGCAATGTAAAAGCTCCTGTCCAATCGCTGTTCAAAATTCAATCAAAGAATTCCGATCTTATTTATGGCTTTGATGAAGTGTGCATTACTTTCTTCTACTCTTCTTTCTCCGCTAACTTGTATCTCGTTACTTCGCTGTTCCAAAATTCTGTTATATTAAAAATGTCCTAAATATTATTCTGGAGATGACTGTTTCAATTACTATTCAGAGAAATAAAGACAGGACAATTTCATTAGATACATATTACCTTTTAAAAAGAACCATATTATTTATCAGAAACAAGCAAAGAGATTTCAAATTTCCTAAACACTTCTACAAATTATTTTCATACAATTCTCAGAATTTCATTTCATTGTCTTAATGAGAGGAATTTAATTTTCTGCACTGAAAATGATTGATCGTATCGGTGATTTTTAATAGCACAGAAAATGAATTCATTGTTATTTCATCACTAACGAATTATTCATTCGGGGTGAGATTTAGTTTCTATGGTTTTATATGAAAATAAGATTCAATAATTCTTTTTTCGAGATTATTTTTAATTCAATGTGCTCTAAGTGCACTTTTTTCTTTTGCTTTATTCAAAGAAATATCATTATTGTTACTATGTTTAGATTATTTTCTTAATCTTAAACTGAGTTGTAACTTTCAGCCCTACAGCACACAGATTCAGGAATATATACATGCACAGCATCAAGTGAAAGTGGTGAAACTTCCTGGAGTGCATCTTTATCGGTAGAATGTAAGTAAAAAATTGTGGCATAATCAAATGCATTATTAAAAACTCATGCAATCAAAGCTTATACATCTGCATTAGGGACATCGGTTATTATAGTTATTAACTTATTTAAAGTTTTCTTACAATAATATTTTATTTTATAAATGGTATCAAGAAATATGAATGCGGACTGTGTTGAAAATAGATTATTTTAATATATAAATAACAGTAATAGAATTACTAATTTGTTAATTACTAACTTCAAATAGAGTTATTGAAATTACAGGTTTTTAGTGATGGAGAAGAGACTAAAATTATACATGCAGTTTCGAATTTAGATGAATATCGTTATACTTTTTTTATTTGAAATGGCTTGAGAATAATTCGATCTGAAAAGGGTCTACTTGAAATAATTTGAGGGGTACTATATTATATTTACCTACCAAAAATACTATATTATATTTACCTACTGCACTCTGGTGTATTCAATATAATAATTTATATTTACCTACTGCACTCTGGTGTATTCAATATAGTAATTACAAGCAGTGATGAAGGCTCATTGTGTATTATATAAAATTTTGAAATACATCTTGTGCTAAAGGCCTTCCGTAGGTAATTTCAAACAATTAAGCGCGTCTAGACGATCATACTTATTTGTAAAATATTTTACGATGCAATAACACTTCATATTTTGCTATGGAAATTAATCTGAGAAAAGTTTAAACAAGGAACATCAAAAAATATAAGGAAAAGATCATATTTGCAATTATTAATTACAAGGGAAGTCAATTTTTTTCAGACTTCTTCAAGTCAAAATTTTTACTAAATGGAATTAAAAATCATGCGTAGAAATCAATATCAATGCTAATTTTCTTTCTAAATCAAATTCTCAAATTTATTTTCTGCTTCCTTCAGTTTCATCTTATCGAAAATCAAATGTGGTGCATTCCTTTTCTCTAAGGTGTTGTAGGGAGGAGAAACATTCGACCAGATTTTCTAAAACTATGGTATATATACCACTTCTTATGATTTACACCATTATTTTTGGTGGTAAAAGTTTTACAGATATTATTTAATTGAATGTAAAATCATGCCCGTTTTGATATACAATACTGGTACATGATGTTACACATATTTTTTATTCTTATTCATGAGGTACAAAATTAAAAAATTTTAGATTCTTTATTTAGACCTTTTTTATTATTCCTGTAGCAGGATTGAAAAACTTAATTTATATTAGCAGAGGAATACTTCGTTATATTGGTTAATTAATAGTTGCACCCACAAAATAATTATATATTAATTACTTATTATGTATATTAATTACTTAGTTACATTTTAACAATTAAATGCTAATTATTATTTGTCAATGAAATGCATGCATTGGGACAAAAGAGCAGTAAAATAAAGTAACCATTATTTCGGTGTAAGATTACTATAGTACTGATTATTAATTCGAAAAATCAATTCCATATAGAATATTAAAAATTTGTTCCTCCAGAGCTCTTTTAGAAAAAGCTTTGTATTAAAAAAGGCCCTACAGTACTTTAGTTTCGCATTATATAAAGACATCATATATAAGCTTTTGCTATATGAGCGGGCTTTTTGGCATAAAATCACAGAATTTAATTGAGTCTTTGTTTTCGAAGTGCCAGAAAATAATTTTTAATCCTTCTGATTTGGAATATTTAATTTGCTTTGTGATAGGAAGCATAAATTATTCTTTTCAACTCCTCTGAAATTACATTTATGAATATGTTCGATATTATGCCGGTTATCATCCAGTCGTTGCTTCTGTATAGATGATCTTCTAACATTGCTTTCAGTTGTTTGAAATATATTGTTACGAATTTTGTACATAGGTAAAAAATGCTAGTGAAGTTATATGAAATTGTTGTACTTTTCTGTATATGAAACATGAAAAGCTGACAGAGTTAATGCTCATTGAGTAAATGGCTATCTCGCTAATTCTGAGGAAATTATAGAAGACCGACGAGAGTATCAGTTCCTCAGTTGTTGTTGGTGTGAGTTGTTAGTTCAGAGCGATTTCGGAGTACTGAGAGCTTCGTCTTTTAGATTTGCTTTGCATTGCGTTGTGTTGAACGTCCTTAGTAGCTTGAAGTGTAACTACTGATTGTACTCTGTGATACAAAGAACACCTGTACGAGTATTTCTGTGAAAAGTTCCAGAACTTTGAAGTGTTTCTTTTGATAGAATGACATCGGACCTGTGCATTCAATCTATTATGAACCGGTACGTACACAAAAAATATTTTCTATTAATATTAACTGCTTGTATATTCTAATAGTAAATCAATCATGTCAGATCAGATCAATGTTATTATCTTTATTAGTTTTATATAATAATTTTAATTTGATTCCATTCTATTAGCTTATTTTATTTTGCACTTTTTATTCAGTATGATGCTTTTGAATTGAAATTGGTTTTATATTTGGAAAAACTCTCGACAAAATTCGGTAGAACTTTTACTAAGAGCCTTTGTCTTATCTAAGTGACTGACTGCGGGATCTTTTTTTCTGCTTGGCTGGAAAACTCTAGAATTTTCATTTGGGTTTGGCTCCCGTTTCAAGCTTTACTGTTCATGATTTATTACATATACAAGGTGGTCGTAAAAAAACATGTCTGATATATGAACTCCTCGCTGCATATCAATCAATCGAAATAAAATTTTAGGTATAGTTATTTGAAGGTATTCGCTCGAGATTATGATGATTTAAAACAATAGAGCTTTCACGGTTATGGTTACAGTGAAAAGATTTCGTAAGGCAACACCCATTTTTTTTCCTTCCCAAATTCATCAGCACATCGAAAAAGCACCAATGGCCTTAGAACCATACACGTATGAAGAAAATTACATGTTTAAAACATTTGCAAACAAGAGCATCTTAAAGGATCGTTGACAACACAAACACAGGAGAAGGAAAACCTTTGATTTGAATTACAAATTTTCAGCGTGTACAAAGTTTCAAGACAAAGACATAACTTTGAAACTTTGTATCCACCGCGGTCCTCTGACCGCCCTACATGGATTTCTGATTCTGGGGTTACCTAAAATCTAAGGTGTAGACATCAAATCCGCAAGATTTATCAAAACTGAGAAACGCGAAGTTATACAGATTCCGTAAAATGCGAAGTTAAACAGACCTTCTAATATGTTAGTTCGTCACTGTTGTCAACTACGAGTATCTTCCGCATGTAATGCGTTATCGTCTGCTAAGATGTGGGCACGTTGAAAACTTGTAATTCCAATAAAAGTTTTTTCTCTTTGTTTTGTCACTACACCTTTACAATGTTCTTCTTTGCAAATGTTTTACTCCGGCAATTTTCGACATACGTGTATCATTTCAACGCCATGCGTGGTTCTTCAAAGCACTGATCAGTTTCCTCAGGGAAACATTGCCATTCAAAAATTTCGAAACTTTTTCACTGTAATCGTAACCGTGAAAGCTGTATTATTTTAAATAGTCATAATCTCGAGCATATACATTCAAAAATTTCGAAACTTTTTCACTGTAATCGTAACCGTGAAAGCTGTATTATTTTAAATAGTTATAATCTAGAGCATATACATTCAATTAAAATTTCATTTCGATTGCTTGAGCGGATAGGCCGCTAGAAGTTCATATATCGTGGGAGTTTTTTTATGATCACCCTATAATTTCATTCTTTATTATATATATATATATCCTGATGCTCCAAGATTCATTAAAGAATAAAAGTTAATCACATATTATTGTATTTTAATTTGGTGCTCTTTTATTCAAACCATTATTTAAGTTCTTGACACAATAAATTTAAATACTTAAGATGTCAAGGGATTTTCCCTGCACTTAATTCTGATTCCGTTTAATCATTAACTCCCAAGAAGCTATAGAATTAAAGCCTGTATATGCTATATTCGATTTTCAACATGGAGGAACTAAATGAATATATCTTCTGCAGTGTCTTGCATGTATCACATGAAATAGAGACAACTGTGTTTATGAAGTTCTCTCTGTGGGAATTAATGCTACGTAGTTCTTGATATTTAGCATGATTTATTAATCTAAGTTTTAAATTTCTCTCATTTAAAATTCACATTACTTTACACACTTCTTGCAGATAGTATTTCCCTTTGAATGTATTATCAGATAGTTGTAGAGAGCTTCAGCAACCCAAGATAAGAATAAGAAATGAATTAAATCAAACTCATATTAAGAAAGGAATAGAAGATAAAAAACGCCAAAACTCTTTGAGCTAAAAAAAGGGAGGGGGAAGGAAAAAAAGAAAAAGCGACTTGAAAAATAAACAACAAAAAAATCATGTCATCGATTTACTTTTTTTGGGGGCGGGTGTTCATTTATTTCATTTATTTATTTTTTGTATTTGTTGCAGAACGTTATCAAACTCTTTCCTTTTTTAATGGGATTTTCTGCGTCCATCAATAACTTTTATAAAAGAAATTCCTTATAATGCCTAAAAGCAATAATAAAATATTGGACTTATATGTCAGTAATAACGTTATCATTTGATTTATAACCTATTGTCGAAAATGTTAGCAAATTTGTATGGCTTAGAAATTGGAAATTAATTTAAGGTATGAAATCCTTTCTAGCCCCGAGGAATCCAAATGTGATATTTCATCGAGCGCCAGACCCTTCCACTTTCCCCAAGCCTCCTGGCCAACCGACAGCAACTAATGTAACAGAAACGTCAGTGACTCTCCATTGGCAAAGAAGTAGCAATTTAGGTGCTTCGCCACTCATTGGATACCGAGGTAAGACTTGATTGTAAAAATGACTACAGTTACATATCTATGCACATGCAGCTGCCGATTTAAAGAACGCATTTCGTGGCAAGTTAAGGAATACATTCCTGCATTCCAGGTGTAAATTTAATTACTTTTGTAACATAAAATGACATTTGGCTATCCAGCATCGAACCATTTACTAATAATCCTGGGAGACGGAAGTCTGATTTATTCATTTCTAAATAATAATGCTAAATTCAGAACGTCTCTAAAGAGATTTTACAGTGTTTTTGGAGTTATGTTACGTTATCTTAAGCTACATGCATTTATCGCCCATGCATCTTTCATAAAATACTGCAGTTTAATACACCGATGGCTATCAAACCGTAAATTTCCAGTAACCAGATCGCTTGATGTTTATTGGCGTTTTGCTTGCGTTATGCATTTGTCATTCATATAACTAACCTTGCTTGTGCACGAAATATTGCACGGCTCCGTATAGGTAACTGTCAACTCAAAAATCACAGATTATCAGTCACTTTAACAGTCATTGTTATTTTTTAGTTTAATATTACCGTAAAAATTTCATTGGTACGATTTTAAACGTCGTCAATTATTACCATATCAAACAAGTAATTTTAATGTACATTTTCAGCATTATTTTAATTGACAAAAAGCCCTACTTTCAATATAACCAACATTTTAAGTAAAATATTTTTTAAATTGAAATGCAGAAGGGTTTGCAATAAAACAAGCAGTAGACAAAGGGTTCTAATGAATTAAATAAATACTGTGTTTCGTTTGATATTCAAACCAAAAGCAAGGCGGCAATAAAATTCGTTAAAACACTCTGCTTCCTCTTCTGTTACTGATGTTACGGCTGTTACTATGCAACATGTGAACTCATAGCGTTGTTGGCTACGCTGATACGTACACTGTTGTATGTTGTGAAAAATCCCCAGTAGAGATCAAAAATCGCTTTCTTTCTATTATGAAGTAAATGTGAAAAGGGAATAGCACAGTGATTTAAAATCCTTTAAAAACCTTTGCCTTCTCTTCTGTTACTGATATTACAGCTATTACTACGCGATATGTGAACTCATAATAGCTCTGTGGTTAATGCCTAATTTATTAATTAAAATTGAAAGATTAATATATTAAATTTTCCCGAATGGGAACACTTTCGCGTGCTGAAGATAAAAATGTTTTATTTCGAAGAGTGTTACAACTGCTTGCTTTGAAATCGTTGAATTTTTCAATCAGTAATTCGTTAAGTTTTACAAAATATGAAATAGACAGTAAAACAAATTCCGGCTTTCAGGTGCCCATGTTCGGGTGGAGGACTACGTTATTCAAAATTTGATGGCTGTAGTTACCGTCTTCACAATGCTAGGAAGATGCATACTTACATGCAAATTCTTCAATTTTTTAATTTCTTTAAAAATAATATAGGGCAATAATATTCGGCGGTAAAAATTTAAAAAGTGATATGCCGTGTATAGTGAACCGATGCAAAATCCTATTTCGAGACTAATAGCCACTCTTGGGCTGATAAGGTGTTTTTATTTTGATAAATAATTAGTTTTAGTGATAAATGAATTTAGTAAATTACATTTCTAAGCTCTAACAAATGCGTATTTTAAATATGTGTGTATTGCAAGTAACCATGGCGATCGAGTAAAGATTAAACATGTGTTTGAAATTAAACAGCTTATTAATGAAAAGCAGTTTCTTAGATATGTATTTTTTGTATTTAAGTGGAATACTACAGCAGTGACTTGCAGAGTGGTTGGGTTGTGACAGCTCATCACGTTGCAACAGAGTCTCACGTTGTGCACAACTTGCGTCCCGACACGCATTATCAGTTTCTTGTCAGGGCAGAGAATTCTCATGGACTCAGTCTTCCTAGTCCGAGCAGCAAAGTTATCAAAACTCATGGTATGTATAACGCTTATTTATTTTTGTATTAAAGTACTAAAAATTTCTTACTTGCGGATGCAAATGAGACGGAAGAAAAGTGATTATTTTTCAGTATTAAGGGCCGAAATGTTAAAGCTGAAAATGAAAGATTTTCTAGCTTGGAAAATGAATTTTAGTCTTAAGAAAAATAGATAAATAAATAAATAAAGTTTGATATAGTAATTTTATTGATCCCTTAAAGGTAAAATAAATTAAAAAGATCCGTTTTACTCTGGAATGCTAGAAATTTTTCGGTATGACTAAATTATTACTTTAAAATAGTTTTTATTAATTTTAAATCTAACTTGAATATTTAATCAGCCTCGTATAGGAAAAAAGGCAAAGAATTTTTATTAATTCCTTGTACGAAGTAAAAGAAGTATTATAATCGCGAAAAGTTTCGGAATCATATTTCAACAGAAATATCCATTGTTGCCGTTCACGATTTTTTTTTCATAACCTGTATACATAACGACAGAATAAAGGACTATTTTTTTCATAATGGACTCGAACCCTACATCTCTTGAATACGCTCAAGTATACTTCCAATTACGCCACGAAGGCAAGAGGAAAGAAAGGAGAAAATACCTTGTAATATATACCTACAACCTGGTAAAGAGTTGGTTATATGGTATATGGATAACCAACTCTTTACCCGGCTTAAAAATCTTTATCTGGCCTTTTTTTTTTTTTTTTTTTCAGTTTGGTATTCCTATTTAATTTTTGGCAAATAGCAAAATCTACTTTTTAATATGGTTTCCCTGTTTCTATGCTTATATTTGGGAAAAATGTTATACTCGTTATGAAAAAGTAAAATTAAAAGAAGTTTAACTCACTCGCGAGAAAAATTGGCCGAGTTATTTAATTTCAAAATTTTCAATTTTTGATGTCGTTTTCAACCTGCGTTGAGAGATCGTTTAATTAAGTTAGAATAATTTGAGAAAATAAGTTTAAATGAAGTACAGCAAAAAATGTGTACAATTTAATAGGCCGTACAGTGAAGTCATGCGGTGTCCACATCAGACTTTTGTTTTAACTTTATTCTCGCATTCACTTGTATGTAAACTACACAGAAAAATGAAGCTTAATAAAGAGCATACCTGTTTAAGCTTAGTTTGTTCTGTTCTCCAAAATTCACCTGCTTCTTAACTCATTGGCAAAGTATTCTAAATTCCTACAAAAATCAATTTAGAAATCCGACATTGTAATTCCGTTCCATTGATTTTTCTTTACTTCAAAACTCCTCGAGCATCGAAAATCGATTGACTTATTTCGTTTCTTTGTCTTACAAGGTTTACCTCCCCACTTGCTTCCTGATTACGATTTGGAAGAAGCACGTATGCAGCTCAACAATATAGCTGTCGAATTACAAGATATAAGGCCTATTAGCTCTACGGCAGTGAAATTGTTTTGGAAGGTAAGATCAAAAATATCTTTATTTGCTTGTTCGTTGATTTTTAGTTGGATGAATAAGTATGCATGGCTTTGAAAATATATGTATATTAATAAGGGAAAAGCTTATGATGCATATATCTGCCTAAAATTATTCGTATATTTTCACATCCATGCTGCCTGGGATATGGCATTGATTCGGTTGGAGTTCATTTAATATATTCTACGATAGTAAATCGTTTGCATTTTCAGCCTTTTTAAGGAGATATTGTAATACATTTTGTATTTTTATAATTATTTGCAGTTTTATATTAATTTAAAATTATGCAGTAAATTTCCAGTGCTACTTTAAAACTAACGTTACTTCAGCTTTAAATTAAGAACGTCAATTTTACTTAGAAATTTCTTTTAAAAATTACGCATTTGCAATATTGAAAATCTGTTTGTGAAATCAGTCCCACAAGGTGGTTAACAGGCTTCTTATATAGTCTTTTAAGTTCAAATCTTGGTTAAAATAAGAAGGATTTGAACCATTTGAATGTGTATGTATATGTATAATTCACGTTTTATTTTGGGGGGATTATTTTGGGATAGCACAGTAACAAACCGTACTGTTTGAGAGCTTTCGAGACTTAGTTACAAATTACAACAAGTAAAAATTTCAGAGTTAATAAGAACCCCATGTATGCATCTTTCGCGAGTGCCCAAAATTGCAGAAAAAACTTCAGAAACCGAAATCTAACAGTACTTTATCAACGGAAACAAGCCCAACCAGTCACGAGAGACAACAAAGGTATAATCCCCACATGCCAGATAAACAGATGTTACCATTAAAATCCTCCAACTCATCCAACGAAATACAGGAAGCAGCAACCTCTCTGCAACAAGGACCCATACAGGAATGTATGCTATATTTTCCCTATTAAAGGATATCAGATTGGTTAAAAACCTTCATAGATAAACTAGTTATGGGGTTTAAAGCAGTTGAAATTTTAATGATATATATATATGTTCTGAAATAGATTAGATGTGCAGGACTTTAACTAACTCGACAGCCTATGGCATCGTTCAACACTTTTGTTGTCAGTTATTGATCAACCTTAACGCTTTAGGGAAAGAATTTAAAACACGTGAGTAAATGCTTCAACTAGTAAATGCCCAGTAAACCTAGAGGTTTGAAATTCCAATCTCCAATAATTAAACTTGAAAGAAATTTTTATTCCTTTAAAATTAATGGAGATTTCAAATCACTATTGAAATTTAATGCACTGTAAAGTAAAAAAAAATTTTTTTAAAAAGCGTATTAAATATTAACTTAAGAGCATTTTGTTTGAGACATAGTTTGACACTTAATGTTTTTCTTAATGCATTTTAGCTACAGTTAGTTTCAAGGTTATACTTTAGCTGAAATAAAATTCTCAGAATAATGAGAAAATTGGGATATTTATTTATTTATTTGGCTTTAAATGTATCTTTTGCCATAAGAGTAAACTCTTGACATATTAAAAGAAATTTTTAGATTTGAATCTTTAAATGCAACATAAATTTTTATATTATATTTCAAGACTGAAATCTCAAAAAGGCTTTAAACTTGACGCTCAGTCGGATTCTTTTAGGAACATAGTAACTTTCCTTCCTGCTAAGAAACTACTCAGAGGTTTTTTTTTTTTTTTTTTTTTTTTTCTCTAGATCTGCTTCATTACGCCCAGAGAAAGAAGAAAACCGATAATCTTCTCCTTTCTATCAATAATGATGGAGGTTAAAATGATGTTTGTCACGGAAATGTCACTGATGACCGGTTGAAGTGACTGTTAGGCAGATAGCCCTGATGTTTACCAGTCAATCATAAGAAGAAAAAAAACTCTACAAACGCAGAAACTAATAAAAGATGGTGTTATTTTTTTTCTGCTACTAGATTTGAACTTTAGGAGTATTATATGCAAACCATTTTATATGCAAACCAGAAAAAATGAGATGACATTTCAGATTTTCTTGGATGTCGTTATTTTTCAAGAAGAAAAAAATATCTCTCAGCGATTTCACAAAAGATCAGTATGAATTTGCAAATTTTTTGACAGAAAAATAACAATATTATATTAAAAAATGTATATATAACCTTCTGTATCGTATCAAAGCTGATTATATCATCATGTTTCCTCCTCTTCCGCCCTTACCTATCTGGAATTATATTCTTTGAAAACATCACAAATCTTGGTGGAGTGGTTGGTTTCCCCTACCATCTCTGTTACCTGGGCAGCATGGACGCTAACCCTTGAGTGTGACAGGTGTTTCCGAACTGCGCTCTCACGTATTGCCAGCGGTCATATTATGAGCCTCTCTTTCAAAGAGAATATGAAAATCTTTGTCACATAGCACCAAGTGCCAAGTATATCAGGCGTCTGCCGAGCACATATTAAGCTGCTTGGGTCTCTCTAGAGAGGCTGTTTACTCCAATACCCTCCTTGTGTTCGACTTTCTTAGAGTCAACGGTCTTTTGGACCTTGTTTGACTTCGTCAGAAACCAGAGGAAAATCAACAACAACATATTATCATGTTAAAATGTTTTATCCCGTTGAAGCTAAGTCCATACATATAATTTGATAAAGGATTTTCAGAACTAACTCTGAATGACCATTCAATGAAAATCAGATCAATAAGAAATACTATATGAATGAAACTGATCAATGAAAATTAGTTCTGAAAATTAGGTATGAAAAATAAAATCTAGAACTGCATTAGCAACATTACAGAAATGAGAAAAATCAAAAAATTAGTTCAAGAAGATTTTTTCATAATGTATGTCACGAATTTAAGTTGGTTGAGACACTGGTACACATGACACTTTTAGATTTATAATATGTAAGGTTTTGTTAAGACCATCTTTATGAAATACAAATAACTTGACAGTGTTTAATTTAATGATAAATTGCGCAAAACTTTAAAATAACAAAGCCTAGAATATTGAGAAATATGTTGCAAGAATTTGAATATCGAATGAAATATGAACTTTCTTCAAAAAAGAATATACTTTGAAGTATTTTCTATACAGTAAACTGAATGTGTTACTTATGCAATTTACTTTAATTGCTAAAGTAATTCCTCATAACCCTGCATCATAACTGCATGAAAATGATAATGTATTTCGAACTATAAGATAGCTATTGTTTTAAGAATTAAACTAATTTATTTTTAAATTTTGACAACGAATGTAATCTATTATGAATAACGTTAAAATTTAATTTAAATCAATAAAGTACATGAATGGAAGAAATTCAGTAATTGAAACATTAGAAAGTGTTTTTGGAACTGATTTAGGTATAAGTCGATTAAAAAAAGGCTCCAGTTTTTAAAGTTTTTAAAAAAAAATTCATTTACCAAATTCCTTAACTGTCGTCATAATATTAAAACTTCGTTCACATTTATTCGAATTTATTAAGGATACTAAATTATATATTGCTTTTGGAACTAAAAGTAACAATTGATTTGTAATCAGACTGAGACAAAACTTTTTAATCATAGTTGTTCCTTCTTAAAAATGTTCTTTAGGAAAAAAGAAGCTCAAAACTGAAGAATGACACAATAATATTTGAGGGCAATTTGGAATTACTGTATTTAGTCGGGTACATTTCCTTAGCTTGGTAGTTACCAGGAGTTTATTTATAATTGATTTTAATTTGTTATTTTCTTAATGTACATATAAAATGAAAAGCATTTATGAACAAACTACTGGTAAATGTTAAGCTGAGGGAAGATACTAAGGGAAAATACACGAAAACTGACAGTAGTTACTTTAAATTATATTACCGTAATTTTCTGAGTAAAGATTTCCACAAGCATATTGCCAGGGCCGGCTCGACAGATTTTCGAGTTCGGTGCAATAACACGTTTCGCCGCTTCCTTGCCCTCAGTTGAGAATATTATGCGTTTAATTATATGTTTGCTCCATCACTTGCCTCTCTTTGCAAGTAGTGACATCTATTGCACTTCCGGTAATGCCCAGAACCGATTTAGATTTGACGAGAAGCTGTTTGAGATATGGGGGGGGGGGCCTTTTATGGGGCATTTAAGTCAATTTTGTTTACAGGGCCCTAAGCTATATCTTGTGCAGCTTAAATCCGGCACTGGTAAAGCCGGCTCTAGTTATAGAACTGTGTGATTTATAAATTCAAAGTTAATGCCTAAGAAACGTGACCATTTAAGATACAATAAATGCCTAATGTTCTTATTATAATGCAGATCCAAGGTGCTGAGGAACATGTGGAAGGTTTTTACATTCGCTTCCGAGATCTCAGTTCTGGTTCACAGACTTACAGTATGGTAACAGTATTAAATGGTGGTGCTTCATCTTATGTATTAACGGATCTACGCAAGTACACAAAGTACGAATTTTTCCTCGTGCCCTTCTACAAAAGCGTCGAAGGACCACCAAGCAATTCTCAGAGTGCCCAAACCTTAGAAGATGGTAAGCAAAAAGTAGATTGTTATAAAAGTACGCTCGAACGTAAAACTTTTAATTTATTTTCCGTCAAATGACCATAAAACTGAATAATGTAAGGGAATATTAAATAAAGATTAAAAAGTAATAGTCTTTTCCTCCATTTCCAAAAAATTAACGTTACTACTTTTATAAAATATTGAAATAAATATTAAAACTGCTTTGTTAGAACGCATTGTTATTTTAATGCTTCATGATGATATATAATATTCATATTTTTATGATTTTCAACAATTCATCGAGGTATGAATAATTTTAAAATTTATTTCAGTGCCTTCTGCGCCGCCAGACAATCTGCACGTAGAAATTCTAGGTTCAACCAGTGCTGCCATCTATTGGTCATCACCGCCACCACAACACATTAATGGTGGATTGAAAGGTTACTTGGTAGGTCCTTATTTTGGGATAATTATCTCATACTTTAGAAAATAATAATGCAATGCAATTTTATATTTTTTAAATTTAATTACCATTTATTTTTTTTATATTTATGTAATAACAATGCGATATTCGGGAAGTATTTTTTAAATAATTTCAATTCAATTTTAAATAATTTCAACTGCAAATAGACAGTATTTTTGAACGGAAAATTTAATCAGTATTTTTATTACTTACGTTTTATTTCATGTTTTCAAGTATATGCAGGTGCGTAGCTAGAGGGCGGCAAGAGGGGCATCTGTCCCCGGGCGCAGAATCCAAGGGGCGCCAAACTGATGTTACGACATTTTAGAATTAAATGTTTTCCATCCTTGGTAAGCAGTAGGGGGCGCGAAATCTTCAGTTGTCCCTGTGTGCTGAAAACCCTAGCTACGACTCTGAGTATATGTATTAAATATGCATCAAACTTTAGTATACGTATGCTTGATGTTTAAATACGGTAGTTTTAAACGTAATTTTTAATACAAAACCTTCACATTTACAGGTAACGTGTAAATTATGGCAATTCTTCCCACTGACTACCGAGGAAATATAAATGTGAATTTTTCTTTAATTTTAGATTTAATGTTTGGTGAAAGAACAAGATACGAATATTAACTTCTTGCTCCGTTAGTGGTCTGAATTTTTTTATAAATATATAATATAAAAAAATCAATTTTAATTCGGAAATATTTTACAACTCTTTTCACTAACAAATAAAATTCACAAAAAAATTGTGCATACTTCTGAAAATTTTGAACTTTTCACAAAAAAATTTCCTTTGAAATTTAATTTTGGAAATATATTAATGGCATAAATTTCTTATAATACTAGAAAAAATAAAAGGATTCAAAATGATACAATACATTATTTAAGATTATTACAGATAAGAATGCATAGATAAGAGAATGGATTAATTTATGCCAACATCGAAAAAAAAAGGAAAACATGCTTTTAAAAAATTTTACTGGGAGAAAAACGCTGTGTTATGCTCAAGGCCAGTGCTAGGCAATTTGATGCCCGGTGCAATCTTTGCGAGTTCTAAATTCTGTGACACGTCGCCTACCCTTATTCTAAAAATTTTACCATTCCTAAATTATGCTATTCGGAACTTTTCTAAATTAAAAAAAAAAATGTGCCGCCCAGCGCCGACTGCACCAGATATGGCTCTCGCTCTGACTATGTTAAACACATAACATTGGGTATAATTAAATAGGGGCAATTATTTTAATTTACACATATTAATTATAAGAAGAATTCTAAGCTGTTATTACGAGAATAGTATTCTGAAAGTTTTAATGAATACTTTTTTTTAACCCTAGTTTAAGGCGCGTAGATATTAGGTGTCAATCGGGAGCCTATATACGTAACAAGGAAAATTTCAAACCGCCGAAAGACGCAGACAACAAAACATACGAATGTTGTTATTGAAGATACGGATGTTAAATGAAAAAAAAGTTCGTTATATTCAGTAAAACGCTGCATACAATTTAAAGTACAACCTGTAATTAACAGTTTGTCAAACAAATGAAAGAATCATCATTTTAAAAATGATTTTCCTTACTCTAGATACATTTTAATAAGCGGGTGCATATGTTACCAACGTGCCTAATACTGCAAAACAGACGCATGCCCTTAATGCAGGATTAACGGCAGAAGCATATAACGAGACTTCTGACCCATTATTTGCTTTAAAAATTTTTGGGAAATAACAAAATAATACTCGTGAAATGAACATAAAATTTATAAATAAGGAAATTAAATGAGGCCATGCTTATAGTGAATCTGTTTTATTTTGAACTACGGAGTACTACCGTAAATTGCAGAGGAGTAAGTACGTGGTTTTAAAATTACGGATAGATAATTTGAGTAGTAAATACTCTCCAATGCATACAAGTGCATTACCATAAATATTTGATCTAAATACACTCATGTCCATAAATTAAGGATAATTCGGAGTCACGCGGAAATCGAACTCTAAAATAAATATATCACATGTAAAATCACTACACACATCTTCAAGAATCATATGTAAATTTCAGGAAGTAACCAGATGACACCGATGGTACGTCACAATGACGAGAGTGTAAGAGGAATACAGGCAAAGAAGTAAAATTGTTCGCAGGCGCTTTATAAGCATTTCAGTGCAATAACCGAATAGTTATGACACAAAGGACGCATTTGGATGATTTTTTACGTGGTAGAATTATCGGCCGTCTGGAATATGGGCGTACCGAACTGGAAATATCAGACGAACTTGGAATTGCCCAGAGTGTCATCTCCAGGCTTTGGTAACGATTCCAAGATGATGGTAATGTGAGTAGACGTTACAGCACAGGTCGCCCCAGAGTTACAACGCAAAATGAGGATCAGTATTTAGCTGTTACTGATAAAAAAAAAAAAAAAAAAAAAAAAAAAAAAAAAAAAACCGGCGGAGCACAGCCTCAGACCTGTCTCGTCAGCTCTCTTCAGCCACTCGTACGACAATTTCAAGGCAGACCGTGTACAGACGCTTAAGGCAGATTGGTCTATATGCTCGTAGACCTGTCAGATGCGTTACACTTACTACAACTCACTGTCGCCTGCGGTTAGCCTGGAGTAGAGAGCATGCATTGTGGACACCGCAACAGTGGGCTTGTGTGATGTTTTCGGAGGAGTCCAGGTTTAGCTTGCAGTGTGATTCTCGCCGGACTTTCATATGGAGAGCTCCAGGTACCCGTTACCATCAAAAAAACATCATTGAACGACACCGTTACGGTGGTGCAGGAGTGCTCGTTTGGGGTGGAATTATTCTGGGTTCCAGAACTGACCTGCATGTTCAAATTGGAACCATGACAAGCCAAATCTATCGGGACGTCATTCTGGAACAACATGCACGTTTGTTTCGGGGCGCCATGGGCGCATAATTTGTGTTTATGGATGACAACGCCCGTCCTCACCGTGCAAACATCGTAAGCGAATGCCTTCAATCGGAGGATATAACCTGTATGGACTGGCCAGCATTCTCACCGGACTTGAATCCAGCAGAGCACGTGTGGGACATGCTTGGCCGACGAGTTGCAGCCTGTCAACCTCCTCCTACATGTGTACCGGAACTTCGGAGAGCATTGCTTTTTGAGTGGTGTAATATCCCCTAAGATCAGATCGATAATTTGATACTCAGCATGCCTAGGCGTTGTATGGACTGTATTGTATCGTCTGGGAGACATACAATGTATTAACAATCATACCAACCATGTAATATTGGTTTTTTTATAAAGAGGGTTTTTTTTTTTTTTTTTTTTTGTAATTTGCTTCAGGGAGAAAAAATCGCTAATTTTTTTAATAATATCAAACATATAGCATCTTTTTTTGCTCTTTACCTTTTTTTAATAAATAAGCTTTACAAATAAGTCAAATTTCTTTTGCTTCTAACTCTTCCTTTGCCTGATTTTGCATTATCCTTAATTTATGGACATGAGTGTATATAATTATTAATAATATATTTACTATATAAATACATAACTATATTATTATCATTTCCTTTCCTTTTAATATTAATAATATATTTACTATATAAATTATTAATAATATATTTACTATATAAATACATAACTATATTATTATCATTTCCTTTCCTTTTAATATTTTTTCTTTTGTATTCTTATCATGTTATTCATAATTAAAAATTATTTTAAATAATATGTTTAATTAATTCATCATAAATGAGACAATAATTACTAAAAAGAAAAAATAAATATATCTGCCCTTAATAAGAGATAGAGAAGATTATAATAAAATATTAATCAAAGAAAGGAAAATGTTACGTAAGAAGACAGTTATAATACCTCAAGTTTAGCAGTAATTTGTGCCAAATAATGAAACTTATTTCTTATTTTCACTTTTCCTTCCCTAGGTTCAAATCTTTGATAATTCATCTAGTCTCCATTCCAACATTACAACTAACAGCACCACTACAGCCATAACGTTACGAAATCTCACCGCTGGTGTACCTTACAAAGCAAAAGCAGAGGCCTTCACACAAGCTGGTGTCGGACCTGCTACATCATACGTCAATATTCTTATTGGTAACCAAACATCATTTTCAAATATCAATTTCTTTCGCATAAGCCAAAAAATTATGTTATTATAATACAAAAAGGACGTTATTGAAAAAAATTATTATTGTGTCGAATTTTTCTACAGTTATTTCTTCTTTCATCCATTTTTATTTTAAGGTTTCACGAAAATACAGAAATGGTTAGAGTTTGCACAGATTATTTTTGACAATAACATTACTTTTTGAAAAATTAATAAGTAATTTAATATAACAAAATATTCAGAGCTTAGAGTTTAAAACTTGTTTTTATTTGAATCATGGAAAGAAAATTATACGTTTCTGTAGCTACAAAAAAAAGTAAATAAATAAAAAGAAGACATACAGATAGTATTCGACTGCAAATTTTTCCTACCATTTTGATAGGGGGGGGGGAGGGAAAGTATTTCGAACAAAAATGGCAAATATCGGTATTGGGTGCACGACAAAAGTGTTTCCATTAATTTACTAAAATATTTTACTTTCTATTTCTGGAATTTGTCATTCACTTTTTTATCTTTTCGTATAATGCAAGTTTTAGTTAACATAATCCAAAAAAAGTATATTTATTAAGATAAGTTTGTGTTTTCCTATATTATGTCATTGAGGCCTTTAAAATTATTTACTGAAAAGAGATTTCATAGCTTTTTTTTTTTTTTTTTTTTTTTTTTTGCATACAAATGCAGTAAATCAATTTTTCACATAACAAACTACATGCGATTTTACCGTACTTTACCTTTGAATAGCATTTTCATGTTAGAATGAAGAATTTTCTCGTATAATGTTATGGTTAAACAGCATAAGCTAAGATGATTTATGGAGCATTTTAGTTATGCTTAAGATCGAATATTTTAATGGTAACAGTCTAAAGCAAGCAGCTTTCTTTTGTTTTCATATTTGTACGTGTAATAAAAGGAAATTTAATTTTTTACTTTCCAAGCACTTAATCGATTTGTAATGTACAGAGTATTTATTTTTTCTCGTTGCATGCTTTACATTTCTCGTTGCATGATTATATTTACAGTTACTCTCTTATTTTCGACGTTTGCTTAAAAATTTGTGCATAAAAAGGGATCCTGAATTAAATATCATAAAAATCATAAAATTACTACTGGTTCTGTAATATATTGTTTTCATGTAAAATTGCCATTATCCTGTCAAAAAGCTTTTATTAGTCCCATATTTGAACTTTCCTTTAATGGGCGAATATTTCTTCTGGTTTGTTTTATGCCTGAAGAAAAATAGTTAAAACGAACAGAGAAGAAAGGAAGAAGGTTTAAATACACGCATCTTTTAGTTCTACACAATTATTAACATTTTAAAAACAATTTAGCACTTCATAAAAATCTTTTTCTGGTTTATCACCTATAAAGATTTTTCAGTTAGATCTTCACTAAGATACAGAAGAATATTTTAATCTTTAAAAATTTAAATCAGAAATTTAGTTTTATAAGTACCTCACCTTTAATTTAAATATCACTACAAAGAGCTTGCTTAGTAATTTTGGGGTTTTCCTTGATCTGGTAAAAATTAACAAGTCCATAATTCCTATCAGACATGAAGAGAATTACTACTATGTCTGAAAGCAACTACAAAGTCAGATAAAGATTTGAATAAACTTTTTTTATTAAAATAGAATTTATAACAGAAATGTACGCTCTTGTGCAAACGAAATCACACCACAGCTCGTCGTGAGGTAATAAAAGTAATAGTAAAATTCAGTTTAAAATGTAGGATCAGTAGCCAAGCTCTATACAACTGAAATCTTATTCTAACCTGGCTTAGAAAACTTCCGAAGTATCAAATTCTAATATCGGCAGCAAAAGCTGAATAATTACAAATTACCAGAGCTGGTAGGAACTAATGTAGCGTGCCGGCGCAATCCAGAAACAATCTCTCTTACAATCCCAAAACCTCAGCCTAAATACTAGGTAACCGATTTGCTTTCTGGTAAGGAAACGGAAAGGAGAAGTTATAATAAAGGCTGATATTACAAATAACTGGTTAATTTAAATAATAATGTTATAACTTAAATTATAACTTATCTTTATTCATTTAGGGCTAACCACTCTAAGGATATATGGTTAGAGGAAAAAATGTTCATAAAACATTTCCTGATTAAAAACAAGCTTTATTCACGTTATACAAGAAAGAAGCCACGAAAATCCGATTAAAATGCTTATTCGAGTCCCGACGAAGGCATTGCTGATTTTTCACATCTCATGCTTCGTAATAACCTAATGTCTCTACATGGTCTCGAAGATTCTCATTGAAGTTTTTATAAATACGTACTTTCATCAGATTGGGAGGTTTCGCCAGTATAAGACTCTAAATCAAACATACTCAAATTCATTGACCATCTCAGTCTCGTCTAAAACTAGCAGATTCAACAAACTGCAATGACAGTTCAAGTTTATATTATTTGTAACGTAATTTTTATGAGTATTAAAAACTATTCAGAAATCTTAAAACTTTCCTTTCTCCGTATTTGAGTTAATTCTTAATTTAATTGTAAATACAAATACTCGCCTAAGCCTGATCCCTAATAGCCAGTTATTACATGAATATAACTTTCCAGAAGTAGTAATATTTGCCTCTCAAAAATTAGAAAGTAATAATCCGAACAACGGAAATTCCTAATCATTAGAGAAGTCAGCGCAGTATCTACGCATCGACACTGTTTGTTCACTTTCAGGTCTGCTAATATTATAAACTTTATTTACATAATTCGTGTTTCTTACAGAAACTGAATATGGAAGAAATGAAAAATGACAGAACTGATTTTAAATTAAGCGCTTAACCTTAGAAGATGAGAACCATTAAAAATATGAACTTTATAATGCATTAACCTTTAAAAATGTGAACTTATTGAATTTTTTAAAAAATTATCAATTTTTTTTCTTTTACCAGATCCTCATATGATTGGTGGAATGGATAGCGGACTTTCTAGAAGATCATCTTCACTTCATACAATCGTTCAGCAGCCTTGGTTTATAGCCGTCCTTGGCAGTTTCATATTTCTCTTGCTGTCCGTCTTCCTAGTGGCCGTGTTCTTTCGTAGGCGACTTGCCTGGAAGAAAGCTCTTGGAGTCCAAATTAATGGTAAAGCTCTTTTCATAATTAGCAAGTGTCTTTTTTTTAACATAATAATACACCTTTGAGGGAAAAATAGCAAGTAAATAATAAATATAAATAGTAATAAGTATTATTGTGTCTTGCCCAGAGCCGTGCCAAGATATTTTTTCACCTGAGGCAAAAAGGTAAATGCGCGCCCCTATATATATATATATATATATATATATATATAATTTATTTCCTAAACCGTATTGATTAATTGATTATATTATCTCCTAAGTTTAATTAAAGTAGAATTATTTTAAAAGTGTGCATCCATACTGGTAAGTTATATTTTGAAAGATGTTTTGAAGTAATTTGAAAGCAAAATGTTAATAATGTTTTAACGGGGACTGGAGTTAAATCATCACGAAGAATAATATTACAATTGTAAAAGTAAAAATTAAAACATGTAATTATTGTCATTGATCGGAAATTAGTTGACTTTTCAAGGGGAACAAACCAACTCCCGTTCAATGATCAATAATTGATAGAAATACGTAAATATGAAAGTGTTTCGTCTTTACTCGAGTTATAAATTAAAGCCAAACCGGCAATTCTAGTCAGGCCAAATATTTCCGCGAATAGTTGTTACTCAAAGAACTGATTCTCATGAAGCATTTTAGTCAATTCAATTTGGAGTAAAAATCAATTACTGTAGAGAAATCTTGTAAAACTCGAGTAATCGTCCCCGACACTATCATCTTTATGTATTTGAGTACTATATTATTTGTAGAAATTAAACATTGGAAATTGTCATTATGAAATCGAAATCAAAGTAAAGTTGAAATAAACATAGAAGATTATAAAAAAGATAAATAATGCAAACTTTGCAAAAACAAATCAAAGAGAACATAAAAATAATATAAAAATAATATAAAAATAAAATAGAAAATAATATAAATAAGATCAGTGAATGTACATGAAGATATAAAGGCCAGAAAGGTATTAAGTAACTTACATTCTTTCTAGTGGGGGAGTTGGCAGTGTGTTCTCTTCGTGTCTGACTCAGAACTGTAGGGTGTCCGAAAATTCTTAGCGGCAGTAGGGGCTTTGAATTATATCAGTCGGCAAGACTTGGGTGAAGAAATTTATGGTAGTGGGTGGGACTTGGAATTCTTGAGGGATGTATTTTGTGGAGTTCTTATCTGAGAGAGACCGTCTGTTAAGATTTTTTTAAAAATACTAGTGAATGGAAATTAATTAATTTCTGGCTAATTGTCGTGTCGCAATGATTAAGAATTTAAGAAAGGAAAAAGGCATTTTCGCTATCCAAGAGCTAGTAGACAGTCTAAAGGCAGGAAATAGGCCCATTTTTTTAGTAACAGTATAGTAACAGTATATGTCTGAAGACAATTAGCTTTTTACAATATATACAATTGAGTAATTACACTATATACAAATCTTTCAACTGACAGTCATCCAACTTATACCGCCTTCTCAGGTTTAGGAATAAATTATCATATCCCTATCAGTTAAATGATTTAGAGTGAGTATTTAACGCCTGCTCTTTTAAGGCAATGGTTGATAAATTGAAAGGGAATTAGATTATTTTTGAGAATTTTGATAAGGATCAAAATTTCGCGTTGTAAATCTATTGTATCTGTGCATATAGTTTTAATTCGTTGTATTTGATTAATTATAGTATTGTTAATTACTTTTTTGGATATGTTGGAGTTCCAATTTATTAATTTGTTAGTATTGAAATTGAAGTTTCTTGTTTTGCCAAAAAGTAAAATTTTTTTGTAGTTAATGATTTGAAGATCTAGAAAGTCTATGCTATTTTGTGAATTATTAGTTTTATTAAGTTTAAGACAATTCGGATAAATGTCGGAGTTTTCAATTTTACCAAAATTATTAATTGTAATAAGGTCATCAATAAATCTGTAGGTGTGTTTGTAGTAATTTAACTCTTGTGGTTGTAGATTTTTTTGGAAGTTAAATTCTTTGAAAAATAAAAAGATATTACAGATCGAGGTGCTGGAATGTAAGCCCATTGGCAATCCTCTGACTTGTTTAAAAAGTTGATTTTGAAACTTGATGTAGTTATGAAAAAGTGTGCATTTTAGGTAGGTTTTCCATTTGTCAAGAGTCATGATATTGAGTATATTAAGGAAAAGTTTTGGTAGATCAAGTAGACTGGTATAGATTTCTTCTAGAGGAAGTGAGGTATATAAGTTTTCAAAATCATAGCAGTTAATGTTTTGGATGTTAATGGTATGAATGGTATTAATGACAGGAGTGTTATTATGAATGATCCAGCAATAGTTATGATTAGTGTTACAATCATTGAAAATAAATTTACAGATTTTATTAAGTTGAATTGAAAAATAATAGTCTATATTTTTCTTGTAATTATTAGTTCCATTAGCTATAAATTTAAATTTTAATGGTGTTTTATGGAATTTGGGAATCGCATAAAGATTAGTAAATCTGTTGTAGTTTGCATTGAAAGTAATATTGAGTTTCTTATGAAAAGTTTTAATCCTGTTTATTATAGATGTTTCTGTAAGGTTGGCTGATTGATAAGTAGTTGCGTTGAGAAGTTCTTTATGAATAATCTCAGTGTAGAATTGTTTTCATATAATGCTAAAGTTATTAGTTGCTTTATCTATTTTTGTAATAGTAAAAAGCTGTTTTAATTTACTAATATCAGATGTAAGTTTTCTTCAACACATATCCACAGAAATCAGTCACCTCAAATTTAAAAGTACACTGAACTGGTCGCAACTTACATCTGATATTAGTAAATTAAAACAGCTTTTTACTATTACAAAAATAGATAAAGCAACTAATAACTTTAGCATTATATGAAAACAATTCTACACTGAGATTATTCATAAAGAACTTCTCAACGCAACTACTTATCAATCAGCCAACCTTATAGAAACATCTATAATAAACAGGATTAAAACTTTTCATAAGAAACTCAATATTACTTTCAATGCAAACTACAACAGATTTACTAATCTTTATGCGATTCCCAAATTCCATAAAACACCATTAAAATTTAGATTTATAGCTAATGGAACTAATAATTACAAGAAAAATATAGACTATTATTTTTCAATTCAACTTAATAAAATCTGTAAATTTATTTTCAATGATTGTAACACTAATCATAACTATTGCTGGATCATTCATAATAACACTCCTGTCATTAATACCATTCATACCATTAACATCCAAAACATTAACTGCTATGATTTTGAAAACTTATATACCTCACTTCCTCTAGAAGAAATCTATACCAGTCTACTTGATCTACCAAAACTTTTCCCTAATATACTCAATATCATGACTCTTGACAAATGGAAAACCTACCTAAAATGCACACTTTTTCATAACTACATCAAGTTTCAAAATCAACTTTTTAAACAAGTCAGAGGATTGCCAATGGGCTTACATTCCAGCACCTCGATCTGTAATATCTTTTTATTTGTCAAAGAATTTAACTTCCAAAAAAATCTACAACCACAAGAGTTAAATTACTACAAACACACCTACAGATTTATTGATGACCTTATTACAATTAATAATTTTGGTAAAATTGAAAACTCCGACATTTATCCGAATTGTCTTAAACTTAATAAAACTAATAATTCACAAAATAGCATAGACTTTCTAGATCTTCAAATCATTAACTACAAAAAAATTTTACTTTTTGGCAAAACAAGAAACTTCAATTTCAATACTAACAAATTAATAAATTGGAACTCCAACATATCCAAAAAAGTAATTAACAATACTATAATTAATCAAATACAACGAATTAAAACTATATGCACAGATACAATAGATTTACAACGCGAAATTTTGATCCTTATCAAAATTCTCAAAAATAATCTAATTCCCTTTCAATTTATCAACCATTGCCTTAAAAGAGCAGGCGTTAAATACTCACTCTAAATCATTTAACTGATAGGGATATGATAATTTATTCCTAAACCTGAGAAGGCGGTATAAGTTGGATGACTGTCAGTTGAAAGATTTGTATATAGTGTAATTACTCAATTGTATATATTGTAAAAAGCTAATTGTCTTCAGACATATACTGTTACTATACTGTTACTAAAAAAATGGGCCTATTTCCTGCCTTTAGACTGTCTACTAGCTCTTGGATAGCGAAAATGCCTTTTTCCTTTCTTAAATTCTTAATCATTGCGACACGACAATTAGCCAGAAATTAATTAATTTCCATTCACTAGTATTTTTAAAAAAATCTTAACAGACGGTCTCTCTCAGATAAGAACTCCACAAAATACATCCCTCAAGAATTCCAAGTCCCACCCACTACCATAAATTTCTTCACCCAAGTCTTGCCGACTGATATAATTCAAAGCCCCTACTGCCGCTAAGAATTTTCGGACACCCTACAGTTCTGAGTCAGACACGAAGAGAACACACTGCCAACTCCCCCACTAGAAAGAATGTAAGTTACTTAATACCTTTCTGGCCTTTATATCTTCATGTACATTCACTGATCTTATTTATATTATTTTCTATTTTATTTTTATATTATTTTTATATTATTTTTATGTTCTCTTTGATTTGTTTTTGCAAAGTTTGCATTATTTATCTTTTTTATAATCTTCTATGTTTATTTCAACTTTACTTTGATTTCGATTTCATAATGACAATTTCCAATGTTTAATTTCTACAAATAATATAGTACTCAAATACATAAAGATGATAGTGTCGGGGACGATTACTCGAGTTTTACAAGATTTCTCTACAGTAATTGATTTTTACTCCAAATTGAATTGACTAAAATGCTTCATGAGAATCAGTTCTTTGAGTAACAACTATTCGCGGAAATATTTGGCCTGACTAGAATTGCCGGTTTGGCTTTAATTTATAACTCGAGTAAAGACGAAACACTTTCATATTTACGTATTTCTATCAATTATTGATCATTGAACGGGAGTTGGTTTGTTCCCCTTGAAAAGTCAACTAATTTCCGATCAATGACAATAATTACATGTTTTAATTTTTACTTTTACAATTGTAATATTATTCTTCGTGATGATTTAACTCCAGTCCCCGTTAAAACATTATTAACATTTTGCTTTCAAATTACTTCAAAACATCTTTCAAAATATAACTTACCAGTATGGATGCACACTTTTAAAATAATTCTACTTTAATTAAACTTAGGAGATAATATAATCAATTAATCAATACGGTTTAGGAAATAAATTATTATTAACTAACTTTGCAGCAATTGCGCAAGTAATAATAACTTGTATTCGCACTAAATGGATTTAAGTTCATACAACATTTGATATATATATATATATATATATATATCAAAATAGCTATATTTACATTAAAGAAAAGTAATTAATAATGCATTAAATCAAAATATCATAATCCTTAAAGTATTTTTAATCGTAGCTTTATAAATTCAGAAAAATAATATAGCCAATTTTATAACTTTTAAATGAAAATGTTAAAAATCCTTTTTTGATAAATAAGAAATAACATCGAAATGCACATTGCATTAATTTCCAGGTTTTCTTGAAATTCTTCCTGTTGTTTTAATAATTTCAGTTTACCGAAGCTTATAATCCTATAATAATAGCTGACAATTTTAAAAACATAATTAAGTAATTTTCGAATTCGCATAGCCAATTTGGCGCTCCTTCTAATGATTCACCTAAGGGGTGTCTTCCTTTTTCCGCATTCCTGTTTCCGCGGTTTTATAAAAACACTTCTCTTTCCGCGAAATCATCAATCTTCATTAAACCCCCTCACAAAGGGGTTACATAGTAGGCGCCGAGTGGGGCTTGGTCTCTACCGAAACGTAGGAAGGCAAAAAATTTTTAGATTTAAAAAGGAGAATTTTTAAAAGAAATGATTGAAAAATATTTACGATCTCAGATCTTTGCATGAATGAAGCTGATACTGTATTTAAAAGGAGAGAAATTGATGTTCAAAATCCGCAATGGTTTTGGCAATGAACTAAATGATTGTTTTCTAAAGTAAAAAACAATATTCTTTCAAAATTCTGCATAAAGGTGAGTTATAATAAAATCTTTCAGAGTCAATATTCGTTATAAACCGACATTCTTTCTTCTAAAACGACGACTTCTTTGGTCTTGATTGCGCTTTTCCAGCTTTTAATTCTTTCAATTATGCAAATCCAATTAACTAAATTTTCCTTATTTTTATTCCGAATTCGATACTGATAACCTTTATGAACGGTTAAAGATTTTTTTTTTCCTTTTAGTTTCAACAATGTCTAAAACATCCATATTGATTAAAATAAGATGTGGAAATAACAGCTAATACTGTAGCAGAATTACAAGTAGAATGAAGCTAAAGATTTCGAGAGGAGCCTTAACTCAGACACGTTTTCAGTGTAACGAAGACTAACGTATTCACAAAGAAACTACCCAGATTTTCTTACGACCCATCTTGATATCTCTTGATGAGCTGTGGGAGGAGGACTGTACTGTTGGATTTCGCGGGAACAGGAATAATTTTGAAAAACGCGGAAAAAGGAATCGCGGAAACAGAACTAATTCACCTTGTCCCGGCTCTGGTCTTTCCAGTTCTTATATATATGAGCTAATCGCATGTAGATGAGAGGTGAGATGCTGAAAATTTATTTTAATGATTAAAATATGTGCTCTTTCTTTTTCAGTTCCCATTCATAAAACGGATGGTATCAGGTATGTATGAAATTTTGTAATCTGAAAGGTTAAATTTTAGATAAGAAAATGTGTATATTGCTCGCATTTTTCATTTTTTCATCCTTTCCACACACCATTTTATCCTAGATTAAAAATGTTTACATTTGGGAGTCTCTTTTGAGGCGTCTTGTTTTAAGATGTTGGAATGGGACAAAAAAATTTTTATGTCAAACACGCTATTTTTTCATTTATAATATGATTTATGTATAAAGGAATAATTTATATTTAAAATAATTTATACTTTGTAACAGTGGCGGCTCGTGGCTAAAATTAGTGGGGGTGCTGTTCCAAAATAATTTAACCTTTGTTTTAAAATTGTCTAAAAGGAAACAAACATGTATAAAGCGAAAATTTATTTTGAAACTTCATGAAATCTTACAAGAAAAAAAAAAAAAAATTAAACATTTCTTAATGACTTTAACCAAAATTGTTACAGCTCAATCTTTGTCTAATCATTTAAAAATGAAATATATTCTTCTTGTTTTAATTTGAACGAAAAAATCAATAATTTTCTCTTTGATCTCTGGATGACAACTGAGGAAATTTTTGTTTATTGAAAGCAATGCAAGCGCGTTTAGTCTTTTCGAATTCCTAGTGCTTCTTAGAAAAGTTTTCATTCTTTGAAAATCAGCGTTCTGCCTCTGATGGGAACTCTCAAGAGAATTTTTATCAGTTTCGTAATTTCACTAAGAACATCATCTAGATTATTTTCGAAGATAAAGTTCAGTAGCTAAATTAATTTGCAGTATTCATGGATATCAGACCTACAATAGAATACTTTTAGTTCAGTTTCAAGCTTTTCTTTGTCAATCATTGGATATGCTTCAGTGATCAGTACTATTTCTTCTGTAGAATATTCATTCCTAAAACTAGCGAAGCATTTCATGTTTAACAATTTAGCACCTGCTAAGTGTTTAGTGGAAGAATATCTGTGCATTATTTCAATACATAGTATAAAGTCACATATTTCCTTAGCTTCTGCCATCAGTGTCTGAAACATTCTCGCAGTACTTTGAGTTTCTTTATTCTAAAATAGCAGTTTTGAAATTTGTTACATATTCGTTAACTTTAAACACACTAATTTATCTGGATTGCATTTAGTTGAATATTATTTCAACATGAAGCATCTGATAAAAAAGCTCTAACCAAAACTTGAAATTATCATCATTTAGATATTTTAAAATCCTGTTGCTTTTGCAATAGGAACAGTTGTTTCGTTTCTTGTTGTTGTTCTGCATTTGATATTAATTGAATTTCAGTAAAGCAATTTTTTAAAGGTTTGCAAATTTTTATGTACTCTGTTTATGGTCCGTATGATGAAGTTTCACCTTATGGAGGAATACCACACGCGCGGAGTAAAAAGAAATCACGTTTCCAACAACATGCCAGAATTTCGGCACTACAAGAGCGACAGTGCTTCTCTCTCTGTCCGGCTCGCGTGCTGCTTTTTGTGTGCGCATGCGCAGAACAGCCAAACACCACGTCGCTGGAACTGTGAAGCGCGCAGTTCCGAACAAAGACTCGTACTTTTTTTACAAAGTGGGGGATGGCTACTGACATTAAACTTAATGATTATGTATTGTAAAAGTATAAAGAAAGAATTAAAGAGTAAAGGGCACACTACATTTAAATATCAAATATAATAATAAGTAGGAATAGGGGGTGTTGCAGTTCCACAGTGCTTATTACGAGCCGCCACTGCTTTGTAAATACATATTTTTCTTTTCACTTGAAACTTTTAAATGCATATACTTTATATGCATTTAAACATTGTAATGCCTTTAAACATTGCATTTAAACATACGCATTTAAACATTGTAATGCATATAAAGTACTATATGGATTACTGCAAGCAAAATAGTATTTTTGTACGTATAATTAAAATAGAAAATATGGCCCCTTACTAAGCTACTTTTATTAAGGAACGCGATATAGTTTTATAATGGGTAAAACTCTAAAATAGGAAATTAATTTAATGAATATCAATAAACGCGGAACAATTCTACTAATTAAGGATATTTTTCTAGTTCAACTTATTACGGTTCTCGTTAAAAATCTTTATGTTTTTATTTCTCTTCTGTTCTAAAAGAAATCCAGTGTAAGGTTTCAATGCTAAAAATTTCCAATTAATGTAAGTATACAATTTCAATAGATGCTTTTGTTTTACTTCAGAGGCGTGAACTCTTGCGAAACGTTGTGGATCAATCAAACTCTCAACTCCTCGCACGCAAGCAAAGCAAACAGCTTGAGTGAATCGAAGTTGCTAGAAAAACCAGATTCTTCAATGGAGCATAACTATTACAGGTAATCAGTGCTGGACTTATCTGTATGTATCAATAGGAATGCGCATCTTCGCCCACGTACTGTTGCTAGCGCGCGTTTTATCAACGAGCTTTGCTTCGTCGATGTTTCTTTCTTAATGACAGGATTTCGAATTTTAACTAAGTACTCATTTTATTAAAAATAATTTCATGCGTAGATTTTTCCACAATATATATATATATTATAACAATAAATCACTTTTAATCATAAAGTAAGCTAATAAAATACATTAAGCTAATGGAAGTTAAGATTAAACGCCTTTAAAAATTGGATAACCGAAATCCGTAGCAGAATTCCGTGCGAAATTACTTAAGATGTTAAATGGCGATGTTCTCAAAATATCTAAAGACATACTCGTATTTCTCGTTGCATCGAAAATTAAACAGGATATCTTCAGGATGTTAAATTACTAAATTAGCTCCTTAATTAGGTAATTAGTTCCTTAGAGCATCTGAGAATCAGCTTCTTCTGAATATCCTCAGAACATTCCGCGACATTGCTACTGAACTAGGATACACTAGGGAAGTAGTGTAAGTTTATATCGAAACTGCTAAGCACAAAATTGTCAAAGTGAAATCAAGTCTTAAAATCTGAAACAATAGGTATAGATATCATAAGTATACAATAGCTCATTGGTCTCAAACAGGCGGCATCCAAAAAATTTTATTTTAGCTATGTATTTGTTTTAATAAAGTGCTTATAGATTTTGGTATAGGATAAGTTAATAGGCAAGGGATCGTAAAACAATGTTTATTAAAAAAAATCGGAAAGCACTAGCAAACATTTCAACAGTCATTACATTCCAATTGAGTTTCGAAGCTAGCGCTGGCGCACAGAGACAAGTACATGCGTAAAACAGGTATATAACAACGTTATGAGAGGCCCGAAGAAAACGTTAAGGAGTAAATATGAACATAAAACATTTTATGTCAGGAAATGGCAAATTAAAATCTAAAACTAAACAACATTAGAGACATATCGTTTGTGTTTATATGCGCGATTGCTATTGAATGAAAAAGAAATAGAAGGAATCGTTTTAGAATGTCTGTTAAACGAAAAAATTGTAGACTTTATATGCTTGCATACCAGGCCACATCGCTGGGCTAATGTGGGACGCCAATACAATCAAACAATCAAAAAATTTATTCGCCAGCCGACATTTATGTTCTGTTGTGTGCGTTTCTTTTTCTTTTTCTTTTTTTTTTTTTTTTTTTTTTTTTATGAGTTGGTACTTTTACTCTTCTTGAGTCAGTCACTAGTTGGTAAGAAATTATCAAGTACGACTTCTACAACCGTACTCTGTGCTTGTCGGTAGATCTAGGTTACATCAATAAACAGTCATTTGAAACTGTGCAAAACATTTGAGTGTAGTTTTCGTGTGAAAATTCCTTTTGTCGAATTCAAGCTGTAAGTTTACGACAGTGTTGGCACACAGATACATTACATACAGCCTGATATTTTCGTACAAGGTGTTACTGATGAATATGAAATGCTTGAGGAATTACTAGAAATAATACTTTTAAAAAAAGGGAAAAACAGTTGCACAAAGTATTTTTTCTGAAATAAAATTTTGCAATAGGTAAAATAAATTAAGTTTGGATAAAATGGTTGGATTTTCAAGCGATGGTGCAGCTGCTATGGTTGGTAAAAAACTGAGGAGCGGTAAAATAGAGAAATACAGTGAAAGAAGAAAAATTTTTAGAACACTCTTGGCACCATACATTCCTCCATTCATCAAGAAGCACCCTGTGCCAGAAGCGCTGTAGACTTCACGTTATCATGATAACGTGCAGCACTTATCAAGGGTCTTCCTTCACTTCTGTATGTATTGTCAAACTTGGAATAGCAACAACAACCTTAAGATAATACATTCTTTCGCGTATGATTATCAGAGTTTTAGAAATTTTCCATTACTCTATCATGATAAGTGGATGATGCTTTTAAGATTCTCCTCATGCATATATGTAATATCGAGGTTCAGAATAACAACATTAGGACACTATAACTCTTTCCCACTATCCTATCATGATTATTTTTACACATATGACGCCGGAAAGACTGGCTTCACAAACAAGACATGACAAGAATGTATTACGATAAGTGTTGATGAAATCATTTCGTTAATGTATGTTTTAGATAATTTTTGCTATTTAAGAATGCTACGTATTTCTATATCATTCAGAATTGTCGTTAGATTCAGAAGCGAATATGAGGAATATATGTGATACAGAGTTAAATGTGGAATTATACGAAGAATTTTATTCACGAAATGAAGCTGATATTTTGCTAGATGAACTATCAAATTATGATTTTAAAAATATTAGTTTTGAAATTAATGGGACTCAGTATGTTCCACGAAGAAAAGTACTCGGTTTTGGTGATGAAGGACTTAGTTACGAACTCTCTGGAACGAGCATTTGTGCAGAACCATGGACTCAAACTCTTCTAAATGTAAAAGATTATGTTGAAACGATAACTGGCAAAAAATATAATTTTGCTTTATTGAACTATTATCCTGACGGAGTGGCGAAAATTTCAACGCATAAAGACAATGAAACTTGTCTCGAACCTGAAAGTGATATACCTATCATCAGTTTAGGTGCAAAACGTGAAATGGTATTTACCAGGCGAAATTTCACATCTCGAAGCGTGGACTTAACTCATGGAACTCTCCTTGTAATGAAACCCCCAACGAATCAATTTTGGATGCACGGAATACCCTCTCAACCTGACGTTAAAGATCCTAGAATTAGTATCACATTCCGAAACATAAAAATTTCGAAAATTAAAAAACGACGCTTGGAAGATAATGAGGATGAACTTCCAGAGGATGACTGGTTTGCCCACTATATGAAGTCTGTTCCTGAAAATATCTTCATGCCGAATAATCGAGAACAGAAAAAAGAAAGTTCGAAGTTGATTGCACAGTGGACTCTTGGTTGGGGATATTTTGTGTCCGTAAATCAGTTTGAAAACAGAATGAACATTCATCTACGTGAATGTGTGGAACAAAGTAAAATATTATACCCTACTACACGCGGTGTTGTTATAACTCCTGCAACATGGCAAGAATTTTCCTCAAAAATATATGAATTTAATCTTGTCTATACGACTGCCAGCATCATTTGCAATAATAAGTTGGTAGCTTTCAACAAAGAAGGTGAGTGTATTTTTCAACAAGTTTTTAAACAAGATGAAAATTCTTTTAAACTAAAACCTACATACCTAAAAGTAAACTGTGATATTTAAAAAAAAATTGAAAGAAATTATTCCTGATGTATCTAATACTTTATATAAAAGTATTTTTGAAATCATTTTACCGTTGCAAATCAAATGTAAAAACAATTGTTCGGATATGGTAAGTGATGATGATGAACTTTTTAAAGAACTCATAAACTCTATCAAAACTGAATTAAATTCAGTGATTAAAAAACTATTTAAATGCGAAGGTTGTATTGTAAATCATCCTTCACAAACAAGACATGATTGCATTATAATAAGTGTTGAGGATAGAATTAAATATATTGGGGAAGATATATTTTTATGTATTAATTTTAAAAATATAAGAGATTCTTTAAGGCAGAAAAAAATGTTTCATTTATTTTGTAATAAGTTTTTTGAATCGAAATGTTATGAAGATTATAAAAATGCACTAATATAAGTACAGCTATTCTATTTAAATTTCTGTCTTTGGTTGATGTTATGAGTATTTTTTTTCTCCTTATGTTTTTTTTTAATTGAAATATATTGAAATTTTAGTTTTAATTTTAAAGCAAACATGTATATCAAATATCAGTAAATGGATATTGTTGTTAATTTGATATTAACTAATGAAAGAAAATTCTAAGTATATTTTATGTATAATACAGAAACTTGTTCTTTGGAAATAAATAAATGTATTTAAATAGAAAAGCTTCTTGGTGAAATGAATGTATTTTTATTTTTTATAACAATTTTTTAAGTATTGTATGTTTACAGTGCAGTATATGCTTCAAGTAATTCACTCGTGTTGAAAATTTAAGAGTTTATGAAGCGATTATTCGCTGAACTTATGTGATATATTTGTAAGGTTTCTTGAATACGAGTAATCTGAAGAGATATTTGTCATGAAAGAAACATCATATGTAGTGTATGTCCTAAGAAATTTAAGTTTGTAGTTTGAAAAGTCGCGAAGCTTCTCGTCTTAGAATTTTGTAGTGAATAATCACAAGTTCTTTTCATGTAAAAAGGATATGAAAACTTATAAAGTTACTTTTAAGAGTAAATCGTGATAAAAAATATTTAGTGAGCATAAGAATTTAAAACAATATGAATCTTTACATCGTATTGAATGTTCGGACATTTTTTCAAGTAAAACAGAATTTGAAGAAAATCTCACGAACCTTTTTTTTTTTTTTTTTTTTTTTAATTTTGCCGGTGTCAAAAGAAACAGAAATATCCTGATGATGATGTTTTGAAACAGCATGATACTTCTCTTCTTATAAATTGCATTCATTGTTTACAAGTGTTTAAAAGAAAAAGTGATCTCTTACACCACATTCGAATGCGACATGATTTGATGTGAATCTTATAAAAACGAAGAAACGTTGACATCGTTAATACATGCAAGTCTTCTAAAATCGCAAGTCTTAATAGTATGTTCGCAATTGAATCGATTTGCTAGAACATAGAAAATGATCATGTCTTAGATGTACTTCTTGAATATATAAAATTGTAGTTAGTAGGGAAAAAAATGAGTTATGATGTAGTTTTACACTGAGTTATGATATCGGTGTTTGAAATGGTAATCAATAGTTACATTTAAAATGTGTCGTGAGTGTGAAAATGCAGAAATAAAAGAGCTTTGGCGAATTTAATAAACGCGGTTCAATGTGGTTGATGGAAAAATTTGTTCCATGTGAATTAAATAGTGTAAGATATGAACCTCTTTCTCTCAATAGTTAATTATTCAATTGTAAGACAATTAAACTTTAAATATATATGCATATAGTACATGTAATGATTAATATTACATTGATTAATGTAAATAACTGATGATATGTGTATTAACATAGTGAATGTTCGCTTTTATGAAGTTCTAAGCATTACTTTAAATACCATTCATAAAACTTTTATCTCATATATACAAACATGACAATATCTATTGAGTTTTCGTTTATTCTTTGGAATGTATGAAAGTTTAAATATTTTTTTTTTTAATTTAATGTAGATTGGAGTAAAATATCTGTATCTTTCTTCATTTCAATCGGTAATATCTGTATGCTGGTAAAGGTACATATGTTCGTAAGAATTATACTGTGTCACATTTTTGACAATCTTCTTTCATTCATATTAGCTAATAAGAGAATTATTGAAGTTAGTAAAGTAATGAAAATCAACGTTATTGAAAGAAAACTCTAAAAGCATTTACATTTCCAGAAATATATCAAAGTTCCTTTTCTTAAAATCAGCAGGTGTATCGTAGTTTTTATTTCTATTTCATTAAAAGCTGAACTTGTAAAATAAAAATTTTCTATTAGTGTAAGGTAAACAAAAAGAAAATCAAGAGACAATCCGTATCATGAATGAAATTCAAGTCTTACATCGGATTAAAAAGAAATATTCTGAATCTAAATGTTTATGCCTATTTAGCACAAAATGCGTTTATTTGTGTTATAAATTTAACTAAAACCATTCTTATAACAGTATGTTGCCTTTAAACTGGGTAAAAGTGTTAAGTATATTTTCTGATGGTATTGATATACTTGTCGAAGAAGTTCTAGAAACCTCAAATGTCGAAAGAGCATATGATAAGAATCTCCTTTCCTATCGCTACATCAGTTACAGGTTAAGGGGTGGCTTGAATGGATAAAGGAAATGTTTGTGCAAAAATATAGTAGTTCTATTTTGAAATGAGAAATAATTCGCTTTTTGTCAATTAAGGAAACTTGTGGTATTATTAAACAGAATGTCAGTGAAAGACATTGCGTTTGCATAGTGAATTATGAAGGTACTGAAAGGTAGTAAAGAAGGTGAATGAAAGAATTAATTTGAACAAATAAGGTAAGGCTATCATTAAAAGAAAAAACTGTTTAAAAGATGTATGTTAGAATTAAAAGTAAGATGTTAAAATTTAAAAAGATGTAACAGAGTAAAACCAAAGAATACTGGTAATTCCTATCTGGAAAACAGTAATTTGAGTACGATATTGAAAAAGTTGGTTTTAAGAATTTCTTTATGCATGTGATGCAAAACAATTGCTAGTTTATCATGAGTGCTGACATAGATGCAATTAGTGCAGGAAAAATAGTAAAATTAGTATAGTTAGTGTCTCTAAAACATGAAAAAATAATAGTGTGAGCAGTGTAAATTCATTTGAAGTACTGAAATATGACATAGACTAAATATCAGAAAATGTAAGAAATATTTTGGTATGTGTGGATGAAACACTGAACGTGGTTGTAAAATTAGAAATGAAAATTATCAACACACTTAAAGGTAATCGGGATTTAAAACTAAATATGATGTTAGAAACTTTGAAGACCATAAAACTATATGAGAAAGAAATACATTTAGATATAAATGGTATTAAACTGTAAAGTTGTGAATGGAAATTTCTGAGTAAAACCTGTAGATGATCTATTATGATCGAGGAATAAAACAAGTATTATAAAAATTGTAAGGAAATATTTGAATATGGAGTAAATGAAAACAATCCATATCGTTAAAATGAATAAAAAGGGATAAAATGTTGGAATTACGAGTGATGAGACAGAAATAAAAATATTATAATAAATAAGTTAAGCTAGAATTAAGAAATATAAACACAGAAGGGAAATCATGAACGTAAGAAAAGCAATTAACAGTTATAGACTTAAGTTTTTTTTAAAAAATATTTGGTAATGTAAGGAAGATATTGTTAAACACGTGAAAGAAATTAGAAATTCTGTAGAAAATTTAGTAAAAGAACTAAGATCATGAAAAATAAACGTTTCTTTTTAAATACAATTTCATACCACTAAGTTAAAGTGTGTATAGAATACTAGAATGGTTTAAAAAAAGTAAATGAAATTAAAATTCAGAATATATTGAACATTATAACGTTAAAAAAAGTGTGAAATTGCATCTAAAATTAAGTAATGTAACAAATAAACAACACGTGCGGGAACGTTTGTGAAATATAACGTATAAGTTAAAAATCAGGTATTCTGAAATTTATGAAAGGTATGAAAAAAAATAGTATGTGGAAATTAAATAAAATATTACAAATAAATTAGAAACGTTAAGTATTAAAAAAATATGACAGTAAATGAATATGTTATTATGAAACAGAAAACCTGAGAAATAAGTTAAAGTTTCATGAAAAACTAGAAAGGATAAAAGTATCAGAATAAATTGATGAGTCGATTCAAATTCCATTTTCTTAAATAGGCTTTTTTACCTGAATCTGAATGTATCACATCAGCTTAGTGGTTAAAATCTTCAAACTACTGAACTGGTGAGATATTTTGTTTGAGAGTTCAATTCTATATTTTGAATAATAGAATATTTTTTTTTTTAAAAAAAAGAAACTTCTAAAATAGATTATTTTCTTTTTTCGTCCCTAGAGGACGCCATAAGCAATTCCTAAATAAATTATTTTCTTTTTTCGTCCCTAGAGGACGCCATGACTCCGTTGCCAATTAAAAAAACTAACTTTAAATTAAAAGCAGGAGGTCTACAACTCAACCAGCAATCTAAAAACAACTCAACTCCACTCGAAACCACGCCTCCTAGTGTGATGACGTTGCCTTTGGCCCCGCCCTCTGTGATGTCATTGACCACGCCCACACCGCACACCGCGTGTGGCAGAACCCGTATTTTCTATCTACTATCGAGAATAAGTTCTATTGCTTGCAGAAATCATAAGTGTTTGCTTTCACGCTTCTCGTAATTAATTTACATCTATTCGTTGTCCTACGTTGACAACACGCTTTGGATTTGTCGTTCATAGTATTCGGCCGCTAGAATGTAGCTTTACTTGTAACTGTTTTAATACTTATTTTTAACTAAACTATGTTTTCAGATTATTATTAGTTGTTTATGGATGAATATTTAATTATTAATTAACTTGATTTGCATACACTGGGAATAATTGAATTTATTTAATTTATTTCAAAACAAAACTTCTCAATCAACTTCGTGCCATTTGATTAACGGCCAGTAAACAATGAGTGAATATATGGAAATGATTTATTATAACGACGTGAGGTGGTTAAGTTTCCTCGACTTAACCACCAGACATTTAAATAGACCATTGCGAATTCGATTTAATTACTATCTTAGATTCAGATTAGCGATCCTTAGTGAAATCCATAGCGAATTATTCGATTTAATCAGCCATTTAAATATTCTCAATAGAGACCTGTAAGGAAAGGATAAACTTATCACTGGCATGCATGCTTCTATTAAAGCTTTTAAATTGAAATTGCAAATACGGTAAATACAACTTAAACTAAAAACTTTCGTTCATTTGCTATGTCTTAAATTTCGTTCTATTATTCCAAATAAAAATTCTCAAGAACATACAAGAAAAATAACATTATCACGGCAAGAATTTGTGAAGGCAGGTTAAAGGAATTTAAAGATTTGAGAGTCTAATTTTAAATTATTTTCCTTAAAAGTTAGAAGTGAATGGGAATAACGTATCAAAAAATTTATAAATGGATCTAATTAATTTACAGTATGATATAAATGATATAAATCTTCTTCAAAGATTTGAAGATACATATCTAATTACTTTTATTCACACTTGTCAAAAGATAAATATCCTCAATAACGAATTTTTACAATGAGAATAATCGCTTTGTTTGGAAGTGCATTTATATGTGAACAGCGCTCTTTTCGCGTTTGAAAATTAACAAATCTAACAAAAGTGTCCGATTGACCGATAAGCAGTTACAATCCGTGTGAAGATAGTTTCCAGTAATTTTTCTCCAAGCCTACAAACGTTATCAAACTCGAAACGGTATCATATATTTTAAGTTAAAAATAAGTTATCTAGTGGTTAATTTAACACAAATGTCAGTCCAAAAAATTATTATTTGGTTGCTAGTATATTTGAGTTACGAAATGTAACCAACAGAAATTTGTTACAATTAGAAAATAAGCACATAATTTTTTTCCTTTGCATTATTATTATTGTTTATATAAATTTTGGCATTTAGTAAGTGAAATTTGAAAATAAGTTAAAATTTGTGGTTAATTTAGCACAAATGTCAGTCCTAAAAATTATTATTTGGTTGCTAGTATATTTGAGTTACGAAATGTAACCAACAGAAATTTGTTACAATTAGAAAATAAGCACATAATTTTTTTCCTTTGCATTATTATTATTGTTTACGTAAATTTTGGTATTTAGTAAGTGAAATTTGAAAATAAGTTAAAATTTAGTCAGTAATTTGAAATTTATTCGAAATTTTGTTAAAAATTTCTCCCCGCCAGCTGCTTCAGATCGTGCATGCAAACCGCTAGCTTCTTTCAGATCCTAAATGCGGCCCGCTTGCAATATAGTTTGAGGCTACTGCAATAGGATTTCTCAAACAGTATAGATCTTGAAGAATTGGCTATTACTTTAGAGCAGTGATCGTAAATCCATCGATAGTGAGTTCGCAGCATCATTTACGATTGCTTTTCTTTTAAACCAAAAGGGCTATTAGTCTCGAAACAGCATTTTGTGTCGAATCACTTTAAATGTCCGAATCACTTTTCAAATTGTTGCTACCAAATATTATCGCCTTGTATTATTATATTTAAAGAAACTAAATAATGAAGAATTTACATGAATGTATGTATTTTTCCTGCATTCTGAAAAAACAACGTCTAGACAACTAAAGTCATCAAATTTTGAATAACATATAGTCTTCCACCTAAAGATAAACACCTGGAAGCCCTAATTTGGAATTAGTTTTATTGTGTATTTCATACTTTGAAAATATTTAACGAGTTTTTGATTAAGAAACTCAACAATTTCAAAGCGACCAGTGGCAACACTATAGGAGTAAAACACTTTTATCTCCAGCTCATGAGACTGTCTATTGGAAATTCTAAAGATATGCTGTTTTAAAATATATTTAGCACAACGTAGAGCTAACCCAAATACTCTTGAAACATCTGTGTTCTGTAAATGAAAAAAACGCCCGTTTGAGCATAATATAAAATCTGAAAATTTTCAGTCCTCAATATTCAATCCTTAATATTTTTTTAATTGTGGGGTTTTTTTTTTCGTTCAGACTTATTTTGCTTTTTTTAAAGTTACAATAGTATTGAAAAGTTTTGTCATATGGGTGAGTAATCGTAAAATATGAAATAATATTAAGAATCAATTTATTTCAAGATGCATCTGATTATAAATTGAATTAATAAAATGCCATTTAAATTTTTTCCTGAAAAGGGTGGCTTTCTGAAAAATCTGTATGGTTGTTTCTTTTAATAAAAGAGTACAAAAGATGGAGTCAATATGTGCTTCGAAAGAAAAGCATTTTTTTCTATTTATTTACGTGCGTCTTCGTTTACAGCATAAGGATAATTAAAATTAACTACAAAGGTATACTTACAAATCAGCATTTTTACAACTGTGTTTGAATGGATTAATAAAGTATTCACAACACATCGAAAAACTGTTGAAATTCTAGAAAATATTAACTCTTAAAATGATAAAAATATTTTGAATCGTAAGCAGCTGCTTACCAATTAAATTAAAATTTCGAAGTAAATCGTATGTTTACTTAGCTTTGCTATAGAAATCGTTTTCAATATTTTCCTTATCTTTCGATCAATGAAAATGTTTAGAACATAAAATATAAAAAGAAATTTTGTAATAAGGAAAATTTTTCGAAACATGTAATGCTGTTAAATTTTGGAAAGAATCAAAATCATTTATTAATTAGATCCATTTATAAAATTTTGGAAAGAATAAAAATCATATAATACTTTAAATTAAGAAGTCCCTACTGACATATAACCTAATTATACGAAATTAATATTTTATTCGTAAGTAATAGTTTACATTATCTAACTATAATAAATAGATGTTCAAATTAAACTGAAAATTCGCTGTTAAGAAGGAACTTTGTATGAATTTCACTCTAGAACAATGTGTAATAAAATGACTCTTTCAACTGAAAAGAAAATTCTACAGATTTTTTTCCTGAGAATACCGACCCAATTCAGAAATAATAATTTTCCCTAAATCTCTAAATTAAACGATGAAGAAGATCCCAAATTAAAATTTGCAATGTGGGATCTTCTTCATCGTTTGAGTTAATATTCACCTCCTTCTAACTAAGATAGTTAGGACTATTATCAGGGCAAAGTTATAAGGGGGTGAATCCTAAATTTTATCGAATTTAAACCTTAAAATATTCTTTCATCTTTTAGCTAGCAAAATGTTTGAAATTTTTCGATTCCTTCATTTAAAAATAAGAAGAAGAATAAAAATCATTTTACTTGGAAGTTTTTAACGAAGGCAAAATTTACATCCACGTTCGTAATACATCCTCAGTCCTAACTTTGAAGCTTTAAACAGTAACCTGATTCAAGTTCTAATTTAATATAGCATTAGCTAACTTTAGGTTTTTCTGAAAGTGAAAACTGCAAAGAATCGAAAATTATGAAGGCTGGAATTACATCATTAGAGCCGTCTATAAATAGTTAAATAACCCTAAATAAAGGCAAAAGACACCAGACAGATGGAAAAGCCAGAATAAACTAATGTAAGGAGCAATAGGCGTGTCTTCTAAAGAAATTCACAGACAGTGTTTGCCGATAATGAGGCTTTAAATAACCAAGCACCTAAAGAGCAAAAATAAATAAAAATTACAATAGGTAACTAGTTACCTAAACTTTTCTATGAAATTAAAGTAATATTTTGGATTTTTCATATGAATTAAGAATTCGCAAATGCATTAAATTAATTAATTAATTTTATGAAGACTCGCTTCAAATAATTGCGAGATCAGAATTATATTTTGCAGAGTGCTGGCTGAATTATCAGCAGAATTAATGAGAAAAACATTATTTTGTTTTCACTGAAAGATATATTCCTAACATGTAGTGATGCTTTAAAAATATCGACGCACTTCAAAAATATTAATCATCTCTAAATCTTTAATTAAAACGACAAGGCAGATAACGCATTAAAAATGTAAGGTTAAGACAAAGGCAAAAGTAGAAAGGGGGTGAATGCTAAATTTTACCGAATTTAAATCTTAAAAAAATATTCGCATCTTTTGGGTATTCGAATACTCGAAACCTTTCGATTTCTTCATGTAAAAATAATAAGAATAAAAAAAAACATTTTATTTAAAAGTTTTTGATGAAGGCAAAATTAGAAATCTGCATTTAATGGAAAACGAATTTAAGAACACATTCACCCATAATTTAAAAGAAGTTTAAATGAAATTTAGTAAATGAAATATGTAATTAAAATTTATAAAGCTCCTTTTCTCAATATAATTTGAGGAAAAAAAGCTTAAATAATAGTTCCAGTTTTTATACCTTTACTCCGAATCTTTTTAATCAAAGCAAGGGCAGGAGGGAGGTGTAATTCATGAGTTAAAAAAAATCAGAATTTAACATGAAAAGCTAAACACTTTCTAGGAAATTAAGAATGTGTCAGTCAAGATCACCACAGGGTAATATTCATAAACCAGTTCGATTAAAATTCAATAATTGCTTTTTTTAACGTTTTCTTTAGCTATCATAACTTTATTCTTTCCGAAGTTCCGAGTATAAACACTCAGGGATATTTTATATTAGGAATCGAAATATAAGAATAACGAATAATAACGCGAATGTCTGAGTTTTGAAATCGCGAATCCTTTTCGAGGTTCACGAGAATCTAGACTTTGAATGTTTTATCGCTGATTAAAAGATAAAAATAACCCTTTTCCTTTCCAGATTAAAATTTCATTTAGAGTCTGTTTGTTGTGAAACCAATCATCTTATGTAAAATCACAAACGGAATACTTTTGAAAACATTATTTGGGATTCAAGGTAAATTCTTCATGAAATTCACTTCTATCATACAGATTTTAGCAATAAATTATGTAACTTCTTAGTTCCATTTTTAATTGAAAATCAGAAATTTTTCAGATTTTCCTTTCAAAAATAATAATTTTCACACTTCGTATTAGAAATATGAATTAAAATTTTAAAATGTCAAAACAAAAATTAAGTTTACGAAGAATAGTCCAATTTATATGCCATGAAAGAATATATATGTTTTTATAATGATTGATTCCGTTTATTTATTCAAAAAAACATACACAACAAATATATTCTTAAAATCTTCACAAATACAAGCCAGCAGTCGTTTCTCAAAATAAGTCTGACTGTTTTAAGATATCATAAATATTGCATTTTGATTTAAAATGGGATTTATCAAAATAGTCAAAACATTTGTAAAACATGCTTCTTTTAGAAGATGGAGATTTCTAGAAAACAAGTCACTAAATATATTAGTGATTTGAAGTAGAAATTCTCAGTCGTTATTGGATTTCATATAATATGTGTATTAAAACACGAACCTCCTTCCAGCACACGAAACAAAAAGCAATATTAAATCTTTTACTAATTATTTTCCCCTTTTTCCATGTATTGTCGCGTGGCAAAAAAACAAGCCACTAAATTCCAGTCTGCCTGCATTATGGGTTTTTAGAAGGTATTTCTATCTTTGGATTACATATAATGGCAAACATATTTCTCTGCATCATTCAAATCATCGAAGCGTGGCATTCAACAAAGCTTGCAGTTAAGTTTTATAAAGTATACGTGTACGCGGTAACTGCACTCAATTGCATGTATAGAACCTACAAAGCAACCAACAGTCAAACTTATTGGAGGATGACGAACTACTACGGAATCCTTTGATTTCCTTTTTTTTTTTTTTTTTTTTTTTTTGGTTAATGATGGAAGTTCTATTCCAGATAAATGTTATTTGTCGTAACATATACTTACAGAACCTTAATAAAAGATGCATCATGGATAATTTTAGAATTTCTTTTTGCCCTCATAGCGTAAAATAGTAGACTCTTATTTCTGTTAATTACTATAATTTACATAGCTCTTCGAAAAAAAAAAAAATTCTATCGCCCAACGCACTTGTTGGCGCTACTGTCTGCTTGTTATTGGTATTACTGACAATAAAAAATCAACGCCTTTCTGATTATTGTTTCGCAAATTGTTTTAGAAGATTTCTTATAAATAAATTACTGTTTCCATGCTTGCATTGTTAATATTTAGATGGAAGATCGCTTCGTTTGAAGTACAGAAGAAACAAAACAATTTTTAAAGAAATTTCCTGAGATTTTGAATGTTAGATCTGATCAGAGCCCTTTAAGCGTGTTTGGAACACTATATTGATTGCACTATATAAACATATTAAAGCATTTCCATTGCGCATAAAGTAACCGTTATAATTTATCTCTTATGCAGGACCGCGCTTAACCATTTCTCAAAGTGTTCCTATTCCACAAAACGTAAAAGTTCAACTTATAAAACATATTAACATAAAAGTTCGAATTTAATCAGTACGTAAATTGCTCAACAAATTTAGATATTTATAAACAATAAATACATTTCCTAATCATTTCTATATCTTTTTTGTTTTACTTTTAATAGCACATCTAACTAATATAAATCAAAATACAACCAGCATTGTTATAATTATTAAAAGATAATTCTAACACCATATATTAAGCATTCGAGACACAATAGTTTATCTGTCATTTTTTATATTATTTATTTCTACGTAATAATCTTGAACAGTTTGAATTACTTTAACTTAGACTTTCGATTAGCCTAATTTAGACTTTTGATTCAATTTCTTCTTCTTTAAATTTTAAAGTATCCACAAATCCTTTATAAGATTTCTACGTACCTTTCTTCACTAAATTTAATGTTGTCGATGTGGCCTTTTTCCCATATCGGATATACAGCCATACTCCTACTCTCCGCTTCCTTATCCGCGGCTTCACATATATTTGATTCAGATCAGAAAAAGAAGACACATTTCGCGTATATTTCGAAACGCAGGCCAGATAAGAGTAGTCCGTAACATTATCAAAATATTGCAACTCAAACACACCCGTCTCTGTCTTCCCACGTATTTGCATTCTCGTTTAGAACCAGTGTAACTAAAGAGGGAAAAAGGAAATCGTCGGTAGAGAATTATTCCAAAATTCATCAGACTTAGGAAATCCATCAGACTCATACTCCCACTTGATGGTCTTAAATATTTTGGCAGTGAATCTCGGTGATGAAATGTCACACTATATTTGACTTATCTTTATTTGCAGATGCATATTTCCTTTAAAATTCACTTCCATGTCTTCTAGTGCCGCGCTTTTGCAGCTGTTTTCCTCTTGAAATTTGCATTCACCTCTACGGCTCCAAAAGTAACAGAAGTTTTGCTAATATTTGAAACTACTAGTATGCTGAAATGGGAAAAAAGAAGTGTTCTAACCGTAGTCATCTTTTTCAACAATAACATATACTATATAGCGGGCTGGGCAAAAACCGAATCGTAGGCAAAATGCAGCCCCTTTTTTTTTTTTTTTTTTTTTTTTTTTGCTTAATTCTGCCTTTTATAAAATCCTGGGAAACGACATTTTCACCTCTTTCCTACCCTTTAAAAGCATATCAAAGATATCAGCAGCACGTTTGACAACTATTGCTGGAGTTTATATACGCTTGACTGTACTAGAGGTCAACTAAACTGAGATATGCCAGAAAGCATGCGCATCTGCCGAATGATGTAATGCTGTCATTTCTAGCAGCTTTAATTTAAACATTGAAATATGAATCTTGTGAAAATAAAAATATTAATCAGAAAAGAGCGCTTAGAGAAAGAGTATTTCACCGTTTAAATTTTTATTTAAAAATGAAACAGTATCCATGTAAATCATAACCAACAAGAACAGATTTTCGCATATTTGGCGAAACTGCAGATTAGCAGTAATTTAACCATAGTCTCTCCATATCATGTAATGTCTCTCTCTATATGTCATCTAATCTCGTGACTGTTATACGTAACTGGAGCGGAGTATCGAATTTTGTCACTCATCGGCTTTGCAACACACTCTTTTTCTGGTAGCACTTTAAAATTCACTTACATTGTATAAAAGGAAACTTGTGCTCTTCTCTTTTCATTACAGAACTGTGTTGTCTATTTCCAGCAGTCTATAAAAGTGCTAGTAACAGCAGAATCTCAACATGCGCTCACAATACTTAACATAGACATTGCAAAGTGCCTGATCTGGCTATCTTTAATAGTTTCGCTGTTATTAATTCTCAAAAAGGCTAAATTATGATTTGGGGACCCTTTGAACATTTTATTTCAATAATTTCATTGTATTAGTGAATCAGCTTGTTTATTGATTGTTCTGGAGGAAAAAGAGAAATATTCTGGGTACTTGTCTCCTGTAGCGGCCGTGGCGAAAAATTGGATTTGGCGCTTTTCTTCTTTTGATAAAAAACAAACGGTTACCGATGTGCGTGTGTGCGAGAAACAAACGGTTAATGATCTAACCAATTTTTCGTATTTGTATTGCGTCAATGTATCATTTTTTGATTGTAAAATATTCATTATGCTAATATTTTCAATGTTCCATTGACATAAAAAGAAGTTATGATTGATGCTTGAATAGAGCCGTAGCTAGGGTTTTCAGCGCGGTGACAGTTGAAAATTTAGCGCTTCTTTCTGATAGCCAAGAATTCCAAACATTTAAAAATTAAAATTTCGTAGCATCAATTTGGCACCCGCTGGATGCTACATCGAGGAACAGATGTCCTTTCTTGCTCCCTTCCAGCTATGCCACTGGGTTTGAGATAAGATTCAATTGCTGAACTGTGGTCACAAGAAAATTTCTGTCTAAAATTAATTTTTCGGTACGTTTCTATATGTTGTTTTTTATAATTGTTAACAAAATTCTGTAAAATAAAATAAAAAGGAGAATTTGATAAAAATTTACAATGATGTGCCCCCTTGATATTTTTGGCAAATTTTTTGATGCCCCGAATGGCACTAAAGTTATGTTTCCAAAATGTCTTTCACCTAAAACAACGCCATAAACGCGTGTTACGAAAACAGCAAAAAAGTACTCATCTTGTGCGTTCTTGGCTATATCTTATCATCAGCGTCGGATGACTGCGGCTGATACTATATTTTAATACCGTTCATATAGTCAATGGATGGATCTTCCTCTTCCTGATTCAAATACCAGCGACGCCACGTAGGTAATTATTATAAATACGAATAAAAATTTTCATCTGACAACTGCCGAAGATCTGGTTCACAAAACTCCCGCTTGATCTAGCTCCAAGTGCACTCGATGGTGTTGGTATGGGCACTAGCTTCAGCGCCTTTATACGTCAGGATATGATTTACTGGCAAATACTCAAAGCTCTGATTGCCGAGGCAATCATAGACATTCCAACAGCTGGAGATAATCCCAGTTCCAGGCAAGATTTCCCGAGAAATCACCTGCAACAAAGTCTCTTTCGTGCGACCCTCCAATGGTCAATTAACGGTGGTTAAAATTCAAATAATTCAAAATACAGTCAAAATTCAAAATATGGGATACATAGTTCGTGATACACGTACAAGTCACCGTATACGTTTCGACCACTAGACTGAAAAGATCCAATCAGATTAAACTTCAGAAATATGTTGGCCACATAACAAAAGATTGCCATAATATTAGGGAAACAATTAATTTAGGGTTTCTAAAAAATATTTTGCACCACTTTCAGGAGCACCCATTTTTACACTAGAATTTTACGATATGTTTAATAATAAATAGAATTTTCCAGCTGCCGCCCACCCGGTACAGTGGTTAGTGACCTTTATTGCCGTAGCGATAGGCCCGGCTTCGAATCCCGGAAAAGGCATGGTTGTAATTGTTTGTCCTTTCATAGGAGGCAACGGTGATCACCTGTTAGGTGCTTCCATAATGAAATGGCCACCATATTGGGCCCTTGTAGTGGTGCAGGGCTAATGTTTATTAAATAAAGCTCACAGCCATTAAAAAAAAGAAGTATTTTCCAATTTATTTACAAAATGTTGTTATTTTAACCCTCTGAGCGTTATGACCGGGTTTAGGCGGTCAAGACGGCCTACCTCGAAAGTGTTACGGACGCTTCTAGGCGGTCACTGGAAAAGTGTTCGAAAGCGTTACTGACGGTTCTAGGCGGTCAGTGGTGAAGACCTGGAAAGCGTTATGACCGCCTTAAAGCGGCCGTGCAGATGTCTCCTGCCCCCCTTATTTCTGGAACCCTGGAGATCTCTAAATGACAGTTCTCAGTAGTAGGCAAAGAGGGTTGCTCTTTTTCGTTTTAGACAGATATGTTTAATCGCCAAGAAAACACTTGAGCATGTAGTGGTTTATAAAAACAAACAAACGTGGACATTCTTTGCGAAATAAAAAAGTAGCATGTAATCATGTTTTTTCAATACTCTCTTTAAACAGATAACATTTTCATAAAATATCCTTTAGTTTTTAAATTGAATGTTCAGAAACATGCAAAATGCTCGTGAATTCAATTAAAAAATAGCATTAGGAAATATTTAAACAAATTTACTTATGGATATATAGATACATAATTAAAACCGATAAGTTATAAATTTTAATTATTCGAGCGAAACGAAGCGCATTTACTTACTGCATTTAATATGAATTATATATAATTACATGTAAAGAATAACATAATTAAGCAATAATTCAAATAAAAATTAGCCATCAACAGTAATTTATAATAAGCGTATTTTGAACGGGTTTATGAAGCATAATCTAATTTGATAGTAAAAATAATAATGGCGAATTATTTATTCATTTTTGAACAATATTCGTGGCTTATACTGGTTTGATGAAGTTCTGTTCAAATTCATTTCAAATATTCCAAATATTTTTATGTACATTGATTTCAATGCGATTTTTATTAGAAAAAAATTCAATGAGTTTGATTTTCTTACATAATTGTAATTACATTGTTCAACGCAAAATAACTACAAGCAGAAAGGCAAAGGTGTGTTAAAATTTCTGTATTTTGCTATATAAATTATTAAAATAACAAACCTACAGCCTAACAACTGAATGTCCGAAATATAACACGCAACTTTTCTAAAAGTAACAAATTTCAGTTAAAAAAACCGCAGTAAATAAATAAAACGAAATACTATTAAGAAAAGAAGCACGAAAATTTATTTTTTTATATTTACTTACTTTATTTTTAGTTCAAAGGGGCAATTTGCCCTGAAGGACTTTTAATTTCGCTTTGGCATTTTTCATTGAAAACTGTAAACGGCGAATCACTTTTCAAATTGTTGCCACTAAATATTATCGCTCTGTATTATACTTAAAGAAATTAAATATTGAAGAATTTGCATGAATGTACGCATGTTTCTCGCATTGTGATAAAACAACGTACCTAGAGCTATCCAAATTTAAATAACGTAATCTTCCATACAATATGGGCATGTGGAAGCCCTAATTTGAATTTAAAATTTGCTTTATTATCGATTTCATATTTTATAACTCTTCAACGAATTTTTGATTAAAAAACTATACGATTTCAAAGCGACTAATGTCAACACCGTACGAAAAAAATCCTATTTTTATCTCCAGCGCGAGATACTCTAAGATACGGTCATTTTAAAATAATTTTGAGATATTGCTGTTGAACTGAACTTTATGGTTTGAGTACGTAGAACATGATATTTAATGAGGTAACACACAAAACGTTAAAAATGCTCCTTTGGACGTAGTTTAAAATCTGAAAGCTTTCATATTTTTATTTATTAGTCCAAAGGGACGTATTAGTATTTAAAACAGTAGTCCGTGAGAGACTATTGTTTTAAATACTAATACAGTTTTCGTTTTTGCGATTTTACGTTGAATCACTAAAAACGGCGAATCACTTTTCAGACTGTTGCCACCAAATGTTATTAGTCCCGCATTACATTTGAAGTAATTAAATAATGAAAATCTGCGTAAATGTATGTATATTTCTCGCATTGTGATAAAAAAAAGGTTTGAAAAAAGGCCATCCAAGTTTGAATGACGTAATCCTCCTACGAATATGGGCATGTGGAAGACCAAATTTGAAATTTGGAATTTGTTTTATTATCTATTTCATATTTCGTGAAACTTTAACGAATTTTTGAGTAACAATCTCAAAGATTTCAAACCAAGCAATAGCAACACTCTACAGGGGTGGAAACCTTTTTATCTCTAGCGCGCGGAATTGTGTACCGGAAATTCTAAATATATGCTCATTTTAAAATTATCGACATTGCTATTGAATTGAATTTTATGGTGTAAGTGCAAAGAACATTGTATTTAATAAATAAAGGTAGCACACAAAACGTTAAAGAAATGTCCTTTTGGACGTATTTTTTTTTTTAATTTTTTAATTTTTATTGTTTTTTTGAATATATGTTGTTGGCGAATGACGCAGTAGTAGTGTATAATCTGAATATATAATAATTATTTGTGCTATTTTTTATTTGAAATGCATAGAATTCTCTAAAATAGTAGCATTCTTAGATTGAATATTGTCTAAGCAGGTGCAATGATATTTTAACTTCATTACCATATCAAATACAGTTTCTTTTTAATTTAAAAACTTCGGTCTGAAACACCTTTTTGAATCATAGTATGAGTTTTAATAAAATTTGTAGTAGTACGAATTTTTAAAAGTATTTAGAATTACTGAAATAAAAAAAAGCTAACTTTTTTAGAATTTCTTTATCAAAGTATTACATCTTAGGCCAGCAAGACTTGATTAGTAAAATCTGGGAAAGGATCTATGATTGTTTAGTAAGAAGTAAAAAAAAAAAGTACTCTAGGTCTAAGCAGTAAAAAAAAGCTTGTCCCTCTATAGAAAATTGTCACGTATGTTAGAAAAGATTTTGCAAGACATTAATATTTTAGCTTAAACATGATTTTTTTTTTTTAAATTTAGTCTCTTGTTTTGGAGATGGTGTTCAAGCATTTTACCATAATTTTATTTTCACATGTGCAGAATTTTTATATTTTTTATTGATTGCTGTATTTTTAACTTCCATAGCATAAATTAAAGAAATACACATAGCAACTTCAGCCATAAACAGATGACTTAAGAGAAATTTGTTTTGACATATTATGTGAAAGACTAAATAAATATTAAATGCTTTTGCATTTATATTTATTTACATGACATGACAGTAATGTAATGACATGTTACATGACAGTAATTAGAAAACAATAACTGTAGATGCGCAAAAAACCTGTACTTATAACCTTCTGCATTTTTAAAGAAAGTACAAAATAGTTCAGAATAGCAGATGGCTTTCAGATCATTCAGTAATGTCATCGTAAGTATATTCTCTTCACGTTTCGGAAGAACTGCAGTAGTTCAGATTTGTCGTAAAAGGCTAATTACACCCCTGGGGATTGGCATACTTAGGGAACGGAAAAACAAGCTTTGAAACATACTCATACAAAAGTCCTACCTTTTCTTCGACAGATAAATGACCGATGTGATATTTGAACACATGGTTTCAATCAGTTGTTTCCTTCTAACAAAGCGTCTTGCGCGGCTAGCAGGATCCTAGCAAAGTCTTGTAATAGTCTCTTGTTTTAAATATGCTGTGTTCGAACTCAGACTCAAAGACAGATTTTAAAGACATTTAAAGATTTTATTAATGTTTTCTTTTACATTCGGCGACTCAATATTTATTAAAATAAACTTGCATAGCAGATCAAAATTATGTTGCTGTGGAAATGTTTCATCAACAGTTATTAGTAGTTATAACAGCATAACTAAATAAGCCCATTTCGAAATATGGATGATATTGCATTCATTATTTTTAATCTGAAACAATATCATGTTGTTATTACTAGATAAAATGGCTAAAAATAAGCTGACACATTATAAGAAAATTTTTTTAAATGAAAATTGGATTCACTTTCTTTCACATAATTTATGACCAGTTCTTCCAAAATATTTTAAAGCTTACTTTACTACATAATAGAAATGTCTCCACGTTCGTTGTTTTTAGTTAGTTAGCAATTTTAATTGGGGCTGTTATATAAGAAGGCCATTTATCGTTGTTGTTGTGTTACAGTATTTATTTTATTGTATAATGCAAATTTTGATCAATTGGTTAATTTTATAATGTATAGAGGAACTTCAAAAAGAAAAAAAGTAATTTCCACCGTTATAATATGTCCTTAAATGGTTCCCCCAATAAAAACATAGTTAACTAAGTAGTTTACTACATTATATTAATTAATTTACTAACCAAATAGCAAAAACATTTCAAATTCGAAATCCATCTTTTTACTAAGTACTTTTTGCAAAGTAACAAAAATTCTAATCCCTTTGCTGTTTAAGATTATTTCTCACATAGTTTCACAAATAAACTCACAAAATAAAGAACGCTTTTTTAAATTTTTAATTTGTAGTATGTTAGATGCTTTATTGAAGAATTTGATTCTGATTTTCATTTTATCCAAGTTCTGATTTTCATTTTATCCAAGATTGCCATTATTTTTTCCTGATGAGCAACTTGCTAATTATTAGTCCAATGTAGAGTCCTCCTTCTGTTTTCTCATAAAATCGCCTTTGTAAATTTAGAGTTTAATTTAGCAAAACGTTTTCCACCTAAGTTATAAAATGTCTTCGTAAAGGATTCCCTAAAGAAATCTGCCTTGTATTTATGTTGCATTTAGGGATATTTTCAAAAACACACGCTGCTGATTGTTATTTTTAATAGGTAAACAAACGAAATATATTTTTAAGAAAGAATATAACTTAACTGCAGCGCTATATCTTATTCCTAGATAGCGAAGCTTGATTACAAACTCAATTTTTAAAATACATTTAATTCTCTTTATGCTTTAAAAAATGCCTTGTCTGGTAATTGTAAATGCATAAATCACTTGTTTTTTAAAACTAAGTAATCCATTTTAAGTTGAATAATTACAAATAGCATAATATGAACGATTAATGAAGCTAGAACCGCCAGTTTATTCTTATGTAATTAATAAAAATTTCATTGTTTCAGCATCCTAGTATCTTTCTTCTTCCATACTAAAGCTCACATAGAAAATAATCATATTTCTTTCAATTACCATCCCTCAGTCGAAACTGATGAATAAGAGTTTTCACGCATAACAAAGGTGTTTACTGGGTATTTGGATAGAAAAAAAAGTTCTCGAAAAATCTGAGTTGTTAATATATTTTTGGATAACATCCTGAGTGGAATTCATTAATAATAATAAAGCCATGAAACAGGTAAACTCAAAACGTCCTTGGAAGGATCAAAATCATGATCGATTCAGTTATTTAAATAACGCAAAGCTGCGAGGGCTACCTGCCTATGAGGAAGGATGCCTTCGTGGAGGACATTCTGAGAGAAACTAGCATATTATACAGGGGGAAAACCACAAGAACCAAACATGCAGCCGGTCAGTTCGCTTGTGATCGAACCCAAAACAGGTCGAACTGCCAGTATTCAGAGGTGTATCTTAACCACTGATGAGGCTTGGATCACAATCATGAATCTTCAAAATTATTCATCTAGACGACCTGTCAATTTACCTTACAAGGGCATCCCCCCCAAAAAAAAAGAAAGATCATTCCTTATATTCTCCTCCCTTAAGGACCGGGATTCGAACCACAGATCTTCCAATTTTACTAGCTGGATCTGCTACTACTTGCACCACCACAGGACGCAAGGTAAACCAGTAAGTCTTTATAAATGTACTAGCACGACAGCATTAATTATATGAATTGTTGGGCATTTTAACTTCGAAAATTAGATAGAATAGTATTTGAAAATGAATATTATGTTCATTTATTTTTAAGTTTGTTTGTAAACTGATCGTTGCCTTTCCAATTCAAAAAATTTCGAATCATATCTAGATGCTAGATATATCATTAAAACATTTACTTGATTTGGCCACCCACTTAACTTACACGTTGACCATTTAAATAGAGCACTACCAATTGGCACATTCGCATCTCTTTTCTGTTTCGCATCTCTTTCTCGGAAACAAATATACCTCTGTAGTAGATTAATGTATAGGTAGCAGACATTGTGTCACTGTCAGCCGAGCGGTAAAGTCGCTGAATAGTCGCACAATACCGAGTTCTGACTTAAGTTCGATTCTAGGAGAACGGGCTGGCTGCATGGGCGTTTTCATAGTTTTCCGCATATATAACATATATATGAGCAGTTTTTTTAAAAAGTCCTGGGGCCCACCAGCGGCCGAGCGATAAAGTCGCTGAACAACACTGGTAGTTCGGTCCGAGGTTCGAATCCCGCGAACGGGCTGGCTGCATGGCTGTTTTCGTGGTTTTCACCATGTGTAACGTGTATACGAGCCAGTTTCCCTTAGAAAGTTCTCCACAAAGCCATCCTTTCCCTTAGGCAGATAGCCCTCGAGGCTTTGCCGTGATTAAATAACCTAACATTTAAAAAGTCCTCCACGAAGAGACCCTCCTCTTAGACAGACAGCTCTAGCATGCTTTGATGTAGTCAAATAAACCAAAACATTCTGTTGGCGAAAAAGCAAGATTGCATTTATCGTGAATAAGTTCTAATGCAAAAGTTATACTTGTTACTAAGGAAAGAATTTATTTTTGTGTAAAATTCAGATTGCCTGAATTTTAACAATTCTCAGAAACGAAACACAAATAACAAGAAACTAAAAAAATATTTATAATTAATTAGGATATATAAACGATGTAATCATTAAGCATATTTTTAGTAAGAAAGAATATTTTGTAATAAATAAATGAAAAATATATTTAATATTAAAGAATCCTCTACATATCTCTACAAAGTATAAAAATTACAAATATTTTTCAAGGTGCATGTGTATATGTACCTGATAAAAAGATTTACATTGTTTATTATTCTAGCGATATTTTTAACCAGATGCATATTTTCCGGGAGGCATTTTCTGGAGATTTTTTTCACCGATATACATTTTCAGGATATTTTCTTGGCATTCGTTTTACTCAAGTGGTTAGATTAAAGTGTTATTTTGTATGCTGTGAAACCTAACTAGAATTTATTTTCATTCCATAGTTGGTTCACATAAATTTTCGATTTCATGTAATATTCAGTTTCATAATGGCATTTTGAGATTTACTATACTTTTCAGTTTTTTTTTATTAAATGTCGTCTACAACTACTTTCAATAAAATACTGATATATAATAGGGAAATATAACATACACGCGCACTCATGCTCACAAACATACATCACCATATGTATACACAGTGTTTTGTTCTGTGTGTTTACATATATATATATAGTTTACATACAAAACCGTTTTAATAATTCCTACGAAAAATGTGATAAATTTTCACGAAATAAACTGCGTGTGCTTTCTATAGTTTAACATAGATGAAAATTTTAAAGTCTGAATTTAAATAATGATATTGTGTTTATATGTACTGTAATTACTGATGAAAGGATGTTTCTGAATTTAAAGCCAGGGTAGCTTAAATTACTAACAGACGGCAAATACACAACTTGAAATCAGAATCTTTGGAAGAAGCAATAAATTTAGAATTTACGGCAGCTCCATTTCTCGTCATAGTTAACAAAAGGAACAAACTTAGAAAGATCAGAATTATAGATTGTCCTTGCACAAAGGTAATGGTCTCCCATACAAAGTAGAAAATGTACAAAGGTGGTAAGCTTTTAGTTCAGTACCCCCTGGAGGTATATTTACGTTGAAGTCAACTTGAAGATTCCGCTATTAGGTGTTTTCTTTGAAAAGGATAATATCTTTTTCAGCACATAACCAGAAATAAGAGTTTATGTTTTCATTACTTAATCTTCAAAGCTGTATAATTTGGAGCATCTGCTTGGAAAACTGTTAACTTATTTTTCATCATTTATGAAAAGAATACACACCTGCGTAAATGTCTTGGAGAAATAATATCGTTAACAATTTTGCTACAAAGATTTTTTTTTTTTTTGGTTTCTATTAACATCCCGATAATGCACGTAGTATATAAATACTTGCATTGTAACTCTTATATAGTTAACTACAAGGAAATTGCATTGTAACTCAAACTATAAAATTCAGTTCAACAGCAATATCTCAAATTACATATCTTTAGAATTTCCGATAGAGAGCCTCGCGCTGGAGATAATTTTTTCCCCCGTACAGTGTTGCTATTGCTCGCTTTAAAATCGTTTCGTTTTTTTAATCAAAAATTCGTTGAAGGGTTACAAAATCTGAAATCTATAATAAAATAAATTTCAAATTCAAATTAGGGCTTCCACGTGCCCATATTCTATGGAAAATTATGTTATTCAAATTTGGGTGGCTCTAGGTACCGTTGTTTTATCACAATGCGAGAAACATACGTACATTTATTGAGATTCTTCATTATTTAATTTCTTTAAATATAAGACAGGGCGATAATACATGGTGGCAACGATTTCAAAAGTGATTCAGCCTCTTAGCAAAATGCCAAAACGAAACTAATAGTCCTTCAAAGCCAACCTGTACTTTTGGAGTTAAAAAAAAAAAAAAAAAAAAAAAAAAAAAAAAAAAAAAAACGACCGAATGGATGTAAAATGCACAATTTAAGGGAAATTTCCTTGCGTGACAAGGTATTCCAGATTACCTCAACTTAAAGGTAATAATTTTATCAGATTTTAAATAATGAGAAAAGGGAATTTAGACCCCCAGGTATATGATATACTGATGAGACAAATAATATGTACGTATGTCCGATCTGTAACAGAACTGCTTAGGCAAATATTAAGTTGCATTATACATAAAGTTTTGCTTAATTTAATAACATATATAGTGAGGCATCAGATAAATAAACAGCAAATGAGCAATATATCAAACAACTAAGCAGTGAAGAAAATCACGTCATATCATATGCTCCTTTTTTAGAAGGTGGCTGAAAAACCGGCAAAAATATTTTGTAATTATGTTATTACATTAAAATTGCATAATTGAAACGGCGATAACCGAAGAATCGAATTATCGCAGTTAATTTTATATACAGTTTTAATTTAGCTGTATTAAAATTGTTAATACTTATAAATTTCATTACATTATAAGATATTTCTCCCGCCTTCGTGGTGTGGTGGTCTGCACGCTCAGCGCGTAATTGAGAGGTCCGGGGTTCGATTCAAGGCAAAGGCGTTGCATATTTTTCATCACTCCTGCTTTCCAAAAATTACCTAATTTCTTTACAGTGGCGCCCGAACTAAAAGGGTGTTGGATGATGATTCTCCTTCCCCTGGATTAGGCGACCTAAAAACCCAGTTGCCAAATCCCACCTTCTTGGTATGCCTTCGTGGTGTGGTAGTCTGCACGCTCAGCGCATAATTGAAAGGTCCATGGTTCGCTTCCCGGCATTGCTTATTTTTCATTTTTTCTGCTTCCAAAATACCTAATGTCTCTAGAACGTAAAAAATAACAAAAACTGTGTTTATGATTTCTCATTCATGAATAAGTTTTTTGATAAAATTATTCAAGCTAATTTGTTTTAAGTGCATTCTGCACTCTGATTTATCCCAGTTTGGAAAGTGTGTCTAGAAGCAAAATATTGTTTGCATTTTATTCTCCTTCGAAAAAAGTTTCAACACTTCAAATGTATTTACTGCCTTTTTTATGTCATACTTTCTCTGTGTATGTATATTGTACTTCCTCAGAACGATATATGTATATAGAGGACTGTCGTACTTCGTCGACACTTTACACTTTTACATCGCACTTTATCGGAAGCTCATTTGAATTAACTGTAAGCGATGAAAAATACTAAGGTTATCTGCCTAAAGAGCGTAATGCTTTCGTGTAGGATTCTGTAAGGAAACCTACCTCACATTTGTACTCCCTATGGAGAAATCCACAAATGCAGCCAGGCATTTGCCATGATTCTGGCCCAGGTCGAAAACTCAAATTCTTTGGGCTTATCCAATCGGCCACCAGAAGGCCCAGTTTTATAGAAAATTACTTGAATCAAGTCATTGAGAATTTAGTAATTTGTTGTTACTTAGTATCTGCTAAATAACTTAAAGATGACATAGATTTAAAATTCTAACATAGTACAGCGGTAATATCTCTGAACACTGGTACTTCGAGCCAGTGTCTAGTTCTGGCGAACAGGCTGACTCCATGGAGGCTTTCATGGTTTTCCTTATGTGTTAACGTCAGTGCCAACCAGTTTTCCTTAAGCAGTTCTCCACGAAAGCATGCCTTCATTAGGCAGATAATATTTACGAATACTTGTTTTGCCGCAATCAAATAAATAAAACTAAACTTAAAATACTTATGTGTTTTTGCCACCTTTTAAAGGACGTTTTACACACAACATCCTCCTGTAACAGCAATGAGATAATTAATAATGTAAAAAATCTGATGCGGACACCACATGACTTCCTTGTACGACAAATAAATGAAACGCAATTTTTGCTAAACTTCATTTAAACCTATTTCGTTTGAAAATGAGATATGATCTTCCATTTCAAAATGCCCCTTTGGCACTGCCGAAAGCAATAAAAAAGGGAGGTGCACAATTAGATGTTATACAGATGCCCCATACAGAAACTTTCAACATTCTACGGTTAACCGTTTTTGAGTTATGCGATATACATGCATACATACGTACAGACATACGTCGCGCTAAAACTAGTCATAAGTCCCAAACATAAAATTTCAACATTTTATGTTAAGTTATGCGTCATACGTACGTGTAAACGTCATGATGGAACTATTCAAAATGGAAATTTCCTATGAAATATGAAAATCGAAATGTTTCGCGATTACAATACTTTATTTATTTCTCACAAGTCAAAACGGTGTCATAAATAACTAACTACTAATAAATTTATGATGCAATCTAAAGAATCATTTAAATCTAACACTTTAAACTGAAATAAACTTATAATATTTGAAAATTAAATATAAACATAATACTAAAATAAGTTGCGAATAATTTGTATTCGAAAAATTGGAACACGAGAGAAAAAAATTCTCACAAATTCCCTTTGTATATTAAAAAGTATTTCCTCAGAAAATAAGGATAAAAAAAATGCAAGATTAATTTTTCACCATTATCGAAGCAATTCCTTAAAGAAACTGAAAATTTAAAGCATTTTACGTAATTTCTCTTACTGATGTATATTGACTAACTTTCTGTATTCGGCACACATCTTGATTTAAGGTACGAATAATATATAGCATATGTGTTAGTGTGCAAATTATAAAGTAGCCAAACAGGAGATAAAATACTATTTTAGCAACAAGTCTCGTGACGAAGATACCATAGGGAGAAAAACTAATTTCACTCGCTAAATTCAACGGAGGGGAGAATTAGCTTAATTATATCCACATGGTAAGGGGGGCCCGCTTTTGAAGCAGTTTGAGTAAAAATGCTTGCCGCTTTTGCGACAGTCCTGGTAAGAAAACACGATTATTTTTACGTCGTTTTCTGAAAAAACCCGTAACGCTCGGGGGGTTAAAGAACTTGGCGGCAAAATTTAAACATTAATAAATGCAAATGCATATTAAATGATTTCTATATGTATATATTAAATAACTCGTGGGGAATAAATACACTTTTTATAGCCCGAACTGTGTTAAAGGCCGTTATAGAAAATTTGCCCCATATTCTGTCTTCGAACAGAATACTTCTTATTCCTTTGAAACTGATATATTGTCATTTTTAGACAAAAATTCTCCTTGTATATTATATAATTTGCGTCTAAAAATTGTTTTCTATCAGTTTACTATAATATTATAATTTTTCTTTCAGTGTTTGTGCTCCAGATTACGCAGAAGTAGATACTCATAGCATGGCGACGTTTTACAAAAGAGATCTACCGTGCGTTCTTGCACCGTATGCAACAACTACGCTTATAAACACTCCTAAGCAGACGACAGGATCGGTAAGATTTTCCCTAATACACAAAAAATGTAATGAAGGAACCATTTAATTTGGTATAAAGAGTTTTTAATTGATAATCATGTTTTATATGACTTAAGATCCTCTTAAGATTATCAATGAAATTTGTAAATAAGGTGTAACTTCTATTACAAAATCTTTGTGATCTTTGTGTCATAAAAAAAACTTTGCGATCATTGTTGCAATTAATTGTACAACTAAATCAATTGAGAAAAAGAAAGTTTTATTATAACTGTCCAATTTTAAACGCAGTGTGATTTAAGCTATAGACTTAGAATAATGGTTGTCTAACTTATATTAAATTCGTGTTCATAAATTTTATTAGTTTAACCAAGGGAGTATGGAATTTTATTTTAATAAATATCAGCAACGATAACACAAGATATTTTTACTACCCATAATTTTTATTTTTTTCATAGATCCTACGATTTATACCTATTTTTCTTAAAGACATCCTGCGCAACCTTGCCCCACTTTTATCAGAAATAATAAAAAGTTTCCGCCAGGAGAAAACACTTTTTCCAAGAGAGGGGGAAATCCATTTATTTCTAAATTAATAAACAAATAATCTCCCCCTTGGAAAAAGCATATAGTATGTTGATAGAAGTATATAGGCTTGGAAAAGTACATATGAAAGGAAAACGTACGTAAGCTTGAGCATATAGGTCCCTTAAAAAGTATACAGGCTTGAGGTTTATTTATTTATAAGTAGAGGAATAAACCTCAAGGTTTCGCCACGTATCGAAATACGCTTCGAATGCAGTTTTCGGAACTTAGTCAGATGACTCTACTATAGTGATATATATATATATATCATTTTCTTTCATAAAAACGAATATATGTACCCCAAATGCATATTGTATAGGAAATTATAAACTTTCTATCTCTTTAATCTATTCTACATGCTTGGTTGATTCATCACCCTATTAAGCTGAAAATGTAACAATATCAAATGAATAAAAATGTTATATGATGTAAATTGAAAATCATAAATTTCTATATCTTTCCGTATTTCTCATTTTTCTTTATTATTAAATATAGTGTTTTTAAAAATGTCAACATTCTAATCCTCTTTCCTTAGGGTATTTCAGAGAAAATGTCATTTTTTTTAGTTACTTTATAGAATCTTTAAAACCTTCTTTTTTCCAAGTTGGGTGCTTTGAAATTTCTATTTTTAGGTATAATCTAGCTATAAGCACTTCTTTTCTTTTCGGAATCTTATGTTTGAGCTTTCAGCGCTTTTTCACTATAAATGTTTTTAATCTATTCTAACTACACTGCAAGTATAAAGAAGGATTATTTTTCTACGTCTGGAAATCGTACCGTATGTTGCTGAAATATATTATTTTTATCATTGGTGATTTATTTTTGCACTACTACATGTTTCTTACTAATTGATTATTTAGTTTCGGCTCCTCTAGTTTTAAAATAATATTTTGTCATTAGAAAAGGTAAATGGTATATCTTAAAATGGAGAAATCTAAATCACTGATAGCTAGGATTACAGATTTAATTCATGGCGATAAAATGAACTTACTGCAGAAAATTTCCGAGTTTTCCTTGTGTATAAATTGAATACGAGCAAGTTGTTCTTTATATAATGACATCTCTAAAGGCCTTCCTTAGAGGGTGAAACAATAGCTAAATATTCAGCCATAATAAATTATATAAAGCGACCTAAAATATGGAACATTAATATAATTAATTTTTTTTAATCTTAGAATACTAAAGTGACGAAAAAATACTTTGTTATTAAATCATTGTAAATTTTACCAAAAAAATATATTTATTCACAAAAACAAATATCGAAATTTAATACATTAAAAATTAAATTGAATTTGTTAACGAAAATATATTATGGTCATTATTATGGATAGTGGAACAATTAACCAAGAAAAATCTCATTTATACGAACTAAATATACATTAAAATATTCTTAGGCCTACCAGTAGTCAAGTTTAATAATGTTAAATACAGCCATGACCTATTATTCGGGTCCACTAACGAACGGAAGTGAAACCGATAAACTCTGGTAGATCGGCTGTATTTCATATCCGGCCGCATAATAATGGTCGCATAGCGCTGAACGTAGCTTTCGCTACGTACAGCGCTAACACAAGTTCCCTTTACAAGTCCTCCACGAAGGCATCTCTTTTCTTGGCAGATATAATCCTAGTTGTTGTTTCCCATAACCACATAACGCAATTTATTGAGATAACCCGTAGTCAAACTTGCCCCTCCCCAGAAAAAAATGTCTCGTGTTTGCTCGCATGAGTCTCGACAATAATATTAAGTTATGATATGTTTAGGAAAAAATCAGTTATTAAATTTTGGTTGTAACATAAATATGTGCTTGTAATTACAGAATGATGTTTAAGTTTTTGATTCAGATAAAGAGCGCTTGGAAACATTTTTTTCTTCGTCATAGCGGCAGAAATAAAGCGGTATTCCTTGTCAACAGTCTATTTGGTGGGATTGCGAGATATTTTATACTTTCTTGAATTTTTTTAATGCTTTCATTTTTAGTATATTCAATTCCAAAGAAGTATTTTTCACTTCACATAATTATTATCACTGCATAGATATAGCATTCGTTCCACGAAGAAATGTCAAATCTGGGAGAGAGATTTTTATTATCGAACTATTTTTGCATAAAAATATATTGCCATGTCTTATTTAGATTATAAAATGCGCATTGCTTTTAATTAATAAGAAAATAAACATATTTTCATTTTAAGAAACTGGAAGAAAACAAATCCTACATTTTGACAGAGTTTATTCCCCCATAACAGCGAAAAAGGTGTATTCATTTAAGCAAGGTTTATGGTACTATGAAAATTTCGAAAAAAAAAATTCTTCCAGTTGGGTCTATCAAGAAGCAAAAATTATTTAATGTCGCCAAGCTGATTCAGGAAGTCTGCGAAGATTTAGTGATCTCAATTTTTGTCAAAGTACTGAATTTTTAAGCAAGTATTTTTTTTTTCTTTTGTAAGACTGATCTTAAATTTTATGCAGTGCAATTTAGATATATACTTAATTTTGTTAAAAGTAAATTATCTAAAAACTGAATTTTCATTTATTACAAAAAGTCTTTAATTTGAAAAATGAAGGAAACAGTAAGAGAATTGCAAATCCACGAGATCATTTATAAGGTATATCCTTGAACTTATTTCTAAAAACTACTCTAGTGGAAAGGTTTAAAGAATGAAGCTTTTAGGAAAAACAAAATGATAATAATACTCTTTATTAAAATGAAATTAAATCAAAAGAAATTTAAGAAACAGAAAACTATTAAGGTATTAAGAAATATCCAAATAAATGTTCATTTTATGAAAAAAAAAATGTGTTTATCAGGAATAAGACAAAAAAAAATTTCCTTATTTGTTCTTTACATTTCTATATATTAATCAATCTCTATAAAAATGTAATTTTTCTGTAAAAAATATGCTTCTAAATAAATTATTAAATTTTTGTTAAAAAAATCTAACTGTCTTTTAATATTTTATAACGAATAAATGGAGGTGCGCCGCCTTTTATAGTGCATCTGAATTTTTTCTATCGTTTTTAATTGGATTATATTAGAACTAAATATTCAATAATAATACGTTTAGCGGTAATTCGAAAATGTACTGCGAATGTTTAAACCTGCCATTTATTATGTTATAATGTTATTGTGCCATGTATTATGTTATTGTGAATTACCCAATGACCATTTACCCATTGACCTTTTTTATCTACTGATTACAACAACTTAAAACAAGCGCATAGAAGTTCATGGTCTTGAATGCTGTGAGAAAATGATAGTGTTAGATGTGATTGAGCTGCTAGTATATTTCATTAAGCTCAGTGTTACTCGGTGTGCATTTCAGAATTTACAAGGGAATTTTTTTCTTTCTGTTGGGAATTTACAGGATACGAAAGAATCATCGTTTAGCTCATATTAGCGATTTTTAAACCATTTAATTCTTAAACTTCTATAAAATTTATTTTGGTCGTCGTACACAACGAAAAGAATTCGAGGCGAAGAAGCACTTGTGATTTTGGCCGTTTGGCCAATGTTGTCTTCACATGTTGTCTTCATTAAATCTTTTATTTTTTAGCAATAAAAACGTTTAAATTTAATAAAGGAAAAGATTAATTTCTAATGAAATTTTTCAGAATTTATACTCGAAAGCTATCTTGCCTAATGAAGCATGTCCTTATAACGAACCGCAAATGTTTAAGTAGTTGAGTACTGGTAGTTTTTTTCTCAAATTCGGTTCAAGATATCTAAATGAATTAACGGTTCTTCTCGTCGTTTCATAGTTTTTTCATGTGTAAATACAAGCTTGTTTATCTCAGAAAGATCTCCACGAAGATATCTTTCTTCTTCGGATACTCTAATGTTCTTTGCGATTATTAAACAATTCAAGCCTTCTAGAATATCAAGAGTGAAGGGCTTTGTATTTAAGTTATGCAAAAATCCCAAGCTGCCATCGACACCGAACTCAAAATTAACTGTTTAACTTCTAAGAATTTAAGTTCGGCTATTCGTATATAGCAAAGCACATACGGGCTATTTGCTTAAGAGTACGAATGCTATCATGGATGTGATTAACATGAGCCAGTTCCCTAGCTCATGTTCAAACTACCTTGGGGAAAAAGAAACCTAAGCACGAAGACAGCCCGTTCTCCTGGGATTAAGCCCAGGATGAACTCCCGGTATTCAGTGGTCTTCACTGGTGAGGCCCACTAGGTACTTAGCCAAAGATAAAGCGTCAAACTTCAAATCTACAAATGATGATATGAATGTATGCAAATAAAAGGCTCACCAATGGAGAGACTTTTCTGTATCACCATCTAGAATGTTTTTTTATAGTCCTAAAATTAATATGAAACGCCTTCTCGCAAGAGTATTATCAGCATTGTTGCATATTGGAAATAATTGTTTCCAAATTTTAATTAACTCAGAAAAACGAGTTTTATCTTTGCTTTATTATTACTTTAAAGAATTGTCCGATCATTCAATAACATTTAATATCGCGTAGTAAAGCTCTTCAATCATCATTACAAATTACAATAATATACAGAGTTGATTAAAACTTTATCTTATCCTTTTGAAGCTAAAATGTAAGAAAAATCTTCCTTCAGAATATAAAATGACATCCATATTGATCACAATTGCAGGTTATTGACATTTTCATTGTGTTCACTTTTTAGAGTGACATTCGATGTTTCGTGATATGGAAACACTGCGCCATTTTCTCTGTCACGAATAGGTGAAAAACTATCTCGTCTGCAATCAACTATCACAACTCGATTTTGTTCGTTGATAATGGATTCCACAAAGAAATAATAGCATCAAAAAAATAATAGTATTAAATTATGTAACAAGAAAAAGTGATGAATTGTTCTACAGTGTCTGATAGTGCCGCTACTGAGCAGTGGGAAGACGTTATTGCCCTTCTTGTTAACCATAAATTTTATCATTTAGTGGCTTAGTTCTTTCTTTCCGTGTTGCCGTCTGATGAAAAGAGGCCGGAAATTCTGAGAAATGCGTGTTAATGTAAACGTTTCTTGTTTTTATAGAATACGTGTAACATTCAGCTTACTTAGGGGATATATTATTAAGTCTGCTTAAATAAACATGACATTAGGAATCTGAAAAGAAAATTTAAATTTTCATTCGCATCTATTTTATATATAAACTTTGCTTTTTTTAAAATGGGAACTTGGATGACGAAAAATCAATATATTCATTAAAGTAGTGAAATGTTTCAATGACAATACCCCAAAAAAAACGAAAAACATATTTATTATAATTAATAATAATAATAATAGTAACAGTAAAGGAGTCTGATGCTCTGTCCTCTAAAAAATAAACATATAGCAAGAAATGTATTAATTTGGTCGAATTCTTTTGTTTCTCTAGATATTTATATAATTTTAAATATTTGTATATTCACTTGTATGTGTTAAAAAACATTTTATATTCCAGGTTTATGACAGTAAAAGCAGCAGTTCTGAGTTAAGCAAAAAGTCTGAAAAACTCCATGATTTGAATTCTAGACTAGCAGAAGGTATACTCTTAATATTTTTTTAATGAATCTATAGTTAGATCTTTTACATAGTAAAACAGCACGTTTTTTAGTGAATAAATTTTAAAAGCATAGTTAATAAATTAAATTTTGCATCCAATAAAAGAATATTTAATTATTTCTGGTACGCATATAAAAAACATAACTTTATTTTGGCTAATATTTTCCACTTGCAAGTGTGCAAGGTTTTCTTATTTTTTGGAGGGGAGAGGGTATAATTATATTGCAATTTGTAAATTCTAAATATTTAGTTATTTATTTTTGTGTTCTATAAGCCTTTATTCATCTAGTAGGTGTTCCCACCGTAGATTATCGATAAGTCCATATAACCAATTAGCATTTATAAGGTATTTTCTCCCTCCTTTTCGCATGCCTTCATGGTGTAACGGTAGCACACTTGGCGCATTCCAGGTTCGAGTCCCGGCGAGCACATTACACATTTTCAAAAAAAAAAAAAAATGCTAATGTCTCTACACATTTATTAAATCTACTGAGCCATTGTGAATTTAAAACCTACAAAGCCTTTGTGAATCTAAAAAGTTTGTAAATACACTGAAGTGCCACTGAATTATGGATAGCAAGTCAATAACGAGTTTGGCCTCCTCTGGCATGGATTATGGCTGCCACACGACGAGGCATAGATTCAATAAGTTTTCGGAAGCATTCTACGGGAATACCTTGCCAAGCATCGGATAGAGTTGTCGATATTTCAAGAAGGGTCGCTAGTGCTGTGTGATGTCGTTTTACACCTTTCTCTAAAACATTCGAAAGGTGCTCAGTAGAATTTAAGTCAAGGTAACCAATTTATGATAGAAAAGTAAGAGGAATGATCATCCGACCGGACAGTAGGCAACGGGACCTGTAATAGTTGCAGTTAGCTTGCTGGAGCACTCCATTTCGGTGTGAATGACAAGACAACACAAATGGATGAAGATAATCGCCCAGCAATTCTACCGAATCATATTGAGGGTGGATATGGTACAAGTACCAAAGATCACAAACACTGCCAAGAGAAAACACACCAAACCATGTTTGAGCCGCCATGACCTTGTACAGTTCCAACCTGGCATGCAGGATCCTTGGCTTTATGAGCCTGACGCCCATCCTCCCGTCGGTATCAAGCAGTCGGAATCGAGACTCATCACTGTATCCTACTCGTTTCCAGTCCTCTAAAGTCTTCTATTTCCTTGCCCAGGCAGAAGTGCTGCTCGATGGCATGCATCTAGCAATGGTTCTCTCGTGCGTCTACGGCTCCAGAAGCCCATATGGTGAAGCAAGCGTTGTACGATTCGTTTACTAACTATACGACTGGCGCTCTGAGTCGGCTGGGTAGGAGTTTAAGCTAATCTTTGGGCTTCGTTGACTAAGTAAAATACGGCTGAGCTGTCTCACAACACGCTCGATCGAGGCTCATTGCCTTCGCAATTTCCTCGATCGTTAGTTCTTTTTCCCAACATCCTTGCATTCCCCGTATACTCTTGACACTGTCGACCTTGAAAATTCTAGCCCTCTGACGTTTTCTGAAATTGAATGTCCCATACGTCGAAATCCATACGTTGAATGTTCCATACGTTAATGCCTACCATCTGTATTGTCCCATACGTTGAATGTCCCATACGTTAATGCCTACCATCTGTCCGTGATTTAAGGTGTCTAAATTAGAAGTTTTACTCATACTGGCAATCGAAACGACTGATTAACAACAACCATAATCCTAACTATACACGCAGTTACCACAACACTCTCACGTGAGCATAAATATGACTCAGTGTTACAAAATTTGCATAACCATGTCAAATTCAGTGGCACTTCAGAGTGTTTACTTTTTTCGTCAATAAGCCATTTAGCTATTATTATTATTTATGTACCCGACAGCTTAGTATTTTTATTTTTATTCTTTAGGGTTTATGCTTGCTTTCTAAAAGCTTTTGAGTAAATAATATATTTATTTCATAAAATATAAACCGCAGTAAAATTTGTGGTAAAAGGTATCTCAAAGTTCCTAACAATTTAAATTTAAGCTACTTTACAATTTTATATACATTTTGACAACCGCAGTGCTTAAATTAAAGAATTTTTAAAAACAATATACAGAAGTACCTTGCCAAATTTTTATAAATGAGTTGAGTAAAATGGCATAAAATTTTAACTTTAGCTTGCTTTTTTATAATTTTTAACAATATTTTATTATTTAGATTACATTTTTTGTCTGTTTCTTACAGTAGAAATATATCTTCTCTTACTAATATTTTATCAAATTTAAAATATTTATTTTGTTAAAATTTTCTTGAATTAAACTAGCATATCACTTGAATGGTATTTTTATACATATGTATTTACACAGAAAATTAGTCTGTTTGATTTCATAATTAGCTAAAATGTATATTCTACTCACACACTTAAGTTTGAAATTTTCAAAAATGTTAGGCTTATCCTCATTACGAAAATTCACTATAAAAAGCGAAAATACTTGCCAACATTTTACATATAGCATCACGCAAATGCAAAAGAAAATCTTTAGAACATTTCGGGAAAATCTAATTTCACTCTAGTAAGTATTCATCTATAATATAAGCAATAACAGCTACCGAACAAATACGTAATTATTTTATGGCTAGTCTCAGTATCCATACAGAATTACTTTTAAGATGAGATATCTTACATAAAGAGCATTCTATTTCATAAAATAAATACCATTATTTTATGCAATAGAATGTTCCCATTGTATAAATTTGTAGATACTGACGGATAATAGAAAAAATCAAAAAGCTATAATAAATAAAGCAATCTCATACACGTCCTATGTTAGATCACATACGAGGGCCATCCAGGAAGTAGATTACGTTTCCGTCTGTGTCCGCTAGGGGCGGGGCTAGCGCGGCCATCTTGGGGTCAGAGCGTTGCGCAGCTCAGTCTGCATCTAGCCGTGCTAGTGAGAGGTTCGTCCTGTGCTCCGTTCAGATACTGTGACGGTTTGAGATGTCTGCGTTAATTGAAAATCCCGCGAGCTGCGCTCAGTAATAAGGTTTCTGACTGCAAAAAACTGTAAACCGATAGAAATCTATCGGCAGCTTCGTGAAGTGTATGGGGACAACATTATCACTGAAGGTGGAGTGCGTCAGTGGGTCATAAGATTTCAAAATGGCCGAACCAATGTTCACGACGAAGATCGAAGTGGGAGACCCAGCATAGTGACCGCCGAACTTCTCGAAAAAGTCGATGCTAAAGTCCGTGAAAATCGAAATTTCACAATAACGGAACTTTCTTTGAGTTTTCCACAAATTTCGCGAAGTTTGTTGCACGAAATCATCAGCGAAAAGCTTGGTTACCACAAGTTTTGTGCAAGATAGAAGGCAAGAAGAGGTAACGAAGTGGTTGAAGGCGCAGGCGGCCGAATTTTTCGACGAAGGAATTTCCAAGCTCGTACATCGCTACGATAAATGCCTTAATTTGTATGGTGACTATGTAGAAAAGTAGCATTTGAGTGTGGCTTTCATCTGTATATAATAAAATTTGTTTCCTATACTTTATTTATTTTTTTATTCCAAAACGTAATCTACTTTCTGGATAGCCCTCGTATAAAACATGTATTTATATGAAACCATAAAAGTAGAATAATAGAAAATAAAACAATTATGCTATCATGAAAGAATAATCTGATCACTGGGATACATTAGGAAAAATTCTAAATATAAAATACTTCCTGAATCTTAATTGAATGTATCCAACAAAGGCGAATCCTCCGTGGATCACCTTTGTCGTCCACTATATCCGGAAGTAATCACTTGTAGTATCTGAAGAGGAATACAGTAATTTTCCGCATGAAAAATATTTGATCAATGAGGTGCTGAACTACTCACTCTTTAATCAGTTCCAGCCGAGTTGTTTCAAGACTCTTCTTAAGTCATAAATAAAATTTCTAAACATTAGGAAGCCTTATTCAATTCTTGGGCAAAAAATGCAAGTAGTCGGAAGATTAAAAACAGCGTTGATTTCTTCAGAGGAATACATGAGAAAAGACCATGTTTAGCTTTTTCTAACATAGTTGATGAAGCAAAGTGAGCGTTAAAACTTCCGAAGGCTTTAAATGAAAAGGACCTTACATGTCATTATTTGATATTTGCTTGAAGATTACTTCAACAAACCATACAAAACGAAAGAACAAACGCAATCTGATATTTTTTCAAATAAATAGGTATGAGGTATATTTTTGCATGTTTCGATTAGAGATATTTCAATATTTCAGTTGAGTTTATACTTATATAGATCAGTATATACTCATTAAGTACGAATAATTTATACAAAACGCTTTATTTCAAATGTTTTCAGAAATTTTCAGTTTACTTTAGAAACGAGCACAATATTGAACGAAATATAACTATAATTATTAATTTTCACTAGTTTTTAAGAGGGCTCATACACCTTAAACCTCTTATGCTCTTCGAATATGTGACTGTTCGAAGAATTGGGATATTTTATTTATTTTAAAAGCAATTACTCCCAACTTTTTACAGCTGACTACATAATATAGCTGATTTGGAAACTAGTAATCAGAAAGTTTGTGTTGCTACAAATATTTTTGTAATTTAATCCCCTTTGTGACAAAAGTTTTCGTCATGTTTCCACTTTGCGCGCATGATGTTTTAAAAATGGCTAATGGTACATAAACTGGTGTGCAAAACTTAAGCAACAATGTAAAAATTTAGCAAATAGCCATGAAATTGCAGTAAAGGAGATCTGGAGATCAGTACAATGAACACGTAATTCAGTAGAAACGTCATGCGTATGCAAATATCAGGAACGAAACGTCAGAGGCGACGTGAGCGTACACAAAACGCGTGATGTCGGCACGCGCAGCTCAACAGTAGAATAAAAGGAAGGACGGAGAGCAATTCAACATATTCGCTGTAAGTGTCAGTCAGTCAGTTCGTGAAAGCTGTTCGTGTCTGGGGAGGCATTACGCTGAACGGGAGAACTGAGCTCCACGTTTTCGACAGAGGGTCTGTAACCGGGGATCGGTATTGTGAGGAGGTACTCCTTCCCCATGTGCGTCTTTTCCGATGTGCCATTGGCCCAGACTTAATTTTTATGGATGGCAATGCACGACCACATCGGACTCTCGCTGTTGAGGAGCTACTGGAAAGTGAAGATATCACTCGAATGGATTGGCCAGAGTACTCCCCAGATTTAAATCCCATCGAACATGTGTGGGATGCTTTGGGGAGACGCATTTCAGCACGCTTACACCCTCCGGAGAACACCCAACAACTCAAACAGATGCTGATTGAAGAATGGACACTCCTACCGCAAGAAATGTTGCACTAGCTGGTTCTGAGTATGCGGAGACGGTGCGAAGCAACCATTGCAGTGAGGGGAGGGCATATCCCATATTAAGGAACATTTGCTTGGTGTTCTTCCTCTTGGATAGACAATCATTGAGTCACGATACTATACATACTATACATTGGTTTTGTTTGATTCCATACCGTATGCATTGTACTCCTTTTTCAGTTCCGATGCTTTCGTCATCCTTTACGTACATAATATTCTCCTTCATTTCTGCATTTCATGTCTCTCAGTTGATTTTTCGTGGAGTTATAGCAAAAAACCCTGCTGTTGCTTAAGTTTTGTACACCAGTGTACTTGAAATTTGATGGAATTCTTTATATGGGCACTATTTTCTAACTGAACCAAAAATTTGGTGAATATTTTAATATTAAAAAGTTTTAGGCACAATATTACACATTTTTTTAATAAAATACATTTATTTTAAAAATAAAATACATTTATTTATTATTTTTTTACATATTTTTTTAATAAAATACATTTATTTATTATTTTTTACATATTTTTTTAATAAAATACATTTATGTATTTTATTAAATGTATTTAATTAAATGTATTATTAAATGTATTTTATTAAATGTATTTAATTAAATGTATTATTAAATGTATTTAATTAAATGTATTATTAAATGTATTTAATAAAATACATTTATTATATTTATTTTATTTTTTATACATTTTTTTATTATTTAAAATACGTTTTATAAACTCAACTCCAAATAAAATAAAAATTTAACATGAAATTCTTAGAATTTTTAGTTCAGAGTATTTATCAAAAGTTATTAAAGCTATATATTAAATATGGAATTAAATTATGCAACAGAATGCATTAAACTGTGCGCGCAAGGTGGAAACATGACGAAAATTTTCGTCACAAAGCGCATTAAATTATAAAAATATTTGTGGCAACACAAACTTTCTGATTACTATTTCAGAAAGCAGCCATATTATGTAGTCAGCTGTAAAAAGTTGGAAGTAATTGCCTTTAAAATAAATAAGTTATCCCAATTCTTGCAACAGTCACATATTCGAAGATGTTATGGGTTTTAAGATGTACGAGTCCCCTTAAAAGAAGGTTAGAATAAAACTACTGAACGTAAAAAAGAATAGAGAGATTCGATTTCTTTTCTATTGTCATTCTTTACAAAAACATTTGCAAGCTATGTTAACTGCAAATTCTTTTTTTTTTTTTTTTTTTTATTTTTTATTTTTTCGGGATAATACTTTTTGCGAGAGTTTGCTCATATTTAAAGGGATTCATACACCTTAAACCCCTTTAAGCTTCGAATTATGTGACTGTTGCAAGAATTGATATATTTTATTTATTTTAAAAGTAATTACCTCCAACCTTTTACAGCTGACTACATAATATAGCTGCTTTGGAAACTAGTAACCAGAAAGTTTGTGTTGCCACAAACATTATTGTAATTTAATCCGCTTTGTGACAAAATTTTTGCCATTTTTCCAACTTGCGCACATGATATTTTAAAAATGGCTAATGGTACATACTTGAAATTTGATGGAGTTCTTTATATGGGCACTATTTTCTAACTGAACCCAAAATCTGATGAATATTTTAATATTAAAAAATTTTATGCACGAAAACATTACAGATTTTTTTAATAAAGTACATTTTATAAACTCAACTTCAAATAAAATAAACATTTAACATGAAATTCTCAGTTTTTTTGGTTTACAGTAGTTTCCAAATGTTATAAAAGCTATATATAAACTATTGAATTAAATAATGCAACAGATAATTTTAAATTGCGCGCGCAAGGTGAAAACATGACGAAAATTTTTGTCACAAAACGGATTAAATTATAAAAATATTTGTAGCAACACAAACTTTCTGATTACGATTTCAGAAAGCAGCTATATTATGTAGTCAGGCATAAAAAATTGGGAGTAATTGCTTTTAAAATAAATAAGTTATCCCAATTCTTGCAGCAGTCACATATTCGAAGATCATAAGAGGTTTAAGGTGTATGAGCCCCTTAAGCTATACAGGGATAAATTCTGTAAAAGCTATGAGTCTGAAATAAATTACCTCAACATTACCGATTGTACTATGAACTGCAGACATTAGGAAAATACCAGTAACCCGTATTAGCAAAAATATTAAAATGATTTAACACCAAAAAGGATGAAATTTGTAGACACATCTTATGACGAATATCTAAAGCACAAACAAATTTCTAGAAATTTAAGCTCATCTATCTAGCTTAAGCCCAAAATGCCAATATTCATTTCCCAAGTACCACATACTGAATCACATGTGTTGTATCTAACATATTTCAAAGGTATGCGAGGTTACTCACATAAAAAACACATTCTTTTCAGAAACAATCTCATTAAATATTACAAAATGCTATCGCTTCTAAATAAAAGGAGTTTAAAAAGTACTTAATTTTTTTCCTGCTTCCTGTCTAAGACAGCAAGGAGCGATAAAATGTGATCCAGAAACATTTGGATGCCTCATGACCCTTCATTTCTTTTTTAAATGAAGTTAATATGTGACAAATCATAGGCATCCAGAGACAGATTTTACGAGCAAACCGGTCGTTACTAATTGAGAATGATGTCACCTAATATCAAGTCCAGAGCAAAAAAAATCAAGGTCATCATAGGCATAATATTATCCACTAATGCGTAAACTTGATTTCAAGGTTTGGAGTACTGCTGGAAAGCAGGACAGAATAAATGTCACTGATCGGGGGCGGGAGGGAGGAGTACATTGCCAGCAAACACATTTAATTTTTGCATCTGTTTCTTTCGCAAAAGCAAATGGCTGTATGAGACTGTTAGTTTGATATAATTAACGAACAAAATAACTGATAGCAAGGATTTATAATAACTGATAATAATAATTTCAATAACGACTTATTGAGTTTAGATATACGAGATTCTTTCAAGGATATAAAAAATATATTAATAAAATTTAGAATAAAACTTAAAACGGACGCATTTGCTTTTTATTCATTTCACACGCCGTTTCGCCAGGATTTGAACTCGGTCGAAGAACAAGTGGTCAGTATTCTTCTGTGCTTAATCGCTGATAGGCATAATTAGTTACGTACTGGGCAAAATTGATCCTTCTCTTATTGCTCACTAAAACAGTATTGACATCTTTACGCAGACATTAAAAGAAAATCTCAACTCGTCATTGAGTTCAAAAAATTTCTAGTGCTCATTGGTCACATTGTAAGATCAACATCAGCGATAAAGGAGAAAAAAAATCATCCTGCAGAAAAAGCTTTGAGAGAGAAAATACACTAAAAATTTATATATGTATTTTACATTAATGATAAATTCCTGTGCGAAAAATATGTCGGATTAATTGGCTGCATACTTAAAAAAAGTTTACGGCAAAGACTTAATGAGTTTACATGTATATGTATATACATCCTAAAGTTATACAAATGAAAAAGAAAAAAAAAAAAAAAAAACAAAGGGACAAAGAAAAATGAAGAAAGAAGGAAGCTACCTTCTCCTTTCTCATAAATAAGTTATATGCAGTATAAAGAGCCTAAATTAATTACTTTAGACAGACCCCATATTTAAATAAGAGAACATATATAAATACAGTTAAAAAAAATGAAAACGCAGCTAGCTACGTGAAGCTCTTTTCACCTACAGGGTAGAATCACACTCCATCATGGCGGAGTCACAGAAATGTGTTGCTTGTTACCAGCGTTCAAGGTCAGTAGACAAAGCTCTTCCCATAGCTTACATCACTTACTTACAGAAGTTGGAGAAACGAAGACAGAAGGCAGGGGAAAAGTTGCAGCCTAGAGATCGGTGACATTATACGAGACCAAACCTTGTAATATGCTAGCCTTACTAATCTTTTGAAAACCATCCCTTCAAAGACCTTTCAATCATAACTCTTCTACAGCAGATGGGCAACAAAATTAAAAAGATATCTAGTATGGGCTTTTGTTTGCACAAAGAATGAAATACATTCTTACTGCTGCATTTTTATTTGAAAAAAATTGTAGCAATTTTTAAAGATCAATGTGCATCTTTTTAAACTAGGATAAGCTTTGGTTATTTTGACTGTATATTTAGTTGCGTGTGCATATGAATTCAAATATTTACATTTTCCTATCCAATGTATTTTTTCAGATGAAGCGTTTGATCATTTTATGAATAAAGGACAAGCCTGCCCTTCGGTGAATTATTCAAATGGTATGTAAAATACAAATGTTGTTAAAGAAAGGCTTGTAGAAGCTTTTACATTACAAATTATTTTATGAATAATGGCACTCAAATCTCTAAGAAATATAACTTGTTTAAAACTTTATAAAGGGATCATAAGTTAATCTTTTACTATTCATATAATAAATATGCAATGCATAGCATGTCTACGAAATTTTAGACTGAATTCCTGAAAGAGAATATTAAGAAACAAATTTTTACTGCGTAACATTTTACAATATTTCTTTAATGTAAGATCTTATTTTGGGGAAGAAAAAAATAGAAATCCATAGAACAGCAAATGTAGCTGATAAGGAGATAATAATAAAAGCTGAATTTTAAATGATGATAGCATTGTCTGGATGGACAAAAGAAATCCGTTACCTGTTCGAATAATTTTGGGTTTACTGAAAATAAATATTTTAATGAGTTCTTTCCTACTAAAAGGAATTCTTTAAAGATTTCTTTTCAGAAGTCATTGTCTGTTCCCATTTTGTAAAAAGGGGGTCTATTGCATGTTTCCAGTAAAAAATTAATTATATTTATTTCTTGACAATGAAAAATGTCTTTAACATTGTATTTACTTGAAGTTTTAAAAAATGACGATTCTGTTGTGGAAGAACTTTCGCTTGCGCTTGATTTATAAGTAAAACACCAGTATTTGTCGCTACAAAGTGACCTTAAATAACAACTGCACTTTTTAAGCACTACTAACAAATACTGTGTTGAAGATGACTTGATGGCGTTTTATATTTGAAATACGGTGTCTACTTTGAGTGCTTGTGACAGAGTACAGACATTGTCTTGTTTTTAGTTCCGAAGGTTGCAGACATTAATGTACACGAAATGAAAGAGGTAGTCAGATTTATCTTCGAGCAACATAAGTATACTTTAAAGTATAATTTAAAAACTGAGAATGTGTGCGAGGGAGAAAGCTAATATAGAGGATAGACTTTGTTCACTTCCAAGCCTGTCGAATTAATTTCTACCTTTTCTTTGCCCTGCGTTGGCAACACGCTTTTGAGATTTGTCGTTCGTAGAATTCGGTCGCTAAAAGCGTAGCTGGCCTGTAACGGTTGTAAATTCTTATTTTATGCTTATCTGTACTCCTGAATTATTACTAAATGTTTACGTGTGAATGTTTTATTATTAAATGTCTTCAGTTTGATTTAAATGCGCCAAGAGTCTTGAATTTATTGACATAAATTCAATTTTATGTTTTAAGTCGAAACTGCGTCATCCATGTCGGCGCCATTCTAATACGAAGAATGTAAACAGACTTGATACCGCGTCATGCATCATCCTGCTAATTATGCGGCATCTTTGTGCCGGAGAGACTGTATGGTGTTAAGAAAATAGAGTACAATAGGAAAAAAATGCTATAGATTGTCATAAAATCCCCCTCGTTCCCCCCCCCCCCAAAATTTCGAATGCTTGAAGATACAAAACCTGTGTCTGAGATTAGCTGCCCTTCCCTTCCCGTGAGAATCATATCCGCTATTCTTCGGTCTGCACTGCAAGTTTTGCATATTGAGTGCTGCAGCCAGTGGTGACCATTTTGGATATTTATGTGTTAACGTATGTGCACACAAAAAGAAGTTAATATTTTCTATGAATAGTGCTAATGACCAAAGAATGCAAATATTATTTTATAACATGCTCTAGTAGCCACTTGCTGAAAAAATTACGATTACTGTTTATCGCTTCAGCCTTTGTATTGGCATACATCAGCTGCAAATATTCCTTTGTATCCTCCTGGAAATTCCAATTGAGTTCATTCCCATGAGGAAAAACTATTTTAATGAAAGGAAACTGACATATATTAGTAACCGTTACCACCGGTTATTATTAGGAAAATCAACTGGAACAAAATGAAATGAAAAACTTCAGTCTCAAACTGTTTACATGCTCCGTTTGTTTAAAAGAGGGGAGAGACAAGACTCAAAATTTTATACAAAGCGTATTATTCTCATTTAATAAAGTAAATAATTTTAATTAACTAAACCAAGCAAACGATTAAATGTGGCTATCATTGGATAAATATAACAGTAAAAAATCATATTAGTAGTAATATTGAAATACTTGCTCGGGAAGAATCAAAAGTTGTATTCAGAACAGAGGAAGTTTTTAATAACAGAAATACGAAAAATAACGTAATTAATTTGTAAATGTGATTAAATATGGATATTTTCTTTAAAAGATGTTTACTTAATCAAAAGATTCAGTACAAGAATATAGGCAAATAATCACTCAGGTGTGTAGAAATGGACTGAGAAGATTTAAATGCCTTTCTCATACAACTTACGTCATAATCACAACAAAACTCCCTTTATACTAAATTATTGCTTTTATGATTAGAAATCAAAGTAACTGATAAATAGCATAAGTAGGAAGATGGAGAGTGCTAAAGAAAATGGAATAATTGTGAAACCTATATTATTTGAGAGAATAAATATACGTAAGTTAAAATTTTTCTGTAAACTTTTTATTTCTGATATATTTCAGCTCGTTTACAAGATATTCCCGCAAGTTAGGTTAATGGTAAATTCGTCATGCATTATTTGCTCGAGATGAACTATTCAAAGTTAATGAATAAACTGACTAAAAAAATTTCCATATTCTAAAATGATATGCTTAACTGAGTTAACTGACTGCGTTTATAATTATTAATAATGCGAAAATCATTTCAAATCATACAAGCATGAAAAATATTTTATTTTCGTTATTAAACAGATGTAATTTTCCTTTCTTAATTAGAAAGAAAAAAAGAAAAACTGATAAAAATACACGTAAGATTTTTTTGCGTCTCTTTGTTGATTGCCGTGCTTCGGGCGTTGTTGCTTCAAAAATACCAACTCAGATTAAAGATATGAAATTCTTTTTCATTAATGCAATTTACGAAAATGAATGCCTAGTAAAAATAATAACTAAATGAAATAAAAATTGCTAAACAAGGAAAAATACCGAGCTTTGGAATGATTGGAATCCAAGGCCTGAATGAAAACACGGCTTTCATAACTAGTTCTGCTTAATGAAAACAAAAGTAATGCAAGAAAAAAATGCAATTACCCAAGTAATTAATATTAATGCAGTTTTGATATGAAAATGACGATTACTTTGAGTCAATAGGTTACGTTATTTAAAATTTTTGAAAAAATACAGGATGGTTCTAATTCTTTCCTGAGTTCTGAAAATTTACTCTACAATAACCATAACAAATGCAGCAAAGAGGTGCATATCATTGAAAAACGAATATATCCAAAATTTGAAGTACTTTGCAAATGCGACCATGAGTATGTCTCAGATTTTGGTTTCAATGTACTGTCCTATCCAGCCTATTCAATTTCCATCACATATGCTGTCAATAATCTTCTTGAAATTATTGTACCACGCACAAATTATCTTATTTGGAGGCATTTCTGCTTTATACATTGCCCGAAATTTCCATTGTATCATCACAACTGAATCTCATTTACTGAATTACGAGTTACAGGGAGCTTTCTGTTCTCCAGTGAATGCCGTACTTGAGATACGTTGTTACCCAGGGTCGGTTTCAAGCATAGGAGACACTGACAGCTGCCTAAGGCATAGATTTTCAGAAGCCCCACCAGCTATGTTGTTCTTACAATCAACAAGTAAATGAAAGTGTATTATGTTTTGAATTATTAATATATTTAATATCCACCAAATTCAACTGTTCTTATCACCTTGGGCACCAAAAATACTGGAGCCGGGCCTGCTACTATAAAGAAATATGGCTGCTTTCAGAGGGTACTTCTAAAGTTACGTGAAAAGACTTGTTACGAGTGCAATCTTGAAGACATCTCTATATGTTGCTCGGTACTACTTTTGCAATTAGTTTCCTACAAATTTTGGAAATTAAACGGAAAATTATAAATCATCTTGTTTATAAAAAATAACACTCGAAATAATTCCACGATGAAAATAAAAAACTCTTTTGGATAAATATTACTAGCCACATTTTCCAGTTGTCACTATTTATAAATTGCCATCCATATGAAAAGTTAGTTGATTTACTTGTTCCTCTAATAAAAATAGTATTTCCCTAATATAAAGTACATAGTTTAAAAATTCAAAAGTAAAGGACAGTGCATCGAAATTCTCAGTCACTTTATAAGCTAAAGTTCTAGCATATGACGCACTGCATGCTTCCTGTGAGTGAGACGTTAGTATGAGATACTCTTCTTGCACTCAAAGCTAAGTTATATTACAGATTAGCGTTAAAGTTACATTACAGACTTAATAAAATTTCAAAAATATAGATTCAGCTTTGTCATAAAAACAAAGAAGGCTCTTAAATAAAATAAAAATGCAAACTTGTAATAATAAAATTTAACTACTAATAAAACTGTTTTGGACATCAATAGTATTCGAAATTTGAGGCATATGAAACAGTGGCCTATTTTGATTTTGAATAAAGATTTCCTCTTAATTTTCTTGTTTAGTTAAAATGTTCAGCGAAAGAAAATTCCCAAACTCATTATGTTTTTCTTGAGCAATATTTTTTTAATTAAACGATACCGATTTTTTTCATTAGACAAAAATTATGTAAGCCTGCAATTTATCACTTACCAGTTCTGTCTCACAGACGTATAGAATTTTAATAATGAATAACTAAATTATTGACATGCATCGATTTTCTATTCAGGGGTGGAGGTGAGTTTAATGATCTGGGGAAATGTAAAATTGAGGGTAAAGCACTGGTGTTCGAATAAACTTGCATGATAAAATTCGCAAAATTTAATCGTACTGAGAGAGAGGAATTAAAGTCTGCAAGGCTTTCGTTGAAATTAATTCTGCAGAATACTGAAGAGGAAGCCGAAAACATACTTATATAAACTTTCTTGCGTTTATATAATTTTTTCCAATCATTTTCTTTAACGAAAATTTGAAATTATCGAAATTAGATTATGGCTATCGATAGTTAAATGAAATTTGTTCTTTATCCAGTTTCCATGCAGAATTAATTATCCAAATTTATCTTTCCCGACCGACTTTTTTTTTTCTCATAATTCATTGGTTATTTTTATGGGATCATTCTTCCAGAAGTAATTTTTCTGATATGTAATTTAAAAATGTTACGTCCATTGATATTCTACTAACATATAAAAATTCGTTGGTAAATCATTTCCTTTTAACAATTCCAGTCAAATCATACTCATTAATTCTCCCAAATAAAGAAAAATATCTAATATTATCATGTTATCTTACACTCTCAAATGTTATATTTTCTTTTCGAGAATAATTAACTTCTTTCCTCTCAACCTCAAAGTTTGTTTCGGACCCATAATAAGAACTTTAAAAATGGAAGATAAATTCTTTTCTCTTTCTTAAGAGCTCCTTTTACGAATTTGTGTAAATAGTTTTATTATTTGAATTATTATCGTTGTTAACATTTAATTCAGCATTAATCTTCCAAATTCATCTTTACTTTGTCTGCGGTAGAATATTGTATATTTTTCTTAATATTTCTAAAAATATTAATTTCAAAGAAATTTCAAAAATGAATAATGTTTTTAAAGGTATATTATACCGTTTAAGAATTACATAAAATGGCAATGTAAATTTTACATTAAAAATTTATTATACGTGGATATATTTTGTTTCCATGCTTTTAAAGTAATTTGATTCGCACTTAGTAGTTATTAAATTCTTTTACAGCAAATCTAGTGCTTTATATTTTACGTTTATTTTTCTTAATTAATGAATACATTGAGCTTTATAAATCTAAAAGAATTTTTTTCACTCGAAATATCTCTTATTTTTTCTCACTCATATTTCATTTCCTGAAAATTCTTACTTTTTATTTTTGGCCAACGAATTCTTATTTCCCAATTAAAATAGTTTTCATTTTCTCTTGTTTTTATAATTTAGTTTATTGTTAAGTTGCTTTGCTCTTTCCTTCTTTTACCTTTAGTTGCGTCTCATCTTAAGAAATATGCTAGTTATTTCAGTGCGTTTTCCTTAATTCGCATTTTTTAGTTCCAGGCGTACTGAAAAAATCTTATTGAAATAAGGAAAGTGGAGCCTTACCACCTGTTTTAATTTAAAGAAAAAAAAAAAAAAAAAACACAAGCAGTGTGATGGCACATAACCTATTTATATTGAGAAATGTGGAATGTTCTTATAATAGAATTAATATTTCATAATATTACTAGATGCATTAATTTGCAGTGTAAGAGAAGAGTTCAGCCCATAACTTCAGACAATTCTGGGGAATAAATTCTTTGCAAGAAAATAGTATTTTTGAGGAATAATAGACACAAGTTAAAACTCTTACACAACTATTCTTAAAATAAGTAGATTTAAGGTACTTCACACATTTACTTCTTTATTGGCGTGTCTTAAAAGATAAAAAAAAAATTCATTCTAACTCAAATTTAAAATTTGGCAAAACTTTATTTGATAACATATCGTAAGTTACAGCTAAATTGAAAACGTACACTCTGCACGAAAACAAAAACAAAAAAAAAAAAAAAAAGAGAGAGAGAGAGAGAGAGGGGGGGGGGACAGTTCCGTATCTCCCGTTCCACTGCGCCGATTGACGAAATTTAACTTGCGTTTTTCATTTTCGAAAGCACGATTTAGGATATATATTACATATATATAAAGTGCTAACATATGTATTCTGACACCAAATCAGACTTTTTATGAAATGACTTTTTCCATATTTTGATTCTACGGCTCAAGTTACGTCATTGGGCCGAGTTTTGTAAACATCGCACGAGAAATTAAAAAAAAAAAAATTATCTTTCAAAATTTTAGCTCAGTATTTAATAAAATGGATATACATTTATTAATATCTTTTTTTTATTAAACTTACTTGATTCCTTCTTTCAGAGTTCGAAATTTAAGTTCAATCCAAATAAAATTCGCGCACATTTTCTTGTTTATTTTTTTAATTTGTATTTTTAGTCATTTTTGTACATTTTGGAAATTTTCTCTATTTCATCAAGAAATTTAAAAGAAATCATTGCGCTAAAATGCCTCTGAAATAACTTTACTTCCCTAATCAGGATAATTTCATATGAAAAGCACGGGAAAATCATAAAATAAAATTAACCAATAAATACAAAATTTATATTATATAATTAGATATTAACATATTTTGCATCAAAATTATGTTATAAATGCCTGAATTACCTGGGGCATATAATATGAAACGAATTTAAGTCAATTTGGAAATCTTTTGAAAGGATGCAGCCGTACAGCCCAATCATCTTCTAGAAATGCCTGGTTTTTAAAGCAAGAACAATATTTTTCATATTTCAGGGCTGGCATACTATGATTATGGCATATGGAGGGGGCCGTCCCGGGCCTTTGATAGGGGTGGTCTCCGAAGAACCTTAAGTATGTGTACCTATATGTAAGAATATAAAAATGGACGAAGCTAAAATGTGGTCTGCATTAATGTTAAATTTATCGGGGAAATTGACTTTCAACAATCAGTCCTTAACTTAAAACTGGTACTACACATTTTTGACAATGTATGTTTTCAGTTGCTTCTAGCGAGGCAAGCTTTTCGAAGTTTAGGTTGACTAAAAGCTATCTTCGATCAGGAAGAGGCCGAATAAGACTTCACGAATTAGCAGTCTTTCCACTGAAAATACAGTAATTAGAAATATTAATTTTGAAGTTATAAATCAATTTTCAGAAACCAAATATCGCAAAAAAACAGTTTTAGATTTATTTATTTTATTTTTTTTTATATAAACATTTTTCAAATCATTAAAAATGGCTGATAAGTAATCTTTTTTCAATCTAATAATATTTTCTGCTAGATGTCAGTTTTTTTCTTAAGATTTTTTTAAAAATTTGCGAATCATTTAAACTACTTAATTTTAATTAAATAAACGTTAATTATGTATTTGTGTTGAAAATTTGGATGGTAATCATTCCAAATAAGGAAGGGGGCAGTAAGATTTCCGAACAGCGACCCGATAGCTGTAGTTCCGCCACTGAATATAAGATAATGATTTGTCAATAACAATACAGAGTCATTTATAATACTGCGAAATAAGATATTCTTCCCTCCCGAAGCTTTCTACCATCAAGTTTTGAAAATTTCAAAAATATTCACTAAATTTTATTCATTCTAAATGTGTTTAGAGAACGAGCTTTCCTAAATTTTAAAATGGATTCGTATACGTAGTGACTGTTTTCCTCTTACAGACAAAGACCAAAAACCCTCGCAAATTACCTGCGAAGGTCATATCGAGCTTTTCCTTCTAAATCTTGAACTTTCTGCCAGCCTAACAAAAGAACCGACTAGTCACAACGATGTAAATACGAACTGGCATTTAGTTTATAGTTTTGCTGAATTAGCTGAATCTTCACCTTCTCTGATTATTAACGGGTATTTCGAGGCCTAAGAGTGTAAGTGTTCATGCTGTATCCAGTCCATGAGTTCCAGAAAGTCACCTTAGCTACCAGCGCTTTGAGGGGCCAAGCGCTTAATTGGTTCAAATGTATAGGCAGAAGCCTCTTGGGTCAAGCGGGAAGTCCCACCTATACTTATGAAAATTTCAAGACTGCCTTAGTAAAAGCCTTCCCTGTCGTAAGAAAACGTTCCAAATTAGAAGCGGAACTCTTCAGCATATACGAGAAACGAATTGAAAATCTCTCAAGCTTTATTTTAAGAAAAATTCACGTCTTTAAACTCTTGTATGGAAGCCGTCCGGATCCTGAGATAATCCAAGTGATTTTGCCGAGGTTACTTCCCCAAGTACAAGACTTTATTGAATTAAGGAATCCGACTACACTGGAAAAAGTTATTTGAGCTAGCAATCCAGTTTGAAAGTAGAAGAACAGGGGACATTGAAAGAAGACGCCAGTATGAGCAACGAAGCCAATTTGGTGCGCCAAGACCACAACAAAGGCAAGAACACGGCTACGGAAGCAAATCGAATCAGTGGGCAAGGAAACCTGAGTATCCAAAAACAACCGGCGAACGTCGACAGTTCAATAGTAAGCCAGAAAAAAAGTCTGAAAGCCAGCGAAAAAAGAAGGAAGGCATGGAAAGGAGGACAGAAAATTTAAACTAAAACGGATTTCTGCTGACGGGAGGGTGCGGAAATCCGAAGGCCTAGAAAACCCCTCTTCCTTCAAGTTAAATACAGTTATTGTGAAAAATTTGACTCTTCAAAAGATTGAAGTTCTGGTGAACAACATCCCAGCCACCGCACTCCTGGATACAGGCGCGCAATGTTCCTGTGTGGCAGAAGATTTTTTTAGGAAGTATTTCCGTAGATACCGCATATATAATTCGGATAATACGACAGTGTTAGCTGCGCACGGAGAAAGATGCAAGTGCATAGGTCATTTACCGCTATACGTTCGTATCAAGGACGAGCAAGTAAAGATTATGTTTTTTATAGTCAAGAATTTGCAAGCACATATCATCTTAGGGATAGATTTTCTTTCAGAGGCAGAAGCAACGCTGGATTTTAACGAAGCGTCCCTTAAGCTGACGATGAAACCAGTTCGAGAAGAAAAAACAGAACCACCAATGTTAAACCTTGACCACCTGCCTAAGGAAGAGCAACAAAAAATTCGACAAGTGGTAAGTGAATTTGCTTCGTTATTTAGTGATATTCCAGGATTTACTCAAGTTACTAACCATAGTATCGAAACCGGAGATTCACTGCCAGTTCGCCACAAACCATACCGATATGATAAGAATAAAGAAAAGATTATAGAGTGGCACATTAGAGATATGTTACGTAAAAAGATCATACTGCCCATCTCAAGTAGTTATGCTAGCCTGGTTGTTTTATGTAAGAAAAACAATGACTATCCGGTAACACATCCAAAAAGGTGGCGTTTTGCGATTGACTATCGTAAATTAAACTCCATGACTAAATAACCGGTATATCCGTTACCTATTATTGAAGAAATTCTAAGGAACATAACGTCGACCAAATACATGACGACTTTAGACCTAACGACTGGTTATTTTCAAATAGGGGTTAGACCGGAATATGTGCTTAAGACTGCTTTTATAACCAAGTCTGGCACTTATTCATTCCTGCGTATGCCGTTTGGCCTTTCAGGGGCACCGGCAACATTTCAGCGATGTATGGACATTGTGCTAAGGCCTGTTCTTAGAAAGTCCACAGTTATCTATTTAGACGATATCATTATTACTAGTGATAATCTGGAACAACATGTACAGGATTTAAGACAGGTGTTTCCATTATTAAATGAGACCGGTCTAAAAGTTAATGTCGAAAAGTGCAAATTTGGAGCCCCTGAATTAAAATACTGAGGTTACAAAATATCTCAGAAAGGAATCGAGACGGAAAGGAATCAAAAATAATCGCTGTGCAAAAGTATCCGCCGCCAAATACGGCGAAGAAGCTCTCTTCTTTTCTAGGACATTGTTCATATTATAGGTCCTTTATAAAAGATTTTACAGCTATTGCTGAACCATTGTTAAAATTAAAAAGGAAAAAGGCAAGATTCTCGTGGACGGCCGAAGCCAATAGTGCTTTCGAAAAATTAAAGCAAGCATTAACGCAAGCCCCTGTTTTGAAATTTCCTGAAAACGATGAGAATTTAGAAATTTCAGCGGATGCTTCGGATTATGCGGTAGGAGCGGTACTTTCGCAAAATCAGCAGCCCGTGGAATTTTTTAGTAGAACTTTAAATCAAACACAAGGAAATTATTCCGCGACTGAGAGAGAGGCACTTGCAGTTCTGTTAGCAGTGCAAAAGTTCCGAGTCTATTTTGGAAGGGCGCCAATAACAGTGTATTCTGATCATGCGGCGGTAACTAGATTGTATTCAGGGAAAAACTTATCCCCAAGGTTAATAAGATGGGCACTGAAGTTGCAAGAGTATAATCTGGTAATCAAGCACACCGCCGGAAAGGAAAATATCGTAGCAGATGCCCTATCCAGAATAAAAATAGATGAAGAAGGTAATACTGTAAAGGTGGCAATGCTCACAGCATGTACGATACATTCCCGAGAAAATGTAATAACCGAACTGGGTAAGGATCCTGAATTTAAAAATATTTATGATTATTTAAAGGATCGTGAAAATTTTAGCCACCAAGATATTGTAGCGATAAGAAATAGGGCGGCCCATTACGAACTAATAGATGGTCTATTATTTTATACAAAAACTACGAATTCCAACAACGAATTTCGACCTGTTATCCCAGCTAGTCTTAGATTAAATATACTGCGGGAGTTACACGATTTCCCTTTAGCTTCTCATGTTGGTATTCGTAAAACCATCCAACGCGTACGCGAAGCAGTTTATTTTTCCTGAGCTGCAAAAGTTAACAAGGGCGTATGTCCAGTCCTGCCCAACATGTCAAGCAGTTAATTATATTAATTTCCGCCCGGCCGGGTTTCTAAATAGCATTAAATCCGAATTTCCAAATGAAATAATTGGCATCGATTTATTGGGCCCTTTTCCAAAAAGTCAGTTAAATAAAAGTTGCTATCTCCTTGTTATGGTTGATCATTTTAGTAAGTGGACCGAAATTGTTCCCTTAAAACGAGCCTTCGCGAAATTAGTTACTGATTCTATTTTAAATAAATATATTTTGAAATACGGGGCGCCCCTAAAAGTTATATCGGATAATGGTCCTCAATTTGTAAGTAATATATTTGAAGACATGTGCCAAAAACTGGGCATACGTCATTTAAAAATGGTCCCGTATCGGCCGCAATCAAATATAGCGGAACGGGTTAATAGAAATATAGTGAAAATTATCCGTAGTTACGTTAAAAATTTTCATAAAAGCTGGGATAACTATGTCAATGAATTAGATTTCGCCCTTAGGACCGCAAAACATGATACGACGGGCAAAACTCCTGCTGAGTTATTTTTAGGCAGAAAGATTATAACGCCGTTAGATAAATTATTTTATGTTCAACAGAGAGCCCCAGAATTTAAAATGGGCGATATAGAAAAATTAATTAAAGAAGCAAAAAAGAACACTGAAGTAGAACAAATAAAACAGAAGCTTTATTATGATATGTAACTTATAAAATAGGGGATGAAGTGTTAAAAATTAAGCATTCACTTTCTTCAGCACCAGAAGATAAAACTGCCAAATTTTATCAACGATTTGAAGGACCATATGTCATAGAAAAAATAACTCAGGCTGTAGTGGTGTTAAAAGCCAGGAATGGTGAACCCTGCACCGCAAACATTGACCAGATAAAACCATTTTATAATCGTAATAAAATGCCAATATTTCAAGATCTTTTGCAGGATCCGGCACGGCAGGCATAAGCTCCAGAGGTGGAACAACGACAATCACAAGGGCAAGCCATGAGTAGACAGGAGCAATTGAAAAGAAAGTTCCCCCGTTGGAAAACTGAAGGTAACAAGAAAAAGAAGCCGTTCCACCGACCAGAAAAGAGAGGGCACGACCACCCCCAGAATGAAGAAGGAAGAAGTACGAATAATGTAAAGAGAGCCCTCAGTTTCAAGCTAATTAACTCTGGCGGGAAGTATGTAAGGATCCTAAGTTTTACTAACGTTTATTTTATTTTAAATCTTTATTATCACTTCTTATTTTCTACTTCCGACCAGAATTAAAAGCTTTAACTGATTTATGCAAATTTGTCTTGCTAACGCCAAGTACTTAAGTTGTGGCTTTTTGCCAAGCAAGAGAGAGGAAGGAGTTATTAGAAGAAATTGTGAAGTAGACAATACACACAGGAAGGGTATACGAAACCCTTTATTTTTCTATCTTTACAGAGATTTCCTCACTTCGGAATACAGAGACCAAACCCTTGTGGTCTGAACGTAAGAATATAAAAATATTAACTAAAACTCTAACTAAACTAACTTTGGATTAATATACAAGTGCCTACTTTAAGATTGGCCGCTTGCCATAGTAGTTTTACTCGGTTGCTGGTTGCCTTCAAGGCCAGAGGTATAATCCTCTTGATAGTTTCAAACGTATTAGCATTATTTTCAAATGTGTTAGCAGCTCTCTGTACTACATACGGATTTTTTGTTAAATAACGGCCAATCTTAAAGTAGGCACTTGTATATTAATCCAAAGTTAGTTTAGTTAAAGTTTTAGTTAATATTTTTATATTCTTACGTTCAGACCACAAGTGGTTGGTCTCTGTATTCCGAAGTGAGGAAATCTCTGTAAAGATAGAAAAATAAAGGGTTTCGTATACCCTTCCTGTGTGTATTGTCTACTTCACAATTTATTGAACATAGCTTGAGTAAACTCCCTGTTCCGAATCAGGACAGTTCATGTTTCCAAAGCAAGTAAAGAGGAACACAAGTCCTGATAAGAGTAGCAGAAATAATAAGAAGAACGGGCGAAATTCAAATTACAGAGAAACAGAAATGAAGATATATTATTAGATACTGCAATATTAACATTTCTACATATTTTCATTGGAATGTAGGTTTTTTTAAAAAGAAATAATATTGCGGTAGTTACCTGTAGTTTATCTGTGCCTAATTTTCATTTGTTATGTTCTTATTGTAACAGCTTCCTTCGGAAATAATCATTCGCGTAATTTTCCCTTCTCGATTTCGAGCAGTAAAATTTATAAAAAAAAATTTAATGTGGACATCACATGATTTCCTTGTAGGAAATTATGCACATTTTTTACTACACTTCATGTTAACTTATTTCCTCTAATTATTCTAAATTAATTAACCGATCTCTCGAGGCAAGTTAAAAATGACATCAAAAACTGCAAATTTTGAAATTGAATATACCCGCTAAGTTTTGTTGTACAGGAGTCAAACTTCTAATTTTATACTTTCATAACGAGTATAAAATTTATCCGGATATATGTACAGGAACCAATAGACCGCAGTAAAAGTTCGATTTCGTTATCTGTCGGAAATGTAATTTTTTTTTAATCTAATAGTGCCCAAATGATTAATATTTTCATCATTTAGAACTCTTCTGTAATTGGAAGTATATGACTATGAGCAACGATTCTGAAAATAAAGGACTTTTAAGTCGGATAGGGTCTTTCTAAGGTAGGTAGGGGATGGGTATATACAATATACGTTTGATTCTGCAAATTGCAATAAAAACGGGAGGGGCAGTCCCATGCACAAAATTTCAAATTCTACGACGCTATTCATTTTTGAGACATATATACATACTTAAGCATATACGTACAGATGTCACGAAAAAAATCCCTTTTGAATCCACTTTAAATCTAGTCCTTTAATTAGTCCTTTATTCTGTCCGAAAGTACAGATGTCACGCAAAAAGTCGTCCAAATGATTCGGAATGAGCAAAATAGATATTTCTGTTGAAATATGATACTCAAAATTTTTCCCGATTACAATACTTTTTTCCTTCATAAGAAGAAGGGAAAAAGGGAAAAACGTGATATATTAAAACTCCATTAAAAATAAACTGTACAACCCACATCAGATTTCATTAGAATAAAATAGAAGTAAATTTGCTAAGATTTTTTACGTATTATATAAGTGTAAACCTTTGCTGATATTACAGACACCATGCGTTAGTAGGATTTACTTGAACATAACAGAAAACTGCCTGGTGCCTCAGTAAATTGATGATGCTGAACTTTTTTCATCAAGACATTTATCCAACTCATTACAGCAGAAATCATAAACGAGATCATTGGCAAACTATATCCCAGTAAAAATATGCTATAAATACTGAAACCGTTTGAAAGAGTATCTGAATCAAAATTTACCGCGAAGGTAGACAAATTCACAAGACGAGGAGACGAGACGTTAATGCTTTGGTAACCCTAGTTCTAGATTTAAACATATATTTTTTATTAGGACGAGGAAAAGATTCTAAAAAATACAGCCCCTGTGCCTTCATTCCCCGGTAATCTTCAGGATCTCCGCAACTATCATCGTTATATTCATTGGTTTTGGTCGACCGTGGTACACAGGCATGCCTGCGGCACGGAACGGATTATCGTTTATAAATCTGCGGTGTAAGCAAAGATATACACATCGGCTTTTGTGAAGCTTGTGAAAAGAAAAAATTACTTGATGAGTTTGCCTCAATTTTATTAAATTAAAATATGGTATCAGTTGCTTAGCTGAACTGTTGTGAATTTCCAAAACGTTTCACGGATTTATGAATAACCCTGCCTTTCTTATTTTCCCATCAAGTCATTTTAAAAATAAGTCATCAAGTCATTTTAAAAATAAGTTCCTTTTAAGTATTAATTGAAATAAATATGTCACTAATTACGATGTGCCAAAATGTACTAATTTGAATTTAAGTCGCGGTAGGATTTTAAAATTGTAAAATTACACAAAATACTGAAAAACAGCCACTATCTAATTAAAGCCCAGTAGAATTTCAAAATCTAAAGAATAAAAAGAAAGTTATAATAAGTAACGAAAAATATATACTACAAAATATTTTTTGAAACCTTATATATTATGGATTCGATTGCTCTACAGTGGAAGACTTTCTGAACTATATTGTTCAAATATTCTTTTTGTATTTAAGCTGTACTGTAATTTTACGTCTTAAAAATTTGATTAAAATGTACGGCTTATTCGAAGTACCACGGTATTTTTTATAAATGTGATATAAAAATATATACAAATACTTAACGAAATATGTTCTATTTTAGCAGCGATATTTGCTTGCTTAATACAGTTTACATTTATATAAAGCATATTTTACTAATTTTACTACATTCTTATCAGATCTGATACTTGTAGGGTTTATATTTATTTTAACTAACATTTATTTTAAGTTTAAACTATCTTTCCTGTCAAGCCTTACTTTCCCCTGGAACTGCCAATGCCAGAATATGTAAATTTGAGTAGAACGCGCAAGGATTCAAATTATCAGCGGAAGTATTCTGATTTAAATAGAGAGGAAACAAGTTCGGTATGAGATTCTCTTACTTAGCGAGCGCGGAGGTAGTTAGCGAGAATTGAAGAACCCCGCGTTGCGGCCTATGTGCTTGGCGGGAAGTAGTGGTCATCGTTCCAGTGAGCTTCAAGTGTGCTGAATTAGCAGCGGTATTGTAAAACGCGGTGAGTTAGTTATTTTAGAGAGCCTCGTAGTTAGAATCTTGTCTTTATTTTCTTTTCAGGTTATTATTTTTATTTGACTGCCAAGTTGGCACCGTCTGTAAGCGTCAAGAGAACGCAATTGTAATTTATTACGTTGAATAAAAAGGGACTTAAACCCTTCACAAGCTTCTATCTTTTATACAAATTTTCACAGTCACCTCTTGGTTGCGTGCAAGTTGGAGGCGCGCAACGTTATATTGGCGCCCGAACACTTATCGAACTGAAATGGCCGAAAATTGGATGGAAGCCGCTGGACAACACCAAGAAATGACAACGCAGTTAGAAGGATTTGGATACCTGGTCCAGACTTTGAGAGCATCAATCAAGCCAAACCTCTATTTCGACGGAAAAAATTCGGTGGCGGTATTTTTAGAAGGTATAGAAAACCACTTTCAGCTCTACCCTGTGCCTGAAAGACAAAAAGTTGCCATCGCCACATCAGCACTAAGAGGACAGGCCGCGCTATGGTGGAAAAACATAGGCAAATTTTTATTAGGGGAATTTGGAAGCCCGACATATACATTTGAAAATTTCAAAAAATCGTTAGTAAAGACCTTTCCCATAGTGAAAGATCGCGCACGGCTGGAAGCCGAGCTATATAGTTTCTATCAACGGGATACAGCAGAATTGACGGACTTTATTTTACGAAAAATCAAGCTAACGGATATGCTGTATGGGGAAAAACCCGATGCGGAGATTATTGAAATAATATTACCAAGATTGTTACCCGCTGTCCAAGACTACTTTGAAATTAGAAACCCAAACACATTGCAGGAACTTTTCGAATTGGCGGTGAAGTTTCAAAATCGCAGAATAGCGGAAAAAGCGAGAGGGGAAACATATTCTCAACATACCCGAAGGAAGGAGGAAACCAGAAATGGAAATCGCTCATATGGGGGAAAGAACTATCAAGCTAACGCATCGAAACTCGAAGGTCAAGGCCCAAAAAGAAAATTTGAAAATAAGCATCCGCGTACCCAGAAGACACAGATTGAAAGGAAAGCTTTAAACGACTAGAGGGGCCTGTGAAAGGGAGGGTCCAGACCCCGGAAGTTTTAAAAAAACCCTCAAATAGACATTTAAATACAGTCATCGTAAAAAACTCACAGCTACCAATTATACAAGTCCTGGTTGGCGATGTACCAGTAGAAGCCCTCATCGATACAGGAGCAGAAGGAAATTTCATGAGTGAAAAGTTCTTCAAAAAGAATTTTTATAGGATACGACTCTTTAAAACCAGAAATACGGAAATTATAGCGGCGCAAGGAAAAACATGTCACTGCATCGGGAAAGTATCATTAAACGTACAGGTAAAAGAGGAAAATCTCAAAGTATTAATTTTTGTGGTGAAACACCTGCAACACTCTCTTATTTTAGGTATGGACTTTTTAAGGGCCGCGAGGACCAAATTGAATTTTCAAGATAGTTCCGTGGTGCTGGAGATGGACCAGAGGGTGGTGAAACCTGTGGAGACACCTGAATTGGACCTTAGCCATTTGAATGACCAGGAAAGTAAAGCAATACAGCAAGTGGTGAGTAATTTTTCTCATTTGTTTTCAGAAAAACCAGGAAACTGTCAAATCGTGACTCACAAGATTCAATTAAATGCCGAAAAACCTTGTAGGACTAAACCGTATCGCTATGATAAACAAAAAGACTTAATCATCGAAGAACATATTCAGGAGATGTTAAAGAATAAAATAATAACGCCCATAAATAGTGAGTACGCGAGTCCAGTCGTACTATGTAGGAAAAAGAACGAGTTTCCTCCTTCGGATAAAAGGGCTTGGAGGTTTGCTATCGATTACAGAAAACTAAATAGCATTACTAAATTTCCAGTTTACATTTTGCCGGTTATAGACGAGATCATTAGACAGATCAAATCGACAAGATATATGTCTACTTTGGACTTAACGTCTGGCTACTATCAAATAGCTATGAGACCCGAAGATATACACAAAACGGCGTTTATAACAAAATCGGACACTTATGCATTTTTACGCATGCCCTTTGGGTTGTGTGGGGCCCCATCAACATTCCAGAGAGCTATGGACATTGTTCTAAAGCCTGTCCTAGGAAAATCAACTTTAATTTATCTAGATGATATAATTATAACGAGTAGTACGTTGGAACAACACATTAATGACCTCGAACAAGTTTTTAAATTATTAAAAGAGGCCGGTCTTACAATTAACGCCTCAAAATGCAAGTTCGCAACTAAAGAACTTAAATATCTCGGTTATAAAATTTCGCAAAAGGGTATAGAAACGCAAGATTCAAAAATAAAAGCTATTAAGAATTTCCCACCGCCCAACACCGCCAAGAAACTTTCGTCTTTCCTTGGATTATGTTCTTACTATCGATCTTTCATAAAAGATTTCGCTAATATTGTTGAACCACTCTTAGTAATCAAAAGAAAAAAGAGTAAATTTACGTGGACAGCGGAAGCTAACACAGCTTTTGAAAGATTAAAAGAAGCGCTTATTAATGCCCCTGTTTTAAAATTCCCTGAGGGGGACGAAAACCTGGAAATTGCGGCAGATGCGTCAGACTATGCGGTGGGTGCGGTTCTTATGCAAAATAACCATCCGCTGGCATTTTTTAGTAAAACATTGAATCAGACACAAAGGAATTATACAGCTACAGAAAGAGAAACATTAGCCGTATTAATGGCTGTACACAAATTTCGAGTTTATTTCGGCAAATCGCCAGTAACAGTCTTTTCGGATCATGCAGCTGTTGGTAGACTTTACTCGGGGAAAAATCTAACGCCCAGGTTAATAAGATGGGTTTTAAAACTCCAAGAATATAATATCACAATAAGATATAAACCGGGTAAGGAAAACAATGTAGCTGACGCACTTTCTCGTATAAAACTGGACGACGAAGGAAATGAACTTAAATGCGCTGTGTTGACTTCAAAAATTTTAGATTCTAGAGATACGGTTATTACTGAACTGAAAGCTGATCCTGAATTTGGAAGTATCTATGCTTATTTGAAAGACCCCGAAAGCTTTGAGCACACAGATATCGATGCGGTAAGAAATAGAGCAAAAAACTATGAAATAATAGATAATTTATTATTCTATACGAAAACAACAAACGAAAATCTTGAGTATAAGCCAGTTATCCCAGCCTCGCTTCGATTAAGCATTTTGAGCGAGTTGCACGAAAAAAAAACAGCGGGCCACCTCGGGGTCAGAAAGACTATAAAAAGGGTACGCGAGGCGGTATATTTCCCGCAATTATACAAAATAGTAACGGCGTATGTCAGGTCCTGCAATCAATGTCAGTTAATAAATGATATTAATTACAGCCCGGCCGGGTACTTAAATAGCATTCGCGCTACATTTCCGAATGAAATTTTAGGAATAGATCTCCTTGGTCCCTTCCCCCAGAGCGAGTTAAATAAAAATCGTTTTCTTTTAGTAATAGTAGATCATTTTTCAAAATGGATAGAAATTGTTCCTCTTAAACGCGCGTCAGCCAAAACAGTCGCAGATGCATTCTTACACAGATACATTTTAAAATACGGTGCACCGATAAAAGTCATTAGCGATAACGGAAAACAATTCATTAGTCAAGTATTTGAAAACATATGCAATGGACTTGGCATACGCCATATCAAAATGGTTCCGTATAGACCACAGGCTAACATAGCAGAAAGAGTTAATAAAAACATAGTAAAAATAATTCGCAGTTACGTGAGCACACATCACAAGCGCTGGGATGGCTACATAAATGAATTAGCTTATGCTTTAAGAACGGCACATCATGATACTACGGGAAAAACTCTAGCAGAATTATTTTTAGGCAGAAAGTTAATTACGCCTTTAGATAAATTATTCTTTGTGCAACAAAGAGAGCAGGAGTTTAAACAACAAGATGTGCAAAAGTTGATAGATCAGGCGCTTAAAACCTCGGATACGGCAAGAAATAGACAAAAGTTATATTATGATAGAAAACGCCGTGAAGCAGATTTTAAAGTTGGGGATAAAGCATTGAAGCGGAAATTTTCTTTATCAAGTGCCCCAGACAATTTTATGGCAAAGCTAGCTCCAAAGTTTGAAGGCCCCTATGTAATTCAGGAAATCAAAGGGGTAGTATTATATCTTAAGAACGACAGAGGGGAAATCTGTAAAGCAAGTCCCGACCAGGTGAAAAAATACTATAATCCAAATGATTTTGAAATCCTTAAAAGTTTCTTGCAGGACTCAAGTCTAAACGAAGTAGAAGAATCAGAGACTACAACAACTATTCCACCACCCCAGAAACGGAGAACTGAAGAGAGACCTAGCACTTCTACAACCCGGACGTCGGTATCAAAAAGAAAAAATGATTTTCAAACTCCGGCGTTTAAGAAAAACAAAAATACAGATGAACCGGGTAAAGAAACCGTGGTAAAGACGAAAACACCACCTACAAAGGATGGCAGGAGAAATTACACATCAAGGAGAACGCGCACACGGTCACAGAGTCAGGTGCCAGCAAGGCCGCCGTTCCGGAAACTGAAACGCCAACAGGAGGCACAAAAATACGACGAACAGAAGAAATTCAAGAAGGACTCCAGACCGGAGGACGTCAAGACCAGCCGTCCCAGGCAGAAACGCAAAGGCCAACAACCAGACGATTACTCCGTCAAGAGGCCAGCATGTAGAGGACGCAAAAGAAAGAGCAACGTGGACGACACTCGGAGATCAATAAAGAGAAGATTGACATCCATGAAACCTCTAACTTGGGATCAATTTTGCCAAAAACGGATGACGGAATTTCAAGCATCAAAAACTCAAAAATAAGTTAAAACCTTCTATAAATTTTTCTTTCTGTTTTGTTCCGAAATGTTATGCATAAGTACGAAGTTCTATGTTTTGACGAAAGTCAATATGTCTCGGTTGAGACTTAGTTTTGTTTTACTTTATTTAGCTAAGGCAAAAGTATTATTTTCTTTAAGTGTAAAAACTAAAAACAAGCATTTTCTGTTGGTCGAAAGGCTAATTCTGTTATGTTAAAGCCAAAATTTGGCCGAAGATAAAAATAACTTCGTATTCTTGTATTAATAAGACTTTTACTTTCAGTGCCGCCAGCTTGGCGAAGAATGAGTAAAGTAAAAATTTATTTTCTCTTATTCATTTTATGGTAAATTGTAAAAAGCATATGTATTAAAATTTTGTAAATGTATGTAAATACTTGAAGGTTATGTAAAAGTAGAATTTAGTCTAGAAGCATAAAATTGTAGATGCTAAAAGTGAATGCTTAAAAGCAAGGAAGTCAAAATTTAAGTATTAAACTGTAAAGTCATGCTTTAGAGCGAAAGCCTGCATGTTTAAAGATGAATGAGGGGGAAGTTAGAATGAATGTGTTTTGTAGGGTTCTCCACCTACATTTGAATTTTTAAGAATGTTAAAGTAGCTCATTGAGTTGTAGAATGTCGAGTAAGGTGTGTCTATTTGGTTGTTGAATTCTAACAAATCATGGTGGTTAGGGGAAGTGTTGTAAGACTAAAACACGAATATTCCCGTTTGACACCACACACGGTGGAGAGCCAGGGTAAAGTTAAATTAATGCTTGAAAAATTGAATGAATGTGAAGTAAGCAATAACTAAGAAAAACGAATCGTTAAAAACAAAAATTTATTGTGTCAAGAAAGTGTAAATTATAATGTATGTAGAAAGATACTGATACTTATTCCTTACAGATGCTGGAAGGAAAGACCAAGATTGATTGATGAAGTCCAGGAAAAGTTGCTGTAAGAAGAAAGCTTTGTAACGACTAACAGAATTTTAATATATAATTGTTACATAAGATTTTTTTTTTGTGTAAACGAGGTTCTCGCCAGTTAGTTCAGAATTAGATAAACTTACAACAGGTCGTTTGTAGGACCTGCTTTCAAGTTTTCCAAATTCTGGCAGCGGCAAATGTAGGGTTTATATTTATTTTAACTAACATTTATTTTAAGTTTAAACTATCTTTCCTGTCAAGCCTTACTTTCCCCTGGAACTGCCAATGCCAGAATATGTAAATTTGAGTAGAACGCGCAAGGATTCAAATTATCAGCGGAAGTATTCTGATTTAAATAGAGAGGAAACAAGTTCGGTATGAGATTCTCTTACTTAGCGAGCGCGGAGGTAGTTAGCGAGAATTGAAGAACCCCGCGTTGCGGCCTATGTGCTTGGCGGGAAGTAGTGGTCATCGTTCCAGTGAGCTTCAAGTGTGCTGAATTAGCAGCGGTATTGTAAAACGCGGTGAGTTAGTTATTTTAGAGAGCCTCGTAGTTAGAATCTTGTCTTTATTTCCTTTCAGGTTATTATTTTTATTTGACTGCCAAGTTGGCACAGTCTGTAAGCGTCAAGAGAACGCAATTGTAATTTATTACGTTGAATAAAAAGGGACTTAAACCCTTCACAAGCTTCTATCTTTTATACAAGTTTTCACAGTCACCTCTTGGTTGCGTGCAAGTTGGAGGCGCGCAACGTTATATACTTATACAAGGAAAAATATTGTTGTTCCATAACGCTTAATGAACTAAAAACTGTCTTCAAAGACTTCACGAACTGCGTTGCTATATAGCTGCATAAAGAGTGATTGCAATTAGAAAATATCAAATTTCATAAGTGATTAAACACGTCTGAATGCACGCTAAATTTAAGATGGTATTTAAAAAAATCTATTCAAAATGCAGGTATTTGATGAATAATAAATAATTTCTCCTAATAGAAGATTACGGATATCAAGGTAGACAAATGAAGAACAAATTCATGCCGGGTACATCCAAGGCACCGGTTGTCAACTGGACAGATATCATACCACCGCCTCCAGAACATCCGCCGACAGAAATGACAACGCTACCAAGTGTACCCATTAACAGTAGGAATTTGTCTCCTGTCAAATGTGCATATCAGGCGCAGGTCAGTAGTTTTTAATCTACCGGCGCTTTTTGCTTAAATTTAAGTTATTTATTCTCTGCACGTCCATCACTCTCATTAATTGGTTAAAGATATTATCACGGATTATACACATAAAATTTCGTTGAATTTTTAATCGGAGAGACGGTAATAAATAATACAAAAATTCGATAGAGTTTTAAACACTAAATGTGAGAGTAGCACACAAAGAATATCAGAGAAATTAGTTAAAGTTTGAACAAACACAAGAGTAGAAGTTAATAAATATGAAAAAAGTTATCTAGATAATCTTCTAAAGATAAATATAAAATAACTATGAGAAAATTAAAACAAATTTCAAACAATAAATACGAAGGGAAATTAGATAAAATGTAATTATTATGTATATAAGTAGAAGATAATTAATCATCCTTGAGAATTTAGATAAAGTTTTGGTTATAAATGCGAAAGTCAAGGAAAATGAATGCGAAAGAAATTTGATATAGTTAAAACAATAAAATAAATAATAAAATTAATTAAAAAAAGAAAAGAAAAGAAAATCTGAAAGTTTTCAGATTTTAAATTACGTCCATAGGGGCGTTTTTTAACGTTTTGTGTGTTAACTTTATTTATTAAATTTTGTATATGTTCTTTGCACTTAAACCATAAAATTCTGTTCAACAGTAATGTCGCAAAATAATTTTAAAATGATCATATCTTTAGGATTTCCGATACACAGTTCCGCACGCTGGAGATAAAAAGGTTTTATTTTTTTCCTGTAGAGTGTTGCCATTGCTCGCTTTGAAAACCTTGAGTTTGTTAATCAAAAATTCGTTAAAGTTTTACAAAATATGAAATCGATAATAAAATAAATTACAAATTTCAAATTTGATCTTCCACATGCCCATATTCGTAGGAGGATCACGTCATTCAAAATTCGATGGCTCTATGTATCGTTGTTTTATCACAATGCGAGAAATATACATACATTTATGCAGATTTCTCATTATTTAATTTCTTCAAATATAATGCAGGACTCTAACATTTGGTGGCAACAGTTTGAAAAGTGAAACGGACATTTATAGTGATTCAATGCAAAATCGCAAAACGAAAACAATCGTCCTTCAGGGACAAAGCCCCTTTGAACTAATAAATACAAAAAAATTATACAAAGTTTTAACATTATGCGTACGAGAATAAGGCAATGAATGGAGAAGAATTTAAATATCATATACAAAACTGGAACAATGTGTGAAATGAAAAGTTTAAAGATTTAACATTAGAGATATTAGATAAAATTCAATTAATGAATACTATAGAAATTAAATATGATTTAAATAATAAACGCAATAGTAAAAAGCAATAAACATAAGAGAAAATAAGTAAACACACGCTTATTTAACTACAAAGCTTTAATTCTGAATGCACTAAATTCTGTTAGTTTAAAGCTTGCAAAAACGTTTGATTATTTACCGCAGTAAATACTTTAATTTTATTGCAAGGTCATAATTTTCTCACATTTTAGATAAAATTGCTGTATACTATAAATCTTACACGAATAATGCAAAATTTTCCCAAACAATTTTAAATGGTTCTTTATGTACATACCACTAGTGTATTTCTTTTGATTTTGCAGCTTATTCGTGATGTTTTCTAAATATAAGTTTTCTAAATATAAGGCATATGAACTATTTTATTTGACATTGTAGAGTTACCAAGGCAACTTCAGCTCAAAGCCTACGAATACAACCTCTCCCTGGAGTACACTTGGACGAAATATTGATAATGAGACCACGAATGCCACTGGAATGTTTGGTCTGAAAGGACATCAAGGACTGATGCCTCAGCGTACTCTACCACAAGGTGCTGGAATCGACAGGATATTCCAGGGTTCTTTGACATCTTTAAGGAGCGAACAGTTTCCAGGCCTCAACAGAAGAATCAGCCAAAATGGAATGGTCGGCGCTGCGGGTGAGTTGATCTAGATAACATATAAACCTTTCCGAAAAGGAAAATATGACTTTGCCAACTTAATGTTATTTTCTATCTCAATGAATTCATGTAGTAAATAAACTCTCAAGCCTTCAATGTAAGTACTTCTAATCCTTAATGATTCTGTTTGAGAACAATGGAAGCATAAAACAAGGAAAGGCAGTAACAATGAGAAAGAAGACAAATTAGAAGCGGATTGAATATAGATTTTAACAAAGTAAAATGTATCTTTGATCCCTTAGTTGAACAAAAAGCTTAAAAATATATGTCCAGTAAGCATTTTATTATTTACAAGCTTAATTATTTCCGATCAGATATTCCTTTGCAATTCAGAGTTAAGGATGAAATTGATAAATAATGTATGTGCTGATTATTGCGATTGATACGTCTAAAAAATTGGGAATACGTTTAAAAAACTTATACTTATGCACGTATCTTTGCTTTTTTCTCTGGTATTAAAGTTAAATGAATGAACTCAAAAATGCTAAATCACGATCCAAAGAGCTGTTATTATTTTGTGAAAAGGAGCACATATATAAAAAATCGATCTGCGGAAAATGTAAATTTCTTTCTGAGAAAGAATGTGATGATACATTTCGCAAAAACAATTTTAAATGAGGCAACTATTTTGTATAGAAATATGATAAAAATGCTATTTCATATGTCTGTTGTACATTAGGTAAGATTTTTGTGTAGACTTATGAATTAACTAAATTCGAACTATGGACTGATCTTAGCTTGTTGGTAGCTTCGGTTATTATTTAGAAATCACATACTTTGCATTTTGTACGTTACTCCAAAGATTAAATTTTTACGTAAATGTAGAATTGTTGTATAAATAAAACTATGCGACTTGATGATAAGATAAATAGTGCATAGCCCTTACAAACTGGATATGATAGGATAGTGGGGAGCGTCGGTAAACAGGGCTCATCTAATCGAAATTCTACTGGAAATCAAATAATCTATATTCTTTAATTATGTGTACCTTCAGTGTTTAAAAATAAATTATAAATAATGTTATATAAATAAATAAATAAATAGCTATTGGCTTCTCTAACAAAATGGAAATTACAATCTTATAAGTTAAAGAGCTTAAAAAATTGTACTTTAAAAGTCACTTTTAAAATCTTTGTGCACTCTTCAGTTATTAGATAGAGAATATCATATTTAAATCTTCTCTCATATGCAAAAATTCTGCTTTGGTAAAACACTTCCTCTCGCTCTTCCTATAATGCAACTAAACTTTCAAAGTTGCAAACTAACTTGTCTTTACATATTTTGAATGCGTTATGAATTAACTTTTAATACGTTAATATATTTTTAATGCTTTATAAACTATGTAAAATGTCAATATACTTTTAATATGCTTGTTTTAAATATCAGTGTTATGCATTCTCTAAGTATAAATATTATCTAAATATCAATAGGCTTTCCGTTTCCATTTCTTTTGAAATCGAGCACAAGTGGTGGTGATGTTCAACAAATCTACTCAGGAATAGCTGCACTTCAAGAGCCGGGAAATCCCACGAATGCAGGAGAGGACATAGAGCTGAATAGTAACTTAATTTATGATGTTTTATTTGAATCATTAAAATTTGAGCTGATGACATTCTTTTCTTGTAGTTTTTAGAAATCAAATACTTTTTAATATAAAGGTATATTATCAATAAAATAATAATTAGTACAAATAAGCAAAAGTTTATCTTGAGTGGCGTTTTCTTTAAGCTCAATAGAACTTTATCAAAGCTTGGCTTTTACAGCGGCAAATGCTGTAGAATTTACAATGTTCGGCCGAAAGAAGATAAATGGAGCTCATATTAGATTTTTCACGCCTCCAACAGTAGCTGAGATGAAGCTTTCATTCTCAAAAATGCTAGGCAGAAAAATTTCGAGAATTTTTAAGAAAGGCCATCTCCGAAAAATCTCCGAAAATAAAAAGTTATATTTTTATCCCAACAGTGAGATGTTATTGAAGATTTTTTTCACTCACTTCCTTTTGTTTAATACACCGGATATGTTCCTTTATCTTGAAGTTTAAAAAATCTGCGTGTTTGTCTTATGCATGCAAAGTCGCATTCACAAGTAATTTTATAAAAATATACATAATAAAATTCCGATGCTTAATCTTTTTGAATTTAGGACTTGATTTAATTGGCAGGTTTAAAGGAAATCAGAAAACCACACTGTTTGATTATTAAGAATTATTCTTATAACTGATAGTGATACGTATTAGGATGATGATAGGTATGAATGGTGCAGTTCAGGCGGCCCGGAGAGGAATTTTCAAAGGGAATTTAAAAAATGTCTCGTATTTGGCACTTTTTACCTCTTGCCCCCCCCCGAAAAAAAATACAATTGTAGTAAAATTTTATGGAAGTTTAAACTTTTTCGAAGATAGAATGAACCTCTTTGAATGCTCTAGATGTATTAGGACGAGCACTAAATATAGACATTTAAGAAAAGAAATAAAAAGCATTTAGAAATGAAAGGCTTTAGGAATGAATGGTTGAAGAATGGGAAAATCTGAAGTGCCTTTAAATTAGAAGATTTTGAAGAAGACCTGTTTTGAGCCCCGCCTCTTTTCTTTCCATTAGGCTTAAATCGTCTCAATTTGCGTCACATCATACTAATTTTATGTATTTCAGGCACCGTGAAGGAGAATTTTGAAAGAAATGAAGAAAACGAACTCGTATTCGATGCCTTTCCTCACGAAAAACTGTGACTGTAGCAAAATTTTTCGAAAGTTTAAATTTCATTGACATTAGAATGAACGTCTTTGAAGACACTAGATCTATTAGGGCAAACACTAGATAGAAAAAACTGATAAAAAGTATTCAGAATAATCATAAAAGAAGCTTGTTTAAGACTGCTGCCATGTGGTGTTTTTAAGAGAAGAATGAGATATATATCGGTTCAAATTTTAATACACAATTTCCTTTAGTATTCAGATACTTTCACGCCGCAAGAAGTTCAGTTAATTTCATAATTACGATATAAATTACATACACTTGTGAGAATTAAAATTTTTTTCTCATACGCAATTATCATAAATTGGATACTATTCATATTAAAATTTTCATTAAATATAAATGAGCGTGACTAAAAAATTTAAGTGGAACTTCGAGGAATTGCTGTATTTAAATTCGTTTTGAGTAAGTAATTGTGAGTCGTTATATCCATTCATTATATTATATTTATATTTTTATACTTTTAATATTCCCTTAAAAGTGCAAGACATACTTATAAATGAAATGATTATTTTAACTCAAAAATACGGTATTTGATATGATTTCTTTGTAATTCTTGGGAAAATATAGCTTTAATTTTTGTATGCCTCTCTCTATTTATTTGTATACCCTTTGTCAAATTTTTGAGAATGTATTTAAGATAGCTTTGAGTGACTAATATATATTTACTATATTTTTCTAATGACTTCTTTCAAACAAATATCACAAGTAATTATTATCGTTATATACATGCATTGCCTTATGGTAATAACAACGTGTGTTTTTGATTCTATGTAGCTCATTTGAGCGATTAATTACTGGACGAATTCATTAATGGCCTTAATTAAGTGCGATATGTGCAAATGGTGAAGATATATTTTTCCAACCATTGATTTGAAAAATAATACTTTTTAAATTAACACTATGTCATGTAGGGACTTCGCTGGCAATCATCATTCTCAGAATAAAACTGCAATTACTTATTAAAATACATCATTTGGCTCTCCAGTATACTATTCAATTCCTTCTTTCAGTTATCACCCTGGTTCAGAACCACTGTGAGAGAATTTAAGAATCGTGAGTATAACGTTTAAATCAATAAATCGCTTTAGGTGACTTTGACGTAGAATGTTTACGTAGAATGTTACGTAGAATGTTTACGTACGTTTGACGTAGAATGTTTTTCGCTTAGATTACATAGGATCGGTGGATACAAATCTAACCTCCATGTTAAAAATTTTTGAAAAATACATTTTTTTAAACAATAGTTTAAAAATTGAATTAGAAATAAAAAAAGGTCACTTGTAACATTATAAAATTTCCGCAATAAATTCACTTAAATGGAATTTTAGAAATTATTTGACATTTTAAATTTAAAAAATTGCTCTTGACTATTAAATGTTTCAATGCTTAACATAGATTTCGTCTTGTAATTCCATTAAACACTACATTTATTAGAAATAAAAAAGTCACTTGTAACATTATAAAAGCTCTGCAATAAATTCACTCAAATGGAATTTGGCATTTTAAATTTTAAAAAAATGCTCTTGACTATGAAATATTTCTTTTTAGCTTAGATTACATAGATTTCGTCTTGTAATTCCATCCAAGAAAAAAAAATACTTGAAACATTTAAGCTTAATGATTTCTCTCTTATAAATTTTGACTTTAAAATGAAATGAAAATTTACTGACTGTAAAACTAGCTTGTAAATGCTCTTACTGAAATCCGATTCCGACAGTTTTAGATTCATTGACGGATAAAAATCATGGAGAATAAAACCTTTTATTACTTGGTCTTATTTATTAATTATATGCAGCAATATTAACGATTACATATAATTGATATTTTATAGTAATTTAAATAAATGTGGACACTAACACATGACACTAAAATAACATGGACACTGACAAGACAAATGAAGATTTGTGGCTGATATTTGAAAGAAAAACTCTAAGAAAGATTTTTGGACCGATGGGAGGAAAAATGAACTGTGGAGAATATTAAATAACCATGAAATCTATAGAAAATATACGAACCTGAGGTTGTCAAAAATAGTAAAGGCACCTCGTATTAGATAGATAGGTCATATTTATAGATATGATGATGCATTTCCTACTAAAAAGACAACCTTCTCAAAAATAGAGGGGAAGCGAAGAAAAGGAAAATGACTCACTATATGGCTGGATAGTGTAGAAAAGAATATTAAACTGTTAGGGGTAAATCGATGGGAAACTGTGGCGCTGGAGAGGGTCACATGGTGAAAACTTGAAGAGGCAGCCTTGGCCAGTAGCACGCTGTAAAGCTCAAGAAGAAGTTAAAAACAAGACATTTTGTTTCATTAAAAAACCTTTTTTCGCTAATTTACTGTCAGCTAGCTATAAGAATGACTGAACTATACCTTAAAGCTAATTGCAACGATAACTACTAAAAGTTTTAATATTCCTTGTCCTTAAAGCTTAATTTTTCATTTAAGGGCTGAAAATGCTGACTAATGAAAGAGAATCCATAACTGTAAAATTCCATAAAATTAAAAATGTAATATAGTGCTGATGCTCATTTCTTATAACGATTAAAAATTACTTAAAAAATAGCCTTATAATTTAGCAGGTATCAAAATTGATGAATATTTGGACATTTTTTAATATAGCTTAACGGATTTAGTGTTTTGATAAATTAATGTATACTTTTTATTATATGTATTTAATGTATGTATTTGTATGTTTTTATTATTACAAAATGCTAAATTTTAAAAATCCGTCAATGTTCTAACGACACACAGAACTTGTTGGCCTTAGTAGTGGCCAATGCCTAAATTAGCTAGTGCCCGCCATTGGAAAAAACAAAAAAATATTCTCTACTCAAACCATAATTATATGCACACTTTATTCGAAATCTTAGTAATATTTTTGTTTTCTTTTCATTTTAAGACTTGTACTCCAATCGAATAAGTATAACGGATCAGAGTTCTAGCATAGGAGGCAATGGATCGGCTTCTGAAGAAAATCACAACGTTCGAGGATGCACAAATGAGTACAGCAACAATTTCTTCATTGCAGAGTACAACGCTGGTACGTAGAAAAATGGATTCCTTTACATGATTCCTATTTTAACATTTATAGTAAAATTTTGATACGCATTCTATAAAATTTTATGTATAATAATGTATTCTAAATCCACATATTGAATACGTAAAATTATATAATCCAGCCTTAAACTGATGCTGATTACATCGAAGAGTTCTATGATTCCCAAAGGAGACAAATAAAATTCCCTTTCATATAAAAGAACAAAAATACTCTACATTATTTAAGCCTATATTTTATTCTTTAAAAGAATGATTTTTAATTTATACCTTGACTATGACTTATGTCACACACCTTTGAAGTTAATAAACTTTTTTTTAAAACACGAAAGCAATCAGAGCTCATATTTTACATAAACTTCATATTGTTGAGCTTTTATGTCTTCTATAAACTGAGGTTTTAAATTTTAGAATATATTTTTAGCCCTAAAATTTAAAATCTGGACCTCTGTTCTCAAATAAGGCAGGTTGTTTTAGATTCTAAGGAATTTTCAACTTCTTTATCGCGTGTCTTCGAGATGCTATTGACAGCAATCTGGAGACCCTGAGTTCAGGGAGGGCATTGCTGATTCTTTCTTTGTTTCTCTCCTCAAAACAAATCTAATAACTCTACAGAGTTATGGTATACGTACGTACAAACACCATGGAAAAGTCTCTTCTGAACCCATTTTAAATTAGTTTTATAATTCGTTTTGGGAAAAAGAGTGCTTATTCTGTCCTTACGTACAAATGTCACGCAAAAACATCGTTTAATTGCATTCGATAGCGATCAAAATAGATATTTTCGGTGAAATATGGTAGCCAGAATTTTTCGAGATTACAATACGCCCTTTACTTAGCACAAGGAAGTAAAACGGGGAACAGGCCGAAAAAGTTATGAATTTTTTAAATTCTTTAATTTTTCAGTAGTATATGTAGATATATACATACATGTATATAAAATTAACAACCATAGATTACACATTAAAAAGCTTTCTTTCAGTTCTTCTAATTCAAAACTAGTTGAGAAAGAAACGCAGCATTTTCATTCGCCCAATTTTTATGACACCACAATTAATATCCTAAATGTTATTTCTGATCAAAAACCAGGTTTTTTAGAAAATCGCTTCACCTTTTCAAATATAGGACTTTCTATATTCTTTCTTCTGTTAAGAATAAGTAGCTCTTATTCATATTACACACGGTAAAAGACTTCAAAACATCCATGTAGCCAGTCCTTTGTTTAGGATTTGAATCTGATAAAGAGAACTGAGTATATAAGAGTGAAATTATTGTTTATGGAGTAACTGTATTTGCTTGCAATGAGTTTAAACATTCGGGTTTAGCAGCATTTCATATTATGAGCAAACTTTTGGAGATTTTCCTCCCCGCGCGGTTGTGTCTATTTCTGTCTTTATATATATATATATTTCTTGTGCCCTTCTTAGGCTGTCAAATAATAAAAAATTCATAAGCAAAGAAAATTTTAAAGCATCATCTACTTCCAAACAAAATGTACAATGAAAAAACAAAAAAAGACAATTCTATATATCCCGTTCTACTAGACCGATTGATGAAATTCAAATTGCGTTTTTATGTCTCGAAAGTGCGTGCGACTTGGGATTAGATTTATAAACATAGCGTTGTTATAATATAGGTATTTTGACACAAAATCGGACTTTTTCTGAAATGACATGCCAATGTTTTTTCATATTTCGATTCTACGACTCAAATTATGCCTAAATATTAAAGGCGGAATTATAACTATAAACTAAACTATAAACTATCCTTGACAGAATTCTTAATTTATACTAACATTCTTACTTTCCTTTTCTTTTCATTGATGCACGAGAGGGAAAAAAAGTCCATTGTTTAGTTTTTCAAATAATTTTATCAAAGTGCGTAAACCACATTTTCTTCATTATCGCTTATATTAAATATGCCAAATTTCAAAACGCGCAAAAATGTAAATTCTCGTATATCTTAGGAAACTTTGAATAAAAAAACTCGAAGAAAAAACTTTTTGCGAGTGTGCCTAAAAATACATCTACTTTAAGATGATGTTAAAAATTTCATAGGTTATAATACAAAAATTTTTTTCTAAAGCTTTATAAAAAATATTTAAAAATCCAAATTTAAAAAATAAATCGTAAAAAATGCGCGAATTATATTTAGGCTTAATGTGCGGATTAAGCCTAAATTTCGAATTCTATAAAAAAGAGATATTAATAAATATATATCAAATTCAATTAACATTGAGGAGCTGAAATTTTTAGAACTATTATTTTAAAAAGTAACCGTGCGATTTTTTCAAAACTCGGCAGTTTCGCATAATTTGAGTCGTAGAATCGAAATATGGAAAAACATTAGCATGTCATATCAGAAAAAGTCCGATTTTGTGACTAAACAACGTTATATATAAATCTAATACATATCCTAAGTCGCGTTTTCGAGACATGAAAAACGCAAGTTGAATTTCGTTAATCGGCCCAGTAGAGCAGGAGATATAAGAACTGTCCCAATTTTTTTTCGCTATGTACTTTCACATTTCAGTTAATTAAGAAATTAAATGATTCCTTTAATTTTTAGATAGATCATATGCAGCGTTTTAGAACATTTTAACATTAACTTATACTGTATTAGAAACAATAGGAGAAATATCTCTCTAAATCTTCTGTCCTTAAACCTGTATTTTTCCCTGGAGCATCAAAAATAAAACTGCAGACTAAAACTCGAAATTAAAGAAAATAAATAAATTAAATTAAATTAACACTGCAGGGCAAAATACATATTGAAGAGCATAAAAAATAGGGCTTTTTGCCACGAGAAGTACAACAGTATTGAATTGCCATTTTGATTTATTTTAATTTTTTTTTCATTTAAATCAATTTATTTCTAATTCTACTCTACAGTATTAGTGTTTTTTTTTTCAGAAAGAACTTAAGCATAGAGTATCTTCTTTCATTACAACTAAACTTACAGCAGCTTTTGACACGTTATTCAGTTCCAATTTTTTATATGAACTTACTAACTTTTCAGACTTTTAAAATTAAAAACAAAATATATTCGACTTTCAGCATGAAACAATTAAGGTAAATTGTTTCTCGTAATCGAAGTTCGCTCAAAAGGGATAAAAGTTCAGAAATATTTAAATGAATGAACTTTAATGAAAAATAACTTGAGCAAGAGGTTCGAAGAGATTAATTGTTTTTTTTTGCTCAAATGACAGAATTTTATGTTTTATTGACAGAATGTGATTATATGGTATGAAATTTCTGCTTGAGGAAAATGAAATAGAAAAAAGACATTTAATGAAAAGAATCTAATGAAATCATAGTCCCATTAAAGACTTATCTAGACGCACGCTTTCTGCATCAGAGGGTTTTCCCTGTGTGAAACATTAAACCCCGCAAATTTTTCCTAGAAAGTTCTCCACGAAACCATTTACTCCTTATAAACAATATTCGTTTACTTTACTTTAATCAATTAACCGAACAACTAACCATAAGCAGGTTTTAAAGAAGTGAAAACAAGTAAAATTTATTTTAAAACCAAGTTTTAAAGAAGTGAAAACAACAAACAAACAAAACTTGCTTGAAATCTCTGTAAATTAGTTTTTCCACACTTTTAATGGTCCGAAGCCTCAAAGAACAGAAATAGGATTTTATTTCACTTTCTTATATCCGAACCTCTTATAATAAGAATCGATTATTCTATAGAAGAATCAGGATACATTACAAAAATAGGCTCTGGTTCAATACAATAATTTTACAATGTTTTAAATTCTGTGAATCCAAACCCATGTACTGAACTTTAGAAAAACTACATTCACAAAACTTTCTTAAATATCTGTAATTTCTGACAGTTACCTTGTAAGAATTTTTCTTTTTAAAATAAAACGTAATCATTTAAAAATATGGACGTATACTTTTAAAACGATTAATAGAACGAATCATCATTTATATGAAATCTTTTTTAATCAAAAGGGACATTAGTCTGAAAAGCGGTTTTACGTTGTTTCACTTTTCATTTGAATTTGTTGCCATTCGGCAAAATATAAGATATTTATCTTTCACATTTAATTTGAGAGTTACTGATTAACAAACAAAGCTCTTTAAAAGCAACAGATGCAATTCTTAAGAATTTTTTTTTCATTTTAAACTGATTTATTTCAATAAGAATGCATTTAATCCATGATATATATAATTAAAAACATTAAATATTTTCATAGAATTACAATACGTATTTTTTTCACTTTTCAGCTTTTCAGATATGCAGATGATATATAACGTTTCCATGTTACTCTAAATGTATATTTATCTAGTATCTCTATAAAATGTTTCCCTGTTCCACCTGGGCCATCTCTATTGATAATCTCTACTTGAAAACAATATTAAACTTTAAAAGAGCCCTTTGGGGCGACCGTTAAAATCTGAACTCTCAATTTTTTCTCTTTCTTTTCTCTGCCCCTCTCTCCCGAATAAAACGTTCCAGCTGCATTTTCGACACATTTTGCTTTTAAAAGGAGAAAACTGCTTATTGGTCATAGCAAAAGAAGAGAAATAATTCAAATACATGCTCTGAATTTAATTCTTTAAAAATACAATGCGAAATCTTCATTTCGGTCCTAACTTCAGTTGTTGATGCTAAATATCTGTTATATAAATATACGGTTGAAAATGTGTTGAATAATTTACTCCATGAAAATGGGAGATTTTTTTAAAATTTATCTTGAAATGAGTAACTTCTTTCGATTTTTAAATTAATATTAGAGGTTGATTATTACAATAATTTGAATTGCAAGATCTAATGCATTTTTATTATCTAGGGAAAATATCTTCTTTTTCAATTTTTAATTTAAAGTTTTTGCAAAATGTCTCTTGTTATTTTAAGTATAAAATGTCCTTCCATTTTGACGAATTATTAATTATATTACATTGTGAAAAACAGGTAGAGCTCAAACTACGCTGAGAAATCGTTGTTCAAGACCTCCTAGTTCGTACAGCAATGACGGAAACAGTGGCACTGTTCCATCAAGAAACTGTCAATTGAAGCAAAAATGGAAAGAACCAGAAAACAATGAAAAGCAAAATGGCAAGTATACTATCCAAAGAATAAACATTTATTTCCTTCTCTAATGCACCGTATGCTTTGAGGGGCGGTTTTCGTGACGAAAAGAAACACATTGCCGAAAAAGAATATAACGAGAGCAGCTGCTTTTGATAACGATTCGCGCTCATCTCATCCGTAGCTCCAATAGAACATCTGTTGTCAAACAAGCTACGTGAATGAAATATAATATGTTTGTATAATGAGGACGTCACTGGAAAATTAAAAGTAACTCTTGCTATTCAAAGCAAATGAGCTATATTTTTATAGAACTTCATTTTGAGTTTATGATGCACATCCTTAAATAACAGAAATATCTCTCGTTACTTTATTTATTTTTCTATGATATATATAGTATTCGTAAAATTGCTCAAATAGATGCTATGTTAGCTATGTTAATGTTACTTACGACATTAACGATTAAAAAAAAGACGCTTTTGGGGGAAATATTGGTACAGTCATATATGACACCTTTACATAGAAAATAATATTAAAATAATTTTAATTTGTGGATTTAAGATGTTAAAAATTTAATTTACGAATCATCTTCAGAATAAAAAATAGTATTATTTAAAGTGATGGAAAATACATAAATCATATTTTACATCTTGGTTCAGAATACGATACGCTTCATTTTTTAACGCTTCAATAAACAATGAAATTGCAAGAAGCTAAATAAAAACTTTTATCGCAGAATATTTTCAACACAAGCACCAGAATTTCGTATTGGCACACTATTCTGCGTAATGGAAATCAGCACAAGACGTTGGAATTATACGTGCAGAAAGAAAAATGAGATAGATATCTATTTTCGAATAGTAAGATAATAGTACAGGAAAAATAACAAGCGATGTACAGGAAGAGAAGCAAGAGGCTATTGTTAATACGGAAAAAATTATTATACAATGCATTAAAAGTTGCAAATGTTTGATATGTCCATTGCTTTTCTGAATCACCAATCATTCTAAGGATACGAAGAACACACTATATAACGTCTACGATGGAGAAATAATGAATAATAACAAAATGACGCATATTAGTTGGTTTTTCTTATGATACTATCCCTTATGTCAATTTATGTATCAAAATTATTCTAATAGCCTGGGACATTACCCAAATCCAGTGAAAAGTAACCATTGGTATTATATTAGATGTCCATATAATTTCGGTAAAGTTAGGCCACTCGATCACCGATATGATGTTGAAGCAAATGTTTTAAAAACGCTGTCGCCACATTTATGAGGTTCCATGTTGTAACCATCCGGTCTTCTCCAAATCAGGAATATCATGCGTTTCGGCAGTAAGTAACCGTAAGTTTTGGTATCGAATCAACAAAGTTCTTCGAGTAAAGCTGCCAAGTAAGGTGAAATATGCGTCATCTTTATTATTAATGCACAATTCAGGAATTTCTAAGAAAAGGTATATCGAGCTGAGGGATTCTATTTCCATAGCATTTGTGTGGATGAAATGGGTACTGGAACGTGTTCAGTCTCGACAGTAGAAATTACAGCAGAGTGGTCCTTGATAGAACAAGATTGTTCTCATCACATCAGGAATTTATCCAGCGTAGTGTGTGACAGCTTTAATGAATCTTTGCTGTGACAGCAGCATCTAGTGAGGAGGCCGCCACATCGCTTTCTGTTACATAGGCAACCTGTGACTTGCCGATTAAGTTGTACACAACTTGCTTTGAGCACGGGCTCTTGCTTGAATTATGAACATATTGAAATTGACATGTTGCTTCTTATTATTGGAAAAAGTCATTTAATGAAGTTTCACAGCGTTGCTTTGAGAAAATCACATTCTTCGTTTCCGTGGAAGTGCGTAAATAACACAGACAGCGCGAGAAATGCGTTATTGTTGGAGGAAAAGGAGCAGGGTGGTGTGAAGGATGCCCTAGCAAGCTTCAACTATGATACATAATTGATATGCAAGTTCAAAAATGTAACATGCAGACTAATATACCTATTTTAATAGAGTTTATGCTTATAAGATAAAAAGATTAAAGCCACAATAAAGCTGAATAAGTATATTTTAGTTGGCCGTCAATTGTGCCATCTCTTGATAATTTCAAGGGACACTATGGTTTCTCAATATAATATTTTAACGTTTTACGCTTTTTTATCAAGCAAAATCGAATACTATCGTCAGATTCAAGCACTCACATTTAAATTTCTGCGATTCAGTTATATTAACTATAACTGTGAAATGGTTCTATACTCGTTTTCATACATTCTGACTATCATTACTCTATTTCATCTGCAAAAGTTGAAATAATTTCCTCGATTTCCGCTCTTCCGAGCTCTTTGTTTGTTGTTACTTTAAAACTGTTATGTGCATTGCTTCTCTTCAGTTCATTTCATATTAGGTTTTATCTTCCTAGCAAATTCTGCATAACTTCTTTGATTTAACAAAAAAATATTAATTTAGATGAAACTCTCTGTTTTTTTATATGTAGTTAAGAGAGCTATACCAGATTTCTTTAAAATTCCTAGAGCTTTTTATTTATAATCTGGTTTATAATCTAGATACGATCTCTTCCTCCCTTTATAAAAGCATATCTTCTAGGAGCGTCTTTTTTTTTTTTTCTTTGTCTAAAAGTGTATGTTGAATCTATGGCTATGTCTGTGTCTGCAAATGTTTTCTTCTAAAAGAAATAACAGGTTTTAAGAATACATCATATAGCAGATGATCAACTTTCAGATTCAGGATCAAAGATTTATATCATTAATTAATGCTTTATTGATAAGAAAAATATCTATATATATAAAACAAAATTTTTAAGAAATAATAGCTGTTGTCAAAAACATTTTGTTAGCTCGGTACTATTAAAATTATATTCAGTTATCCGTACCGCCGTCCCGCCAAATTAAGAAAAGCTGCATTCAACTTAACTGCCTTTAATTCGAATTTTACTTTTTCTTAATAGCTTGTGCAGCCTGAATTTAATTGAGGAAAAGAGGGAAACATTTCCCCGAACGTGCACATAAAATTATTCTATTTTTTTAGCTCACGCAGGACAACTTATATACGATGACTGCGAAATCTGCAATAAGAAATTAAGACAACTTCGAAAATTGGCGTATAACAGTTAAGAATATAAGAAAATGTATATAGTAATATATAACATCTTTTTCAGAGAGTGATTCATGTCTTGCAACTAGCAAGTATTATACCCGAGAGGTAAGAATCATCACCATTAATAATGCAGTTGGCTTAGTTCCGCATGGAATACATTTAGCTTTTCGTTTAAAACAATTTAATGGCAATATGAATATAATGATATGCATGTAATTAAAATAAAAATGCAATGCTTCCCATGTTTTTTAATGCATTTAAAATTTGTTGTCTACGTACTTTTATTGATTTCCCTATTATTTCGTCAGAGATAAAACAAATTTTCATTACTTGTATTATTCACTGCTTGTCAAAAATTACATGAAGTTAAAATTTTTACACGTGGAACATAATGTTTCACTTTTCCAGTAATATATATTACTTAATATGAAAGGTACTTGAAGAAATTTTATAAAAAAATATTTCTGTTAGTTCTATTTAGGATTAAGTTAGGGTTAATAATTTTTTATTTCTTTTCAACAGCAAATTCGTTTAAATTAGTTTACACTCATTTGCAACTGAAATATCTTTGATTCCTACGATTGCCGCCCTATTTCACTGGTTCTGTGCTTTCTAACTAATCAAACATTTGTGTATAATGAGTATACTTAGAAATTATGAGTATACTTAGAATGATACCCATTATGAGTATACTTAGAAATGTAAATAAGATGTTTTTGTACATAGTGAAATTATTTTACTTTTATTGTTAACTGCTTAGAATAATAATAATAATATAGACGAAATAACGAATGTAAAAACACATCGTAGGCACCACGCCAAAACCTAGTCAATTTTGCAGATATAAAGCACGTTTAAAGGTTTAGCATGGATTTGGTTTAAAACTAAAACGAGTTATGACTTCTACATATAATTTCTCATATATTTAGCTTGTAGAATGTGCACAGCATTCCTTTTTAGAGTAAAACAAATAAAAGTAAAAAAATTCTGAAAGCTTTCAGATTTTATATAATACCCAAACGAGCTTTTCTATTTTTAAATACATACACATTTTGACAGCATTTGGGTAAAGAGCATTTGGGTAATGCCACATTGTGCTAAAAATATTTAAAAACAGCATATCTTTAGAATTTCCGGTAGACAGTCTCGCGCACGGGAGATAAAAATGTTTTATTCCCTACAAAGTTGCCACTGCTCGCTTTAATACTGTTAAGTTCTTTTAATTAAAAATTCGCTAAAATTTTATAAAATATGAAATAGGCAATAAAAATAAATTTCGGGCTTCTAAGTGCCCATGTTCGAGTGGAAGACTATGCTATTCAAAATTTGATAACTCTAGGTACCGTTGTTTTTTCACAGTGCGAGAAACATGCATACATTGATGTAGATTGTTCATTATTTAGTTCTTTAACTGTAAAACAGGGGGATAATATTTGGGGGCAACAACTTAAAAAGTTATTCAGACATTTGAAGTGATTCAACACAAAATACGGTTTTGAAACTGATAGCCCTTCTAGGCTAAAGTACATTTGGGCTAAAAATAGCATTCGAAATGCATGTACGTGAAAACAACTAAAATGTCGAGATCTTAGTTTCTATCGACGATATTAGTTAAGATACCGTCTTATTCTAGACATTCAGGAGTACGTAATCCAAGGCTAGGTTTTAACAAATACGCATAATAGAAGAATAAAGGGCAATATTCTTACACAAATTCAGTGAACTTTAAGGTTTACTTGGTTAAGAACTTGATTGAAAATTGTATTTCCTTCTTGCAGATGATATCCCTTCATATAATAAGCCTTCATTTCCGTCTTGTTCGAGCAGCAGTACTTCGCAAGGTAGGAGGAGGAGAGAGAAAGGAGTTATCAATGAGATATCACCGCTTAAGAATTTCGCCACTCTCTCAGAAAAGTACGGTGAAGCACCTGCAGGGACTGAGAAATCCGAAAACAAAGAGGTAATTTATCATCCTCTTAGCCCTTAGAGATAAACACAGAGAATGCCGAAAAACCGAAAACTAGTACGTAATATCAGCTCATTTATATTAAATTTAAACCGCTCATCAAAAGTGACAGATAGCATTAAAGATTTCCATCCATTTTATACTCCATGATAATATGTTCATATGTAGATAACGTATAAAAATTTAAATTATCCACTCGATTCATACTTAAATTAAAATAAAATTCTTCAAAATATTACAATTTTGGTGAGGTTTGTTTACATGAGAATAAAAACAAAAATACAGACGGAAAATATCTTTTAAATTTTTCTTAATTGTAAAGAACCTGTTCTAGATTTCTTCATCAGTTATATAAGCTGGGTATATCTGTTATCACAAGTTTATTTAAAAATCGAGTAAATAAATTTAATTTTATACCTCTTAAAAGAAAAGAGCTGTACCTAGTAAAGAACTTGCCTGTGTGATTTTAACGCATTTGACGCAACAATTCTCATTCTTCAGTGATACTCATTTTTTAGTTTATAAAGCACAAAAGAGTAACAATGATAATAAAATCACTCAAAAATTTAGGCGCGTTGAAGATCTAGGCAAATAAAATGCAAGAAACAATTCCGCCAATCTGACCCTGAGATTTACTGAATGAGGCAATATGTTTTGCATAATCTATATTAAAACGTAAAACATAATAGAAGTTTAGAACATGTTTTATGTCAAAATAAGGGAATCAAATATCACAGAAATGTAGATAGACGAAAAGAAAACATTACGAGTATTCTTACAAGAATAAAATTGTTTTGATTTATTTTTATTTCATAAATGTTCTGTTCTGTAGCGCGAGTCGCGAGTAAAGTTTTTCAGTGTTCCTAAAAGTGATGCGTACCATGTCTTTTCAATAGCTAATTTTAAGTCTTCAACCAATGTGATATCTCTTTCCACGGCCATGTATACGGGAACTTGCTAAGTACTCCCTTTCTCCTACCACGCTAATGATTTAGTTCAGATAAAAACCAAAAGCTGGAAATCCAGATATAACTCATTTAGTTCTGTCACAGAATTTAAACGGTGTTTTCAGGTTGTAATTCTCATCTTGATCCAGCAAGAAGCTCATCAAATGGCATCAAATTCTTTTTCCATATCTATGCAATAACTATTAGTATATTAATTAAGTATTTTTTGCTTATCTTCTGCAACTAACATGTAAGTATGAATTCTGAAACTAGGTAATCTCAAACCCATTAAAGATTCGCCTCCTATGTTTAAGCGCTCCAGATGGTTTTAATCGGGCTCTGATCAAGCCAGTAACTTGTCCAGCCAACTTTGGCTTATCTGAGCTCCCTTCTTCCCTAACTGTTTTCCTTTCTCTAAGCTAAATAAAACGCTTAACCATTCCTCCATATAGGATATGAATTTCTTAACACAGTTTAAACATTCCTTTTCATTACTGTAACTTTAGAAGTGGTTTATGATCCATTTCATTTACAATGAAATTGCTCAACTCCCTGATGGGTAAGTGAATTGTATTTTCACTTCCTTGTACGAAATAAAGAAAGTAGTGTAACTGCGAAAAGTTTTGAGTATCATATTTCAATGGAAATATTCATTTTGACTCCTCCCGAATACATTTGGACGATTTTCTTTTGCGTGACGTCTGTACGTTCCCACAGAATAAAAGACTCGTTTTCCAAAACGGATTGTAAAAGGGATTTAAAATGTATTCAAAATGTATTCAAAATGTATGCTTTCGTGACGTCTCTATACACGTATGTATTATAAGGTATTTCTCCCATCTTCTTGGCCTGCCTTCGTGGTGTAGTAGTTTTGCACGCTGGCCCAGTATTCCAGAGGTCCGTGGTTCGATTCCCGACGAAGACGTTTGCTCATTTTTCATCTTTCCTGCCTCCAAATAACCTAATGTCTCTACAGTATGTATCTCGCATAACACAAACACAATTAACCACAAAGCGTCAAAATTTTGTATATGGAACTGCCATAACATCTAGTTATGCACCTACCTTTTTCCATTACAATCAGCAGTAACAAACGTATATCTATCTATATATATATATGTATATATATATATACCCACCTCCTTATCCGACTTTAAAATCCCCATCCAGCCTTTATTTTCGCAATACTTGGTCGTAGTCCTATATTTCCAATTACAGAAGTTTTCCAAATAACGAAATATTTGTTGGTAATGTCACATTAAAAAAATGATTTCTGAAAAACAGCGAAGTCTACTTTTAATGCGGTCTCCCGTTTCCTATACTTATATCTGTCAAAGTTTTATACTCGTTATGAAAAAATAAAATTGTAAGAACTTTGTCTTCCATTTAACAAAAATTGATAGGGATGTTTAATTTCAGAATTTGCAATTTTTATTGTCATTTTCATCTTGCGTTCAGAATCGATTATTCAGGTTAGAATAATGCTAGGAAACTAAGTTTAAATGAAGTGCAGAAAAAAAAATGTGCTTTAAACCGTACAAGAAAGTCATGTAGCGTCCACATCAGATTTTTTAAGAAAGATCACAGCCTTGAGAACTTTATTTGACTGAGATATTTTTGTATTTAATGCTAAGGTTCACTCGTTAAGCGTAAACTTCGAAGAAGTAGCTTTTCAGCGTAATTTCTATCACTAATACACGATAGATGACACATTACGAATGTTGCAAAGCAACTGTTCTAATTTCCAATTTCAACTATATTACCTTGATAGTCTCCTTTCTACCTTCTGAACTGCACAGATTTCAGTACATTACCACGGGGGTGTACTGCAATTCTGAAACTTAAAATTACTCAAATTATTATAACGCATTTTAACTAAATAGAAGTCTTGTTTTCATTAGTATTTTTTTTTTTTTTGGTACTTTTAGGCCATACATACCTATTAATGTCTGCAAATTTAATTCTTTATTAATCCCTACCGAAAACCAACTACCCTTACCTTCATATTGCTAATACAGTAAACCCTCTCTAGGACGATGACCAACGATTCTAGAAATTTTGTGGGGGTGGTTGTCTCAAAGAACATGACTGACGGTGATTGTCAGTTTACTTTTCGATGCTTTTGAAGTTCGGTACTGAAACAATTGCGATATATCAACTTATCTCTTGGTATCATTAAAGTTTTATTATTATTATTATTATTATCATTTGCATGGACTTTTCTTCTGTTTGGAATTTATTATGCAACTTGATCTAATTCTTCACTCGAATAATTTAATAGATATTTCTATCATAATTATAACCTTTTAATTAATTTATTCTTCTATCATAATTATATTATCTTCTGTAATAATATTTCTTCTGTAATAATTCTTTATTTATTATAATGAATCCAGATTAACTTAAATCTTTACAGTGAGTTTATTTACACTGAATTACTCTCTTAAACAAATCTTCTTAATGACCCTCCGAATCAAAATCTCACTTCATAATTTCTCACATGTTTTCATGAATTCTTCAGAATATTTTCATAACTCGGTTTTGTGTCTGTTGCAATTCTGAAACTTAAAATTACTCAAATTATTATAACGCATTTTAACTAAATAGAAATCTTATTTTCATTAGTTTTTTTTTTTTTTTTTTTTTTTTTTTTTTTTTTTTTTTTTGTATTTTTAGGCCATACATACCTATTAATGTCTGCAAATTTAATTCTTTATTAATCCCTACCGAAAACCAACTTTCACATTTTTAATCTATGAGATATTCCTGAATTTAACTCCGGCTTTATGGCAACTAGATGCAATTTTTAATTCCTTGTACGAGTTAAAGAAAATATTGCAATCGCGAAAAGTTTCGGGTTCCATATTTCAGTGAAAATATCCATGCAATTTAACAATGTTTTTGCTTGACATCTGTATGTAAGGGCAAAATAAAATACTCTTTTCCCCAAAAGCGGATCGTAAAATGGATTCAAAATGTATTTTTTTCGTGACGTCTGTAAGTACGTGCGTACGTACATATGAACGTACGTATGTATGTATGTCACGTAACTCAAAAAAAAAAAAAGTATCCTCAGAATTTTCAAATTTTGTATATAAGACTGTTATAACAGGTAGTTGTGCACCTCCCATTTTGGTTACTATATATATGTATATATATATATATATATATATATATATGTATATATGTATATATGTGTGTATGTGTGTGTGTGTATACCCACTCTGTTACCCGGCACGGTGAGTTCAAATCTTTTATCCTTGTATGTTGGTAAATTGTGCAGTTTTAAAATTAAGAGTGATTGAATTATGTTGTTCTTATGTTCCAGTTAAGGTTTTTATGCCTTTATCTGGATGCACTAGTTGTAGAATTATCACCAATTTAAAAATCGTTTAGGTTTTGCAGCCCACCAGCGGCCGAGCGGTAAAGTCGCTGAACACTGGTAGTTCGGTCCGAGTTTCGAATCCCGCGAACGGGCAGGCTGCATAGGCGTTTTCGTGGTTTTCCCCATGTGTAACGTGTATACGAGCCAGTTTCCCTTAGAAAGTCCTCCACGAAGGCATCCCTTCTCTTAGGCAGATAGTCCGTTTTGCTAAGCTTAACGAAGTTTTTTGTTTGAATTTGAAACTTAGTAAAATAGTGAGTTAAGTCAATTTGTGCACCAACTTCAGTATCTTTTTCTGAGAGATACCAAAAGTAAACTTTTAGTTTTGTGCACCGAAAAATCTGTCTTCCTACCCGCTGGCCGAATTGCTTGTTTTTGCCTAGAAACTCTAATTTTATTTCTAAAGTTTTTTGCTTAGAAAAACTATTTTTATTATTATAAATTATTTACTATAGTATAAACTATTCTAAAAACTATTTTTTACTGTATTTAGTGTTTTATGTTTTTATGTATTTTACAATTTTTAATGAAGATGTTTTGAGTTTTTATGTATTTTTGCCTTGTCACGAAGTACCGAAAAATCTGTCTTTATGAGCGATGGCTGAATTGCTTCGTTGCATGGAAACTCTAATTTTAATTGTAAAAAATTTTTAACTGTTTTTGGTGTTTTATGTTTTTCTGTATTTCACAATTTTTAATGAAGATGCTTTGAGCTTTTCGTATTTTTGCCTTGCCGCAAAGTAAGAACTGAATAGATTGAATGAGAAATATATCTCTAATGAAATTCTAGGCTATAACTTTAAATTAAATGCAGCAGAAAAATGTGTAAAACAGGAAGGAAGTCAAGGAAAAAGGCAGGCGTACAAGGAAGTGATATGTACTGTCCACATCAGATTTTTTAAATACTTCAAGCGATTAGTATTTTAATACAGATTTTAAATTTAAAGACCGAGAAATATCTTTAGAACCTTAACATTATGAATTTTATTTAATAATTCCAAAAACACTCTCTCATATTAAATATTCATTCAATGGCGTATAGCTACTCAATTTTCCTCTACTATTACTCCCTTTTTTTTTTTTTTTTTTCTAAAACAGTCTGAACACAATAAAGTATAAATCAACCATCTTATTAATTACTAACCACCTAACGTCTTCTTTTTTTTTTCGGTTTCCCAAATAATAGAACGCAGCTGTATCTACAATAACTTTTAATTATGTTTTTAAATTTAATGCTTTTAGTGCATAATTTTTATTTCTGAAGTTGACTGCTTAAAATGTACAAACTTTAAAATGGAATAAACATATAAGCTTGAGTTGTCAACTTTGAAACAAATATAATTGATTGCGAATAATTCAAAAGCAGAAGTAATTTATACTTCAGAACGTATAAAAATCATTTTCCATAAAAAAAAAGTAGATTTCCACTGAAGAATCAGTTCTTAAATTGCATATTTAATGTTTGATATATTTTAGACTGATACCAAAATTAAGATATTTTGGAGGTCTTAAGTAAATGTATTTAATAGATAGCTGTCTTTTTAGAGAAGAATACTGGAATTATTAACACCGATAATTTTTACGTTCTCAGAAATACTTTCAAGGGTGGGTCATCGAGGAGAGGTGGTTGCTACGAGAGAGTTCGCAATATTTGATACTTTCGAAGAATCATTTGTATATGGTTTCAAATATCCTATACTAATTATTAAAGAAGGTAAAGCAACAAGAATGAGCGCAATATTCATAAATGATTCAGGACTAGTTTCGAAAGTTTAAATGTAGAACTTGCTTCTTCAGCTGCAGAAGTGCATATGTGTGCAGAAGGGCAAACTATACCTATATCGATTAAATGTGATTTGTACCGAAACGTAAACATTGTAACGATTTCTTTAATTTTTAAATTACCAGTTTATATATGCAAAACAATTTCACATCTGTAAGATTGACACTTGAAAGTGCTTAGAAGAAAAATAATTAAATTTTTTAATTATTTTTCTTTTTAGGACATTAATTTATTTTAGGATAAGAATCAGTATGTTTTCTTTAATTGAAAAATCTGATGTGTACACCACATGACTACCTTGTACGGAATATTAAATTATACGCATATTTTCTTGCATTTCATTTAAACTTATTGGATTGAATTAAATCTACTTCGCCGACAGCGCATAAACCACAATAGAATAAATGCATTCTTTAAAATTCACTCTAGTATTTGTTTACCATAGCGACATTCTGGCGCTATATTCACTTAACAGTATTATATTTCGTTCATATTATAACTCATAATGCACAAATCGTTGCCACATGTTCTATTCAAATAATATAATAAAGCTAGAATGATGTATAAAAGAAATTAAGCAAAGAAAACAAAAAAGAAACTGTTTTTAACAGACGATTGAGTATTTCTCATTCAATTAATTCAGTTCTCACTTCGCGAAAAGGCAAAAATACATAAAAACTCAAAATATCTATATTAAAAATTACGAAGTAAATCTTAAACACGTATTTCCTCGAAAAAATTCCAGCAAGGATTAAGCATGATTTAATTGGCAATAAAAAAATGAACGCGTTATCTTTGTTGTTGCGAAGCTAAGTTTCTCTAGATTGGCAACAAATCCACTAATCTGCTGTTTCAAATGTAAATAATTAATGGCCGCCATAAAAAAAGGCTTAGCGGCACTTAAACAGCTTTAAAATTGTTGATAATTCTAAAAATATTGCGTGCAGATTTACTAAAGGCATAAAAACCTTAACCGAAAGATAAAAACAACATAATTCAATCATTTTAAAGCAAAAAATGTACAATTTACAAATATATAACAGTAAAGAAACTGAGATCACTGAGCCGGGTAACAGAGTGGATATATATATAAATATATTTATATACGTTTGGTGCGGCCGATTGCAACCAAAATACGAGGTGCACATATACATGTTATAGCAGTCCTATATACAAAATTTCAACGTTCTGAGGCTACTCTTTTTTGAGTTATGCGAGATACGTACGTACGCACGTACGTACATACGTTCGTGTAGACGCCACGAAAAATTCTCTTCAGAATTCATTTTAAAGCAGTTTTATAATTTTTTTGGAGGAAACAAGTCTTTTATTCTGTCCTTACGTACAGATATCACGCAAAAACATCGTTAAATTGCATTCGATAGCGGTCAAAATGGATATTTTCGTTGAAATATGCTGCCTGAAACTTTTTGCGATTACAATACTTCCTTTTTACTTCGTACAAGGAAGTAAAAATACATGATGTATTATATAAATATCTTTAAATGTAAGGTTGCACAGATTAGACAAACTTGATTTTCAAAAGCCCATTTTGTGGAATGAAAAGCATCAGAAGTCTCATATCCTCGAGCTAGTACAGTAAAAGCTTTAATGTAATGTTCAGTTATGCCATCACTTAACTGTTTTACATGATATTTGACCGTTAAATTAAATTTTGTGCTTTCCTTTTTGATTTATTAACAAAGTCCTTTAGTGACTAAACTTCTGAGACGCAATATATATTGGATTTCTAAACATTATATTTATAAATTTCACGGCATTCAGTTCTAGCTACTTGATCAATGCATGATAATATTTATTTAATACGCAATTCTACTTAAACGAAGTGAACCATACTCATAAAATGTTTCTCATTTTTATAGAACAAATAGCATTCTAATAATATGATTAATGTGAACTGGTATTAAAATATTTAACTGGGTACCTTGATTGATATTAAAATGTTTAACCTTGTATCTTATTTTTCCTTTCTACGTTTTTTATTTCAGCAAACCGATGAGAAGAGGTGAAGAAGGTGTTGTTTTATGAAATGGTAATATATTTTATTTTGACTGATAACTGATCATTTTGCTGATAACTGTTTTCAATTAATGTTTCATGTTTCTTCTTATTTTAACATTGCAAACAATTGCTTATTCTTATTATTATTTTAAAGTGGTATTAGAATCCTTATTACAATAAAAGAAATTTTGATGACATTTAATCTCTAGCACATACCTTATTCAATATAATCTTTTTTTTTTTTTTTCCTATTTGTCTTCTTAGAGTTTCTGATTATAAATGCGTGTCAAATGAATTCTCCTTGAAATAAATGCATTGAAATCGCCTTTCATATTCAATGTTGATTTATTCAAATTTTTACAGTTTTCCTATTAGAATCACCTTATGACACCAATTCCTTTGAACAGGCCTATAACAGGTCAAAGAATAAACAGCGGTTAGAAGCTGATGGGCGAATAACAGACTCTTTCATTGTTGAAACAAGACTTGAAAGATTGCTATTGAAAGGCAGATACTGAATATGGAAAATTAAACATTTCAGAATAGAAATAACATTTGCCGCCACAAATATAAACATTGTTTGGAAGTCAAGTATCTGAGATATGTTCAAATCAGCCGTCATAAAGAAAACGCGAGGCTGAATGACCGCCTTTGTTTAAAGAAAGACCATGTGTTAGGAAGCAAACTTTGTATTATATTTAGCTCGTGAAATAGTCCTGCCTTAGCACGTCGAGTTAAAGCTAAAATTGGAATTCTAAAGTATCTTTGATGCATATAACAAAGTATGGGTTCCAATATTCCGCTTAACAAATCATTTCTGAATTTTTTGGGGGGTGGGGGAAAGAAGAAGGCGAAAGATGGCCATGCTCGGAAAAGTTTGAAAAGAAAAATATAATGTTGGAAAAGATTAAAATGAATTAAGACATTGTGAATTATCCCATGTAAAGTAACTTTAAATCATGACATAACTTGACTTGTAAATCACCACGTATCATGACTTCTAAATTATCACACGTACACACGTATGTGTGTATGCTAATTTACTCACATACATGTATGATTTACAAGTTGATGTCAGGAAAATAAAGTAGCGCTGCTGCTTAGAAATAATGGCAATCGTAGAGGCCGATGGAAAGTATCTGATTTCTTGAGAATCACATTCTTAATTTCAGTTATAAAATGCAATGGGCACAATTTGTACGCCCGCTTTTTAGCCCAAAGGAGCGTTAGCCGAGAAGTGATATTAGTCTCGAGTAGGCATTTTACGTCCGTTCACTATAAGCGGCGTGTCACTTTTTAAATTGTCGCAACCAAATATTATCACCGAGTATTATATTTAAAGAACTTAAGTAATGAAGAATCTGCATGAATGTATGCATGTTTTTTGCATTGTAAAAAAACAACGGTACCTAGAGCCATCTAATTTTAAATCAAGTAATCCTCCACCCAATATGGGCATCTGGAAGGCCTAATTTGAAATGTTTTATTATTGATTTCATATTTTTTAACACTTTATCGAATTTTTGATTAACAAACTCAACGATTTCAAAGCAAGCAATGACAACACTGTACAGGGGAAAGAAAAACATTTTTATCTCCAGCGCGCGAGACTGCGTATCGTATATTCTAAAGATATGCTCATTTTAAAACTATTTTGCGATATTGCAGTTGAATTTAATCTTATGGTTTAATTGCGAAGAACATGATATTTAATAAATAAAGGTAAGAAACAAAATGTTAAAAAAACGCCCCTTTGTGCGTAATGTAAAATCTCACTATTGCAAATTAAAGTTAGAATTTCGCCTTTTCCTTCTTTGATTTACATGTTTTTTCATATATATATATATATATATGTATATAGAAATTATTACAAGTATATATATATATGTATATGAAATGTTGTATGATCTTAAATTCACTTAGTTCTTTTTAGATACTTCTACTAAATTTATATTAGGAGATACTATAATCAATATTTCTTTAGTAAATAAATTATATATATGTATATATACACGGCGCATGTATAGAATGATAAAGCTGCGTAGCTACCTTGAGATGTATAATGAAGAAAACTAATAGTTGTGGCTGAAGAAAACAAAACACAATTTGTTTATCGACACTTAATTTTCTTTACACATTTTCAATCACTTATCCTTTTGTGGGCAAACTCCGACTCACAATTTCGTATATCTTGTATCTTTTGAAACTAGTCAAAGCAGAGCGAGAAGCACACGTTTCTAATAGCAAGCGAAGCGGGAAAAGGGCTGCGCAAACAGTAACAGCGGTAGTTATAGACTTGGTTCCTTTATTTAAATTTTGACTGCGGTTGGATGAAAGCCATATGCAATCAGAAGGAGGATTACATAAGCAAGTATGAAACGAAAATACGCAATCCAGAAAAATTGCTATAAACTATTTGTAACAGAAAATGAGAGAGCCAAATTAAAATGAGGAATTAAAAGAACTAAGAAATGAAATTGGTAGTTTTCTTTCAGATTTTATATCTTACATCGGTAATCTAAGTAAAGTATGTGTGCACTGTTAAATAAATATATGTTTATATAGTTGTATATATAGCTCTAAGGTTTATATGGTTCTAAGGTGGTCAATGTATTTTTGTGAAAAATATTTTAAGGATCAAAATATAAAGCAGAAAGATTCCGTATCAGATTGGCGTTTGAAATTCAAGCCAACCATTTATCGAAGCTTGTCGAATAAATCCACATAATTTGAAGCGTAATTTGTGCAAATCAACTGGACATGTGCAAAAAGTTAGTTTCAAAATGTTACTAGCTGATGATTATAAGTATTACTTCAATCAAAATAAAAAATCGCTATCAAAAATTGGAAGTTGACACAGAGCAGGATACACTCTCATACTAGAATACCAGTTTAAAATTAGGTTTCAGAAAATAGTTTAAACCAACAAACATGCCATTCAGATTGTACGCTGAAAATGTAGTATTTTCGCCTTTGGAAAAGGTTCCAGAGAAAGTTGCGTATAAAGTGTGCATTTCTAATGAAGATTTGTTATGCCGCTTCTGATGGATATGATCCTCTTTTAGGAAGAGTATGGGTCTGACATCTAATCTATCGAAATTTATCTAATCTAAAAATCTATAGAAATTCATCTAAATTAAATCGATCAAATTACAGCACTGCGAATTCTAGATGAGGCGCTGTGATAAACCGTAGCTATTTTTGTTTCAGTTAGTGTTTCCATTTAGTGAGGTGTATTGTGAATCGTCAAGAATATGAAATTATCCTCCATGATATTATGCCAATAAAAAATTATTGTTTTAAACTATAGTCTTACGGCCGTAGAAACTCAGTAGACCGTCAAGAATATGATAAGAACCTCCTATTTCCTTTGAATTGATTGTTGACTGAATTTTTGTATTGTGATGCCGAAGTAATTGGAAACTATAATAATTGAAAATGGCACAACCTAGCTTAAGGGATTTGAAAAGTTAAAAAGTAAGCGAAAAGTTATTCAAATTTCTTAAACTAAAATTGGGAACAAAATAAATGATACATTAAAGGGGCACAATACTGACGATGATTATTTAGAAGACTAACAAAATCAATTAAGAAAGAAAGCTAATCAAATCTTTCAGCTAGATTCTAAAGTACTGTAGAAAATTTAGCTAATGAATACTTGAATCTGATGTTCTGACAAGCCAAGAATATTGCGAAAAGGCTATTCATTCCAAATCGAAACTGGACAGATACTTTTAGCGACATCAAAACGAAAGTAAAATGAATGAATTCTCTAGAATTTCTGAAGAAAGGATAAATATTAATTTTTCTAATGTCAAACTACCAAAATTTTGAAAAAAAAAAAGAACCTTTTGATGGTAAATCTGGAAACTGGCAGGAATTTTAGGAATAATTTGAAGGTGTAATTCATAAAAATAAATAATTATCTGAAGTTGATAAATTTATCTTTTTAAAACCATTCTTAAAGAGTCCCGCATGATTCTTATAAATCAACATTAACACAAAATAATTACAGTTCAGCAACTGAGCTATTTAAAGAACAATTAGGTAAAAACGAAATTGTTGTACATGTTCATGTAAACAAGCTGATAGCCTTACCTCCTGGGAAATCATGTTCAAATTTAAAAGAACTAAGACAATTACTGATGGTACAATTATCATTCAGATTTAAAATCACGAAAAGGGAATGGAGTTAAGCAATCATAGTGGAATTCTTTTTTGGATTTTGGTAAAATTAATTCCTGAAGATATTATATTGGAACATTATAATTCTGCCAAGGAAGGAAAATCGTAAATTTGCTCAAAATTTCTAGTTTCTCAAAAGAGAAATCGAAAAACACTTTTATTTCGCAGAATAAACGAAGCCTATAAAATTAAGAATTTGCAGTATAGATACTATAAGAATTCTAAATATCAACCAACAGCAGCTGTATTAAATGTTACAATTAGAAAAGGAGGCACGGAGGGATTAAGAAGGGGATTAAGGATGGCACAAATATGGAGCCCGAGGCTGTACGAATGATTCGGGTTAGTTCTAAGATCGAAACCATTCTTGTTAAATGAGACAATGAAACACCACATAAGAATGCACGAAGTAGGCTACCCGCCTGTGTTTCACATTCTGAGAAATAAATTATATGTTGATGATCTTATCCATAGTTTACAAGATGAGCATGACTTTGAAGTGCGTCAACAGGTGAGGTTTATTTTAGAGAAGAAAGATTCAACATGAGAAAGTGGCGAACAAAATATTTTTTCATTAAAGGTAGATTCAATAAGAAAACTATTACTGATAATACGTTTAATAAATTCTTGGATATTGTTGGAATTCTAAGGAAGATTGTATGAGCATTGATAACGAAAAACTGATGAATACGAAGAATGCACATGAATTCTAATTATCGAAGAGAGATGTTAATAGATCGATATTAATAGATGGCGGTATTAGCTACACTATCTGTTTACTATTATCTAAAATTCTATATTATTTTTATACAAAACATTTCCGTTAATGAAAGGCAACTTTGTCTCAGTTATCACTTGCCTATTAATAAAAAGCAAATAAGGTTTAGAAGAACCGAGAACTTTCATACAGGGGCAAAAATGCGTTATTCTAACTTATTCTCAGCTTCAATTTTTTTAAATGAAAAACTTATTACTATGTGTACAAGACACAAATAATCTTTTGATTTATGTATGTATTTTCAGGATTTGTTACTTCATGAAGGATGCAAGGATGTGGGGAAACCGCTGCCTGTCCTAGTCTTATTCGTTTAATATATGGTTTGTTGTGATTTTGTGTCGTCTTTCGCTGCCGTCTACAGAAAAGTAGTTCGAGCAACTCCTGTCACCTCAGTGCTCCCCCCCCCGGCTCACAGTGGTTAAGAAAAAAATAAGTAAATAACATATCCAGACTATACCTAGTCAGAAATTTCGCGATTATTCCGAATACGAAACTTATGTCATTTGACAGGATTACCCGATACGTTTCGATTGACCTCCTACGTAATTGTGGTTTTACAAACTGTTGAAGAATATTAACAAAACTATTATACTGTTGAAAATTTAGCACAAGTTCATCAGGTTGTAAAATCTAATAAAGGTAATGAATGATTGCTTGATTACTTAATTTTCTGTTATAATATTAACTTTACAAAATTGTATTGCAGAACGTAATACTACTATAAAATTTTGTTTTCACAATCGCTTAATTCTAAAAGTTAAAACGATTGTCACAGCACAAGTTGTGAAGGTATATATTTATTAAAGATAACCATATGCAAATTTTGAGATGTGATATTAAATTTTTAGCTTAAAATTAAAATAGGTAATTCAAACTAATAAACGTTAACATTAACGCCAATCTCAGTTTAATTTAACCTAATTTTAATGTTAATTTTACATTCGTCTTATGAACTGTGTTACACGATTTATTTTTTTTTAACTTTTTCTTTTAATTTAATTTTTTGTAACAATTTAGATTTTTACTCTGTAACAAAAATCGTAGTTACTGCCTAAACATAGCAGTTTTATCGAAAACTAATTAGTTTGGTTTAATTTATTTACTTTTATCATGCAATCCATGAAGAAATTTAATAGGATGTATAACGAAACAGCAAATAATAGCATGTTATCAACAAGTTATTGTTTTTCCGTGTATCCGTAATTATTGGTTTTATAAAACTTCACAAATTTTATTCAACGTTCTTTTATTATTAAAATTATTAGGCTATATTAAATGTATATCATTGATGAAACGCATTCATGCCAACGTAGAAATCAGTTGTTGCTTAAAATAATAATATCCCTATTATCAACAAATTTCTTGTTCTGAAATCTGTTTAAGAAGTTCTGTGATCATATTCACATAAATTATAATTTCTGAATGTCTTTGGAAGAAATAACTCCCAAATTTCGCAGAATTATAAAGCCAAAAATCGTTGAATACTGTGTTGTGAGTTAGCATCGAATAAGTAAGATTAATTTGTGGCTGTAGCTAAGTTGTCTCTTCTGAGTATTCTCATTAACACAATGCTACGAAGGCAATATTCTAATGTCCTTATAATGTTCGGAATAAAAACTTTGACTAAAAATATACGAACACTAACTAATTACAATTAAATCTCTGTTTTCAAATAAAATACATTCGTACAAATTATCTAAAATGATGATACAGTATTAATCAATGAAACGGTATTGTCAGTTCACATATATTTCAAATTCTACAATTTTCAAAAACAATTTTATATAGCTTTCAACTAATTCTTTTCAGTAAATTGTTATCAAATAAAGATACATTATTTTATAAAAACGTATCTTCTCTAATAATAATGAATATTGGATTAATTTTTATTGGAATATTGTTTCTTTTTTCAAAAGTAATGTCAAAAAAAATTTTTAGAGTCATTGTTTGACATTCAAATTTTCTTCCATTTTGTTTTCATGAAAGTTTTAAAAAGATTGTAACCTTAAATCTACTTCACATATTACTTAGAAAGACTTTTATCAATAGATATTGGCATTTTGTTATGACATAGAGTTTCATTTTTATTTAAACCAGAGTTAAATATGTATCTATTATCTGTATTTGTCATAATTGGCACAAAGAATAGGAATGTTTAATGGTATTATGTTTGTGGGAGTAATGCTAGAAGAACTGTACAGATTATTATAAAAGTTTATATTCTAGTCATCGGGTAATCCTGTTAACTAAAAGCATTGGAGAGCAGATTCTGAACATCGTACAAATAAAATTTCTGTGCATGCTTTTCTTCGATGTGTAGCTTTAGACGAAATACGAAATGGTGAAAAACAGCAGAAGTGTTTGCAAATTGTTAGGCACATATTACTTGAGGAATTTCGCAGTTTAACTGCCATCATTAACACAATTTTTGTATTCTTTATTTTTTTTTTAAATTTCAATACTGTACAATTCCTAATTATATCATACAGTTTTATGTAGATATGCTTATTTAAAATGTATTAAAACTAATTGCCAATTAAAATAAATTATGTCGAGGAAATTTTACTAGTTATTAGTTTATGTCCATTTCATCTAATACATTTCCGAAAGAATTTATTTGCATTATTATGCATAGCGGATTGTCTCAAATATCTAAATCAGAAAATGCATAGTAATTTGTAAATAATACTTTTTGGCAATGCATCTTTTTTTGCTTTCTTAAAATTAGCTTAGTTCGTGAAAACTTTAACAAGGCAAGGTTCTTTATTTCAAAGCTAAAGGTCTGATATTGAAATAATGAATGAACTAAGCGTGATCGTACTAAACCATTTACCTATTATGCACATGAAGTGTTGCGGGATCTTTTGATCAAATAAATGCATTGATTTACAAGAACATACTATTAACTCTCCATTCTGTATTACATTGCAACATCTGATGTTTAAAAGAATCAATTTTGCAAATACTTCTTGCAGGGTCCTAACCTAAGATATTTGCTGCTCTCCATTTCTGTATCTCATTGTTCTAGTCTCCTATCGCGAAGAGCGCCGTACTTACTCTAAAGCAATAGAAATGTTTTCTTTTATAGTGCTTTTGAATGCTGAGAATACAGACTAAAAGATCTAATGCTGAAGGATTAAAATTTTTACGCCATTTTATGCTAAGTCAACTGATAAATTTACCTTTTTCAAAAGGCAGACCATTCGGAATATCTTATTATTTTAACTGGATAATAAAGAATAAACACAGAACCTAATAGCAATTTATAATACTGACAAGTAGTAAAGCAAAGCTAAATAGTAAAATTTTGTATAAATCACTAAAATTTGGTTTTGAGAATGTTAAAAAAAATCAATTTCTACGAAAGTATTGAAATAAACTAAATTCGTCATAAATGATAACAGATTACATAAATGATTTCAACTAAAAAGGGAAATTAAAAGACTTAATAAATGTTTTAAAAAGTTTCAGTAATTCAATATCAATGTACCGATTTGATTATTCAGCATTATGAACATCTTTGTGACTAATTCTTGGCTTTTTGTTTTCCATGTTTTCCTGTTTGAGTCTCGCATTGTTTTTGAGGATTTCTTAAAAATTATACTTATGCAAGTTTTTAAACCTGAATAAAACTTTCATTGTTATGGATTTAATTTAGAGAAAGGAAACTTTATAATTACTTTATTAAAGGAAACTTATTTTGGCATTCAGCAATGATATTAACAGCTATTTAATATACATATATATATATATACATATAAATTAAACATAACGCATCGAAAATTAAATTTAATTTAAATCAAAACAAGGCAATAATATTAATAACTGCAACCGTGGAAAAAATGTCTAACATTGTATATATATATAGATATCTATATATAATACTTTCAGAGCAAATTTTCGTTCTTTTTTCCTTCAATATATACTATTCTTTACCTGTACTACTGCTCGGCATTTTTCATGGTCATTGTTGAATTCTAATTTAGGATATACTTATTAGACTATATACTTGAATATAACATTTTAGGTATCCATTTATGATATTCTGATATTTATTTTGAATCTTTCCACCAGTATTTGTTTTAATAATATAATAACTAAATGCTACTTGAGAAAAATATATTCACTTGAAGTCAGTATTAAAAACTGAGTACTGTTCAAGTGAAGCACATAAGATAGTGCAAACAGTCCATTTCATTGTTACAGCCCATTTCATTGTAACCAAATACTTTAACTGCACGCGGTTGATTACTGTTTTTGTAAAGTACGTAATAAAGTAATAAAAATTTGAAAATGTATTCAATTATTAAAAGAGTTAAAACTGCTATCAATAATACATTAAAAATTACTTTTGGTATATTAGTCCATGATAAATCATAATAAATAGGTAGGTTAGTACTCGTACAATTTGGAATTCTGCATTTCGAAATAAAATTTTAGTATTCCGCTATATCGTTTGACAATTAAATATTCAGGACGGAGAATTATAAAATTAAATCATTATAATTTAGAACAATAAAAGAACATCATTTTGTGAACATTCCGAAATAACTACGAAAACGTTTGTAATAATTTTAGGACAAATCACCACAATTTCTCTTTCGCTGATATGTTATATGACTGAAAATGAATTTGATTGACTGAAAAAAGCCTTACCATGCATCAGATGTTTTCTCCACTTTTTGCATCATTTTACAAAAAGATTTAATTTTTAACTTTAACTGTGTTTAAGTGTAGTTATCAGTACAATCGAAAACAATGTTTTAGACTCATACAAGAAGAATTTTTGTACTTACGTTCTTCGGCAAAAGGTTTCCTACAAATCTCGTTATCATTATATTTAAAAATTTTGAAATCTTTTTACATATGCTTATATTCAACGCTCAATTTGTTAGATGCTAATAATTAAATTATCACTTCTTGTTAATATATTTTGCTTATTAACTTTGGAATTCGTAAGCAAATTTTTAATAGAACAGCAAATGAATTTATGACTCAATCAATTTTTTTTTAATCTCAAAATATTTTTTTTATTTATATATATATTTAACAGGACATTATTAGAATGAAATTTAACAGACTATATGATCGCAATATTAATGATCATATTATTTTACGATTCTTAGTTTAAATTCCTCCCACAATACATTTCACAGCTTATATAACAAAAATATTAATGATCTTATTATTATAAGATTCTATGTTTAAATTAATATCTTTCACAATTCTTTTTTGTAAAGTTCTTTAAAATACGTTTTCAGTTTGCTAAATCCTGATTATTCAATTTTTTTTATTTCGTCAAATTTTACATCTAAATACTTTTGTGTGATTATAAAATTTCTTAAATTAGAAAATCTATAGGAACAAAAGGATTTAGTAATACGAAACATATTGTTGCTTAAAAAGTACTCAGATAAAATTTAAAATTTAGCTTTAACTAAATTACAAATATATTTATTTTACCTTTGAGCTCAATAACTGTCTGTAATACTTTTTACAATATAATTAAATAATATTCCTAATGTTTTACGCGTAATTATTACGAATGAATGCCTTTAATGGTGTTACTATGAAAATTAAATTTTAATTTATGTCAGTCATTAAAATAAAATTTAATCTATGCATTTCACCAAAGTTTTCAAAAAAGTTTTTTGTGAAAACGACTGCATTTTATGGTATAATTAAATTTAAATTAATCACATCATAAAATGCAGTCAACAATTTCAATTTTCATTAATATGCATTATCATTCTTCCTGTCTGTCGAAAATCTACGACATTTCAGAATAGTGGAAGAGGGTGAAGACTATGCATTTTGGTAAAAAGATTTGTAGTTTGAAACCTTAGGCCTCCATATTTAATGTAAATGTGGAATGTTATGCGGCTCTCTATTATTCTCATAATTTACAACTTCTTATCCAGAGTGCAATTTAAAATTTATTTTGCATTGCTGCGTTGAATTTGTGCACATAGTTCTGATCATATATTTCGCAAATATTTTCTTGACATATTTGAAATTCCCAATTATAAAATTTAAATGAACAGTTGCAGAATTTCTGCAATTTGTTTTGGATTAAATTGCTTCAGTCTGCATATTTAAATTTGACATATCGAAATTTTGCTTTATTTAACCCACAGCACACTGGAAGGAAGTAATGTTTCTTTCATTATATGCCTTCAAATTTTTGTGTACTTCAGTTTTCATAATATAGACAACCAAACTATGTTTACTTCATCAGAAAAGCATTAGAAACGGGGGTTGCAGAAGTGAAGATAGATCTGTGCCCGTAAATTATTTTAATTTATTTTATACTGTCAGCACTGCGTTGCTACAATTTACTACTTTCTTCGTGCGACATATCAGCGTACGGATCAAACTATGCAATTGTAAATCTCGGGTGAGCTGCAGATACCAAATTTTTGCTTTTGCGACTCTTCGTTCAGATAATGCTTAGAGAGCCGCAGAATTTATTACAAGTCCTTTTTACTTGTTTATTTTTCAACTGCTCTTTTTTGTAAATATGTACATGAGAGAAATTATTTTTATACCTGTGTAAAATGAATGACAATAAACTCAGTGTATCATATACTGATGTCTTTTGGGTATTTCTTGCTATTGAACTAAAATAATTTAATCTTAACATTTTTTTCATTTCATTTTATCTTATGTACGAACGAAATCCCACAGTATTAAATAGTAGTTAAAGTTACTATTTAATACTGTGAGAAAAAATATATTTATTTAAGTATATTTGAGACTGGATGTTTTAGGATGTATTTCCTAACTCATTACATTTTTTATTACAATGGATAGCAAGACCATTGGCCCTAACTCGCACGAAGAATTAGACCGATTTTTCCCTGTTATTTCTGCATGCGAAAGGTCTGTTGACACATCTTTACAATTTGGCAGGTAAGCAGACTTGAAATGTATTCAGATAAACAACAGTTCTTTTAGGAAGATAAACAGCTATAAATAACCAAACGAGAAAAGATAAAATAGGTGAAATTCCCCTTAATGTGCGAAAGATATTTCAGATTCCAAAATCATTTGTAACAAAGCCTAGAACAATAACCATTGAGCAGTATCTCAATAAATCCATAAAAACTGAATTCTTGAATTAACTGACTCACGACAGTTCAGTCTCATTTTTGTGACCTCAAGAAGGAGGGTAAACGCTCCAGAGAACTTTGAGAAAAATAAAAAATAGCTCCTGGAGGCTTCTAAAATACTTTTCCCAGAAACTTCCAGAATGTCGCCAAATCGACTAAAAATCGTCATATATCAATAACGTGGCTACAAAATTTTTCATCAAGACCTGATAGAAGAATTGTTTCCCATATCTTCAGTGTCATTTCATCTATTATTACAGTTCAAATATCTGTGCGCTCAGAATTACATTGTTCGTCAAAATTAAAGGTAATTTAGAAAATATGTATAGAAAATTTTTTCATTTGTATGTTCACTGATCAGACTTTTTAATTAATATCTAGTTGTGTAGTTATTTATACTAATTATTTGCAACTGAAGAAAAACTTGGAAATCTGACCGTAATTTAGAGCATGAAATATACAGATTAGGTAACCGACAACGTGTTGTGCAATGGATGCATGTGAAAACTCGCGCGGATAGAATAATAATTGCATCCGAAGGCTGTTTTCAGTTATTATTAGTCTGAAGAATTTGTGAAATGACAATAAGAAAACTGGCTTCAGAATTTCGGGTTGCCACAGGAACTCAAATCAGCCATTCTGTTCTGAACGAAGGCTTCACAAAGTTGGCATTTATGAGAGAAAACTATAGGTTTTGAATCCTACTCATTTCATCTTCCAAAAGGGTCGTTTAAGGTGGTTTTGTCGACGCGTTCAGTGGAGCTAATAAAGATAGGACTGTGGACTGTTTTTAAATTAAATTTGATATAGCTTAAGTTGTCATTCTAGAAGAGTTTTGATTTGGGTCGAGCGAGAAATTCACAACTTCCCTTCTTTTATTAATTTACATTGGCCAAACTAAGAGAGCCTTAAAATTTCGCGTTAAGGAACATGAGGCATATGTTAGAAAAAAGGAAACACAGAAGTCGTCTGTTGCTCAACATTGTTGGTTCGAAAACCACACTTTCAATTTTTCTGCTGCCAAAATTATTCAAAAAACATCTTCCATTGGAGAACTGGATTTTCTAGAGGCATTTCACATTCATAAAAATCTTTCTGTTCTAGTTAATGATCCTAATTCCAATCCAAATTTGCCTTCGGCCTTTAAAGAAATTATGTTCTAGTTCTGGTTTCACCAACAGATGGCGCCACTTGCTTATTCTTGTCCAGGCTTTCTTATCTTATCTAATCATTATTTCCTATCTTGTTCATTTGCGGTTTTGCAGCTGAGGATGGTGGTTCGGTAAAACCATCGAAACTAGTCCTGTGAAAATTTTGTAAATATAACGCTGATTTTTGTTGTTTGACTTCTGAATTAGTATTTATTTGGCGTGTTATTGTGTCTTAATTCTCTTCTTTTGTTCATCAACGGTCACGTTCCGAAGCAAGAGATTTCAGGTTTGGGTGGAATTATCAAAAATGGTCGCACCGAGCTGAATATCACTGATAAAGGTTTTGTAACCAGTCAAAGATAAGTGAATCCATCATGTAAGGCTGTTTAGGATTACTGTTGGCCTGGATATTTTTCCAAAGGATAATAATACTCATCAGCATCGAACATCTCTAGTGTCAGAATATACACTTTGGAAACATCAATCGAATAAATTCGCATGGAGTGAAACCCAATTGAGGATGCTTTAGTCGGATGCCGTGGACTAGTAACTTGTCAAATACATCCCTAGATACTGCAGGATGTGAGAAGTGCATTTTAAGAAGAGTTGTATGCAATTCCACAAGACCTGGTCAATAGTTTGATTATCGTTTTGAAATCAAGATTTGCATTTCTGTCAGAGGCGACCATATACCATATGAAAGAATAATTTATTGCAAAATAAAAGATATCGTTTTATAATCGTAAAATAAAGGAAATCCTTTTTTATTAATTTAAAATTGCCATAAATTTAATTAATTTGAATATTTCGATATTAAAGATGTACAATACAGTATATAAAATAAATAAATCCAAATACATTAAGCGGCCACAAATTCAAAACTAAATAAAATATATAATACAAGATGCATTAAATAAATAACTGCTATAATAATAGTTATAAATAAAAACAGCTTTGTAACAAAGTAAAAATAATAAACACGAAAATACACGTATTTTACAACACTGTGCTTGAAAAAAGTGCTCTTAGGACAGTTCTACGTGAAAATGTAAAATCTGTTATTTGCTCGTCTTCGACGTAATATTTATCATAACACATACACTTGCATTAGCGTTCGTGACGTTCCTGGAAACAGTGGGAGATGTCTGTTTTGATACTAAACACAGACTTGTTATCGCGCTGTTTTTGACAGTTTGTCTAAAAACATTGATCTTACAGAACCTATCTCCTTAAGACAGACAAGAAGGATCAGATGCTGAGAAATTTGTCAAATAATTGAATTGTATTACGGCAAAAATCTGTTTATGAACGACGAAACTAAAGTTTCTTTGTTCAAAATGGAGCATTGAATCGAATGTTCGAAAGTTGTTTTGATTGTATTCGCAGGGCAAAACGAACCAGATTGTTCTAGAATGACTTTTTACCCATTTCATCTATAGAAAGAACGCTAATTCTCTCTAATAGCCAAACACAATTATTTCAAGTTTCCCTCATGTGGCATTACTTTTCTGTGAACTTTTTAAACAAAGAGTAGTTACAAAAGTGTGGATGAATATAATCCGTGCAAGGAAAAAAGTTCTAATATGCTGTGTGTTCCTATTTTATCCGACAGACGCCATTTTTTAAGTAACATCTTTGTCGTAAAGGCCTGAATGTTTGTCAGAATGCCTACTTACCTTAGTAAGTAATAAATTTTTAGTTTAAGCCACATGTATAAAAATAACAATAGATTATGAAAATTGGTAGTAAAATGGTTGTAAATATGATTATTGTCTGAGATTCATCCAATGACTGAAATCTGAAATGTAATTTTAATTTCATCGCAAACATTTACGAGTATATTAATACCATAAGTGGTGAACGAAATAAAAACGACGACATTATATTTTTTTACTTAGAAAGAAGGATTAACAGCAATAACTTTTCAGATACAATCTTCAACATTAGCATTCCATTTTCATTCTTCTATTGTACATATTATACATATTATACACATTCATTATTTTATCCTTAATTCAGCTAAAATATTTAGAAACTCCTTCGGTTGGTAAATTCGCTTGTCTAAAAGTCTTAAACACCCATTAAAATATGGCAATTCAAAAATACCTAGCAAAAGTGTAAACCACGTAAATGGGACCGAAACAACCAGATTTATAATGGAATATGTATACGAAAATGGCTCTTTGAGATGGTATTAAAGCGCTGTTCAAATCGGTATGTAAGGCTCCATTCAGCGGTGATATAAATGTCATACAGCTATAGTCATAAGGCATAAAATATGGGAGTTCCGTTCCCACCTGCGAGACAGGGTCTAAGCGGTAGCCAATTGGAGAAGCTACATTTGCGCAGGCGTATATGTATATATGTCTACAGCTTTCCCGCTCTATTTTCGAGCTCAATAGGTTTCGCGCATTCGCTCTGATTGGTTGTCTCTTATAACAAGTCGGCATAAAGTTGAGTACTTCGAAGTTTATATCCAAACCCCTAAACAAGTTTTAGTGACCTAGAAAGGTCTGGTGACCTAGCAACGAGGCTTTGCTTAAAACATTTTCTATATATATTCCACCGTCCGAACGGAGTCTGAAGTTTCGTTCAGACAACGGTTTTGTCATCATAAAGTTGTGTGTCTAAAGTCCACTCATATCTGTTTAGCAGGGTTTAAGCCATAGCCAGTCAGGGAAGAGAAAGTTGCGCATACGCAAATGTGTAGCTGAGTGAAACTATCGACCGCTGTCTGCTTCGTTCAGATTAGTGATTCTTATATCAACTTATATAAAGTTAGATCCTTTAAGCAAATTCCTTAAGCAAGATTTTGCGAAGTGGCAAGGTCTGGTTGCCTATCAACTACGCTCAGTTTAAACCACTTATGATATTAAAACTGCCATCTGTATGAAGATTAAGAACAGTCCGCTGGCGTAAGTTGATCTTCCCGTGGGTATTTCAAACGTTAGCCACCATTGCCCGAACATAGACATCATTTATTAGAAGGTTTGCAGATGGAAACGGAGCAGTTCCTCAGAGAAGGTACTCAGGAATCGTTCTTTGTATCGCTCTTTATAACTCATATTTTGTTCCATGATATTAGCTGCATGTAATCAGTTCCGTCCGGTGCTATTTAAAGTAACTGTTAATCTGTAAAAAATGAACTAATAATTTTCATGTTAATATTTTATTAGGATTGAGAAACATTTATTGATGAAAACAGGTGATTCATGAACATTTTCTCAAGTCAATGAAATGAGTCAAAAGATTTTCTTCTTTCCATAAATAGCATACTTTCTCATAATATTTCATTACAACGTTGCAATAAATAACATAAATTTAAAATTAAAAAAACACATATATACATTTAAAACAGAAAAAAATAGATGGCTCATATTTAAATAAAGCATATCAGAGGAAAACACATAAATTAAAATATATATATATATATGTAAGCAAAAAATAGGCAGCATTAATTTTATAACAGACAATATAAACTTAAAATCAGAATTTACCCCCTCCCTCCTAAAAATTAAAAACATTCTGCTAAAAAAGAGATACAACTTACTTTGATAATTATAGCTTTACTCAGCGTGCCATGAATTAAAAAACGTTGAAAATTCCTGATCTATTCATATAACAAATACAGGCATAATTTTTAAAAGTTCGTTCAATTAATAATATTATACAAAAATAATTTTATAATTTTGTTTCATCCTGTCATTTTTAATTACTATATGGTCTGCTACGAAATAGGAAATTTAACGAGCAAAAAGACACTAAAGCTTCTACATAAACTATCTATTTCTAATAATCTCTGATTATATATTAAAAATATAGCTCTTTAGATAAACCAATCGTACTTATCTAACCGCACCTTTTCCGAGAGAGGTTTTCAGTATTTCAAGAGTATGTAGAAAAGTAATACCACAGCAATAATAATGGTGCTGGAGCGGCCCTTCCCTAAATCTAAGTGACAAGCACGCAATGTGCTTATAAGAATATGCTTTCGGATAAAAAAAAAGTTTACGCATTTATCATATATCGAACATGACGTTGTTATCGGGGATTAATCGCTTTGATTAATAGTCGGATTACACTAAATATGGGGGTATGTAAACTAGAAACCGCCCACAGATTTGAAAGGAAAGACTTCGTTTTCTATTTCTTCCACTTAGCGAATCGAAGATAATACTTTTTCGGGAGTTTATTTTCTTTGGAGTTACCTAAGATGGGAATGACCACCGGATCGGGAAGAATAGCTTAATATTTTTATACAACTTGCTTCAAGAAACTTGCATAATTAAATACCTTGAAGCATAGATTGCATCGTAGGCTTATGATTTCAATTTAAAAAAGGATTCAAATAAATAAATAACCTTTCAGACAACAAATGTTTTGATCACACGAAAAATTTTTAAATAACAGACCAAACATTATATTTTTACATAGGTATGAAAGAAAACGAAATAAAAATAATAAAAAATATTTTCCACGCGTAAATTAAAGAAAAGTCCTATATGATCAAACACATAGGATATGTCGATTAAAATTCTTAGGGATCATAAACAAATATTGCAAAATAATGTAAGCAACCTTTACGGAAGTTGCTTTTTACCTCTATATCGAGAAGCCACTAAACAACTAAGGTTTCAGTTTCTTACTGTAATTATCAAAGCAAATGAAAATTCTACTTGCAGTGCTCCAGCGTAGAAGGACTCGCCTTTTTGTGAAAGTTACTTTTTTAATTTAGAAAGTAATCTTTGTAATCAAGAGTGCAGAAACCTTTGATGCCGAAATATCCTTGCGAAAATTTTGTATTTTTGAATAGTGACCGACCTGCATAAAGGTTCTGGCAATATTATGATGGGATACCGTTATCAATGTGTTTCGAATACCAGAAGCATGAATTTCAAATTATCGTTCGCAAGCAGAGCGAATTAATTATATTTAAATTATTATTTAAATTATATTAAAAATTGATTCTAACTTCTGAATGCATGCTTCTTTTTCCTTGGGGAACAAATTCTTGGATTGAGGTCGAGACTTTTAAGGAAACAGAAGCCCCTATCCGTATGTCAAAGGTTTATTCTCCAGAAGATACAATGAATTTATGACAGCAGGTAAATTTTTCTTTCTAATGCTAGTGCCTTCCCGCGGAAAAGAGAACCTGCAGACTTTTTGGAATAATGTAACCAAAGACGGGAGGATTAAAATTGTCACTTGTTACTTTTTTCAGCTAAACCTCGGATTCGGTGAAAATTTGTTCCCCTGTCATATTTTGCTTGACAACTAGAATTATATTGAGAGAAGATAGATTCTTCGCTTTTTGTTTTCATACCTACAGGTCATTCCTTAAAATTTTCTCCATATTGTCTTACTGTTATAGTATTCTCTATATTTTCATTAGTCGCGCTTTAACCATTTTAACGTTTTTTATTGGTTGTGCTGGAAAAAGAATGGTTTTTATTTCTATTAACCCTTGAACTAGCCCATTATATTCAAAATCTAAATTAAACAGGAGACCGAATGAGCTATTTCTTATTTCTTGTGTGAAATATAATTGCAGCCGAAACCCCGAATAAGTCAAGCTACAATACTTTATTTTAATATTTAATTATTTACCATTTATTTAATAACTTATTATATTTTTATTTAGGTCTTTACAATTGTTTAATTATTCTAATTAATTATTTAATTTTTATAATTAACTTGTTTCACTTTTCAAATTGTTGCCGCCAAATATTATCGCCCTTTATTATAATTAAAGAAATTAAATAGTGAAGAATCTGTATGAATGTCTGTATGTTTCTAGCATTGTGATAAAACAACGATACCTAGAGACATCAAAATTTGAATAACGTAATCTTTCATAGAATATGGCATGTGGAAGCCCCGATTTGAATTTGAAATTTATTTTATTATCTATTTCATATTTTGTAACACTTCAACGAATTTTTTTATTAACAAACTAAACGATTTTTTTAAATTTATTTATTTTTGCTATTCTTTCCTGATAATCTTCCATAATGCTCCCACACTTCTAATTTTAGAAATTAAGCGCTGTTCGCAAGCATGCTAAAATTCGGATCTGTATATCTAAAAAATTCAGTTTTTGCATTAGCTGTAAAAAGCCACAGTTTTTTCCTTCGTACTGATATAATTCTGAGAATTTTGCAAGGCTGACTTTACGTATCATTCATAACACTCTTTTCCTCTCCTAAGACGTTTGGTATAACGAAAAAGAATTTTGAGGGACGTCTGTAAAAAAAAGTTTAATTTTATATATTTTTTATAAAACATATCATGTGGCAAAATTTAATATAATTTAAAAATCTGCTTTATTTGATTTATTACCTGTACCGATTTTTGATTTTTTAAACTTGGTGTAATCTTTTTGAAACACAGTTTACATTAACATTTATCTGTCCATTTAAGCCATCAAACAGATGTATCATAACCTGACAGATGGCCTGACAGATGTATCATAATAAAGAAAACAAAATTAGCATGTTCTTCTTGGCACTGCGAGTAAAATTATATGCTAATCTTACAAACCGTCGATGAATATATCCTAAATAGTGATAGCAGTAATACCTTCAAATCATATCATGTGTTAAATGGGACAAAAGAGTGTCACTAGTTTGAAACCATTGTTTAAAAAAAAAAAAAAAAAAAAAAAAAAAAAAAAAAAAAAAACTGCTTTTTTCGTTATTGTTAGCCATTTTTAGATCAATAGAACTGTGTCGCATAAATTATAGTTCACGGAATTATTTAATTATTGAGGATTATTTAAGAATTGCAAAACAGTCTTAGAATTTACTTTCTCCAACTAAATCAAAAGCAATTATGATTTATTTTATCCTTAAATTGCAAGTAATTAAAGAGGCAGTTTGAAAGTTTTCCTAAAATTTTTCCATATTTGTATTTTAAATTACCATTTGGTCATTAATACCAATGTCATTTTTTTCCTCGGAAACCCCAGAAAAGGACTTGGAATAATGAAATAATCCATAACTAAGGCTCAATTCGTTTTCAGCATTTCATCTTTTATTAAGTTAATATTTATAAAAGTAAGTACCATTTATTAAGTACGTATTAGAAACATACATTATCGCTATGTAATGTAAAAATATAGCATTGTAAATACCCAGAAAAAGGAATTTTATCTTAGTATATTTTCTAAATGAGATTATTTGATGTAATTAAAAGCATTATTTATTATATAAAAAAGTAATGAATTTTACTACAGTCACAATTCTTTCTGTTAAAAAACTTTCCAAGAGAATGCTGTTCATCAGATTCATTTATGGAAAGGAAATGTTGTAATAACATTTCATTAATTTCGAGATTAATGATTCAGACATCTATTCAATAACATGGTTACTTTAGTAAGAAATGGGACTCGAAATTACATAGTACAAAGTCTGTTCGCATACTTTTTAGACAATTTTCATTCTACTTACAGAAATATTTTACTTAAAAGTTTTGTTTTTAAAATGTTCCATTTGACTATTCTTATTCTTTATCTTTCTATACCGTAATTTTCAAGGCCATAAAGCCTTTTATAGTATCAAGAGATATTTTATACCATTTCTCTTGAACAGCTGTCCAAAGTCCAGGAAGGGTAGTAGGTCAGCGTTTGGAAAAATTTTTAGAAGGGGTGTGAGTGAAGGGTATCACCTTGATAACTGTTTCTTATTCCACTTTTCTCACAAATTTAATAGTGGATTTTGACGTGTGGCTGCTTGCTTTGTCTTGACGCAGCTCTACTGATTCATGGCACTCTGAGTAAAGGGAAGGTATTTCATATCTGAAAACTGGGCATACAATATATTTCTGCTAATAAGTGGAGTTACTCTTCATATTTTCTTTCCTCTCTTTATTTTTAATTTTCTGTTAACATGAAAACCCAGCAACAAGCGTAAATCCCTCTAAAAAAACTTTCTTCAGATTCTTTGAACAATATCTTAAGATCTGTTTCCCGTCATTCATGATAATAAATGGATCTTTTTATTGAAGCCATTTAAATACACCCAAGATTCGTCTATTTTGACAACATTTTTTTATTTTTATCTTCCTAAATATTTCTCCTAAACAATTCTGCAACATGTTCTCTGCATTCAGCGATATGTCGTGGAGAAAGATGAGGCGCATTATGTTTTTTCCCCTTTTTAAGATTTAAATCAGCATTAATCACTTTGTTTATAGTTGACATTCAACATTTTAGTGATTTTGCAATTTTCTTTGACTTGGCAGATTTTCTTTTAAGTTTAAGGATCTTACCTTTGTAACATTCCATTTTTTCCTTGGATATGTATTTGGAAACAATTTTCCACTTGACGTCAAACTTTGACACTCTTTTCCTTTCTTGTTGACAATATTACCGGTCATAGCTTTAGATATCGAAAACGCATGGCTTTAGCATCATCTTTTAATAAAAATATATTACACAAATAGATTTTTTCGGAACGAGAACAAACATAGCTATCCATCCACTGATTTTTAAAAGCACCATTTTGCATGAGAACAACACTGTCAAGTAGCAGATGATAATTTGTACTTTCAAAAATATAGTTACAGTTAGAAAAAATTCCAAGCAGCGATTTTTTAAAGCAAAAATTGTTTAAGAAATGTGCAAAAAGCCTCTGTATTCCACTTATGGCATATAAGCTTGATCTGAAAGGTAAAATCTCTTCTTTGTACTCAATTATCTAAATTTGATCGGAATTTCCAGACTTCTTTATAAATCAGGGTGTGTCTTCAGTTTTTTAACATCTAGACCAACGTGTTTTGATAACTAATAAAACATACAAAAGAATAAAGATATCGTAAATTCCCGAAAGAAAATAAAAATGAAAAATACCTCCCAGTTCTTTTTGAAAATGAACTCATTATAAAACTTGAAATTAATGTTACGACTGGACTAAACAATTGTAAGGTTTAAAGTACCTTTTTTAATAAGGAAATGATTAATAATTAATATTCATGCATAGATAAAGTGTGTTCGGAAACACAATTATAGGTTTTATTTCTTTAAAATTTGATACTAGACATGTACTATAAAAATCCGAAAAAAGTCCTCGCATAAGAAAATTTCCTCTTCTAAAAATTTGTTTTTAAATTTCTGAAATAAAACCATTAATTTGTTTTCAGGATATGAAGTTCTTGGGCATTTTGGTTCTTGGGTTCCCGAAAGAAAATAAAAATGAAAAATACCTCCCAGTTCTTTTTGAAAATGAACTCATTATAAAACTTGAAATTAATGTTACGACTGGACTAAACAATTGTAAGGTTTAAAGTACCTTTTTTAATAAGGAAATGATTAATAATTAATATTCATGCATAGATAAAGTGTGTTCGGAAACACAATTATAGGTTTTATTTCTTTAAAATTTGATACTAGACATGTACTATAAAAATCCGAAAAAAGTCCTCGCATAAGAAAATTTCCTCTTCTAAAAATTTGTTTTTAAATTTCTGAAATAAAACCATTAATTTGTTTTCAGGATATGAAGTTCTTGGGTATTAAATTTCCAAATCTAAAAAGCTTAACATCATTGCATCAAGAGGACGTATTTTTCTATAAATTTTATTTGTCTTGTAAATTTTTAAAGACATCAATATGGGCAAAAAAATGCATTTTAAAATTTTGTTTCCTTTAAAGAAAGAAAATCTTTTAATTTTCAGTCGCTTGACTAATTTGCAACAATTTTTTTATTATACTAAGAACAGTTTGTCTCGGCAGGTCATCAAAATTCATTAGACGCTACATTTTGGTTCTGTTGCAACTCAACTCTTACCATGGATAAATAGCTCTTCTAAGTCCTGACTCTTACTGAGATCCGATGGCTGAGTGACGTCACCTCGAACTATGAACTCTCGCTCAGAGATTAAATCTGAACACCAAGAGAAAACTTTACATCACTCTCATCAGACCAATTCTACTTTATGAAGTTCCTGCATGGGCGACTGCTGGAAAAACTGAACGTCAGAAAATAAACGTCTTACAGAATAAAATTCTTCGAAGCATAACCAATGCACCTAGATTTGTGCGTAACGCGCAAATTCATAAGGATTTAAAGATTCTACAGATTCACGATCAAATACTAACTACTCCACACAACTTCTTTGAAAATATGAAACACTCGCAATACCCGACTATTAAAGATCTCACAAACTATGATCCCACAGAGAAACATGTAGTAAAAAGAACGCGAAGTATCCATCATAATGCATTATGGTGGTAGTGTACAGTGTGTATAATTTATTCTACTTATTTCACGTATTTTAATACTCTTCATTTAATCAAATTTTGCTTACATTTTGGACTATGCTCTGACAAAATTTATGGACTTTGATTGCATCTTATATTACTTACTTATTTTACTTATTATTTCTATTTAACCAAGAATTTATTTAGTACTGTGTAGTGTTTTATCGCAAAGACTTTGCTTACAGTGAAAAAATTTTAGTTCGCGGTCTTATGACTCCTTCACTCGCTACTGGCCACCTCGCATCACGTGGTGTTTACTCTGCAACTTTAAAGAAATAAATTTTTATCATGATTAATTAATTAATTGTACTGTACCCGAATTGTGTTTCTGAAGAATAAGGACATTATTATCTCTTCAGATTCGCCTTTTTAAACTTCTACAGTCTTATTTTACGTTTTATTCAGTAATTTTATGAAACTTAGGACTTAATGTTGCACCGACCAATTCCATAGCTCACTCCAGCACTTTCACTCACTAATGCCTCTCTCTCATCTCGACTGCTGCTGCCATGAATGATACTTCCCTCTTCACTGATACTGGCATGCCATTAAATTGCATTTAAAAATTACTATTTACTGAGTTTATCTCATGATATCGATCTCGCCTTCGGGTATCGTGTATTTTTCAATATACCTCTTATTTTATTATGATTACTAATGGCCTTTGGTAAAATGTTTAATTACTGATTAGAACTCTTAGAAGTTGATGCCAGAAGAAAAGATACGATCCTAGTTCCTAGATCGCACGAGAACTCGGAATGGAGAAAACGCACGCTGCGTCGTGCCAAAATTAAAACCCTTTTCATTATGTAAGTAGTCTGTAACCCGTTTGCGTTTTCATTAAAATATGTTTTTGTGGATTATTCCCTTCAAGATTCTGATGATAGAAATGTGTACAGAGGAGATCAATTTCAACCAGTGGCCCTGGCAGAACCCATTGGGACAAGGCAGTTTTGTTTTACCTTGATTAATTAATTAGAAGTAAGATAACGATAAGGAAATAAATAATAATATCGTGGCGCCATAACGTGGGGCCATTGGATTGAATTTGATCTGAAATTTAATAGATTTTGCTTTAAGCAAAAACATGCATTTAGAAAAATTAAAAAAGAGACGATCTGCTATAAGAGCAGTAGTTACGAGGCTGATACAGGGTGATCAGCGAATAAGCCCTGATTTCAAAATTAAATATCTCTACAACAAAGATCGATAGAATTATGCGGTAAACTGTACGTTTATTAGCAAAACTGTAAAAATGGTGCAAAGTTTACAAAATTTAGTGTGCTCTAATCGCAATAACCTCTCAACAGCTCTTAAAATGTGCTTTGAAGTCGAAAGTGATCAGTACGTCTGTTGGCTAGTGAAAAGAGGCTAGCGTAGAAAGTGAAATAATGTATTCCATTGAACAATGTGTTTTTTGGTTCTGGACGTCGCAGTTTTCAAAACCGATTCAATGTTCCAGTTGGACCCGATGCGAAAACCATTCGCATGCTCTTCGCGAAATTCGAACGGACTGGCAGCCTGGCTGATGATCGAAAGGGAAATGTTGGGCCTAGGCAAACTGTAGCCACTCCTGAAAATGCAGCCAAAGTTTCTGGAACTGTTCAGCAAAATCCTAGGAAAGGTATCCGACGGATTGCATCAGAGACAGGTTTGAAGTACGCAAAAAATATTAAAAAATAACCTACGGCTGTTTCCATACAAAATCCAAAGTCATCAGGCCATACCCATGAAAGCTGTGCAACAAAGGGTTGACTTTGCGAATCAGACTCTAACAATGATCGACAACGACAGATTTGATGTGAGCTGCATCTGGTTCACAAATGAGGCCCATTTACATTTGAATGGAATCGTTAATAAATAAAACTGGAGATTTTGGGGTTCTGAAAATCCTCATTTGTGTGAAGAGAAAGCATTGCATTCGCCTAAATTTACTGCATGGGCTGCGGTATGCGGATATTTAAGGCATTATCGGACACTTTTTCGTACGAGAAACAATAACTACTGAACGTTACTTTACAATTTTGGAACAATTTGTCAACACTCAACTAGCGTTGGAGGATCCACCAGGTATCGACTGGTTCATGCAAGATGGAGCTCGACCACATCGAACAGATAAAGTTTTTCGCTTTCTTCATGAATACTTTGGGAATAGAGTAATTGCGTTAGATTATCTGCAATTTACAAGACACAGGAATAGCTTGGCCTCCATATTCTCCCGATCTGAGTCCTTGTGACTTCTTTCTGTGGGGCGTATTGAAAGACACTGTCTATCGAAAAAATCCTGCTACTCTAGATGAGCTTGAATCGTTGAGTGGTGTTGCATGTGATTCCATTTCCGATAAGACATTGCAAGACGTGATGTCAAATTTCATTCTTCGTTTACGCCACCTCATTGTTTCGAACGGAGAACATTTTGAAAAAATTATATTTTGATTGCAAAGGCTGCCTCACCTTATTGTTTTTTCTAGACCCTCTCAGAGAAAGAGTTTTCAGAGCAGAGTGCCATCTGTTAACGATTTTCGTAACTAAATTTTCTAAACTTTTGTACACCATTTTTACAATTTTGCTAATAAACGTACAGTTTACCACATAATTCTATCGATCTTTGTTGTAGAGATATTTCATTTTGAAATCAGGGCTGGCTTATTCGCTGATCACCCTGTAAATAAGATAGAAACAGAAATTGCTAATGAGAGAGATAAAAATGTAATTGAAGAAACAGTTGCTCAGTTAATTACTAAAAAAGAAGAACTAATCTTAGCGGATAATGGTATTGAAATTTTAATTGATGTAACAAATTTAGAAGATTTCATATGGAAGATTTCAGATTCTGATAATCATTTCTAGAGAAGAGTATGAAAATAAAATTATTGTTTGGAAATTACGCGCGAAAAGATATTTAGATACAAATCCACATAGCGCTAATTCTACTTCATAAGGAACTGTCACTGAATCGCAAAACAAAATTAAACTCCTTAAATTTGCCTTGGAAACATTTTCGGGAAAGGATGTGTGCAGTTGGCCCGGGTTTTGGGTACAATTTGAGACAGTTGTACACAAAAACGAAAGTCTACATGCAGTAGATAAATTTAACTATTTAAATTCAATTCTTACTTCCGATGCAGAGACTGCAATACAAGGGTTGACATTAACAGCGGAGAATTACGAGAAGGCTAAAAAAATATTAAAAGATTGCTTCGGACGCAAAGAACTAATAATAGATACCCACATGAACAATTTATTAACTCTGACTCGGGTTAAAAGGTCTTGCTATGTGACAACACTTCGAAAATTATATGATCGTTGTGAAATACAAATTAAAGGATTACAATCGTGTAATATTTTACCAGATTCGTACAGTACCTTATCGTATCCGATATAAATGAAAGTGATTCCGAATGATTTAGCACTAGAATTTAATAGGAAATATGAAGATGATAACCAGACAAAAATTACGAATTTTCTAAATTTTCTAAGAAAAGAAATAAAAAGTCGAGAACATACATGATTTTTAATTAAGACAACAGATTCTGAAGTCACTCAAAGGAAATCTCATTTTGAAAATATGCGGCAGGTTCGAGAACGTTTTCGAGACAACGAAAGAAATCGGGATTATAATAAGAATAGAATTCCTTCAGGGCAGCGTTAAACATATCACTTTCGAATATATGTTTATTCTGTTTTGAAAATCATACGTCAGAATCATGTCAAAAGACTGTGCCAGAATAAAAGGAAGCGAGAAAGCGAAGTGGAAATTGTTTCGCGTGTCTCAAAATGTATCATTTAGCGAAGAACTGCAAATCGAAACTAACTTGTGGAATTTGCGGACGACGACATCATACATTGATAAACTCTGACGAAACGAACGCGTCAGACAAGAGCCCGTCCAAGAGGCAGTAGTCTCTTCTGTTTCCGGTTGCGCAACAGTAAATAACTCATTTCTTCTGACAGTACGATCTGAAATTATAAACACAGGCAATTGACGTCAGCAAAGCGTTCGCGCATTGTTTGATTTAGGATCACAGCGAACATTTATTACAGAGGACATCTGTAAGAAACTAATACTTCCGGTTATTGGAGAAGAAAAAATAAAAATATTCTCTTTAGGTTGCACGACGCCTGAAGCGCAGACTGTTAAAAAAAACCAATCTCATTTTGCGTAATTCAAAGCATCGATATGAAATCAAAATAGAAGCTTAAATTACTCCTGTCATTAATGGATTACATATGCATTCCTCTAGAAAAGAAATAGTTAATCTTATTAAAAACAGGGCATACAACTTTCCGATGAATGGGGACAAGGGAATAAAACGCCGAAAATTTCTTTGCTGATAGAAGCGGTTTTTTATTGGAAAATAGTTACGGGTAAGGTTCGCAGATTGTATAATTCCTTAGTAGCGGTTGAAACAAAATTGGGTTGGACCATTAGTGGAACAGAAAGGGCTTACCGAATTTCACCATCTAATGTGAATACGATGAAGGTTGTGGTTCATAATAATAAAGATACACAGAACGAATCACTGTCTAGTTTACTGAAGAATCTCTGGGAGCTCGAATCTGTGGGGATAAATTATGATTCGGATAAGGAACTCGAATTAAAAGATAATTTAGTTTTTGATAATTTCAAAAGATCTGTGAAATTTGAAAACAATCGTTATATTGTCCGTCCGCCTTCCCTCGAATCATAATTCAAATGAGCTTGGAGATAATCTGGAGATTGCTAAAATTAGATTTAAGAGTTTAAGTCGTAGATTTCAGAATAATCAACAGTTCTATGGCAGATATCGCGAAGTAATTGATAAGTACTTAAAAGAAGGAATCGCCGAAGAGACTAACATTGAAATTGGACCAAAAACGTATTTTATGCCACATCAAGCCGTTATAAGAAAAAACAAGGAAACTACAAAACTCCGTGGGGTTTTTGACGCTTCGTCATATGCGGAGAATTGTTTGTTATTAAATGACTGTTTACATTCAGGTCTCAAGATGTGTCCAGACATATTGGAATTGCTCCTTAAGTTCCGTCAAAATCGAATTGCGTTTACCGCTGACCTCGAATAAGCATTCTTGCAGATTTCTCTTGCTGATGAAGACGGAAACGCAGTCAAGTTTCTATGGAACGACGGTGAATTAAATGGAACCGAAATAAAGGCTCTTCGTATGACAAGGGTAATTTTTGGAGCAACATCTAGTCCGTTTCTTCTTAGAGCTACTCTTAATGTACACGCTGACAAGTGCAAGTCACAATATCCGAATGTATTTTCCATGCTAACTGAAACTATGTATGTTGACGACTTAATCGCTGGACCGGATGAAGAATCAGAAGCATTCGAGGAATCGGAACATATTAAACGCATACTGAAAGAAGGTGGATTTAACATGCAGAAGTGGAAAACGAATGAAAGGAATTTACAAAGGGTATGGCACGAAGAAGATTTTTCACAAGATTCTTCTTAATCTAAAGAATTGGGGTACATATGGAATAGGTCAACTGATACATTTTTGATAGAAATTGAAGATTTGGTAAGAGATGCCAAAAGGATAGATAATATACCCACTAAAAGGGAAATCTTGAGATTTGTAGGACGTTTCTTTGATCCACTGGGGTTTTTAAATCCATACAACATTCGAGCTAGGATTTTATTGCAAGATTTATGGAAACAAAAGATAGCATGGGACACTGAAATACCAGAAAATCTCAGAAAGAATTGGCAAAGCTGGTGTGATGAATTAGCTCATATTTCTAGTTTGGAAATACCAAGACATCAATTTGCAAGTGCTGGGAAAAGGGATATAAGGGACGGTTTACAGTTACACTGTTTTACAGACGCGAGTCAGAAGGCCTATGGGTTTTCGTTATTCGAAAAATGGAGTCATTCATATAAGCTTCATTACATCAAAATCACGAGTAGCATCTTTGAAAAAATTATTACTTCCCAGATTGGAATTGATGGGTGCTTTGATAGACTGCCTCTTGTCAAAATACATACAAAAGAAACTTCGGGCATTGATTTAATTGTATATATGTGGACTGATTCTAGTATAACGTTACACTGGATTCGAAGTGATGTGAAAAGATGGAAGCCATTCGTTCAGAACACAGTGAAGGAAATACAGAAGACTTCAGATGTCTTGAACTGGAGATATACGCCTGGTGAAATTAATCCAGCTGATTTGCTAACTAGAGGTGAAAATGTCAAACATCTGAAGCAGAATAGCATACGGTGGGAAGGGCCCGCGTGGTTAAAAGAAGAAATGGAACACTGGCCAAAACCGAATTTATGTTCCACAAAGAACATTGAAGATTCCAACAAGGAAATAAGAAAACATCGAAGGAAATTTTCGTAAATTCATGCGTTACAGAACCTTCCGAATATTTATTTTAAAACCCAAAATTACAGCAATTTATCGAATTACTGCGTGGTTCTTAAGGTTCATCAACAATGTTAAAAATACTTCGAAATTATCAGGATGTTTGCAGGTTACCGAATTGGAAATGGCAGAAACTTATTGTTTAAACGTGTTCAGGAACGAAATTTCACAAATGAAATACGGGCATTGAAGAACAACGAGGAATTAAGTTCAGAATCAAAACTGAAGTCCTCAATCCATTTGTAAACGAAAGTTGCCTGACAAAGATCATTTGACTGATCTAATTATTCTTCACAGTCATCAGGTGGTAGGGCACGGAGGAATAGCAGATACTTTAAATCAAATAAGAGATAAGTTTTGGTTGCTGAAGGCTTGTAGGAAAATTAAAAGTGTTCTGTACAATTGCAATGTCTTCAAAATATTTCGAACGAAACCTGTCATGCAAGATATGGCACCTCTCCCACCAGACAGATGCCGAGAAGCCTTTCCGTTTGAGAACTCCGGAATAGATTACGCGGGTCCACTGTACGTCAAAAGTGGAAGAGAATTATCCAAGACATATGTTTTACTGTTTACATGTGCTGTAAATAGAGCCGTGCATTTAGAACTTACAGCTGACCTTTCAACAGAAAAATTTTTGCTTGCATTTAGACGGTTCATAGCGAAAAGACGCTTGTGCCGAATAGTGTATACCGATAACGCCAAAACCTTTAAAAGAGCGGAAAAAGAATTAGAGCTATTGAACGAGGTGATTAAAAACAATAAGGTTCAAGACGAGTTCTCTAAGCAAGGAATCAAATGGAGATTTATAGTTGAGAGGGCGGCATGGTGGGGAGGCTTTTGGGAGCATATGGTTCAGTCTCTGAAAGCTCTTTTGAAGAGAATCCTAGGCAAATCATCCTTGACATTCAGGGAATTACAGACAGTCATAACAGAAGTGGAAGCTATATTAAACTCCAGACCTTTAACATTTACCTACTCGGATCTAGGAGAGCCAGAATCTTTGACCCTGGTCACTTCTTAATAGGAAGACGGTTACTATCATTGCCGCAAGGAAGCTCTAAATTGACTTCAACAAAGGAAAGTCTTACACGTCCATTTAGGCATCAACAGGTACTGGTAGAAAGAATCTGGAGAAAATGAAGACAGGATTATTTGATGAATTTAAAATCTGCGCATCGAACCTGTTAGAAGAAAGGAACTATTGTATTAGTGCATGAAGATAAAATTCCAAGGCTGATGTGGAAGATGGGCATCATAATGGAAATCTTTCCTGGAAGAGATGGCCTGTGCTGTCCGCTTGGCCAATGGCCATACGATTAAAAGACCAGTGCAACTACTATATCCAGTGGAGCTGGAATGTAATAAGGATAATTACAGCAATTGTCCTTTCGGGCCGGAGGATGTTGCAACTCAACTCTTGCTGAGATCCGATGGCTGAGTGACGTCATCTCGAACTATGAACTCTCGCTCAGAGATCGCCCGAGAACTCGGAAAGGAGACGTCGCACGCTGCGTCGTGGCAAATTAAAACACTTTTCATTATGTAAATAGTCTGTAACCCGTTTGCGTCTTCATTAAAATATGTTTTTGTAAAGAATGTATTTATCATTTATGGATTATTCGCTTCAAGATTTCGCAGATAGAAATGTACAGGGGATATCAATTTCAATCAGCGGCCCTGGCAGAACCCATTGGGAGAAGATAAACAGTTTTGTCTTACCTTGATTAATTAGTTAGAAGGAAGATAACGATAAGGAAATAAATAATAATAGGTTCTTCCCTTTTGCTCAATGTGATCCTTGTACTCTAAATGAATTTAAATCTACATTTTTAACCGTCTAGCTCCCGTACTCCAAACTGGGGAAGGAATCACTATCCATGCAGCCTCAACACCTTTTTTACGCATGCGCGTAAAAGTTACGCAAACTTCTTTGACATTTTTTCTCCCATTGTATCGAGTAAGTCAAATTAATGATCCGCGGAATTAGATTAATTAACGTATTATTTATCTTGAGTAAAAATATCTACGAAACTCCGAGGTAAAATTATCGCGAAAAGTTTTGTCATAAAACGAATCCTGTTTCTTTCTTTCATTCTTTGTTTTCGTACCGTATTCCTCAACTTCCTGTACACCTGGCGATCTGGAGACAAGAATTTATCACTCACGATTTAGCGGCGAAGTAGTTAAACTGGTTTACATTACGTCTATGGAAGCCTTCCTTCTTTACATAAACATTCTTTGCCACGCGACCCTGAGTCAGAATAGACATGACAAGAAGGGGATGCCATGAATAAGGTTTATGTACGTTACGCTGCAAGCCAGAAGAAACATTATGTTATTAGCTTCATGGGAATTGTATCTGTTCGTATTGTAAATAAAGTGCTGTCCTGTACTACATCCATATTTATGAACACATGATGTATATGTTCAAGCACCCACATTATGATGAAGTCTCAGAAGTGGCATAATTGGATTTCATATGCTCGAACTGGATTAAAAATGTTCCAGTAAAGTGTAAATGGATTAAAAATGTTCCACTGGATTAAACTGGATTAAAAATGTTCCAGTAAAGTGCAAAGAATGTGTATGTAAAGAAGGAAAGCTTCCATAGACGTAATGTAAACCAGTTTAACTACTGCGCCGCTAAATCGTGAGTGATAAATTCTTGTCTCCAGATCGCCAGGTGTACAGGAAGTGAATGAAGCAGAACTTGCGAAAGAACAGAAAGTTATTCGTTCAGCCATAGCTAAAGTAACAGGTTCTATTGAATCTTTAACTGCTTCTTTGATAGAAATTTTAAAAGTAAAAGCTGTTTCTTTGAAAGCATAAGATCTAACTGATGTAAACGACACTGAATCTTAACTCGAAAGTGCCTCGGAATACGAAGGTAAGATTGTGAAATGAAGTTTCAGGGGCACAAAATTACTAAATGTTAACAGTTCACAAATTTCTAGTGGTTCCTTTCATGATAATAGTAATTGTATCTATGTATTATTTATGGTGTTATTGATCGAAGCTTTGACTACAGTGTTAAAATGTCAGTTATGACTTATACGTTTTATGGAAATGCTGAGGTGTGGCAAATATTTTATAATACTTTTCTTTCAGCTATAAATCAAAGCTATAATCAGTTATCTAAGGTTGATAAGTTCTATTATTTGATTAGTTTATTAGGTAGTTAAAGTTTAACTACTATTGAAGGATTTTCATTATCCCCAGATAACTATGTTGAAGCATTTAAAATTCTTAAGGAAAGATTTGATCAAAAAGATTTTATTAATTCATTCATGCATAAACTATTAAATTCGGAACCTATTCGAAGTTCGAACGGTATTCATGCTTTGAGAGAATTAAATATGATATATATATAACGTACAAATAAGTTTATTTAAGTCCTTAGAAATCAAAATTGAATCATACGAAAGTTTATCCATTTGTTAATGAAATTTATTCATACGGTTTGGTTTGGTTTATTGAGGTTACGGCAAAGCACACTATGGATCTCTGCCTAAGGAAGGAGATGTTGTGTTCGTGGAGGACTTTCTAAAGGAAACTGGCTCGTACACACATTGAGAAAAACACGAAAACCCCCATTCAGCCAGCCCGTTCGCAGGATTCGAACCTCGGACCGAAGTACAAGTGTTTAGCAACTTTACCGCTCGGCCGCTGGTGGACCGGTATTCTTAGAGACGTAGCACTTGATTTTGCTTGTCAGAAATAAAATGATGACAATTTTAATGTCGACGACCTCATAAAATTTCTAAAATGAAAAAAAAAAAAAAAAAAAAAAAAAAAGGACGTCGTTAAATTTATCTTGGTCCAAGCGTTAGGCGACTTTGCTTGAAAAGTATTTTATTTCCCCTAACGAAACAATTTCGACATTCGCAATTCTTTCAAGGCCAATATGACTATCTGCAGCCATCGTTCCAATAATGTAAACAAAACTGTGAACTCAAATTTTTTCTAATTTTCTGGAAGTGAAATTCACATTTTGGAAAAATGTGTTTTGTCACCGGAAGAAATGAAAAGAATTTAAAACATTTCTAATCGGTGCTTTCTTTGTTTCGAAAGCTACTGCAAAAGAAGGAATTTCCATTCTCAATTGAAATGTTCAAAATTTAATTCCGAGTATCATAACATATTGTTACGGTTTTTGTATTTAGTTTGCTATTTTTAGTAAAACTGTAATTAAATTGTTTCATTTCCTCGTACAATGCTGCTCGCGACGAGTTTTAAGAGTAAGCTACGCCGAAAAATTAAAAATACAGGAGCACGCGCATTTAATAGATATCTCGTAAGTGTACTCTTTTGCTTTCCAGAAACCTCGAGAAAATACCAGAATGTTTTCATGCATGATTAAAAAACTTATAAAAGCCAGATGAAAACATCTCAATTCAGTTGTTTACTTAGTTCTTGTTGTTGATTGTAGCGAATTCGCGGTGAGAACGGATTAGCTTTCTCTGCTTTGAATTGTGTTCTATTTAACGTTTTAGTAGTCTAAACTATAACTACTGTAATATATTGTGATATTGTACAAATATCTCTGAGGAAATTTCACCATTTTGTTTTATTTCTTGGAATAAGAATAAATTTTATTAACTTTTTATTGACAGGAGACTTGTCATTACGAGTTTAAGGAAGGTGATAGACTTATAGTCTTAATCCTTGATAAGGAAATTAGTAAGTTATTGCAAGATAGACAGGACCTGCTACGATCATCATAAAACTTACTGATAAACATAGTATAAATGCCTTCAACACATCCTGATGAAAAGTTTGATTTTACGCACCTCGAACCACGCAAAAGAAAAGAACTCGTCGAAATTTTAACAAAGTATACCAATCTAAAACCTGGTATTCCAAAAAACTGCCAGTATTAGAAAAAGCAAGTTCAAATTCAAGACTGAAAGAGTACCAAAGAAGTAGAAGCCTCCCATAAGCTCTGCTGTTTAAGAGATTATATTTCTGTGGCATAGTGCCACTAAAATTTGCCTTTTATCAGACTGATAAATCATCAGTCTTCCCTATTTTGAATATATTCCTCACAGAAAATGATTTCTGGGGCTCTGTGTTATGGGCACATATAACTGTTTATTCTATAAATGTGTGCATACACTGGAGCAGGTAATAATATAATGACTCTTTGTGTAGTTAAGCTAATCTAAATCTTGTAAAATTATATATATATTTTTTTTTCCTGTTAATGTTTCCCTAATTGTGTTCTGTCGACATAAAGCAGTTTCATTTGCATTTTATGTTTACTCTAGACTGTGCTGCTGATTGGCTACAAGCATTAGCCAGCGCAGCTCTGCAGTTTTTTTTTTTTTAAATTTGGATCTTTTTACTGAATAGCAAAGCCTATTCTATTATCACAGCACCCAATAATCAACTGCTTAAATATGATGTGAAATGTAGAGAAAATGATCGCCTCCGATTCCTGAAATTTTAAAGACTCCGACTCCCTCATATTTATAGTATATGTAAACATACACACATGGGTTAAGGCTTTTTTTTAATATAAAAGAAGTAATAGATGCTAGAGGGGGGAAAAAAATGATGGCATAGCAAATTATTTATATTAATTAGCATTTATTGTGAAATGGAAAAACTGGCATTATTTATTTCTAAGAAACAGTATATTAGTTTCGGCAAGATCATCTTTGTTGGAGGACCATAGATCCGATTTGATAAACTTCAGAGCTGAGAAGAGTCTTTCCACACTGACTTGAGTAGGAGAAAGAGCTATTACTGTTAAGGCTACTTCTTTTAACTTTTCAGGATAGATTTTTATAAGTTCTAAAAGAGATGTCTTGCAGGGGCAATCATATTTTTCTATTTCTTCAAAGGCCAGGTAGAAATCTTGTATTTTTTCAATTTTATATCTAAAGGCTCTTGGTTCTTTATTTTCATTCGCTTTGCCTTAGCCTTTTCAATATTACCCAAAAATATGTCTCAAAATCTAATTCATCACTGGAAGAGGATGATAGAGACTCAATTGCAATGTCTACAGTTTGACTGTCCTGATTTGAATACTCCAATTGTATTGTTCTCAAAATAATTTCATTCTTATTGAAAGTTCATAGATGGCTTTCTTCGCCTCCTTAATTTGTTCATCATCCAACAAAATTCTGTGTTTTGGATCTACATATATCGAACCCAGCAAGATCTCATTGTCTAGCAAACTAGCTTTTCTTTTCTTCACTGAAGAAATTATTCCTTCTGCAATAAACCCTCCATTTTTCAGGAAGAACAAACATCATATTCTTCCATTCTTGCCTCCTCTTAATTCTTCAGATTATAGCTTTTTTGGGGCTATATACAGTGCAGAAAGACGTTGGATTCTGGAAAGATCATTCCACAGTTTTTCTGTTAGTGAAACATTAGGGTTATCTACATCTTCTAAAAACATTCTTAATTCTAACAACCTCTATATCATTAAATATGTACTTCCCATCATGTTGCTTGATCAATAATTGCTCCTTTTCCTGCTTGCTTCCTAACAATGACATCAATTTTGGGAGTTCTTGCTGCTTACCTAAATTTACCAATGAGATTTGTAACTGAACAAAGTAACTAAATGAAACAGTTTAACCACTTGGGCTACGACTAAACTTCACGGTTGCGGTGCCTTGCGCTACAATATAACAAGCAGTAAAGTGTCTCATTTACACCGCTCCGCATCTACGAGTGCAATCCAGAGCTGTAACTGGAGAAATAAACAATCTCATTGTTAGGCGACGTGTGCACCACATTATTTTCATTTTTGCGATAAGACGTGGTGCTCACAGTTTGAGACAAAAGCATCTCAACATACGTGGCACGTCTTTTTAGCGCAAGTGTTTAATCACTAATGGCAAATATCACATCCATCCTCCTCCCTTATATTTATTTATTAATGTCAGTAAAATAGAAAATAACTATTTATTAATGTATATAAATAAATAATGTAAATAAAAATAATAACTCAGTTTGTCATTATTTTTTTTTTTTAATTCACTTTAATTTCATTTCAAATTCAAACTGTCCAACAAAAACTGGAGTTGGAGTTGACCTGTTTTTAGTGAATCCAGCTCCGACTCCTTTTACCCCAAAATCTGCCTAACTCCGATTCCGACACCACAGCCCTGCAAATTACAGCTAAATCTCTTGCTTGATTTATTATATATATGCTAGCTATTACAATATGATCTACGTGATTTTATTTTGAATGCATTATTATTAAGAATACTTATTTTTCTCATATTACAGTTACTTTTCCAAAAATTTGAATAAATAAAACAATAATTAACAGTTAATATGAAAACTGCTAAACCAATGATTTTTCAAACAGACTGAATGTAAACTAAATTTATATATTTTTTCTTTCAGAATATCTTCATATCGAGTATGAATTAAACTATTTTGCCAGGCAGAAGAAATAATGCGCATACAGCATATTTCCTCAGAGCATAAACCATTCAATCAAAATACCCTTCTGCATAAGCGAAGCATATATAAGTTGGATTAATTTAGTAAAATGCAGTTTTATAAAAAGAAAATTAATGATTGTGTACAGTATATGCAACAACAAAACATATTTCATAAATAATCTAAAAATGTATTGAAATATTTTAAAATTAAATTTATTTGTTTATATACAATTGAAGAACTGTACTTTTCAGAGAAAAACACCTTAAATGAAAAACAATATTTATATGAATATGCATAGAGAAAATTTTGAATGAAGTTTTATTAAATCACCATAGTACCAAAGTTAAAGTACAAATTCATATGTGACTGAACACATGACCACAAAAGATACTCATGAAAAATGTACACATAGAAATAACTACTTTTTGAATTGCGATTGTCTGGCTTTTTTTAAACCTCTTCTTTTAAGAGAAGATTTCTTCCAAGTATAAAAATCTCCATTACAAAATTTATCTTCATTGTTATATGTACAACATTTTTACATTTAACAAAAAAATTGAACATTTTTCAAGAACAAAATTTATACTTTTTTTTTGTATAAAAATAATAAAAATATGGCAAAATATTAACAAGGTAAAAAGAGCTAAAAACAAAATTAACAAAGAAAATACAATAAAAACTGTGCAGAATTGAGCACTGCATATATATTGATGTCATAGGCACTTGGAAATAAAAATACTATAAAATCAAGCTGAAATTATTTCAACACATATAAAATTCTTTAACTCTCTAACAAGCCAGATTATTTTTAATAGATCATGACTTCTGTTGTCATTCAGTACATATTCACTTGTTTTTAAAAATTTTTCCACTTTTTTTTCTTTGATGGTTTAGAAATTATTCTAATAAATTAAAATTTAGATAATAAATGCTTGTATAATATTTCATACCTAAAAGCTAAAGCTGTCAGAGAGTTAAATCATATATACTGATTTTGGGCCTAATTTAATGCACAGAAATTTTGGAATAAGTTCAATGAATGAGAGAAATGTAGTACGTAAAATTTTCTCATAAAAGTAATGATGCTAGTATTAAAAACTTGAAAATGAAAGACAATAATGTGCAGAAACAGACATTTTTTAAACATTTACAATGCATTTCGGAATTTCATTGCATTCAAAATTGAGTTTACAAGGAATCCATGCAAGGCATATTTATGCGAGACTCCAATAAAACAAAAACCTGCTTAAAAACCATAATAAAATAGGGTACTTTTCTGTTACTGAAACCAGATTCAGAAATGTATGTATATAAGCATATGTGTATACATACATAAATGCATGCATTCATATCGTTCTAAATCTAGCCCAATAACAGAGAAGTACCTAAGACTGTGCTGTTTGAAACAAGTGATGATAGGAACAACTTGATATATGGCCATTAAAACAGGAAAATACCTAAAATAAGCAACATTTATCACACTTGATAAAAATGTCAAAATATTTCAGAAAAAGAATTATCAAAGGTCAAAGATTATGCATTATATTAAAATAAGAATAGATTTCGTTGCAAATTCACCTTTTTTAAGGCAAACACATTAACTGCTTCTTCTTTTACTAACAACTATAGCTCAAACTGAATTTGGGCATAAAATCTATAAATTAAATAATGAAACCCCATTCTACATTTATAAAAGTATTTCATTAAAAAATTGCACATACACTGCAAATTTCAAATGACAACTCCCCCCCCCAACACACACACCCAAAAAAAGTTTGATGTTAAGGTCATTTTTTCGCATGTGAATGAAATTTTAGTTCTATTTATTAAAGAGACAAAATGCATTATTCTAATACTGGATAATATAAAAAAGACCTTCACATTTCTTTTGATCTATAAAAAATAAAAGATTCACACTAATGTTTTTAAATCAAAATTTCTGCATTGGTAGAAATTAATGAAACTTAAAATGCAAATTATGAAAAACAAATGCATTTTCACATTAACTGTTCAGCAATCTGTTAAATATAAAAAATCAACTTTTACACTAGAACGACTGGAAATAAACTTTTTCCTCATTAAGACTCAAATATATGTATATATTATTGTATATATTATGAATACACAATATGGGGAAACACCCACAAGATCAAATACATATTAATGCAATTATGTTAAAAACTTAAATATAAATATTTATTCTTCCATATATAAAAAGAAAAAATGGGGAAGAATTCTTTAAATATTACAAGTTAAGTAAAAAAAATCTTCATTCACAGAATGAAAATATAAAGTCATATTTGCTCTAATAAATGCAATATGTAAAAAGTTATATACAAACATGCTAACATACATATTTTTTAAACTTACAAAATTATGGAAGACAAATTCCAAATTTCTCAAGTTCTTTCTCGTAAATTTATTTCAACGTGGAACTAAATTTTTAAAATACATACTGATTAATTCAAAAGCATTTAAATAAAATGATTTAGAATAAATATTTTGGAAGCTAAAACAGGAACACCCTCTATCAAAAAAAAAAAAAAATAAAAAAATAACCTGACTTGAAAACCTTAGGTTAGGCATCAATACTTGCAACAGTAATATTCTGCAGAGGGCAGTTTTTAAAATTTGTTGAAATATAAGTGCTCTGGAAGGGTTGTTGGCGTGAGAAGTGTGCAACAATAAATGTGGGACGCTCTTAATAAATAACTGGCATCTATTCAGCTAAATCAGTGTTAGCACTAATGCCAGCTGTGACAATATGAATTAAGATTTTTCAAAAATAGGCAAAAATGACTAATCACATTGCATATATTCAGTCATTATTATTTATAAGATACCTCAGAGGGATTCAAGAAAAGCTTAAAAAACATATCTTTAATATACATCGTGAGACTACATGTTTTCTTATTTTGGCAATGAACAAACTGAAAAATAAGCCAGAAAATGTCCTCCCCCGACCCCCCCCAAAAAGACAGATTCATGATTTTGGCATTAGTGAAAACAAAATATAAATTCTTATACAATTTATTACAGTATTTTATACATAAATTAAAATTTTTGCTAAAAAGACTTTAGCTACTACTGTCACAATTACAACAGATAAATAATTAACATATAGATAATTATCAGGAATATCATAATTATTTTATAAACTAGTCCTTTTACACCACATCCTAACAGCCCCATAACTTGAGAAAATTGGAAGATACCTACTCATTACCATGTGCAATTAATATAAAATTAATTTTTTAACCTCTCAAAATTGGCATGCATAAATTTCTGCAGAATAGCTTTCTTCATTAAAATAAATTTACATCATAAATCCAAAAACCCTTCACAAAGCTGCCAGCAGTGAAAATTTTTTTACTGTAAAGCAAAAACATGAATCAAATTTCTACTATAAATAAAAAAGGGAAACTTTTAGGAAAACAAATGCTTTTATAGAAATGTTTTTAAAAGATAAATTACAAATTTTATACAATTTCTGATGAAAATGTAATAACTAATGTATATGTACTAAGAAAACTATTAACATTAAAACTACTGATCTGTCAAAATGACAGACGTTCCCTCTTGGCAGAAATAAAAGCACATTAATAATTAATAGTTCTAGCATTAAAAATGAATGAAAAATTTTAAGAGGAAAAATAAATCATTTTGACAGTTCAGTAATGGGATGTTACAATTAATTTTTTCATCATAAAAGAGGAAATATTTTATAATCTTATTTATTATATACATTACTTTTGATGTGACACAATTTTATGATCTATAAGTATATAAAATACCTGAAATTTTCTATGTATTTCACAGAAGTCCATGATACAAAACATACAGGCATGCAAATGAGAAAAAAATTCTATATACAAACATATTACTAGCAAGACTCACTATTATTTCTTGAATATGTTACAATGTATCTCTCCAACCACAGAGACAGAATATATCCACTAATTTTGAGGCTAGTTACATATTTATCAATTAGATAGTACAGCAAAATGCTTATGAATGAAATTAAATTTTACTGGCAGGGAAGCACTATGACTAAATTTGATGTTGAAATGAAAAAGTAATATGGAAATATTTGTGGGAGGGGGGAAGAAAGAGTTCTTTTTTTTTTTATATATAATATATTTAGATGCTTATTTCACATAGTTACAATTTTTTGTTTATAAAAATATTGGACACAATTAGGTTCTGTTCCCGTATGCAATATACAGGTAGGATTTTGAAGATCTCAATATTACAAAATTAAAAAGTTTAAAAAGAATAGTAGTTACTAAAACAGTGTGAAGAGATTCTTAAAATCTATATTTTATTATTTGTGAACATTAATAAAGACAACAAAATCCTTTCCATAGCAGAACTCATATTTATTATTTGAAAACATTCATCAAAGATTTTAAAAACAGTCACACTTTTTATTGCATAAAAAGGCAGGGGAAATGACTTAAACCAGAATTAATGTACACATAAGTTTCCTTTATAATGTCCAAAAATAAGCTGTAATTTTAAGAGATAATAACATTCTCAAATTTTATTTTTTCTGTCATAAAAAGTACATAAAATCTTGCTTTTAGATCTGAAAATTGTATACTTAGTGACATATCAAATAAGACTTAGATTAATGAAGTTCAAGAAGAGCAATACATAAAAGGCCTGTTTGAACTGGTCAAGAAATTAGTTTGTAAACAACTTTGTGATGTTACAATTTTCAAATTCACAATGTTCTTAAAGCATGCTCACCTAATTGCTCTGAAAGATTTAAGTCGTAATTTTTAAATTACATAATTTCTAATAACATTTTGAAACACATAAACTTGTAGAATATTTTCAAAAACAATGAAAAACACAATTTTTTTTTTTTTTTTTTTTAAGTAAAGTAACAACTGATAAAGCTTATTATAATAAAAAGTATTTTCAAATAGTGAAGTCAAATGAATGTATTTATTTTAAAAGCAACACTAAGACTTCAAAACCCTACATCTAGTGATATGTTAGATATATACTTTGATGCTTTAACATTTATTTGCAAAAAAATAAATAGAGTTTCATTTGAAAATGTATTTACAAGACATTCTTTCAATACGAAATTTCATAATATATACACATATATGATATATGAATATTTAGGGAAGTAGATCAAAATGAAAAGAAATATTCTGATGAGTTTGGATATCTAGAAATAAATAGCATAAATAAAAGAATTGCCAACTTGATTACAATGAGATAAATAATATAATCAAATAATAAAACAGTGAAATATGCTACAAAGAGATGTCATAATTTACAATCTTACAATGACTTTACAAGTTATTCCACATTTTTTGCTTACAAAATGGCATCCACATTTTTGCTTCTGATAGCAAATTTACATTTAGCAAACAATTTTGACATTTTCTTATAGATAAAAATTACATAAACTTGTTAAAGAATATTACACTAACTTATTAGCATCTTACTTTTCTCGTATGAACAATAAGAAAATGACTACTGCAATAAAGCAAATCATCTCTTGATCATAAGCATTGATTAATTTAAAAAATATGGACTAAAACTGCAATACATTCGATTAGTTGCAAGAATTAAAATTATTTCATTTAATAAATACATGATATCTATGGCAGATAACTATGTAATAGTCTGTTTTTAAATTTTAAAAAAAGTTAATTTATACTTTTGTAAAATATTAAGTTGGAGACAAAATTAAAAAAAAAAATATGAAGTAATTACTATGCAGGCATGCACAAAAGATTTTTAGCATGCAGTTAAAATTAAGAAAAGGAAATACTGTAAATTATGATTATTTCTTATATTATTAGAGTTTAATACAGTGAAATCTCCCTAAGATAACTACTAACATTTCAGATAATTCTGACCTTCAGTGGAAGTAAGTGGACTTTGGTCTTTACAAAAAGGAAAACAGGGATTTCTTAATTTTGGTTTTAGCCAAAAAATATACGGAAGAAGAAATGCAACTGATCAATTTATTAATGCTGCAAAATTAAAAGACAAAACTAATTGTAAAGAAAAGGAAATAGAAACAGTAATAACAATTTAGAAAAATATATAATTTAATATTTTCAAATTATTTTGAATAAACAAAATTTTGGAACATGGAAAACAGTTTTTGTAAGTTCTAACAATTCTAAAGTCATTGAAAAAACTTCACAGTTTAAATCTGTTTGCTAATTAAAATATACGAACAAAAAATTCTGCCTCCTTAATTTTTATTTAGTTCTTGTATTATAATTATTTTAAATTTTTAAAATAATTTAAAGCTTCATTTTAGAGAAAGATGAAATTTCGGTCTCCTCCTACCACAGGGCTCCGTTCCTTAGTTTAGATAATAATATAGCAAAACTCTTACATTAACAAGCATTTCAACTACTTTAAAATTCATAACGTAAATATCTAACAGAAAACCTAATTCTACAACTTTTTCATCAGAGATTTATTAAAAAACACTTGACAGAAGTTGCAAGCAAGCTTGAAAAATAGAATCTATGGATACAGAAATTAATTCTCTGCAAAGTCACAAAATGTGGGATTTGATACAACTGCATAAGGAAAGAAAACCAGTAAAATAAAAATGTTTACAGTAAAAATTTATTAATGAGCCAATTATGAAATTTATAAGGTCAAACAGTACTGAATGATTAAGATACAATAACACACCAAACATGTATTAATTTAGAAGTCAAACAATAAAAAACAGCATTATGTTTTCACATTTTCACAGGACTAGTTTCAATGGTATGCAGCTGAGGATCATGGTTTGGTAAAACCATCAAAACTAGTCCTGTGAAAACTTGAAAAGATAACATTGATTTTTGTTGTTTGACTTCTAAATTAATACTGAATGTTCTAAACAATTTGGTAAAGGTTATAAAGCAAACAGTTAACTAATGCTGCTATGTAAAATTGGGTAATATGCTATTCTACTGTGAAAATCATATTTCTGCCGAGAAATTTAAATGAAAACATTTATACAGAAAACATGATGGCTATTAAAGTAAAAATAATGAGCTTGCTAGCAAATTAATTCAAATCCTTTAATGATTGAAACAACCTGGCAGAACAAAGTATGAAGCATTTAACAATTAACTTTAAAATCTAAGATGTTAGATTAATTATTAGGACAAAAATGCTAAACTCTTAATAGGACTACAAGTACACAATATAATTATTATTATTTACTCACAGTAAAATTTTGCAATTTTGCATGAAGTAATTAAAAACAACATTTCAAGACTAAGAAAAATGTTAGCGTTTTTAATATGCTATGAAAGGTCACTGACAAATTTATTGTGCTTTAGTTTAATAACTTTATCAGTCCTACTCAAATGGGGCAAAAGAGCAATGGGACTCAATTATGTACTGTAATTTTAAAAAATATTATTATAAATATTAACACTGATATTTATTTACAGTCCCGTATGCACTTGCTAGTTCTGGAAGTGGTCACCTTGAAAGATTTCACTGCAGCTATAAAATCAAAAACATTTTAAACAAGAAATAATTTCAGTAAAAGCCTACTTTAATCATTAACTTCAAGTATTACCGCAGAAATCATTATTTATAACATTCTAAAAACTCCGAGAAAGGAATAAATTTTTGATATTTTAATAACCATATACATAATAAATAGTCATTAACTATATAAATTGGTAAATGGAAGAACACATGCCTATCACAAATCAAATGGTACCATATAATATTACACTTCTCATAAAAATGAGATAAACATTGTTATCTTCATATAATGAAATTAACATGCTAGATGCAACATTTTTTCTTAAATTAATTTTTCGTTATTACAAGCTATTATACCATAGTTGGTATAAAATAGTTTGTAAGGATGAGGGAAATAATTAGATGTAGGAAAGTGGGCTTTTACTGCAACATAAAGGAATAATTCAGAATTACTGATTCTTCTATTTATAAAACAGAAACTTTTCCATCAAAAATGCTTCTTTACAAGATATTCCTATTTAAATAAAACATGAGATTAACAAACATAATTTTTCGTAACAGTAATTCATTCACAGAAGCACCTGCACAACCACCTAATTTATCACATGGAAAATACAAATATTTCATAAATTAAAGCACCACAAATATCTATCTACCTTCCTTAAAAACCAGGTCAGGCATATAAAAGACAATTAAGTCTATCTAGACTATACAATTTACACTGACGTTTCTGAATTTAATCTTAATACAAATTTATTGCTCTTTGGATCAATAACTTCTTCAGTTATACTCAGATGGGGCAAGTGAGCAATGGTAACCAATAACGAAATGTCATTTTGACGAAGCATGAATATACATCCAGGTTCTATGGGTCGTGACAATAATGTGTCACAGACCAGAGCCCAGGTTTGGCTTGGACGATGCTCTCTATCATTTTGAAGAACCGGCGAGGATACAAGATATTTCTCAAGAAAAGCTTTTGGACTGAGGTCATGACTCAGGCACAAGGCTAGATGATCAAGAATAGATTGCATAGTGTGTCTTGGCTGTTGTCGAGTTATGCGCAAATATTTTTGCAAGGCTTTGGCCATGGAAGGAAAAATGGCTTGAGCAGCTTCAGAAGGATCCATTGGTATTGCTGGGCCTAAATTCGGAAAACAAAATTAATAGATGATGGCATAAAACTCAGCCTAATAGCATGAACATAACTAAGGATGAACAAACTACTTAAAATGAATGTTCATTCTTTCTATTCACCTGAACCAACACCCTGCTTTTCTTCCTGTTCGATATAAAAAATAAAATGTACAGGAGTGTGTTAAATAAATGAGAAGGAATCTTATCCTCTCATAAAAAATACTTAAAGTATCCAAAAAAATTTTAATCCAAATTAAGAAACTTTTTTTTTAAACTAAAAATTTAATGGACAGGGAGGAGGGAAAAAAGGGGGGGACATTACCATCGAGACTTAAAGAATGCACACATTTCTGTCTCATCCATTTTTTAAATACTAATGAAGCCCTGCAGTTGCTAATTAATAACCGATATACTAACTCATTAAGATTTTTTTAAATAAATGCCACAAAGAAGCTTTAAAGGAATGCTGAAAAAGAATGTAAAACAGGGGAACATTTCAAAATAAAAAACTACAGAAATTTGAACTTAATTAATTTTTTGAAACATTCAATAAAACTGACCATTCCCAAGAATATTTTAAATGGTGGTTATGCATTATCAAATGAAACTTTAAACAGCTTACTGCTTTCATGCTTGCAGGTATATTGTTATGAATTTTGTACACATGTAAAATACGTAAAATCGTAGTATCTTATGTACAAAGTAACATAGAAGGCCTCAAAAGAGTGAAGCTTCAGCAGAGAAACAAGGTCACAGGGGCAATAAGGTTAACAATAAGATTACAAGTCAATTTAACATTGAAGGTAAATGGCTATCTCACTAGCAATGGTTTTGGCAATTGAAGTTGCAGAATTGCAGTGTTTCTTTTGGGAAAATAAATTTTATCATACTATCATTGTTTCTGTATGCATTCAGTTCATTAAGGACCTATGCACATGTAACAATATTCTAAAACTTGCATGGTTATGTGAAAAATGTGAACACCAAATACACATACAATGTGCTATTCCTGTAACATATATATAGAGAGAGATGGTATAATTTAACTGCTAAATTACTCACAGCAGGGCATTATAAAATTAAACACACTATGCATTAAATATCTACAATATACTATTTTTAATTTTACATTATATACTGAGTGAACAAAATGTATATATGTGCAAAAGAGAATATACTGTACTAACACACCCACCCTTTTTAGTATATATACCAACCAGTATTTGGATTTTAGCTAGTACCTGCCAACAATCTATGCCTTTTGGTGATGAAACATATTTTGACAGATTACTAATACAGATTTCTTGATTTCTGCTATATATTGTTAAGCAATCATTCAAAATCACATCATATTGTTATCTCTGCCTCCATATAAACTCCACTTAATAAGGTTAATTACTACTTTCAAACTGGTTTTCAATTCTTATTTTAGCACACTGTCAGCTATTGTTGACATTTCATTTCCATATTATCTCTTTTGCTATTGTTTCGTTGTTTTATGTAGATTTGCATGAAAAATGGAAGACATGAAAGTTTTTTTTAGCAAAATATCACATGGCCTGAAATAACAGCTTATTTAAATTCTTGGCAGATCTAATAAAAAAGTAATGCAAAACACAGTAAAAGTTAACAAAAGATGAACAAATGTTGCTATGAAGAAATTCCATTTAAAAAAGATTCTCCCCCTCCCCTCCCGGGAAAAATTATGCAATGAAGGTATTCATTTACTCTAAATAATCTGAAACTGATACTGAAATAAAAAAGAAGCCATCCTTAACCTCTTTCATGAGCCCCCTTTCTTAAAAAAGAAGTAAAAATATATAAAAAATTGCACTTTTCAACAGTTTCTAAACACCCACAAGAACCAAAATCAGGCAGTATTTTAGTCCTGCTAATGTAAAGGATTCTGATGTTTCAGCTCAGTTGTCAAGAGACTGAGTATGAAAAAATATTGTATTTGTACAGCATTTTTTCTAAAATGTTGGCCAGAAGATAATTTTTATTGGGCTGTAGAAAGTTTTAAAATATACTTTTCCTGATTGGATCCAAAGGCAATTTTAAGTTAATTGCAGGAAGTTTTCAAATGCACTTTTTTGTATTTGTTAATCCTATACATATATATATAAAAAATTCTGAGTGTAATTTTTTGGAATATTATATATTTTTTTATGGTTTTAAATATGTGCACTTAATTTACATATGCTCTTAGAATTTAAATGATATTGTAAATTAGTTCGCAGCAATAATTAATGCTTTATTTTTTATTTTTGCAAAAAAAAATTAAATTTTAAATTTATATTAGCTTTATTATGAATAGAGAATACAGTCAAATACCTAAAATCCGCGCTGCCTCTCAAAATATAAACATTCCGTTTATAGGTTTCAAAAACCGCAACATGGAGTACGAAATATCGAAGAAAACCTACTTACCGGATAATGACATCATAATTACCATATAAAATGAGTCATAATGAAAATACCAAATTATTGACATCATGATAAAAGTTTTTTTCCCTCCAGTTTGCATAGAGGTAAAAAAGCAGATGATTCACTTAACTCTTCCTTCAAGTACACGATTCACGTTGTTGCACTTTCTGAGCTTTGTTATTTCACAAGATTGTTTAGTGCTGCTTTTTTTTTTTTTTTTTTTTTTTTAATCCAGATATTTTGTGGATAAATTAAGAATATTTTAAATTTCAGTGCTTTTTCAAATAAGAAATGCACTCATGATTTTACCGCTTGCAATGTTGAAAAACATAATCACGTTGCATTGACGGCGAGGATACAAGATATTTCTGAAGAAAAGTTTTTGGACTGAGGTCAAGTGGAAATTCTGCAAAAAAACGAAAGGCAGGTGCTACTTCTCAGTTTATAGCAGAATCGTATGAAATTGCAACACGGACCGTGATATACAGAAAAATAAAGAAAAGTTAAAATTTTACAGCAACAGTTATTCTAACACCGGAAACCTATACACGAGGCGAAATCGGCAAAGCTCGATGTCATCTCATACGAGTGGTTCTGGCAGCGGCTCGAGTGATGGGGTACCAATTTCACAACTGCTCCTGAGAGAAAAGGAAAAGCAGTCATGCTGATTTAAAAATAAGAGGAGCCTATATATAATCAATTTATATATGTAATAATCATTTAATGCATATAATAAATTATTGTAATAATGTATATAATAATTTAATTAAATGTATCTAATATGCCTTATTTATTTTGCTAGCCTGAATGTTATAATTCATCTTTTCTGTCCCGAAATCTGCAAAATCCTAAAATCAGCACAACCTCTGGTCCCAAGCTTTGCGGATTTTTGGACTTCTACTGTATTTGTCAAATTTAAATTTACATATATATTATTTGTAATTACAAATACATGAATTAGTAATAATTAAAAGTGTTAATTAATTATACATTATTTTGGGTACTTATGCACTATCCTGCCAAAGGTGAAACTGTTGTCAAGCAGCACTATTCATTTTAACTACGGATAATTGTAACATAACAATGCACTCATAACATCTGTGCTTTGGTTTGATGTAACCATGATTAATTTTTAATTAACCATGTTTTCCTTTTATGAACAAGGGTATAGTAAATTAATCGTTATTCTTACATTTTTTCCTCATATTTGGGAGAAAATGTGGAAGGTTATAATTTGGGACACCCCTTCTGCACAATACCAAGCAGTATATTATTTTCAATTTTATAGGATCCTATCATCAAAAAAAATGTTTTAATGGTCACAATATGCCCAGCTGAATATGGACAGTTATATATTAGAACAATTACTCACCAGACGTTTGTACTCATAGTGTTCTAACCAGAGTTTCCAATAAAATTGGAAGGCTTTTGTAGCATAAATCGACAAAAGTCTTTTTACAAAGTGCAAAAGCAAATTCAGCCAAATTCTGATTGTTTATTAACTAAAGAAGTGCCACTTTCTGCAAAATTCCACAGGCATAATTGATGCAGCTTTGGTTGAATCTCTGTCAGCTTTCACTTTCAAAGGGATAATACATAAAAACCTTATTTTCTTCTAACAATATCCTATTGTAATTATCCCCCCCAGAATAAGTAAACTATATGCATATGATTTAGAGGTTAAAACATTTGAGAAACACAACTGTACTGTAGGTAGTTTTATGAAATGACAGAAAACATACATATAAAAATACCCCCTAAAGAAATGCAGAAGGTATGAAATTATAAATGCATATTTGTATTCAGAATCGGGTTTGTTATGAAAAGATGAAGTAAAGTTGCATTCTGGCAACTTTACTTCATCTCACAATGTTTCATTTTCTTTTAGCATGCAATTTACAATTGCAGAAGGCAAGTCTTATGCTTAAAATACAAAGTTGATCAAGAACGTAAGTATCTATTGCACATATCTCCTGTCCATCTGACAGCATAAAGGGTGCATGCACAGTTACATTGTTCAACTTAAAAACAAATTGGTCTCGCCATTTGTTTGTTTACATTAACGTCTTAAGTCACCGTTTGTTTGTAATTTATGTTTAAAACAATTGATTGGTCCGGGTTGGGATCTCTAACAAAGGAAGGGAAAACATCCACAACGAGGAGTGCAGTGGTTGCCCATCATTTGATCACTGAAAAATTGGTGCATTGCATGAATGGAAAAGTTCATTCTAATAGGCAGCTTATGATTTATGATTTGTCAATGCGTTTTCAAAACATTTCAAGACCTTTCTTACACGAAACTCTGAACTGAACATTTGCACTACAAAAAACTATCTTCATGATAAGTACTGAAAACACTAATGAATATTCAAAAACAGAAGGTATGAAAATAGCCTTGGAGTTTTTGTTACATTAAGTAACAGATAGTACTGATATTTTTAAAAAGACTCACAGACAATTAAACATGGACAGACATGAATGCAACAAGACATCTGAAATGAAATGAAATGACAGTCAATGGAATAGAGGCATACTGGTTCCCTAAAACCTAAGGAAGCAAAGATCCCTCTTTTTTCATGAAAAATCATGTGCACCATGTTTTGGGACTGCTAAGGAATTTTGTTACTGGACTGGATGGAATGAGATACAATAATCAATGCTACAGCTTACTGCAAGACACCGAAGAAGTTACAGCACATGACAACGCGTGATCACATACTGCACATGTAAATGCTGCTTGATTCATTTCGCTGAAAAATATTCTGTTACCCTCCTTATAGTCTGGACGTAGCTCCATCCAACTTCCATTTGTTTTCTCATCTCAAGAAATTCCTTTTTTGGTGGCCAGCACTTTGCAAGTTATGATGATATCAAGGTAAAAGACCAAAACTTATTCAGGCCTTGGACGGCCATTTGATAAATAACCAAATGGTACTTACTTTTTGGCTGAGCTTTTATGACCTTACAAATATTAATTCCTGCAACTTTAATGGCCAAAAAATGAAAAGCATTATTTTGCAAAATGCAGAAATATGAAAAAAAAAAAATATTGCAAATGCTTCAAAAAGCATTCTTGGAAGTATATATTTTTCATAAAAAATTCTCAATTTGAAAAGGGCCATGTCTTCAGTATAGAAACAGGGCTTTAATAAATTCATGCATTAACAGAGAACATTTGATTTGACAGTTTAAAATATTGGAAAAAAATGCTTTTGTTTTAAGCATTTCTTCAACAAGCCTCATATTTGTGACACTTAATTTATAATGATATTATACGAGGTAGTATATTTCCAGACATTCCTATCAGCTGAAAATTCTTAATACAGTCAAAAGTCTTTAATAGGGACTCGTCGGGACTTCGGCGATTCCGGATTATTGGTTTTTCCGGATTATAGATCATCAGTTTAAATCTGGTAAGATGGTATGCAGAAATTATAAAATTAAAAATATGAAACTGTAATTTATGAAATAAAGAGCAATTATGATCTAAAGGGTATCAAAATTTACAAAACAACAAAAAAAAAAAAAAAAAGCTTAACAGTTATTTGTTTACTTTATTAAACATTTCTTTCAACGCGCGCATGCGTAAGGCATACATTACGCATAGTCGAAATTAAAAAATTGCAACCAGAAAACTATTTGATGTGTATTCGTGATATTTATAATGACGAGGAATTTGATTTAAATCATATCAAAGACTCAGTACATCGAGATGAAATACTGCGTTTAGTAAGGAATTATAAGCCGAATAAAATAAAAACATCTGCTCTGAAGATAAGGATAGTGCTGACAGATCAACTTCCAGTTCATTGAGCGCCGCGACGTCCCCCCCCACACACACAGAGCAGCGTGAGATTGATAAACAGATTTTGGAACGGTTAGAGCAACAAAGGATATTCCTTTATCCATTTTTTTGCAGCAATTTTACTTTTTGTTTGATGGACATCAAAACATGCTTTCGCTTTGTAGGTCCTTTGGCAGCTCCAGAATCGGAAATTCTTTTTGACATAATCGAAAGTTCAAACTTACTTTTATAAAATTGCTCTAACAGTCTGCAAAAAATAATAAGCCGGATCCAATTAGAGGATTAAGGAACAATGCAATCTGCAACATTAACTGAAATAGATAATTAGATAATTTTAGCTTAGCTTATACTGTCCCTTATACATTAAACACTCATGCGTAAACGTATTATGCGCATGCATAAACGCATATGCGCATGCGTAAACGCATGCGCAGAAAGTTTGTAGCTTTTAGGTCCGAATTATAGATCATTCCGGATTAAAGACTTTTGACTGTATATGCATGTGGCTTTTTGGTCATTAAATATGTATATTCTCGTTATAACAAATAAATTTTATTTTGAAATGTTTTAATTTGAAACAGATATTGTGTAATGACATGCTTTTTAACAATTAGCAATTTTATTTTTGAGTTATAAGTGCAGTAATTTTAAGCAATTTCAAACTAGATGCCATTTCTACAATTTATTATCATGATGATACTGCTTTATCAAAAGTAAAAACTATTGGAAATACAGCAGACAGCACGATGTGCCTCAAATGTTAGAGAATGACATCATTAATATGTTTATTTATAATTTGAATCAGAAGAAGCAAAACATATCCGATGATCCAAGTTAATTTTAAGAATTAATTAGAGCTTTTATCATGTCTTTGTTTCTAGTTGAGTTGTACAAGTATGGTATTATTTTTTAAAAACCTACCCAAGTTAATCAGATACTTTCTAATTATCTGCACTAGCAAGAAAAATCATCAAGTCATTGGCCAAAAAAAAAAAAAAAAAAAAAAAAGAAAAGAAAAAAAGAAGGCCTAAACATGATTGAATGGAAGCATAAGATAACTATTTCAGATCATTATTATAATTTATATAAAAATTCCTAAACATAACTGAATGGATGCCTGCATTGCTCTCTCGTTACCAAGTTATCGCTAAAGCATAATTTCAACTCGTTGGTTGTTCAAACATAATTTTCTATCATGAATGATGCCTTTTCTTTGAAAAAATTCTCGGTAAACTGCAAAATCACCCACTTATTTGTTTGCCACTTTTTACAAGGGTAAAAACAATTGGATTTTTGTCAATTTTCTTTTACTTTTTAAGTGAAAATAGGTCGATGTGTACATAGATAAAGTTTCAGTAATTTCTCAAATTTAATGAATTATATCATCGTCTATTGTCTAACTTATCCAAGCTTAATAAGCTGCACATGCTCAATAAAATTAAATGGTCTACACGGTCAACTTGTAATTAACAATTAAATGGTCTACTTTGAAATACAACCTTTATCCTTTTAATACAAAAGTTAAATAAGGAATAAATTTATTTAATATTTTTTAAACTTTATGTATGTAAAGAAGATATAATTTTCAAAAGAGTATTCTAAAGCAAAAGTAATCTCATGTTTGGATCAATACAGTACAGTCAAAAGTCGTTAATTCGGACACCCATAATCCGGAATGATCTATAATCCGGACCTCAAAGATACAAACTTTCTGCGCATGCGTCGGGTTGAGGCGTGTGCGTAAGACCTTTACGGCTGCGAATATGCGTGTGCGCACGCGCATAATACGTTTACGCATGCGCATTTAATGTATAATGGACGGTATAAGCTAAGCTAAAATTATCTAATTCAGTTAATGTTGCAGATTGCGTTGTTCCTTAATCTTCGAATTGGATCCGCCTTATTATTTTTTGCAGACTGTTAGAGCAATTTTATTAAAAGTAAGCTTGAACTTTCGATTATGTCAAATAGAATTTCTGATATATATTTACTAATATGTAAAGGATCTACAAAGCGAAAGTATGTTTCGAAGTCCATTAAACAAAAAGTGGAATTGGTGCAAAAAATGGATAAAGGCATATCCTTTGTTTATCTAACCATTCCAAAATCTGTTTATCAATTTCACGCTGCTCTGCGGGGGAGGGGAGGGGAAACGCCGCGGCGGGCGCGCAATGAATTGGAAGTTGATCTATCAGCACTATCCTTATCTTCAGGGCAGATGTTTTTATTTTATTTGGCTTATAATTCCTTACTAAATGTTGTATTTCATCTCGATGTACTCCGTCTTTGATATGATTTAAATCAAGTTCCTCGTCATTATAATTCGCTTCCGATAGTGAAGAAAGTGACACAGAGGTTATTGAAAACGAAAAAAATTTGATTGACAACAACACAGCAATTATAGGACTTATTTCCTTTGATTTTCTAATTTCTTAAAACTTTATAATGATGAAAATCCAAACAGAAAAGAAAAACGTTCATTTGTCAAAGCACTTTTAAACATAATAAAAATAAAACTAGTTACTAATGAGCATATAATCATGAGGATAAATTTGGTAGTGCACCATTTAAAGACATAGAGCAAAATTAAAATATCTTAGTTCCCAAACGCAAAATATGAAAAACCACGAGTTTGGATGAATAGAAAATTAATAATTATTAATATACATACATAATAATAACGTAATGATCTACCAGGATAAGTGATGAAAAAATGAGGGGTCATAGCTATGAATACATATATTTACTCATTAACATTAAACCGTGCAAAAATATTTACAAATCTCCTTAATAGCTTTAAAACATACCATATCAAATAAAAATTAGTAGGAAAGTTAAATCACTATGAGGGGCGGATTTAACTTTCATTAAAGTGTGAATAAAAACCTTAGTTTATTTTTTAGAACTTTTAATTAAAATTTTCTTGATAGCATCTTCTTTTTCTTTGGTATTTAGAGAACATTTGACTGATCGGAATATTTCACAAAAATTCCCCCCCCCCAAGAAATTTATAATACCATTATAGAGCTTATAATATTGTTACTATGTACAGTGCTTAATCTGCGCCGGAGCCTGGCTCTGGTACTTCTGAATTTTTAAGATAAATTACAAATCTAGCCGAAGCGCACCGGAGCCTTAAATAAGATGAGCTCCGGTACTTCTTTTGGTTGATCTTTACAATATGGTAACTGGTAGTTTGGCGACATTTTGGAGGCGATAAAGGTTACTACCTGGGACTTTGGTAATAATGTGAGCAGTACTCAGTTCTGATTACGCATTATTTTGCGTGAGGGAAATGAGAGATCATGGGATATGTCATGTGATATTAATGGACGAATTACGGTTCTTTAATCGGAAAAGGGGGGAAATCGGGAAAAAATGTGGAAATTTTGTATTTAGCTTTATTCTGTGTTGCGTGAAACAGTGTTGTGTAATTTTTGGATCCCATGGCTTTAACTAAAGTGATTCGAAATGGGTATTTAGGCATTGTGATAAAGAGAAGTTTGCTTTTTATTTAGCGGAGGAAAAATTCGCAGAAAAAGTCTTTGAATAATTTTATTGAATGAATTAGAAAAGTGTATCCGCCACGTAATCAAGATTCTGAATAAGATTAGGTAAGTTAGTATTTTTAATTATTTGAGGATATTATTTTTATGCACTGTTCTAAATGTAAGGTGGAAAGGAATTTGGTATTATTGGGAAAATTGTTATTAGCAATGATTTAGTTTAAAGTAATTAGGATTGTAAGGTAATTTTTATTAATTTAATGTATGTGCTCATTTATATTTTAAGTAGTGTTTTTGAATTTATTTATATTTTAATGAAATGATAGTTATTTTGTGAATTTTATGTTTGTAGGAATTTGGTACACGTTTAAGTTGAAATAAACGTGCATGGAAATAATTTAAATATTTGATACTAAGTATTTGTAATACTTGCGGTATGAATTCGTTGGTGACGTGTATAATGTAATAGATGATTTAGAGGTAAAAGTTTTTGGATATTTTATTTATTTTATATGTGGAAATGTTCATATTTGTAAAGGGTAAATACTTTTTCGCGATCAGGTAATTTCATATATGTTCTTTTTACCGGGTTTAAAGATTGAGAAAATTGTCATGTATTTTCGTGAAATTTTTCTAATTTATGAGAAAAAAGCAGTGTACATGGATATAGTGAAGAGTGTGTGCAATGCCATTTTTGTGCAATTCTGGGATGTTTTTTTAAGTAAAAATAAGTCGACGTGTACATGGTTTAGTGATATTTTAATTAAATGATAGTTATTTTGTGAATTTTATGTTTGTAGGTATTTGGTATACGTTTAAGTTGAAATAAACGTGCATGGAAATAATTTAAATATTTGATACTAAGTATTTGTAATGCTTGCGGTATGAATTCGTTGGTGACGTGTATAATGTAATAGATGGGTACTTTTCCGTTTTGTCGGCGCAAACGATAAAGTCGCCAATAATGGTTTAACTGATGCCAGACGAAATATCTTCGCTGGTAACCTTTTACGCCTCAGTTTCAAAACAAGTTGAAGCCATTTCTTATCAGATTGTTTCTTTCAATACTGGCATATAGAATTTTTACACGATATTTAAATTTTATCCCCTAAGACAATTCACGGTAATAAGTCAATTAGAACGCAATTACACCGCTCATCAGAAGGCGAAATCAAGTGTTAAATTCATCAATTCTAATGAGAATGCACTAGCGAAGAAAAGCACTGCGGTTTTACATAATTTCTGAGTAAGCTATTCGTACGAATTGAAATAATTCTTGCATTTAAACTTGTATTCCAAATAAGATTTAACTTGAAATTAATGTAGATAATTTCTGAGCGAATTAGATTTTAGTAGCGTAGTTTACGTGAGATGAGATCACTTGGGGTCACGTGATAAGAACCGGCGAATCAGAATTTTGAACCATGAAATCATAGTAAATTCTTAAATTAATGTCTTTTTACAAATTTATTGTCTTTATTTATTGGCTTTTTACAAAATTTTAAACCATATTAAAATGTTTATGCCTTCAAAATAAAAAAAAAAAAATTCTTAGAATTAACATTTTTTATGTGTATACTGTATGTTGTCGCCAACAAAGTCTGCTTGGCGAGATTTGCGCCGGCGAAACGGAAAAGTACCAATAGATGATTTAGAGGTAAAAGTTTTTGGATATTTTATTTATTTTATATGTGGAAATGTTCATATTTGTAAAGGCTAAATACTTTTTCGCGATCAGGTAGTTTCATATATGTTCTTTTTACCGGGTTTAAAGATTGAGAAAATTGTCATGTATTTTCGTGAAATTTTTCTAATTTATGAAAAAAAAGCAGTGTACATGGATATAGTGAAGAGTGTGCGCAATGCCATTTTTGTGCAATTCTGGGATGTTTTTTTAAGTAAAAATAAGTCAACGTGTACATGGTTTAGTGATATTTTAATTAAATGATAGTTATTTTGTGAATTTTATGCTTGTAGGAATTTGGTTTACGTTTAAGTTGAAATAAACGTGCATGGAAATAATTTAAATATTTGTAATGCTTCATGTATGAATTCGTTGGTGACGTGTATAATGTAATAGATGATTTAGAGGTAAAAGTTTTTGGATATTTTATTTATTTTATATGTGGAAATGTTCATATTTGTAAAGGATAAATACTTTTTCGCGATCATGTAATTTCATATATGTTCTTTTTACCGGGTTTAAAGATTGAGAAAATTGTCATGTATTTTCGTGAAATTTTTCTAATTTATGAAAAAAAAGCAGTGTACATGGATATAGTGAAGAGTGTGCGCAATGCCATTTTTGTGCAATTCTGGGATGTTTTTTTAAGTAAAAATAAGTCGGCGTGTACATGGTTTATGTGTATGTGTTATTTTGAAAAACGCGTAAGGTGTATGGTATTGTGCACTTTTTCCCAATTTTGCAGTGAATATTTGTCATGATTAAGCAGTTTTGTTTGATAAAATTTCTAGCATAAGTGTAATTCGGCTAGTAGATTGTTGGAAGAAGTGTTCAGTAGATAAGAAGAAAAGAAACATGTCTTTACTTCGTGAAGACAAAATGGCGGCGGGGAAAAAAAAAATAGAGGGTTGCTGTAGGAGAGTTGGTTGCCAAATTTTCGTCAAAAAATCGCCAAGTTACCATAATGTAAAGATCAACCCTTCTTTTTATAAAACAGAGCCACAATTTCAAGGGGAAAAAAATTTATAATTCCTAACATTTTAGTTTAACAATAAGCAGACCTTGCAATACTATATTTTCGTAGATATACGAGCTCATGAGAACATGAGACGTTCAAGTAAGGTCCCCTCACTTACATGAGGAAACTTTTTCCTTTAAGAAGGGCAATAAATCTGGGGGAGTTTGTTTAGGAACGCCTAAATTTCTCGTCATGCCATCATATCTAGTGTATTGTTAATCGATGCTTACAGTTAGTTATCCTCGCAGGAAGGAAAGTTTGTGTTCTTAACTAGTTAATGCCATCATATCTAGTGTATTGTTAATCGATGCTTACAGTTAGTTATCCTCGCAGGAAGGAAAGTTTGTGTTCTTAAATGTGCGTTAAGCGACAGCGAGTACAATAAGAGTGAAATACTGAGATAAACTGCTCAAGCACGTCCTATGCATCGTCTTCCCAGAGTACCCACTAATGTAACCAAATATGGGGGGGGGCAGTAACCAGCAACTTTGCATTCATCCTTAGGAGTCAGATTCAGAACTCATTTCACCCCTGACATACATCCGCTTGATGGCTATAGTTATTTCAGCAAAGAGCCGCGGTCAAAGAAAACATTCTCTCTCACCAAGATTCCCCTCATTTTCTGAATTTTCATCAGCTATATTTTAAGTATATTTAATTTTTGTGATGATAAAAGAACTTTTTTCTCCCTACGATCAGAGCTTAAATTGCGCTGGAGTCCACTGGATCCCGGCTCCGATGCTTCTTAGTTTTTGTAATAAATCATAATTCTAGCCGCAGCACACTGCAGCTTTAAATAAGAAGGTTACGATACTTTTTTTTATGTAATTGAATAAAACAATTTCAGTAGAAATTTTATCTCGAAAATGTTATTTTTAGCAATAGTATTATATTAAAAACTGCTTATTAAATTTTAATTTATCTCTTTACATTTAATTTAATTATATAATAATTATTGATTAAAAATTCATAAACATTAATAGCTATTAATTAATTTGATAATAATTAACTATTTAATTTTAAAATTATTAATGAGTTTAATAGTCATTTTATTTATTTATTTACTGTTGTTCCTCTTTGCTGACGGCCTTCCATACGGCTTCGGCACTTCTAACTTTAGAAATTAAGCCCTGACTACGTATATCTTGTTACCAAACACAATATGATTTAGTGCCAATAATAGATAAGCATAGTGTCACCACACATTCATAAGAAATTTGTTTTTGTTTAATATAAACTCAATAAATTAAAGGATATAAGTTTTGTAAAAAAAAAAAAAAAAAAAAAAGGATACAAGTTCTATTTTTGCCTCGCAGTTTGAAAAAATAATTAATACTTGGAACAGCATGAAGTGAAGTATTTTCAAAGTCACAGGGTCAAAAAAGCCACAATATAGATTTTGAACACACAAACAATGCCAAAGAAACAAGAAAATTTCCGATATAAATTTAATTTTTTCATGTGCTAGATCTCTTAATTTGTATCTTAATTTGTATCTAACTGAAAAAGTAATGATCTGTTCATTAAATCTTCTGCTAGAATGATTTGCAACATCCCTGGCAACTTTCACATTCAGTGAACCTCATAATCGGATAAGATGTCAGGTTTTAAGTGTGAAATGCAGGTACCCTTTGGTTATCCGAACCAGATTCACAAATGCATGACACAGTACAAAGTCCGTAATCCGGACGTCCATTATCCGGAATGATCTATAATCCAGACCTCAAAGCCACAAAATTACACATGCGCGTTTAGTGCGCGCATCCTCTACACATGCGCATATAGCCAGTAAAGCGTTTACCCATGTGCACTTCTGATAGTGAAGAAAGTAGCACAGAACGTTATTAAAAATCAGGCATTAGATACAGTCAAAAATATCGTTAATCCGGATTCGTCGGGACTTCAGCGATTCCGGATTATAGATCATCAGTTTAAATCTGGTAAGATGGCATGCAGAAATTATAAAATTAAAAAATATGGGTTGATCTTTACAATATGGTAACTGGTAGTTTGGCGACATCTTGGAGGCGATAAAGGTTACTACCTGGAACTTTGGTAATAATGTGAGCAGTACTCAGTTCCGATTATGCATTATTTTGTGTGAGGGAAATGAGAGATCATGGGATATGTCATGTGATATTAATGGACGAATTACGGTTCTTTAATCGGAAAAGGGGGGAAATCGGGAAAAAATCTGGAAATTTTGTATTTGGCTTTATTCTGTGTTGTGTGAAACAGTGTTCGTGAATTTTTGGATCCCATGGCCGTAACTAAAGTGAATTCGAAATGGGTATTCAGTGGTATTGAAAAGGGTAGTAACAAATGTTTCTTTAAGGTTGTGCGAGATAGAAATAAACATGTTTTATTAAGTTATTTATTTTACCTGGTACCTTGCTGTGAAATATAAGTATGATTTTAAAGATCCTGAAACAGAAAGAAGAAAAGTTTATCGGTAATCAAAGTAATCAAGATTCTGAAGAAGATTAGGTAAGTTAGTATTTTTAATTATTTGAGGATATTATTTTTATGCATTGTTCTAAATGTAAGGTGGAAGTAAAGGAATTTGGTATTATTGGGAAAATTGTTATTAGCAATGATTTAGTTTAAAGTAATTAGGATTGTAAGGTAATTTTTATTAATTTAATGTATGTGCTCATTTATATTTTAAGTAGTGTTTTTGAATTTAATTATATTTTAATTAAATAATAGTTATTTTGTGAATTTTATGTTTCTAGGAATTTGGCATACGTTTTAGTTGAAGTAAACGTGCATGGAAATAATTTAAATATCTGACACTAAGTATTTGTAATGGTTGCGGTATGAATTTGTTGGTGACGTTTATAATACAGTCAAAAGTCGTTAATCCGGACTCGTCGGGACTTTGGCGATTCCGGATTATAGATCATCAGTTTAAATCAGGAAGATGGCATGCAAAAATTACAAAATTAAAAATATGAAACCGTAATTTATGAAATAAAGAACAATTATGATCTAAAGGGTATCAAAATTTACAAAAAGAAAAAGCTCAATATTTATTTGTTTACTTTATTAAACATTTCCTTCAATGTAAGTTGCTTCGTTTCATGTGATAATACTTTCTCTTTAATTCTATTAAACAGACATAATTTCTTGTTTAGTTACAAAGTTCCGCTGTTCAAGTCCCATAATTGCTGTGTTGAGAATACCGACTAATTTGTCAATCGAAATGTTTTCGTTTTCAATAACCTCTGGTTCACTTTCTTCACTATCGGAAGCGAATTATAATGACGAGGAACTTGATTTAAATTATATCAAAGACAGAATGAAATACTACACTTAGTATGGAATTATAAACCAAATAAAATAAAAACATCTGCCCTGAAGATAAGGATAGTGCTGACAAATCAACTTCCAATCCGCTGCGTGAAATTGATAAACAGATTTCGGATCTCAAAACATACTTTCGCTTTGTAGATAGAAATTACATATTAGTAAATATATATCGGAAATTCTATTTGACATAATCTTTCTAAGCTATCATAATCTAATAATGACGTTTCTGCCCCCCCCCTCTGCCGCAGAGCAGCGTGAAATTGATAAACAGATTTCGGATTTCAAAACATACTTTCGCTTTGTAGTAAATATATATCGGAAATTCTATTTGACATAATCGAAAGTTCAAGCTTACTTTTATAAAATTGCTCTAACAGTCTGCAAAAAATAATAAGCCAGATCCAATTCGAAGAGTAAGGTACAACACAATTGGCAACATTAACTGAATTAGATAACTTTAGCTTAGCGCATAACTCCGTTACAATTTAAACGCGCATGCGCACAAACATATTCGCAGCCGTAAGGGTCTAACGCGCTCTCGTAAACGCCTGTGCGCATGCGTGAACTCGACGCATGCACAGAAAGTTTGTAGCTTTGAGGTCCGGATTATAGATCATTCCGGATTATGGGTGTCCAAATTAACGACTTTTCACTGTATAATAGATGATTTAGAAATAAAAGATTTTGGATATTTTATTTATTTTATATGTGGAAATGTTCATATTTGGAAAGGGTAAATACTTTTTCGCGATCAGGTAGTTTCATATATGTTCTTTTTACCGGGTTTAAAGATTGAGAAAATTGTCATGTATTTTCGTGAATTTTTTCTAATTTATGAGAAAAAAGCAGTGTACATGGATATAGTGAAGAGTGTGCGCAATGCCATTTTTGTGCAATTCTGGGATGACTTTTTAAGTAAAAATAAGTCGACGTGTACATGGTTTAGTGATATTTTAATTAAATAATAGTTATTTTGTGAATTTTATGTTTGTAGGTATTTGGTATACGTTTAAGTTGAAATAAACGTGCATGGAAATAATTTAAATATTTGATACTAAGTATTTGTTATGCTTGCGGTATGAATTCGTTGGTGACGTGTATAATGTAATAGATGACTTAGAGGTAAAAGTTTTTGGATATTTTATTTATTTTATATGTGGAAATGTTCATATTTGGAAAGGGTAAATACTTTTTTGCGATCAAGTAATTTCATATATGTTCTTTTTACCGGGTTTAAAGATTGAGAAAATTGTCATGTATTTTCGTGAAATTTTTCTAATTTATGAGAAAAAAGCAGTGTACATGGATATAGTGCAGAGTGTGCGCAATGCCATTTTTGTGCAATTCTGGGATTTTTTTTTAAGTAAAAATAAGTCAGCGTGTACATGGTTTATGTGTATGTGTTATTTTGAAAAACGCGTAAGGAGAATGGTATTGTGCACTTTTTCCCAATTTTGCAGTGAATATTTGTCATGATTAAGCAGTTTTGTTAGATAAAATTTCTAGCATAAGTGTAATTCGGCTAGTAGATTGTTGGAAGAAGTGTTCAGTAGATAAAAAGAAAAGAAACATGTCTTTACTTCGTGAAGACAAAATGGCGGCGGGAAAAAAAAATAGAGGGTTGCTGTAGGAGAGTTGGTCGCCAAATTTTCGCCAAAAAAACGCCAAGTTACCATAATGTAAAGATCAACCAAAATATGAAACCGTAATTTATGAAATAAAGAACAATTATGATCTAAAGGATATCAAAATTTACAAAAAAAAAAAAAAAAAGCTTAATATTTATTTGTTTATTTTATTAAACATTTCTTTTAATGTAAGTTGTTTAAGTTGCTTGATTTTCTATGTGATAATACTTTCTCTTTAATTCTATAAACAGACACAATTTCTTCAGTTACAAAGTTCTGCTGTTCAAGTCCTATAATTGCTGTGTCGAGAATACCGACTAATTTGTCAATCGAAATTTTTTCATTTTCAATAACCTCTGTTTCACTTTCACTTTCTTCACTATCGGAAGCGAATTATAATGACGAGGAACTTGATTTAAATCATATCAAAGACGGAGTACATCGAGATGAAATACAACATTTAGTAAGGAATTATAAGCCAAATAAAATAAAAACATCTGCCCTGAAGATAAGGATAGTGCTGACAGATCAACTTCCAATTCATTGCGCGGCAGTGTTTCCCCTCCCCTTCCCCGCAGAGCAGCGTGAAATTGATAAACAGATTTTGGAATGGTTAGATAAACAAAGGATATGCCTTTATGCATTTTTTGCACCAATTCCACTTTTTGTTTAATGGACTTCGAAACATACTTTTGCTTTGTAGATCCTTTACATATTAGTAAATATATATCGGAAATTCTATTTGACATAATCAAAAGTTCAAGCTTACTTCTATAAAATTGCTCTACAGTCTGCAAAAAATAATAAGCCGGATCCAATTCGAAGATTAAGGAACAACGCAATCTGCAACATTAACTGAATTAGATAATTTTAGCTTAGCTTATACTGTCCGTTATACATTAAACGCGCATGTGTAAACGTATTTTGAGTATGCGCACACGCATATTCGCAGCCGTAAAGGTCTTGCGTGCATGCGTCAACGGATTATAGATCATTCCAGATTATGGGTGTCCGAATTAACGACTTTTGACCATATTGTGTATTCTCTCTACTTTCACATGTTATTCTTCATGAAGTATTAGATTCGCACCTCGCACTATTTTGCTTCTCTATTTGCCACACTGGCCTTGTTACTGTTGGCCACTCACCTTTTTACCCCCTTGGTTTTCCTTTGGGATACCACGGTCACGTAGCATTCACGTTATGCGCCATATAGGCTAAATTCCTGTTATTGAGCCAGACACTGCGCTGCCGCACAATATTTTGGCATAAAATGCCCAAATCGGATTGATGAAAATGAAAAAATTTCAATTGACAAGTTAGTCGGTATTGTTGACACAGCAATTACAGGACTTGAACAGTGGAACTTTGTAACTGAACAAGAAATTATGTCTGTTTATAGAATTAAGGAGAAAGTATTAGCACAAAAAATGAAGCAACTTAAACAACTTACATTGAAAGAAATGTTATTAAAGAAAACATATCAATATTAAGCTTTTTTTTGTTTTGTTTTGTAAATTTTGATACCCTTTAGATCATAATTGCTCTTTATTTCATAAATTATGGTTTCATATTTTTCATTGTATAATTTCTGCATGTCATCTTACCACCTTATAATCCGTAAAATCCCCTAATACGGAATCGCCGCGAGTCCGGATTACTGTATATGCAAGTGTGTATCGATCTATGTATTCATGTATGCATACATATAAATATGCACATGTATACATAAGATAGATATTCTAAATTCGGTCTCAATAAAAGAAGAGTACTGGACTGCATTTCATTCTCAAAATCTTATAAAATATTAAATGCAGGCTTTTGACATTAAAGCTGGTAACAAATATAATAATTGCTTTTAAACAGACTTCAACATTTGTGCTTTATAGATGATCGAGCTTTCACAGTACTGTATATGAAAAAAATAGTCTATTTCTAGATAAACTGAAAAAAAAAAAAAAAAAAAAAAAAACAGAAGATTTACTAGAAGACTGGCAGACATGATGAAAAACTGAAAACAACCTGCTTTTAGGGGTAGAGTTCGCAGGTCTGCAATACAAATGTACTCATAATTTTACAGACATAAAATTAAAGAATTACCTTGTTCATCTTGCAATCTTTTTATATGCGTAAAAGATTCTTCTGCAGCTGACACAAGCCTTGCTTTACGCTTCTTTACCCTTCTCTCATATTCATGTTCTTCATAAAATCTTTCGTTGTGACTAGAGTCTCGTCGGTGGATGTCACTTCCCATAACACTGCGATTGGTGCAATTCATAGGACTATTAGGCACATTGTCTACATCATACATTTTAAATCCAGGAGCTGATTTTCGTGATTTAGTAGGTATTGTTTCCAGGTATGGATTATAAATGGTGAAATCTCTATAGTAATATTCTAAAATCAAAGCAGCAGCTCTTTGAATGCTTAGCTGCCCAATATTGTAGCAGTGACTTTCACCATCTGGTGAACGAACAACTTTTACAAAATACTGCGCATTCAGTTGCCTTAATTCAATAAGGATGACAGCCAAATAATGAATAAATAGTAATGTGTCAACTAAAGAGACGGCAAACAATACAATGCTGTGATAATCATCATGTCGCTTTTCCACAATACGCACACCATAAAAAAGCCAATAAGCAAATGTAAAAACAATCATCAAGGCTAAAACAATTGCACGATAAATAAATATTCTAGGAAGAGTAACTTTGGGCCTTCGAAAAAATAAGGCCCAAGATCCAAACAAAAGAATTAAAAGTTTAAATGACAAACTTATTAACAGACCATCACACTCTGGTCCACATTTTTGCACTTTCCAGTCTAATGCTTCAATCTTGGGCAGTATCACCATGATGATAGGAGAGGCAAAGGCACAAAATGACAGCAATGTAGTGAAAACAGTTCCAATCCACATATGGCAATAAAAACCTACACTAGTTTCATAATCACCATTTAGTTTTGATAAATCATCCAAGGACCCAGAATGGTCACTAGTGTTTCCTGTGATAGCTGTTGTATTATCACCCCAGTTGTCATCTTGGGACAAGATCTGAACTTCAATGAATTCATCAGGACGATTTTCATGTCCGTTACTACATTTGCTTCCTAGGGCAGAATTGTGACTGCGATCTCCTTTAGGAGTTCGATGTAAGTGCTTAGAGGGGCGACTGCGGTAACTGTGATGATTGGTCCCACCATGGGTGCTATGAGCTTTGCTACGACGTGAACGTGATGACTGCTCACTATAACAGGATCTTACTGATTCTGTTTCCATGTTTGGCTTGCGTGGCAAATTTATACCAGTGCCAACATGGATATCTCCTGTCCATAGAGACATAGCAATTAAGCACACTATTATCGGCTTCCCATTTTAAGTCACCTGTAAAAGAGAATCTGAAATAAGTACAAAACTCTTTAATTCTGTGATATTCACAAATGCTTAAATCTTAAGAACTTAGAGAATTTTTTTTATACTTTCAGTAGGGTAAACATAAACAAACTGGACACCTTTATGTTCAAATGGCAAAATGGTACTCTTTTTTTTTATCAGGACCAGATTCAGAAATGTATGTATGCATGGATGTGTGTGTGACATACACATATATATGTACATGCATACATTCGTGAATCCAGTCTCGACAACCATGAGTACTTGGGAAAATATAAGAATAACTGCAGGACAAAAGTGTTTTTCCTTAATTGCAACAGTTTACTAAGCTTACTTTTTAGGATTTTAAGAAACATTTCACATACATACATATAATTCAACATTTGTTTGTGTGACATAACATGGCGAATTTAAAAACTAAAAAGTAAAATATGAAAAGGTAAGAAAAAATTAATATTCAATATAAATCAAATAAATTCTTCCAGATCTTTCGCATATATTATAATCTAATCATTTCTCCTAATATAATTTTACGATATCTAAAAAGGACAGGACTGCACTGCCACACTAGTTTACTTTGGCAGTAGTCTATGTTTTAGTTAATTTTTTTATATATAATGCTCCTTATATATATTATAATAATACTAAGATCATAAATCCTAACCAAAGTTTATTATTGGAGGAGAGAGAAAAGTAGTACAGTAGTAATTCGTGAGCTCGAAAGATAATCGGTCGAAAGCTAACTTGAGAAATATTTATATCAAATTCAACTCCCACGCTTCAAACAACTTTCAAGCAATTGCAGTCTAAAATAAAGAAAATAGCTCACATTTTACGTTATAAAAGAATTTAAAAAGAAATACCAGAACACACAAAACCTCCGATATTTACAAAATATTATAAACAATGACAAATGTAAAACTTTAACACTGATTTATGAAGTCCAATATTTAAACATTATGAACATTATTATTCTAAACTGAAAAAGAAATTTTGCGTTTCCAATCATATCCTTTGTTTCTCCAAATGGGAGCAGGAACGTCGAAATAAGAAAAGATAAAATCGATAACCTCAGATGAACAATTCATCAAGGATACATTGTACTACAGAACTAGAAATATGACATCAAAGTATGGCGGATTTTTTTAAAATTCAATTACATTTAGTTACATGACGAACATTTAAATGAAACTTACAAACACCGACTCTCGGCGTTGCTAGGGCAACTTCAGATCATCGGCTAGCGTCATCTCTTTTCTAAAAATAATACATGAAAAATTCATTATTCACACGCGTAGTGCTACATCGTGCGCTAAAATATACAAATGTCCATTGCTGTATTTATTGCAACTTGTTCATAATCTTTACAATTTCAAAGTACTGTATGAAGTTAACCCACTATCCACCGCATCACACCAAAAACAAATCAACGATCTTTAAAACTGTCATGGCGCGAGCAAAGGTTATCCTCGGGCAAGTCCATTAATTGGCAGTTTGAGGCAAAACGATACAGTTTCTTAACAATTCTGCTCTTTGAATTAATTTGCTATATCACGCTCTTAAAATTTCAGATTTTATCATATCTTTAAATTCATGAATTTTAAGCTTCAGGAATATCATTGCTTCATAAAATCAAAAATGAATCATTTATTAGTAATCGAAATACCGAGTATTGTAAAAATGCAAATATTAAACAAAAATTAATAAAAACTATAATGTTAAAATTTCAGATTAAAAATATTATACAGTAACCTTTTTTCCTTACAGTTGAAAAAAATATTCGATGTATTTTTTTTAATGCGTAGCGTGTCTTATAACTATAACCATTATTATGAATTAAAGCCTGGGACAGAAAGACATAACACTATGGTGCACTAACCAACCTTTCTGTTTATATGGAAAGAAAGTGATCTGTTTTGATATCAAGTATGTTCCGCAAGCAGTATAAAGTTAAGACAAGCACTACAATAAAGGGCTCAGATAGGTAAAATTCATTTTAATATACTATCTCAGTTTTAAATTGCTTGAAAGAAAACCTTGGATTATAACCTGAATTTAGATTTTTAAATTTTTGGCGGTTTCTTGTAATTGAAACAGCATTTTATTTTTAAAAATGTCATTTATTTTGCATTTAGAATTAATTTAAGCTATTAAAAATGTCTGATTCTCAAAAATTGCTATTTTTCATTACAGAAGAAAATTGCGAAGTATGGTAGAAAACAGTTTTCCTAACCTTTCACCTGATGATATTAATAACATGATTCCGAACAAGAGTGAAATGAATCAAGTGAAAGCAATGACTCACAATGGTTCAGTTCTCGTAATATATTATACAGGATCACATCCATTATTTTTCCAAGTAGGTGAAGTGTGCTATCCTACTGTTTATACTTTATGGAAGTATCCCAAATTATTACCTACAATTACAACTGTGCCTGCAGTTCTAGAAAAGATATGTAACGGTGCAGATTTGATGGCTCCAGGCATTGTTATTAATGAATCTACATTATCTGAAATGAGAAATTTGAAAATTAATGAAATGTGTGCTGTCAGAATAGTGGGAAATCTTTCTCCTATAGCTGTTGGGGTAGCATTAATGTCTCAAGAACAGTTATGTGAGGATGGTATAAAAGGTAAAGCTGTTACTATTGTGCATAATTATAAAGACTTTTTATGGCAGTCAGGAGATAAAACAGATCTTCCAACTATTCAAGAAGAAATGAATGAAAGACTTCATGATATAAATTTATCTGATGAAATACCACCGGTTTTGTTGATGGATAATGAATTTGATGCTGAAAATGGAAATAACTCTGAGAGTCTCATTGTAAATGAAACTGGTTCTACAAAAGAAAATTATAGTTCTGATGATACTAACATTAATAAGGCAGATTCTACTGTTCTTAATGAAGAGGTTAAAGTAGATGTTGCAAGCTATACTATGGATGATATTTTGTGCCAGTCATTTATGGCTGCTATTAAAGTGCATGGAAGAAAAATAAATTTGCCTATTCTGACTAGCACATTTTATAGTTCTTATGTTCTAAAAGCCTGCCCTTCTGAATTAAATCTTGATATAAAAAAGACCACTTATAAAAAACTATCTGTTTTCTTAAAGAAAATGCAAAAGGATGGAATTTTACAAATCAAAGAACTCACAAAAGGTGTAGAAAGTATTGTTTCGGTAAACACTGATTGTGATACTATAAAAACATTCTTCATCGATCCATTGTTTAAATCACATCTGCAAGCACAGAAGGCAGAAAAATCAGCTGATCCAGAATCAACAGCAAACATTCAGGAAAATTATAAGTTTCCAGTTGTAACTGAATTATTTGTAATATCTGCTCAGGTGAAACTAATTTTTGAGTTTTCTGGTATGAGGTATGTATTATTTTTTATATATATAGAACATGCTTGTAGGGTCTTCCTTGAAAAATTAGACATTGTGTAACTATCTTGCACCTCACTGGTAACAAAAATTATTTATTAAAGCCTTGATTTATAAATTAATGCTAACTTGCACATATATCCTCTTAACAACACATTTAAAGCTTAAGATGTCATTTGAATATGAAGGTCTTTTGATTATCATAAGCACAGTTTTACACTTGTTTAATTCATTTTTTTTTTATATTTATCTGTAACTTAATTAAAGTATGTAATAAAATCAATAAGAATTATATAGGTTCTTTTCTCTATTCTATAAAATTGAAACCCTGGTTTAAAATCTCTAACGAGTACTTTCTGATTATCCATATCTCCACTGAAAACCTGTAGAAAAGTATTAATGAGGTAGTGCACCATATTCTTTTCTAAATACCTTTCGTAAGTATTCGTACACTTCAAGATTTGCAGAAAAAGCACTGATCCAGAACTGAATTCAAATGTAAAGCCCAGTATTTGTTCATATCATCTTTATGTGATTTTGAATAAAACTAAACTTCTTTTTAATACTCACTTATTTTCTTTTTCAAAAATTGAAAAATTTACATGCTGCAAAAGTAATCTTACACCAAAGCATTTTCATAAATAAAATTATTGTCTGCCATATTTTTTTTTATTTTTGCATTTTGATGACATTTTAAAATTTGCTTGCTTTATTCTTTGCTTGGTTACATCACTATATTTTAATAAATGTTTTTAAAAAGAGTTGTAGTCATAAGGAAACAACAGATATCATTTAAAAATTTATAATTTTTCATCGTAAGGTGGAAAATCGATCAGGAATGTCACTAAATTATTAAATTTATCTCATTCTGTGGTGCAGTATGTGATAAAATGCTTTAGAAAAGAAAATCAGATTGAAAATAAGGTAAGAAGAGGTTGTCTGGCAAAGTTAATTCAATGTGATCAGAGATTTATAGTTACAAAATTTGTGAAAAATCATGTTTGAGTGCTTTAGAGATTTCTACAGAATTTACTGAAAAATTTCTACTTCGGTTTCACTTGAAACTGTTTAATGAGTATTCAGATCAGCTAGATTACATGGGCACTCTGCTGAAAGAACATTTTCTGTAAGTGCAAAAAATAGAAAGCTTATTCTTTCTTTCAAAAAAACAATGGTAAATAAGCTCAAAGCATATTGGAACCAGGTCTTATTTGCAGATAAAAGCAAAGTTAACATTTTTGGTTCTGATGGGTATACAAATGTATGGAGAAAAAGAAATGAGGAACTTAATCCCAAGAACTTGGTTGGTACAGTACAGCATGGTAGTGGAAGTGTCTTTGTGTGGGGGTGCATGTCAGCATCAGGCTTAGGTAATTTAGTATTTATTGATGTCATAAGGAACCATGCTCTTTATTTAAATATTTTAACATTTGGATACTGGAAACCACTTTATTTTTTATCAAGATAATGATCCTAAGCACATGGCCCTCAATGTTCCCTTGTGGTGTGTCTACGATTGTCTACAAGTCCTGAAAACACCATCTCTGTCACTAGATTAAAACCCAATAGAACACATCTGGAAATAATTAGAGGTTAAAATATGAAGACACAATGTAAAAATAAAACCAGATGAAAAACAGGAACGATGGAAGAATGGAGAAACATTGATGCCGATATTAAAAACAAAGTGGTGAACCCTATGCCTAGATGTTTGAAAGCTGTCATAAATACTGCAAGATATCCTACAAAATACTAATTAAAAAATAGTGCAATATTCACTAATATGTTCAAATTTCTTTAAAGCATACAAAGACTTTTGTGTGGTAACTTTTCTGTGACTTTTTGATTTGTTTTTTAATGATTTAAAAAAAAAAAACTCATACTATGTTCATGAAATGACTAATTTGGTTGATCTTTACATTATGGTAACTGGTAGTTTGGCGACATTTTGGAGGCGATAAAGGTTACTACCTGGGACTTTGGTAATAATGTGAGCAGTACTGAGTTCCGATTACGCATTATTTTGTGTGGGGGAAATGAGAGATCATGGGATATGTCATGTGATATTAATGGATGAATTACGGTTCTTTAATCGGAAAAGGGGGGAAATCGGGAAAGAATCTGGAAATTTTGTATTTGGCTTTATTCTGTGTTGTGTGAAACAGTGTTTGTGAATTTTTGGATCCCATGGCCGTAAGTAAAGTGAATTCGAAATGGGTATTTAGTGGTATTGAAAAGGATAGTAAGAAATGTTTTTTAAGGTTGTGTGAGAGAGAAATAAACATGTTTTATTATGTTATTTATTTTACCTGGTATCTTGCTTTGAAAGATAAGTATGATTTTAAAGATTCTGAAAGAGAATGAAGAAAAGTGTATCCGCCACGTAATGAAGATTCTGAAGGAGATTAGGTAAGTTAGTATTTTTAATTATTTTTATGCATTGTTGGAAATGTAAGGTGGAAAGGAATTTGGTATTATTGGGAAAATTGTTATTAGCAATGATTTAGTTTAAAGTAATTAGGATTGTAAGGTAATTTTTATTAATTGAATGTATGTGCTCATGTATATTTTAAGTGGTGTTTTTGAATTTAATTATATTTTAATGAAATGATAGTTATTTTGTGAATTTTATACTTGTAGGAATTTGGTGTATGTTTAAGTTGAAATAAATGTGCATGGAAATAATTTAAATATTTGATAATAAATATTTGTAATGCTTCATGCATGAATTCGTTGGTGACGTGTATAATGTAATAGATGATTTAGAGGTAAAAGTTTTTGGATATTTTATTTATTTTATATGTGGAAATGTTCATATTTGTAAAGGGTAAATACTTTTTCGCGATCATGTAATTTCATATATGTTCTTTTTACCGGGTTTAAAGATTGAGAAAATTGTCATGTATTTTCGTGAAATTTTTTTAATTTATGAGATAAAAGCAGTGTACATGGATATAGTGAAGAGTGTGCGCAATGCCATTTTTGTGCAATTCTGGGATGTTTTTTTAAGTAAAAATAAGTCGACGTGTACATGGTTCAGTGATATTTTAATGAAATTATAGTTATTTTGTGAATTTTATGCTTGTAGGAATTTGGTTTACGTTTAAGTTGAAATAAACGTGCATGGAAATAATTTAAATATTTGATACTAAATATTTGTAATGCTTCATGTATGAATTCGTTGGTGACGTGTATAATGTAATAGATGATTTAGAGGTAAAAGTTTTTGGATATTTTATTTATTTTATATGTGGAAATGTTCATATTTGTAAAGGGTAAATACTTTTTCGCGATCAGGTAATTTCATATATGTTCTTTTTACCGGGTTTAAAGATTGAGAAAATTGTCATGTATTTTCGTGAAATTTTTCGAATTTATGAGAAAAAAGCAGTGTACATGGATATAGTGAAGAGTGTGCGCAATGCCATTTTTGTGCAATTCTGGGATGTTTTTTTAAGTAAAAATAAGTCGGCGTGTACATGGTTTATGTGTATGTGTTATTTTGAAAAACGCGTAAGGTGTATGGTATTGTGCACTTTTTCCGAATTTTGCAGTGAATATTTGTCATGATTAAGCAGTTTTGTTTGATAAAATTTCTAGCATAAGTGTAATTCAGCTAGTAGATTGTTGTAGATAAGAAGAAAAGAAACATGTCTTTACTTCGTGAAGACAAAATGGCGGCGGGGAAAAAAAAATAGAGGGTTGCTGTAGGGGAGTTGGTCGCCAAATTTTCGCCAAAAAATCGCCAAGTTACCGTAATGTAAAGATCAACCACTAATTTGTTTTTGCTAAGAGAAATTTATTATATTATTGAAAATTATATTGTTAAAAAACTCTCATTGCAAATATTAATTTTTATAAATGAATAAAGCAATATTTCATTGAAACTCGTAAGTGTACGACCACTTTTCAGAGCCACTCTCTTTATTAACTATAGAACATAGTTAATAAATAGAATAGAACATAGAGTAAAAATATTATTTTTATGATCAAAGGCATATTTGATTCTAATGCTGCTTTTGCCATATATTAGGAATAGAAGTGAATTATTTCCTACCAATTGTCTGAATGTGAAGTCAGATATAAGATTTAGGACTTCCAGGGCAATGACACAGAACTGCTACAGCTTCAGAGCTCTTACCCAAGCTGTATGCTGCCACTAGAACCTGAGTTTCATGGTCTGCAGTTACCTGAAGGCTTCAAGAGGTAGGTTTGTATGGCAGAAGACCTGTTGTTTGTGTCCCGCTCACTGCAGCACATAAGAGAGAGTGTTTAGGATGGTGGAGACAACATGCATCTTGGACCAGATTTCAGTGGAGCACTGTGTTTTTTGCAGATGAGTTGAGATCAACCTGAATACTGATTCTTGGTGTGTTTGTATCTGGAGAGAGCATGGAACATAAATCATCTCTTTCTCATCAGAGAAAAGGATCATTACGGTGGTGGAGGTGTAATAGTTTTATGCAGGCATTATGTTGGCACTCCTACATGTGTTTGAATAAGGTCCCCTGACTGCTATGAGATACAGAGAGGAGACCTTAGATCCCTATGTCTGCCACAGGATGTCTTCAACTGCTTCATGCCTAGCATGCTGACACACTGTGTGACCTTTCTGGATGCCAGGCTGTAATCCATATCCCATATTAGATTAATTTTTAGTTCAAAATCAAAATATGAATTTTTCAACATTCCTGCACTATGAGTTTTACTGATAATCATAAATACGTAAAATGATTTTTGAATGATACATTTCTTTCTCTGTTATAAAAATATATTTGTACCAAATTTTATTAAAATCTCTGCATTATTTTTTCATAAATTTAACATAATGTTCAATTTTTTTTTAAAGTTTTGCACTCGAATGTATTTTAATAACTATATGTTGTAAAATTTAAGGAATATTTGCATAATGTTAATGAATGTTTTTCTCTTATGCTAGCTTCAAATGTTATTTTCTGCAGTAGTTTACTACTGCTTATTGCTTCATCTGGAAAGTTCTAAATTTCTTTTAACGTCAAATACAAAGGAAGCTGCACAAAAACATAAGAGAATTTCATTCAATCACCACATCATTTTCTTCTATGACTTTTTGCATATTGCATTGTCTGGCAGATTTGGCAAATGGAGAATTTCTTTTTAAAACGTCATAAGGTTTATTCTAAAATTATTGAGTAACTCCTTTACAGTCAACAAAAAGTGAACTCCAGGTCATTCAGAGGAATTTTGAAGTGACCTGAAAGGATGAAAATCCATGGGATAGTAGTAGTACAGTACACTAGGGAGAAGGGGTACCCAAACCTTTGCCATACATGTTTAATTACCCCACCCTCTAGATGTGATCCAAGGAGGCATAACACTTGGTGAACCCAGGGGAACTTATATGATACACACAGTCTGGAAATTTAAACACAAATCAGAGGTGGACGGCATTGCATCTCCCAATAAAAAGAACAATATAGTAAACCATAGTTCATCCCCAAGTGTTGACCAAGGGAAATCAAACCCCCAAGGACAACCTTCAAAATCTAACTGTATAACATCCCCACAACTAAGGGAGCAGAGAAGTCAGTGCCATATGGTCCCTGCTGAGCCTGAACCTGCCATTGAATAAATGATAGTTTTAGTCCTGTGGAGACTGATTTTATGTGCCCCTATTGTTGAATCTGCCTAAGTACAGATCCTAGCCAGTAGCTTTATAGATTTAACCTGCATTGATGCTGGAGGGGTGTCTATGGGGTCAAAGTCTGATGAATATGGAGAGGGATGACACAGAACATACCAGTTCAATACATCTTTGTCTAATGTTTAAAAAAATGTAAAGTCAAGCATTATCATTATGAAAGACAGCTTGACAATTGGTCAGTTTTGGGCACTTTGATTTTTTCTGCTTGTAAAACTACTATTTGGAAATGATATTTTTCCAAATTTATTAAAAATTTGGCGACAACAATTCATAAGTTTTGTTTGGAGTCCACCTTATGCAAAATATTATTTTTTGGATGGAACTTCCTTTTGATGTTTATTGAAAGAGGTTCATTTGGCTTACATCGTGATCTTTTCCTTGTAACATTAATTGTATAGTGGTTTACAAAAAGAAAAAAAGATCTTTGTTTCATTTCAACAAAAAATTGCATTCCTAAATTTGAGCAAGCATATTCTGCTCTGTAAATGTATGGTACCCATACATCATAGTAGCTTATATTTGTTGTCCTTTTCAAATGATAATGTACTGTACTTTTTTGGGTAGTTGGTCTGTCTGATAGTTCTTAAAATGTATGATGTGAATTTTCAGAGATAACATTTTTTAACAGGTCCTTGTTACAGAAGATGGCCATTCAGAGTGGGCATCATCTTCAAGGCTGAAATTTTTATGCTGAAACTTCTTAAACAACCTTCAGACTATGTCATCAGAAACAGTGCTTTGTTCACATGCAGCACAAATTTGATAAGTCCATAGACTAGCATTTTCCCCTCTTGTAAAATCACAGAGCATAATATGATGAAAATGAACTTTTATGTTCTCTATTCTTATTGTTGCACTAAAACAAAAACTGTGCTGCACATGCTAGAATTATGAAATATTTGCAGAAAAGCCTTTATTTAAACATCTATTTTCATCAGCAGTAGCAAAATAATTAGAAGAAACTGTGCTTCATGTACAGAAACTGCCAAACTTTCTCCAGATAATCCTATGATATTGGTTACTAAATTTACTACTATAATAAACAGATTTTTTAGAAAATTTACCATTATAGTAAATTTTGAATAGTATATTCAAAAGTAAATTTGAATAGTGTATTCAAAATTTGTTATTTTGAATTAACCATTTTTATGAATTCATTACATTTAGAAAAGGAGATTCTGTGCCAGGATCAGCTGTAAGAGATGTTTTGAAGCATTATGTGAAAGAAAACTCTCTTCAGAATGAGAGAAGTCCTAGGTAAAATCACAGAATTATAATTTTATAGTATGTCTATTATTTATTTGTATTTTTCTCAGAACAGTTAAAAGAATATTTTTAAAATTATTTTGGAAAAAGAAAAACTTATGATATTTACAGTTATGCATCAAATGCTGTCTTTCATAATCATAATTTATAATTTTTTGTTTATATAGGGAAGTTATTCTTGATCCAGTTTTATGTGATTGTGTATCTAAAAAAGAAAGTAAAACTGTTATGACTTGGGAAGAACTATATGAAGCGTGAGTATTTTTTTAGAAATTATCATTGTAATATGTAAAATGGAAGTATCGAAACCTTTGTAACAAGGTGTGTTTCATTCTTTCTAAGTGACTTTTTTCCCCAAAATGAACCAAACCTATTTGATTACTTAATATGCCATATTCTAAGAACCACAGCAGTAATCAAATTGATCATGTTTTAATTGACTTAAAATATGATCAGTTCAACAGTTTCAAATTTTTCAACAGTCAGTTTCAAATTTTTCAACAGTCAGTTTCAAATGTGTAATACATAAATGTTAAAAAAAAAAGAGTGTATTAAGTTCAGTGACAGCATTTAGAACCATAGCAGCGGTCAGTTTGGCAGCAGTATTACCTGTCACATGTTTATGCAGTTTATTCATTCATCATAAATAACCTTTATAATAATGAACAAAAGCAAACTATCTTTTAAAGCAACTATAGATACCATATTTATGAGTTTATACATGTTTATGCAGTTTATTCAGTTATCATAAATAACCTTAGAAAGTACCAATAAATTTAATTTTTGATAAGTATTGTTGCAAATCTTATATTGATGTAAATAATTTTGTGAAATTAATCATAAAATTCTGTTCTATTGTGTAATGTAACTTAAAAAGAAAGCAAAGCTTTGCTGGAAAAATAAGATTACAGAGGCATTAAGGTAAACATCTATCTCACTAATATGGCGAGATATCTCCGAGTTGGCGCTGGTTTTGGCAACTAATTTTTTTTTTTCCAAAAATCAAACTTGGAGACATTTGGGTCTGATCCCTGTATAACTGTAATTTATCCCTATATGTAACTGTAACCATATCTGGTCCTTATGTGCAACTTTATCATATGTGCCTTCCATTAATTTTGAGAAATGGAAGGTACTAGAGATTACTCAGCAGCCAGGGGAAAAACTTTCTGAGCCAGAAGAGAGCATTGGTTCTCAGTTTTTAGTTCAGAATTCAATCTCCATATGAGCTTTGCTCTTTACATGTGCTTTGTATTTCATTCTGTTTAACATTCTTAGTAGTTTATAGTGGTAACTACTGATTGTGCTCTTTCATACTGAGAAGAGCTATAAGAGTACTTTTGTGGAATTTTCAAAATTGTAAAACTGTTTCTTTTAAAAAAATAAATTTTATCAAGCTATCATTGTTTCTATGTGCAGATGAAGAATCTACTAAAAAAAGATGGAATGGACAATCAAATTAGTTCAAGAAAAGATTGAAACTGGTGAGGTTAAAATGAAAAAGAAAATTTCCTCCATAATAGAGAAGAAATTAAAGCAGAATAGACACGGTTGAAAATAACATTGGAGAAACTGAAGAAAGAGTTTCTACTGCCTCAGAACCAATCAGAGAAAGCGTTACTGATACCGAACAACAAATTTATGAGAGAGATTTTGCTGTCAAACAACAAATTGATGGCAGAGTTTCTGCTTTCACCAAGAGGTTGATAGCTTGAAGAACAACCACCTGATGGTTTTCAATTTCTACTTATGGCTTGTTGACTCATTTTAAAGCTATTCATTTATGATGGAAAGACCTCCTGGCAAATGTACAAGATTAAGTTTTCTATATTGGCGGATGCAATTGGATGGGATTCATAAACTAAAGCCTGCCACCTCATTGCTTCTCCAAAAGGAGACACGATGGATCTCTTTCAAACTCTGTCTGAAAATCAGATTTCAAAAGTCTATCCTATGCATTGGAGCTGCACTTTGGCAAGAAGTGTTTAAAAGACTATGACAGGCTTCATCTGAAATCTTGCCGACAGAAGACCAGGAAAACACTTCAGATAGAGGCACGTTTACAGCAACTGTGGAACGAGCTGTCTCAGGACCCCATATGGAACTTATATACCTCAATGCCCGCTCGTATCACATCGGGCATTCGGACTAGAGGTGATCCAACTGAGTACTAAAACTTCCGCTGATGTGTACTTTTTATGCAATAAATGATCCTTTTTCTTTGATTTTCTAATCATTATATCTTATATCATCCAATCATATCTTCTAATCATCTAATTCTTATATCAGTGTAGTATTTACATATGTAAAATTTTATTTCCATCTGACAACTCTTTCTTGGTATGTAAATTTTTATGGCAATGAGTGTATATTCAATTTGATCATTTTATGTCTAATAAAAAAGTCATGATGATATGAAATGATTTCCAGAAATAATAGAATTTTAAAATGCTTGAAAATATGGTGTGGTTGTTTTAGAGGAAATGGTAAAATATATTCAGTAAAAATACCGTCTAGATATTGGGCAATAAAGTATTTTGCAGTGTTGAGAACAGTTGAAATGGAAATTTTCTTTGAAATATGATACCCAAATGGTTCATGATTACAATACTTTCTTTACTTTATACAAGGAAGTAAAACCAATGAAACTGTGCTACATACCCCATTCTGTTTTCTTTTGATTAGCTTCGTAATTCCTCATTCACAAAAGACCTAACTTTATCAGTGAAAAACTGAACAAGGTGCTGATTTATACCATCATCTGAATTGAATATTATATCATGAAAGAAATCTTGAAGAGAGCAAAACAAGTGAAAGTCTGAGGGCACAGGATTAGAGTGTGATGTGCATGGCAACACTTTACATCCAAACTCAGTAATTTGTTATCGATCAAATTTGTGTGTGGTCTTGTTTCCAAGCTCCTACTAACAAGCCAACAAATCAGTTTGAATATATGCTGTCACCAACTGGACAGTTTCAATGAATCCATCTTCCAGAAACTTCCAGAGCTCATTAATCATATAAGAACTGCATTCCATCCCAATAACAGGAGACCTCAGAGGAACTTAGATACAAAATAAATCTCCCTTTATAGACAAAATGTTGTGAGGTAAACTTGCTCAGAAAAATGTCTCCTTTCATAGACTTGACTTTTGAGATATATGATTGTGTTTATATGCCTGGAATATATTGACTAATCACCACTTTTGGCCTGAAGTCTTAGTATTTAGTTGGTCTTCATACTCTTTTAAAATTATCCTTTAATTTTTAATATCAATGTAATTTTATAACATTGTATTTGCCTCTTTTTTGTATGCAGTTTATGGACAGTGCTGGCCATTAAAATTACAACAATATGCAAAACTAAAAATAAGGAAGTAATTCTCAGTTAATGTTTCCAAGGGAATTCCTGGTAACACTTGTTTTTTTAAATAAATGAATTTAAGAAAAAAAGCTACACTAAATTGTAAAAATTTATATAGACTCATTCATTTTTTAGATTTTGATGCTACATGTGACTTAATAAAAGGATATTTATTATGCATTTTTTTTTTTTTTTTTTTTTTCTTTTTCAAATCCATGAGATCTATTTCTGCTGTGTAACACTGGTTTTGAATTTTTTACACCTTTTGTCAGGATGTTTGTCATTTATAAAGTTTTAATAAATTTCTGTTTTATCTTTATTTCAATAATAAATTACCAAAGGAATAAGTATGAGATTTCTTTTTGCTTCATAAAAACAGTTAATGGAAACTATGTGAATTTATGCCTCTTATTTATGGTTTCATTCTGGTTGATGGAATAATTCTCAGTTAGTGCTGTTTCATATGATTTGTGCCTGAAATTTTGTTCATGATCTTATAACCTAAAAATTCTTATCATGCAATGCTTATAGAGCTCAACTACGAAATTATACAACTGCAGCGTTTAATTCATGTTTGATCTCTAACAAATTGCAGCAGTTCCAAGTATAGGCTGAATTTGTAATTTCTTTAGAAGCAGTGTTTTTCAAGCTGTGATATACAAAGAAGAAAGAAAAAACAAAGAAAGTAACATAGGGTCTAAAAAACTAATGATAGGAATATTATATGGACATAGGTGATGCGTTTAAAAGTATATGCTTAATTCAAATTTGACTGAACAATTAACTAAAAGTAGTTTAGCACCAAAATGATGTTTAAGAATATATGTAATGTAGTAGAACACAGTTATGCTGTGTATTATGACAAAGGTAAATTTTGTCCACACAAAGGTACAGAATAGCCATTTATTTTCAACTGTAGCCATGATTTTAATATATTGTTATTGCAGAAGACCTGATTCAGAATGTTGAATAGCAAGGAATGACCATCTGTAATTGTGCAGTAGTTTGCCTTCAGTTGGATCAGTGGTGTGTTTTATGTATGTGCTGATTGGAAATGGCTGCAAAATTTTTCAGTGAATGTAAACATAAGGTCATATACTTTTTTTTTTTTTTTAAATCTGATCAGAAGGTCAGATAAAACTGATGCTGCAGCAAATACTTTAACATGCATCTCAAAAAAAGCCTCTTTTGTGCATTTAACAACTCTGTATTAAGTGGATGTTTTGCTGTATTGCAGTTCCTTTTGCATAGTTGTCCTCATTATGTAATGACTCGCACTGAGCTTCTGTTCTTTCAAACATATATAATTAATCTAAAGTTCACCTTTGTGCATTTGTTCTTATGTTCCATAATTTCACGTGTAACAGTTTTTTTTATTAGAACCCTGAAGAAAACATGCAACCTTGGAGAAAGCGTGAGTAATTGTTTTTTGTGTGTGAAATGAAGTTTTATATATTATCAGCATTTTCTAATAAATGTCAAATGGCTGGTTGATTCCAGCTTATATGCCCACATACTGTTTATTTCTCAAAGAAATCCGAGTTTAAACACTATTTTCAGGTAGTGCACCCAAACGTCTTTCATATGATGCCATAAACATTAGAAAGTTCAGAAAAGTATAGGACAAAGAACTTTGGGTAAATTTCTTAAAGGAAAAAAAAAAAAAAAAAAAAAACAATTAGAAGCTTCCATTAGCTTGATAGAACTAGAATGAACAGCATATGTTTGCTGCATGTTGTATGGACTAATAGATTTGTAAGGTGTTTGCATTAAAAGTTATTTGTAAATATTACAAAAGTTTGAGAGGCAGTTATTGTTCTGCTGAGTACAAGGTTAAATTTTTTACATATTGGACAAATTTCTGTTTGTATTTAATATTAAGTTTGTGTAGTATTTTTTCCTGCAGCTATGGGATAAAAAATGTTACATTACTTATTCTATACCTTTGCATTAAAAAATAAATCAGTATCTATTCTGTTAGGACCAAAAAAGATTCTGACCAATAGTTGCCTTGGAAGCCATCAGAAATTAACTCAGTCCCAGTGTAATTCCTTGGCTGAAAATTTGTAATTATTCAAATTACATATACATTTATAAGGAAGTAAATTTGTATCATATGCACAGTTAAACATGCTTATTGTTGGAAATTCAAACTATTACATTGCTAATTTTTTTTTAAATAATAATTGAATGATATAGATTTTTAGTTGTGAATTACTGTAGGTGATCCTAATGCAAGGATTAAAGGTTAAACTTTCATATAGTTTTGGATACACAAAATAAGCGGAGAGTAGTACTGCGTGTAAGCACCATGAGCAACAATAACTGCTGCTATATTGCTCACTGTAGAATAAAACACTTGCCAGCCTAGGATAGTGCAGTCTATAAAGCTTCATATATATATGTAAGATAAAAAAATATGTAAATCCAAAGTAACCCCATAATTCCCCTCTGTATTCTAAAAATTGTAACTTTTCTGGACTGCATCATTTCTAGATCAATCCATCTTGCATGGCTTGCATAACACTGACAACATAGCTAACTTGGAACCTGAACTCAAAATTTTAAGAGCTGAAAACCTTTTTAATCTAAACCAAAACCCTCTCTTGGTGAGCGTCCATATTGGATAATTGCACACATTTAGCTTGATCTCTCCTGCAATCGATTTGCTACTAATTATGCCATTATCTAAAATGTGATACTCTATATAAAATTATGGAGTACATATTGTGCTCATGATCATGAGTGATGAAAATGTGTTTTTGATAATTAGTATCCACCAGTAAAAGTGATATTCAATTCGGCCACATCTGTCTACAAGTCTTCCGTTCGAGTGTCATCTTTCTAACTATGCAGTAAAATCTTCCGATAATATCACGCAGAGAACCATCATCAATCTGTTGCAGCTCATTCTACTAGTCAACAAGTCGTACTCTTAAGCTAGTCAATTAAAGATGCACTTGATGAACGAAATTTGGTACTGGTTGCTTGTGGGGCAATTGATAACGACAGCGATGAAGCTGTACACTCCGATGTTAGTTTTCCCCTCACCTCCGCTAACAGGAATTGAACTTGATCCAAAAAGAAGGAGAAACATTCTCTCCTTGTATGACTCATTCTCGCATTATGCAGTGGACAGTAAACTATGCTTGTAATCATCGCTAGATATTATTTACTTCTTATACCTAATAAATGTGTTATTTTGTGTGCTAATAATAATCGTATTCCTTACATCCGCAGTTTGGATTACACTTTATCAAGGTAAGAACTTTAATTCTGTTTCATTTATCTACTTGTCTCGAATTAGCAAAGTTGTAATAGTAAACAAATGAACCATGCATACCTTCAACATTAGATTACGAGACTGAGTGCATGTTTACTTCAACTAAATGCATAAAATATATCAAGATTAGATTACGAGACTGAGCGCATGTTTACTTCAACTAAATGCATAAAATATATCAAGATAAGTTATCAAGGATAAAAATACAAACAGAAAAGATAATCTGCCATAAATTACCGCTGGATAATCTGAAAAAGGAAAGCCAAGCCTGTCTTCAAAAGCAAAACAAAACTACATAGTTGTGTACTTCGCATTTGAAATACAGAAGCAGAAATGGCTACTAGCTGCGAAAATAAATATTCGATCATGAAACTAAACAATAGCAACTATCAAGTATGGAAATACAAACTTGAAATGATTCTGAAAAAGGAAAATTTATGGGATTTAATCGCTGATCACACACCGAAAGAAACGGACAAAACAAGATGAACAAGCACAAGCTACCATTAGTTTACTCATAGAAGACAACCAAATCGTACACTTGAGAAATAAAATGACAGCTAAAGAGATATGGAATGAATTAAAGAAAATACATAAAATAAAGACTCTTTCTAGTAAACTTTACCATCTCAGAAAGCTGTATACATTAAAAGCAGAAAAGGAATACAAACTCAAAGAACACATCAACAAAATGCTCGAAATTATAGACGAAGTGCGAGGAATCGGTGAAGAAATAAAGGATAGTCACATTTCAGCTCTCTTACTAAGTGGCATACCAAAAAGGTACGAAAATCTTATTACAGGTTTAGAAGCACAGCCAGAAGAACTAATGTTGGAATACGTAGAAACAAAACTCATCGACGAATGCATGAGAAGAAGAGAAGGCAATCGAGCAGAAGAAACGAATTTTAACATGAATTTATACAAATTTCCTTCAAAACAAATTTTAACGCAAAATTCTAGAATTTCAATCAACGAAGATGCAATTATTGCAAAAAATTAGAACACTTAGAAAAGGAATGCAGATTCTTAAATAACTACAAAGAAAAAGACAAAAACGAAAGTAACTCATTCTTCAAGAATGAAAAGCATGCGAATAAAGGAAATTATGGAAATAAACAAAAAACGAAAGTTGCTGTAAACGAGGATAAACACGAAGAGGAAAACAGAAATAAGAAACTCGAGAAGACTGAGAATTGTACATTCGAAGTCACCAGAGAAAGAAAATTTAAAAACTCAAACTGGTCAATTGACTCAGGAGCTACTTGTCATATGGTTGATAACATAAACTTTTTTACTAAATTAGACAGAAGCAAAACTGAGCAAATAACAATTGCTAACGGCACTCAGATAAGTCTGAAGGTATCGGACAAGGATCCTTATACTGTACAGACAATGGAGATAACAAAGTAGAAGTAAGACTCGTGGATGTTCTATGCATTCCTGACCTTGAAGGAGGATTGACATCTGCATGAAAAATTACAAAGAAAGGATTTACAGTTGAATTTAAAGAAGATATTTGCAGAATAAAGAAGAAAAATAAAACCATAGGAATTGCTAAAGCAGAAGGAAATTTATATACCATTGTTGACTCGTAAAGAAGAAAAGCCAAAATTACAGCTGCAGATAGAAGTGAAAATAGCATATATCTTTGGCATAGATGACTAGGACACAGAAATTATGAAGCAATCAAGAGGTTAAAGAATGATGAATGATGACCTAGCAAGAATAAGGATTGACGGAGAAGCCAAAAAGGAAAAAGAATGCAAATGCTGTATCAGAAACAAAATGACTGAATTGCTGTATCCCAAGCTAAACAACTATAAAGCAAAGTCAGTTCTAGACTTAAAACATTCAGATATTTGTAGACCAATTGGTACAGCATCACTAGGAGAAAGAAATACTTTATAACATTCATGGACGATCATTTGAGATGTACAACAATCTATCTGCTAGCTACAAAGAATGAAGCTATCTCCAAGTTAAAGCAATTTGTAACCATGATGAAGAACAAATTTGAAAAGAAGCCAAAAGTCTTTAGCATATTCACCGTAATAGAACGGTAGAGCAGAAAGTAAAAATAGATGCTTCATGGAAATGACAAGATGCCTGCTACTCGATTCAGGACTCGAAAGAGAATTTTGGGGTGAAGCCGTAATGACAGCCACCTATGTACAAAACAGGCTACCATCAAGATCAGTCGGAAAAACACCATACGAGCTCTGGAATAATAAGAAGCCAAACTTAAACCATATCATGGTTTTCGGCAGCACAGCTTATTGCCTAGTTCCAAAGCAGAAAAGAAGCAAACTAGATAAAAGAGCAGAAAAAGGAATTCTTGTTGGATACAGTGACCGTACTAAAGGATATAGAATTTACATGCCATATGCAAACAAAGTCATGATCAGAAGAAGCGTAATATTCGATGGAAAAAAAAAAGAAATATATCATCAATTAAATGACTAGAATGAGGAAATAGAATGGCCTTTTAAAAAAAATAAATTGACAGAACCATGTCCAAATGCTACAACAGAGGTAGGAATTGAAACAGAAGAACTTCCCGTATGACCGAGAAGATCCCAGAGAATGACTAAAGGAATCCCACCAAACAGATTCTTGTACATGGCTAAGAATGAAGAAATCAAAGTTCCTAAAGACTGGGGAGAACTGCAAACTTTTCCAAACAAAGAAAGGGAACTGTGGTTAAAATCCATGACAGAAGAAATGGAAGCACTGAAGAGAAACAAAACATGGGAACTAGTCGATCTTCTAAAACGAAAGAAGGCAATCGGAAACAAATGGACATTTAAAAAAAATCTGACACTTCAGGAAATGTTATCAGATATAAAGCTCGTTGAGTAGCTAAAGGATATTGCCAAAAATTTGGGTACGACGAAACATTCGCACCAGTCGTAAAGCATACCACAATAAGGACTATCTTGGCAATAGCAGCTCAAAAGAAGATGCATGTAAACCATTTTGACGTAGAAACAGCTTTTCTATATGGAGATCTGAAAGAAGATATATATATATATATATATATATGAAGCAACCAGAAGGTTACATCTCCGCTTCAGAAGCAAATAAAGTCTGTAAACTAAATAAAAGTATTTGTGGACTAAAACAGGCAGCCAGAAACTGGAATCACAAGATAGCTGAAATTTTGTGCAAAAAAGGATATGTTAAAGGAAAAAGTGATCCATGTTCCTGATCCATTAATCAAGAGCAATGCAAGAACTTACATAATTGTATACGTTGATGGCATGTTAGTCCCGAGCGACAAGTGTGAATCAGTTGAACGAATTGTCAAAGAATATTTCGACATTCGAAACGATATCATTAAAATCATACGAGCTACAATTAATTACAAATTACATCTAAAATCTAATGGTGCACCAGTCATCAAAACTTACAGTGACAATGATTGGGCTGGAGATACCTCTTACAGAAAATCCTCATCCGGATATATATTTCAAATAGGAAACAGTATGGTATCATGGACAAGCAAGAAACAAAATTGTGTCACCTTATCTTCAACAGAAGCCAAATATATCGCTCTAGCTTTAACCTTGCAGGACCTACAATGGATAAGACAACTGATGGAAGATTTAGGCTTCGCTCAACAGGAAGCTAACATCGTATTCAAGAACAAAATTTCCAGAAAAGAAAAAGGGAGCAGTTACACCAAACACATCGATGTCAAATATCACTATGTTTGTGATATACAAAATCAAGGAATTTTTAAATTACAACACCGCAACAGCAAAATGATGTATGCAGACATGTTTACAAAACCTTCACCAGACAACCACTGAACGGATTTTTATACCCTCTGGTAGTACCAAACGCGAGGAGGTAACGCCATCTATCGGCAAAAATAACTGAATTAAGATAGTAGAATTTTAAAGGCATTAGGAAGGACTGGATTGGACTTCAAATCATTAACTAAACCTGCTAAATCTTTGTGAATATGAAAAGCCTCAAGAAAATCCAATTCACCTATGGAAGAAGCCTTTTAGATAATTTTTGCAGACCCAAATTCAAAATTATGGTTAAATGTCCAACTATGATACGCTATTGAAGACTTGTTAATTTCGCCTTTTCTGACATAAGATTCATGTTCCTTGATACAAAACTTCAACGCTCTTTTTGTTTGGCCAATATATCTTAAACCGCACTGACACGATATACTATAAATTCCCCAAGAATTCAAGACAGAAACTCAATCCTTTAGAATCAAAGGGTGAATTTTATTAATAGGGAAGAAGCCAACTTGAAAATTGAATTTCTGGAAAATCCGTGCAATTTTATAGCTACAGATTTTCCCGTGCAATTTTATAGCTAATATAATCCGTGCAATTTTATAGCTAACAGAAGGATAAAATGGAAGCGTGACAAGCTCATTAATATTATTTCTAACAGTGGAATGTCTTCTTTGATGGGAATCTGAAAATTTTTTAACACCTTTATCAATAATCACGGGAGAAAATCCACAGTCAATCGCAACTGCTCTCAAGTAATTCAGTTCATTGGTAAGCAAAGATTCAGAGGAACAAACTTTAAGCGTGCGGAATTTGCATTTCTGTCTTGAATTCTTGGGGAATTTATAGTATATTGTGTCAGTGTGGTTTAAGATATATTGGCCAAACAAAAAGAGCATTGAAGTTTCGTATCAAGGAACATGAATCTTATGTCAGAAAAGGCGAAATTAACAAGTCTTCAATAGTGTATCATAGTTGGACATTTAACCATAATTTTGAATTTGGGTCTGCAAAAATTATCCAAAAGGCTTCTTCCATAGGTGAATTGGATTTTCTTGAGGCTTTTCATATTCACAAAGATTTAGCAGGTTTAGTTAATGATTTGAAGTCCAATCCAGTCCTTCCTAATGCCTTTAAAATTCTACTATCTTAATTCAGTTATTTTTGCCGATAGATGGCGTTACCTCCTCGTGTTTGGTACTTACCAGAAGGTATAAAAATCCGTTCAGTGGTTGCTTTCCATTATTCGAAGTTCAGATTTTGAGTGTGAAGGAGCAGTTGCCCCTCACTCCCTAATTTTAACTTCGCTAATTTTTCTTCTCCTTTGTGTTACATGTTTGATCAGATAGCCTGGCTCAGTAAAAGTAGGCAGCCAGTGTAACTCTGATTAAAAATCCGGTTATAACCACGTGCATTGCTGATAAGGACCACGTGTTTCTGAGTCTTCTTCCCCTTTATTTTTCTTCTTTCTATGTATTTCTTTCTCCTGATGAGGAGGGACTTTTAGCTGCCCTCGAAATCGATTGTTTCTATATACTTACGCTAAATACAAGGTTGTTTTTACGATTTTGATTGTCACATTAGCGGTGTTCTCTTCTAGTCTAGATACATGTATGTATGAATGGCTCTTTGACCGATAGGATCCAGAGGGCTGGGGCTGGTGTTTTTAGCAAGCTTTTCAGTTTCTACATAGCTGTAGGGGTTTACTCCACTCACTTTGATGAAGAACTGAAAGCCATTCATGTAGCTCTCCAACAATTATCCTTGAGACAGAGCTTGTTCAGGAGTGCTGTTGTTCTGTCTGATTCGACTTAAGGAATACAGGCCATCTCCTCTTACTAAGATTGTAAGAGCATATTTGTTCAACAGTGTCAGGAAGTCATAAAAGAACTTTCCCTCAAGATATCTTTTTAATGGGTACCTTTACATTGCGGTATTTATGGGTATGAGATGTCTGATATGCTTGCAAAAAAGTGGGTTACAGTTCTCCAAAAGCAAAAAACGAGTGCTAACCTCCATTCTATTAAGCTTCTGACATTGCTAATGTATCAAAAGTCTTTTAGAGATTTTGCCACTCGGGCTTGTGAGGGCAAGCCTTGGAGTGTTCTCTCAACAAATTTAGCTTTTGTTCCTGACCACCCGCAAACATTTGCAGTTGCATCTTTTAGACTATTGACAGGACATGACTGTCTACAGAATTGTTTATTTCACATTGGACTAGCTGATTTGCTGTTGTGTGTTTTATGTAATAGTGGACGGCCAATAACGACGGAACATTTGGATGAGTGTGAAGCACTGACAAATATTTCTTGTAGATTTCAGCACTGTTGGCAAGCAAGGAGTTTAATGGCCTAACAGCCAATGTAACTGGCATTTGACAAATAACATATATATATGTATGCATAAGATATAATATATGAAAGCAAATTACTAACTTTAATTTTGCAATAGCCCCTTTGTTCTCAATTTTAATTTGGGTATTTCCGATCTTTGTTCCAAAAATAGTAATTCTTTGTAATAATTTTTTTTCCTGGACAGTGTCATTTCTGTATTAATCCACATCATATGACTTTTACATAACACAGGTGATGTAAATGGAACTAAAATTTAACCACAAATAATAATCTTAGGGCATTATTAATTAATGAATCAAATGTGTTGAAATTGAAACTAACCAACATTGAATGAAAATTTCACCTTGAATGCACTGCACTTTGCTTTTGCGTCTTCTTTTCGCTAGACTACTGCTGCTTCACTTCTTTCTACTTATCGCAGTTGTCTCAAAAATATAAATGTTATTTCTGGAATGGCCTAGATTAATGTGGCAACATATTTGTGCCCCAAAGTCTTTAACTGTAATAAAAAAGATATTTTTTTAATCTGACCTGTCTGCAAGTCTGCTTTTTTATGCATCCATCTTCAATCTATGATACCACTAGCAGGTCTAAGTTATACTAACGAGTCATCATTCTAACAACACAGTAAACAGTTTCAAATTTATTAAATACATGCATACATACATATATATATATATATATATATGCATACATATCTTCAGCCTCTGATAATCGTTGTTCTACAACTTTCTATGCAAGCATGAATTAGATATGTTCATTCAGGGAAAGATCTAATGAACTTGCTAGGCAAGGCAGATTTGGAGCATATTATTGATAGAAAGAAACCGGAAATGAAAAATGCTGTCAATAGATAAATACTCATGCGGGAAGAGAGTTGACATGGGGCATTCATTTTTAAATTCCATGAGACTAATCATCACTATTTCTAGAATGTAGAAAATAATGAGATATCTTTTGAAAGGTATATATTTAAAATTTCTCAAAATTCTCATTTGCGAAAGTAAATTTAATATTAAAAAATATTTGCCATATATACGTAATGTATACCGTAACATTGCATATTTATATGTTAAAAATACTCTATATGACAAAAAGTCTGAATCACATTATTGAGATTTATTATTGCGTGCTAGTGAGGAAAGTTTTAAAGTTCTAAAAAGGATTTATTCACATTTAGGTAATCTTTTAATATGGGATCTACCACTTTTAATTAGTTATTTATTTCTTAGATGGTACCACTAAAGCACTATTTTTTTAAATCTGAAAGTGTGATAAAATGGCAGGGAAAAGAAATGATTAAAACAACAACCAATTTTAGTGCGCCATCTAAAAAATAAATCAATCACTAAATAGCTATAGATCGCATAATACATGATTATTCAAATTGTGTATTATATTTACTTTTAAGTTTTATAATGCTAAAAGTTTGTTCTTGTGAGATTATGAATTTCTCATAAGTATACATTTTTTTTTTTTTTTCTTTGTAGAATAGTGAATAAAATGCCACATGCTTATCAAATTGCATTTGACGGAAAAGAACCTGTGATTAAAAAAGGGAAACTAGAACCTATTCAAATAACAGTGGATACTAGAACAGGAAATAAAAAGGTAGTTTGCTTTTTAATTGAAGATGTAGGAGTCTGCTTTATGTTTTTTCATTGTTTTTTTTTTTTTTTTTTTTTTTTTATTGTTAATATTCTTTATATTTAGATATTAAGTTCAAAAGCTGGAAATGTTAATAGTTTTTGTTATTATAATATATTTAGAAGTTTTTATGATACAGTATTTATGATAATGTGTTCAAGGGCAGAAACAGTTTTTGAAAGAATTCTTAAATAATGTGTATTCATTTACTTTTCCTATTCCTCTCCATTAAGCACAGTAGAATAAATATTTATTTTTCATAATATCTCTCATTTTTAAGTACTCATCTTCAACAATTTGTATTTGTTCTCTCTTTTTTTTTTTTTTTTTTTTTTTTTTTTTTTTTTTTTTTTAAATTACCAATCTTACTTACGTATATTTTATTTGGTATTCTTCTGTTATCAGAAAGATGTGTATATATGCATGTATGGATGGATGTGTGTGTTCATGTATGCATATGTATATCTGTGTACATACATGCACACATACTTTTCTGAATCCGGTACCAATAACAAAAGAGTACCTTTTATTTAATGTATTTAAAAAAATGCTTATTATCATTCAGAAGATAAACAACAAAAATCAGCGTTATATTTACAAAATTTCCACAGGACTAGTTTCGATGGTTTTACCGAACCACCATCCTCAGCTGCAAAACCGCAAATGAACAAGATAGGAAAAAATGATTAGATAAGACAAGAAAGCCTGGACAAGAATAAGCAAGTGGTGCCATCTGTTGGTGAAACCAGAACTAAAACATAATTTCTTTAAAGGCCGAAGGCAAATTTGGATTGGAATTAGGATCATTAACTAGAACAGAAAGATTTTTATGAATGTGAAATGCCTCTAGAAAATCCAGTTCTCCAATGGAGGATGTTTTTTGAATAATTTTGGCAGCAGAAAAATTGAAAGTGTGATTTTCGGACCAACAATGTGGCGCAACAGAAGACTTCTGTGTTTCCTTTTTTCTAACATATGCCTCATGTTCCTTGACGCGAAATTTTAAGGCTCTCTTAGTTTGGCCAATGTAAATTAAACCACACTGGCAAGGAATCCTATAAATACTATTGACAGGGGCTTTTCACCCAACATTATTAATCAAGCAGTTAAAAAATTCTCATCTCAACACACTAAAAAGCACACTCTTATTTTAGGAGATTATAAAAATTCTGTTGTCATTCCCTTCTTTCCATCAATTAGCTATAAAGTTGCACATATTTTGCAGAAATTTAACTTTCGGGTTGTTTATTCTCCCATCAATAAAATTCCGAGTTCCATACTTAAGGACCCCATTCCGGATATGAATTTCTGGGGTGTTTATAGGATTCCTTGCCAGTGTGGTTTAATTTACATTGGCCAAACTAAGAGAGCCTTAAAATTTCGTGTCAAGGAACATGAGGCATATGTTAGAAAAAGGAAACACAGAAGTCTTCTGTTGCACAACATTGTTGGTCCGAAAATCACACTTTCAATTTTTCTGCTGCCAAAATTATTCAAAAAACATCTTCCATTGGAGAACTGGATTTTCTAGAGGCATTTCACATTCATAAAAATCTTTCTGTTCTAGTTAACGATCCTAATTCCAATCCAAATTTGCCTTCGGCCTTTAAAGAAATTATGTTTTAGTTCTGGTTTCACCAACAGATGGTGCCACTTGCTTATTCTTGTCCAGGCTTTCTTATCTTATCTAATCATTTTTTCCTATCTTGTTCATTTGCGGTTTTGCAGCTGAGGATGGTGGTTCGGTAAAACCATCGAAACTAGTCCTGTGGAAATTTTGTAAATATAACGCTGATTTTTGTTGTTTGTCTTCTGAATTAGTATTTATTCGGCGTGTTATTATGTCTTACTTATTATCATGTTATAATTGTCTCTTGAACTGTATGCCATTTCTCTAATAACTTTTTCTCCTAATAATTCTTGAATATTTTCAGCTGGTTTTAATATCAAAGACTTTCTTTTGTTTATATGTTAATAGATTGAAAGCTTCTGATGTATTTATATTCTCTACTAGTTTGAGTGCATTTTCCTAATGAAATAGCTTTCTGTACTTTTTCTCAGTTCTATGTTCTCAATTTTAGTAATCATATATATTTGCCTATAATATGATATCTTAGAGAAATTTAGAAGTATTTTAGCAAGCATTAATATATACAGTAGAAGAAATTGATTGCAGTCTTATATTTATATTTGATGTTTCATTAGTTCACATTCATTAGACCTTGCTGTTGTAACCGATAGATTCCTAAGTTGTGACTAGTTGTAATATTTACATTATTGTAGATGGGAGAACAAAAATTGCACATTTCTGTAAAATTAGGTATAGGTAATAAACTTCGTGACTGACAGATTGTGAGAATACTGTAAACAAGACATTAAAGACCTTAGTTACAAGTATGCTAGAATCTTGGATTCCATAGATATATGAGATGCTGAAAATTCCCTGGAATAAAATCGTTTTTAACACTTTTAGTTCCATAGGGACATATAGATCCCAACGCATACCAAAATATCTCCACCGGGCCATCTACATCCCGTTTTATATGGAAATATGCTTAAACGGGTGTTTGAACTACTGGTGATGTTTTTGAAATGCTTTTGCAAGCAGAGACACGTCTGTGCAGGTCAGTATGTTTGTAAACAGCAACAGAACTGCATATGATCTACTTTATATCCTGTATTTGTACATATATTGTGTCATTTTTTGGAACGAATTTCTCAGGTAAGTTAGCCACTTCTTTAGCGATTTTTTTTTTTATGTAACACATAATTTGGTTCACTAATTGTGCCTGGGATACATGTGTCCAGACTTTCATTTTGTATTACATGAAACTTTTATTTATTTTCTCATTGGGACATATATATCCCAGTTAAAAATCCCACTGGGATATATTTGTCTCATCCCTATTTGCTCCTGTTAAAAACCCATATTTGCCCCAAATAATCTAAAACCAAAGGAAAGGAAATTGGGTCCCAAACGGTTAAATAGTACGTAATCTTACAATTATATTAAACTAGCGACCTGCTCCGGCTTCACACGGGTATAAAATATATAGCCTATGGCACTCACTGAAAAAATGATTAAAATCGATCCAGTAGTTTTGATTTATTCATTACTGCCCGTGGCCTGCACGCGTTAAATTTGGAGTAAAACAATTCCCTTTTCCCTATACCATGAAGATTTCCTGCTATCTTTGGAATATCTAAATTCATACACTACATTTATACTTATTTACTTTTTACATTGTTACCTATTTATTTTATTTTTACAACAATGAATGTATTACAGAATGTCTTTATATACAACGTTCACAGCTTTCTTGTCATTAGTGAATGCGTAGTACAGTGATTGGCTAACTGATGCGTTGTCGCGCTGAAAAGCACGTTTTTATTAAGTATATTGTTATTTTCCTCGCCAGGGAGCTCCGATAATAAACGCGTCCGATCGCTGCTAAATTCAAAGTGCTATCGGGAGAACCGTGGCCTCCGACGCACTATTTATAGGCACGCTCCTGCTGCCCCGGCTGGCTGGTCCCGCCGCAAACGCTACGTCCCGCAATTTTTAAATCTGTAGACCTTTTTAATGTGTACAATACTTAGTACATTATTTTGACAGGGTTCGTATGGTACTTAAAAGTCCTTAATTTTTTCAAAAATGATTTTTCGTTCTTAAAAGTCCTTAATTTTGGCCAAAATGAATAAACGGTCCTTAATTTTGCTCATTTGACATTTTCTGATCATTTCTAATGATTGCCATTCTCAGTGTGAATTGCGATTTCTCATGAATATGGAATTAAAATTACACGGCTCTTAACCAATCTGTTGGCGGATTTGCGTTGCAAACGATTTAAAAAAAAAAAAAAAAAAAAAAAAAAAACAGCTACGCGAACGAAAGTATCGATGTCTGATTGGCTATTCACCCAATCTTTCGAAACAGGTGTTATCCATAAATTTAGGCAGATTGTGACGAAAGCGTGAAGCTGGAAGTTTTTTAAGAGGCGAAAGTGATGATGAAGGTGCTCGAGAAAAAAAAAGGGGGGGATTGTGAAAATATTTGCCAAAATTAGAGCAGTCCCAACCTGGAAGGCCACAACCCTTCCGACGCCAATAGGAAAGAGATGCCTGGCAAGTGCATTTTCAATAAACTGTGGCCTCATCAAGCTGACTATAAAGACTGGATATTGATGGATGACAATCCTTATAAAGCTAAATGTGGTCTTTGTCTGAAACAAATTGAAATTTCTAGAATGGAAGAGTCAGCTCTGAAAATTCACATGAAAATTAAGTTTTGTTTTATCATTTCAATTTGTTTTTACACGGTTTTGCTTAGTTTAATTTCTTTGTTTGTTTCAATTAAGCCATAAATTAATTTTTATCACCTTCTACGGAGTTTATTCTCTTTTGCACATACTATATGTATAGGATATCGGAATTATGAGTTTATTTCTGCAGATGTTATCGATTTCGCGGGAAATCTGTTGGCTCCATTTTGATTTTAGGTCGCCAAGGGCAAATTCGGTAATGCTAGCCGAGAAAAAGTGAAGTTCGGAAATACGTTTTGAAGCTTCAATAGACAATTAAGTATTTGGTTTAATCCTATGCTGTTAATAGTAATGCATTATTTTTGCTAATTTCGATACAATTATTAGTTGAAAACAACTAACTAATTAAAAAATTTTTAATATTTTTAAAGCTGAAAACAACTAATTGAAACTAATTTTCCTGAATTAACTAGACGCAAAATTTATTTTCATGAATTACTAAAGTTATTGGATAGAAGTTTAACTGAAAATATACATTCCGTATTATATATATAGCTTGATTTGACGTTCAAATAAATTAAATTTCCCTTGAAAAGCCAGTTTGGAAGTCGAGTTGTGCTAATTTACCATTTTCCGCTTACTTTTTTTACCTGATTCTGTTTTTTTAATGTTTTACATGTTTAATGGTTTGATTTTCATATGTATTAATTTTTTAAAACGTGTTGAACTTTTTGGAGCAGCAGCTCTTGGTAACTTTTAGGCGAGCTTACTACAATTTTTATATTTTACTTATTTTGCAGCATATTGCGCAAGATGTTTTCTAGACCAAAATTAGTTTTTCAAAATTGTAATTACTACCTTGCTTGATATAATACGGAATATATATATATATATATTTATACAGTACGAAGTCCAAGGTTTGGACTCGTCGGGACTTCGGCGATCCCAGATTTGAGATTTTTCCGGATATTAGATCATTTTAAATCTACTAAGATGGCACGTAGAAATTATAAAATTGAAAATATGAAATCGTGATTTATGAAATAATGAAGCATTTATGATTTAAAGGGTATCAAAATTTAAAAAAGAAAAGAGCTTAATATTTATATGTTTACTTTATTAAACATTTCTTTCAATGTGAGTTGTTTGATTTGTTTTCTTTGCTAATACTTTAGACTAATACTATAGACATATTATTTCTTGTTCAGTTATTAAGTTCCATTGTTCAAGTCCTGTAATTGTTGTGTCGAGAATTCCGAATAACTTGTCAAAAATTTTTTCTCGTTCAGTAACCTCTCTGGTACTTTCTTCACTATCGGTAGCTGTATTTTCTGGATTTAGAACCATACTACAGATTTCGCCCTCCGTTAATTGATTGATGATTGGGGCATTGTCATCGCAATGAAAAACTTCTGTTTAACTTCCCTAAATTCTGCCGCCTGGTGCGGCCATGCGAGCTCTGGTGCTAGTTCTGGCTTTATGTGAATAACAAATCAGTTATTCTTAATTCAAATAGCACTAAATATAATCGTTTGTCCTATGAGTATCATCAACAAAATCTATTTTTAGCATAAGGAAAGAAATTTCTGTTAAATCTCCCTTGTCAGCATTTTAGCGCATTAAACTTAAATCTGTAATCGGATAATACTCTGTTATTTGGTGTCGCTGCATGAGTTATCACTCAAGTTCTCATCCGTTGATAAACACGCGGTGATGAAAGCAAAATACAATAAATAATGATTTGCAATTTCGGCATCAAGGATATAAAATATTAGTTGGTGTAAAATTAACAAATGTTTCGGTTTGAGATTATGCCAAGCAGATATGCAGCTATGGAGTCAAGTTACTAATCACACAAATTTATGCTAAAATAATTATTTCTTCAATAATGAGATATTTTATTTAGCGCCAAACTGATATTAAGAATCGGGATTTCCGGCATGTTTTTTTATGATGAGGAAAAGAATCTAATGTGCATGCGTAAAGCATACCCCTTCCCTCCAAAAAAAGCCCCAAAAAATTGGTTGGTGGTGGCTTTGAGGTCCGGATTTTAGATCATTCCAGATATTGGATGTCCGGATCTCGGACTTTGTGCTGTATATATATATATATATATATAGTAAAAAATGTATATTTTCAGTATACATTTCTTATTATATATATATACATACATTATATACATATACACTCATGTCCATAAATTAAGGATAATGCAAAATCAGGCAGAGGAAGAGTTAGAAGCAAAACAAATTTGACTTATTTGTAAAGCTTATTTATGCATCACTAAAATAAGGTACCTTACTTCTGCATTTATAGGGCATGCAACAAGTGAAATTATTTTATCCAAATATTATGAATGTGTTGAAAAACTAGACTTGTCATAACTCTTACAAATATCAATGGATGGTCCTGCAGTAAACTGGAAATTTTATGATTTATTGCAACAGGACTTGACAAAGGAATATAACATTCAATGCTTGACATTAGGGACATGTGGTTTACACATTCTTAACAATGCTTTCAAGCATGGGATGTCATCCACTGGCTGGGACATTCCATCATTCTTATCCTCCTTATATTAGATTTTTAAAGATTCTCCTGCAAGACGTGAAGATTTTTTTAAGTATATCTGGCTTAAAAAAGCTACATGTGAAGTTCTGCTTTTACCGATGGTTGCAAAATGTCCCAGCAGTTGAAAGAGCCATTGAAATATGGGATAACTTGCTACTGTACATTAAAAAAGTTGAAATGGGGAAGTTTAAAAAAATTCATCGAAATCCTTCTCAAATATTTTGGAGGCAACTAAAGATAAAACATTTCTTATAAAATTTAATTTTTTTCTCTCTCTGTCGAAAATATTATTGCCTTTCCTTGAATATTATCAAAGTGATAAACCACTTATTCCCTTTTTTGCTGAAGATATCTTAAAACTTGTAAATGATTGCCTTCAGCACTTTAAAATTTTGAAACTAGAATATTCAAAATTAACTAAAGCAGAAAATGTTTATAAATTTAATTTTAATGATCCAAATTGTTATAATGATAAAAGTAAAGTTTATTTGGGATTTATTGCTGAGCAGTTAATGAATGATAAATGCCGCAAGAAGGACATTTCACAAGCTGAAAGTTTTGCATCGAAACAAGAAGGTCAACAATGTGTCTTAACAATGGTACAACACTTAATGTCTAAATGTCCAATAAATTATTCTCTTATTCGAAATGCATCTTGTATAGACCCGCGGTTGATGGTTAAAAGTCCAGAAAAAGCCCAGAACAAAATGAAAATAGTTCTAATGGTATTAATGCGAAATAAACGTGTTTTACAAGATGATTGTGATGAAATTCTGCTGCAGTTTGGAGAGTTTCTAGACAAAGTAGTTAAGACAAATTTACATGAATTTTCTACTTTTGATCCTCAAAATCTTTCTCTTGACACATTTCTCACTTCTTATTTTCATGATTTTCACTATTCAAAAGTATGGAAAATAGTGGAAATGATTCTTATCTTGTCACATGGACAGGCCTCTGTGGAAAGGGGCTTCTCTGTAAATAAAGCAATTGAAATTGAAAATTTAAGTGACTCATCATACATTTTTTGACGCACAGTATTTGATTACATAAAATTTTCTGGAGGTGTTCTTAATATCGAAATTAATAAAGAAATGAGATCAGCAGCAGCTTCTGTAAGGTCTAAATATATGCAGTATTTAGAAGAACAAAAATCTTTAACTAAATCTGAAAATTCAAAGAGGAAAAGAAATATTATTGAGGAAGAAATTGATTATATGAAGCAGAAGAAAAAATTTCTTCAAAGGGACATTAAAGATATTAATGAAGAAGTAGATGCTTTAGCAGATGAAGCTGAGACCAGCAGGAACATTGATTTGTTTATCAAAGCAAATGAACTTAGAAGAATAGTTAAATAAAAGGAAATAGACATAAATAAATTAGATGTTAAAATAGCTGAAAAGATTTCAGATTTTAAAAAAGCACAAATGTTTTGTATCTTTTATTGTACAGTTTATTATTCTAGTATCTTTCAAAAAACCAAGGAAATAAATTGTATGTTTACAAATCAGTTATTTTAATCTGCAAAATATTCTTACATTGTGATTATAATAGTAATTGACTGTGTTTAAATAAATATCAAATAAGTTAAATAATAATCATGTAAATCTCTAAAATAGTGACTGTTATTAGTGTAAAATACACTTATACATGTTTTTCAAGAAATTATGTTCCTAATTTAATGTTATCTACTTCATAACTTGTAGGGAATTAGTTTAATTTTCAAAATTGTTTTATGGTAAGTATTAAATTGAATTTAATAATAGTGCATAATACACACTTCTGTTAGTTTCTTAAAGTGAAATTACAAGCATGAAGTCGGTTGTATGGATAATTGCTTTATTCTACTTGTTTTTTTGTTTGCTGATAGGTCCTTAATTTTTTCTTTGATGGTCCTTAAAAGTCCTTAATTTTCATGTAAGGAAATGTGTACGAACCCTGTTTGATAAATCTTGTAGGGTTCAGCCTGCGTTTGCAATGCAAGCGGAAAAAATTTAATTATTTACGGCATCACATTAGAAACCTCAAAAATAACAGTATTTCTCCACTATTTGATGGATGTTATTATACATATAAACCTTCCTCTTCAATCACTCTATCTATTAAAAAAAAACCGCATCAAAATCCATTGCGTAGTTTTAAAGATTTAAGGATACATAGGGATATAGGGACAGAGAAAGCGACTTTGTTTTATACTATGTAGTGATAGTATATTACAGTGCTCTGTTTCTGCATTAGAGAAATATAAAAATAATTATATCTCAAAAATCCATTCATGTATATAGTTTAAATATCAAAATAAACAAACTGACGCTTATTTTCTTGAATAATCTGTTTGCTTTATCACCTGGAATTGAAGTGTGTATTACCTTCGGATGTTCCCTTTTCCTATGTTCTTCAGGGAAGCCATTGAACAACTGTTAGGCCATGTTGCAGTAAAAAATTCCAATATTAGGAAGATTTGACACCCACTATTAATATATGAAACAAAATATCGGGTTGTAACGAAACTTTTCCACCAAAAAGTTCTTAATAAAATTAGAAAAAAAAAAAAATGAAAGCAATATCTTTAGTGTGGGTAGTAATTACTACTCAAATTTATAATTTTCTGCCAACATTTTGGTAGTTTTCAGGTAGAAGTCCTAAGGAGCAATGTCAGGACCATATGGTGGTTGTGACAAAAGATCCCATTCGAGTCCGTAGAAAGGCCAGCTGGTGCATGCAGACACATGTCATCTTGCATTATCCTGATGGAACATTATCTTTTTGTGCCGGAACTCAGTTCTACATATTTCCTTGATAGCAGCATCAACATGGACTAGCATCTTGCTATACACCTTACTGTCAAGGGTTTTACCTTTTTCCAGATACTCTTTATGTATAATACCAAGGCAGTCCCACAAGATAGAAAGCATGATCTTATGATGTTTTTGTTAGTCAAATTTTGCTTTCTGATGCTACTGATGGGCTCATTGGGCACAAGCCAACCCCCTTTTTGGGCTGTATTGTTGAAGTAAATCCACTTTTCATCATAAATGATGATCCGGTCCAGAATTTTATTCCTGCATTGATCTTCGTGCAGATTAGTGCAGGCCCGAGCACATCTGTCCTTATCTCTCCTTATCCTTATCACTGTCATTTGTCCTTATCAGCTTATGCAGCACCCAGCAATTGAATTTGTGTGTCAAGTTTATGTGACGCTTAGACATGGCACTAATGTCTAACTCCTTAGCAAGCTCTCGAGTGGTTGCATGCTTATCTTCTTCCACTAGATATTGCAGGTGGGCCTCATCAACATCAGTAGGCTGGCCAGAGTTCTCTGCTTCTTGAATGTCATATTTCTTCTTTTTTTACTTTCATTACCAGCTTTCACTGTGTCATATGATGCAACATTAGTGAAACTGTACTCATGATTTGGTGGCATTCTGTAACTGACTTTTTGTAACAGAACTGGAAGTAAATGATGGTTTTAATCTGGTAGCATGATAGTGACATTCCAGACACCTTGTACTTAATGATAGCAATAACTTTTTTACAAATTTCACAACACAATGTTCTAAAGTAAGCTTTCTTTCAAATTCAAAAAATTGTTTGACAAAATATGATTAAACATGCCAAAGTGAACTGTTTGTGCAGACGATATTTGTGGTGGTGAGAAATGTTTTTTAAAACCCGATACATTAAATGCATCGATACTTCAATGATATTGATGAATTTGCTTGATAAATCAATAATTTCATATTAATCATTCATTAATTAGTCGTTTATTTTCTTTTTTCCATAAAATACTCGAGCAATTTTTATGTAAACTTCATTTTTAGATATTTTATGTCTAGTGTTGTGCAAATAATATATACAATATTTTGAAATGTATATATTAAATGGCAATTTTATTAAAATATGAACATTCTTATGATATGTATGTTTTTTATTACATTAAAGCCCTAATTCTTTTCTTGATATCAAAGTATATAAACACTGTTTTTGAGATACCTCATAAATTTTGTAGCAAGGGTTCTTCTTGACTTGCCTTTGTATGAATCGACTTTTTATGACATTTATATGTTGTTGTTACATATATTATATTTTTCAGGTAACTTTAATTCAGAACTTGGAAACTTATGGTATAAATCCAGAAAAACTTGCTCAGCATGTTCAAGTTGCAGTTGCTGCCAGTACTTCAGTTGCTTTAACACAGAATGGGAAAGGAACTATTGTTCTTATACAAGGAAATCAAGTTAAATATCTTCAAAAATTATTTTTGGGTATGTTATAAGTATTATTATATGCTGCAAAAATTTTAGAATTCTGCATAAGTAAATCCTGAAAAATTGATATATCTATCAAATACAAAAGAAATATGCCAGTGTAAAATGAAGTGTACAAAAGCAAAAACTTGGACAAGGAGAAATGTTTCAGTTTAAAAGAACATTTTTCTGTGCCTCTGAATGGCAATAGGAAAATCAGTAGAAATGCATTGACATAGAGAACTCTTAAGTGGCAGCAGTCAGAACTTTAGAACTTGCTTTTGATTTGTTTGCTTCAGCATGAATGCTGCAGATGAGATGTCATATGGATACTAGATTAGATTAGTTTGGTATTCTAATAAATTCTCTTAAAGTATATTGAATGTTGGTTTAGATAGAAATACCATTGAATATAGAAAATTAGATGCGGCATTTAAATTTATTTCAGAATTTTGTTTCATACACTGCGCCATTTGCCTCTTGAACCGGAACTGTTAATAGCATGTGGTTGGGGACTGTATACCTGTATGATTTCATAAAATTTAATTTTGAAAAATTTAACATATATATTCTCTTTAACACATAATAATGGGCAAAAGAGTGAGCAAAAATTACAATTTAATTATAACAATTTGCTGCCACTTTGATGGGGTAGAGGAAAACTGGTTCACTGTGGGCCGAAATGCGGGCTTATCACTTACTGGTTAGTACTAGGTTCTCGCCATTGACATTTTGTAGCACTGTAGTCATTATGCCAGTACACATACATAAAATATTCTAACCTTGATGGAACATTTGGCATTGAAATTTGGTATAAAAATTTTCAAGTCATGTAATTTATTTAAAAACATGGTCATCATTAGATTCTTTCATTATGTAAATTAATTCTAAATCTATCACTAGAAACTTGAATCTCTTAAATTGGCAATAACAGATTTTTGAAATAGATCTGGTAAAGATTCCTGAAGGACTTTTAATTTTAGTTACACATACTTTACCGTCAGCACCAGTGATTGTCCCTAAAATTCTACCCAAAGCCCAATGACAAGGAGGCAAATTCTCATCCTTAAGCAAAACCATATCACTTCTTTGTTCATTGGATATCTGAAACTGCAGTATTTTGCTCTGTTACAAGTGATTGCAGTAACCTCTCTGCTAACGCTTCCGTATTATTTGAACAAACTTTGTTGAGTGCTGCCACCTTGATAACCTGTAACCAGTGTTTCTATAAATTCAGACTCTGGTATAGATGCGATTGGATGACCAACTAAAAAATACCCAAATGTTAAAACTTCAGATTCGTTAACATCATTAGACATAGGGTTAAAGAGCGAGAATTTAAAAGTCTTTCAATCTGAGTAATGATTGTGAGAAATTCTTCCATAGTGACTTTAGTACATCTTAAAAGAACAAGTTAGTTCTTTTAAGATGGTACCTGCTTCTCATAATCCATCAAAATTTGGTGATCTGGAACAAATTTTGTTTCTTATTATGCTATTTGCCATCATGAAATCTATAAGTAAACAATTTAAGAAGCAGTTACTGGAATGACAGATTTGTTACATCTTGCCAAGTAATATTTTACTCTCTTAATTGCTATCTGCTTTTGACTCATACAAATGTATTTATGCTGATTGGCAATTTTACTTTAAAAAGGAGTTTTCTGTGCACTGATTAGCCTTTTTATCCCTGTTTGTATTATTATGTAATGAAAAATCTGTATATTTGTGTATATGCAAGTAATACTTTGCTCTGAAAAAACAGAATTATCTACAGCTACCAAGTTTTCAACACACATTGTCCTCCATTTGAACACATGCACCTCGAAATCTGAATTTTAAATTTCAAATTTGTTTTTAGCTAAATTCAACATTAGAACCAAATGGCTATTAGTCTCAAAATGGCATTTTGCATTGTTTCACTTTCTGCATTGATTCACTTTTCAAACTGTTGCCAACAAATATTATCACCATGTATTATATTTAAAAAAACTAAATAATGAAGAATTTGTATGAATGCATGAATGTTTCTACATTGTGAAAAAACAACAGTACCTAGAGCCATCCAGTTTTGTATAACGTAGTCCACCAACCGACCAAATTTTGAATTTTGAATTTGTTTTATTAACTATTTCAAATTTTGTAACACTTTAATGAATTTTTTAATGATAAACTCAATGATTTCAAAGCGAGCAATGGCAACACTGTACGGAAAAAGAACATTTTTATCTCCAGCATGCGAGACTGTGTATCAGAAATTCTAAAAATATGCTGTTTTTAAATATTTTGTGATATTGCTGTGGTCTAAGTGTGAATAGCATGATATTTAATAAATAAAGGTAACACTCAAAATGTTAAAAAAAAAAACCCCGATTGGGAGTAATATAAAATATGCAATTTTTCAGATTTTCATTTTTATTTTTTAATGAATATTTTGGAAAAACCTGCGAAGCCGCAAAACATGAAGTGCGAAGTGGCGAGGGAACACTGTATATATATTCAATTTGCCTTTAAAATTGCTTCACCAACAAAGACAACAGATAATCCAACTAAATTTATTTTACTTATTCCATATATTACAAAGTCAGTAATATTTCAGATGTGTTGCACAAACAGAATATGCTGGTATATCCATACTGAATGTGACCATAATAAGTTTAACTACTGTGTAGTGTTAATGTGAATGTGACCATAATAAGTTTAACTACTGTGTGTAAGTTAACTACTGTGTGTAGCAAAACAAAGAGTTGAAAAGGTCTTTGGATGGCACTTTGGAATATTGCAGTTCAAGCTACTGTAATTTGTTACCTGAGTTTATTTCTCATAGCTGTGGTTCTCTTTGTTGTGTCAGGGTACATCATATTTACCAGATATGTTTAACAGGAAGAAATTTTGATAAATGCACTGGCCAAGGCAAAACTGTAATCTCCTGTATATTAAGAAGAGTATTGGAGTATAAAATGTAGTTATGCATTATCGTGCCTCTGCAATCTGTAGGATGTTTCTAAACATATGGAATAAATTAATATGTCTGCAATGTAATATTGAATGATTATAGTGCTAAATATGTTTACCAGATGGGAATGGAATTCATATCCAATTGTATCATATCCCATAACTTCCAGTGCTGGGCTGCTATGACAACGCATAATACAAGCATATACAGCTGCTCGATCTGTTTTGCCACGCACACACATCTATTATGACGTTGCATGAAGAAGTGGGATTCGTCTCGGATGATATCACATCATTCATGCATCCATGTACATCATTCAACATTGTTTTAGCTATAGATGCCACTGTTTATTAATGATAAGGAATGCAACGCCCCTTCAAATAGTTTGTGACCATCAAGATGACTTCTCACTATATATGCTACTGATGCCACACTCCATATTTCCTGTATTAAAGAATCAGGCTATGGTCTGGCTGTATGATCCATATGGTCCATTTGCAAAATATGTTTGTTGTGTCACTTATTAGTATATTGTACATTATTGTTCTTCCATTATCTAAGGCTATATTTTAGTCACTCAATCAAATTTGGACATAAACTGTTCTTTCTTACTTGAGGCATCTGCACATGTGTGTTCAAATAAACAAGGAGGAAACAGGATTCCTGTATGGAAAATCCATCTTTCTTTTTCTTTGCACTGATTCTAAGGGGTGTTATATGTAACCATTTGCATATATGCACTGCTAAGTATTTTCATGTCCTACCTTATTCTATCTATTATGCATATTTTACATTGATTGGTTATTGCATTCATGGTGCTGTAATTTTATCACAGCATTAATTTTGGTTAACAATATTTATACATCTACGAGGGTTGGGATTCAATATTTAGAGCTATTTATTTGCAATTGATGTTAAATAAAGTATTCACCAGAAATTTTTATTGTGTTTTAGTGTATGCATCACTATTATGTTAATCATATGGGCTTAAGTCCATAAATATGGCAGATAGTAGAGCACTTCTTCGCCCCTTCAAGTGAGTGAATCAGCCAGACATTGTGCTATGTATGTCTGAATATTGTCTGGAAAGTAATAAGAGGATTTTTCAGAAAATGCTTCTGCTTCTTTCACAGCATTGATTTCAGGTTATGTTCCAAAAATGAATAAAAATACTGCCCTTTCCTTGGTCTGTCTTTGAGGATGACTTTGAGATATGCTGTCACAGTTATACATGAGAATCACCTAAAACCCTTATACTACTGAGATTCTAATGAATTCTGGATTTTCATTATGATCCATAATGGAGCCTACTGGCTTTATCTCTCTAAAGTCTCATTGAACCTACTTATAACCTCCAAATGGGTTTGTTCAGAATCTTATAGCCATTGTCTTTTAATAACTACACTGTTCCTGTTTTGAGAACATAATGGCTGCACAGCTTTAGCTATATACTGAATTATTCTTCCAATCATAAGTACGAAACATTAGTAGAGAGAGTTCATTTACTGTAAAACAGGCTAGTTATCAAAACTACTACACTAAACAGTGTAGTATAAATAAGTAGCATTTTTCCCATTTCATTATATATATGCAGCTATGTTGCAGTTGTTTAGATTTTAATTATGTATTTAATATTAATAATATATTACTTAGTTCTTATGAATGCATAGTCTGTTATTTACATTTTCTTACAATGAAATTGCATTTACTAGCCAAAGCATATTTTTTTAACCTATCAACTATTCATAGTTTTTGATAATATTATATTTATTGAAATGTAGTTTGTCAGCTGCCAGAGGAGAGACTTTTAAATAACATGTGTTATATATATGTTGCTGATATGCATTAATATATGGCCAATAGTGTTTATTTTATATACATATTTATCCATATATGTGATGAGCATCAAACTTTTATACTTATTTAATGCTGTTTTATAATTGTATGGATAGCTATTCTAAAGATTTTAAAAATAGAACAGAAATTATGAAGTATGAATTATGAGTTACCACTGTCTGCTAAAACAGTAAAACAGAACAGTCAGAATGTCTTCAAATCTAGCCAATCAGCAAATCCGGGATCTTAAATTAGTTTCAGCTTTATTAATAGCTGTTGAAGAATCTTGTGACATAAATGACACAGTGCAAGTTTCACTTTTTGTTCGATTTATTTCATCTACAGGTCCTAAAAAAGAACTTTTAGGATTATTACTACTGAAAGATCAGACATGTGATGATGTGAATGCATGGAGAAACATCTTATTTCATTAGATAAAATTGGTTAAAAATTGATAAAATCAGAATAAGAAGATGCTTTTGAAAAAAAAAATGTTTACCATTGCATCATTCATAAAGAAGCACTTTGTCTGCAGACATTTCCAGAAGAAATTTGCAATATTTTGGAATTGGTGATCAAAATTATCAACGCGGTTGTAATCACCCCCAATTTAAAGAATTTTTAATTGAAATGAGAGTGAATACACAGATCTTCTGCTATATAATAAGGTATATTGACTTTTAAGAGAAATATTTTGACCCACTTCTCTTCTGTATTCTTAGAAATTAAAGAATTTCTGCTTGAGAAGGGTGTTGAATATTCTGAACTAATGGATGATCTGTGGATCCAAAGAGTTTACTTTGTACTAGACATTATGTTTCATCTAAATAATCTTAATTGTAAACTAGACAAGAAAGGAAACACATTTTTTTTTTTTTTTTTTTTTTGAAGAAGTCAATTCATTTGAAAACAAATTATCTCTTTTTGTTCAAGATTTTGAAACAGAAACATTTATTAATTTTCCAAGCCTGCTGAAACATCAACAAGAAAATAATTCAGTAATTAACATTTAGTATTTCAAAACAATAACTTGAAATATGAGGGAAGCTTTTCTACAGAGGTTTTAGGAATTCAGAATTATCATAGTGATACTAGCCTTTATTGAAAGATTTTTCAGTGTTGAGGTAACAGACTTGGATTTTTCTCCTTCTTAATATTTTGATTAGCACTTCTGAAATGTAATTACTCAAGTTAATAAACAAAGAATTATGGAGCTTCAAATTTGAACACCTTAATGCTGATATGGAAAAACTGGAAAAAAACTAATGTGATCATAGTTCATAGCAAAGCAAAAGTGGTCTCCTTTGAAAGACCTGGAGAAGGAAGACATACTGTTCAACTCCCTGGTGCAGTACTCTTGACTCATTAAGTTAAAAAAAAACAGCATTTGCAGTTCTTCTGCTCTTTGACTGTACATATTCAAGCGAGCAGTCTTCTTCAAACATGAACCTTATCAAAAATAAATTGCCTTATTGATGAGAACCTGGAATACTGCTTGAAATAAAAAACAATGATATACCAATTTGAGATATCTAAACTTTCAAGGAAATGCAAGGTCATTGTTCACATTAAATGGGTGTTTTATCATACTTTTATTTTAACGTAAAAAATATTTTTTGTCGATAAATAAGGTTCTTCTTCTTATTATTAGTATTATTATATCTTGTTTTATTTTATATTAGTAGTTAGTTTCAAGTTACTCCTAAAAACATGGTTCTTGAATGGAAATTTATCTCTCAAATGAAAAAAAAAAATTGTATTGCCGATCTTTGGCTAATGAGTTTGCCGACCACTAACCTAGGCTGATAGCTTGTGTATGCTTTGATATCTTCAAATAAACTAACACTATTATGAACATGTAATAGTGAAAAATATACATGCAATTTTTTTTATTGTTACATACAATAGATTAAAGGTTATTTCTTTATCTGTTAATAAACTCAGTTTATATTTTCAGTTATTCAATCTGTAATTCAAACTCAATAACAGTGATTACATTTTTGACAAATAAATGTCTTAACTTAAAATAAGGTGATGTGGAAATAGACTGAAGAAATTGCAAAACCTTTTGGGCAAAGAGGAAGGATATTTGTGGACTTCAAACTTTGTCAACTTATTGAACCCTTTAAATTATAAGGTTTTTTTTTTTTTTTTTTTTTTTTTTTTGAGAACTTCATCCTACTCTTAGAAAAATATATCTTAAAATATTATTTAAAATAGATCAGTATAGCTACTTTAAGTAAAGAAGTTATAGCTACTTTAAGTTAAGAAAATAAAGAAAAGTTGTAAGGTATTTTCTTTTTCCTTTCTGCATATCTTCGTTGTGTAATTGGAAGCATACTCAACACATAATTAAGAGGTCTAGATTTCAAGTTCCAGCAAGGGCACCGCACATTTTTCACATCTCCTCCTGCCTTTAAAAAAAAAAAAAAAAAAAAAAGGTTAATGACATGACAATAATTTATAAGCAATAAGATATTTTCACCCCCCTTTCTGCGTGCCTTCAATGTGTAATTGGAAGCATACTCATTCCAAGGTTCGAGTCACAACAAGGGCATTGCACATTTTTCATCTCTCTTGCTTCAAAACCCCCAATGACTCTACAAAGTATCATATTTTTTATTAAAAAATTTAATCGTAATTTTGATTTTGGTTTTTCAAAGATTAACCAAAAGGCTTCTTCCATTGGTAAATTGGATTTTCTTGAGGCTTTTGATATTCACAAAGATTTAACATGTTTAGTGAATAATTTTAAGTCCAATCCAGTCCTTCCTAATGCCTTTAAAATTCTATTATCATAATTCTTTATTAGTTTTGTCGATAGATGGTGTGGCCTCCTCACATTTGGTACTACTGTAGGGTAAAAAACCGTTACAGAGGTTGCTTTCCCTTTATTCAAGGGCGCACCAGCGGCCGAGCGGTAAAGTCGCTGAACACTGGTAGTTCGGTCCGAGGTTTGAATCCTGCGAACGGGCTGGCTGCATGGGTGTTTTCGTGGTTTTCCCCATGTGTAACGTGTATACGAGCCAGTTTCCCTTAGAAAGTCCTCCACGAAAGGCATCCCTTCCCTTTGGCAGATAGCCCTAGTGTGCTTTGCCATAATTAAATACACCACACCACCCTTTATTCGAGGTTCAGTCTTGGTGCGTGAAGGTGCAGTTGCCTTTCGCTTCCTATTTTTTTACTTCCTTGATTTGTTTGCGTTTCAGTCTATGTGTTATATGTTTGATCAGATAGCCTGGCTCAGTAAAAGTAGGCGGGCAGTGTAAATCTGATTCAAAATCTGGTTACGACCACGTGTGTGCTGATAACGACCACGTGTTTCTGAGACTCCTTTGCCAATTCTTTATTTTTCTTCTTTTTCACTTTCTAGTAATTTTGTTCTGATGAGGAGGGACCTTTAGCTGCCCTCGAAATCGATCGAGTGTTTTAATATATGTTCGCTAAATACAAGGTTGTTATTGTGATTTTAATGCATGTACATCTTTGGAGTATAGTCATATGCAAGAAAACTCTTAAGAAAACTTTGAAGATTATCTTGTGTTTTAAATATCACATTATGTATGTCCAAAAAAACTCATAAGTTTTCTTAGTAAGTACGAAATAATTTTTGAGTTCATGTTTATATATAATATTTGTAATGTTACATAATTGTGTAATTTACTTATGAATAATAAGAATGTTATTTATTGCATAAAGTTTTGATTAGCATTTCAGATGTTAATTGATTTCATTTTATCTTCAGAGATGTTTAAAGTACCCAGGAAATATCTTCGAGGACTGGAAAATTTACCCACAAAAAAGAAATAATTTTTTCTATTTAATTAAGAAGAATTATTTTGCTTTGAACTGTATTGAAATAAAAATAATTATGCATTTTTTGTTCCTATTTTATATATAATGTGTTTATGTCTTTCTTTTTAAAAAGCAATAAGAATATATATCTTGAAAATTAAAACATGAAAATTGCTGATTTCTATTTATTATAAGTCGTGTAAGAAGGAACACTAAATTCTAATATGCAAAATAGTTCTTGCTGAGAACTTTCCATTCAGATTTTATTGAAATACAAAATTTCAGCTATTAAATATACTGTGTGATAAATATTGATGAAAGCATTTTTATACTTCTTTAGATTTCAAATGTGCTTTAATAATATTTCTTCAGCATAGGGCCCAGAAACATTTTTGATTATCAACCCGTTTGGGGAATTCTTGTACTTTTATTGATCCATCTGTTTTTTAAATTAAAATCACCATTAAAGAATGTTAATTTTCATAAGGAAGTGTGAGATGAACACTTACTGTGATAAATTAAATTGTTACTTACCACACATTAGCAGAAGGAATCTAATAGGAGATCTGTAACAAAAGCAATAACATTTAACTTTGATTATGGAGCTTTATGATATATTGTAAGGAGTCTGGATTAGTATGTGCTTTATTTGTTCCTTTGTTGTGTATAGAATTTAACATGATATGGGATTATGTAAACTTATTAAAAGTAGCAAAATAGAATTTTTATTCAGTTCCTACAAAATTTGTGTTCGATTCCAACAAAATAATACTCAGGACTCGTAGCGGTCCTTACAAGTGCTTATAAGTCCTTATATTTGAAAATAAAATATAAAGGCCCTTATAGGTGCTTACTTTTTCTTTAAAGACCTTATTTTTTTGTTTTTAGTGCTTATTTTTTGCTTTTAGTGCTTTTTTTTTTAATCCAATTTTTATTAATCTTTTATTAATCAATAATTTTAATTTAAGCGCATTTTTTCCCCGTACCAAAGCCGAAATAAACAACTTTTCTTTCTTATATGCAACGTCAAATGGTGAATCATACTCCCGAAAATTGCTTTCCTCCCCTTCCTCTGCATCATGGAGGTAGGAAGTAAGAAGGAGTCGCCCTAAACAAGTTTCTCCGTACCCTGCTCTGAAGCACCGGCGATCCCTACGTGGTAACCAAAACATTGGGTCATTTACCATTGAGTTCTATGGGATTTGACGCGTTCGGGTGTAAATATTTTGTAATTACGTCGCAAATATACATATAAATGTATATATTTTCTTTTTCTACAACACTTCAAAGTCCTAAGTATGTGAAAACAACATATTTTTAAACAACATTTCATTCTGAACGGAATTAAATGCTATACTTTTCACAGGACAGTTTTCTCAGAATGGTTTAATTTGAATGAAATATTTTCACATGTTTTCGTTAATTACATTAGAAAAAAAAATTAAGGTAATTCGATTTTATTCGGTTAAGGTACAAAAATTAAGATCAAAGTTTATTGTATTATTAATATTAAAATTATGCATTATTTCTTTTCTATTTATAGAGCTTCTTCCTAAAATACTTTCTTAAATATGACATGATTTTTTGGCTTCTTTTAAATCGAAAAATGTAAATCAATTTATAATTAATGCTCTATTCGGTTCATTTTAAATTAGAGAATTATTAGGAAAATAGTATTTGACTTTCTCTGAACATTTCTGAAAGGGAATAAAATAAGTTTTTTTTTTTTTTTTTTTTTTTTTTTTTTTTTAAAGTATTATTTAAAACTTGTAACTGAGTTATTATAAAATGTAAAGGGAATAATTCTTTTAATTATACTTATCAGATTTTTTTTTTACCCTTCATTTCAACAATACATATTCCAAAACTCTTTATTACGTTCTTAAGTGCGCATCTCATAGCATTTGCTTTACAATACCTTTTAACAGATCGCTTTCCAATACGAACAATTCTTGCTTAAATAGTTTTATAACATATTTGTCAACAGGATTTCAATTTATGTTTACAATTCAATATTAAGGTTATTATATATTTAGATAACATTTATAATCATTATAAATTAGATACATTTAATCATTAGATTTCTTCACAGTACTATCACAGTTGTTTATAAGTGAATAAATTCTTCATTTCAAATACATTTATAAATAATTTAATGAATATTTAAGTATTTTGTCAAAGGCAGATACATGCTTTTTGCAAGCACATGCATAAATACCCATACATATTTCCTATTTATCATTTCCGGCATGTGCAAATCTTTAATTTCCGTGCATTCACTATATTTTTCGTGTAAAGTAATTTACACTAATTTAGCATACACCCGAAAGTTTTACATAAAAAATATATATGAATATAATTTGAATGAAAATTATAAGTATTATTTTTAATACCCACTCAAAGGTCAGTTTTTCTTCAAAATTCCTCCACGATGGCATCTCTCTCTTTAGGCAGATATCCCTTGCATGCATTACTCTATTTAATAAAAACTTAATCTGACCTATGTTCCTAATTACAAATATTTTAACATATATAATTTTATATTTACATTTAGCCATCAAGTTTCAAACTTTTCAAATCTTCTAGAAAATAAATTTTGGCAGATCTCTTTTAGCAATTTTCTTAAAATCTATATTTTTGTAGTGCAACAGCTTAGAATTTTATAAAACAAATTCATAATCAAAATCGCTGTTGTTAGTTATCGAAAAATAACCAAGATGTGATTTTTGCGTAAATGTCAGTAAACTATACAAATTGCTATTATCCATCACACTATGAATGTTTCTTTCATGCGAGAGTGTCCCTTTTTCGATTTCTATGGAACTGTCGTGTGTCGAAATACTATCAGAATTTTGTCAAGCGAGCTTCTGAATGTAAACAAAAAACACCCCGTCTGGTGACCCAAGCTTCAAAGCAGTGCTTCACTTCTAGCGCGGAATGGCCCCTCCTCCCTTTCCTACCTCCATGCTCTGCATTAACGTAACCTATGGTGCGCGCGAGAGTACAGACAGGTGCACGTCGTTCTATTGGCCAAAGAATTGCGAAAACGTAGAAAATTCCGGTACATTCGGTATTCTTTTCCTCCCACCCAAATACTACACACGTTTGAATTTCTATCAAGATTTTAATAATTTGCATTCTCATTCCTCGTGGTCAGTTCATATTCGTGTTTATTATGATCGTTATGCTTATATTATGAGTATATGTATGAATATTTATAATAGTATAGTTGCAGTAACTGCTGAAGTATAGATAAACTTCCAAAAATGGGTGTGTTTTTACACAGATTAGCTTTCTAAGGAATAATATTCGGAATGGCTTAAATAAAAGGAAAGTAATCAAATAGTCAAAATAATTTCATTTTCTTTGCCAATGCATTATACAGTACGGAGGTTGTGAGTTTCTCCGCAAAATCTCTGATATTGAAGCAGCGGACATTTTTTGGTCACTGTCCAATCTGGATTGAATAGGACTAAAAGTTTTTGCGGTCTACCCAACCCAAGCGAAGATTGATTCTATTCCGGAAATTTAATACAGTCTGTTGAAAATTAGAATCAGAAACACCCCAGATTAGTAAGTCTCTTTCTTTATTTAGTTCTTTTTTCTCCGAATACCGGCAGGAGTTGATTCCGATTGCGTAATATCCCGTATGGAAGAATTATGCCGCACGTATTGTGCAATAACGTTTGCGGTATTTCGCATTGATAATTAATTTTGATGTTCAGTCTGAGATTTGTTTATGCACACTTAAAAGAGTTTTACTGTGCTTTCTACGCCGAATATTTCTCAGTTCCGTTGGTTTTTATATGATGCACATATCGAAATGTCAAAATAATTTATTTAGCTTAAATTTAAATCTAAAGAACAGCTACAATCTCCCACACTCCTCTTTTTCCAGTTACTATCCGGAATATTCGGGAATTTCGAGTATGCGGGTTAGTTAAGCTTTTACTGTTAAAGGATGACTGAATGAAGCAATTTCCTGTCTTCTGATTTCAGAAATGTGCCTCTTTATTACTTAAATTACTTTGCTTGGGATATATCTTAAGAAAAAACTGTTATGCAATGAAAATTTAGAAAATGTTCAGAATTTTGATTTAAGTTAAATTATTTAAATATTAATATGAGTGGAAAAATAAATTGTATTTATTATTAGGTGCCAAACGAATACAATTAAAATGGCTTATTATTATTTATTTTCTATATTTTCAACTGAAATATCATCATTAAATTTTGTAATATAGTTTATTATTGCATAGTTTTTTTTCTCTCATTGTAAACTAATTCTGTAAATTGAACTGTTATTTAAAATTTAAAAAAAAAGTTCATTGTTTTCCATTGTTGAGGTAATGCTCATTCTCTTAATAAATATTGCATAGCTCATATTTTAAATTACAAGTCTAATTTTTCTTTAAAGGTTATGCAGTTGTGTATAATGTAATTAGACAGGTGCTTATTTTTTCCTTAAAATGTGCTTGAAAAGTGCTTATAGGTGCTTATTTTTTTAACTAAAATGTGGCTATGAACCCTGATACTTCATAGATGAAGAACTGATATTCTCAAGCATATCTCTTGTCTAAATATTTTAAGTTCCATATGTTTTTATATTTATGATGATTTACAGTGTTATTAATGGTATTTATTTTCTTGGGTTCAGTTCTCTTAATTATATGACTTAGCCAATAGACATAAGCCATCATATGAACTTAAAAGTAAGTTTTTAATATACTAAGCAATCACACAATTTGATAAGTTTCCTTCTTAATCTCTCTATTTATCGTGTATTTGATCCTTTGGTGACTTTTGATCATCATAATTTCATCATTCAGACTTGGGATTTGATACCGAAATTTTAGAAATCGGTTATCTGATGGTAATAGTACTTGCTTTTTACACAAAGAAATAAATAGTTAATTCCAGTGCAAAGATTTTGAAGTAATTAGCTAAAGCTGTGTCATAAAAAGTCATATCTCAGATAATCCATCGTTTCATAAAAAAGTACAATTGGATCTTTTTAATGTTATTTATTTTTGACAGTATGATATTTTTGAATATATTTTACATGAAACATAGCTGTATCTCTTTTAAAATTTTTAGAGAACTGTTCATCTAAAGCAATTGAAAATTTCAAATAATTAATTTTTTAGATAATCCATGATCTAGCTAATTTCTATTGCAAAATGTGAAATGGCTGCTCAATGAATTAAAAAAAAATGTTGTTGTTTAAAATCATATTGCACACATTTAAACTTTTTCTTTTTAAGCATTTTGTTGTAATTTAAATTACATAAAGGGAAAAATGCGTGATTGTAATTAAAGGGGGAAAGATGGAAAGAGTGGAAAAGTTTATTATGGTTATCATTTTTAAATAGCTTAACATATATCCCATAAATGGAAGCAAGAAAACATGTAAGATTTATTTTAATGAATACATTATTTTTATGTAAAATCTGTTCCACAATCCTACTTTATTTTAACACTAGGTGAGTTTTAAGTATCAGCTGAGAGTGTAAATTGAGAGAGAGAGAGTATTTTGGCAGCTCTACCACTGTACTGCTCTCCTGTATTTCCTGTCATCTATAACTGTTGGGTTTTTTTTTTTTTTTTTTTTTTTTTCAGTGAATGCATGTGCTTGTATTGAGTTGTTTGTGCTAAGAGATTATGCTTACATTTTAGAGACAAGTTGCTGAGTATTCAAATTACTATTTGTTTTGCAATGCCTTGAAATTTCAAACCGTGTAAGGACCAATAACCTTAAATTTGTTCAGTTTTTTTAAAATTTATATCTATCTCAGTTTTTTTAAAATTTATATCAATTTATTTGCACAACAGTTCAATGTGCGAATAAACTTTAGCTAGATTTTACTCTTTCATGTTCAGTTAGTGTTTTGGAATTGTAAATTAAATTCAAGGTGGATGAATCAGTTGTAGCATATGAATATTAAGAGAGAAATTAGTTTAATCTTACAAACCTACAATGAAAATTAATATTTCAATATAATTACTTAATGGCATTGTATAGGTTAAAATTAAGAAAATATATCATATAAACAAACTTAAAAGTGAAAGTGTATGTGTAGAATTATGTAGATAGATCCAAAAGTTACTGGCTTCACATATAAAAAATTGGTTGGCAATAAATGCCTCTTGTAGCCATATAGTAGCAGTACTAATTGAAAAAATTGAAAGTTTCATTTGAGAAATCACATTTGATTTGAGAAATCAAATGTGTTTTATTTTTTATTGTTTACCAAATGAAGTGAAGTGCTAGTTTGTTCTGAAATGTTTAAAACTGAATGCATGTCATTTTGTGATTAAATTTGGTCTTAATCCCAAAGAGATGAAGCAGTGCTTGGATCATGTGGATGCTTTTTTGTTTCCATCCTGTTATACAGTGAAAGAATGGGTTAAACAAGTTTGCATAGGTGAGAATCTATAATGCATGATTCTCATGAAGGTCAATCATTAGAAACATTAGAAAATATTGCTCAGACCCTAGAGGAAATAATGTTGTTGTTACTAATCTCCATGCCTAGGAATATACTAGACGAGGTCCACGAGTCCATTCACCTTTAAAAAATCAAAAACAAGCTTAGGAGACCCGTAAAGGTCCACAAGAGACAACTCCAGGCACTCAAGGATATGTGCCGATGATGCGGGTGCATTGTGACACTTAGAACAAATTCGGTGCATCTTGATACCACTCTCAAAAGTAAGTCTCAGGTGCCCACCGAAGAATCGGGAAAGTGCTGTCTGAACACATCTTTTTCAATCCATAGCAAGGGATCTTCCTGGACAATCGGCTTGATACCAGGGATGACTTGGGGGAACGAGCCAAATTTGCTTTTCAGCATGTCTTCTAATGGAATGCAGTTCAAGATATGTCAGTGAATTGATAATTGGCAAAGGTTCTTCAGAAGCCTCCTTCGCCAGAGTGTCTGCTATTTCATTCCCCCGTATATCAACATGGGAAGGAATCCACTGAAGATGCACTTCACAGAGTGACGAGACCTGCCTAAGTTTGCTAAGAATTGCAGCTCCAGCCCTATCACCAACTCTTTGCCAGTTTGAAAGATATTTGATAGCGCTACGACTGTCAGACAAAATCCATACTGCCTTAAGATCTGTAAAGTACAAAACAGCATTTAGTCCCTCTTCGATGGCTATAAGCTCACTCTTAAAAACCGAACTGAAGTCAGAATTTCTTTTTTTTATGTTAACAATATTTCCATTTGTGCATTTAATGACAACACCACTACCGGAGCGAGAGTCCTCGCTTTTACTCCCATCAGTATAGATGAGGGTAGCTTCAGCGGGAATTGCATGTATAGTTTGATTGCATGTATAGTTGAGATTGTCGTAACAGGGCCGGAATATCATTTTTCTTGGAAACTCGAGACGAAAGTTCCGCATGGAACCCGACTCCAGGGAGTCTCTCAGACGGATCTAAACATTGTTTCAAGGAATGTTGCTCAACATTACAGTCAATTATACCAGCATACTACTCAATTTGACAAAGTGGAATATTTTTCTTAAGTCTTTGGTTATTACTCCAGTGCTGCAGAAATTCTGAAGTTCTATTCTGGGAGCCATAACTGAGAAGTTTATTATAATATTTTATGAGGCCTGCATTTCTTCTTAGACTGAGGGGTTGAAGGTCTGTTTCATACAACGCAATTTTATTTGGGCAACTGTTGCACAAGCCAATTATAATGAGAGAAGCACTAAGTTGGAGTCTTTCCAATTTCTGGAGGTTGGTGGAAGAGGCACAACAGTAAACGGGGAAACCGTATTCCAAAATAGGTCGTATGATAGTTGAGTAAGCAGTTCTCAAAGTGCAAGCATCGGCTCCCCAATCACGTCCCGAGATATACTTCAGAATGTTTAGGCGTTTTCTGCCTTTAAAAACCAGCGCATCCACGTGTTTGTTACTAGTGATCTCTGGATCGAGAACGAAGCCCAAATATTTGGGATGTTTGTCATATGTTAGAGGCAAATTATTCATAAAAATCTTTGGATGATAATTATAAATCTTCTTTTTGGTGGTTAAAAAAATAACAATAGATTTAGTTGGATTAAAACTCAATTTGTGGTCTTTTGAGAATTTCCACACTTCTTCAAGGATAAAATTTATATTGGCCTCAATTGAACTCACATCTGGGCCAGAGCTCTAAAGGGCAATATCATCCGCAAATAAATCAACTTCACATCTCCTTGATATAATCTTCTCAATTCCAGCCAAATACAGGCAGAAAAGAATTGGGCTCAACACAGAACCCAGGGGGATGCCTTAGCTCAATTTAAAGGCGTTTCACGTAGTGGAATTAAGCTTTACTTTTATCAGTCTATTTCGTAAGAAATCTGCGATCCAGATCAAGGCCAAAATCTTCGTAGAGTTTAACTATTAGATTATGTTTCCAGACACGGTCAAACGCCTTTGACAAGTCTAGATAAGCAGCCACGGTATGATTGGTAGGTCGCTTGTTTTCGGGATCTCTAATCTTCTGGCTGAGATAGACCAATTGATCAGTGGTGCTATGACCTCTTCTGAAACCGTATTATTCTTTTGGTAGGAGGTCGTGGGTGTCCAGGTGAAAGAGCAACCGCCCCATGATCACTTTTCCATGACTTTATATGCAATGCTGGTTAGGGCAATGGGTCTAAATCTCCCAGGAGATCCATCGGTTTGGACAGGTTTCTCAACAGGTATAATTGCGGCTCTTTTCCACTCTTTAGGAAGGCGTCCTAGACTCCAAGATTGATTTACTATATTCAGAAATTTCTTTTTTTCCATTAGTGCCAAGATGCCTAATCATTTGGCCATGGATACCATCAGGTCCAGGAGTTTTGGTCAAGTCAAGATCCTCAAGTGCCATCTCCGATTCATGCATGGAGAAGGATTTAAAGAAAAGGGGATTGCCTGAGACAGCACTACGACATCCATATGCAAGATCTCGAGACCTTTTTCTCATTTTTTTATCAACTTCTGTAAAAGTCATCTCACTTATCTCCTGGTAATGTGCCCCGAGGAGATCAGCCGCAGCTTTTTCGTCTATAGGGATGTTGCCATCCGTATCTAAGATAGTATTACATCTCTTTATCTGAGGTTGTTCATTGCTAATATTTTCGATCAATTTCCACAATTTCGTGTCAGATGATGTAGCATCAAGTCCCTCACATATATCCATCCATTTTTTCCTCTTAAGTAGCACATAAGTTCTTTTTATTTCTGCATTGACTTTGTTCATCTCTGTCCTGTTTTGCTCTGTATTATTGTTTTTTAATTTGAGTCGCAGGTTTTCTCTCTTCTGGAGTAAAGTTTGCAAAACCGGCGAATCATGAGTAAAGTAAGGATTAAAAAGCTTTACCCTTCCTCTAGGTATAGTTCTTTTAGCTGCCCCAAAGAGCATGTGCTTAAAAGTAATCCAGTTAGTATCAAGGTCACTTGAATGAATGCTAGGTTCAGCCAGGGTGTCAACAAGACTACCAAATGCCTTCCAGTCTGCATTAGCAAAATTCCAATATTTTTTACGATTAAGGAAAGTACACTGTTTCTTCTTTATTTCAATTAATATTGGAGAATGGTCACTCCCAATATTCTTCATAACTGTCCAGGTGCAATTTGGAAAGATAGTGGGGCTTACTATAGACAGGTCAAGGGCTTCAGACGTGTTATAGCTATATGAAGAGTGCGTTGGAATACCATCATTAATGATCATGAAACCTGAGTCATCAACAGAATGAAGAAGATTAAGTCTCCTCTGGTTCTGGGAAGAGCAACCCCACACTGGGTGCTTAGCATTTAAGTCACCCAGAAGTAGAGTATTTCCAGATAAAAGATTATCAAGGACTCCAGGCAGATTACCAATGTTGGGAGGGTGATATAAATTAAAGATGTTTAGTGGTTCACCTCTCCACAAAACAGTGACGCCTTGCAACTCTAAATCTGAACCAGTGGGTACATTATAACTTTTGGAAATATAGTTGATGTCTCTGATAAGGAAAACAAGGCCACCGCCTCCTTTCGCGTGTCTATCTAAACGGATGATGTTGTATCCCTTAACTTTTAGTTGAGAATTCTCTTTCAGTTTAGTTTCCTGTAGAGCGATAATTTGAGCTCCCTGGTCTTCAGCCAACTTCAGTATTTGGTCAAGTTTAGATTTCGCTGCCAATGTTGAAATACCATTGACATTACATTGGATTATTTTAAGAGTTTGTAATCTAGGAGACTGTAGCTTAGTTTTCGGACGAGGTCCTCTTCCTAAACCTCGAACGCACCCCTTTTGAACCTGTGCGATGGGCGATGCAGTGTGGATCACATTAGAAAGCTTCATGACTCATGGGTGGAGGAAAAGGGTAGCCTCTGTAAGTCGTGAGACCCGAGCACCAATGGTAGAGGACTGACTTGGCTCAGATGCCTGTAGGCTTTAGCTGGGTGTAATGGAATAGCCTTCACGCCTAGGGTGGCCCTACGAGGAGTATACACTCCCGACGTACTTCGCCTATTCCACCCAGTGCCACCCCCTCGCCATGTTGAGGCAGCCTACAGGTCTTGAGGGGAGAGGAAATAATGAGTGATAGAAGATTAAAAAATCAAGAAAATAGCTGCAAGATTGGATCTATGCAAAACAACTGTTTTAAAAATATTCATACTTCTTTTAGCAATTTAAAAATACCAGTACAGATTTAGAAAGCTTGACCATCCTCGTACAGCCTGGATTTATCTATTATCTGTTCCCCAGACTGAAATGTGCTTTAGTTGGAAAGAAATGTAATGATGATGATGGTGTGAAAAGAGCAGTTATAGAGCATTTTGATGAAAACCTTCGTATTACTTTTTCAGGAATATAAAGTTGCTCAATAAATAATATGAAACGTTTATCAAGGTACAAAGAGATGATATTGGAAAAGTAAAACATTAAAATTTTCTGTAATTATTTTAGAAGTATAACATGGCAGAAACTTTTGGATCTACCTAAATACATATGGAGATACACAAGCATGTTAAAATATACCATTATGCCTATCTTACTTATATAAAATTATTTTCTTTGTAATATTTGTATTCTGCAGTTAGACACTGATAAAATACGAACCATGGAAATAGTTGTAACTATAATTGATTTTGATGCATAAATAGTTTAGGAATCTTGACAGAGTAGGAAATCGATTGGTGAAGTGTACCATCAAATAGATTAACAGCTCATAATTTTTTGTACTGTTTATTTATTTACTTATTTTGCCAGTGAAAATAGATATTTATCTCTGTGTAGTAGTGTTCCATTAAAAATTGTTTTAAATGTTAATATATATTTCAATTGAACATTATAACATGTCTCATTATATTTTTATAAAGTAATTAAAAACACACCTTTTTAGACAAAATCCATTTTATTTATGAACAAATCACATCCATTTTAAAGTATTCATACAGATCATCAAAATAACTTAAGGGAATTTTTCAAAAGGATGAAATGCATAATTAAAAACTTGTGAGACATATAACTTGTACAGCTTGAATAGTACAAAAAATGTGAGCAATGTCAAAATTCGGATTTTAAACATTGAGCACATATTCAGAAGGGTTGTAAAGAACTGCTAAGAAATACTGTAAAATATCTGTCAAATAAACCATGGATGTTTCGAAGTTACTACAGTATGCTTCAGTTTTTCTTCACCTAAGGAAGGCTGTCCATCACATGCATTACAAATATTAAAGATATTGAATCGTAAGTTATTTCAACTTCGTATCTTAAAAATGATAAATCGCCATAGGTATGAGCACTGGTGATTACTATAATATTCTCTGTAAAAGAAAAAAGATTAAAAAATTTACTTCTCAGTAACACTGTCATTTTATCAGTTTTTTATTTTTTATTTATTTATATATCTTTATGGTGACACTATGTATGTTGTTTCTGTTTAAAATCTGTATATGGTTAACTTACTAATTAGCTTATCCAGAGGTAGAATTTTAAGTTTTATTTTCTGCTAACCATTAACATTGCAGAGTTTTTATTGCCAGGAAAATATACGCATTTTAGGTATTTCTGTGCTTTTATTTTTATTAATTAACAAGCAGATTTAATATTAAGATAGGACTCTTTGTTTCTTTTCTGAAATTTATAAAATTCATAAATCTGTATTACCGTAATTTATTGCTCTTTAGAAAAATCTCATATCAGTTAAAAATTCTATTTCAGTTTCTGTAATCAAATTTAAGCTAGTTTTGGACTTTTTTGTTTATATTAGGTTTGAAATTCTGAGTGTAAATAAAGTGTAATACTTTATAATTTCTATCCATTTCTTTTGAATGTAAATTCAATAGATACTTTAGTGAGTAAATGTTAAACATTTCATTAAATAAAGTAAATTTGAAATTACTTTATTATTTGATTGTAAACATTATAAAAGGAACTTCAGTAAATGATTGCAGTGAAATAACTTTAAAAAAAAAAAAAAAAAAATCTGCTTATATTGATTGTGTAACGAAGTGCATAAATTTTAAAAAAAATATATTTTGCTATATCTTTGGGTAATGGCACATTAAAATTAATCAGTGTTTATCGAAGAAGTATTACATGCCAGTCCAAAATTAGCTGAAATCAACCTTGGAACAAGGTTGGTTTCTTAAAATACTGTCCATCTCAATGGAACAATACTCCCCCCCCCTCCGAAAAAAAAAAAAGGAACAGAAATATTCTGAGTAATTCTTCTAGTGAATTAACATATTACTCATAATCTAAATCATGAGAATATTTTTACTCCATGAAGGAAAAGGACTTCAAAATTCGAGGTTTGTGCAAAACCAAAACCTATATAATATTGATTTTCTCCTAATTTTGTAATTGATATCTATGTAATAATTATAACACATTTTTGTATCGTTTTGTTTACTTTTTGCTGTTTGTCTTCAAATTTTATTGCACTAAAACAAACTGTATTATTTATAGACGTCTGTAAATTTCTGACAGAGTTTTCCCATTGATTTCGTTTTATTATTTTGATTTAATTATGTCATGTTATTAAGAGGATTTAATTACACCATGTGATTAAGTACATCATGTTTTAGAGTTAATGATTTCCATCAATTCTGATATACTGGGTATTTTATATAATCTTACCTGTAATGAAATCTCCTCTGGTATTTTCTATTTGCATGGGTTTTGTCTGTATGTGAAATGGAAACCTCTTGCATTTCGTACTCCATTTGATACAAATCGTACTAGAAATGGCCCTGGGGTAGAATCTGGGATATAAAAAATTTGGTTATGTTCCAGAAGATAGATTTTTCTCATGCTGTATCAGATTAAAAAAAAACACATCCTAATTTTTAAACCTCATTCTTTATCAGAAATTTCATAATTTCTGAAAATTATTCGGACTAGTAAATGTGATCTCGAATTAAAATTCAGATATTTAACTCAGAGCTGTGCCTAGATATTTTTTCACCTAAGGCAAAGTGGTAAATTCGCACCCCTATATAAAATCGAATTTATTTACAAATTATATAATTTTATACTTAGCAAAAGCAATTGTTTTAGAGCTATCAAATTTTGAATAACGTAATCCTCTACCCGAATATGGGCATCTGGAAGCCCTAATTTGGAATTTGTTTTAGTATATGTTTCATATTTTGTAAAACTTTAATGAATTTTTGATTAAAAAACTCAACGATTTCAAAGCGAGCAATGGCAACACAGTGTGAAAATAAAAACATTTTTATTTCCAGCGCACGAGACTGTATATCCTAAATTCTAAAGACATGCTTCTTTAAAATTATTTTGTGATACTGCTGTTGAATTGAATTTTATGGTTTAAGTGCGAAGAACATGATGTGTAATAAATAAAACGCAAAACGTTAAAAAAAAAAAGAAAGGCCGCTTTGGGCGATGCGAATAACCTGTATAAAACTTTTTAATTTATTTGCTTCAAGATATTAATATTTTCAGCCCCTTGCATTAGTTTACTGTTTTTTGATACCTTATATAAATTTGACGCATTAATATAAATGTAAAATAACAAAATAAAATTAAAATTTTATAAAATACGAGATGCTGATTTTCTGTCGCACTTTAAATATTAAATAACTTTATACTTTTAATTTAAATAACTTTATGTTGTTACTAGTTAAATATGCTTTCGATTTGGTTTCCTCAACTGACTAAGGCAAAGCAGGCCAGGACAATCTGCTTAAATTTTCGATCTGATTTGATTAAATGATTAAAGCAAAGTAAGCGAGAGCGACCTGTTTGAGAGGAAGTCTTTCGTACAGGACTTTCTAAGTCTGGTTTATTTAATTACGATTACGGGAAAGCACTGGAAGGCTGTTACGCAAAGCACTTGAGTGGAGAGATGGCTTCATGGAGGACTTAAACCACGAAAACGCCCAGGCAGCCTGTCCTTTCTTCGAGAATCGAACCACCAATATTCAGCGACTTTACCGCTCGGCTACTGGTGGCTTTACAGGATATTTTAAAGGAACCTGTTTTGTATTCACATTACACTTTAGCAAAAACGAGAAAACATTCATACAGCATGCCCATTCGCTAAGATTTGCACAGGGTCGAGCTCCCGGTATTCAATGGGCATATCCTTTCGGTCATTGGTGGTCAAGTAAGGCTTTACTTATTACAGAGGATTCTATTCTGGGAACAAAACGGTAAATGAAATCAACTACACAGTTCTAAGAGAAATTAAATGTGAGTTTATCAGAACGAAACTTCAGATTTTACGTTCATACAATGGTGGAGTCTCATTTCATGCAAATGAGTTCCACCTTTGTAAGAAATGTGCTGTTACTGAACCGTAATTCCAAATCTTAATTACTAAAGTATTGAGAATCTGGAGTTAAGATTTTTCATAATCCATATAAAATCTAAAGATTAACCATGTCATTATCGAAGGAAGTATCTGTGTATGGTGGAGATTTGAGCAAAGTATAGAACGTCTAATATCAGCTATAGGACTTAATTCTGCACAATTCTATAATGGAAAATGGGGAAGGGATCTGACAGTAAGGTACATTTAAGGTTGTTTAAATTTAGCATTACAACTTAACATTTAAGGTTAAGTTTAAATTTTAAGTTTTTTTATTAATTCCTAATATATTTTTGTAAACTGAAATCAATTCTTTGTTAATTTCAAACAGATGCCATTTCTTTCGTTATGAGGTCATGATAATAGTCAGTAATTCTAACATCAGCATTTTGAAACAAGAACTGACAGCTGTGGCAACTTGTTGTAAATCATATCCTAGTCTCTTAAGAATTTTGGATGTATAAAATGAATGTGCTGCACATTTTCTATGGGAGTGAAATCGGTTATTTTTCATAGTGAAATAATTGGAAACAAATGAGTTCCACCTTTGTAAGAAATAGGCTGTTACTGAACCATAATTCCAAATCTTAATTACTAAAGTATTAAGAATGTCGATTTAAGATTTTTCATATTCCTTTTAAAATCTAAAGATAAATGTGACATGTAAAAATGTTACGTAAGGAAGGAAGTAACTGTGTATGATGGATATTCGAGCAAAATATAGAATGTCTAATATTAATCATACGACTTAATTCTGCACAATTTTTTTTTTATGAAAATGTAAGTTGTCATCCAATATGACCATATGTAGTTTACGGAAGTATTACTCCGCACCATTACTTTATTTATTTATTATTATTTTACGTTCTGATTAACAGAGATATCCGTTGATATTCATCTTCTAATTTTTAAACCAATCTAAATATGTATATGTATAAGTGAAATCCCACTTAATCATCACGAGATCTCGGAAACTACACATAGGATTGACTTGAAATTTTGCATAGTTACTCATTCCACGATGTAGACTCGCACTAAGAACGGATTTTACGTCAATCCTGTCCAAAACGGATTTTTGTTATACAATAGAAGTTTCTCCTACATTTGGTTTTCAAATCCAAGTTCAGAATTTTCTTTTATTATTGCCAAATTTAGATATGAAATACATTGTTGACAATGAATGCATTTTCCTTTAAAATTATTAGATTGATAACCAACTTGCATCTATCCAATGAATACAAACAACATTTAAATGATAAGGTTAATAATAACATTTATATTTAACTGTTATCTGAAGTTTCATAAAAATAAATGTTATTAATAAGAGAAATAAATTATTGTGATGAAACATAATGTTGTTATTTATAAAAATTGCCATACATAAAAAGTCAAGAACAAATAATTATAAGTGATTAACAAATTTGATAACAAAAATAATAACATTTATTTTCATGAAACTTATGATAACAGTTAAATGTATATAAACCTTAGTTTTATGTTAGCAATTTTTCTTTCCTGGAATAGGCCAACTGGGGATCTCGCCACGTTAAATATTGGGGACGCATCCCAATATACAGTACCTCATTGATAATGGGGAAATCTGTGTATGACAGATTCAATGACTGGTACTATATTTTCCGATTTTAAATAATTATAAATTCGAAACTAGATATTTCGTCCATATAAGAAGTCTAGGTTCACATTCAAGTAGATAGTGTGCCTAGAAAAGCGGGCAAGTATCAGCTAGTTGTTTATATTTGATGCCTTTTTAGACAAATTCTAACATTTGAACGCAAACTTAATCCAGACAGTAGAATGCTTCGTGAAGTAAAAATTATGCAAATTGCCTTTAGTATGCAGTAGTATCTCCCAATAAGGTGTACCCACTGGGCCAGATATTGTGCCCCTTAAATACAAGTGTCCCTTCTTGACATGGTACATACTAAAATAATGCAATTTAATTAGAAATTCGGGATATATCAAGCTTTAAATAAATGATATATAAATAATTAACATAGCCACGGGTATTTATATGAATTTGAAGCTGATGAAAAATGATAAGGCTTAATTTAAAAAAAAAAAAGTTTAATTAAGTGTATGAAGCAGAAATTTATTGAACGTAATTCGCTATACGTGTTTGATTGAAAGTTTATGCATTGCAAGCATTTTTTTCCATATAGATATTAAAGTCACTGATGATTTTAAGTCCTTCATTGTTACCAACAGTTATCATGAATTATTTTTTTTTTTAATTTGAAGGTGTATTTTAAGACATTTGTATAGTTCTTTATATCACACTTTTCGTGTGGCTCTTCTTTGTCTTCCTCATTGATTTCCAAGCTATTTTTGTTGAAGCTCACATTATCAACTACAGTTGAAATAAAAGATTTTATATCTTCAGTACACAAGTTTTCATCGATTTCTAAACAAACTATTCGTTTTCATCCGCAGTATTTTCATTCAGGGCACTCGAAACTGGAATTTCAAAACCTTCCTTCTTAAAACAATGCTGCACACAACTTTATGACAAGGATTTAGCAGCCTTCGTTTCCATTCATTTGCATTCAATACATTGACACATTTTGCAAGTTGATCGCTGTGCTGTTTCTGCAAGCAGCTTGTCTGAGAACATGCCGCAAGAACAATTTTTGTAGTGAATGAAGCTTCTATGGTATTATACCTTGGTCCGAAGGCTGTAATACGGATTTTGCATTAAATGGAAAAATACTAATTTCGCTGATTTCAGTTTTAAATTTGGTGGGTGGGCAGGCGAATTGTCAAGAAATAACAATCTACCTATTTTCTCTAGGCACTGTTTCTTCAAGAGCGATCAACAATTCTGACATTATACTTCTCATCATTCATCTTTTTATTATAAGGCCAAAGGGCTGAAAAACTTTTGGAATTCTATGTTTGAAGCATCTTGATTTTTTAGTCTCTCCAATTACAAATTGTTGCTCAAACTATACTTCTATGTTATAACAAAGCAGCACAATGAGACCTTTTTTGGCGCTTTTATCACCAGGATTTTTCTCTCCTTTGAAGAGATTTTATTAGGCAAAATGAGTTAAAATAATCAAGTTTTATTTACTTTGTAGATGTATATAGCCTCATATCCTTCATAAATTTCAGTAGTCCCGGTTTTTTCGAAACTTCTTTTGCCATTTCTTGCAGTAATACCTCACTTACAGAAATATTGTTTGTTGTTACAAAACAATACCAGTCGAACACTACTGTATCAGTTTCACGTGATTTTATTTCTTCTATAATCTTTAGCATGACTTACTTGGTTTTTACTTATACCAGATTTCTAAACTAAATCTCTTTCTACTGCATGAATTAAATCAACTTCTTGTTTTGAAGTTAATCTTTTCCTCTTTGAAGCCATGCTAGATAACGTATGTAAAAGTAACATACAAGAACAAAATTACACTTCTTTTGCTGCCCAGTTCTAGCAAAAACTAAGAAGTTTTCACTTTATCTACATTGTAAGATCCCTGTGACCTGGCAGATGGTCCAGTCGTTTCACCACCTTTTTTCTCCATTGGTCCCTGTCTTGGATTGCCATACAACGTGCTAATATTGTTTTCTTCCTTCTACTGACACCTGTAGCTAGAAAAACGGATTTTGAATTCTATGAATGTGAAAAAGCAATAAAATGCACCACAAGTTGCTGTTTTCCAATGTGTCCTTTTCCCCGAAGCGGGTCGTTTTGACGCCGACGTTTCGACGCAGAGGCAATTCGACGCCATATTTTTTTCGTATTTTTATTTATTTTTAGAATAAATATAAAGTAATTATAAATAAAAAATATGACTGATTTTTATTTATTGAATTAGCGATTGTTTGCATGCATATTTGAAATAAATATATGTGTGTATATGTGGGAAAGTGTTCTAGATTTTTGTTTGTGTCCCAGATTAGTGAGAAGCCCTCTCGCCAACGTCAAGGCCCCGGGACATAAGGGAGGTTTTTTTTTATTTATTTACTTCACAAAACAGCATCAAAAAGGCAAAATACACAAATGGTAAATAAACATATGGTTACAAAGTAGTTATATTATATTGCAGACAAATATAATTACAGATAAATAAAATTGCAGATAAATAAGATTACACATAAATAAGATTAGAGATAAATAAGATTACATCACAGAACTGTTATTATACTAATCCATTGCAAAATTATGCGCCACACCTTTCAGGTATTCCATTATTTCTCTATTTTCAAAATCTTCAACTATTACTTTAATTCTCATATCAGCTCTCAGATACCTATTCCGCTTGTGCGGCGGTTCATCTCCACGTACAAATTGTTCATAACATTGATCAATTGATTTTTAACATGCCTGAGACCATCTATGAATTCCCATAATGTGGCGTGTGAAACACCAAATGATGATGACACCAAATTTATTTGGGTAAAAGCGCAGAATAGGCTGCATCAACAAAGTTCAGTAGGTGGAGCTGTGTGACGTCCATAAATGGGTGGGACTAAGCTTGTGACGTCACAATGTAATCTCCATAGACCCTTATAAGAAATAGACTAACCCAAACGCTGTTTCTCCCTCGTCTGAGGCGCTGGCGGCTGTCACCTTCATCACATCCGGAGGAGTAGGGACGACTTGTAGAAATTTAACATTGGTTGCCTATTGCAGCGTGTATAATTGTCAAGAAAAAGCTGGTTGTAGCGCCTCATTTCACAAATTAGAATTTCTACATATTTTTATTTTTGAAATTGAGATTGATTTTTAAAAATTTAGCATATTTATCAAGCATAATAAACATTCCAAGTAATTATAAAGCTATTGGATGCTTTCAGGGCTGGATATTTTTTTAGTTTTTCCTATGTTCTAAGAAAATTTGTAAATACTTCTTTTAGAGAATAATATTTTTAATCTGAACTAATAGAAAATTTCAAACAAGCAATTTTCTCTTGCAATTTTTATGCTTTTTATTGGTGTAAATAAGTAAAAAATACTAAAATATTTAAAAATGAATTTTCGAACGTTTTGTTTAAAATTCTAAATTGTGCTGCTTTTTTAAAATTATAGATGAGTATTATAGCATAATTTCTATAAAGGAATTTTATTTCAATTATATTTCATAATACATCATAGTAATAAACACTTTTGACTCCTTAAAAATTTCTATACGTTTAATTCTAATATTAAAATTGTATTTAACCGTAATATTTAATTTTGCTTGTATTTTATAGTAATTATTTTTTTAATTTATTTTTTGTTCTGCATAAGATTTTTTTATTTACTGTTAATTTAATTTATTAGCCCAAAGCGGCGGTAGCCTAGAAAGGCTGTTAGTTTCGAAGCGGCATTTTGCGCTGTTTTACTATAAATGTCCGTCTCTCCTTGCAAATTGTTGTTACCAAATATTATCGCCCTGTATTATATGTAAAGAATGTGCATGAATACATGTATGTTTCTCGCACTGTGACAAAAACGACAGTATCTACAGCCATCAAATTTTGAATAATGTAATCCTCCACCCGAACATGGGCATCTGGACGGCCAAATTTCGAATGTGTTTTAATCTATTTCATATTTTGTAAAACTTTAACGAATTTTTTATTAACAAACTCAACAGAGCGAACACTGTACAGAAAATAACAGTTTTATCTCCAGTGCGGAAATTCTAAAGATATGCTGTTTTCAAATGTATGTGGTTTACGGGCGAAGAACATGATATTCAATAAATATAGGTAACACACAAAACTTTAAAGAAAGGTTCCTTCTGGGCGTAATATAAAATTTGAGTGCTTCTAGATTTTATTTTATCTTTTTTCTTTCCCTTCATTGCGCTCAGAAAATGTTATGCTCCAAAATTTTTGAATTATTAAAATAACTAATCCACTGTAATGTTAATAATTTAATGATCATATAATCAAATAAATATGATCGTTTCGGAATGTTATTATAGTTTGGAAAATCACTGCCTGAAAATGTTCATTAAATTAAAAAAAAATATCAGATCTTGTTTAATATTACCTTATTTATTTCAAACCATCACGTACTATCGATCTTATTTAATTTTACTTTATTTTTACGCAAAATTAAGTTCATAAATTTTGAGCTTAGAGTTTTTACCGTGTTACCAAAGTAAAGATGTTTGTACAAGAATTACGCGTGAAAAAAATGCGCGAAATGCAGTAAAAAGTGCTTTAATGAGATATATTAAATCCTATTTGGAAAAAACTATGGCTTTCATAATCTCATCACTATACAACGTATCACATTTAATAATTAAAAAGAGTTATGTGATACAAACGCCATAGGTTTCAGTAAACCAGATCGTCCCTACTCTTTCTTGCCAACATGTCGGTGACACGAACCCCGCCCACTCTGTTATTCTATCTCTTATAAGGTCCATGGTAGTCTCGCATTTACACTACGCGTACTTTCTATTTTCTCTTAAAAATAACAATAATAAATTGTTTATTATTGTAAATTAATATCAATTCTTTACTTTTAATTTACATTTATAACATTTAAGCTTAGGCGTTACTGATAATAAGTATAATAAATTGTTTATATTTAAAATTACCATGATACAGTGAGCGAATTCTACCAATTATTAAAACGATAAACAACGTCGCAGCCCTCTAATATTTGTAGAGCTTCAATATTTTCAAAGATTTTTATTAAAGCGTTTATACAAATAAGTTTTTTTTTAATTTAAATTTATATTGTGGAACATTTCAATTTTATCATTTTTACAAATTATTTTCTTGCTGCGTAACGACATAATTTCTGACATACCAATAAGTAGACAATTTTCATTATTTTCTAAAAAATTTTAACTTTATATTAATAAAAAAAGAAGAATATTTTTTATTGCATATGAACATCATTACACAGCTTTCATATCAGTTTCTAAAATTCCTAAATCCCGTCATATTCTGTGTAGGCATACTAGAATTCTACGAATTAATAAATAAAAAAATCTAATTTCTCAGAATGAAAGAAAATAATATAATAAAATAAATACTACAAAGTTGGAACACTAAGCAATGCTTCACATACGCACACACACACATATTATCAATAAACTCGTATTATCAAGTGCAATTACGATACCAAACACTACGTATTAAAATATGAGGTAAACGTTACTTAAAGGGTTAAAGTTTACAGTTTTGCTACTGTTGAATAGATCGTCGGGCTATCGATATATATCGTAAATCGGAAAGCATTATAAACAAAGCAAAACCAAAAATTTAAAAATACAACTTAAATGAAAAATGATGTCTTAAATATAGTTCACAATTAAAACAACAATACAAATTTAAAATACACAAACGATATAAACATTGCACATATAAAATTACACAATAAAGCTACATTACTGCTCGGCATCACACACAACCTCATTTCCCTTTTACACAACGATCAGTATTCGCTCGAAAAACGTCAAAGAATTCCAGAAACTCGGCGTCCATGTGCTCATCGATCTATGTTCACGTAAAGGAAAATCAGAGAATTGCTCAAACTCGGCACTGCGCATCACATTGACTTTGCCCATGTGCACATCTATCTGTTTTCACTTAAAAAAACACCCCATAATTGCACAAACTCGGCATTGCGCACCACATTGGCCTTGCCCATGTGCACATCGATATATTTTCACTTAAAACATCCCATAATTGCACAAACTCGGCTTCGCGCACAACCTCGGCATTGCGCACCACATTGACTTTGCCCATGTGCACATCGATCTGTTTTTACATAAAAAAACACCCCAGAATTCCATAAACTCGGCATTGCGCACCACATTGGCTTTGCCCATGTGCACATAGATCTATTTTCATTAAAAAAAATCCCAGAATTGCACAAACTCGGCATTGCGCACCACATTGGCTTTGCCCATGTGCACATCGATCTATTTTCACTTAAACAAACATCCCAGAATTGCACAACCTCGGCATTGCGCACCACATTGGCTTTGCCCATGTGCACATAGATCTATTTTCACTTAAAAAAAATCCCAGAATTGCACAAACTCGGCATTGCTCACCACATTGGCTTTGCCCATGTGCACATCGATCTATTTTCACTTGAAAAAACACTCCAGAATTGCACAACCTCGGCATTGCGCACCACATTGGCTTTGCCCATGTGCACATAGATCTATTTTCACTTAAAAAAATATCCCAGAATTGCACAACCTCGGCATTGCGCACCACATTGGCTTTGCCCATGTGCATATCGATCTATTTTCACTTAAAAACATCCCAGAGTTGCACAACCTCGGCATTGCGCACCACATTGGCTTTGCCCATGTGCACATTGATCTATTTTTACTTTAAAAAAAAATCAGACATTGAATAAATTCTCCATTGCTCATATACTCAGAAATCTGCTTTCAATTAAAAAAAAAATCACAGAATTGCAGAAACTCGCGCGTAACCAACTCCATTGATTTGAGTTGTCGAATTTACTCTTCACAAACCAGGAGTTCTTCCGAACAAACCTTGAAACTGGATGCCTACATTCGCCTCCAGTAACTCTACACATCCACTCAAAACCCTCTATACGGTTTTTTCGCTCTACTAGTTTCATATTTGTTCCACAAATTGGGCACTTATACGATATTCCAATCAAACATTTCTCCATACACCACTCAATAACGCTCTTTTTACCTCTTCGCTCCAACTGATAACAAAAATCCAGATTCAGATACTTATCCATTCTGCAGTACGCACCGATTTTGACACACTCATCAATAATCAAAACATTCTTTAAGAATTCTTTTCTGTATTTTCAGAAGTTACGGTTATAATTTTTAATTCATGCATTCAATATTTTCAATCGTTTGCTAATGATCGTTTTCAATCGTTGGTATCTTAATAATACATTTGTGAGAGATAATTCGTTGCGTTAAATGCTAACACTACCACACAACACACAAAAGTAAATTTATAATTAAAAAAATTTAGCGCAGAACATTATAAACCCACCATTTCAACTCAGTTAAAATATAATTTAAGTTTTCTTTAAATACGAAGTTATAGCATACTTATAACTTGTTTTTAAGAAGGGGCGTAACCAATATTACGTCATAAAAAGGCGTGTCCAAGCATAAGAGAAGTAAACACAACATCGACTGATGCAGCCTATTCTGCGATTTAGCCTTTATTTGAATGATGATGCAAACTTATTCTAAAAATAAATAAAAATACGAAAAGTATGGCATCAAACAAAAGCAAAAAAAGTATGGCGTCGAACTGACCCCGCGTCGAAACGACCTCGTGTCGAATAGACCACGCGTCGAAACGCTGGCGTCGAAACGTTGGCGTCGAACTGACCTGTACCGCCTTTTCCCTACTGAAAGGAAGTTTTTAAAAGAAAAGGATTAACTTTTCATTGTTTTGTTCCCTTGTCTCAAAACTTCCCTGAGCACAAACTTGCCTTTGAAGCCTCAAAAGATTACTAACTAAGAGAATTTATGTTTTAATTTGTTTCTCTAGCTGTATCTTATTTTTGAAACTTTTTGAGTGTCCCTTAGTAAGAGGTAAATATGTTGAGGTCCCTATTCAAAGGGAGCGGGACCAACACAATTGTCTCTTAAATAGAGGTGTCTCTTAGGTACTACTGTAACTATTTTGGATCTGTTTTTGAATTTGTAACTATTTTTTGTAATTATTTTGGATCAAAGTTTGTTTCAAGAGATATTAGAATATGCTTTGATCTCTAATATTCATAAACCATCTGATGGTAGAAACTTAGGCATATAGATATCTGTCGATATCTGAAATTATGTATATAGACTGTCATGAAAAATAATGCTACTATGTCTATATAATTTTATGAACTTGGCCAGATGAACGTTATTTTTTAGTTTTACCTCTGCTTTTAATGTTTCCGATTTCGATGATTTCATATGAGATTAAGAATCATTTTATTTTTTTGAAAGTGAAATTACTGGATCTACTGCAACGTTTGGATTAAAGAAATTTAAGAATAGTTATCATTATAGTTAGAAAAATTTAAGAATAGACACAGTACCTGCTTTCAAATATTTATATGATATTTTATATGATACATTAATCTTCTAAACTTTGACTTTTTTTCTGATTTCATTTTAACACCGTGTCTGTACATCTTTTTTTCCTTGATTTTAATTTCTGAATTTCAGTTTAAAGAAGAGATTATAATTTTTTATGCCGAATAGGATCTTTGTTCATTTCTTCCTCCTCAGTATCCGGGTCTCATCGATTTGGCATTTTCAGAGGAGCTGGACAAACCAGTCGGCCATTTCACCATCTCATCACTGTGAACGTTGCCGAATGAGTAGACCGATATTTTCTGCGAGAATCGCTGAAAATTCCTGGGATTGGAGCCCGAATTTATCGTTGTAAGAAACATTATACCGACGGAGCAACTGATGCAACGATCAAAACAAAAAGATATTCTCTGAAAATCTAATGCATCACGAGCGGGATCAAAATGAAAGTACATGAATTGAATTAAAGCGATGAAGTGATATTACTGACAACTGAAAGCTGCACCAGACTGAAATTGTAAAATTTCGTATCTAAAAAAACACACATGAATATTTAAAAGCATTATTGTAAGCGAAACAAAGTAATATAGGTGATGAATGATTTAGTAAAATTTCTAAAGGTTTTGCATTGAGTTGCATAATCGCAGATTTTAAATCTGTAGCTTCGTTATGTTACATCTGATTATTTTATTGGTTTGTTTTGCCAAAACTAGGAGGAGCACTTTCAAAATTCTTTTCAAAAATGAAAAACTGCCAATGTACTTACCGGTAAGAATGTAAGTAGACGTTGTATTTGGTTCTCTTACTGGTCTGTTGGGTGGTCCAGCTGCTGCCACTCTTCCGGAACAAACTCTGATACCAGTGAAGAGAATGTAATCATCATGGCATTCTGCTGCAACTGGCCCTGTTGGCCCCGCTGCAGCATTAGCAGCTCCTGCAACTGCCCCTACGGCGAAAGGTGATACGTTCCGTCCGTCAGAAGATAATTGATAAGTAATTGAGCAAAATCCTGGCTCTTTTCTGATGCATATGACGTAATCCAAATTGTTTGGATAACCGAGACCTAAAAGTCCCGGTTCATCGTAATTGAAGCTTTTAATAGAGCCTCTTGTGCCTCTGTGGTACTGAAGACAGTGTGGTGGAGCTGCAAATAGAAATTCAAAGAAGACTTTAAATTGAAGGTTTATATTACTTGTATAAGACTTTAAATCGAAGGTTTATATTACTTGTATATACAGGAATTGTTTTAGAATAATAGAAATACATGCCTAGAAATTTGTTTGGATTGGCTACACATTATCCCAATAAAATTAGACATAAATTTGCATGATTATTTTGCATCTATTCTCAAGATTGTATAAAACTACAAGTTTTGACTGTGAAATTTAGTGCATAATGGAAAAAAAAAATAAGTGAGAGGTCAGATTGGGGTAGTCTGGCACGTTGGTGCACTTTTAACCTCAGCAGTTAAATTATATTGTGGATATTTAGAGGTATTGTGTCTTAAGTCATGATAGCATACAATATTACCGGCAAAACATCCTTAGCGAGACACAACTGTGGGAGAAAAACAAAACTTGTGAGGTTTATTTAATTTGTTTAACCAGTTGTTTTATGTTTGGAATCTTTATTATAAATTTCTCTCTTTCCGTTCCACCCCTTCCCCCAGAATACAAAAATGTAAGTGAGGGTTTGAGATTGTTAACCATATTTAGAGCGTATTTTGCTTCTTGAAGGCCATGTTACTAGGTTTGCTATTCTAGATAAGAGTTTCTGTCTTCGGTGTTGCATTACTTCTTACCGATAGTTATTCTCATCAGTAAAGTCCGAGCTAACTTCGCGATTAAATTGCTTTGTGTAGTTTTTGGCTATTATATATTTAATTAGCTTTACACTGAATTTCTACTTCGAGTTTCCCGCCATAAATGCTGGCGGATTTGTAAGTACCAAATGTGATTTCTGTTCATCCATTTTAGTTTAAAATAAAGGGTCTTTTATTACCGTTCTTAAGTCTCTGTTGTACTTAGACATAGCGATAAGTCGCTATATCTGTCAAAGGTTTGGTCACAGTTTACAGTAGTGAAAGATTTCAGACCTTATAAATTTACTGACAAGAGTCCAAGAATGTTAAAGAGCATTATTATGTCAGAAAGAAAATTACTGGGAGAAAGGCAAGTTTAGTACACATGTACAGAACTCAGTTTCGACTCGCAGAGTGTGAAGGGAACTGCATAAAGAGAATATTTCTCGTATAGCTACTTTCTTGAAAAGTTCTTGAATCACATATAAATGCAAAATAGAGACTACAGTGGATCCAGGAATATAAAATGTAGAATGTTGAGCAGTGAGAACAATGCCGTGTTCACATGAGTCAAACTTCGCACTGTTTCTTACTTCGGGATGATGATATATGCATTGGGCAGTTAAACTATGTTTTGCAGCAGATCCAAATATCGCACTGTAGGAAAGAATAAATATCGTTCACTATAAGCGACCATGTCCATTCTGTAACGCAGACACTATTTCCCTATTTCCTAAGAATAACTGCATATTTCAAGATGATAATGTCTCCGATGTCAGATTTTTCAATCATAGTTTGAAGTATATGAAGAAGTTATTCAGCTTCCTTGGCCAAACTAATATAATTGCAACACTGTCTTCTGTGCTGGAAAATAGAGTGAAATGTTCTGTGTAGCATCCCTCAAAGAATTAGATTACACTCTTCACACACAAAAAAATTTGATGACTTCATTTCAAAGCATAGGTTACAAATTTATTGAGGAAGTGACTTCGATAAAGCAAAAGTATTTGAATTAAATTTTTAAACGGAATCTGCACTCAAACAACATACAAGCATACTTTCAAATGATTTTTCTATAAAAACATCCAGTTAAAAAATACTATCAGAACCCATGTAAATTGATGATTGAAAATGCATAAATATATTTGCAAGTAGGACTGTTTTGTAGACATTCTGATGTCAGAGTCTGCTTTTGCAGTCGAAACCTTCGTATTTAATATTTTTTTCTATATTTTCTGTGGGTATTAAATAACTAATTTTACTCAAATCATTCTTTATAAATGGGCAAAATTAGTGTTATTTTTGTTTTCAAACTAGTATGAATTTCAGGATCGACAAACCTTCTTTATAAATTATTTCGCCTTTTAAATTTTTGAAAAAAAATTAGAGCGTTCTGAATTTTCACTTAAAACATTTGCTTTTTTATCTGTATGTTCGATAGGTCCTGAATTTTTTAATCACCTCTAATTAATCATAATAATTTTTTAATATAATTAGTAACTGAATATTTAATTAATCATCGCAGAGAATTGAGAAATTAAAGTAAAAGAAAATTAGTTGGTTTGATACATAAACCATTCGATAACTTTTTACTAAATAAAGTTTTTTTTAATAATTTGTTAACGATAATATAAAATAATTCTTTACGTTATAAGGATCCTCAGAAAATTAACAGTGTGTTTTTGGGAGTTCCAGTGTGTTAGTATTTATCTCAGATTTGTAAATTAAATCTTTATATTTGGCATAGTATTACCTCGAATTTTGGAGTAGAGGGAATTATTTGGTGCGTAACAGTGTTGACATCAGCAATAGTGACATGTCAGCAACAATGGCTCGTGCCGTTGTTGCTGATATAGTGAGAGAGAATTATCGATTTGATGCGAATTCATCAAAAAACATAAAATAAAAAAAGCTCGTTCGAATTTTGGAAAATTCGCTTCAAGGTGCACTGGCTCTTGTCTAGATGCACCTATGTACCAAATTTCGTAGCCCTGGGTCTTTCGTAGCACCTATGTACCAAATTCCGTAGTCTTATGCGCAGCATGAACGAAAGACACATACAGAGACTCTTCCTTTAATTATATGTAGAGAGAGCAAGACTTAGCCATTATTTAAGTTTTAAAACGCTTAAATGAATGTATTACGAATTTGAAGTTCTTCTCGCCGCCAGCATTTATTTCTTTGGACTTTTGTGGCAACGCTGCTCTCGCGTCATTTGAGATCGTCTGGGCAGCCAGGAAGAGAACTTGTCTCTTCTGTTCTCGATTCGAAACTATGTAACTGTAATTATTCTTTAATTGTAAATAATTCTGTATATTAACGTTTGTGTTGCGAAAATTACAGCAGTCTACTAATTCGACGGATATCTCGAAACAGAATGGATAAGTCTTGTTGCTCGCTATCACATAGAAGCTAAATATTTCAGCATTAGATTGAAGTCGATTGCATACAAATTCCTTAAGGTAAAAACCAGCTATAAGAGTGTCTTGCATTCTTAAATTTTAGTTAATCATCAATTGAAATTAGAATATTTTTTTCCTTTCATTATGAACTTATTCATGTACAATGTTCGAAAAAATGATAAATTTTATTAAAGAGAAATACGCCAATATAAAAATGCAGTGGGAGGGGATAGGGGTTTTTATTGCTATAGACATTAAATAAAATTGTATCACTTCCAGGAAGACTTACATAGATTAATTCTCTCTAGGAACAAACAATGTTTTACTTTTCAAAGTGTCTATTAGAAAAAAGAGAAAGTTTGCATTTGACTGCAACTTTATTAACTATCAAGAGTTTAAATGCTTTAGAATATTTCAGTAATTCAGTAACAAGCTTTATGTAAGGCCACAAGTAGTTTCGCCTATAAACTGGCTTTTGATGTACATAATCAGTACCATGTCGTTACACTTAATCCTCTGAAATAAACCAGTTTTTTGAAATTTTGAAAGCTTGTTTTTTAAATTTTATAACAGATATTTTAATTTAGTTCACCTTTCCTGTCTTTCCTAGCTTCAGATTACAACTCCCTAGCAAAATGACATTTTAGTATCGCGTCTAATGCAAATGAGAAAGAGAATAATAGTATTCGAGTCAAATTCAACTGACTTCGACAAAGAGAGGATTCCGGAGTAGCGCGCGTTTGCCTTTGGGTTACGTCTCTCTGTGCTGTGTACTACGCTCGACCGTATTACGTGCCTTTTGATAGTTCGCTGGCTAATTTAATATTACGGGCCAACTAGTTTAGAATGTATTAAAATACGGCGAAATCTCTTTAGTTAGTCATTAGTTACTTCTTAATTATTACATTTTAAGCCCAAGTGAAGACTTTGCTGCAGCCCTAAGGCAGGAGCCAACTGTTAATCTTATTTTGAAATAAAGGGTCATTAACTCTTCTTGGTTTTACGTTTCTGTTTTTGGATTTCAACGATTATTCGCTTAGCATTTCACTAGTTTCCTCGACACTTAATTTAATAGAAGTGAGGAACTCTATAAGCTCAACTAAAGTGCATATGAACTGAATTGAAATTGCAGATCATTCTTGAATCTAAACAAAGTTTACAATTAAAATAAATAACAAATGATTAAAAAGGTATTTCTATTTACCTGCATCGCGACTTGTACATTTTACTTGAGTAACTTTGATTTCAAATTTTCTTCCATAAGTTCCCACCATTGTCACATGTATACTAATAGCCCCGGATTCCTCCACATCTATGTAATCTGAAAGAACGAAACATTAAATGTGTGACTTGGTGCCAAATCTTCTGGCAAAATCATAATAAAAATATCAACTGTTATCCAGGGAGGTCATATTAACGCCATATCAACAATGAACTTACAATGTTGACCGCTATTAAGGCCACATATCTTTGGCACTAAATTGTTTTCATTTTGTCCTGTAATTACTAGCATGTCTTGGGAACAGTTCCCTTCTACGGGTCGAGCAATATCAAACACTAGAAAATCCAGACGAATTTGGCAAACAGCGTCAGAATTTTTCGCAATCCTCATTTTACAGGTTCCTTCTTGTTCATAAGGTTCAGGAAAACCAGGACTTCTGAAATATGATATCATTTCACTGGTGGCCCCACCGCACTGAACATCAACTACGAAAATAAAACAATGTTGTTATTATGATTATGACAAGTAAGGTCTGTGGAAAGCTGATTAAGTAATTTGAGGTGAAAAACTACTCACATATGCAACAAACTCCTTCGTGTGAACATCGTCCCATTGGTGTTCCTCCTAGATCAACGCAGTCCGAGGTCTCGTAGCAAGTACCTTGTCTTGAATCTGCAGCTTCACAGCGATCTGATGCATCCAAGCTTTGAAAATCTCCATTCAAAGGCCTCCTTGCAGAGCTGAAGTAATAGGTAGCTGCCACTACAGGTTGAGATAGTAGCGCTATGGGATAAAAATAAAGGTTTGGTTTAGTTGATTACAGCAAAGCACACTAGAGCTATATGCCTAAAGGGACGGATGCCTAAGAAGGGGACTTTCTGAGGGAAACTGGCTCGTATATACGTTACACATGGGAAGGCCGACGAAAACGTCCATGCAGCCAGCTCATTCGCGTAGAATCGAAATCAGGTCAGAACTACCAGTTTTCAGCGGCTTAGCCGCTCGGCCGCTTGTGGTCCTTAAAAATAAAGGACTTATACATCAAAACTATCTGCTTAATCGAGGTATGAATTTTTTTTCACGTTATATCGTATACTACTCTGTAAACAAACTACAATTAACACATCTAATTAGGCAGTGTTCGGAATGATTATTATGCGCAGCAGTTTCCCACTAAATTGAGAACAGTGAAAGTAATTTCTGTTTCATAATTATCCATGCACTGTTAAAATAACATTTTCGTACCTTCATATACGAGTATTTCAGCTTTAAGTCTTGAAACTTAAGGACATTTCAGTTCCTTCCATTTGGCTGTCATTCATCGTTAGCTTTTTTCTACCTACAGGAATCAGACAGCATGCTTTTCTAGTTTCCTTTTAATAAGTTAATAAAACGAAGCCTATTCAATCGTACAAGATGAAATACCGGAGCTTTGGTCATGAGGCATTTATCCGATTTCTTCTGAAAATGGTTTTGCATATTCACAAGTCTGATTCACAAGACTTGTGTAAGGCATATTCACAAGTCTGAAGTTCAAGATTAGGCACCATAACCTGAAAACTACAACTTCCGAAGACCATAGCTATTGCTCATGCTAAATCGCCTTGCAATATGGATTTTTTAGAAGCTTCCAAAATTTTTCTTCCTAACAGATTTGTGCATGAAGTACTAGCTTCAGTCCTTTTTCTGTCAGAAGCGTCGGAAAATTTATTCCAATATATACTTTTCTTGTTTCGAGCAACTATCCGATGGCAACTTGAAGTATAACAACATCTTTTGTGGCGTTCATCGAAATAGCAATACTTCGATAAAATCGAGCTGAATTTCGAAGAATATAATTTCTTCCTTATTTGTCCTAATTTTACGTTGAACGTCTTTATTTATATACTACATTATACATTCTGAAGCGGTGTTGGTCACCTTTTCGGCAACTGAAGGCGTTGAGAAACACATTGGACTAATCGTCATGAAACGTTTGCCAGTCATAAATTAGAATGGTAATTCCAATGCCAAAATTGTGTGAACATTTCCTGTATTTGATCCTAATTGGTGGAGTAATTTAATGTATCATTTTATTTAGATATCATTTACTTCGTTAGAAAAAAAAATATAATTGTTAAATGATTCTAATAATAGTATCTAATACTAATAATCTCAGAGATGTTATTTAATTCAGCGTACATTAAAAAGAATGAAATTATCATTCTTTTCACTGTACGCTCCAGAAAATAGTAATTTAGATCATTTTTAAAATTGCAGTAGAATTCTAATTTTTTAAAAAAATTTAACAATTTTTAATTTCTCAAAATAATTTTACTGGATTATTTACCATTGAAGGAGAGAAAAAAATCGTTTCAGAAAGTCTTATATTTAAGATATTTTAGATAACACATACTTACACATAGGCATTTGCATAGGGTCTGGTGCTTCATCATTCTGATAATGACTTTTGAGAAGATTCAGTGACTTCACTTGATTCAACGGCCTTATAACTCCTTCGGCAATGTTCATCAGTGATTGGAGTAGGAGTAGATTAGTTACAACCTGATGAATAGCAAATAAAATGTTTAGCATGTTCAGACGATCAAGAATTGAGCTGCCTATAATTTGCTATATTAGGCCATATTTATATATTATATTAATATTTTCTCAATGTTGGGAAAATGTAAAATTTTACGAAGATGAATAAATTAACCGAAAGAACACGTCTAGAGCAATAAAATGAAATAGAAAGTAGGTATCTACATTTTGATATATAAGGCCTCCGAGATTAAAATAATGAAATTTTATGCGATCTCTTTAAGCATGTATAATATGGAATTGATTGGAAATACTTTGCTTTTTATTTCAGGCAGTCAAAAAAGTTATGTATGCGTATTTTTATTGTGTATATGAAGCGCCAATGGATGATAAATTTAAGTGTTTACTTGATATGCTAGAGATGTTTTTTTATTTTCTTTCAAAGATTGAAATAGTGCCTTGACTGTGCGAATTATGTATGAGACGAGTTGAATTTTCGATTTCAAGGACAGCTGATTGGTAGAAACGAACCTTTCCCTGGTCTGCAGAAACAGGAACATTCAAGACATCAGGAATTCAGGAAATTTCCTGAGGTGAAGATGATGCCACCTCTTCACTTGATATCGAGGAATTAAAAACCGATGAAACATTAATCATAACTGCAGAATCCATTTAGAAAACAATAACAGATTGCGCATGAGAAAAGGAGATTTCATAACACTAAAAACAGAGGAGTAATTCAAATAAAATCTAACATCTTAAACTCATTGTCTTAAGACGGTCTTTGTTAGCTCGTCGCGAATTCACCATAGTGCAGCGTAATTCTTTGTTCCTCATCCTAAAAAGGAATAATTTCAATGTGTTTCCACCTCTTTAAAATAGTTATCCATGATAAAGTTGCCGGCACTTTACGCAAATTAGCGATTGTTTCCCAAACAAAATCTTTCACAAAAATCAACTTGCATAAAGGTGGCATCATCATAATAAAGGTTGCTTTCATCGAATTAAAAATTGTATTCATAGAATTCAAATAGATTTTTATTTTGGCAATTTCAAGTATACTTTTGTTTTGAAATTCAAGTAGACTTTTTTTTTTTGGAAATTTGCCTGAAGGTACTGGCACAGTTGAGCAAGGATCACTTGCCACGAATATCTGTGCTATCTTAAATATGAGAACAACCTACAGGCCCGTGAATACATCTGCACATGTTTTAATAAATTTATTCTTCTTCTTCAGAAAGCTACTCTCAAAACAGTAAAGTCTAGAGGTCCTTAATTAAGACGGTCTTGATCAGTGTTTGAATAGCTAGAATAGTCTCTAAGAACAGATGGAACTAGGGTGCGTCATTACTCCCTGTAGAAGTTTTAAGGGATGAATCGGCTAAATTATTAATGATTTCTGCTATTTACGACGAATGCTTCCGAGCAAGCGTCCGGCAATAGAGGTGTGGAGTACCTGCCATGTGTCAACTAGAGGAAGGCATCGGTAATATTTTCAGCCAGGTAAAGCAAAGCTTTTCTAAGGAGTTTGTAACCTGGAAGCTCTTTGGACCTTATTCTGATGTGCCTGTTACTAAGCAGTACTGAAAAATTTGTAAAATAAGAACAGCTGATATACATTGTGTGTGAAACGGTAGTAAATCATAATAATACAAAATAATTCTATGTTTTTACATGGGCTGCGTTGTTTGATTTGGAAACATACTGATATATGACCAATAGCTTTGTGGCAAAAATGATAATATAAGATTGATATAAGGTAGAATTACTTCAAAATTTAGGGATTGTATTTAGAAGATAGAAGTTATATTCATGGCTTTCAGGATATTAGGTGGCTTGTATTTAGGTAATTTCGTATAATTTACACAAAATTATTTGAATGCATAATAGCATTTAAATATGGATCAATTTAAATTTTAGTGGCAAGAAAAATTTTATTTGGAAACTATTTTATTAATTTTACAATTATTTTTTACCATTTTTATAACATATTTTTAATAAATAAATTAACCTTTTGTTTGATTAAACTTTTTTATTTTGTTTTTTAATACAAAATTCTTATAAGAAACAAATACAGTCTCATTTAAAGGTATTCCCTTTCATGAATTATTTCCTTTTATGAATCCTTCATGAATTATTCAACCTAGTAAAAAGTGACGATATAATGAATTCAGGCCCAGACGGGAACTTTTTCTTAAAAAATTATTATCTTAACAAAAAATTTATTTTTAAATTTACACCATTTTTGCAATTTTTATATTTGTATTTACACATATTTAAAAAAATTTCAGCAATTTTGTTTCATTTTCGTTGTTTTTATGCATTTTTTAATGTTCTGAGGGTCTAATATAAATTTTAATATTTGAAATTGAAAAAGTGACTGATCTATACATCCGCATTAATAAAGTAACTTTTAATACTTTACTTAATAATTCCTTTTTATAAATATAGTTTTTAAGGATCACCATCTCCAGATCCTTTGAACTAATTTATCCGCGTCTATCAGATCAAATCCTTTCGCCCCTGCGTAAAATGTTCTGATCTTACCACATTAGACTCCTGCCTCTGTTCCTATGAGATTTTGTCAAAAATGAAGTTTGTTGAGAAAGGACATTGGTTTCCAAAAATTAAGGAAAAAATCATAAAAATAGTGGTAACTCGTTCAAAAATTAGCCAATTTGTATAAAATTGAATATGTTGTCAGTAAGAGTTGCAGAGTAAAACTGCAGTATGCAAATTAGTGGTGCTGCAATCGGAATACGTCATCTGCGAGGAGCATGAAATTGCATGTATGAGAGCAAACCTATATATTCCTTTGACTTTACATAGGACGTCTGTACGCGAGACGATCAACCATTTGCGTGCCACTTACGTCACTTCACAGAAGGGAACGTTTGAAGTGGGCACATCAAAATATCCTCTGTACGCCTGTTCAATGGAGGGCTTTTTCTGTCTGCTCCATCTGTGAAAGAGAATTTTCACAGATTTAATTTCAGATTAAAGAGAATCTTATGGAGGAGGCAGTGTCTGTGTCTGGGGTGGTATCTGTTTGGGTTGACGCACAGACCTCCATGTCTCTCCATGCGGAACCGTGAATACTCAGAACGACAATTCTAGACCACACAGGACTCACATCGTGGATGATTATCTTCAGCAGCAAACAATTCAGCACATGGAGTGGCCAACTGGATCACCGGACTTGAATCCTATCGAGCATATTTGGGATGCTTTAGGAAGACTGCTCTCCCTCCTCCTCTTTAGACCCTTGCCACGTCTGCAACTCCTTTGCAAGAGCAATGCCTCTCACTTCCTATGGAGCTGATAGACTGCATAATTGACAGCATCGCACATTACTGTATGTGTTGCATTGCTTCTAGGGGAAATCATACTCCATATTGAAGGTTAATTTCCTATACCAAACTGACATATCTGATTTGCTCATTTTATACATATGCTAGTTTCTGTAACACCATAATTGTCTGACAATTTCTTTTCATGTTATTTTACTATACCTTACTATGTGTTGCATACTGCCAGTTTCATTAAATCCTACATATAACGTTTTGAGCAATCGTCATTTTTGCGATTTTTCCTTAATTCATGATAAACAGTGTATTAATGATCTTGACTACCTCAAATAGAAATCATACAAGCAATTGCAAGGTTACATCAGACATTTATTATCAGATTAAGGAGAAAAACTGAGTATAATTATGACGTCTGGTCAAACTGATTAAAGTGCGTATAATGAAGTTTATTACGTTTTTTCATATTTTTTTTAGTGTTTGCGTTAAATACAAAAAACGTTTTCAAATCATTTTACATAATGCATATTTCACTGAGAATATTAAAACTTATGGAACCCCATCATTCTTTGTCGGATTCCTTGCATCTGACGACAGAAAAATGTTTGACGGATATCGTTTTTATTTTAAGCACCGGTTATGAAAAAGTTGTAAAACAATTAACTGTACAATTCCTTTAATACTCTTGTCCTTATTTTGATTTTTACATGTACTCTTAGCGTAATTCCATGACTACATCGAAAAATATCGGTAAAATAAAAGAGATGTAAATGCGTTGAACAAAATTTGGTGACACTTGCAAATAGAGGTGTCTACTTTTTTTATTTTTACTTCTTTTGAAAAAATACTTGTAATAGATATTGTAACCAAACTGACAATAACATTTTCCTCTTTTTTGAATTTGCACTGTAAATGTCATGTGTTTGAAATGTGAATATTTTCTATTCAGCAAGGGAACGCTCTAATTCCGGCAGAAAATAGCATTGGAATTTGCATCCTAATTTCATTGATGCTTCATTACCGTTTGAATTACTGAATGCATAAAGATAAAAATTCTAATGTAAACTAAAAATATTTCATAAGCTGCATTTATTAGCGAAAATATAATTAAATGTAATTCTAATACGCTTCCTTTAATAATTTTTCACCATTTAAATTTCAGTGCAAGCAAGTGATGCACGCTTACTTCAGTTTTAATAGTTATTGAAATTCAACTTTGGTTAGCCATTAATTTAGTTTAATCAGTGCTTTTGCGCAGAATGATCTGCTTTTGAAGATGTACCATCTGTTCCGTCTTCCGAACTATGTACAGTTTATTCGTTGGAAATTAGCTGTAAATTTTATGTGGGTTGTGCAGTTGTTATTACTCTTAAATTTCAATTCCAATACTTTGAACACCCAATACGTTTCTGTAATAATACACTACGAATTCGAAATTGACTTTTTTATAGTTATGTGGAGATGGAAAAAACTGCAGTTTGAATTTTTAACATTAACGTAATTTTTGTAATATGCGTATGTTTTGAAATAAAACCCTTATATTACTAATGAAATATTTAGAAACGTTAGATGGCATCAGTCAATTTGTTAAAAATACTTGAGAATGCAGATATCAATTTTTTTTTTTTTTTTTTGATTGTGCATAATAACAGAGCCGTCCCAAGATATTTGTTCACCTGAGGGAAAAAGCTAAAGGCGCGCCCCGATATATATACTCTTATATGTATATATATCAAAATAGCTATATTTGTATTAAAAAGCAAATGTATTAAATCAAAATATCATAATTCTTATAGCATATTTATACCATAATTCTTAAAGTATTTTTAATCGTAGCTTTATAAATTCAAAAAAATAATATAGCCAGTTATTTATAACTTTCAAATGCAGATGTTAAAAAATTCTTTTTTGATAAATAAGAAATAACATCCAAATGCACATTGCAATAATTTTCAGATTTTCTTGCAGTTCTTCCTATTGTTTTATTAATTTAAATTTGCTGAAACTTATTTCCCCTAATAATAACTAACAAATTTAAAAACATAATTAAAGTAATTTTTGAATTAGTATGGCCAGTTTGGCGCCCCTTCTCGTGATTTACCTATGGCAAGTGTCGCACTTGCCTCATCCGTGTCCCAGCTCTGCGTAATAATATACAAAATGATGATATTATTAAATAATTATAGATATTATTGAAGATTTTTAGTAAAGTGTTTTTGTTAAGTTTGTAAGGATTATGTTAATTTTATTAACAGTTAAATTTTAAGTTCCTTTCCTGTCAAATTCTTAACTTCAACTTACTACTTCCGGCCAGAACGTAGTTTTGGAATCATTCTGAATACTTAATGAGGAGGAGCGGTATTTAAATCGCGAAGTTATTTGCAGAGTTAGAGAGAATCAGAGTTTCTGATTTACGCGCGTCTGTCTTTTGGGCTACTCTCTCTCTGTTATTACGCTCGGTCGTACTCAGGCCCTTGATAAGTTTCGTAGTCAAATAGAGTTAAGGGGCCAACTCGATGAGAATCTTGATAGCTTCGGCTATATTTCTTTAGTTAATCTTAGTTTTAGTTTAATTTTTAGTGTCTTAAGTTCAAGCCTAAGTGTCGGCTTTGATTGTACACTCCAAGACGGAGTTTTGTAAATCTTATTTGAATAATAAAGGGTTAGTTACCCTTCCATCTTGTTGTTTCTTGTTACACGAACTTAAGCGATTATTCGCTAACTAGTTTTTAAGATTCGTCACTTTCTACAGTAACTGAGAAATACACTAGTGAGAATCTTACAAGTTATATGAAATAAAGTTTTAATTGTAACTGTTACTGTTAATTGTAACTGTTGTTGTTAACATTTGCAGAACATCTTCAAACTTTTATTTGAAATTCGCAGTCGAAATAAATTATGTAATATATTAATTACTTTAACCGTTGTACAAAAGCGTCAGGAAAGATATTATTATTTAGCTCCTATTGATATTTCATTTATTAGAAGTGAAAAAAAATTTTCTATTATTTTCACAACTTTTTTTTCTTTTCTTTGAGCCTTCATTGACAAGCCATTCAGGATATTACAGCCATGCAGGACTGTTTCAGAAGTAGATTAATTTAAAATATTTTTTCAGTTAAAAGGCTTTTCAAATTTTTCTATCTCAGCAGTATTTGAGGCTACCATATCTAAAAACCAAATTCTTATCTTTTTTGTTCTTCAAAGTATCACTTAAAAATGAAAGCAAGAACCAAAGTTTATATTCACTTTCCATGATTGAATGCAACAATATTTGTTATAATCATAAAAATTCTGACAGTACTTTTTTGGCTATTTTGTTAATGATTAGCAAGAAAAGGAAAAGTAGTCTCTTTGGTGTCAGTGATTTCGCAAATCATGAATAAAAATTTCGTTTTAGCAGTTACAGATAAAAAGACAAAAAACGGAATTTTCTACTATCGAAAATGACAATCCAAAATAAGTAACTGCATTTTTTACAGAAGAAAAAATTTTAAAAACATCGTTGACAGATTATATAATCTGCAAAATGCCTTAAAATTTGCAAATCAGAATTTTTCTCAAATCTTTGCAGAAAACAAATTTAATCTGATCTTAAAATGTATGTATCTAATATAAGCCTTAGATAACTCTCTTTAGTTCTATTGCATTGTAAATATACAGGGTGTCCAAAACAGATAATTATAAACTGTATTTTAAAAAATATTTATTATTTTTGATATATTTAATTGGTCCTGAAAATGTAATGACGTTTGTGCGCGTTTATTTTGATAATATTAATTGAATTAAAGGATAAGAAAAAAAAATTAATGCAATTTAGCTAAATCAGTAAAAATATACTAGAAACACTAAGATACGATGTAAAACTTATAAAATTAAAATTTTCATTTATAAACATAAATTTTTATTTAAGTTTATAAATGGAAATTTTTCATCACATAAATTTTCATTTATAAACTATTCATATTCTTAGCTTTCCTATAAATAGTCTGACAGTTGTGGCACGACTAATCCTTAGAATACGAAGCAGCATTTTCTTCTTCACCATCTTCTGTATTTTATTTATTAAATAAAAAACCTAATGCGTACACCACATGACTTTGACTTTCTTGTACGGAAAGTTAAATTTTACGCATTTTTCCTTGCATTTCATTTAAACTTATTTCCTCAAATTTCATTAGAGATATTTCTCATTCAAGTAATTCAATTTTCACTTCGCGACAAGGCAAAAATACATAAAACCTCAAAATATGTTTATTAAAAATGTAGAAAAATATAAAACGCCAAATACAGTTGAAGCAATGAAGAAGACACTGAAACTAAAATGACACTGAAAGGAGCAGAAACTGACTTAATTCACTGTCCTGCTAAGTTTCAAATGTAAACAAATATAGATGCTATGGTAAAAAATATAGGCTTAGCCGCACTAAACAACTTTTAAATTGTTGATAATTCTACAGATATTGCATGCAGATTAACTAAAGGCATAAAAACCTTAACCGTACGCATAATTCAAACGTTTTTAAAGCAAAAAATGCAAAAAAAATGCACAATTTATCAACATATTAGAAAAAAAAAAAAAAAAAAAAAAACTGAGCTCACGAAGTCGAGTAGCTGAGTGGGTATATATATATATATATATGTGTGTGTGTGTGTGTGTGTGTATGTATGTATATATATATATATATATATATATATATATAATTTATTTACTAAATAATATTGATTAATTGATTATATAATATCCTAAGTTTAATTACAGTAGGATTATCTTAAAAGAGTATATTTTATATATATGCTTTTGATGGGGCCGATTGCAGCCAAAAAGGGAGGTGCATAACTACATGTTATAACAGTCCTATATACAAAATTTCAACATTCTGAGGCTCTTTATTTTCGAGTTATGGGGTATACATACATAGGTCCGTACGTACGTACAGACGTCGCGAAAAAATCTCTGCTGAATCCATTTTAAATGCTTTCTGCAATCCATTTTGGGAAAAAGAGTCCTTTATTTTGTCCTTATGTACAGATGTCACTCAAAAACATCGTAAAATTGTATTCTATAGCGGTCAAAATGCATATTTTCGTTGAACTATGATACGCGAAAATTTTCATGATTACAATACTTCCTTTAGTTCTTACGAGGAAGTAAAAATTATCAGGCTTAAAACGGCTATTTATTTCCCTTTTTGAGATGTGGCTACAGGATATGTTCAGCAGATAGAGTAGTTCAAAGAGATTAATTTCATACCGTCTCTGAGAACTAGATTTACATCCCTGTTGAGACCACCATTGTAACCATTCAGATTATTGCATCTTGCACTGATATCCTAATTTTTTATATTATGCAAAACTCGAGCGTTCATCTCACAACGGAGCCCACCAGCGGCCGAGCGGTAAAGACGCTGAACACTGGTAGTTCGGTCCGAGGTTCGAATCCCGCGAACGGGCTGGCTGCATGGGCGTTTTCGTGGTTTTCCCCATGTGTAACGTGTATACGAGCCAGTTTCCCCTAGAAAGTCCTCCACGAAAGGCATCCCTCCCCTTAGGCAGATAGCCCTAGTGAGCTTTGCCATAATTAAATACACCACCATCATCTCACAACGATATCCCCCCTTTTCTGATCTTTATTCATATGGTTGAGTAACAGATAAGCTGTTCATTGAAGGAAATATATTAAAACTCATATATAAAATTTCTAAGCGAAGATATTCATTATGAGCGAAGATATTCATTATATATTGCAACTGCCAGTCAGAAAATGATAATTTTCTTAATTTTGATATACTGTATTTCAAAATCCATTAATTAGAATTACTTTCATCACCCACATCTTTGGCGATTACGTTTCCACTTGGAAAAATTTCAATCTGTAACATTTTGAAAACATTAAACAATTTTTTATTCTAATAAAAGTGAATTTCTTAAATAATTATATGTGAGCATGCTGTACTTCTACAATCGATTAACAGTATCCGAAAGTAAATATATATATATATATATAACTTCCAGTTACTCATACTTTCAAGATAAGTTACAGAATTTTATGGAAAAACGTGCACGAAAATAAATTTACTGCACTTCCAGTTACTCAGATTTTCTAGACACATTTATCACAGAATTTTATGTAAACAGTTTCAATAAAATAAATATTGCTGAAATATTTACAAATATTACTTTTTTATATAAAAATCATATACAAATATACCACTTTATATACACCGTATACGCTATACCGCTTTGTATAGAAAAATGCCCAGTTAGTAAAATGTCATTGTGCATTATTGAGTAAAATGCAAAACCTTGGATACATTTACATGCAAAACTGATGGAGATATTTGTAATTAATGGTTTCATAAAGTCTGCTACATTAATAGTGAATATTTTTGTTCAATAAAGATAAGTAGGAACTAGCAAAATGAGCAATTTTTATTTGTAGTTCCTGCTTAAATCTGAAGGAAAGATAATTTATATATGTTCGATGACACGATACAGAAAATGAAAAGTTAGGAAATTCATTACACTATACTTCAGCGAATTTTGTAAATAAGGGGCATGGAAAAAATGTATTCATATATTAGACTTCTAGATCTATGGGAACCGTATAAAAGTTTTTATTTTCAAAACCGTGATATCATTAGCTTAATAAATAATACTATTACCTGCATATGATTGATGGGAAAGCCAATGGAATGCGCCCGAGAAAAAATTATTTTATTTACAGTATAAAATGAAGATTATGATACCTGACAACAGCATTATTTCAGTTAAGGTGCATCAAGATATGTACGACAAATGTATTGTATTTTCTGATTTATTGTTAGCAATTCCATCGTGGACCTGAGATAAAATTCTGTATATTTTTCGTCATCTTGTCTCCTAGATCATGGGCTCACCTAACATCGAGCTTGTAGGCTGAATAACAAATCTATAGGTTTGAATGTTTCTTTCGAGTGGTGGTAATCGGGAAAAAGAAGACCATCGCACCATCTAACATCGAAGTAATCCGAACAAAATTTCGATTACCATTATTTCTTGAAAGTCCTAATTTCATCGCAGTAATACAAAATTAATGTCGTAATTAAATCCATTTATCAGAATAAATTGAAGTACACTGATGCATTTCATTTTGAATTACATTCATGTGTTTGTGTTTCATCTTTATGCTTAGATATATAATTATACTTTAAGTTGCTTTCATAGTTCAACAATCTGCAATACGGAGAGAGAAGAAAAGGTGCTGAAAAACGTTTTCGCATGATTACTTAAGGAGAGACATCTAAATGTAAAATAGCATGTTTTTGTGTATTTATAAATGGGTTCTACAACTAGTTCATGATAAAATACGAAATATTATTTCACAAAAATTAAAACATTAGATTAAAAATTCCAATAAATATTTAGGATTTATCAGAATTAAAATAAATATTTGGTTTTATTGTCAGATAATTTTCCATTCGCCTTATATGTACTTGATGATGCATACTGAATAGTAAACTTCTGTCGAAACGTCAAAAGTGTGGTAAACGAGACTCAGTAATTATAAGAAGTCCAATCATAATGTTATGCTATTACTAATCCATTTTATCAGAAGCTCAAGTAATGAAACCAGAAGGAATAAAGTAAGCATAAAACAAATAACTACACCATACAATATTTTCAAATCTAATCACACTATATCGGAAACATTTATATACCATGTCACTCAAACTTACCTTGAACATATAGATACGTTTAGAAGACTCCATGTTATAGATTTCTGTATCAAATCCAGGTGTAACTTAATAAACACTCGGTATGCTTGACTAATGTAAAAAATTACCAAAGTGATTTGAAGAGGAGATGTTAAACGTTCAGTGGTCTGCCGATGTTTAACGCCGATGTCAAATTGAAGGGCAATATTAAACCCCTTCGCTTATTTCCATAAGCATCCGGATGTGATTGGGAATTGAGTCATATTTGAGTATATCGAGACAAGGAAGCGTGGCGTTGTATGTTACTACACGTGTAACCCAAAGGGGGAAATGGAGAAATGCTTGAAAAGGAATCCTTGTCAAACTTGTCAACATTTTTGTTAACTGTCATTGTTGGTCCAGCACAGAGCTAGTAGGTAGCCTGATTTAGATCCGAATCTCATATTTGGCGATAATTTTTTCCGTCATTTATATTTGTATTTTTTGTAGTGTAATTTTTTAATTTTAAAATGCTTATTTGATTTTAAAACAGGAGAACTGTGTTTTCTGAAATAATTATTTTATTTATTCAATATAAGATAGCAACGTGAGTTTGAAATTAAAGTTTATGACTTGAAAAAGTATTTATAGGATATTTTAAATTATTATGAATTTATTTGTATCTGAGTTGAATTATCTCCCAGGTAGATAAATGATGTTTCAGAATTAATTTTTGTCTATTAGAAAATCAACAGAGGCCTTCAAGTGTTTTTACAGAAACAAAAACACCTTTATTTTTATGTTGTTAATGTTAAACATAAAATATTATTATTTGCATGACTATTATACAAAGATTTTAGTACAATAAAATTATAAATATCCAAGCATTGTTCTATCCGGATGGTAAAAACAATCAGATATTGGTTTTCCTTAGACCAAATATTTCTCAAAATGCAAATGAGGAAATTTTTTTCTCATTTATAGCATTTTGTATTAATAAAAATTCAGTTAAAAGACATTTTTATTTCAATAAAACAGAAACATTATTTTTTAAAACAAAATTAGGCAATGAAAACTGTTTTGTTAATGGCATATTAACTAAATAAAAAATATTGAATTTGACCAAAAAAAAATTGACTTCTTTGAAGAAAAAGGTATCATTTTCTCAAAAAATAAGAACAACGCGACATCTCCAAAAGGATAGTATATATATTAAATAGCTGTAATTATTCTCTACACTGTAAGACTGAAATTTCTTGATCGGAGAAGAAATTATTGTAATGTCACAACGTTTGTTTAGTGTATATTTAGAAATGGAACACTTGCTATGTTTAAACCATTATTCACGATGTAGAAAGAACTTTAGGTGTATATACGATGCGTAATTATTCTTCTGTTAAAATGTTTAGGTTACACATTAATCGAAAATTATAAACTAATTTATGTATCGCTCATTTAACTGAATGAATTTAACAACTTTTTAAAAAGTGTTTATCGTGATACATTAAATATAACTTAAATCTATGACAAATTTTAAAATGTATAAGTAACGTAACAGAAAAATTAAAATGGCCTAGTGAAAAACGTGAGTCATCCAGGTATAGGATTTCTGAATATTTGAAGTCCATATATCGCGTTCCAGATATTTGGAATCTAAACAGTTGCAGTTATTTGTGGAGCTGTCCCTAGGAGACAAGCAATTTCTGACATGGTTATTATAACTAACTATTAAACAGTAATTACATATACTATATTTAAAAATGTTCGTATTTTTAACTGTAATTTTCTTTGTTATTTGATAATTAATTTGCATAGCTTACATAATACACCTATATACAAAAGGCGGTGTAAGTTATTCTTAGCTCTTTCCGCTTGCCTTCATGGTGCAACTGGAAAGATCCGGCTAAAAGTCGAGAGTTATAGAGCTCCAGTCCCGGCGAAGACATTGCAGTTTATCATGTTCCCTGCTTTTAGAAATCTAATGTCTTTAAAATGGAATCATCATAACTGCTTTTCAGTTCGGTCTTAGCAGTTCTTTATTTCGTCTGAAATAATCCAGCCATGAAATTCAGGCGATAGGCAATATCTTTATTTAACATGTAGAGAAAGCATTTAGAGTATTAAAATAGCATAAAAGCACACCTTAAGTAATTAAAAAAAATTACATCTTTGCATTTGCAAGTCAGAACAAAGATGAATGAATTTTAGTTTGCTCAGCACAATTCCTAGTCCCTAACCCCCTAAATAGTATAGTTTTATTTTGCCTCGTTATTAGCATGTTTTAATTTGAATACTACTACATAGTTAGATATTATTTCATTTTTAAATTTCTTTGATATATAGCTATATTCTCCATGTAAGTCCTTTGAGATATATGCAAGCAATTAAGTGTTAGGAAGGTCTAAATTCAGGGTTCTCAAATATTTTTGCCCCGAGCATCCCTTTTACCATTTATAGAAGATCATTCCCCTCTCCATTCCAAAGCTTGAAAAATAAATGCATGCATTGTCTATATTTAGATAATTGATTTTTAAATTGAATTAAAAAAAAGAGTGAAAAATGTTGATAAATATCAAAATTTAAATAAAAGTAGTTTTTTATAATCATAAATTAAAACTAAATACTTAATAGCTAAATAAAAACCTGACCGCATTTTCCCTGAAACTATGAAATTCCCCATCAGGGACAGGGAGGAATTCCCATTGGTTAACTGTTGGTCTGAATGATAAAGAACATGCGTTGTGTTAGCGGGTAGTAAAAAAGGAAGTCTTTTTAACTGGAAAAAAAAAAGAAAAAAAAAAAAAAAAAAACCTTAAAGGGTTTAAAAAATTAAAATTTCATCTTATATTTCTCTATCTGTGTCTTTTTTATATTTCTATATTGGAAAGAGGGTCAGTTTGAAAACCTAGCAAGCAGCGGACCACGTATACATACATACACACACATATATATATAATCAAATAGTTGATTATTAATTAAGTCTTTGCAGCAGAGGCGCAGGATTCTAAAAATAGTTCTACTTTTTTTTTGTTTATATGATATATAAATTCCTTACTACTTTCTTTCTACTTTCTTTTTAGTTATGTTATATATATAAACAAACCATATATATATAAACACATAAACAAACTATATATATATGTTCAAAACATTCGAGGAAAATATTTGTAGGATATTTCAGTTTTAAATGTTAAAAATATTATTTAGTCGCCTTGAGAGTAATCCATGTGAGAAATTGCTTGTCTTCAAAGGACAGCTTCATCGCAAAACACATGTTTATTCGAGATTTCTTTCCTGATATTCTTTAAAGCATTCCTAAAAATCGTCCTTTGGTATTTATCATGTTGTTTTGGATAGATTGAACTCTCTAAAACCACTGACCCTCTTTGAAAGGAATGAACTGCGGGATCGGGCAGTGAGAAATCTGGCCAGTAAGGTATTTACGGCATGCCAGGGGCCTGGTTTTGATCAATGAATTCCAAGTTTTTTTTGCTCATATACCTTTTAATACTCAGATCGCATTGTTTAAATACCAGCTCGGAGCGATTCAAGACATATTTTGATTCTGTTAGCAATTGAACCTGAACTATTCTGTCCCGGAGGATGTTATTCATGTATTTCTATAGTGAGTACGCTAATAGCTTCTAATAACCATATTAAATTATTGCAAGATTCACTTCCATGATATGACTTTTCAGCAAACATTTTAAACAGAGAGGGTATATAGGTTTGGAAATGTATGAGCTTTTTTTAGAAGAGCCAATAATAATAAGTGTAAAATCTGATTCATATTTGCTGCATTCTTTGTAAAATTGTTTAGCTGGGGAGAAGAGGTGGAAAACAATCATATAGTGATAATAAAAACTTACAGCTTATTTAAGTGACTTACATGCTCCAGTGTCTTCGACAAAGAAATTAGTCAAGGTGTCTTATCGGCTAGAATATATAAAATAGTACTTTTTCTCTTAAAATGCCTTTCTGAAACCAATTATTTAATAGTAAGAAATTCTTATAAAGAATTTGTTATGTAAGAGTTTGAAAATTTACCACCTATCCTTTTATCGCTTAGCTTTTGCTCAAAATAAGAGGATTGCCACAAAGATGTGCTATTTAGGCCTAATTATTTTCCTTGCAAAATAAATAAATAAATAAATAAATAAAATAAAATAAATAAATAAAAAGAAATAACATATATGGAGAGTGTTCCTATATTTAATACCTTTTATATGTTTTTTAGGAAGTACTTAAAAAATATAAATTCTTTACGCCTGAGGTTGTTCTATATACTTAAATTTATTATTAAAAAATTATACAAATTATAATTATTAAAAAATTATGCAAATTATAATTAGTAAAAAATTATACAAACAACTTAAAAATATCGATATATGGCAATAAAATAAATTTTATTGAGCAGTGAAATTTTAATTATATAATCACAGAAGCATTGTGCCCCGTTCTCCCACTCACCAAATACAAAAACTGAGTAGGTGATGATTGGTCTGCGAGCTTCTTGGCGAAAAGTTAATCTCGCCAATCATCAGTCATATAGAGCAACCCTAGCTCAAATCGCCAGCATCCTTTCTGCGGCTTGGCCATTGTCCCGCATCCTACAGTGGTGAATAATGATTAAAGTCTCCCTCTCTCAAATGTCCGACAGTCTGACCGTGCAAGCACCTAGGGGTCAGCCAACCGTATTATAATGAGGACCGTTTAGCAGTCAAAACGACATTTTATTTATTGTCTCTTTTATAGCCAACCTAAAAATTCCAATATTCTGGGAACGTTTCGTCTGATAGAATATTTTATGATGAAAATATGTTTCCCCTTAGTTTATTTCATTGCATTTCCTATATCCTGAAAAGATAAAAATTTATTTATTTTATTCAGATATATCGCAACTGTGAAAAGAAACTTATCGCTAAATAAAACCCGACCTATTTTGAATTATAATTTATTATGGTAATTTTACCATATTTAGGATTTTGTCGAAGTTTATTGCAATAATATGAATGTATTGAAGCTTTGAGAAAGAAAATTTCACATCTAAATGGCTGTCGCATTTATAAGTTTTATTGCAGAGATTAAAAGCTATTGGGTCACTTAGTCATTGCATATTTCACAGAAATTGGGGCATAATTGAACATTAAAAACATCTGGTACAACATCATGTATGTTAATAGTGGCAATGAAATTGATTAACTGTTATTAATAACTCTTAAAAAATGTCAGAAAAGACATTAAAAAATTCCTCGTTCTTATTTTCATCTAATATAAGTTTAAAAAATAATTTTTCACATTCAGTTTTTGAGAAATAATGTTAAGAAAAGCACACATAGAAAGTATACTGGTCAATATGAATTATGTGACACGAAAGCGTTTTAGTAATCCTAATATATTTTATATTTCCGTTATGAAATAACAATTTTTCTGTCCTGCTTTATGTTTCGTTTTTCCCTCTACTTATTTTCCTGACAACTCAATTAAATAATAATGTTGATGCTAAAATTCTATGAATTGGATTGGATTATTTAGGCAAAGCGTTCAAAGGCTATCGACCAGTGCTCCATCCCATTTTTGGCCGAGTGACTTCAGGATGGAAACTTAGGATATCGTATTCATCTTTATGTAAAAACAGACTTTCAGTAATTCAGGTCATGTCACAAGTCAGTTTCGCTGTTTTCTAAAACCCCATATACACTTTTCTGCGCTGCTTGAAGATCTGGATCACAGTCATAATTTGAAAAAATAGCACTGCTTTAAAATAAGTTCAAAAGCACGCAAAACTCCGTGAAGGCACTGGTTAGAAATTGTGAGAGTTTTTGATTAGTAAAATAAAAGTTCCCCAAAATCAATAAACAGAAAATAATTAAGGAGAACACTTTTGTTCTGATGAAACTGATGAACTGAGAGATTCTAGATCTGCAGTTACATTTACATTGAATAAGGTTGGCTCTAACGAAAGGAAATTCTTTGAAAACATGGTTTTGGTTTTCATTGGTAACTAAAAGGCAGAACATTAAGAACAAACTTCCTAAATTCTGACTTTATTTTTTTTTTTTAAACGTAGAAACCGGAAGTGATAATCAGAAAGAATGTTTCTATCAGGATGTAATATGCACAAAAGAAAAGCATTTTAAATGAAACTAGAACCATCAAATGAAACTGGATCATAAAAAATCTAATGTGTACGTCACATGACTTCCTTGTACAGAATATTGAATTATACGCACTTTTTCTTGCATTTCATTTAAACTTATTGGGTTGAATTAAATCTACTTCGTCGATAGCGCATAAACCACAATAGAATAAATGCATTCTTTAAAATTTACTATATTTGTTGACCATATTGACACTCTGGCGCTAAGTTTCCTTAACAGCGTTACATTTAATTTATTTTATAACTTCAGCTTCAACTTATAAACATATCACCGGAACTATTACACAAAAGTGTAGTTTTGCGAGCTCATTGAGAATGAAGCTTAAAAGTCGCATCACGATAAGAGTTTCCTGGCATGGTAATCTCTCTAAGGAGAAACGTAGGCAACGAGAAGAAAGAAGGGGGGCCTTGAAGCCTGAAATCAGAGAAGCGGTTTGACTGATGAATAAGCTAGGATCTGATTGGAATATTGAAGAAAACGAGAGGAATCAAATTATTACAGCACGGCTGATGTTACAATACAAGTTGAACATTAAAACACAAATAATGAAGAAATAATGCAAAAATATGTACACTATATACAGTTTTTTATAATAATTAGTTATGACTACTAGCTTTAGCGCAAGTCATGGGCTTTTTAATATACTTTTAAGTACTTTATTTTGAGTATATACACTATATACAGTATATACTAAATTCAGTCTGTAAAGCAATGTTTAAGTAATTAAATTGTGATCACTGTTAGCGAAAAGGTAAGCTTCTCTTCATGCAGGATTTCGTACTTGAAAATTTGTGAATAGTTTACGTAGTCACTAATGAAAGCTTTGTTGAAAAAACAATCATTTGTTCTTCGAAAATAACTTTTAAGTTCTTCAATTTTGAGATCCTTGTCGAGGAGAGCATTTCTGACGAGATAATGTGCATCTGTAATAATTCTAAGGAATTTATTTTGTATGATTTGCAGTTGATGAATTTGCCGGTCAGTGGCTGTATTCCAAGCTGGAGCCGCATAGCAGACATTTTATAACTCAGAATGCACAAAATTTATATCATCTGAAGAAATATCTAATCGTTGCCACGTGTTCTATTCAAATATTATAATAAATCTAAAACGATGTACAAAGGAAATTAAACAAACAAACCAAAAAAAAAAAAAAAAAAAAAAAAGCAGTTTCTTACAGAAGAATAAGTATTTTTTGTTCAATTAATTCATTTCTCACTTCGCTACAAGGTTTAAATACATTAAAACTCAAAATATCTATATTAAAAATTACGAAGTAAATCTTAAATACTTATTTCCTCGAATAAATTCCAGAATGGATTAAGCATGATTTAATTCGCAATAATAAAAGAACGCGTTATCTTTGTTTTTTCGAAGCTTAATTGGCGACAAATCCACTATTCTGCCAAATTTCAAATGTAAACAAACATGGCCGCCATGGCAAAAATAATTAGGCTTAGCCACATTTAAACAACTTTTGAATTTGTTGATAATTCTTTAAATATCATGCACACTTACTAAAGGCATAAAACCCTTAACCGGAAGATAAGAACAACATAATTCAATCATTTTTAACGCAAAAAATGCCCAATTTACAAACATATAAGAATACAGAAACTGAGATCATTGGGCCGAGTAACAGAGTGGATATATATATACAAATGTTTATATACTAATAATAATTATTAATTTAGCCGTGTCTGTGCTGCGACCACAAATAACCCAAACTGATAAAGATTGATAGATTTTAATTAAACAGGTGCCAGTAAAGCAACAGCGTTCCCACGTGAGTAAATATTTATTCAGAATCGTGTTTTCAGTAACAGGTATTCATTATAGAATTAGTAACAATGATGCCATGGCAATCACAAATTATATGGAAATATCATCGCGTGTTCGTTGCTTCAGAAAATGATACGGGAAAGAAATGGCTATTTGAATGCATCGCTGGAAGTAATTAATTTTTATTGACGTGATACATGAAGAATCAAATAGGATTTCATAACGATGAAATATGTTCAACTGTTGTGCCATCGAATTTTTCTGCAGAGTCAAAGGTATGTTATTTGCCCGCTTCCTTGTCACTACGTGAAGATGAAGGACAAAATGGCCCATCAGAACGTGCTCCTAGCATTCTCCTGGACAGTCTACGAATTACGGCAAGGTGTTCAAACGGCGAATTGCATTTTCATGGTAGACTGTTTTGTTAATGATGTTAACTTGTAAAATGCATAAGAATACGAAAAAAGCACAAAGTAAGTTTTCACCAGCAAGGAAGAAGTGCCGAGAACGACACCTTCTCTCGCCTGCCTTCATTCCAAAGACTGCGAAGAAGATAACTAGAATAGTGTTAGACAGCCGGGTGCCTGGGCACAGACAACACCTTCTTAAACAGAAGCCCATCCACCAGATCGTGACGTCACACACTGGCGACTGACAATCGCTGTTGGTTACCCACTACCTGCCTTAAAAGTATATGTGTTTTTAAAGTTTTACTGAAAGGATGGTTTCTTCTAATGATGTAGATATATATTATTTTTCTTTCCTTTTTAATTTATATATATATAGAGAGAGAGAGGGAGAGAGAGAGAGATTTTCTATTCATTCGCGAATATAATATTGGAAACTTATTCATATGCATAAAATACATTATATATTATTAATTTTTTATGCTCTTATATTGTATGTTTACAGTTAAAATAATGCTTTAAAGTAATAGTTGGCTTTTAATAAGTAACATTAATGAAAAGTTAGAATCTCCTTCCATACTAAGAATATTCAAGTCACTTAACTGCATAAAAAGTATATTGGAAGGATGTATAGAAATATTTTTAAGGTTATTAGGAGCTTTTAAATTTTAGCAGGGCAAATTAATAAGCGCAAAAGTTTCCATTAAAGAAACTAGCTCTATATACATATATATATACACAAATTGTAGAACAATTCTTTCTTATTTTTAGTAAATAGCAAGGTGTTAGCCGAGGTTTCCAATTCTCGTTACCAGAGTGTACGTAGTAGAGCCTAATTAAGTCAGGAAAAGTGCTATGACATAATAGGATACCGGACGTTCCTTTGCATTAACACTCTATCCTTCTTTCCTCCTGTAATGAAATTCACAATTTTTTCCCTTCTGCTGTCATTTTACCAAGTATTTTAATAACATTCTCAAAATGTGCTTATTTTTATTACATTTAAATTGTAGATTTTTCTTATAAATTAACATTAAATAAAAATAGTTGCTCATTTTCCCTTCTGTCTTCAGCGGCTCTTTACGAAATAATTTTGTTGAAGACAGATATTTGGGGCAAGCACTGAAAATTCATGGAACAGTGTTTTCTTTCAATCGTACTTGTTTTAATGGAAATTCTATTTTCTTCCCCGTTTTTTTCGTCGTATTTCTCAGAAACATTCTGAAAATCTTCCTCATGGAAATGTAATTCACCGACCTAAATTCGGCAAATGTAAAAATAGACCTGATTAAGTTAATTTTATCCAGTAATAAATGTAAGATTTCTTGTAAAGCGATTTATTTTTTAACAAAACAGGTAATATCAAGCATATGTGTCTTTATTTCCCACTCGGGTGGGGAGGAGAAAAGGATTCTTAGTGACATAAGGTGTAATAATATTTCTATTTTCATGCATTGGGAATTTAATTTATTTCTTATTTTAGGAAAAACTATGCATGTTATATTACAATTAAAAAACATAAGCATATTTATTCCCTTCACAGTCTCTTTACAAAACCTTTTAGTACAAAAATATATTAAATATTAAACTTTCATTTTCTGCTATATACGTATGGAGTTAAAAGTTCCAATTTGTAAAATTAATCAAAACGTAAAAAATTGGAGATTTTAAAAATTAAGTGAATATTTAGCATACATTTCGATACATAATTATTAACCATATAATTCGATACATAATTATACTAAATGATTCGTGATTATGCAATATTATACACAAAGGTATATTGAAATGAAATTCCTTAATATTAACGCATCCATTCATTTAAATAAAACAAATTTTTTAATAATTTAATATGGATTTTAAATAAATCCATTCTTTTAAATAAACATATTCTGTTTTAAATTTTTTAATTCTGTTTTAATTTTTTAATTTAATTTTTAAATTCTGTTTTATATTTTTTAATAATTTAGTATGGATTTTAAATCCATTCTTTTAAATAAACACATTCTGTTTCACATAAAATAGAAGTAAATACCTTAATAAATTTAAACTTCAAGTTAGGCTTAACTTACCCTAGAATATTTCGAAATGGTAAAATTTTTCGCGGTATACATCTTGTTGTTTAGGAAATATTTATACTGACACTTTAGGGCCATTATTATAATTTCCTTGGCATAACGGCACACAACACTTTAAAGGTATAATGGAAAACGAAAAAAAAGTATATCAAGATTAAATTAAGCAGACATTCAACCCATTAAAACAACGTTTTGGTTCATTAACCCGTCCTCTCACGATTTCCCTAACTTGCTCATGCCATCTGGGTGGCCTTGGGCCGAAGGGGCTATCATTCGCACCCCATCGAGATAGCCAACAGTTTATGGCATCACTAAACTACGAGCCTTCAGTAGGGAGGTTTGTGTTTAAGAAGGTGTTGGCACAGAGCAGTACTCTAAATCGAATACCCTTAAATTTTTAAGAACTTGCGGGACAAGAACTTACAGGGTATAAGAATTTACAGGGTATAAGAAGGCAGGTAAGAGAAAATCAGATGGTGCTAGCGTTACAGTACACAAATAAAAAAAAGATCACAAAAATTATATGCAGAGAAAATAGACCATTATTTTGTCACGAATTTTGTACAATGTAACATGAAAAATATGAAGAAAGTGAAGCGCTGCCGGAAAAGTTAGATTACAGGAGCAAGTCTATTCAAAATTGAGATAAATCGCTATCTCCCTAACTTGGTGTTGGTCTTGATGACTAATTTTTTGGCAAGAAATAGTCGAAAGTTTTCGAACTTGGGACCGTTTGGCGACATTTTGGTCCGGTTTCTGTTTAACTGACTCTGTACTGAAACTAAATAACGGTAATTGATCTCTTTATGCAACTGTAACCATATCCAGCCCTTATATGTAACATCAGCAGAATATGGCTTTTATTAATTTCGAGGATTGGAAGGTACTGGAAATTCCTCGGCGACCGGGACAAAACTATATAAGAGCAAAGAAAGAGTCAATTCTCAGTTTTTTAGTTCAGAGCAGACTTCGAACTATTGAGAGATCTCCATACGAGTTTTGCTCTTTAGATGCGCTTTGTATTGCGTTTTGTTTAACGTTCTTAGTAGTTGCTCTTATACTGAGAAGAGCGAATTGTGTGGATAGTTCCAGAACTATAATGTGTTTCTTCTGAGGAAAAAATTCTATCGAGCTATCATCAGTTTCCATTACAAACCAGTACGTAAACAACGTGTCAGGAGAGCGGTTGAATGTGGGTGACAAGAGGAAAGGAACCGTTAGAGAAGTCCGTTAAAGAAGTGATGAAACGGGCCAAGAAAAGAAGGAAGAGGCCGTTAAAGCAGTTTAAGAAAACATGAAAACTGGATAAGAAAATATTTCATCAGATTAAAAAGAAATTAAAAAGGAAATTACTGCTGTAACAGAAAACAAGTTTGAGGCTATGGAAGGCAAAATAAACGGGGTTGAAAATAAAGTTAGAGAAAATGAAGAAAGAGTTTATGCTGTCAAACAACAAATCGAAGGAAGAGTTTCTGCTGTCAAACAGCAAATCGAAGGAAGAGTTGCTGCCAAACAATAAACTGAAAAAAGAGTTTCTGCTGTCGAACAACGATCCTCCCCCTCGGGGGTTGACTCAGGTGAACGCATGGGAAGTACTGGTTAGGATCTGTACTTAAACAGTCTCAACCACGGGGGTATAATAACAGACTTCACAGAAGGCCTGAGGGCCCTCGGGACAGAGTAAGGCTCGGCAGGGACCGTACTGGTACTGCCTTGTCTGCCTTTGCTCTATGGGGTCGCAACATGGTAGATTGTTGGTACAACTGGACACAATTTCGATGCCTTTAATTCGTACTTATGTCTTCCCGACTCTCTCTAAAGCTATCCGCGTATTATGGAAAGACCTTTTGGCAATGAGAACAAGACTCAATTCTTTACATTTTATTTTTCTTATTTAGTTTGCACATAATGGTAAAAGCAAGTAGATGGAATTTAGAAACTAAGGTCTGCCATCTCGCCGCTTTCCTGAGACCAGACGCAGTGGACATCCTTCATACGTCGCCCGAAAACCACAGACGAACATCTATCCGGCGCGCTGGAGCTGCGAAGTGCTAAAACGAATATAGCAAGATTCTAAAATATTGCCAACAGGAACCCACAGAAGCATTCTAGGAACTCACCAAGGATGTTGAAGGGCTGTCATATCTCTCCTTTTAGAACTGGCCAACAGAAACAATGGAAATCCTGTGCCTGCACTAATTCATCGATAGCATCTGGGATCCTCAGATACAGTAAGTCCTGCGAATGACGAATATCAAGGATCTAATAACTTTTTAATGTGCACGGTGAAATTTGAGGTCAGGAAACACAAGATGAAGGAAAGCGACATTAAACCCATAATTGTCTTAAAGGAGTCTTCAAATAAACCTAGCTGGCATGGCATTTTGATCTACCGTTCTACGACAAAACAATAATGTGATCTCTGGGAGTCACTCCATTATCGAAACGCGTCTTATATCGGGAGTTTGAATAAGATAATGGGAAGGCTATCCCATGGCTGCTGATACTTCCAATATCCCAGATCCGGGAAGTTCTTAAAGAACTACATAGCAGTCCTACGGGAGACCACTTCAGAATAATGAAGATTTTGCAGAGAGTTCGAGAGCGCTTTTATTGGAGTAATGCAAAGGATAACGTGCAAAAGTGGTGCCAATTCTGCGATGCCTGTGAGGGTTGGAAAAGGCCAAGGAAATGCAGCCTAGGGAAGTTATAACTTTAATATTTATATTATAACTTTTTAAGCCTAGGGAAGTTTAACTATAATGTAGGAACGTCCTTTAATATAGTGCGTTTGACATCCTGGGACCTCTACCACGAACTGCTAATGGCAACAAATACATCCTAATTGTCATTGATTACTTCCCCAAGTGGCCTGAAGTGTATCCTATTCCTGATCAAGAAGCTGTCACGGTACAGCATTGGATTTCCATGTCTGGAGTGCCTCTTCAGTTACATTCCGATCAAGGAAGGAACTTCATCTTGCCTGTAATAAAAGAAATCTTGAAGCTACTCGACATCGACAAAATTCAAATGACACCTTTTCCCAATCAGACAGCATGGTAGAGAGGTTTAATGGAACTATCCTTAACAACAACTCGCAGATGGTTTCAAGAAACCAACAGGGCTGCGACTAGAATTTATCCTTGTTCTTACTTTCCTAACGCAGTGCTGTCCACAAGACTAGCGGTTAATACCCATCCCATATACTTTTCTGCCTTGATCTTTGCCTGTATTGTGAATTTTTGTTTGGTCGCCCTCCGAATGCGTCTTCATCGCCTGTGGAGTACATTCACAATCTCTATATTTGTGAATTCGCCCGGTTTGAAGTGATGCATAATTTTCACGAGAGTGAGTCTATTTGGCGACGCAGAAGATGAAGACGTGGCACGTCATGAGAGCTACGGGACATCGATTCAACGAAGATGGCAAGGTGTGATTACGAAATCCGATTCGATGGAAAGGACTTTCTACCAAACTACAATCACCCTGGGACGTTCTTTACACAGTCTTAAACAGGCTGGACGACGTCGTAGCTCGGATCCGTAAGTCATCGTATTGCGTTGATTTTCTTAGTTATAAGTATGGCTTTCTGTTCAGAGATTGTTATGAACGATTAAGAGAACGTGCAGTACTTCGAAGGGGGCAATGTTACAAATTTTCCGAAATGTTAAATGAAAAGTCTGAAGAGAGTGAAGCTCTGCAGGAAAAATAAAATTACAACAAAAAGTCTATTTAACCTTGAGGTGAATGGCTATCTCATTGAAATGGCGAGATATCACAAAGCCGATGATGACTTTGACGACTAATTTATGTTGCCCTATTTATTGAGAAATAGCCTAAAGTTGCAAGCCTAAAGTTGCACTTCATACATATAGTACAGAAAACATACATTTATATGTACTTATTTGCAATACATTATATTAGTATATAACCATTCAACGTTTTAGTCACAAGCTGTGGGCCATTTATTAAATTTAACTTTCATCAATCACCAACAATTACAGATTAAGTTATCTTACTATCCTATTTAATTATGAAATGGCGAGTTAAGTGCAGGATGTTTTTACGAAGTTACATTTTGTTATCATGCTTATTTGTCATTTATAAGTTTAAAAACCTTTTCAAAGTAATTAATTTATTTCAAAATAATCTGATATTTGTAATAAACAGTGAATAAATTAAAACTTGTAATCTGGTTCAACAGACCATTTAAACTCTTCTTCTTAAAATTCATTAAAAGGGTATAATTCTGTAAACATACTTAACGTATTGCCATTTTGCATTCACAAATTTATAATACTTGCAATTATATAAAAAACGGTTTTCATGTACCGAATTAAAGGTTATTAAGGAAAAGCTTTAAATTTTTAAACTGATTTCATATTTTGTACACTTGTATTCAGTTTTGCTGCAATTTAGTTCAATTTTTAACCTCATTTATTTTATTTAAAGTAAAATTCCTGTCTTAATCATATTTTTATGAGTTAACAACTAAACGAAATTAAATGCGGAACTATTTTTGACTGTGTGAGATATGCTTTGGTTATGGATATTGCTTCCTTACTGCATAATATCATTTCAGTAGTTGGCATGACATGGGAAAAAAGCATATTCTAAAATGTTAAACTTGCTTAGCTTTTAGATGAAGATTGTGGAAAGAAATTTCATCTGATAGCTCTCGCAGAGCTGGACGTCAAGTTAAAGAGAATGTTAAAGTGAGATTTATTATAAACTAATTAAATAATAATTATTAACTAATCAATTCAGTACCACATAATGTTATTTAAGTAGATGGAGTGGCATTTGTAAAAAGTATATTCTAAAAATGTAATCCTTTCTTAGCTTCTAGATGAAGCTTATGATTAGGAATTTCATTTTATGTCTTTCACAGAACTGAACATTAAAATACTAACGATCCGTTGAACTTTTATAAAACAATTAATTTTATTTTTAAATAAGGTAACCAGAAAGTTTCGGAACATTCTCAGTGACACCATAAACAAAACATTTCTCCTTATCAATTATGGCTACATCTAAAAAAATGTATCCCAGTACCTATACAAAAAATTCTGGAGAAGAAACTGAGATTTTGGGCTTAGCTGAAAATTTTCAACGTCAATTTAAATTGCTTTATCCAAACAGACCAGTTCCTCCTATCTACTTCGAAAATGAATGTGGAATTCAGAAAGTCGTCTGCACATTTTTGTGTCCAAGCAAAACGGTACTCCCGGTTGAGATAACACAGTGGGAAGCCAGCGCAAATTTCATTGCAGATTATATAGACTATATAATTTTAGATCCACCTGTTCTTTGTCCACAGATATTACCTTCAGTTAGTAGTATTTTGAAAAGAAGAAAAGGAAATAGCCTTGAAATAAGTATGTTATTATGTACTTTTCTTTTAGCCTCTGGATATGATGCATATGTTATCCAAGGTTATGCATCCAAAGTTGTAACAGATAAGACTAAAAGCAAAGAACCGAAATGGCTAGTACATGCTTCAGAAGAGTCTGCGAAACCGAATGTTGATACAAATTACAAGAAATCACATCTGGCCAATAGCAAGTATTACTCAGATTTTTTAAAGTTTAAGGCATTTTGGGAAGGGAAAAAAATTGATATCGACGAAGACATTAAAGAGTCACCTATTGAAGTACAAAAGAAATTCGATGCTATGCATGGGAAGAGAATTCACTTTTGGGTTTTGATTCGGGATTCTGAAAATTGTTTTAAAGAATGCTTTTTTATAGAGTCAACAATAGGCGGAAAAAAATCAACAGATAGTGAGGATTATTTAGGTATAGAATGTGCGTGGAACAATAAGAATTTCTGGTGCACAAAGAAAGGATCACATCTTAAAGAAATAAGTTTTGATTTTAATGACCAAGAAAGCTGGGAAGCTTTTCTTCCTGAATTTATTTTCGACCAGAATTTGAATGTGGATATAGATAATTGTATTCGAATGCCCAGAACATGGGTACAAGATATCGAAGTAACACAGTATGAAGTGGATAACAGACTTCCGGTGGAAGGTAAGCAATACCAGTTTAAAACAGCAAAGCAGGAGAAGTATAATCCACAAACACGTAAAGATGGACTTGTAGAAAGAATAATTTGTTACAGAAACGAAGAATGTATTGATCCAACAGAAAGCCATTCATGGTATAAAAAAAGATGCGATAAATTAGAATATAGAAAAACTGATTTTGTTCAGAATATTGTATCCGAGGAATTTGCAAACGGCAGGTCAGATGCTCTAAAAGAGCGTACGTACCATTTAAAGAATGATCCTACATTCACTCAGTCAATGACGTTTTTATCATATTTGAGAAAGGACAAACTTGTTTGCAGAAAGTGGACAGAAACAATGTCAGTAGACAGTTTCATTAACCGTTCTGATTACTTGCGCTCCAGGGAAATTTATTATTCTGACATTACTTCTGTTTTGCATTCTGCTGACGAAGGTGCGAAGGAATTTCCTTCTGAAGTTGAAAGCGAGGGGCAGGACATCAGAAAAGAAAAGGTAGCTGAGAATGAGCTCAACGATTCGCCTTCTCTTAGAATTGTGCCTTACATATTTAGAACTACTGACTGTTTATTTCAGGACATTGATTTATCTTGCTGGGACTTTCGGGATTTTTTAGAAAATATTGATCCTGCAGAGAGATATGCTAGTTCTGAGTCCGAAGAAGATTCTGATATAGAATCCGAGGAAGATGAAACAGAGAAATTCCATCCAAAAGGCATAGCTGAAGCGGTAATCCCCCGGAGTAGTTCTACATTGTCAGATGATGCCAATGAATTCAAATTTGAAACAGAAGGGGAAAATATGGAAGATGATATTCAGCCAGATTTTCAAGATGACGAGGAAGAACTTCCAAAGGAAAGTGAATTTGAGTCGGAATTAGAGTTATTCGAAGAAATTAATTTCGATGCACTTTCTGATGAAGAACTTGAAATAGATTATCAGATTTTTCTAGTTGATTTATGGGATGAATATTTTGATCTAGAAAAAACTAACATATTTTACATCGAAAAGGAATTTGAACAATACAAAGATATCCGAAAGAAAAAAACGCTCACTTTAAAGAAAAAAATAATTAATAAAAGGAGAAAAAATGAAAGATATATCCAAAGGTTAGAGAAAGGTAAGCCTAATGTTAGAGTTTATAAATTAAAATCCTTAGATAAACCTGAAGACCAAGTCAGCCGTACAGCTAACGATTTGATTCAGTACTTGGATTTAAATGAAAAGTTAGAAATTGACCGCGTATCAGATCTAAACGAATTTTATGTCATAGACAAATCAGAGGGTGATTTGATGGATGATGTAAAGAATGAGGTAGTTAAAGCAGAAGCTTTGAAACATTTGGATAAGACTATTAAACGTAATCTTGAAAGTAAAAAATTCAATCCTTCAAAACGGATCTCATTAATTAAGATAGAATACTTCAAAGATCCGGATAATGTTTTGGAACATACCGTAAGAAATATTTGGTTTGATTTAGATACTGGTACATATCGACTAGATTTCCATTATCCAGAGCATCGATCAAGTTGCATGTCTGTCATATTTCCGAAACTCGAACCTGGAAAAATAGAATGCCATTTCCCAGATAATTTAATAAGACAAATCATTTCGAGTTCTGAAATAAAAAGGATCGACAAACCTCGACTTTACTCTTACAATGTGGCTCTTATAAAAAAAGAACCACAAATAAGGAAGGAAATAACACAGTTTGATGAACAAATACAAAAAGTGCTGAAAACGAGACAAGAGGAAGAACTTTACATTCAATCAAAAGCAAGTCTAATACACGAAAGTAAGTCTGATATTATTGGCAAAGAAATCCTTACAAGCAAAAGACTAGGAAGTGAAGGTTACTCGGCAAATAATGATCTAAAGAAGCCAAGCTCCGTGAGGTTACTATCGGCAGAAACTCATAGCAAAGCTACTGGTGCAAGCGATATACTGATATTTTGTGAAAGAGCTGATGAAAAGCTTAACCTTTTAAGAAGAGAATTAGAGGCTGCCAGAAATGAATATGAAGTATTTCTTCAAAAATGTAGATCTTGGAAAGGAGATTGGACACAAAAGCACAAAGATAGTTTTTCAAAAGCCTGGGGAAAAGTTTATGGCCTGATATCTTGCATAAAATTGCAATGCGAAGAACAATGCAAGTTACTGAAAGAAAGGTATTCTCTTTTGGCTACGAACTAAAGGCTATAATCCTTGTAGGAATCTGCTCAAACGAAAATGTACCTAAATTAGTTTTACAAACTTCTTGGTAGAGGCTTCTTTCTTACTATAAACTTCGTGTCACCTCTTTGCTATATTTCTTGTGATATCAATATTTTGAAAAACGTGAAAGTAAATACAAGAAATTTTGAGACTTGAATTTTCTGTGGATTATTTTCGACAAATGTTAATTTCACACACATGTCCATGTTGGCTTGACGTAACCCTGATTAATATTCAATAAGCCAGTTTAATTTTACAAAAGAAGGCTGTAACTTAACGGCTATCTAATTTCTTCTTGCATTTGGAAGAAAAATTATTAAAATTTGGGATTTGTTTTCCAAGCTTGCAGAAGGGTATTTTTAAAGTATTTCAAAGTTTCAAATTTGGCGTAAACAAGCGCGCTTTAATAGGCACGATACAGGTATATGTTTGAAAGCGAATAAATAAGCGATTTATGTTTTTTATGTGTTGCATCCTTAACTTGTATCTGATGACTATCTAACTAAATAATAAGTGATTTCTTCTTCCGAACTCCCATCGGAATGACAGACACAAGTTTGACTCCATTTCCGCCAGCTTTCATGGTCGTCTGGAGAGTACAGCATTACCGAAGTTTTATAAATGATTTAGCTATTCGTTAGAGCATTTGTATTAATACGTGGTCCTTTAGCTCTAAGGTAATGAATGAAGAAAAATAACAAAGACGAATAGAAATTTTGGCTCTGTGTAATAATCCTTCTTGTTATAGGAAAATTATACACTCCTATTGTTTTTCCATTCACTTTATTTTTCAAAGTTTCTTTTTGTGAATAAAAAAATGCATTATTTTTATTTCATATTTAAACTAGTTACTCTCTTAGAAATACCTCTAAAAGTTATGTATTATTTAACGAAGAATTTTTTTTAAAGAGCAAGTCATTACAATTCCTTTCAAGGCCATATATTTATATTTTTCCCTATAATCTTTTGTCATTTGGAAATGTTACTTTCTGCAATTCATTTCCGAAAAATCAGCAGATGTTATAATTTTGCAGAATTGTTTTCCACAGTAATGTAAAATATTTCAGTCATTGCCATGGGTAAGAATAAGAGTCAACCTTAATCTGCGACAAGGTAAACTTCTGTTTTTTACTTCATTAAGAATGAACTCCATACTGCAGATTACTTCTAATCCCTCTTCTTAATATATTTAAAATCGGAAGAGAAACGTAGTTAAACGAAGACATCAAGTTAATTTGAAAGAAATGTTAGAAACTGATTTCGAAATGGAAATCACGAAGGCTAAACGAACTATTCCTTAGATATCTTACACCATGATTAACTTCTAAAATCGAAACTAACATTTTAGAAAATGAAACAGAAGAAGAATTGGAAGAACTTTCAGAAAAAAGATAAATTTGAAATTTAAACAATTAAAATTAAAAAACAATGTGTTAAATTACCCTTGTTAACAATAAGAAAATTTGATAGCTATCCTACTAGTTGGCAAACATTCTGAGACCAGTTTGAATATTTGGTACACCGAAATGAAGATTTATCAAACTTAAGTATTTGCACTCCTACTTCACTGAAGTAGCAACGGGTGCACTTAAAGGAATTACGCTGATAAATAAAAATTATGAAGTAGCAATAGAAACCTTAAAAGAAAGATTTTTCAAAAAGACTAGTCATTAAATCTCGTGTAAATAAGTTGCTGAATCTAACACCTGTTATTAAAGCAACAGATGTCTGTCTGCTTAGAGATATGTTAGATATTTGTCAAGCGGAAGTTCGCGTTTTAGAAGCGTTAGGGCTAAATTCAGAAACTTAGGCTTCTCTATTGTGCCCCATACTGATTAAATTAATACCGTATAAGGTACTTTCTCCCTCCTTCCAGCATCCCTTCGCGGTGTAACGATAGCACACTCGGCGCGTATTCGAGAGGTGCAGGTTCGTATCCCGGCGAGAGCATTGGTCATTTTTCATGTCTCCTGCTTCAAAATAATGTAATGACTTTACAGTGGCCCCCGAACTAAAAGGTGGTGAACTAAAATTCGTTGCCATCAGGATTTGGCGATAGGGTCCTCTAATCCCCAGCCGCGCTTTAAAAGGGGGTTATATAAGGCATTTTCTCCGTATTTCCAGCATGCTTTCCTGGTGTAACAGTAGCACACTCGGCACGTATTCGAAAGGTCCAGGTTCGAGTCAAGACGGGGGCATTGTTCATTTTTCACGTCTCCTATTTCAGAACAATCTAATGATTTTACAGAGGCGGATATTCAAGTGTTAAAGAATGCGATTCTGAAATCATCAGTTCAAAATCACAGTGTAATGTAGGCATGATGTGTTCAAAAAAATTTTATTTGCAAACATGTACGACTGTTGCAAATTCAAAATTTATTAATAAAATAACAAGGCTTTTATTGCACAATGGAAGGCAACGTTGTTTCTGTAGTAAGATTTAGAAAATACTCTTAAACTGAGGAAACTCTTAAACTCTTAAACTGGATATGAACTGCTTTTGCGTTTATTCCTTTGGAATGCCACAAGCAACAGAGAAAAGAATATTCAGTCTTAGAGTTTAAAATCAAAGTGAGAAATAACAAGCAGTATTAAATAAAATCTATACTCTCATCATCCCAAGCATTAGTAATTTCCCCCTCTAGATAAACAAATGTCAGTTTATGGCTATTCATCAATTACAGTTCTCTGGCTTAATGTTACGGAGATAAATATTTGAATGTTGAAATTCTAATAGGAACCGATTTCTTTTAAAAATTTATCTTAGATGAACAAATTGCAATTAAAAAGTATTTAGGCGTGATAGAAACTGAGTTTGGATGGGTAATTACAGATCCAGAATTTAGAAAAGAGAAAGCTTGTTCACAAAATATTGCTGTTATGAAGAATGCTATAATGAATGACCTAAACTGTTTTGAGACATTTTAAAGTCAAAATGAATATCCTTTAAAAGTAAATCGCAGACACATAGCGAAGACTAAATATATTAAAAACCAGCGAATCGCATTGTGGCAAATCGCATTGTGTGGTATGCAAGCATCATAAGAAGTGCCTTTTGGCTTTTCTGTCGATAAAAATCCTTTAGAGTTTTAGCTATTTTCTGTCGATGAAAGCTGCTAAAAAATCTAGTAAGCCAGGGCCTAGCTCCACCACATCCCAGATTTTCAGTGAGTATCACAATCTCAGCCGAAGTCTCACATAAATTATGGTATTTTTTTTATTATTTAACTTATTTATGCTTCTCATTTTAAGAATTATAAGCAGGTTTAGTATTTTCTATGAAACAGTGGTGTCATACCTGCGAACCTGTTGAAGTATTGCTGTCTTGCTCTTATTTCAAATTAATTGTATGGTTTTGAATTCTGATTTTTCAATTTTCTAACGCAATCGAGTATTTTACACACAAAATTGTATTGCATACATCATATTGCGTGTAAAAACCCATTTAGTTTCGATGTTTTTCTCTCGGCTAAAAATACTGCTTATTTATCTAAATGAGTTATGTAAAAACAAAATTGTTTTAATCAGTTTGAACAACTTAATAACTGCAAATTTTTCTCAAAGGGTTTCATTTTCTTTTCGAAAGTTTTTAGAATAGGTTATTTAAATTTATCTTATTTCATTCAAACAGTAGCTCTAAGTACGTAAAGTATACTTATTTATATATTATTTCATTCCAGTTTTAAACTGTTTCTAGTTTTCATGAAGTAAAGGTAACTGCGGAATTTAAGCTACAGGAATTTGTAAACATCTGTAATAGTAATTTCTTCAAAACGACAAACATTTCAACCAAATATTTTGGTTTCATTAAAGATCTTATTTTTTCCTTTAAATGTTGTACGAAAATTCATATCATTATACCGTTCTGACATTTCTGTGATAAAATATATGAAACTTAGGTAAACATGAAATTAGTTTGATCTTATTCCGATAGATGGCAATAGCGTTTTCGAAAATTCTTACCTTGCCTCAATTCGAAGCAATATCCAAATTTTGAATGTTTTTAAGGGAGGGGGGAGGGAAATCATCAGTAATAAATAATATTGTCAAATATTTAAGTAATCTATTTAATTATATATGAAAGAAGACCTTGTAGTCTAAGATGTCGTTGCCCTGACTTCACAGATTTTAAGAGAAATTTTATTCTTCCTCTTCTTCCGAGGTAGTGTCGAAAGTTTGAATAAATTTATACCAACTTGCTTTAAAATTTTATATATTTTATATTTTCAGATATTTCACTTAAAGTTGAAACTGAAACTTAATTTTTAATTCCTTTTTAAAATTCTTAATAATTGCAGTTTTGCAGTGTTTAGGAAAGTAATAAAATGGAAAAAAATGCAAAACTCATTACGGGAAAAAAAAAAAAAAAAAAAAAAAAAAATTTGAAATGTTTCAGATTTTAAATTACGTCCAAAGTGGCGTTTTTTTAACGTTTTGTGTGTTACCTTTATTTATTAAATATCATGTTCTTTGCACTTAAACCATAAAATGTAGTTCAATAGCAATATCGCAAAATAATTTTAAAATGAGCATATCCTTAGAATTTCCGATATACAGTTCGACACGCTTGAGATAAAAAGGTTTCCCCCCCCCCCCGTAGAGTTTTGTCATTGCTCGCTCTTAAATCGTTGAGTTTGTTAATCAAAAATTCGTTAAAGATTTACAAAATATGAAATCGATAATAAAACAAATTCCAAATTTCAAATTTGGAATTTCAGATGCCCATATTCGTAGTAAGATTACGTCATTCAAAATTGTCAAATATAATGCAGGACTCTAACATTTTGTGGCAACGGTGAACCGACATTTATAAGAGTCCGACGCAAAATGCCAAAACGAAAGTAATAGTCCTTCGAAAGACTCAAATCCCTTTGGCCTAATAAACAAAAATTTTTTTAAATTAGAATATATGTTATGAGAAAGCTAATTTTTTTATTAATATTATATCTGAGATGGAATTTATTAAGAATTAACTAATCGAAATCACGATATTGGTTGCATTGTTTCAACAAATGGTAAGTACCCTAACTAAACGTCCTTATTTTTGCCAGCACACCTCAACTATTTTCCCACCACTAAATTTTGCGTTGTTAATTTAGTTGTACTGTAATCAATGTGTCGTAAAGATACTGAACTGCTGTAATATTTATGTAATTAAGCTTGCTGAACTGCGGTTATTCTTTAATTAGAAACATTGTTTATTTAACAGGTGGATAAGAAGAATTCTCGAAAACCATATACAAAATAACATATAAATTCTTATGGTAGATATGAATAAAAAGGGATGGATGTTCATATATTTATGCATTATAACATCATTAAGTTTTTTTGAAATAGGGGACTTGAAAAATGTGCAATGCCCTCGCTGGGACTCGAACCCTGGACCTTTCGGATAAGCGTAGTTTGTGCTTCCAATTACACCACAAAGGTATGCCGAAAGGGTAGAGAAAATACCTTATAGTACAATCTATGTATTTATATGTTGCTTACTGAAAAACATTTATTTACCAAGACATTAATAAGTTGCAAGTCAGAATAACTATGTTTGTAAGAACTTAAATTTTTTAATTTTTTTTTTTTTTAATTTTTTTTTTTTTTTTTTTTATTCTAGAAATATCTTTAAACTAGAAAACAGAGTCATTCCAAAACTTTGAACCCTAACAAGTATTTTAAATGTGTATCAGTTTTTAAAGTAGTAAAAGAAAAATCTTTATAATCAGAAGTTAACAACCAAACCTGTAATGCTGATTTTTAGTGTACCATAATTTGTTATTATTTAAACTCTAATTGATTCTTTCATGTTCATCGCTTTGAAATAAAATCACCTTTGGATTTAAAGTTTCGGAAATTCAGTATTGACAAAGAATTCTATAAAGAAAATGTTAGCAATATCTTAGTTCTTAAAAATTTGCCTTTACTATCATAAAAATAGGTTTCTTAATACGTATGTATTGGATCAGATAAACACACCTTGATTTCATCAACAGCTCTTTCCTAATATTTCAAATATCCATCGATGAGCATTTAATAATATAAAATACGATAACACTCTGTACAACGCGTATTGGATAACAAAACCAAATATTCTTGCCCTTACACGAATAACGGCTTTATTTCAATTAATCTTCAAATCAAAGCTCTTTGCCACAGGAGCCTAACCCAGTCGTGAGTGGGCAGTGGTCCAGAAGACAGAGATAGCAGGACAGTCCCGCCACAGGATCCCTATCTCGGGACTTGATAGATGAGAGTTTGGCCGGCTAATGGCCCAGTTACAGGGCCCCTTACCTCGTTTAGTAGTGCCTCATGCGAGGAAAGGAAGGAGACGCACATTTAAGCCAACAATTGCTCCGGAAATTTGGCGTGATTTATAATACCGCGCACGGCATGAGCTCCCAGACCGAAGCTACGTGCATGGGAGAAATAACTTGTTAAAGAAATATTTAAAGTTTCTATAATGAGAGAAGAATTTTGTGTTAACTTAAGTTTTTTAAGTCTTAACTTTGTTAAGTTTTAACTGTATTATGTATCTTTCTAAATTGAAATCTCTTTTCTAGTATACTCTTCGTGAAAGCATCCCTTTCATAGGCGAGAATATTTCGGGTTTCTATATTTACAGGAGCTTTGAAATAGCATTATTAAAAAAAAATAAGTGCACCTTATGTTAGGGCACTATTGACTTCTTATCATTTAGAAGTCCCTGAATGTTTCAAGCATAGTTCTTCCCTCGATCATTTTAGATGAATGTCTCAGTTTAAAAAATGGAAGAATTGTATACATATATCTTTCTAAGAGTTCTACGGTATTTGGAAATATAAATGAATATAAAGACATCTACTTGCCGTATTTACAAAGTCGTGTCATCAGATTTGTGTAAATTCTATTTAGAATAAGATGAAAATTCAGCTCCTATGCACTTAAGGAATTTGCGAAGTATTATTAGAAAAACATTCGCCCAGTAATAATACTATAAAGCCAAAAACATTTATTTTTCAGAGAAAAACAGTATTACGCTCTTTTAACAACAACATTATAGACATTTTGTTTCTTTCGTATCAAAAGTACCAAAGGGTTGTGTCAGGCAAAGTTAATAGGAATATTCTATTTCTTCTTCAACGTTAATTTCCAAATAATGCTATTATCAGATAGTAAGGATGCAGTGTAGGAGAAAGAAAGAAAGAAAAAGAGAATCTCTAACTTCTGCTTAAAATGTAAAATAGTACAAAACCCACAGTAAAGGCAATAACCGATAAAATATCTGCAAAATAAAAACATAAGAATAAAAGTTCAGGATTTCTTGCTTTCGTTAGATTTTTATGAACTAATTAGTACTTTTATATTTGCTTATTATAAAATTTGTTATTTTTGTCAGATAGAGTTAAAAAGCACATTGAAAAGTTAAGTATTTCCTTTTGAACCTAGCTTCTGAGGTTATTTGGTTTTCAGAAAGTTCCATTGAAATAACAGTACACTTTTAAAAGTAGAAGTAAATTATATATATATATATAATAATAAAAAAAATCAGGCAAACTTTTACAAGCTTTCTATATCGTTGTTGTTGACTTATCTCATACCAGAAGAAGCCCACGAAATTCATCGTGGCAAGTAGAGCAAGATTGCGCCCGTCGTTGGCAAGAGCCTTCAGTATCATCCAGGTGACAGTACGACTTCGCTCAGTTCCGCTCCCAATTCTGATGGAGAGTACCCGGGGGCATGGGTCCGAGGGTCTGCCATCCATCTTTCCTTACCATCAACTTCTCGAAAGGACATTCGGCTCGCCATATATTTAGAGTGCCCTCATGCCACAAAGTAACATGTAATAATGTGCTTTTGTTGGTGTAGCTGGTAAATCTCACCAGCTCTTAGACTTTAAGTTCATATTTTAGTTGTTTATTCTATTTTAAGTTATTTCAGGTAGTAAGGTGGTAGTTCTACTGCTTAATGGGCCTATTTAGGCCTTGTTTTAGATCTCAATGTTTCTTTAATTAAAGAGCTCCACTAAGCCCTGTTAAGTAATGGCGGTACAGGATGTTCAACCAGTCATCATGCCGCAAAGATACTATATGTTTTACAAACATCCCTGCCTTCTCCGGAATTCGAACCCGTGCCCTTCTGTACTGCAGTAGGCTCCCCTAACCACTATACTGTCTGGGCGGCTTTCTATAACGTACCTATACCTATATAGTATACTTTCTATAGCTACATAGGTGCGTAGGTTGGAGATACGATGTGTTTATGGAAAGAAAGAAGAAGGAACTTTCAAAGAAATCTGATAACTAAACATTGATGATAAATTTTTATCATGTATCTGTTTGTACTTTAATTTCTGATAATATTCATTTTCAAATAACGCATGTTATTTCATAAATAAACAGTTGTAGTTCATCATTTATTTTTGCCTAAGAAAGATTCAAATAAAAGTTAAAGCATTATTGGATTCGTAAATCCATTGTGAGTTCTGAGCATAAGTATATTTTCTTAAACACAGCATCTGCGATGTATGTTTCATTTACCCTATCTTTGAATAACTTCTTCGCAACATTGTTCATTTAAGTAAAACAGCATTTATATATTGGGTGGACTGTCTTAAAATTAGCCATGAAAGTTTACTTTATACAAAGCTAAATGTTGATCATATCATTCCGAAAAGTAGGTACCATCCGCATCGATCATCATCTCCAATTTTCAGGAATAATTTCGGATGTCTGCTTGCACAATTAGCTGTGTTAAAATAAAGAAATTTTCCATCGCCTTATTCATCTTCGTTTTGTTGACAACAGCTCAACGACTGGAAAATCCAGAAGTCTTTTAATGCAACGTCTAATCAGAGCATTGGATAAGGTGTGGTGGTGTATTTAATTATGGCAAAGCACACTAGGGCTATCTGCCTATGGGGAGGGATGCCTTTCGTGGAGGACTTTCTAAGGGAAACTGGCTCGTATACACGTTACACAAGGGGAAAACCACGAAAACGCCCATGCAGCCAGCCCGTTCGCGGGATTCGAACCTCGGACCGAACTACCAGTGTTCAGCGTCTTTACCGCTCGGCCGCTGGTGGGCCCATTGGATAAGGAAAATACCGCCTCAGATTACCGAAGAATCACGCAAAATGCATACACTGTCTTGCCAGCATCGAACAAAAAAATGTTGCAAATTCTTCTCAATGAGTTTCTGCGAAATGTAGTTGCTATCATTATAATTTGATAATGATGCTAGTGCTTGATGGAAATAACCTTAAACCAAACCAACCTCCGTAGGAAGATAGCCCTTGAGTGCTTTGCCATAATCGAAATAATAATAAAATAACTGAATCAGAAATTTTAAGGACACATCTGTGAAGAAATTTTTATCTTGAATTCTAAGACAGCCTATGCTTTCCTAACAGTTTAATATTTTTTGCCTTGCCTATTTGATTCAGTGTCGAATTTATTCTTCCTTAAATTTCTATGTAACCTACACATTTCAGAATCCTACATTACACCATTTTCGATCTGATCTTTTAATAAAACGTGCTGTCTCTTAACAATGCTCTGCTTTTCACTCCTTTAGAATCTGTCAACTACGAAAGAAATCATCACTTATGTTTTATTATAAAACTTAATATTTGAATTAAGCTGAAATTTTAAGTAAAATATGCAATTGTTTATTTTTTAACCTGTTCAGTGCCGCGCTGTAACTCGGAGTGTTAACCGCTCCCTTTATTGGTTGCTTCAAAAAACAAACCAGTAGGCAAAACAGCCAATCAGAAAGAAAAATGTTCCCCGAGAAAAAACGATTTAACTCGGGAGCGGCAAAATTTGGCCAATTTCTCAGCCCGAGTTTACTCGGGAGCGGCACTGAACGGGTTAATTTTCGGATTAAAATTAAAAGTATGCGGAAAGATATTTTTCGATGCATTTTATGGCATGCAGGAATATTACGTACAGATAGATTATAGTGAAAGAAAGCTGATGTCTATTTTTTTATTATTATTTATTTAAATAGAAAGGCTACATATAGCAGGTGTAGGCTTAACAGTGAAGTAAACGAGCAGAAAAAAGTTGGAAAAAAGAAAAGAAAAACGTTCTTCATCACTGAGATTATAATGTAGGGTTCTTCTTATTTTGCATAACAAATTTATTTTTTCCTGTTCTCAACTTCTCAGCTTTCCCTCACTTCTCTCGCCAGGATGTAAATTTAAAGTTACGTGTGTTTATCTCAGTTTATTCAGAGTATGTTTCGCTAGCATAAGCACGTTTCGTTGTTATTTCGCGGTCACGCTAGTAAGCCTCTTGGCCTTATCAGTTTAGTATCACGCCGGTTACATTTCTGTGAGTCCATCTTTTAGGAGTAATTTTGAAGTGCGTTCTTGCATTCGTTTATTTTTTCAGATTTGATTTGTATATTAGTCTACGTTTAGTTACTGCCGCAAATGAACGGTGTTTTGTAACGCACGAAGTCCGGGCTTTCTGTTAAATTGGTTTGATTTAATAAAGGGTTATTTTGCATCCTTCTTCTGTGCTGGTATTTAATTCACGCCTGTGCGAGAATTTGCCAGGTTCATTGTAGGATCTAAGTTAGTGTATGTGGAAAAGTAGAGACAGATTTTACTATAAAAGAATCGTATTTTCATTAAATTTTCTGTTTGGAATAAAATAAAGAAATCCTTTGAAGTAATTATTTATTATCTAACTAGGAAAGGTTTTGCAAATATCAATTTTCTTATATTTCGTTTTAACTCCTCGCAAAGGAAAAAAAAAACAATTGACAGAAATTTCATAAAACTACTGTTTGTTAAAAGCGTAACCGTATCCGATTTTCAATAAAAATACACTGAATTTTACAGAAGATTGCAAGTTTCTGTTATGCTGCTCATAACAAAGAAAACCTAGAAACCTCACACCCTGCCATGAAAAATCTATTTTGTCAGCGGAAATGTGCAATGAAAGCAAACTGTATTGTTGTTCTTTCTCTTGTTTTCATGAGAAATGGTTGGGGAAAACTTATTATTGTATCAAAATTTAAATGACTTGTTAATTCAACAATTAATATGCACTAAAAATGTCTCCTGTTTGGTACAGTATTCAGCATATATAGTGCTCATGCTGATGACCTGGTGTGAATGCTAGGTAAAGCATACATCAGCTGTGGACAAATACTTTTAACCACGAGCCAAAAAGGCATCTTTTAATGCAGCAAGCGGGGGAAATTCATTGCAAGGTGCGATGATCCTGGAGGGGGAAACACCACCTTCTGGTAGAAATTTAAATAAAATGGTATTTTAAATATTCAGTATTTTTTACTTTAAATTAGCTCCAAAGGGTTAACACAGGCGGATCAACTAATGAAATATAAAATATACATGTAAATTTCAAGGAATATGAAGCAAAAACAAGGCATCGATGATCAGTCAAATAATTGACTAATGAAACATGGCAAATGTTTTCCATTCTTCAGATGGATGTAACTGAGTATTTTATTGCTTTCCTTAAAGAGACAGGTCGTGTGGCTGGGTTACTGGCAATTTGCAGTTTCGTCAAATAGGCCAAAAGCAGAATCTGTTGCTTTTGATCATCATTTGACATACTTATATTATTTCATGCTTACATAAAAGGTTAGTGTGAGACATTCTTTCCCTAATTTCATAACTAGCGGATTAAGCAATTCAAAAAGCCGCATTCATTCATCCGCCTGGCTGGGTTTTTCTCATCTCTGGCACGTATGTTTCTGACTTTCATGGCTATGAAGAGTACAGACTCTGCAAATATATCGCTGCAAAATATCCGCTACCAACCGGCGTTTTACAGAAAGTTCTATCAATTTGGATCGTTTGCGCCATTGTGGTTTTTGCTTCGTCATTCCAAGTGGTTACTAGATTCTGTCATTTTCGGAAATTGATTTCTTTGCTCCTGATGAAGAGGGACCTTTACCTGTTCGCCTTCGAAATCGATAGAGTTTTGTCTGAAATCTAAGCCAAACACAAAGTTTCGCTTTCCTTATTTTATGTTTTACTTTACTCCTCTTCTATAGGTATACTACTCTTCTATAGGAATATACCTTCTATAGGTATAGGGCCTTTTATAGGCCTATAGAAAAGACCTATAGTAAAGATCTTCTATAGGAAAGACCTTCTATATTTATAGGCCTTTGGTATATTTCTCTTCTCTTGAAAGCTATGTACTTTATTTCCGATATCACAAGCCAGAACTGGATGATATTGCATAAAGAAGTCATAATATTACCATTATCAAAGTCTAAGACCATTGCGTTGATATGCATGCCCTCATTTTACCCCTTTTAGGTCCAAACAAAATTCTTACCTTGAAATGTTATTTTTTTATTTCACTTGCATTTATGCTAAAGATTTTTTAAGACACACCAGTTCTATAGACCCCGCTCTATGGAAAAGAGGAGTAGAAACATTTAAATACATAATTTAATAAATAAATAAGCAGTATAGGAAAGCACTTTTTGATATTTCACAGTATTTATATTCTGGTGGAACTACGTTATGCAAAATTAGTGTAGGGAATATGTAAATAGTCGTAATAAAGCATAAAATTAAAAATAATCAAAAATCATGCAATCAAATTTCAACTTAAGGCAAGCTGTTGTATGCTTGTATCCTTGCAATATCAAAGATGAATCATTCAAAACAGTCGAACCTTTTTGTTGAGTAGAAATATTTACGTTTGCATGATTATAATATGTAAATTATAATAACGGAAAAGTCGATTCATGCATACGTATGCAATGTGAATTCATGGGAAATTGTTGAAGTTACATGAATTCTACGGAAAACAGAACTTTGGTGAAGTATACACTAGTGTGAAATCATACAAATATTTATCTCCTTTTCTTAAATTAATAATAATAACATCTCGTAAAATAAAATTTACAGTTGCACAAAATAATTTAAAACTGAATGTTAAACTAATTATTTAGTATTTTCGTTAAATTAGTCTCTGGGACGTTTTTTACTATAAAATTTTATACATGGAAAACTGTCAAAGTGTTATAAAAATACCTTGCTATTCAAATAAAATTAAAAGCAAATATTATTTAAATGATTGCAATCTATGTATTACGAAGTTCATCTTTACTATTAAATTTTTCTTACATTACAGTCCCCCAGAGTAAGTTTATTAGTTTAAGAGAAGAAGAAAGTTTGTTCTTTTGTTAGAACCATACTATAAAAAACTAGTGAGTTAAATAAACTGTTCAAAATGAGATAATAAATTAAGGTTTAGTAAAGGTATTAAATGAGATAAGAATGAATGAAAATGTTTTACACAGAAATTAATTTTATTTCTCTGCCGATATAAAAGAATTGTTATATTACCTTCATTTGATCAAGTCATTTGAAGGCAAGTTCATTGGAATAAATGTATTTATTTCGTATGTGATATAGGCATTGCTATATATCTTATGTTATCTTATGATATATTCAAATTATAATACGAGTTGTGTTGCATTATATATAATCATTACTTTATTGTTAATCAAAAACGGTTCTCTAAGTTATTATTTAATGTACTGTGTATGTGATATAGGTATTGCTATATATGTTATGTGTAAGTATGTATTATTCAGAGTGTAAATACGAGTTGTATTGCATGTTATAATTATTATGTTATTGTTAACCAAAAAGTGGTTCTCTAAGTTATTGATTTAATGTACTGTCATAGTTATGTATAAAATCTGTTGTATTTCTTATTAATCTGAAACTGTCAAATTGTACAAGTTATCTGTTTAATTAGTTGGAGGCTCCAGGGGGTCTTTCAGTCTTTCATCGTAGAGTAAAATATAGTAGAAATAGTTTTTAAATGAATAATTGGTTTCATTTATCCCTGAGTTTACCAATTACGGTTAGGTAGAACTATTTACCGGTCTTACATTACAACATTACAAACGAACGTATACAAAAAAAAAAAAAAAAAAAAAAAAAGCAGAGTTGCAAATTTTGTATGGAAATGTACATTATACGACTTTAAAAAAATCTTTCATTAACCATGCTAGTGGTTTGGTTTGGTTCATTTAATTAAGACAAAGTACTCGAAGGCTATATGTCTAAGGGGAGGGACTCCTTCAGGGAGGATTTTTTAAGGGATTTCTAAGTAAACGAGTGCTACTTTGGCTCGTGTAAAAGTTACACATGGGGAAAGCCACGGGAACGCCCATGCAGCCATCCTTTTTGTCGAGATTTGATCCTCGGAGCGAACTACTAGTGTTCAGCGAATATATCGCCCGGCCGCTGATGGGCTAACATGCTAATGGTATAAACGTTAATAGCACCTGCTGTAAGATGTTATTTAAAAGTATTGGGATTAAGTTTGATGATTCATTATTGCGCAGATGATTAATGCATTTTCCAAATATGCAAAATAAATTTAATAAAATATTTTGGCCAAGTTGATTGGTAAAAATTTCCTTCCAGCCAGAATGCGAATTTTTATACTTCACGTTAGAGAAAACAATGAAACAATGACAAAGAAATCAACAAAACCATTTTAGGTGTTTTAATCAATGATTGAACTCTGTTTGCAACTGCTGCATTTCGACCACAGATTTCATCAGCTAAATGTTCCTCTGTGTAATAGAATTAAGTGGAGGATAAAAAAGACATGCATTTTGGACAGAAGGCTGGGAACCACTAGACCAAAATGAGCATTGGAACAGATATCGCGGGAAGCCTATTAGACGCCCTATCTGTTGACTTGATAGATGAGGGTCGGCTCAGTAATGGCTCGGTGCTGGCAACACCGTCTCTGTCTTCCCACAACGGTAGGTGACACGATTTATGGCACCCGAGATTAAACTAGGGCAGGAGGGATATTTTATAGGTTGCCATTTTGGCGGCATTTATCCTTGTGCGCCATTATTTCGTTAGTTTAAGTGATTATTATAAGTCAAATTTAACAAGACCTTACCTAATTAGGCAAATAGTTAGAAATAATTACATAATTAGGGAGAACAAATATTAATGAAATCATAAAATACTCACTCTTTTTAATGTAAAAGCTGAGGCTATACTATATTATCAATAATTTTAGCCGCCACTCCGGGAAATGATTTTCGATGAATATATTACAATCTCCTATGCAAATTTTCAACTATGTATACTAGTATCTAATCAACTAATATCAAATGATATTCAATCAAATAGTATCCAATCAACTGCTGTCAACTAGTATCCAATCAACTATTCAAAGTTTAACTAATGCCTGGAAATTAGAAGACTGAACTTTTCTTCTACACTTGCTACTGTGATTCTTTTCTGTAAAAAATATAAGAATAAAGCGAAACTTATACATTCTAAGAGCAACATGAAAACAAGTAGAATTATTTATCGAAAACATTTGGAGTTTCATATCCATGGCTTTGACATCTTAGTGTTTTAAATGTACAAAATCTAGGACCTTTTCCGGGTTCTACTTTCATTTTTTTTTTTTTTTCAGAACAGCTTTATCATTTTCAGTAATTTATGCATGTATTACAATCATAAATATAGCATCCATTTAATGTACATTCAAATTTAAGTAGTTATTAAGTACATAAATTTGAATGCGCACTAATCCATGCGCACTTTTTTTCAACATGAAAACAGACATAACAGATTTAATCAAGCGGTTAAATTTTATTTACTTGCTACACTTAAAATGAAATATATTACTTACAGATAAAAATGGAGCTAAAATTCCAACCAGTCTAATAATGGACAAAAATATTACGATATGAATATGAATTTTGCATACACTTATATGCAAGCATTACAGTATAAACCCGATTGCACAGAATATCCAAAAAATATAAAAGTCATATAATAAATACTTCATATAACTCCTCCTAGGAATTTCACATCCTTTCTTTCCAAGTTCAACGACTAACCGATTCGGAAAACCGAAATAAGTTTTGCTAAATTTCTTATACGTTTTGTTTGCTGATGAATATTACTCTGAAATAAAGCATTTATTGTAATAAAATAATATTAATAACACTGATGTACATGTGATTACGTGTATTTTGAAATATGAACATTTTAGAGGTCAGTATTTCAAAAGAGATACATATATTTTCATGTTCCCGTGAATTTTCAAATTCTGTTCTTTAACATAAAAATCATATGGAAAGGTAAATTTAAGTTTTTTAGAAGTCTAATATTTTGTTACATTTGAGAAGAGCTCAGAAGCCCCGAATCTTCAGGAATGGAACATAATATTTTATGCGATATCTGTAAAGTTATTAAGTAAAAAGTATTGAAAAGGCTTTTGTTTGAAAGGTGATGCTAAAAAAGATGTACACGTGCTTTTTGTATATACTTGAAACACCAATAAATGATAAATGTTAATCTCAATTTTTACCGTCATGTTACAAAGATGTCTTTCATTTTCTTAAACCCGTAGAGACATTAGGTATTTGGAAACCGGACAGATGAAAAATGAGCAACGCCCTCGTCGGAAATCGAACCACGGACCTCTGAAATACGCTCCCAGCGTGCTGACCACTACACTAAGAAGACGGGAGAAATACTTTATAAACCAAGCAAGGAAAGGCAAGATTCAAAGACGCAGATCTTCTTTTAGCAAGATGAAGTGCAACTTACTTTGTGAATGATCTGCAAGACGAGTTGAACTATCAATTTCTAACAAGGTGTATTGACAGAAACGATCTCTTCAATTAGCTGCAGTTTTTCTGTAAAGTTTTGTCAGAAATGAAGTTTATAGTGAAAGAGCTGATAATCTTGACCACCTCAGGGAAGGAAACACATAAGCATTACAGCAGAGATGTTGCCGGAGTACAGGAACTGAATATCGCTTTGATGTCTGTCATATTTTTTAATGGTATATACAACTGAAGCATGCTAATTTTTCTTGAGATATTTTTGAGTAACTGATTCAAATAAAGGGATTTTCAATTGAGTTTACCTTTCAACATTTTACCTACATAGAGGACTGATGAAATTCCTTCTTGTATATTGATAATATAGTAATCAGGAATATTAAATGAGTATACAGTAATAGTCTATATAATTGAATATACAGCAATCGGGAGTATTTAGTGTGATGGTATAACACAACTATAAGATATATTAAGAGATATATTAATAGTTAATTTTTTAATTGAAAATAGTAACTAATCGTTTGCTGCGCAATATAATATTCTAACTTTTATTATTCATCAGTATAATAGTCTAACTAATAAGTAATATAACTATAATAATCTAATTTATATCACATCTGTTTTTACGCAGTATCATAGTCTAACTTTTATAACATCTATTCTTACAGTGAATAATGTGTTTATATAGTTTGTTGCGCAGTATAATAGTCATAATAACTAATAGTTGTTGCGCAATGTCTGCTTTAATCCATTTGTTAACCTTTAGAAAAACCGTAATAGGGAATTTTTCTGTGTTACTAGAGATGTATCTTTCTTTCTATTTTATTACTAGACGTAAAGTTGTTATTTCTGAGGGGAAGAATAAATTTCTATAAGATATATTAAGAGTTGGAAAACCCCATATAAGTGGAAAGAAATATTTTTGATTGAACTTTTGATTTTAAGAGTCAGCTAACATAAGTCTTTCTTTGTCATGGAAAAAATGTTTTGGTACTTCCTTGTTAAAACTGCCATCACAAAAGCCATTGGTCGCATTTGAAACCTTACAAACTGAGCCATTAGGTGCGGCAATTTTGGCTACTAAACGCTGTGCCACTTTTAACTAGAAAATACGGAATTTCTTTTGATCCTAAAAAAAGCAGGCTTCTGTCAAATGGCCCCGGAAATCAATGGAATTTTATTCAAAATATACGCTAATTTAAAGATTGCATTTTATTTAACATAACATTTAACTTGTTTTTTATAGTTCGATGGATTTTCTAACTTGGAGTCTTTTGATGTCTCGCTATTATGACAGCTGCGAAAGCTAAACCTCGATTTACGAATTTACGCCCGGATAATGAACAAGTGCCGAAAAATATGAAGCTTGTGTTATTTGGCTTACTTTCCCAAATTTTGAACTTGAAATTTGGTGCATCCTTTGTTAATATTAAAAACTACCAACGGATCTTTTTTAAAATGTACTTCAGGTTGTATGCAGTGAACCGAAAAACTGAAAGTATGGCAAAGAAATAAAAAGAAAACTAAATGAGAAATGTATTCTGGAAAGAAAGAAAGAAAATATTAATGTAATGATGGGATTAAAATTAAACCAAGAGTATTGCATTATTTAAACCTGCATGATGATTATACAAAATATAAGCAAAATTATAAGCAGCATATTAGTGTAATGACAGGATTAAAATAAATCAAGAGAAATGCAATTTTTAAACTACATGACAGTTATGCAAGATATGAACACAAAAATACAAGCATAATGTTATTGTAATGAGAGGGTTAAAATTAATTCATGTGTGTGTGTGTGAGAGAGTATGGCAAAGCCTCGAGGGCTATCTGCCTAAGAGGAGGGATGCCTTCGTGGAGGACTTTCTAAGGGAAACTGGCTCGTATACACGTTACACATGGGAAAAACCACGAAAACGCCCATGCAGCCAGCCCATTCGCGGGATTCGAACCTCGGACCGAACTACCAAAAATTAATTCATGAGAAATGCAGCATTAAAAACTGCATGATGATTATGCAAAATATAAAAATATAAACAAAAATATAAATTGATATTATTGTAATGATAGTATTGAAACTAAAAGAGAAATGAAATATGTAAAACAGCATGATGATTATGCACAATGTCAATAAAATTGATCGTGCGAAATATAAACTAAAACATAAGCTGAATAGTAGTCGAATGATAGGATTAAAATTAAATGAAGAGAAAATGAAATATGTAAAACTGCATGATGACTACGCGTAGTATAAACAAAGATGATTACGCAAAATATTAACAAAAATATAACTGTGATGTCAAGGAAGAGAAAACTTATAACTATTACGAGAAACGTCTATGCTTTAAAAAGTCTCTAAACATTGCTAAATATATGCTATAAGTTCGGAATAATTTATGTTTGGAAGATTTGTTAAGGGACAATATGTGCAAAAAATCAGTTAACCTTCCCTTTACTGAATACGCAAGACACCTGGAAAATTTGTATGCTCGATTCCATTGCTCTTGTCTTCATCTTCTCTGAGCTATGTGGCACATACAAAGATAAACTATTTCTTTTATCGTCGCACATTCGCTTTTTGAGTTGTTCTTTCATAACATTTCTTGAAGCTGATAAAATCTATGTCCTCGTCGTTTTAGTGCTTTATTTTTCTTGCTCGTTAGCTAACTCGAAAATATTTTCGAAGACTTTTCTTTACTTTTCGAAAGAAGAAGATTTCTGATGTCCTATTCCCTCGGAAAAAATGGTGGTTTCGTAAAAGACCATCTAATCAGTCTAAGACAAAATTTAATCCAAATCAGTCTAAGCGTAATCAGTCTAAGGCATAATTTTGTCTGATTTTAATGTTTGGATTTTCCCATTTATTTCGATTGTTAAAAGCCTTGTTTTTATTATGTTCTACAAAGAATCTTGTTTTTTATTTCAAATTTTAACCGAAATATTTAATAGTTTTATTTTATTCTTAATTTAAAAAACTTGGCCCATCACTTAAGATTTAGATTTTTTTTCGCGGGATATAAATTTAAAGTGACCAAGAAAGCGTCACTGTTTGAAACTTTGATATGAGAATTCTCATTAAGCTTAATAGGAGGGATATTATTGAGATTTGTAAAGTTAAGAAATCTGAAGCAAAGTACGTTTTAAAGAAAAGCAGGAATTTGAATTCCAGTGACAGTATGCTTGTTGCATGAAGGAATATAAAAATGATGTCTGAAAAGCATCTGAGTTCTTCGCTCCACAACGGTGAGCGTGACAAGAATTTTCGCAACCAAATATGATCTCCCTGTAGTCGACCTCTGGCCTTTTCAACTGTGTCCAAAATTTGTCAGTTGAAAAATATGATAACAAAAATGAAAATTCTGATGTTCCCTAACTCTTACATCTCTCTGCAAAGATCTCTGTACTTTTTTTTATTTATATTTCTGAATGTTTCAGTGGTTCTTTATATTTATTTAGATTTTTTAGACGGTCCCCTCTTCTATTGGGAAGTGGCTGCTCTTCATTAAGAAGGAGCAGACAAGGAGAGAAATAAGTGGAGCGCCGGATTCCAACACTGATTGGTCATCTGCGGTTAGAAAAGGGAACGGAATCTTTATCCCTGTAAAAATCCCTCTGTAGCAGTCAAAAGTCCCTAACCAAGATTGGCAAAAGTATTGTATAAGAAAACTGATCTTTAATTTGTTTATTTCTGGGCGTTACTGCATATAGGATTTAATGTGATTTTGCAAAATATGACTCTATTTTTATACTATTGCAAATAAAATAAAAGTGATGTTCAAGTGATACTGCACTTCTCATGAGATTATGTCCTGATGGTTCAAGATCCCCTTTTTGTACTGGACTCTTTCAGGGTGAATGGGCTCATGGACCTGATCCAGCTCTGCTGGTCACGGGGATGAGAAACAACAAAAACAACAGGCACATATGAATCTGTCAGATACTCACAATTTAAATCACTTTCATTCGTAGAGAAAACATAAATTCTAGGAGATGATTTTGTAAAGTACAGGATTATTTTGCATAAAAATGTTTAAATCTTAGCATTTCTGTTAATGAGAGATGAAAATTCTTTACACATATATTTATACTTTCTTGATATGAAATGATTTTTTAAAAAAATCTAATGTGGACAGCACATGACTTCCTTGTACAGCCTATTAAATTATGCACAATTTTTGTTACACTTAAATTTAACTTGTATAACTGATTCCTCAAGGCAAGTTGAAAAGGACATCAAAAAATGCAAAGTTTGAAATTAAATATCCAGGTCACATTTTGTCGTAAAGGAGTCAAATTTCTTATAGTTTTAATTTTTTGTAGCGAGTGTGTGTGTGTATATACAGGGTGTACCGCGACAAACTTCTAGGAAAGGTAAGGCAGATCATAAGAATTAAGAATTACATAGGAACCTATACCCGGAAATGGCGGGGGTAAGTGATAGCAGAGGTAGAAGATGAGAAAATAAGCAAGAGTGATTAATTTGAAACATTTATTGGACATGAATACAAATAGTGTACGATAGCTTGAATGTTACAATAGATTTTCAAAGTTTGCACCATCAGACGTCAAACATGCCTGACACCGACGGACCATTTGAATGCCGTGGATTATTTGATCTTTCTGGAGCAGGTTCTTCCCGATCTGTTTGACGATGTTCCACCAAATGTGAGGCGCAGCATATGATTCCAACATGATGGGGCCCCTGCCCATTTTGATGTTCGTGGCCATTGGAACAGGTCATTCCCACATCGATGGACTGGGCGTGGTGGATCGATTCCTTGGCACCCACGCTCTCCGGATTTGTCGAGCCTTTATTTCTTTTTGTGGGAAGCTATCAAAAGTGTCGTGTATCACGATCCTGTTGTGTTTGAAATGAATCTCGTGGTCAGACTCGCCTGCGCAGCTGCTACAATCAAAGAAACTCCCGGTGTATTTGAATATGTACGACAATCAATGGTACGTCGGTGTCAGGCATGTTTGGCGTCTGATGGTGCAAACTTCGAGCATCTCTGTTGTAACATTCAAGCTACACCATTTGTATTCATGTCAAATAAATGTTTCAAATTAATCACTTTAGTTTCTTTTTCCATCTTCTACCTCTACTACCACTTACCCCTGACATTTCCGGGCATAGGTTTCTATGCAATTCTTAATCCTTAAGATGTGCCCTACCTCCGATAGAAATTTGTGGCAACATTTACGGTACATCTATATCTCTATCTGTCAGTGTACATACTTGTGTGCGTATGTGTGTGTGTGTGTGTGGATGTATAAATATGTATATTGCCGAATGCAATAAAAAGGGAGATCCACAACTAGATGCTATAATAGTCCCATAAACAAAATCTTGACATTCTGCGGCTAATCGTTTTCAAGTTATGCGAGATACATACATACTTACGTCCTAACGGACGACGTCACTAAAAAAAATCTCTTTTAAATTCATTTTATAATCCTATTTTTGAGAAAAGAGTCCTTTATTCTATACGTACGTGCAAAAAAAATCATCCAAATAGAATAGGGAACGAACAAAATGAATATTTCCATTGAAATATGATACCTGAATTTTTTGCGAGCACAATACTTCCTTTACTTCGTACAAGGAAGTAAAAATGTAAATTAAATTAACTTGAAAACACATTGGTGTATTCCAGTGCTCATAAAGAATTCCTATAACCTTTCATTAATGATATTTCTTGTAATTTTGATATGAGATTGTTCGATTATAACGGCTATGAGAAATATAGTTATTTTTCTCATCAACACTTTATTTTGCTAAGAGTTCTATAAAATCGTATTTTTTAATACCTGAATTAAACTAAGCCATATGGCGAGAGCTGTCGCATTCTGAATCATTTGATTTATTTCTTAAATAGAAAACTTTGGTCTACGCCCACCCATATAAGTAACACATTATTTAGTCGTATAATCATTTTAAGCATCCACGTATAGGAAATATAAAATTTCTTTTATTGAAATTTTAATCAAAAAAAAATTTTAATTCCCCTACCACATTCAAAATCTATCACATTTTAAAGTAAGTTTAATAAGTTACAGCGCTGTTTTTAAAGGAAACTCAAGATTCGTGAGAAGATAAGACCGACACAAAATTTGCCCTCACCGATTTTGTTTGACAATTCTGTAGTCGAACTGTAAGTCAACAAACAGAAATTGAAGAAGGTGGAAAACAAGTTCCAGCAATCAAAGCTTCAATTATCGCGAAAAATTAACCTTAATTCCGAATTTTACATTTAAACATTCGGTTCGATTTATTCAAAATTTCGATTTAATCAAACCTCTCAAAAATGAAGTTTTACTGTAGTTATTTATTTATTAGCAATTAGCTCTATCATTTATTATCTCATATTGTGCTATTATAACTTTTATCGTATAATATTCAAGTCATTAGGGAAAGAAAGTTGCAAGAACTCTCACACTGATTAATATTATTAATTGACTAGTTTCATGTTTCTTATTAAGTGGAAAATATTTTGTTTCAGAGTACGGGAGTATGACAAACCCTATTTGTTCTATTCGAATGAGGTCTTTATTTGTAATTTACCAATTAAAAATTTATTTAAAGAATAGAAACTATGACCGTTATATATAACAGTTTAAATCAAAATTAGTGTGGCCATTTTTGGAAAATCTTTTAAAAACTTTAAAAAAAAAAAAGTTGATGAGGAGGAGCAAAATTTTACATGTTGAAAACTACTTGAAAAGAAACATAAAATATCCTTAAACACTGCGTTTAGAACTTGCTACAAAAAGTTGGGATATGGGGCGGGATGCTTCCGTGAGGGATTTTCTAAAAGAAACTTGCTAGCATTTGTGTTCCCGTGGGGAAAGTGATGAAGCCAAGCATAGAGTTAAATCTTTCACCTAAGATCGAACCTTAATTTCACTCGCAATATTCAGCGATCTTAACTGCTTGGCAACTGGTGAGGCGTTTAGAAATGTTTTTTTCAATTTTATACAAGGAATCCTCTTTTCTACCAGTATTCGCTCAGCTTCATTTTAGAATAACAAACAGAGGTATACAGTATATTGGAGTTTTTTTAAAATTATTTTATTATTATGTTTTTTTTTTTTTTTTTTATCTATGTAGTTTTTAGGTCACGTCAGTTAATAGTCAAAAGTCCATGAGGAGTTTAACAATTTGAAATTTCATTTTTATAAAAAATTCCATTATTGAATGTATAATAAAGCTACCATTACTACTAATTAATGAGTAATTATCAAAATGCCCAACTATTTAATTCATTCAGTGTGTGAAAGGAGTTCTCAATCTCAGAAGATTTAAAAACCGTTGCACTGAATGATAGTACTTGTTTCTGTCAAGAAAACTTAGAAAAATGTGTCTGCTCATCACTACTCCCTAGGATTTATCTTTTCCTGTGGTCAGAAATCCCTACAAAGATTTTCCTTTTTCCCCTCCTCAAACCATAGGCATCCGTGCCACGTACCACAACAGAGATAGAATATCCCTCTTTCAGACGGGGAATAAAAAAATAAAGTTTCCGATAACAGACCGTCGGAAATAACGTCCGGACACGTATTACGGACAGCAGGAACCTCGACTCTGGTCCGGAGCAAATCGAATCAGGGGCCCCACCGACCAGACGTTGAAAGGAATAGCAATCGTCCAAATCATGGACGACGTAGGGGGAGTAGATGAATTCGTGGGGGTTGAAAGGGGTTAATCAGGCGTAAAAATGACGTGGCCTGGATGACTTGGAGACGAAGCTCTGCAGTGAAGTTTCTTGTAGATGGTTTTGATTCTCTACATGTTCCCGTTTGTTCAATGCGCAGTAATGTTTGTAATAGAAGGAATCCTATAGGGGCATTTTTAATTTTCCGACTCCGGCAATCATGTCCGGCGGTCAATGTCCGGCCTCTAAAGAAAAATTAATATTAGAACTTTAAGTAGAGTAATGAAAATTCTGACCGTACCGGTATTTTAATTGAAATCGAGAGGAAAAATTCTGAATTGCATGCTCATTTTTTAATCTGTAAATCGATATGATTAACTTTTAGTAATATTTTTAATATTTTCAATAAGGTCTAATCAATATATCACCCGAAACCGATATCACTCGTCTGTGCAAGAGATGTGATTTTAATTCAACATAAATAGAATGCAAAAGTGAATGCATGAAATTTTGGTTGTTATTTTGGGTCATAAAAACTATAATATATATGAAATTTGCTTATATTTTCAGAAAATTAATTTTTTACATCTAAGGATTACTGAATAGATTATAGTCAATTTTATATTTGAAACGATGCTTTGTTTTATTCGGTTGAAGCCTATCTCCAAATCAGGAGGATGCACATAGGTTCATCCAAACCTCCATATTAGCCACATCTTTTGCTACGTTAATAATAGACGCGTATTTTAGTTTCGCACACATTTTAAGGTACACTGAGCTAAAGACCATTAAACGTAAGCAAATATCGCGTATTGGAACTTCCTCAACATGGACGTAGCACGATGCGCAAATTTTTTATATCATGCGTTGTTTAACAAATTCGTATCAATAGCTTAATTCACTACTTCACAAGATGATAATTCACTACATGTTGATAAATATAAGTAATAATTTTTAATTAATCAATCACATTTTTCATATTATCTTATAACTAATTGTTTTCTTTTAAAACATTAGACTAAAACTGGACTTCGGGATGAATGGAGGAACGGAGGTGAAGTCTCAACTGCTGTCTTTCGTCTTTAAATTTAAGTTTAGATTTTCAGTGCAATACTCAAGCAATTAAGTTGATCCGAAGAATAAATAATTCTATTTAAAGAATTCATTACAATTTTATATCGCGAATAATGGAACACCTATGATAAATTAAAAAAGATAATGTCTTATACATTTAACAATGCTATTAAATTAAGAGAAAATTTAAAGAAATAACGGGTTATGCATTTGGCAATGAAATTAAATTAATAGATTTCCTTATTTATGAGACTCACGTTTTAATTATTCGTGATATAAAACTGTAGATGATTTCTGTAATTAGAATTATAATATGCTATTAAACTGTATGATAAAATATTTTCTTTAGAGCATTACGTGTCAGATCCATTTTAAATACAAGCTTACTGTATAAAAATCACTTTTTAGTTGCATTTTGATTTCGGTTTTTTAGTCTTAATTACAAGTTATCAATGATGAAAGTTTTAGTCATTATTAAAGCACATACAGTAAGTTATAAGGAACTTTGGTATACATACAAAATAAATACTTTTAATGTTTAAAAATTTTAAAAAATTTATTTCACTACCAATATAGGAAAAGTAAAAAATATGACAATGATAAGCCTTGAATCATATTTTCCTTTGGATACATTCCTTTCGATAGTAGGAATAATAGTGGGATAGAAAAATGACTGAATGTCATTTAGAGAATGAAGAAATCGCTTTGAATATTCAGTTTCAGAAAGAGATTGTAATAATAATGTTGCAATGAAGCTAAAATGAAGAAAAAAAGGAATATCACCCATTAAGTGCGTCAGATGGCAAACTCAAAAGCAATTTTTCCGCGAGAAACGCTTTTTTCCACCGATTTTCTTCAGACTGGGAAAATATATTTAAAAAATATAAAAAAAATATAGAAAATCGCACAGTTAATATTTTTTTATCATTCTTATTTTGAAAGAGAAGGAAAAGTTTGTTTTATAATCTGTAAAAATTTTAAAATTTTATATCCGATGAAATTTTAGTTGTTGAACTTTTAAAATGAGATGGTTGTAAGAAATTTTATGTGGAAATATATTTTAATCGCCGAAGAGGGCGTAAATCTTTCATGATGTATATATACTTCTTGTTCTTGGATCTGGCACCGCCAGTTGAATGTGTGTTAGACGTGAATAAACTTGGGAGTATAGAAACCTGATTTGTAGTGTTCATGTATCTTGATGTTATGTGTGATTCGAATTAGTGTTTTTTGAACTAAGTTATCATGCAATTCTTGAAAGTTAATATAATATTTTATAATGGCAGTTAATCTAAAAAATTCGAGCGATTTCCAAAAATTCGCAAAAACGTTCAGAAATTAAGTTACTATTTTCATGCAAATTTCATTAAAAAAAAAAAAAAGGTTTTTGCTGTATTTGACGGTGCTAATAGTAAAATTTTGATATGCTTAGTTCGGTAAACGAAAATTTATGCGAAAAGTTACTTAAACATTTACTAAAAAAATCTAAAAATTTAAATCTAATTAAAAAAATCGCTTTACCACATAGAATTGTCGTCAACAAATAATGTGTGTGTGTACAAAATTTTAAATCTATAGCTTATCAGGAAGTATATTACAAATCACTGATAGCATTTCACTGACAGTGAAACACCATGATTAAATAAAAACTTGATGATAATTAAATAAAAACTTGTAAAAATAAATAGCAAAATGTTTTGTCTTTACTACGGCAAAAGATTTACCTTTATTATGTGTTACTTATTCATTGAATTTAAAATCTAAATAATAAATGAATTTTTTTTCTTCAAAATTTCAGAATCCGGACTGTTAGGTGATTTCACTGTTTAAATGTTAAACATCATATTTCTTATCTTATTATCTTTGAGCTCTTTTTATTTTCTTTTAATTACTTGAAATGTTATCCATTGTGAGTATTTATTTATTAGAAAGAAGATGTAAATTTGACATCATATGACATTGCTTATAATTCCGAGTTACTATGTGCATCAGACTGCATAATAAAATTACTTCCCATTGCTGGGCTCAAAGCTTGATTTCTTTTCTTTGTAGACTCTTTCTTAGCCGTCGATAATCCAAACATATTGTGTTTTTTTATTATATTTTTGTTCTTAAACACTTTAAAGCAACATTTAAAAATGTTTAAATAACTGCAACAATTTAATTTAATCAGCTTACAATTAAATGCAAAACTCTTTACAACTACTCTTTTGCCTAACTCCCAACATATGCTGCAAAATTGTCATTCAATTTAGAGACTTTTATTTATGTTAAATGTCTCCCAACAGCAAAGCTTTCGACAGGTCTGCTTTATCTGGATTTTTAGGAGTAATACCCCCGACTTAAGAACAGAACATTCCGAAAGTACAGAATGTGAGGGAACAGAAAGATTTTGGCCTCTGAAAACTCAGGAGACACATAAATAAAAACAGATTGTTTCGCAGTAGCTTACATTGCTGTCATTTTAAAACACTGCGATGCAAGCAAAAACAAAGAAAAAATACAAACTGCTCCATACTCTGACACTAACAGCGAAACAAAGTACTGTCTGAGAGAGATTCCTGAAGGCATTTTCCACTATCGAAGGGAATGTATCCAAAAGAAAATGCGATTTAAGGCTTATCGTCGTCATATGTTTTACTTTTCCCATTTTGGTAGTGAATTAATTTTTTTAAAAATCTTCATTTCGTCTATTTGGATATCCCTTTGAATGATGAGCTTGTTTACGGATAAATTTAAACACTATACCTTTAAATCTGCAAACAAGCGTCTACCTTTCTAACTATTAAATGAATATTTAAATTTTGTATTTAATTTTTTTTTCCTTACAGGTAGGCATTGATACCTTAATCACTCAGTCACGTGTTTATGCACCAAAGTTTTTGTTCGCTTATAGGTTCTGAAAAAATTGTTATAATAATGCTAATAATTATTAGTATGAATATTATGTTAATAGTTATTATTATGGAAGTACTGATTATAATTATGCCAATAATTATTATTAGAAATAGTTATTAGTATGAATATTATGTTAATAATTATTATCATTGAAATAATGTATTTAATAATGAAAATAAGGATTTGTAATAATGAAATAAGGATCACAATAATGGGAATAATTATGGTTATGAATATTATGTTAAAAATTACTGTTATGAAAATAATGATTATAATATGTTAGCTGTCAAAGCTAGGTTTGCCAATGATTATTCGAAAGCAACACCATTGACAAAGCTAACAAAAATTTGAATGATTACTTTTTGATGCCAGCTGCCATATTAAGTTTTAAACTTTCTGTTTCGTTGTTTCAAAATGCAATATATTCACAATCAATCAAAATAATTTATTTGAAAATATGAATTACGCCTTTGGAAAATTTGACAAATCTTTAAGAGATAAAATTCGAGAGTTTTTACGATTTTGATGTACCCAAAGAGTATTCCAGAATTGTTTATAAAAAATGAGTCCAATATCTTTGAGATATTTTAGTAGAATTGATACATAAACATCTTGGAATTGATAAAAATGATGGACAAGCCGAAAGCTAAAAACAGAGAAGCAAACTAAGGAAACCAGTGTTGCAGTCACTGTGAATGCTTGTAGTAACCATGTGTAATTGTGAAATAATAATATAAGCATAGGCATTTATAATAGTATATAATATGGATAATGTAGACATCAGTTGACCTTGTAGATAATGTCATTTTTCTGCTTGGATGGATTCGAGAAGATGCGGAAAAGGCTTCCATGATGCGACTCAACATATCATGTGAGCGCTAGTGCCAGAGTACAGACATACTTGTGCCTGCTATTGCGCCGTCCTGTTGGAACCAAATTATATCCCCCAACTATCTTGGTTGCAGATCTGCCGATCTTTATTCTTCCCTCTTATTACCCACCAAGCGTCTTATAACAGCCCCTGTATTTCAAAAGATTCTTTTGCTGCCACAATCCGTTGCTGCACCAGCTAGCAGTCTATTGTATATATAAGTAATACTGTTTGCCAAACGCTTAATTCCCTACTGGTGTAGATATGCCGCTCGTGAGCATGTGCATTCTAGCAGGATTGCCAGTTCACATTAGTAGGTACTGTACTTAGCTCAATTATAAGTTGCAAAGAACTAGTAAACAAATTGGGAAAATTCTGTTGAAAGAAATTATCAGCTTGTCAGGGATTCTGCTTGAAAATAATAGATTAGTATTCCGGCTATGGTTAATACTAAGCGCTGGCACTAAAAATGAAGTTTTCAAGTAACATATAAAGAACAGAAACAGTAGCAAATTCACTTCTAATGAAGATGCTACTTACAATTTTTGTAGGTCTAAGGAATGCAAATAAAATGCAATGTAAAGAATATAAAATGTAATGTAAGGAATATAAAAAGGAATGTAAGAAAATGTAGGAATGTAAGCAAATAATTGAACTGCTTTAAAATTGTTCATCACTTCAAGTACAGGCCTTAATGTTGATAAAATACCTAATGTGGAAACCACAGGACCTCCTTATACGACACATTAAATAATGTACATTTTTTGTTGCCCTTCATTTAAATTTATTTCCTGGAATTATTCTAACTTAATTAACCTATTCTTCAAGGCAAGTTAAAAACGATATCAAAAACTGAAAATTTTAAAATAAATATCCCGGTCAATTTTTATCGTACGGGAGTCAAACTTCTTATATAATATTTTTTTTTTCAGTTTGACATTTCCTAAACATGAATATTTTTGCCATTTAAAACTATTCAGTAACTGGAAGTATATGACTACGACCAACGATTGCGGAGTTAAAAGTCAGGTAAGAACATTCAAGCTGAGCACGAGAGTGGGTATACGTTTGGTTCCGCCGATTACCCCAATAGAAAAGGGAAGTGCAATACTTGGTGTTATAGCAATTCTATATTCAAAATTTGAGCGTTCTACGGCTAATCGTTTTCGAATTATCCGAGACACATACATACATATGAGAGGTCAGTGAAAAAAAATCTCTCTTGAACCCGTTCTGCATCAGTCCTTTATTCTGTTTGTAAGTACAGATGTCACGCAAAAAAATCGTCCAAATGGACTCGAGAACTGTCAAAACGGATATTTCTATTGTAAATTGATACCCGAAATTTTTCGCTATTACAGTACTTTCTTTACTTCTTGCAAAGAAGTAAAAATGTAGAGTTAAAAAAAAAAAAAGAGATTTATTTAAGCTAAAATAGGGTACCCACACTTCATTTCTTTCCAAAGCAATACATTTGTATATTCAATTTATTTTATTCGTTTATTTTCTGTACTCTGTATACTAAATGCAGCTTTTTAAGTAAAAGCTATTCGTGGTAATTAAATCAGGCGATATTTTTTGCTGCATCAAAATAAATTAACTTGCAACACATTCTTTTGTTCAACGAATGCATTTGCATATCCAACTTATTTAATGTCATTTCTTTGTTTTGTATCCTTAATTAGAATTTGTATATATCTTCTTGACATGAGAAGTGGCTTTTCATGTTTCTGGAGTATGTTTGTAATGGCAAAAGAGAACTGAGGAAGAGGAAAAAAAAAAAAAAAAGATTAGTGGTGAATCTTGCTTCATGACTTTACAAAAGGTGGCGCTGCGTACATATCCCTACGCTTTCTACTTCGCCCATGAGAAATTCGTTTTTTCTATCATTCCGAACGCTTCTCCTCTGTCGCTCTTTCCTCTTTCGAACACTCTAAGCCACACCCCTTAACTGATCCACGTAAAGCGGAAGGATCCGATACGCAGGCGGGGGGCGTCGTCGGTTCCCCTTTCCTCCACACATACGTTACCGGACCAAAGAAGCGCGGGTGGAAAAGCTGCATCAAATGAAAAAACAGAAGGTGGTAGGAAAAAAGAACAACAATATTGCGTTTGCGCTCTTAGGAGCTGCCTTGCTATTGGCTGATGTTTATCATTTTTTCCCTTTCATTTCTTCTTCCTTTTTTTAAAAAAAAAAAAAATTTTTTTCTTTGTTTTCTTAATGCTACTCATTCCAAGCTATAGGTGAGCTAATGTTGTTCTCGAAAGAATACTCTTAATAAGTATATTCATAGCTACTCAAAATGAATATAACAATAAGGATAATTCTTTCATTATATGACAATACACCTGAGATTTTCTTTTCCTTTGTTGTTTCTATGTGGATGGAGGCTTACATGTATGTTATGCCTGAGATTTTGCAAAAACACATATTAGATACCTCTGAAAAAAGATTTAGAGATATGATATATATTTAATATAACACTGGAAAAATTAAGAAAAAACTATAATTACTTATTTGTTTATCTTGAACAAAGCATTTATTAGTTTAAACTTAATTTTGGGTTATTTTTAAGCTGATGTCAAAGCAGCAAAATAAGTAAATAATAATGCTTTACTATAATGCTATAAATTTTATTCATATAAGAAAAAAACCTGAATAAAGGAATATTTTCTTAAACTTTTAATATGCTTTCTTAATTTGAAAAAAAAAATCTATAAAGAAATTCTCAAGACATTTAAAAGATTTCTCTTAAATGCATTGTGAAGTAAGATTTTTCTTAAGTAGAATTTTTTAAACATACTTTAAAATTGCAGATACGGAGCTTCAACTTACTTTTGCTCCTAAATATAGCCTTAGAGATTTAAAGATGGCCGTCACCTAATATTGTTACATTTTGATTGTGTCAGGTATAAATTTTAGTTACACACACTTTGATAATGAGAAATTTCTCTAGAATCGAACAGAATAATATTTCATCTAAGAAATGTATTAAAAAGGTCATTCTGGTTTCATGCAAAAGTTTTACTTTTTTTTTATTTTATTACATATATAATCGTGAGGTTTCGTGCACTCATATAGGGAGAAACTGAAATGCCTTTAAGAAATTATTTTCAAAACTTAGATTTCATCCCCCCATCCCAAATGTTTTGTTCATTGTCTTAAACTGCAAAACTTCATTACCTTTTAAAACGTTTCTTTCAAAAGGAAATTTTTAGCCATTTTTTGGCAAATGTTGAAACTAAAATCCGAAAGTTTTTAGAAGTTCTTAACTTTTAACTAAGAATAAATAACATTCTTATTCATTTCTGAAACTTCATTGGTATCAAATCCATCCTGTATATGGTAGTATTTGAAGGGAAATGTATTAAACTTCACTTAATATTCATTTCAAGCAATGCTTGAGGAAGACTGACCTTTGTTAAGTAATACGAAAAGCACAAAGATAGCTTATTTCTGTATTCAATCTCATAAGCTTATTGCCTTTATCGATTTACATTCATTCTCGTTCCTTTTGGCGATGTTCTTCCACCTACCCTTTGTGCTACTCTGTTTACATGACGCGTCTACCCTATTGTTTGCTATCACAGAGCCATAGCTCTGTCAGGCCCCTCATCGCATCTGATCTGCACTTGTGTGTATATTGGTCAGAAGCTATTTGTCGGCTGGGAAGTGAAACTTTCAGTACAGTCAGTGAATGAGAAAGTTGACATAAGGAACCGAGGGGCATAGATGTTATATACATCGCCATCGTTCTTTTCAGAATTTACATAAGAAGCTTCGAATTGACAGAAGTATAGAATTTGGAAGATTAAGTTATACATAATGAAATCTAAATAGTTTCAGGTGATCCGAAGTCAAATGAAGTCTCCTATACCTTCGATTTTAAAATGAAATTGCTCTACTTCGTGTATTTCTTCTCAGAATATACATATGTACATTTACCTAACGGCGGGCACTTGCCTATTCAGCACTGGCTACACCTAAGGTCAGAAGCTGTGGCCATTTTATTGTGGAGGCACCTAATAAGCGGTCACCGTTGTCTCCTATGAAGGGACGGACAGTGACAACAGTGCGTTCTCTGGGATTCGAACCCAAGCCCTTTGATACCAGGGTAGGCTCCCCTATACCATCTGGGCTTCCCTAACCCCTATACCATCAAAACATAATAAATATAGGCATTATGCACATAAATTCTTTGAAAGTAAGATTTATCCTAACCATTCATCTTGCTGTTAACTCTTCTCCTCCTTGTGATGCGAGTGTTAAGAAAAAACTGTTAAGTGCAAACAGAGATGTTTATAAAATGTCTTTGCGGCAGGAGAACCCTTAAACTAAATAATTTGAAGAATTTTTTTTTCATCAAACTTGCAACAGATTTCGGAAACGTTGAGCTATCACGTGTGTTGGGGATATCCAGGGCTTTGGCTAGCAGCATGCTCAAACTGTTTCTTCTGATTTTCAACCAGATTTTAGCTCAGTTCTGAGAATTTTAATCTTGAACACAAAACAGTAATATGAAAAGCAAGTTTCAAAATTTGCTTCGTTTTACATAAACATATATATATATATAATATTAATGAAATGATAAAAACCAGAAATTATAACCAAGCGTCTTCTGTTCCATATTCCCAGTTTGAATGCTAAAGTAGCTGCTCCATTTTTTCGGATGTATTTCTTACGTCGCTTTTCCAACTTTTAAAGAAAAAAAATCTTGCAAGATTTTTCTTTTTTCATTGGTTTAATATTAAATCTTTTTGGAATTTTTACCAGTTTTACTATAATAAGTGTCGAAATAAATGTTTTTACTATAGGTTTTCGACTTGAAAATGTTTTAAAATACTTTTGGTCAAAGTAGTATTTGTTACGAAAAACATTTGTAAGTATTACGGTTGCAGCAGCCATTGTATTTTTGATATAAATTGACGTGATTTTAATCTAGAATTTCTATTTTTTACAGGATTTGTTGTTTTTAATTGTTTTAAAATATTTTCGAAATTTTTTAATTTTGTCACTAATGTTTTATAGTTTTCGTGAACTGAAATCGTTTTGGGGTGATTTCATGCCTCTTTGAATAAGCGTGCAAATATTTTTGTGTAGATTTTTACGTATTATTTGTAGTTTTATGTTATTTTTATAATTCTGGTTTTTACGCTCAAATAGTCAAGAGGATTGATTCAGGTCGTCACCTGATTTGGAAGGAACAACGCACTACATACAACTAATCCCACATTGCGGAAAGACGCAGTTACAGAAGTGGTGGAATAATGGTTTGTACTGGGATCTCTCGGTGGCCACATTAACCTTCATGTGTTCCATGGAGGAACTTTGACCGGTGTAAGATATCGAGACGAGATCCTTGATCAATATGTCCGTCCATATGCCACTGTTATTGGTCCTGGATTTGTTCTGATGAACGATAATGCGCGACCGCACTGAGTTCGTGTTGCTGAAGAATATCTTGAGGGCACGGTATGGAGCGGATGGAATAGCCAGCTCAATCCCAGACCTGAACCGATAGAGCATCTTTGGGACTACCTTGGAAGACAAGTTTATGCTTTACCAAAATCGTTAGATGAGCTTGAACAAGGATTACTCCGTGTCTGGTCGTTGCTTCCCATTTCACTGACCGAGAACTTAATTGACAGTACGGAACGTCGCTGCCGCCAATGTATTGCAGCTAAAGGTGGACACATTCCTTATTAGAACTTATTTTTTGTAATGTTATGACTACATGTTTTCTCAAAAAACTGTGATATACTGTTTCTCCAAGACTGGATTTCTCTGCCAAGAGTGAAAGTTTTTGTTGTAAATTATGTTTGTATTGAACTTTAGAAGCATTGTACGTCGCATTCGTGAAAGAACTGTTTAGTGAACATGTTCTGTAAATTTCTCATTTCTATGTTGCTTCATTCTCAAATTAGACACAAAAAAACATGCTGTTTCTTAACTTTTGGAAGGTAGTGTACTTACCAAATGCAATATATTGCAAATACAATCAACTTAGTTCAGTGAACAAAGTAAATAGCACGGTATGCTTTCAAAATATTATTATTTTCCATTAAATATTTCAGTATCGCTTCTGGATGCACGCATTTAATTCCTCTACTGTGTTTAATAGATTTGAGTTAATATTCTTATATATGAGAACAATAAAACTGTTTTTATTTATTCATTTCTATTATATTTTTAAGGAATACACATTTTTTCGCGAAAATGTCCTAGCAGAGTTACATCTTTTATGCTCTGAGCCATTTTATATCGTAACTGAAGGTTATATATAGCTTAAAATGAGGTCAATGACAGAAGTGAGTGAATGGCATTACACTAAATTATACTTGAGAATAACGAAAAGCAAATTATTACATTAAGTTTCTATTTGCAGTATTGTAACCTTTGCATATAAGTTTAACAGTTAGCTTCATGTTGATTCTTTTCTTTACAGTTTGTTTCGTCAACATTCTTACTCAGTTCAGAAGTCTACGCATGGTCAAAATAAGAAGGAAATCGTTGTCGGCATGTTTCTGAATAGATGGCTGATGGTAGCTGACGCTGCTGCATAGTTAGAGAGCCACTCCTCCAAGTATAAATAAACCGCCGGGCGTTGTAACATTTGGTAAGTATCATTAATTGTGCTTTTCTGGCCAATCTTGCTATATTGTAGCTTCGTGTAGAATTGCTGGAGTTGTAACTGAATTAATACATTGTAGAACGAGCGACTGCCAGCCATAAGTTATCCATACGTTTTTTGTATTATTGTAAGTGCTTATAACTCTCAACTCGCAAGGAATAAAGATAATATGCTAATTCTTGCCTTTTAAGTTATATGTTACGACTACAGCAAGCAATAAAGAAAAGCGATCATACTTCAGCACGTAGAAGTAATTCTAAAGGCTGCAGTGTGGTTAGAGTTTTGTAATTAAGTAGTTAGGTACATCTTTCATCAAAAAAGAGGGATGGTGACAATTCTCTATCTCCCGTTCTACTGGGCCGATTGACGAAATTTAACTTGCTTTTTCATATCTCCAAAACGCGACTTAGAATATGTATTAGTAGTATTGTTCTAACGTAGGTATTTTGGCACAAAACCGGACTTTTTCTAAAATAACATACTCATATTTTTCCATATTTCGATTTTACGACTCAAATTAAAGCAAAGTGCCAAATTTTGTAAACATCGCACGAGCAGTTATTAAAACAGCTCTCAAAACTTTAGCTCCTCAGTGTTAATTCAATTTAATATATATTTACTAATATCACTTTTTTTATTGCACTTACTTGATTCCGTCTTCCACAGTTAGAAATTAAGGCTCCCACCTAATAAATATTGCAGATATTTTTTGAATTTGTAATTTTTAGTGATTTTTTTAAAAAAATTCGAAAACATTTTTGGATAATAACCTATAAAATTTTTACCATCACCTTAAAGTTGATGTAATTCTAGGCACACCTGCAAAAACTCAGTTTTTTATTCAAAATTTTCAAAAATATACGTGGATTTGTATATTGGCACGTTTTGAAATTCGGCATATTTGTTTTAAGCGTATAATAACGCCAAATGTACTTCACAAACTTTGTTAAAATTATTTGAAAGAATGAATGGTGTACCTTTTTTTCCGCTAGTGCACAATGAAGAAAGGGAAAGGATAAAAGGTTACCATAAATTAAGAACTTCGTCAAGTTAATTATTCTTTGCGAAAACAGAAAAAATTGCCCCAAGATAAATGTTTTAATTTCTCGCTAAGTTTCTCATCAGATTTTACAAAATTTGATATTTGAGCACAATTTGAGTCATAGAATGGAAATATGAAAAAAAAATCGGTATGTTATTTCAGAAAGTGTTCCATTTTGTGTCAGAATAACTAAGTTAGAACAATGCTATATATAAATCTAATACATATCCCAAGTCGCTCTTTCGAGACATGAAAAACGCAAATTAAACTTCGTCAATCGGCCAGCAGAATGGAAGGTACTGAACTGTCCGTTTTTTTTTTTTTTTTTTTTTTTTTTTTTTTAGTCCAAAGGGGCTTTCTCCCTGAAGGAATATTGTTTTCGTTTTGCGATTTTGCGTTGAATCACTATAAACGGCGAATCATTTTGCAAACTATTGCAACCAAATGTTAGAGTCCTGCATTATATATTTGAAGAAATTAATGAAAAATATGAATAAATGTATGTATATTTCTCTCATTGTGATAAGGCAACGGTATATATAGCCATTGAAGTTTGAATGACGTAATCCTCCTACGAATATGGGCATGTGGAAGACCAAATTTGAAATTTGGAATTTGTTTTATTATCGATTTCATATTTCGTAAAACTTTAACGAATTTTTGAGTAACAAACTCAACGATTTAAAAGCGAGCAATGGCAGCACTCTAACGGGGGGGGGAGAAACCTTTTTATCTCCAGCACGCGGAACTGTGTATCGGAATTTCTAAAGATATGCTCATTTTAAAATTATTTTGCGATATTGCTATTGAACTGAATTTTATGGTAAGTGCAAAGAACTTGATATTTAATAAATAAAGGTAACACACAAAATGTTAAAAACGGCACTTTGGACGTAATTAAATTCTAAAATCTTTCAGATGGAATTTTTTTTTTTTTTTTTTTTTTTTTTTTTGTGTGTGTGAGTGTCTGCAAGGTGTACCTTTAGTTGTTGTATTATTTTATAGGGTTATTCTTTTAACTGGAAACTAAAATTACGTCCTGCAAACCTTACTAGAGAAGACAGCGGTCTTGCAGACTTTACTAGACTGTATTAAATAGTCACAAAGTACTGAAGGAGGTTTAAAATAGCCCCTTTTATTTTAGTTTAAATTGAATACAAAGGCGCAACTTGTGCTACAGAGAAGAACCACCACTCATGGTAGTTTAAATTAAACAATAACAGACAATTAAATTCAGACGCTGATAATGAAGTCTAAGACTACACATGCAGTAGAATTAAAAATAAGGTGGCTCAAAAAATGTTTCCGATGCGCAAGTTTAAGCATCAACTAGCGAGAACGTCAAAACCGAAATATCACTTTTAAATAAAGCTGGCCAAAATTTTTAATAGCACACCCAGCTGCCAGAAGCTTAAATACACTACAAAGCTAATTGGCATTCTAGTGAGGAATACGGAAAGCAGAAGTTAAAGATCAAAATGATAATAACTGGTTAAATAAAGTAAGATACCTTACAGTATGATACCACAGTTAATCTTTAGTAATTTCATTTCCGTTTCGTAATCATTAGTCACATTAAAACGCTAGCAATTGCATTCAAATTAGATTACATTTGTTAGTAAATATGACAGGTCATCTGTCATGCATGGGAAGCAACTAGATTTCTATAAGTCTAAAAATTACTATTTAGGGGTAATTACTTTTCTTTGCGTCACAGAAAAAAAATAAATAGGTCTTAAAGAAAGCTATAAACACTGTCTAAGACCTGTTCGTTATTTTGGTTGAGATATATGTTCTTTATGACTTTTCTACTTCTCTAATGCAAAGAAGCCTTTTTACCGGGTGACGTAGCTTGTGAAAACGATTACCAAAAGGTATTATTTATCAGCAACATCCAAATAACGAAGTGTTTATCGATTTGCAATCAATCTATGGCAACACACCACTGACAAATTTTCACTTTCCTCTACCTAAATGAAACCCTCGCTCTTCTGCTCGGCAAGAGAGTAGCACTCTCCTATAAAAGCGAACCCCTTTCATTAGTTGGCTTTTACGGTCGGCTTTCCTGGCCAATAATGGGGGTTGTAAATTCTCTCCCTGACCGAAAAATCTCGTATCTGCCGGACGCGACGACCCGCTCTCGTCCGGTCGAGTGGCTTTTACGTCAGAAGGAGCGACACTCCAGCCGGATATTGTGGCCAAAGTTCGTAGGTTAAGGACAACTCGAGGCAATATTATTGGATTCCCTTTTGCTGCCGGAGTTCACTCGTGCAGTCTAGAGCCAGGGTCCGGAAGTTATGTTTGTATTGTAACGAGATTGGTTAGCGTTCGAGATTCAGTACTCTCTTTTCTGTATTCTCATTGTGGAAATTCATAAATGATAGTTGCAAAGGGCTAGGAAACTTCTTAAGGCATTTTTTCGTTATTTAGATAATATTCCATGGTATCTTTAAAATTAATTTATGCAGGATTAATCGGTCTAAGTATTCAGTTCAAGGAAATTATCTATATGTCACATTTCATTACTTTAAATGTGTAATGTTTTACAAAATTTTGTACATTCACATTTCTTCCATTTAAGGAGAAACGAAAAGTAATCAATACTTGCAAATTTCATCAAAAATATGTTACTCAACAACAAATCTTCCACATCAACAAATCCAGATCTTCCTAAAACAGTAAACTAGTCCAGCAAATTGGTATTACTGTATTTCTGTACTAATATTTCTTAAATAACATGAAATACAAAAGTCCAAATCTAAAAACTTAATTAACCAGTCCATGTTTATTTATTGGTTTATTCATATGTCCTTCAGCCCAGAAAGCGTTTCTAAATCGTAAGTAATTTATTTATGATCTCTGATGAGGTAACTTTCCTAGCACTATCTACATTGTTTCATCTCTCGTCAATAAGTTTTATATGTTATGCCCTCTTTTCCAAAGTGACATTTGATTAAAAACATTAAAATAGTTCTTTTTCAACATATTAAATATTTGAAATTTATCTTTGACTTGTTTGATGTCCAAATGCTTTAATTTTCTGTTTTAACCCTACCAATAATTAAAATGGATTTCCTTCCGATCCATGTGTATCTCACCGAGTTTTCTGAACTCAAAGAACCAAATTAAAAGAACTTCAAAGAGTGTTAACAGTTATAATGCGCTAATATTCTTTGATTTACTTTTTGTATGTGAACAGGAATAAACAAAAAATTTTCACAAGAGGTTAATGGATATCTACGGTCTGATAAGAGAAATTTGCCTTAAGTAAATTAATAAAAGTTTCTATCGACTTTCCAAAATGAAACATGTCTGTAGTTTTTAGTGGCTTATCTCATTTGTCTAACAGCGACATCAGAACAAGCCGACGAAATTCATCGCGGCAGGGAGTACAAGATTACGGCTGTCTTTAGCAAGAACCTTGAGCTTCATACAAGTGACAATACGACTTTGCTCTGTTTCACCCCCAATTTTGATAGAGAGCACCCCGAGGAGGGACGAGTCCGAGGGTCTCCAAGCCCTCTTCCTCTACCATCAATCTCTCGAGAGGGCATTCGGCTTGCCGCATAGATATTGAGTGCCCCCATGCAACACAGACACTATACATTTACAAACATCCATACTTTCTCTGGGATTCGAACCTGGGCTTTTCGGTACGGTAGTCAGAATCATTAACCGCTTTCTTGGTTGGGCCGCTCTTCTTTAGTGATATGAGCAATTAAGAATCTTTTGAAGCAATTCCTTAAACATATAACTGAATGATATACAAACAAATATCTTAACTTTTGTTTGTACTTCTATGGATGACCTTGCTCAGTCCTAGTCTTTCTTTTGTGAATAAATTCAGAAAGCAATGAATCAACGCTAAAACATGTTGTTCAGCAAGAAATATGTTTTTACTCTTCAAGCAAAACTATTTAAAGTCAAATTTTATCAGTTCGGAACAAATGCCTGTGGTATCAAAATTTCATAGGAAGCTTGACCTTATGAAATAATTTATTAAAGCGTTAAAAATAAGATAAGAACATGTAAAACATTTTATAAAAAATCCACCAGCTTACTAAAGAGATTTTAAAGTACTATAAATGAAATGTTTTGTCTAGAATGCTTGATGTAAAAATTGATGAGAAATTTATTATTATTTATCATTATTCATTATTTCTGTTGCTGCTACTAACTTCAGAATCAATACTTCAAAATTTGCAAGTCCGTAACTTTTTAAGAGACCTAAATATAAGCTCATATTTGAAATTCAAAGCTTTGAGTGCTCGATTAGTATTAAAATACGTTTCTCGTTTACATGTTTCAATATTTACCAAAGAAATTTTAAATTTCTGATCTATCTATTTCTATCTGAGGCGTCACTAACTGGATATTTTTTTTTTAATTCGCAAGTAAAGAACATGTGTTTCTTTTCGTTAAGACAGTTAAAACGTGGGAAAAGGTATTAATGCTGGTAGTATGTTACTTTGATGGAAATTCTGTCGGATGATATATCGTGAAGTACAGTAAAGCTTTTTGTATAAAGAGGAAAATAATAAAATTTTAATGTTTTCTTTTGTGATATAGGTTTCATGTAATAAATGTTATTCTTAAGTTACTTCCCTTTAGTGTTATGTGTGCAAATTAACTAAAGAGATGTAGCCGAAGTTAACGCACGATGTTAGTTGGATCCTAAATATCGCATTAACTAGCGAAGCCAACACAAGCGCGCACACACGTATATGTATATGTATATATAATGTTTTTGAAATGTAGTCGTGGTGGCATAGTGGCAATCCGAGAAGACTGTAAGGTTTATCCTAAGTTTTTAAGTTAAAGCTCCTTTCCTATTTATCCTAAGTTCAGCTTAAAATTTCCTACCAGAATGTGTTTTTAGAATCGCGTTTAATGCAAATGAGTATTAGTAGTATTTAAGTCGAAGTTCCACTGACTTGAGAGAGAGAGAAGCAAAGTTTCTGATTAGCACGCGTTTGCCTTTTGGCCACGTCTCTCTGAGCTGTTACTACGCTCGGTCGTATTGCAGGCTTTTGATAGCTTCGCTTGCTAATTCGATATTTAGGAGCCAACTAGTTAGATTTGCGTTAGCTTCGGCTATATATCTTTTGTTAACATTTAATTAAGTTCTTATTTCTAGCACTTTCGTGTTTAAGCCCAAGTGGAGGCTTTGTACGCCTTGAGAAAGGAGTCGACTGTTATTCCTTACTTTGAACAATAAAAAGCAATTAACCCTTCTTGAGCTTTATGCTTATGTTACTGAACTTAGGAAGCAATTATTCGTTTAGCTGTTCACTATGTTCCTCTACACTTAAGCTGTTAGATAAAAGAGAGGAACTCCACAAAGCGAACATATGACGCCGACACAAAAATTAATTAGACGAATTCCCGATCTTTTTTTCCCCGCATATAAAATCATCTCAGTAGATATTTATCCAATCATAATGAATTATAAAAATTTAATGAATGAGATGAATGAAGTGAATTATAATAATACGTATAACAAATTTTAAAATGCCAAAGATGGTTGGGAAAATTGGTGGTTCGATAATTCTTAAATCTGCTAGAGTTTTCCTAGTACCCTAAATTTACATGCTATTTAAATTGGAATTTTTGCCTTAAGACAACTCATTTAAGTATTGCAATCATTTGTCAAATCCATTCGAAATACAAATTAAGGAAAGAGAATTCCTTTAAATCGTTCAAATAATAGTGCTTAAATTAAAATCCATTAATACAGGTGAGATTAGAAACTAAATCTGTAGTCAAAACCTAAGATGATATTATTATCAGCAGCTAAAAATGAAAATTTTATCAATAGCACTCGAGTAGTTAGAGATAGCTTAAGCTGTTCCTTTCTTTGAGGATAAAATCAATTTTTTTAACATTTATCTAAGTTATTCCTTATTAGTCCATTAAAGCAGCCCTTTCATGTATATGGAGCCTTAGTAAGCGGATAAAACAATCTGTGTTACCGTATAACAAAGAAGAAGGCGTGTGTTTGCGACTGAAAATCATGCCTGAAAGAAAGGTGGTCCCTAACATCTAAGGCGAGTAAATTTAAGCATAACACGTTTTTTGTTTATTTTGAAAGCAATGATATCCCTATCCATTAAGTACACTCTCCCATTCTGTTTGCATGCTATTTATTAAAGCTCCTTCCAAAACTTATCCCTACTATTGATTATTTCTGAGTGATGCAGGCGTATAATAATGCTTGGGTAAACAATGTTCTCCAACCACAGGTTCGCTGCTGTTGAACAGCGAAAGGTGGAGATTTACTTAATAGAGTCCTTTGTAATTCAAAACTGACACAGTAAATTGAATAATGTTTTAGGCACATATAAAGTGAATAATGTTTTAGGCACATATAAAGTGTTTCCTTCTTTTATACTGAGCTCTGAACATTTTTAGGGGATTACAGAAATTCTAGAAAAGCAAAAATTCTGAATTTTGTGTCTATGTTTCAGAAATATATCAATAAAAAAAGCTGCTTTCTCATATTTAAATGTGATTTTATTAAATGCGATTTTATTAAATGAGCAAGAATTAGAATCCCACAATACGTTTTTCCTATTTTTAGAATATCTGTCTGTATGTGTGTGACAATTGTCTGTGTGTGGAAATTCTTACGCCAAACTTCCAAAAAGTTCCGCTTTCCGTATCTAAGCTTTTATAAAGAGCTGATTAGATTTGGGTAAAATTTTACAACAGTTTTTAACAGACAGCCGGAAGTGGTGTTTTAGTTGAAATCCGTAACAGCTTTTAATGAAAAATTATATTAAAATATAATCCAAAACTTTCCAGTTTTAGTATTTAAAAACAGCATATTAGATTTTGGATAAAGCGGAAATGATAATTGTCTTCAAACTCTGAACAGATTTGCGTGAAAAAATATGTAACCAGAAAATCCAAACCTTCTCAGATTTGGTATTTAAAGCATCTATATGATTGAGAATAGCATACTACACTTGTAAGTATTAAATTTATTCTTGGAATTATGCCAAACGCAATGAGGCTAAGTTCATTATGAAAATGAGCTGTCGTTTTGAAGCAATTAATTGTATCAGCCTCAATCCTCAATTTAGTGTGTGCTTCACTCAAATGTTATATGGCATAAATATGAAGAATGGGATTTTTAATCAACGAAGCTAAAAGGACAAATAAAAGATTGTCCTCTCATCTTATTGAGAAAAATGAGCACTAATATTATGAGCTAAGAAAAGACTGAAAACAAAATGAATGGCAACACTTCATACTCGATCGGGAGTTTTAAAGATATGCTGCTTTTAAAAATTTTGTAATTGTTAAATCATCGATTTGTGAACTCGAATACTAGAGAATATACTTCGATCAGTGTGACATTTTCAAATGAAAACCTAGAACAGATATTTATCATCTTCTATTGTATTAGAGAATAGAATAATAATAAAAAATGACTAGTGTGTGTAATAAACATTGGGTCATAAAATTTGTAAACATATTAGATATTTTTTACATATGATCAGCTAATTCCATGTTTTAAACAGCAATGGCCTTTAAGTACAACATCACTTAATATTTAAATCTTGTTATTATTTAAAACATGGAATTGGCTGGAGGGTATGTGTTGGCCAAGTCGGATTTTTTTATTTCTCTAAGCACTGACGAATAAAGCTTGTTTTTCATATTCCTTTTCATGTATATATTTTATTACATAAAAAATATTTAGGAAAATGTCCTTAGTAAAAATAATATGCATAATATTTTCATCATAAGCTATCCGGAATAGTTCATATAAAATGCGCTCGTGCAAAAAATCGTTTTCAAAGAACTTTAAATTTTACAATTATATTAATTTCCTCTTTCCTTTACAAAATATATTCGTTTTCTATAAATAGAGAATTTTTGTTTTGGCAGTTTTCGAAAATGGCAAATGCATTAAAATTCATATTCGAAATACTATTCTTAGTAGATAATTGCTTGAGAACCTTTGAGAAGAATATTTTATTAAACGAGAGTTTTTGAAATTAAATGAAGGCATAGAATGCGACGTCAAGGATGATCTGCCTAAAATAATGAAAAACACGCCAGTCGAATTAAAGATTAAAATTTTGAAGAAAATAAAATTATTTTTAACTCTAGCTCATTTCTACGATTACCGGGTGAATATAAATAAAACATTTAATAATATATATGAGCAGAATGCTAAATTAGATAATAAAATATAAATTATTTCACATTGCTTCTTTTTCATTACTGGTGTCTCAAAATGCTTCTGTAACCTTATTCACGGCAGGATTACTTCATATAAGTCTGACTGCATATTCACTTTCCCACATGTAAATTCGTTTAATCGTGAAGTTGTAAATGTAGGAAATAGGCAGAAAACATGATAGTCTGAAACAAAATGAAATGCAACAGTTGAAAAAAAGATGAAGATAATATGTCTAACATATATATGACATTCCTTATCAAATAGAGAAATGTTTTAAGAAACAATAATTTTTACATGGACAATCGAATTATTAAATTTTTTATTTTTTCGACAAGTATCCACGCATCTTAAATAAATTTTATTAATATTTTTTCCATCAGCTAATATATTACAATATATTAGCTATATATATATGTAATATATAGTGTATAGTATATTAGATGTATGTAATATATTAGCTGTATATATATATATATATATATATATATGCATTCATTTCCAGCAGACGAAAATGTATTTGTTTAATAGCTCATTTACTACCTTTGCTAATTATAAAATTTCCAATATAAACTGTAAATTCATATATAAGTTTCAACATTTGGAAAACTTGATTTTACAGGTAAACAAGATTTTACAGGTAAACAGGCCTTAAAGAACCTATAATGCCTGAAACATCATGATCTAGTTAAGTTACCCAATGTTAAAATGAAAATTTTCATGATAAAATGCACATTAGAAAGCCAATAATTAAGTATTTCTAGCCAGGGAAATATGAATGTGAATTATGGTTGTAGCAGTCTTTATTAAATGTATGAAAGAAGTTAATTCAATGATGGAAAACGAGAATTTAACAGAGAAAAGTAATTTTTGCTCTTTATTGAACAAAGCAACCGGAAAGCAAGCGAGCAGTGAAAAGAAATGTGGATCTTTTTATTGTTAAACTTTATTCGCCGATTTTATCATCAAAAGGTAAAAGGTAGATGAGAAGGCTTAGAGGCAAAGTGAATTAACGTTCCCCAATCACATTTCTACGAAAATTGAAGAATTTTATCCGTATGTACGCATTATTGTAATAAAGGTAATTGTAAGTATTCATGATATCATTCATGGAAAAACTTCAAAATTAGAAAGCACAAAACGTACGGCAATTATAAAATGTATTTCTTTGCATTTTGTTTCGTAATAAAACTTCACAATTATTCTTCGAACTATGTTTCTATGTAAAAAATGCATATATTTACCTAGAATGAATATTTATAACTATATATGTAAATTTAAATATTTGATATTTTGTTCATACTTTAATTCGTAGCTTCAGACAGAAATTTGATTTTTTACTTGATAATATTATCTAACTTTTACAGCACAGACTATGATTAAAGGGTATCTTACGGTATTGATTTCAACCAGTGGTAATTCTAGTTTGCATAAAATAGTAGTTAATATTATTTTTATTGTAAACAAAAACGATTCTCTACTACCTAAGATGTCATATAAAGCATAAAGGAAAATACTGTGCAAAATGTAAAAATCGTTTGCTAACTCATAAAAGGCAGTTTTTTTTTTAAATTTGATATTTCATCTTTTCCAATTCTATAATTCATATTATTTATCTTCTATAAACTGAAAGATAGTTAATGGTAGCAAAAAAACGAAAAATCTTTAAGGAAACTCTGAAAAGCACGTTTTCACTTTGTTTTTCACGTTTTTAATGTATTAAGGATATGGCAAAAAATTAACGAAATTAACTTTAGTCATGTGATACTGTTCTTTAATTTGTGAAAATATTTAACGTAATAAATTATCGCATCCTTCCTCCGTGCGTATTCTTGTAGCGTAAGTGGTACCATGACCAGGTAGCAACTAGAAGATCCGTGAATTGAACCCCGGCAAGAGCACAGATGATTTTATATATTATTGAATTTGAAAAACTTGATATTTGAACAAATGGAGTTCTAATTTATTTTATTTCTGGCTAATTATAGAATTATATACCAAAATATGTATGCTACCTTTATTCCAGATATTTATTAGAACAAGTTTTGATCCCATTGTATTTTATTTTGGCATGATTTACAAAAATCATGAACTTTTTTTTTCAGTAATTTTCTCCTCTAATTCGCTGTAAAGAATTATCTGGCACGAAGAAGCTTCTTCTTTTTGTTTCTGAAAGTGCAAAACAAAAATTTTAAGATTAAATTTTAAAAATATGTCTCTCTGGATTCCGCCTTGCTTATTGTTATTATTATTTGTAAATTATTTTTGCTTTATAGTAGAATGTTTGCACAAAAAAGGGTGGTCCCTCAATATTTGAAACATATGTGATACATATGTTACTTATAACAATAAGAAATAGAATTACTCATGCATAAGAATGCTTTGAATTGAATTCCTGTAATGTTAAATCAAAGGGCAATTTTTCGACACCCTACAAAGCGGAAAGTGTACCAATAAGAGTTTTATTTGCATAGGAGGCCTAGTTCCTCTGTAGAGACTTTAATTAGCCAGGGAGAATGATATCACATAACCTAATACAAGTAAATAATTTTTATAGATTTTAAAGTTAACAAATAGACACGAAATTTAAGATAAAACGATGTATATCAGAACATCATATATCATATTTTATATATTACATAAGGGAATATAATGTATGGAAATTTTTCCTTCGGAACATATTATATCATATTTTCCATAAGAAGGAACTGAACTTACTTATTTGATACCCAGTGACCTATTGATACAACGACAGTGACAACGTGCAAGAAAAATATTACTTAAGCTTTACTTCATTCATTAATTATTGCAGAGTAATTGAGTTTTAGAATAATTTATCTTTCGAAGCACTGAAAGAATGGATATGAAATACATTCTCGCTTAGTATAGTAGTCGTTACAAATTGCTCATTAAGAAATTTGTAACAACTATTTCAGGGGTGGAATTTTAGTTTCTTGTAACATTATGGACAAAACATAATTAGCTTTCTTGGGATGGATATCTCAAATATGCTTAACTTCGATGATAGCGAAGATAGACTAGTTTAAGCCAATGAATTTACTGAAAACGTACTGATAGGAAAACATAAACTTTGAAAGAATATGACGTAATATATTGACCTCAGAATTCTCTTTATGTACAACTTTATTCGCCGTTAATCCTTTCCGGCACGCTACCTTTTAAATTTGGATTATTGATAAAAACAAAAAAAGGTACGCAGTCTAATTAGGCCTAGAGGAGTACACAACGGTTCGTAAGAGATTGAATGCACAAGTCCGATAATAGGTTAATAGAAATTTATTTTTTTATCAAAACTGTGGAATTTTTCACAGAAATATTCATAGAAGTGTTCGGAGTATCACACAATATAATCAGTAGTAACGCATCAAACTACTAGGAACATTTAACGCAATGCAAAGAGTACCTAAAGAGAAAGCTAACTCGGATAACTCATTTCACGAGGAACTAAACAACTGGCGACAACAGTAACTAAGCAACTGAGAGCAGTTGCTCTCGACCTTAAATAGCTTTCAACCGGTCACGATATATGTCTAGTACTTTCTGCTTCTCGAAGTTATTGGATAGCAATACGATTGTGGAATTACGGTTACAGCTACCATAGTGATCAATTACATTTATTCAATTTCAATACAAATTACCGAGGTAACCATTTACTCAATGTTAAATGCACGTTCCGCTGTATTCTTACTTTTTGGACATAGCTTTCTCTCAAGTATTTGTGTCGCGCTACAATACACAGAAAAACACAAAAATTTTAATTATCTAAATACAAAATTACCTATTTAAATACAAAATTCGTAACATTGTATTTACTGCTAACACATTTTATGCCTTATAAAAAATGATCATCCGTTGAAAAATGCTCCCATGCAGCTTGTTGTTGAAATTAGAATGAGTTTCATGTTACAAAAGAATATGAATTTTAAAACTGTGCTCTATTTTCACAAGTTACGAAAACCTCCACACCATGTGTTTTCGCTATTCTTGGCTGTAAAGGTTGCAAAGGAAATTACCTTATTTCATTATCGCTCTTACCGAATACCCCTCATTGATCCACCTACGCCGAATGCACAAAAGAAAGATCGCTTACATTCGTATTGTTTGCCAGCCAATAGATCATTAGCCGCAAATTCCTGACCCAAAGGCAGACAGAACAAAGACCTTATTGAAACTTTATCTGCCGTAATTTTGCGCACCTCACAGTTTACGTCCCTGCCTTTTCGCATTATAGAAACGCTGCGAGACCGATACGGGCCATTGTAATACTTATCCCTTTCAGAACGTTATCTCTCCTATAAATGGTTGGTGATGCTCTGTGAAGGGGGAGATGTGGTTTTCCGAATGTTTTGGAATTCCTCGTTCGCTCATACGCGTTCACAAAGAAACAAAGGCAACGACGCCTTTTTGGACTTGGACAACGTGGTTTTCTCATTTCGTTTAAATTATCGTTATTTCACTTTTTTTTGTCCTGCTGAGTTTTTCTAGGATATATTAGATAAATTCTTTTGTATCTCTTTTAATGGTGCGCGACATTATCCAAAAGCGCATGGGGTATTCTTCAATTGAGGTAATTTCGCGATAAGTAAGACATCGATATCATGACGTAGATACACGCCCATACATATGTAGATTGGAGAATATTTTATCGCTTGAATAGATTAAACACATTTTGCTAAACTTCTTTGAAGTTGTATTTTATATAAGATTGAAAGGTTAACGCTTGTTAAGAAAATAGCTGGATTGAGCTTTAAAAATAAAGAGATTGTATTAGAGATAAAAGGAAAACTGTGTTTAATTTTAAAGGATATAAAAGTACTTTAGTTCGCTAAATCAAAAACATAGTAAAAAAAAACTTAAAATATATTTTTTTATTTATCGCTTATAATGCTTTAATAGCTAAGCTAAAATCAGATCCGAATAAAATCATTTTATTCTACTGTTTTTTCTTAGTTTTATACGAGTTATTATGTGAGTGAACGTTTGGTCACGCACTTGTATCGTGTGACGTAAACATAGTTCTACAGTTCTTTTTTTTTCATTCTGTGTGGAGTAATTTCATAAAATAAGACTTCAAACGAAGTTACAAAAATCAATAGGCTTACAGAAAATTTCGCCAAATCCCACATACAAAGAAAAGATTAAAGTGCAATATTAGTATTGTTGCGTGCGGTACGGGTTCGTAATAGAATGAATGCACAAGTCTGATAAAAAATTAATAAAATTTATTCTTATCGCAAGAAATATAACAAAATGCTGGATTTTCCCTCAAAGACATTCATACAATATCTTAATATCACTCAATGTAACAGTAGCTATATTTTAAACTACTAAAACATTAAATAGAATGCAATCCAAAGTGCAGAGAAAGCTAATCCGGTCTCAAAATTACAGCAGCTAAGTGAACAACAACAACTGAGTAAAACAACTGAACTGAGATGTTTCTCTCCGGCTTTTTAAAGCTTTTTAATCAGTCGCGAGCATCTTCTGGTAATTTTCGTTTTCTCGAGAATTCTGGAAAGCAAAAAAGTAGAATTACGAATATCTATTTATTAAATTGTTAAATATTAATTTATTAAATGGTCTATTTATTAAATTATTATAGTTTATTAAATGGTTTAATTGGTCCATTCTAAATGCGCACAGCAAATATAATTAATCCAAATATCACATCCAAATATGATTAATTATATTAAGATTATCCAAAACTGGTCCTCCATTGATAAACTAGATTTCTTTGAAGCTTTTCATACTCAAGATCTATCAATTTTCGTTAATTTGAAATTTCAGTTCGAAATTACTAAAGCGTATACAATCTTTTCAGGTTCAAAACGTAAAAGGTTAATAGCTCCTTTTACCAATTTCTCTTCAGCTAAAGCTGTTAGAGATGTTTCAACGGATAGAGGTGAAATAACATGTTATTGTTTCCTCAAATAATTTAAATACTGTGGTACCGCGTTAAACGTCTTTAATCCATGGAGATTTTTGGGTTTATACCAGAATGGGGGAATACCGAAAGAATCTTTCTAATAAGAAGTAAAGGGACAAATTAATTTGTTCTTATAAAACATCCTATTGGTATTATTGTAACACTGTTTTCTACTAAAATTCAAATTCAGTAGGTGAAGTAGTATATATGTGCATAAGTGAAAATTTACCGAATTTATTTTTTTCAGTCTATTTTTTCTATCGGGTCCCTAATTGGGCCTAGTTGAAGAGTACGAGGTCTGATGTTTATTAAAAATCTATTAGAAGAACGTTGCTTCTGCTTTCTCCTTAAGGTGTTTCCAAAATGTGCCATTGTTTTATCATTCAGACAATGCTATTATGGCTTGTTCGAGCTTTGCTGGAATGGTATGTTTGCCCAAAGTTTTTGACTTACCTTTATATGGCGAATATTTGGAATCAGACAAGGCTTCAGAGGTTGCCGTATATTTATGACCGCATTTTTGTGCAAAACTGATCATACGAATAGAATCCTCTCGAAAAACATAACTAAGAGTAATGCGCACAGTCGTGATTCATCGAACTCGAGTCGTATTTCAAACAAATGTGGTATATTTAAACAAATATTTTCGCGTTCAAAGAGGATGTATGCTCAAAGTTGGCCGTATTCTAAGACGGACGCATACCGAGGTACCATCGTATATTTTATCTTTTTAAGTGGCGTAATCATGACAAAGTGAAGAGAGTATTTTTTTTTCATCTTAAAAACCTACGAACAAATCAAATTCCCTTCAAAGACATAGAGTTTCACTTGAAATAAGCTCCAGCCTCTGAGTAAATTTTGCTTGATTTTGAAAGGCTTTTTACTTGCAATTATTAGAACATATATCCATATATTAAATAAAGTATCTGCTTTTCCAGGAAAGTGATCCGTCAGATTTATTTATTCATTAATGATAAGCCTAAGATTATTTATGATGAACATTTTAGTTGTTATGCCTTTTCAATCATTATTATGATAAAAACGCTATCCACAAAAATAGCATTAATGTACACCTTACTTTTGCCCTATCTGTATTTCCATATTATTTGCAGTTTCACACACAGCACAGCACTGCTATCTATTTTCTTACCTCTACAGATTCAATATCTGCAATAGAGTTACAAGTTGATTGTCAGTTTAAATGGTTAGACATTAAGCATAACAGAAGTGAAAAATACTGAGCTCGAAGTAAAAGTATTATATAACTGATCTTAAAATAAGCGGCAATGAGCCATTCAAAGTAGGCAAGTAATTGGCATTTAATTTCTTCTAAACTTTCAGAGTAAATATGAATCATTCTCATTATCTGCTTTAATGCTTTCAAACACAGCAAATATTTTTATCAAAACTTTTTGATATTTTCAATTAAAATTCGCTTACGCAAGAGTATTCTGATTTCCTTAATTCGTTAAAATTGTTAAAGTTAAGTAATCATGAAGTTTCTAGAAAAAATATGGGTGGAAGTAAGATAGAGGTGAGGTGAGAGAAAGTCTTCATTTTTTTAAATTTCTTTTCGTCTAATAACTGTATAACTTTATTTTTGCTAAACCGTTATAGGCTTATTTTGCTTTATCCACCAGTCGTTAAATTCGCTGAATACTAGTAGTTTGACTTGAGTTCACTGACCTGGGTTTGACTAGGGAAACGGTTTGGATGCATGGGTGCTTCCGGGTTTCCCTATGTGCGTAACATAGATATGAGCCATCTCCCCGTAGAAAGAACTCTGCGAAGGCATTCTCTTTTATACAGATAACTATAGTGAGCTATAAAATCACTTAAACCAAACAAAACCTGTCACTACTTTGCTTCCAACTCTTTCCTGTAAGAAATGGTTTTAATCAGTGCTTCCAACTCTTTTATGCCAGAAAATTGTTTGATTTAGTCCCTGTGATTGAATGAAATAATTCTGTCATGTTAAACGTTTTGTTTTTGATTATGGTACAATACAATTCTTCGTATCCCGCACTCGATTAACCGGATTATCAAAGTTACGGTATTTTTGGACGTCTAACTTAAACCTGAAGTTTATGCCGATGAGATTAAAAAATATGTAATGGGATAAAATTATTTTGGCTTATGCCTTGGAAAGAGGTAAAGGATATTATATAGCTGTTAATATAAACTCTGGTCTGTGATCATTTTCGTAAATGAGGAGTGGAGCGACCAAGCTACTTTTGATTTTAAAACACATCCGGTGTCGTGTCTGATATCTTATATTTACTTATGTGTTTCAGAGAATGTTAGTGTTAAAGAAGAGGAGGTTCAGACTTGGTTAAATATAGAAATTTCTGTTCCTGTCAAACTTTGTCAAGATGATGACAAAATAATAGGACTTATAATAAGAAAAGAGAAAAATGAAGAGGAACACAAAGAGAATAAAGATTATGACGGCACGCAAAATAAAACTGTTGTCTAGAAGGACGCTGACGAAGGACTACCGACTTTCGTTAGATTTGCCAAGCAAGGCTCCTAACTGCCAGCACATGATGTTATGAAGCTTCCTGGTATACACAGCGAATTTTTAAAACTAAGTCTCCCATCTTTCAAGTTGCTTGACACTCTAAATTACACGTTTTCACGCTAAGAAATTCGTAACTTTCATGTGATAATATTTAATACATTAATTTTAAATTGTTCAGTTTTATCTTTCTGAATTATAAAATCATTCGTATGTATTTTGGTTTGAAATGGTTTTTATGTTTTTTGATAACATTTGTTTAATTAGATAGATAGGAAAACGACCAGCGAATTTCGCATTTTCCAGTTTCTGCAGGTAACATCATAAAATGAACTCGTAAGTTCTAGCAATATACATTCAATTATCCGCAAAATCACTTATCCGGAATTTGGAGGTACAATTACTGCCGATTAAAGGGATTATATTGTATCTAAATATAAAAGAACAGACCTGTACTTTCAATCAGTTTGAATAATAATATTAAAACAAACACGGAATAACAAACACGAAAAACAAAGACGCATAGTTTAAGAAATTAGCAATAACAATGAATTAATTACTCGATAAATTTATCTTACTTTTATCACGCTTCTACTTTAATCTAGTTAGTGGAGAATGAAGTTTAATACTAAAATACATAAAAATAGTTAAAATAAATAGAAAACTCTTCAAGGTTACAGATTTTAACGTTCACCCAAAGTGGTTTGATAAGACTTTTATTAAATGTTTGCATACATTTTTCTATTTTCCAGTTTGTTGTTCACAGTTTATCATATCAATATTCAGTTTTCTTAGTAAGATGGCTTGCAAAACTGTTTTTCTGTCTTTTTATTTTTAACGTTTTGTGAGTTAAATTTGCTAATTAAATATCATGTTTTTCAACTTTACTCCACTTTGACAGCAAAATCACAAAATATTTAAAAACAGCGTATCTTAAGAATTTCCGATAGACAGTTTCGTATTCTGGCGACAAAAATGTTTATTCCGTACACTGTTGCCACTACTCGCTTTCAAATGAGAGCTTGTTAATAAAAAAATTCATTAAAGTTCTAAAAATCTGAAATAGATAAAGAAAAAAATTATATAACGTCATTCTATGAAAATATTAAATATTTTTATTTAGATAGATGATGAACTAAATGTATTTTTATCGTTTAAATAAATACGATTTAAAAGTAAAAAACGAATATTTTTAAAAGCTGTGTTTATTGCTTTCAGGTGGCTTAGTTCCTTAATCCGCAACAGACAGCTTCAGTTTGAAAGATATATATCCTACATTTTGGCGAATGGCAAAATGGGTTGAATTTTAATTCAACTCATGTTGAATGAGGAATTAAATGATCCATTTATAGTGACTGGACGCAAAATCGCGTTTCAGGACTAGTAGACCTTTTGGGCTAATAGATGAGGTAATGGTCGAGAATAAATAAGAGTTTAAAAATAGTCAGTTTAAGTATGAAAACCTGTTATTTAAAGCCAACTTGGTCCTATTCAGTTCGAATAGATGATATACTGTTATTTAACAATCGTACTTTAGTGATCAGTTTTTTTAATTGATATAGAATTTTACAAGAGTTATGTGTAATTTGTCCAGAAATTGAGTTCCATTTCTTTTATTTTACTTCCGTTAGTAAATGAATATGTAGTATATTTACGGAAACCGAAACAGAACTGTAATATTAATTCCTAATTTCGGAAATTTAAATTTATAATTTTCAAAGCCTAAGTGTATAAGGTATTTCTTCCGCCTTCTTAGCGGTCCTTAGTGATGTGGTGGTCTGCACGCAGGGCGTCTATTCCAGAGGTCCGGGTTTCGATTCCCGGTGAAGGCGTTTGCTAATTTTTCATCTTGCCTGCTTCCGAAATACCTAATGTCTCTACAAGGTTTTTGTTAAGGTTTTTTTTTTCTTTCAGATTGCCCACTTTAAAAATAACCTAATGTCTCTACAAGTGCATCTTAATGAGGAACTTTAGAAATTATCATGACGCTTTTAGAAATCAGAGAATTTTCTTGTTACTTCCAGCTGCAGTATTTTATAATTAATAATGCGAAATCAGATACGGGAAAACAAATACATTTTGATTTATTTTCTTTTTCAGAAAATCTAATTACTTTAAGTTAAAAAGAAAGACAAACTCATCTTCATTTGATTTTTGTTATCTATTCTCATTCATCATCTCTTTGCTTAAAAATATTTGTTTGTAACATAAATAGTGAATCCATCAATAAGCATGGTAAAGCTTTTAAGTCTGAAATGCGAGTTACTAGGATTAACGTTTGTTTTCAAATTTCTCAGTACTTTTGCTTGCAAACTAGTTACAAATTAATTATCCTATATGTTGCTTTTTATAGCATCTTTTTTTAATATCTGCAAATTTTTGAAACATTTAGGTTATTAAGAGAAGATTGTGGTTCTAAATTTGAGTATTTATTTTCCCCTTTAAGTCTTCGTGAAGTTGTTAATATTTAACTGAGTTTATATTCTTAGTCTTTTCTCTGTTTTCTTTAGTTTCATCCTAAGTTACTGAGTAAAGAAATGACATGATATTAAAATAAAAGTTATAATATTGAAACTTTGCAGTAAAAATATTTTATTAATTATTATTTTAAAAGTAATTTTGATTGATTATAATTTGACGAACGTGAGATTTAAAGCGAATTTTTTTCTGTATTTATCTTTAAAAACAAAACCGAGTTTCTTATAAATTGTACATTATGCGAACAATTATTCCTCGAAACATTTTCAGCCGGTTAAGAAAATGGAAGTATTTGATACTACTTAACACGATCAAATACTTAACACTAGAAATATGATATTATTTGACGTTATAAAAATAATGTTAATTATATTAATACTGTAATAACTATAGTACATTAATTAATACTATTAATGCTATATCATTTAAATTAATAGTTTCTCAATGAGAACTCATCATATTACTTATTCTAAAGGTAAATGAACTGTTGATAGAATAAATAATATGAAATTTCATTTTTAAGAATTTATTTGAGTTTATTTTTAATGAAAGAAATTTTTTTCACCAAGGATTTCGTGTCAAAATGAAAGTAAATCCTTCAACATAATTTTTTGCGATAAATAACTTTACTTCTTTGCGCTTTCTTTTGTGCTTTAACATTGCTTATTCTATTTACGTTTATTTCCTTGAACAAATCCATTCATGTATGAATCTAAACGAATAATTTAAAATGTTAATAAGAAAATATCTTGAGATAAGTTCTGCAATATGCTTAATAAAAATTTACGGAATTCAAATACTTATTAATAATATTACGAGATTTTTCGATTACCTATGATCTTTTACTCACAGTCGTATTCACTAATTTATTAATAGCGCTTGTTGGCAGTGGTCTTAGAGTAAGATGAAGCTAGCAGTCCACACTAAGCTGCATATTTTTTGAAGGTGATATTTTTAATATCGCATTTTTTATTTATGGATGTTTTTCACTTCCTTATGCAAAGTAAGGGAAATATCGTAATCGAGAAAAATTCAAGTATCACATTTCAACGGAAATATTCATTTGGACGATTTTTTTGCATGACGTATGTGCTTACGGACAGAATAAAGACCTCTTTTGTCCAAAAAGGGATTCTAAAGGTATTTTCTTGTATTACAGAAGTATTTTAAATGACGAAAATATTCATCTTTTGACGACGTCATATAAAAAAAAAGAATTGATTTTCGATAAATGACGAGATCTAACTTTTAATACGGGCTCCTGATTCTTATACTTATATTTGGAAAAATTTTATACTCCTTATTAAAAAATAAAATTATAAGAAGTTTTTTTAGTACCGTATGACAAAAGTTGACCGAGATATTTAATTTGAAAACTTGCAATTTTTGATATTATATTCAACTTGCGTTGAGGAATTGTTTAATTTAGTTGGAATACTTCGAGGAAATAAGTTTGGATGAAATGCAATAAAAAAATGTGTCTACTTTAATAGTTTCTACCAGGAAGCCTTACCCATACTTACTTCAGATATTTTATAGTGATTAAAAATTTTTAATTCACTGTTGCCGTTAGAGTTGGATAGAATCAGAAGAATGGTGCGGCTGCATGGATACTTTTTTAGATTTGTATTCTGAAAGAAAAAAGAGGCTTCCTGTTAAAAAACCACAAAAGCATCCTTTCTTCAACCAAAAAGCCTCTGTGTTGTTTAGCCATAATTAGTTTAATCAACCAGTCGAGTTATGATGGTGGCTAAGCTTCAAACGTATAATTTGATCTCGTAAATTGCTTGAAATAAATTAGTAATTTCACATAATTCCTTTTTGATTTTGTGAGAAAAGTTACATTATAATTTTCTAGGTGTGCGGGCTGCACAAATTAACATTTTGAAGGAGAGTTTTTACATTATTTATTCCTTGCCCCTAAAAATCAAGAAATTAGAAAATCAAGAAATGCCGAATATTTACAAATAAGTATCTTGCCATTCTATCAACAGAAAGCAACTGAATAATAAAATAACTTCTGTAATACAATTTACAATTTTGTTAGCCCCCCCAAAAGGTGACTTAAAGTTTTACTTTAAAAATAAATAAACGCCGTATTCTAATTCCTTTCGTTAAGTGTCTGTTGCGGCAAAGCCAGTGAACTATTAAAAATAACATTACCCTTTTTGCGAATGGCATCACTTACGTTTTTGTATTCATAAATGTCTTTTGCTTGTTCTATACTTCATGTTTATGTTAGGAAATAAATAAGTATGAAATATTATCTCCTAATAGTGTCGTTTGAACATTTTATAAGGTGTTCATTAGAAGTGTGGCAACTTAGGGACCATCATAGGTGGAGTATGTCCTGGCTATACCACTGACATAATGCAAAGCCATTAATTAATTCTTGGTGCTCTTGTAATTCTTCACTTATAACCATTTAGATAATTTATTGCTCTTACTGCTGTATATTAATCTCAATATATCTGATGTATAGCAAGGGATATTTATATCATTAGCAATTTATATCATAAGCTGTGTCATCTGATTTGGGTTGCTATAAAATGTGTTTTTGGAGATGATACGTGCAGTCACATCAGAGCCCTGAAATTTTATTATCCGAAAGAGAAGTATGCATATTTTGCAATATGGAGTAATACTAATATGAATAGCTTTCATCTATTTAGACATAATATGCAATGTTTCATAGATATAGATAGAATGTAAATTACAGATCCTTTTATAATTTTATGAACTAATTAAAAAGCCGAACTGTGTATGTACGAGCGAACATACATACTTTAAAAATATGAATATAAGAATGTATTAACAGATTCATTCTATTATTATAAATTATGTTAATATATGAAGCCTAATATCTCTTCTCAAATTAAGAATTATTTCAAAAGAATGAAGATATTCTAGTCTATAAGTTTTTGTAATCAAAAATATCTTAGTTTTGCTTAAGAGCAGCAAATGTTTGCTAGAAAGGACGGCTAAAAATTAAGACTATCGAGCTGTCCTTATGTTGTCTAATACGAATCGGATCTCATGCAATGTTATCTCTTCTTTTTTCATCTACGAGTAAAATAAATATTTTTAACATTTTATTACAGAAATATTTATCTGTAGTTAAGTCTGACCTGAGTATTACATTATGGATTCGAAATTATTCGTTAAGAAAGGATTTGCTTCGCGATTCGAAATTTTACTGGATATAGAAGGAGATGGAATTTTACTGTCTACCAGTAAATGTAAAATTTGATGTATTTTCTTCTTTAATCTTTTTAGAACAGTGATGAGTTTCTAGTTTAAAGCTGTTTTAACCGTGAATTTCGTATCCTCTAAGGCAGAAACTTAATGCTTTTAAAAATGCAGCGAACTTCAATTTAGTTAAGAATATTTTAGCATTAGTTGTCTGTCATATATATCTTACCCGATCGTTTTTCTAGCTAAACGTAATTCTAGTAAAAATATATGCTGAAATCTACTTTAATGCCTGAAACATATATATTAACAGAGTTTATATCATGCAATTTAATGCATTGATCGAGAATGGCCAATACCCATTAGCCATTGAGTCGTCTTTTCATTGAGAACGTTACCCAAGATACGCAACGGGGGACGATTGATTTTATATCTGAAAGAACGGGAAAATTCTATTCCAGTTCTAATAGAGAAACGCCCGAGGGACGCATCCGAAAATATTCCATCTCTCTTCTCCCACCACAAACCTCTCAAAAGCACTTTGTGCTCTCAAGCATTTTAAGTCCCCCCATGACGCATAGACATTATATTCTTACAAACATTCAATGCTTCTCCGAGATTCATACTCAGACCCGTCAGCAACCAAAGATATTAACCACTATGAAAATCAAGGCGACACTATTAAACACAGTATCTCCCTAATGTTGAACATTTAACAACAAGCCGTTATTCTGTTTTCTGAAAACGTGTCTGTGGTAATTAATATGTCTTACAATGTCCGAAAAGTGGTTATTTTGTAGCATTAAATTTCATTAGCGACCTAATTGCATTTGTAAATTCTTGTTAAGATGAACTATCATCTTCACAAGCAAAACGAAAGTTTAATAGCTTTCAGTAAAAGAGAAAATAAATAAAATGTAACTGAAAGTTTTATTAGACTCCTACTCTTAGGTTACAAATTAAAATTAAGAAACAACAGCCATTTCAGCTTATGGGGTTTCAGGAACTTGAGTATTTAATCAAGTAAAACACACATTCTAACGTTCAGTCTTCTAACTCTAAAAATAGAAATTCTATCTTATGCTCCAATTGGTGGGCTAGGGGCAAAACACTTTATCTCAATTTAAATAATTATACTGAATGTTTGCCACTATACTGTTTGTAAATTGCATCTTTTCTGACTATTTAAAATCCAGTTAATTTGCATTATGGGAGGACTGAAGGAAGGCACAGAAGGAGAAAAATGTATTTAGCATAAAATAAATTTTTAATTAAACTTACAGTTTAACGTCTGTGTACCTGAGCTTAGTGATAGAATTTTAAATAAACTTTCCCATCTTCTCACTGTTTTACAGATTATGTGGTTTATATGCAATGCCTTTTCTTCTGACAAAATTATGAATGTAAGATACCAAATTTCATTTACAAATTTTCTGCTCAAAATTGTATTTTTTGTGAATACGGAAAACCATTTATATCTATCAGACTGAACTTTAATGTCATTTAAAGTTAATCCTAAGTGAAAGCTGAAATTTGTCTATGATTATTTTTTTAACAAGTTTAGACCTCGAAAGTTGCATTAGCTTTTTTTTTCTCTGAGACTCAGTTTGTCGGCCGATTACTTTAACAAATAAAAAGAAGATGAATTACGACCATATAAACATATTTTCAAATCCTTTCGTTCTAAAATGACGCAGGAAACTATTATTTTTACCGCTTTCTCAGAAAATTCCCTAACCCGAAATCATCAAGCCTGAAAAAGTATCTTTTAGGATTAAAAACAAATTGAATGCTATGTCAAAATGTTTCATCACGATTGTAAAGAAAAATCTTTGGTAAACACTTTTCATTTAGCTGATTTTATAAAGTGCAGTTCTACAGGAAATCACTTTTCTTAAGTAACGTGTTTACCACAAACCATAAATCTCGAGAGAATAACATGATGCTTCATTGTAAACCACAATCTCTGAACTGACCGGACATAAATTTCCTGTTTCAAGGTTCATTTCTCTCTAACAACATCCGCTAAAATTTGAGAATGTTGTTTTTCTACACAATTTATCACAGTTTATGATGTAGCCAGCGGAGCTCTTCGTGGTATAAATATATTAAAGATACGTCATAGAAAGTATTGTAATTGAAAGACTTATGGTATGAAACTTTGAAAGAAGTTTAATGCATATCTGTGGCAAAATTTAAAATATTTTATTTGACATCAAAGTCGTACAAGAATAAAAATTGGAAAAAAAGGGGATATATGGAGGATATTTACTTTTCTACTCTGGGTTTAACTACTTTTAAAGCAATGTAATATTTTAACAGATGCAATGGATGAAAGAATTGTTCAAATGTATTGCTTTTTTTAAAGAAATCTCCTAATACTAATATAAGTAATTGATTTTGTGTCAAAAATAAATAATATAGATTCGTGTGCAAAATTAAGAAATTTTTCACATTATGTCCAATTTTTTGAAAAACTAATGAACAGATTTTAATGATGAAATTTGGTATGATTATAAATTTATAACTGAGAAAGAGATGTACTCTATGGTGGAGCAAAAAAACTTTCATGGATTGCTTTGTCAAAAACGCCATTATTAGAGTGATAGATTGCTTCCCACACCAAAATATCAAATTTGACGCCACATATACTACTAGATAGTAGAACGGGTTCTGATCTGACTATTCGTTCTATCTTGGGGGTAAGGAATCACATCACTTCCATGATCTTTGAACGACTTCTTATTGTTAATTAGTTGGTTTTTTGCTGTGTTTTGTCAATCTTGCTTTATGAGTCATTGTTTATCTTGGATTAAGATGGCGTCAACTATAAGTGCATCTTTTCGAGATTTTTGGTGGTCGTAAATTGCACTGGTTTGTATGCCTTTTGTACACCAATGAACTGCGTCATCTTTTCCAGAAGACTGATGGAACTACGTCTGGACCACAATATTTTCTGGAACAATAGAAAAGTCCCTGAAAGCATTTCAAACCTTCCCGTGACAGGTTATATCCCTATTCCAGTTGATCCATCCGAAATTGACAAAAAAGATCTCAGTACTGATCAAAAATACCTCCTTGATATTTCTAAAACAGTATTCTCGGGGGGGGGTGGAGGGGTACCCTTCAGACCTGGTAAACAGGAGTCCTGGGAAGATGGTCCACTCAAGATGACTCAAGAATTCTATTGGCACGTAAGAATTCCTCGCCTTTATATATCAGCCACCGAACCAACAGACGACTTGAAGCTACTAATTGAATGTGTTATAAAACTTTATCTGCCTTCCTGATTTGAAATAAAGAAAATTTCGAGAGCAATACATGCACATCATTTTTACGGAATGATCCAGAAAAGTTCATTCTTGGGAGAAAATTTTAAGGCTTTCGTTCACGAAGTTATTCAGAGGAACTGTTATTTTGCTCACTCTGAAAACATCCTGTTGCTACGCTGGAAGATGAACAAGACGTGAACTTGGCCTAAGAAGAATATTGAAAGCAAGAAAAAAATGACTGGAAGGAGAAAATACGGCAATCTGTGCTTCCCAAATTGAATTTCAAAGTAAAGGTGTTTTTGATGATGTTTCGCTGCTACAATCCCTTAGACCCACCGGCTACTTTGAGCATCAGCGACGAAAACAAGATTGATTAGAGGCGGTTCTCAGTTTGAAAGAGGAGAACTCCCTTGCCATTCTCAAGTAGTAGAAAGGCATGTGAGACAGGTGACAGATGCGTCATTGGCAACATGTTGTGCAGAAGCCAGAGATAGATTCATACGCAGTCGAATCAAGCTCCGGAAAAAACTTACGAAGTTTGACACCAAGTTGAATTTTTTCGGTTCTCTTGTAGAAGCTGAAGATGACAAGTGATTAAGCTGAAACTTTTTTACTGGTATTTGTTTATAAATTGCAATCATATGTAAAATAAATTATTTACATATGATTGTGTAATATTGTCAAGAAATAAAAATGTAAAAACAAAGTTAAAAAATAGTTTCATATTTTCGTTAACCCTAACAATAACCCTTATTTTTCCTCACCTCATGTGCAACCTGAAGATGACGAGCGATTGAGTTGCAATTTTTTTACTGCGTTTTTTTTTTCATCGAACAGAACCATTTCTTGGTCAGTATATAATAAATCTGAATTTTTTTTGCCTTTTTCGCACTACCCTAAATACACTCTGCACACAAAAAGGGACAATTCTATATCTCCCGTTCTACTAGGCTGATTGACGAAATTTATTTTTTATTTTTCATGTCTCGAAAGCGCGATTTAGAATATAAGTTAGATTTATATAAAGAATTGTTCTAACATAGATATTTTGACACGAAATCGGACATTTTCTGTAATGACCATAAAGAAGTTTTTTAGTACTTTGATTCTAAGACTCAAATTATGCCCGAATATTAAATTTTGTAAAACTGGTGAGAAACGAAACTAGAAATTTAAACATTTATCTTGATGCACTTTTTTCAGTTTAAGCCAAAAGTAATTCACTTAGCAAAGTTCTTAATATATATTAGCCTATTTTCCTTTCAATTTTTTTCACTACGAACGAGCGGGAAAAAAGATGCATCGTTCATTCTTTCAAATAATTTTAAGAAAGCGTGAAGTGCAATTGGCGTCATTACTTTTAGCAAATATGCCAAATTTTAATACACGCCAATGTATAAATTCACGTATATCTTTGGAAATTTTGAATAACAATCTCTAAGGTTTTGTAAGTATGCCTAGAAATACATCTACTTTAAGGTGATGGAGAAAATTTAATAGGTTATAATAAAACATTTTCGTAAAATTTGTCAAATTACTAAAAATACAAGTTTTAAAAACAAATCTGAAAACAGCTACGAATTTTATTTGGACTGAACTTAAATTTTGAATTGTGAAAAAAGGAATCAAGTACGTTTATTTAAAATAAAAAGATATTAATGAATCTATACCATATTCAATTAACATTGATAAAATTTTAAGAGCTAATGTTTTAAAAATTACTCATGCAATTTTTGCAAAATTGGCATTATAGCAAATTTTCAGTCGTAAAATTGAAATATGGAAAAAAATACGTATGTTGTCTCAGAAAAAGTCCAAATTTTTGTCAAAATATATATGTCAGAAATATATATAAATATATGTTCTACGTTACGCTTTCGAGACATGAAAAATGCAAATTGCAAGTTAAATTCCGTCACTCGGCCCAGTAGAAGAGATATAGAATTGTCCCTTTTTTTCGTGCAAGGTGCATCATTCAAAAGTTAATTTATGAATGCATGATTATCATTAAAGTTAATAGTACAGAGATGTATAAAATCTACATTGCGATAGAAAACTGAAAATTAGTCTAATGTGGGAGTCTATAAGGTCTCTACAAGATACGATATCTCACAACCATATAGGTTGCGTCTATTTCACAACCGTATAAGTTTCGCAGCGTGGCGGCATATTGGACAGGAGGCAATTGAGGAGTCCCTGTAACAGTCGATCCCTCTGCTGCATCGAGGTAATTTTCAACTCCGGGATGGTTCTTGGTGGGGGATGGCGAGATATAACTGTTCTTCCAAGAGCATCCCAGACGTGCTGTATAGTGTGAAGGTCAGGAGATATGGCTGGCCAATGCATGCGGCGAATATTTCCAATCTCCAGGTAATCGTCAACCAACTGAGCCCTGTGCGGACTAGCGTTGTCATCCATTAACAGGAACCTAGTACTAACTGCGCCCATGAAAAGTCGAATATAGGACTCTAAGACCTCCTCTCTATGTTTCGTTAGCGTCATAAATTTGCACTGTGCTTTAAGTTTAACTTTTGCATTTGTTTCTTAAAATTTGACAGATTCGAAGATTTTACCTTACATAGAGTCTATAAGGATATGATACTGGAATTTTTTTCTAGAACCTTCTTAGAATAGCGAGTTATCGATATCTAAAATGGCATGACAAGAACTTGCAAAGATTTAGACGACCTTTTTATTAAATTGAAATTTCAACAAAACAGAGCACAGTTCTACAGATGACTTATGGCAATGCAAGTTAAATAATAACTGTAAAATTAATTTAAAAGTTGATTTAGTAATCTAAAATTACACAGTTAAAGAGCTAGGCTACAAGCTGTCTTAAATAATGCACTGATGCCTAAGTTTAAAGTATCGACTGTGAAACGACTCAAAGCCTAGCCTAGATAATTAATTACATTTAGCTGGAGCTAGAGAATTCTAACAATGTTACGCGAGTGCCAGTACTCTAAGATCCCAAAATCCGAAGCTTAAGTACGCTACAGGCTAATTTTTAATCTCGTGAGGATTATGGAAAGTAGAAGTTACAGTAAAGATCGAAATCATAATAAATGGTTAATTTAACATAAGAACCTTACAAGTCTTTAAAAAGTAACTTTCTGACTATTATTCTTAGGTTTTACTTATTAGATTTGAATCCTATTCTTCTCGTTATCACAATACAAGCTCAGACCAAAAAGTTAATCCAAATTTAATGGTAAGCTATATAGCTTAGTAGAAGATTAATTTTAATCATAACTGTCTTGAAGTTTTCATTACATTACTGCTACATGCACTGCATATAATTTCCTGCCCTGTTGCGAATGACTAATCTTAGTATTACTGTGCCCTGATATCCGATACAGTTACTGAAGATCTGAGAGTAAAATTTTGTTGTGCAAATGCATTGGAAATTACCATGAAGAAGCCACTGTTTTAGAGTGTACTACCATTTCCGGCTATAAAACCACCTAATGAATAGTAGCTTTATTTTGAACTGGATTCGTGTTAACATTAAAAGCTAAATAGTGTCAACAGGCAGCATTCACCAAATCGGTTCGATAACTCTTTCTTTAATTGTTATGATGTAAATCCAATTTGAATACCACGTAAGTTACAACTTATATAACGTGTTATTCTGGTTTTCACTTAAGTTTTGAGTGTCTCAGAATAGTTTAAGCGATTAAGATGCTGATAGTTTAAGATTGGTAGACTGCATTTTATTAGTAATAAGAAAAGGAATGCAAATTATATGGTTGAGTAAGCCCTTCAATCTAATTAAACGAAGTTATATTATAATGATTGTTATATAATTTAGTGAAGATAAGTTTTGTGCATGTCTAATGTGTGTAACTTAGTCTGTTTACCTTAAGCTCTTCAACACGTGGGAAAATTTTCTTATTACACCTTTTGAGTTTGCATTTTTTAAAGTATCACACCCTCAAATGCGCAGTTGTTTTACTTCCTTGTGCGAAGTAAAAGAAATATTGTAATCGCAAAATATTTCGGGTATTATTTTTCAACGAAAATATCCAATTTGACTGCTCTCGAATTCATTTGAACGATGTTTTTGAGTGGTATCTGTACGTACGGACAGAAAAAAGAACTTTTTTCCTAAATAGATTTTAAATGGATTAAGGAGATTATTTCAGTACAGTCATGAAATAATCTCGTTTGAATCACGTACATACAGACATGGTAATAATACATACCATGTCTGAATTTGCGTGCATACGTACATATGAATCTCGCATAATTCAGAAGCGGGTAGCATAGAACGTTGAAAGTTTGTACACTGCGTAAAGAGAAATAAACAAATAAATAAAAATAAAAAATAAATAAAATAAAATCTGAAAGCTGTCAGATTTTACATTACACCCAAAGCGGAGTTTTTTTTAACGTTTTGTGTGTTACCTTTATTTATAAAACATCATGTTCTTCGCACATAAACCATAAAATTCAGTTCAGCAATATCGCAAAATAATTTTACAATGAGCACATCTTTAGAATTTCTGATACACAGTCTCGCGCGCTGGAGATAAAAATGTTTCTTTTCCCGTACAGTATTGTCATTGCTCACTTTGAAATCTCTGAGTTTTTTAATAAAAATTCGTCAAAATTTTACAAAATATAAAATCGATAACAAAACAAATTTCAAATTACAAATTTGGGCTTCCAGTTGCCCATATTCGCAGAAGGATTACGATATTTAAAATTTGATGGCTCTAGGTATGGTTGTTTTATCACAATGCGAGAAACATACGTATATATGCAGATTCTTCATTATTTAATTTCTTTAAATATAATACAGGGCGATAATATTTGGTGACAACCATTTGAAAAGCGAAACAATGCTTGTAGTGAAGCAACGCAAAATGCCAAAACGAAATTAATAGTCCTTCTGGGCAAAATGTCTCTTTGGGAAAAAAAAAAAAAAAAGTCATGCCAATTTTTTTCCATATTTCGATTCTACGAATTATGTCAAACTGCCAAGTTTTGTAACGAGTAGTTTTTAAAAAAATTAGCTCTCAACATTTTAACTCCTCAGTGTTGAATTTGATATATATATTTGTTAAATTTGATATGATAATACCTATTTTTTTATTAAATTTACTTGATTCCTTCTTCTAGAATTCGAAATTTAGGTTCATTCCTAATACAATTCCCCCATTTTTTACGATTAATTTTTAAAATTTGTATTTTTAAATAATTTTTAAAAATTTTTCGAAAAAAAATTTGAATTATAACTTATAAATTTTTTACCATCATCTTAAATAGTTGTATTTCTAAGCATACCAGCAAAAAAATTAGAGTTTTTTATTCAAAATTTCTTAGGATATACGTGAATTTACATATTGGCATATTTTGAAATTTGCCATATTTGTTATATGCGGTAATAACGCCAAATGTGGTTTATGCACTTTGTTAAAATTGTTTTAAATAATGAACGATAACTTTTTTCGCGCTCGTTTTCAATGAAAAAAGGGAAAGGAAAATAGGGTGCCATAAATTATTAAGCGAAATTTATTCTTGACGCAAACTGAACAAAATCCGCCAAAGTAAATTTTTGAATTTCTCCGTTAATTTAACACCAAATTTTTGTAAAATTTAATATTTAGGCATAATCTGAATCGTAGAATCGAAATATGAAAAACATTTGCATGTCATTTCAGAAAAAGTCTGATTTTATGTCAAAATACATACATTGGAAATCTAATATATATCCTAAGTTGCTCTTTCGAGAAATAAAAAACGCAATTTGAATGTCGTCAATCGGCCGCAGTAGAACGGGGGATATAGAACTGTCCCACTATTTTTTTTGCTCAGTGTACACGGAACTGATATAACAAGTAATCGTATACCTTCGCTTTTCGTTGTGATCCACCACACCAAACCATATGTATAAATATTTATATGTATATATAAATAATATTGCTACTTTCTTACCGGGCTTGGTGAACTCAGATTTTTTATAATTATATATCGTTAAATGGTGCATTTTTGCTTTAAAAGTGATTGAATTATGTTGTCATATGTTTCGTTTAATGTTTTTATGCTTTTAATTAATCTGCATGCAACGGTTATAGAATTATCAACAATTTAAAAGTTTAAGTGGCACTGAGGCTAACGAAGCCGCAATTTGTTTACATTTGAAACTCTTAGTAGAACAATGAATTAAGTCAGTTGGTGCACCAACTTCAATATATATTTGCCTAGTGGGACCAAAAGTTAACTCAGTGTTGAACGTTGAAAATTTCCTCTTCCTGACCTTTTGTTTTGCGTAGAAATTCTAATTTTAATAGTAAAATTTGTTTTTAATTGTTTTTAACTGTATTTGTGGTTTTATTTTTATTTATTTACTTATTTTTATTTACAATTTTTAATGAAGGTGTTTTGAATTTTTATGCATTTTTTGCTTTGCTGCGAAGTCAAAACTGAATTAATTGAATGATAAATATATCTCTAATGAAATTCGAGGGAAAAAAGTTTAAATGAAATGCAGCAAAAAATGTGCATAATTTATAGGTCGTACGAGGAAGACGTGGTACTCACATCAGATTTTATTAATGATATTAATTCTTATCCAGTTTTTCTTAATACTTTCACAATTTTTGTTGACAGCTTTTCCTATTTAATTATTTTGCTCAATAGAAGACAACAGGTTCGTTTTTCTGCTTGTTTTGCCCAATAATTCCCCCAAATATTTGAGCGTTTCATCAGATCCCCACTGCAAATTGTTTTACTCCTAACAAAGAGCGATCTTTGCCATTATGTTCTACATGTACTTTACGTATACATTACGTAACAGTTTTACTTCAAAATTCTTCTGATCCAATGTTGCTTCTTCGCCTAATTTACTTCACCTGTCTCTCATCAGTTAAACAATATCAAATGCTTTTTGGTGATAAAAGATACAGCCAAATATCAGCCCTAAGTATGATAAACAGTCTGATAATGAAACTTTTCATAAATGTAATGTATTTATGATAATATAATGTTTAATTTATGATCAACCGATTCTATGTTCTGGTACATTGTGAGATTATTCTACTTGTTATAAACTGGTCATGCATTCATCTGCTGTATATAACTTATATATATTGCATATGTACTTAAATTTATTTTTAATTACTCCACTTTGACATTATTATTTATTGTTAACTGATATTAATTATTATTTATTGCTGTTGTCTTGTCCATATTATATAGAACAATAGTTGCCAGAGCCTATTTCGAAGAGAGGTTGGACTTCTATTTTCCACCCCCAATTTTGAGGGAAAGCACTCCGGGGAGGGGTTTCGGGGTTCTTGCACCCCTCTCCACTCCCACCAATCTACACGAGAGGACTTTCGGCTCGCTGAATAGTTAGAGTGCCATACCGCACCGACACTTTACATTTACAAACATCCACGTCTTCTCCGAGATTCAAACCCGGGCCTTTCGGTACCGTAGTAGGCTCCTTTAACCACTATACAGTCTGAGTGACTGAAGTTTTATTATTATCTTATATAGGAATTTATTTATTTTGTACACCTAAATATTTTCACTTAAGCTTTGTATAGCTATTGTATTCATTTCAGTATAATTAATTAGAAAGTATAGCCAAAAATCAATCAGCAGATATAGATTAGATAGATATATCAGCAGAAAGATAGATAACTTTATCAATTCAATTTATTACATGGACTCACTGATTTAAAAGCTGCAATCATTTTATAGTAAACTAAAATTCATTTCAATTAAATTAGATGCATCTATACTGCACTGGTACTAAATATTCAAAGGGTTTCTTTCTAAATATCCAATTTTAAGCAAGTTTCCACCACAGTTTCTTTATCTTGTAGTTCCGTTCTATTATTATCGTACAGAACATGTTTAATTTATACAGAAGATTATATTACTTCTAACAAAAGTATGTACAGGGTCACGAATGAAGAAAATGCTAAGAACACATGGCTTTTTCTCATGTTTTGCACTCCGTGCAAGCAATGGAATATGCTTTCTTCATTAAGTGCTTTTATAGTTTTTCTCATGAAAAGTTTAAATAAGAGTCAAATTCCATTAAAATGCACTTCATAAGTTTTGCCATTGCAAAACAAATAACGCTTAATTACTTTATGTATGAAGTTATCAATTACGTATATAAAATATATGCATTTCCTGTTGCATATATAAAATAAGGAAATAACTTGCTTTATTAAATTGTGTTGTTGTTGTTATTGTTACTAATCTCCATGTCTAGGAATATATTAGGCGAGGTTCACGAGTCCATTCACCTTCAGAAAATCGAAAACAAGCTTAGGAGACTTGTAAAGGTCCTCAAGAGACGACTCCAGGCACTCAAGGATATGTACCGATGATGCCGAAGTATTTTGACATTTAGAACAAATTGGGTGCATCTTGAGAAATCTCTCAAAAGTAAGTCCTTTCAAGTGTCCACTGAAGAATTGGGAAAGTGTTGTCTGAACATATCTATCGCAATCAATAGCAAGAGATCTTCCAGGACAATCAGATTGATACTAGGAATGATTTGGGGGAACGAGCCAAATTTACCTGTCTGCATGTCTTCTAATGGAATACAATTCAAGATATGTCAATGAATTGGTAACTGGTAATGGTTCTTCAGAACCCTCCTTCGCCAGAATGTCTGCCATTTCATTCCCCCATATGTTATTAAATTGTACTTCACAACATTCACCCTTCCGAAATAGAAGTCTGAACTGCTTTGTGCATGCAGTAAGAAACTACGTACACTAATTGTGGGAGTAATAAAAACACATCATAGCTGTATCGTATACAGATTCATCAAGTTTGTTAGATTATTTAACTTTAGCTTCAACAGTCGTTTAAATAGAAGTATTTAAAGGAATGTACAACTATACAAAGCTTATTTCAAATTTTTTGGAGTCATTTTATATAAAATTGTTGCCAAAAATACATTAATAATAGCATGTAGTGTATTTAATACAATTGACTTGAAAAATATCGAGACAGGTCACGAGTGTATTGATCTGCATAAAACAAAATATATAAATAAGGTAAATTTCTTACAGGTCCTTTAGGACAGCAATTCGCTTTTCCCATCTTTTCAAAATATCACTTCCATTTTACTCTAAGTCGTTTCCTTTACACGTTCGCAAAACTTAAATATATAGTCTAACTTTTCAGTTCCATTTCTGGAATGGACATACCCTACAGTCATCTAGTAAACGTTATCGTTCTGAAGCTTAAAATTTGACAGGTCGAAATGGAATGTACTCGCAGTAAAAAAGGAAAAGAAAATCCACTAAATCAAGCAGTTTCCATATTGAAAGGCTGTCATCTTCTTCCTTTCAGCGAGTTCAATTTTTAATACTGCAGTCTATGAAATAAAAAAGAACATTCCTACATTCGGAAAAAATGATGGACACTGAACTGGACAAAAAATAAATAATTTTAAAAAGTACGGGAAAAGTGTCTCGTTCTGCATTTGATTCATTTTTCGTTGTAAGACCATTTATAACCACCTGCGAGCGTGAAGTTGTAAGTTCGATAAAAAAGGTGTTTTTTAATAGTAGACTTTGGCAACAGTAAGCAGATGATCAATGGATTCAATCATCGAACCCTGTCAGCTTCCTCTCCCAATCTCCACTGTTTACTCTATTGACTAGGCTATAGTTCCGATGTATGTTGCGGCTGATCGATTTTGATTTTAGGGAAGGAGAAAAATTGCATAATGCTTCGGGGTGTTGCTTGCCATACATGATCTGTAAATATATGATTTACTTCGAACTTTTATCAAGTACTAGCACACTGCTTTTGCATGTCTTCCAATAATTGCAAACACAAAATTTTTGTTCTTATTAGGTTTTATTCTTTAAGATATAAATGAAAGTTGCTGCGTTTAGGTATTTTAATTATGATATTTTGGCTCTTCTTTTTAACTCCTCGAATAAAATATTGAAATGTTATTGTGAGCTCAAAGGGGCATTAGCCCAGAAGGCTTATTAGTCTCGAAATGGCATTTTGCATCGAGTCACTATAAACGGTTATTTTCAAATTTTTACCTACAGATATTACCGCCCAGTATTATATTTTAATAAATTAAATAATGAAGCATCTGCATGAATGTATGTATGCATTTCGCATTGGGGTAAAACAACGATACCTAGAGCCATGGAATTTTGAATAGCGTAGCCCTCCACCAAAATATTGGCACCTGAAAGCATGAATCTTGAATTTGTTTCATTATCTAGTTCATATTTTTTAAACTTTAACGAATTTTTGATTGATAAACTCAATAATTTCAAAGCGAGCAGTAGTAATATACTATAAGGAATAAATTATTTTTATCTTCAGTGCGGGAGACTGTCTATCGGAAATTCTAAAGATATGCTGTTTCTAAATTTTTTAGCTCAAATGTTCTCGAAATGCGTACGTATGCGTAAGTGAAAAAATGGCCCTTTGGACAAAATATAAAATCTGAAAGCTTTCAAATTGTTTTTTTTCCAGTTTGAGTAAAATCACATTTGCGATAAATAAAAGCGGTTGCCAATCAGTGAAAGATATCTTTTTTTTCCTCTTCAGTATTAACAAATGCGTTGCTCAATATAATGTCAACTAAACTTTTAAAATTACATTTTATCTATATTTAAAAATATTTTACAAATGCTACTTATGTTTAAACATTATGGCTATGTTGTCATGAAAATATAGGTTTCTAACAACTTAGTATAATCTCTGAATATCAAAACTTTTAATTTATAATCATTTTTAATTTATAATTATTATTTTTAAGTCTTTCTATATATTTTTTTATTTTATTCAAATGATAACACAGTTTTTATTATTTTCATATTAAAAATCTGTTTGATTTGGCAAAACAGAATGATTTGGCAAAACTAATAATTATTTTTACTTAAAAAGACAAAAGAAGTAATTTTATGATTTTTTCCCCTTTCTTTAAAAACTTTAACGATAAACTCTTCTGCTTGTTATTATATTATAATCTAAAATATGCACCTTATCCATCTTTTAATTTTTAAGTGCGCTTAAGGCTTAGGCGTTTATTTGTAGGCTTTCAAGTCCATTATCTAATATCCAGACGTGCACTGGTGCATTTCACAAGATATAATTATTATTATAACATCTTTTGCATAACAAAGTTTGCCGAACTAATTATGATATTAACTACTTGTGATCTAATTAAAAGCATTTAAAACATTTTACTTGAACATTTTAAATTATTAGTTACTGAAACGTGAAAATTTCTTTATTTCAATTTAACTGCTTACCTACACATATAATTCTGAAAATCGTTTCCCATTTTAGTCAGCAAGTAAGCGATAATAACAGATGTTTAAACTGAAAGAATGAAATATTTGTCACTTGCTGTAAGTTCGTCTGTTTTGATACGTTAAAAACATCACTGTTTTTGTAAAATTCTAAATTCAAATTGAATTTGTCTGAAGGTTTTGTGTGCAAGTAAAGGGTTAGAATTTTATAGATATGGACATGTACTTTCCTGTACTTGCTTTTCTTGTACTTTCCTGTGCTTATTTTCAAATGTTTAATATACGAATTCTTTCTGTCTATGTAATATACTCCCAAAATTTAACTGGCAAGAAAGGGAAAATTTGAAATCTTTTTGAAGAGAACGGGAAATTTCTTAATTAAACTTGAATACATTTTATAGTTCTTTAGAACGTTTTTGAATTTTCGGACTTTTTCCCCATTACTAATAAATACTAACTGGTTTTGGTAAAGGCGACGTTTCATGTAATTTATAATATTTTAAATATAAAGTTTTATATTTAAAATATTTTCAATTATATAAATATGTTGCTTAACAAAGAATCAAAATTCTCCTTTGTCTCAACATAGATATTGTTATTACCCAGTTTGTTGACCATTACAATGCAAGTGCCTGAAAAATCACTGTCTTAATAATTTTTTTAAATAATTATCTAAGTATTTTTAACTCAGCACTTCAATTTTAAGAAGCCAAACTTGTATTTCTTAAAAGAAGAAACCCTTTTCTTAGCCGTAATTATATATAAAAATGAAAACATTATTATATCACTTTGAGTAAATTCTCAAAATTCTGAATACAAAATTACGCATAAATTTTTTTTAAGGATGTCAAACGTAGTTCGCGAAAGTAAATTCCAAAAAAAAAGCTTTTTTTAAAGTAACTAATGTAAACTAATTACTCATTTAAAAAGTAATTAGGAAAGTCTATAAAAGACGCTTTTCCTCAATTAGCGAAAACATTTTATAAAAGCAATAATTGTCAGTATTTGGTTTGAAAACAGCGTGAGGAGAAATTTTTTTCTAACGTGTAAATAACGTTTCACTGCAATAATATGTATAGCGCAGTGAAGTGAACATAACGCTTACTTGCAGCCAATAATGTTAAAGGTCTGCTTTGTTAAAGGACCCATTTAGTCATTCAAATTCTTAAAGCAGGGTCATCTACGTACTGCGCTTTAATATTTCTTTCTTAAATAAATATTTTTTTACTACCATTGTCTTCTAAAACCAACCAAAGCTTTTTTTCTTTCCCCAATTGTACAACAAGCTCCTAATTAATAGTTATTTAATTAATAATTTAGAGTTAAGTGATTGATAGTTAAAATCTAAATTAAGTTTCTAGTCAAATTTAATTAGTTTTTGCTCTAAATACTTAATATTCTTATTATTTCCTCGGTAGTCACTTATAAAAATAAAACAATAAGTTATCATCTGGCCCAAAAATAAAAATATCGTATATATACATCTTTTGACAAATTAGATAGATTTGTAAAATACATAACTAAAATCTTATTATTTTATAAACATTTCTAAATTGTATTTTATGATAGCGATATTTTTCTTTTAAATGAAAGTTTAATCACATTTATAATATAAAATATGACCAAAAGAATGCCTATTCAACAACCTCTTTTCACAGCAGCGTTTTGCGTTGCCAGTTTCAAGGCATTAAGGCCTCAGATATCTTTTCTTTATTTAAATCTTCACAATAGGCATCATAATTAAGACATGATTATGAAAACTGTGATACCGAAGTTTAAGTCAATATATTTAAAAGAAGATCAAATAGGTTGGTAAACAATTATGCCACTAAACATGAGAATACTTAAATTGTTAATTGCCGCAAGGATAGGAGATTTCGTTAGGAGTGTCTGATGGAGGCTTAATTATTATTCATACTCTATATGGAGAAAACCAGGACACCTATATGAATCAATTAAAATTGCTAGAAACAAAACCGGAATGTAAGTACCAACCTTCAGGTATTTTGTCTGTTGGGTCATTTAAGAAAGTGAAGATTAAGAAAATGACATTTTGGGGCTATAACTGCAATCACGTGTTTTGGAGTATTTACGAAATTTCGTATGTTAATTTTAGCAAAGGCTTTTATCATCTCACAGGTATACCTGTATACGATAATTCTAAAGCTGTCGTTTCCTTTGTGAATTTCAATTTTGTAATTAATTTTTTGACTTCCAGACCAACAAATAAGCATAATTTATCGGTTTTGATTTAATAAATCTAAAAATAACTTGTAGAGCTAGTACATGTTTTCGAAGCAGGAAACGCAAACAGTGACCCACGCCCTCGCCGGAATTTGAATTTCGGACCTCCTGACTGCTAATCACATGTGCTTCTAATGACATCAAGAAGGCAAGCGGTAAGGGGAAAGAAAATACCTTATACTCTCCCTTATTTAACGGGCGATTAAGGAAGCGGGAGCTAGCTGCCAAAATCTGGTAATGAAGACTTATCATGCACCCCATTTTAGTTCAAGCATCATTGTAGAACCATTAGATATATTTTGGAGCAAGAAACAGGAAAAATAAACAATGCTATTGCCAAAATACTCCGGACACGATTGATAGTCGGATGGGCTTCCAGCTACGTCAGATAGGCAGGCGTTAAGGAATAAAATACTTAACAGACTAGCTAAAGAATGAATCGTATTTGTTATGTTTATCTGGTATTGAAAAATTTTATTAAGTATGATTTCCGAAGATAGAAATAAATAAGTTCCTTTTTCTAGGAGACATTTGGATCATCAAAGACACTATCTTAGAAAAATGAATCCACTTTGATATGAGTGACAGAAGAATTTTGACAGGAAAATATAACAGTTTGTAGAGAAATTAGGCATTTTTGGAAGCAGGCAAGATGAAAAATCAACAACGCCTTCGCCTGGAGTCGAACCACGGACCTCTGAAATACCGGCTCAGTGTGCTGACCACTACACCACTAAGGCACGCTAGGAAGGTGGGAGAAATACCTTATAAGTTAACAATCTATTTAAAAATTTTTTGAAGACTCATTTTTTTAAAAAAGTCTAGTATTATGTAAAAGTCATAAACTGGTTTTTCCTAAAATGGTTCCCAAATATTACACTTTAGTCGCATTTTTCTGGAAAGAACGATTTTTTTATCAATGGTCTTGGCATGGTGCAGATGATAGTAACATATACTTACACTTTACCTAGTGTTGTACTTTTTAGATTTTTAAAAAAATTTTCTGCTTATTTGATGGTTTTTCCTTACATAATTTTTTGATTGAAATGCATGAAAATTCCGTTTGGAATTCGGTTTTAATTGCCAACATCCATCCCGACTGTCCAAATAAAGGGGATTAAGTTGCGGTTGGATTACACGTAACTAATAGAATCTACTACAAAAATGGATTCGTTGAAAACAAACATTACAAAAACAATGGTACAGAGCAAGCATATGAAATTCCTGTATGAAATAGTACATTATTACGTCTTATTCCTAAAGCAGTGAATTTGCTTCATAAATTAAAGGAATATCCACATAATAAATCACAGTTACCGGTATAAAAGTTGCACAATCGAAAAGAAATGCATTTTGACGGATGATAAAGATTATATTTGTTTAGCTGTTTATGGCAAAACATAATGAGGCTATCTGGCTGCGCATATTTCAAGAAATGAAACATGAAATCCAGAAAGAAATTCAAGAACTTGCCTTGCAAAAAAGTTAATTAATGTCACAAATAAAGTTGTTTCACTCAGAAATAGGATTTATTTGAAAATAGTACCGTAATAACATATTATGAATAAAACACAAAGTAAGATAACAAAGGCAATAATGTTATATTATTCATAAGAAGAAAAAGTAAAGGAATTTGTAGTAATAGAATCTTGTTTATTGCACGCTACTGTAATATTATATACTCTAATATTTGTATAATATATAATATTGTTTTTACTCTATGTAATACTCAATATGCGTTTTCTTTGTAAATATATTCAGTGCAAAACGGGTGTAATTCTTTCAGTATAAACCTAGTTTTAACTGAACTTAATTCAATTTTAATTAAGCACGTTTTAGCTCAAACCAACTTTCTACTACAGTCGCAATGCTACAATGCGTGCTACAATTAGAAAACATTGTGATGCGTGCTATATTGTTTGAAATACTCAACATTGAAAATATAAAAACGGTTTTCAAACAGGTGTTTTACATTCGTCACATCCGTATCTTATTAAAAATTTTTTCAAGAAACCGTGTTGTACCTAGATTTAAAATTCTTTAAATTCAGCGTTGATCCATTTTAAGAATATTCCTCGAGGCCCTCCCAAGTTGGCAGCCTCGAGATCGGTTTTGATGACATTCGCGGCTACGTTAAGTCCTTTCAGCGGTAGGACAGCCGCTTCTTCTCCGGCGGAAGTACCGACCCCTACCCGAGAAGCTATTTCCTCTCTTTCCGCAGAAGTGGGAGGTGCTCCAATCGAGAGGTCGACCGGTAAGAGGTAAAGATGCGCCGAATGAAAGACGCGCAATAGCGCCGCAGTAGTTTCCGCTCGCCGCTAGTTTATTCACGATACGAGTTAAACATTTTAAGGTTAAGATTTTTTATAGGAAAAAAGGCCTTATCTGACCTTTACTAATTTTTCTGACGGAAGTAAGAGTAAAGTGCTGTAAAAGGAAAAACTTTTCATAGTTTGTTCTTTGTAATTTAGCAGTAGCATTTTGTCGGTTCATAATGGTTGTTAAACTTACCACTCCTGGGCTGTAAAATAGGAAATTATAAATACACTTGCATCTTCAGAGAGTACAAACAATATAATGCGATACAATTCAGTAATTTATGCAAAAAGCAGAAAAAAGCATTTTATATAACGTAACATTTTATATATGTGTGTGTGTATAATACTTACTACATATAATTTTTTAACTTTTATTTTCTTCTCTATAGAGCGTATTGTTTTATTTGAGGTTTGAAAATATAATTATCAATGCTAACTGTAAAGCTTTGTAGCAAATCATCACAAAGCCAAAACTGCTACCGAGTAAAATTTATGATAAAATCAATTTATGCCATAATACTTTATTCTGCATATTTAACTAATAATTTATTCTGTATTGTAAAAATATATTATTGTAACGTAACCTGTGAAACTGGTATCGTATTAATAATTGTTGGCAATTAAATGATAAAAAAAGAATGGTATTGCTCATGAATTCTAAAACTCCCGTTGAACCAGATTTCCTATCTAATCTAGCCCAGTCCTATTTAATGTCCTATTTAATATTCCTATTTAATGTTTACAAAGATGTATGATGATGGTTCACAGAGGCTTAAAGGGGAGAATATGTCAGCTATTCCTGAAATTGAAATCGGTGTAGAGTATCGGTGAATGCTTAAATGGTTTTATGTTGTTTAAATCTAACAACTTTCCATTTTAAGCTGTTCTTTGTAACCTGAGTGTGTTTAATACATTTATTCCATTATTATGGCTACTTAGTGACCGAGTCGTTAAGACCAATGCGGCCAAATTCCAGGGAAACAGGGGGCTGCATGATTGGTTTCGTGGTCTTCCCCACGTGTAATGTGAATAACACGTGGGGAATTCATGAAAGACATTTCACTTGCAATGTTTTTCATGAAGGCGTCACTTTCCTTACTCATTTAGGCTCACAAGATAGGGACACAAAATAGGTGTACACGCATTAAAGCGGTTTGTGAAAGGTAGGCTTGTGAGTTTATCTTCCTATATGAAAAGAAAAATTTAATACTTTGTTATAATTTTATTTTTAAAAACAGATTTGTTTCATATTATTTTAGGTAACAATAACTACAAAAATAAAAATTCCATTATTTGATTTATTAAGATTTTTATTTCTGAAATCCAGTATATGATCTCCAGAATTTTTTTCCTAGTATTTTGCAGAAGAGACTCTGAATACCATTGGTTCTACTAATAATATAATACAGGCTACTCTAGTTTATTTCGTAAAAAATAAGCTTGTGAACATCATAATATTTAACGTTTGGAGAATAAAACATTTTTAAATGTTTTAAACAAATTTAAAAGCAATGCTCGAAATTAATTTCAAAAAGGCATACTAAAAATTAATTTATCTTTCTTGAGTGTCACATACGGTCAATGAAAGTGGAATTCCAATGTTGCGTATTTTTAAATAATGAACCAAGGGATTAATACAAAGATATAAAGGCAATAGACGCATTTTCAAGCTAACATACTCCCTTCGCGGAAACAGAATCGGACATATGGGTGTTCACATGGGTGAAGTCAGTTTTCCTCAGAAACTCTTCCACGAAGACATTCTCTCTCCTTAGATAGAAAGTCTCGTGTGATTTGCTTTAATGAACAAAAAACGCCAAATCAGACACTTTATATAAATCCATATTTGTGTTTTGACTTATTTTATTTTATCTTATAATGTATATAGAAAAAGTACAGAAGCAGTTCCATTTTTGGTTTTTAAAAATATTAAATTAAATATTTCAAACACTTAGACAATTTTTTAAATGCTTAGCCTTTAATGCAATAAATACTAAATAAAAAACCACAGATAATGCATTTGGATCGAGGACTATCTTCTCTAAGTTCCTAAAAGGGAGCTTTAAAGATGAAACCTGAATGTTTTCATTGAGCAAACCTCTTACGAATGGGTGCAATAAGAACTCACATAAATGATATGAAAGCGATATACTAGGCAGTCTAAAATCTAAAATTTGCTTTTATTATTATTTATGTGCTACTATTTATCAAAAGATTACAGTAAAAGCACTTTGTCGAAAGGGAGAGAATGCAATGCTAAATTCAAGCAATATTCCTAAGTCCAAAAATGTTTCTGCCGTCCACTGGAATGGGTTCTCTGTCCTCCCTACATGGTCGACATTAAGCTGACATCTGCAATCCCCGTAAATGGGGTTGCCGGCGAGCTTATTACAATGCCAAGATCGCCAAGCTCTTGTTACTGGTATTAAAAAGACTGTTACGCACACATCACTCAAAAAAATTTGGACCCCTGGAGACGTGCTCAAAATGAAAAACTTAAGAATGATTACTAGAACATTCATTTATTCTAATCACATGAATCAAACCAACCATCAAAGAAAATATTAAACTAGTTAGATATAAAACAGTACACCAAAAAGGAAATTACTTTTGCTCTTTAGAATAACACAATACCATACACTTGTTAATGCATTGGGAACTTTAATACTTACGTTGTACGTTCACATCATATTTCTTGTGGGATACTTCTGCAATCGTATAGATTACGTTAGTTACCATAATGAACACGTGAGTGCATTCTTTAATTCACTTTAATCATGTTATAGACTACATTTATATTCATATGCAATACTTTGATTCGATTGTGATGGTCAATGCATTTCACAAATTTTAGAAAGAAAATAAAAGGTTTCATTAAAGAAAATGAATTTGAGATTAGATTAAAATTCTGTTCAAAATAAGCGTAATGCAGAGCATTTGTGCTTTTAGTAACCATCGTTTTAACGTCACTTTTACATGTTACTATACGCACTGAAAAATAGAATTGATGTGCACGTAGACTTCTTTATTTAGTTTTGCTTTACATATTCCACGATCTATATTACTAGAAATGTTTTCGATCTAAAAGCGGGTATTTATTCAAATTATAAAGGGGCTAATTGACCACTCACGTAAAGGACAATACGAATCCGAAAACGTAGCTGCTACTGTGAAATATTGTATTTTTTCGAATAATTTTTGGTCATAAACAAACTAAATATTCCTCTTTAGTTCTAAACAATAACAGAAATATCAGAGATATAAGAAAATATCGTAGACTCACTGGGTTATTTTGTAGCAGGAGAAGTGAAAAATGAGCAATTTCCTCGCCGGGACTCGAACCTGAACCTCTTGAATGCGCGCCGAGTGTTCTACCTTTACACCACAAAAGCATGCTGGAAGGACATAGAAAATATCTTATATACTCTCACTTTTAAAGGGCGACTGGAGGTTAGGTGACCCAATCGCCAAATCCTGGGGGTGACAAAATATCGTCCGCCCCTTTTTTTTAGTGAAACCTTAGCAATGTCCTCGCTGGAACTCGAACTTCGAGCTCTCGAATACGCGCCGAATGAGCTACCATCACACCAAGAAGGCATTTTGGAAGGAGATAGAAAATAGCATATGATACGCTTCTGAGTTCTTATAGTGTTTTGGCATTAACGTAAGTGAAAAAGAGTCAGAACCTACACCTTTATGTGTAATTTGTCATGAAATTCATTTAATTACTACAGATTAAGAAAGAATGTTGTTTCACAGGTAGAATTCGTAATGGAAAGTTATGGTCCTTCAAACAAAAGGAAGGAAATATTCAAATAATATGAAATTAATACTGACAGTAGCGTCAAAGAAAGTTTACTGCTATCAGAAACACATTATTCCAAATTATTTGCATTTATATAAAAAGAACAAGTAGAAAGCACAAGTATTTTACCTTCTACATGAGATAAAGTTGCTCTTCAGAAGAAAATGTTTTTGCTATCGCTTGAATTGGTTAAAAAAGTTTTCGTTTCTATCAAAATGTATGAATTTAATGATAGATTTAATTGCAAATGGTATTTAGTTGCTAAGGTTCTTGGACAATGTCTTCTAAAGGATGAAAGACCTGAAGATCTTCATAAGGATAAGTATACCTGTTAAGATTCGTGATTAAACAGAAATGTTAAATTTTCTTTCTTAGAAAATTTACTATTATAATAGAAAATTATTAAATTAATTTCTTAGAAAATTTACTATATTGAACGATATAAAAGAACAAGATTCAAGAAAAATTTCAAGACTTGATGACTATTTTCTTGCAAACCTATATTCCTATAGTGAGATTCCAGTTTTTAAGATTTGCTTTTGACAAAATAGAAAAAAAAACGAAATTCTTGTACAGCCTTTTGATTCATCAAAAGGTTGTTCAGTAATTTCTTTTTTTTAATAATTTGTTTAGATTCAGTTTAAATCTTCAAGCTGAATCTTCAGTCTGCTTAATAATTTGTTTAGACTTCAGTCTAAACAAATTATTATTGATATACGTTTGACTGAAGAAAATGACTAATTTTTCTCAATTTTCTAATACCGCCATCAAGTTTATTACGACGTTTTTAAAAATATATGCACATGCGAATAGTTTTATATACATAATGCGATAAAAGAAATAATGAGTAATACGTTATGCTAAATTTGAAGCTGAAACTCCTGCTAAAATATCGACTGGAAAAAAAAAACTGTCTTAAAAAAAGTACGTGTTTCTGTGTATTTGGTTTTGGCAATAATAATATTCTGGGGCTATCTGCCTAAGGAAAAAGATGCCTTCGTGGAGGACTTTCTAAGGGAAATTGGCTCGTATACACGCTACACATGAAGAAAACCATTAAAACGCCCATGCAGCTAGAACGTTCGCGGGATCCAACCGAGCTACCAACGTTTATCGACTGTACCACTCGGTTGCTGGTGGGCTAGCTTCAGAAAGCTGCGGCCAGAAGTGTAGGTTTTTCCTCCTTACTTTTTTAAAATTCACGATCTCTCAACCCTAAAATAAAGATGAATTCGAAAAAAAGAAAAGAAATTAATTTTTCTTTAGTAAAAAATTTAAAAAACAGAGGTAAAAATATTTGGGTTCATATTTTTACCTCTGTTTTTCAACGAATTCCAAAACAAAAGGGAAGAAAATTTTCCTTTCTTTCTATATGCATATATTTTATAATCAAATTATGTTTAATTTTTTAAACTAATCTTAAAAAGTAGCTTTATCCAAATTAGACATTTTATTGAAATATATTTTTTCATCTGGTTAAAAAATCTTTATTTATTTATGAAGTGATCATAAATTTAAAAAAAACCTGCCTTTTGAGAAAATGCTGTCCTGGGGGTACTTTAGAATTTTAATCATTGTCAAGGATACAGTGTAAGATATAGTTGCGATCCGCTCCCTTAATACCTATGAAATTGACCGTGGATTACATATGATTTCTCAATCTGTACATATGAGACTTCATTTTTCCCCGATTTTATCGAAGGCATAGGCAATACGAGCAATAATTCCTAATTTATCAAATAAACATATTTGAAAATGTGATATCCAAATCTTACCCTTTTCTTTTACATTACAGGCATTTCCTAATCGTTCAAATGAAGATTAAAAAGCAGCAATATTTTCAATAAACTTAAAAAATGCCTCTATCACTACCAAATCATGAAAACGCATTATTTTGCGATTCTTATGTTTCTAAAGGAAGAGTCATTACTTCGTTAGTTTCGAGAAAGGACACAAATAGTGTTAGAGGGGTGTGACAATACATTTCTTCAACGTTATTATGTGAATAATTAGGGGGAAATAGTTTCTGATTTTATTTCTCTATTTTCACTAGACTTCTGGTTCAAGTGTAGGAAATTGGATACTTTGGTTTCTCATATAGAAGTGAAACGTAGTTTTTGTTATGATGAATTTTTCAATTGATGTAATCGATTTTATAGCTAACAACATTCTAAAGCATATTTTATTAATCTGAATGTTTCATGAGGGAGATTTTATTTCACAATTTCGCCAAGAGAGTAAGCGATATGTCGCCAATTTTAGTTACGCCTGCTCATCTCGCTTATTGCTCTCTTTTCTCGATTTCCTCTCCTGTTCCTCTGACCACATACATATCCTGAGAGGCTTTTGTACGACAAACCAGTGGTTCCACAAATGACTATTCTGTCTTGGAGGAACAATCAAGCCTTGACATATGGCCATGGGGTTTTAACCTCGACGGTTGGCCTGTCCCATTTACCGCCACCCGCTGTACACGTGATCTGAATTCGCACCGAGAAAAGTTAGGAATGAAGTTGGAATTTCTAGTGCTATTTCCATTCCTATCCCTCAACCTTTCCCGTAGCCCATGAATTTCTTAGCATAAGCAAAATCTCAGAACGTATTTTAAATAAATATGTTTGCATTTGCATGAATTTTACAAACGTAACTTTATTTTCAGAGAAATCTCTCCCCTCCAAAAAAATAAAAACTGATATGGAGCTGTTTTTTTATGTCGATGCATTTTAAGAACGTTTTTTAGAGAATGTGAGGCATCAAAGGAGAGATTTGCTTATATGTAGGCTTACCAGACATCCCGCTTTCATTTGCACTGTCCCGGTTTGATATGATCCCTGCGTCCGGCCAGTTTGTGGTTTTGTCCCGATTATTTGGCAACATTTTAAAGGTTTTAAATAGGCAAGAAGTAAAAATAATGCAGTCTCTGATAAAATAGCGATTTAGCAGTTAAAATATTCCTTCTGTTTTAACATTCCCTGTTGCCAATCTAAATATTTTGTATCTAGATCTAAATGCATTTAACATTATCTAGACATTTTTCCAAGATGATGATGACATATATTTCTTACTTTGAGCTATGGTAAAACAGTTTCAGTGGAGCAGAATCTTTTTCTGGGTAAACAGCAATGAATTAACATGGTCTGATATTGAAGCCTCAGTTGGAAAAATGAACGAAACTATCGCAAATAATACAATAAATGTGGTCCAACGTTTTGATGGAGTAGTGATTGCAAAAGGTTTTTGGATCTCTTAATTCTGAAATTTGGGAAGAAAAATGGATGAAACTTTTTATTACTTAAAAGAGAAAAGAAGTCGTTGTCCAATCTTGCAAAATTAATGAAATACGTTTTCAACATGGCAGGAGCTTTGCAGTGAACATTTCTGTGTTACTAAATGCAACGAAGAATTTTTAAAGAAATTTTATACTAGTCATAAATACTAATAATTTCTCATTAATAAGATATGTTAGGTTGAGTTATTGAAAATTTCTTTTACCTCACTGCCGTGTTTTGTTAACAACAAATTTATTTATATTTTTTTTAATATTGGTACTTAAACGAGTAGGTTTTATTGTTTATTATGAGTATTTCTTAAATTGTGCCGGTTTGAGAAAAACCTATTATGGTGTAGAAAGAATGGAATTTGGAATTCTAAGTTAATATTGGAAGCGAGGAATCTAAGAACTGATAAGCGAATAATCGCTTGCGTTCAGTGACAAGAAACAACAAGAGAGAAGTGTAACTAACCCTTTATTATTCCAATAAGATTTAACAAAACTCCGCCTGGGAGTGTACAAGCAAAGCCCGCACTTGGACTTGAACTTAAAAGACTAAAAATTAAACTAAAACTAAGATTAACTAAACAAATATAGCCGAAGCTATCAAGGTTCAATTTGAGTTGGCCCCTTAACTTATTTTACTACAAAGCTTAGCAAGGGCCTGAGTACGGCTGAGCGTAATAACAGCTTTGAGAGAGAGAGTGGCCAAAAAGGCAGACGCGCGTAAATCAGAAACTCTGATTCTCTCTCACTCAGTAAGTAACTTCTTGGTTTAAATATCGCTCCTCCTCATTAAATATTCAGCAAATTCCAAAACTACGTTCTGGCCGGAAGTAGTAAGTTAAAGTTAAGAATTTGACAGGAAAGGAACTTTAACTTAAAATTTAACTGTTAATAAAATTAACATAATCCTTACAATGGTAAGACTACTTATATGTAGTATTTATCACATGAAAACTTTCTAAATTATTTTCGCTTTCTAAAATGTTTTATACACCCAAACATTAATTGGCATGAGAGCTATTTTTATTAAAAAAATTGTAAAAAAATAGCAGAATAATATATATAATTTTTTTATTGTTCAGATTACAAGTTTATAAAACAATAAAAGAATCTAATGCCTGTTTTATTCAGCAAACTGTTATATTGTTCCACTGAATTTACATTAACTAAATTATTTGCATTTAATTAAGCTTACTCTGCTCAAAATGCATCTTTCTACTGATAGAAGGTTATTCAATGAATTAATATCTGAGCAAATTCTTGAAGCAGCTTTCAGATGAGTTCTGAATGAAGCCTTTGAATTAACGCTTTGCTTACAGTTGTTTTGGAGAAGAATTTCTATGAACAAGATCAGAAATTAAAAATTACCGTAATCTCTTTCATCTGTCTTTACATTAAGTATAACTTCTGTAAACACCATCTTAAGTGCAGTTTGTGAATATTTTCACTTCTTCAGTTTTCTTCCTTATGATATGCATCTAGATTAGTTTATGTTCATATTAAAAATTGACTGAAATGATTGTATAAATAAATTGTTGGGATTTCGAGCTCCAAATTTGGGAGTAGTACATGAAGATTAAACTAATTATAAAGCCAATTTCATTAGCATTGCTGCTTATAAAATGGAAAAGTTTTTGTATTATCAAAATCTTCATCATCTGTTCTTTCAGTGTTCTATCATAATGCCAGTATCAGTTTCAGCTACAAAATTTATTTGTAAACTATCCCTCACTTAGTCTTTTCGTTTGTAAGGAAATTACTTGCATGCAGCAAAGATTTCAAATTCTGCCGAAACTGTAACAGTAAACTTCGTATATTGAGAATGTGAAGGGCACCAATTTGATAAAACAACTGGCAGAACGTCCGTTTGAAACTAAATTTTACAATTTTGACAGGAAGAATTTTCAACATATGTATATCAATTAAATTTCTTTACTGTGGAGCGTATAATAATTAAAGTAATCTAACAAAAAACGAGGGGGAGGAAAGCAAACTCACTATGTTAAAGAAAGAGGCGGCCGGGAAGAAGAATTTCAAACTGCAAAGACTTTTTCTTTTTTTTATAAAAAGGTGTTTTTAAATTCGATTTTCTTTTTCTTGAGGTGTGATATTTGTCCAAATTTTACTAACACTTAGGTTTATATTAATCTTTTCTTTTATGCCTTATTTCGTCACGTACTCGCTCAGTCTACAGGGCTATGTAAGTTTTACAGCAAGCTGCGTAGTGTGAATTGAAAAGGCAATCATAATCTTTATTATTTTTGAGCAGAAGTTTGTCCGTCGTTGCTGATGCTTGCTAAGAGATCAGCGCATCTGACTAGCAGCGACTGTCTAACATTTCCACGTTTCGTAAGCGTTGAAAGTTAGTAATTTTTGTTCGACACATTAAAAGCTGTAGTTTTCATAGAGTTATTGGAATTATAACCACACTAATATACAGAAAAGCTTTAAGCATCTGTCAATAAGAAATTGATAACTTATATCGCACTATCTTAGGTGTAATACCCACAAGTTATGAGTAATAAATCCCTTATGTTAACTTTTGCTTTTTAGTTGTAGCTTTTGTCCACAATCAGCATTAAGGAAATGTAATAACTCTCCAGCACTTAGAGGTAACTTTTGAAGTTTAGAAGGCTAGATAGTGATATTATTAAGTACTACCAGTTAGGTACTTTTAGTTTTCACAATAATATTGCTAACATCATGTTTGCGAAGGAATGTTTTTAACTCTAACTAAGCCTCAGTATCCGGAGCAAATAACCCTTTTTATTGAATTCGTATAAGTATTCAAATTGGCTTTTATATGCTGTTTTATCCTCTGATTCTTAAAAATGCTTAAAAATTATTCATCTCACTATCAAACTAAAGGGAAATTTACATTCTCCTTTGCGTCTGCGCAGTGCTAAAATGAAAAGAAGTGGCACTGTATGGAAATCTCGAATGGTAATCTGATTACGTATTGTGGTTCTTATCCACATGTTGGTGTGTAAATCTCGTGTTTTTCTCTTATATCCAATGTTCTCTGTGTGCCCAGTTCAGTTAGGTATCTATCACTTGCAACACAACACAAACAAACCGGAATGCATGATTATTTAGCATGCTATTATAATGATGTAAAAAATGTTTTAATCGTGTTTGTCCTTTTGTAAGAACACTCATTTGAAAAAAAGGCAATTTGTAAAAATTAATTAAAAATGTTTTCATAAATTATAAAAAAACATTGAAGTTTGAATTATGCTGTTTGAAAACAAAAACTCAGAATGACCGGTTCATAGTTGAAATGCTTAATAATTAAATTATTAATTACATAATTAATGATAATTAATTATATAAGTAGATAATTAGTTATATAATTAATCTATAACGTATTTTCTCCCTCTTTTCTCTTGGGTGTAACTGGAAGCAACGAGTAGTACCCGGGAGTACTCCCGACGAGTAATCGGGAGGTCCGGAGTTCGAATTTCGGCAAGGTCACTACACATTGTCACATCTCCTGCTTCAAAAAATTCCTAATGAATCAATTAGTATAATTAGATTTTTTAGCTTTTTAGTTAAAACTTCTGGTGGCTAACTTCATTTTATTTTTAAGAATATAGGGGTACAATTTATATGGCTTAGCTTTCTTTAGTTTTAAATATACGGCAATTTTTAAAATTAGACTATGCTTTTAGAACTCCATTATATTTTGCATATTAGATAGGAATTCAGACTACAATGATAATAGCAATTAAGCATTCGTAGCTTTGATGATTTTATCACGAAAGTTCACTTAATATATCTTTAAGTTATTCGCTCTAATTAGTTATCGGGATGAGCAGTACTCTTCAAATATATGCAGCTTATCTTTTCTCGTAAACAACAATTTATTCAGATATTGTTTGCGTTTTGTTTGCTCAGTATTTAATTTTTGTTTATGCGAAATCAAATAAAATATATTGTTGTATTTTTTTATAAAACAAAGCTGCATTGATATAAACCGTCCAAAGACTCAATATTGTTGTCGAGAAATTTTCAACGTGAAGAAACAGTACTTTTCTCAGTTTTTATATTCCAGCTAATATTGGATTTTTAAAATAAAGGAAAATAATATAATCTTAATTACTGTTCAATACCTTTTAATCTTCATTCTTTATCCTATATTTTGAAAGAAAAGAATAAACTCGAATTTATAATTTGAATTTGAAAGTTCATATAAGCCGTTTTTGTTTAAAACGCATAAAAGATTAATTATGGGTTTGCTTTGTTATTATATATATTCCCGTGATGTAATTGTGCAATCCGTAGTTAAATTCTGGATAATATAATCTTTAAAATACTCTAATTTTCCAGCATATAATAATTTTTGTTTTTTTGTATGCATAGTTTCGTGCTCTTTGCGTGCAGCCTTCAATTTGCACGAAAAAATACAAATTATTAAACCAGCAAATATACCCCGCTCTATTGCATTGAGCTTCAAAAGGGAATAAACCCATTTCAATAATGTTATGTATCTACCGGCCACTGTAAACTCGAATCAAAAACAAATATTCAAGCACGAACGTTTTGAAAGAAATACATGTCTTGTGACCAGGTTGCTTTATCATAAATCAGATTTTTTCAGATTTGATATTTAAGTAAAAAATACAATAATTAATCAGTTACGTCTTCCAGTAAATAATTAAATCCTTGCTTTCATTCTGCCATTTCAACCTGATTTCATAAATATTTGAAAAACAGCTCTAATGATCTCAATTTCAGATTTTAAAATTTGATCATTACTTTTTTCACAGCTGTTTATTTTCTAGCGTTATTAGATAAATCTGGGATTAAATGATTCAGAGCTTCGGTTATTTACTGCTACAAATATCCGTTTCTACTCTTTTGGAAATAATTTCCTGTTTAAATTCCTCTAGGGATTGTTAAGAATCACAATCCGTTAGTTCTATCCCGTTGAAATTTAGCCTTACAAAATCCCCACTACACTATATACACAAACAGCTCACAAAGCGCGTTTGATCCGAAAGGATTGGCCCCGGGTATATCTCGAAACTTCCGTCCTCAATATCCCTTATGCTATCCCAGACTCCCACCCGCTTCTCTAGAAACCGTTACCCACAGCGGGCTCGGGAAAATACTCATAAACATCCATTTAGGTTGTATTACGTTCTTCATTACAAGATCTGAACCTCACCTCCACTCCCTCCCTTGTCATTTGCATGAGGGGCGCAGAGTTCTTGCCCTCTAATGAAGCATGCCGGGAAGGGGGTGGCCAACACAATGGATCGCCATTTTTCAAAAGCGAACTTACTCTCCTTTCTTCATCGAAGATCTCCATATATTATTATGCAGGGCTCTTGTAGCTCGCTTTGCATTTTATTTTACCTATATATTACCAAGCGTCCCGTCGAGCGCTCTCCCTTCTTGAGTTACAAGTGATTATTATTTATACTATTATATGCGGGCTCCTGCTCTTTGAAAAAGGGTGGCATTAGCATAGTGCATAAATGACAGAAGGATGACAGTTGCCGCGCATACTTTTAAGGATTGTCGAATCTTAAGATTAGGCAAAGCAGGCACTAAAGACCAGAGGCCGTAAACGCAGCAGGGAATCAAGAAAGTGGATAGCTCTTTTCAAAAGGGTGCCCTTGCTCTTAAGTAATATTTTTCTTCGATTAAAGGATGCGCGCTCCTTCCTTTCTTTCTCCCCCGAGGCGCTTAAATGAACTGTGGCAAAGTTTGACTTTGAGGGTACGCAAGTTTTTGTTAAATCCAGGAATAAATTCTTTGAAGATGTAGTACCTAGTTTTCTTTGAAGAGCTATTCAGGCTTTTTAATGTTATTAACAATATGAAAGTGTATTAACTTATTTTTAATTATGAGAATCGTATTTCTCTTTACTATTTACTACAACAAATGTTATTCGCTTTAAAACTGTAGAGAAATATAATGTCATACAGCGATAGCAGCGTTCTCACCTGAAGAAAGAGAGTTAGATGTTAGATGCTAGACGAGAATGGTGCATTAAGCCATATCCTTTTATTTGTAGAATTTTTCCGTATGTTGATAAATTAACCGATTAACTGTAAGTAATGTAAATAAATATTTAACTTAACCTTGTCGAATATAGATCAATTATAGATATAGATATGATGTTCTTCATATAGAAAGATAGATTTTAGATAGGGTAGAAGTTTCGACTTAGACCGAACCCCCTTTCGCGACAAAAATAAAAGGAAGTGGTTGAAAACGATAATATTCTTCTTTTTTATCATTTAAGATTCATGTACGAGCCAAGTTTGTTTTCAAAGTTATTTTTTCATACAAAATGTATGCTGAATTAATAGCTATAAGCGAAATTACAGTGCGCATAGGAATGTGCAATTACATGATAATCCCGTGAAGAACGGGTTTAGTTGGAGTGTGTAATTTCCAATGTCAGCATTTTAAAACCTGCAGTCACCAGTAAGACTTAACGTCATAGCACTTAACAACAACAACAACAACAATAACAATAACAACAACAATAAAAAAAGCACGGCCTTCAAAACTAGTTTTACGCTCCTCTTATTCCAGAAAGAAAGAAACAATCATTCACTGCTACTGACTTGTTTTCATATATGTATATCAGTTATAGTATATGTATATATATAACTTTTAAGAAAGTCCAAAAAGAATTCATCTATATATGTAATGAGACTGCTATCATTGTAATAAGATGACCTGGTGAAAGAAGTTGCAACGGATTGACGGTGGTTTTCTGCGTTAATTAACTCGAAGAGATTTTACTGCGTAGTTAGAAATATGACACTCGAAGAACCCACATAACGGTACATTCAACACATAATTTTATTTCTTGATAATGCATATCATAACAATGGATACGCTATTCATCGCACAATTTTATACAGCTTACATTTCTTAAATAATAGACAAAAATTGGAAAACTAAACTCTGCGCGAATAGCGGCAATACGACAGAGCAGATTGAAAACCTGAAGCAGAAGCAAAGAGAAAGAGAGTCCGAATCTGAATCAATGGTGGTTTCTAAGACGTACATCTACTAAGAGCTTTTACCTTGCATTGGAGTGCTCAGAGGCCTTTGGCGGTGTGTAAAAACAAAAAGAGAGTTGACTGACTGACTGATAACTTATAGCCAGAATACCACTGAGATCAGTAGTTTATCTGGCTCAATCAAATTTATGCCGGATGGGCACAATAACATAGAACTATCTTCACATAAAAAGAGAGTTGCGAAGTAATTACCTTTTATACCCTTTCAGATCACATGACAGATTAATCTCGAGATGTTGGGTTCAGATTTCATCGATAAATGTGCATCAGAACTGCGGGGAGTTCCGTTAGAAAACTTATTATACATATATGAATCATATTAAAATACGTAATCAGAAAATGAAAAAAGTTGTGGTTTTTTATGAATTATAGAATTCATTCAAGGGCGATTTCCTTGATACTTCGAAACTGAAGTAGACCCATTTTGCTCATAAAAGAAATAGGGATTTATTAATAAATTGACAATCTCTCTCTCTCTCTCTATATATATATATATATATAACGTTCTTAAATTGTGCTTAAATAATGTCTTTCTTTTACCAATAAAAGAAGCCTACTTCAGCTTTTAAGCAAGCTCAAGCAAGTTCTGTAATTTCTAATAAAGACAATGCGTTGGCTTTCTGGCTTTTTACTCTTTATAATTACCTATAATTTGTAACATTACGATGAATTTCTCATTTACATTTTCAAAGATCAACTTCTTTCTAAATTTCTGTTTCTTTTATTTATTTATTTATTTATTTTTAATTTTTTGTTTAGTTTTGCTAGACACAGTCAAATTTCTTTCAAGCATCTTTTTGATAATTTTTACATATCACAAAATTATATCAGGATTACAAGCTTATTATGACAAATATTTATTATGACCTCAGCTAAATACTACAGTTTTTTTAACATCTTCGAAATCAATTTTGATGCTAAGCACTGCAACTTTGTCGTTCGAGGAACTCCTGCGAAATGCTGCGTCAGCTCCGCTTTGAGTTTAATCTTTTGGAAGGATGCATGTGATATAGCATTCTTTAAGCTTGTAGGAATCGCTTATCTTCTAAGTGACAATTGTACGTGTAGAAAATTCGTGTAGGAACTACACAGAAGGTTTAAAAGTACCCTTTATTGAACTCTTTAAAATTCACAATGACTCAACTTGAGGCTAACACACTACGCCTCACTTGGGCGGTAACTCAAATCAAAAGAACTAAAATAAAAATTCAAAGATATTCACAAGTAAAAGAACTAAGGTACAGGGCTCAGATATTCCTGTTTCTTGAACTCGCGTTGAAACTAGTGGCAGCAAAGTAAATGCTGTTATGCCAAGTAAACCAGCAATAACTCCGAGAATAGATGCTTACGTAATAGAGGTAACGACAATAACCTAACTCTCTCTAACTTTCCTTCTAAAACTCGGTATTTAAACTCTTTTTTCACAAGGTAGAATTTGCATTCCTTCACGCGCGCTAACCAAAATTTAAGCATTTACAATTAGGGGAATGAATGCTTATAGGAAAGAACGTGAAATTAAATTAGTTATTTTAAACAAATATAAATCGCTACAAGCTTTACAGATATATAATCCAGGTAAATTTCGTGTTTATTTTCTCCTTTTGCATTTATTCATTTTTTCTACTTCACTATATCTATAGTTGCTTTAGAAAGTTTTCTTAATCTTTCTTAACTGAATAGTTCATTGTAACAAGAAAGTTCGCTTGTTTTAATTTTAAGAAATGACACCAAGGAACTTGTTTACTTACAGACAAAAGGGCAGCATGCATTGAAAAAGCGATGTGCATTCTCTACTTATCGGAAACGAAATCTTCAGATGATTCCAGACGATCTTTAGAGACGATTCCGACATGAATTTAATAAACTCCCACTAACAGAATAATCAATTAAAAGATGGGTAAAACAGTTTCGAAAGACCAGATATGTTATACATAGGGGACGTGCGGGTAGACTAAGCGTCAGTAATAAAAATGTTTCCTTCATTCGAGATATGTTTGTGTGCAGTCCCGAATCGAATGCGTTTGCGAGCTAATTTTAGAAAAGACACAGAGCTTTCTCATCTGCGAAGGCGCAAATGAATATTAGTTCTTCATTGCCTTCATTAGTTACTAAATGAAATTTATTAAAATCGTAGAATAGTTCCTATGTTATTAATCCATAACTTTATGTTAATCATCCCACCCAAGCGGCCGAGCGGTTTTCTTGCCGTAAAGGTATGACTTACGGCAGTTTTCCTTAGACAGAAGGGTCCTTCACGAAAGCTTCTCTCCTTTAAGCAGATATCCCTATCGGGCCGTTTTCATAATCAAATAAAGTCAAAACATGTTAATCGTTTCAGACATAATTTAGGTATTCAGTAATTTAGGTTATCAGACGTAATTTAGGTATTCCATACTTTTTTTTATGCGGAAAAAAATACAGCTAACACATAAAAGAACCACTTTATCCATATCACTGAATCAACTAAATATTTGATAAAACTATGATCTTCTTTTACACCCTAGTACAAAATAGCAGGAGGCATTTTGTACGCATCCTTTCCTCTCTAAGTATTTGTCTAATAGCCCAAATTATCCTTATATAGGCTGAAAGCTCAAAAGCTCTATTCAATTATAATACGCCCAATAAATACCAACTCTAAAGCACTACATGTCCATCCCAGTCCCTTTACTTGTGCAGAAAAATAATATTTTAATTTCTTTTGATGGCAAGCCTAATTTTCACTTCAGAAGCATTTCCAGTGAATGAAAGTGTGTGCTACGAGTAATACCTTTAATGTGAGCTACTAAAGAACACAAATTTTGTGTTCTGATTTATGGTACTTCTTAATAATCTTGTTTTATTTTGTGCTCTGAAGAACTGTCTATAAGAGGACTCACATACAGCAAATCAATAGCATCAGCGACAAAATAAGCCAATAAGATTCATCCAATTTCCAATGTTGTCAAAAGCATATATACGGGGTCTTAAATGGATTTTGGGGTAATAAAGGGGAAAGCTAAGGTGATAAATGAACGCACCACCACCTGATGCCAATAGTTATTTATTAATGATAGATGCCTGTTTCTCTGTTTCTGTTTTTTACAAAAATAGTTGCTGAAAGATACAAGTTATGAATATTCTATAGATCTTTTATTATAAACAGTTTCTTATTTTCTGCGCATAGCTAACATTTTCCACCTCTGATTTATAATCAAATAAAATCTGATTATTTTTCACTATGCGTTTCATAGTTTTGATGGGTAATTTTACGAACAAAATTGAACTTAAAATAAATTTATTATATAATTAAAATAAACATTTCCTGACGCATCAAAATATATATAAACCACAAAGAATTACGAAAGGAGCTTAAATTAAAGAAGTAAAAATATATTTGTATTCTAAAATGTAAACTATTTCTTTATTCTGAAATAAAAATATAGACTAATAAAAACATAAATAGTAAAAAAAGACATTATTCAAGAATGTGATTTAAGTATATTCTAATCCATAACTTTGGAAAAACGAAAACATTTAGGTTATGAGTAAATTATGTGATATACGCTAAGCAAATGATATCCCCTGCTAAACTAGAACTTGAAGCATAAACATTATAGTCTGCTATTATGCGAGCGAAACAAAAGAATGGAATCGTCCGATCTCTAACGGTCTGCTGGTTCCGAGTACATTTCGGTGATTTTAGATAGCGCGTCAGAACCCACTTTCCTGAGAGGATGCACTTACTGAACCCATCAATTAAATTACAAACTCTATGGGGCGCATGACAAAACTGCCTCAAATTTATCAAGCCTTGAGTTATGGACGCTTAAATCTCTTTGGCTCTTGTTTCAGTCTTTTCATCTGCATGAATATCAGTGCCTTGCTTTCTCCAAGTCATCTCTCTGGTTTGCGTTGAATGCTGTATTTTAACTTGATCTCCACAACTTAAGTAATCAGGCATTTTCTGAACTCTTTTCTGTTTACGATATGCATACCAACCAAGTAATAAACTTAACGTTGAAGACAATATAGTTTGAATGAAACGTGTTTTAAACTCTTATGTAATATGTATTCAATTAATAAATGATTAAAAAACAGACTGCATAATTAAAATAAAGTGTCAAACAATTATTAGACGTTGCTTTATAAGGTATTTCCTCCTTTTCAACGTGTCTTCGTCATGTAATTGAAAGCATACTCGACGCGCAGTCGAGAGGTTCAGGGTTCCAGCCCCAACGAGGGTAATGCCATTTTTCACGTCTACTGCTTCAAAACAACCTAATGACTCCATATCTTTATTTTTAAAAGTTAAGGCATTTAACTATTTAGATATACATAAGAATTTGCTTTTTAGCTTTACTTTAAAAATTTATTTACTACAGATTAAAATTTGCCTCAATTTTGGGGAGGGGGGAAGCTTTATAATTGTTGACTAGAACTTATATTATTATTATTATTTTATATAGCTAAGGTACTTTTGATCCGACTTCTGATTAAGAATGATTTCCTTGACGAAGCTGTTTCGAAATTTAGTTCTTATTTGGGGGGACATCGTTTACAAGATATATTCAGAACCTAAGAAATTCTATTGCGTAAACATCTGTGCTACATACTTAACAAATTTAAGGCTTAATATAGAGTTCCGTATGATGCTAAATTATTCAGATAATGACCTAATCAACCTCATTTGAACAATTATAATGTTCCTATAATATTTTTCATCTAGAATTAAGTAATATTATCTGAATGATTAAATTATTAGAATAATCTTTCATTCGTTAATTGGGGGAATCATAAATTAATTTTAAATGCCGAAAATATTATTATAATGTTAATTTCGTACAGACTTTAATTTAATAACAAATTAAATAAGCCAAAGACAATGATTAAAACCTGTTAATGGATTACCTTTTGTGTTGCTGACTATCTTCTATTAGATCGTACTCTATGTATCAGTGGCTATGGCCACAGCCGAAGGCTAAAGGTATGAGATTTTGGTAATTCTTCTGGGAATTTATTCTTAAAGAAGGACCGGGCTGACTATATCACTTTTAAATGCTGTTCTCCATATTAGTGTTATTCTGAGCCAATTTCTCTTAGGAAGGGCATCCTTCACCCATTAGGGCATCCCTCAACTTAGACAGATACATTTTTATTGTTTTGCCATAATTAAATAATCTAATCTAATCCAATTACGGATGCGTTTTATTTGTGAAAATAATATTAGCACAGTTTTGGGCTTGTTCTGATAACAGAAGATACTAATTGTAATGCAGTTGTAGAGTTCCTCACGTTGTAAATGCTAATTTATAGTTGAACGTGAAGAATCTTAAGAACTGCTAAGCGAATAATCGCTTAAGTTTGTGTGATAAGGAAAGAACAAGATGGAAGGGCAAATAACTCTTTATTATTCAAACAAGATTTAACAGAACTCCAACTTGGAGTGTACAATAAAAGCCGATACTTGGGCTTGAACTTAAGAGGCTAAGAAGTAAACTAAAACTAATCTAAACTAAAGAGATATAGCCGAAGCTATCAAGATTCTAACCGAGTTGTCCCATTAACGCTAATTGACTTCGAAGCTATCGAGGCCCTGAGTACGGCCGAGCGTAATAAAAGCTTAGAGAGAGAGAGTGTGTGTCCAAAAGGCGAACGTGCGCTAATCAGAAACTCTTATTCTCTCTAACTCAGCAAGTAAAACTTCGCGGTTAAATGCCGTTCTTCCACATTATGTATTCAGACGGAATTCCAAAACTACGTTCTGACCGGAAGTAGTAAGTTGAAGTTAAGAATTTGACAGGAAAGGAACTTTAACTTAAAATGTAACTGTTAATAAAATTAACATAATCCTTACGCAATTCAAAAGCACTTTTATATTTTTGCCACAATGCTATAAAGTAATAATGCCTAATTTATTTTTTGATTACTTTACTGTATGCAAAGGACCTGCATTTTTATTAAATTCTAATATATTCTTTGAATGAATATTTATCGTTCGAAAAATATATGGAATACATTTTCTGAACATCCTAGAACTATGTTGATGAATTTCATCCATTTTTACAATTAAGTAAATTTAAATACTTCAAATTATGTGTAATTTTGTTTTCATTAAGACGAAGAAGGTAAAGAATGAAGAATAAGATGATAGTTAATGTTTGTTGATTACTTATTATTGCCTAATAAACGTAAGCCTGATAAGCAGCTTTCGAAAATTAAAGCATGATCAACTTTCGAAAATTTGAGTGAATTCATGAATTAAACTAAGTATTAAATCAATTTTTAGCTTTCAAACTTTACTAAGCACGTTTTAAAAGGTTTTTTTCAATATCTGAACCCTATTGATCTGAAAATATTTTTATCTGTATTCTAAAACAGAAATATTATACGTTAAAATTTTAAACCGAAAAAAAGATCGTCCTAATAATATTTGATCTACTTTATTTTGACTTTGGTATTTGACCTAGATGCAAACATAACTATTTCCCGAGGTGAAGGTAGATAATTTCTGTACCATAACTCAGTTTCTGAACTTGAATCTATTATGGGTATTATTAACATTTTATGTTTTAAAAACAAATTACCTTCTATAATAATTATTTCTTTAAATTGTATTAAACTCTATGCAAACTGAAGAATTTACTGAACGCATTTCAAAAGTAAATATCCAAATAAACGTTTTCAATAAACTTTAACTTTTGAATTTGCATTGACCCCTCATAAACTTTATGATCCACAATTTGTATTTAACGTTATAATGTAAGCAGATTGTCGACATAAACGGGGTGATGACTGCTTGGTGATTGTCTGGGGGTTTTCATCCGGGTCCTCTGAGACTCTAAAGAAGAGGTCTTGATGAGAGCCGGAACTTCCGGTTTAGGGTACCCTCAGTTTCGCTCTGATGAATTTCCAAATGGTTGCCATTTCATCGCCAATCTAAATCTCCGCCAGTGTTTTAAGGTGTTTAGCAATATTGAAATGTGGTTTTCTGTAACTTTTTCCTGTTCTTCTGAGGCCGATTTGTTTATGTAAGGTTATGCTAAGCCTATACATGAATTGTAAGAAAAGAATATATACATACGGAAATTTATTATAAGTAAATAATCAATTAGTAATTAAAATTATTTTTCCTCGTTTCATTCTGAATTGTAATATTTTATTCATAAATAATATAAATGATCAAAAGTAAACACGAACTGACATTCTATCGAAAATTTAGCTACGTTATTTACGCACGCGCAACTTTACCTTCGTGAATGGCTATAGTTGAAACCAGGGATAGTCAGCCAGGTCCGTACCGCCCACTAGCGGGAGATTTAGACTTTAATGTTGGGCGGAAGGGGTTTTGTCCATTCAATGAAGAAAGTCTCTTCTTCGTGCAGCATTTTCTCTCTTGTTTCCGTATTTATAAAGCTTTGTTACTTTTATCAGAAGTTGTTCTGCGACTGTAGCGCGCAGAATGGGATTATTACATCTTAACAAAGCGTGAAGCTAGGAAATATTTTCCCGAGAAACAAATTTCTCCTTTTCCTGGCCGGAACAATTTCGCTGGTAGCGATATCTCGGCTTGCTAGGCGGGCTAAAATTACTTTGCATTTTAGCTAAATTAAGTTACCGAGAAACCGGTGATCGGTAAGGAAATTTCACTACTCAATTTTCTATACCTACCTAAGTGGACAGTAGGTATAGAAAGGTTGACTATCCCTGGTTTAAACCCTGTTCCACAGGTAAAACTGCCTATGACAATAAAGGAGGCTAAACCATTGGATGAACACAGCGTAATTTTTTATTTTTTTAGCACTAAGAGTTGCAGGTTTGCTGGCTGGTAACCGATCTTTTAAAATCTAGGTTTGTATCCAGCATAAGGCTTATGGGGTTACCAAATTTTACGACGCACGACGCTATAAGAAAATTTTCCAAGAAATGATTTCTCTCAACTTTTTAAATGAAAAGTTTCTATTCAAAACATTTCCGCTTAATAATGTGTTGCTGGCAGATACAAGTGAAAATTTGCTGAAATAGGTAATATGTCGTACTGAGTAGCTCTGCTCCCATAGGAGGGGAAGAACAGAATATATTTTTGGGGAATTTTTGCCTAAACCAATCAATCAATTTCGCTAGAAGTGAAGATTCCCGGAAATGTTTCTTTCGACTCACAGTTAAGAATAAATAACAGATAGGCTGGGTTTCATTTTGTTTGTGTATGTTTTTCCCCTTCTCTTTAACATGTGCTGTTGATCTGTTTCAGGCGGTTCACCCTGGACGATGTTTTCGGAAATGATATGAGAACTGTGGAAGAAAGAATACTATTTCTACTATGCTTATTTGAAAACTATTCTTTCTTCCCTTTGATTCTGAATAAGATATCTGAACACTGGTAGTTCGACTATCACGTCCCTCAAACCGTTTGACTTCATAGATGTTTTTGTGGTTTTCCTGGTATGAAATATGAATTTTCCTTAGGAAATCCGCCATAAACGTATGTTTAGGCGAAAACCTCTAGTGTGCTCTGTCATAAGCAAACAATTTAATCCTTTTTATTCATGCAATATATAGTCACCAAAATTAGGAGGTTACTCCCATTAAAGCACGCTCAAAAGCATTTAAAATTAGGGAAGGTTGATTATAACTCATTTGTAACTAAGTGACGAATCGTTTTTTGTGCGTAAGCGACGAATCGTTTTTTGCGCGTAAGCGACGAATCGTTTTTTGTGCGCCGATCTTTTCTGTTCGTAAGAGCTAGCGCCAGTAAATTTGTAAGATTTAGTTTCTTATTAGTTAGGAGGCCTCAATAGCTCATGTTACTGTGGGAGACAGCTAAGTTTCCCTCCTTCTTTTATTGTGATTGGCTAAAAAAAAAAAAAAAAAAAATCCATGGGTTTCATTTTAGAGGAATTGACTTTTATAATTGTAAATTTTAAGGCAGGTTGACTGAAATATCAATAGTTATAGTCGATAATTAGCCTTTATTTTAAAATTCTTTCTTCAGCTGTAACCCACTAAAAGCGGACAAATAAAGTTTGTTTGGTTTTACATCTTGTTCTGACGCAAACTGATTATAGTTAGGATGGTAACCCGCTGACATTTAGGAAGTGACTTTTAGTGAAAAAGCGTTAAATTCAAAATATTCTAAGAATAATTAGATGTCAGAGTTCACCATAATGTTAAATAAAACTATGCTGATAGTCACACACTTTGCTACTCACAGAATTAATATATATTACATTATCGGTGAAGAAACGAACATATATAACATCAATAAAAAGAAACTGAATCTTTTATATCATTCTATGTAGAGTTATACTTTTTACTTGCTTCAAACTCTTGATGAATACTTTTGTTGTTCTTGTGACTTATATCACTTGTCTGACAGTAACATCAGAACAAGCCAGTGAAATTAATCGTGGTAAGGACAGTGAGATTGCGCCTGTTGTTGGCAGTAGCCTTTAGCACCATATAGATGACATAATGACCTTTCTCAATTCCGCCCCCAGTTTTGATGAAGTAGTCCGAGGTCTTCCCAGTGGGGACGGGTCCGAGGGTTTCCCACTTTCTTCCTCTACCAGCAACCTCTCAAGAGGTCTTTCGACTATCCCGCAACTTTAGAGTGCCCCAATTCCTCACAGGCATTATACATTTACAAACATCTACGCCTTCTGTGGTACTCGAACCCGAGCTCTTCGGTACGGTAATCAAAGTTACTACCCACAATCCCGGTTGGATGGCCGATGATTACTCTTGTTCATTGTATATAATGAACAACAGTATTATAGCCACACACTTTATGTAATCATTAATTATAGCCACGCACTCTGAAATATTATCATCGTAGAATTAATATATTATATTATCGCTGAAGAAACGAATATCTATAACGTCAATAAAAAGAAACTGAATTGTTTATATATTCTCTATACTTTTTAGATGCTTCAAACTGTTGATGAATAAACTTGTTCATTAATCAGTTTAGATCGTTATAAAACTTATTTCTTAGTCTTTTCAAAATGAAAAAAGCCAAGAGCAGCGAAACAAGCATCTCCTGGCAACCCAGAAATCACTTAAGCCAGTCTTGATGGTTTCATTATGCTGATGGATCAATCTGCCGCGATCCGTCACGAGTTGGTGCACAACTTGGAAGCACGCGATCTCCTCTTATTGTTGTGCTCCAGGGAGGGTCAAGCCATTTGCCTTCTTACAGGCCATTAAATAATTGGCATCTGCATGCAGATTCACTTAATATTCGTCCGAGGACCGCTTTGGAGTCAAAAGACTGAGAAGGAATTTGCATAAGAGGAGAAGAGCGAAGAAGTGTTTCGGGGTCCATAAAAAAGATTCTAAAGATGAGACTTCTTGGCTGTTTGATGTTAAGTTTATTTTAGATAGTTGCATTCAATGATACATCAATGTCGATACGCTGGAGACATTTCAGTGAGTCATTCCAAAATAAAAGAAAGTATTATAAAGTTTATACATCTATAGCGTAACATATAGACCTTTTTCCTTTCTTTTCTCCTCCCCCAATACAAACTTTTTTCATTCAAATAAAGAGTAACTCACATTGAAAGTAAGAAATGGTAGAATTTAAGTTAGATTTTTATTTGAAAGATTGTTTGCAGAGATTATTCCGTTTTTCGGACCTAGGTATATGAAATATTAACAGTGATATATGAAATACTAATAGTGATCTCTCCGGCTTTCAGACTACAGATATTTCGCTTGCAAGGTTGAATTGCTAACCATTTACACCACGAAAGCATGAGTGAAGAATATGGTACTTCTTTATATTCTTTTTCCTTTCTACTTTAAAAGGGTTATAAGTTGAAAACGAGACAGTAGGCCAAATACAGCTGGTCTCAAATTATGCTGATGAGATATTTGATTTGCGCATCACTATATTCTATTTTTCGAAAAGAAATGTGAAAAATCAGCTGTTCTCTCTCCAGGTTTCGAACCGTGCATTTGGCATTTATTAACTAATATATTTACCTTTTACATTCGAGGAGCATGTGTGAAGGAATCCGTTAATCCTTACAACTTAATATTTCAGAATATAAATAATATCAAGCAAAAAAAGAATACGTCAAAGTAAAATATAATGTTAGGCAAAGCAACAACATTCTATCTGGTGTATAGTTCCCTTCTTTGTAGAATTTCTTTTTTCCTGATGATGAGGGACCTGCTCCTGCTCGTCCTTGAAATCGATGGCGCCTTGGTTAAAGTATATGCTAAACAGAAGGTTGTTTCTTCGCCTAGTTTATGTAAATAATATGTTAGTACAAGTATAGCTACGTAAGAAGTCTGAACGTTTGATTGTTAATATGTTAAAATGTAGCAACTACATACTTCAACCGCAGGCCAAAAAATATATAAATTCATTTCATTATGCTCACGTTTCTGATTATGAACATAAAAATTTACAACTAATTAAATTGGCAACTTCGCACTTCTATTATTTAATTCCCTCTGGTGGCAAAAGAGAATCTGTCCAAAACTAAGAAATTAATACGTTTTATAATAATGCCGAACAAAAGTAATCCATTCCCTCTTCAAGATGTACTTTAACAATCTCCAAACATACATAACCTGCCAATCGCAAGCGGCGTGAATATTGGATTCCCCTCCTCGTTATCTTATTACACTTCTCCCACCCAAACGCGAATCTCTGCTGATCCCCTCCTAAAAATCATTAATAACAGAAAGATGTCTTTTTTGAACAAATAAATCACACTACACAGAACTTGAATAGAAAAAAAGCACGATGCTTACATGAGGAATTACATCGGAGGCATCTTCCTTTCATGCCGTCAAAGAAGTATTGATGAGTTCACACTAAGCGGTTTTTGCGGGAGAATTCGGTTTAGGGTTCATTGTGAGAGACCTTTCGCCGTATCTTGCCCTCTAACACTATTTGGATCGAGAATAGAACACGGGTGGAGAGAGAGAATAAAGAAGCTGAAGTCGAATAGCACAGATTGAGCGGTTTTGCTTTTTTCACATTTTTTGCGATAAGAGATAAGTTGGCATAAGCTTCTAGTCAGAAGGACTGATATTGAATGAATGTATGCAGTACGAAGAACATATGGTAGCCAAATGTTCTCGCACTGGGGCGTTTGCTTGTGATTTTTCTCCAAATGTATAACTTTTATATTGCTGTGCGGAGTGTATCTCTTGAATAAATGAAAGAATGGGCTATATAAAAATAAATTTATTGAAAATGGAATTTATTTTTATGCAACCTATTCTTTTGTTCATTCATGTGTATATGCTTGAAAATAAGTTTGCTATTTTGCATTGATTGATTTATTTTTTGAGTGCATTAGAAGCGCTCTTTTTTATTTACATTTTACTTGAAATAGTTATTACAAACGCACAATTATTTTTTGAAACATTAATCATAGATATTTTTCATTTTTATTTAAGAAATTTCGCACAATCTAATTCGACTAATGATACTTTTCAATTGAAATACTCATGATTTTCTGTTAACAAAAAGGAACTTAATTATTTATATATTCTGCTGCAAATTTTGAACTCTTAGAAAATAATATTATTTCACAAAGTACTGTGTAACCATCTTTATGTCTTTTTTTTTTCCTGCATTTCAATTCTCAGTACGCGATAAATATAAAAATCTTACATATAAATTTAATCCTTTCCGGCACGCTACCTTTTAAAGTCGGAATTTTGATTAAAAAAAGTAGGCAGTCTAATTAGGCCTAGAGGAGTACACAAGTGAAATTTTGTGAAGATAGCAGTTATCGTTTTAATTCTGTGGGTGTGCCCAAAGTGGCACACTGATTGAATAGAGCTTCGAAAAGAGTGCTGAAACGAGCATTGTTTTCAATGAACTGACAGATTAGATGCAGAGAAACAAAGAATACAGACTCACAGTTGTCCTAGATTATCGGTGAGCCCGGTCTGAACACACCTAGGGTTCGCCGTTTGATTTTAGGCAAGATTTCAAGGTAAAAGTTTAAAACTAATATAGAATAAGGAGATTAGCATACAGCCAAAAAAATAACATAGAAATTTCTTTTCAAACAATTCCTTTTATACCCTAAAAAAATCTAGAAGATTTCTTTGAAAAATGAGGGTCTTAAAAAACACTAAACATGGCTAAAATATATGGACTGGTTTGTGTTGAGCTCTCATATACTATAAATAAAGAAGGTTCAGAGTAACCTATAGTAACCTATAAAATCCTTTTTCATTCAATTTTTCTGTGCGTACAGAAGGAAATTTTTACGTGTGTCCAGGCCGAACACACTCTTCCGCAAAGGGTTAAAGCAATTAAAAAAAAATATTTGAAGAAAATAGCATAAACCCTAAATAAATATAATGCATTTATTCATGTTTTGTGTTCTGCTTTCATGTAAATTAATAATTTATTAATGAACTTTATTGAGTGTCTTTTAGGTCTTTAAGTGTATTTACTGTGTGTCTGTTTGTGAGTGCGGTTAGAGTTTCCATTAATGGAGTCGAGTTGGAAATAAACGCTGGAATTTATTTTAATTGTTTTAAGTAATTGAATTTAATCCTGTAACCGTATTTTTCTCCTGTAATCCTATTTTTCCGGCATAGCATCGTTGCTTTCAAGCATTTCTTGCTACATTATACAAAAAATACTACAATTACACATATTATTTCACTAAAATTATTTACATATGTACGAAATTCGTAGCAAGATTTACCTTAACGAAAGGGAATTTAATTTCTAAATTTTATTGATTTATATATTTAATTTGAATTATCGTTCTTTATGTAAAGATTTTGAAATTAGAAAAAATGGAACATTTCAGATCCCAAAAGATAAAAATTTGCAATTAAATGATTTCTTGTTTATATAAATACTCGGCCCGTTTATATTACAATTAAAATGAAATAATGACATTAAGTTTTATCTATGTAGGCTTCGAAATTATAATCTTGCTCTAAATATTAATCAAACCAATTTTTCTGTAAAACAAATCACATAAGCTATTTCCATTAAATTAAATTTAAAGTACTTTTTCATGTTAGCATAAATGAAATAATAAAATTAGTATTACGATATATATTAATATACTTTTGCATGCGTAATATTTGACTTGTGATTTTAAAAATACTAGTCTCCTATTCAGTGTGAGGTTAGATTTTTGCAGTTGGCACTGTACATGCAAATGCTGTTCCGTCTGCGTTTGCAGAGAATTATCTCATTTGCTCGGTCGTACTGTCGTGCCGCACAAGGCTGCATGTCCAGATAGCAACTGAAATATTCGTCAATGGAATTCTTGCGAGGTTGATATTTCATGTTTACCAGTTCGGTTATCAAATTTCTAAACAATGGCACCAGGATTAAATAAAACTGTGGTGAGCGATAACTGGTTACGTTTAAATGTGATCCTCTGAGTCGCGTGCCTCTCCCCTACTGGTCCTTTAGGCTCGGAAGAGTATAAAAATATGCATTCTTGCATGCGTACTTTTCTTATGCAATAAGTAACTAGCATGTTTAGCTATGAGCTGGAAGATTCGCTCTTCGAATCTCGGAAAAGGCATACTTGATTTTACAGGTTTCCAGTTCTGAAAATTCTGAAAGTTTAAATGTTTATATTATAGATATGTTCTAAATACTGTATGCGTTTTTAGATGCAGAACATATTTATCTGAATTAATTTCGTAGACTTTTGAAAATTTCTACTTTAATGTATCACATTTCTATGACATTTAAATCTATAAAGAAATTTGAAACATAAATTTTAAGCGTGTTAATAGATCACCAACATTTCAAATTTACATCACCTAGAAAGAACAAACAATACAGATAATTGGAATTTTGCTGTATTTAGAATGTGTTATTAATTTTTAAGTAGAATACTTTTATTATATTAAGTGCTAGATAGATAATTAGGAAGTGAATTCAAACATCTGGATGATAATATTCATAATCGGGTACAATCTCCTTTCTCTAATTACCTATCAAGACTTTAGAATTGAAAAAAAGATGTCATCAAATGCTCCGTATCTAAGCAAAGTTTTAGGGAAAAAAAATATATTTTCTGTAAAAAATGTAGATTAAACTAAACGTTTTTCCCTGCATTTTATTTGAACACTAACTTCGACTTCTTAGAATTCGAGTCAATGTTTTGTTGCTAAAGCCCAAACGAAAGTACAGTTTCGTTTTGGCAAACGAGATCAAGATATCAAGGTCAGGTATGGGAATCCTTTTATAAGTTTTTTATTTGTAAAACCTCTTTTAAAATGCTAAGTCGTTTTAAATAGGCAGCCATACTACATTATTTAAAAACTCTTAACTTGTTATCTAAATGTAGCATTTTCTTCTATTCTTCTGTTTTGAATGTTTCCGCTAGTTGCTTTATTTATGGCATTTTAACAGGTATAGTTACCATTTAACAATTATTATAACCGTAGGGTTAACGGATATATCTATACTTGAAGAGAAATGCCTATTTGAATTTCGATTAAGATAAGTTATTGAGACCTCTATCGATACCATACATTGTTACTATATACTCCCCCTCTACGAAAGTTTATCATCTCTTAGATCTCTTTTAATGGTAAACCGCCACAAAAGATCCTGCAAAACCATCCTGAAGCCTCAGCAGCTAGATTTTATCTCCCTTGCCGAAACCAACACCAGAAAGCTGACACGATTTAATAAATTAGACACGGCCCGCCTGTCTGTCTTTCTGTACGTCTGGAAACTCGTGTTATCCCTCTCACACCCCAGCTTTCCCCTTTGGACGTTTTCGTTAGTTTTAGCCACACCAATTAAGCTCTAGCAAGCGTTTAAAGGGGCACACACGCAATATGCCGTATTGATTGGCTATCAGCGGTTTCTCTGCCGGAAGTGACGTATTGTTGTCTGCCACTTCCTGCGCCGTTGACGCACGTTTTGGGGGAAATAAGGGGCAATTAATATCCCGATCGAGTACAATAGTCGTGGGGGAGGTAACCTCTTTCCCCCTAAGCAGTAATGGAAAGCACTTTGTTGGCAATTCAAAAGGTAGAGCTATTAGCTGGAAGTTTGGCTTTATTTGTGGGGGTATAGTGGTGATAAATAGCAAGCCTTTTAAAAGATCGGATTCTGTAAAGTTACCTAAAAAAAGAAAGCTTTTTTAGTGAAGAGAACTCTTTTAGTAAATATCATCTTGAATATAACCGTCGGGGATCATATTGAGCTTTCTAAAAGTGATGTGTATTTTTCTCATAATTTTCTTCATCTTAAAGTACTTTTTAATAAACCTATTCTTGAAAAGCATCGCTGGAGGAGGTATACCTGAGACACGAAAGAAAATAAAAATCATTCTAGACCTTTTATAGAGAACTACTCAGAAAAATCTTCTGTCGTTAAACTAAATAAAGCTTTTTCAAATTCCTTTTACATTTTTTAATAAATGACAAAATAAGTAATAAATCAACAAATAAGAAAAAAGGAAAATAAAATAACACTTAATTTTACTTGTTAAACTACACCTGCAGTGCATTAAAAAAAAAAGATCTTTGTCATTTGAAAATGTCCAGTTCATTTTACTCCTTTAAAATAAAAATATTTTACTCCGTGCAGTGTTGTCACTATTTGCTTCCAAATCGTTGTGTTTGTTCATTCAAAATGCATTAAAATTTTGTAAAATATGAAATATAAAATTCGAAATTCAGAATTCGGTTTATCAGATGCAGATATTCGGGTGGAGTACTACGTTATTCAAAATTTCATAGCTCTGGGTACCATCGTTTTATCAGAGAAGAATATACATACGTACATGCAGATTGTTTGTTTTTTAATTCCTTTAAAAATAATAAAAAACGATAATATTTGGGGGCAACAATTTGAAGAGCCGTTTATACTGGCCGACATAAAATACCGTTTTGAGACTAATAGCCCATTTGGAGCAACGCCTTTTGGAGTTAAAAAATCTGAAAAGGCTTCGAATTTGGGAAAATAAGTATTGAAATATATTTTTTATAAATGTGGTTATGGTTGGAAAATGATTTTTTCCCTTAATATATGCCCTTTAAGGGGGGGGAGAATGATGTGTGAACTTAACGCCTCTTCTTTTCTTTTTTTTTCAGATAATATATAAGGTGTTTTCTCCCTTCTTTCTGCATGCCTTCGTGGTGTAACAGTATTACTCGGCGCGTATTCGAGATGTCTAGGTTCGAGTTCCGGCGAGGGCCTAGTCATTTTTCATATCTCCTGCATCAAAATAACCTAATGACTCTACAAAGAAAAAGAAGAATGTAAGTGAAAAACAGGTAATAAATTAAGAATAACAAAAATATAAAGCTACATTATTGATTTGCGCAATGCTATTATGTTCATGTACATCCTTATATGAATATTTATTTTGATAGTAATTAGCACATTTTTATAAATAAATATCATTAATTAAGGTGAATTCCGTATAATATTATATATTACCTTTGAATTTCAATGTTGGGGACGGGTACTTCATCTTTTAATGTTTATTACAACTTTATCTTTGTTATACATCTGTTAATATGAAGGCAAAAAAAAAAGGTTTCATTAAAAGCATTTTGAATGAATTCTGCACTTTATTTAACATACAATAAGAACTTAATCGCCAAACTGTATCTCAAATTTATTCTCTTGCTTCCATGAATCTACCTATTTTTCCACGCTGACGCGGCAATTACAGCTCACTTTTAATGGTGATCGCAAAAAGACAAAGAACGGGAAAAAAATTGCATCATCAGCTAGGCGGCATCGCCAAGCTTTCAATTAATACTGTAATGGATGAGAAATAGCGAGAAAGAATCTGCTCAGTGAAATTGTTAAAAAATCCTGCAGATTATCTAAATGCCTCCCGCTACCAGTAAAAATGTCTACTCTGTCACCAACAATCACTTCATCGCAGCAGCCCCTCCCCTCTTTAGTAAGCTTTGCTTTGCTTTCTTTCATCGCCCGTTCACCCTCCCCAGTCATTGCCGAACCTCATCCATCAAGCTCTATCAGATGCGGATAAAATAGAGAAAGGTTACCAGATTTCTGCGTTATCTCTTGTTTGATGATTTCAGTATGCAGCATTATCCTTTTTTTCTCAAATATTTGCTTGCATATTCCAGAAATGGCAGCAATAGCTTATAATTTTAAGTTCTGTAAAGGGAAGCAATATTTGAAAACTCAAAAACTGGAAACATGCATTACTGTTTCATCCTGGAAAATTGCAACATATTACTGAAATATGCTGTAAATTTGGCAATATGGAAAAGCAAATTTCTTTCTGTCATTTTCAGTTTATACATTAAGCAACACTAAGGAATTATCATTCTGATAGTCTATCAGGACTAGTATTCCTCTTTACTTGCTTTGGAAACATGAACTGTCCTGATTCGGAACAGGGAGCTTACTGAAGCTATGTTCAATAAATTGTGAAGTAGAGAATACACACAGGAAGGTTATACGAAACCCTTTATTTTTCTATCTTTACAACGATTTCTGGAACTTCGGAATACAGAGACCAACCACTTGTGGTCTGAACGTAAGAATATAAAAATATTAACTATAACTAAACTAACTTTGGATTAATAAACAAGTGCCTAACTCCAAGATTGGCCGTTAATTAACAAAAAGCCGTATGTAGTACAGAGAGCTGCTAAAACTACGATACGTTTAAAATTATCACGAGGATTAAACCTCTGGCCTTGAAGGCAACCAGCAACCGAGTAAAACTACTATGGCAAGCGGCCTGCTTCTAATAACTCCTTCCTCTCTCTTGCTTGGCAAAAAGCCACAACTTAAGTACTTGGCGTTAGCAAAACAAATTTGCATAAATAAGTTAAAAGCTTTTAATTCTGGCCGGAAGTAGAAAATAAGAAGTGATAGTAAAGATTTAAAATAAAATAAACGTTAGTAAAACTTAGGATCCTTACAAGTATATCGAAAGCATTTAACATTTTTATAAAGTTTCTGATTTGAACTTGCTCGCAACAGGTTATTAAAAACTGGAAGAATGCTTCATCGTAACATTGCCAATATGAAACGTGTACTTGAAACAAAGAATTAATTAAAAAATATGATTATTTTATCATAGATTTAGATAGTTCATAATACCTTCGTTCCGGTAATATATATCGCATTAGTTAATCAGTAGGCTAAAAACTCTAAAATTTATATTTTTCCTGTCTAGTAGCAGACCACTAACCTTTGAAGATAAACAAAAGTACAGAAAATACTTTTCATTTCTTATACTTCTGTAACTGTTTCTGTTTTTATGTTTTATTTTATACGTCAGTAATTGTTCTTATTTAATTGTTGAAAATCATATTAAAGAAAAATGGCAAGATTTTTTTAAATCATAAATACCTTAAAACGAGTCTTTATTATTTATTTGTTTATTTATTTACTTTTTAAATATTTTATATTATGCTGCCCATACTTAATCCTCAATGTTATTTGCTAGATTAAGGAATTCGTCAGCTTTTTCTGATTTTACGAGATATCTTTGGTTTTGCCTTTCCCGACAAATTAGCCGTTCTAAAATTATTATAAATAATGGAAGGAAAGATTTATCCTTTAAATTATAAATTCACATTCCTTACACTGAAACAGTGTGAGCGATTTAAAAATAATATACATACTTCATAATATTTTTATCATTATTCCATTTTAATAATGTACTTGTTAAATACAGTTTGTAATTTATTTAATGTAGACTTCAAATCTGTTTTCTGTAAGATTCCTCAATATGCTGTAGTATGATTTTAATACAGTGGTTTTTTTCTATTATTTAATAAGCAAATGCAGCTAAATTTCAGAAATTTCAAGTACGCGTATCATACTGAGATATAAAATTCGAAACATGTTTGAGAAAATTTACTTCTTAAACCCTGATTTTATGTTTGCCAGTTCTGCACGATAAAATGTGTTATTTTTTACAATTTTAACAGCGCATTTCTTATGACGAACTGAACAAGTTAATGGTATGTTATGGTATATTATTTTATGAAGAAGTGAGGGGGCCACCTAATATTTACCCTAAGTAAGCAAGTATTAGCCCCACACACTAACTAGAAAACTAACAACATTCTGGCATCATCCCTCGAGTCGTGATGGAAATTGTGACTCCAGTGAGCACTACAAGTGCTGTCACCGGCGGCGGCATCAACGGTACTCCTAACCTTTCAGCGTTAAATTAGCTCAAGTAAGGGATTAAATTACATGATATACATTGCAATATAGATAGTTGTGTAGGTGCATATTTCAAGATGTTATCTATTGTAGTGGGTACAGGCAACTTATTTCAGGACATTATATATTGCATTACGAACAGGCATGTTGTTTCCACGTTACAAATCATTTTTGTAAACATGATCTGTTACTATCAGAATTAATTAAGAACTATAAAATTGTTTACAAAGCTTACATATAAGTACTGTTGTGAAGTCGTGCTGAAACTTTAACAGCTCAATTTTGACGATTCATTATTTGTTTTAACTTACGTTTTTATGTTAATTGATTTTCAGAAATTATATTATTGTCTAGCAGTACATGTTATCTGCATGTAAAAATTGATCATGACATTATAAATTGTGGTGGCTAGAAGCAACTTATTTCTAGTGTATAAGATCATGCCTACAATCATGACTTGTTTACAATTTTTTACATAACTTCTTAATAATACTGTTAACACTTTTACAGTTAATGTAATTAATTAAATACATTTCTTACACTATAGACTTCATCAATGGCCGAACGGTTAAAACCTCTATACATTGACATTTCGACTCCTGTTCGAACCCAGGCGAAAGGGCTGGCTGCGTGGCTTTTTTTTGCAATTTTTCCAAGTGAATACGAACCAATCCGCACTAAAGGCAACCTTCTCCCTAGTTAAATAGCTGTCATGTGGCATAATCAAAATAACGTAAGCTTATAATACTGTATATTGTGAACGATCGGATTTCTCGCTTTTCACAGTTTTTTATTGTATAGTATAACAAATAATTCAAAACAGAAAACATAAGAGAAAGTATATTTGGTGTATATCCCCAGCTTTTCTTTAGTTGAAAGCTAACTTAACCCAGAATTAAGTTGCACTATTAGTCTTGTAGATACTACAGATACAAATGCGCAGAAGTTAGAGGACGTCTCATTCTTCAGCGCAATAATTATAGCATAATTTCAAATTGTTATGTGCCTTGCTTAAAAGCTTTGATTTTGGTAAGATGTACATAAAAAAAAAAGCTGTTTTCGTGAAACAGCTCACCATGAAAAACAAATTTTAAAGAGGAGATTAGAGGGTAAAATGTAAATCAGAGTAGAAATTATGTTAAATCAACAAATAATAAGCGGTAATAATGAGTATAATGTGAATAAATTTGCAGAATCATAGTTCTTGAGGTTAGAAGAACCTTCTGGTTATTTTCATTGTCTCAGATGAAGGATTCTATTTAAACTTCGAAGCTATAGTCCTGCAAATTTACACACATCACGCTGATTAATCTGCTTATTAACTACTTTAGTAATTAGTTCTTCGGCCAGTTCTTTTTACTTACGTTTTAAGCAGCGATCCTTTTACATGAAGATATCATTTGTAACATTTGTAATATTTTTAATCAATTGAAATATTTCCATATTTTGAGAAACTTGTAAATTTGTAATATTTTCATTTGTAACCCATTTGAATACATGACATATAAAGTACATATCTATGTGCTTTTATAAATAGTCTTTATTAACATTATTTAATTTAAGAAAATTTGTATTCTAAATTCATATATATATTAAATTTATTGTATTCGAAATTTATATATAGTTATTCTATTTATATATTATACAAAAAAATATATAATATTTTTTGTAAATTTTTGTATTCAATTTATTTTTCGAGTGTTTTGTTTTACATTTTATATTCTTAAGCATTAGAATATTATATTCAGGAGAGCACTTTGGCTTTACATCGGATTTTAGGGTGTGTTCAGGCAGTTAATTAGGTAGTTTGATCCGAAATTTCGAACTATATTACCTTCCTTTTATTGTAATAAATAGTGTCACTTTTGAATTGAAATCTGTGTCCTTGACTGAAATAAATCGTATCTCATGAATTTCTATTAAAATATATTGCATATTTTAACTTCCAAAATTTCTGCTAATAGTGTTTTTTTATTTCTCGAGAAATGTGAAACTAATGGATTTCATCAGTCATCAATTTTCAATCTCATGAACAACAAAAATTTTCAATCTCTTTTTATAATACTATTCATTTAAAATTTTTCACGTATTTATAGCTTCTTGGGCTTATTCTAAAATACATTTGCATTAATCTGACATGAGTTATAAGAAATAAAAATAAAATTCTCACTCTAAATGAAAATATACTCATCATTCTCTTCAAAAAACTTAATGACTGTAAGATAAAATTTTAATTAACCAAAAGGTCCACTTTTCCCCTTTAGAATGTTTCTAGAAAGCTTTTATATATATTGCTGTAAGTCATTGATTTATCTGTCTAAACTTTAATTGAAAAGGAATGATATGTTAAATCGCTTTGTTAGATATGCCAAAAAGTTCTTTAAACATCATTTTAAAATTTTATAACTCTATAAATCGGCTATATTTATAGTTCAGAAAAACAAATTATATTTTACCCAGAAAGAAATCCATCTACATTCGACTTGAACTAGAGTTTGAATTATTTTGTTAACTTTGTAGAGTTCCTCACTTTGTAGATGCTAAGTTACAGTTGAACGTGAAGAATCTTAAGAACTGATAAGCGAATAATCGCTTGAGTTCGTGTGACAAGAAACAACAAGATGGAAGGGTAACTAACCCTTTATTATTCAAAAACGATTTAACAGAACTCCGTCTTGGAGTGTACAATAAAAGCCAACACTTGGGCTTGAACTTAAGAGACTAAGAAGTAAATTAAAACTAATCTAAACTAATTATATATAATTATATAGCCGAAGCTATCAAGATTCTAACCGAATTGGCCCCTTAATGCTAATAGACTGCGAAGCTATCAAGGGCCTAAGTATATCCGAACGTAACAATAGCTTACGAGAGAGTAGCCTAAAAAGGCGGACTCGTGCAGACAGAAGAACTGTTAACTCTCTTCTTAAGACCGAAGAACTTCGCGATTTAAATACCGTTCCTCCTCATTATGTATTCAGACGTGATTCTAAAACTCGTTCTGGCCAGAAGGAGTAAGTTGAAGTTAAGAATTTGACAGGAAGGAAGTTTAACTCAAAATTTAATTGTTAATAAAATTAACATAATCCTTATAACTTTCCTCAAAGCCTAGCAATAATCTACCAAAACTTTATAACCACCGTTTTAGATTTTCAGAATCGTAACTTTTAAGACATTAAACTAACTGGAAATGGGTTGTTCTCAAAACTAATGGCTGATCTTGAGAAATATTTTCTAAATATACACGAGTTAAAGTCTCTGTTAGTACTTATGAATATACAAGATAAAACTCAAAATAAAGCTTAAGAAGACATTTCTTAGCCACTATTTTAAACCATACAATGGAAAGTAATTACAAATAGATTATACGACATTTTATCGACTATCACAATCACAACTTGCCATAAGTTGAAATTAAGACGTACTTACTGTAACAGAAAGGAATGCAGACATTAATCTTTGGGTCACATGGAAACTAGCTAACTTTCTACACCCAATTACCGAACTTAGCCAGTCTTTGCTACTTCTTTATTTCTGTTAAATAAGTGTATATTTTCCGTAGCGTGGCAATTACCTAGAGTTCATTCCATTGGGTTCCCAGCTAAGATTACATATTAGTTTCAGTTGAATCCGTTTGTCGTACGATTTGCATAACCCTCTGGTCTTAGAGATCAGTGGGACAAGTCAAGATATCTGAGAAAAAAATTAAATGCAACTAAGATCAACAAAATCACTATTTAGGAGAAGTTACTTTCATCAAATGTACAATTTAAACTTATTTCAAGAACATAAAATTAATGCAATTTGATAAGAGCATCTAAACTTATTCTACACCTTACTGTTAAGTAAAATTTATAAATTCCAAAACTGCCACTTATTACTTCAAATCTTAGCTGGAACATTGGCAGTGACTGCACGGAAGCGATTAAATACTCCACCTTTCGCTTCAGTGTAAGTTAAATCATACAGTCCCCAGTTAAATTACAGTTATCGCGCTCTATTGACATTTATACTTAACCCGATCTTCGCGTTAGCTATTCGACGTTTTTCTTTGGAGGAAAAGTTCAGCGTATAATTGACATAAGCTCTGGAGGAAAGAAGTAAAGGAAATTTTCTAATATATTCTTATAGCGTAGTGGTCAACATATCCGTCTGGTAGTTTGAAAAGCATGGATTATTGATTTTCCCATTTCCTCCTCAGAAAGAATATAATGACATTACAAGCTCTTGTGCGTATGAAACCGAAAGAAAGATAGCAAGATATGGAAATAATGATTAAGAATTCTTTAAAGGCATTACAAACCTATTGTATGCTGAACATCAAATAATGTGTCTTTTCTCATATAGGCTTACTGTTTGGAGAGATAATCGGCTAATTCTGTTCAAAATGCATTCATATTTAAATACATATTCTGACATGCAAATAAATATTTTATAAAAGTATTTTAAGCAATTCTGTCTTTAAATATTCGTAATATACAACAGTATTTGGAAGTTCGTGAAAAACCGCGAACTTTCAAATACTAGAATACTCAACTACCAGACTTTTCATTTACTCTTGAAACAAATTTCAATACTCTTTTTAATATTTCAAAACTTTCAAATTTCCTTAAGCCGAAAATGTAACGTTCTTCTTCAGTCAAGCTTTTTTTGTTTATTTATAAAATATTTTTCAAGAAGGAATAAAACTGCTCAAAATTCATTGCACCTTTTAGACCTAAATTTTAGTAAAATAAAATGTATATCGTATGTTATTCAAAACCATGTAATAAACTGACAATGAAATTTTATTCATAGAGCGTATAAAAGAAAAGAGAAAATTATTTTTTATCGTAACATACTTCAACCTAATTTACTTCGAAATTGCAGCTAAATATTTATTATTCATCAGTGTACCATCGTTCATTCATTATTTGCGAGTTCGTTATTTGCAGTAAAAATATTGTCATATTTTTCAGTGGCACCAAGATAATTAATAAAATAGTGGCCGTTTGGATACCTTTTTTATTGTTACTTATAAAAGTATAAATATTGTAGTTAATTTTATCTTTTAACAGCTTCGAAAAGAAGTAAAAAGAAAGAATAAAATTATATGGCATTTCTTCACAAAATGTAAGAAATCCCATAAGAACATCTATCATAACATATCTCCATTAACTGGGTAGGTTGACTTCTGTGCCACCTTTTATCGAGATATATGTATGACATAATACTATCTTCAAACTGCGAAAAAAGCCATTTCTAGATTGCATTTTAAGGCAAGAATATGAATATTTCATCATATAACCTTTATTTATGAAATATAAATATTGTTAGTATAATATGCAATTTACATGTGACGAGAATTGCATTCATGCAGAAGGTAATAAATAAAATAAGTATAATACGAAAGCCATATCTATGGTTTCATTTAAAAACAATTTCTTTACTTATTATGCACTCTGCACAAAGAATGAGAGAGAACTGCTTCAATTCCTGTTGAAGCTACGATTGTATTTAAAATGCATAAATGAAACTAAAAAGGGAATTAAAGAGCCATATTAACCCAACTTTTTTTTTCAAATAAATGACCAAAACTGTATCATTTTAGTACAGTTTCCTGTTATGTTTGTAGTCATTAGGTTATTTGATGCCGGAGGCGTAAAAAATGTGCAACACAATAAAAATGTGTTTCGTTGGGACTCGAACACGCGTCGAGTATGCTTCCAATTACATTACGAAGGTAAGCGGAAAGGAGGGCGAAAATAATATATTTAATAATCCAAACAGCGCTCATAAACCTAGATAGTAACAGGTCACCACAGCGATGCCTACTGAATTATTCACAACTGGCATTCCAAGGGAGTTAGGCCTCCGTTAAAATTCAAGTTGAAAAAACATTTGGTTATGAAGAAATTTTATTTTTCTCGTGGCTAATCAAAACTAAAAGTCTTTTGCTAAGAGCAAATTAATTCAAGTAGACGCAGTTTAAACAACGAAAGCTGTTGAAGCTCCGTAACTGGCGACCTGAACTTCACTTTCTTGGCATTTGGCGACCCGTTTTGGGCCAAAGATACAACCTTGTTCTCATATATCTATACAAAACTGAGCTACCGCGAGGAAATTGTTATTCCTGCAGCGACTGTCGGCTGACACAAACTAGCCATCGGGGGTTGATCCCAGGTCAGTGGGGATGCACAGAGGGAGAGAGAAGTCGGCTTTATACGACATCAGCTGCTCTTAATAATGTCGTCACTACGCTTGATCCTGAACTCCGACCTTAAGTGACTAAGCGACTTTTTCCGCAGTTCCCGGCCCCTCTGGGTTCGAAAGGGAAATAGTGACGTTTTTAGGGATAAATGCAGGTTGCGCGGAGGATTTGTTTCCGACACTCTCGCACGCAAGCGTTTACAAAGTGGAGGAAAATTTATTAGGGAACTCATTTACAGTACGTATGTAAGGAAATTAGTTGAATGATGCTTTGAGACGATTAAGGTTCGGAATATTTCCCGTTAGTAAATTTTAGCCTATTTTGACTGAGGTTACGCCTTTCGGTAGTTGCGAAGAATTTGTCGTGAATTGTTGGAACAATAAATAAATAGAAAGAGATGAAATATTTTGAAGGAAATTATTACGTACATGCACAACAACTTAGAAAAAAAGGTTCTCTCTATATCATTTGAAACAGAAATGTTTATATGAACTCTAAAAATAAGAAAGACAAACTCTAGTTTTAAAACAAACCTGAAGAAAGGATAGTTATATTGCGTGCGTAAGGGTTCTTAATAGATTGAATGCACAAAGAACCAATGATAGCTTGCTAAAATATATTTTATCAAAAGAAAAATCATTTCTGGAACATTCCACAAAAATACTCGTACAGCTCTTCGCAATATCGCAAAATACGATCAGTAGTTACACTTCAAACTCTTAAGGAAGTTAAACAGAATGCAATGCAAAGGCATCCAAAAGGTGAATCGCTCACGGATATTTCAACGCTCCGAAATCTCTCTGATCTAAATAACTACTAAGAGCAAATGCTCTCTCCGACCTTATTTAGTTTTCACCATATATATATTACTTAGTTTCCGTCATATATATTGGACAGCCGTTAAATATGCATGGATATGCATCGTCTTTTTAACACTGGACGTTTTCTCAGAATTCTTCAAAGCGCCCCATTTTTACCGGTGAATATATGTTCACGCACAATCATATCTTCGCGAAAATTTTACTTTTTGCACTGCATGCGGTAAAATGTTTCCTATTATGTCAGCATATTAATTCAAATAAATTCGTCCTTGCTTCAAAAATAATAAAGTCATATTTCAGGAGTGAAATAATTGCTAAAATGTGATTTGCACTGATTTCGGAAATATGATTTTTTAAAATCTATAAAATGCATAACTTAATAACTTACTTTATAGATTAGTTTCTCTTTTAAATATTTTGCTATAATATTGATAAAAATATTTTAAGTATTAATTATTTTAACAAAATTTTAAACAATAATTTATCACTTATTTTAGTACTAATTAAATTTAATAATTCAAGTATTTATATTACATTTACATTTCATTAGATGAATCTAGCTTAGATTTGTTATATAAAAAAATTTTTGTTTTTAAATACTTTTAACTTTAAACCTTGATTCATGGTGCCGGAAGAAATTAACAAAAAAAAAAAAAAAAAAAAAATCAAATAATTCAAAACATTCATAAGAACATCGAAATTCTTATAAACATTTAAACAAATCTAATTCATAATAATCAAAAGATGAATCAAATAAACAATCGTATATCATATCTATCAATCAATCGTATAGTGGTATAGTACAATTTAACTTTTAAGGTTTGCGTTGTGAGTAACCTATGCAAAGGAAAAAAAATCAATAACCCCAATTCAATTAATTACTCCATGATTCTTAAAAGCCTCCCGGCTCAAACAAATGGAGGGACAATGACAGACCGCAGTAAATTATACGCTACATAAATACACAAATACAATTAAAATTTTAAACACACATTTATTAAATTCTTGACTATTTTATATAATTAAATAATGGATAACTGATTAGTAATCCTACCACATATTTTTCTAAGCCAAAATAACACATAATACTACACCAGCTTACATTAATTAAGATTAACATTATTTTTTTCAAATTAAGTAGGTGTAACAAAATTTAATCCTCCATATAACATGTTCTCATTAAATTAGAAAGTAACGTTTTTCTAGCTCACAAAATTCAGTAGGCGAAACAAATTTTAATCCTCCTAAAACTGGCATTCTCTTGAAATTATAAATAACTTCTCAATTTTTCTAACTGTAATATTTAATTTATATAAGCAATAACAATATACAGGTAGATAAATCATTCTGCATTCGGGAAAACTAAGAGAGAGAGACAGAGAAAATATACTTAAAATTTCACTCACAGATGGAAAACAGTTTTTCCTGATTACCAGGCTCCTTAGTGTCCAATCCACATGGAAATGAGCCAAGCCCATTACAGTCTAATAATTCTTCAAACAGCCAGGAATCGCTTTAACTGTCCATTAGGTGGGAACCAATAGTCCAATTCAGAAGGATCTTTTTTCAATTCAATAACAGGTAGCTGAATATACACAATTTTAGCACAATCACGTGCATCATCGAAGCGGCGAGGCAGCATTTTATGCTGAATGTTTCGGAGAAAGGCTATTGGAGATTAACCAGCGATACAGGTGAAGAAAGAAAATCTGTGCTAAATTTTCTTGGTAGATTTTTCTCTATACATCTCAATCAGCTCTCAGTAAAAATGCTCTTTGCATCTCGCGCACATTTCTTTAGATATCTCGCAGGAAAATGTTCCTTGCATCTCGCACAAAACTTTTAAACATCCCGCAGAAAAAGAAAAACGGTACCCAGTCCTCTTGCCTCGGCAACCGGCCTCACGGCAAAGCCGGCAGCAGGGCAAAACGCCCGTCGATCGCTTTTTTTTTCTTTCACATCGCGGCTGCTCAAAATTCACTCAAATCAGACTCCGCTACAACCATCACCGCAGCCCGCTTGTACAAGTCGCTCGCCCCGCAAGGGGGCAGCCCCACAAAACTTTCTGCTTCTCCTTTTCCTTTTCGCTCAAAAAATCTGAATCAGAATGATCTCTACCCAGGAAAACTCGGTTTCTCCGCCTCTGTGAGTTCATAGGCTTTCAAAAAAAATCATAAAATTAAATCTTACCAATGCCGGAATTTTATGTTATCTAAATTGAGAAAATGACACACCCATGACGAATCAAACACCAGAAAATCTGACAATGCAATCCGAAAAACATCTGTACACACAACGTGAGAAAAAAAATAGACCCCCAACTAACAAGCGAAACTGGCTTTTACGTGCATCCAATTATCTAACTTAGTACACCTCTCACTGTCTTGAAGTAAGAAAACTGCGACCTTAACAAAGCGACAAGACGAACGATTTCCGTTTCACACGCATTAGCTAAAAAAAGGGCGACACACATACCCTACTGCCTCCATAATTTGGAAAAGGCCATAAACCAGATGGCTCCCGCAACCGTTTCCCGCCTTAGTTACAATTCCTACTCAAGAACAACAAGTTAAACAACACCTTAAGAGCCTAAGAATACTTTTTTCCAGATTAAAATACACATGAATACAAATAAAAATATTAGAATAATAATAACTTAAAACACATATTAATAATTGAAATTCGCGACATAACATATTAATATATTTAGATGAAATAAAGTAATGAAACATTGGAAAATAAATCTTATGCGGACTTCAGATTCTTGAAAAGGCAGATATAGTCTCTTTTTAATCTAAAAGTAACGCTGATGAACTAAAAAGATGCTATGCTAAAACGACCACGTCTAAAAGCGATCGTCATGACGTTTCAGCGACGTCGACAAATTGCCAAGATGTAACGGCAAATATTTTTCGTCTTGGGTACGTTGTAAAGACGTCGTAAAATTTACCACAACTACTTTGCAACCTCTCGGACCAGTTTGCAACGTCTTTGCTACTGCGTCTATTATCCATTTTCCATACCGATTACAGTTATATAGGGGCCAGACCTGGACGGTTATTCTACGCTACGAGAGTCGACAGGAAGTTGTGGGCCGCCAGATGTCGCTGCTAGTAAAAAACAGGTCTGCCCGACATCCTATATTCTCTGAGTACGGAAGTTGTCGAAAGCGCTTGAAAAAGTGTTGCCGCGCCGTCAATCAGGGTTGTGCAGTTGACGTACTAAGTAGACAATGGCTTTGTATGTGTTTTCGCTGCTGATTTTTTCATATTTAAACGAAGAATACGGTCGTAGATCTCTGAATCGGTGGCGAATTTAAAGAAAATATATTGATGCTTTTGCTCTGCCAAAAGATGTTTTCATTGCGTATTTCAGATTGCCAAAATTTATAGTTATTTTAATTTGCGATGAACTGAGAGAGTATTTGGAGCCACATTCAGAAAACAAGAACGCAATTTCTACTGAAAGAAAAGTTATACTATTCCAGAAATTATAGATATAAATTGTAATTGTATGCTTTAAAAATGTAGAAGATGATAAGTTTATCAAGCACATAAACTTTCTTTATTTAACACAAATATAGACATCCGATAAGCTTCTACTCGATTTATGTACAGCAAGAATTACGTTTACTTTAAAATCTAACAGTTGAATACCTTACCAATAATACTGTGAACACAAAAAGGAATGTCGTTCATTATTACGCGAAATTCACACTACTGTAAAATAAAAATTTTAAAAAAAATTATAAAACTATAAAATAGCTTTATAATATCTTTTTCACTAGCTGTACTACTACTAATGTGATACTTTCAAAAATAAGTTTTAGCTCAGAGGGGCTATTAATTATTAATTTCGTTTTGCCATTTTGTGGCGTTTCACTTTTCAAATCGTTGCCACCAAGTATTATCGCACTCTATTATATTTAAAGAAATTAAATAATGAGGAATCTGCAGAATGTATGAATGTTTCTCGCACAGTGATAAAACAACGCTACCTAGAGCCATGAAAGTCTGAATAACGTAATCCTCCATCCTAATATAGGCATCTGGAGGCCCAAATTTGGAACTGAGAATTTGTTTTATTATCTATTTCATATTTTGTAAAGCATTTATGAGTTTTTGATTAAGAAACCCAACGATTTTAAAGCGAGCAATAGCAACATTGTACAGAAAAAAAACATTTTCATCTCTAGCGCGGGAGATTATGTATCGGAAATTCTAAAGATATGCTTTTTTTAAATTATATAATATTGCTGTTGAATTGAATTTTATGGTTTAAGTGCGGAAAACATGATATTTAATAAATAAAGATAACACGCAAAACGTTAAATAGTGGCCCTTTGGAAGTAATATAAAATCTGAAGGCTTTCAGATTTATTTATTTATTTATTTATTATTATTATTATTTTGTGTGTAATTTTATTACGTTTTAAAACTGGTTTCTAAGTGAGGACTTTCTAAGGGAAACTGGCTCGTATACAAGTTACACATGTGGAAAGCCACAAAAACGCCGGCTAGCTCGTTCCCGGGATTCAAACCTCGGACCAAACTACCTGCGTTCAGCGACTCTACCGCTCGGCAGCTGGTGGGCTTGTTAGTAGAATTATACTGCATTATTATTGTATTATGCTATGAAGTAACAATGCTATAAGACTGAGGGTTTATTCATGGAATAGTACTTTTGTAACCTATTATAGTATTAAAAAATCATTGTTTCTTTGCAAATTTAACAAAAAAAAAAAAAAAAAAAAAAAAAAATACTGTTCATAGCATTCTCATTTTTATGTTGTAAAAGAGATATTGATTATTATTAGTTTTCTATTTAAAATGTGTCGAAACGCTTGTTTGACAAATACTTCAACTGCAAGAGACTGAACTGATTATTTTTACTTTAGTACTTACACTGTGAAAATATTATTATATTTTAATTATTTTCACAGAATAAAATCTTTTGAGAAGGAAGAATATTTAAACTGAGCAGTTCTTATATACATAAAAAATTCAAGTAACAGCAATGTAATATTAAAAAAAAAAGGTGTTAGTAATTGTGTGACAAAAATTGCAAAACGAATTAATCACACATACAGGATAGATTAGTTTAATTTTGGTTATATATTTTATATTGAAAAAATATTTTCTTTCATGTTAATTATAGAATAAATTATTTAAAACAAAGCATTTTGATGCCTGTGTGATAGTTGAATGCAGCAGCAATCGGCCATACTGTAATAGTGAATGAATTTTATTTCTTTTCCTGAAAGAAATAATTTTCATAGTAAAAGAAAATAAAAAAAAGGGAAGAAATATTAAGAAAGAAATATTTTCTTTCTAATTTATTATGTAAAGAAATATTTTTCCAATAGTAACTGTAAAATAAATTGCGGGAAAACAGTTTTAATGTAAGCATGGAAAAAAAAAAAAAAAAAAAAAAAAAAAAAACTTAGTTTGCTATTAGATTGTAATGCAAATTAATCATATTATAAATTTAAATGATTAAAATTGTTTATTTCTAAAAGGATTTGAAGTAAGCTTAATTCATTTACTTTTATCTATTTACCATTGCTTTCGTGGTATCCCATATCACTCTTTATTTCTTAGCTCTAAATTCCTGAGTTTCCCCTTAAAAAACGGAATTTTCCTTCACATAACACAGCAGCATATTCCACTGCGTGTTGGTCATAATACTGTTTTGTGCAATTTTTTTCGAACTACAAATGCAGCGTGTGAGTTAGTGAAATAATGGGAGAATATTCCTAGAACTTCAGCCAGCGCGCGCTATAAATTTCGTCACTCGTCTGTACTGCGATTGGTCTAAAGCTCCTTGAAGCCTTGTCCCCTTTCAGTAAAGTTAAATGGACCCACCCGCCCACCAACTGAGGACCACAGAATGGCTTTCTCCGATAAGTTGTTGATAGCTGTCCATACTGGTTTCTTTGAGTCAATATTGTTCGCTTAAGTTGTAGACAGATCCAGTGATCATAGAATAGGCGTCCAGGTGTATACAGGTGTTATAAAGGTAACACGCTATACAGTGACCAAAATGTACCATTTGGCGACAAACATAAGTTCCCAAAACCAGTGCCATCTTGGCAATATCTCGCCAATTTAGCGAGAGAGATAGCTATTTACTAAATGTTAGACGTGCCCCTGTATTCTTACTTTTCCGGTAAAGCATGGCCTCTTTAGATTTTCATATTACATTATGCAATATATATTGCATAATGTAGCATGATATATATCAGGGTTTCAGTAAAAGGAGATCAATTTTTATATTTTTATAATTTTGTATGTATTTTTCCTTTTCGCATTGTTCTACTGCTGAGTTCTAATTTTAATTTTGATGTTTACATACTGCGTTAAACCTCTTTTCCACGGTTCTAATTATTAATATTGTTGAGGAAATGTCTTGCTTTGATTCCAATTTAATTTTAACTTTAGGTGCTTTAATTTACTTCAGTCCTAAAGCTATAGCGCAGGGACTGGTTAAAAGATTTTTGTTTTTAACTTTTGGCCTATTACTATGTTTATACTATGTTATTACTATGTTTATACTATGTTATTACTATGTTTATACTATGTTATTACTATGTTACAGATATATATATATATATATATAAGATTGAATTAAATTAAGTGCATTAATAAATCGAAATAAACTTTGTAATTATATATATATATATATATATATATAAATTTAAAAATTTTAAAAAATCGGAACAAAAAAGAATAAAATTCCGTATTTAAAATTTGAAGGTCCAACCTAATTTTTCCGGTTTACGTTATAAACTGGTAGAACGCAAATTAAAGAAAATTTCAAAAACGGAATTATACAATGTACACTTCAAGGAAAAATATTTAATATACAGGAAATTTGTACATGACAAAACCAAAAATAATAAAGGTGTTAGTCTCCTCTGTTTAACGCTTCAAACAGAACTTGTCAAGGGAAACGTATTTTGAAGCCTTAAACCAAGTTGATTAATGAGTGTCGAATACATGCTTCGTCCCTCTGAATCACTTTGAGACTCAAAACCGCTTTTTATTTATCCAACTTTCACATAAAAGAAAATTTAGTTAAAAGTCTAAAATAATTCAGGTCTTTCCCCTATACGTTTATTATACATATAACATAGTGTATATATATATATATATATATATATATATACTATGTTATATGTATGTAACATATATACTATTAAAAAATATGTAAATCAGGTTTGTAATTCATTTTAGCAGTAGGCTTTTAACTTCTCATTTTTAATTTGGGTATGTCCTCTGCATATTCTAGAAAACATTAAATAACATTTCTGGACTGCGTCATTTCTGGATAAATCTATGTAGCATAGCTTGCGTAACGCTGATGACGGAGCTGATTCAAAATTTGAACTCAAATCTTTTCTAACCTAAACCAAAACCTTTCTCTTAACAGACTGTCATAATGGATAAATGCGCACTTTGCTTCTATGTTTGTTGCTGCTTATTTCATTGCGCCCTTTTTCTATCGCAACAGTATCAGTGTAAATGTTCTGGAAATAGGCACGATTAGAGAGACAAATAAATTGTGCCCAGGAATGTCACTTTGAATAAAAATGGAATTTAATCCGCCTCGACTGCCAAGTTTCTTAAATATTACGAACTCAACATATTAGAACACTACTCAATCAGAATTCTTTCTGTTCAGTATGGATCCTCTTCAATATTCCATCTACGTGCTTCGTCATCAGAATTTCTGCATTTCCACGTCTCAGTATTCCTACATCAAAACGTCTAAATTTGTTTTTATTACATATATATATATACATTGTACATTGTACATATATATATATGCATATATATATATATGTACACAACTCGTAATAGTTATATTGTAGCCTTGGCTACTAATTGTTAAAATTAATTTATGACTAGTAACAGCATGAATTATAAACAAATAGCTAAGTTATTGCATTTTATTTTCCGGCTGTCGAAATGCGACGTTACGAGCAACGTTTTGAAACCAAAACCTAGCAATCATGAATCAGAACTAGAACTAGTTGCCATTCAGCATAAAGAAATTTAAATATAAATATGAATATTAACAAAATATTAAGGTTAATTTCATAGAATAATTAAATATATGAACATCACTGGAAATAGCAGCGACATCACACTGGACACAAAGCTGTGTTACGCCATCAATTAATTTTTTCTTATTTATATCGATAAGCAATTTATATTTGTGAAGAAAGTCAGCTCCTAAAATACCTTTTGTGACATCAGCAATTATGAGTGGAAACTGAAAATCACGACGTAATCCCAAATCAAGAGTTAGCGTTTGTATGCCATAAGTGGAAATATGTGTGCCATTAGCTGCATACAGTTTATATTCAGTTTTACATTTATTCTGTGAAGTAGCAGGAATTATGCTTACGTCAGCTCCGCTATCAATAAGAAAGTGCAAATTTGATCTTCGGTCACGAACGAATAAACGAAATTTGCGACAATCCTTCATATTTTCTGCAGCAGCGTTTGCCGCTGAACCTACTGCAGATTCGAGTTTTCCTGGTTTTTGAAATCGTTTTTTACCCAAGCACACGGAGGCTTGCATTTCTTTGGAATGCATTTTGCTCCAAAACGAAAGTGATAAAAACAAAATTTGCCAGTAGGGTCATATCGTTTACGAGATCGGCTTCAAGATCGTGAACGTGAATTACGTAAATCCGAGTCCCTGCGTCTTGAGCGAATTGTGATTTGATCAATTTTTTGTTCAAGAAAAGTAATTCTTTGCAACAAATCATTTGCGGGAACGGAAGGAGCATTAGCACTAAATACTTCTGGTTTCCGATTCATATCACTAATTTTATCTGCCATAGACGCTAACTTGGTTACATCTTCATCACTAACTAATAATATATTTTTTATGGAATCAGGTAGCTTCTCCAGCCATAAAGTTTTGATTAGATTTTCAGACACATCTGTAGTAGCAACTGATCTCAACTTCTGCAAAAGTTGGCTAGGTTTCATGTCTCCAAGTTCGATACCAGTAATCAAATGTTTAATCCGTACATGTTCACTTTCTTTGAATAAATGTAATAACCTAATTTTAGCATCCGAATATTTTGTGGCACTATCGTTCGATACAATGTCCCAAATATTTTCGACGAACTTAGGTTCAAGCTGTGAAACTAAATAATTAAATTTCGTTTCTTCTGAAACGATATTACTAATTTTGAACTGAGCTTCAACTTGAAAAAACCATATTTCCGGTTTATCAGTCCAAAAAGGAGGTATTTTTACACTCACCTTATGAAGCTCCGGTGACTGTATCGTATCTTTCATAGCAGTTTCAGAAGAGTCATTTGTTGACATTTCGAAAATTAATCAGAAACAGCATGAATTATAAACAAATAGCTAAGTTATTGCATTTTATTTTCCGGCTGTCGAAATGCGACGTTACGAGCAACGTTTTGAAACCAAAACCTAACAATCATGAATCAGAACTAGAACTAGTTGCCATTCAGCATAAAGAAATTTAAATATAAATATGAATATTAACAAAATATTAAGGTTAATTTTATAGAATAATTAAATATATGAACAAATATATGAAATAAAAAATAATTATTTCTCATGCACTAACTGGGCCACTACAATATCTCGATTCGGAGAAAGAAATTAAAACGGGCCAGGTTCCCTAACAATGTCCTTCCCCTAAGCATTTACTTAATTTGCATGAATCAATTAACCCAAAAAATAAGAAAATTATAAGGAAAGAAATCTTTTTTTTTTTTCGTTATTGATCGAGACATTTTATCTGTATATTCTCTTTGCAACACTTTAAATTTAAAGTTATTGTACCATTCATCAGTGTCTTCTCATTTATACTTAACTGCTAGTATTTTCATCAAAGCATTGAAAGATACCAATATATATTTTAATTTCTTTTCTATATTATAAAAGCATACTGGTTATCAGCAGTGCAACAAAGTGCCATTGCGAACAATTATGTATTCACAATTTAAGCATTTTCGAACATTAGTCACTTTTGGAACATTAATACTTTATTTTGCTTTTTAACTTTACATTTTAACGTCATAAATTGTAATCCTGAATTACATATCTAGTTTTAATTTTAGCGAATTCTAATGAAAAGAGAGATAAATAACATGGAAAGCTCTGATAAATTTAGAGATAAGTTTAATAAATGAATCAAAAACAAAAATTAATTAAATATTAAAGAAAAGCTAAATTAAAAAAGGAGCAAAACAATTGTTTAAATTCTTTATGCTAAATATAAGTTTATGCCTTAAGAGTCTAAGAATTATACAATAAGATATTAAACTTTTTTCTTTTCCAAATTAATCAGATGTTTTTCATTTTTGAAGACGATTTCTTTATTATACAAGATTTCTTTTGCATAGATTAGAAACTCACTTTACATGAGTTTTTTTATTTAATATAACCTCGTTTAATTTAGGAAACATCCTTCATTTCTATCTTTCATATCCTAATATGCAAAGCAAAAGCACTATTTCGTGTAATTCATATACTAAATTTGTAAGAAACAATTTAAATAAAGAACTCCGTATTTAATCATGCCTCAGAAGTCCTGAGCATAATAATGTGTGTTTCATTGAGAATAGAAATACTTAGTTCTTTAAATAAGAATGTAATTTGAATTTATATTATAAAAATTAAACTTTTGTTACAAGAAATCGAAAATGATTTTTCTGCTTTTATTAACTTCAAATCTTTACTTTTGTTTTCATATGAAAGTATTTTCTTAAATTTATCTTAAATTTGGAAAGCTAAAACTTACTTTCAAATCATTTGCACTGGAATTTTCTAAAATGTAATTTCTTTTATTTCACCTTCTTTCTATCAAATCAGTATTTCTGATAACTATAGCATTCCCTTAATCTATGAAGTAGTTTTCATATTCAGAGATAGATAAGTTTGTGATTAAGTCTGATGTAACAACTCTTTCACGACACATTTTGCAATAACATGTATTACAAATACAACATTCGAGAAGATATCTGGTAACAAACTGCTGACTGAAGGTTTTTTTCCCGTGCCCATTCTTAAATTCAAGTTTTTTTAACAATTCAATTGGGGAATAGCTAAAAAACAAAAAATTCTTATTTTAGGAGTTAAAGCTTCCTTTTGTGTATAACAACTGTTAAATCGTAAATATAACAATATAATAATATAATTAAAGGAATGGTACTAAATTGCAAAGCATTAGAAAATTTATGCCCATCTTTAACAAAATACATAATAAGTCCCTGAAATGTTCGTGCTCATGCCTATTTATGCTCATGAATCTGAGGAAATGCATTCATTTCGTAAATACATATAATTGCCAATTTGGAAGAGTACTTCAAATGCGCGTTTTAAATTAGAATTCAGCCTGCATTAAGTTCAACCCTTATATGTAACAAACTTGCTCTCCCTTTATAAAAAGGTGATGCTTAACAAAAAAAAAAAAAAAAAATTACTCCGAAGAAATACCCTAGTAGCAGAAACTGAGCAATCCATCTCTTTCTCACCAATCTCAGCAAGCAGGGGCGAAGAAACACCCCTTCAGGCGCCTTGTCGGATTTAACCTAATACCCCCTACCGCCAATGGAAGTCATAAAGAATCCCTGGGATTTGTCCAACGAGTGAAAATAGTCTTTTCCGGAGCAGACCAAAGATAGTGGCTCTGTGACACTGTGTTATCGGTTATGAGTTCGACGTGATCCCATTTACTTTGCGTTATGGTTTCGTCAGCGAATGAATTGCCTGTTACTAGAGATTTTTATGAGTTTCTAAGCGGAGTTTGGGCCTGGAAGGTCTAAGAGAGGATATGTTGGGCAGTTAATTCTGTCTCCTGTAGATGAGTGTATATGGGAATGGTATTTCGAAGAAGCTTCAGATCGCTGCTGATGCTATGACATGACTACTAAGTGTGAAACTTTAAAAAGTAAGACACGAAACTAAAATACGAAGTTTTTTTAAAAAATATGTACACTCATTCTTTCTGCCTCTTTCTATGTATATATATAATATCGATTCTTTTACGATATATATCAGGAGTTAATCTATATTCTATAGATCCAAATAGATCCTATAGATATGATATATTTAGTAAGCATATTATTACTTACACCTTAAAATTAACTTTAAATGGCTTTATTTTAAATTTATGAAGCATTTTCCTAATTGATTTTATTAAATATTTGCTGTAAAATTTGAAACAAATGAATCCATCAGTATTACAAACATCCACTTCTTTATATTTATCCAAAAAAATTAAGCATACTAAACTTTAGAAAACATTTACCTTATACTTAATTTTCTGAAATATCATAAACGATAAGCATTTGTAATGCATCAAGAAATGGAAAACATAACTTATGTGCAAAGCGCAGAAATATTACAAAAATTCTGCAATATAAATTTTGTGCTGTAAACTAAAAATTCATTAAAGTCAAAATAAAGCATTTATTCTTTGAAGTCTCCCTACTTGTTTGTTTTCTTACATTAATCATTTCTTTCCTAAGCCGGTTCGAACATCGTAAAAATAAAAGTCGCCCACCTTATTACTTTCAATCTCCTGTCGTATATTTTTCAAATTTCCTTTCCCAGATCATCAGCATATACACTGCTGGCCACCCAAATTGCAACAGCAAGAAAGACAAGATATATCACAACAAAATTTATTTAGTAGATAACCTGTTGACCAAGTATCGAATGATTAAATTTATGGACTTCTGTGAAGTGTGGTTCCTTCCTGAATCAGTAGCCAGAGTAGCCGCCATTGTTGGAGATCACCGCGGCCACGCTCCTCGGCATTGATTCAGAGAGACTTTGGATGTGTTCTTGAGGTACAGCAGACCAAGCAGCTTCCACACGTTGCCAAAGTTGATCTGGTGTGGCAGCTTGGGATGTAATCTGGTCAATCGTTCAGCAACCATGGACCGCATGTTTTCTATCGGAGAAAGATAAGGAGAGCGAGCCGGCCAGGGAAGCAATTCAAACTGGCGATTGACGAAGAACCCTTGGGCAATGCGTGCCACATGTGGTAGCGAATTATCTTGTTGAAATATGGCTGTGGGCAAGCCCTGAGGGTAAGGAAGAACAACTGGCTCTAACACCTCGGAAATGTAGCGCTGGCTGTTTAAAGTAGTACCAGCAGTGCCCTGTACCAGCAGTATTAGAGGAGCAGTATTAAAGTAGTACCAGCAGTATTAGAGGAGTGCGAAAGTGATATCCAATACCGCCCCATACCATAATAACCGGTGCAGGACAAGTGTAGCGGCGCACAACGCAGCTGTTCAGCCTCCTCTCTCTTCACGGTGTCTCCAGACTCGAATCCGACCCTCGTGGTATTGTAGACAGAATTGTGACTCGTCAGTAAAGACAATTTCATTCCATTCTGCCGTCCACATCCTTCTTTCATCGTACCATTGGCGGCAGAGACATCTGTGGTTCTGCGTCAAGGGTAGACGAAGCAATGGACGTCTTGCGGACAGACCACTCTGCTGTAAACGGCGTCGAATGGTACGCGCAGACACTGGTTGATGCGTTACAGACTGAATGTGCTGTGCTATGGTTCGTGATGTGACTGAGCGATCCGTCACTGCAATGCGCACAATGTTCCTGTCAACACGTGAAGTAGTGCACTGAGGTGGATGTGATCAAACACGTCGGTCCGTCGTACCCTCCTGCATCCAACGGTCACATATCCGCATTACAGTTGTTTGGTTTCGCATTACAGTTACATTTGCATTACACTTGTTTTGGACTACCGATTTCCCTGAAAGATAATCCACATTCTCGGTGGGCCACTATCCTTCCTCTGTAGAACTCGGATACTTGATCAAACGATGATCGCTGTTTACTATGAGGCATAATTGATCTTTATTTTATTTTATTTTATTTTATTTATTTATTTACTTTATTTATTTATTATTATTATTATTTATTTATTTATTTATTTTATTTATTTATTTATTTATTTTTTTTTTGAAAAAAAACCGCAAGAAAAACACAATTGCCGAACTTGAAATCGTCGAAAACTCCAAGCCTTAAATAGCGCTTTGAAGTGGTGCCACAGGCGCGCGTGATGTGCGTCTGCGCTGAAATTCTAATCATTTGCACATCTCACCTCCGCTAATTCATGTAAATTTCATGTTATTTATATGCTTCCTTCAGGGTTTTGCATTTACGGTGGCCGGCAGTGTATTTAGCTTTTAATCGTGCCTCTATTTTAAATGCTTTCGTTTTCGTTTTGAGGACTATTTAATCTTTTTAATCTAAGGTTAAATGCTTATAATTTAAAAATTTAAAAATAAAAACCAAATGTATGCATACATTGAAACATCAAGTTCGAAATAAATACAGTCGATTAGATTAACAAATGAATTATTTTCGTGTCACTTGAACTTTCATGTAATATACAGAGTGTTTCAGCACAGCGGTAACAAACTTTCAGAAGAGTACACCTAGATGACGTAAAACTACATGGCAATGCATGGTTGGAAACGTTTTTCTGATGTGGTAGTAACGACACAAAACACAAAAAAGGAAGGACTCGAGAAGGGTGAGAAAAACATGTTTATGATGATTAGTACAGCTAAAATGTCGGGACCCCTCACATTACAGTCTTGATGTGCGTCTCCACTTGAATGCAACGGCCGGTGAGAACATTGGATCTGTAGGGTGTTGCGGTGATTGGCCAGCAAGATCGCCAGACCTCACTTGTATTGACTACTTACTCTAGGAAATACGTCAAGGCACTGGAGTATGAACCCCCGTTAACAGTGCTGCGGAACTTGTTGCACGCATCTTTTCAACTGCGGGGGAAATCCGGGACCTATCCAGTATTTTTCATAACATCAGATCTTCTATGTGCCGGAGATGTGAGGGCTGCATCATGGTTCGGGTCGTAATTTCGAACACCTTCTTTGATGAAGGCCGTTGTCTGTATTTGTTCTTATTTCTTCGTTTCTATAGTACTAAGTATAATAAATATGTTCTATCACTTTATTCGTGTCCTTTCTTTCTTATGTTTTGTGTCGTGACTACAGCTCCAGGAGACTATTTCCAACCATGCATTGCTATGTGAATACCCATTGCCTAAGAGTACTTTATCTCTCCTGAAAGTTTGTAACCGCTGCGCTGAAATACCTTGTATATCTTATCAAATGAACCAACAGGAAATTAAAAATATTAATGCAAAAGGCTTAGGAATGAAATGCTTTATTTTAACAATGCTGCTTCATAGATTATGAGCAAAGCTTATTTTATTAATAAAATCATATGAGAAAAATGAAAACTAGGAACAATTGACAACATCTTTATACAAAATTGTTATGCCATTACGAAAAGAATTTGAAATGAACTCCTTAAGTTGGTTACTGCACAATTTACGTTGATTTCTAGAACTATAGCTTAGAAAGAAAGTTGTTTCAATTAGAAAATTCTACTTCTTTAATACAGCTGGCTTGATCGGTATAGTGGTTAGCGATGCTGCTTGCCAAATCATTGTGCTGGGGTTTTAATCCCATGGAAGGCATGGATTTTTGTAAGTATATAGTGCATGTACGGCATGTTGGCACTTAAACACTAGCGTGTCGAAAACATTCTCGAGAACTTTGGTGGTAATGGAAAGGAAGTAGAAGACCTTTAATTCCTGCCTCAGGAAATGTGCTGCGTCAAAACTGAGGTGGAACTGTACAGTTACCGTATAGTTGGAAATATACCTGTGAGACTATATGGTTAAATGTCTCACCATTTCTTGCTGCTATGCCATCTTAATATAAAGTTGATTGTCTCAGCCAGATTACGGAAAGTTTTTATTTAATAATAATATTATAAGTTTCGTTAGCAGTGCTTATCCATGCTCTCAAAAATACTGGTTGGTTTCAGAAATTATCGTTTTTAGAAAATGATGGCCCCAAAAGGGCTCGTTTTATTATTATTATTTCTTGTCTGAATTATTTTTTACCGAATTCCTTTTTGCCTCTTCTTTTACCACGCTGCTTTTATCTGTTAACATTGGATCGAGATAGAACGTAGCTGTGAATATTTGGATTATGATGATTAAAGCTCAGAAACACTATTGTTATGTACAAATTCATGTAAATTTTCAACAAATTTTCAAATAAAATAGATACGAGAAAGCTAAAGATTTTTTCAAGTGCCAAAATATCAAGATGCTTGCTATGTTACAGTTAACTTCCTGTTTGTAAGTAAAATGTACCTTTACTTTCCTAGAGTACACATAGGCAATATAAGTGGAAAAGGATTCCTAAATTCTTGGGAACAAAATCGTATGGCACATCTGTATGCCCAAATATGTGGATAATTTCGGAGATTTGAATATTAAAAGATCATTTTCCGTTACTCCTGTATTGGTATTTTTTCCTTCTATAGCCGAACACGAAAATAAAATCACATTTACAGGCCGTTTTACTGTCATTGGATAGTATTTTTCATGTCTTAAAAGAGTAGAGGAAAAGAAAATGGGGAAAAAAAAATCTTCGTCTTTTACTTCCTTGTACGAAGTATTGTACATTCAAAAAATTTCAAGTGTCATATTTCAACGAAAATATCCATTTTAACCACTATTGAATCAATTCGGAAGATTGTTTTGCATGACATCTGTACATTCGGATAGAATAAAAGGACTTTTTTTCCAAAACGGTTTGCAAAATGGATTCAGGAGGGATTCTTTCCCTTTGATACCTGTGCGTATGTATGTATGTATGTATGTATCTCCCATAATTCAGAAACGATTAGCTGCGGAACATTGAAATTTTGTATATAGGATTTCTATAACATCTAGCTGTGCTCCTATCTCTCTTATTGCAATCGGCCAAACCAAACGTATATATACATGTATGTCTTTAGTTAATCTGCATGCTATAGTTGTAGAATTATCAACAGTTTAAAAATGTAAGTGGAGCTAAGGCGGACGCAACGTGACATCTCTACGTATGTATGTATGTATGTATGTATGTATCTTCCATAATTCAGAAACGATAAGCTGAAGAACATTGAAATTTTGTATATAGGACTTCTATAACATCTAGCAGTGCTTCTGTTTCTCTTATTGCAATCAGTCGTACCAAACGTATATATACATGTATGCCTTTAGTTGATCTGTGTGCAATAGTTGTGGGATTAACAACAGTTTCAAAATCTAAGTACAGCTAAGGCGAACGCAACGTGAATTCGTTTGCATTTGCAACCCTTTGTAGTATAATCAATTAAATCAACTTATGCACCAAATTCAGCGCAGTTCTACCCAGTAGAGCCAAAAATCAACTTTAAATTTCGGTGCACCAGCATTTTTGTCTTTTGCTTGTTTTGCGCAGAAAATCCAGGAAATCATGCGTTGTCCACATCAGATTTTTTTTCGTTTATTTGTCACATAATCGCTTATTCATTTGAGCCAACCAGCGGCCGAGCGGTAAGTCGCTGAACACTGGTAGTTCGGTCCGATGTTCGAATCCCGTGAACGGGCTGGCTGCATGGGCGTTTTCGTGGTTTTCCACATGTGTAACGTGTATACGAGCCAGCTTCTCTTAGAAAGTCCTCCACGAAGGCATCCCTCCCCTTAGGCAGATAGTCCTAGTATGCTTTGCCATAGTTAAAGAAACCAAACTATTCATTTGATCAGTTTCTCACAAAGTTAATGTGCTTTTTCATTGTATGCTATTGAGTTCTTCTTTTCATGTTGCCTCATGCTTGTAATACTATCATTTTTTCCTATTTTAGTAACTACTTTAACATCTGAAGTATATAATTAATAAAACGCTTAAGCTGAAGTAGATAAAACTGCTTATCTTTTGACCTCACATTTTCTTCTTTCAATTCAAAAATTATAGTACAAAATGATTAATTGTTGCAACCTAAAATCGAAGGAATCGAAGGAAGTTGTAATCTAAACTAACTTGCATTAGTATATCGTCCCCTTTCATAAAAGCTACAATATTTTGAGTTACACATATTTTAAAACAATAATTAAGGTGTGTTTATCGTAAAGTTTCATTAAACTGTTTAAAATAATACTTGTGAAAAACACCATAAAAATTATACAAACAAATGGAATAAATCAAAGAAAAGAACTTGAGATATACACTACATAAAATCCCTAGTTTCCCATGAAGAACCTATTGCAGCTTTTTAATTAAAATAAGGATATGATCTTTTAGCAACTTAACTATAGAAATTCGGGCTTTGTGACGTGTGAAGTTATGTATGCGAAACGCTAAACGCTCTATCCATTTACAGTGGGTATTATTTTTAAATGATACTGGCGTGGTTTCAGATCTTAACAATTGGTTGTGAACTACTTCTGATTTTAATTTGATGTTTTTTCAGGCTTTAAAACGTTTTAGTCCTCTTAGTATGTTTTTAAACTTTTGCTTAAAATTTTGTATTCGACTTGTATTTTTACGTTTGAATTCCTTTTATGTTTGGGTTCCGTTTTTCTACACATTGAGGAAAAATCTTGTATTTATAATTACTGCTACAAATTTAAAAAAAAAAAAAAAAAAAAATTGTTTAAAATATTTTAATTAAAGATTACATACCGCATTTGCTCCCTTATTGTTTTTTGTGGTACTTTATCGTGCAAAAATCGAGAAGGAAAAAATTACAAGTATAATCTTTTTCTTTTTTTTTTTTTTTTTTTTTTTTTTTTTTTCCAGAAAGATGCTGTTACGATAGAAAAATGCCAGATGAAAAGTATTCTTGGGTAAACTACCGGTAACTATCACAATATTATTTAATTAAAAGAAATCTACATTTGAATAAGAATAGATAGCAAAATTATCATTGCAATACCTAATAAGATATTTTTATTTCTACTTCTCGCTTTTTCTTGTTGTTGTCTTCTGCTACTCTATAGCCCTCAAGTAGTTCAGTGCAGCTACATTTTCTGTCTGTCTCGTCGACTTCCTCACCGTATACTCTGTAGCCGGAAAAGTAAGAATACAGGGTCAAGTGAAATTGACATTAAGTAAATGGGTGTCTCGGTAATTTCGCGAGATATCGCGAAGCTGACAACGGTTTGGGCGACTTGTTTTGTTTTCGAATTTGGCTACCGTTTAGCTACATTTCGGTCTTGTCCCTGTATTACCGTAATATGTATTGAAATTGAATAAATAAAATTGACCACTATGTTGGGTGTAACCATAATTCCACCGTCGTTTTTCTCTTTAGTAATTTTGAGAAGCAGAAAGTACTAGAAATAGCTCGGCGGCCGGTTGAAAACTATAAAGGGCAGGAGAGAGAGAGAGCACATGAGTTCAGTTGCTTACTTATTGTTGTTGCGAATTGTATTTCCGCGTGAATTAAGATAAATCCGAATTAGCTTTCTCTTTGGATGCCCTTTGCATTGCTTTGTATTTAACATTCTTAGTAGTTTGAAGTGTAACTACGGATTATACTATGTGATACTGTGAACGAATATTTCTGCGGAAAATTCCAGAGTTCCGAAATATTTCTTTTGATGAAAATAAATTTTATTAACTTATTAGCGGACTTGTGCATTCGATATATTACGAACCCTTACGCACGCAACAATATATATATACAAGTATATATATTCATACATATATATTCATACATATATTTGTGTATATATTGTATATATATTCATACTCGTACATATATTTGTGTATAACATTATTAAGAGAGATAACAAAATCTAATTCAAAAACAAGTTAAGAAATATTTCTTTTAATGTGAAATATGTGTAAGATATAAAATGAAACAATATGTGTGTATGTAAGGATTATGTTAATTTTATTAACAGTTAAATTTTAAGTTAAAATTCCCTTCCTGTCAAATTCTTTACTTCCGGCCAGAACGTAGTTTTGGAATCATTCTAAATAGTACTTAATGAGGAGAAGCGGTATTTAAACCGCGAAGTCTACTTGCAGAGTTTGAGAGAATCAGAGTTTCTGATTAGCGCGCGTCTGCCTTTTGACTATTCTCTCTCTCTCTCTCAAGCTGTTATTACGGTCGGCCGTACTTAAGCCCTTGATAAGCTTCGTAGTCAAATAGAGTTAAGGGGCCAACTCGTTTAGAATCTTGATAGCTTCGGCTATATTTCTTTATTTAATCTTAGTTTTAGTTTAATATTTAGTCTCTTAAGTTCAAGTGTCGGCTTTGATTGTACACTCCAAGGCGCAGTTTTGTTAAATCTTATTGGAATAATAAAAGGTTAGTTACACTTCCATCTTTTTCTTTCTTGTTACACGAACTTAAGCGATTATTTGCTAACTAGTTCTTCAGATTCGTCACTTTCTACAGTAATTGAGAAATACACTAGTGAGAATCTTACATGTGAATAAAACCTGACTTTGAAAACTGTAAATAATGTGTAAAAATAATAAAATACAGCTTCACTTTTATGTATTACGTGTAATTTTCAAGTGGTATCTTATCTGATTTATAACAGACATCTCAGTATTTAATTAATATTAAAGAGAACCTTAGCCCAGACATTCTACCTATCTATGCACTAGTATTCGTATAATAATTTATTCTTTAGGCCTTAAAAATCCGCTAAAATACAGGAATACTTTTGCAAATTTATCAAAACGCATCAATTTCCTTCTTCATTTCACCTTAATTAAATAATAATATTTAAATATTTTTAGCTATTGACATACTGACATGCCTTTCTAAAATTCATAATTTTCAGTCTACATCCAAGGAAAATATGTACTAAAATAATGTAATGCATATGAATTACTTAATGATTGCATGTACACTGCGTAAAAAAGAGGGGGGACAGTTCTATATCTCCTGTTCTACTGAGCCTATTGACGAAATTCAAATTGCGTTTTTCATGTCTTGAAAGTGAGACTTAAGATATGTGTTAAATTTATATATAGCGTTCTTCTTATATAGGTATTTAGACATAAAATCCGACTTTTTTAAAAATGTTTCCAATTTGTTTCCATACTTCGAATCTACGATATAAAGTACGCGAAACTGCCAAGTTTTGTAAAAATCTCACGGGTAGTTTTTAAAAAATTAGCTCTCAAAAGTTTAACTCCTCAATGTTATTTGAATTTGATATATATTTATTAATATCTCTTTTTTTATTAAACTTACTTGAGTCCTTCTTCCAGAATTCGAAATTTATTCTTAATCCAAATGTAATTCGCACATTTTATGACTTATTTTTTAAATTTTTATTTTTTAATATTTTTCATAATTTTTCGAAGAACATTTTGTCTTATAACCTATAAAATTTTCAACATCATCTTAAAGTAGATGTATTTCTAGGCACACCGACAAAAAATGAGAGCGTTTTACTCAAAATTTCCTAAGATATACATAAATTTACAGGTTGGAGCGTTTTGAAATTGGTATCTTTTTTTCTTTAAGCGATAATGCGCAATTTGTAAAATTTATTTGAAAGTATGAACGATGACGTTTTTCCGCTCTTCTACAATGAAAAAAGAAAAAGAAAATAGGTTGCTATAAATTAAGAAGTTCGCCAAGTAAATTATTCTTGGCGAAAACTAAAAAATACGCTAAGATAAATTTTTGAATTTCTCCGTAAATTGGCCTAGTAGAACGGGAGATACAGAACTGTCCCTTCCCCCCCCCCAGCAGTGTACCTTTTTACCTTCTAGCAGTTAAATTTAAACTGAACTAAGTTATTTAAAATTAATTGGGGGATAAAACAGATGCGAGATGGATAGAGTAATAAAATCTACCTATCTCTGGTTAAAAATAAGTGATGTATAAGGCCTTTAAACTTACGCATTTCTTTGTTTTTGAAAATTACTAATGCATAGTCAAAATAATTTTAACTATAACACATTTAGATGTATATGTCCATTATTGTTCCCTTCTTATACTCTTGAAAAGAATATCTTTTTATGATAAAGTGTTTGATTTCTGCAATCAGTGTCGTAATTCTTATTATCTAAAAACTGTATATGTTGAATTTATGCATCACAAAATGTATACTAGATTCAAAAACAGAAACACATATTTTAATGATACTTTACACATTATCTACATCACATTTACTTACAGCAGTGATATGTGATAAAACAGATTTTAAGACGTACAATAACTGATTTTCAACAAATATAGATTGTTCTTTTTGAATAAAATAAATAGTTTTTTTTGAATTATCCACTGAAGTCTAACAATTGTTTTGATTTATAGAGATAATTCAAGCAATTTACCTGGTAAATATTTGATCATTTCAATTCACACGGTATTCCTTCCTTTGTTTACAAGTTCAGAATTTTTTTTTTCGCAGAAATACATTAAACATACTTCTATTAAGTAATTCTGGTTTTGAAATTTTTAGATAAGAACATGATGCACTAGATTATTTCACTAATGATTATTGACTTTTTGGCATCATCTTCAATTTTTATTGGATAGCATTTTGTAACAATAAGTTCCAATTAAATATAAAGCACAGATTCAGTCTAAGGAAAGATCGTGACAGCATCAGTTTTCTGCAATGATTAATGTAATTTTTTTTAAAAACATCGTTCATTCAGCGCATAGCATTTAATTTTTAAGTAATTCCAATTAAGTAGTTTAATAATAAAAGATACATTTTATTACATACAAGACAATTCTTGCATCTAATTATTCGTTAATGTTTAAGTTAAAAAGATAAGGAAATATGGAATCTGTGATTCATTCAATATTGCTTAAGAATAAATAATTTTCGTTATGAAGTTTTTATTTATATGCCTTAAGTTCTGAAATTCATTTTCATATAAATTCAAGAATTATAAATATTTATCGCTTTATGTAACAAGATTCCGGAATTTTACCAGTGGTTCAATATAGTAAATTTGGCTGCTATTTAACTTCGAACTACATTGTATTTATGCTTTCCTCATTCAACTATGTTTGCTCGAAAATAATTTTAAGATATTCAGTTAAATCTAACTTCATTTCATTTTACAGCAATCATATACATCATTTATTCAGAAACATATTTTCCATGAAAAATGTGCATTAGATTTAATATTTTTCATGAATTTACCTTGAATAAAGATTTTATTTGGCTATTATTTTTACTCTTGCGAACAAAGATTTTAAATGAATCATTACTTTTGTTCTCGTTAACAAAGATTTTGACATCATACAATTCGTTAAGATTTTAATATTATTATGAATTTTTACCTAGCTTATAAAGTGTTCGCATTTACTTAAATAACTTAGCATTACTTTTATTTATACTCATAAATATGACATTAATTTGCATATCTAATGTTAGTTATTTAGAAATATAATTGCGTAATATGATAAAGTAGCTAAAATTATTCTTAAAATTTCCTAATTATTCTGTTATTGAATTTATATTATAACTTATGGAATTTTTAATGACTTTTCTTTAAAAATTAAAATAATCAAAAATATAGATAAACACAAATGATATATGTACTACATAATACTATATTTTGTGTGTTGTAGTATAGTCTGTATATTGTCCGAATGCTACAAAATATATATTTAAATTTCAGCCTTTACTATCACACTTCCTTTTTCTTTTCCTCACTATAGATGTAAACTAGTTAGAGAGTATTTAAGTCGAGGTTTTGGAACTATAAGAGAAAGCGTGTTTCTATTTCTCAAGGCCACTTTGCTAGCTTTCATCAACTCTGAAAAAATTGTAATCATTCGGTTTTGGGTTGTAGCTGCCGTCATTTAAATTGTTTCGATGGTTAGAATTTTGAGCCGACTTCAATTTAAATTTACTTGTTTAAGCTTAGAGTACTAATTTGCGTTTTAATTTGAGTATTATTTTAGTGTCATCGCGGTGGTTGTTTTATTAAGCACAAGACCTTATGTTAAAGTTCTGTTGCAAGAAAAATGTTGTTTTAAACCATTTCAAGACGCTTATTGTAGACAGCGTCAATTAGTTCACGTCTGTTAGGAATCTGATATTAGTTTATGTTACCAAAGCAGGTCAAACTCTATGAATTATCCTTAAAAAATTATGCACTTAATGTAATTAATAATTAATGATTAAATAAATACTGATTACTCAGAATTCCATCATTTAAAGCTCTCCTCTACATCAAGGTCTTTGTTGCTGAACTTAACATTAAAGTTTAAGTTGAATTATCGTAAGCTCTTTGTTTCCGATATTTATAGATTGAACATAAGAGTGTTATTTGCAAAATATGTAAAATTTATGTAAATTCTTTATAATTTTTATAAAAAAAACAAAAATCTGTTGTTTTTTAACTCACGTTTTTAACTATATTTGTTAATTAAATAGATAAATGTCTTTTCATGTATGACTGGGAAAGCAGCACTCTCAAGAAAGGGAACAAAATTTTTAAATTTTAAAGTAAGAGTAATGATTAGAACGAACTTTAATTCATTCATAATGGGTCAAAGGAAGGTTATAAAGTTTCCAATGAAACAGGATATGAATTACTGGTTTTGGAAACATTCTTCATCTAAAACTGGAAACTGGTCTCTTTGCTATATTTTCTTTAATTTTCCTATTATTATCATTATTTATTTAGCTTTTAAATCTGATCATGACCCAGCAATGCCCTAGCGGAAAAAGCCACTGAACACTTGTAGTTCTGTCTGGGTTCAAGTCCAGGCGAACGGGCTGTCTGCATGGGCGTTTGGTGGTTTTCCCGTGTGTATAGTCCATATGGACTGGTTTCCCTTATGAGTCCTCCACGGAACATCCTTCTCTTTCTGGGTACTGCCTAAAGGCGGGGCGTGTAATAAAATAAATAAAAAATTGACGTTGAATGCTTCTGGATATTTTATGAACCAGTATCGCATGTTATGAATTAAATTTAGGTAAAATTCATGTCAATAGATATATTCTGTTATTTGCGATTTAAACGATATGGCACGTAATTATTATTTCTTGAAAAAAAAGTACAGCCCATGCGGGAACGACCAACCCGGGTTTTTGTCAATCTGATCGAGCATGTTTTTCATAGATCAAGTTAATACCCCATATTCGTCCATTTTTTAATTAAATAATTAAGCACTAGGTATCATTTTGTAATTTTATGTGTGTATATCGAAGTATCTGTGTGCCAAAAACCTTATTTACAATATATTTTAAAATTTTTACGTTACTGAGACATTTTCTTTTGGCTAAAATGCTTGCTGCTTTAAATGTTATTCTTGTTAACACTTTTTTTTTCCGTTTAATTATATATACTCTTTCTATAAATAACTAATCTGACAGAGATGATCACAATACATTGACCTAAAAATGCCACAAACACTTTGTTCAGTGTGTTCGGAACATACATTTCCAACTTTTTTGCTACACACAGAATTTTTATTGTCTATGCTATGTCACCACCACCTGTGCTGGTGTATTAGAGGATGAGTGTACGTTGGCATCATGCTGAATGTCCCAATGCAAGAGTTACTAATGGCAGCCATGTTGGTCATCGATGTTATCGAAGACAAATCTGTGGCCAAATTTGAGGAGTGTTGTGTTCCTTCTTGTTGTTGCTGTTTTAGAGAGGAGCCTGCCGGCTGGCATGGTTTGCCGTCCCGGACTAAAACAGGGACTGCCACTCTTCTCGGGGAAGGCAGAGGATTTACATCCAGGCCTTTCTCTTGCCGAGCTCTCTTCGTCTTGTACCGATGGTTCTGAAACCAAATTTTTACCTGTGTCGGTGTCAGGCGGATGATACTGGCTAAATGCTCCCGCTCTGGGGCAGAGAGATATCTCTGCTGACGGAATCTGTAATAAATTTATTGAATAAGTTTATGGAAAATATTACAATCAAAGGAAGTTTAAAATAAAAAACAAAAAGATAAAAAGATAAACCGATGTTTATAATACCTTTATGTCCAAATCCAGGTGATGGCCTTAATTTTTATACGTGTTGAGTAATTACTAGATATAAACATTACATTGCGACCAACGAATACATATCTAGATATTATATAAAAAACTGTTCTATCCACTCGCTGATTAAACTTTATTAAGCGTTTCAGTGAAAATTAAGTACCTCTGCATGGTAAACTGGATTGTGAATGGGCAGTACTTACTCTTATCTAAAGAAATATCTTCTTATGGAACCTGGATTGTTATGCTTTTCTCGTAACTGCATTATAAACTTAATATTAAAATGACTCATGCATAGCTGAGGAAATTAAGACATAGTATTTTTTGTGTTACAGATAAAATCCTACTTGTGTCTTTAAAGCGAATCAAAAGCAAAACTGTGTCTCCATAATGTGTTCGGTGGTGTTAATATTTGGAAAAGCAGCTGATCATTCGTTCTGATTAATATTTTAGGCATCCAGCAAGATGTGTATGCATTTGGTTGTACATTGTGGTTCTGAAGCATTAATCATAAAGAAATGTTTTGTTTTAAATATTGCAATAAATTAAACATGAAAATAAGCATGGTATTGAAGAATTCATCGCTTTAACATCTGAGAATCAAATATTGCAAAATATTATTGTTTCAAGTGCTTTTGACCCATTTTATAGCACTTATAAGTCAGCACGTCCATTTATCACGACGGGTTTTTACACCAGAACAAAGGTAAAACCACATTTTTTTTATTTCTTGCACATTATTTCGGTACCATATATTCCCATCATTTCATATGACATCCAGAATTTGAGAGCAGACTAAATCAGTTCTCATCTTTGATGAATGTATTGATCAATTTCTGCACACATGACATAAAAAAAAATCAGATTACAAATCTCTAGGCATACTACTAAACGTATTGCAGACCTGATGCTAATTTTGGGGGATACTCATATTACTGTGATATAATGGAAGGGATTCGCAAGCTAATATAATCCTAATTTAAGAACTAGCATTTGTAGACTGACAGGCAAGAAAATCATTTTGAGAGAAAATAACTGAAAAATTAACTAATGGAAAACTACTGTTTGCAACTCTCACTTGTAAGCCCTAATTAATATGAGTTGTAAATGATTGTCTTGCAAAAGGGTAATTTCTGATTAATTCCTCAATGACTGGAGAATCATGCAGTGATGGCCGGAAGACCACAGAACTCTAGCAATTACTTCGGTCAAAGAAATTTGTCAATCAATACAGCGTAACGTTTTATAGTCCCGCTTACATTTAGCTTTCCATAAAGTATAATTGACAGAGAGGAATAAAGACTAACCTTTTAGCAAAATAATGATGATTTTAAATTCCCAGATCTTACTTTCTTCTTCTATTTCTTAAATGCTTCTCTTTCTGGGATTTTATCAATTATAACGCCCTTCGTTCTACGGAACACCTTGCAAATGTTTTTGTCAGTCTTTCATCCCTGTTTTTATTGTCTCTTGAACATTTGCTGAGCGTAAAGTCTTCAAGGGGCTAAATTTGCCATTCTGGAAGAGTATGATATCGTGAAGAGAAAAATAGGAGGTGAAGACATTTCTCGAAGCTCGACTTTAGAACATATTGTCTAACACAGAGTGAAATGAATAAAAGATAGTTCTCTTGCTACCTTGTTAAGTTAATCAAGTTTTAGACGCTATATAATTTTGCAACATAACTTGACATTAACACTCTGACAAAAGTAAACTTTTAAAAAATTATCTTAATATCAAAGAAGCAGATTAAACTTCATTTACAACTTACCTGACTAAATTCCTTTATCACGAAGAATACAAAGCTTTCTATTAAAAGAACTTTCGTTTCATTTCGGAATCATACGCGTATATCACGTAGGTTTTGTCCCGCATTGGAGGCTCTAAAATGAGATTTTGGCTTCTTTTCTATCGTTTTATGAGTTTCTGCTGATTTTAATGCAATGGCGTTTCTCTGCTTTACTTAGCAATCAAGCCACAGATATAGAACATATCATTGTCGTGTTTAGTTTCTCGAATAAATTTCACTATATTGCGTCATAAAATAATGTATCGGTTTTACAGAGATAATAAACCGCCTATCTATCCTCCCGTATAATACTGTCAGGTACTTTAGGTGTTCTCTACTCTTGTATAGGAGAAAGAACGTCGATAACGATCATCATTTTGTATTGATACGCAACAAATTTGAAATTGTCAAACTATTTGTAAGTAGCTTTCTTACCTTGTACCTTAAACTTATAGATTTCTGTTGTATTTTTATCTAATACGTAAAACATTACAATATAGGTACGTGATAAGATCCCGTCATCCACGTTCCTGTATAATAAATCACAAAAAAAAAGGCAAGCATCATGTCTGAAAATCATTCACGAATATGATGGATTTTCTGCAAAATCAAAATACTTAAGCGTTTTGCTGATGTTTAATATGAAGAAAGCAGAATAGCTCGAAGCAAATATTTCCAGACTTGGCTAGAAGAGAAACACGCTAATGTGACAACACGCAAATGTGAATTGAAACACTCAATCGATTTCGAGGGCAACTAAAGGTCCCTCCTCATCAGGACCAAAAAATACCTAGAAAGAAGAAAAATAAAGGGGAAGGAGTCTCAGAAACACGTGATCCTTATCAGCACTGCACGTGGTTATAACCGGATTTTTAATCAGAGTTACACTGGCCGCCTACTTTTACTGAGCCAGGCTATCTGATCAAACATGTAACAAAAGACAAGAAAAATTAGCGAAGTTTAAAGTAGGGAGCGAGGGGCAACTGCACCTTCACGCTCAAAATCTGAACTTCGAATAATGTAAAAGTAGGCGGCCAGTGTAACTCTGATTAAAAATCTGGTTATAACCACGTGCAGTGCTGATAAGGACAACGTGTTTCTGAGACTCCTTCCCCTTTATTTTTCTTCTTTCTAGGTATTTCTTTCTCCTGATGAGGAGGGACCTTTAGCTGCCCTCGAAATCGATCGAGTGTTTCAATATACTTACGCTAAATACAAGGTTGTTTTTACGATTTTTATTTCCAGACTTACTTAATTTTTTGCAATGGGAGAAAGCAAAATCACTTAATTATATTTCTTTATCCAGTATCTTCAAGATTAAAGAGATCACATGTTTCTTTTAAACATTTGGTGAAATTTCCTGCAGTATTAATTTATTTAAATATTTTCCTTAAAGGTTTTCCTGAATCCACCAATCTTTAAGTGGATAACGTTACTGAATATACCTAGATTCAATTCTCAGTGACAGAAATGCTACATGGATATTTTCCTCAATGAGAATTGATCGTGAGAGATGTTTATGATAGTATCTCCTGCCTGAAACAACCACCATGAAACGTTCCTACAAATGTAAATAATTTTCAGGTATTTTGGAATAATAAATTACTTTCTTACCTACCCCGGTAAACTTTTAATATGGTTGTAAGGATTGCGTTAATTTTATTAACAGTTAAATTTTGAGTTAAATTTCCTTTGCTATCGATTCTTAACTTCAACTTTCCACTTCCGGCCAGAACGTAGTTTTAGAATCACGTCTGAATACATAATGAGGAAGAGCGGTATTTAGCCGCGAAGTTCTTCGGTCTGAGTGAGAGAGATACTAGGTATTCTGGCTGCACGCGTCCTATTTTTTAGGCTACTCTCGTAAATTATTATTACGCTTGGCCGTACTTTAGGCTCTTGATAGCTTCGCAGTCTATTAACGTAAAGGGGCCAACTCTGTTAGAATCTTTATAGCTTCGGCTATATCTATTTAGTTAAGATTAGCTTAGTTTAATTCTTAGTCTCTTAAGTTCAAGCCCAAGTGTCGCCCTTATTGTACACTCCAAGATGGAGTTTTTTTAAACTTTAGTTGGAATAATAAAGGGTTAGTTTAACCTTCTATGTAGTTGTTTCCTATCACACGAACTCAAGCGATTATTCTCTTATCAGTTCTTAAGATTCTTCACTTCCAACAGTAACTTAGAATTACAAAGTGAGGAACTCTGTATGGTAACTAAACTTCAGTGTATTACAAATGCGGCTAGCCACACGATACGCTGAAGCTAGATAGTCGATCTGTGAAGAAGTGTGAAACTACATGTTCTGACATTACAGATGGAATAACTTGTTCCATAATGTTTTTATTTAACAGTTCAAAAACTGTAATTTTCCATATCCTACATCAAAGGATTTTAGAGATCTACGCTGTGTCTGTCATTAAAACCTCTCGATTTCAGGGAGTTCATGGACCATCTCTCCATTATACCATTATTCCTATTATACGTTCTCCATGAGCTCTGCATCTTCTTTAATATTATCCTTAATCATAACTATTCAGATGATGTAAAATGCAACAGAACTAAAACGGAGTGATTATTTCAGTCTGAAAAATGTGCTAGACAGTGGAAGTTTCCAAACTGTTGCATAAGCTTGTTACTGCTACCAAGAACTATGTCTTCATATAATGAAGGCGACTGAAAACTAAATCCCACTTTGTTGTTAATTTATTTCTAATATTGTTAGCAGCGTTATAATGCTATTAATCTTTACCTAAATTATTAACAAATGCATTAGAGTTCAGTACTGTTCATGAGCAAGCAACACGCAACAAAACTACCAAGTCTCCTTCAAATAAACCCACTCCTTACTGAGACGGAACCAAGCTACTAATACGATAAATAAAATTTTAAGCTTACAACATTTCGGAGATATTTAAATTATTACGAAAATATTTCAGCTTACGACATTCACATTATTAAGAAATTAAAATTTGAAAGTTTCTTAATTTAAATGAAGATGCTGATAGTTGCTATTGTGGTGAAAAATAAAATATTTCAAAAAGTTAAACTATTGATTGAAAGTATTGGAATAATTTTATACCTCCTTTCTAGTTCGTATGTTTGTGCTTTGGAAAACAGAACCCGTCTTTTCCTCTTTTTCATTGGAGGATTAGAGGTATCTCCGGATGTTGAACTTGTGGGAGTGTTGTTGCTGCATCCTACATTTCCTCCAACATTATTATTGTTGCTGCTTGTGCTACAGTTCAGAATGCTTGTAGTCGGTTGCTGGGAAGAGGTGACTTCATCCGAATCTGAATCGTCGGCGCGCCGTCCACGAGTGATAACGGATGCCGCCCCGTCCGCAGTTAAGTCCGGCGGAGAGGATGAAGCGGCTGGTAAGTCGTCTAGAGCGCTGTCCTCGTCTACGATTTCATCATCATCGTCTTCAAGGTCATCGTCTTCATCGAGGTCATCTCTCTCATCTGTACTCCGGGTGAGCTCATGATGTGTTAGGAACGTGTGTTCAGTGCTCGTCAAACAGGGCTCGAGTCCCATATGAGCGAAAGCTGCAAAAATCAAGAAGACAAAGTCAATACTTTTTTTAGTCTCAGTAATTTCCTATCATATAATACTCTGTGATATAAATTAAAATTTTTTATAGTTTTGCAATCCAACTCCCAAAGAATTTCTTAACGTGAAGGTACTATATAATAGAATGAAGGTAAGAAACAGAAGAGCTCCGAACAACTCTGATTGTCAGAACAAATGAAACTCCGTTGTGTTATCTTGTAATTGCTCTCCTGTTCTCCATTAGTTGCAATGTCTCAGTGAAATTGTTTTCTATATAATTCTATGCATTTTTCATTGCTTAAACCAGTGGTTTCAACTCACATTGCATGTGGGCTGAATACACCGACGTGAAAGTAGTTGACAGACTAGATTTCCTTTTTTTTTTTTTTTTTTTTTTTTTTAAATAAAAAGAAATTTAATCAAATTTTAAATTATTTTCTTTACTAAATAAATTAAAAAAACATGCATAAGCACAAATAAAAATAATAATAACAATAACACAACGAAAAAAAATCGAATTAAAGTTTGTTTTGAATCTGAATTCTGAAGGTTGGTACCTAAAAGGAGTTTCTGTTGTTTACACGTTGTATATCAAGAGTGTTGATAATTTAATATTAAATTTTCAGACTGATATTTATTACTAATAATTGAATAAAGGAAACAGGAATAAATTATTAAACTTTCCAAGTTTTCAGGTAAAACCTGAGAATAAATAATGACAATCTAATTTCGTTCTTTAATTTTTCTCGACACATACCCATTTGCTTATTTGTAAATAATGATATTTATTTCTCACTACAAAATGGCGGTTGATGTCGTTTCCATTCTGATAAAATATATGTAGCCTTGAATAAAAATCATAAGAAACTGGCTTCCTCGCCTAACAAAATAATTATTATTATTGCAAAATTTTCTAACTGAAGGTCTTTTGAAAAGTACGAATGAAATTTAATCAAATCTTTTACTTTGATATGATATGACTTCTTTAACTTTGATATATATAATAATATTCTTATCACACTGTAAATAATTAGTTCCCTTTGTAGAATTTTTGCTCATTATTCACGTTAATTTTTAATAGTGATGAATATACTCTAAAATCGGATTTCAAATCATTAAAAACTTAAAATCTTTCTTCAAATTATTATCGTAATAATTCTATTTCTTTACATGTTTCTGAGATGTTTCATTTGAAATAATGTGTCAGAATTTAAAATATATGAAAATTACGAAAGTTTTTGAGCCTATTTGTGTTTACCAAGATTGCAGATTAATTTTAGGAACTTTAATACAGATATAATAAATGAACACACGTTAAATCTTTCTTTGTAACTCTTTATTTAGAATATTTAATGGCTACTTAAATCAACAATAATTGCGAAATCCTAACACGTGGCCTGGCAAATAAGCATACGGTAACAGAGACAACCCTAGCCTATTTATTCATTGAACATCTTTTGCCCTCAACAGCATTCGCGGTTATATAACTTCTGTCTATTCCTCTACATTTGTAAAGCGCTGTATTTACAACAAATGCATATTTCAAATGCATTTACTGGCCATGTAAAATTGTATCGAGGCCGGGAGCGATGAGCGGGCCGCGTATTTGAGACCACTGGCTTAAAGTATGCTATAAAAACATCGTTATTTAAACACACGCAATTTTTTTATACTGTTAAGCGAATTCTCAAATTCCCTTTAAAAATTTTAGCAGCATTAATTGATGTGTGTGCTAAACTCACAGTGAGCTTCTGATAAATACCTTAACAGGACAATTATGGGCAGAAGTAAGTAATTTCAAAATAGCTAAACAATTTGATATAATTTCTCTTTTCGAGTGACTAATAAACTCACTCACTCCATGTTACACAAATAATGATTATTATAATATATTTTAAAGTTGGGAATAATGAAAATTAAGAAAACATAATGCATAATATTATTTATTGAAAAATATCTTAAATAGCGTGTAACAAAAATAGCAATCCTTTGTGATAAATTTATATTCAAATCAGTAAATTAATGTTTCAAATTTAGGTGTTTTCAAAGTGCATGATGTAAATAACTTTTTCATTTGTTTATTATAATTATGTTAAATTTATTTATAAAAATACGTTAAAAAATAAAAAAATACAATTTATAAAAGTATTTTTGTTTACCTTTTTAATAAAACGTATTTCAATTTATTTTTAAGAATAATGAAATTTTCATGTTTAAAACAATCAAAATATAATAACTGCTAGAAATCCAAAACGTCATTTAACCCAAAACAAAAAAAAATGCTTTGTGTATATTTTTTAATCTAGCGCTTATCTTTCATGCTAGAATAAAATATCATCCATAGATAAAAAAAAGACTGGTATGTCGTGTAAATTAGGTCAAACGTATAAAATAGATTTTTAAACTCAAAGATTACAAATTTGTTACGGTTTTTAACATCAGAATGAATGAATTAGAAACATTCACTGAGATTTTGTAATTCATTAATGATTTAGAAACATCACATTAGAATCGTAAAATCATATAAACAAAAACTTTCTTTTTGGAATAAAATATCATCCATATATAAAAAAGACTGATATGTCGTGTAAATTAGGTCAAAATTATAAAACAGATCTTTAAATTCAAAGATTAGGAATTTGTTACGGTTTTTAACATCAGAATTAATGAATCAGAAACAATCACTTCGAATATTAACAACATTTTATAAAAAACTGTACTGTTTCAGCGTTCAATTTCAGAAAACGTCATTAAGTTGTTTCATATGTTGCGAACTAAAAATAAATCCTTGTTTAAAGTGACTTTGTTTTAAGACATAGAATTCATATAAAAATAAAAAGGAAATGTATAACCTCTTATTGCTGAAAGAAAATTATTACAAGAAATATACAAATTTTGTTAAAATTATTTGTAAACTTAACGCGCCTTTTTAAAAGGAAAACTGATCGAGACTTTTTCAGTTAAATATGACTGATACAAAAAGTAAAATAACAAACTACATTCCGAAATTTGATTAAAATAAATAAATTCCAAGCATTCAGAGCACTTGAAACAAATTATAAACATTCTTAAATATGCTTTTCTGTTTTTTTCGACAGTTATTGACTCGTTCTTAAATGTAATGAGGTTGGTTAACAACAAACAGAAATTGGAAACTGTTTATATCTTCAAAATGTTGTAACATGACTAAGGATAATGATTTAACATAATCTACTATCGATTGTCATGAATCTTCAATATAAAATTCCTAGAAATTAGTTTTTTCGGATTTAAGCTGGAAACAATTTTAGCAGAAATTGAAATTTTCGAAAAAAAATCAAATTTTAGACCCTTGATTCCTTTCCAGCTTCAAAACATATTATTTCAAATTTCGAAATTCTTTCTAATTTAGCCTTGAAATATATTTCATCAATAATTTAAAGTAATTAACAATAAGTGATCAAATTAAAACATAAAAAAATTTAATTTCCTGCTGAATCTTCATTGTAATTCCTTTCAATTTAAAATTTAAATATAGTTACGATATGATTAAAAGCAGATGAACTCTAATGAAACTTTTAATACTATCAGTCGTTTCATTCAAAGCCTTTCATTTTGTCTGGCCCTGATACTAATAATGAATTCAAAAAATTAATTTTTATTTAAATGTTTCTTTCTTAGTCTCAAAATTCATTCGTGTCCAAGACTGGCGAGATTCAAATATTTGTTTCTTTACTATTATAATTATTCCGCGAACCTATTTATTGATTAATTCAATAAATATTTTTAAACTGCATAAATGTAACATTACTTATTTGTGCTCTACTCTATTATTTATGGTACAATAAAACCTGAGTTAGTTTTCGACTAAACTAAATTGGACAGTTTTTAAACTTGACAGATCCAATATTTTTAATCAGTTATTTTTCATTATTCGTTCTTAGAAGTTAGTTTAGTGATATTACATTGCATAAAGAGTTATGAAATTTTAATTTATCTCGAGAGATACTACTTCTAGTATACAAAAATATTTAATTTAGTCGTCGGTTATATCAAGTTAAATTTATAATGCAGAAAAGATGTCCCCACTGTAATTTGCTTTGTTTCATCATATTGTTATATGGTCTAATGTAGGTGTTCGAAAACTATTTTACTTTCTCTTCGCACAAGTATATTTAAAAGAAGAAAGCCATTTAGTAAGTTTAAGACAATACTTTGTGAAGTACAGTATACTTTGCAGGTCATTATTAAGATACTATTCTTTGTTTTTGCATAATTAGATCCAAAAAGATCTTAGAAAGCCATTTAATCAGTTTAAGATAACACTTTGTAAAGTCCAATATGCTTCGCAGATCATTAGTAAGATATTATTCATACTTTTTGCAGAACCAGATCCGGAGAAGAAAATACTTCTTACTACTCTCACAAGTTATCACAAGTTAATGAAGATAATTCCGATCAAACTTCATTCAGTAAATTTAGCTTTTTTATATCCTTGTTACTTCTTACAATCATTACCTTAGAATTCACGAATTCCTGCCTCCGCTCTGTTGTTCGGCATTTAGTTCGATCAAGGTTCCAATCTTGGCGAAGGGGTTTGCTACATAAGAGTTTTCGTGGTTTTCCCCATTTGTAATTACTAGATACAAACCAGTTCCCATAAAACTTCTTGCACGAAGTAATCCTTCCCCTTAGGCACTTAGCCCTTGAGTTTCTTTCCTTCAGTTTACCTAACCTTATTCGATATGGTTAAAGGCAGAAACATTGCGGACGAAAACGTTGGGGAGAAAACAACGCAAGGCGAAAACATCATGGGAGAAAAGAAAGCAAGGAGAAAACTTCTCAATTTAGAAACCTCGGTGTCGAAAATATCACGGTAAAATATAAAAACGCTATGACGACAATATCGCAGACATGTATTTTTCAGGTTAAAAATTCCTATTCGCATAATGATCTATGAGTGAAAAAGAAATGAGGAATATTTTTATTTTAATATTTTTGAACTAATAAATTTTTGCTGAAAATCTCGGAAGGAAACTTAAGAATTCAAAAACTGAAAATTAATGCTACTTATAGCCTTTAACATAATTTTATAACAGAATAATTAATTAATGAATTTTTATATAGGTAACCACATGCAGTTACATCTTCTTTTTCTAATCTTTTTTAGACTGTGTTTTTCCTGAAAAATTAGCAATAAAGCTTTGTAAACAATATCAGTTAAACATTGTCCTTTATTAGTTAACTCTAAAAGTTTTAAAATTCAATTAACTACTATACCTAGAACTATTTTCTACTCACTTTCATTTTCTGAATGCTTAAATTTCTTATTTATGTTTTCAGCAAAATTGTATTAGAATTCAAAGATGTAAAATATAAAAGTATAAACATTCTTCATTCGTTCTTACTCTCACATATCATTATGCGAATATGAAAATTTTTAAAGCGGTTGTATGCGGCATTATTGCCATGCTTCGTAGGTGCTTTATTTTTACCACACCATTTTCGACGACGGCGTTTAAACTGCGAAGTTTTTGAACAGCTTTATTAGCCCAAAGGAGCGTTAGCTCAGGAGGCTTATTAGTCTCAAAATGGCATTTTGTGGCATTTCACTATAAATGGCGAGTCAATTTTCAAATTGTTGCTACCAAATATCAGAGCTCTGTATTATATTTAAATAAATTAAATAACGAAGAATATGCATGAACGAATGCATAATTTCTCGCATTGTGAAAAAACGATGGTACCTAGAGCCATCAAAAAATGAATAACTTAATCCTCCACCGGAACATGAGCACCTGGACGCCCGAATTTCAGATTTCGAATTTGTTTTGCTATCTATTTCATATTTTGTGAAACTTCTTAATTAACAAAATAATTTAAATGTGAGCAATGTCAACACTGTATGAAAACAAAACATTTTTATCTACAGCGCGCGAGACTCTGTATGGGGAATTCTAAAGATATGCTGTTTTTAAATATTTTGTGGTATTGCTCTTGAATTGAATTTTAATTAAGTGTGAAGAACATGATATTTAATAAATGAAGGTAACACACAAAGCGTTAAAACAAAAACACCTTTTTGGGCGTAATATAAATCTGAAAGTTCTGAGATTTTTTTTATGACAATGTTTTCTCTTTGCTTTCTTTTCTTCCACGATGTCCCATACGACGATGCTTCGACAATGTTTTCTCCATGACGTTTACGTCCGCGATGTATTTGCCGCGACGTTTTCCCCGGACACTATTCGACATGTGTACATTTTATTCACTTCCTGATTATGATATCTAAATGGAAATTGCAAACGAATTGTGCTCTCAAATTGATAGAACCAGTTAGCAATGCGTTCATCGTTTAAAAGAAAGAAGATAAAAATAAGTATGCTGTAAACTTTTTATCCACCCAGTGCGCTTGATAATAAATTTAATAACGAAATAAACTACTATTTAAGGCTTAGAAATTCAAAATACAGGTAACGCCCAATATTCAGAAATAACAAACAATCATATTTCTAATAGCATCAAATTTAAGTATCCTTAACTTTGGAAAATGATGTACTTCTACTGAAGGAAGAAATGAATTTTAGAAAATGAATTGTACCTGCTTTCTTTAAAATTGAAAATTCTTTTCAATATTGAATTATATTATTAACTATGAGATAAATAATCTTATGCGTGTTTCTCGGATTTACTGCCTCATATAATATTAAGCACAATAGCACTTAGTATTAATAGGCATTAATACTTTCATCTGAATCTCTCATTGTGTAATAACTTACCTTGAAGCTAAGAAAATTAGCGTATTTTTTTAAGACAAACTGCATAAAATGTTAGATCAATTTCAATTACTGTAAGCATTTATTTCTAATACATGTTACCAGTAAAATAAATGGAATATAATCATAATTTTGAATAAAACAAAGAACATTCTTAGTGAAAGTAGAGGGACAACTAAGATATGAAACAGAACATTTTCAATAAAATTCATTTTCAAACGTTTTATGTGTTACTCCAAAACGTAAGAATTTTAGTGAAGAAAATGAATTTATTGAAAACTGAGTATTCTAATCTCATTTTGCCAATAAAGTGCTGACGCTAAAATCTTAAAAAGTGCTTCAAAATATGCAGAAATATATAAATCCAAAAATATTTTTTCCGATGACTCTTTTTCTCAATGGGCAATCATTTTCCACCTTAAACTGAATACTAACTACCGAATCCAACATTTGTAACTAGCTTTTAACATTATTATATTACTCCAAAAACAACACTCCAGTTATAAAATCGATTATGATTAGTCACAATTTTTCTATCGATTGTTAAAAGCCCTTCCGTGCATACCAGAAAATTCGTTTCGGCTTTGTTTTGAACGGTTTAAAAGCTCATTTTAGCGGCTGAGACAGGAATTTATGAAGAGAAAACATAAGCACAAAAGCGACCCACTTGGAACATAATGTGCTCCTTGCGTGCTGTTTTTCTATTTAGCTTTTCCAAACACTTTTCGCGTGAATAACCAAGTGGGGTGAGAAAAGGCCCAGGATTCAGTTGCGACTAATGCTCGATGGGATAGTTAGCTTTTCCTGAGAGGTTATATGTGTAAAATTACAACGATTAGCTCTTGTGAAAGACTTTTAAGTGGGGCCCTGGCCTACTAATAGAAAATCGATACTTAGGGAGGAGGATCGCACGAAGCGCAAATAGTTTTCGATAAATTACTGGGTAGCTTATGTTCGAAATTATTTATACTGTTGCACATTTTTTTTCTGCATTCAATTATTGTCTGATATGCTGTAAGAATTATTTATTTTAAATAAGGGATTTAATGCATTTGTGCTAATTTTGGGTTATTTGATGCATTTTTCAGTTATAAAATGAGTTTAAACCAGTCATTAAATTAAATAAAATTCGCACATTTCTTACACTAGGAGGAATCCAAAAGCTCGGCTCCACCTACTGAAATTGATAGGCTAATAATTGATGTTTATGGCAAAAATGTAGTGAGTATGCGGCATGTACACTGTGCAAAAGAAAAGGTGGGACAGTTTTTTCTATATTCCCCGCCGATTGACAAAATTCAAATTAATTTTTCATGTCTTGAAAGCGCGACTTAAAATTTATATTATATTTATATATAGCCTTGTTCTAACATACGATGATTTTCACACAAAATCGGACTTTTTCTGAAATAACATACCAATTTTTTCCCAGATTTCGATTTCACGATTTAAATTATGCCTAGATATTAAATTTTGTAAAATTTGGTGCGATATTTACGGAGAAATTCAAATATTTATCTTGGCGCTATTTTCTTCAGTTTGCCAATAATTCACTTAGCGAACTTCTTAATATATTGCAATCCATTTTCCTTTCCCTTCCACTATGCCGGAGCGGTAAAAAGGTACCTGGTTCCTACCTTTTTACATTGTGCATTAGCGGAAAAAAAGTCCCATCGTTCCTACTTTCAAATAATGTTAGCAAAGTGGCTAAACCACATCTGGTGTTTTATCGCTTTTCAATAAATATGCCAAATTTCAAAACACGCCAATATATAAATTCACGTATATCTTCTAAAATTTTGAATAAAAAAACTCTAATTTTTTGCAGGTATGCTTAGAAATACGTCTACTTTTAGATGGTGGTAAAGCTTTTATTGATTATAATTTAAATTTTTTTCGAAAAATTTATAAAAATTATTTAAAAATACAAATTTTAAAACTAAATAATAAAAATGGGTGAATTTTGTTTGGAATGAACCTGAATTTCGAAATGTGAAAGGAAGAATCAAATAAGTTTAATAAAAAAAGGGAGATTAATAAATATATGCCAAACTCAATTAATGTTGAGGAGCTAAAATTTTGAGAGCTAATTTTTAAAAACTACTTGTATGATTTTTACAAAACTTGGTAATTTGGCGTAATTTGAGACGTAGAATCGAAATATGGAAAAAAAATGTTATATTATTTTAGAAAAAGTCCGATTTTGTGTCAAACTACCTATATTAGAACAATGCTATATATAAATCTAATACATATCCTGAGTGGCGCTTTCAAGACATGAAAAACGAATGTTGAATTTCGTCAATCGGTCCAGTAGAACGAGAGGTATAGATCTGTCTCTTTTTTTTTTTTTTTTTTTTTTTTTTTTTTTGTGCAGTGTACGTGAATTATGTAAACAGCTCCTTAGTAGAGTGGTAAAAGGCCCAACATCGCGATGGCAAGCTAGCCACTGAAAAAGGCAAAGCTTAATTACTAAAATTAGGAGAGCCGGAGTCTGGTGGATGGCTGTCAGAAAATATGAATAGAAAGGAATAAATTAAAACAATTAAAAATTAATATATGCAAAGGCTTAAAAATATTAAATTAAAATAGAGTGATGGAAAATGGATAAATGTAACTTGAAATAAACTTATAAAAATGTGAAATAAACTTATAAAAACAAATAAAAAGGAGTAAACTGATAATAAATTAAAGTAGTAAAAGATAAATGTCAATAGAAATGTAATGAGAAATAAAAAGTAAGGAAATTTTTAGTAATGAGTAAACATGCCCCATGATTTAAAAAAAAAAAAAAATTCGTTGGCTATAGATCGTTTTCCCACAATACGAGGAAAATACAGCCATGTCTATAGATTCTTCTTTATATATATAAAAAAAGAAACATAACAAGACGCTAAAATTAAAAGCAAATTTTTAAACCCATCTTGCGCTATAGCTGCAGGATTGGCTCCAATTTACTTTTAACTTTAGAATCTTTAAGACTCTCTCTCTCTCTCTATCTATCTATATATATATGTTTAAATAATACATCGCGATAACGTCTGGTGATGACAATTTGAAAAGTGATTCAGATATTCAAGTGATAAGGATAAAAAGTGAACTTCGAGACTAATAGCAAGTCTGGAGCTAAAACTTCAATAAGGAAAAAATCTGAAAGGTTTCATATTTTAACGGTCGCTCAAAAGGGATTGTTAAGGTTTTATACGCACACGGTGAGCTCGCAGTCTACCAGTCTGCTCTTGCACTCACACTTGCTAATTCATTTTCTCTTCTTTTCTGTCTTCCCTTTTTTTTTTTTTTTTTTTTTTTCTTGTTTGGTGTTTTTAGCTTTATTATTAAACATCATTTTCTCCACACTTACTCAATAAACAGTTCAACCACAAAATGTTTAAAAGCTGCAAAGCAGCATATGTTTAGAATTCACGATGCAATGTTAAGTATTGGTATGCAATTTTATTATGTTTTTCAGTTTATTCTCAGTTTAGGATATCAATATCCAGCTTTTTATAACGTGGATCACATAATTTTTTGCCTTTTTATTATTAACTTTCTATGATTTAGCTTATTTATTAAATATCACATTATTCGCACTTACGTCGCATAAAATTCAATTCAAGGGCAAAATCACAAAATATTTAAAAATAGCATACCTAAAGTATTCACAATAGAGTATTTGAAATTGCCATACTCAGGAGCTTGATACATGTTTATTTAAATAAATCCCATTAAAAAGTAGAAAAAAATATTCTTAAGAACTGTGTTTATTGCTTTTAAATTGCTTAGTTTATTCCTCAATAACCTTCCAGATTAAATTTGAAAGTATCTTTGGTTTTACCAAAGGCAACCTGTTTGCACGTGTAAGTTAAAAGTATTTTATTACCTGCCTCGGCAATAAAGGACTTTCATACAGCTGAGTTTGTTAATTAAAACTGTATAATATCTTATATTTTTCTAGATGGAAACAGTCTCGTACGCTGGAGATAAAAATATTTCATTTCGAACAGTGTAGTCACTGCTCGCTTTCAAATCGTTGAGAATGCTGATCAATAATTCATTAAAGTTTTACAAAATACGAAAACATTAAAAAACAAATTCGAAATTAAAGCTTCGGGCTTCCAGGTACACATGTTCGGATGGAGGTCTACGTTATTCAGAACTTGTTGGCTCTAGGAAGCTTCGTTTGTCAAAATGCGAGGACCATACATACTTAAATTCAGATTCTTCATTATTTAATTTCTTTAAAAGTAATACAGGACGATAATGTTTGGTGGCAACAACTCGAAAAGTGATAATAATAATACACCGTTTATAATAAACTAACGCACAAATCCCATTTCGAGACTAATAACCCTCTTTGAGCTAAAACTAAGGATTCTGAGCAGCATTCATCACGTGATATAAAATTGTATCTTTATTTATCAGTGGCTCTCAAAATTGTTCCTACAGACCTCTAAGGGTTCTTATGACCTCCAATAGAGTCTTGTTAATTTGAGGGTGGGTGGACAATTTCGAGAGGACCGCGAACGGTTTAATATAAAAGAAAATAATTGTAGCCCATTTTTATTGCTATTAAAAATAAATATCAGTAAAATTTAAAGCCGTTTTACGTCTTGAGTAAAATTTAAAAAAAAAAACTGTGTCCTTTTTTTTAGAGATAACAGTATGAGTGAAACGAAACAAAAATGCAGGCAATATGTAGAGACATTAGGTTATTTCGAAGCAGGAGAGATGAAAAATGAGCAATACTCTCGCTGGGACTCGCACCTGGGACATCTCGAATAGGCGCCAAGCGTGCTGACCATTACACCACAAAGTCATGCTAAGAAGACGGGAGAAAACCTTATATACTCTCCCTTTTAGAGGACGACTGGGGATTTGGGGACCCAGTCGCCAAATCCTGGTGGTGAAGAATCATCATTCATCACCTTTTATAGTTCGGTCGCCACTGTAGAGTCATTAGGTTATTTCGCTGTAAGAGAGATGAAAATTGCCGGGACTCAAACCCCGCAGCTCTCGAATACGCGCGGAGTGTGTTGACCATTACGCCACGAAGAGATGTTAAGAAGGCGAGAGAATTACCTTATAAATATGGTGTTGAATATTTAAAATATGGCTTTATTTCGTTACTAGGATATAGTACTTTACCTACGTCATTCTATTTAATAAAAATTTGTCTAACAAATCATCGAAACTTCAGGAACATTTTACAAAGCCCAAGTGATCAAAAAAGATGAAGATTTAACTTTTTAGAAACAATCAAAAAAAGTATTTGAAAGCACTGTCATCATGACAACATCTAGGGGAGATGACGATGAACTGCGTGCTTCTTATAACAATTCTTTACTGACTGGTGTACTTAATTATGGCAAAACACACGAGGGCTATCTAAGGGAAGGGATGCCTTCGTGGAGGACTTTCTAAGGAAAACTGGCTCGTGTACACGTTACACATGGAGAAAACCACGAAAACGCCCATAAAGCCAGCCCGTTCGCGGGATTCGAACATCGCACCGAACTACCAGTGTTCAGCGACTTTACCGCTCGGCCGCTGGTGGGTTCTCTTTACTGATTGGAAAGTCGGAAAGCCGGTGAGGAACTTATTCTACCAGTTGTAAATGAGGTAATAAAAAGCATCCTACATAAATCAACTTTTGATAGTATAAGAATTCCTTTGAGTAATAATGTAGTACAGAGGAGGATTGACAAAATGGCTCTGCATAGAAAAATTTTGCATGAATTCTTAAAAATATCTGAATTCTGTATTCAGCTTAAGAATCAATTTTGCCAGGAATTAGCTTATGTGAGATTTATAAAAGAACAAATTTCCGAAGAATTGTTATCTATCAAATGCTAGAAAACGATACGAAAAGTGAAGCAATGAATTAAAGAATTTCTTGTTGTTGTTGTGATTCTCACTTGTCTGATAGTAACATCAGAACAAGCCTACGAAATTCATCGAGGCAAAGAGTGCAAGATTCCACCTGTTTTGATGTTACTGTCAGACAAGTGAGATAAGTCACAACAACAACAAATCAAGGCTGGCATATATGAACAGAAAATTAATTCATGCAATGAAATTTAAATATGAAGGAATAAAAACCAAATACCCAAATCTGAATGAACATAAATTGCTTGGGATCTTGCAGTATTTCGCACCGTAAATTGTTATTCGAGTTTTATATTGGTTGCTTAGGTAATATCGGGATTATCTTTAGGCCAAGGATGATTTCATTTTCTCTATGCTCAATCACATCCTGAGAAAATTAATTCCCTCTATTTTTCCTAACCATCTCGGCAAAAAGAAATACATACTTTAACTCACTTAAATTAGTGTAAAATCGGTTTATTCTTCAGTTATTTGCCTTTCCAATGTATTGCTATATTTAGGATTTTGAATAGTAAAATGCAGCAACCAAATCTTTTAAAAACAAAATCTTGAAAACAATCAAAATCGTAAAAACAACCTTGTATTTAGCGTAAGTATAATGAGAGATTATACTTACGCTAAATACCAGGTTGTTTTTACGATTTTGATTGTCACATTAGCGTGTTCTCTTCTAGTCTATCTTGAAAATGGTTGTGGCAATCATATATGCATGATTTCATGGCTTTATACAAAATATGAAATTTCTTTTCTTTTCACCAACTTACTTCTCACCTCCCAAAAAGATGAATGACTCACTGCAGTGGACATTTTAATTTAGGATCTGGAAGGGACATGCAGACCAGAGGGTGCTAATCCTATTTCTGACAGGGGGCTCCCACGGCACTCCTCATCGAGGCGCCCCGCTGCGATAGCTAAGTTTTCGCAGAAGCTGTCGGCAGGGTAGTTCCTTATTAAGGAAATGTTTGATATGCTAAGCACTTTTAGGAAGTCCTTAATATATTCCTCTAAAGCTGATTAAAGTTATGGACGGTCTACTTACATGCGATGTTTTCTGAGGTAAAAATAAAATCGATTTTGTGCAAAAAAATATGTAAAATATGAGTAAAATTTAGATAAACGTTAAAGAAAAATAAATAGATAAATCCAAGAAGCTCCTTTAGTATCACTTTTGAGTTTTTTCATGCTCGTACTTGACATGAATATCTACAATCTTTTTAATTAAGACTCTTCGAATTAGAAAAATATAAATATGAACCCTTTGATAGATAAATTATTTTAATCACTTCAATAAATGTTCATTGCAAAGATTCAGAAATGCAATAGGTGACTCACAAAAAAGAATAAATCTTAAGAATAACAAATTATAAAACATCTTAAGAAATGCATTTAACTCTATGGACTCAGACGCACGCATATGGTTGCATTCTATTAAATTTGTGTTAATTTGAATGAAATCATACATATAATATTGTGGACGACATCGCCAATTGTCATACTGATCATGCGCTTGTAGATACTTCTTGAATGTCTATCTGCGTATTCAGTTTTTCATTGTTTTTGATAAATGAAAGTGTGTTGATGTTTCCGCGAAGCAGCGGAATTCTTTTACTCGTTTCTCAAACAAAGAGCATGCGTTTTTATCGTATTGCTTATTGTTGTTATACGTCATCCCATATTGGTATTATAGCTTTATAACTCTGTACACAGAGCTCAGTGCCAGCTTCAGTGTTGGAACATTGATAGTAAATATTATATCCGCTGTAGTAAAGTTAGTCGGCTAAGTTCAAAAGTGATTTTCAATTATTTAGAAATTTAAGTCTTTTGTTTTCATTATATCTGAAAATCAAGTAAGCAGATATAACTTTATGCAGCATTTTTGATTACCTACAGGTTATTCAAAAATATCTGACAACGATATAAGACGATAAAACTAATCGTAAGGAATTGTGTGGACAAACATTTCTCTGCTGGGTGGCATGTAAAATGTTTAGCTGGCGTAAATAGTTATTCTCCGTACGGATTTCGAGCGATGTACATCACTATGGGAAGGTTAAGCTTACGGACATGCATGTTATCTATGAAAATGAGGCTAAAACGGAACAGCTATTCAAAGATGATACAGAGGACAATTCTCCAGTTGCTCCGTTTTCGTTCGCAGTCCCCTAGATAAAATACATATCAACGAGATTTGCATTTGTATAGCGATGCATACCACTCAAATCCACATGAGGAATGACGATTTATGTCAGAAGAACTTTTTTACCGGCCGTTCAGCATCGCCCTCCAGATGCTCAAGACTCCATTTTCGCACACATATTCCATTACAAAATCTACTCCTTTTAGTCTCCTCTGCATTTTTGCCAGATATTTTTAAAATTCCTCAAAAATGTTCAGACGTCGAAAATTCATTTTGTTTTCTTTGTGATTAACTTTCCCTAGATTTTTGGGTTGAGCTATGTTTTATATTAAAAGCAATTAAAAGAGAAAGAATGAAGAACGGATTTGAGCACTAATATGTGATGTTAAATAAGCATTGTAATACAAAATTTATTTTAAATGAAATATTTTTTATGAAAGAGCGTATGCATTTATTATTAGCCATTAGATAACAGTACTTATTAAAATAATATTAAGATATCGAAAAATATACGAATAACACTTGAGTTAAAATAGAATCTTAAGAATCAGATTATAATTTTTTACGAATAACTCTTTGATATTGTTTTAATCTAATCTTATAGTTCTCATTAATTTCCTCTTTTTATCTCAAATTTTCTGCTAAAGAAAGCTTTCTGACAGCCCTTTTTATGGATGAAGATCAACATTTCTTATTCAGTACACAACGAATGTACGCAAGCTGAATTTCGTCAATTGGCCCAGTAGAACGGGAGATATAGAATTGCTCCCCCCTTTTTTTTTCTTGCATAGTGTGCATAATCATTTCATTGCTTTGAAACTTTAATGGATATACGTAACAAAATTTTCAGTCTCTAGTTATTTTTGAAATAATTATGAATTGCTTCCTTTGTATTCATAATCCTTCTTTTAAATAGCCCTTATTTTAATCTTCCTTTTAAATTAAATTTAAAAGCACATTCGAGATTCCCCGAAGACCTTCTCAACTGCAGCTGAATATCTCTCAACGTTTTGGTACTTTGTCAGCTATTGAAACTACTGTAAATTCATTGTGCACCTAGACTTGCTGTAGTTCTTTTGTTTCTTATAAAATAAATAAATGATATTGAGTTGTAGACCTGTTTTCAGCTAAATGAAGCACCACTCCACTCTGAGAATCATGTGCGAGATGAGTTAGGTCTTCGATTTCTAAGACGGTGGATTGGCAAATATGGAGCTATTTTCCATGACCTGAAGGAAATCCTGAACTTACCTCACTAGACTTTTTTCTCCTTTGGTCCTTCGGTCAAACATGATATTTACAGTGAAAGCATTACTAAACATGACAACTTGAAGCAAAGATTAACGCAAGCAACTGCAAATATTACATCAAGTTTCCTTGCTAGAAACAAAATATATGAACCGAAATAAAATATCGTTGTGAACTTTGTCGTGTTGTTAGTGACTGACATATTGAATTTTACTAATATTTCCGTGATCAAAACTTCAAAGACAGTTCATGAAATCCACCATTTATTCTAGGAGATGCTGTACATCTGCTTCTTTTACGACAGTATAAAACACCAAAATTTAGCTCAGAAAATGCACATAAGGCAAATTAAGTAATGTTAACTAGTAAAACAGAAAGACTCGTGATTTCGACTTTGGGCTAAAGAGACAAAGTTCTTAGGCACAATTTTGGCTTTTAAAGAGAGATCAGAAATCAAAGTAGACTTGTTCAAGGGTGATGAGAGGTCAAGGAAGACGTGATATGTATTGCCTAACTTAGCAGAAAGAGCAAAAATTATTTATTATTATTAGTGAAGACTGATTAGATTTTCGTTGGTTCAATCAATAATATATGTTTACCAAATGCAAAAGTACAAACGAAAAATAATCTGCGTATGTTTTTAAATCTACAATTCAAAATTCAAAGATAAAAAATCTCCAAATAACTTGCACTTCCAAGAGATCTTACGTGTGGCTCGTAACAGTTAAAAGTTTTTATTTGCTTTTCGAAGAGAAGTGACGGAACGCCTCTTCCACTTTCAGGGATGAGATTCGAAAATGCGATAGGTTTTACATTTTCAAATCTCTTCACATATTTGTAGTAGTAAAATATGAATCATTATGTAATGCTAAATAATTATTTTTGGTACCTCAGTTAATCATACATAGTCTTCAAAAAACTATGGCTCAATTTTTTATCTTCTTAAATATTGATCTTAAACATATATTCCCAAAATACAACGTTTCTAAACTAAGACAGAGTAATTTTTGCAAATATTTTCAGCACTGAGAGATTAGAAAAGCTTTGTAAATACAAAACTTTTTATACGGTTCATATAAAGCAAGACATTCAAACAATAGAATATTCAATAGCGTTTAATTAAAATTTTTGCAGTTTTACATGAAAGTGTTTTGCAGTTTTACATGAAATATTAGACACAACCGAGAACAAATTCATTAGCTCAGATCTTCTGCAAGTTCTCTATACTAAACAACTTAAATTAGATTTTCATCAATAGAACTCACAAACAAATGTTCCTCATTTTGGCATTAATAAATCCGCAATCGGGAAAACAAATTTTTTATTAAATTTACGACTGACTCGATGAAAATATTAATTAATAATATTTCTATGAATCTTATATATAAAGATATGAGAAATTTTATATTTAATTTATTACATTATAAAAAATATTTCATTAATTGGGCTCCTTTTGCTCTTCAGATCACAAGAACGGCTAATTTCTCTATTTTCAAAACCCCTCTAACCCTAGATCTAATCTAAACTGATTTCACAGAAGCCTGAATTTTATTTCTTAAAACTTTGTAATAGAAGCAAAATATTCATTAAGTTTAACAAATTAAACTCAGAATGTTTCGTAATTGGATAAGAATGTTCTTTGGGATTTAATAATTTCTCATTTGATTGTTCCTAACGTCTTCTTGTGAATATTTTATTCAAATAATACAATAGAAACTAAATAATAAAGTATTTTTATTCATATCCATGTGTTTCATGATTTTTTGCTGATGGTACATCAAAAATATTTTTTTAATATGTTAAAGTGTAACATAAAACTACCGAAGGAGCAACCCTATATTTGGTGTATATTTAGTCATGATCTCAATCGATTTTGAAGTCAAACAGGTACAGGCCCTTCTTTATCAGAAGTAAAGAAATTTGCAAGACTGGAAAGTAACGGGCGCAGCGGTAATATGTATACCCTACGGTAGTAAAGCGAACTAGAAGGTAGCGCCATCTGTCGGTGAAAACATTAACGAAATTGAAAAATTAAGTTAATAGAATTTTAAAAGCGTTAGAAAGGAGTGGATTAGACTTAAAGTCATTCACTAAATAAGATAAATCTTTGTGAATGTAGAAACTTCAAAAAAATCCAATTCACTAACTGGAAAAGCTTTTTGAATGATTTTTGCACACACAGAGTCAAAATTATGATTAAATTTCTAACTATGGTTAGCTATCGAGGACTTGTTAATTTCGCCTTTTTGGACACAAGATTCATCTTCCTTGATATGAAACTTTAAGCTCTTTTAATTTGGCCGATGTAGCTCAAAACACACTCATACCATAAGCTATAAAATACCCAAGAATCAAAGTCAGAAATGGATCTTTTTAAAATTCGAACCATATATTTTACTGATAGGCCAGAAAATAACTTGAAAACTGAACTTTTGAAGAATCCGTGCAATTTTATAACTGACAGTAGGATGAAATGGACAAATTTATTAATGTTATACCTAATAGCGGGATATCTTCTTTGATGATAAGCTTAAAATTTTTTAAAGGATTTATCAATAACCATGGAAAAAAAATACTCGATTAGTGGCAACTGATCCCAAATAATAGAGTTAATTAGCAAGCAATGGTTCTGAGCAACAAACGTTGAGAGCGCGCAATACATAAAAGTAAAAAGAAGCCATTTTTTGCTTAACTAGGAGACATGACTTAGCATAGGGCCATAAACAAACAGAAAATGGTTAACTGTAAACCATAGTAGTGGAATCACATTCATTGCGAAATATAAAAATATCGAGAAAGGGAAGGGTACTGTCAGATTCAGTTTCAAAAGTGAACTGGATGGCTGAATCAATCGAGCTTATAATAGATAAAATCTCGGATAAATCTTTTTCATTACCATCAAAAAGCGCGAAAGTGTCATATGCGTAGCAAATCCAGAAAGGAAATGATAGTTTCTCCAATAATTAACCTCGAAATAGTGCACGCAAATGTCAGCAAGTACAAGACTCAGGAGAGACCCATAGCTAATCCTTGAATTTAGTGATAACGTTCATTTTGGAAAACAAAGTGTGTTTAATCAAAGAGATTTTTGTATGAGAACTCAATTCTTCAGTTTCAGTGTGTGAAATGGAATTCTTGAATCCTAGTTTAAAGACAATTTAGTGCTCCTTCGACTGTGCTCGTCTGATTTAATACTCCTTTAACATCAAAAGAAACCATAATGAATTGCTGGGGAAAATCTGAAGACTAAATATTTGGCCAAAGGATATGATACCGTTCTAAAGTTCGAAACTATCGGTCGAAACGGAATTCCAATTTTGTAGACTTTGGGAAAAGCATAGAACAGAGCGCAGTTAGCAATAGGTGGGAAAAGTTATATTCTTTAACTGAGTTGGATAATATGAGAAGAATGAACAGCCTTTTTTTTTTTTCTTTCGTGAAACCAGAAGGTGAAAGTTCGGTACTTTTCCGTTTTGCCGGCGCAGCCGATAAAGTCGCCAGCAATGGTACAACTGATGCCAAACGGAATATCCTCGCTGGTAGCCTTTTGCGCCTCATTTTCAAAACAAGTCCCAGCCATTTCTTATCAGATTGATTGTTTCTTTCAATACTGGCATACAATTACATAGAATTTTTACCAGATAGTTCAATTTTATGCCCTAAGGCCCTGGCCCTTCGCGGTAATTAAGTCAATTATGATGCAATCACACCGCACACCCGAAGGCGAAAATATAGAAAAGGCAAAGTCAAGGGTTAAATTCATCAATTCTAACGAGAATGCACTAGCGAAGTAAAGCACTGCGGTTTTATATAATTTCTGAGTAAGCTATTCGTACGAATTCAAATAATTCTTTCATTTAAACTTGTATTCCAAATTAAGATTTAACTTGAAATTAATGTAGATAATTACTGAGATAATTAGATTTTTGTAGCGAAGTTTACGTGAGATAAGATCATTTGGGGGTCTCGTGATATGAATCATAAAAGCATAGTAAATTCTTGAATTAATGTCTTTTGACAAATTTATTGTCTTTATTTATTAGCTTTTTATAAAATTTTAAACTATATTAAAATGTTTATGCCTTCAAAATAAAAAATTCTTAAGAACTAACATTTTTTAACATTTTTTATGTGTATCCCGTATGTTGCCGCCAATAAAGTCTGCTAGGCGAGATTTGCGCCGGCGAAACGGAAAAGTACCGAAAGATCTTTAAGAATCGAGCAGTATGGGCCTCCATTTATCAGGTTCGAGACTCTATCAAGGTATGTGTGTTTGACCGCAACAATGGTCTGTCCACCCTTCTAAGCTTCAGAATTTATAATTTTTACTTTCAGTCTTCAAAAATTCTTCTTCAATTCGTGAATTGGATTTTCTTGAAGCTTTTCACATTTACAAAGGTTTATCTTCCTTAGTTAATGACTTTAAGTCCAAAAGTCCATCCAACCCTTTATAACGCTTTTAAGATTTTATTAATTTTTCAATGTCGTTACTATTTTTCGATAGATGGCGCTACCTTCTCTTTCACTTTACTGCCTGTAGGTCATAAATAAGACTTTTGCGTCCCCTGCTTTCCTTTCTTGCAGATTTCGTTTCTCCTGATGAAGAGGAACAATGAGTTTAGAGGCTAATTTGTTTTATGGAATTCATTTTAAAAAGCGTTCTCCTGGTCAATATTTTAAAGCTTGTAACGTCTTGTATGCTTCGGTGTCATAAACTGAGATTGACATTAGCAGACTGTTTAGTGAATTATCACTAAGTCTTTAAAGTACTACAAAGTCATTAACTAAGAAAGATAAACCTTTGTAAATGTGAAAAGCTTCAAGAAAATCCAATTCATGAATTGAAGGAAGGCATAAAGGTTTTGTTTTGTTTGGTTTATTTAATTATTGCAAAGCACACTAGGGCTATCTGCCTAAGGGGAGGAATGCCTTCGTGGAGGACTTTCTAAGGGAAACTGTCTCGTATACACGTTACACACGGGGAAAACCACGAAAACGCCCATGCAGCCAGCCCGTTCGCGGAATTCGAACCTCGGACCGAACTACCAGTGTTCAGTGACTTTACCGATAGGCCGCTGGTAGGCGGAAGGCATAAAGGATCCTTCATTAACTCAAATAAAATTCAGCCCTCAAAATCTATTGAGATCTTGCCTAAATCTCCTCCAAATAGAGGGTTGGCTGTTGCTTTCTTAATTATGTTTCACTTTGGCGTGCTTCTTTTCTGTTTTGATGTTAAAGTGTCACCTTTTTGACTGAAAGTAATAGACTTTTCATTTTAATTTTTATTTATTTATTTATTTTGATTTTATTTCGAGTTTACATCTAGGATAAAGTAATAAAATACAGATTATTAAAGAAAACGTTTGATAGGTAGGCATGTGTTAGTGACCATGGCTTTGTAAACATTTTTCCCGAAGATGTAACATAATTAGGCAAAGAAGCAGTCTTAGATTGTCATAAATTTGTAATGAAAGTCCCCGGATTGTTACAGGGAGACCTGATATAAATCAGTTTTTAAAAGAAAAAAAAAATGAAGGTTTAAGTTGCAAAAATTTTTGTAGAAAATCAATGGGTGGGATTAGAAGACAATGAATATAACCCGCTTCTATCGGGGGGGGGGAGTCAGACGGGAATTATAAAAAAGCTAAAACTTTAGAATTTTGAAAATTTCGGAAAAAGTTGGATTGAAATTAATATTATTAAGAAGATGAAATTTATGAATGTGAAAAGTTTCAGGGAAACTTAATATCTAATCGAAGAAGTTTTGTCGATAATTATCGCAGAATCAAGTCAAAATTCTGGTTAAATGATCGAATTTTGACTAATCTGGTATGATTACTTATCAAAGATTTATTTATCTCTTCTTTTCAAGTATAGGGTTAGTGCTTTTTGATACGAAATTTTAAATGCTATTCCTTTTGGCGTATCTAACCACATTGAGAAGAAATGTTTCTATTTCCCCAAGAAACTTTATACGCAAAAAGTGAATTTATTTGTTTGTACCATATAAAAATCCATTCCACACAAACCAATCTGCGATGCAGAAAATGTAAGTTGTTTATATAACATCTGTATATGCTTTCAGTTCCAAATTACTAAAGCATTTCGAATATTAGCTACATGAGTGATAACAAAATAAAAACTCCCGTTTATCAACATATTGTCAGCATTCTCCATCGATAAATAGTAATAGCATTCATATTGTAATAACGCAACGTGATAACTGTTTAAAGACAAACGCATGTTTTGATTCTGTATTAAAATTATTACTTAATCTTAACATGCAAAATAATTAGATTTTTATTTAGCTGCAAAGTTATCTATCGTGAAAAAATGTTATATGGCAAAGAAATGTTATTATGAATTTGCAGTATTAAGTTATTTTTAAACTGAAAATATTACAGTGATTATATTTGAACTACATATATTGTGAGCAAAATTCGTTTTTCATTCAGAATACAAAATATCATGTATTATAATTGCATGCATTTTTGGAGCTTCTAATTCGTACAAAGATATGCACGTGTAGGCTATTCTTCATGGAAGAATGAAAAATAGTAATAAATAATAAAACCGTACTCAGAAGTGATCATAAAACTCAAACCTGCTGGGAATTAAAATTTTAATTTTCAGTTTCATTTTGTACTTTATTCTGCTTTGGTATTATAAAGTATAATTAAATGAAAAATGACGAAATTAAATGTATCTTTATGCTCACTCATATGTATACCAAGTGTGGCTTATAATTATGCCCGTTCATTAGGTATACGTATTTTATTTAACCTGTGCAGATTAAATTAAAATGGTAAAAGAAAACAGAGGCTTGTTAGTTAACCCTCTCACTGCGTACTTTTTTTTATCAAAATAGGTTCAAAAATTGCGTATTTTTTTATAACATATTTCAAATCTACATATATTTTAGTGTTAAAATATACAAATTTTTTTTATAAAAGATTTTTTTTCAATATAGAATTAGATCATAGAAAAAGGTTGTCAGAATACTGAAATTGAAGAATAATGATATAAGAGGAAAATTTTGAAAATTAATATTGGTTAAATTATGATTTATTTTATGAAATACAATGGTAAAACATATATACTTATGAAAATATCTGCATAATGTAATATTTTGCATATCAGTTTTGCACCACTGTCGAACGCTTTCAATAGAAACTGAATTTTCAGATTCATCATTATCTGCAGAGAAATCCGAGAAATTCTCATCTGTTTCGCTATAACTATCATTAGTATACTTGAAATCAGAGTTAGAACTACTATCAGTGTCGGAAATTTCGTCAGAAATATAGGTTATATCACTCTCGAAACGCTTCCTGTCAGACATCTTTGAGCTCTGAAAAGTGTGCGCAAAATGCTACATTACGTATTCTTGCGTATTTGGCAGAAATGTGGCCAACTAACGCCGTCTGTTAGCCCACATTTAAATAAAAAATTAAAAATCACAGAAAGAGCGTGTTGCACAGTTAAATAGACGGCAAAAATTCGGAAATCGCGGGTTCTGCAAATTTTGCTACTTTTATGTTGCCCGTGGAATTGGCGGGATGAGCAGCGAGAGGGTTAAGTGAAATTCTAGTTGATCAGAATGTGGGGTTTCATACCGTAAAGAAGAGTAACGCACGTAAGTTCCATTAATGCGGAACTTTCGAAATCAAAATTAATAAAATTATTAATTTTCTAATAAGTTAATGATTAAAATAGCAGAAAGAAAACTGATCTGGTGTTGCTTAAGCAGTAGTCTCATACTCAAACAGCATGCAGGCCGAATGCATGTTAACTGAAGACAACTGACGGGAAAGAATTCTTTTTTAAGTAAAATAAAAACTTTTATCAAAAAATAACCAAATTTTAGATTTCTCTTTCTAAATACTTATTAAAATATACGTAAATAATAATAATAATAATAATAATACGAAGGAAATTTAATTCAAATTTATGCTTATTTTCTAAATGAAATCCAACGTTTGGTACCTGCAAGGTATTTTTATTTATTTTATTTATTAAACTTTGTAATTAGAAAATATTGACAATTAGATATTCATATTTCACACAGATATTTATTTCAAATATTTCTAATACGTTTAATTAATCATTAAATAAATCACTTTAATTTAAATTTAAAATAAACAAATTACAAAAACTTTCCGAATGAGAAAAAACTTGAGAATAAGTAACGACATCCTAATCGCTTTCCCTTATGCATTAAAACCTCTTCGATGCAAATTAAAGTACATATATTAGTATGTAAATAATCTTAAATTTTGCATGCAGATACAAGATTTGTTTCTATCCTGGTTTCGTTTGGCTTAGTTTAGTTTATTATAACAAAGCACATTAGAGCTATCTGCCTAAGGGGTGCCTTCATGGAGGACTTTCTAAGGGAAATGGCTCGTATGCACATTACACATGGGGAAAATCTCGAAAACGCCCTTGCCGTCAGCCCGTTTGGTTAGATTCGAAGCCAGGGCTGAACTACTACTGTTCAACGATTTTACCACTCGGCCGCTGGTGGGCTTTTTGTTTGTACGCTATCCGTGCACTGGAAAAAAATTACTAGAAATTATTTTCATCATGAACTGTATCTGCTCGTTTCATAATCAGGCTCTTTTCTTATTAATTTTTAATTTTGAAAAAGAACTGTTCACATATGTTTCATCAAACAAAACGATTATTATTAACGAAAAACTGAGTGTGTTGACTTTTTACAATAAAAAAAATAAAAGTTAATCAGCTCCGTGGCTTCAAATCTTTCAATAAGATTCATATCATATTGTAAATTAATTGGCTCAGTTTTATGGTTTTCTTGCTAGTTTTTAATGGTAATGAAAGTAATGTAAATTAGGACTTCAAAATAATTAAAAAACTTGAAATCTTTGCAATACATACATAGCTGAAAAGTATTCGCGATCCGAATAAATTTGCGCACGGTCCGCGGACTGCCAGTTTGAAATGACTAGAGGAAAGTACTTCCGTTTAAAAGCCCTAGTTTATTAATATTTAGAGTTAACTGCTGATTTTAATATCATTATGGTGTGATTACTTTACGTATTTAGACAAGATATTAACCCGACTTAGTTATTAATATGGGTTAATAAAAAGTCATATTTTAAAGTAGTTTGACGTATATCCAAGTAATAACCATAAGTAGTCCAATCTTGTTATTATTTTACGTCAGATTTTAAAGCTACTATTTTAATCATTAAGAGTTTGAGTAACATTGGACCCTAGCTTTTAAAAAATAATCGATAAAATTCTACCATCATCTGTTCTTCCGTATGAAAATTTTTGTTCAATTCCTATTGGACTTAATTCCGTTCTGGAGTTTGTATCTGGAATTTTTGGAGTTTGTATGTTTGCTTCACATATAAATATTCATCAAAGGTAAAACTGAAATTTAGTTTATTAGAAGAAAATGATGGAAAAATTAGCATTAAGGTATATTTCTAGGATTTGCGAATACGACTTTTTATTGAACTTTAACGACACGTCACTGATTCCGTATTTTAATCGCAGAGCTGTTGTAAAAATTTCGTTGTAACACTTGTCAGTTTTTGTTTGCACCGTAAACATCAGCAGCTCAACCAGTAGCCGTTATCTTGACTTCTTCAAGTACCAAAGATTACATATCGTTAAGGGTGTGGATAAACATTATCTGACTCACTTTTCAACAACCCAGGTGGCTTAAATTTTTTTAGATAACTGAAGGAAAATCCGGGTGGAATAAATACCGAATTAGAAATTCCTTCTTCCAATCTGAAGTAATATTAAAAAGATCTAAACATATCGCTGAAGAATTGTTGAATTCGTTGTAGAAAACAGATAAATAATGCACATGATTTACCAGGTTTGTAACAGTATTTCACATGGCTGCACATGTAATTAGGCAAAAACATTCACTGGAAAATCTATAGTCCCTAAACTAAGGCTCTCATCCTTTTCGTAAAATTAAATTAATTGTTTCTATAGTATGTACGACGTCGCGATCAACTAGTGAGTGAATAAAAATTTAAAGTAATATTCTAATAATGGAATATATGAATAGCTTATGATCGACTGATAAGCACTTTGCGATCGACAGTTGGTAAGATATTCACTGAACATCGCCGCAAAAATTCGCTGACGGAAACGTTTCATCGTCATACAAACTTCTTTGTAAAATTGAAAGAAAATAGAGAACTTTTCAATTTTTAAGTATCGTGGTTATACCCTCATGGTAGCTGTGTGATTTTAAAATATCGTCGCAAAAATCATTGCTATAAATGTAAAGCAGTTTACACAATTATCGCAGGACGTTAATATCACAGCATGCGTTTTCAGATTTCGTAAGTTTGAAATGTGCATTCGCTGTTGTAATAAGAAGGAAGAGCTAGAAAAATTAGGAATACTTTTAGATATATTACCCAAAATTTTTTAATTCATTGAATTAATTAATCTTTAGCTGAAAAATTAAAGTAAACGAGGAAGAAAAGAAAGAAAAGGAAAAGAGGAAAAAAGAAGCAAAATAAAAGTAGAAAAATTACATCTACTCGTAGTAATCAAAAGAATCTCAAACTTACGCAGTTATATATTAAAAAATATTTTTTATTTAATTATTTTTTGAAACGTATTATTATTTATTCATGGAAATACAAAAGATTATAAAAAGAAAGATGATTATGCAAATTTGCATTATTAAATTTTTTATTAAGAGTCAAAATATAAAATCATTTTTTCTGCTATTGCTATTTTGATATTCTTTCAGTAAGATATACGTTCTTACTGAAAGAATATCAAAATAACAATAGCGGAAAAAGTTTGTTTCGTTTAGTTTGTTTCGCTTGTTTTGTCGGTTCATTTATTTTCTTGGCGCATAATTTTGTTAATATTTTCAAACGGGTAATTGTTGAGCTGTTCATTTGTTGATATGAGATTGACTTTGGAGTAAATTAAGTAATACAAGTTTGGGTATGCATCACATTTTGGGAAGTGTGAAATTAAAAAATTAATTCTAGAATTTTAAAAGTATATTTTTTACAGCGGAAGTAAAATTATTTAGCCCTCACATACATGCATTTTTCACTTAAGTATTTTATCAAATATTTCGTATTTATTTAAAATGTATTTTTTAATATTTCTTGATTCTTTTAAATCCGCTTGCTTGCTTTGATTACATGTTTTGTATACATATATGTTTGAAAATATTGCATAATCACTGTATGAATTCAGGTGTGTAATTTGTGTTTCTCACATCCGTCAATCTTGATATAAAGATTTTAATGGTTTGAAAGTGTTTACTTTATATAACACTGTTAAATGCACATACTTGTAAAACGGCAAATTTCGGCAGTATGTGAATGTTTTTTTTTTTTTTTTTTTTTTTAATTTTTTTGTTATTTACCTACTAATCAGAAGCCTACAACTGTTTATCTATAAATCAACACCAACTATGATATGTATTTCTATTTATTGCATGAAATTAAAAAAAGGAGACCCTACCGTGCTATTTTTCCTAATATTTTATAATAAGGATAATGCTTGATTGTATGTATGCTGTTCATAATTTAATTAAATACTCACTGTATCAAAAAAACAGCGTTCTTAAAATTTTAGATTACATTTAACACTTAGCAGAAGATCTTATTATGAAAAATAACTCAAATCCAAATAGCGCAAAACATTTTTAATATTAAAAATTGTAAAATGTAATAAAAGTATTTTAAAAAAATTAATGTTTCTGTACCAGTTACGCAATATGTAGTATTAAGTACATTTTTATTAATTACAATTAATTAATAAAAATTAATAATACAAAATAATTATAATTAGGCTTAATTTAAATTATTAAAAATTATAAAAATTTCCACTTGGACGTGCTATAAATTAAATGCATTTTAATTTAAATCAGGGTCATACATTGTAAAAAAGTAAGGTAAAGATTTAAATTATGAAAAAGTGCTATTATTTTTGAAACAGTTTATTAATTAATAACAGAATTATTAAATTTGGGCGGTAAATTAAAGATCTTATGCCGATTTATTTTGAGACTTCGTTATGCGCAAGAGCGCGTGGAAGATAAAAGTCTTATGTTTAGCTCCAGGACATTACCTGACAAAGGTACTCTACTAGATTCGTTTCCTTCTTCCTGCTCGTCAGTTTCCATGGCATGACTGTGTTTACGGGTTTCATTTTGCTGCGATGTAATTTTATATAATAACCAAAACTATATGTTTCTTTAAGATGTTTACAAAAAAAAAAAAAAAAAAAAAAAGGAAAGAAAGAAAAAGATTTTTCTTGTTATATAACAGCACTAAACTTAAATGTACCTGTAGAAGTCTGTGATATATTGTTTTCTTACTCCAGTGATGTGTTTTGTCAAATATGGTTGTCTTGAAACTTTTAATAGATTCAGATTTATGCATGCGTGCTTAATTATACCGATAAGAAAATGAAAATTCGTATAGCTTCCTTAAAGGTTCATGTGAATATAAAATGTGTTTGCGAAAATTTGCTGAATTTTATTACGGTTAAATGATTTTAAATGATCAAGAGCAGATGTCTTCGAAAATATTTCCATCTATCTTGGATACGCGGGAAAGAGTTCACCATTTGAGATTTCATTTAAGTGTAGTAAAGATTTCAGACTTTGATTTCCAATCTTTTCAGTTGAGGAATATACTTATGCTGATGTCTTTAATCTCAAGATGCAGATTATTTTGAACCATCAATATTTTTTCCATTATTGCTGTGAACGTTCTACTTGCATACTGAACACTAAATGAGACTCTTTAGTAGACTATTTTCAACTATTTCTCATACATGTATGCCAGATCTAAATTGCTTTTGAATCCAACTAATATGTGTTCAGGTAAACCTAACTTTCTCTTAGCATAAAAAAAGAAATGTCATTGATCCATGAAGTTAGCCGCTTTGTACTGCATTAATTCACTTTTACACGAAGTTTTTCAATAAGCTTATTTGGAAATTTTTTAACATTTACAGCAGTTTAATAAAACTAGCGAAATCACGTAACCTTTAAATGTAATATCACAAAGCTTAAAAATTAGTTATGTGGTAAATGCATAAGATTAAGGATATGCTTAGATACTAGTCTACATTATGATTTGCGACCATAAAACGAAACCAAACTTATTATACAAAAGTTCTATTTGCCAGGTACTCAGACGCTTCCATAACAGTTGATTCAAGATTTCAAACGTATGACTACTAATGAATTCAGTATAGTTCCATAGACGCATTTTTTTCACCTTTACAATTTTCTCTTTTTCCCTTCCTCAACAACAACAATATATAAAATGCCTGTTGATATATTGCTTACATTACTGGTACAATATATGATCATTAGCAGTTATAAGTTAAGTTTAGGAAAGACAAAAATTATATTCATTTTTGCAACCGCGGCAGATGTTCCTACTCATAATCTCTCCCATTTCAAAGGTCATTTGTGCTACGTATATTTTATTCGAATACTTTATTATATTTTTTTCATTTATTAAGGGGACTAGGTACCCCAAAATCAATGAAATTACCGATTTTTCAATTTTTTGCTGAAAAAGTACCTTAATACACTTACTACACTGAAGAGGAATTTTGAAATGATCTGAGAATAATAAATGTTATAAAACGGTTTTTTAAAATTTTGACACCCCTTTAAATGCCACACCCCCTCAGTGTTTATTTTATTTTATATTTTTTTTACTTCTTAATTTTTTTAGTAACTTACTAAAAATCAGTGTAAATGAAAAGGAGTGTAATCAAAAAACTCTGTTTATGCGTATATACTGATTTATTTAAATACAAATTAAAGTTGGATTTCACCTTTAAACTGGCAAGTTTATATATTTATACTGAGCTCAGCAAATAATTTTATGTGTATTATCAGTCAACCAAAATGCTATGCTTATTCAAAAGTTGAAATTATCTGTGATTAGATACGAACAGAAAGAGGTGGTGTAATGAAAGTGATCAAATTTCTGACCGTAGCATTATTGAAATAGTGCTGGAACAAACATTAAACTTTTTAATTAATTAAAATGCACATAAATTAATTTAAAATGCAATTTATGTACGAGAACAAATGGCTAAAATAAGAGAAGAAATCACATAAGCTGCTGAGTGGTTTTAAATAAAATGTTAAAATTTCAAATGTCCGTTAAAATTTCAAATTTTGCTTTTTAAAAAATGAATAAAACGACAAATTAATATTATTAATAATGATTATAAGCGTTTTAGAAAATATATTATAATTAATTCATTCATTAAAATTGTTTTGAGCGTGTTTTAAAAAACAAAAACAGGTAAAGAAAAATTCTACTTTATTTTATGATATTTTTGCAATATTTCTAGCCAGATAAGGTTTTAAACAAAAGCTTGTAATTTATATTCATATTAATCAATTGAGCAGTACTAAGTTTTATTATAAATTTTTTAAGAAATTGGAAATGATTTAATGACCGTCCAGACAGTTTACATTCTTTAAACTGCGATTTCTCAGTTTGCAATTTTTTAATATATCCTTTTACTTAAAGTCCTAAAACTTGTTCAGATATGGACCACATTATTTAATAATTTTACTGCTTATTTAAAATTATATACTAAATAGATTCAAGAATGGGATTTGAAAAATAATGAAAAGAAAAATTATTGGAAGTAAAAATGTTACTGAAATCATATTTTTTTAAAGTTTTCATATAAAATGTGCTTTTTATTTTTTTTTCTCAGAAACTAATTCATTAATTGAAAAATCGATCCCTAAAGTTATTAAGAACACTATTATGAATACAATAAAAAAATTTGAAGAAAAATATTGAAAATTGTGGAAAAAGAAAGAATTTTTAAATGTTGAATTTTTTTTAAAAAAATTCAAATTAAACAAAAATTGAAAGCAAAAACATTTTTTTTCAGCTAAACTATTTTGTCTCATAAAACCACTTAATATTATTCATAAAAAGTAGATGAAAGTGCTTAAATAAAAAAAATCATTCAAAAGGTGCCGAGTCCCCTTAAAACATCAAATGTCTTTACAAACAATGAAAGTGGCACTAACAGCTATTTCGATTTTGAATTTCTCATTCCATGACAAAAACTAAACATTGTTGTAGGTATTTATATTTTAATACAACCAATATTAGTATATGACTTAATACTTTTTGTCATAAAATACATATATAATATGAACTTAATTCGAAACTAAATACATAATAACATAAACTAAATTTTAAAAAAAAAATAGAAAACATCTAGAGAAGCTTTATGGAAAATGTTGTCTCAGTTTATTTTCCTTTAAAAATTATTTAATCAAAATTACATTGACTTTTTTACAGTATTAAAGTAATAAAACCTGTTATGAATTTTCAGTTTTGCATTCAGCTGCAATTAGTTCGCGATTTCTATAAATTTGGTTAGGAAATCACTGGGTAATGCAGTATACTTTAAAAAAAATGTAAGTCTTCTAGTTATTTATTTTTATGGTTATTTTATTTTAAGAATATTTACTTAAAATGTTATTTACTTCAATGTGCATTTTCTTGCTTTATTGGTATTTGCTTGACTAGAATAAGCTTGAAGTAAAAGGCACTGATTGAAATGTTCGCAACTGCTTTTTACTTGCGTTCAAACAAGCAATTACCAAGCTAGAAAAGTTTACAAAACACTGATTTTAAAAAGATAGCTAAAATCTGTTAATTTACTGAGTAATAAAATATTTTTATCCATTGAAATTCAAAATGTATTAAATTTTCTTATCTTTTCATTAATGGACATTTCCAATTTGTTTATTGGAAATCAAAACTTTAACTGCTAAAAATTGACATATAATTTTGAAAACTTCGTATTTTTTAAAATTCTCGGAAACCCGTAATTAGATATTTGGAAGAATTATTAATTATTGAATGTATTTCTTATGATTTGCTTATTAAGAAAGCTTACTTCCTATCACTAGAAAGGCCTTTTTGTAACAAGTTGGAATATTATATTAGCGAAAGCTCTCTTCATTGAAATCGATTTAATAGAAACAAAACCCTTTGTACCAACGATGACAGAAACAAAAAATAATGCTTAAAACAGATTTGTCACAGTGAGTTAAGAAACTAGTTAAACTGCTTAATAGTTTACAATAGCTTGCCAAATATGTTTTAGCAATTTTAGTCTAGTACTAAACATTATACGAATTAATAACTCTATTAATAATGTATAGGTTTTCCCAAATCCTAAAATTGAAAAAAGTAAAAATCGAGAAAAAGTACTGAAATTATTTGGAATGACTATTAAATCAATATCTGGTTGACTAGTTTTAGCATAAGGGAAACAAATAAAGCATAAAATTGTCTACTTACGCAGGGCGGCGTATGCTGGTATTATTTCTGATGTCAGCCATCTGGAATACGTTGCTTCCGGACAAAGTCCACCGTAGCAGAGAGCAGGTATAGTCACATCTGATAAGTCCAGCGCTCTAGGTATTGGACTAGTCCTGGTGTTTGGACTGGTACTATGCTGGGAATGCTTACCCTCTGGAAGGTCCAAAATATCCCTCACACTAAATCCGCTAGGTTTAGTGGTGGCCGTCATGATTATTTAAATAACTACATTCCACAAACACTTTAGCAGAAGTGCACTTCCATCCATAGCAAAAATTTTACTTCATACAAATCTAATCTAATAATTTGCTCTCTTGTTGGAATTTCACTGTTAATTCTTCAATGCCTCAATTCTTCTTATTTTTCCCTCTTTATTAAAAACGAAAATTTCAATGTATCGTTCTCAAGGTGTTCTTTAAAACCAGTTGAATGAGTTTCGGAAAACTGTAGTTTTTATTAATACAAACAGTATAAATTCTGTCAAGAAACTAATATGTTTTCCAGATATAATTTGCTAAACTCTAAGTGCTTTATGACTGTTTGTACAGTATTGAGTCTGCACAAAATACAGAAGCACAATAATGGTTCTTCATAAGAATATTTGTTTCAAATTTCAAGTTTTTATTTGTTCTCAAAAAAATTTATTATTTCGAAATGACTTCTTTAAATCTTAATTCTGACTATTATCTAAATGCATACTTGTTAATAATTGTATAATACATAGGCAATAATTTTCAGAAAGTTTATATTTCAGCTGAGCCGACTGGAGTACTTATTTTATCCAATACACACTTGTCATATTTTTGAGAAAAATTATCCAAATTAATTTATCTGTCGGCAAAAGTGTTAAAATATAAATAATTAGTGATCAGACCCATTTTTTGAATAGAATTCTAGCTTGACCAGTCATCTGCAGTAACTGCGGCGGAGAATTCAGTATTTCAAATAACTGATTTTCTTACTTCAGCTTCTGCAAAATCTTTAACTTTTTGTATTATTACATCTTGAAATGTCATCACAGTTTTCAACTGCTATTTTGTTCCAAATGATTAAGAAAAAGTCACACAGTAAGGTGAGATACAACTATACTTTTATATTAATTAAACCACCAGTTTCCAATTAGATTCAATTGCTCTTACTTTAAGCAATAACAAACTATAATTTTTAAGATAATGCCTTTCAACAGTGGGTTTTCCAATGAGTATCAAAATACATCCACTATCTCAATTATATATATTTTTATATCGCCGTAAACTTTCCGATTTTGAAAACACAAAGAATTTTCCTCACTTATGAATCACAATTTTCGAAAATATATCGACAGCAGCTTTCAGACTCAGTTTCCAGATCCCGATGATGAAAATATTTACATTTTTGGAAACCTGGAACAATCTCGAAAGAAATGGGGATATTCTTCTCTCACTCTTTATACACACTTTTCTCTGGTCTTTCCCGGAATAGTTTGTTACTTATTGAACCTACATACTTTAATAATTGCTTACACCTTATGAAATGCACTTTAAACGGGCAGATAGCTAAATAGAGAAGTTTTTTAGAGTTTTGTTTTAAGTAATCAAAGTTCGATAACTCTTAAGTAAACAGGCATTTGCACAATTATTTACATTAAGATTAAATAACGGAAACGAATAACCATGAAACACAAAATGTCAATAACACTTTCCAACTGCCTAAAACGGCATCTATTTTGTTTTAACGATAAACAGCTGCTTGCTTTGCCGCACATTGAAACGACCGGAGTTCACTTTCATTATCTCGACGAGAGATAGTTGAATACGGAGACGGCGTTACGGCGCATGGGTGTTGTCCGTCGATCCGGACGAAGTCAGGACCACCCCCGCGGGGGCTATTGGGGAGAGGGTGATCTGTTTTTGCTTCAGGATTGGAGAAGGAGAAAGAAGCTTTAGGGAGGAGTGACTTCAAGCGCCAAACGTCGTGTTGTTACAGGTTTCTTTTTTTCGTTGGCCCTTTCCTGCCCTTCTTTATTCCGTCCTGTTGTCGTTTCTTGTTTTTCTCTATTTGTTTGCTTTCTGGCCGATGGTAAGTAGGGGGGTCGGTGATGTGTTGAAAGAAGTTCTGACAGGTTGCAAAAGTGATGCCAGGCTAGTGGAGGAAATGGGTCAATATTCCGATACGAAATTGCTGTTTATTTCCATGCCGCGAAAAGTTGCAAATGTTGGTGTCGGCTGAACCAAATTATCTCAGTTAGAGATTCTTAATTATTAGCGTACGACAGATCCCTTCGAGAGGCATGGTTGTTTTAAGAATCTATAAATCTATACATTTAAGTATATCATTTAAGTATAATCTATACATTTAAGTATATCAAACAAAAAAAAAGTATTGAAAAGTTGAAAAATGTATTCAAAATTACGTCATATATTCCAATTAATAAAAACTTTTCAAGCAATTTCCGTGGAGAATATAATACATTCAAGATACATTACGAAAGTGATAACCCTTTTCCAAATAGCATGAATTAAAAAACAAATTATTTTGTATTGATTTGCGTAGAATATGACGTTAGAAACATCTCTTATTAATAACAACGATGCTAAAAATGTTAATAAAAATTAGCAGTTGTGCATATAATAAATTAAATATATTTAAAATTATGTAAATTAGATGTGCTACTGAAAACAAAATTTATATATAAATTATTAAGAATAGAATTTACTAGTTTAAAACGGTCCATTTGGTTAAACAATTGCGTATTCATTAAATATGAAAGATAAATTAAAAATCTTATGCTTTACAACACACTGAGCTTCCTTTTCATGAGACTTTACATAAGTTGATACATCATAACCTAACAATCCCAAATTTTTGGAAAGATGTCCTTAGCAATTTTAATGATAATAAGCAGCAAACGTAATCCAGTTGCGATTATTTAATACAAATTTTTTGTTAAAAAAATCGCAACATCACATAAAATATTTAACAGAAACTTATTTGATTTAACTAATTTAAAGAAACTTATCTATTTGGTGAAAAAAAAAATATTGTCGCTTTCGCACTTAAACCTATTGCTTCGTTATTACGAATATTTGTCACACGTAAACCAAGAACTGTACGACATACGTATCTTTGAACAGAAAATATCAAAGTTAATTCCAAAAGTCACAATTCTAGTTGAGATGACTTATGCGAGAATAAAATTACTAATGGCTTTGATAAGATACATAAACTCTCCTTTGAAGTATTTTTTTTTATTTAGTTTGTTAACAAGGAATAAATTAGTGTCTATTTGTCTTAATCTAAGCACTATTCTAACCTACTTTGACTGCCTTACGGATTCTCTTCCTTTCTTTACCTTTCAATGGCAGAAAAGTAAGTAATCATAACAATGTGTAATAATTAAAAGATTTATTTGTACTTAAGCTTGGAATTACAGAAACTAAAAAAAAAAAATCGACTTCCGCTATTTGCGCTTTGAACAAACAACAAAAAAAAAAAAAATTCTAATTCTTTGCAAGAGAAAATTTAATCTGTGATTTCAATCGAGAGCAAGCTCACTAAGTTGTACCTAAATGCTGAAAACAAGCAACACCAGCAGAGTTGTGACTAAGGATCTCAGCGTTCGGGAACAACTGAAGATCTCGCGCCTCTCTTGTTTGCCAAAAATGGGTAACATTTCATTCTAAAAATCCGTAACATGATTTCGGCTTCCCCTGGATGCTGCTGCGCCCGGGGACAGATGTTTCCCTTTGCCTTCCTCTAGCTACGCTCCTGAACACTGGAAAAGTTTCAGTGACGCAAATGACGTTTTAGTGCGATAAGATGAAAGGTGATACGTTTGTGATTACTTACTTTCCTATAATTAGATATTCGTTCCATATTTAAATTCATTTCATTTACATTTTCTAGCAGAATAGATGAAATAACAGAAAAGCAGATGTAATCCAAGAAAAAATATATTCATTAAAATGATCCTTACAAAATTATACGATGGATCGAAAGTTTTTCTTTGCTTATGATCATAAGTTAATGCTAAATAAAATCATGTATCTGTACATGTTTATATCTTTTATTTATGGTACCTAATTTATACTAAGGATCACGAGTACCTCAATGGCATGATTCTTGTAAACTTTAACTATTATGATAACGTATATGTATGTGTCTATATATCAATATGAGTGAGAGTATGTGTACTTTTATTTGCTTCGGAATATCTATGTATGTAAGTGTGTATATATCTGTATATAAGTTTCTATTTATATGTATATACATATATTTTGATTGTACTCTTCTTCAAGTGCCTTGTATGCACATGTATATATTTCTTTGTACATCGTTGTACTCTTCTTCAAGTGCCTTGTATGCATATGTATATCTCTTTTTTGCATTTTATAAATGTCATCTGCTCAGCCGGGGCTGCCCAGGGCTGCAGCCTGGTAGCTAGTGATTGACTCCCGCCGAGTTGGTAACCAATTCTGTATGGATATATCTATACCTGGGTCGGAAGCCAACTCAGCGGTTTACCTTCCCTAACCACTATACCGTCTGGGGAGATACTAATAAAAACCGGATGACACTCAATATACGTATATTGTGAGTGGTTTATGAAAGCAACGTTGCCAAAAAATCTCTCCCTAATTCTCTATTTTGAGATCAAATTTACAGTTTTGCAGAAGTTGACAGAAAAAAATGTAAATACAGGGATAGTATGAACATAAAAATAAAGTGTTAATTAAAATAAAATTTACAAAGAAGCACTACGATTCTAGATAATTTTAGTCTTTTGTAAAGCTCGCCTTCGCGAGATGATATTCAGTAACACTATTTATTACTACTATTAAGGAAATTATTAGCCATTTTCAGAAGTATTTTTCATTTTTGCATTGCTAGGAACAAATTAGGAGGTGGTAGCCACGAGAGATTCCACTTTAAGGAAGATTAAAAATAATTTTTAAGACATTTATTTATATTAGCTTTTAATAAAAGGCCACACTTTAAATTGGATGAAATAAAACATAGCAGATTATTTCGAAATAAGTTGCGCCCATTTTAATGAAACAGTTGTTAAATATTTGCTAAAATTCATTTGTCTGATAATTCTTACTTGTGAGCAATAAGCGATTTTGTAATTCATGATGTTTTTTCCTGTACTAAGCAAACTATTCATCTATGTCTTTGATTCTAGTTAATTTAGCTACTTATAATCATATAAAAAATGGCAACCGTTGCGAGAAAGTGAAATCTATGATGCTATCGCTGTAAATAGAAAACCGGGCATTACATTTATAGTATTATTAGGTTTTTCGCAACGGGAAACATGAAAAATGTACAGTACCCTCCCCGGAATTCGTTCTTTTCTGTGCTAACCAGACTCGCTTTCAATTACACCACGAAAGTATTAGGTAAGGAGGGAAAAATTACCTTACATTCTCCCCCACTTAAAGGGCGGCTCCAGTAGTCGAACCTTGGTGGTGACGAATTATCATTTACCACTTTTTAGTTCGGACGCACGCCGCTGTTAGAGTAACTTTCAATTATTTTAAATCCGTAAATTCGAACACCAGATCTTCTGATGCTAATCGGACATACTTCCAATTACACTACAAAGGCACGCAGTAAGGAGAGAGGAATTGCCTTACATAGTTTCTAATTGAAGGTATAGCTAACCAATACACCACAAAGGCACTTCCGGAAGGAAAACTATTATTCATTTCACTGCCAGAAACGAATTTTTTTTTCGGGGGGGGGATTGTTGTTCTCATCCCTGTGACCAACAGAGCTAGATCGACTAATTACTTAAAGTTGGGGTATTCCCAGACTTGAAAATATTACTGTTTTTGCAATAATGATGAAAAAAGGAAAGTGAAAGAATGAAACATTTTTCTTTACTCCAAACATATTTTATTCTTCTCCATTATTTAATCATTTAAGCGAAATTCTTTTTAATCTCTATAAACTGGTAAACTATCTGTTGACACTAATTTTGAAAATCATGTACCGTGCATATTAGGGGTTGCTTTTTAATAGAGCCAAAATTATTCGATAAAACTAAAATCGGCTTAACTTTGATTTCTCGATTTCAATACTTTTTATTTCTCATACATTTTTTACATCTCATCTCTTTTTTTACATGTATTTTTTTCATTTCACTTATAAGACCTTGTTATGACAAAATAAAATCCATACACACGATCAATTTCGGACACTGGCCTACGAAAATATCAGAAAGAGTTTAGAAACATATCTTGACAAGTATTATACTACACGAAACATCAAACTCTCAATTTATCTTTCACATGCTCTCACACATAGCTCGTTCTCAGAATGCTGCCATTTTGCCAAACATAAGGTCGTTAGTTTTTCTTTCAAATTTAACTAGTCCGCTACTGACTGATAAACCGTGATTTAATAGCAATAAACACAATTCTTAATAACTTAAATCTTTATTTTGCGTTTTTATGACGCATCTAACTGTTGAAAATTAAAATAGCTTTACTTTCAGAATATTCAACTGATGATTTTTACGAACATTTGAAGCATCTTTATCGTATATAATTGATAAAGGATGTTTTTAACCAACATATGCTACGTTAACTATACAGAACCACTTTTCTTTTTAATTTCCATAATGTTTTATATTTTGTTTTTTATTTGTGATTTCTTTTAATTTAAAATTTAAAGTTTAAATGATAAATGCTTCTTTGGCATTTCAGATTAATCCGAAATCTTCAGGTTGCATTTTCCTTCCTTTTGATAAATTAATAAAGTCTTTTCAGATGCATTTGACGATAGCGTAAAACATGCACTTACGATAGCGTACGTAATATGTCAGTATCTTCGATTAAATGTTGGTGACCTTAGAATGAATAGGCAATGGTCTATCACGAAATAATTATAGATAAAAATGGAGAGAGACGTTTTCCATTTAGTTCGCACGTGGCTATTTACGAGAATAGGAATTTCAAAACGTGCTTCAGTATGGGAAATTCACCCTCACCATTAGAAAATTTAAAAGCATTATTTTAGGTGCTACTATTGGAATTTTCTATACGAACTTTTATTTACTTACATAGAAGAAAAATGTGAGCAACTCGCATATTTATTTAGCTAGTGGCTGTAAGATTGTTTAATTGCTAGCTGGGTTTAAATATTAAAAACTTAATGAATGAAATACTTAGGTTAAAAACTTGTCCCAAGATGAGATTACAGACATTCGCTGTCAAGCACTGTAAACAAACAGAGAAACATTTTTGAATTAAAAGGATGAATTATTATAATCATATGCATTAAATCCTCCATGAATTAATATTTTGAGAGTTAATTATGTAAATGTATTATATAAAAAAGCACATAAAGCTAAATTTGCTAAAAGTTTTATTGATATTCTAATTTAACATTTAGTTATTGATAAAAATCCATTGTTGTAATTTTTCTGTTTCAAACAATCACAAGTTACGTACATTTTTTAAACGACTTTCATTGTTATTTACAGAAATTTTTTATCTAAAATTTTATTGTTTTCAATGTTCCATTTGATAACCCTTATTCTTCATTATCTTTCTACCTCGTAATTTCCAAGACTATAAAGCTTATTTTAGTAGCGGAAGAGTTATTTTATCCCATTCCTCTTGAACGGCTTTCCAAAATCTAAGGAGGGTTGTAGGTCGATTTCTGGACAATCCGCTTTTTAAAAGTTCAAAAGCACAACTATCCGTGAATGATACATAAGATTTAATAGGGATATGATTGAAGAGTATGGCCTTGACAAGTTTCTCGTTTCATTTGTTTTCCAGGAAATTAACAGTGGATTTTGACGGGAGGCTGCTTGCTTTGTCTTATGCAGATTTATTGATTGATGGCACTGTGGGTAAGGAGAAGATATTTCATATTTGAAAATTGGGTGGAAAATATATTCCTGATAATATGTGGAGTTGACCTTAACAGTTTTCTGCAATCTCTTTAATTTTCATTTATCGTTATATCAAAAACCAACAACAATCATAAATCCCTTTGAAAAACTTTCCTTAGATTCTTTGAACCACGTTCTAAGACTTTTTTCCTTCTCTTTGATGATAATAAATGGATCTGTTTTTATCGCATTCATTTAGATATACCCAAGATTCATCTATTGTAACAACATTTTTCCATTTTTACCCGAATAATTTTTTTTCATAGAGAATTATACAGCGCGTTCTAATACTTTCGGCGATATGTCGTGGAGGAAGACGAAATATGAATAATTTTCTTCGGAAAGAGCAAAAACATAGCCTTATAGCCTTCCATCCATTGCTTCTTTAAAAGCGCCATTTTGCATGAAAATGAAATTGTCGAATAGCAAAAAGTAATTTACACTTTCAGAAACACATTTGCAGTTAAACAAAATTCTCAGTAGACAATTTTTTAATAGCAAAGAAAAGTCATGTAAAAACTGTGCGAACAGCCTCTGTATGCATTTGCATTTTAATTTCAGAACAAAATTTTGCCATATTTCTAAATGGCGATCTAAAGAAGGTGCAGCAGTGTATACTCTTAACACCAATTTACTAACTTTGATTGTACTATTCATCTTTATTTATTTTCCTCTTCTCCAGGAATATGAGGGCAGAATAAAAGATCCTTAATATGATATATATCTATTTGCCTGAACTTACCTTGGTGCCCGACTTAATTGAACTGTGAAAGATTGAAAGTGTATTTGTCATAAAAATCACTCAAAACGTTATATTTTTATAGAGTAAATTTTCTATAAAAGCAAGTTGCATTGATAGCAAATAAGGAAGAATTTGGATTTTTTGGATTATGGCAAAGCTTATTTGTGTCGAATGGAAAGAGAGTGACAGCGCGCTTTTACTTTGCATCAGATAAAAGAATGTCTGGAACAATAAAAGGAAAATATGAAGAATCAAGATGGTAGAATGGTATATTTCACTTAGCCGCCATCAGTCGGCGAAGAAAAATGAAATGAATGAAAATAGACCAGCAATGGGAAAAAAAGTTGAATCAGTAAAGTAGTAGTAGGTACTTCAAATACACTCATGTCCATAAATTAAGGATAATGCAAAATCAAGCAAAGGAAGAGTTAGAAGCAAAACAAATTTGACTTATTTGTAAAGCTTATTTATTAAACAAAAGGTAAAGGGCAAAAAAAGATGCTATAAGTTTGATATTATTAAAAAAAATAGTGATTTTTTCTTCCTGCAGCAAATTACAAAAAAAAAACTTATTTACAAAAAACCAATATTACATGGTTGGTATGATTGCTAATACATTGTTTGTCTCCCAGACGATGCAATACAGTCCGTACAACGCCTAGACATGCTGAGTATCAAATTATCGATCTGATCTTGGGGGATATTACACCACTCAAAACGCAATGCTCTCAGAAGTTCCAGTAGACATGTAGGAGGAGGTTGACGGGCTGAAACTCGTCGGCCAAGCATGTCCCACACGTGCTCTACTGGATTCAAGCCCAGTGAGAATGCTGGCCAGTCCATACGGGTGATATCCTCCGATTGAAGGCATTTGCTTACGATGTTTGCACGGTGAGGACGGGCGTTGTCATCCATAAACACAAATTGTGCGCCCTTGGCGCCCCGAAACAAACGTATATGTAGTTCCAGAATGACGTCCCGATAGATTTGGCTTGTCATGGTTCCAATTTGAACATTCAGGTCAGTTCTGGAACCCAGAATAATTCCACCCCAAACGAGCACTCCTGCACCACCATAACGGTGTCGTTCAATATGGTGTTTTCTTGGTGATAACGGGTACCTGGAACTCTCCATATGAAAGTCCGGCGAGAATCAGACTGCAAGCTAAACCTGGACTCGTCGGAAAACATCACACAAGCCCACTGTTGCGATGTCCAAAATGCATGCTCTCTACTCCAGGCTAACCGCAGGCGACAGTGAGTTGCACTATGTGGAACGCATCTGACAGGTCTACGAGCATATAGACCAGTCTGCCCTAAGCATCTGTACACGGTCTGCCTTGAAATTGTCGTACCAGTGGCTGAAGAGAGCTGACGAGACAGGTCTGAGGCTATGCTCCGCCTGTTCCTTATGGCAGTAACTGCCAAATACCGGTCCTCATTCGGCGTTGTAACTCTGGGGCGACCTGTGCTGTAGCGTCTACTCACATTACCATCATCTTGGAATCGTTGCCAAAGCCTGGAGATAACACTCTGGGCAATTCCAAGTTCGTCTGATACCTCCAGTTGGGTACGCCCACATTCCAGACGGCCGATAATTCTACCACGTAAAAAATCATCCAAATGCGTCCTTTGTGTCATAACTATTCGGTCATTGCACTGAAATGCTTATAAAGCGCCTACGAACAATTTTACTTCTTTGCCTGTATTCCTTATATATCACTCTCTTACACTCTCGTCATTGTGACGTACCATCAGTGTCATCTGGTTACTTCCTGAAATTTGCATATGATTCTTGAAGATGTGTGTAGTGATTTTACAGGTGATATATTTATTTTAGATTTCGATTTCCGCGTAACTCCGAATTATCCTTAATTTATGGACATGAGTGTAATTAACAAAATGTTAGGTTAGGATATCCGAAGGATATTTGTGTTTTGCTCTAGAAAAAGGTGAGGATCGCAAAGAGCTGATACAGCTGTTTGGATCTAATAGTACAGAAAGGGAACAATTTGTTGCAAGATTTTTATATGATTTTGTATAGTATCAATTTGAAGATCTCTGTGAATATATGAATTTGGGATGAACTAGGGTGCATTAATAATTTCACGAAGGGTTTCATTTTGAATAACTTGGATCTTTTTTTTATGTGGGTTTTAGCTGCGTGTCCCCATACCGAACTGGCGTAAATTATGGCAAAGCAGAGGGGCGATCTGCCCAAAGCAGGGATGCATTTGAGGATGATCTCTCAAGGAAACCTGGCTGGTAATAACATTACACGTAAGGTTAAATTAAGGTAGATTATGAATCTGGAAAAGCACGCGCAGGATATTTGCCCAAGTGAAGGGAGGCCTTCGAGAAAGACTTTCTAAAGGAAACTGACTCGTATTTACGTAACATGGAAACACATGGAAAAAAACCACAGAAATCAACGACGCAGTTAGTCTATTCGCCTGTTTTTCGAACACGGGTTGAACTACCAGCATTCAGCAGTTTTAACCACTCGGCCACTGTCAGAGCTGTTACTCGTAAGAAATCAGGCGAACGCCCAAGTAGAAAAACCAGACCAAAGCCCATGCAGGCTGTTCATTTCCGGCACTTTTTAAAAATGTCAAGTTACAGTTCAGCTGTTGGTTGCCGGTAAGCTCAAGAGAGAAAGGATAAAAGCAGTCTGCAAATATCGAACATTTCATTATGCGTTTATAAATTCTAAAGTGGAATTAAATTACAGTTTTTGAACCTATATATTTTATGGACTTTTGATTGAGCTGTCTGCCGTAAATCAAGCAATAACTCTCCAACAGTGATAACGTCTAGGATGTAGTTAGAGAACGTCAAGTCCCTGTAAAGGAGTTACTTGGAGAGCAATTTCGTATTCACTGGTGAGGCTAAATTTATTAACTTAATGGTTAGTACTATATTTTTGAATTCAGTGAATTCAAGTTTTGAAGAAGACAACAAAAAGGTTCAGTTTTGAAGAAGACAACAAAAAGGTACAGTTTTGAAGAAGACAACAAAAAGGTACGCTTGAAGAATTAGCCAACATTTTATTCAAGACGTCGGTGTTTCAAGTTTCATTAAAATCATAATTATTCTCAGTGTTTATTTAAACTGCAAGATATTAAAAGACATTCCGATTAACAGACTCTCATAAAGCAAATCACATAACAGTAAAAAGGAATCAAAAATATTTAGATTTAATGCAGAACTGAACCTTTTTAACTGAAATTACTAATTAAAGAGTTACCCTGTCAGTAATCATATGGTGCATCTAAAGTAATCTGAAAACGAAGTTTTGCTTTCACAGCTATACACAAGTACATTTTTCTTCGTTTCCTTGTTTTAGATACGGATCTGCCTGACGTTCCACGGTGTACTGAACAATAAGTTTTCGCACGGCGTATTATGATATGTCACATGTTTCGCAGTATTCTCTCTCAAATTCTTTTTCTTATCTAGAAAATGAAAAGTCGAACGCTTAAGTTGTTCCACTATGAAGCGGGGTTACGCAACTTTTTATTCACAGCTAAATGTGATCGGAACTGAACAGAGATAAAAATGTCACCAGGTCGTTCCAGCGTTAATAACCCGACTTCGTTCGAAAAAGCTTGACGTACGTCGGGAGCCATGCTGTAAAACAGTTGTGGATCGGAATCAACCAAGCTCACAGTTTCTTTAAAAATAATCGAAATGAGAATTTCTTTTCATCTTATCGCGATCTAGCGTATTAGTATTTTCAAGCTTTGTATAGTCAGATGCGTAGCTTTCATAGGTCAGCTTATTCTAATATTCGTATTATAGATAGATAAATGTTTTTAATTGAATTTTCTTTTAAATTGAATGAATCATTATTTTTTATCTACACCAGAAAGTCTCTTGAATTATATATAGGTACAAGTAAGAAGAAATTTATAGAAATAAAGGAATAAAATGCTAATCTCATATTATTCGATTCATTAATTAGGGATTGAAGTACTGTTATAAATAAGATAAGTAGAAATGTAAATTCCTTTTTTGAAATTGCTGATGCTAAATGGATATTACTACCAAAACACTTAATAGGAGACTTGTCCTTCTAATATGTAGTTTCTGGTAATAACATAATGGTTTAAAACAGCGGATCAAATTAAACTGGACCATTCCAAGTAGAAGAAACTTGTTTATGAAGATAGAATGTTATAATGTTATAGTGGTTAATGTTAATCTATATACTTCTTCATTTAAAAAATCTAAAAATAAATATTTTAAAACCCGTTAGCGGTGATAAAACTATCACGAATATTTTTAGATTAGAAAATTTTAATGCTTCCTGGAGACGAAAATTTCTGAAATATTTCTGATTATCCCTCAGTGATACTTTTTTGAGTTGGAATTATATCGAATGTATTGAATTAGAGAATAAAGACCTCCCGGTGTTTCGGACTGTCCCGGTTTGTGATGAAAACATTCACTGTCAGTTCGTAAGATGGAGAAAGAAACGAGATTTACTTCTCTCCAGGAATTCAGATGGAAAAATTATTTTCTCCTCAAACTTTGTTTCATTGGACATTATCTTCTGCACGCATTTGTCCATATTCTTTTTGCAAGAATTTTATCTTTCTTGTATATGGTTGGTGGTCTGTCTGTTTCAAGCATATTTCACGGGGTGACTACCATCTGCACGAAATTTACTAGTCTTTTTAGTGCACTAAATGCATGCGAGTAAGAAACAATATGCAACTTTTCCATTCCCTCTTTATAGGCAAAAAACCTCAACATAGAAAATGCTAGGGAAACTGTGAACTTCCTGAGTTTAATAATAATTTTGTTCATCTTTGCCCATTTTTTCTAGGAGCTTGAATTCCCAAGAATATATTTGCTGCCAAAAGCTTCTTATTATTATGACTCAAGCATTTGGTTTAGACTATAAATTATTGATTTCGTCTCTCAGATAATTTTAAAATTGTACATTCAAAATAAATATTAAATGAAAACTTGGTATGTACTGAAGTAAAAATGGATTATATTAAAGCTCATATTATACTTGTATAATGTTGAAAAGAATCATAAATTAGAACTCGGTAATTGTCCTTCAGAGATTCAAAATCTTCCTACAAAAATTTTCAAGTCAGAGTTTTTAATAAGAAAATTACTCTGATGCGCTTTCAAAGCCCTTTGATTATTTTAATTAAGTAAGCTTAATTAGCACTTGATATTTAGTTTTGATTTTGAAATGTTTTAAGAATTTACAGTCATATTAATATAATTCAGAAACAAAGGTCTGTTGAAAATTCTTCAAATGCTTCTTGAAAAAGACCAAGGAATTTTCAACAATTATAATATAAAAAGTAATAAAATAAATATATAAAAGTAATAAAATTACAGTTTAGTATATTTTATTACTTTTTGAATTCTTTTTGTTTCAGTTTTAATTTTTAATGGAGCAATTCCTGTTGGAAAGTTGCATTCTTTCCATCATTTAATTTAAATTTAATTATAATTGTTTGATTACACATAGAGATAGATAGATAGATAGATAGATAGATAGATACACACACAAAGTGCATAACATAAAAGACGACGCACCAAGAAGGAATTATCCGAATGGGTCCAAACTGAAGATGGGATGTACATGTACTGAAAACGAAACAAACGCTAACATTACCACAAAAATTGAATGTTTTATTGAGGAAATCCAGCCACAAGAGAAAAAAAAAAAAAAAAAAAAAAAGTCAATAAATCATCGTCCTACCTCTCGCTCTGATGCAAGCTGTTATTCGCCTGGGCACAGAGTTGGCAGATTTCTTCCTACGAGATAGCTTACGATAGCCGTTATAACTGGTGAATTAGATCGGCGTGGTACAGGGACGTTAAAAGACACATACTCATCACAGCTCAAACTTGCTCTATTGGATAGAGATTTGGCCATCGCGCCGGCCAGGAAAATGTTGAAGAAGCAGGAGAACAAGCAGCAGAAAGGCGTACAGTGTGCAGACGTGCAATGAAATGTAAACCCAGGGTTGGAACCGTCATGCTATGAGGGTGTCACGGATAACAGCCAGATGAAATGGCGCTTCGTACCATATCTCCTGATTGTTGGGCTGTGTGTTGAATCAAAGTCAGGTATCCCACCGCTCATATGCGCGTCTTCAGACACATCTTCGCTGGTCATCGGGGCTCATTTCGAAGCGGAAGTCATTACTCAAAACAATTCTACTCTAGTCCGTGAGATAGGATTTCGGATGCTTCCGGCATCACTGCAAATATGCCTGGTGGTGTGCAACGAAGAGGGGCAGTCACAGCAAAGGCTTCCGTGACCTCAGCCTATAAGCGGTTATTGCAATCACTGGTGTTCTGATTATACATCGGATTGTTGATAAGGGTGCATCAGGGGCAGTAAGCGCCGATCGTATGATCACTCTGTTGTTGCTCTCGAACGAACAATACCCTAAAATTAAATACTAAATTTTTCGTGTGCAAAATTCGCTTATAGTCTCTAAGCATACTCGTATATAAAATAGTAAAACTACTTCTGGTGAGTAACATTTCATAAATGAAAATATGAGAATGAATTTTTTCTTTCGAGCTCTACAATTTGCCTTCGAAAAATAGAATTTAGAAATAAAAATACTCCGATTTCTTTGAAAAAGGATACATTGGTAGGCATATTCTTAAGAAAGTATTAATGTCAGATGGAAACGGAAGTATTTTTCGTGGAGTTACTATAAGGTCTTTTTGTTTGTGAGATGGGAATGTTTCCAAATTCTTTTTCATGCAGATGGACAGCACCATTTTCAAGATATTCATCTGATGAGACTTTTACAGCCATTGTGCAGATCATATATAAAATCTCAAACCAGACTTTTTACATCTTAAAATAGTCATTTTAATACGAACTAATGTGGACCGTTGTCTTTCCTATTCGTAGCAGTCTTCTATTTATGTGCATTGATTTCAAGTAGGCGTTTCTGAGGTTAGATTAAAATGTAGCACATTGCGCAAGAATTTCGAAATATTCCAGTGGGGAATATGAGAATATTCCAAGAATATTTCATAATTTTCCAATCATGTACTAGATTATACACAAAATTTCCCTTTGTCTGTTAGCAAGAATGTTCCGAGAAATATCCAATGGATATTCTTTACATTTTTTAAAAAATTTAGGCTATAAACAAAAAGCAAATTTGTTACCTTCTCGATACATAAAGATTTTATTTTGCCTTACTTACAAGAACCATCTCAACCACCTCATCTCTTTCAAGATTTGATTATGCTTTTTAGAGATATCCAAAAAAAAGAGGTCCCAATCTAGAATAATATTCTCTTTTAACATACATGAAATGTTTCACGCATATTCTTCTAGTAAATTAGAAAAATATTCTACATTAGAATATTCTTGGAGCATTCTAGGAATATTCCTCGGAAATTGTAACTACAGGAATATGACTAGAATATTTCAAATCTGTTGCAAATGCTTCGGAACTATTGTGGAATGGTATGGAATAAAAATACTGTGGGAAGCAAAAGTATAAAAGTTGCATTGTGAAGAATTATTTGATTGTTTTTAATAATACTACAGAATGTCGCTTTTTAGTTAATATCGAAGAATAATAAGAATAACACCCTTAAGCCCATTAAGAAAATTCTTTGGCCTATTGTGTGGCCAAAAAGGATGACTTTTCTAATTTTCTAGGTAATTTTGCATATATAGCTGCACACTATAATTTTACATATATATATATATATATATAAGTGTAGTCAAACAATACATGCAAATATTCAGTTTTGTAGAATCAAATCCAGTATTGGTCTCCCTACTTAGACCCGGCTGTAGATATAGGAGCATAGATTGCCAATTAAGATGCCAATTTTCGAAGACTGGCAATTAAATTACTATCAGTGCCAATTTAAAAAAGATACATTGATTTATTAAATATGTTCAGTTTATAAGGTGTGCTATGTACAACAAATTAAGAACAAATGCCACTTCGTGCGTAAGTTCAGTACAAAAGGTGTAATAAATTTTACCAGATGTAGAATCGGAAAGTAGATAATATAATAATTCAGCAGTAACATGGAAATATAGTCAACTATAAGTACAAAAAGTGTAATACCATATAGCAGATCACTATGATCGAAAATTTCGAGACTGAATTTCGTAATATATTACATGTTATCGATAAGTACCCAAGAAAAATTCTGCTTTATATAAAAATGAAATTACCAATAAAAAGACTTCCATGCATTGTTAAATACATGTAAACAACTAAGCAAATAGCAAATCGTGCTATACATCAAAGAGATTCAAATGGTCACACGTGCTTTTGAATGTACGTGTTTGTAATGAACAAAAAATATGAGTGGCAACTATTTAAGATTACCAAATGTGCTTACAAAATATGATTAGCACAGCAAACAGAGTATGTATAAATTCTCTTCTTCATAAAATTTTTTTCGCATTGCATAGAAAGAGCAATGAGTGCCCATGTAAGGAAGGTTCCCGTGCGCGGAATGGGCAGACGCAGACTTACAATCAGCGTCGCATAAATATCTCCAGATTTTCATCAGTTAGCACTTTGTCCTAGAGAGATAGCATAGGGGGGTCGATACCTTCTCATCTTTAAGACATATCATGTTCCCTCCGTACTTTTATCTATTTACCTACGTATTCATCGAATAAGGCTGAAAAACGCTGGACACAAACCTGTCCGTAGTCAGTGTTCTCAGCAAACTAAATAGAAAAGCTGAAAGAACTGAAACGAATCTTATTTAGTGATGGTCAGTGGGATCCTATTGTGAGAGATATCATCAGAAATGTCATCAGCAAACCGTCAACAGGAAACTGTCATATGTCACAGCACCTGTCATTTTATCTTTACTTTGTTGTCAGGACAGTTTCTGGATACTGACGAGTGACATTTGAGGTCAGTTCGTGGGAAAATGTGGGTAGATTGTTCGTCGCCGGTAATCGGATAAAACATGGCCGATGAACTAGTGGGTTACATTAAACATCCTTTTCCTCATTGATACGTAAGGTATGATACAAGAATTTTTAACGATCTTTTTGGCGAGGTGAAAAGATATTCGTAAATGCGCGTTACAAATGTATCTAGTATTTTATTAAAATATTTACGAATGGCGTCTTTTTGAAAATTCTGTGACTTCCATAAAATTACTGTTTAACTACAGCTTATATAAAAAAGCGACATTCTGAAATCTAATTTGAGCAAAGCTCAATTTACATTAATTTTATAGAAGCCAAATTAAAATTAAAATAATAAGCCTAAATCTGAAACAGCATTTACGAATTATTTGAAAAAGGATTAAAAATCTTGAAGGTTCCTAATGGGTAATGAAATGAGAATATTGCTAAATGTTTTCGCTATAAATACAGACAGAAAATATTTCAAAGAATCAAACAAACGTTATCATTTTGACGATAAATTAGTCTCAGAATTTCAAGTATAAAATTTTTATTCAAAATTCTATCTTAAATTCTATTTTATTATACAGAATAAACTCGAATAATAATGATATTAAATTCCAAATGCTATCTGCATCTCTATGCCGTTTGCACTTCTACAAGCTTGTAAATGATAGTTATACTTTGTAGGTATCATATTATACGCTAAATCTTTCTGAAATTGACATTCGAAGTTCAGTGCCAAGAGACGGGAAAAACATCATAACATCATTATTGTCTTAAATTAAAAGACTGAAAGAGACCATTTGTACTTTTGCTCCGTAAATGAATTATAGTTAAATCTAATTCTCAGACGATTCTTAAAAATATGTTTACACCTAACTATACCTAACTGTAAGAGTTATTTCCTAGCTGTTGAGAGTTAGCACTTTAACTATAATCGACTACATAAGCACAATTTAAATCTGAACAAACTTTATTTGTTCATTTCTAGTTGGTTACAATTAAAGTGAAAATTTACAAGCTAACACTTTAGAAGACAAGCATTGATGTTTATCAAAATCAAATCCCTTCGCTGTTGAAAGGCAGAATTTAACCAATCTTGAGTAACAACGGGAGTCGGTTCAGGTCCCGATAAATATTAATTCTTTCCAAATAGATCAGCACTATCTCTTACGAACAAACGAGCTCAAAAACAGAAAAGCAAAACATTATTTCGCAACGAATAATGTTTTTTAGTAAACATTTATTTGCTTCTAAACTCTTTTGCTGTTGTGTTGCTTCTAAACTCTTTTGCTACTTGCATAATGGTCTAGCCTTGGCGAGAGACGTGAATCAAATATAATAAATAATCTATAGTAAAATTTAATAATTGTCACGAAACTATATTAACTATTTCTTCGTAATTTGATTTTCTCATATTAGGAAGAGTCAGCGTAAGTTTGCTAAGATTTCATTGCCTTTTATATAATTATTATATAAGTCTCGAATAACAAGAAATATGAATAATAACGTACATATTCCATAAAATTTAATATAAATTTCTGCTTGTTCGTAAGATTGCGCATTAGACCTGAAGTGCACATAAAATGATAGGCCTAACCACCGTAAGACAAATGCATTCTATATTTCTTCATATAAGTTTTAAGAATTTCTTTTTAGAAAGCCAAAATGTTGTTTTGTTTTGTTCGTTTAGACTGCCAAAAAGTTGTTTTGTTTTGTTTTACTGCTCTGCCATATAATCTGTTTCAAATTCCTTTTCACTTCTTTAAAACTATTACGAATCAATTCCCAAGAAGTTGTAAATATTTAGCTATGATCAAGATTTGAAGTTGCATCTTCCTATTTACCGATGCTTTCAAATATTTTACCAGATAAACAATACAACAACTGAAATTAATAACAATGGGAAGGCTTATGAACCGCTTTCTGTTTTATTTTTCTTCTATTATGGAGGATCGAATGTACTTGCAAAAGAAGTGTTAAATACCGTGTTTACTCGCGTAGTATTCGTACTTTTTTTGCCAATTTTTCATTGTGAAAGTGTATGTGCGACTATTATGCGGGCACAATATTGTACACTTTTGACGATTTCTTCTGCTTAAAAAAGGGAGTGCGACTATTACGCAAGGACAACTATTATGCAAGTAAACACGGTAATTACTTAATTATAAAAATAACAGAAGCTTGTTATGAACATAATTATTACATATGCATATACACATGCATGAACAAATATTTATTTATAGAGACATAGGGTTTATAAAAAGCGTTTTAAGGTGCCATCCTTCCTCTTTAAAATTTGGTTGATTATTTTTATGTATAGGTATAATAGTAATTATGTCCTTAAAGAAAAGAGGGGTCAAACTCAAACGCTTTGTCACATTAAATGTATTATTTATTTTGTAACTGAAGAGGGAAAATAATTAAGGTAAAAGCGTGCTATTTTATTAATATATTTCATAAATGAATTTTTGCCTTAATTTGCAGTTTAATTTTATGTTCAGTATTATTATGCTGAAAATTTTTACTACTTAATTTCACATTTTACGTTGTTATATTCAATAACTTTTTATCTAATTTTTATTTTTTATCCAATTTGGATTTTTAATTCAAATCCGATTTCAATATTTTTTTATCCAATTCAATGATTATTTTATCCATTTTTAGCAAATGTTTATTTTATTTCATGTTTTAGACTCATTATAACATTCCTATTTATTTTTACGTTACACATTGATTTTTTTTAACTTTAATATCTTACAAACGTTAAAGAAAAACATCTCAAAATGTATGGATATCATCTACACGTTTCAGTTAAATTTTTTTTAAAAAGGACGAACATATTTTTAAAAACTTATAATTGCACAACTTTTTTATTAGTACTTTATTTTTCCCTTCCGACTTCTTCTTAATATAAAATTTATCTTCGTATATTTTTACATTAATTAATAATTTAAGATTATACTTTATTTTAATGTTTATTTACTTCACTTTATGTATTATGTTTTAATTTTTATCGCTATCTTTCACTTTATCTTTACAGCCCCAAGCAGTCAATTCTTTCCAGTCAGATTGCCAAACGTATCCAATACGTTTATGGCAGCCCTTTGCTCGAGTTCCGCTGCCACAGAGCAAAACGTTAACACTATTGCATTACTAGTGTTGACAGATGCGGGCTCTAGGCGTGTCTAATTGGCTCTGTTCTGTTTGAGATGGGATGGGTTGCAGGGGAGACTCACTCCCTCGGTCCCCTTCACCACCAAACTCTTATTACGGGGTGGAAGAAAGAGAGCTACTTTCGAATCAGACGACAATCGGATGATCCCCGTCGCTTCATCTGAAACCGGAAAATGGCTCCCAACGGGGTTGGGAGACTTTTACCCGGTGATTCTTATACGCCGATATAAAATCCTAGAGAAACCAGTTAACAGGATGATAAAATAATTTGTTTTAATTAGAGTTCTTATTGTTTCTCTGTCAAATGAGCACTTCGTTATTAATCTCCAACGTAAAATTTATCCTTAATGTTTACGCTCCGTAATGTTACTCTAATGTCCTTAACGTATGCGTTTTAAAGAAAAATATTCTTCAGTTCAGCATCAAATATGTTTGATTTATGAGTGACCTATCGAAAACCCATCGAAAATTCGTGATCGGAACATCAAAAGTGACCCATCGAAAAATTGTTTTTGAAACAGATTAATTACTAATCGACAAAAAAGGGTATTGATCAGCAATAAAAAAAAAACTATTTTTAAGGAACTTACAGACTCAGTACTGATGAAAAATAAGCTCTTAATTATTATGAAAAAAAAATATGGAATATACTACTTCCTAATTAATAAGGAACGACTCATTATCTAAAATGAAAAGAAAAATATTTTTAAGAAATATACTGTTTCATATTTTCAACTGGTTAATTTTTTAACATTTTTTGCTACTTTTGGTTAATCTGATCTATATAGATAGACAGATAGAGCTTGATGGATTGATTGATGAGTCATTTACAGTTACCGTATATTCCGCTGTAATAACGCACACTTTTAATACAAAAATTAAAATCGAAAGTTACGGATGCGAGTTATACACCGGATGTAAAAATGATAGGTTTAAAAATAAGGAAGAGATGAGCATATAAAAATTAGATTTCTACACGTACCTAAATACTGCTTATTTAAAAGAAATGATGTACCTTATGAACTTTAAGATTTTCCTTATCGAATAACATGAAAAGTTCGTCACATTCGACTTCCACTGTATCTGCAGGCACATTATCGAGTTCTGTTTCATCTTCACCATCACTGTTACTCTGATTCATAAATAAATAATCATCTTCTGTTTTATCTAGATGGTTAGATATACTACATTTTATAAGTGACTTTTGAATTATGTCGGATTTAATTTCATTCCATCTTTAATTATTACCTCAAACACTGCTTCTAAGACTGGCATGACGCATTTGGCCTCCTTGTGCAAATTTTGTTTCATCTTCTCACATCCACGTATTCCACTGTCGTTTTAAATTTTCTTTTAATGGTTTATTGATAAACACATATAAAGGCTGAACTAATGACATTAATCCGCCTGGAATAACTGCCATATCTGTAATGCATTCTTTCAACAGTTTCATTGTATTATCCATTAGATGAGATCTAAACATGTCCGAAGCTAAAAGACTGTAGATTCTTTAGAACAACAGGATGCTTTCGCCAAACTTTTCTTATTCACAGTTTCACATTGTTTTCGTTCATCCATCCTTTCTCATGAACATGAATGAAAACACATTTTGGGAAATTACATTTCGGCATCGCCTTTCTTTTAAAAATAAGCATGGGTTATAATTTTGTACCGGCCGCTAAGCAACAAAGCACTACATTAAGGTGAGACTTTTCGTGTCCTCTTGTTTTATGTGATTCGTTTTTGTTCCTTTCATATCAAGTTTTATTTCCTATCATATCCATCATTACTGGAGTTTCATTTATAGTTATAGTATGTGACAATAAATAATTATTTTTTCTTTGTATATCAAAAACATACCTCTGGAACCTTATTAATGTGTTGTGGAAACCTTTCGGAAGCTTTGCGATTTATTTTTTTCGTAGAACTATATTATTTCGGGCCGTAAATCGACTACACGACTCAAAGCTGCTTTAAAGTTTTGCTTTCATTTGCTTTCTTTTCTTACTCACTTTAGCGAGAGTAAATGTTCCCTATTTCTTGTTACAATTAATCCATTCTCGCGATTTTTAGAACCCAGTTCACGATACTTTCTTCTAGGATAGGCCATTTCGTTTCATTACATTTTTACGCAGAGCATATTCATTCTTTGGCATATTAATTATTGTAATTTCATTTTTCTTCAGTCAGGTATGGAGCTTGCGTCAACATCAAACATTGCTCAGCACTTCAGATTTTGTTCTTATAGCTACGAGTCAATTCGGGCGGTGGCAAATGATCTCGAAGTTCCGAACTTGAAGAATAATCTTGAAGTTAAAGTAATACACTATGGTCCTATGGTTAAAATAATAAACTATGGTTAAAGTAATAAACTATGTTTAAAGTAATAAACTATGGTCGGCACATGTATTAAAGGAACTTAAAACCCTAGACTGAAAATTTGTTCCATTTACAAGTATACCTTTTCTCCCAGAAAAATGAATATTGAACCTAAGAGGAAACAAAGTCTCTTAACAGGAACGCTAGTGTAAATATATAAAATTTTTGAGAAGATACTAATTTTTGGGAGCAAGAATATGAGAAAGCAACTATATCTTCTCCGGTATTCGAAATGTGGATCTTCAGAGCTAGCTGGATGTACGCCACCAGCATTCACACAACGAGAACACGCACGAGGAATGCGATGATTCCTTACACTTTTCTCCTTTTTTGAGGGTCTTTGGAGAGAAGCACGAGACCTAATCGATCAAATTTAGGTGGTGATTTAGTGATTGATTTGTCCGCTATTTTATTCGGGTGCCACTGCTCAGACTGTTAGGTTTTTCAGAGATACGTGTAAGCTGTCATTCGAACCACGGATCTGGTAATTGTTTGCTGGATATGTTAATTACATGAATAGGCTCAAAGGATATGATAATTTCCCGTAACTTTAGTTTTTCTTCGGTATTAAAAGTTATAGTATTCCTTCGCCAGAAGAAATAAAACAACAAATCATGCACTGTAATTTAATTTTAGTTCTTTCAACCCTCCTTTTTCTCACAACAAGTTGAAGACTACTAGAGAACCTTTCTATAATTTTGGGAAGGACACATTCGTAACGATGCCACTTAATAATGCCAGCATTATTGCACACTTTATCTTGCTTTGTTGAATTAGCTGAACTCTTTCTTTCATTCCCAAGAAACGCCATAGCAGATGCATTTTCTTGCTTACATTTTCTTGTCGATTTATCTACTTTAGAAATTCTAAACCTCAGTCGCATTCTGAGTGATATTCTTTATTGTTATATTCTTTATTGTTGGCTGCCCGAACATGCTGGCATAGAAGAGAATAAATTTACTCATATTGCACCAGAGAATGACGGAAACTATGTACCAGACTCGTTACTTTTTAAGATATAAAATCTCAATCAGTCAGGCACAGGATGCTAGGCAGCTGGATTTGCAAGATAGTAAAAAGTGCAGAAGGGTTAAAAGCAAAGTAGAGTGGTGGGACTCCAGTAGAATTAGGAAGAAGAAAATTCTTTTAACTCGGTTAAGGATAGGTCGCATTCTTGTCTCACACACGCATTTGGATAATGGTGAGAAAGTACCAGTTTGTGTAGAGTATAAAGCATTATTGCCTGTGGAAAACATTTTAATTCATTGCTCATCTTTCAACCATCTCCGTTTAAAATATTTTAATTCTCTTAGTTGAACTAACTAGAAAAGGTCCCTGTTTTAATTTGCTTCTTTTACTTCCGAATGAGATTACTCCCGAATGAGATATTAGTCTCGAAGCGGCATTTTACATTGAATTACTATAAATGACGTATCACTTTTCAAATTGTTGCAACCAAATATTATCGCCTTGTATTATATTAAAAAAATTCAATAAGGAAGTATCTGCATGAATGCATGCATGTTTCTCGAACTCTGATAAAACAACTGTACCTAGAGCAATCAAATTTTGAATAACGTAGTCCTCCACCCGAATTTGAGCACCTGGAAGCCCGAATTTGTAATTTGTTTTATTGTCTATTTCATATTTTGTATAACGAATTTTTGATTAACAAACTCAACGATTTCAAAGCGAACCGTGGCAACATTGTAAGGAAAAAACATTTTTATCTCCAGAGCACAAAACTATCTATCGGAAATTCTAAAGATACGCTGTTTCTCAATATTATTTTGTGATTTTGCTGTGGAATCGAATTTTATAATAAATAAATTAAACACACAAAACGTTAATAATAAAAAAGACAAAATAATGTTTTTTAAAGCCTCCTTAGCAAGAAAACTGAACATTGATATGATAAACTGAGAAAAGGCTGAAAAAAAAAAACAGAAAAATGTATGGCAAAACCTAACGAGACACCAGGAATTCTAAGCATATACTGCTATGCTGCTTTTGAAATTTTTGTAATTTTGCTGTTGAATTGTATGTGGCGCAAGCGCGAAGAAAATAATGCTTAAGCTTAATAGTAAAGATAAAAAGACAAAAAAAAAAAAAAAAAGGAAAAAATAAAGGTTGGTAGGAGGGAGTGTAACAGGGGGGAGAAAAAAAAAAGAAAGACTGGTAGATTACGAGCTCAGCGAGAGAATAAATAACTTAACAACACTTCTGGGCGATCATTAAAGCACGAAACATTTTTTTTTTTTTTTGTTAGCTTCAGCATATGGATGTAGATTCTACAAAGCCATATGGATATTTCTACCTAGTTATAAGGATAAAATGTTTTATCAACATAAGATAAAGTGATATCTTTGTTATCTACGTAGTTTTCTCTATTTATCTTGGTGTTGGTGCTATCGTAATTCTCAAGTTATTTTTGTTTGGTACGAAATAACCTGCTTTTCTAGTTATTTTTTGGCATACAGCCAAACATATATTTTCTTTAATATGAGAGATATTCCCTAAAAACCATACTTCGAATTGAAAATCTGATAGAGAAAGTCCATCCTGGTATTGCTAAATAAATCGGCTGGATTTGAAAATTAGAAAATTTCTTGCCTCGAACACCTGAATGAAATCTTTTAAATTGTTGAAGATAATATATATTAAGCCCAGGACTGGCCTTTTTTAGCTACCAAAAGCTAACAATCACCTTTAAAGCATTTGTTTTACTTCCTACAATTGTTGCTTTTAGCAAATCTTTGTATAATTTAAGAGTTTGTTTCGCTTATAGAAATGATTTGAAAACAAGCAATGCAAGTTAAGAACGCACCGTAGGTAACATGTGAGAGCAGACGAATGCAGCCGACTTTTCTAGAAGACTTAACATGACACACATAGCGAATGATCTACGCTTTTTTGACTTAATGCAACTGTCAAGATCCCCCTCTTACGAATGACTGTTTCATACTCACTGACTTCACCCAGAATAGAATTGGTTAACTTTCTGTTCTATCAAGAACATAATTTTCTAATTCATGAACTATTTATTTTAAACAATTAAATAAGGATAAAAATTTTAAAAGCAGGTGTAAATCTAATTATTTAAGCAAAATTAAAGCTGTGTTAAATAACGTACAATCTTGAAACTTCAGTTACATTATAATACCTCAAAAATGAGTGTGCAAAGGGTTATATTCGTGTTTTTTTTTTTTTTTTTTTTTTTTTTTTTTTTTTTTTAGCTGTGGAATAGGAATCAATTGTGCTCTCATTGGGATTCGAATCACGGTTGCATCGCTTGAGAAAATGCAGTTGTTCTCTGTATTTCCCTTTCAGAAAGCGATTGGGGAAAGGCATCAAATCTGATGATGACGATTTATCATCCACCATCCTCTAGTTCAGACGCCAGTATAGAGACTCATTATTTAAAGCAGGAAACTTGAAAAATCAACAGTGCACTCACGGATTTGAACCACGCATCTTCTAATGGCCAGCATGACATATTACCACTTATGCAACAGAAACAGCTCAGCATTCAAGCCAAGTCTAAGAGAAATCGGGAAGACCAAGCGAAAGTCAGACAAAAATTAAAAATTATTTATTACCTTAATTATCTTTGTTCGTTATGTATCATAAATTTTTACCAACTGGATAAATTGTTAACAAAGAATATTATCTGAGTTTTGGCACTGTTTGCGAAAGCAGTTTTTAAAATTCGATCTGGCCAGATGACGCTTGTATTTTTGCATGACCTTTTCCTCATTTTTACAGTATAAATGGTGGATTCGATGTTACTATTTTGAACCGTTGATACAATAAAAGAAAACCTGCTGTCTTTCTTGGACGAGTTTCACAAAAAGACTTCATAAAAAGTCCAAGACTTAGTAAAAATACGTTGGTTAAATGAATCGCAGTTGGAGACTATTGTTAAAATGGAGATATGAAAAATATGGACCGATACATTGAAATGAAGTGCTTATGCAATCATTCCTGATACCTCGTTTTTGTTGTTGTAATTTGTCTCATTTGTCTGACAATAACATCAGAACAAGCCCACGAAATTCATCGTGGTAAGGAGTGCAAGATTGCGCCTGTTGTTGGCATGAGCCTTGAACATCATACAGTTGACAATACGACTTAGCTCAGTTCCACCCCCAATTTTGCAATTCCGCCAAGCACTCCAGGGGGAGGGACGAGTCCGAGGGTCCCTCACACCTCTTCTCTTACCAGCAGTCTCTCGAGAGGACTTTCGGCTCGCCGCATATTTAGAGTGCCCCCATGCTGCACAGACACTATACATTTTCAAACATCCATGCCTTCTCCGAGATGCGAACTCGGGCTCTTCGGTACGGCAGTCAGCATCGCTAACCACTATCCTGGTTGGGCGGCATTCCTAATAATCTTCGAGGTACTTAAGTATTACGCCCGTCGACCTTGAAAGTTGGCTGCTATCGAGCTATGAATTCCGCCATAGCTGTGCTAATAATTTCTGTGAAATTCTGAAAGAACTGACAATTCTATTTAATAAACAATAGGTATTCTAGACGCTTTGTTTTTGCACTTAGTAAAAGTGCCGATTTCTACTATTTTATCACGCCTTCCGATTTTACCTGAAGTTCTGCTTAGAGCGCTATGAGTACAAACTTCGCAGGTAGGTGGAAACTTTTGCAAGTAGAGCAGATACAGAGGTATACAATAATTCTTCATGAATTTACTATACAAATTTCGAAAATTTAAAAATAAATATTAAAATAAAGTATAAAATAGAATAAAAATTTTAAAAAAGGGGTGCTAATCTTCTTATTCTGATGCTAGTTATTACTTAAAATGCATTTAATATAAATAGTTGCATCATATCTACTATACTGAGATTGAATATTCAGAAATTGGAAGAAAAAAGCATAAAATTATTTATTAACAATAATAAGTTCAAAGCAATTATGCTAAATGGCAGGGGAACGAATACAAGAAAAGTTGGAAAAAGGAAGGAAAAAAGCGTGTTATAGATATTATTCCATCAGAAATTAATGCTACATAAAGGTATTTGCTCTTATTAAATAAAGAAAAGACTTAACATTGAACCGTATGCTTTTTATAGTGTTTTTTGCCCTAGACAATACTTATAGCTAAGTGAAACTATAGCAGTTTTTATTTTGACACAGCACCAGTTTCATGTAATGAGAACAATAACACCATCTTCAAGATGTTAACATATAAAATAATCAGAATTTTTAGGAACTGCAATATGATCTTAATATTCAGATTTAAGTTTAATATCTGAAATAGCTTTAAGATAAAGGTTCACAACTTGCCTATTAGTCTAAGAGTTAATTCCAAGAAATATTAAACTGAATTCGTATTCAGTAAAACAATACCAAAGTGTGTGATGAAGGAACTAGCCATGGTATTAATTTCATCTCGGATTAACGTACTTGCAAGACTCACCAATATTTAATGCGCGTTGAAAGGCACTTACTTAACTAAAAGTACTTAATTGTTCTAGGCGTAACTGCGCAATTTTTCCACTGCGTAACTTACTCCTGCTGCCTGTAACGACACCTGTGGTGTTCTTCTCAAGACGGTTAGTGTGAAGGAGCGATACCAGTTCTGCCAATGGCGATGTGTTGGTGCTTTCCACACTTAGCCCTGTCCTGTCCTGCCTGTAACGACATTTGCCTTAAATGAAGTGGCAACAGTTTCTGCTTTGCTAAGCTAGAAAATTCGTGCTTTATATTTAAAAATTTAGTTCTTTATATGCTATAAGATTATAATACATAATATTAGCTCTAAAAAACGTCACGCGATTTGGAGATAAAAGTGTTTTTGAATAACAGCCAGTAATGAAAATTCAAATAATTTTAAAATTGATATTACTTAACTTACACTTATTCAATCTATTAACAATTAGAGAATAGCAATAATAAATTAAATATTAAGATCATGTCTGTGTCAGTATATTTATATTTATTTGCATTTGTATTATATATGCATTTGTGTGTATTTTATCAGTTCTTTAAGTGTTTATTATTTTAAACAAAGGAATTACTTCAATAATTTTTCTCGAGAAAAAATGAAAAAATTTGCCGGATAGTTACAGAATAAGAAGTGAAAATTTGCAAAAGTTTCGTGACCTGAGATATACAATCTATAACATAAAAAGTGACGCGCATGAATGATTTCTCCGAATGAGTAGGTGTGGTAGAAATCAAGCACAAAAATAATTGCGGAGATTTTCACCACCATGTAATTGCTACTGTAAGAAAATGTAAAAGTCAAAAAGTACATACTTCATACAGTTATAAATTATAACTTAATTTATGCCTCAGCAATACATCGTTTATTAAAAAAACAAAAAGCAGCGAAAGTAATAGAAACAAACAACAACAAAATTAGGTTTTATATTACGCCTTGGCTTATTAAGCTTTCATATTATTAAGCCCAAATGCTCTCGAAATGAATATGTACGTGTAAAGGGGAAAAAACACACCTTTGCGCGTAAAGATTTTATATTACGAGTTTTACTTTCAGAGGAGCGTTCAGATTTTATTTTATTTTTTCTTCAATTTGCATACACATACACATACACGTTTCGAGAGCATTTGAGATAATGTCCATTTGGACTAAAAATATTTAAAAATAGCATATCTTTAGAATTTTCGATAGTGAGTCTCGTGCGCTGGAGATAAAATGTTTTTTTTTTTTTATTATTATTATTCCATACAGTGTTATCATTGCTCGCTTTGAAATCATTGAGTTTGTTAATCAAAACTTTGCTACAGTTTTACAAAATATGAAATATACAATAAAACATATTCCAAATTCGGGCTTCCAAGTGCCAAGAGGACTACGCTATTCAAAATTTAATGCCTCTAGGTACCATTGTTTTTCCAGAGTGCGAGAAAAATCCATACATTCATGCAGATTCTTCATTAATTAATTTATTTAAATATAATATATGGTGATAATATTTGGTGGCAACAATTTGAAAAGTAATACAGCTCTTTTAGTGAATTCCATTTCGAGATTTATAGCCTTTCCGGACTAACACCGCTTTGGGCTAAAAATATGCTTAACTCATTCTGCCTAAATAGATAGCTGTAATATTAATTTTGAATCGAAATTAAGATTGTGTTTTCTGCTATAGATTATAAATGAGTTCAAAGTAAATTTCATACCGCTCTCTGAATGTAGTAGGACAAGTATAACCACATTCAAATACTGCTGAAAGATACTGTTTTTTTTTTTTTTTTTTTTTTTTTTTTTTTTTTTTTTTCCTAAAAGCCGAGGAAAAGCTAATAATTTGATATTAAGTTAGAATATACTTCAGTATCAATGTATTGATTAACCCTGATTAAATTTGGGTGCAACGTCATTTAGTAATCTTAATTTTTAATTAGTTGCGTGAAGTAAGGCTAAACATTTGGCCAAAGATAGAAATTTTGAATAGCCTTGTTAGTAGGTTTGGTTTGGTTTGATTTATTTGTTTGTGGAAAATCACTCGGGCGCTATCTGCCTTAAGATGGCGGATGCCTTCGTAAAGAATTTTCTAACTTAGTTTCAAAGAATATATTACAAAATAAGAAAATCTATAAGTTGAAACGGGCTCATGGGAAGATTTAAAACTTAAATCTTTTGCAAAGTAGTATATCAAAAAGACTTTTGTTTCGTCACCACGTTTATTTCTGTCTCCAAAACAGTTGAGATACCGTACAAGATGCTTATGCTCATATCAGTTACAAAACTATAAATAATCTTATTTTATCTAGACTAATTTTTAAAATTAATAATAAAAACAATTCATCAGAATTTTCAATTTAATAAATAAGATAGTGTTATGAATCATATGTGTGTATTCGTATAGTTCAAATCTAATTGAAAAAATGCAGATATGAAAGAAAATAATGCAGTTTCTTATCAACAAATGTATATCGTTAAAGTATTTTTAAGGTTTTTCATGTATATTCCTTCTGTAGTAACACCTTTTTCTTAATTTATGCAAAACAAGAAGGGGAAAAAAAAAAAAGAAAAGGAAAAGGAAAGAAAAAAAGAAAGGAAAAAAAAAGGGAGGGAAAGAAAGAGAAAGAACGTTGATGAAAAATAATTTTTAAGGTATTTTTATTGATTAGTAAACTGTACAAATAACTGTACAAGGGAAAATTTAAAATAAAAATAATCTTTTTAATAATTTGAAAATTTAAAAATAAGATGCACGCATTTATGTATATGAATATATTTATTTTTTGTCAGCAATATCTCATTGTAAAATGGATTTTAATGACTTACAATAAAAGAGGCGTGGAATATTTTAAGTTTCATACAGCACATAAACTTGGACTTTAGACATTTGTTTTAACCCATGAAGACAGAACCCTAGTAACAAACAATTTTCATTCATAAATGAAACAGCAAAAAGTGTAGAAAAGTTGATGAATACCAAAATTTGAATGAAAGAATATATTTTTATATTCATAAATTAAAACTAATATTTAACAGCTAAATAGAATGTTGACCGCATTCCCTCCCTCCTGGATTTATGAAGTTCCCCCATAGCAAAAAACCCTTCGTCTAGATATTTGTTACATCCTGATGTGTTTGAATTCAATTAAAAATTATAAATTAGTTATCACGAATTCATCACATTTGAAAAGAAATTATAATTTTAAAAACATTTTAATTTCATATCTTGCTTAAATAGAACTTAAAAAGAAATATGTATAAAATTATTAAGGCAGAAATAATTAACAGTATGGTAAAGTAATTGTTACTAGTTTAAAGCGTAATCGAAAAATTAGACTTTAATTTTCAAGTGTAAATTTACTATACCTGTCGTCTATTTTCCGCCAATGCATCGGCGAGAAAATGACGATAGATACATCTAGCACATGTCACGAATCAATAAAATCAAGAAAAATAAATTTGGACGTTCGGCACGCTTTGAGAAAGAAAAATCGAGGTATAATTTCTATATAACAATTCTCATACATTCTTTTTTTTTTTTTTTTTTTTTTAACATAACCTTAACATTTTGAAAAATAATAGAAAATGGCCGTAAAACAAAAAGATCGCAGGTTTGGGACTTGTGTGGTGCTGAAGATATGCACTAGTGTATATGTGTAATTTTGGATCGAATTAATGAATTGCTTGGACTGTTATCGTAAAAGCGGAGCTGCAAAAAATTTCGATGCTTATTTTTATTATTTTAGACGTATATCTTGGTTTTAAAATAAACCGTCAAAATCAGAAAAAAACTGAAATGTCTTCATCTCTTTCCTTACAGCATATAGTGATAACAGGGTAAACATTCCAGGGTGTCTAAATTTTAATTCAGCATACAGCTGGGGAGGGGGGAGAGTATTTCTTATTTAAAACAGTAACTTTCACTCGAATTTCAGAAATCCTAAATTTATTAGTAAAATTTGCTACTTCATTTTAATTAGTATGAAGCGAACTGTAATTGAAACAGTATGTAAAATCTGTTATAAAGCACGTAAAATTTATAAGAAGTATCTCCGAAGCATCGTTTGCTAAGACTTTCTAGCGTAAAATCTTAACCAAGCAGTGGATGTATCCTGACAGCTGCTGCCATCCTTTGCCAACAAAATGAACTATTTGCTTCGATCATCAGAAGTAATTAACTCATTAGTTTCTTATGAGTTAATTAGAAAGCTTTTAGGACTTTTAAGGTAAATAAACTGAAACTAGTTTACAGAGCTGTCGTATCCATTTAAGCTAACGAAGAATAATTTGAAAATAAGAAACTAATGAGAGTCCACATTTCCTATAAGATTTATGGCGCGATATCTTGATAAATCTTAATTGATCAATTCGAATTGCAGTCTTTTAAAATGTTAAAGGAAGAACAAAACTCTGTTTGCCTCTCTATCTCAACAAATTCATAGTATAATGAATATCTGAAGGTAAGACAAAAGTATAACAAAATATCTTCTTATATGTAGATGTGAGATGAAAGATGCAGTGGAGGTGTTAATTATATCCTAGGTTTACACCTATCATTCGTTCTGTCGCAATAAAAATTAAATATGAATCTTAAATGCATTTAAATTCCAAATGTTTTAGTTTCTAAGAGCATATGATTATAATTTATATAATAAGTATAATCCAGAGAAAATGCGTCAAATAAAAAAATAGAGAAAGTATAGGTGCTGCCATCTATGGGTCATTTTTTAAAGTTTCAGAAAAAATTTAAGTACAAAGTTTTTAGTTACAACGAAATGTTTTCCTCAGATCTCGATAATTCATGAATTCGTTTCTAAAACGCTATAGACCCACTAACTCATTCTTGATGTCATACAGCTTTGTATCATATTACTGTTACATAAAATGCACAGATTGTAAACTTCATCTTTGGTATCATACACTCTTAGGCAAAAAAAAAAAAAAAAAAAAAAAAAAAAAACGACGCACCACGATGCACCGAGAAGGTATAAAGCAAATAGGACACAAATTGATATGCATACTGGTTTCGACGGAAAATGCAAAATTTTACATTTTGGCTGTCAATGAATGAACGGTTGTCGTTGCAGCGCATGTGATCTGCGCAACTGGCAGGATATTTAAGAGGAGAAATTACGATTCCAGGTCATAAATTCTTCACGAATTCCATTCCGTGTACTCTGGTAGACAGTAACTATGCCTCGCATACAGGTGCGCGAACGATATGCGCAGACGTCATAATTTGAGAGAGGTCGTGAAGTGGGCTTAAAGAAGTCGGTTGGTCTTATCGGCGAATAGCTCGACATTTGAGCAGGAGCTATGCCACTATTAGATGATGTTGGCAGGAATGGGTGAACTATGGCCAAGGAAGCGGTAGGCCTAGAGAAACGACAGAACGTGAAGACCGAGCAATCGTCAGAGCGGCACTCACAGCCCCAGATGCATCATTATCATCGATTGTACGTGCAACTAGTGCTTCAGTGACCGCAAGGACCATTCATAGACGGCTCACAGAAAGGGGGCTGAAGTCACGGCACCCCTTGCTCCGACTACCATTGACCTCTGTACAACGTCAAGCCCGTTTGCAGTGGTGTTGGGCTCATTCGCATTGGAATGTCACTGAATGGAGTAGAATAGTCTTCAGTTATGAGTCCCGCTTTGAACTGAGCCCCGATGACCAGCGAAGGCGAGTCTGGAGACGCCCCGGACAGCGGTGTGATACCAACCTGACTGTCTTCCGGCAGACAGGCCGACAACCAGAAGTGATGGTCTGTGGTGCCATTTCATTTCATAATAAGACCCCTTTGGTTGTCATCCGTCGCAACTTTAAACAGCTGCTTATGATATTATTCTCATCTATAATATAGAGTATATACTATATAATATTGCTAAGTTTAATTTACAAAAAAAAAAAAAAACTAAAACACTTTTTTTTTTAAATTCTTGGAATCATGTGATTTTTAACACCATGAATTAAGATATAATAAGATAGTTTTGCTTAAATTTTAATTCAATAAAACATTAGGTAGAAATGATCTCGATTATTTTTACATGAGATGGTTTCATAATAGAAATAATAGAAAGAATGAATGCACACAGAACCAATGAAATTTACTTTTTCGAAAACGCTTTATATTTCTGTCACTTTTCATACGAAGGATCTCGTACAGCTCTTCTCAGTAAGATAAAAAACAATAAGTAGTTAGAACTTAAAACTACAAAGAACGCTAAACACAAGTCAGTGCAAAAAGCCTCAAATGCGTAAGCTCGCAAGTGATCTCTCGATAGTGAGCTAAACTGTAAAGTGATGCTCTCTGCGGTCTTACATAGTTTTCTCCCGTCCGTCGAGAAATTTCCTATACCTTCCATTTCGCGCAATTGCTGGAAGGCAAATGCAATTACTGTTGCTTAGGGATCAGACCAATTACAATTACACAGAAATCCGACAAACAATGTTGCCAAATGGTCGTCAAACTTGGCAACAATTTGACGACTTCTCGTCAATATCCGTTTACTCAATGCTAAATTTACTTAAACCTGTTTTCCCAGGGATTTTTCGCCATTTTGCGGCTTTTTATATTACATTATACAACGGATAATACAGTTTCCATATAATTTCACTAAAATTAATCACGTTTATACAAAATTCGTAACAATGACTGCACTTCCCGGGCAGTATTATCGTTCGACAAGAAGTCCTACTTACAATTATCCAATTCGAATTCCCTAACCTCCCGTTGATTCGGATTTTATTCCGTCATTTTGGGTCCTTTCTGTCGATTCGAATTCCATAACCACATCTTGTCACCTTCGTTGAATCGATGTCTTATAGCTCTTGTATAGCATCCGATTTTGATCTTCTCCATCACCGAACTGACTCTCTTTCATGCAAAATTATACATTACTTCAAACAGTGCCTAGAGATTCGGAATGTATTCCTCGAAGGGCGACCAAAGAGGTCACAAGGCCAACGAAGTTCACGACCGAAAAGCATCTGGGATGAAGAATAGCCGATAATCTCTTGAGCAGCACTGCAATAGACCAGTAAGATCAGATGTAACTTCTTGTCTCAATCCGGTTACTATCTGGAAACCATCAAAGAGAGGTTAATAAGAATGATTCGGTTAAACCTTTCTACCATGCTGTCTGGCTGTGGATATAAAGGTATCATAATAAATATATTTGATGTGTCGTTTGAACTTTGTTTATGTCGAGTAGTTTATACAGTTCTTTAATTACAGGCGAGATAAAATTCCATGCTTGATCGAAACGTAATTAGAGACGCACTCCAAACATGGAAATCCAATATTGTACAAACCTCTGCTATCGTGCAATTCTCTAGGTCAGAGGTATGATGCACTTCAGGCCACTTTGTAAAGTAATCAGTGACAAGGAGGACGTATTTGTTGCCATCAGAAGAATGTGGAAAAGGTCCATAATATCAAAGTCTTCATTATTCGGAAGTAGCTTCCTTGCGCCTTGCTGTATTTCTTAAGGACCTCTGAGATAGTGGAACTATCAGATATTATCGGAACTATCAGTGTTATATCATACCTTTCGATTATCTGATTTGAACTTCCGGTACAACTCCCAGACAACCTAATATTATTTTGTCGTAGAATAAAGATCGAAATGTCCTGCCAAGCAGGTTTCCTATTTGAAGACTCCATTAATTCAATTATGCGTTTAATGTAGCCTCTTCCAAATGCTCTTTTCTGACTTTTTCGTTACTCCATGGTCTGAGTCGACAATGCATAATTTCTAATTTGACATACGACCGGCTTAACCAGCTCGTATTTCGCTTCAATCATGGAATAATATCGGCAGCTTTCTGGGCAGGGCGTTGATGTTTCCTTGTGACGGATAGGGAAGTAATATTCCTAGTAGCGATTTGTAAATAGGCTAGCTAGGATATAGCGTAGAGCTGAAGACGTTTTCAAGGCTAAATTGATTTTTTTCCTCAGTCACTGAAAACGAAGTACCAACTTCGCCGAACTTCTTATCCCTCTATTAGGTTTCCGGCATTGGACTGCAGGGCGGCGGTCCAATACCGGTCTCCCACAGATCACATCGATATAATATTGTTTCTAAAAGGCCATAGGGCAATGTAAAGTCTGCCAGAAGGATTGGTCTGCGTCTCTCATATCATATCATATCATAATATTGTTTCTGTAAGGCAGCGCTGGCCAGAAGGCAGCAATAATGAAGTAGTTTTGTTCGGAGCTAAAGATGATTTCAAAATAAACATATTCTTTACAATTGTGATCGAAATTGGTCCATTGGAAATGTGCGTTCCTCACAGCGTTCGAAAGCGTTTTGACCTTCTCTTTAAATATCGCGAATTCTCTATTGGAGAAATAAGGAGTAAAGTGTTTAAATAATGTGAAATTTATTAACGCAATACTTCAGACGATCTTGTTGAAAGGATCTTGTATCTCCAAGAGTATTTAGCATTGGAAGATTAAAAAAACATGTAAATAACAATAATATTTGCAACTGGATTGGAGATCCGAATATGCTTAATATTTTTCTAAAATCGATATAGTTTTAAGTATTTAGTGGAGAAGAAATTCAGCTGAAAAATGCAATTAGAGCGAAAGGAAGAGATTTTTCCTTTAGTTGAATACCTACAATATGTAAATATGCTATGATATCTGCTTTTTTATACAATATTTGCTCTGTTAGAATGAAGTTTTCGTCGCATTTTCTGTGATTGTAATAAACTTGTATTACTTTCGTATTTCTTCTTGTCTTACCTATTTTTAGTTTTTTTTTTTTTTATAAAGGAACATTTTAACGAATACACTTTACATATCTGTAACTTTTCACACGAAATTTCTCGTACAGCTCTTCTCAATAAGACAGAACATAATAAGTAGTTAGCACTTCATTTCTAAGAACGCTGAACACAAGGCAATGCAAAGAACCTCAAATGAATAAGCTCGCAAAATGATCTCTTAGTACTCTGAATTCTCAATACTCGGAGCTAAACTGAAAACGGATGCTCTCTCTGGTCTTATTCCGTCTCTGGTCCGTCGAGAAATTCAAAGTACCTTCGTTTTCTCGAAATTGCTGGAAGGCAAACTCAGTTACTGTTACATACTTATCGGGCCAATTAGACTTATACACGAATCAGACCAAAATTTTGCCAAATAGTGGCCAAACTTGGCATCTTTTGTCGACCTCTCACCAAATTTATCGACAAAACTTAGTTGCCAAAATCATCACCAGCTTCGCGCTATTGAATTTACCCCTGTAACCCTATTTTTTGGCAATGCTTCTGAGGTCTTTCATGTTACATAATGTAGGCGATACTACAATTTCGCTATAAAATTAGTTAACCAATACAAAATTTGCAGTGTTATATGCCCATGAAATTTTTTTTTTTTTTTTTTTTTTTTTTTTTTTTTTTTTTTGTAAGTAAGTATTTGTAAGTATTTAACAGTTCTCTGTGGAAGTTAAACTGCGTATGTTTATTAAATTAACTAAATTATTCGGTTTTGCTGTGAAAGCATTTAATTGCTTGTTATAAAAACAGTAATGTATGCTTACTTAGCATGTAAAAGATGTTTATAATTTTACACATAATGATTATGACACAATACAGCAAATTAATAAGATAAACAGAAATTTTACAATATATAAATTAGTTAAAGTACTCGAAACAAATTTACAATGCTGTTACGTACATATATAGAGAGACAAATTTACATACATAGTATATGCTACAAAAGGCAGTAAATTATTTTCATAATAATTATGAAAACGTATTTTAAACCATTCTAGAATCATTACTGTATAAGATTTAGTAGGCTAGATTAAAATTGTATTAGAAAGAAAGTGTCAAATTTATCATTGATATCCACAACATGATTCAAAACTTTTCATACATGCAAGTAATTTTATGCATTATTGTTAATAAAGGAATTAGATGATGTCAGTTTTTAAATTTTAATTAAATATTAACATAGTTTAATGAAGCAGTCTAGCAGTTAGTTGCATTTCTACTACTTGTGAGTCCTGATTATAATCCACAAACTGATCATTATTAGGGCAGCAGTTTATCGAGGTACGTACTTCTGCTATTATTTTCGCAAATCTCGGTTAAGATTTCAGGAATATCAAATGTTTCCGGGACTGTTAAATCAATCCGCGGATTTCACATTTTAGCCTATCCTTTTTTTATTATTATTTTTTATTTGCTGAGTGTGTATCTCAGACAGATAATTTTTATATTTAAATAACTTTTGTGCCGCCCAGACGGTGTAGTAGTCTGCCCAGACGGTGCAACGGTCTGCCGTACCGAAGGGCCGGGATTCAAATCCTGGAGAAGGCATGGATATTTTTAAATGTATAGTATCCTTTCTTCCTTTGTGTTATTATTATTGCTGTTCATGCACTTTTAATAAACAAGAGTAAAATTCAATTATTTGTCTTTTGGTTTTTGTCTAAAATGTTTTAAAATTTCTTATAAAAAATTTTCCGGCTCGTCAGATGCTTTCAGATCGACAATTCGGCCTGCATGTAATTTCAGTTCGAGGCCACTGCCATTCATTTAACCAATAATCTTGATCTGAAATAATGGTATTGAACTCATATTTCCAGAGCTTGTTTGTTTTATAAACATATATTTCTATTAAAATATATAACATAATTTTTATTTGGTTGCATACCAATTATTTGCGTTAATGTTTTTTTATTGGTATATACTTCCTCCGGAAATATTACCGTAACTTATCGAAATTATTAGTGGAAATTTGCCACGAAACTTTTATGAATTTTCTCTATTTGCCCCGCAACTGTAATGAGAATGTTTCCTTATTTTACTGTGATGAATTTACTAATAATTATTAACCCTCATTTTAAAACTATACAGCGAAAAGAAACTTATAATGTTGAATTATACGATAGTATTAAAAGATGGATTAAACGATACTAATCATCTTAAAATTATGCTCACTTTCAAAATTTAGTGTGCCTAAATTAGTAGTTTAGTCTTTAGTACATTTAATTAAAAATAAGGTTTCCGTTAAGTGGTATTAAGAATTGAAGAAAAAAATTAAGACGTAGAATAATTCAGTTGTTAGTCATTGGATGAAAGTTTTGTGATTGAAAAATCACGTTTCTCTGCTCAGCCAAAGTTCTTTGGTTCAGCCAAACAGCTGCTGGTATTAAATATTGTTGCAAAGGTAAGGCGAAACTTGCAAGGCTGAAATCATTGCTTGAAAACTGAGAAGATGAACTCGAAATATTGTGATTATTTTCTGGGTTATTTCCCGTAATTTGACGCTCAGGTGAAAGAATTGTCTCATTTCGACATTTTCCATGTTTTTGTAATTGTAAGAATGTCTGGTTTTCTCTTCTTTCCCTGGCTCGGCGATTTTGGAACCAGATTTTCACCTGTGGGGAGAAAGGATTTGCATCAAATAATAATACATTATAAATGTGAACTTCTGAAATTAACATTTGGAAAGTTTTCCATTCATTATCGTTACCCAAAGTTCTGACATCATTTTACATTATATAGTAGCGATAGTTTGTTAAAACTGATTGAGAGCAACCGCATAAATGGTACGGTTAGAGACCAGGCGGTATAGTGGTTAGGGAAACCTACTGCGGTACAAAAGGACCCAGCTTCGAATCCCAGACAAGCCATGGATATTTGTAAATATATAGGGAAGAGGGTGGGAGACCTTTGGACCCATCCCCCCCAGGGTCCATCAAAATTGGGGGCGAAATTGGGTAAAGTTATTATAATTATTTCTGCACTCATCATCATCGAACCTGATAAATAAAGCGTCTGCCACCAGGTTCCACTAAAGTGGACTCGAGCAAGAGCCCTGTGGGCAGCCCTTCCAAACTTTTTTTATTTGAACACCCTTGTCCGTGGTGGCTTGTACCTATCGTTCACTTAAAATAACTGTAAGAAAATTCAAATATAATCATTGGATCGTTGACAATAAAGGAAGATATTGTTAGCTATAAGCCTGTTATAGGAGGTACAGGTCAAGGACTACATAAAGGTATACTTGATTTTCTGAGAGATAATAATGTAGACTTACAGATGCAGAGGCCAGGCCTACGATAATGGTTTAGATATGAAAAGGAAAAGTGAAGGGTTTCAGACGCTGAACATGAAAGTAAATTTAGGATGTTTTATATGCCATAACTGCAGTTAGTGGTTAGTGAGAGTGCATCAAGTTCCATACACTTCTTTCTCTCTCTCTCTCTATTTTTTTTTTTTTAATATATATATATATATATATATATAATTTACAGCTCATCTATTCTTTCTTTTCTGCATCTCCTGAGCGGTGACATTCACTAGAACACATTTAACTGCCTCACTACAAAATCTATATGCGAGATCAGATTAAAGTGCAGAATAGAATGTGTCAAAACCATTAAAAAGGAAACTAAGGAAATTCGAGAAGCTTCTTTATTCACTTTCAGAAATGGCTGAGTCTGATCTTGCAGTGCTATGTGAATCCGAGATCCTTGTTACACAAATAGAAGGTTATGGTTCTCTGTTGATGATAGATGTCTGGTGCGATGTCTTAGGCACGGTAAATGTTGTCAAAAAAACTCTGCAGAATACCTCTGTTGAATTATTTGCTGCAGATTCGCTAATGAGTAGTGCCACTGATTGCTTAAATGATTCTCGTGCAAATGGATAAATACTAGTGTCAGCAAAAGAACTGATTACAGTATTAGATTCAGAGTCTATTTTCAGAAGTAAAAGAATAAGAAAAAGGAAGAGCCTATTTGAATATGAATGCATTGATGAGATCCCAAATGCAAATGATCCAGAAAAAAGATTTTAAAGTCATCTGTTCAACATAATACTGAACAGAGCTATTAATTCTCTGTCAGAGTGATTTGAACACTTACAAAATTTCAATAACATAAGGGGATCTTTTAATAACTGTAAAGATCTGCTGCATAAAGTTAAACTCGGATATTACCATGTCAAAGTATGGAGAATAAGTTAAGGTACTAAGAAAATTAATATTAATGGATTTGATCTTTTGACTGAATTAGGTATGACCAAAGAATTATTTTCTGAAGGTGTAAAGCTTTCAATAGTAGCTTCTACGTTCATATAAAGTACTAAGTTACAAGATGTCATACTAAATCTGTGGGTTTTATTAAAAATAATTCAGACACTAGCTATTACTGTGACCGCTGGCAGATGGAGCATTAGTAAACTAAAGTTTGTACAGCCATACTTAGGGTCATCCGTATCTCAAGATAGAGTGCACTCTTTGGCAATTTTGCCTACAGAAAATTATATTACAAATGTAGAAAGTGTCATGAAAAGATTTGCTGATATAAAGGCTATAAATGTTTTAGGTAGGCTAATGTTTTTATACTGTGTTGTGTACTATAAATACTGGTTGAGAAAAAAATTTAATTATATATTTAAAGAGAACCTCATTTATATGTTTTTGGTTTTATTTCTTATGAAAATTTTTATAGTTATAAAAGTTCAACTTCCCGGAGCGCCAGCAACATTAGACCTGGACCTACTTGCTTGTAAACTCAAAGTAATAAACAAATTCAGGGCTTTTTACCATGATTATAGTTTGATAATGCAATATTTTTTACTATTTGAATCTACTTAAACCTAAATGGGCTCCGATAATCTATTTTTCTTTAAATCGCATGTACTAAATTGTGAACTTCTGGCAATAATAATAATAATAATAATAATAATAATAATAATAATAATTAAAAAGGTCCAGTACCACTTACAATTGTATGTAATTGTCGAACTTTCCGTATCAATATTTGCAAATGATTAATTTGTTTAGCATTTTTCAAAACAAGGGATAATTGTTAGCCTTAAGAAGAATCACAATTTTTATATTTAGATGTCATGCACTTGCAAAATAGACTTTAAAATCGGGTTCAAAGACTCAAGAAGCAGAAACGAGTCTGAAATAAAAAAAAGCTAAGTAGAATGAAATAGCTGAATACAAGAGATATTCATCATGAAAAGTATTTATAAGAGACACAAACAATAACCAAGTACTAGAACAAGAATAATATAAAGAATTTGAAAAAGCTCTTTCACACCACTTGTGTTGTACTTCCAGCTTTTAACAGAGAATTCGCGGATGTTTGAGCAAATACTTTTCAAACAAACAACCGTTTTGATAATCGATGCTCAGATTGTAAAATGTTTCCTTAGTATGCTTTGTCTTCCTAGATGTAATTGGAAATCACGTTCAGTTAGCAATCGGAAGGTCCGTAGTTCGAATCCGGCTAAAGGGATTACTCATTTTGCATGTATCCTACTTCAGTAAATCTAATAACTCTATAAGACAGCTTATTTTTTGCTATATTCATTAACGCAGCTCAGCTGTGATTTTTTTCGCATAAAACTGACTATACCTATGCTGTTACTTCTCTTATTATTCATAATGAAAACAGACACCCCAAAACAATTCTCTTAAATTATTTAATGTTTAAAACTTTTTATATAATTAATGTTAAATATTACTTAATTTTTAAATAATAATTATTTAGATTTAACATTAATTAAATACTTCTTTTAAAATTAAATGTTTAGTATAATGTTAGTTAAATTCTTTAAATAATAAAAAATTATTTAAAAAATTAAATAGTTCTAAAAGATGTAATCGTTTCACAGTAGCAGCGATATTAATGATGTTCATGCATTATGGTGTGAAATGTGCGTCATAAAAGTCAGTATTAAATAACAGCTGCCTAGCCAATTTTATTTACCATACCTTTAAAAATGAAAACGTAGGGAGTAATTATATGAGCTATTAAGTGGAAAATAATTCCTATCTCCATGTTTTCCTTTCTTATCTTTTAAATTCTGGTCAGGACTTATTTAGCCTCTATTGAAACATTTTATCTGATTTCATTCTTCATTTATTTATTCTAAGATTTACATTTTCGTCAATCTTCCTATTTTGTGGCATTACAATGCATCCGCAATAAAATTAACTTTTTTCACCAAGCCCATCGTTTATGCTTCACAAAGATTTCTCGCAATATAGCCAATAAAAAGATATTTCCCGCTTCGCTTCGCTTGGAGTAATTGGTTTAAATGCATGTCTCGCGCACGATTGGATGTATTGTAGAGCAATTTAATGCTTCACCGGTGCTGCCATCTGGGGAGCACAAATAGAAGCACCGGAACAAAGGGTAATTTTCTTACAATGCTTCCCGGGTCAGTGTTGGCCAACAAGAAAGAGGAAGAGAGAGCAACAACAAAAGAGAATCAACAAAGGTAAAGAAGTTTAAAAAAAAAAGGGGAAAAAAATAGATATGTGGTTTTAAATTTGTATCAAACTTTTCAACCTACAATAAATAATGACTATATTAATAACCGAAAAATTAGTATGAAGCTATATTAACAAATGATCAGAACTGCATTAAAACACACTGTGTTCGCTCGGTATAGCATTCTTTCATCAGTGCCCAATGTCTCTTTTCATTTTGTTTCTATCAAGGAAAGATAATTAAAAGCAACTATAAGATGCTCTGAAATATGGGCCTGTGGGCTTATAGACTTAGGCAGTAATAAGGCCCTCCTTCTCTAATGAACAACGAAAATGAAATGATTAAAATTATTAATATATTAATGTAAAATTTTATTCATAAATAGCATAAGTACTATAGACTAGAATTTACCTTTCACATCAAATGCGAGGGGGGGAGATGAAACTGACTTTTCTCTTAAATAATCTTTAAATAACCAAAGCTATACTTAACTCTCAGTTAAGTTTTTGCTTCAACTTTTGTAAACTTTTCATATTTTCATAATTATTACATTTTTCTTCTTTAAGTTCAACAATTCGGCTTGCTTTGAAACCTTTTAAAATATCATATTTGTTTTCTTTCCTGAGTGGCTGGTATAGGTACAAAAACACATCATCCTGTCATTAAAAAAAATAAATAAAAGTAATAACAGCTTATGAAATTCAAATACACTTTTCTACAAAAGCATCGTAGCACCAAGAAGGACTTTTGCGATCGTGACGAAATTTGGTATGCAAAAACATCCTGATCGAACAAGCAAATGTTCAAAGTTTCAAAGCAAATGATCAGGAATTGCGATCATAGCGCGCATTTCTAGTGCGCAATTCGCAAAGTATGAAACCAGTAACAGAGGCGGAAAACTTATCTTTTTTTGTTGCTGCCATTGTAATTCCGTAAAGAAGCAATTAAAGATGCCATTACGACGATATCAAAGACCTTACAGACAACTAAACGACTGAGGGTGGTCGCATTGTAGGGTTGCGTAAAGCTGGGGGGTCATACCGAGCAATAGGCCGCCACCTGCAGCATACAGACACTGCTGTGCAAAGATGTTGGCAGCAATAGTTGCTACAAGGAAATTGCCGGCGGCTCTGGAAGGCCAAAGATCACAAATGCGAGGCAAAATAGGATGATTGTTCGCCAGACCCGAATCGTCCCAACGGTATCATTGTCGACTATTCAACTCACTACAGCCACGTCTATACCTCTCGTGGTACCGTCCACCGTGTCACGGCGCTTGTCTGAGGCGGGGTTACGCTCACAGAGGCCTTTGGCCCCACAACATCGGCGGAGTCATCTGGAGTGGTGTCGCAGCCGATCATCATATCTGCCATCAGAGTGGCATAGTATAGTGTTCAGAGATAATTCCCGCTTCTCTCTTGAAGCAGATGACCACCGCGTTCTTTTCTGGAGAGGACGAGGCCAGCGGTCCCAGCCAGCTTTTGTTTTACAAAGGCATACAGCCATAACCCCTGGTATGATGGTGTGGAGCGCTATTTCTTATGACAGCAGGTCATCTTTAGTCATCCTCCGTACGTCTTTAACAACTCAACGATATGTTGATACCATCCTGAGGACGGTTGCATTACCCTTCGTGACACATTATCCTAGGGCCATTTTCCAACAAGATAATGCCAGGTCACATACCGCTCGCATATCTCTGGACTGTCTCCGTGTGGTTGATACTCTTCCTTGGCCAGCAAGGTAACCAGACCTTTCACCAATCGAGCATGTCTGGGGCATAGTAGGGTGCCAGGTTCGGGCATCACAAAATATCTCAGATCTGAAGCGACAACTGATGAATGCCTGTCAGAATGTGTCGCAGGATGATATTAGGTACCTCTACCACTCCTTGACTCGACGAATTCAAGCATGCATTGCCGCCACGGGTGGTGGTTCGACCAACTACTAATTTGAACACATATTGGGTGATTGTGAGCTGTGAACAGATACTATGACCTTGATTTTTTAATCACTTTATTATCTGTGTATGAGCTATACACATATTCAATTTTATCAGAAACAACCACTTCCTTCATGGTGCTTCGATTTTTTTTTTTTTTTTTTTTTTTTTTTTTTTTTTTTTTTTTTTTGCAAAAGAGTGCAGTTAAAATCATTTTTATAAATTAAAAGTATGCTGTAAGTAGCAATAATGCAGTGCTGTAATGGCAATTTCATGTGAATAATTTCATCTCCTCCCCACAAATTTATAAATTGTTCTAATTCTTAAAAACGTGGAAATGGGCAGGAAAAAATGCAAAATCGAATTTAAAATTAGAATAATTGATAAAGTATATTATTTTGAAATCTTTACTTTTTTAAAGCACTACAGCGAATTGACTTGAGAAATTTATACATCGTTGACAAATATGACATTTATGACATGTATCCATGAGAAATTTATACATCTTTGACAAATATGAAATATCTAAGTACTTAGAAGAGTATATCAAGTGAGACACTGAAATATGTAAGTTCTTTAACAGAACATCAAATATGGGCTGAAGTTCTTGAAATCTGTAAAAAGCTATATAATAATAATATCTGATTACGTTCCTGGCGAGAATATTTAAATTCATTTTACAAAATTATCACAGAAATCATATCATAAAAAATTATATTTAACTTTTTCATAAAAATCATACCTAACTTTATCTTTTTTAATTCCAAAGCTTTCTCTGAGCAGTAATGCTTAAAATGCAAATTCATGTAACTACTACTACTAAATGAATAGAAATTCAAGATAATTTACTTTTACGCAGTTAATAAAATTTAGTTCTACCAAATACATTTATGCCATTTTTATACCATGAAGAAATGAAATTTCTCTCTTTACCTTTTTAGATTTTATATTAAAATGCTTACTATAGTCATTTTAGTATAATAAACAAAAAGTTAGAGAAAGAAAAAAAAAAGGAGAGAGTTTTTTTTATTCTTTTAAATTGAAATTTTAACGGCGAAATGCTGAACTCTATCACAATATGAAAAAAACTAACACAGTTTTATTTTATTTCCTACCCTATAAATGTCTAGAAGTTTTCGCATGACAGCGAATTGCTTCAGACTTAGCAAATCTAATTTTTAAATTTAATGAACATCAGCTTTTTGCAGGAAGAGCTACAGCGGACATTCCCGCCCTCAGAACCAAGTGAAATAAAATACACGAAAATTATATATTTTACTTCAGTCGGATTAATTCAGATCTCATTTTCATGAGCATATCACACAGCAAAAAAATTTCAATGAAAAAATTTTGTTTCAGTAGCTAGCTCCCACTTTATGCTCTTAGAGTTATAGTAGGAAGAAAATACTTAAATAACCAGTCTTTAATCAAAAAAAGAATTTCAGCAAATACATTTGCTGATATGATACTTGCACTGTTAATATTTCAGAATATATGAAAAAGATTATTTTAGAAGCTATAAACCGATTACCATTCTTATTCGTTGAGCAGAAACGGTCTTTTTTATTCCAAAGGGGCTTTGCCCCTGAAGGACTATTGTTTTCGTTTTGCGATTTTGCGTTGAATCACTATAAATGTCTGTTTCACTTTTCAAACTGTTGCCACCAAGTGTTAGAGTCCTGCATTATGTTTGAAGAAATTAAATAATGAAAAATCTGCATAAATGTATTTATATTTCTCACATTGTGATAAACAACGGTACATTCAATCGCATTGTGATAATAGAATAGAATATAAGGTCTTGATGAACAGTCGTAGTGGAATAAAGACTACAATTTAAGAGTTGTGTCCCCTTAAAAAGGGAATATTATGGATGCTGGACTGTAAATTTTTAAAAGAGATTCTTTGAAACCATGAAATAAATAAAGTAAGGTTTCAAAATTGTTTCACAAAATCATATTCCCCAGGACGAAACAAACAAATACGAAAAGGCTTAACAAGTGTGTACAAAACAACCAATTCTGCCTCACTGACAGGCTGCTACAGCTTTAATGGAAGTCCTAAGTTACTTTAGCATCAGTGTACTCTCAGAATGAGATTTTGATAGCTATAACGTTCTATAAAAGAAATACCTCAGTATCTTTAAATTATACTATTAAACTCTGTTGTTATTGAGCCAGAAAGTTTAATAATTTCATTTAAACAGGAACTAAAAAGACTATGCTTGTTTACAAACACTAGTACACATTTTAAAATTAATGAATTGAAAATATTTTATGGGGCAGAGAAATGCATTAATATATAATTCAAAATCAGCAAAACTGAAATTTAGATTGGCTTTGGTAAAACTTTATGCACTTCGATAGAAACTATCATGAAGTCCATCCAAGTAGTAAACTTTTAAGCCTAGTTTAAACCGAAAGTTTTTTTTCCTGAATTGCCGAAAGTTTACTGCGAAGAGTAAACTTTCGGTAGATTTCATCACGCACAGTACTTTTATCTCTTAAAAAAAGTGGGACTATGTAAGCTTACCTCAAATGCATAAATATTTTCTCCGAAATAGCGCAAATCTAACGTCGAATTTTGAATAATATTGAATTTAATTATTTATTTCATTTATTATTCCCTCTTCTTCAAAGAATAAAAATTTTTCCACTGGTTTCTGCACGCATAATATTTTTATGGACTGAGAAAAAGAGGATAACATGCAAGCTCGCCTGAAATGGATAGAAGTTTTATATAAAAAAACGCTAATCTAATTTGAATTTATTCTAATATTGAAATAATGTTTCATTAGTTATTCTCTTTCGCCCTCTAAAATAGAGAGTAAGTAATTGTGATTTGCTAGCTATTGCAGAAAACTCACATATAATATTTGTTACATGATAACACTAATAGTTGTTTTCTATTTGAAAGTTGATTTTTGCACTAAAATTCAAGAAAACCTGCTCTTTGAAGTATAGATATGTTTTGAAATTTATTTTATATTGAATTTTAAGTCTGAGGCTTAAGATTAAATGACGCCGTCGATCAACAGTGAGTTCTCACAGAGAGATAAATAAATAAGTAAATTAAACATATTTCAGTATCAGTATTATCTGTATGACAAAATATTCACGTTAAATAATCAATACACTAGCTACTGAAATATTTGCGCTGTAATATTTTGCAAATTTACATTTAATATTAATAATAAAAATAAATTCAAAATTTTATTTGAAAATTATTTGAAATTTATTTAAATTTATGTTAGTATTTTAATGTTGAGAATTTTAATTGTAAAGATATGGAAGGTATGGCCTCTTCCTACCTCTCCTTTGGACTTTCAAAGAATTTTGGATTATAATTAAGTAATAACTGCGAAAACCTTTTCTTACTTTTGCTTTACATAGTAAAAAGAATACGATTTTTTTCTCATATTGCTAAGAAATATATAATAGTTATTTGAATTTCTTAAAATAGCTAAGGATTCTCAATCCTTAAGAATGGCTTGAATAAACAAACTAAGAAATAACCATATAAATAGTTATGAATTAAACATTTTATAAAAAGTAATTAATTCTGTTAAAAATGTTTATTGTACGTGAATTTATTTTGAAGCTTTCTGTATAAAAGTGATTATTTTCGAATCCTTCTATTTGCCATTTGATCACAAAATGGGGCATTAACTATTATTAATAATCTACTATTTATTATAATAAGTTCTTATAAAAAATTCTTTCTTGTAATTTAAAAACAAAGAAAAATAAAAAAAGGGATTTTATATAAGTAGCGTCCAAGAAGAAATTATTAATAAAAATTACCCTTGCTTCTGCTATGTCCAAAATCCTTGACAATGATCTGACCTCTTCCTGATTGAGATACTTAGTCTGGCAAAATTTTGCTTCTAATACGGAAACTTGATAGCTCGGGAAAGGAATTCTTGGATTTTTCGAAGTATATTTCTTCCTTGCTTCGTTTTTACCTTTCAGAAATCAAAAACATATATATATATATATATACTTGACAACTTGATATTCATTTGTTATATAAGTCTAGTGTTAACTCAAGGATATCCTGTAAAGGTTTGACAAGGACAATTTCAGGAATTTCTTGATAATTTCCATTTGTTTTGGATTTCCTAAAATAATACCTAACCCAATAGTGGCCAAGCGTTAAAATCATTGAACAACAGTTGCTGGTTCTGAGTTCAAATTCAGCGAACTATAGATTGGCTATATAACTACATGTTTTCAAGTTTTACCCCATAGGTACTTGGATATGAGCCGTTTCAATAAAAACCATCTATGAAGGCATTTCTGTCCTAACACCAATAGCCCTCGTAGGAGTTAAAACGATCCAAATGTTAAAAAGAAATTTCGAAAACAATAAGGCTAGGTTAAATTAATTGAGTAAGATAAAGCAGGTAAAGGTCGAGAGCTGTCCGTCCATCGATAGGGATGCCTTCTTATAGAAGCTTTTAAGGGAAACTGGATTATATCCATATGTTACACAGGAGGAAAATAACAAAAATTCCTATGCTGCCAATCCTTTCGCTGAGAACCCGAGCTGAGTCTGGGTCAAACTGCCAGTATTCAGCGACTTTACCACTCGGCCACTAATGGTCCCCAAACTAATGAAACAACTGAAATTTCAAAAGTGAAGAACATTGATAAATTCCTTACAGCATTATAGAGCATAATTTAAATTTGTTGTTCTGTACCAGGGATGGCCAACCTGAAGCACTCCGCGTGTGGCACTGCGGAGTTTTAACAGTGGCATGCGAAGAATTATTGAAAAATTAAAATATTTGAAAAAATAATGATATCATGTTAAACTTTAGTTGGAATAATAAAGGGTTATTTCACCCTTCTCACTTCTTGTTTTCTATCTCACGAACTCAAGCGATTATTCGCTTACTAGTTCTTAGGATTCTTCACTTTTAACTGCAACTTAGAAATACACAGTGGAGAAACCTACAAGTATAACATACTTTACCTATATTATAAACTATTACTTTTATTCTGAAACCATCTTATACTGTTTTCTAAAACTAGTATAACATCGTTTTACAACCAAATGGTTGGCAAATTTATAATAATTAAATTATTTGTGTAATTCTATCTTAGATATATTAATTAAGTTAAACCTGTTAATGAAATGAAAACCTTAAATAATGTTCAAACTATCAAAATTAAGAAAAATACATTTCAAGAAATATGTTAAAATACATAGAAAAGTACATTCCATGAGATATGTTAAAATGTATAGAAAAGTCTCTGGTTTGATTCCCGGCAAGGGCGTTGCTTATCTTTCATGCTTTCAAAAAAATCCTAATGTCTCTAGAGTATAACTGATGAAAATAATAATTCAAGCAATGGTGCACATTTTAGTCAAAATAAGACAAAGAATTTTATCTAAATAACTTCAAGGTTGTATATAGATGCTATTTGCAAAAATAAAATCTAAATCTTCATATAATCCCATAATTTAAACATAAGCAAAAACTTATAATTAGTGAACTGTCCATTATGCTTGAGTTAAAATTATCAGTAACATGGAAGAAGAAATGAAGTGAGTAAATTTTCGATTATTTGCTAATCTATGGAAACTAATAAAACATGTCTAAACCTCTTCATATTTTAGAATCGGCAATTACTAACGATTCTCATCGTATCTAAAAAAAGAGTTATTTATTATATATCAGAAGTAAAACCACTGGTTTTAGCAAAAAATCTGAAATAAAAAATCCTTTTCGTACTGTGATACCATTGTTGTGTAAATGTGTGTTTTATTCTACTCACACTTGTGCTTGGTTTTAAAGTCATATTACTCGCGGCCCAATAGCGGCCGAAGTCCCTAAGTTCGGTTCGGAAATTCGAATTCCCGTAAACGGGCTGACTGCATGAGTGTTTTCTTGGTCTTCCCCATGTGTAATATATATACAATCCAAATTCGCTTAGAAAGTCTTCCACGAAGACATCCCTTGCCTTCGGCAGATAGTCCTCAAGTGCTTTTCCGTAATTAAATAAACCAAACCAAACCATATTAATCACAATCTCAAGTAACATGATAGCGCAATATGAATCAAGCACATAAGGATTGCCATTGTATTGTGATGCGTAACTTTATATTAATCCCCAACCACATTACATTAATAAAATAAATTAATTAATTAATACGTTAAATTACATTAATAGCCGTATTCTCACGGTAGCTAAAGTGTTGATGTATATTGTCTGTATACGGTGTATTTAATTATGGCAAAGCACACTAGGGCTATCTGCCTAAGGGGAGGATGCCTTCGTGGAGGACTTTCTAAGGGAAACTGGCTTGTATACACGTTACACATGGGGAAAACCACGAAAACGCCCATGCAGCCAGCCCGTTCGCGGGATTTGAACCTCGGACCGAACTACCAGTGTTCAGCGACTTTACCGCTCGGCCGCTGGTGGGCCCATATGTCTGTATATATAATTATAGTTAGGTATAAGCTATTATGATTCGCAAATTAATTTCGACTGCATTATGTAAATAAGAACACTTATTTAAACTTAAATTTCTTAGAATTTTTTCTTTAAGTTGAATATCATTTCTTTTAATTTGAAAATAACTCACCTGTATTTGGAGTTCGCCGTTTTGTACTTCTGTTGCTGATGCAGGTCCATTTTGCAGGACGATTTCTGATACAAATATCCGACATTTTCTTCTTAGCACCACAGTTGTCAGTATTATTAATATGTTTTCGCTTTAAAATTGAGTCGATAGAAAAGTCTGAATATTGGTTAAAATTCATTTTCCATTCTGACATTTTTTTAATATTTTAAATTTCGAAATGGGTAGAATAAAGAGGCATCTGCGAAAATTTCTTTGCTCTGATGTTTAACGATTAAGAAATGCTTTTGTTCAACTGAGAATGGACAGTTTCTCTTCCAAAACTATCCCGTCTGTAATGCTGCTTTCACTTTTTTAAAAGGTAATGATTTGATTTAAGAGACTACCAGGCAAAACAGAGCTGTAGTTTTTATTTTTTGATTTTACAAACTATAAGACTAGAATACACTTTGTCATTATTCTTCTTTTTGTCAAAAATAAATTCATCAAAATTTAAAAATAAAGTAGTCCATAACTACCTAGAAAAAAATTGCTGCAACTATTTAGGAAAATGATATATTTGCTTCAATAGATTCACATTAATATCCAGAATTCGAAATATGTAAAAAATATTAAAGGTTTCTTTAACAAAATTTCAGTTTTCGTTTTAGCTTACTGAAAAAGAAATTATTTATAAATTTATTTCCTTTAACTTATTCTTACGAAATTTTATTCTCAAACATTTGTAACTCAATTCATTGTACCCCTCAGGAGGTTATAGTAAAAGACAGAGTAGTCTATGAAAATATAGTGAGAAAACAGGTTGATGTAATTGTTAGAAATAATTATTACTGAAAATCTCGCAACAGCATTAACGTATAAACTTCTCAGTTTCTGATTATAATTTTTGCATTTTCTTATCAACTACACCTAAAAACAATTATTTAAATGTAATTTATACACACACACATATATATCAATTATTATACTTCATTAAATTTCTTAAACAGTTTGTTTGATGAAAACAAACTGTTAAATAACAAGTCCTTCTAAATTCAGATATAAGTAATTTTTTTTCTTATAAGTTAGTTTCTAAATGCAAAATATTTCTTTCAAATATTACAAAGATTTCAAAATTAATTAAATTAATTTTTGATTTAGGTATGACTTGTTATTTTTTTAAATAGAATATCCGAGAATATTATACCTTACATAAGATCATAACCTGAATTTTTTTCCCTCAATTTTTCATATATTATTTGATGCTTCTCTTCAAACACAGCAGTGAAGTCTTCTTCAGAAATTAAACATCATTTGAATCATTCCATTCATAAAATTTATCTTTTAGAAAATCACGACTTATTTATTTTTAGTAACACATTATTTCTTTGCACTCCGCTATAAGTTCATAATTTCTTTACATCTATCCAATCAACTTTCACTGACTGTTTCACAGGAAAACATCTTCATCACCATCAGATAGTCGTCCAGAAGTTAGCAGTTGCAAATTACAGTGTGGATGATGTCCCGTTAATTTCAAATGCCTTTTATAACAACTTCTTAATTAATATTTTAAACAATATTTTATGTTCTTGGCATGAATAAAACACATTCAATGCAAGTCCGAATGAGCGTTGAAATCTTTCACTAGCAACGAAAATTTTATGGTTATGCACTCTAAAAGCAGGTGGTTTGAAGAAGGATGTAATCTGAAACACTCATCAGACCCCTTGCAAGGGGATAGGTTCAGTGATTATGAAGACAGAATGTGACGTCACCAGTGATGGGGAGTTTGGGGTCTTCGGGGAATTTAAAGTAATGAACAGAATAATTTGCGCATGAATAGTTAAGTATCGTGCATTCTTTTTGTGAAGTATGTTGTAACTGATGTGGTATATATATAAATAATTATTGCAAATTGTGTATTATTACTTTGATAGAGGAAACGGGGATGCTAGTTCCCTAAGCACACATTTTAATTTTTTTCTCTTATAAAATTATATTAAAAAATATTATGGCTCTTCCTCATAGTATCTGATATTTCTTATCATAAATAAATAAATATATTTCAATAAATTTAAACCTTCACTCTTGTAGAGAAGGGGATCATATACCATTATGTCACCGTTCGCGATACTTCTGACTAGCCAAAAATCTAAAGAAGTTAGATATACGAATTTCATTGCTTATGTATAATTATTTAATAAATAGTGCTTAAAATAAACAGTGATCAAATCTGAGTTAAAATAAGACGCCGAATAAAGATTATTGGATGTGTTAAGGAATTAATTTTGTGGTGTAGAATTGTTATTATTTTACAGTGCTTAGTGAAAAATTAATTCTCAAATATGAACATTAAAATTTCACTATTCACTATAAATTAATATATTATATTAACTAAGCCAGGTAAAATAAAACATAACAATTCTACACAACAATTCGCAGGACTAGTTTCGAAGGTTTAAACATAGAATCTTCCTCTTCTGCTGCAGAGTATTAGATGATGAAGGAGAAGACTGCGCTTAAGCCTAACAATGAGAGAAAGGAAGTCAAGCTACTGGACCTATCTATTGATGTAAAATGAAAACAACTGTGAAATAATTTCTTTAAAGTTCATTTACGATTCAAATTTACGAATATTATGCTGATTGTCGTAGCTTTAAAATTTCCACTAAGCAGTGATTAGTTAAGAAGAATGCAATCAAACTAAATAAAATAATCAGTGAAACTTAATAAGTAATAATAATAACTTAATAATAATATTAATAAGAACTTATAGCTATTTTTATTATCATTTCATATACATAATTTTTGACATCATTCTGCTGACATAATTTATTAGAAAATAAAATTTTTCTTTCTATTTGACCTAAATAATGACCAACTTTCCTTTCCGTGAAAAATCTGATAATGAAATTATTTATATTCGAGAATTCCGTTAAAATGCATCAGTTATATTCAGTCATATTAAACTTCCATCAGTTATATTTCATATTCCATTTAAATCTAACTTAAGCATGAAGTTAAATCTATATTATTATACTAGCTTCAGTTCATGTAAGTTTTACTGTAATATAATAAAAACGAAGTAATTATGCCTTTATAATATGAAACTCCTTCTTAAGGATGCTTGATATTTTCACGATCCCTGAGCCAACAGCCAGGTCAGAAAATAGGGATTCTAATTCTCATAACCCTTTATTCTTAGAAGACTGGGATCAGATTGGGATATATTCATTTTGTGTTATTTAAAAAAATTATTTTATACAGCAAATAAACAAAGCTAATTTACTGTTTTTAAGTTAATTTAAGTAGTGTAAAGTTAATTTAAGTTCTATCAGAGGAATGAAAATCTATATCCTAAAATATTTTTTTTTCCTAATGGTGGTCCCTCAGCCGACTTAGCCACAACTAAGGCCAGAAGTGGTGGTCACTTTATTGTTGAGGAACCTAATAGAAGTGGGCCACCTTTGCCTCCTATGAAAGAGAATGGACAGTTACAACCATGCCTTCTCCGGGATTCGAATCCGGGTCCTTTGGTATCGCAGTCGTCTTCCCTAAACACTATACCGTCTGGGCGGCGTCTCTTAAAATATTTCGAGATTAAATTTCTTAACTTAAAATTATGCCATATATATTTATACTAAGAAAGCTGAATTTCCCAAATTTAACAAATTACTTCTCATGCTAGAGCAGAAGGATTGAAATGAATATATTTTGCTAGATTTTGCGATAAAGAGTAACTTTCAAACTTTACTAATTGATTTATGAATATTTTTTCTTCAGGGATAAAAAATACTTTGTAATCAATGTATTGAAACCGATCCTTCTTCTTCAGAGCTTCTTCCCCCCTTTTTTTTGTTGTTGTTGTTGTTATAAATAAATAATTGCGTATAGTTTAATATTAGTCACATGTTAAATAGTGTTTCTCTTTAAGCATAATATAATTAAACTTGATTTTTAATCTTAATAACATAAGATCTGCTTAACAAAACTTCACATGCGTTACATAAAATAGGAATAGTGAGTAACTTTATGAACTGTGTTCGTGAGCTGATGTTTAGTTTATTTTATTCAAAGGGATAGAAGGTTTCAGGTTTAGCTGATTACGGCAAAGCACACTAGGGCTATCTGCCTAAGGGGAGGGTTGCCTTCGTAAAGAACTTTCTAGGGAAAACTGGCTCGTATACTCGTTACACATGGGAAAAACCACGAAAACGCCCATGCAGCCAGTCTGTTCACCTAGAATCGAACCCAAATCAAAATTACCACTGTTCAGCGATTTACCCCTGGTGAGCCTCAACTGACCAAAAAATAATAGCTTTGTAATTTGTAGTAATTCTCTATGATTCTAGGATTACATCATTTTTTAATTGTGTGTTTAAGGAATTTAATTTTAAGAATTTTTATTAAGGTATTTGAATTATTGCCTAACAGGCTGTTTTTAAATATATTTCGCAACTAACTTCAGTCCATATTTGTATATGTGTGTCTGTTAATTCTTTATAGGAAATGTGTACAGTTTTAAGATTTGGTTTCTATATTAGCGATATACTGCTGGGAAAATTAACAATTGAAAATATTAATATTTAATTTTGCAATGTAGCCAAAAACTAGTTTTCAAACATACATTTTTACTTTTACAAAAGTATCTGTGAAAACTTCAAAGAGCTACAACAGGCTTAAATTAACATACTTCACTTGTTGTATTGTTTAAATTAATGACTTCAGTTTAATTTTATGGAGACTTTTTTCATCGTGGTTTTTGCTCCTTTGTAAACTAGTAATCTATTCCTCAATTTGGAATTACTCAATTAGGTCTTTAGGACAGTATCATACTGTTGATTAATGTTTTAGACTTTCACCATTTGATCATCTTAATTACAACAAAAGAGAAGGAGCATACATTAATTTCCAATTATTCATATGCAGATTATCTGTTTTGAAAATTATTCTTACATCGTCTCCTAAAAGAATTCATTCGGAAGATGAAAAACTTGTGATTTCCTGAAAAAAATTCTCGATTTTGGTGCAATGAATTTAACTGCAGAGACGTAGAATGAAATTAAATGTCATGATACGAAATGCTGAAAAACGAATTCTTGTTATCATATGAATAAAACAGAAGCTTCTGTCGGTAAACAGACAATAACATCAAGTCTTGTTCAAATTTACTTCTGATCATAAAGAGTTTGAAATTATAAGTGAAGGGAACACAGAAGTACGCATGTAGAAAGCTGGAACGATGAAAACTGAATGATGTCCAAGGCTTTGTTGATGCTATTATTCAAGAGGTACAGAAGAGCCAGTAATAAGATAATAACATCTAGCTTCATCTGATCTTCAAGAGATTGAAATTATAAGTGAAGGAAACACAGAGGTATGCATAAAGTAAGCAGAATATTGTTGATGCAAGATTTTATCAAACCAAGACATTGTTGATGCAATGATTGAAAAGAAGCTGGTAAAACTGCGAAAAAAGGCTTATGAAGATAGTCAAATAATGAGAACGGCCATGGTAGACACTGGAATTAGTAGAGAGAATGCTAGACAGATACATAACAGAATAAAAAGAACTTAAATTTAAGATATCATAGTTGTATACTATTTTGCCTGATCTGGGAAATTATCAAGAATGGATATCAAAAAAGGAAAGTAACATACTTCTCTTAAAAGAAAGTCTAAATTATGTTTGAGTTTTTCTATTGTTTTGATTGAAACATACGTTATATGTACTTCATTTAAAACTCCCGCAGAATTCATTTTTTACGGAAAGCTGGGCGTTCATACGGAATACGAAGAATTCACTTTTTACGGAATAATTTTGGCCATCCGTGTGCTCCAGTTATCCTTGCGCATTCTTTAATTAATTAACACGGACAACCAGAAATTGAAAATATTCATATATAATTCCTTATTCCTCTTAAAGGCATTTCGATGGCAAACTAATCTAACTTTATACCTTGGACGATGCCACTGAAGCTACATCTGGCCATCATATTCGCTGATTGGATTTGCCACTTTATCCACATCAACGATTCTAATTATAATTTCATAAATACATGGAGTTAGTTTTCCGCAGTTCTTCTGTTGTTGCTGTGACTTATCTCACTTGTATGACAGTAACATTCGAATAAGCCCACGAAATTAATTCATCGTGGCAAAGATAGTGCAAGATTGCGCCTTTCGTTGACAAGAGCCTTGAGGACCGTATGGGTGACAATACCACTTTGCTCAATTCCGCCCCCAATTTTGATGAGCAGTATCCCGGGGTGACGGATCTGAGGTCTCCCACCCCTCTTCCCCTACCATCGGCCTCTCCAGAGAACTTTCGGCTGACCGTCTATTTAGAGTGCCCCTATGCTGCACAGACATTACACATTTACAAGCATAAAGGCCTTCTTCGGAATTCGAGCCCACGCCCTTCGTTACGGCAGTCTGCGTCGCTAACCACTGTCCCGATTGGGCGGCACGATTCTTCTTCCGCAACTTCTTCCTTAAGGTGAAATCAATGGACTGATATTCTAGATAACACTCTGTTACTCCTTATCTTTATGCTGAGATTCTATAAGAATCTACTACATTAACTTTTTTAAGATTAGGATCAAATAATGAAAAGCAGCCGGGACGAAGTAGGTAGCCAAGAGGAACAAGATATGTACACTGTGATGCATAGTCAAATATTGTCGATTCTATCTATCAGAGTTTCGAAGCTAAAGTCGGTTTACATGATACATTAAGTTAGGGATGGTCAAAGTTGACCTTAGTAGGAGACACACATTACAATCCAGATATATTTAAAAGCCCAAACTAGATTTTCCAAGAGCCGCAACTAGATACGTATAATTAACGTAGTTATTTATATAAATAATTTTTGCTCCTTCTGCCCTGCATTCAGGAAATTGTGTTCTTACAGTATAAAAATTTTAATATTTGGTATTATGTACTGCGCATTCTTTTCCTGACGTCTTGTTTATTTAATCGAATACGGCACGGCTGACGTGGGCTACAAATTTCAAAATTTTCACACTAATGAAATCACTGTAGTGTTGTTAATTTTTGCTGGTTTTGAAGCTCCTTATTCCCTTTGTTTGTGTAAATATGAATCAGCTTTCCTTAAAAAGTTCTCCACAGAAACATCCCTCCTGTTGGAAAGATAGGTCTCGCATGTTTTACGATCATGAGATAAGCCAAACATTTGTACCGCCCACTTATCCTCTGTACTCAACCTAGCCTCACGAGTTTTCAATGTTCACAGTGAAAATAATAATCTCAATCAGGAAAGCTACGATTTTTAAAACTGATACTTTAGCTATTTGTTTTAGATTTTGTAGTAAGATTTTTAACAACAGCATCGGATATTTTGAAATTGTTAATAATTTAGAAAGAAATATTTAGTTTTAAGTCAAAATGAGCAGTTTCATGTATTACTATGTAGCGACGGACTGGAGACGGGAAAAATGTGTAATTCCCTGACCAGAACTCAAACTTGGACCTCTCGAATACATGCCGATGTGTTACCATTACACCACGAAGGCATGCTAGAAGGAGGGAGAAAATACCTTATATACTTTATTTACTTATATACTTATACCCTCTTTTAAAGGACGACTGAAGATTAGGGAGACAAGTCGCCAAATTCTGGTGGTGGCAAATTATCTTCCTCCACCTTTCAGTTCGGGCGCCACATGGAAAGTCATTAGATTATTTTGAAACAGGAAATGTGAAAATGAGCAATGCCCTTGCCAAGACTCGATCTCGAATAAGCGCTGAGAGTGCTACCGTTACAGCACGAAGGCATGCTAGGAGGAGGGAGAAAGTACCTTATAACTATTTCTTCAAATAGTTATACCGAAGAGCTATTGGTTTAATTTGAGCTTGGGACGAATTATACAAAAATGCAATATATATATATATATATATGATTTTTAAATTCAAATTTTATTACTTATTCAAATTTTAAGTGAGCCTGCTTTTCTAAATATGTTTCTGAATATGTTGAATGAATTATGAATTGGACATCAAAATTTATATTAAAACATCTTTTCTTTCTCTTATTATCACATAATGTTTTAATTCCTTGTTCTACTCGTATGTTATTCCGTATGTAGTTAGTCGCCTAGCTTGTAGGATCACAGTCAGTCTTAATAACCCAAGAAAAATCAGTCTTCTCACTCCACATTCAGTCTAATGCAGACAATATTGTTAATAATACTCTAGAAAAAAATATTTTAAAAATTTCAATGAAAGTCTGCTAAAAAATGGCTGATGTCATGAGGTTCATCCAGTATCATTATCGAAGAAAATGTTCCATACAAGGATATGCAAATCATATGTGACGTATTTTTACTATTATATGCGTTGAAATACGTCATTTTACAGTGACAATCTCCGAAAGTGATCAAGTTTCTAGTATATAGGGCACTACCCAAATGCCTAACTTCGCTGTCAAACTAAAGTAATATATGTATGTGGGTTCTTTAGTTTCGAAATCACAATTCATACTCAAACAACACACATTTAATAAAACATTAATACATCTATAAGATCGTTCATCTATTAATACAGCATCTATAACACCGTTTATCTATTAATACTATATCTGTATCATCTTACATCTCCTCTCATAAAACAAAGTGGCGAGAGTTCTATTAATTTCAGTTGTGCAGTCAACAGCTAAAATTCAGACAGCGCGCGAGGAAAAATATTAAGCTATGGATTTAAAATCCCACATTCGGCCTTCCTGCTATGCGTCGACCTCGACGACATTATTCTACTCTTAACATCATAAATCATTGGTCATCTTACATCATCGTCGTCTTCAGTAAAAGAACCATCATCAAGAATAAGCCTAAACCTGAAAAGAAATACCAAGGGAGAGGGGAAGATTGTGTGTGCTAAGGACAGTATTGAAAGGAAACATCCTAATTGTCCTTCATCTTTTCAACTATAACATCGTCAACAGTCCCTTCTATTTTTCAGAAAATTTCATCTAAATCGAAAAATATCTTCAATCTTTAAAATTTTCGAAAACTTCATTTCATCTTAAAAATAACAGTAACTGAAATAAAAGCTATTATTAGGTGAAAAATCATAGTTCGGTTATCAGTCGTATCACCTCCAGGTTTAAATGTCATAATCAGTATTATTTTATACATCTTCTTCTGCTTGGGTCCATTGTTTTACGTATTCAGCGCATGTAGTTGTTTCTGTGGGTCCTTCATGATCTCCTCCTTTTACAACATAATAGGAGTCATTATTCTTTATTTTGACAATCTTAGACGAGCCTAAATACTTTGATTTTAACTTAAGGTTTGGTCCTAATTGCGTTCTTTTGATTGCTACTAAATCATCAATTTTATAACATTTTGGAGAACGTCTTCGAAGGTTATATGCTTTCTTATTTTCTTCCTGTACCTTAAATATTTGTTTCTTCGCATCTTTTCGGAGCTCTTCTCGGTAAGTTTCAAAACTGTTATCAATTTCTGCGTCAATTATTTCTTTAATGTTTTCTTTTCCAGAATTATAATCAGTATCTGCTTGAAAATTAGAAGTATTCTGTTTGCTTACTCCAGATATAAAATTAACAGCTAATATTGCTTTAGAAAATCTTGTTTTTGGGACTGAAGGTTCTTCACGGGAGGATTTATGCCTCTTATATGGCCTTGTCTTAGGTTTAGTTGATTCGTAAGTTGAAGTTCCCTTAGATGATGTTGGAAAACCAGCAGCATCTCACAGGTCTCCGTAATATTCCCAATCATCGGCATTAAGAATTTCTTGTAGCTGACGAAATTTTTCATCAGTGATACATATTTTTCTTTTCAATTCTGCTTGTTTAACAAATAATCTCTTCTCCATAATTTTTCTCGTGCGATCCTTTTCAAAAGGTAGCTTTTCTTGCATTTTCAGGTTAACATGTTGAACTTCTTTTTCTTTCTCAGACAGGATTTTATCTTTGATTCTCATGTGAAATTTTGCAGCTTGTACTTCATTCTTTGCTTCTGATAGTTGTTTCTGTAATATTTCTACAGTCTCTTCTGATATGGAAACTTTTCTTTCCAAAGATCTAACGTTGTTCAGGAGCATCCAAATCCATTTGTAAAATAGCTTTTTCCTGCTTAAGTTGCTCTTTACCTATAATTGGTAAACGTCTGGGTCTCAAAGAAATAAGTTGGTCATGTTTTAAAGTACTAAGCATTTCAATATTAGTAGACTTTCCTTTGGCTTGTCTTCCTTTAAGATTTTCAGATATACCAGGATCTAGTTCTTCAGCTAGAAGTTTCTCTTGCTGTTTACTCTTTCTTACTGTTGATATTTCTATTTCACCAGCATTATATTCAATTAGTTTCTCAGATTCTGAATTCTTTCTTTTTCTAGAACTCTTTGGCTTTGAAGTGGGTTTTTTGGAATCATTAATTTTTCTATTACTCTCTTTGATTTCCTGAACTTTCCTAGGTGGATTTTTTTCTTCTTCCTTTAGAAATCGAATTCTTCTGTTCCTCTACATTTTTCAATTTTCCTTTTCCATGTTTAGCAGCAATTTTTTCTTTCCGAGACTCCTCTTCCTTTAATTCATCTTCAACTACATCTGTTTCTTTTGCATGGTTCTCAGTTTTATTAGCAATATATCTTTGAATTAAGTGTTTAACTTCCGACCTATATGCTTTTTTAATATCCGAACAATTATCTAATCTATTTTCTTGATCAACACTTATATACATTAAATTCGATTCATTTTCGTCTTCCTTTTCATTTTCTGCTACTTTCATAGATATGCCGTTCTTGTTTATAATAATTTCCATTTGCGAAAGCAATTCATTTCCAATAACAGCATTTTCTTTCATTGTTCCTTGAGGCACAATATAAATATTTGATTTAATTTCGCAGTCATCAATTCGTATGGAACCTTTAAAATAACCAATAGGTTTTACTTTATTACTACCAAAGCCTACCAGAATCAAATCGGAAGAATTAATACTAGATGAACCAATTACTTTATAAATATTTTCCGATACTATATTTATATCACTTCCTGTATCAATCAGAGCTTTTACTTCTACATTATCTATCGATACAGCTTTATGCATATCATTTAACTGCTTCTTTACAAATATATGATTCACTCTGGCAAGTTCTTTCATATGTGTCTTATTTTTTATACATTCTGTGGCTACGTGACCAAATAAATTACAACGAAAGCATTTTTTTCCCTTGCTCTTATTTTTGCAGAAATTCTCCGCGTGACCAAGATCTCCGCAGTTATAGCAACGAATATTTGTTTTTATTTTAGTTTCAAAATGGTCGCTTCTGGTTTTAGAATTAGGCTTAACGGATTTGTTCTGATCATTATCTAATTTAATTTTTTCATATATCTTAAGTTTTTCCTGAAATTCTGCCAAAGTTTTACAACCATAAATAATAGCTTTATTAAATGTAGAATCATTTATACCATTAATAACATATTCCATTAAAGCGGCGTTTTCAATATTACCTATAGAACACATATTTTTAATTACCAAAAAAAAAATTCATACAGCGATTCTTTTTCCTGCATTTTACGTTTTGATAATAATTCATGTAACTGAGCAGAGTTATACTGAACACCATATTCATTTACTAATAAAACCTTAACTGCATTCCACGAATTAATTTTCGTTTCACTTTCAATAAATAATTTTGCTTTGCCAGTTAAAGATGTTTTGGCGAATATCAGTTTCTGTAAATCAATTAGTTTTAACAAATTAGATACATCCTCAAAGTTTTCAATGAATTTGTCAACCGAATTATACGGATTACCATCAAATTTAGAAATCAAGCTTTCAATATCATTAAAATTTATACACGCATTTGAAAACTGTGAAAACGGAAATTGAACTGACGACTTACTAATATTTTGTTTTACCTCATGATCTTCATAAATAACAGCAAAAGAACAGTCGTTGAAAATTCGAGCAGTTGATACATCGATTTCACTATTAACAGAAGTATTCCTTCTTTCATCCAATATTGCTTCATATTCCTCTATTTGTTGTTTGTAATTTAATCCTGATTCTGACACCAATTTTGTGGGTTCTTTAGTTTCGAAATCACAATCCATACTTAAACAAACACATTTAATAAAACATTAATACATCTATAAGATCGTTCATCTATTAATACAGCATCTATAACACCGTTTATCTATTAATACAAGATCTATATCATCTTACATCTATTAACACAGCATCTATAACACCGTTTATTTATTAATACAAGATCTATATCAACTTACATCTATTAATACGACAACTATCATATATAATCTTACATCTATTAATACTATATCTATATCATCTTACATCTCCTCTCATAAAACAAAGTGGCGAGAGTTCTATCAATTTCACTCGTGCAGTCAACAGCTAAAATTTAGACAGCGCGCGAGGAAAAATATTAAGCTATGGATTTAAAATCCCACATACATGAGACATCCTCATACATGAGACAAATCGATAAGTTGCATTTCCAATTCTAGCTACAGCAACAAAAACTACTTCAAGTCAAATTAAATTCAAATACTTCTGAATTAATAATTTTATCTTTCTTCTGCATGAATATCGGTACTGATAAATGTAATAGTTCCCTCTAAAAAGATCATTCCGTAACGCGACCGAAAACATTTAACGTACCTTGTGACGACCATCGAAACGCCGTAATTTCGCATCAATTTAACGTTTATTTCACAAATTAAGAAACATAACTAAAAAAACTATTTAAGAAAAAAAAACAGATTTTTGTATCTGAAACAAGAATTTTGACTATTTTCGTGGGGCATTTCCAGCCATAAGAACAAATGAGCGAGCATTTTGAATTAATTTCATAAAATTTTATTTTAAATAATCAGTTATGTTATTATTTTTAGCTTTTCTGTATTTCTGCTTTCGTCATCTTCTAAAAGAATTTAAATTAATTTAAAATATAAATATACTTTTAGGTTCAAAGTTTATCAAAGAGCAACCGGCAGTATAAGCTATTCGTTTCTCTATTTTAGATCTCTTTTTGTGGTTGTTTAGATATCTGTCTTTTTGTCAGGTCGCAGCACAAGGCCTGTCCATGGAAAGAGGATACCTCAGTATAGCCTCTGTAACATTATAAATAAATTTCGTATTAGATGAAAACATATCGTATGTTTTCGATAATAACTCATTCCGCCAGTTTTTATCGTAGGTCAAGAAAGTCACATAATGAAGAGAAGCAGGAGAGTATGAAAGAACTTGGATTTTAGCTATTAATAGAAGAAAATACTATCAGAGTTAGTAGGCTTTCAAGGCGGGTAGGAGAAGACATTCTCGAAACCATACAGTATGTAAGGAGTAGCCGAAAACGGGGAAATGTTAGGAAGAAATTTTGTAGAATAACTTACTACTAAAGGAGTTAATAATTGTGAAAACTAATGTAGAACTATATGGATGGCGCCGGAACGTCTCCAGACGTTACTCATTATTAGCATTATCATTAATTTCCTTAAGCATTTGCAAGAAAATATGGAACTTATCTATATTATACTGTTACAAGTTTTAAGTGATGGTATATATTTGTTAAGAATGGCAGTTATAACATCAAATTCATCTTCACTAATTGCTGAGTGAATGATGTTCGTAAGTTTAAACACCTTATTCGCTTATTCGGAAATACCTGTATTACTTTTAGCACTAGCTGCTTGTAAAATGTTATTGGTTTTACTTTTTACTATTTTTCTCGTGTAAGTTAAAGAAGTGCTTCATTAAGCAGCAATGGCCGAGCTTGCACTGGTAGTTTAATACTTTTAGGAGCTTGGGGGTTTTAGCAAAATTACTTTTGAGATTTATGCATTTTTTGGTTGGTTTATATGCGGGAAATTTATGGTGACCCTGGTACGAAGCACGGTAATATTCCTTTCAATTTTTGCTACTTGTAGCTTGCAGAAATGTTTTGCTTGTCTAATTCCTTGAGAGCAGTCAACGAGAGTCAAAGTTTAGGCTAGGTTTACGAATAATCTATCCTGGCGACCTTAAACTGGCGGCCCGAGGGTCTTATGCAGATCCCAGTGCAACTTCACATGACTTGAAAATGTGTTTCCCATAAATTAATTAAAATATAATGACAGTAGTTTGAAGAAAAAGTTTAGTATATTAATGACTTGGAGTCTAATTTCAGATTATTTTCATTACCATTGAAATTGAAAGTGAGTAACGTTCCAGAAAATCTACAAATAGGGCTTACACTTAAATAGGCTTGTGATAAAAATTTTATTTAAAATTTGAAGATACACATCTGATTGACTTTTATTCGTACGTTTATTACGAACCTTCAGTTACGAATTTTTGCTCTAACGATAATCGCTGTGTTTGGGACTACATTCAGATGTGAACAGTTTTTAAAGAAAGCCAGGTGTTGTAACTGAAAGTAGTTGTAAGAAATAAAGAAATATGTAACTACTTACTAATAAGTACTTTTTCTGTATACGTTGAAGAAACTTTAATAAATGAAGGGAAAAAAATCTGAAAGCTCTCAGATTTTATATTAAGCCCAAAGGGGTCTTTTTTAACGTTTTGTGTGTTACCTTTATTTATTAAATATCATGTTCTTCACACTTTAACCATACAACTCAATTCAACAGCAGTATCATAAAATAATTTAAAAAGAACATATCTTTAGAATTTCAGACACATAGTCTCTCGCGCTGCCGATAAAAATGTTTTTATTTTTTTCCCCCGTACAGTGCTGCCATTTCTCGCTTTGAAGTCGCTAGTTTTTTAATAAAAAATTTTTTCAAGTTTTAAAATATGAAACAAATAATAAAACAAATTCCAAATTTCAAATTAGGTCTTCCATATGCCCATATTCGTGTGGAGGACTACGATATTCAAAATTTGATGTTTCTAGGTACTGTTGTTTTTTCACAGTGCGAGAAACATACATACAGTCATGCAAAATCTTCATTCTTTAATTTATTAAGAATGAAGATTTTGCAATTTATTAAGAATGACTATTTAAATGTAATGCAGGGTTTTAATATTTGGTGGCAACAATTTGAAAAGGTAAACGCCGGTTACAGTGAACCAACGAAAAATGCCAGAACGAAATAATTAGCCCTTCTGGGCAAATTGAATCTTCGGACTAAAATTAGTTTGTCGTTATTTATTCTCAGCCTTTGTTGCACTTAGAAAGGTCTCGTAATTTGCTTGATTTTAGTTTAATAAGTTATTTATTAGTTAATTCAACATATTAGAATTATTTGAAATAAATGTCAGTCAGGAAGTTTAATATTCAGCTGTCAGTACTTTTCAAATACAAAGCGTAATTAACAAACGTTTCTGCAGGTACTAACCTTTAGAGTTCAAACAGAAACTGAATTGGAATTTTTTCCTTTGCATTATTATTATTATTACGGTTTATGTATATTTATTCATTAAAATTTGAAATTTAGTCACAAAAACTAATTCTGTTTAAAAAAATAAAAAAATTATTATTAAATTATGCATTTTGCATGCACAATCTAACAATAACTTTTTTATTTTTAATAATGCGTGAAGTTTTTTATTATTTAACAACGCATGCAGTTTGATACCCCTGTTGTATACTACATTCAACTTAAACTGTATAACATTTGATTTTTCTTAAATATCATAAACTGGAATCAGACACTAGTTAGACTGACATCGAATTATCGCTAAGTCTAAAAGTTAACGATAGAGTCCTAAGAAGGTTTTAAAACAAACCTTTTCATTAAGTAAGTACTTGAACATAAATGCACGTATCGTGCTTACAACTCAGCCACCCACTTCTGGTGAGGTAACTTTGATTGTTGTTTAACAGTGAAATGTAAAATTTAAATTAAAGAAAGCTAGTAGCGAAGGCTACACAAATGCATTTAACGCGAATTTGGTTCATAAACCTTACCAGTGTAGATATTCAATTACTATAATGAAGGGCTGAAGATTAAAACAAATCTTATCTGAGCTAGCAGGAACCTAGTAACATGGTTTCAAGAGGCAAAACACATTCTTAATTAAACTCTCGAAACCTTTCTTTAAATATTCTCTCTTTCTACTTCATTCCCTTTCTGGTAGGGAAACGGAAACGAAGAACATAAAATAAGTGAAAAATAATAGTAATACCCTGCAACTGGCTGCGTTGAAAGCTATTATTTCTACCCCGCACGTTAGCGGAGTTTTTTTCTTTTTGTGAAACTGCCAGAGTGATTTGTTAGTAAACACTTTTATTAAAACTTTTACCTTGGTTTTCTCCCTTCTAGCTAGAAGTCAGATGCGATGGAAACCGTCCAATAATTTCCTACGTTTACTAAGATTTATACTGTAATTAACTTTTCATAGCTTACTTTACAATTCACAGGCATTTGATGGGAAACATATATAAGTATACAATTTTTTTAATATTCCTGTATAGTTTAATACTTTTTTTATCTTTTTTTAGGGGGGGGTAACGATTTAAATTTTTACATTTTTCAAGAATGTTTTTAATCAAGGTAAGTTTAGAGAAGAGATATATATATCAAGAATCAACACAGATGAACACTAAAAGTGGAAGACTCAGTTCTCTCCTGGGAAAAAAAGTATAACACTCAGAACCACTACTAAGACATATCCAGCGATTCGGATGTTTCCTGAAATTCCTACAGTCGCATTCTGTCTGATGAATGTTTATATTAGACATCAATAAAACTAATCGGTCTAAAATTTTTACGTAGTTAAATTACTTAACGAATTTTAAAATTTAGATTACAAAAATACGAAAAGTGAAAAATGCGCGAAGGTTCAAGTTTTCGAATATTGAATCTTTTTTAAGATTTGTGGAATTAGAAGGAATAAAAAATGATGCTGTAAATATAAAATCAGCATCATATACAACAACATATAAATATTAACTTTTCTTTTGTTTTATGTTGTCAAAATCTTAATGCTGTAATCTTAAATTCAAATTGACCGCGGGGAACATACAAGATCTGAAAAAAAATCTGACGGGCCAGAATGTTTTTAACAAAATTTTAAAAATTATTATTGACAAAATAAAAAAATTATTTTAAATAAATTTTAAATTTTACTTAAGAAGTATTTTTCAAAACATGCATAAGCAATAGTAAATATATTGCAAAAGAAAAAGTTCAAATTTATAGTTATTTTCTATCTGAAATCTCAAGTTTGGTACAGAAAGACATTTTTGTTGGCTACACTTTGTAATTCAAATGCATTCCCAGCTATATATAAAATTTTTAGACTGCCATTTATTAAAAATAATTCTAATATGTTTAATTAATCATTAAATAACGTGTTTAATTTAAATTCTGAAAATTTTCTTAACATTTGAGAGAAAGTTTAACAGGTAGAACAAAACTTGAGAATAAATAATAACAACATAGTCTCTTTCTCTTATTTATTAAATTTTTCTTCGATGTAATATAAAAATACATATGTTTGTAAATAATTATAAACTTCTTTTATTTATTACTGCAGCTTGACACATGATGGCGTTTCGATTTTGATGAAGTTTGTCAGCTTGAAAAGAAATTGCTAGAAATTATCTTCATCACGAATTGTAGATGCTCTTCGGTCAATGTTTTTTTTTTTTTTTTTTTTTGGATTAATTTTCAAATTTGAAAAATAGCTATTTGCATATAAATGTATTCCCGAACAAAGAAATCATTCTTAGTGCAAAAAATTAGTAATTGAACTTATTGATTTTTTAACAAGTAGGAATAAAAGTTAAAATCTGTATTTTTAAATCAAAAGTTTATATTACACTTTATATTAAATGTGAGAAATCTACGAGCTTATATTCAACATAAAGGTTAGATTTGAAATCTTATGGTTATTATCTTATGGTAATCAAATTATGAATGATCTTAATATTCTGCATTCTTATCCTAACATGCAAAGTACGTAGGGCGTTTCAAATCTTTTAGCACTTCCTTCTTCATATATGTAGTATTTTGCTGCAGTTTGTAAAAAAAGCTGCTAGTAAATTCGCTAATAACTTTTGAAAATTTCAGAAATAAATAATAAACTTTTTTTTTCTGAAAATCTAACACTTACTTCTGCATTATTTCGCTTCTAATTGACAGGACTTTTGGAACTCTCCGCAAATTGTGTGTCATATAACTTCATGAATTTTTGATGAGATGCACCAAAGTGTTAAAAATAAAGATGCAAAATTATTTGTAGGAATGATTTATAATATGCATAACCAACAGCTATAATTATAGAAATTTTGGTAGTAGCTATATAAAAATCTTCATTTAAAATAAAATATGGATATTTAAAAAATAAACGTATAGACCTGTGACAAAGTGCAAATGTGGAGCATGAAATTGAAAAGAAAAATTCTCAAGTTAATAGCTCTTAATTTATGTTTTAAATGTGCTTGTACATAAAACAGTCATGAGTCAGCTTTAAAATCAAAAGAGTTTTTAAAATGATTTAAATACTTAAAATTACTATTCATAGCACAGTTAGAATAAACTACAAATTAATATTCTGGATTCCGATGCAAAGAATTAAAATAATTCCATCCATGTGCCCAAGTGGTGTAAGAATCAGCATATCCAGCTAGTATTTCGAAAGCGTGGGGTAGATTTTTCAAGATTCATAATAACAAAACTTCACGACTTCATGCTATGAATTGAAATATTTGTCGTTTTCATCCTCGTTTTAGTTTTGATGTTTCTCACGAGAAAGTTTAGTTAAACCTTTTAAGATTACAGCATTAACGCATTATGACAGAATGAAATAAAACTAAAAATGCACAATAATAGTATTTGTACTTTTTACTTTATTTTAAGATTACTGTAATTAAAATGTCGACGTTAGACATCAGTTATATCACAACGGCAAAAACAAGTGTTCCTCTTCCTATCTGAGGCTTCATGTAACTTTCCCTTGTGTGCATTCTGGATTTACTCATCATTTACTTTTGACAACAGCATTTCATTGTGCGCTTCCTATTCCATTTCTCTTTGGGCTTTAGGGTTTAATTCTACCTTCAACAACGAATATAGCAGACACAAATTTTCCATATCCTTGTTCATTCATTGCGTTTTAGCTGGAATCTGAGTCTTCATCGTTATCTCCGTCAGATTCCCAGTTCCAGCTATTTCTTCTCGAATTAGAATCATCTGAGAAGCAGCTACTTATGGAGCCCATCTTAAGGAAGTTGATACCATCTCCTGATTCAAAAGCATTTAAAGTCATTTCATCAAGGGTAGAATAAAAGTTTTTGACTGCTAAAGAGTTTGAAGGTTTATTATTACCTTCTTGGTCTAACCCATCGAATGAAAAATTAACTGCATTTTGCCTTCTTGTAAGTTTCTGTTCCACAGAATTGTTGTTATAGACAGAATCTTGTCCTATATATTTCGCCACTGAAGACGGGTTGCCATATTTAGACATTGAAGATTCTGATGTAGGACGCTGCTGATTGCTGAAACTAGGTTCTTCAGTGATATCTTCAATGTCTTCCTCAGGTTCTTCCGGAATGGTATGAACAGAAAGATCTACTGGATCGTTTAAAAACAACTCGTCGCTAAAATTAGTTGTTAGCGATATTCGTTCAGTATTGCTGAACATAAGGCTGTGATCTATCATAGTTTCACTTGAAAAACTGTAATCCAAGGAAGGATTTATGCTCAAAACATTTTGAGAAAATATTCTCAAACTACCTTCAGACTGGTTGCCATTCGTTTCCAAACAATGTCTGTCTTCAGAAATATCTGAATTTGTGAAAGCGGGAGATTGTTTCTGCGTGTGACTTATATGGAACTTTTGCGAAAATTCGTTATCTTGAGAGGACAGAGAAGACTGTCTTTGGCAAGATTTAGAATTCTGTGCCTTCTCAAAAGACACATTGGAGATTTTAGAAGTTTTGATGAAATTGTCATCTTTGAAAACATATTTTTGAACAGATTCCAAATCGTTTTCGGTGTTAAGTGATCCAGCTTCTGAAGCTGGTCTTGTAATTTTAACATCAGGTACAATTCGCCGTTCAGAATTCATAGTCTCATTTGCAGAATTATCTGAAGTATCTCTCGTCACATTTCTTCCTTCGTCTTGAGAAAACTGCTTTACAACTTTGTTATTAGGTCGCAGATGCTTAACTGAACTAATATCTGATTCATCTGCTGGCATTTCTTCTTGAATTCTTGACGGGTTTGGGCAATGGACGGAGACAAGTAGTTGCTCTAGTTCTTGTATCCGCCTCTTTGAATCTTCTACTTCTTTCTCCTTTTCACACAATCTTGCTTGGAGAACTTCACACTTTGAAAAATATTAAAACAATTTAGTAAATTATCTCAACAGAAAATAAACTATTCAGAAATAAGAAAAGTATGCTTAGAATATGCAACTTAACAATAAAATATTGTTTGTTCTATTTTGGGGTTAATATAAGATCAGTGAATAAATTAAAGAGACACAACATTATATTAAATTCGTACATAACTCAATTTTCATGCCTAGTATTATTTCAAAATTGCTGAGTAGAAATGAAATGTCATGAGCTGATTCCATATAAGACTGAAGGGAAAACTAACAATAGACTTAAGTCCGGAATTAACATTATTTTTAACAAAAGAGAAGTTTTAGTATGTTTGAATCTTCTTTGAAAACTAGACTAGAAGATACAGTTTCGAATGGTATAGAGGAAAACAAGAAATAATTTTCATGTAGCGCAAATATATATATTGTTCTGAATTGATATGTTCTGAAATTTTAGCTTGGAATGTCGTTTCTGTGGGAACATTATCTTCCTTAAACAAAATTTGTTGATATAACTGTAGGTTCTGGTTTTCGTATAAATGCGTTGCAGCAAGATTTGCAGAATTTAGTCAGTGTATATAAAACATTTTTATCATAGGATGTCATTCATAGATAACGCCTTTAAAGGGAGTGCGTGATTTGGCATATTCAGTGGAGAAATTGGCTAATATATTGTCGAAAGACTATTGTAAAATATGTATATTATATAATTCTAAAAATAAACATTTGATATGTATACGACTAAGGTTTTTTTTAATATTTTTGGCATCTTTTTATTTAATCTCTTATTTTTTTAACTTTTAAAATTCAATCAAATATTTTGCTTGCCATCGTATCGAACTGCATTACTCTGTATATCAATAAGGCAGAATTTCTCTTAGGTTAATAATGGTAGAAAAGCAGAAGAGAAATAAATAATAATTTTAAAATAAAACAGAAAAATTTTAACATTTTTAAGCTATTTAATTTTTAGCATCATATCATAATTTCTTTAAAAATTCGTATGGTACTTAAAACTTTATAACATTACTTCTCTGAAAGTTTAACTGTAAATCCTTGAAACAGCGTATACAACTTATTGCTTAAATGTCAGGGATTAATTTCTAAAGTTAGAAGTGCCGGAGCCCTTCGGAAGACCGTTAGGAAAAAGGAACAAGAATTAATAAATAAATAAAATAACTAAAAGGAAAAAATTCTGAAAGGTTTCAGATTTTTAATTGCGTCCAAAGGGCAGTTTTTTTAACATCCTGTCTGTTACCTTTATTTATTAAATATCACGTTCTTCGCACTTAAACCATAAAATTCAGTTCAGCAATATCACAAAATAGTTTTAAACTGAGCATATCCTTTAGAATTTTTGATACAGAGTCTCCCGCGCTGGAGATAAAAATGTTTTTTCTCTACAACGTTGCCATTGCTCGCTTTGAAATTCGTGAGTTTGTTAATCAAAAATTCGTTCAAGTTTTACAAAATATGAAATCGATAATAAAACAAATTCCAAATTTCAAATTTGGGCTTCCACATGCCCATATTCGCAGTAGGATTAAGTCATTCAAAATTCGATGGCTTTATGTACCGTTATTTTATCACAATGCGAGAAATATACATACATTTATGCAGATTTTCCATTATTTAATTTCTTCAAATATAATGCAGGAGTCTAACATTTGGTGACAACAGTTTGAAAAGTGAAACGGACATTTATAGTGAACCAACGCAAAATCTCAAAACGAAGGCAGTAGTCCTTCAGGGACAAAGCTCTTTGGACTAATAAAATAAATAATAATTAAAAATTAAATAATTAATTATTAAAATAATTAAATCATTACTAAAAAATTAAATAATTAAAACTTAATAGCATGTAAAGAGATAAAATTAAATAAGCGATTTTTAATATAATTTGGTTACTAAAAATAAAATGTTTGAGATCAGGTTTCAACAGAAATTGTTTTCTAATTACATAAAACGAGTGTCGGAACCCTCTTATTTAGAGCTCCGGTGCGCTCTGGCAAAAATTATGATTTGTCCTAAAAACTAAGAAGTACCGGAACGGAGCCCACAAGTGTCTCGAAAATAAAACATCAGATAAGATACACCATAACAGATACGATAATAAATAACAAGTCAGTATCAGTTATGTAAAGATATATAGCGTCAGATGCGGTAAATTAATAAAGCACTCTAACTTTTTCTAGCTTTTATACTACTCGATATACTTTTATAGCTTTTATACAAGTCTAAAGATACTTTTAGACGTACGGCCAATCTAAAATTAGAAGTTTAAGGTAATTTTCGCATTTTTATATCGGTCATGTTAATATTAATAATTATATACATATGATGTAAATGAAAAACTCCATTTACGTCATAGTGAAGGGTAAAAAGTTTGAAATATAAAAGGATGAAAATAACTTTCTTACTCTAGCTATAAGTTGCCATACTGTTCTCCCTGGAACCTGAAAATAAAATAAAATTGATTATAATGAAAATGGCAAAACTCTCAAATATTTCATAGCAAAAGTTTACATTTTTAAGGAGTAATTAAATTACAGTTTAGTGATAGCGCATTAAGAATTAAAAAATCTAAGAAGTTTAAAGTCTTTTTTTTATGTTAACATAGATATTACGAAGATTGCTATTTATACTTCTGGCCTAATAACGAAAAAACAAATGTTTATGATCGAAATTCGTTTTATTCTTTTTCAAAATATTTCCATGAAGATCAATACACTTTTGCCATGCGTTTGAACCAATTTTTGAAGCACTTTTTTCCACTCCGATGAAGGTAACTCCAATCTATAGGTTTTGAATACATCAACCGCTTCTTCGGGTGTCGTTAATCACTGACCACGTAATTTATTTTTAATGTCCAGGAATAAAAAAATGTTATTGGGTGCCAAATCAGGACTTTGAGGCGAATGAATCATCAATTCGACGTTTTGGCCTATCAAAAATTCCTTTGCTTAAGCCGATGCGCGAAAGCTAGCATTGTCATGATGAATAACGATTCGCCTCTTCATCTGCTTTTTTTTCGAATTTCTCCTATGACTTCTGGCAAACAAACGGTCGTGTACCATTTGGAATTGACCGTCCTGCGTTGCTCTAACGCAATTGTCTCCACGTGATAGGTAATGACGAAATATTAGGCAACCATTTGCTTCGATGTGCTTCTTCCGCGAACAACTTTTGTTGGATTTGGCTTCTCTTGGAAGACCCGTACAGTCAACTGCTGTTTTGTTTCGGGCTCACGTGAATAGATCTATTATTCGTCATCTGTGTTGATGTTATACACAGCCTTTGATGCATCTTGAACGTATTTTTGCAACATTTCCTTGCACCAATTAACATGAGTCTTCTTTTGAGCGTTTGTTAGATTATGCGGTATCCAGCTCGAACAAATCTTTTTTACGGCCGATGTTCATGTAACATCTTATTGATGTATATTATACTAATGCCCAAAGATACCTCAATCTCACGGTATGCCACATGATGACTTTGCTTTATCAGTTCAGGCAGAACATCAATATTTTCTGGTTCAACATCCGATTTTGGACGACCTTTACGGAATTCATCCTGGAGCGAACGTCGACGACGATTGAATTCGTTATACCAGTTTTCTACAGTACTGTGAGATGGTACTTTGTCGCTGTATGAAGAATTAAGTTCATCGAAGCACTCTTGTCTTGATATCCATGTCGAATGTTATGAAAAATAATCGCACGAAAATGTTGAGGGATCAGTTTCATTTTTTGCCCTAGGTAAGTTCTTCAATTTACTGTTTACAAGACAAATTATGCTAAAATGGCGAAACGTTCAGAAGACGTTAAGGTTAAAAACATGAAACTTTGGATTCGAATCGTCTGCAGTCGCCTAGCAACACTTCAAAATTTCTGTCAATAAAGTCACCAATAAAATTAATTGCGACAACATACCTATATTTGCGTACATTTTTCAAAGTATTCATGATAATGTCATTTTCATTCACATTCAATATATGCTGATTACAAATATTATAAATTTCCCAAAATTAAAGAAATTTCTGGAGAAAGTATGTTCATATAACTACATATTTTGACGAAAAAAATCAGAAGTGTGAATAGACTTCTGTTTCATAATTCTTCCGTAAATAGCTGCTTTCTATTTAAATGGGTAAATCAGTTCAGTGGATAAATTTACGAATACTACATAGCGTTTGATGTTCTTTGGTAGAATAAACTGGTAACCAAACTCCTAACACAGTTGAAACGAGTTATCCTTCGCCTGAAAATAGTGACAAAGACTTAAGAAGATTACAAAATAACTTTTTTATTAAATTAGAACTTTGAACATAAATTGCACATCTGGTGCTTACAGATCAACCAGCACTTGTTCCGATGTAAATTAAAGTAACAGTTAAATTCAAATTTAAAACTTTGTAGCCAAAGGCTACACAGTTGGATTAATTTGAAGTTGCTCAAAACTTCTCACAGACGTAACAGTTTAAAATATAAACAAAATTAAATAATACAGTCTTTGTAGAGCTATCAGAAACCAAGTAACGTGGTCTTGAAAGGCAGAAACATGCTCTGACTTGGAATCCAAAACCCTCAATTTAAATATTATGAAACCTTGTTTAACCATTATAAAACCATTAAATATTATTAAACCTGATTTATATTCTTGTAGGGAAACGGAAAAAAATGACAATAAAGATTTGAATCATGATAACTGGTTAAATAACATAATGGAACGTTACAAATATTTTGAAGCATAATATTCGTACTGTTTCATAAACAGTTAATAACAAAATTAATCTGTATATGGGGCATGTATTATTGTGGAAATCACGTAGATTATTGTAAATTATAATTGTTGTATAAATAATTGATTTCCATTATTGTTATTGTATAATAATGGAAATAATTATTATTGTGTAAACCTGTCTGCCATACATGAAAAATCATGTATGGCAGAGGTGCATGATCTGAGACCTTGGAATGTTATTAGACACAGACCTTTGAATGCTTCTAGACAGCGGTACTGCACATCTGTATACAAGACTTGGAAGACCAAGCCCCCTGGTTTATATCTAAATTTGTATATCGAGATACACACAGCTCGAGACGAACTTGGCAATAACCGTATAGTCTGCCGCTCTCGAACGGACCACCGCATAAACGATCGTTCTAGTCAATATGAAAGCAGATAATTCCCCCCCCCCGATCAGTAGCTCGCCACGAACAGACACCGCGAGAGACTAGCCGTAGGAATAGGATAAACTAACTCAAATCTTTCATTCTGCATCAAGATGTACGGAGGAATGGTATTTGAGAACCTGAAACTCATGGGTCATCAACTTCTTACAAGGATTTACAAATCAACAGTTTCGACAATACAATTACAATGGTCCATGTATTAATTCGCTAATCATCATATTCTCGGCTAGGAAGCCAATATAGAGACAGAAACTTATTTAATACACTTTAAAAAAACTGAGTTAAAACTGCGAAACAAAGAAAACAGGAAATTTGGACAAATAGGTTCATAAAAAATAAGTGTTACTACATTAGCAGTATCTAGAAAGCAAGCATTTAATGAGTTAGTAATGCTTTAGAAAACACCGTCAAATAATATCAATATTAAATAAGTAAAATAATAAAACGTTTAATTATCAAAAACATATAAAAATGAAGGAAAAAATTCATGATTAGTCATGATATGAAAGAAAATGTTTGTGAATTCCGTTTTAAGGCGATATGTAGGAGTAACATGAAAAATGTAAATTACCGTTATATTTCAAAAAGGTGATGCTACTTATATTTTATCATATTTAATGATCGTTTAAAATAAACTTAAATCTTCAAGTCACGTTTTAAAGGAGAATAAACACGCTTAAACAACATTTCATTAACAATTGTGTTGTTTTCCTTACAGCATTTTTTAGAAAATTACCTGCGTTACTTATTACACGTAGTGCCACACGAAGCATTTTGAATAAATTAGCAAATTTTCAAAGAGCAATAATAAAAATTTTGCTAGGAAATAAAACATATGCTCACTTTATTGGCGTTTTTCAATTCTTCGATCATGGCTTTTATTTCTGATACATCATGACCTGCAAAAGTAAGACATATTAAATAATTCGTGGTTTAGGCCTCACACTATGAAATATAACAATTTATTAAATTTTCTAAAACTTATTTCTAATTAAACAAAAGCTACATATATATTATATCACATTAATGAAAGGAACGTATCTTCTTTGTAACAGACTTAAACGTTTTGAAAGGAGATGTGTTAAGCAGTGATTAAGACTCGTAAACAATACTACGTATACTAGAAGAAGACTTTATTTTAACAGCAGAAACTATGAAAAGACAAAATTAAACGTACAGATAACTGTTAATACAAAGATTATTGATTAATTAGAACTATATAAATACCAGCTAATATTGCTCAAATATCGAAATGCAGGTGTTTTTAAGGATTCTTAAATCCTTAAAATTTAAAATTATATCACATATCCCCACCCAATACATACACATTTCCATTTAATTTGCCTGCTTCTGAATTTAGTACGATATTTATGACAGCTTAGTTGACGTTTTAGGATGAGAATAATAGGAAACTCTAGCACCTAAAATACAATAAAAGAAATACTCTAAATGTATAATCTTAAACGAAATAGAAGATGAATTTATAAACTATATTTTCCTCTTTTCGCGTAATATGCTTTATTATTTAATATCGTTTCTTCCTTAATTCGAACTAGATGTGAAATTTATATCCTACATCAATTGCCTATTCAAGACGGAAACATTTAGTTGGGTCCTATATTACTCTAATGATTTCAAAAGGGAAATTTATCGCATTATTATAATTATAATTTTAAAAATTTAAAAAGTATGTTATTTTCATGCTTAGATCAACAAAATTAAACATATTCTAAATCAAGTGTCGGGAATCTTTTTTGGCTGCAGGTCAAAATCAGCCAAGATCCGTGTATTAAGAAGACGTTTCGCGTCAGTGGTGTTTTTAATTTCAAACAATTTTTTACTTTCCTATATGAAGTAAAGGAAATATTGCAATCGCGAAAACTTTCAGGTATTATATTTCAACGAAAATATCCATTTCAGCCTCTCTAGAAACCATTTGAAGGATGTTTTTGTGTGATATCTGTACGTACAAGCTGATTAAATGACTATTTTTGCCAAAAAGGATTGTAAATTGGATTTAAAATGCATTCAGAAGAGAATTTTTTCTTGAAGTATGTATACATCTCCCATAACTCAAGAACGAGTATTCGTGGAGCGTTGAAATTTTGTATATGGGACTGCTATAACATGTAATTGTGCACCTTCCTTTTTCGTTGCAGTCAGATGAACCAATCGCATGTATATATATATATATATATATATATACATGCGATATATATATATATATATATATACCCACTCTGTTACCCGGCTCGGTGAGCTTAGTTTTTTTTCATTCTTATATGTTTGTAAATTGTGCATTTCTTGCTTTAAAACTGATAAAATTATGTGTTTTTTATGTTACGATTAAGGTTTTTATGCCTTTAGTTAATCTGCATGCAATAGCTGTAGAATTATCAACAATTTAAAAGTTTAAGCAGCGAGTTAAGCCTAACAAACCGCCATTTGTTTACAGTCGAAACTCAGTAGAAAAGTGATGAATTAAATCAGTCTCTGCACCTTCAGTATCTTTTTGTCGAGTGGAATCAAAAATAAACTTTCAGTTTTGTGCACCGTAAAATCTGCTTTCTTGCCCGCTGACATAATTGCTCGTTTTTGCGTAGAAACTAATTTTAATAGTAAGAATTGTTTTAAATTGTTAGTATTGGGTTGTTTACTTATTTCTGTAAGCCTCGGGGCATACCTCATACAACACGAAGAGTTTCGCATTTACTTTCTAAAAAAAAATTCGGCTGTGAAGATCATACTTCAAGGAGAATGTAAAGTAATTTCTTCCTCCTTCCCATGTCCCTATGGGATGTAACTGGAAGCACGTCGCAGGCACGGTATTCGAATCCCGATGACGGCATTGTACATTTTTTCACGTCACTTGCACCAAAATAAATCTAATGGCTCTACAAATCAGGATTTCTCATACTAGTGATCATAAATATACTGTATTTACTCGCTCATTTCCCCCTTTTTTTACTAATTTTATCGTACGAAAATTAAAAGAGGAAAATTATGCTAATAATTTAATTTCCAGTGGATGCGTCTAAAGTAAATGAAAAGTATTCATGAATAACTACCGGTAATTATCACAATATTGTTTATTTAAAAGAGACCACCATTTTAATAAAAACACATACTAGTATTAACCTTACAGTATCTAATAAGATATCTTCATTTTTATTTCCCTATACGTCGAGTCACGCTCGCTCTAATTGTTGTCCACTGCTACTCCCTAAGGCTCTAATCAAAACTGCTGCTGGAAGTGTTATCTACTGCAATTTGCAGGATCATTACCATTGTAACCATTGTCCAAGTCTTTGTTAAAGTTCAGTCTGTCCTATCTCGTGCAATAATTTTCAGAACCATCAGCAGCATTAACATATCTTCGTTTTCTTATCTCAAAATTCACCAAGCAAATCAGTTAGTAAGACAAAAACAACATTACGTGGAAGAATCTATTCTAAAATTTAGGAAAGTTCGCTTTCTGAACGCCTTAAGGAAAGGTGAGATTACGTGAATATTAAAAAAATTTTCAAAACCTTGAGCTGAAAATTGAGAGGGGGAAACGCGAGTAGAAATGGTATTTACTTATTTAAATTAAATAAAAGCCGCTTACCTCTGTTTTCTTCTTTAGCTATTCCGCTATCCAGTGAAGAATAATCTTGTGAACTTCGAAGCAACGTATCCACGCTGAATGCTCTTTGGGCTTGTAAATTTGTTTTCATTCTAAAATAAAATTTAAAAAAATAATAAATAAAAAACCTGTAATCAGGAAATAGAAATTTAATCAGCTATAAGAAACAAATTTGCCTTAAAATAACCTTGCTATTAATAATTCTACCTATGCGTTACAGAACAGCTATATTAGTGTAAAAATCGAATTAATGTTACCGTGCTTGTAAACTGAAAATGCAAAGAAATAACTTACTTCTTAAAATATAAATTTGTGCCCCTTTATCTAGTAACAATTTCTGTACCGTGAGTACATCTTAATAAAAATGTTGGTGTTAAGAAAGCGGTGTGTGTAACATATTAAAATTAAATACACATTTATATAAAATGAAAGCAAGTTATAGAACCATCGCCAGAAAGTAACTAAACAGAAAGTAACTGACATCTGCCGTATGGCACCACATAGTAACTAACAGCTAGAAAGTAACTGACATACGGCCGTCTAGCCAGAGAGCAACTGATATATGGCCGTCTAGCCAGAGAGCCACTGACATCTGCCGTATGTCACCATTGCAACTTGACGCTTTCGGTCGTAACACATGTGGGGGGTTACAAGTATGAACAAGCGATAACACTCTGATTTTATAATATACATGGACTTATTTTTAACTTTCGAATCTTTCTACAGCAACGGCCAAGACGTTCAAGTGATACTGAATGACCATTTTATGCGTATTTTAATATTATATATCCTGAAAAGAAATGAATGAATTTGCATCAATTTGGAAACTAACAGTGATAATAGTTCGGCAATTTAGAAAATAAATTTAATTCCTGGAGTGATCTAAACAATGACAGTAGAGTTATAATTCAGCCCAGATAAAAAAAAGATTGTTACTAGTGAAATATTCAAATGACGAGGAAAGCGAAATAGAAAGAGAAAATGTTGGTAAGTCTGATAAAGACTGCATTTTAATAGATGACCATGAAGATGAACAATGATCTAAACGTTTTCCATTGAAAATCCACAAACTGAAATTCTAAAAATGTTCATATGCCGTTTTGTTAATTTTTTTTTTTTTGACGAAAGTTTTATTAAAAATTGTCACTCAAACAGATTTATTATACTAATAAAAATTAGAAGCAATGATTCATACAGATCATTCTCATGAAATTTGCAAAATATAGTATACGAGTGAATGGGCATTCCTTTTGAGTAGCTCTGAATAATGGTGTAATCTTTCTCACAAGTATAGAAAGCTACATGTCTAAGAATTTTACATGCGGGTTTCCATTTTTTTCTTCTGATGAATCTGATCTAAGAACAGCGCATTTTGCGAATATTTTTCTTGCGAAATAATTTCACTGATGACCTTTCACGTAAGCACCAATCCATTTTATTGACAAAATGCAACATACTAACTTTCGAGAAGGAGTAAATGTATTATATTTAATTTCTTTGATTTAATGATGTACACTTCACATTTCAGGTATTCAAAAATGGTCGAAAAGAATATTCGGCTTTATTCATAGCGAATTTAATTTTTTTTTAAAAATACTGTGATATGGGCAATAGGCATTATGCACTGTCATTTTCAGTATACCAAATTCTGTAGGTAGAAAGGTGCTCACTTCCCCCTCCAAAAAATAACTTGTTAGCTGATATCTAACACAGAGTGTGTATCAGCTAACAAGTTATTTTTTGGAGGTAAATTAACGTGTAAAATGTATTGAGCATTTTTAAATACTCGATCTGTTTTTTTTTTTTTTTTTTTTTTTTTTTTTACCATAAGTCTACATTACGATTTTCATGACAAAGGAGTTTTTCATAAAATTTCCAGGAGTATTGATTTCCATTCCTCTTCGACTACTTTCCAGAGTCTCTCAATCGTGGTGAGTTAGAAAAACCTCTTTTTAAGAGACCGGACGCACAATAGACCATATACGAAACGTCAGAGGACTTCTTAGAAATACATTGAAAAGGTGTATATGTAATATATGTTATCAGTCTCTATTGTTTTGAGGAATATAATGGTACTTTTCGAAGTATGACTTGTCGTTCTGTCTTGATGAAATTACATTCTTTGGAAGTCATTGGGATAAAGATATGGAATTTCTTCTGTAAATATCGGAAGTGAAACTCTCTTTTTATCGTAAGTCGAGTTGATAATTATATTTTTTCCGATTCCTTTTTATTTTTAATTTCCCATTGTAAGAAACTACTGCTATAATCCTAAACCCTCTTATTGAAACTTCATTTTCATTAATGGTGCCAGGTCTGTACATTTTGTTCCTTCATTTCTCATAATAAATAGACCTTTTTTGCTGCAGTCATTTAGATAAACTAATGCTTCATCAAAGGTCACAGTGTATTTCTATTTATCTCCTGTTTTCATACAGAGTTCTACAAATTGCTCCTCGTTGAGCCACGTGCTTCGGTAAAAGCTGGTGGATATTATATGTTTAACTTGTTTTAAATTGTAGATTTTGGTTTATTATTTTATTTATTGTTACTACAAATGTATTTGAAGACTTTACATTTCTGCACTGCCGGATTTTCTCTTGTTACCAACGATTTAACTTTAGAAACATTAGAAACAATACATGTTTTATAAATATTAATCTGTAGTCTTCTTTGCATGTTGAAGTAATAGCTGACGAATTTCCCTTTCCGATTAATGTTTGCTTATTTTATACTTCGAAATTTTAAGATCATGCATTTCACAACGTTTTGGAATTACGAAATAAGAATATTTCTCTTTGGAAAGAGCAAAAACATATCCTTCACTCCACAGCTTGTTTACATATGACATTTCAAAAGAAAATTAAATTTAAATGTAGTAGAGTTCATTTCTCATATCAAATAAAAAGCTATTGCCATAAATCTTTATTGTGAAAACTTTTTTAATTCTTTACCGAAATCGTTCTTAAAATGTGTCAACATCCCACCGCCTCAATAATGTGACATCACATCGTTAAGTTAACAATTAAATGCTACATATTGAGAAAATCGACTGAATGTCATAAGATAAAACATACTTTACGATTATACTAGATATTATTAAATATCATACAATCGCGGTTATGTCTTGTCTTGCTGACAGCTGTGTCTCTGTGTGTGTTATTTTTAATTGATCAATAATATAAGTTAAGAAAATTCGGTTTTAATAATGAAGTTAAAAATGAACAGAATATTACTACCCCAAAGGGACAATTTGCCGAAAAGGGCTATTAATTTTGTTTTGGCATTTTGCGTCGTCCGTTATCATGAATTTCACAACGAGGTAACAAAAGGTAATGAATTTATATATTTGCGTTTTCCTTTTCAAATTGGTGCCACCAAATATTAAAACCCTGCATTATATTTAAAGAAATTGAATAATGAAGAATCTGCAAAAATGTATGTATGTTTCTTGCATTATAAAAAAAACAACGGCACCTAGAGACATCAAATTCTTGAATAACGTAATCCTTCACTCGACTATGGGCGTGTGGAAGCCCAAATTCCCAAAAGTCTAAATTAAGAATTTGGAGTTTGTTTTATTATCGATTTCATATTTTGTAAGACTTTAATAAATTTTTGATTAATAAACTAAACGATTTCAAAACGAGCAATGGCAACACTGTACAGAAAAAAAAAAAAAAAAATTATCTCCAGCGCGCAAGACTGTCTATCCAGAAATTGTAAAGATGTGCTCTTTTTAAATATTTTCTGATACTACTGTTGGATTCAATTTTATTGTTTAAGTGTAAAGAACATGATATTTAATAAATAAAAATAACACACAAAACGTTAAAAAACGCCCCTTTTGGGCGTAATATAAAATCTTCAGATTTATTTTTAATTGAATAATTTCAAAGTAATGGAGAATTACCTTCTCTTAGCTTGTGCTTCTAAAATGGACTTAGCTTCAGGGTATTCAACTAAAGCCTAAAACATGAAATGGAATATTTTATCTTTTACCAATATAAGAAATTTTTAAAACTTTTAACAGTACATAAAGATTTCTGCAAGAACATTTTCCTAAATTAATTTCATGAATCTTAAAAGCAAAACATTTAAGTATTTCAAGAAATATTAATTATTTCCTTGAATAACGTTTTTATGAACCATAAAATTATTTTATTAAATTATCATTCTCCATTTCAAAATAGGATGGGCATTTTAGAATAAAATAATAAAAAAAATTCTCTGTCGGACAGGCATGATTTTTCAGAAGTATTCCTTGGCTTTATAAATTCCTGATAAGTGGATGGTGATTAGATTAACTGACGAAAAATTAATCAAATTAAAAACTTGTTGATCAATTAGATTTGAAGTTTGCATTCTTTCCATGATTCGCTCTTTTTTAAAAAACCAGTGCTTGAATACGTTAATTTATAAAGTCTTGTATGCTTGGCTACCATAAAATGTATTGGTTGTTTGGTGAATCATCACCAAGTCCTTAAATGCTAAAACCCAGAAGAAGGGTGTACAGAACTCGCGCTTACAAAAGCTAAAACTTTTGGCTTGATTCAAAAGGTAATGAATAACTGAAAGTAAGTTAAATACAGCCTAACGGCTTCACAGGTTAAATATTTCCAATGCTGGCTCTAACTGCAAAGTCTGCGTAAACAAACTTAATAGTAAGAATAGCTCAACGCTATAGAATTCTAATCTTTGGAGAATCAAAGCGTAGCCTTCAAGCAGGCATAATTTGAATAACGCGCACTACTCAATTTACATTGTGGTAAGAAAGTGTGAATTGAAAGTAAGAACGACAGGAAAGCTGCTTAAAGTAACTGTTAAGTAAATTAAATAAATTCTCACAAATTCTTTTAAAATACGTTTCACATAGACGGGGAGATTAAAAATTTTTAAATCGTTTACATTTCTAAGTTAATGGCGAATACAATTTTCAATCTCCAATGTGACTAAGTTTAAATGATGTAATTCCAGTGTTTCCAAAGTTTTGAGAAAAAGGTTAAAATGCAGTTCTACGTGCTTAAATTATGCTCAGTATGCTGTTACGATGACAATAATTTAAAGGTAATAATCGTCACTGAATGTAAAAGAAATTAAATAAATATCCACTTTTGCACTACATTTTATTTCTTATGTTTACTAGTGATTCCAAGAAAAATGACAAACGCATAAAGAAAGCTCGAGAAATTTTTTGAGTTCTATGCATGGACCAATAATGAAGAATAAATTTACCTTTCAGCATTTCCTACGTGATAATTAATTAAATGCATTTTATACTGCACACGCAAGCCGTTTAATTTATAAGCATATATGTAGAAATCCTGTTGAAGCAATATTGGATTGTTCTCCATGTCACAAGCACACAGTCTCCATTTGTTACAAACTAGTATAAATTCTCGTAAAGATTTCAAAAATGTATAAGCATAAAAATGGGGTATAAAAGGAAAATAAACTCATAAGTTTACTAATTATATTGTATATTTACTGATTATTGTATGTTTACTGATTATTGTACACACAGTAAGTTTATTGATTATTGTATGACTCCTTGATCTAGAAAAGAAAGAAAGAGCTGAAATATTTTCATGCAAAACAAATTCCTACTGGGGGGGGGGGAATCTTTTTCCTTGCAAGCTACATTCTGCAACACTGTAATTGTATTTCTTTGATTTTTATAATTTTTTTTAATCTCTACAGACTTTGAACTACCAAATGTTAAGCATGCGAAGGTAAAATCAGAAAAAAACGGAAAAGAAAAGTTTTGATAAACACCAAATTGCAATAAAATTAGAAAATCTGCTTTTGCATGAAAGAAAATAAACATTATGTACAAAAATTAAAACAATATTTTTTAATTTTCGTAAACTATACGATTTTTAATTACAGTTTACATGTACAGATTCAACGGACTGGTTCTGTAACTCTGAAATTCAGTTATTTAGAACAGTTTGTAACTTTTAATGTCCATAAATGTATATCCAGTTAAATCATCAAGAAAGGTTGACAATTAATATACTTACTGCCATTAAGTCTCTTCTGGAGAGGCACAGAAGCTCTGAATATCCAATAGATCTAACGTCTGCCGTCCGCCTTTTGGATAAAGCAATATTGTATGAATAACAAGGCAGTTTTCCATGATTTTTATTAATGCAATTTATGACTTTTATTTAGGATTTTTATAATTCTCTGTATCTTTTTAAAAGGAATTTGATGGTAATATTTTTCTTTGTTTATTTTCTTAGACATAGAGAGATAGGTTCGCAGTGCTCTTAATGGTATTCAACATGTGTCAAATTTTAAAATGTCAACTTGTTAAATAAAGCGAGTGAGAATTATTTGCCGCTCCTCGCAAAATATAAATACTAAATTTTTAATTAAGTTTATACCGTATTATTAATGCTGAATAGTTTCTATTGTAACACGATTAGAAGTAAGCCGGTGAATAAAAAAAAATGTTTTAATTTTCGAAATATTATTACATGAATTTCAACTACAGCAAAGCTATTTTAATAATGTTTACCTCACTAATGAATGGGTAGATAAGAATATTATAATTTTTCCTGGGTTTGAGCAAAGTTGAATCTGGTATCAAAACTAGCATTAACGAAGAGTTTCCAATATTCTCTCTCTGCGTTAACTGCAAACAAGGTTCCTTCAACAAGTACAGTATAGGATCAGCTTCCTGCATGTATATGTAATCAGAAGTCAACGATATCTGCAATTTGATTTGTATTATTATGAAAGTAACCTTTTATATTTTAGAAGCACATAATTCGTCTGAACAAATCAAGCTAACCATACGTTATGTTCGGAGGTAAATGCGTTTTCATTCCATTTATTTATTATTATTAGGTGTGTTCCTAAAACTTAACTCAATTCTTAGAATTTAATTTTGACAGTGCCTGCATTACTAATTTGGCTGGCAGCCAATTTAACACATACCATTAATGACATAGTTCAAAGCAATTTTTTCTCTTTCTGCATGGTAAATCTTATTACAAAGGTGATGCGTTTAGATGTGGGTAGGTAACATTTTAAGCGGCTGCTCAAACAATTGTAGGCACAGCCGGGCGTTGTTGACTAACGAAAGAGACAAAAGTGCTCATGTGTGTGAAGCGCATAAATGGGAAGATCTCATTTTCGATAATTCAAGTTTTTAGACTTTTTCCAAATTCACACGATGGTTTTTAAACTGAGCAGAAATAGGGTTATAAAGATCCCTAATTTTTAATGAAAGCATAAGAATTATAACTAAAGTTTGATTACAAAAACATTCTTTTCTATTTGTTTCTCTCTTGAATGTTTTTCATTTCTTACAATGATTTCGAAGTTAAAGAATATGAATTTCCCATTTTAGAAACATCTTGTAAATTCTGTTTTGTGCAGTTCTCTATATTTCCTTCATTGTATATACTTACCAAATAGTCCCATGAAATAATTTTTAGAAATAGTTACAACACATACATAATATTTTATGAAAGTTATTATTAATTAATTCATAAAACTTTATTTAGTTTTGCTTTCATAGCAACATATTAACGTGTATTTGTTCATTTTCATGCAGGTTTTAATATCATTCAAACTTCTATACGCTTCATCTTAATTTTTATGTCTACTCTTTTTGAAATATCAAATGAAAAAGCATAGCGTCTTAAAACAATTTATAGGTCCGTTAATTATATCCGTAGTCTAACGGGTAGAAAAACGTTAATTTTACGCTAGCGCGTTTTTCTACCCGGCAAATACAAAAATGCAGTCCTAAATTGCTTCTAAAGATGAGAGACCTGTATTTAAAAGTCAACAGAATTTTGCTTAATTCATTCCATGTAAGAATGCTTCTTTTGTGTGCTTATTTTTAAATAGATTTACAGTCTTTTACCTGGTAATTATTTTGATTTTCAAAATGAAGAAGAAAAACTTTACGTTGTTTATTAATCCATTAAAATGTATAATATGTGGAATTATGAATATAAGAAGAACCAAACAGATTCTTGTTTAGCGAGATCAAAAATAGTTAGCAATTATTGTCAATTATTTACGTTTATTATAAGGGTAAATACAAGATTCTGTTCCAATATGTGTTTGTTGACGATAGTGACGCTCTTATAGTGGCGCTACATTTTTATTGCATGTTTTCATTTCTTACTTGGTAAGAAATACAACCCCTATTTATTTTACATTTTTGACACTTAGAAGATAACATATATTTTTGCAGCAAAGAATTCAGAATAAGTATTTAATCATTAGAGGCACTTCATATTTCTAGCTCCTAAAAATGTATGACGTCGCATACAATATCTATGCCAATCTAAAGTGGCACTGAGTCAAAGAAATATTGGTATCTTTGCGATGAAATTAGGTACACTGCAAAACGTATAATTGCAATAGAAATTTATCCATACATGTTGCTTTTATTCTTATAGAATTAATCATGCACACAATATATGCGCGTAAAAATTACACTGAGCCACTAGTGCAAAGACGAAAAACAGTTACATCACAGGCTTAATTATTCTGCAGCATCAATTTGCATTACGAAGGAGCAGACAGAATCTTAAAGTTTAATTTTATCTAATGTTTAGTTCATTAATTTATCAAAATAATATTCAGAAAACTGGATTCCTATGTAGAATGTCTATATTCTACATAGGAATCCAGTTTTCTGAATATTACAAAAAATAAAATATTTCTGCAAGTACCTATTTTGCACGCCATCTAATCTCAGCAAACTTATTTCTCCGAAGTAATTTCCTTCAGTTAAAACGGCAACAACCATATCTTTATTGTTGGCAGGATTTGGTACGATTACCTATAAAATAATAGCAAAAAATATCGTAGAATTTTACAAATTTACACATTATTCTTAAACATTACACAAAAGGCATCATAATATAAATAACTTTATTAACTCGAATTTATTTTGTCTTTTATAAACCATAGCATGAAATATTTTTGTAAGAAAATAATTGCATTAAATTGTAATAACTTGCAGATTATATAGCTTGTTATTTACATTAAAATATTATAAATTTATTTAAACATTTCTGTTTCTTTTCTTTATTCGCTTGCTGCCCTAGAGAAATTAGCCATAGTATCCGCAGCAATAGAGGAGTGAGTGATTGGAAACTTGACACTTTCCCTTGACTTTCTTAAGCATACCCAGACCTCTCGAGATCAGAAAGTGAAATAAGTGATAATTCCCCCCCCCCTTTTAAAATTCAGTTAGTAAAGACTCGACATGAAGTTTGGTAAAATTTCTTAACTCATTTTGGTACACCTAGCTTTCCTTAATTATTTTTAAAGTCCTGTTAACAACATTTTCATTTGAACTGTTAGATGAATCATTCTATACTATTATGTTTCGACACACAGTCATAGTCATAACTATTCAATAAATATTTGCTTGATTTTAAAGATAACTGCTTATTGTTAGGCCTGTGATATTAATGCCAAAGACATAATATTCTCATATGTAATAAAACAGAGGCTGGTAAAACGCTAACTAAAACTAAGCCCTGATTAGTTATGCTTAAAAGCTAAATCTCATTAGTCATATCTACTGAAACTTTCTATTGAAGGTAAGAAAAATATGAAAATAAATAAAAGCATGCACTGAAATTCCTAAGAAAATTTATGCTAATTATCTTGAGTAATATCGCAGTAAAAATGCAATACGATTATTTTAAAGTGCATCTTCGTGTGTGAGAGACAGACTTGCAGTTGTTCGAAGAAAATCGTACGGAGCATTAACCTCATAAAAAAATAAAGTCTTCAGCGATGGAAAGTTAAAAAGTCTACGGTGCCATTAGTGAAATGTGATATAGCACGAAGCTTTTTGTGTGTGCTCAGAAGCTTAAATCAGATCCGAATATCCTATTATCTACGTCTGAAACTTAATAAACATCATTGAGAGAGAAGAATAAGTAAATCAAGACTTCATTAATGGGATTGTGCATTTCTATGTTACCTTTTCCCTTACCATCCAAGCATATATTGTACTGATGAATAAACATGCAGTAGCTAGACGTACGAAAACAAAGCGAATGAATATGTAAGTTGGTACTATGGTCAACGGTTCAATGCATTTCGCATCATTTTTTTTAAGATTTGTTGATCCTACTGTATCATGCGTAAGCTACGTTTCTCATGAGCCATTGCATTGTCTTTGTAACATATTTCAGTGCAGATAATGTTTTTCCTTTTGAGGAAGAAGAGTATATTTAATCACGTTTTCTCAGAGGGAAGGCCTAGCATACAAACTACATCTCATTATACTAGAAAAGTATTTTAACAAACATTCTAAAATATCACTTATGAGAAAAGTAAATAAAAATATCAGTCTTAACAAAAATAATAATATAAATCTTAATAACATTAAATAATATTTTTACTCTTTTAAAAAAATTAAATATTAATATCAATCTTTAAATGACTTTTATTTATAAACTGATGATAAATATGGTATCAGTGGGTATTGTGGCAGTGAAATTATAACAGAAAATAATTTTCTTACAATCTGCTGTTCAGGCGTATGATCCTTAATTTATGCAACGTTCATCAAAACTTCCTACTTAAATTAATTTAGGTACAGAAATTAATAAGGTAATCAATATCCTAAGTCCTTTGATTTAACCAATACACATTATTATTTGTTTTAGAACACAGTTTAAAGCATTTTATAAATATGCTTGTAAGTCATTTTTCTAAGTGAACTTCTGACTTTCTGACTTCTTAAATTAAATTGATTACACAGCAAATGTTTTCGAATAAACTATAGCGTTAAATAGTAAAGTTATTTTAATTTCACACTCCAAAACCATATTAAATTTGAAAACTATTAACGCACCTCCTTTTAAAGTAAAATTATCCGTAACGAGGAGAGCTTAATTGATGATTATCTTTATACAAAGTATTTTCTAAAATTAAACGAAACTCCTGTACCTAAAATCATGTCGGAAATACTCATTAAAAGCCATGATTAGGAAGCTACTAATCTGGACGATATCAGACACAAATTAGTTTGACCCTGGTATAGGAAATTATACAGTGCTAGATAGTTTAGTGTACTTAACCTCTTCTTCATTTGAAATTCTGAGATTCGGTAATTTCACTAATTACCCTTGAACTTAGAATCATATGAAGTCTATATCAATTAGCAAGCATTAAACAGTATGCAATAAGCGTTGGGAGAGAGAATAATGAAATCCTACCTCTACTTTGCCGTGGTTGATGATAAACATTTCGCGACCTAAAAGACAAAATTTGTGCATTTATTTTGAGTAACTTTAGATTGAATATATTTCATGGCAAGTATAACATTCTAAGATAATATTAAATTTATTAATATCGTAATTATTAAACATCTTATTAAATTTTATTTAATTTTTTAGTAATTTTTATTTAATTTATCTTACTACATTTGAAAATCTTGCAGCATAAAAGAAATCTCTTTAAACGGTTTTATTTTAAAATTTTTGAAAAAATACACGTATGAGATAAAGTCTTTATTTTGAAATTTATTACACAAACGAGAAATTTGTATACTTAACAGGGCTTAATTTCTAAGATTAGAAGTACCGGAGCCCTATGGAAGACTGTCAGCAAAGAGGAACAAGAGTAAATAAATAAATAAAATGACTAATAAACGCATTAATAATTTTAAAATTAAATAGTTAATTACTATCAAATTAATTAATAGCCATTTAATTAATTTTTATAACTTGTTATTTAATTAATAATTATTATATAATTAATTATAATTTAATTGATAATTATTAGATAATTAATTATTATTTATTGAAATAATTAAATATTGAAGTAATTAAATAAAACTTAAAGAAATAAATTGAAATTTAATAAGCGATTTTTAATATAATTTTATTGTTAAAATGAAATTTTCGAGATAAAATTTTTACTTCTTATTCAGGGCTTCGGTGCGTTCCGGCTAGAATTATGATTTATTACAAAAACTAAGAAGCACCGGAGCCGAGATCTGGTGGGCTCCGGCCCAATTTATGCTCTGATCGTAGAGGGGGGCGGAAGTTCTTTTATCATCACAAAAATTAAATATACTTGAAATATAGCTGATGAAAATTCCAGGGCGAAACGGAATGAGTGTATTAGTGGGTGGAAACAAAAAATGAGTGCAATCTTCGGGAGAGAGAGAACATTTTCTTTGACTGAGGCTCTCTGCTGATATAATTATAGCCATCAATCAGATATGTCAGGGGTAAAATGAGTCCTGAATCTGACTCCTCAGGATGAATTTAAAGTTGCTGGTTACGCTTTCCCCACCCCCATTAGTGGATACCGCGGGAAGACGACGTATAGGACGTGCTTGAGCAGTTTATCTCAGTATTTCACTCTTATTGTACTTGCTGTCTCTTAACGCACATTGGCATGGTAAGAAATTTAAGCGTTCCTAAATAAACTTCCCCAAATTTATTGCCCTTCTTAAATGTGAGTGAGGGGACTTTACTTGAACGTCGCATGTTCTCATGAGTTCGTATTTCTAGGGAAATAGAGTATTGCAAAGTCTGCTTATTGTTAAACTAAAACGTTAGGAATTCTAATTTTTTCCCTTTAAATTGTGGTTCAGATTTATAAAAAGAAGTACCGGAGTTCATCTTATTTAGAGCTCGGTGCGCTCCGGCTAAAATTGTAATTTATCTTAAAAATTGAGAAGTACCGGAGCCGGGCTCCAGTGGGCTCCGGTGCAATTTAAGCTATGATACTTAATGATGTATGAATTCAATCACAAAGGGAAAAACATGTAATATGGACAATACCAATACTGATTATGTAAGTAATTTTTGCCAACTTATTATTCAAAGAGCGGAAGTTGTGTAATAATTGCGCATTAATTCAATATTGAATATAAGAGAGAATCTCAATCAGATTTACGAATTCATCACGGCCAAGAGGAACGCAGGCCCTTGTGTACATTTTAAAGGTAGTACTGTGGCATTACCTAGTTCCGCCCCAATTTGAACGGAGGATACCCGGGAGATGAAATCCAAAGGTCTTGAACCCCTCGAGGGAACTTCTTGATTGACGTTATTTTAAATACCCCATGCTAAAAAGGCAATATACAAACTCCACTGGAATTTGAACCAATCCCAATAATATGGTACTCGATACCACTAACCGCCTCACTAACAAAGATGACATGGAGTGAATTAGATACATTTTAAGATACAAATCATTTACCTGTTTCTCCTACTCGGCAGACATAATCACCAGGAGAGAACACTTGAGATCGAAGTTTCAACACAAGTTCACACAGAAATCCAGTTTCACATTGCTCAAATATCTTAATCTGCAAGATATTATAAAATATATCCGTTGATAAGCTTCATTCTGCATGCAATTTATGTAATTAATTATTAAAAAATTGTGATGAAACTTTTCCATCTTAGTTCTTATTAGATACTGTGTTAGTTACATTGACATATAAATGGAAAATTTCCTTAAAGGGAAGCACGTTGCATTTATAATTTGTCTATCAGAGAAGAGAGGAATAAAAATAAATGAATTATTATAAAATTAAAATTTTATTATTTTAAAATGCTTCTTAATAAAAAATAACTTTTACAAGAATAAAAAACATAGAATTGAACTTTTTGGAGGGGAGCGAGGGACTAAAGAAATGGAAAAAATATTTGACTCTTTTTTTTTTTTTTTTTTTTTTTTTTTTTCAAATCATTTAATGGAAAAACTTAAATTTAATTTTCGCCTTATTTAACGTAGTATTGCACACAATGCCTATGCGTTTTTCACTATTGTTAAAAAAATCTCAGCATGCAAAGATGTAAAGTATATTTTTATATGTTTTATTTCCTGTTCTTATAAAATTACTGTGGAAACCATTTCTAACTTCACATTCATCTTGGGGTTTATGTGCACTATCTATAAACTGGTGGTAGGTACTTTCTGTTCATTCGTTTCAAAAGCGTATCCTTTCATTGATCTGTAAACATTTTAATTTAAATACCTATATTTAATAAGATAGATTTGTAATAAATATAGAGGATTCATTTTTAATATATAGGATATTTATATTATTAATAACATTTGTAAAAGATGTACATTTATTCAGAGATGTCAAACATCTTACATTTCGCCAAGAAAGTAAACTGTACTTAAGAATTTATCTTTTAAGGCTGTTATATCTATATATATATATATATATAGATATATATAATTTCATTTAGTTTAACAAATAAATTTTCTATAAATAATTTGTCATTTAAATGATACATACAAATCGTAATATGTTTCGACAAGGGTTCGCAAATATAAAATCCTTTGCGGTGGAAGGAGAATTTTCAAATATACTGGCTCGGTGTTTCATTGCTTATATTATTTGTCATTTATTTCTTACCGTATGATAAAGCCATAAAAATGTATTTAATTATCAATTTTTTTGTCTTGAAAAGTGAAAAATCATACTTTCTTAAGGCTATCGAGATGAACGTGCACAGCAACTTCTGCTCGTAGTCTTTCAGGCAGCATATTTAGCAATCGAGACTCATCAGTTGCTTTTGTCCTAAAAGTTAAAATAATGTAAAATTTCGTCATTCAACATACTGTAGTTAATTTAATTTCACTGTACCTAATTTCTCACTTTATCTAAAATAACATCTAAGTAAGTTGGATATGTAAGCAGGTTTGGAACACATGCAAGAATGTCCCAATTTTTTTTTTTTTTTTTTTTTTTTTTTTTTTTTTTTTTTTTTTAAGGGGGAAAAAAGGCAACATTTAGTATAAGAAGCAACTAATTTTGCTTAGTCTAAACTTACATTTGAATCAGCATTAGGACATACATACCTAGACCATGTATATTCCGCCCATTTTTTAATTTTCAATTGTAAAGAAGCAGGTACTTTCTTGTGTGTTAAATACATTTGTATATGATCCATTCTGAAAAATGAGGAAACTGTTGAAAATAGCTCTATTTTGTTTAATATAAAATAAAAGTTTTTATTTTTTACATATTTAATCATTTTTGAAAACCTTTCAGCTCATTTTAATAACTTTCTTTATTGTACCACTCAAACTTTCAGAAATAACTAACAAATTTTATGTGACACAGTATGTAAACTTTTGATCTTTCATGCTTCAAAATTATTACTTACTACGTTACATCAATTTTTAATTGTTTTACTGGGATTAAAGATATATCTAACTTGATAGTTATCCCTGTAATTAGTATTATATTTATAATTATTTACACTCTTTAAATGAAACGCATATGAAAATATTTTCAGCACTGAACTCTTCCTGTCAATGTCAATAAGGTTTCCAGAATCGAAAATCAGTGATGGTTTAGGGGCTCCGAACACCGGTAGTTGCGGAGGCCCTTAAACTCGAGGGGAGCCCATCAAGACAATTTCGCATTAGATAATTTTTTAAACTTTAATTATAAGCTATTTCTCCTGCTTTCTTAGCATGCCTTCGTGGTCTGGGGTCTGCACGCTGGGCGCGTATTCCAGAGGCCCGTGTTTCGATTTCCGGCGAAGGCGTTGATCATTTTTCATCTCTCCGGCTCGAAATAACCTAATGGCTCTACATTGGTGCCCGAACTAAAAAGGGTGGTGGATGATGAATCTCCACACCCAGGATTTGGCGACTGGGTCCTCCAAACCTCAGTCGCCCTTTAAAAGGGGGGTCATATATACCCCGCCTTCTGAGCGTGCCTTCGTAGTGTGGTGATCTGCACGATGGGCGAGTATTCCAGAGGTCCACGGTTGGATTCCCTGGGAAGTCGTTGCTCATTATTCATCTTTCCTGCTTCCTAAAAAATAACCTAATGTCTCTACATACTGAAAATCTGAGTACAAAGTTTAATAATTAATCCAACCCTGACAAAAATCATCACTATTCGAAAAATCTTTTTCACTTTATGTCTAGCAGCGCTGTAAACCATGAAGTATACTAAAGAGCCAAGAGTTTTCTTTTTTCATTACTAGCCAATGGTTCAAAGAGCGCTTATGCCAATGGTTAGAGAAATTTTAAAATTCTCGAAATATGTTGAAAACGGAATCCTTTCCCATTGTCATCAAAATATTGACGTGTATACTCTTTTAGTTTTAAACAGAAATTTTTAGAAACCAGATTTTGTCCTTAAGCATTTTTTTCTATTCAATTGTTTTTTCTCGATAATACTCACATTTCATTGCGTAATTTCCAAAATTCCTCTAATAGAAACGATGGGTTATATTCTATTATTTCTAATAAATCCAATATTCTCAGGTTAGATTGAACGCAAAGACGGATTTAGAAGCATTTTCCCATAGACAGAGTTTGCAGATGAATTAGTGTGTATCTACGAACAGTTAGTGTTAGTGTGCATCTACGAACAGTTGTTTTTGTATGTAGAATATGTTGCAATACATAAATTGAGTTTCGGACAGGAAAAGCCATATATCATAATTTATGGGACCATATATATTTGTTCATTCTTAATTTCTAGTTATGTAGTTTTTGTCTGTGTGGCATCTTTGTTCAATGTAGATCGAATCCATGATATTAATCAATATGTAAAGAGAAAATATAAGATAGATTTGCAAAAAAGCGTCATGATAGTGAATGAAATTAAATAAATATTCAAAGGAAATGCTATAGGATAGAATGATTATAAGTAAATCATTTAATGAAACGGATGTGCCCAAGCTTTTGCCAACGACAGGCGTAATCTTGTCTTCCCACGATGAATTTCGTGGCATTACTCTGATATCAGACAAGCAAGATCAGTCACAACAACACACAATATAAGTTATTCCTCTTTCCCATGTTTCTTTAACTGCTTTCGAATTATCTGTGATTTTGCGTTAAAAATGGACCCGGCATTACTCCGGTTAATCGAGAGACAATTCTATATATGTTTTTAAAGAGGAAGTTAAAATTATCCCACTTGTTAATTATTTGTAAAATTATTCCAATTTTAGACACTCATTCTTCTTGAAACTAACCTCTTAAAACGGTGAACGTGTCCCCGGCAATACCCTTATTAATCCGGAGTCAAAAGGAATAAATAGGAAATTAAAATTATCAATTTTAGGTCTGTTATTGATAAAACAGAAATACTACGAGAGGCAGATTTAACATTGCTTGAAAAAAAATTTATGAATTATTAGCAAAATTATTCCAGTTTTATACAACTATTCTTACTATGCTAAACCTAGACCTGTTGTTCTTCATTTCTCAACCATATTTATTTTATATATCTGTAAAACACTAATTGTTTTCTTAAAATAGAGAAACTTTTGTATTTAGATTTTTTATTTGCTAGGAATTTCATATAATCAAATAATACTCACCGAGCTTGAAATTCTTGGCGATTAGCATTCATACTTGATATAACATCACCAACATTTCCCATTACAGTAGCAAACACAAAAACTCCGGTTAAAAATATGACACCAGTAAAGATGTACTCCTAAGTCAAATAAGGTTAACGTTACATTCATTCTCACTCCCTAATAACAAATTAAATGCAAAATGATTTAACAAATGTAAAAGACAATTTCTTAAATTACATTACGTAAGAAATCGATGTTCTGTGTGGCTGTACTTTAAGTGCAGAAAAATAAATCCCTTCACCAGTCTTGGGGCATTATGTAATTTCACTGCATTACAGTGGTAGGATATAGAATTTAGTAATGATCGTACAGAAAAAAATGAAATTATTTGAGCAAGAAACGACTAGTTCATAAAATGTAAAACATTCAAAGACCTTTTTTTTGCTAAATTAATGCTTTTAGCTATAAATGTAAAATATTTATTAAGTAACCTTGAATAAAACTAACTACATTTAGACTTATGCTACAGAAATAGAAGTTTCTGAAAAATTGTTAGAGATTTTTTTGACTGAGATAGATAGTCCATAATCGAGAGATAAAATTCTAATTAGATTTAACATCGAAATAATGAAAGGCATAAACTAGAAATTAATGCTTTTATTTTAACATCAATGATCAGGTTACATAAAAATACACACATAATCATGAGTTCCACTGCCCTGTCGAAGAAACTGCGGAGCCCACAAAACCGATGGATTTAAAGTTATTTATCTCCTTATTTGAATACTATAAAGCCCATGAGGTTTATCTGATTAAAGAGTGGATATCTTATAAAATGTGATATAAATATAAAATGCGAAGAGTTTTGTAAATGAAACTGGCTAGAAAGTGAATACCACACGATCCACATGGGTATAGAAATGTATTTACGATTGGGGGGGGGGTTATTCCGCCACATGTCTACTACGACAATGGGGATTTGAAAGCAAAGGTTTCGACCGCAATATTTAACAATTTGGACTTACACAGTAACTCATAGGTTCACGCAAGTTTCGATGTAAAATAACAATTTCCATGAATTTTGAACAATTATTGCTTTAGTATATTATGATCCTCTCCAAGAACTATGAACTATTGCACACTTTTCTTTAAACTAATTATTTCTACCAATTCTGAATCTAAGGAGAATTTGTGAAGTCACGCAAGTAGTAATCCCTAGGATCCTCGCGTTCTACTTCAAACAATTAATTAAAAACTAGTTAACGTATCTACTGTGTTAAGATTGGAAGCCTACAAAGTTCAAGTGAGGTACTCTCTTCACTTCAAGATCCAGCCATTGTTCTTAATTAAGATTTTTAATATCTATTTTTGACATTAATAGCACTTACACAGTTCTTCTAATTTTTAATCTTTAAAGTTCAAAAGCCCCTTGTAGATATACAGTAAATTACTCTCAAAAAACAATTATTATAAAAAATTTATTGTTCTTAGCTTGGTTTGGTTTATTTAATTATGGCAAAGCACTGGTTTGGTTTCTGTGAAAGTTTCGAGGGCTATCTGCCTAAGGAAGGGTTGCCTTTGTGAAGAATGATATACACGTTACGCATAGGAAAAACCACGAAAGCGCCATGTATCCAGCCCATTTACCGGAATTTAAGCCCCCCGGACACCAGTGTTCAGCAAGTTAACCGCTCAGTAGCTGTGGGTCATTATTGCTCCTGAAATTTTTGGCTTTCCAATAAATAATATGCTAGTAAAGTAATAAACATTGAGGGTTTTCCAAGAAAAATGAAGCTCCTACTAATTAGTATTTGAAAAGCAACCCGTTAATGTCTGAAAAGAGGGCAGTTTTAAGTCCAGAAAACTTCCTATCAGGATATACTGTATTTCCTCGCGCATTCCTTCCCTTGTTTTGCTAATTTTATCATCCCAAAATCGAGAGGAGAATATTATTAATACATTTTTCGGCAACCAATGTGTAGTTTGCAAATGAAAGAAAAATTAATTCTTATCTTGGCAATTTCCAGCTCTTAGTTGTATACTAGCTCTTCAAATCTAGTCTAGCTCTGTCAAATAAGCAATGGCTTTACTGTGCTTTAAATACTTAGAATAAGAATGGGGGATTTTGTTACAAAAAATCTCAGAAGACAAATTAATTGTTGGATTAAGATTAACAGTATATATCTATATGTATATGTTTTGTATAGTTTCATGGATTCTATACGTATAGTTTCATGGATTCTATACGTATAGTTTCATGGAGAGTTCTACTCTCAAACAACGCTATAGTAATAAAAATAAGACATCAGTTTTTTTAATAGTTATTTTTGTTAATTGTTTCAGCAGAAAGATTTCTTGTTTCAGTAGTTCTTTAAACTTATCTAAATCATCTGACAAATTCAAAACAACTATTCATTTTGTGGTTAGTTTTATAAAAGAATAGTACAATAATATCTTTATATATCAATAATCACCAAGTTTTTACTATGAAGCATGAAAATAAATTTGCGATAATTCAGTGGCAAGATAATTTAGTCGTTATTATCAGAACAACGTTTCTCTTTAAAGGGCACGCTTGCATTTCCTATCTCGCATTTAAATTTTCTTTTAACAATAAATGACCTTATACACGGACTTTATTATAAACAACAGTTAAAATGTGTGCTTTGATCTTGAAGTCAGTGTTATCTTTAGAGTCTTTTAAATGTTTGTTCAACATACGATGGTACAACAGATGGTGTCAGATAGTCTTGTGTATACAAGTACTACATCTCTTAGCAGACGTTAGTAGAGACACATTATGATATGGAATTTTCTGTAATAAGCTAAAATTATATGAATTATGGATTCAGACATATAGTGAACATTTACTAACCAACCACTTATATTTCCAGACGAATTTGGTCTTGTGTATCGCTGATTATTTTATATAGTTAATGTTCAGTGCGAGTTCAACGTATTTGTTCTTGGAAAAATTGGTCATATCCAGAAATGATCAAAATGAAAAAGCTCAGCACAATTAAAACAAATGATATACATGAAGCAAATCGAATCAAAAATACTAAACGAATTATTAAAAAAAATTAAAAACCTTGGTTTTAGCTATTATATTTAACAAGGCGAAAGAACAATTGAATAGTTGCAATCATAAAACTGGTGATTGCAAATGAAATATTACCACATCAGTTTCAGGTGAATTGGTGTTACCAATAGTCGTGAGCGTCATCGCTGACCAATATAAGCATATTATGTATTTCCTGAAAAGAAAGCTATTTTACTGAAATGAATAGCAAAATCGCAAAAGTTATTACAAGATAAATTTTGATAATTACCAAAAACGTGCACTCTTTTTTCTAACAATGGGTTGATTAGCCGACAAGTATTCTGAATTAATATTTACTAATTAACTCATAATACTTAATTTTGACTAATTTTAATTAATAATTTTAAAGCATTATTTAATGGCAATGATACTGAAATTATGCACACCGATGATAAGTGTTCTAAAGAACTTTCAACTCTATTTATTAAATGTTTGACTAGAATACAAAAAAAGTTCTATATTTAATACTCTGAAAAGATCTCCTTATTTTTCTTGATAAATCGCCCGATATACATATAAGCTAAAAGATTTATGAAACACTCTTAATGTTCACATTAAAAGGGTGTAAGGTACTTTACCATTTCTTATCGCGCGTCTTGGTGGTGTAACTGGAAGCCTGCCCGGTTGGAAATTCAGAAGTCTTGAGCTAGAATCTTGGCGAGCGCATCATATATTTTATATGTTTTCCGACTTCCAAAATTCTAGATGCTTCTACAATGGTGCCCGAACTAAAAGATGATGAATGCTAGTTCGTCACCATCTGAGTTTGGCGACTAGATTCTGACCTCCGCAATTTTCTTCCTCCTCACTGCGGTGTCGTCGGAAGCACGTCTGGATGGAAATCAGGAGATCCGGATCTAGAATCCGGTGTGTGCGTTGCACGGAATTAAGCAATGGCCTTTAGGTCGAAGTTTGACGCAATGCATCAGTACTCAGGGTCTTCAACTAGACTCCAATCACTTAAGAATTTCATTTAAATGACATTTAATTTCTTGGTTTGGTTTCTGTGATTATAGGAAAGCCTCGAGGGCTATCTGCCTAAGAGGAGGGATGCCTTCGGGGAGGGCTTTCTAAGGGAAACTGATTTGTATGCACGTTACACATGGGCAAACCAGGAAAAACGCCCATGCAGCCAACCCGTTCGCGGAATTCGAACCTCGGACCGAACTACCAGTGTTCAGAGACTTTACCACTCGGCAGTAGGTGGGTCTTTCTTGTAAACTTCTTGTCTTAATTTCTTGTAAACTTCAGAGATCATAACATACCTCCACCGAAATTTGTTGTTATTGTGACTTGTCTCTCTTGTCAGACAGTAACATCAGAGCAAGTCCACGAAATTCATCGTGAAAAAGAGTGGAAGATTGTGCCTGTCGTTGGCAAGAGCCCTGAGCACTATACGGGTGACAGTACTACTTTGCTTAGTTCCGCCCCCAAGTATAATAGAGAGCACCCGTTGGGACGGGTCTGAGGGACTTTCACTCCCTCCTTCCCTACCACCTCTCGAGAAGGCTTTAGGCTCGTCAGATATTTAAAATGTCTCCATGCAGCACAGACACTATACATTTACAAACATCCATACCTTCTCCGGGATTCGAACACAGGCCCTTTAGTACGGCAGTCAGCATCGCTAAATACTATTCCGGCTGGGCGGCCCGAAATTTATTTTCAGGTCAAAGTAGTTCTGGTAATACTTTCAAGCATTTTTTATATTCAAATCAGATAGTTATATTGGTAAATAAGATATGGCTGCTGTCTCATTCTATATACACCACTTAGGTAAAAGTTGACAAGCTTAATGCTATGATAGAAAACAATTTAATATTCTGAAAAATAACTGAATAACATCTAAGTACTGAAAAATTCATTTAGGAAATCTTTTCTTATGAAGACCAAATAAGAGATCACATAGAACTTTCGCAAGACTAAGCAACAAATAAATTCAATGATTAACTTTGAATAAAATCCAGCCCTAAAGAAATTGTAAGCATATACATTTAGAAAATATTTTTTCTAGATGTATACTATGCTTGTAAACATCAATCAAATTGTATGTAAACAACATGAATTTGTATGTAAACAACATGAATTTGTATGTAAACATCAATTAAAATGTAAATACGTGAAACTTATTTCCTTTTCTGAAAGCAGAAAATGCATTAATTAAATTGACTATTACTTCCCTGATACTTATTTCAGACGAAACAAAAAGTTTCAAAATTGATTTCAGAGGAATTATAATTTCGTTCACATTATTTCGAACATTTTAAAATAAACATGAAAATATTTTAATAATACCTTGAAAATCTTTGTTGATCTGTTGCATTGGTGTACACCCAGGCATTACTTCCCAATCCTTCATACTACGATAAAAGAGAAGTAATAACCATTATAATTAACCAGCTGAAACTTAGTATACAAAACTTTCCCAATAAATCTTCAAAAATATTTTGCCATTTTAATATCATGCTATACTTAAGAATTAAGGTTGTAACATTCTGCTTATGTTTTCTCTTCTGATGGGAAATCCATCTTTTATTTTTAACAACTACACTTGAAGAAATACTTACCTCGGATAGAAGGTAATAGAGGCACGCAATCCAGTGTATAATAATTGCTAAATTTAAAAACAGTCGTAACACCCGTATGAGATGTGGATTGCTTGTAAAGCTAAAATGTAAAACAAAAAAAACATTAAAAATCTCTGGAACTTTTAGGCTTTCCTATGAATAAATTTCTGAAAAATAATATTATTTGAAATACTCAGTGTATACATTTGAAAACAAGAATAAAGTGCATAATATCTAAAAAACGTATTATTTAGATGGTGAGAGATCGTAAAACTCAATAGCGAAAATCTAATAGACATTAAATATAAAGATTTCGATTTAAGTCAGAAGTTGGCTTTTGCAAGAATTGTATGAGATACTATTGTATGTAGTTTCTGTGAAATTTCCCGACTAGTACTCATGCATTATTGCTTATGAAATCCCAATAATTTAAATTCAGTCTTGTTATTTCAACAATAACCATGGGGAAAATAATTTTTGATTGTGCAGTAGAGTTATAATTCGCTTCCGTTAACCAATATGTCTGAAAAGGCTTGATTACCTAAAAAGTCTTGATACAAATACCTATAGTATCTTAATACAATCGCTTGCCGTATCTACTACCTTCCGCCAAACTATTGGAAGGCATCGTACGCCATCAGCTATTGCTGATGTTCCACAACGACTGCCCTAAAGCATCGACATTTTTTGCTCTGCTGTACTAATAAATTCCTTGCACTTATTTTTTTTTTTTTTTTTTTTTTTTTTTTTTTTTTTTCTTCCATTTTGGCAAAGAGATCACAGCCACATGTACTTATATCCGATCAGTATGACGAATATTTCAATGTTTTCCATTGCCATCGTCGCTGGAGATCCATCGTCGCATATAACAACGCTCACTTTATGTTACCTCGTATTATCATAGAAGTTAAAACAACTCGTCACCAACAAGAACCATCGCTTTCTTCTGGTTAGTGCTGGAGGAGATGTGTCAAGTGACGAATACATTACCCTCCGTGACACTTGCGCGTTGTTCAAACGGGAGCATTGCAGCGCTAGCGATGGAAGATACTGAAATTACCGCCACATGTATTCCATATAAATCCGTGACTGTGATCTCTTTTCAAAACAAAGAACACAGCGATGGATCCATTGTAATGGAGAGGATAACTCAGATCAATTACAATACAGAGAAAGCTATCTATGCTTTGAGGCAGTTGCAGTGGAGCATCAATAGCACTGAACGCTTTGGATGGTGTATTGTGCCTTCCAGTAATTTTTCAGAAAATGGTAGACATGGCAGGCAGTTTTGAAGATTAATAGTTTGTAACTATAGTATATAAAATTTTTCAGAACTATCAGCGTGTTGCCACTATTTTATATCGAACCTTTGCATACCCGTTAAGAAGGCAGTTAACTAATCCATTAAAGTTTGCAGCTAGTTATTCCGTTAACAGTTAGAAAGCAGCTATTAATTGCGTATATTGTATTTATTGAACTATTTTTGGAAGTTTATTTTTGACTTCCACGTAACGATAAAAAATAAAATTCCTTATTTTCATTAGAAGAAAATTTTCTGGGTATTTATGTTACACATAGCTCTTCACTGCTTATTTAATGTTAATGTTAGTACTTAAATGAATATTTAATAATTTGCTTACTGATACTGAGTTATGAGATTTTCTAATATTTCTTTATGATAAACTTTCATGATCCTTCGTAGTCGTGCAGTACCATCCTTAAATTTAACAAAAAGATTTAATGCTTAGTCATATTTTATTAAAAATGAAATAAAAATATTAAAAATAAATAATCACTGTATGACTATAGTGATAATTTATTTCACATTTGTGTTTGCTGTATGACTAAAAACGAGATTTGCTCATAAGCTAAGGGGAAAAAACTGCGAATGCATTGAAAATGTATTCTTTTAAAGCAATAGGCGTTTTAAGCATTTTTCTCAGATTAATCTGAATAATGTCGCTTTCATACCATACTCAATCGATCCTGAATTTTATCAGTTAAAATGCTTTATAACATTATCATCGTCTACAATAACCCACTTGGCTGCCTTTTCTAAGAGCTTTTCGGCAACTCCAAACATTCAGTTGTGAGCGTTGTGGCAATTCTAGAAGGTATTATGAGTTATATTATTGGCGATATATGACTGTCAATCAAAATCACTAATTAAAATTTAAATTAAGCATTGAATATAAAATAGTCAAAAATCCTATTCCAAAAATGTGAGAGATTGATATTTTCTGAGTAGTTTTAGCTAAGGGAAAAACTGAAGAATAGCTATGAGGTCAGCAATGAAAAATGATTGGAGATTTATCAATTTATATTTTCTGATGTGATATTTTTCTTTAATTCGAAGGGCCCACCAGCGGCCGAGCGGTAAAGGCGCTGAACACTGGTAGTTCGGTCCGAGGTTCGAATCCCGCGAACGGGCTGGCTGCATGGGCGTTTTCGTGGTTTCCCCCATGTGTAACGTGTATACGAGCCAGTTTCCCTTAGAAAGTCCTCCACGAAGGCATCCCTCCCCTTAGGCAGATAGCCCTCGTGTGCTTTGCCATAATTAAATACACACACTCTTTAATTCGAAACTCTTTTTGACTGATAGAAATGAAACTATACTGGAAGGAATACAATGACTTCATCAAAAATTTATATTAAACGTGAATGAGAATCTTTACGAAACAGTGCGTGGTTTGTTTTCCAATAGATTGATGTAGTCTTAGGATACAATGGATTATGATGTTTCACTCTGCTTTTCAGACATCATACCTAGTCAGTTCTAAGCTACATCCATGTTGCACTAGATGGTAGCATTAATGTCACGAATAGAAAAGCCATTTTTATACAGTTGATCTAAAACGCTGAGCGCATTGTTTATATATAGTAAAAGTAAGTAGTCTTCTTTAAAACGTTTGCATAAATCAGTATCAGTTCTGCATACATTTGTAGCTGCTATTGTAAGAAACAAATCAAATAAGATAGCTTTTCCGACAATGATAATTTTAATCCTGTGACACATTTTAGTTGCCGGAAAATTTATATTCACCCTTGCGTCTGCACAGTGCTGAAGAAATGAAAAGTCCAACTCTATTTAATCTCACGCGGTAGAAGACTACCTATTTCCCAGCCGAAGTAGTATTTAATATATTTCTTCTGCTAGACATTCACTGCAGTACTTCATTCGCCAACACTACTTTTTCTCCCGATAGACATCATTCACCTTACTCCTACTCTGGACTTAATTAATTCTCTAAATATTATCTGCGCCTTCTGAAATGCTATTTACAGATTAAGCTACATATATTTATTAGTCTTGGTTAGAGCTTCGGCCCAGGAACCCATGCTTCGAGGCCTGCGGCCACCTAACAGATTCTTTGCGAGACACTTCCATTCGAGTAGAAAACAACTTTCCCTGACCTATCATTAGACTGAGGATCGTGAACGACCAGTAATAACGCAACTACTTCTGCATTGACTGCAAATGTTTCAGATTCGCTCAACCACATTACGGGATCAAGGCTACAGTTTACAGCTCTAATACTTAAGTTTTTTCAATACCTGTGATGTGTTAGGCTTTTCCCTTACCGCCTTACAAGTCTCGTGTCAGGCAAAAAAGTCTATTGTTGTGCACCCTGTTCGGTATATACCTGCAAAAGCTATTTACTTGGTAATCACGGCATATAGAGGAAGTTGGAGAGGCAAGATTGAGTGCCCTTCTCATGTGCCTATCCGTGTGTGTTTTGCCCTGATATCGTCCTGACGTAGCTATCCGCTAAGTAATCCTCGTGATTCTCTCCAGCGTGGTGCGGCGAAGTGATGCATGGAATCTTAACATGGAATGTAAAAGTCGAAGGAGAATTGAAATCTAACAGAGTGTGATGAAACGTCAAGTATACCCACAGCAGTTAACATTGTCAAATTATTCAGCTTATGCTTATGCTTTTTCTCACAAGGTATACGTTCACATGTTCATCTATTTTATTAATTTCAAGGAAAGCACCAATTAAAAACATTTTATTTCACTTACATCCCGTATGTTTCTTTAGCTAGATAACACGCATTCTACAACACAGACAATTCTCAACACTTCTAAAAACCATAAAATTAATATAAATGAATAAAACTTAAACTTTTAAAGGTTCTATAGAAGCAAGCCTATAAAAAAGCGTTCTTCATAGTCCAAGAAGTGAAACAATAGACATTCAGTATTCGTATGCTCCAAAGTTATCTAAGGTGTTCTAAATTAAAATGTTGCTGGCCGTAGACACGTATTAGTAAAAACAGATATATATGCTAAATTTTTAATCCTAATTTAAGAAAAGCACTTTTTAAATCAGGTAAACATTAAAGCAGACTGATATCAAGTTTCAACGGACAGAAATGCTAAAATTAAAAAGTTTTAGTCTCATGGAATTGAGTTTTTAAAAGATCTCTGAACTCCATTCTTTTTTCATCAGCTGAAAGTGGTTGAAATAATTATCAGATCTTATTTTGCATATTACTTACTCACCCACCCAAACAAAAAAACATCTTTAGAATCGATTAAATAAGGAACATGTTAACTAATTGTAATTTTATTCGGCGGCAGGCAGCAGAAAATTATGCATTCCCTGATATTTTTTTTATAGTTGTCATGCAACTAATCTTAGTCTCAAAGTTACCTTAATTTATTCATTTTTAAATCTAAAACTATGTGTCACCAACCACTCGAGAAACATAAGTCGTCGAATCATTTAGAAATATCTTATACATTTCTCATTTTGCATCGTTTCTGTAAATATAAATTCTCCGAATATTCCTGATGAGACAAAGTTTATCACAATAATTCAAATGCTTCACATAGCGTAGCTCATTAAATTTCAATACGGATCCCATATGTTCTATATGCAAACGTCGGACAGAAATTTTAAATCCAGAAATGTAATTACTAGCATACTCGGGTACTTAAATATATTTATTGTTCTTGATCATTTTTTTAACCAATGGCTGATTCCCAGCTGACTTCGGCTTGGCCACTACTAAGGCTAGAAATGGTGGTCACTTTATTAAGAAAGCACCTAATAGGTGGGCCACCTTTGCCTCCTATGAAAGGGTGGAAAGTTACAACCATGCCTTCTCCGGGATTCGAACACGGGCCCTTTAGTATCGCAGTCGGCTTCCCTAACCACTATACCGTCTGGGCGGCTCTTGATCAAATTTATGACCTGAAAGTTCTGATATAATTCACATATTAGTGTTTTAATATTGAATGAGTTCACATTTTTTAAGCTTAATAGAAATATATATAGCTTTAACGCATTGAGCGAAAAAAATTCTTACCTTTCTGCTAAATCATAAAACTTGTAAAGAATATGAAACTTCAACAATCTTGTCAGACGAGCTGAAAAGAATTAAAATCATTGTAATCTTTCGAATAGTTCATCTATAAAGGAAAGAAAGTCTTTTAATTAATCGAAGTAAGGCATTACAATAAATAATTCAATATAAGCCATTTGGTAAATTTAATTAATTAATCCGTTTTTCATAAATCAGATTTAACTATTTTAATCCCCAAAATTAAAAATGACTAAATGATTTATGCATTATTTTATACAAAATAACGGCTAAATAATACTCAAATGCTGATTTTACAGCAATTATGATTTTTTTATTATTTCATATTTTAATTCAGAAAAATTTCAGACATTCTTAACATGATGCATAGAACATTCTATATTATTACTAGAATAAATATATATATAAAAGCTTTCCCTTCATTAAATGAAATTTTTTATTCATTTGTTAATTCAATACATTCTATTACGCAGACGGCAACTCGATAGTAAATAAAGTAAATCGTAAAATTTCTTTATTCATTTCGCCCAGTGACACCTGCCAGTTCGTATGGGTGATAAACGTCTGATAGCGTAACATAGCGTACCAATCCAAAATTTTGCAAAACTCAGCCACAAACGAAAACGCTCTCTAGTATCTGAGTGGGTTATTTGTTTTAAATTATTTGAATCATTTATTGATTGAACAATGGACTGACTGCAGCCGACATGAAATACTTTACGACAGTCATCGCCATATCGTCGATCGCGAGCTCCTAGTAACTCGCGGATACATTTTCGGTAGATCGCGCTAACGCTCCGGTTGACTAAAATCTTGATTCCTCCATTGAGCTGACAACTGCTTGTTTCTCCTGCCCAACTGCCATTGTCAGCCTCATCTCATAGTTGATTGTATATACGCGTGAAGTTTGCATGCTATGTTTTTCGTGTGTATATTAGACATTTGGTAACTTGGATAGTTTGATTTACACATCGGTACCAAGCTAAGTCTGTTCTAAAGATGGCATATTCAAGCAAAAAGCTTTATCAACTTCATTCGGAATGGTAAACCGATTACTTTTTTACCCAGGTAAAATGTGTGTGGTTACTGCGCTATGCAAGTGTATCAGTTAGAAAAAAGTAGTGAATTCAAAAAACGCTTCCAAGATTTCAAAGAATTTCAATTTTTTGTCAAAGTGCCTTTTATAGAGATTAATGCTGAAGAGTTTTGTACTTGTGTTATGGAGAATTTTGATTTCCGAGAAAGTAATGCTGCAGTGGAGTTGGTACTGATTGATTTTCAAGATGATATATCTGTAAAATCGCTTTCTTCAGGCCCTGAAAATATTTGGCCTCTTGTTCCTTAAGAAAGATACTCAAATTTTGGTCCAGGTTTGAACGCGAAGACAATATTTAGCTCTACATATCTGTGTTAGATTCCTTTTTCCAGTATGAAATTTAAAATTAAGTACAAAAACAGACTAACTGATGAACATTTCGACAACTGCATTCGAGTGGCAGCCATTATCTACTACCCCAACACTAAAAACTTGTTGATGACAAAAAAGAGTTCCATCCTTCTGATTAAAGTTAATAAGTCTGATAAAAAGATCTGTCATTACATTTTTATTTATTAGTAACTTCACTTCAGTTTCTTTCCTATGCACAATTCAATTTCAGTTTCTTTTTGTTATATACAGTTTAATTAAAATTGATTTAATATTTACTATAAATGTAAGTTTATAGGCAATAAACACATGTAAGATTTCTGTAAAAAATTGGTACTTCTTTTGGATGGTAGGATTTAAAAATGGTATAGATGCTTCATACGTTTGGCGACCACTGCTTTAAAATATATTCCTGTTACAAATAAACTGCCGAACTACAAATAAGAAAAAAAGAAAACGGTGACCCTCCTCCCAAAAAACCGCTAATGAAGAAATTTATTTGATCAAATATCGTCAGAGAGAAAAAAGAAAATCGAAAGGGTCCTTACAGAAAATGAAAAAATTTCTAATATTTTAATGAACCACTTTTATGTAATTAAAAATAAATATAACTTACAATATACCTAATCGATAATCATAAATATTTGAAATGTTATTGTAAATACATATTTCTAATGCCATATAGTACGCATCTCAGCAGAGAGATCTTTTTTTAATTTATTTTATTTTAAGCTTATTTATTATTTTTTAATTATCTGCTTTACTCATTCGACACTTAGCATAGCCGGACAAATACATAAATAAATTAATACTTATGTAATAAATCACTTTAGCAGATTGACTAACCTAAATATTTTCACTTTATCTCTAAATAACGAAACGAAAAATTCAGGAAAAATAAAGTAATTGAACTAAATTATTCTTACCAGCACCAGCTGTGCATAAAAAATATTTACAACAGCCTACTGCGTCTGAAAAAAAAAATGAATGAATGAGAAAGACAAGTAATACTTTACTTTTTAATTTCAAAATTATCTTATATATTTTTTCGATTTATAAACACTTAATAAAATAAAACCCATTACACAATTTAGAACTTTTTTCATGTTTAGAAAATTTTAGTATTTTTATCTCTTGCAGTTTTTTTAGCTTTGCATAGAATATCGCATTTAGGAAATGATTAAAGATGAGATAAGAAAGAAATCTAAATATGCACAAATTTGCAAACAAACATCACTGTTTTACAATTTAGTATTGCATAAATGTTGTTATTTCTAAAAGAGAAAAACTTACGGAAATAAAATGCATTACGAATTGGGTCCATATAAAGGTTTTATTATTGTTGTTTTCGTTTTTAAAAAGCTTTTAAGATTTTTTAATTTGTTAACTGTAACTTCAGTAAGTTACGAGATTAGTAGCAAATAGTATTTTGAATGATAAAACAAATAAAATGCGAAGAGACAAGTCATTGTAAAATGATAAGAAATGCAATCCCTTCTTATTTCTGATGCTTCAAAAGTTCAATACGTAATAAATTCTTCAAATCTGACATAGTTGATGATATTGCGTCATGCCAGAGGGAAATAAAATGCATTCCCATAACAATAATAGCTATGAGTCATAAAGCAGAAAACAACTGGATAGTAAGAACTGACAAAATGGCGTAAATATACTAATCTTTAAGAATTTTGCCTCAATTCATTAATAAATAATATTGAATGTACAGAGTTGGCGCCAAAGTCGGTGCAGCCGCGCCGGACAGCTGAATATTTTTAATTTTGAGAAGCTTCGAGCAGAAATGGTAAAACTTTTAGAATTTAAGAGAGGCTTTGGGCACCAGAATTTAGGGGTGATAAAGAATTTAGGATTTAGAGAAAGACTGGACAGAAGAATTTACGCCCCACCAGATTGCTCCGAGCGGTAAAGTCCTGTGAATGTATCTAGCCATTATCATAGCAGCCGTGGATGATGCTAATATTTAAATTTTAGGAACATATATTGTATGGTATTTTTCCTTCCTTACGTCGTGCATTCGTGGTGTAAGTGGAAACGCTTCCGGTTACCAATCGGAAGGTTCAGAGCTCGAATTCTGGCTAGGGCATTGTTTTCTCTTTCCTTATCTCAAAAATTCTAAATAACTTTATAAATGGCGTCCAAACTAAAATGGTTGGGACGATAGGCCTTCACCAGCACGATTTGGCTATTGGGTCTCCTCCTTCCCATTCGCTTCTAAGTGGGGCAGGATGTAAGATTTTTCTCCCTCCTTATTATCTTGTTGATGTATTGGAAATTAGGTCCGGCTGGCAATCGGGAAGTTCGAATCCCAACGAAGGCATTGCACATTTATCCATCATCCATGCTCCAAATAAATCCCCAATAGTGTCTACAGTATAATGTTACAAACTGCTATATAGTTGACTGGTAGTGTAATAATTAACAAATTATAAGATAACATTTATATACATTAATTCGAAATTATTTGAAAATTTGTGTACTCCTTTTTATTTTCTATCTCTTTAATTCATTATTAGTGAACAAATATGTGTGTGTGTGTGTGTGTGTGTGATGATGGCAAAGCCTCGAGGGCTATCTGCCTAAGAGGAGGGATGCCTTCGTGGAGGACTTTTTAAGGAAAACTGGTTCGTATACACGTTACACATGGGGAAAACCACGAAAACGCCCATGCAGCCAGCCCGTTCGCGGGATTCAAACCTCGGACCGAACTACCAGTGTTCAGCAATTTTACCGCTCGGCCGCTGGTGGGCAGTGAACAAATATGAATCAACTTGTAAAGTATTTTCTCCATTTTCACCGGAAGCCTTCGTGGCGGAATTGGAAACACGACGACTAGCTGTCAAAAAGTCCGGAGTTAGAATATTGGCGGAAACAATGCACATTTCTTCTGTGTCTTGCTTTGAAAAAGTAAAAGACTTCACAGTGTGCTCGAACTAAAATATAATGCAAGATTAATTTTTAGATTAATTTCTTTCAATGTTATTCTATTTAATTTTCGGTGTTAGCTAAGATTTTTCTTTTTAAGAAATTTTCAAAAAGTTTTTACAGTATTATTATTACTAAGAATAGTTTATGTCTAAGAAAGCGCATCGTCATTTCTTGCTTTTATTCCCAATGCAATCCTTTCCAAATGTTATTACCGTCTTCTTTGTGACAAAATGCTGGGAATTTTCATTTAGTTCACTGTAGATTCCATCAGCCTTTTTCATTCTCTCTCTCTTTCTTACATTGTCTTTCATTTTCTAAAACTTACGTCTCCGGAATAAAGTTTAAGTAAAATCCAATTTAGGGAAATATAGAATTAAAAGCAGAAAGGAATCGTATTACTGTGTTATAGAAAACAATGTAATATTTCAAAGATTTTTCTGCTTCTTAGATTAGATTACCGGTGAGCATTTAGGAAGGCAGGAAATTAATTACTACTTCTTTACTCTTAAATCGCATCTCAACACAGGAGCTGCAGTGTAAAAAAAATCAAAAATTTGACTCCCCATACTAAAATGACTTCCAAGTATTACTTGTATATATTAAATATTATTGTAAAAATGTATTTTTAGACAAATAAAACTAAAAGTTATATTACATTGGAAATTTTTGTTTAGAAATCGTAACTCAAATGCTAATTATTGTAACGATACCTTATTACAAAAATATATTAGGCATTAATTTAAGGGATTACATAAAAAACTTACTCCATTCATAATGCACAACATACCTTGCATTAGTTCTATTTTTTCGTTTAATGAATGAGAATGATACTTAAAACTAAAGTCAATTTCTACGAAATAAAGAGAAATACCTAACATTATAACCATTCTCACCTTTGAGTTAATTTCGTTATTTAAGGTTGTTTCTTCATTTCCTTTAACCCTTTGTTACATCACGCTCACTCTAGTAGACAAAAGTTTAAATTTGTTTATTCTTCTGTAAATGCCTTAACAGATTCCATTCCTGTGTTTATTCATTTTATATTATTAGAACTTTCAGCTGTCGATCATATATGGCTGTATAGTATCACTAAGTAAGGCAATGCTATTTGGAAAATGGCTGCTACTTTTGTTTCTAAGTTAGTGCAATTTCTCATAGTAAACATTATATAATATTGCTTACATTTTTATACTGCCATTTCTTATTCGTAATTAGTAATTTTAGGCATTTTATTTTAAATGTCAGTTTGAGAAAATTGCGGAGTGGGTAGATAAAGATCTACCGAAAAGAGTGAATTGAAACCCAAATGTACTGCTTATCAAGCCAAAGCACCACTGGAAATGTTTATGTTTGTCAAGGAATTTCTAGAACATTTGACATTTGAATCCAATAGGTACAGGTTATAAAATCGTAGCAAAATGAATTCAATCACAATCGACGAAATGAAGGTATTTTGGGGGATCTGTATGTACATGTCAGTTGTAGATTTACCATTTAGAAGATGGTAATGTTCACTGCAAACAAGGCAGGAAATGATTTCAAAAGCAATGACCGTAAATTCGTTGGGAAGAGATTTGTATGCACGTACGTAAATGCATGCTGTTCACTGTAGTGAACAAACTGCAGCAATTATTTAAAACGAAATTTGAATAAAATTAATTTTTTTTATTATTACTAAGGTTAATTTAAGTAGAAAAAATATAAGCATTTTCGTTTAACTTCTCTAGGTTATTTGTATGCAAAAAGGGTTAATTTTACTTCTTAGATAATGGATTTTTTGTTGCTGCAGACGTTTAACCAATGTGATTTGATCTTGTCTTAGTGTATATTTAATGCTTCAACGCTACTAGAGTGCGATAAAAAAATAAATGCTTAATGTAACACCAGTATGGTGAGCAAAGTTGTCTAGCAAGTAATATAATTTATTTAGTGCCAAGCGACTAGTTTGACAAAAACCTTTCATATGCGCAACGGCTAAATAAAAACAGATGTGTGTGTGTGATTATGGCAAGGCCTTGAGGGCTATCTGCTTAAGGGGAGGGATGCCTTCGTGGAGAACTTTCTAAGGGAAACTGGCTCGTATACACGTTACACATGGGGAAAACCACGAAAACGCCCATGCAGCCAGCCCGTTCACGGGATTCGAACCTCGGACCGAACTACCAGTGTTCAGCGACTTTACCGCTCCGCCCCTGGTAGGCCCTAAATAAAAACAGAATAGAAGCGAAATAAAGATCTTTACCATGTAGAATTATAATGAATTTGCTGGCGTCTGAAAGCAAGCTCAGCCATTGTGTCTTAATCTGCTAAACTATTATTAACTATTACTATTATTATGCTAAACTAAATATTGGCATTCTTTAAAGAAAGTACTATCAAGACGATAAAGCACCTAACATAGCTTTCTTTCATTGGCCACCACTGCCCATTCTCTTCGTTTTCATGATAGGAAACATATTAAGGAGAAATTATAGATTATTTTGCGGTTTCATAAAATTAGCAGTCTTAGTTTTAGACCATGTAGGTGGTAATCATACCATAAACTTGTTTTGAGAGAATCGATGAAAGGCGCATGAGCAAATCAAAAATATAGAAATACCTAGTAAAATAATACGTAAACTGGAAAACACCTTTTTACTTGAAAATGTAATTTAGGCCTTATTATTTATATTTATTGCGTGCTAAGAAACTTGTGAAAGTTATAGGAAGAGACAACCGTTGCGTACCGATCTACATTAGCGTAGATTAAAATATTCATTAAAGAAATAGAAATAAAGTCATTGTACAGTGTTATAATTAGGAAAAGATAGCTTCAAAATAACTTCTGAATTGAACAGTAAGAGTTCAAACACTGTCAATACGAAAACAATGGGAAGACAATTCCACAAGCAAAGATAAAATGATTAAACTTTCCAACCCTTATTCCAACCTGTGACCATGAGTTACGTGCTTTTTATCTGGAGTGCCTTTTGCCAATAATGAAGTACGACAGAAAATTGACATGGCATTCTACATACCATAACATTGCGTTGCAAGGTTACATCATAATCAAAGTTTGTAGCATTTTCAATGATCAAGTCCATTCTTTGTGCCTTTTCCTGCAGAAAAAGTAGTAGTAGCTCCTGCAGTGTGCACTGTTTTCCTGTAGGAAAACACCCATTTATTACGGTTTTAAGTTCAAGCATCTTACATTGCCTAATGGATCGTATTATAATTCCATGATATTATAAGCATTCTGATACGATAACCATCCCTCATGCCTCCCCTCCATGCTCTGAAGGAAAATGTCCGAACTCATTATACATATCTGACATCTTTATAAGAACCTGGGCAACTTTTGCAGAGAAAATAGTATATCTTTCGTTATCCAATACTTTTAAGATTTATAGTTGCATATTCAGAAGAATTTCTAAACGGTTTTAAATACATAAAGCAAGAAATTAATTCTCGTACGCAATGTTTTCTTTTTTTTTTTTTTTTTTTTTTTCAATCCTTGCAGAAAGAATGAAATCATACTGGCTGATACGTTTTGAGCCCATCTTCAGTTTGCGCCAGTCTTACGAATCTGGGAATGTTAATTGCGAAAAACGAAACTTTATTTTATGAAACATCGAGTTTTCTTCTCTAAGTTTTGTATTAAATTACTTTAATTTCACTTACGTGTTCATATACACAAAGATATATATCTATACCTTTTTAATAAATCATGAGTGGAATAAATTTCAAAATGTGAAACTGTTTTTGGAAGATTCATGTACGTTTTGTACGTTTTCAGTCAATGAAATTTAACAGTTCAAACATAATAAATACCCCTATTAGGCTTAATGTTACTGCATTCACTAGCATGCTGTTAGCAATAAACTAACAGACTTTTACAATCACTATTTCTAGCTATGCACTATTGTTTTATATCTTTCCTCTTAGAACAAACAAGGAAAGACAGATTTATTCCCGCGTTTAGTTGCTTTGATACTTCATAGAAATGTCACTGTTTTTTACTAATCGATTGATCAAAGCACAAAAGATGCATTGTATGGACTCATGACTTTTCAGCTGTTTAAATTTGGCACCTTATAAATTGTTGCTCCGGAGTATTCATCAAAGTAATTACCCATGCCATTCTTACCATATTACAACACAGAACTGTTGTAGTGATGCACTGCAGGGCTTAAAACAAGGTAGGGGCATGGAACTGATTATCACTTTGATGTACTTATTATGGTAAGCGCACACATAGAGTACCCGAACCAGCAAATTTCGTACTTTTATCTATCAAATGATATTTGACTGTTTGAGAAATGACAATTTTGCATGCAAGTAAAATTTTCTTTCTTTTTAATAAAGTTGCATTTCTATAGACAGATTGAAAAAATGAGATTGCGAGATAAAGCTCTCAGTAAAAATACACTTTCTCCGAAACAATTACTTAATCTATCAGAATGATAAATTATAGATACCCATTCGTAATATTTTCTTCCATATTAAAATAATGAATTTAGTAAATGCATTATTGGAATAACGTGTAATCTAAATTTTGACCTTTTCTTTTTTTCCAACAAGTTATTTATCCTAGAGACTGCAACCAATTAAACAGAGAAGTTACAGTATGAAAACACACGCAATATAAGGCAGAAACTCAGCTTGGTAGTTATCAAAAATATATCTGTAGATAGTTTTCAGTTTCCTTGTTAAGAAAATTGAGAGAAGTCATTTGAACCTACAGGTTTAACGATTTACTGGCATATATTTCACTCGTGACACGGAGCCATTTTATTGAATTAAGGAAATCATTTATTAGCATGTCATTCGATAGGTTTTTATTTACATATCATTATTCAATAAAATCTTACATAATTATCAAATATCCGCAACTTTAAACAGTAATAAATGTAAGAAAAGAATGTTTCTTACCTGGAAGAAGAGACAGAATCATTTGACTAGGAAGTACAGAAATTACGTCTTGTACGAAATATGTTTGGCTCACGTAATATTGGCGAATTTTACAGGGGTCAAACACCTAGATTCAAATTTAAAATAATGTTGATATATATTTTGATTTTTTATGGCTTCTTTTTTTAGTAAATGAATAGAAATGAATTATGAAACACCGGAAAAAAAATTGTGATTTTAAACTTCCTAATTAAATCTTTTTGATATTTTCAGAAACAGAATAGATAAAAATACTGGGTAGTTGTTCAACAAGTTGTTTCAAACTTTTTCAATAGCTTTCAGCAAATAATTTTGACACAAAATGTTGTAAAAACGGTTTAATAATATTCCATAAGTTAGAAATGTAAATTTTTTAAGTTAATACATTATGAAGAACTAGAAATGTAAATTCTAAGTTTATATATGATGAAGAATTAGTCATAAGGCACACGACTGAAGATCTGTATTTCACGTTCCTTCATGCATGCGAAAATCTTGTGAACAAACCCGAATACAGGATTACTCATAATTCTGCGAAACATTTTAAAAATTCACAATAAATAAACTGCGCAAGCAGTGTCAAACTTCATTACGCTAAAATATACGTAAATTCATTAAGTTTTTTTTTAAACCCAAGAAAGCCTATTAGCGTAGAAATATGATTTTATGCTAAATCACCACAAATGCTCCGTTTCAGTTTTTATTCGAATCTGTTGCCTTTCGGTAAAATGTAAGATATTTGTCTTTTATTTTGAATCTGTCTGTTATGCTTAACAAATTAAGCTATTTGAAAGCAATAGATGCAGTTCTAAAGAATATTCGTTTCTTACATTTTATTGTATTGATTCATATAACAAAAAGTGCTTTCAATTTATAATCTGCCTAATTAAAAATCTCAATATTTTCATAGAATGACGTTATATATTTTTTATTATTAATTTCATATTTTTAAAACTGTAATGAATTTTTGATTAACAAACTTAACTATTTGAAAGCGGACAGCGTCAGCACTGTGCGGAATAAAACCTTTTTGTCTCAAACACGCCTGAATGTCTATCGGAAATTCTAAAGATATGCTGTTTTTAAATATATTGTTATTTTGTTAGTAAACTGAATATTGAGTGTCATAAGTGAAAATAACGTGATATTAAACAAATAAAGTTAACACACAAAATGTTAATAATGAAAAGACAAAAAACGTTTTGTAAGACGTCTTACTATGAAAACTAAATATTGATATCATAAAGTGAGAGAAGCCTGGAAAAAAATGGGAAATGTATATGCCAACACTTAACACTGCATCAGGAATTGTAAACATATGCTGCTTTTAAAACTTTTGTAATTTTGCTGTTCCACTGTATACGGCGTATGCAAGTGCGAAGAAAATGATGCTGAATAATAAAAACTAAAAAGAAAGGAAATGTGTTAACAGGAGTGAATGCAACAGTAGATTAGAAGACTGCGAGCTCAGCGAGAGCGTAAAAAACCTTAACAAGTAAAACCTTGACAAAACCCCTTAACAAAAACCTTGTAGAGACATTAGGTATTTCGGAAGCAGGCAAGATGAAAAATTAGCAAATACCTTCGCCGGGAATCAAACCACGGCCCTCTAGAATACTGGCCCAGCGTGCTAAACCACTACACCACGAAGGCGCGCTATGAAGGCGGGAAAAATACCTTATATACTCCTCCTTTTAAAAGGCGACTTTGGTTTTCAGGGGCCCAATCGCCAAATCCTGGGTGAGGAGAATCATCATCCAACATTCTTTTAGTTCGGGCGCCACTGTACAGACATTAGAATTTTTTGAAAGCAGGTGTCATGAAAAATTAGCAACGCCTTCGCCGGGAATCGAGCCGCGGACCTCTCAATTACGCGCTGAGCGTGCAGACAACTACACCAGGAAGGCGGGAGAAATACCTTATAACCATAACAAACTTTCTGGATGACCATTAAAATCTGAAACCTTTCAGATTTTTTAAGTCTTTTTTAAAAATAATTCACAAATATTTAATACGTCTACCGTTGCTGAAACGGTATACAATTATTCATCATTGAATAATTCTCATGGACACAAATCAAAGCTGAGTAATAGCATAGTTGTATGAAATTACTTATGACAACTCTTTCAACAAAATAATTTTTGGGCTCACTACGGCAGAGGCAACAGAGACCAACCCTAACTCAATTCAGATAATAACTCATTATTACAAGAAATTTTATTTGCGAGGGTATCTCAATCAAAATTTGCCATAAAGATGGATAGGACGTGCAACGTGAAGAACGATGAAGTCATGCGTTATTACGATGGGCATCCTTGTCTTCATGTTTTAATGCTATGATTTTTTATTTTGTCGTGGTCGTCGTAGAGATTTCTTATAGAGAAAGTCGATATCGTTGTGCAGCCACTCATATCCTCTCTTGTTAATCTTCACGATCTTCACAACCGTATATTTCTTTGATGGTGTTATCTCATGGTATATAAGTATAAATTCATGTTTAACTCTCTAATATTATTTTTAATCTTATTAAAGGAAGCAAGAAAGTACTATATTTTATGGTAAATGTACTAGACATTAAAGATTTGTAAAAAGGGTTAGTTCTAGAACTAAAGTGCTAAAAGTCAGTCCTCCTGGATAGCATGCTATTCTTAAGCGAAGTCGATGAAAAAACAAAACTTCTAGTAATGCTTAACTGAGCATACGAAATTGTAACGGTATGTACTAGAAAATTAATAAACCATATTTAAATCTTAAAAATCTTAATTATTATATATGGTAGACATAATATGATATATAACAAAAAGCATATGCTTTTGAAATATTAACACACTGAGCACTCTAAATTGCATTTTGTAGTATTTTAACAGCAAACAATTTTTCTCGCAAACATCTTATGCAAAATATAAATCAATTACTTTAAGCTTTTAAAATAAATTATACCTCCATGCAAAATCTTCTCAGTTCAATGCTAATAATACAAATTTACCAATGTGCGTGCAGATGATATTTATTTGAGCCTAAACGACCACTCAGAGTCTAATAGACGCATTCAGGAGACAGGTGTATTGACTTTATTGCGTCATTTGGGTCGAGCATCTTTTTGTAGGATGAGTTATCTCAAGAAATCGCGACGACCAAACAGCAAGAAAGTAAACAACAAAATTCATAAGGATAGCTAATAGATGCGTAAATCAAAAGCAAGCATGCAGCTCGCACATGAAATATGATAATGCGTTTATGCTCTAGTCTTGTAGTTGCCGAATTTTGTAAAGCATTGTTTAAGTACTCAGAGTTCTCCAAGAACTTAATACACATAGCATTAGATTCGAATTATATTTTACCTGGCGAAATAAAAATGTATCGTATTTTGTCCACGTACAGCTCAACAACAAAACATCACAGAAATTATTACACACCTCTTATCTGTGAGTTAATATTGCATCGAAGTCCTTAGAATAAATACTAGATAGAAGCTATATTATTTGTGTTTATTTACATATTTTTATATTGTACTTTTACTGAAATCATTACATTGGGGTATAATTTTCTTTTTATCTGCTAAATCTGCAATAGCCATTACAAAAAAAATTCTGCATTCTTTTTAATTCCTCTGTTAATTGTTTTACCTTTTTTGTGCTTATTATCCCTCATTTTTACGAAATATTTTGCCTTAAATGGCAACCCAAACTCAACATATTGCAACATAAAAAATTTTCATGTTTTTTCGTTCATGTGTTTTCTTAATGAAACAGTTCATGGTTTTTCTCCAACTGGGATATTTTTTAAATATTCTGCAATCATACTCCGTTATAGATAAAAATTGGGTCTAGAGGCAAGAAAAATTTACTTTGCAACTGAAACAATTTATCTGTCGTTTGCTTTATTTAAGTTAAAATTTCGCTCAACTTATTTACTCCATTCGCCTTACTATCCTCAATTAGTGTCCCAAGCTACAGATAACTATAAGCTCTCCTTTGTCCCATTCACGAGTATTCATAGCCAGTTTATTTGATTATAGCAAAGAAAGCGAGGGCTATCTGTCTATGAGTATTCGTGAGTATTCGTGGCATTGTTCTGATGGCTATAAGCCCACCAGCGGCCGAGCGGTAAAGACGCTGAACACTGGTAGTTCGGTCCGGGGTTCGAATCCCGCGAACGGGCTGGCTGCATGGGCGTTTTCGTGGTTTTCCCCATGTGTAACGTGTATACGAGCCAGTTTCCCTTAGAAAGTCCTCCACGAAAGGCATCCCTCCCCTTAGGCAGATAGCCCTAGTGTGCTTTGCCATAATTAAATACTACACCACATCTGATGGCTATATGCTTGGGCATGCGGTAAAAAAATAATAATTTTATCTATTTGGTTACTAGAACTTATATGGGTTTGGAATTGAACGAATAATTCTTCGCCCTTGAGAGAAATATTTAGCTAAATAATTTCATAATTTTTCTTTTTATTTCTTTTTTTATTATTATTTTCATTTCTTTTTAAATTTAATTGTTAAAAACATTGTTTTTTGTAGATTTTCCTTTTCTCGTTAATATTGCTTTCGTTTAAATTTACTTGGTAGTTTTTATTTTTAATACTTATCAAATTGTCTGTCTCAGCTTCTATTCTTCAATGTTTACGTTTAATTATTTTTGCTTGTTTTATATAATTCCTTGTGTTGTTTAATTTTTTAATTAACAACGCAGTTGCAATATTAACTGTAACATCATGAGGTATTTCTGCATCCTGCCTTAAATTTAAGCAATATATTTAAGCAACCTCACGATTTTAAGTTTTATTAACAGTCAAAATTCAGAGGAACACTTCTGCTTACCCTTTGATTCATGTCGCATAATATTCACTCAAAGTATTAAATCGGGCACAAGAAAGTTTAGAAGCTGGAGAAGATATACGACTCTGCGTAGCTTTAACGGATGAAGAGCTGGTTTGCTGTTCTTAATTGCTAGTCTCGATCTACTTAATATTTATCGGTGGCCACATTAACTCCTGTCGATGATCTAAAATAGCGGCTTTTCAGTAATAAATTTGTTAAGGGCAAATCAGGTGTCTTTTAGCGAGGGTTTGATTTTATGTTAGTACACTAAAAAGCAAGTCACCTGTTTCTTACCAGTTACTGTCTATAAATAATTCAAAACATAATAAAATTAATTCTCCATGTTTTCTCTTTAGTTGTAACCCACCAGTAGTTAAATAAAGTGTGTATAATTTCACTCGGTGCTTGGTTAAATTGCTTGTAATCACAACAGTAATTCAACGACATGTAGAATATTCCTTTTAACAAACTACGTTTAGAAGAATTTAGTTTTAATAACAGTTTAAATATAAGCATTACAAAAAAAATGGATTTCCTTCCTGCTTATTTACATAATTACTCAGGAACGTTGGCTTAGATTCACACATTTGTGGCGATTTTGCAAAGATTCATATATAAACAATCTTAGAACAAATATGTTCAAGCTGATAGCCCTTTTGTTGAACTATTATGTTATATCTTGATTTCCAAGATAAAAGTCCTTTTCTTAAAACATCAAGGTTGATTTTTTTTCCACTCCTTCTTCACAATCTTCCAGAATCCATCATATATTTTGGGATGCCGCTTATAAAGGGCTTGTTTTAATAGTCTAAATGCACAGTAATCTAAAGGAGACACATCAGGGAACTTGAGTTGGATGCATTTAAACGGAATAGCTTCAATTCCGGTTTCATTTCCCATTTTTTCAAAACATAGAGCAGTAGATTTAGAGATAGGGCTTGGAGCCTCATCCTGATGGAATTTAACACGGTGAATATTGTTTGGATAAAGAGATAGAATTTCTTCTTTAAAAATAGGTGTTAAAACATATTTCGGATAGTAATCCGAATAAATTTTGAGATTTTTTTCTACTTTCCTTATTTTAAGTTTTCTGTCATAAGAGAATCCAGTAATAACTATAAAACCTTTAGAAAAACTTTCCTTGTTTTCTCTAAACCCAAATATTACGTCTTTTTCTTCTCTTTTTCGGTAATAAATCGATCTTTTTCTATTGCAGTCATATCAGTTGGCAATATCATATCATAACATATCAAGCCTCATCAATTGTAATTAGATACGTATTTCCATTTTTCATCTGCCAAATAATTTTCATACAGCAATTTGCACATGATTTTACGCTAAGAAACATGTTTCGGCGTTAGGCGGTGAACATCATTTATTTTTATTTATTTTATTTCATTAGCTTTAAGTCAGATTTTATAATTTTGTTCACAGTTCCTATAAAGATATTTAAAGATTTTGCGCTAGTTTTTTCGGGTGTTGGATTTTCCTTTAAAACATGAGATGCGACTTTAGATTTAATAACAGCTGTACGTACCTTTGTTGGGTATGTATTTTTTGCCTTTTTCCCAGTCCGATGCAAACTCTGACCTTTCTTTCTTTTCATATTAATTATGTCACTGAGATCGTAATTATGTTTCTACTCTTCATAGTAGTGTAGAAATATTAAAACCTTACTTTTCACATATTTTTTAATAATTGAATATTATTTAAGTATTTCTCTTCGGACAGAGCAGAAATACAGTCTTCCATCCATTGTTTATTTTTCAGAGACATTTTAAAGAAAAGAAAAATTTTAATGCTGCATTCGATAATTAAATCTTATTCCAATTTGACTCCAGTCACGTTTATATTTTAAAATTAATATTTAAATTCAAGGAGAAAATCAAAAATCGTTACAAAAATGTTTAAACTTCTCTTACGTATATTATTGGTTTTATTTCTGTGAAAGATTGTGTTTTCCATATTTGTGCCTTTAACATTTCAGTTTGTCAAGACTATTCATAAAAAAATTAAGTTCAAAGTGCAATATCATTCATACTAAAATATTTTAATGCTATACAAAAATAAAACGTTTGAATTATTCTATCATGTTTGTTCCACGCAAATGTTTCCAAATGATTTTTTTTATCCATCTTCATTGATAGAGAAACTAGTTATGTTAGAGAATATGTTAAGTATGTTAAAAAAATCTGGGTTAAGGAACTATGCACATGTAATGTTCAATTATGGATTCTTAGAAAATTAAAAAAGAATTAAGTTCAAAGTGCAATATCATTCATACTAAAATATTTTAATGCTATACAAAAATAAAACGTTTGAATTATTCTATCATGTTTGTTCCACGCAAATGTTTCCAAATGATTTTTTTTTATCCATCTTCATTGATAGAGAAACTAGTTATGTTAGAGAATATGTTAAGTATGTTAAAAAAATCTGGGTTAAGGAACTATGCACATGTAATGTTCAATTATGGATTCTTAGAAAATTAAAAAAGAATCTTGCAAAACCTTCACAGAAAACACAGACTGTTTGCAACAATAGAAATTCCACCACCTTTACACTCTTCAAAAAAAAAAAAAAAAAAAAAAAACATTAGATTGCGAAAGCACTAATCAATATCAACTAAATCATAAATCCTATCAAACTCTTTTTTTTTTTTTTACTTTGAAGACATGATTTGTTTTTCCTTTTAATTCCTGTACCTATGTTAAAAGGAAATTCATGCTGTTTTTGCCTGTCCGTCTTACCGGAAATTCGTAAATAAGCTTCTAAGCTTGAAAAATTTTGACATGCGTATTGCTGTAATATTATACGTGAAATTTTATTTACAAATGAAATTTTATTTACAAATTCTTATACTTGAAAATTTCTGCCTCACATTCTATACAAGTAGGACATTCAAAATTAAATTCTGATTACATAGTATCTCAAAAAGAGGTACGTAATTGGATTTATTTATTTTTCTAAACAGTTATTTTATGTTTAATACCTTTATTGTCAATTCTTCCTTTCCGTTTTCCTGAAAGAATGCAAAATTTAGTTCGCGTGTATTCGAATGAGATAGAAAGAGATAGTATTTAAAGGAAGGTTTTAGATTGTTGAATCAGAGCGCGTTCCGTCTGCTGAAGGCCACGTTACTAATTAAATCTCTTCGATAGCTGTCTGTCTGTGGCGTTGTGCTATTCTTGCCATCAGTGCTTGCCACGTTGACTTAGGTTTGAGCTTACTTCCGTGTATTCATTCTGTGTAGTCTTTGGCTAACTTGCCACTTAATTTTGTTCCAATTTGAATTCATTACTTTTGAGTTGCGCCATAAACACTGGCTGGATTTGTACACACAAGACTTCCCTTCTGTTAAATTTCTGAGTTTTAATAAAAGGATCTTTTACAATTCTCTGTCTTCGCAATGAACATAGCGATAAGTCGCTTAACTTCAGCTTGAATCTCAAATTAGTTTTGGCTTCACAAGAAGGTCAGACTCTACAATATAAAATAATAGTCTCATATAATTATAATTTATTTTATAATTATTTATTAATAAATACGTATATTTATTTATTATTATTTTCTTATTACAGTATTTCCTTCCTTTTTCTCCCTCTTTTCTCTCCAGCTATATATACGTAGGTTTCAATAAATTGCAGATAGTTCAAAATTCTTACTTTTAAACTCAAAATTTGAAACTGGTCTATAAGACCAGCTGCAGTATAGCATCAAGTCCTACTTTAAAATTATGGAACTAATAATTAGCAATTAGTATTTCATAATACTTTCTGCTTCTGGCTGACTGGTGTAAAATAAAATTTCAGTCAGCGACAGACATTTAAAAGTAATCTAAGTCATTAAATACACTGCTAGCCATTATATTGCAACTCCATAATAGAATGCAAATACAAAAAAGATATTTTTTGTTCGTAAACAGTATGGCATGAAGATAAAATGATTACATTTGTAAGCAGTTTGGGCGTTTACAGAGGTGCGAAGAAACTAGTAGAAACAGCCGCCACTCTTGGCATCTAAAACGGCCCTTACGTGATTAGACATGGAGTCGAACTGGATGGCAGAAACGGGCAACTCATTCCATGCTGCTTCAAGTCTAGGTCACACTTCATCAACCGTATTAGCTGGAGAGAGGCGGCGGGCCAGTCTCTCAGCAACCTATGACCAAATGTTTTGAATGGGTGACAGATCTGGAGACCGTGAAGGCCAGGGCAGCGATCAAATATCCTGTATATCAAGGAAGTTCAGAACATGGCGTGCAACATGTGGTCTTACAATATCTTGTTGGAAAATGGCGTTTCGCAGGCCTCGAAGATAGGGCACAACCACTGGACGTAAGATGTCAGAAATGTACCGATCTGCGTTCAAATTACCGTCGATCCGAATTAGAGATGTGCGTATCATGCACCCAATAGCTGCCCAAACCTTTGCACCAAGTGCAGTGCAGGGCCTCTATCCCGATATCGAATGCAAGCAGGTGACGTGCGCTCTCCTCGGAGTCTCCAAACACGTATACAGCCATCAGAATACTGCACAAGAATGCTACACGAAGACGACGTTGGGCCACTTCTATATCCACGTCTGTCATTCGGCGCACCAGAGTCGCCGTCTCTTTCTATGCTACATTGTCAAGGGAAGCCGAAGTAATGGTCATCGTGTTGATAGTCCACGCGACTGCAAAGGCCAACTCACCGTACGAGCGGATACTAGGCGTGCTGCAGACATGCCCATTTCCTGACTAATGATCCGTGATATGGTTGTAAGGTTTTGCAGGGCTGACCTCACGATATTTCTGTCCTTTCTGGCGTTAGTCATAGGAGGGCGTTGAGATCCTGCATGTCGTTCAATATGACCCTCAGCAACCCATTGATTCCATATTCGCATGACAGTAGTTGGATGTTGACCAGTCCGACGGGCGATATCACGGAATGATAATCCACACTCTCGATAGGCAACGATCCTGCCTCTATCGCATTTCGACACTTGCTAGTAAGCATTTCTTTTTATTATTCGAGACATAACACGATAATCTGAACAAACTCCGACCTTACAAAGCGCTTTCCGAATGAGAAATCCACTATATAACTTTTCTTTTATGCAGTGCTTCAGATGTCGTTCTCCCTCCTGCGTCGTCTAAATGGGGTGAAATACTAATCATTTTCATATCCCAACCTCTTCTTCCTTTCATATGAATTTGACATTCATCAGATCATTCCTTTCTGGTGTTGCGATTTTAATGGCCAGCAGTGTAGTTTCTCAAATATCATAAAATTCGAAATTAAAAGTATTCAATATCTTTTACTTAGAACACAATGAATATTTAATAAGATTTCTTGACGCATCGGAATCATATAAAAAATTTTAATGTTATTCCACAGACCCCACTCCAGTTGTTAAAATTGTTCTTTCAAAATTCTCCAATTCGTTTGGAAATGCTTTGAAGTCGAAAATGCATATATAGCTAGGATAAATATTTAGGCTTCCTTCTTTGATCCTGTATGATATTCATTAATCTAATTGGAAAGTATTTTAAGCAAACAATATAAAAATTTTAAGGCTTTCAAAAACGAAGTGTTCATTTTATAAATAGGATTTACACTTATATAGGTTTTAGAAAAACTGAAAAAAAGAAGTCATATTTATAAAGTGCATAGTTTAATTTAACTAATTGTTAAAATTCTGAAAAACGTTGTCCTCCACCCGAATATGTGCACCTGGGAGACCGAATTTTGAATTTCGAATTTTATGTTTCCCATTTTGTGAATGTATATCTTTAATGAATTTTTGATTAACAAACTCCCCGATTTGAAAGCTAGCAGTGGCAACGCTAATAAAATATTTTTGCCTCCAGTGCACGAGATTGTCTGTCACATATTCTAAAGAGATGATGTCTTTAAATACTTTATGAATTTTCTGTGAAGTACGTAAGTGCGAAGAACGTAATATCTAATAAACAAAGGTAACACACAAAACGTTAGTAATGAAAAGTTACACTAAAAAAAAAAAAAAAAAAAGAGTTTTGCAAGCCATCTTACTAAGAAAACTCAATATTGATATGATTAACTGAGAAAAGACCGAAAAAAAATAGAAAAACATATGCCAACACCCCTAATATTTCAACGGAAATATTAAACTTATGCAGCTATGTTGTTTTTAAATTTTTTGCTGTTGAGTTGCATATGCCGTAAGTGCGAAAAAAATTGTGCTTAATAATAAAGTTAGCAGGACTGAGTGCAACAGCAGACTTCTAGACTGCAGTAGACTAGTAGCTTTTTTTTTTAATTTTATAATATATAATTAGTGAGTAACCATGGAAGTTTTCTGAAGCAAGAAAAACAAAAATAGATTAATACTTACAGGAATTCCATCCTGTAAATAGGCAGTGCGTAATTGCATTAATATATCGAGCAGATAGATCAAGTCGCTCAGCATATCGACGTAAGTTAAATAAAATGGTCCATTCTGTAAAAGAGTACAGATTTTAAAAATTATATTTTGTGTTCATTTATTTCCCCAAACTAAAATTTACAATAAAATAAATTAGCAATATATTTTCGAAGAATTATATTTTCATAAATTACACAAATTAAACTTTTTTTTTTCTTTTGGACTTAATTTTTGTTTTCCGCTTCAATTTGATATTTGTTTCATCTGTAAAGAAAATAAAAAGTAGGGAAATTAAACTGACAATTACCTTTCACAATCACTCTAGAACTGTTCAGGAGTCGTTTCATCTGCTTGCTTGGTGTTTTTTGGCTATTTAGTAATTTACTAAAAAATTTCTATTATTTTTGTGAGTGAACTGGAGCAATCAAAAACGCACCTAATAGAATAACATATAGATGACACCTTTCTGATAAGATGTATGGGTGTTTTTATTGTCCATTAGGTTTATTTTCAATTTGCTCCTTCCTTTTACTTTTGAAAAAATACTTCCCTTTTGGCAAGGTGGTGGGGTTACAGCTGGGCCAGTGATGGGTAGAGGTTCGAATCCTGTAAAAGGCATAGGTGTTTGTTATGTGTCTTTGCGGCATGAGAGCAGTTAAAATACTGAAGAGCCGAAAGTCCTCTCGAGAAGTAGTTTTACTTTTCATTTCGATTGTAAAACTTTTCGAACATTTTTATTTCATTTGTACAACTTTATAATGAATCATACATATGTTCAGGTAATTTTAATAGCATTTTTAATGGTTACTGTTCATCAGTCGAATTTGACTTTTATATTTCAAGCTTCTAAGTTAGTTGATTTGCATGTTTATATTATTAAATATATATACATATATATTCACAAATTTGCCGCCCAGACGGTTTAGTGGTTAGGGGAGCCTATTTCGGTACCCATTTTTCCCTTATAAAATTTAAGAAAGTGGATGTTGATGGTCCCAGTGAAAGCACTGTGTCCGCTCCTCAAGCTGGTTTAATGAAACTTTGATCGTCACGTGTTTACCCGAGACATAAAAGAAGATAAAATTTGAATCTAATTTTTCTGGTATGTTAAAGAAAAATTCGTCTTCAGTCATTCTTATTGCGCTAAAATTTACTGTATACTGTTCATCTATTTACCAAACTGCTTGTTATTTTTGCCATTTCATCTCTTTTTACAGAATACTTCCTTCTGAAACAGCAGAGTGAAATGGTACCATAAAACTTTCATTCAAGTTTTTGGAGACTGTGCAATATATTTTCATGGTGAATGATTACCAGTTACAATGCATATTAGTTTCGTAATATCTGCCTGACATCATTTGAGTGAGTACGAACATGGAAGCAGCAGGTAGATGCTTCAAACTGGGGAAAGATGTAGCTAAAAATTTTGATAGCAATGTACATCTCAAACATTTCGTGATTGAAGAAAACTGCTCAACTCGTAGGAATAGCTCATTGTATATATACTTGGCAGTGGTCGTGCAAGCATGTAAAAGTTACAGAAAGAGCACAACAGTAAAAGATGATCAATATGTTTCTCCTTAAGCGGAAAGAACCCAGAACGCTACATTTGCATGTAAAATATAAAAAATATGATGGCTTTGCTCTTCTTCTCATTCTACAGGCAACTTCTAATTAATTTTCCGCAATTTCAGGATCATCCCCCTAGACCAGTACTATCGAGAATATTTTGGCATGTTACGTAATCGCTGCTATTAAATGTACAGTTCGCGCCATTTTTGATCAGATTGCTTTTCTTCGCCTGCCGCTTTTCCCCGCTGTCATTCTTTGTTTGAGTAGTATGGCGGAGTAAATTTAAAGTTAATCGTATTTAGTCTAAATTACTATCGCATATACAATCTTAGAGAATCTAAAAGAATAATCCCATTTTCCCCGTATGATCTGCCATGTTAAGTGAATAAAGGTAAGGAGTTTTAAAAAATGAAATCTTTCGGTGTAATCATTTCTGCTGTAAGCCACTCAGTCATGTCCGGATTTTGATGCCAAGCTTCATCATTTCCAATGGCGATCTATAGCAAATATCACATGCATATATAACTTCACATGCTGCAAGTTCTATACGGCCGCCCGGACGGTATAGTGCTTAGAGGAGCCTACTGCGATACCGAAGGGCCCGGGTTTGAATCCCAAAGAAGGTATGGCTGTAACTGTCCGTCCCTTCATGAGAGGTAACGGTGACCCACCTATTAAACGCTTCCACAATAAAGTGGCCCCCACTTCCGGCCTAAGTAGTGACCAAGTCGTCTAAATGCTCACCAATGGGAAAAAAGTACTACAGGCACCTACATATGTGCTGGTACCTTGACCCGAAATTCTTCGTTCGATTATGTTGGATGTTATGCGCAGAAACTAGTTATATGCATTTGCTATCATTGCGATATCCATAAGCCAGATTATAACAGTATAGGAACATCTTCATAGAGCCATAAAAAATTGTCCATGCTGATGGTTCTCAGATGAATCTTGGTTCAGAGTTAATAGAAATTCTGGGCATGAAATGATATAGCCAGAAAGAAATATGTTGACGCCAATGATACATCTAGGAAATTTATCACTATGGTCGGTATGTATTGTTATGATTACTGAAAGGATTCATAACGTTTTTAACACAGAGCAATGAATTCGCGACATTAAGTACATGTACGGCAATGTTTGCCCACACAGATGGTAATATTTGCGACTTGGGAAGAATGAGAAACTAGCCTCACAACGTGGCCTGAAAATTCTATGGTCTTAAATCCCATCAAATTTGCTTAGAAACTCTCAGCAGACATGCAGCACACAGGACATTTTCGCCTCAAACTGGGCAGAAATGTAAAGTAGAAGAATGGCAAAATACACTGATATTCCTCGTAACAGTCTTAATGGCCAGCATATAAAAACCGACGAGAGCTTTAGATGCAAATCGGAAAGCTCAGATTGCATATATTGATTTTCATTTTTAATGGATATTGCATTTTCTGCGATTGATCTATGATAATAATTTTTTTCTCATTTTCCTTCGTCCGGGGACTTAATCAAGTTGATTTAATAAATAAATCATGAATCTCTACTTTTACTATTGACATGTTTCGTTTCTTGAAATTATGCTTATCATTAATTATGTCACAAAATTACGTACCTTGTTCTTTAGTATTGTAATAAGAAAAAAATGAATACAACAGTTTGGCGGTAACCATGCTACATGGAAGATACAAATCACATGGCACACTTTATTAGTTATGTATTTTGCATTATAACTAGTATATAATCTGAATTCTAACCTCTTGCCGTATTTCTGGAAATGCTATGCGAAGTGCAACCATCCATGAGTTGTAGAGAGTCGCTAATGCAACTGCTGCCTATAATGAAAAAATAATAATAATAATAATAATAACTAAAATTGAATTGAGATTGCCATCATATATTTCCTGTATTATATATTTAAATACAATTTCTTAAAATTTCAAAAAATAAAGCATTTTCTTAATACTTTAAATAGTAACATATTTGCTTATTAAATAATACACTGAATATTAGTATTTAATAATAGTGATTATTCTCACAGAATATAACAGTAATTTTTATCGAGAAAGAACGCAAAATACAAAAATAAATAAATAACTGTTTTTAATGCTAGACAGAATATCTTTTGCATATAATTTAATGGACGAAACTATGTCATGTTACACTGGGGGAGGAAAGTCACGACAAACCTATATATATCTTTTAGAAATATTCTCTAAAATTTGTTACCTATTTTAATAATCCTATTTTATATAAATGTAGGAACGGAACAAACTGAATAAGGTTATGTTAAAAACGTCACCTAAATGAGCGCTCGGACAGACGAGAGATGTACCATAGTGAGGACAGACATATGAAAATGTTTTGACGATTATTCTTTTTACTTTTCTTTTCATTCTAATGTAAATAAATAAATCCTAGTTCAGCAATAACTTGACGAGTCGTAGTAGTGATTATAGTGATGCTTGTTCATCATCAACATTTGATGATGAACAAGCATCACTTTATATTTTTGATGCTTGTTCATCATCAAAAATATAAAGAAAACATTTTGGTACATATGTCCTCCATATCCCTGCATTTATATAGCATATACGGAAATAATCAAATAACTTCATCAAAATACTGAGTGACTTGATTTTATTCTGTCAAAAATTATGGAAAATTTCTCAAGTTCTTGGTATTTAGAATGCCGTACTTTAAATGACTTATTTTAAAAAAATGCATGCCCGTCTCAAAATCCAAAATTAAGCAGTAAGGCAAATAATAATTAAGTTATAATTACTTACTGTCCAATAAAAAACAAGACTGCTGTCTGGATCAAAGATGAATCGAGGAATGGTCCGGCCATTCTGAAAAACAGACCAAAGCGAATAAATGAATAAAGGAAATATTTTTCATTTTCCCATAAAGCTTTCTTGATACATAATCAAACACTCATAAAGAGTCTTTATAAAAAAATACAATTTTGTATTAAAATAGCCTTGATCTAAATTTTATGTATCTTGATATCACACATCACCTTTAAGTACTGCTTTGATATCACACACATCACCTTTAAGTACTGCTATGACAGTACTTAAAGGTTATGTGTGATATCAAAACAGTACTTAAAGGTGATGTGTGATATTTAGAACTATAATCAAACACTACTTTTATTTATAACTATGCTACTGTTATTTTTGTTATTTATATCGCTTCTGTGACTAAGTCACACGGTAGGGTGAAATTGTACTTATCGCTGACTATGAATCTCGACTTGGACTGTTTCATAATAGTGAGTGCCATAAAGGTGCCAGCTCTAAATTTAGCTAAATTTAGCAAATCCGAGTGTCCTAGAATATTATTTTGTCTTATCTTACTATAGTATCTTAGAACAGTATTGTGACAGAGTTATGTGCACATATACTGAGTATTATTGTTGGACACAAGGCAAAAATACATAAAAACTCAAAATATCTGTATTAAAAATTGAAAGACATAGAAAAACATAAAAAACCAAATACAGTTAAAACATTTTTTTTTAAACAATTAAAATTACAGTTTCTACGCAAAAACAAGTAATTCGTCCAGCGGGCAAGAAGGCAGATTTTTCGGTGCACAAAACTGAAAGTTTACTTTGGTCCCACTCTGCAAAAAGACATTGAAGGTGGAAAAACTGAATGCACTATTCTACTGAGCTGCCTTTGAGTTTCAAATGTAAACAAATGACGGTTCTTTAGGCTTAACTCGCCACTTAGACTTTTAAATTGCTGATAATTCTACAGCTATTGCAAGGCAGAACAACTAAAGGCATAAAAACCTGAACCGAAGCATAAAAACCACATAATTCAATAACTTTTAAAGCAAAAAAATTTACCTACATATGAGAATAATTAAGCCAGGGAAAAGAGTGGGAATACATATATATATATATATATGATTGGTGCAGCTGATTGCATCGAAAACGGGAGGCTTCAGCTACATTTTATGGCAGTTCCATGTACAAAATTTCAACGTTCTACGGCTACCCGTGAGCTACGCGAGATACATACATATATACTACATACAGACGTTAAGAAAAAACTTTTTTGAATCCATTTTAAATCCATTATACAATCCTTTCTTGCCAAAACAGTCCTTTATTCTGTCCGTACGTATGTCAAGCAAAAACATCATTCAAATGGTTTCAAGAACGGTTGAAATGGATATTTTCTTTAAAATATGATAGCCGAAATTTCTCGTGATTACGATACTTCCTTTACTTCGTACAAGGAAGTAAAAAGAAGAAATTTTGGGGTACAGGGAAGACCAGATAATTAATGTTAGACCTGGTTGAAAGAAGACCAGATATGTCATCAGAGATGATTATTATGGGGAGAGGGGGAAAGATTTCTGAGTTAAGTAAATAATTTCTAAGCCTAGAAAATGGGAAACCTGATTGGCTGTAAATTACATTTACTTTGCGCTCAGATTGAGTTGACAGCTAACAAAGAAACATAAGTATAAAGATAAGCGAGTAATAATTTAAGCTGCAGAGCGGATCTCATTATTATCGAAGAGCGGCTAAACATTTCGTAGCTGAAAGGATTCTAAATAGTAATGTTTCTCAATAGATTACGGTTTAAATACGCTTTCTTTTTTAGTGCTTCGTATTAGATATATATATATGTTGTTTTACAAAACTAATTAAGCTTAGAAAAATAAAAAAGTGAACTGTTAAGTAATTTATTACGATAAAGCAGGCGAGATGCAATAAATTGTAAGCAACAATAAGTAATTGAAGTTTATATCAACCAAGAAAGATTAAATGTATTCCGACGTTTAAAATAAACTCTCCTTTTCAGTAAAATCTTTAAGAAAGCCTGGAATCATTTTACACATATATTATATTTTATTTCTTATTATCTATCTGAGTTACTATCTTTTAAGGTCAAGAGCTCTCTGTCCCGATTTTTTTCAAAGAATTTATGTTTTCTGAAAAAACATATATTAACATTATATAACATTATATTAACATATTAGGTATTTCTCCCGCCTTCGTGGTGTCCCCTAAAAACCCTAGTCGCCCTTTAAAAGGGGGAGTATATAAGGTATTTCTCACACCTTTTTGGCGTGCCTTCGTGGTGTGGTGGTTTGCACACTGGGCCGGTATTCCACAGTTCTGGGTCCGCAGTTAGATTCCCGGTGAAGGCGTTTGCTAATTTTTCATCTTGCCTGCTTTCGAAATACCTAATGTATCTACAAGGTTTTGCTTGTTAATGTTTTTTACGCTCTCGTTGAGCTCGTAGCCGCCGAAAGCTTTGTTAATTTTTCATCTTTCCTGCTTCCAAAAAATACCTAATGTTTCTGCAAACTCTTATTTATCTTTATGTATCACGAAAATTCTGAAATCATCAATGTAATACTGCTTGGAGAACCAAACATATGATCTGTGTGGGATGGTTTAATTCTTCGAGCCAATGGGCGAAAAGCATATGAGAGTGTTATGTGTAAAGCGGCACTGACGTACAGGATGTCGTTACGTTTGGCTGAGTTTGGTCTTCTAAACGATAATATACATAGTGTCTCTCTACCTGGTTTTTCTCGAGAGCGGAATAATACCATACCTTTCGCTTATTGATCAAGATGTGTTAAATATTTTTTTTTTTCTAAAATGCTGAATTAAGAAAGTTATTCCTTGCCACACCATTAAATTTGATTCTTATCCAGTTGGATCTCTTGTTAGGGATCATATAGAAATGAATACATTTACAATATATAAATTAATAATTTTGCACATCTTAAAAACAAAATCTGAAAACTTTCAGATTTTACTTTAAGCTCAAAAGCTTAAAGTTGAAATAAAGTTTTGTGTGTTACCTTTATTTATTAAATATCATGTTCTTCGCTCTTAAACCATAAAATTCATTTTAACAGCAGTGTCACTAAATATTTAAAAAGAGCATGTCTTCAGAATTTTTAATACACAGTTTCGCGCCCTGAAGATAAAAATGTTTTTTATTATTACTATTATTTCCTGTACTGTGTTGCCATTGCTCGCTTTGAAATCAGGGAGTTTGTTAATCAAAAATTTGTTAAAAATTTACAAAGTGTAAAATAAATAATAAAACAAATTCTAAATACAAAATTCGGGTGCCCATGTTTAGGTGGAAGATTATGTTGTTTAAAATTTGATGACTCTTAAGTACCGTCGCTTTTTCACAATGCGAGAAACACACATACATTATTTAATTTCTTTAAATATAATACTGAGCGACAATATTTGGTGACGACAATTTGAAAGGTGATTCAGACTTTCAAAGTGATTCAACGTAAAAGGCTGTTTTGAGACTAATATCCCTTCTGAGCTCACACCCATTTAGACTAATAAAATCTGAAAGATCACAAAATATATACAGTGTCTCACAAAAGTGATGGGACACTTGTGCTTTACGAAAGGAAACTGTAGTAAAATGAATTAAAAAAATATGTAAAAATTTTTTGTGGGTGTGTTTCATACTTAAATTTAGTAACAATAATTACATAACATACATTTTCTCAAAATATTAAAATAGTAATTTAATAAAAATACAATTGTTTAGAACGGAGCAAAAAATGGCTCACATAAGTGATGGTACACTCACTTTTCCATCAAATATTTATCCAAAAATTTTACTTCTTAAAATGTTTTAATATTTTGTTGGATTTCCTTTTACTTTTAAAACGTGATTTAATCTTCTTGGGATGTATTCGACTAATTTTTTTGTGATTTCTGGAGTGATTTTACCCCATTCTTCCTGAAGCAATGATTTTAATTGTTGTTTTGAAGAAATGGTGTGTTTGCGAATTCTTGATTCCAATTCTTGCCAAATATTCTCTATGGGATTTAAGTCTGGAGATTGTGGTGGTGTTTTTATTATTTCAGGATAGTTATACAGCAGCCAGAGTCTAACGTTCAAAGCAGTGTGCTTGGGATCATTGTCCTGGTAGAATTTAAAATCGTTATGAAGGGTCACTTTTCGTGCTGAAGATTTCAAATTTTGATTTAAAATGTCAATATACTTGTACTGATCCATTATACTGTCAATAAAAGCAAGATTGCCAACTCCAGAGGACGACATACACCCCCATACCATAACTCCTCCTCCATCATGTTTTACTGTTGGCACCAAGTTCTGTTTGCGAAATTCTTTCCTGGGTTTTCTCTACACCAAGAATCTACCGTCAGAACCAAATATATTAAATTTACTCTCATCAGCAAATATAACTTCATTCCAGTAATCAGAGTTCTTATTTATGTTGGATTTTGCGAAAGCCAGTCTGAGTTTTCTATTCTTTTCACTTACGAAGAATTTTTTCGTGGCTGCTCTACCGTGATATCCAGCGGATCGAATTACTCTTCTAATAGTCTCAGGATTAACAATTATTCCATATAATGCTTGTAAATCAGCAGCAACTTTAGGAGCACTCATTCTTCGATTTTCTTTAATATTTTGAACAATAATTCCCTTTATTCCATTGGATAGTTTTGATGGTCGACCAGGTCTTCTTTTATCCTGAATCATATGATTCTTTTTATATCGTTTAATGATATTGAAAACTGTTGAATGACTCATGTTAACTGTTTCAGCAGTTTCTCTGATAGATTTTTCACGTTCAATATGCAAATTAATAACTAATTTTCGAATTTCAGGCAAAGTTTCTTTTCGTTTAGCATTCATGGCTGCGCAGAGCTAAAAAACACAAAATTTCCAAAACAAACTGGAGAGAAAGACTGCAGACGATTTTATAAATTATTGCCAATTGCTTTTGAGTAAAAATAAAAACCCAAAAAATTTTTTCATTGTAGTACGTAGTAGTGTCTAATGGTGTCCCATCACTTATGTGAGCCATTTTTTGCTCCGTTCTAAACAATTGTATTTTTATTAAATTATTATTTTAATATTTTGAGAAAATGTATGTTATGTAATAATTGTTACTAAGTTTAAGTATGAAACACACCCACAAAAAATTTTTACATGTTTTTTTAATTTATTTTATTACAGTTTCCTTTTGTAAAGCACAAGTGTCCCATCACTTTTGTGAGACACTGTAAAAGCAGCGTATCTTTAGAATTTCCGATAGACAGGCTCGCACGCTGGAGATAAAAATGTTTTTTTCTGTATAGTATTACCATTGCTCGTTTTGAAATCGTTGAATTCATTAATCAAAAGTCCTTTAAAGTTTTACAAAATATGAAATAGATAATGAAACAAATTCCAAATTCGGGCTTCCAGGTGGCCAGGTTCGGGTGGAGGAGTGCGTTATTTAAAATTAGATGACTCTAGGTACCGTTGTTTCTTCACAATGCTAGACGCATACATATATTCATACAGATTCTTCATTCTTTGATTTCTTTGAATATAATACAGGGAGATAATCAACAATTTGAAAAGTGATTCAGCGCTTTCAGTGATTCAACGCAAAATGCCGTAATCAGAGTGATAGCCCTTTTGGGCTGAAGCTCCTTTGGGCTAAAAAAAAGGAAAAAAGAATTGCTGTAATCATTTCATGCAATTACTTCGGTCATTCGTGCTCGAGCATGAATATTATTTTGATGTATAACTAAAAAAACTACAATATTTTCCATTAACTTGACTTAGAGAGTAACCTCAATAAAAATATATTAGAACGAATTACAGAATTTTCATTATTGTCCAGCATTCGTTTTCGACATATTGAATTTGAAACAATAAAAATTAAAATCTATATGAGTAACCGAAAATTTATTGCAAGGATTCTATGGGAAATTAATAACAAAAATTGTACTTTTTAAAGATAATAACGGCAATGCACTCGAAGATTTTCTCCCTCGAAAAAGCTGCTTTGAGGAAAGTTTTCTAAATTAACTCTATCCACAGTTCGTATGAGAAAACTAGGAAAGTTCAAGGCAACCATATCATTTCACAGCTCAAATTAAAGTCGAGGATATCAGCGATTTGCTCTATATCTAAATGATTCAATTTAGATATAGATCAATTCTTTACTACAATGCAGGTAGGTTTGAAAAATTATCAATGATTTTGATAATTTTTCAAACCTACCTACATTATAGTAAAGACGTTTTGTACTTTATCCCGAATGTTCTATCCTTCAAATTTAAATTTTTCTCAGACATCATCTCCATACAAAGAAGTGAATACCCACATTTTGTATGACATCCAGTGTCTGGGTCTACGAAATTGCAGTTGTGCTTAACTTAATATATCCTGCAACATTCAAATTCTCTGTTTTGTATCCTTCCCAGAAATTAGAACACATTGTAATACCTTCTGCGACATTTTTTTTTTAATCGTGCGACAAGTAAAGTTTTAACTGAGCGATTCAGAACGACTACAAGAAAATATTCTTTTGCTTCTCTGTATAAGCCTCCCCCAAACTCGCTGTTTAGAAATAATAAGCTGTCCAAACGGTACAGTGGTTAGTGACTCTGACGGACGTACTGATGGGCAGGGTTAGAATCCTGGAGAAGGCATGGATATTCGTAAGTGTGTAATGTCTGTGTGACAAGGGGGCACTCAACATACACGGTAAGTCAAAAGTCGTCTCGAGTGGTTGGTTGTAGGGGAAGAGTCCTTCGGACCGCCTTATTATGTGTTCTGCACAGTTAGTGCTGTGTATACCTATATAAGCTTTGGTAAAATTCTGAATACCACCCACTCGTACCTGTACCTGTGCACGTCCAAATTTACCCCTTCTTCTCGTAAAAAGATTTTCGCAAACCTTTACTTTTCTGTCATTTCCACTACTTCATATCTACTTAACAAGGCATGGGCTCAAGCCTTCCGCATATAATTGTTCCAATCGACGACTATATCGTGGAAATTTTTATTCGCACATTACAGAACTCAACTGAGGTCAGTTCATGGCACTAGGACACCAAGAGTAAGTAAATTTTACAAATGTGAGGAAGTTAGACGCGATCCTTTAAACCAAGTGTGAGATTACCTTTTTTTTTCTTAGCAAGATCTAAGGCTACAAAACCATTTTGATGAATCGTAACTGGTAAAACACAGCATCATTACATGATAAATTTTTATAAAATCTTAGCCCTATGAAGAATTCCTTTATCCTGATCGAATTTCACTGCCTCCCCCTCATTTTTTGGTAACTCCCAAATCGTGATTTTTTTTTCCTATAAAAAGCTGCTTTTAGTCAAATAATCTGTATGAAGAAAGTCCTCAATCAAATTATGTTTTGCTCAGTTCTAAAAACGTTTGCAAACCATAACTCGTAAATATTTGGCTCAGTTTCACTCATAAAATCAGGATGGCTCAGCTGATCACATTATTGTTAACTTTTACCCGTTATCGCTCATTTTAGCAATGTTTTCTTGTGACGGCCGTATAACGGAAGCGTACAAATAATACATTTTATACTAAGTAATATATAGTATTTACATAATATTTGTAATTGTGTTACATTTATATTCAACTTCAGATCTCATTCTCCTTTCAGTTCTGAAATTGTTATTTTTAAAATAATATACAATACACTTTCTGCTGTTAACTTCATAACTGAACACTAACCTCTGATGCATTCAAAGGATTGTAGCACAGCTTTAGTAACTTACTGATTGAATATAAATAAAAGTAGCTTCGGTTAAGTTCCAAATCCTAACAGCAAATGTTAACCACTTATCCACAGAAAATGTTTTACCAAGCAAAGCCTTTTCTCGATCAAAATATCACTGTTTTGTAGTAAATAATTAAACTTTCAACAAGCTGTTAAAAAATCTTTAACGAATCTGCATTCTAGTTTTCGACACATACTACCTTTGAAGACAAAAATGTATGTATTGCTTCCAAAAGTCTAAATCATTACATCAAATCGCTTCTACTCATAAATGACGAAGTGGAAAATTAGTTCTCCGAACATTAATAGTACGTCTTGGGGTTTGTTATCAGTGATTAAACAGTTACAAGTATTCTTCCTGAGTACATCTGAGATGCTCTTCTTTAGAAAATGCCCCATGAAAGAATTATTAATAATGCAAAAAATACTCGAATGCTTTTTATAATAAACAATCTACCTGATCTAACTTTGAATCAATTCTTTGTTCTACACATGGGCAATTTATTAAATTTATTATAAAATTTTGTCTACTCCGATTTCGAGACACATTCGTGAAGTATTTTTAATATTTCTTCTGATTATTCACTTTAACTTTATTTCAGGCATTTTTCGTTACTAGTTCTAAATTATTGTTATTAGTTTCTCATTCCTTTTCCTTTTAAATTGGTGTGAAGTATCATGTAATATACCCAGCTAATAATGCTAATGCTTTGCAAAATATGATATCAAATAAAAGTGCCTCCATCGAAAGCGTACAAAATTTAATGAACATTCTTATAACTGAACTTCCTGTATTGTATGAACAAAGACACTTAAAAGCAACAATTTATTGATGAAATAGGTAATGTTATCATTTTTTACAAACACAGATTAAAGTATCTTCATGAGCTACTTAAATTAATTTTTTGCTTAATTAATTTTTAATTATCATTCTGAATTTGTCTCATGGTAAGCATTCAAATATTATTTTTAATTTATTTGCTGAAGTTACCTTTAACATTCCTGTATTTTTAATAAATTCTAGGCAGAAGTGAATGCAAGAATATTACGTCTTATCAAGCGCAGAGGAATATTGAGTACAATTTTTAACTTAATTTATCTTTAGAAAATAGCATCTGATCATTTAATGTCGAACAAAATATATTCAAAAAGTTAAAAATAAATTCTTACCTTAACGAATGGGCTGTTTTAAAATGGAAAGATAAGCTTCAAGTGCAGAGAAATTACTATTTGTTACCTTCTTAGCATTTAAAACTTGCTTTCTGCAATGAGCTCAAACGTTTCAGCAACTTAAGTTTATCTAGTTATAAAACAGAAATTGTTAGAAATTTCTCTAACGATATTTACCTGATCTGTACTTGGAAGAGCAGTAGAGGTCTGCCATCGAGATGACTTAGACGGACTATTCGGTTGATTATTCTGTGATGAAGAGGAACTGTTGTTATTCGCATCATTCTCGGGATTATTTGAATGCCCATTACTGTAAAGAATAAAATATTATATGCTTCTTCTATTTAAATAAAGAAGATGTCAGTATCTTTTCAGTGTCTGTGTTTTTCATAGTGTGTTTGTCTTTTGTAAAAATCTACAGTTTTATTTCGATTCTGACGAAATTTTGCACACTTGTCTTTTAAAACAAGAGGAAGATCACTATCTACATAAGATTTAGAAAACCACCCCACGCTCAGACCATTTATATTAGAACACTCATATTACAACATTGGGCTCATAACTCTCGTCTTTGGCTAACGTTCTAGCAGTGTATGCCGCTATAAGCGGGATACATACTAAGCAAGGAATTAGTACATGTTTTTTTACAAAAATTAAATATTAATATTTTTACAATGTTTCAATTTTGAATTCAGGTCACCTAAGGTTCACGTCGGCATTGTTATGTTCTCGTTAATATTTACCATTAGATGATTCCGTTTTCATTTACTCTTTAGAAAGTGTAGAACTTTTCAGAACAGCGTAGAATCTTTAAAGCAGAATATAAGTGAACTCCTTTTTACTGTTTTTGTGAGTATTCCGAAAACGGTGATGAAATCGGCCAAAAGTGAATGATGAATTTTGAAAGGCTCATTCCGAAAAACGACAGATTTGATAACGAAGCAGACATTAGTTCTTACAAAAACCGTTACAATATCCCGTATTAGTTCCACAGTTTCATTCGGGATAGACAAAGTTTTGCGCACTTCATCTTGAACCCAAATGGCAGGAAAATCCCTTTCTACCTGATAATTCGAAAGAACTATTTCCATCGCCGTAAATGAAGCCCCATCTTCGTCACTCTTCGTAAAGCCCGGGTGACATGTGGTACTTGTATATATATAAGTAAAAGTATATTATTAAAGGGTTTGTGTATATGACATTGTATATGTTAACAGCTTTATCTTAAATTTCTTTTTTTAAACTGAAATAAAGATGCTCAGGAAAAAAATAAAGCCAGAATGGGTCCTTTTTCCCTAAATCGCGTATGATGATTATGCTCTTAAAAAAACTTAGGTTGTAGTTTTATTTTTACTGTACGTTACTAAAAGGCAATTAAATCTAATTGTTTAAAAATTATATCTGAAAATCAGAGATATAATGTTTGAATATTTGCTTCAAATGCTATAGCTATTATTTCATAGCATAAGGTATTTTCTCTCTCCTTTCCGAGTGCCTTCGTGGTGTAATTAGAAGCATACTCGACGCGTATTCGAGAGGTTCAGTATTCGAGTCCCGTCGTAGACATTGCACATTTTTCACGTCTCTTCTGCTCCAAAAAATCCTATTGAAGAAGCTTTTAGACTGGAAAAACACTGAACTTTTATTTTGCATAACAGTGTTATTATTGTTAACTTTATTGTATTAAACAGGTCTTTTATTCTGACGGTTATTAATATTTATTAAACGAATTGCATTCAGTCATGTTTTCTAGAAAATATTCAAATGCGTTATATTCTTTACTTAACATTTGTTGAACTGCAAAATTATCACTTGAGCTTTCATAATAGTACCTGGCCTACTAAATGTAATCAGAATTAAATACATGGCACTCAGACTTCAATTCTTAACTCTGTTATTAGAAAGAACACAGGCAGAAAAGATCGATAGCTAAGATAAAATAATTCAGCAAGTTTGGTGTTACTAATCTTCCAGCATGAGAAAATGTATCAAATATTTATTTTAATGTAAAATATTAAAATAATTTCGTCAAATTATAAAGTTTGGGGAAATTAGGTTAGAATGGAAAAGCTCTCCGATAGCAGTTCCTTTATGGTTTCTAGAAAAGAAATTTATCATTTTGGGAAATGAAGAACCTTTCACACGAAATTAGTTTCTTTCTTTGAAAACTCACCAGTAGCTATGCTCTGAGAGTTAGATGTTCGATCTCTTTCATGATCAAACCTTCTCTTCGGGAAATGATAATTTTCTGATATTCACAAATGTTAGAAATAGTAGGCTGCAAAACTTTGAATGCGGCTTTATGATTCGTATAGCAGTTTGATTATTATTGTATTAAGGAAGCTGGTTTATATCGTAATACCCCCTCTCTTTTTCTTAAGAAAGTAGAATTATAATGCATTTTTCACTGCTGATAAGATTTAATTAGTCATCAAAAGAAAGAATTTAAAGTATTTATAGTACAGATTTCACAGTATTCTCTGCATAATCAAAGTCAACAAACCTTCACACTTCCTAAATATTTGAATATTATAATTTGTAAATGATTACGCTGATAGACCTGGCATTCATTTCTTTCAAATCCTTCTTCTGTAAAATGCCTTTAATTTGCGATTTTAGTTTAGAATTTTCTGTATTCCTTATATGCATTTCATTTAGAAGGATGAAATTAAATTACCTTTTTTACACGATTTTTCTGAAGAAATAAAATCTTTATCATTTTTAAAATATTTTAATTAAATTTCATGCATATCACATTTTGAGCTTGAGAATGATACATTTTAAAAACTGAACTATGTTAAGCAATGCCTAAGATGCTTAATTGAGTCCATCAATTCGGTATTTCGGATTTCGGAATAATTCATTGTTAACACTCGAAGCAAGAAACGGTTTCTAATAAGATAAGTAAAGAACACTGACTCTATGATTAAGCTCTTCATTTGGTTCAAAAAGTCAGTTAATAGAGAAATAACATTGCATTTTAAAATTTATTTTCGAATTGTTATAGAATTTTCCCAAAAATGGAAATAAAAGACATATTCTACATTCCTTCTTTATTATTTTCTACGGTTATCATTAGCAATGTTTTTATTTGTTTGATCTTTACTATAACTTTCCGTTAATCCTTTCTGTTTCCCTCATCAGAATGTAACTGAATTAGATAGTATTTAAACTGAAGTTTTGGGACTTTAGGCAGAACGTGTTTCTGGCCTTCGCGTACACTCTAAGTTTAATTCCTGCTAGCTCAATAGTTGTAATTTTCAGCTTTGCGTTATTTGCAGCCGACAAATTGATATTGACGCTCGGGTAGAATTATTGAGCCGGTTTCGAGGAATATTTAAATTGTGTAGTCTTTGACTACTGCTACAAATTAAACTTAAATTTTACTCTTTTTGTTTAGTTCATTCACCACGAGTTGTGATTGATACTGTTAACACAAGTAAGTGCATGTATGTTCTAATTTCTGTTTAATAAAAAAGATTATCATAACTTATAGTTACTTCAGATCTAGCTATAATTCACTTCCCATCTGATGGGCTTATTAGTTCTAGATGAAGTAAAATCTCATGATTTTGATTATTTTACATATTCTAAAATGTTCTTTATTATTATTTTATTTAGGAAACTGAAAGAATACAGTTTTAGAAGTGAATATTTAATTATAACTTCAAAAAAGGAGTGAAAAAATACTTTCGAGCTTTAATTTTCAAACTATTTGGGTTCAAAAAAGCTTTACAGGAAAATAATGGAATAGATAAACGTTATATAACAATTTTTAATATAAAATGCACCATAAATTCAGAGAGCATTTATTTAAGCATTCCCGTATTCACCAATGCTAGTAGTGCTTCTAGCATTGATAAGATTAAAAAATGCGGTTCCATAAAATGCAGTCCTATGAAACCACTTTTTTTTTTTTTTTTTTTTTTTTGTGAAGGCAAATCCATCCATTCCATACAAAGAAAACAGCAGATAACAACATTTGTCTTAATGGTTTTTCAAGCTAGATTACGTTTTCCTTTAATGAAAATTCCGAGAGATTTTGCTAGATGACATACTGATGCAATATGGCATTTAGAACTCCTATAAGATGATACTGGGGATCCAGTAACAGTGAAAATTCCCTCTTTTGAATTCTTTTTTTTTTTTAATAAAAGCATACGTTTGACATCAATAAATTTAATCTGCAAAAGACCTTCAGTTAAAATATTTAATATTCTTCAAGGAGAGGCTTCGAAAAATTTGAATTTAAAAAAAAAAAAAAAAAAAAAAAAAACGAGAAGATTCCAATTTTCGCGATTCGCGGGATTGGACAACTCTAATACTCACGAAGAAGTTGAAGTAATTCATGATCATATTCAAAGTGCTGTTTTTCAAATACATTTATATTTAAGCATAAAATTTAATTTATAATCAACATTAAATAAAAATTATTAATATACTAAAGTTAACTTAACTTTCTAATTTTATGAAAGCTCTTCTGGAGTGTTTTCAACATTAATGACACTCCACTGAAAAATTTCTTACAAAACAGGAAAATTCTTAATTATTTATGGAAATCTTTTATGTTTCTGTCTTATAGAGATTATTTTATTTCCCAATGAACATTTTTATTACAAAATCAAATTTTATTCGATTTAAACCATCGTGGAACATAAATACTTGTAAATCAGCTCCCGAATAGATATCTTATTCACCACGTTTTTCAGGGAAAATTTTGAGAAAAATTATTTAATTTGCAAAACATGCATTTATCTCCGAGTAATCAGAAAATTAAGCCAAAATCGTTTTTGGAAAGGTTAGTCATTATTGATTTCTGAATACAATAATAGAATGTTACTTTTCGTCGCCATTTTTGTTAAATGAATTTTAAATAATTTTAATAATTTAGCTAGGAACATCTGAAAAATATCTATCATATTTTTTAAAACCTGGAAGAATAAAACATTCTTTAAAAACTGTAAATTAAACTCGTCGGCACAAATAGCCCTTAGAAAGTGACTTGATATCTGCTTTCTAGACCGTCAGCTCCGGGGTGCTTGTGTATTTTAGTCTGGACAAGTGGTGAGCTTGTCGCAGGTCTCCCTGTGTTTAGCCCCCAAGCGAACTTGGTACTCCTTTTATTCACCCACTCCAGAGATGAAAGACTGAGTTAACCTTGCCCAGCCCGGGGATCGAGCCCGGGACCTGAGGTGCTGCTGTGCGACGCGCTAGCCACTGCGCCACCGGGCCTTTAAAACATTCTTTAGAGAAGTTTAAAAAAAATCTCAACAGCGATGTTGTTTTACATTATCAAAAAGAAAATATTTAAATAAATAAATTTTAAATTAGCTTAGTACATTAGGGAAATATTTAGAAAAACTTTATTTTCAATAATCGAGAAGTTTCATGCAGCATATAATCATTGTTAAAAAAATTATTCACAATGCTTCATTGAAAATGGTATAATTTCATTCAGCTAAGCCGTTAATTTATGCATTTTTCAGTATCTTATACATCGTTTCTCTACAGTACTTCTTTATTTTTCTATGCATTCTTACAAGATGGTGATAGCTCATCCATGTTGTAAAGTTTTACGGTTTGTGCAGAAAAAGTATAGGAAACAGGAAAATAAAAACAATAAAATTTCATTTTCGGCAATAAGCTTTCATTAACTGAATGCAGCTTTTCCTAATTTAATATGTTAAAATAATTTAACTACATAGGTTCTATACTGTCTTATTTGTTTATTTATTATAACCAAGAGAATATTTGTAAACTCTTAATATGAATTCTCTGGATCACAACATTTCCATATTTATAATTCGAAAAATAATAAAACATGAATGAAAGTTAATTTTAGATGTAGGAACTGTTGTAGGTAATGTAATGTAATGTAATACACGAGTGTGCTACAACCTTCCTGGCCGATAATAATCGGCTTCATGGTTAGGGCAACACACCCAACACAGACAAACAAAACTACAATTAAAAGATTTTTGTGTTTATTATAGGTAACTTATTTAACAAAATATTATAAAAGTATTTTAATCCAGATTTTCGTACATAAGGTGAGTAAAAAAGAATCCTTCTGTTATAAATGATTACATTAAACAACGTAACGGACACATATTTATTTACCTATGATAGATCAATTTAACCATCCATGTTTCTTAAGCAAAGACCAAAAGCACTGTTTAAAAGACCAAAAGCACTGCATATATGTTCTGCGTTAGATCCTTTTGTGACATGACCAGTCCAAAGACACAGATGAAAATACGTTTCTCAACTGGTCCCGAATTCACTCTACCTCATTCTTTAAGAATTTACTAAATATGCTAAAAATATTGCTTTTGTGCAGTTATTGCCATCATGCCATCTAACACTGATTATTTATTTATTTATTGCGTGCTTTGCTACTTAACAAATAACACAGAAAGGAAGGGACGCCCAATTGAAAACTTTTTAAGGCAAACTGGTTCGCATCCACATTAACTTAAAAATCACGAAAAAAATCACGAAAACACCCATGCAGCTAGACCATTCGGTAGGATTCGAAACCCGGACCAGTGTTCAACGGCTTTTACTGCTCAGCCGCTGGTGTGCATCCAACACTGATGAACATTAAATACTCATTATCCATACTATCGCGTCGATCGTATCCCATATGTTTCAGACAATTAGGATGGAAATGGCCTATAGACTGGCTATACGTTTCTTGGCAAAAAAACTCATACACAGATATAAAATACATATATATGCAATGCAATATATATACAGAAAAATTTATATGCAAAAAATAGACAAAAAATATATATATATCACATACGTAATATGTGACAAAAAACGTTTGGGCGTTTGAAGTTTAAACTGATGTGTCACAAATAAATATTTGTCAATTCAATTATTTGTTATAATAATTTGCAACAAAGATTAACTCCTTTTGACTTATCTTGTAGTTCCCCCATTTATGTTTATTTTATTGAATTATAAATTGTTAAGTCTCCTTTCCTGTTCTTGTAATTAATTTGTAATAATCCTGTAATAAATTAAATTTTTCATATTAAAATCATTGTCATGATGTGGATCATTAAGCATTATCAAATCCCATATAATATTAGTAAATGAAATCTGTTTAATGCTCTTCACGTCAAGCTTAAAAACAAAAAAATTACACGGTAGTTATCTAAATATTTGTTTAGTGTTTCGAGCTCTTTAGATTTTGGTTAAAGAGGGTTTTTTTTTTTTTTTTTTTTTAATTTCTTTGGGAAAAAAATGCTTGCTGTTAAATTTATAATAGTTGAAATAAAGGTTTCATTTTTTTTTTTTTTTTTTCTGAATTTCAATTTTGACTTTTTTGTTGCTCCTATAATCGTTTTTGATTTTATTTTTGAAAAATTATAGACTTTTATAAGCCTTGGAGTTGTGTTGAAGTTTTTGTTGCCTTTGAAAAAGTCCGAAAGGATAATGAATTGTTCAAGGATGTCTTGAAAAGGATTTCTTGACTCAGTCTCTCTTTCGAATTAGGATTGATTTCCAAAATTCAAATTTTAATATCATAATCTGGCTGAAGAGTTTTAGTTTTGCAGTTTAGTAAGTATTAACATTTCTATTATTGTTAATTTTCTGATTAAGGCTCTTGATTATTAATTCTTAAATTTAGAAAAATGTTTATTTCGCCAATGTATTTTAAATCTCAAGTATTGCATGTTATGGATCAGAGAGTCTATTCTGTATTGGCTAATAAGTTGAGAGCTATCTCATTATTAGACAGACCAATCAGTCAGAGATTTTCCAATAAATGAGATTAACGTGTTTGATACCGAGCGACTGGATAACAGCTTCAAGGATATTGTCTCAATACTGTGTATCACCAATCGCAATGGTGAAAAGGTAGGAAATACTAACCAAAAATTGCATCCCCCCGAAAAAAAAAAAAAAAAATTCGCAGTTACCGATATGAGCCTAATTTCAGATTTGGTAAGTGAAGAAGTGTTGAACTTATTAACAGACTAATGAAAAATGCAATGTGGGCTAAATGCTGCAAATATCGCAAGAATAAATTAAAATAAAATATAATAAAAATAGTAAACAATAACTTCTAATAAACCGGTAGCTATAAGCTGCTGCGATTAAGTGTTAAAATTTGATTAAGCAGTAAAAGTTATATTCATATACAGCAAGTGGAAAATAAACGAAAATCATTCAGATAAGTTATTTACCTTGTGATATGTGAAGACATTTTGCAGTTCTTCATTTAACCCTATACAAAGCAGAATAACAATAATTAGAATTTATGCTACATAAAATAAAAATTACCTGCACTTAAAACTAAAGTACTAATGATAGTCTTGCAGAAAAATTCACATGGAATTGAATCCGAATTTTAGAATTACCAATATCTTCAACGAAATCTTTCCGAAATTTTTGGCATGTAAGTTTCCTTATGTAACGTTGCTATGCCATACACTTATTACCTTTTCCATAAATATTTCCATTACACGAAACGTAAGCGTTTTAATTCATCTTTCCAAGTGGCCTTCAAAATGGTCATATATCACAGTACAGCCATCTTTACCATACTTAACATATCTTTCATCTTAACTACAGGTCTTTAATGAAAAGACAGGTTTAAGAACAGCAAATACATTTCTTAATAATTTATATCTTTATTTCAGTTTTTAATAATTTTCCTAAATGATATAACTTATAGCACACAGAAATGATATACACTGGCGAAATAAATTAAGAGAATTTGCATATTTTATAGAATTGCATGAAAAGAACTGAACTGAAGGAAAAACCACTGCTTCTAGATAAAAATGCAAATCTTGTACGGCAAATACGTAAGCGTACACGTGTGTGTAGGCCGAACCAGCAGAAAACGCTGTGGGGGAGGGCAACTGCAGCTCGCAACCCCCTCCGAGAACAATCCAGGAACTGAAAACAGCGTTGCTGAATGAGTGAAACCAATTGCCATAAGCACTGATAAACTGCCTTAATTTCCAGTATGACATCGCGCTGCGAGGCCTGTTTGGCTGTAAGAGGGGACCACACCCCCTATTAACCCATTTCTTTTGTGTCCTCTGCAACCGCTGTTTCAGACCTTCAGACTCCCATGAGTGCTACACAAAAACATGTGTGTCTATTATAACTGTTGAATGTTTATTTCGCTTGTATTATATCAACCTATGTTCACACCAAATTTTATTAAAATCTGTCCAGTAGTTCGGGAGATCGTAGATCAAAATGAAAATTCTCTTAATTTCTTACACCAGTGTATTTTCTAATAATCCAATTGATAATTTTTATGATCGTTGCACCTTATTATAATTAGGGCATCTTTTTATGACTGAGAAATTGCAGCGATAGTTTTCGCGAATTTTAGGTTTTCTGTGACATCACGAGCATCAGAAGTTTTGATAAATGCCGAATTAATCCGCAAATTGCAGATTTTTTCTATAATTATTTGGTTTTTGTTATAACTGATAGATTACTTTATATTTAAATAAGTTTTATATCACTTACGTTACGTCACGTTGCAAAAATACCTTGCAAAGTAATTCTACTTCAAAAGACGCATCAAAACAAGTTTTGAATTAGCTACAGTTTTGCTGGATTTCTGGACACGAAAAAGTGGTTTTACAAAATTATATAAAGTTATCCTCCGTTGCTTGTCAATAAATAATTCAGTGACGATTGATTCTTTTCTTGCGAGTGGACTATCTAATAAAACAAAAACTGATGTTGGACACCATATAACTTCCTTATACGGTCTATTAAATTATACACATTTTTGCAGCATTTCATTTAAACTTATTTCGTTGAATTTCATTAGAGATATATTTCTCATTCAATTAATTCAGTTCTCATTTCGTAGCAAGACCAAAATACATTAATCTCAAAGCATTCATAAGAAATTGTAAAATAAAAAAAAATCAGATACTGTTAAAAAAAAGTTTACAAAATAATTTTTAGAATTAAAATTAGCGTTTCTAGGCCGAAACAAGCTACTCAGGCAACAAGCATAAAGGCAAAATTCATGGTGCACAAAAATTAACTTCTGGCCTCACTGAACAAAAGGATACTTAAGTTGGTGCACCAACTGACTTAATCGACTATTCTACTTTTAAACGTAAACAAATGGCGACTACGTTAGGGTTAGTGCCACTTAAACAGCTTCCAAATTGTTGATAATTCTACTACTATTGCATGCAGATTAAGTAAAGGCATAAAACCCCTAACCTTAATATAAGACCAACATTATCCAATTATTTTTAAAACAGCAACTGCACAATTTACTAACATATAAAAATGAAAAACTGAGCTCACTGAGCCCGGTAACTGAGGGGTTATACATGTATATATATATATATATATATATAAGTAGTAAAATCAAAAGAGAGACCTAGTAGGTTTTTGTGTCGTCATTTTTATTTTAGCAAAGTTTTTATTCTTCGATTTAATAGGGCTTACCCTTAAAATTATGTATTTTTATGACTAATAGCTTTCAAGCTGTTTATTTTAGTTGCGCATTTGCCAGCCCAGACTATAGCAGTATAGGTTTTTCTTTCATCCGTTTCAAGTTTTTCTTGTTATCTATTTTGTTCTTTAAGTTCAATTTTAATTTAAACTTACAGGCACGTCGGGAAAAGAGGCAAAGCTATTGAGACCTAGCTAGAATAAGATAATTTAAATTAATAATTTTATCAATGACTTACCGCTTTCAGGCTCAATTGTTTCGTTTGACGAAACGTGCCTATGGTATTAGCTAAATTGGATATTTCTTACACTTTTCCCTAGATAAGTCTCTGTGAAACCTCGAATTGAGCTAACTGACCATGTATTGCAATTATTTGTGTATAATTTCTTTGTCTTTAAAATGTTTTTGATTGTTTGCGAACAAAATATGATGTTTTTCAGGTTTTAAAAATTTTTTTTAGTCTTTACAAATTTACAATTTAGTTTCTGTAGTTTATATTATTTAGTAGTTATTACAGAAGGTTTTTTTGCGTAAAATTTAACTGCTTTAATATTGTATTATTGTTCATACTTGGTGTTACTTGTTTACTTTGGAATAACAGTATCAAATGAACTTTAAAGCATTAGCAAATTTTAACTTTCTTCTTCTTTGCAAATATATAGATAGATAGATAGATAGATAGATACGTTTATTTCTGTCGATTGCAACCAAAAAGGGCGGTGCACAACTATATATTATAGCAGTCCCATATACCCATATACGTAATTTCAACGTTTCAACGTTCTGTGGCTACTCGTTTGAGTTATGCGAGATACATACATACGTACGTACGTACAGACGTCAATCGATTTTACAATCCATTTTGGAAAAAAGAATCCTTTATTCTGTCTGTATGAACAGATGTCATGCCAAAAAAAAAAAACATTCAAATGCATGCGAAAGTGGTCAAAATGTATATTTTCGTTAGAATATGACACCAGAAATTTTTCGCGATTACAATACTTCCTCTATTTTGTAAAAGAAGTAAAAAGAAAACACCTAATTTATCTTGATCAATTGGGTGGGTAATCTGTTTCTAAAAAAAGGCCCTAAATATGTTTCCGAGCTTGATTGGTTTAAAAATGTAAATTTCAATTGAAAAGTGTGTAATATGATGACTATTTAATAATGTACTAGTTAAGATAAAATAACACGCTGAACAAGTATTAATTTAGAAGTCAAACAACAAAAATCAGCATTATTTGCAAATATAACGCTTATTTTTGTTATCTGACTTCTAAATTAGTAACGTACTAGTTATTAGTGTTATTGCTTTATTCTTCGCAGATATCCCCCCTCCGAAATGTCATATATTTTCAATCAGAAAAATTTTGCAAAATCCGTGCCTCGGATGCTTCGAAAATTTTCACAAATTATCACGTGAACATCCTGCAAATTCTATACCTTTCTACGATAAAATTACTACTTTGATTATGATTAATGAAAGTTTTTCTTAGATCATCTGTAATATAGTATATCGGCATAAAACTGTGTGAAATTTTCATGTAAATTAGAAATAAAAAGACAAAACTGCCACAAATGTATGATATTTTTATAATATAGATGTCATGTCACCTGCTTAAAAATTTCTCTCCTCTGCCGATTACATATTAACATGAAAGCTACATAATGTTTAATTTTCATATCATATCTTAATTACCTTCATGAAAGCTACATGTTTTTGTTAATTCTGAAGTCGCGAATTTGATGCTGATTGTGAACGATACAGATTATGAGGCACTAGCATAACAGTACTTCGAAAAAGATGTTTCGTAATACCCAATATCACTAGAGGAAAAAATACATGGAATTTTTACCGATTGCTAAACTTCACGAATCTGTGCCCACCATGATCCATTTTACTTTCCCAGACTCTACTATTAGGCATCTAAAGGAAAGATATTATTGTAAGAAATCGAGGACATGAAAAAATTGTAATGCAAAAGGCAATGATGAAATTAGAAATGTTGCCTATTCGACTTTATTCTAAATTACCAAATTTACGCAGCGCCTCATTAACTTGCGCAAAGGAACTTAGTAACATGCGTTTAGTATCTTGTGCATCACTTATAGCACACGATCAATGTTTATTTATTTTACTAAAAACTAAGTAAAAGCTATCACTGACCAAGTAGGAAAAGCTTCTGAAAAATTGGTAATTTATCTCGGATTCAAATTCCAGGGAAATGCATGGGCACTTTAGTACTTTTTCCCATGTGCAATCTGAATACCAGCCTAATTTCTCTTAAAAAGGCCCTCCAAAATATATACCTTTAAATGACTAAGTGAAGTGAAGGAAACTAAGTAAATTTCCGGAAGTTACCGACCTTTCAGATTTTTATTTATTTTTTATTTATTTTACTTTTTTTTACACAGCAGAAATCAATAGATTCAAATTCAGATTTTATATTACGTCCAGAGCGGCGTTTTTAACGTTTTGTGTGTTACCTTATTAAATATGATGTTCTTCGCATTTAAACCACAAAATTCAATTCAACAGCAATAACACAAAATATTTAAAAGAGCATGTCTTTAGAATTTCTAATAAGACACAGTCTCGCGTGCTAGAGGGTTTTTTTTTTCCACGGTGTTGCCGTTGCTCGCTTTGAAATCTTTGAGTTTGTTAATCAAACATTCTTTAATGTTTGACAGAGTATGAAATAGATAATAAAACAAATTAAAAATTTGGGCTTCCATATACCCATTCGGATGGAGGCTACGTTATTCAAAATTTGATGTCTCTAGGTGCCTTTTCTTTTCACAGTGTGAGAAATATACATACATTCATGCGTTTTTGTTTTTCGTTTACACACACATACACGTTTCGAGAGGATTTGATCTAATGCTCGCTTTGAAATCATTAAGTTAGTTAGTCAAAAATTCGTTAAAGTTTTACAATATATGAAATAGACAATAATAATGATTCCATATTCCAAATTCAGACTTCCATGTACTTATATTCAGGTGGAGCATTATGTTATCCAAAATTTGATGGTTCTAAGTATAGGCGTGTTTTTTTTTTTATATAATGCGAGAAATATACCTACATTCATGCTAATTCTTCATTATCTAATTTCTTTAAATATAATACAGGGTGATAATATTTGGTGGCAACAATTTGAAAAGTGATACTCCACTTTTATTGATTCAACGCAAAATACCGTTTCGAGACTAATGGCCCTTCTGGGCTAAAAAGATTTTATTTTTTTACAAATCAGCATATGTGACACATTTATATGAAGTACAACTCAAATTTTCTCTTTTTATTTGGCACTAACTGAGTAAAGGGAAAAAGCATCAAAAGATACGCAGTTTTCCCCAAAGAAGTTATAAAAGTATTCATATCTGTTTATAATTAACTATATTTCACATTTCTTTGGAGGTTCTGCTCATTTGACTACTAAGAAAAGAAATATTTTTTATAGCCTAGAGTATTTTTTACAATTTATAACTAATCATATTTCCTTCTCCTGCAGTTTTTATCCATTTCGATGTATAGTTGCTGCATCCCATTTGAATTTTTCTAACATTTATCAAAAATATATCAAAATATTTTTTTTATATATAGCATCTATTGCTATATATAAAAAAAATATTTTGATCTATCTTTTATTTAGCATTTTCAGATTATTCTTGCTTTTGCCTCGTGCTTCAAATATATTACATCATCAGCTAAGTCACTTTTTAATCTTATAAATCCACTTTGTTATCTAGTATATGTTTTTCCTCTGATAAGTGATGGAAAATTCATGATAGTCAATTTTTATTCACACAAATCGATTTTGCCATCTTAAACTTCCAGTTAATTTCCAGATTAAAGAATATGTCTTGCGGATCTGCTTTGAATAAAATAAAATATCCTTAGATATCCATGTCGGGCTTTTCATATTTATAATGTGCTTTAATTTAATAAAAAAATATTCATTCTGATTTATGTATTCATATTAAAATTTAAAAACTGAACTCTAATAGGACTCTAACGCGACAACAGCTCAAAAAAAATTTTTTTGCCTGGTTGAGGTTTATATTATTAATATCTCCAGGGGAAGGGTGTTTACCAGAAGCGAAACATAGACACAAATAACTGTTCGTAATTAAAGAAACATTTACTGTTTCCTTCGCCAATGATACACCAAGAAACATATGCTTTGTTTTTTAATATTGCTAACTTGCAATTTAATGGATTTTAAGTGACTGAAATAGAATTTATATTACAAAAATTATTATTAATAATAATTTAGCTATATTTTTATATTATAAATATTATAATGATATAGTAATGTAACTAATTTAATAATTATAATATTATAAAAAAACATTATTTAAATCCCCTTTGATGGAAGATAAGATTCACTTCATAGAATTTGAAGATGCTCTTGATCGAAAACTTGATTTCGTGTCATTAATATTTCTATAATAAATGCAAAGTTTAATTTTTAGTAATCAACACAAATATTATTTGTGTTAAAATTATGCTTAGAGGAAAATTATCTCTAAACAAAATAGGTCTTGTTTTGAAAAAAAAGTCGTTTATATTTAACAAAATTTTGGATTCAAGGTAATTTTATGAATAAAATATGTAATATTTTTCCGTTATAAGAATTTTGATATTAGAGGTTTATAAAGTTTATTAAGGCGTACCAATTTTTATCATTCGTTGTATTATTATTATTATTTTTTTAAATCTTATTTTCTGTTTGTTGTTCATTATTTAATGTAATTATTTTAATTTTTTTTCCAGTTTCAAGTAAAATATCACTTATTGACAGATCAAAGTTCTCAAAACTTTGGTTGTTTCGTCTGGGATTTGCTCTTAAGAAATTAGACTGATCTTAATATGATTATTTTTATTTTTGATCTTAGACCGCCCGCTGGTGAAGTGGCTAGTGCGTCGTGCAGCTGCACCACAGGTCCGGGGTTCGATCCCCGGGTTGGACAAAGTTAATCATCCCTTTTTAAAAAGGTCGATAAAATGAGTACCAAGTTCGCTTAAGGACTGAACACCGGGGGGTCCTGCGACAAGATGACCACTTGCCCAGGGCATATGCTGATGCACTTCCGGGCCCAAAGGTCAAGAAAGCAGAATAAGGGCACTGCAGCCATGGCCCACTAGGGCTATTGCGCCACTGAGTTTAGGTTTTAGTTTATTTATGGTTTAACAGATTGTTCTTGTGTAAAAATCTCTTGCTACATTCGCATTTATATAATATATTTCTGATTATCTTAAGAATATCCTTCCACGAATATGAGCCAAATTTACTTCTTTTTCATTTTAATTTGTTTGTGTGAGCTTATTTATACGTTTACATGTGCATGTAAGTAATTTATGTATCTGATTCGAAACATACATTACAAAATTCCCAATTTCATAAATATTTCATTTAACAAATAGAATATGAAAATCAATAAATAAGCATATTAATAATAAAAATTATATTTTTTACGATATCTAACTGGTGTAATTTAAGATGCCATTCATTTATGATACATAAATATTTTCAGCATTATTTCAATTGATAAAAGAAATTTCTAATCCCATTATTGCATTAACTCGGTACAGAGTTAGATTAACTCAGCTTTAATTTAATTATAAGTGTTAATATTATCACGTGATTGTACGTTTAGCTAATTAATCATAAAGTTTAATTAATGTTTATTTACAAAGTTCTGGTATTTTAATACTTTTCTTATAACAGCAATTTTCTAAGTTGCATTAGACATTACCGAACACTGAAAAATTTGCTTTAACAGCAAAACATCTTCGATACGGTATTATTTTATTACGTTGTAGTTTTATAAAATTATTCCTGCGATTCTCTTAAAATAATCACGTTTCTCGGCTTGATAATCATATAAAATATAATTAATTAAATTTCCAAATGAGAGAAATTTATTTGTACTGAGGAGAAAGTTGCTTTAAATGATGTAATAATAAGAAGAAAATTTATTCATTTTAAAACTCTTTTATAAGAATTTCAAGAATTCTTTTGAAAATATTATAATACTTAAAGCATATGAAAAAGTAAGACTTTTATAAATAAGCAAGAAAATGTATACTTAATTTGAACATTTTATATTATAAATTTTTAACAGTTTTATAATGCATTAAATGTAGATTTAACACTATTGTATAACTGCAGATGTGTAACTTTAATTATGCAAAAAAAATGCGAATTTATATAATAGTCTTTTTTTTAAATGCGTGCTTAACTTGCAACTCTAGAATATACACTGTATTACTTATATCAACTTACCTTTTTCACTGTCGCGATGCATTTTAATGGCATGATAAAAATGTTACCAAATTTTTAAAAGTAAATTTATAAAGCAAGCATGCATTCATGAGCAATAATATCTAATTATGTTGCAAAATCCCCGCTATAAGGAATTCGGTCAAGACCACCTGTTTTCTATCTTTCGCCCAATTTAAATCCAGCTGTTCAGCTAAGATAACATCTCTTTCACTCAGTTAGATGATCTCTGCGATACCTGCCGGTAGCATCTCTGCGGTAGAAAATATTTTCGTCACGTGACCTTTCCCGCCAATAGTCGCCAAAATCAATAACATTTTCGCTTATCCTGCCGTAGCAGAAAATTCGCCAAAACACCTTACCCAAGGAAATGGGACTTTCTCGTTTTCACCTTGCTGCCTGATAACTTAGGTTTACCTGTTTAACATGAAAGATTCATTATGGAGGTTGCCACATATGACGGAAAATCAAATAATTTTCAGGATTAAGGGAATGTTCGCTCAATGAGGCGAAACCTATTACAAAAATAAATAAATAATATCGTTAAGTATAATTTTCATACCGTTTGCAAATAGCAGTTGTTAATTTTTGAAGTAACTTTGCAGAATTGTTAGGTTATTCGTGAGAATCTGTGAGTGTGTGAAAAATTATTCGAACCTCATCAAGAATTGAACCCGAAACACTTGAGCTATCCGCTAGAGACACTGATCACTGCACCACAAGGATATGTGGGAGGATGCCTTCAATTCCTTACACTTCCATGACTTACAGGGCGACTAAGAGGAAAAGAAAGGTGTCATTCGTTTAAATAAAGGCAGTGATAAAAATTATCGTCTACCACTTTTGTGCTTTCTAGAGAAATCTTTTATGGCTTTTTTGCTTTCTAGGGAAAGTCATTAACGTATTTGTGAGCAGAAACCTGTTGTTGTGACTTATCTCACTTGTCTGACAGTAACATCAGGACAAGCCCACGAAATTCATCGTGGCAAGGAAAGCAAAATTGCACCTGTTGTTGGCAATAGCCTTGAGTACCATATAGGTGACAGTACGATTATGCTCAGTTCCGTATCCTTCTTCGATGGAGAGCATCCCAGGGGTTTGTATATCTAAGGATCTCCTCCCCCCCCCTCATCCCCTACCACCAACCTCTCGAGAATACTTACGGCTCGCGGCATATTTAGAGTGCCTTATGTCGCATAGACACTATACGTTTACAAACATCCATGCTTTCTCTGGTGTTCGAACCTGGACCCTTCGGTAGGACGGTAGGACTAACCTAGTTGGACGGCAAGCAGAAACCTTCAAAACTCAACCGGAAAGCGAGCCTGAGATCTTCCGATTATTAGCTGAATGTATTGACTAAAGAGCACATAAGAAAAATAGCTTTAGTTCTTTACAGTTTATGTACTGGAACAATATAAAAGTTGAAATGTTTTGAAATCCAAAATGTCGTAACATGTAAACATTATTTCATTAAGCATCTTTTGCAAATGTCAATTAAAATGGTTCATTACTACAGCCATTCGCCAGTAGATGCAAAAAAGGGGTTCCCCCATTATAGTCGTTTATGGATTAGTTTTGTATAAATTTTCTTTTAGTAGTCTCAAAAATAAAAATCGTAAAACTAAAATGAATAACCATGACTACCTGTGTTGATAAGATCCTCCATAATAATGAATGCACATTTTTGTGCTATGAAATGCATTCACAACATCAACGACGGTTTCCTTAGTATTTCATTTTTACTCCTCGTACTTCATTTTTCGAGGACTTTTGATCGACAATGAATGTATTTTGTTTACAAATAACTGAATGCATAGTTACTCGTTGTAAATTAAAAACTCAAGAGTCGAAAACTGTGAAAGGTTTTGTAATGGAAGTGGAAGATTTTCTGATGGAAATTCCCTTTCACCAGAAGAAAGGTGATTATGAAGTTTACCCTGCTACGGTATACGGTATATAAATTCCAGACTAATAACGTAATTTTTACATCTTTATATTTATTTTTTATTTTATGGTATAAATGATAATATAAAACAATAAAAAATAAATTTAAAAATGGAAACAATAAACAAAGTATTTTCTCTACAATTTTATAGCATTTTTTTTATTTAGTAAAATTCAATTTAATACAAATAACCTATTTGAATTTCGAGAAATCCGCACGGTGTTTCTCTTCTGCAGAAAAATAAATACTCCGCTTTAGGCCGGAAATGGGCAATTTAAATAACGCAAGTACGCATCGCAAAACCACTTGTAAGGAATATGATAAAATACATAAGGAATAATTTAATATACTTATAAAAATATGTAACAGATGTAGAATATAAGCAGAATTTATACAGCAAAATAAGAGCCAGTTACAAAAAATTAAAAATTATCATCTTTTAAAAGTATATCAGAAAATACTTTTAAAAGATGCAGATTGGAATTTAAAACACTTGACAGCATTTGGTGGTTATGAAAACTTTCAAGGATTCACATTGAAGAAATCTTTATATACCAGCCTATTAAAGTATCTTTATGTACCAGTGTATTAACCACTCGGTTACTACTTTATTAATCTGCATGATTAATAAAGTAGTAACCGAGTGGTTAATACATTGGTGAAATAAATTAAGAGAATTTGCATATTTTATCGAATTGCATGAAAAGAACTGAAGGAAAAACCACTCCTTCTAGTTAAAAATGCAAATCTTGTGCGGCAAATGCGTAAGCGTACATATATGTGTAAGCGGAGCCAGCAGAAAAGAAAAGGCTTTATAAGCATGTGGAGGGTAAAACGAATTGCGTTCGCGTGCACACTTCGGCGAATTTCTTGGTGTTATCTTGCAGCAATCGGTTAAATTCACATCGGAACAGTAAAAAATGAGTAATCAGCACCGTTTAGATGATGGAATGAGGTGGGGAGGCTAGAGGCAGGCCAATCGCAAGTCCAGATATGCAGAGAGTTTAATTTAACGCCCAGCGTCGTGTGTAACCTATGGAAACAGTTCCAGTATACTGGATTCATCGAGAGAAAGCCTGAGCAAGGTCGTCCAAGAGCCACGACGGCCAGGGAAGATCACTATTTGTCGATTTTAGTGAGGCGTAACAGAGGGGCTACAGCTTCTCAGCTGTCTCGCCACCTGTATGCAGCCACAAGAACCAGTGTAACAAGGGTGACTGTTTCCAAAAGACAATGAGAGAGGGTTGTTTGCCAGAAGACCAGCTGTTTGCGTCCCGCTCACGTCTACGGACAGGAGAGTCCGATTAGCATGATTCGAGTACGGAGCAATGGGCGACCGTTCTGTTCACCGACGAGTCCCGTTTTAGCCTAAACACCGATTCTCGCCGTACTTTTATGTGGAGATAGTCAGAGACCCGCTACATCCAATGTCCACGAAATCAACAATTATGGCAGTGGTGGTGTAATGGTATGGGCAGGCATATGTTGGATGGTCGCACAGATCTCCACGTCTTTGACAGAAGTTCAATGACTAATGTGAGGTATAGAGATCAGGTCTTGGAGTCCTATGTTCGCCTTTTCCGGAAAAAAACAGTTCTAAGAGAGGATTAGATTATTTGAATGTGGTAAAGGCAAAACGGCTTCTTTCTGTCTAAGCAAAGATATGCCTTCGTGGAGGTCTTTTTAGGTGAAACTGGCACGTTGCAAATGCGAAAAACCACGAAAACCAGCCAATCTGCCACCTCGCTCACTTGGATTAGACACGAAATTGAACTACTAGCATTCAGCTATCTTAACCCTTTAGTCACTCATACGGAAAGGGAGATGACTAATTCAGATTATAAGGATTCGTTTATTCAGTGTTAGCTCTGTTTATAATTTCGGTTAGCAATTATTTTGGTTAAACACAGTTTTACTGTATTTCAAGGATCTAGAAAATTAACGAATATTCTAGGAATGCCTTTGCATTTCTGCTATCTTGATTATTAATCCTGCATTAAGTTTTTAAACCGCCGATTTATAAATTTGAAGATATACCATCAAATAAGAAATTTGGAGAGAAAAATTAGCTCTTAATTAGCTAAAACTTTAAAATTTCCTTTTAATTTAAATGTTTTAAAAACAGCCTTGCCCCTATTTGGTTTTAAAACTATAGGAAATTTTGCTACTCTGAATCAAGTATTCACTTAATTTTTAAGGTAGACCTCGTGTACTTTTGCATACGATAGGCATCAGACCCGGTGTTGGCTCACCGAACGCCAGAATTACGGAGCAGCGAAATTTATAGAATAGAGGAGAGGCACTGCGCAGCAAAATTTAGAGGCGGCGAAACTTTTAAAATTTAGAACAGCAGAATTTAGGGCTCTTAGACATTGCACAAAGAAACAAAAAGCCTAGCGTCAGCTCTGCTTGTACATCATTTTAAAGTAAACGATGAATAGAGTTTTTCCGGTTATGATAAAAAAAATAATTGAATTGTTGCCAATTAGGTTTTTTTTATTAACAAGAATTTTTAAAAGCTTAACTGTGTTGTCACTGGAAAATGAATCTGAAGCCTTCACAATGGTACGTGCTAAACACTATGCGACAGAGACATATGGTAAGAACGCCTTTAAAATCCTTTTTATAACTGGTTCCACAGAAGAGACATTTTTAAAAGGTTAAGTACTCTTGAAAAATTAACAGATGAAAAATCTCGGATGCATGCATTAAATTATTTTTTTTAGTTAAAACAGGCATTAAGTTAATTAATTTTTAAAAATCAATTAACATAATTTGATAAATTTAGAGTAAAACACTTTAACGTCTCGGTTAAAGACCGAGACGTTAAAGTGTAAAGAACTAAAACTCAAACAAAACAAAAACAAAAATAAAAAAGAATTATCCCCAAGTCTTTAGTACAACAGAAAAAGTCAGAGAAAAGAGTGTAAAGAACTCTTTATTCAATCAAATATAGTTGCACAGAATGGCCCCACTTGGGCTTACACATAACTAGCAGTTCTGGCTTGACTCAAACTGGATAACGTTTAACTTGAAATAAAATGTAATAAATTTCACCTTAATAGCTCATAAGATAATTTAACGCGCAGGAAGGCTCTGAATTGTAGAAACCGTCGGAAACAGACCTAATGGCTAGAAACACTCAACGCCCCAGAATAAAATTGCTAGCAACGTGGCCTTCAAGCAGGCATAACACTCTCTAAAAACACCTTCCAAAAACTTCCCTTAAATAGCACTTCCTTCTACCTCAATTTCAATACATGCGTGCTAACTTATAGCATTCTGGCAGGAAAGCGTGAGTGAAAACCAGACTGAAAGAAAAGTTGCTTTAATTGTAAAGGAAATTTGCTTTAACTATTTATATGTATGTTAGTCAAACTAAATAAATCTCACAAGTTAAATTATTAACTTTAACTAAAGAACTTCTTTATAGTAAAACTGTATGAATTCGACTCACAGATAATCATGATATTCAAAAAGTATAATTAATTGCTTTATCTTTTGTTTATAGACCGAATGCATATTTATTGTAGAACATATGAGAGAACTTTATGTTTTTCTTTGCCTCAATATGTTTCAACAAATATTATACATTTACAGAGTTATACACAAATGTTAAATTTAAAATGTTGGGTTATATTACATTATTTGAATATAGCAAAGCACAAGAAGGCTGTCTTTCTAACCAGGAGTGCTGGAGATATGACACTTGCGCACAAGTGGCATTTGTGCACACCAAGCCAGCAAGAACGTGAAATTTTCTGTAATAGTTATGGACAACAAGTGACAGTTCCGCACAACTTGTCAAAAACAAACACTCAGGTTTATGATTTATTAATATGATCTTTCTTACAATGTGCCCATTCCTGATCTGACAGTCTTTCTGACAGCTTCTTGCGTGATATTAGCTTTTTCCCGAGTTATTTTATAATATTTATGTAAATAATTTCGCCCTTATTGAAGGATCTAAAGGCAAACCATATATGTAACCTATATCTACCACTAGTATCAGTAATTTCGTCTTTATGCAAGTTCTAAAGTGAAAAAGTGAAAATATATTAAAAGCAAAACTGAAGGATAAAAACGGCGATTTTGACAACGCAAAATGAAGTAATTTTGAAAGTCACAGAACATAATTACTAAGTCTGTCGTGACCGAAGCAGGAGTTAAAATTCAGTTGTGAAATGTATGTAAACAAGCAAGAGAAGAAAATCAGTCGATACCAAATTATATGTATTATGATTATATCATGCATTTATATGTATATTATGATTATATTATTCCTTTATAATTATAATATTAAAATATACAATTACATATATTTACAAACTTTATTTACGAGTGTATTTTTATATTATTTTGCTACGAAAATGTATACATTGACAGGATTTAAAGATAATTATATTTTTAAGTTAAGATTTCTCGTAACTATAATTTTCTTGTTTGGGTGCACGATTTCTCCGAAACCACTGATCAGAATTTAAAAAAAAAAAAAAAAAAAAAAAACTTGAACTGCATAAACTTAAAGTGAGTTTAAAATCAGCAACTACTGTATCTCTCGCTTACTTTTTTGTTAATAAATTACTTAAATTATATTTAAAAAATTCTGGATTTTGGAATTGCAAAAGTAAAAAGCTAAAAGATTTTTAATAGAAAATATAATTCTGTTATTTTGCCCATAGGTAATTTTAATTCAACATTATATTTGAATTTCAAAAAAAAATGAGCTAAAAATATTAATCTGTTTACATAATGCTCCGCGCAGTAGATGATATGATAATATTGTGAGGATGACAAAAAAGTCATTTTATTTGAAATATTTTAGTATTTGGAATGCAAAATAAAAATTGAAACTGTATTATTAAGGATATTGAAATAAGTATACAAAATTTTACGCTCATAAACAATTTATGAAGACTTTCAACTTTAAAATGTGTATGCATTTTAGAGATATTTTGATTCCTTGAGGTACTTATCATTCTTTGCACGCACGTTAACATATGCATAATATACTGACTCCTTAAAATATTTATCATTTTTATACGTTCTGTATCATACTTCATGGTGCACATGTTCGAATGTAGGGCAATATGTGTTGAAAATTTGGTCGAATTGAATGCCGCCGTTTTTCCAGGAATAAACAAACATACATATACGCGTACGAACATACATACATACATACAAAATCCTTCATTATTTAATAATTAACGACAGCATTTAAAGAATAGTTCAGATTACACAAGAGGTTTGTATTACGAATTAAAAAGGAAATTAAAACTAAAGAAAAAAATAAAACAAACCATGCTCATCATTTGCACTTCAGATGTTTTATGTTGTAATAATTTTCGTAAACTGCCATGAAACAATTTAAAATTGCAACTTATTTCTTGAATTCCTTGAATAGATCAAACAAAATAATTGTCAGTAAAAGTCAATAAAAATTTAATCTAAGTCATATCAGCGATAACATCCCTAAGTTGTATGAAATGAAAATTGCAAAAATTCGGAATTAAATATCTAAACATTATAAGAAATCAGAAATCAAATAACACATATCAGATGAACTCTGATGACTGTATTAAAAAAAAATCTCATCTAATCTTCGATTCGAAACAAAACAACGATCTACCTCGAGGGTCGAAAATCTGCCAGTGCTGTGAGCTGTTGCCATTGTGTACACCATAAAAAAATTTAGTTGATATTTCACAGTTATGAATGTAACAAACTGATATCCAAACAACAGACGTACTCCTTGATAATTTTTCCTTTTAAATTGTTTTTAACAATACATTTAAATTTATAAATTTGATAAACATTTACGCTGGTAGTGCACGTGAAGAAACAAGTTTCTAATAAGGTGTATTTCATTCTCTTAGGAAAAACGATTGGTATTCGTAATCGTTTATATGTCGTCTTTGAACATGTTTGCCTACTTTCGTTTTATTTCTACCATGGAAATAAAACAAAACACCAAATGAATTTTCAGAAAATTTCGCAGAATTTTTTCGTTTTACTGTCACAATTTCTCTACTTTAGAATTCTCCCTTTTCTGCAATTTTTCTAGATATTTAAAATTTTACTTTAGCCTGAAGAAACTATTATCTAAATAAATTAAAATAATATTTCGATTTTTTTAAAGCTGATATTCGTTTTGCATTTTATTGCAAAACAAAAATTTCTAATTTTTATAAAGTTGATTCAAAATGCATTAACACCTTTTTTAAAAGGTAGTAAAATATATCTGAGAATATTATAAATTTTTTCTTTCTGTTACACTTCGGATTCAGTTAATATTCCTTATGCTGGGTGAGTGAGGGCATTTCATATCGTCATCGACTATATACATGAAAACAGACAAAACAAATTAAAAATGATTGTAAATATGTCAGAGTTTGTTTTTATCATCCACAAATTACAAGTTTATTTTTTTTTAAATTAGAATAAGCATATTTCCTCTATCTACATGAATCATTGTTACCAGCATGTTGGAAATTGCCGTAATGAGTATGGTCACTTCCTTTTACGTCCTCAGTAGAAGCACAGATTCATTAACAATGACTTTCCTGAATTTTTGAATAGTCACTTCACGTTTAGAAAAGACATCTTTAGAGAATTCCTACCAGAAAGAATTCTAGTACACTCAGCATTAAATTCGGGTGACCTAATAGGTCAAGGGATGTCGCTGAACAAAAAGATAGTACAGCAAGTATTTTGATAAAAGCAATAAAGCAAACTGAACTTAAATTTTTAACAAAGCATTTGTTTGAACATTCAAGCTATTAGAATCAAATGTGCCATATTTTTTCAAGCTATTTGAATTAAATGCATATCTATCTTGTCTACTTTTTTAGAAGAATTTGCTTGTAGCTTTCAGATTTGATATTTGTTCATCTCGCTTGAAGACATTAAGAAGTTTACACAAAATTTGTGATCTCTTTGATTATTTGAGTATTTGCGTTTTGGATTTAACTTTTAGAAAACAATTTTCTGTGTATGGCTATGCAAGACTATGCCAAGGATTTACCAGGTTCATACATTCTAGGAAATTCTTCACAGCTAACCTGTAATGACCACAGCTTCATCCTTTAATGATCATATGGACACGATAAGATTATAATTTTTAATTTTTTAATTTTTAAATATACTTTTTTAATTTTGGGAAATTTTTGGAACGAAGCTCTGGTGTTAGATTCTAATCTTAATTTTTCGGATTGCAATATTTTTAGTATAGTTTTTTACAAATTGGCTCAATTCATCTATGCAGTTTCGAAATACCCCTAATTTTTTTATCAATCGTTTACAGTTGGGAAAAATATCGAGAGTTAAATATTACAATCTAGAACACTTTTGCTCTTTATTCTTTGTTAAAGTTCAAGACAATAGAGCGCACCACACGAATCCGTTTGTTGTTTCGCTTAAGAAAAACTGAACAATCGGCAAATTATTTACAACATTCAGGCTATTTTTCGCTACTGACGTTTATAGCTTAGTCCTTATAGTGTCTTTGTTTAAACTCTTGGCACAAAATGGTAATAAAATCACTCAGAAGTGCAGAGAACATAAAGTACATGAAATGTTTCATATTCATTTCACAAGATTTTCCTCAAAACTGAGCGCTAATTTTACGACAGCTGCATATTATGGCTCAAAGACTCTAACAGACTGATATAATTATCATAAATCTTCTAACAGATTAGGCTAAAGATCTTTTCTTGAGTAGAAAAAATAAAGCTCTACATGTAAAAATACGAAATGGAAACGAAAGTTTGAAGACAAAATGATACAAAATGTTTAGATTGTTTATGAATAATAATTTAACAATATATTTATTAAATTATATTTCTCTCATTACTTATAATTAAATATTATTTTAATACAAATGATTTAATTCAGAGAAATTGGCATGTGTGTGCTATTTGGAAAATATTACAAAATATCGGGAAAAGATATAACGATAACTTTTCCATATTATATTTCTCTAGAACATTGATTACCAGTATTCTTGAGTTTTTGATAAATATAAATAACACAAATATATCAAATAAGCACGCTGAAGAACTAAATGCTAGATCAGTTATTCATAACTATTGAAATTGGAGTAACTTGAGCAAACTATTAAAGATTAAATAACAAATTATTTCTCAGCTCCTGTGAAATGAAACATTTTTCATTTTCTCAGTTGAGGAAGAAGTTTCTATTTAACCTTTGAAAGTACAGTCCTGATTTTTGCTCATATAAATTTGCTTATGTGCATTTGCCTGGCTTGCATTATTTTATGCAATACGAACATTACATATATTACCACGTGTTTTTGTCTTTCATTCATGCCACTTTTCATTCATGTCTCTAATCTAATATTCATTCTACGTTTTCTTCAACAAAGATTTCAACAATTCTTTGTATCCATTTTTAATATTCAATTCAAGCTGCTATTCAAATACGGGGTAGAAAAGCAAATTCGAAGATATCAGCTGCCAGAAACTTACGACTCATTTTATGAAATAATGAATGACAGTATTATTAATAAAGCAATATAATATAAAAAGCATAATTTGTGTATCAAAATTAAATATCGTTAAATTTATTTCCTCTATGATAATTTTGTGAAAATTTTTAATATAATAAATCCAGCCAACAAATAACTTCAAGATAAATTATTTATATTAAACTTGTTTTTTTAATTCGAGATATTTATCAAAAAATGTTGTTCAGATTTTCAGACCTCTGTCGCATCTTTCTGCATTATTTTAATTCTCAAGTTTTGAATTATGAATGCAACATGCGCAATAACACCTTAACATCTTCTTGAAAAACAAATTTAAAAATTCTGCCTACAAAATGGAAATTATATAATAAATTGATGAAGCAACTTTCAGTATGAAACGTTAACATAATGAGTAGAGATATAAATTTTAAATCATTAAGCAATAATCGTGATAAGACTACACACAGAAACTTAGGAATTAAATTTCAGTCACTTAAAGAAGAGCATTAAACGATGTTGAAGCTCCCATAGAGGCTTATTTGAATTACAAAGCAATTATATTACCCACTAATCATACACATTTACATCGCTTTCCAAGCATTTAATATTCTTTAAGAGCCTTTGATACAGTTATCTATGAACAGGAACCGAAGATCCGCTTGTCCTAAAAATTTTCAAAGGCAATTAAACGATTCGTATTTAATTACCCGCTTGCATCAACATTGAGAGAGTAAACCTGCGTCGTTCTTCCGCAAAAACTGAAGACTGCGTTAAAGATTCAATAACATGTGTTTCTAGAAATGTAGGTTAAGGGACTTCTGTTTTTAACCATCCAAATAATGCTCGGACAGTTTAAACCTTTGTATGCAATACAGAACAATATTAGTCTAATAGCATACAGGAATACATATATCCTGGACCACTGTATGCGCATTTTTCTTCAGAATCTTCGGGCCTGCTGCGCACAGTTTAGTTCGCGGTATCATCATACTCTCATTTCCGAGTTTTACATTTTAAGCTTAGTTGTTGTCGCTAGTCCTATCAAAAAACTAGTCTAAGTGCAACACAGCCAAACGATGTCATTTTACCCTACGGGCGCAACAAAAGTAAAGGTCTTTAACTGAGTTGAGTAAAGCTCTTTTAAAGCTCTTCAACTGAGTGTTTTCCTGATGAGGATAAGGAAAAGAGGATAGTTGAAGAAAATATAAGAGGATAGTTGAAGAAAATATAAGAGGATAGTTGAAGAAAATATATCTCTTTCTCAGACGACTAGATATTTGCTGTTTCAGATACATGCATTTATAGCACAGAAATTTCCTTTTATTTCTTTCTGAACATAGAAAATTTGAAGTATCTTCCAAGATGTATTAAATTAGAGTCTCAATACCTATATATGCATCCCAAGGCTATATCAATACAGATTACTATATTTTTTATAACAAGAGATATCTGTTACTATATAGAAATATAGTAATCTATATTGATATGAAAGAAGCCAAACTAAAAGTTCTACAGTAACAATAAATCTTGTATCATCAAACTTGTATCATCATATCATGCTCATATTTGCTTAATGAAATAGACATAATCCTACTCCACCCCAGACTGATAGCAAAATTTCTCCTCTTTAATGTATACGAACGTTATGAGAATCACTTAACTACAAGTTGCTTTTTGAAATAATTACACCAAAAAAAATATTGTGACTAATAGGCCATTTTGTTAACCTTCAGAAATGTACATAAAGATTAGATTATTTCATACTGCCTTTGCAAACTGTTTGCAAAAATGGTGCCTTTCTATAGAAATAAGATTTTTCCTATGTATTGAATAGATGAATCTCTCTAAATCCATTTAATTAGAAATTATCTTTTTCAAGATTTCAGTTTTTTTACAAAAGACGAAACTTTCTCGTTATAAGAACACTACAGGCTCTCATTTGTTAAAAACATGTGTAATAATGGCATAAGAAAATTCCTTATATTTACTTCTTTAAACAATTCCGAAAAAACATTTCGTGTAAAAATCATAAGCAAAGTTTTTAGCACTGTATACATAACATAAACCTGAAATGACTCATAAAAGAAGACGAGAGTTTTTAATCTTTGATATATTAGTTATATGCTTCAACAATATAAAAATACCGTACATTAACAATCGAAATGGTAGAACAAAAATTAATGCAAATATTTCCGTTTAACTCTGTAATTAGAAAAAGGAAAAGAAATAAACCTCCCTTGAATAAATCATCGCATAAAAGATATTTCAATTAAATTCTGTTTAAAAAAAAATTCATTGCCAAGATGGCATACAAGAATTAAATAAGAAGTCAACATTTATAAAATTCGAAGCTAAGTTTATTCTAAAATATGGATATTTTAGAATTAGGAATCACATTTTTCTGTAATAAAAGAAGGTAAAGAAACTAAGAAAGAAACATATGACAAATGCAAAAATAAAAATGTAAAATTTGATTTTTGTCGCTTATTCATAGATCACCATAGAGTAAAATGACAATTCCCCAGGGGAGGATCGAACTCACAACCTCGGCATATCTCGCTCGTACTGTCTTACAAGTACCGCGCGCTAACCAGTTGCGCCACTGGGGATACACCCTTCACATCGTACTAAAGAATGTAAATGGAGTTTCCACTCATATGCTTTACCTGTTAACCTAGTAAAATACAAACGAAATTGATAGCTCCATAATAAAACTACAGAAAGGGCATGAATTCTTGGTCACTTATGTTATGTCGAAAAAAAAATAACATATTTTTCATTTAACCTTTATCTCTTTAACACTGACTGCTTGGTGCCGCGACAAAAAAAAAAAAAAAAAAACTAAAACTAACTACTCTAAACTTTGTACTTACATAAACAAAACTTTTAAATCTAAAAGACATCAAGGAAATACATCCTCCCCGGTGTTTTGGTAGAATCACGATTAATTATGCACATCCACAACAAAATCTTTAACAGGCTATCTCTCACTAAATTAAAACTAATTTACATCTCCAACCTGAAAACACATAAAATTCAATACTAAATCTAGAGATAGCGTTCAACCTTTAACATTTCAAATACCACACAGAACTCTTCAAAACACCGGGGAAAGATACAAATTCACAATTAAGAAATCTACTCTTCCAATCAAAATAAATTCAGCAAACCGATCGTATAGTCACCAACACTAAAATTAATTTTTCTACTACCGCAATATAATTACCCAGGTTCGGTTGAAAAACCATGTTTCCGTTAGGATCACATGGGTGACCTTCAGTAGACCACAATTAATACACACAAAAAAAAACATACAATATTAAAGATAATAAACACATTTATTGAAAATTCCCACACATTATAACTTAAGATAGCTGGCCAGACTACCCCTACAAAATCTTTTAAAGTTCCTCATAGTTTTTTTCTTTTCATAGCAATCTCAATTTAAACATTATTTCATTAACTCAAAAATCATAGGGAAACACGTCACAGTTCTTAATCATTTTAAGCAGGAACTCAAGAATATTAAACTCATTTTAAAAAACTAATTTAGAATAAAACATATTGAACATAGCACTTAAACATTAAAACAAAGATTCACTTCCTCCAATTAGTTCAATTGACTTCTGACTATTAAACATTAAATAAAAAATTACTTTCTCAGCTAGAAATTGTTAAAAATATTCAATTTTTATCTACTTAACATGTCAACTCTTGCTTTAGTATTAAACATTTCCAAATTTAAAAAGATTATGTATCAAAATAAAAAGTCACTCACGAAATCGGCGTACCACCTTTTAGAGAATCAGGGAGCTGCCCAAATCCATTGATCCAATTTCAAAACACCGAAACAATAACTACTAAATCTTCATCGTTGTTTTCCGGAACCGGAGCCTTTTCATAGTTCATAGTTTTCAATTTGACTCAGGGAGCTGCCCCGATCTAAATTACAAATCCCGAAACAATAACATCCAAATCTTCATCGTTGTTTTCCGGAACCGGAGCCTTTTCATAGTTCCAGTTTAAAGTTTTCAAATTCCTCCGTTAAGCAGCACTTTCACTCAATCATCTTCCCGTTTTCGAAGTTCCACTGAAGATAAGAGAAAGAGGTCGAAACTGGAGACAAAAGACTCAGGCGATGACGACTTTCCATATTTCCACCTTTTCTAAAGCAAAATAGATACTCCAGCACGAACGAGCAGTTCAGACTGTTCCACAAATGGGAAAAAGAGATCTCAGCGACGAAATTGAAAATAATAGGCCGCAAGAATTGCCGCCGTCACCCTCCGTACCCAGAAATCTCGGAGATAAAAACTTAACTGTATACCGCGGTCGACCACGGCAGAACCGCCGCGTTTTCCTCCGCACCATCTCAGCACCTCACTGATCGCGGCCGGCCCCGTAGGGGCCGCCGTCAAAGTAGCAAACCCCTAAGGCTCCAAAAAAAAACCTCTTCAAAGTCTTCTCTACAAATCGCTATTTTTTCAAGTCCAAAAAAAAAGATTCCCTCCTTCCATGCAACGGCTTAAGAAACCTCGGTTTACCCACACCAAGAAACGCCTCAAAATTACTATTGGTTCAAACAACACTAAAATTAAAAAATTTAGCCAATCTTACGAAAACTAGGACTCCCTTTCGCCAATTAAAAGAAAGGTCATAAATCGCCACTGAAATTCTCAGAAATTCAGAACTTTCTACAAGAAGACAGACCCTTTCTTTCCCACGCAACAGAAGAATGTTTCCAACCTATAACTCTCTCAAAATATCGCTGCCCCTTAGAACTATTCTCCTCTGGACGAGAAAAACACGTGTTTTCAACCCCCGCGAAAAAAGGGGAAAAATGCAGCTGGACAGTGACCTCTAACCTCCAAAGACGCCTACGCGTGAGAAACGGAAATACAACCGCGCCCTTTTAACTGTAACACATATTCAGCCAAACTTAAGGGAGTTTTGCCGTAAAGTTTAACAATATTAAATATTAAACATTAATTTAAAATAAGCTCAATACAAATTCATTAAACACAAAAAATAATATAATAACTAAGAATACATTATGCACAGTAAAATAATACGAACTAATTATATACAACAAAAATACATAAGAATTTTCCTTAACAATTCTCCCACGGAAAATACATAAGAATTTTCCATAACACTTATCACTGGCGTTCCTATAGAGGACGGCATGTTTTATATGAAGGATTAGTCATTCCGATCTTCAGGATAAAAAAAAAGCTTAGGTTAGGTTAATCGATTAAGGCAAAGCAACTTGAGGGCTATTTGCCTATGCCTCTGTGGAGGGCTTTCTAAGGGAAACTGGTTCGTATCTACCTTACACGTTAGGAAAACCACGACAGCTTCAAATCAGGGCCATCAATGCATGGGTGCATGTTTGTCTTAGGAGCCCCAGCACAATTATTTGCCCGAAGCCAGTAATGTTGCTAAGGCAACACTGCTTCAGGAAGTATTTTCACGCAAGGTGCATAAAAGAAAACATGTCTTCTACAGACTTTGGTTTCTACCAGCTCACTCCTGCAGCTGAAGAGGATTCTAATAACCTTCGAAACAGACCTACTGATTTATGCAACTTACTCTGGCTCACATGATAACATTCTTTATTCTAGATATTCTCATCAAGCCTCGGTAGCACAGTAGTCGGTCTACTGGGCTACCAAGGCTACCGTAGCAACGCGTCAGTCTCATAATTTCGCCGAAAGACTTATCTGAAGGTCGTGTGCTCGATCCTCACCCGGAGCAAAATGTCTTTTATATACGCTGAAGACTGCTTGCACTTAAACTTTTATGTTTTACTCGGGAAAAAAATTTGGTAAATCTTTTTTCATTGTTTGCGATATTTTTTATACTTTCATTTTCTTCCAACAAATTTTTCGAGAGTAAATATTTTCTAAACATTTTAACTTTATTTAACAAAATTGTTTTCAGTTTGAATTTTCCAAAAAAAGGGGGGAAAAAAAGAAAGAAGAGAAAAAAAGGAGAAAAGTGTTCTATTTTTTACTTCAAAAGTTAACATACACAAAATGTAGTTTTCTTTAATAAGATATATACATCTGTTCTATTCTTCCGGTAAGGGGTACTAATCGTACTTTATTTAATTTTCATTTATATGAAATCATGAAAAGACACCTGAATATAAATATAAACCAGTTTGAGTAAATTTATCCGACACTGTTGTCTACTCCCACTTGCAAATTGAATATGTTATTTTTATGTTTTATAACATGTCTTAAGTCTTGCTTTTTTTATACTGCACTTATTGCTTAAAAAACATCTATTTAAAAAAAATATTCCTGACTTTAAAAATATATTGAATGATTTTCCTGTATTTTTCCCTTATATTTATTTTTTTTCTGATTTTCCCCATATTATATGATATAGCTTTATATCAATAAAAAATTAATTATTAATTTTTAATAATTTTTTGTAATCAGTGAGATCTTGATTATGCCATTCAGTTGCCAATATATATTCGGCTATAGACCCCTTTGTTCATCATCGATTCCTTTAAAATTTCATCGGCTCCCAAGGGGTCTGTACCGACCCGTGTAAAACCCTGGTTTATCCATATATACTTTGTTCTTCATTTAATTCTTAACCTCACAAATGGTATTCAACGTGTTATTCTAATATTTCAAATGTTATTTCTGAGAGAACTTAATATTAAATTTTAGAAGCATATTTCGCTAGGTTCTTCCTACAAATTTCATTCAAAAACTAATCTTGCTCTCTCTTGTAATTCGAAACAATTTAGAATATTTTAGATCTAAGTACAAAGCAAAAATGCTATTAGATGTTAAAAATTATGTATTGTCTTCCAGTAATATGGTACTGCTGGAATACCATCATTGTTACCTTCATTGACATTCATCTTCTTCGATTGCCGTGACAAAGAATTGGCTTCAAATAATTTCTTTTCCGCGTAACATAAATTAGGACTTGCAGCAAATCAGACAAGAAAAGTTTGAAGCTAAATATGGAAAGTGTTCGGTACATTGAGCTTGTAGAGGAAAAAATTCGCAAAGTATTTGCGATCAAACTAAGATCTCTGAACATAAGAACGTATGCATTTCACTACAATTAATGCTTTTCACTATGAGTCTCAATTCTTGGTTCAGGCCTTCACATTTTCTTATTTATTTTGACTCTGAATATTCGGCAATCATTTCTGACGAGTCTCCCTCGAATACCATTGAATCATTCCAACCCTTCATCTCTTGATCTGAATATTTTCCCTCCTTCTGAGCTCCTTTTCTGTTCGACAAATGATCCCGTGTCTTTAATACTACAGAGCAATTCAATGAAGAATCTTTCATTCCTGATTAAGCATCTCAGGCCTTACCCTGCATATCTGCACTTTTAGTTGTACAGTTCAGCAAAAATTCCAGAGCTAACATAAAATTCTCATTAAGGCCTCTTCAGCTTACGTCTCATTTTGTCTTTCAAAATAGCCAAGAAAATGCACATATCTTGTTCTTTTCTTTAATATATTATTATTAGAGGCGGGAGGAATCTTAAATTTGTTTGAATCCAGATCCTTAAAAATTCTTCAGTCTTTCGAATCTCTCGAGCAAACAAGCATATTAAGAACAAAAATCTGCTGTGTACACCACATAACTTCCTTATACAGACTAATATACACAATTTTTGCTGCACCTCATTTTAAACTTATTTCCTGGAAATTCATTAGAAATCTATTTCTCATTTAATCAATTCATTTCACACTTCGTGACTAGGCAAAAACACATAAACGCTCAAAATATCTTCTTTAAAAATTGTAAAATACAAAAAAAAATTAAAAATTAAAAAACCAAACACAGTTTGAAAACAATTTTTGCAATTAAAATTAGTTTGTACACAAAAATAACCAATTCGACCAACGGACAGGTAGACAAAATATTCGGTCCACAAATTGGAAATTAACTTTTGGTCTCACTAGAAAAAAAGGCACTAACTGACTTAATTCAATATTGTACTAAAAGTTTCAAATGTAAACAAATGATGGCCTCGTTAGACCTAGCGCCGCTTAAATTTTAAAATTGTTGATAATTCTACAACTACTACATGCATTTTAACTAAAGGCACAAAAACCTTAACATAAGGACAACATAATTCAATCACTTTTAAGCGAAAATGCATAATTTGCCAACCTATAAGAATAAAAACACAAAGCTTCCAGAGCCGGGTATGAGAGTGGGTGTGTGTATATATATATATACGCTTGGTGAGGTTGATTGCAACAAAAAAGAGAGGTGCACAACTACATGGTTTAGCACTATATACAAATTTCAAAGTTCTACGGCTAATCGCTTTTGAGTTATGCCAGATAAATACTTACGTAGGTATGTACAGACGTCATGAAAAAATCCCTTCTGAATCCATTTTAAATGTATTTTTCAATCCGTTTTGGAAACCCTAGTCTGTTATTCTCTCCGTACGTGCAAATGTCACATGAAAAAATCGTTTAAACAAATTCGAGAGTATTCAAAATGCCTATTTTCACTGAAATATGATACCCGAAATTTTTCGCAATTATAATACTTCTTTTACGTTCTACAAGGAAGTAAAATAAGAAGAAAAAAGCTTAAACTTTTAACACTAAGAATTTTTACTTTTATTACTAAATTTTTTTGAATATTTAAATTTTACTTTTAACTAAATCAAAACTTGAAATGTCCGTTTAATGAAAAAGAAAGTTAAGAACACCTGTTTTCAAACTATACTTATATTTATTATTTAAGAAGACATAGAGTCAAACTCACTTTTCGTTAAGACGAACTTTCTTCCCGACTTTTAATATATACTCTCAGAATTCCAATAAACGCAAATAAACGCAACATTACAATAAAAACAATAAGATATATTTTAGACTTTAGCTCTACAAAACAAACTTACCACAAATTTACTTCCACTTCATACGAAATATGTATCATTCACAATTTCTGTCCTAGTACCTGGTTCAGTTAATTACAAGAACTAACCAGCTAGGATAAAACACCAAAAACGGAATTCACCAGCTCAAAACAAATTTAACATGAATTTACTTCCATTTCTTACGGAATATATACCGTTCACAATTTCTATACTAGCACATCTGGCTCAATTAATTTCAAGAACTAACTAGCCAATATGAAACCGAAAAAGAGTAACTCGTCTGATGGGCGAATTACTGCTTCAGCCAGGTACAACACTAACAGTTGCTTTAAAGTCTCCTGCAAGGCCAGTCTTTATCCTCCTGATTTAGATTCTTATTCCTGTATAAAAATTATTTTATTTGTCTAGTCTGATAGAAGCAGACGAAACATTAGGAGTATAAGGCTGATTTATAATGGAATTAAAATGCGTTCATTAAAATAAACCTTGCAGAGCTACTACAGAAATTTAGCATAGGAAGTACATAACTAAAATTCTTAAATCTCATATTTCATTTTTCCAATATAATTTCATAAAAAATATTTCAGTTGCTTTATATTTTGCTAGAACCTTTCTTAATCAAAAACGTGTACAAGGGGAAGGGATTATTTAAAAAATTATTGCATTTAACTACTAAATGGGAAATGAAGAATCCAACATCCAAACATTATTCATTTCAAGAATTCACAGACCCACTTAACACTTTCAGGATAATCATAAAAAGAAATTATAGAGATTTTTTGCTAAGAAAACTAGTATTCTTAACTCCTTCTGAATCCAGTCCACTTAGTTTTTTTTATCAATTATTATGCTTTATGTGCCGAAAAATCTTTCTGATATTATTGTTGATAGTAAAATAATTAAGAACTTTTTTAAGAGTTTCGTCAGATTTTATGTTCTTTTTAATAAATGTTTATGTTGACCATCAATGAAATAGATCTTTATGATCTTTCCAAAGTTCCTTCAGTGGTTTTATAAATTAGAGTTTGAATGATGAAAAAAACGTTAAGACTGAAGTTTTTGAATTTCAAATCATTGAGGAATCAAGTGTTACATTTCAAATTATTATTGTACCATTCCTTTCAAGAAAGTTGGCAAGCTTAAAAACAGGAACAACTTAAAAGTTTAATAAACTTTTAAACATATTAGTTGAAGAGTCAGCAACGTTCTAGCATATTTCTCACAAGCTAAATGAAAACCTTACACGTAAATTCGAATTTCAAAAATGCTATTATGTTTGCCGTTATAAAGTCCATTAAAAAATATAATTTCAATAATCATTTGACCGTTACAATTCAACTTTAATGGTGTCAAAATTTCGTAAAAGTATGTATTGAAAGTAAGGAACGAATAATAAAATAACGTATAAAACTTGAATGATTATCAGCAAAAAAAGCTTAAAATTTTCCATAACTTTATTTATAATAAAATAACAGAAATAGCTTTACAGATGAAACTGCCCAAATAAATTTCTTTGTTCAGACAGAAACCTAATTTCTGAGCCCCCATGACCAGCATCAATGTAATTATTCAGGAACAATTTGTTTCATTGCTGCTACGCAAACCCTTTCCATGACCCAGATCATCATTTAAAGACTTTTAACATTAGGTTGACCGATTATTTTCCACTGGAAAATGGCGCGATTAAACATTGATGCCAATAAATTTAATAGCGATTTTAACTGAAGTAAATTTAAATTTTAATTCTGAAAAAAATTGGAGGAATACTATTTTTTACTTGGATGGTTAAATTAACTTTGGAATTGGCTTAAATTATTATTTAACTTTTAAATAATTGGTAAAACATATAAGAAGACTACATATTTTATTTACATTGAGCAAATAGTTGTTTTATTCATAATGTAAGAACAGTAATCGAAAATTTATTTTAGCTAGTTTTTTGGGGGGGAGGATCTGGATTTTCCTTTTTAAGTACTTTGATCGAGATTAATAAAATAATTTAAAGCAAGAAGTTACAATCCCAGGATGCCATAGTAATCAAGCACAAGAACTTATTAGCTTAAATATGCAAAGAACAATTATTAGTATAACACTCGCTAAAAGTTAAAATTGCTATTAACAATGTATACTTTAAATCAGTTAATCAAATTTTTTCACTGAATAGCCCCTCCCCCCCCCAATTTAAGACAAGACTTAAATTACAATAAATTGAAAAAAAAAAAAAAATAAATAACAATAACATCTATGAACCTTTTTTCAAGCTCATAAAGTATTCCACCCAAAATCACTTGCAAATTTAATCATGCTTTCCTCTTATTACAATGTGTACTTATAGTAAATAAACTTCTGCTATTTGCTTTCTGGTATAACAACTTTAATGGTCAGCAGTGTGCATTAATGCTTAACATTTTATCAGCTATAATCTTGCATTCTAAAAGATATTGCCCAACAACACTTCTTAAGGGGCCCACAGAAAAGGACGCAAGCGGAAAACGTCGTGCAAAACATCGTGGGAGAAAAGAAAAAAAGGAATAAAAGACCGCGGTTTTAAAACATCGTTTGTTGAAAATAAAATGGTTGAAAAACATCGCAGCTTTAAAACATCGTCGTAAAAAATATCGTGATAAAAAAATAAAGCTCCTACAAATCATCGCATGACGATAACATCGCAAATGTGTTATATTAATTAAATATTTGTTAATTAATAAAATAGAAATTATTAATTAATCCAAAATATTAAATATAGAGTTAAAAACAGTCCTAATTCTTACTTGCACTTTTTTTTTAAACCACATTTTTATGACGATGTTTTAAAACGGCAATTTTTTCAACCTCTTTATTTTCGACGACGATGTTTTATACCACGATGCGTTTTTATGCTAGCAAAGAAAAAGATATGCTCCAGAAATCTATTTCACTAGCTACACACAGGGTAAGGCGACGCATGGAAACCTGAAAGTGCGACTTCGTCACTGCGTTAGACAGATGCGTTAGAACTGAGATGCTTTCTCCTTGCTTTCTATTCTCTCCCGATGTTTTGCGGTATGTTTTCGCGTTTTCTCCGCGACATTTTCGTCCGCGATGTTTTTCCATGATTTCTCCTGTAACCACTTTTTAAAGATTAGCTTCACAATATATGCCTTAATTGTAACTGGAATGTGCAATCCATGCTCGAGCGAAAACAGTGAACTCTAAAGAGCGGGAGCCATCTAATAAAATACTAACTTCATAATTTCTAATGCAATGAGATACTAAAATCTTCAATCACCAGGCAACCATCTTCTTTCTTTGAAGGCCTAGAAAAAAAAAATATTTAGGTAAAGCACATAGTGTGATTTCTCCCAAAACTACTCCAGAGAGACAAATGAAAAATCTAAGGCAAAGAAAGCGAAACCACTTTTATAAAAAGATTTTCAAATGACTACCATCAAAATATTTAGCAAATCAACGAAATGTAACAGACATTTTTTCTCCTCACCAAATGCAGAAAACTTATGATCAAAAGCTTTTAGGCAGAGGGACAGATAATTTGAAGAGAATATGAATGATTTTCATTTGATTGAAAGTTGAAGAAGAATTACTGCTTCATCGCAAAATACAAAATAATGCTCGAAAATATGCATAATGCAATAGAACAGAATTATTATGTTGCGTATTACGATAAAACTTTTTATATAGTTTGCTTAATCTAGTTGAGGTAGTGATGTTCGTGTGTGATATCTTGTGATCAACGTAAAAGAAAATTTCCGTTGAAGTGCAATAAAATTCCAAATGTAAATATTCAGCATAATTTTTAATGTCCAGTAGCTTTACAAGGTTTTAATCCCTTCATAACAGGTAATGATAGAAAAATTGCTTATTCATATATTTTTACAGCAATATATATATATATATATATATATAGGGTGATTCCAAATTCATGGTACAAACTTGGAGGGGAGGTACAGAACAAAGATACGATTAATATTCTCATAGGAAATCCAGGACGCAATCCGCTTATTTAGTCATAAATACAACTTAAAATGCATTTACAATAAGAAAATTTTAAAATGAGATTAAGATCACGTAATATCTCATACGAATTGCTTCATACGAAGAACAGCACCCACAGAGCCTTTTATCACTCATTTAAAAAGATCTTGCTTCAAACTACGTCACGAAACACTTTTACACATAAAAAAACACCTTTGTCAGTAGAAGGCAGTGCATTTCAGTAAGGGAAGACGCTATTCGCGATATGAAATTTCCCATCACTGTCGTCAGTGATGGGAAATTTTACCTTAGCGAAAAAGCAGACATGCATTACGTGTAAGGCCGTGTAAACGGTAACTTCAGAACTGCTCTTCCAATATTTCAAGCGCAGCAGTTTCCGAATAGACGCTTGCCGGATCACAGAATGTTTCAGCAATTACATCGTCAACTTTGTGAAACAGGTTCTTTCAACGTCACCAGATAGGGTGACTGTACGCAATCTAAGATTTGAAGAAAGCATTTTGAACATGTGATTGACAGACACGAGTCAAGCACTAGAACTGTTGCGCAAAACATAGGTGTGAGCCAACATTCCATTTGGAGAGTGTTAAACGAAATTCGCTTACACCCCTTCTATTTTCATCAATTAAAAGCTTTGAATATCTTTTGATTATTATCTTTTGAATAATTCTTGTGAACACTTTGTTTTGTTTGAAGGAGGATACCTTGTATTTATGACTAAATAAATGGATTGCGACAGGGATTTCCTATGTGAATATTATTCGCATCGTTGTTCTGTATCTCTTCTCAGAGGTTTGTACCATGAATTTGGAACCACCCTGTATATAATATAAAAATATGTAACATTTATACACCAAGGAAAAAATTCCTTGAATGGTTATTTTGTAAAGGGTACATATTTTTCATATTAAATAAATTTGCCTTTATATTTAATTTAATGTCTATTATTTTTCTTCAATCATAAGACTTACCATAAAAAATTACCATTTAAAAAGGAAGTTGCATAACATAGTTTATTCGTTTTAATATTTTGCCATAAAAAATAAATCAAAATTTGCTTTCCTTGTATCAAAAGCGATACTAGCTTCTTACTATAAATAGCCGCCAAGAGAAAGCGATTAATATAGTAGATTTATCTGTTCACTGAGCTTTGTGAAAACACAGCCCTCTAAGAACATCTCCCAAGATGTCGGGTGCCATGGGAGCAACCGCGAACCTGATGATCTTTCTGCTATACGATTTCCAGTTGAGCTTTACCTTGTCGTGGTCTGGGGGTTCACACTTCGGTGTGTGTGTGTGATTACGGCAAAGCCTCGAGGGCTGTCTGCCTAAGGGAAGGGATGTCTTCGTGGAAGACTTTCTAAAGGAAACTGGCTCGAATACACGTTACACATGGGGGAAATTATGAAAACGGCTTATGCAGCCAGCCCGTTTGCGGGATTCGAACCTCGGACCGAACTACCAGTGTTCGGCGACGTTTACCACTTGGCCGCTGGTGGGCCTCCTCACACTTCGGACGGTCCAAATTTGCTCAACAGCTAAATAGTAAGTCCGAGTAGCGTCTCGCTTTAGCATTGAAGTTGCTTTACGCATGCGCAATAGGCATATTTTCAGCATGGTAACCTTCGCCGCTTGGCCGAAGAACATCTATGTATGTTTGGCTTGGCGATGAATTCAGATTTCTGCTATTCGTAAGTGAAGTGTTGCGGAATGTGTGAAATTAGGTCACTTTGTGCCCAATTATGGGAGCAATTTGCTAGGTGCTTAAAAAAGCATACGGGGTGAGTTTTGTGCTCAAATATATGAGAATTTATTTACTGGGAACTTGAAAAACGTATAGGGAAATAGACGCTATCTTTTTTTTTCTTTTTTTCTTTTTTTTTTTTTCCCAGAATCGTTTTTAAGAATAGCACATACTGGGTATCCATGTACACATCGACCTATTTTCACTTAAAAAAACATCCCAGAATTGCACAAAAATGGCATTGTGCACTCCCTTGACTTTATCCAAGTACACTATTTTCACTTTAGCCTATCCAGACCTATTTTCACTTTAAAAGTCAAAGAAAGTTGACAAAAATCCAATTCTTTTTACTCTTCTAAAAAGGGCCAAACAAATAAGTAGGCGATTCTGCACTTTAGCCTTTTATCGCTCCTGTTGATGTTTTTGAGTTGCTTAAATTAATGCTGTAGGTTTTTGTAACATGCAATAATCAGTTAACCGTATTTTACATTATTTCCAAATGTATTTTTGTTTGATATTTCATCTTATATTTACCGTTATCATATTTTTTTTAATTCATTCTTTCCTCAAAGGCATGTCTCATCCTAAGCAAATAACTCTTCAGTCCTTTGGCATAATGAACTAATTTAACCTCATTTTACAATTTTTTTTATTTCATATTAACAGGTGTCATAAAAAATCTTGACAAATAATTCTTGAGCTTAACATAATTAATTTAACCTCATTATCATAAAAGTTCTTCTCTTAACAGGCATTCAGCAAAATAACATACTGCGGTCCTTTCTTTTCGTATTCTTGATTACATTATCTTACCTTAGTAGTAATCTAAAAAGCATCCACTTTATAGGTACTACTTTCAGGTAAAGAAGTTGTTAACAAAAAACAGCAATGAGTTAAAATAAATTTCTGGTGATTCAACATACCTAATTCAGTAGTATTTATCATTATTATTTTTCACTAGTGTGAAGTTTCTTTAAAATTTCTTTGTTATTTTTAATGGCATCGGAAAATTCACTGCAGTTTTTGTTCACTATTAATTTTGCAGCTTACTAAAGCTTTGACCTTTGGTTCTGCCATTTTACCTCTTTCTGCAAACCATATCACGTTCATTATTGAGAATACTCTTTGGACTGGTGTGGATGTGTTTGGCATGCTTGTAAATGTATTCTGTTATTTGAATGGAACTGACCAATGAAGTGCATTTTTCAATGAAACGACTGAAAACGTGTATCCATAAACATGCATTTTATAATTGGCTGACCAAAAAACTTTTGAAATCGTTTATTCTTCAAAAAATAGATCCGTGTTCATTGTATAATGTTCGACATTTTCATTATTTTTTTTAATCTGATACGTCAGTTTGAGATCATATTAATTTACTGTTGTTTATACAAAGAAAAGAGTCAGCTCCGCCAAAACTGTTGTCACATAGCTCAGTGTAAGCAAAACATCTATCATAAAATGTAAACTTTTGTAGGATTCATAATTCATTATTTTCTAGTATTTTAAAACGTTTTTGCTTCTTGAAGCATAGATTTACTATCAAGCTTTGTTTTTATTTTTCAGTTTCACTGGCAATATTAGTTGCAGTTGCGTTTGTACTTTCCTTAATAAAGATAATTTTGTTAAATAATTTAAGTTGTCTTTGCACAAACCACAAATACATTTCACTACAATCATTATCATCTCTGAAAGGTGTTCTTGTGAAATAAAATAATATTTCAGTCCTTTAGAGATTTCAAGAATTTTGCAATAGTTGAAAGTAGTAAAAGAAATTGGTTGTTGTTATGTTAAAGAACTTTTTCATACTGTACATCTACAAATTCATAGAACTCTTTGGCTATAGTGACTCAAACCATACAAATGTGGAAATATTTATAAATTTTGAGCGATACATGTGTGATACATCTAGTATTTTGAAACCTTTGTGTTACATGATTTATGCATGATAAACAAGATCTAAATTAGCAAATGAGAGATCTTATTCCATAGTTTATGTTTCTTGCTTTTAAAATTTTACTGATTGATTGCTTTTGTATGAATTTCTTGCTGCACTACCATTTTGAAAATGGTTGTTGTCTTTCATGGATTAGCTTGACGAAAAATTATTGCCAAGTAGTTTGCTAGTGAACTTCAACATACAGTAAAAGCTCCGGAAATGCTGAATTCCAGATGTGTGAAAATTTAGGATAGTTGAGCATATAAAAAATGAAACTCATGTCAGAATAGACAAATGAATGGGGAAAATTTCTGTTCTAAAGTAGAGCAATCATCTTATTTATTATCAACTCGCATATCAAAAGTTGAGGAAAATGTATTTCAGGGTCTCCCCTTTGGTGAAAATTGGTACCATTCCTGTTTACGTGCAACGCTTTTCCAAGTAAAACGTCGTCCAAAACATAATAAAAAAAATTATAATTTCAACAAACTGCATTTTAAATCAAAATAAAACGGAAATGATATACAAAAGGAAATATATGTTATCTAACCTGCACAGTACAAAAAGGAAATATCAGCTTACCTTATTTAGAAATTTCTGTGCCTTCGGTGCATGGCATACAGAATTCTCCTTAACAGCCTCCAAAAACTGCTTCTTAAAATTATCTGAACTAGAATTTATATACTGTTGTCGCCACATAAATTCACAAAAGTAAACAGGAAAAATATTCTCCGTACTGGCGAACTGTCGATGGCATTTCTTTCAAAAATCTATTTTTATTACACCCCACATACCTTCCATTGTGTCGATATAAGCTACGGTTTCCACATCCTTAAATCTCCCTGTGTAATTTACCGAGAGGTGAACGAAGCCATTTAAATCTTCATTTACACACCAGTCAATCGGTGTTTTCTTTCTCAGTCATTCTAAAGTGTACAGAAACTTCAGGTTAATCGTACCAGCAGCAGGCATTTTATTACATAAAGCATAAAATAAGCAATATGCTTCTTAATCAGCATCCAACACATAAATAAGCTCTTACAAATATTTTTCAATCAGTCAAATTCACCACAATCACGTCATAACAGGGTTTTCATAACATTCAACTACTCAGGTTATCATAAATGAAACAACAAGTTAATAATCTAAGTGATACCTTAAAATATACACTAATTGTAGAAAATGCTTTCAAAACAATGAAACATGTCTTCTCTTGTGCATGTTTTGAGAGTTATTACACAAAATTCCTTTATTAGTTTACCTTGGCAAATTTAAACGGCCAACATGAGTGAAAGAATAGCTGTAAATTTTGCTTTGGTGCATTAGTTTTATTCATTCATTGCATGTTTTATGTATTATATAGCATTTAGTGCATGAAAAATTACATTATTCATCTTTAAAACATGTCAAAATAATTTTTGGTACTTTTCTGTATATATTTGTTTTACAGGATTTCTTCCTCATTACACATTATAGCTTTTTTATCAATAAATGATTATCAGTTTTATTAATATTTTTTGTAGTCGATGGGATGTTGATTATGCTAATCAGTTGCCAGTGCGCATGCGTGAAGCAAATGCAATGCTAGGACGAGATGCTACTCATATTCAGTAATCAACCCCTTAATCATGACCCTCTTCATAATTTCATCAACCTCTGGGGAGTCAATACCAACCCCGCTGGGAACCAGTGGATTAGAGAGACTAGCTTAGTGCCGTTTTTATTTTTCTGATTCATAATTTATCTTCAGCTCAAAACAGTGACATTTTTATCCTTTTCTTATTCATCTTCAGCTCAATGCCTATTCATCCGTGCCTTCTCTCACCGATTTCCTCCTTGGAAAACTACTTTCTGATACCATAAACATCAGCTTTTATCAATTAAAGCAGTTTAGATGAGGTTCCTCTTACTACTATGACATAGTTCAGCTTTGATTTGCAATGTTATTCATTAAATATTTTGGTACTGTTCTTTATAAGGACCAGATACAGAAATATATGTATGTATGTGCATTACATACATACGAGTACAATATCTATTTCTGAATCTGGTCCCCAGAAAATTATCAGTATTTCTTTTAGACAATTTGCTCTCAGCAGAATAATGAATTTTGCGTTCCCATTATGTATATCTGAATCTAGTTTCGATTTCGTTACAATTACGCCCCCTTTTTAGTCCAAAGGGATTTGAATCCCGAAGGACTATTAGTTTCGTTTTGGCATTTTGCGTCGGACGGATAAATGTCGGTTCACTTTTCAAGCTGTTGCCATAAAATGTTAGAGTCCTGCATTATATTTGAAGAAATTAAATAATGAAAATCTGCGTAAATGTATGTATATTTCTCACATTGTCATAAAATAACGGTACATAGAGTCATCGAATTTTGAATAACGTAATCCTCCAACGAATATGAGCATGTGGAAGACCAAATTTGAAATTTGAAATTTGTTTTATGATCGATTTCCTATTTTTTAAAACTTTGACGAATTTTTGATTAACAAACTCAAGGATTTCAAAGCGAGCAATGGCAACGTTGTGCAGAAAAAACATTTTTATCTCTAGCGCGTGAGTCTCTGTATCGGAAATCCTAAAGATATGCTCGTTTTAAAACTATTTTGCGATATTGCTGTTGCGCTGGATCTTATGGTTTAAGTGCGAGGAACATGATATTTAATAAAGAAAGGTAACACACAAAATGTTAAAAAACGCCCCTTTGGACGTAATTTAAAATCTGAAACATTTCAGATTTTTTTTTTAATGTTTTTATTGTGCCTCTTTTTTTTTTTTTTTTTTTTTTTTTTTTTTTTTCCCAGTACCAGTGCTTTTGTTTTCAAAAATAGTAACTTTCTTTTTGAGAAGTGGCGTTTAGATAGACGGTTACCACTATAAGTATTTACTAATAGGTAATGGAATTATTTAATCCAGTATTAATTTTTAAAATGGCTGTTTATTCTAAAGACTGAGAAATGTAAGACTGGGGAAAGTGCAGAATCACCCACTGCTTGGCGCGTTTCTAAGAATTGCACATACTCGGTATCCATGTACACATCGACCTATTTTCACTTAAAAAAACATCCCGGAATTGCACAAAAATTGCATTGCGAACTCCCTTCATTTTATCCATGTACACATCGACCTATTTTCACTTAAAAAGTCAAAGAAAATTGACAAAAATCCAATTCTTCTTACTCTTGTAAAAAGCTCCAAACAAATAAGTGGGCGATTCTGCACTTTACCCGTAAGAATAATATAGCTGACGTCCTTCTTCTACAGTCAGCTGTTATATAAGTTTAAATGTTTTGTCTATATTTCCCATCATGCATAACTGATATATTTATGATACAGTCAAATACCGAAAATCTTTTGACCTGAAATCCGCGTTGCCTCTCAAAATATAAGCATTCAATTTATAGGTTTTGGAAAACACAACATGGAGAATGAAATATCGAAGAAAAAATACTTACCGAATAATAACATCGTAATTACTGAAAAATAATGACACATAACAGAAATACCAAATTATTGACATCATGGTAAAAGTTTTTTCCCCTCCAATCTGTATCGAGGTAAAAATAAGTCAGAGTTTATAAAAAAAATTCTTTCAAGTGACCATTCTATTTCACTTTATGATTATAAAAAAAATACACCATCAAAGACTGTATTTATTTGTAAGCTGAATCGTGGAATTATGTTTCCCAAACAATGTTATTAAATGCCTGGTGCAATGTATGGCCATCTTCTCTGCTTATTGAAACTCAGAGTGATGACAGTAAATTTTCTGGTTTTAGGATCAGTGCAACAAGGGTTATAGCAAGAGAATTGCTTTTATATTCGAAAGAAAGAGTAAATGAGGAGGCTTTGCAAGAAGAAGATATCGTTGAATGCATGTGTTCAGGTGAGGCAACACTGGCATATCAGATGACCGATGATAAAATCATTGGCTCTGTTTTGAACTCGCCACAGCAAGAAAACAATTTCAACACAAATACTGAATTTGATAGGGATCAAAAAATATTTTTAATAAGAGTTTGGAACATGGTGATAAATACCTAAAATTTTTAGAACAGAGCTGTGTCACAGAGCAAGAGATTCCTACTCTATATAATTTATAAAAAAAACTTACTCTGGAGCACCTTAAAGTTTTAAAACAAACCTCTACCAGAAAAATGTTTTAAACACGTTAAAAAATTATGATTTATTAATATCCCTCATTTTTATATGACTTTATTGTATATGTCTTTAATGCTTTCAAATATTTCTATAAACAATAATATAAATTAATAATATAGTACATGTATGTGGGATTTTAAATCCATAGCTTAATATTTTTCCTCGCGCGCTGTCTAAATTTTTAGCTGTTAACAGCACGAGTCAAATTGATAGAACTCTCGCTACTTTGTTTTATAAGAGAAGATGTAAGATGTAGTTTTATAGATGTAAGATGTTGTTTTATAGATGTAAGATGATATAGATGCTGTACTAATAGATGAACGATCTTATAGATATATTAATGTTTCATTAAATGTGTTTTGTTTGAACATGAATTGTGATTTCGAAACTAAAGGACCCACAAAATTGGTGTCAGGATCGGGATTAAATTACAAGCAACAAATAGAGGAATATGAAGCAATATTGGATGACAGAAAGAATATTTCTGTTAATAGTGACATTGATGCATCAACTGCTCGAATTTTCAACGAGTCTTCTTTCGCTGTTTTGATGAAGATCATGAGGTAAAACAAAATATTAGTAAGTCGTCAGTTCAATTTCCGTTTTCACAGTTTTCAAATGCGTATATAAATTTTAATGTTATTGAAAGCTTGATTTCTAAATTTGATGGTAATCCGTATAATTCGGTTGACAAATTTATTGAAAACTTTGAGGATGTATCTAATTTGTTAAAACTAAATGAATTACAGAAACTGATATTCTCCAAAAGATCTTTAACTGGTGTAAATGAATATGGTGTTCAGTATAACTCTGCTCAGTTACATGAATTATTATCAAAACGTAAAATGCAGGAAAAAGAATCGCTATATGAATATTTTTTGGTAATTAAAAATATGTGTTCTTAAGGTAACATTGAAAACTCCGCTGTATTTGAATATGTTATTAAAGGTATAAACGATTCTGCATTTAATAAAGCTATTCTTTATGGTATATGAAGATATATGAAAAAATTAAATTAGATAATGATAAAAATAAATCCGTTAAGCCTACTTCTAAAACCAGAAGCGACCATTTTGAAAGTAAAATAAAAACAAATATTCGTTGCTATAACTGCGGAGATCTTGGTCACGCGAAGAATTTTTGCAAAAATAATAGCAAGGGAAAAAAATGCTTTCGTTGTAATTTATTTGGTCACGTAGCCACAGAATGTATAAAAAATAAGACACATATGAAAGAACTTGCCAGAGTGAATCATATATTTGTAAAGAAGCAGTTAAATGATATGTATAAAGCTGTATCGATAGATAATGTAGAAGTAAAAGTTCTGATTGATACAGGAAGTGATATAAATGTGGTATCGGAAAATATTTATAAAGTTATTGGCTCACCTAATATTAATTCTTTCGACTTGATTCTATAGGCTTTGGTAATAATAAGGTAAAGCCTATTGGTTATTTTAAAGGTTCCATGCGAATTGATGATTGTGAAATGAAGTCAAATATTTATGTTGTGCCTCAAGAAACAATGAAAGAAAATGCTGTTATTGGAAATGAATTGCTTTCGCAAATGGAAATTATTATAAACAAGAAAGGCATATCTATGAAAGCAGTAGAAGATGAAAATGAAGACTAAAATGAATCGTATTTAATGTATGTAAATATACATCAAGAAGATGAGTTAGATAATTGTTCGTATATTAATAAAGCATGTAAGTCCAAAGTAAAACACTTAACTGAAAGTCATATTCTTAATAAAACTGAAAACCCTATAGAAGAAAGAATTGTTGTTGAAGGTGGATTAAAGGAAGAGGTTTCTCACGAAAAAAGTGATGTTAAACGTGGACGAGGAAAATTGCAAAATGTAGAGGAAGAGAAGAACTCCATTCCTAGAGGAAGAATAAAAAACCCACCTAAGAATGTTCAGCAGGTCAAAAAGAGTAATGAAAGAATTAATGAATCCAAAAAACCCACTTCAGGGCCAAAGAGTTCTAGAAAAAGAAAGAATTCAGAATCTGAGAAATTAGTTGAATATAATGCTGGTGAAACAGAAATATCAATAGTAAAAAAGAGTAAACAGCAAGAGAAACTTCCAGCTAAAGAACTAGATCCTAGTATGTCTGAAAAACTTAAAAGAAGACAAACCAAAGGAAAATCTACTAATATTGAAATGGATTTTATTTTAAAAGATAACCAACCTATTTCTTTGAGACCCAGGCGTTTACCAATTATAGGTAAAGAACAATTAAAACAAGAAAAATCTATTTTACAAATGGATTTGGATGCTCCTGACAAACAAGCAGAATTGGAAAGAAACATGTGTATGACTGAAGAAAAATGTCGTCAGTTGCGAGAAATTCTTAATGCTGATGATTGGGAACATTATGGAGACCTATGTGCTGGTGCTGCTGTTCTAATACCATCTAGTGTGACTTCAAGTTACAAATCAACTAAATCTAAGACAAAGTTATATAAAAGACGTAAATCTTTCCTTGAAGAACCTTCTGTCCCAAAAAGAAGATTTCCTAAAGCAAAATCAACTGTTAATTTGATATCTGGAGTAAGCAAACAGAATGCTTCTAATTTTCAAGCAGGTACTGATTATACTTCTGGAAAAGAAAACATTAAAAAAATAATTGACGCAGAAATTCAAAATAGTTTTGAAACTTACCAAGAAGAACTCCGAAAAGATATGAAGAAACAAATATTTAAGGTACAGAAAGAAAATAAGAAAACATATAACACATATAACTTTCGAAAACGTTCTTCAAAATGTTTTGAAGTTAATGATTTAGTAGCCATCAAAAGAACTCAATTTAGACCAAACCTTAAGTTAAAATCAAAGTATTTAGGCTCGTTTCAAATTGTCAAAATAAAGAATGACTCTTATGATGTTGTAAAAGAAGGAGATCATGAAAAACCCACAAAAACAACTACATGCGCTGAGTACATAAAACAATGGACCCAAGCAGAAGAAGATGTATAAAATAATACTGATTATGACGTTTTAACCTGGAGTAATACGACTGATAACCGAACTGTGATTTTTACCTAATATTGACTTTTATTTCAGTTAAAGTTATTTTTAAGATGAAATGAAGTTTACCAAAAATGTTAAAGATTGGAGATTTTTTTTCGATTCAGATGAAATTTTTTGAAAAGTATAAGAGATTGTTGACGATGTTCTTGTTGCAAAGATGAAGGACAATTAAGATGTTTCCTTTCAATTTTGTCCTTAGCACACAATCTTCCCCTCTCCCTTCGCATTTCTTTTCAGGTTTCGACTTATTCTTGATGATGGTTCTTTTACTGAAGACAACGATGATGTAAGATGACCAATGATTTATGATGTCAAGAGTAGAATAATGTCGTCGAGGTCGACGCATAGCAGGAAGGCCGAACGTGGGGTTTTAAATCCATAGCTTAATATTTTTCCTCCCGCGCTGTCTAAATTTTAGCTGTTAACAGCACGAGTCAAATTTATAGAACTCTTGCCACTTTGTTTTATGAGAGGAGATGTAAGATGTTGTTTTATAGATGTAAGGTGATATAGATGCTGTACTAATAGATGAACGATCTTATAGATATATTAATGTTTCATTAAATGTGTTTTGTTTGAACATGAATTGTGATTTCGAAACTAAAGGACCCACATGTATATAATAATAATTTAACGCATATAATAAACTAATGTAATAATGTATATGTATATTATTATAATAATGTATATAATAATTTAATTAAATGTATCTAATATATCTTATTTATTTTACTCTTATAGTCTAATATTATTTATCTATTTCTGTCCTGAAATCCTCAAAACCTTAAAATTCGCAGAACCTCTGGTCTTGCGAATTTCTGGACTTCTACTGTACAACAAAATTCAAATCTCGTACTAGTGATAAATAAAAATTTCCTGAACTGGAGTAAGTTATCTACAAAACATCTTTCTTTAAACTTTCTAATATGTTCCTCTGGGTCTAGGATTTTTAGCCTTCACGATTTCACTGTGGTCGTTTTGCTGTTGGGACGTTTCGCCGTCAAGACATATTTTTCTTTACAGGACTGTATTGTATCTTGCCATATTATACTCGTATTAAATTTATTAATTATGTTTACCTTTTGTATACTTAACAAAGGTTGCTTGCAATGTATGTAGTTGTTTGTAAGTATGAGATGTAAAGAAATTACACATAGTTAAAAAATTCAACTTAGTTCAGGAATGTAGATATGATTTTATTCTTTGCAATATATTATCTTCAGAATTCATCTAAAATTTCACTGTCAGCAAATCCAATGTTTATTCTTATTTTTTAATTTCTTTTTAACATTTATGACCTTTATCAACAAAAATAATTATTATAATAAAATTAGAAATTAATTATATTGTATTTAAAGAACTGATTAACGTTGATTGCTGTGGGGGGGTCACCAGTGGCCGGCACTCAACTTGGCTACAGTCCCTTGGGGGCCACCAGTGATGCAACCAATAGTAAAAATACATAATTAGAAGTAAATATTGATCCTGATAAATTTTTAAATATTACCATAGTTACTATAATGATTTCAAGAATAATAAATTGCAATAATGGTCTACAGGACCTTGGGGATGACTGGTGATACCCACTATAAAAAATGCATTAAACATGATTATATAACTCACCTTATCTTCTGTAGGTAATATTTCAACACAATATACATTGCATAATAAAAAAAATCATCTTGGTGCCATGGCCAAACCACGCAAAATGCACACAGCAGTCAAAGTATTAAGAATTAGTAATTTAAAATAATACACAGTGATAAGATATCTTTAAATAGACTTTTATTTCTTTTGTAACATTTATTATGAGTTATTACAAAAATTGGAATTATATATTATTGCAAGGAATTTTCGGCCATAAATCTATAATGGAAGCTACTGGGTATTAAAAGATTACCTGTACGCATAAATAATATATTACTAGCCCAGTCAAGAAGTTTAGTCTTCTAGATTGTGTTGCTGTAATACTGGCCTGTGTTATGATTCGACTCTCCAATATTTAGTAACTGTAAGGCAGTCATTTGGAGTTTTTCTTTTGTGGGTTTACACAAGTTTTTTTTTTTTTTTTTTTTTGGTGCTACTTTGGTAGACGGTTGCACGGATTTTTGGCGATTTACGTTGGCGCAATTGTTGGCGCGATTTTTACAAACGTCAGCCATCTTGAAAAACGCTGTTTTTATGCATAGTAAAGTATTTGAAACTTAAAAAAAAATAAATATCGTTAAAAGTAATGGATTAATTTTTTGTTGAAAATGTCGTTTTTTAAGATGGCAGGCAAGTGTAAATAAATACATTTACTATGAGTATAAAGTACTAAAGTAAGGCTATTATTACTTTCATATAGCAAAAAAGAGAATAAAAACACCGCTATAAAAACATTGTGCCAACGTTTACTTAGATTAAAATATTACTGAAATTGAATATCGAATTAAAAACCATCCTACCAACATTTAAAAGAATTAGAATATTATTCAATTCAAATACTTTAAAATACGTTATATAAAATATAATTAACATTAAAACATATGTGACAATAATTATCTGAGCAATTTTTGAAAATAATGTATTAATTTTTTTAACAAAAATTGAAGTATACAATTATAAAATAAAAGAAAAATATGTACTTACGTTTTTTTGAGTAATTTAACCTCTTATTTATTGATAAGTACCACAAAAAAAATCGAAATCATAATTGAATCGGATCTTTTAACCACCTTCATCTGTTATCTAAATATCTCTCACTTCATTGAAGAAGCAATTAGCGAGGTTTCCTCCAAAATTTCCTCTGACGCTATTAACAATTTATAAATAAATCTTTGATTAGGAAAGACAGGTTGGCCAAAATAAAGTCTCAAAGGGCAATTTTTTTATTCCAATACCAATAATTCTTGGTAATTACCAATAACAACATTCGTCTTCGAAACGGAGATATCCATTCCATTTGAAATCCGAGGAATTCGAAGAGATGAATAATAAAATTTTAAAATGGCGCGGTAATGCACAAATATTCAGCAACCAATCAGGGAGCTGATTACATCACCCATAGAATTAAAATTATTTAAATAATCATTCATAATAAAATCATTTTTAAAACAAATTCAAAATTAAATTTTATTTTAACATTTAACAGCCATAAATAATATTTAAAACATTAGATTAAATTTATAGATATTAATAAAACCAATTACTTTTTAAGTAAGGTGACGTCATTGATTACATCAACTACAACATAAAATTATATAAAATATTATAAACAACAAAATTTTTATTTCAAATAAAAATGTAAAATTAAATTGATTTTTAATATTTAGAAGCCATAAATAATGTTTAAAACACGGAAGATATGCATAATAAAATGCATTATTTTCTTAATAAAATGACAACAAAGTATCGGTTACCATAAATAACTTATCCAGCAATGGGTTTACCATAAGTTGTATTACTCGCCAAAAGGCAAATCGCCAAAAAGTCGCCAAAATCCGTGCAACCGTCTACCAAAGTAGCACCTTTTTTTTTCCCCTCCTTTTTTATAGACAATAAATGCCTCTGAGGCACATCAATTTTTTTCTTCTTTGTCATACCTTGCGATATGACAAAGATGACAAAGAAGTTTAATGTTTTTGTTAGGAGAATCAGCAGTTTCAAGTTCAGAAAAGCTGTCGTTCTGGGCACGGACTGCATCCAGTGTCGGTTGCATTGTGTCAACCAATCTTTTTATTGTGCGATAATCAGCATCAGTTTTTATCGAACATATCATAAATAAAATGTTTTCATTCATATTCTGAACTTTTACATCAGACTTTTGGAAGTTGCTAGGTGCATTTTTTCCTAATTATGATGGCATTATATCCTGCTCGGTAAGTTTGTCATCATCATGATCAATACATAAATCACCTAGTGAATTATCATGGTCATCACATTTTTTTATTTTTTCTGTACTGACATACAGAATGGTTATGCTTGCACATATTCCATTTTATACTTACATCCCCCCATGTACAAGTATATTTGTGAATACATGCATTGGATATAGTACAAGTAAGTTGGCAAGTACAATCATTAACTTTTTGCTCGACCAGATAGATTTCAGAACAATCACTCGATAAAACTTCCCAACCTCTTTCATTCTGAATAACTGAATACGATTCAATTAGGATTATCTTGTGTCGTTTGCGCAGATTTTGTAACTTGTTGCACAGTTTACCCTTGTTCAGCATAATTAGTCTGTCGATCAATTTATCTGTGATAAATTTCATTAGTATTGTTATAGACTTGTTGAGTCGTTTAGCTATTTTTCCATTAAGGCAGAGGTACTTTATAGTTTTGTGCATCCTTTTTAGGTGCATGTTTGTATTGATGACACACTGTAATTTGCCCATGCTGTGGCATTATTTGCATAATGACTCATAAAATACTGCCCCAAGGCACTTGTATCAGAGTCATTTAGTAATGTTTTGGTTGCTGCTTTTAACATATTTTCAAATGCTGAAATATCCCACTCTTCTAATAAAGTTCTCAGTCTATTTTATAAACCTCCAGTTGTTTTTCTTTACTAGTTACTTTTTTTAATTATGTTCGTCATGCTCTATCCACATACCAGCTAAAGAAAAGCCATTTTATTGGAGCTGGCATGGTTTGGCACCACCCGTTAAGAAAATTATTGGCCATGTCTGACATAAATATGTCAAGCTGAATGTTTCCACATGTATAAAAATTGTCACGTTTATGCTCACGAATTCACGATTCTATTTTTTTTTATATAAAAACAAAACATTTAATGAAGAGCTTATGTACATTATTGAAAGCACAATCATACATATATTATAAATTTTCCCATCATAGGGCCAATATTCGTTTATCAAGAACAATTACCGCTATGCGGCCAAGAACAGATCATTTCAAGGCGTTGCCCTCAAGCTAACTAAAAGAGTATTACATTCCTTCTCTGCCGCCAGTCACGTGACCTAGTCGGCGACAGACCATAAAAAAATAAAAGAAAAACTGAATCCATCGGAGGGAAAAAAAATAATTTCAACACCACATGCTTTCTGAATATGCGAAAAAAACAGGGCCATTACTGTTTGATCGTTTCTGCTACGTATGCTGAAAGCTCATAGAAATCCCTGACGAAGGTTATCGAGGACCAACAGTGTGTTCAAACCCATAGTCTCATACATCACCTCATACATACAACTATCTATCAACACACCATCCATCAACACAAACACAGTCCTTAACCACATTTTTCTAACATGTAATACTTAGCTTCATTCATAATTATAAGAATAAAATCTTCAAGGTTAAGCTCAAGGTATATGTCACTTAGCTAGTTTATAAAAGAGCACACAAGAATTTTCTGTGCCCTCCATTTCACGAACCCATGAGTCCACAGTTACTGCGTCATCTGTGTGTCTTACAGATAACAGATTGAATTTAAATTCAATATTATGTAAATCATGGTGAGTGATTAGATGCATACGTGTCTGATTTCCTGCAATAGAATCACGAATTTCGTCTAAAATCCTTTTGAAAGGAATACCAGCAGCAATCTTGGAAGCTAAATATATTCTAGCTTCCTTTGAGAGAAACATATGTCCAATTTCATTTTTATGTCCAACATGGGTCTTTAAGTACTGAATGCAGCATTTTCCATCAGTTTCAATAACTGTAATACTTGCTGGACAAAATCCTTTTTTTTTTTTTTTTTTTTTTTTTTTTACCCTTGTAGTTTTAAATGTCTAATACCACTGCCTTCTGGTGTATAAACACCAGAACGGTGACACACAAAAAAGTAGTGAGTATCTGAATTTCTTTTTTGGGCACCACGTTCGACTATAAAACTGCATTTTGTCTCGATTTCAATGCTCTTTTTCCATACAGTAAATTCTTGAAAAAAAGGGAACTGCAAATCTTCAGTTACAACACATTTATCATGGACGTTTTCAAAATGCTTCAGTAGTTCTGCCTTTGTAGATGTAGAGCCCGTAAATTTTGTCATAATGAATACGTCTTCGAACACTCCAAACATACAAAATTACCTTCCATGCTAATGAGACTAAATATAAGAAATCAGTGACACCTTAATTAACTTCTAAGCTTCAAACTTCTTACTCAGGCTTATAACAAATATAAACAGTACGCCTTTATGGATCTTTAGTTGGTACAACGCAAATAAATTCTTACTATAAAATAAAAAGATTACCATATCAACATCAAATATTATTCACCAGCTCAATAGTCAAAAATCTCATCTTCTATATTTTAATAAACAAATCGAATTCTAAATATAAAAACTGGTGCCAAAAACGATAATACAATAATATGCAAAGTAAACATTTATAATTATTAAAGTATTATGAGTATTAAAATATTGTGAGTTACTTTCAAACTAATTATTTATATTTTATGCCGTTACAGGCTTAATTACAGGCTTAACTGATACATTGATACAGAGGTAGTTATACAGGGGTTCTACTGCATTCTCAGTCTTCCCTGTAAACCTGAAGGAAGTCCACAATGGGCATGGTGTTGAAAGGTTCCTGGATGAATCCCGTGGAGGAAGAGGGAGGAAAAAGAAGAAAAATCTCAAGTAAGTCCCTTGAAAACTGGCGAGGGAGTAGAAAATAAAGTTCAGAAGCCGGCCGAGGTGGTGATCTTCTCGTTTTTGCGTGCTGCCATCTATGGGTGATTCCGTAAGTAGGCGCAGGAATGGAATTTAGGGTTAGCTGCTGGTTTCTGTGACGCCATCTATCGGTCTGTTGCAAAGCTGGCCAAGAAAGGAGATTTAGGTAAAGCAAGGTGAAAGTTCGGATCTTCTGCAGTATGGGCTTCGTTTTATCCAAAACACGAGGAAAGGCGATTAAGAGTGTAAATTCAACATATTGATGGTGTGGGCAGTGAAAGGCCTATTGTAATAGTTATCCTCTATGATTTCGTAATTTAAAATATTTGAAAAGTCCGCTATGCTATTTTGATTTGCTTTTCTGTAGAAATTTTCATTGAGCTTGTTGATGTAGGGTTTCACATATTCAATTTTTAAGTCGCGGTGCAAGTTTTTATTTCTGATGTAATACGGAGTTCCTATGATAGTCCTGAGGAACTTGTTTTGGATAACTTGTAACTTTTTAATGTCGTTCGGTTTGGCATTTGCCCAGAATGGAGATGCATAAGTAAAAATAGGTCTTATGATCGCCGTGTAAATTCTCTTCTTCCTATTTATGCTAAGAACTGAGGATTCAGCTAGGAGGTGAAAAAGCTTGCACATAATTCCGGAGATTTTTCCCCTGGTAATGTTTATGTGTGTTGACCAGGTGAAAGTTCGATTAAAGGTGATGCCAAGATATTTAGCTTGGGTTACAAGTGGGATTGTTTTTCCAAACAAAGTCACTGTAGCGGAGATGTTATCCAGTTTCTTGTAGCACCGGTTAAGTAGAATTGGGGATTTATCTGCATTTATGTTCACTCTCCATTTCTTGCACCATTCTTCCCCTTGTTGCATTTTATTTTGTAGTTGTGCAATAGCGTTGTTCGGCCTTCTAGACTTTTGTATAAGCGCAGTGTTATCCGCGTAACAGGCCAGGTGAAAGTTGTAATCTTCAGGCAAGGTTGGAAAATCATGAATATAAATAATATAGATAATAGGTCCTAAAATGCTACTCTGGGTGACCCCTCCCAGGATAGGATATGGATTAGTATAATAATCACCTTGTCTAACTGAGAAGGTAAGATTTTCGAGGAATGACTTCAGAATGAGGACGAGTTCTCTCGAGATATGCAGTTGTATGAGCTTATAGATGAGGCCTTCATGCCAGACGCGGTCAAAAGCTTTGGCCACGTTTAGCATGAGGAAAGCAATACTAAGTTTATTTCTGAGAGCCGATCCTATGAATTCTGAGATACGAACCAGTTGATGGGGGGTAGAAAGTCCTTTCCTGAACTCATGTTGTTCTTTCGGGATGAAGTCGAGGTGATTTTGCAGTCTGCTTTAAATAATAATTTGCTTAAAAATCTTTCCCAGCGTAGACAAGAGACTTATGGGTCGGTAGCTAGTAAGTTTATCAGGTGGTTTCTTGGGTTTAGGAATTAGGAAATCGAAGCGTGTGTCCAAACATTCGGGAAAATAAGAATTCGTGAGGCAGGCGTTGTAAATGGATGTTAACTTGCAGATGACACCGTGCGGGAGCTGCTTAAGGAGTTTATTTAAAATTTGATCTGGTCCAGGATCTCCAGGAGCTTTTCTATTATTTGAATGCTTGATAATATTTTTAACTTCACCTGGAGTAGTGAGTTTAATAGCGTTATGTTCCAACAGCGCGTTGAGCCAGTTCGTGACATGGTCAATAATGGCGGCAATGGTGGTTTGGTCTGCTGGGAAGTCGTTGGATGTGAATTGCTGAGTCAGGTGGTCGGCGAAATCTGAAGCTTTTTCTTCATTGGTGTAGGCAATGTCAGATTGAGTTCTGATTGGAGGAGTGTTGATCGCTGGGTTTTTTTTTCGTTTACGGATGTAATTCCAGAATGAGCCGACTTCAAGATTTAAGTTTTCTATTTTAAAATTCCGAGATTCCTTTCGATGCTGCTGGATGCTAGATTTAATTTTTCTGATGAGTCTATTAATTAATGGTTTTAAGGTAGGATCCCAGGTATGATTGTAGAGTTTGCGAGTTCTGTTCCGTTGCTTGATTAAATCGTGAATATGCATGGAGAAGGCGCCGTAATGATAGGAATTCATCTTTTTTGCAGTTGCTTGTGCTAGGAAATCTTGAAGAATGTTCGTAAAGATTTTTGCAGCATTCTTGATATCAGCTGTGGTTTTAAGAGAACCCAGACTTAATGGGTGATGTAGTTGCGAGGTTGTGAAGTAATTTTCAGTCCACAGTTTTCCTTTTCTTTGTATCTTCAGGCTTGCTGTATCCCAACCTTGCCATTACGGGGACATGATCTGAGGAAAGCTCTTGAATTACTTCTATTGCAAGGGGTATGTTAAAATTTGAGATATAAAAATCAAGAATATCAGGTCGTTTGCGAGGAGTTTTAGGGCGGTACGTAGACTCTTCGGGTGTGAATGGGAAGATGGGATTATTTTCTACGTAGTCTCTGATGTTATGACCATTTGCGTTGTTATGATTGCAGCCCCAGTCCACATATTTTGAATTGACTCTCCTCCAATGATTGTGGGTCTTGTAGATCAGGTGCTGAGATTCTGTTATCCGGAGGGTTATAAAGTGCACAAATTTTGGTATGTCCAATTTCGGGTAGTACAACATTTACGCAGATGACTTCAAATGCTTTTGTATTATCCGTAGATAATAATCCTGAGCAAAGAGTTCTTTTCATGTAAATTGCAACACCTCCACCACGGTGTCTAATTCTGTCGCTTCGATAAGTGTTGTAATTTACGATATTGATGTTGTGCTTTGAATTAGCATGTGTCTCAGTGACAAGGCAAATATCCACTTCATGGCGAATTAAAAAGGCGAATTAAATTACACAAAAAATGTGTGATGTTCTGTGCATTCCACAGAGTAATCGTGAGCGGAGAAAAACTGTGATGAGAATTAGTTATGATTTTTCTGGAGAGGCATGACTGAATTTTGTGCAGCAGCAGCGTTGAGCTGAGTAATCGTATCCTTCAGAATGGAGATAGCAGCCGTAAGGGTTGCTATCAATGATTTGGCCTCTTCTAGCTTTGCTGAGAGCTCGGCAATTTCAGGTGCGTGCCTGCTTTGGGGTGGCTGAGCACTATTCATGATGACTCTGTCCGAATACAACATTTTTCTTTGTGAATATTGCCGGGGCTTGGGGAAGTAGCTACATCCACGAAATGATACTGTGTGATTTAAACCACAGTTCGCACAGAAGGCTGGCTCGTCTGGGGATTTAGTGCAAGTTTTGGTTTCGTGCCCCTGTCTACACTTTACACACCGCGGAGAGAGGTGACACTCTGCTTGAGCATGGTGAAAGATTTGACAGCGATAACATTGCGTGGGGCCTCTTCTGCCCCTGTAGTCTACTGTAGTCTACACATCTGCTACCTATGTTCCTATAATTTGCTATCATTTCTGATTGTGGAATTGTGGTGAATTTTCATAATTCTGTATTTTTTTTCAATAGAATGTAAATATGAAAAACTAAATTTGTTGTTTTTTGATAAATAAATTTTTTGTAGTTTTAAACCAGAGCATGCATAAAAATATTTCAGTTGATAAAAGATTGTAAAGAGGTTTTTTTTTTTTTTTTTTTTTTTTAGTTCTGTATTAATTAATGGTAGTAAATGAGGATGTTTTCTTATTTACTTAATTAATGCATGCAAAGCATGAAAACAGTATCTTCTAAAGGGTAGAAGATTTTCATGAAGTGTATAGTATTTAAAAGAATATGACTTCTGCTCATGCGACACAAGAGAAATATCCCATGCAGCTAGCCTGTCCACCAGCGTTCAAACTATTAGTGTTTCTTAATCTTATCCACTGGACTGCTGATGAATACTAATTATGGAAGATGGTGATAATTTTCTCAGCGTGAAAATTTTGTGACCATTTTATAGAAGGTTTCTCACTTTAGTCTGCTCCAGCATCTTCGGATGAAGTTATCATTACATGATGTATCATCATTTTTTTCTTCATATCGAAACTGATTGGAGAACTGTATTTTTTTTCATAAATGGAATAATTGTTCCTAGTAGCAGAATAACTGCACACAAAGGACTCTGTTTATAATTGTTATTCTCCAAGCAGACTTAATAAATTAACACCATTCAGTTTATTATACCATTGTTGTATAAGAGTCAAAAATGCTTTAAGACAAATGGGTGGTATCTGAGTATAAATGTGCATTTAATTACAATAATTAACATTCATTTATTGTTTTACAATGGTTTAGAGTAATGTTATGTTTTCCTAATATCTAGCATGTTAAACAACAGGTCTATTTTGCTTGGTTTAAGGTTGGTTCCTAGGGACCAATGCTATATTTAATATGTTAAGAAATGACTGATGCAATGTTAAATTGATAAAAACAACTTATTTGTACATAGAAAACAAACACCTGAAATTTTCAACTTCAGGTTATATTTTGTGATTATGCATATATGATCCATGTGCAAAAAATATTTTGAAATATAGTATTAAAAACAAAATTTACAGAGTTTAAGAATTTATAAAAAAATATTCATATTATGCAACATAATCTGATGTTTGGGGCAATATATTGTTACGTTATTTTCTTCCTTCACGTTCTCAGGGGGTTCTTGTGGATTTGAAGTGAATAACGACGACACTTGATGAAGTATCTGAAGAATAAAGATAGCAAAATCAGTTTACCTTTTGTGCACTCAGTAGCAGCAGCTGAATCTCCGAAACTATTGATGATTATGATGAGAGGGATTTATCCCTAAATAATACGATGCATATTTAAACACAAATAACATATTTATTGAACTGCAACTAAAATAATATAAGTGGTTGATACATTAATGTTAACACAAGCACAAACAGAAGCTTAATAATATCTAAAGAACAAGAGGATCATGGGATATATTAATATCACGTGATTAACATAGTTGACGTGTTTGACGCCCGTGTGTCTTGACATTTTTAGGGTTGCCAGAAATGAGTCAGAAAAAACATTTTATTTATTTATTCTCAAATGCCTGATTAATTTACAACAATCCCCCTTTAATCATGCATTTGGGAAATGTTGGAAATCAGATTTAGCTCACTTCTTAATTTCAGAAATTTTGGTTTGGGCAATGGCTTAGTAAAAATATCTGCAATCATAGAATTCGTATTGCAGTAAGTTATCTCAATTATTTTGTTTTCTTCCATTTCCCTTAAAAAGAAATATTTAACATTAATATGCTTTAGCCTAGTATTCATTTTTCCCTGTTTTATAAGAGCTATTGTGGACTTATTGTCCTCAAATACCTTAATGGGTAGTTGTTGAGTTATTCCAAAATCTTTAAGGAGATCTGATATCCATTTGAACTCCTGAGCAGCAGTGGCTGCAGAAATAAGCTCGGATTCGGTAGATGATAGGGAAACACTATTTTGTCGCTTTGTGGACCAAAATATTGGACTATTTCCTAAGAAAAATAAATTTCCACCTGTTGATCGTTGGTGGTTAAATCAGATGCATAGTCAGCATCCGTATAACAGGAAAGTGTTGGTGTGCTATCAGAGTCAATTTTGAGGCAAATGTCCTTTGTAGAGTTGAGGTATTCAATCACTCTTAGAACTGCTTTCCAGTCTTTCTTATTTGGAGATTCATTTTTCCTGCTTAACAGATTCACTGCAAGAGTAATGTCTGGTCTGGTTAGAGTGGCTATGTATAATAAGGCTCCAATGGCTTGCCTGTACTTCGTATTGTCCACTGGTGGAGAGATGTCCTCTTCCTTTGGATAAGAAGTATCCATTGGTGTGTAAGATGGTTTGTGGATATCTGGACAAATATCTTCTTCAATTTTTCTATTTTTGATTTTTGACTCAATAGAAACTTGTTTTTATCTCTTTTGATGTTGATTCCTAAGTAGTTTCTAATTTCTCCTAAATCTTTTGCTTCGAAGAATTCATTGAGAGATTTGGTTAGCCTTTTGATTTTTTCTTCACTTTTGCATGCTATAAGGATATCGTCAACATAGACAATAATCATCATCGTGTCATTTCCATCTTTCTTTAGAAATAAGCATAGGTCTGCCGTACTTTGCGAGAAGTTACTATTCTTTAATACTTCTTCAACTTTTTTATTCCATGCTCTAGCAGCTTGCTTTAATCCATAAATAGCTTTTTTCAGTTTGCAAACCTTCTCTTCTTGTCCAGGTTGAACAGTGCCTTCTGGCTGTTCCATGTATATTTCTTCTTCTAAATTTCCGTGTAGAAATGCTGTAGTAACGTCTACATGCCTCACATGCATTTTACCATATGCTGCGACAGCAAGAAAAGTTCTGATAGTTGTATGTCGAACTACTGGTGCAAAGGTATGATCATAATCAGTTCCAAATTTTTGATTATAACCTTTAGCAACTAGTTGCGCCTTGTAACGAATGATTGTTCCATCTTCGTTTTCTTTCAGATTGAAAATCCATCGACAGCCAATAGGTTTCTTTCCTACAGGAAGATCAACCAGTTCCCAAGTTTTATTTCGGGATAAGGAATTGATTTCTTCGTCAACTGCGAGTAACCATTTTTCCTCTTCTTCGAAATTCAATTTATCTAAGTCTTTAAAATTCTCAGGTATGGTTTTGATTGTGTTTGTTAGAAATCCTAGACGTTCTGGTGGTATTCCCTTCGTTTTCCTTTCTGATCGTCTTGGCTCTTCTTTGGATATAATTTTGTGTTTTTCTTCAGTTTCTTCATCATTTTCAACCTTTGGATGAAGAGAAATTTCACCATTTTGATTCGCTGATAATTCTTCGACAAACTTTACACTTCTACTGATAATTATACGGTTTTCACCTGTGTAGATTCTGTACCCCTTTGATCGTTGATCGTAACCGACAAAAATTCCTTCACTTGCTTTCTGGTCTAATTTTTTACGGTTTTCCTTATGTACATATGCATAAGCTGTGCAACCAAATTGTTTCATATGAGCTAAATTAGGTTTTCTTCCACTCCATAATTCATAGGGAGTCTTATCACAAGCTCTGGTTAGAAGGCGATTCTGGATGTAATTAGCTGTGTTGACAGCTTCACCCCAAAAATTGTCTGAAAGTCGGTCTTGGGACAGCAGGCACTTGGTCATCTCAGTAAGGCTTTTATTTTTTCTTTCGCTCACACCGTTCTGAGAAGGCGAAAAGGGAACAGTTAGTTGATGCTTGATGCCGTTATCCGATAGAAATTCCTCCATTTCCTTGCTGGTATATTCACCACCATTATCGGTTCGAAGAGTCAGTATGGTTCTCCCAAATTTATTTCTTGTTATACCGACAAAGTCCTTTAATTTACTAAGAACTTCATTCTTTTTAGCGAGTAAATAGATGACAGTGTATCTAGTAAAGTCATCAATAAAGGTTACGAAATAAAGTTTTCCACCAATACTTGGAGTAGGCATAGGTCCGCAAATGTCACTATGTATAAGTTCTAGTGGTTTTCTTGCTCGAACGCTAGCAGCTTTTGGATAAGGAATTTGCTGCATTTTATTCTTTATGCATTCTGAACAGCTTTCATTATGACTGCTATTATCTAATTTTATTCCTTCTGCAAGATTTTCTCTTACTAATTATCTGATTGCATCATAACTTCGATGACCTAACCTAGAATGCCATATTTGTATGCAGTTTTTATTTTTACATTCAACTGCATAATTAGCGCTTTCTGAATTTTTTATTAAAACAATTTTATATAAACTATTATCATCAGAATATGCACGCATAATTATTTGGCTATCCTTCTTTACGTAACACTTTTTTTTTCCGAATGTAACAGAATATCCTTTACTGGCAATTTGCTTAACAGAAATTAAGTTGCTCTTTAAATCAGGAACGTAATAAACATCAGTCAACCGAATTTTCTGTAATCCACATTCATCTTCTAAATCAAGGTCAACAAATCCTCTGCTCTGCGAATATAAAATTTTTCCATCCGCTAAAATGATTTTTGCTTGAGAATCGTCATATCTCAGTTCTGTAAACAAACTTTTATCTCTTACTAGATGACAGCTCGTGCCGGAATCGACGTACAAAATTTTTTCATTTATATTTTGTTCTGAGTAATATCGTGGAGTAATTATTAAACCCTTTTTATAAGCATCGTTTTTGACAGACGATAATTGACATCTGTATTTATAGCTTTCTTTAACGGAAATGTCTGCGCTCATACAATGCCGGTTCGATTTTCCGACATGTTTGGTCACGCGATTTTCGGATTTTGAATTGTCAGGACAAGAATTGCTATTTTTTTTTTTTTTTTTTTTTTTTTTTTTTTTTTTTTTCAATTTATAACAACACTCACGAGTATGACCACTGCGTTTACAAAAAGTACAAAATTTCTTTTGTTTATTATTATCATAATTTCTTGCATTTATTGCAGATTTAAACGCGGTTGAAGAATTAGAACTTCTATCTGCTTGTTGTTCTAATCTTCTGTTGTATTCGTCAGTGAGTTTCGTTTTTACAAGATCTGTAGTTATAAGAATTTCCTCTCTATCTTCAATGGCGGTTATAAGATTATTGTACGATTCGGGAATCGAAACTAACAAAAGTGCGGCTACATGCTGATTTGGAATGTTCTCACCGATAGCTTTCAGTCTTTCGACCAAGTCCATCATATGAGTGATGTGTGCGACCATATCACCGTGTTCTGCCATTTTTATTGAATATAATTTTCTCAGAAGATATAGTTTGTTACTCAAATTTGAGCGCTCATGAACTGACTTTAAATTCTGCTATGTACCGGCGGTAGTCGTTTCATCTCTAACATGAATAATCTGAGAGTCATCAATGCATAGATTTATTATAGCTCGTGCTTGTTTATCCCTCTTTAAAAATTCATCATCAGGTTTAGATGGTGGGGAAGAATAAAGAAGATCATCTAACCCATCAGGCATTAAAAGCATTTGAATCTTGAATTTCCAATTAGCGTAATTTTCGGAATTCAGTTTCGTTATTTGCATACAATCTTTAAGACTTGCCTGTGCCATTATTAATTCTTACTTAACAGTTTCAGAAAGTTTATATGCACAGTATAAATTTCAGTTTCGGGATTTACAACGATATCAGTCTCAATAATCAATGAAGAATAAAAATAGCAAAATCAGCTTACCTTTTGTGCACTCAGTAGCAGCAGCTGAATCTCCAAAACTATTGATAATTATGATGAGAGGGATTTATCCATAAATAATACGATGCAGATTTAAACACAAATAACATATTTATTTAACTGCAACTAAAATAATAAATCGAAATCGAAATTGAGTCAATGGCTAGGCGGCAATTAGTAGCCAACCGCTACTTTAACCGTCTCTGTTGGTAAATTGCCCTAAGGCGTTGGTACTTAAGTTTTTATTAAGGCGATTTACGCCGACTAGGCGAAACTTGTCAAATTTTGTGAAATTTTGAGACTCCGAGCAAAGCAGCTTACGCGTGCAATGAGAAATATTGGATATATTAATAATTATCAAGTTTTGAAACAGGTTATCCAGATTGGAATAATTAAACTAATATCGCGATCTAAATGAAGACAAATGGCACAACTAAGTGCAACAGATTAGCTAAACAAAATATTCAAATTCATCCTTGCTGTAAAACACAGATTGGACAGTGGTAGTCAGGTGAGGGTCACCCTCCCGTGAACTGTCCATAGCCAATGCATCTTGAAATAGTAGATATCACAATTCAGTGAAGTCTTGGTCTGAGAAATTAAACACTAAAGTTCTTGTACAACACTGAGGCACATGAGTTACTGAAACTATACACTATGTACATATAGGGACGGAGGTATTTGAGCGAAGTAGCAAATGGTGAAAAACATTTTACACTAGCAATAAATAATCAGAGCTTTGAAGATCCAGGCAAACGGACCATGTCCATAAGTCCACAATATTACAAAGTCTCTGATATAACAATAAGAAGATTACGAAAATGACAAATATAAGATCAGTGCTTTGAAGATCCAGGTACACGGATCATGTCCATAAGTCTATAAAGTTTCAAAGACACTGATAAAATGACACAATGAAGATAAAATAAAGATAATAGTACAATGTACAATATATACACATTTCACCATTTGCTGTTATGGAAGATGGCTCTTGGGCGCTTTGCTGCAATTTCTATAGTAGGATCATAATTTATCAGATTACGGATATGTTCGTATTGGGAAAGTTCTATTTTAGATAGAAATTGTGGCTCGTGGTGAGAATTTGATCAGCTATGGGTCTTATTTTTAGTTCTTTATGTATCTACAGGTTACGTACGAACCATGGGGAGTCAACAATTTGTCTGAGTATTTTGTTCTGAAAGACCTGTAGTTTGTGTCTATAAGTCTTGTACACAGTGGCCCAGATAGGCACTGCATTAAAGTAGAGTGGGTCTTATTAAGCTGGTATAGATCTTCTTCTTGAGACTGATATTTAATTTAGCATTTCTTCTTATTAAATGGTAAAGAGACATTTTAGCAGCGGTGGCTTTGCGCAAGGCATGCTCCGTGTGTTCTTTGAATAACACCTGTGAGTCGAAGACCACTCTTAGATACTTGGTACTTGAAACAATTGCTAGGGCTTGATCATTAATTTTTATATTTACATTTACAGGAGTGAACTTCCGATAATGTCTGAAAAGGAGAATTTGGCTCTTTGACGGATTTACTTTTAATTTCCATGAATCATAATAGTGTGCTATGATATTTACTGCGCTTTCAAGTTTATCTACAGCGAGCTGAGGTTTTAGCGACTTGGTTAAAATTGCTGTGTCGTCGGCATATTTCACTACTTTTGCATTCAAAGGAACCGGCATATCGTTCGTGTAGATATTAAACAGAAGCGGTCCCAGAACGCTTCCTTGAGCCACTCCGCTTTTAATTCGTTTTCTTGAAGAGAGAGAGTCATTAATTTTTACCTGAAAGGTCCTGTTTTTAAGATAGCTTTTCATGAGCTTAATAAAACTGATGGGCAGATGAACAAGGTGCAGCTTGTAGAGGAGACCCTTGTCACCTTGTCAAATGCTTTTTCTAGATCTAGAAAGCAGCTGGCGATTGTGTTCTTTTTTGCGAAGGAGTCTGAAATAAATTCTGTAACGTTCAGTAGTTGGTGCACGGTACTATGACCGGCTCTAAAACCAAACTGCTCTTTACATATAATTTTCTTATCCTCTAGATGTTGAGTTAATCTCTTTTGGAGCACACGCTCAAATACCTTTCCCAAACTGGGGAGAAGGCTGATCGGACGTTAGGAGTTTAAGTCCTTTGGGTTTTCCCCCGGCTTGACAAACGTAATTATTTGCGCGTGCTTCCACTGTTGCGGAAAGTAATTGAGCCTCATACAAGCATTGACTATGTTTGTAATGAGGACTATGTAGGTTCTTGGGAGAGTTTTGAGAACCGTATTGGTGATGCTATCGAAGCCGGGAGCTTTCCTGGACTTTAAGTTGCTAATTATATTACTTATTTCTGTTGGAGAAGTTGGGTTGAAGTGATTATTACAATTTCTGTCAGCTAGGTGGTTAATGAAATTATCGACTTCTTGATCTGTCTCATCATTATTAGAGGCATGATTGGTGAAAGTCTTTTCTAGATGCAGCGCAAGGGCTTCAGCCATGTCATGTTCAGAATAAGCAATTCCACTACTGGTGTAGAGAGAACCAATATTTCTGTTATTAGTATTCCTTAAGGAATTTCCAATACGCCAGACTGTATTCGGAGAGAAATCCATAGAGTCTAAGAAATCGTCCCAACAATTTGATCTGTACTCTAGGAGGAGGGTCTTGATGTTCCTAATTTTTCTGTTCATATTTCTTTTAACAGTGGGATCGCCTGTTCTTCGCCAGATTTTTGCTGTGCAGTTTTTGTCTTTTATTTTCTCAATGATGTGGTTGGGGAGCTTGTCTTTCTTATAATCTTTGAATTTGGTGGAAACTAAAATAATATAAGCGGTTGATACATTAATGTTAACACAAGCACAAACAGAAGCTTAATAATATCTAAAGAACAAGAGGATCATGAGCTATATTAACATCACGTGATTAACATAGTTGACGTGTTTGACGCCCGTGTGTCTTGGCATTTTTAGGGTTGCCAGAAATAAGTAAGAAAAAACATTTTATTTATTTATTCTCAAATGCCTGATTAATTTACAACCGTATCGAAACACACTTTATTTACCAATATTTTCAGGACAGCTCCAAAATCACGTTTTCAGTCGTTGAACTGTTATAAACAAGCTGACACGTTCAGCGACACAGCCTTCACACTGTCAGGCAATAACGATGGAGACAGCTTCACCGCAAAGCACCAGAGTACAGCTTCCGACTCTGTTTGGTCGTTCTCGGAACTCCACGTACTCTCGAGACTCTCCATGTAATGCACTCGACGATACACAAGAGTATAGCTCTCGACTCAGCACAGTTACTAATTCGATGCACTAATTCGCGATGCACTAAAAGACTCTCTCGATGCACTCGACGACCAACTCAGCACTAGACTTCGAGACACTCGCTCAATGACTATCAGCTCGCTAGACAAGGCACATACACTGACTGCGGACCAGCAGGGCTTATATAGCTTTTGGCTTGTGTTCGGGAACATTCTGGGATAAACCGGTAAGAATTCGTTCCAAAAGGTTCTCCAACCGTCCATGGTAAATCGCCAATTTTGTCGCCAAATGGGCGATTTCTCGCCAAATGTGGCAACCCTGCCTTCCTTTGCCATTTTAGGGCAACCCTAAAACTGCTCTGCGGGGAAGCTATCTTACCGCGCCTGTACATTTCGTAACAATATATTAAATACATAAAATATATTAATTGCATAAAATAGCAAATAAATTTCATGATGTGAACAATTTGTACCAGAAGTTGCCACTCACTGTTTTCTTCTCACCTCAGTTGATCATTTGGAAGGTTTTTAAGAACCAGCAAAGATTTTTCAAAATGTTTTTACATTCTGCTAAAGGTTTCTCCATTTAGCATTATCTTAACTCCTATTACTTTTTCCCATTTAGCATTATCAGATACCACCCATTTGTCTTAAAGCATTTTTGACTCAATGGTATAACAACAATGGTATAATAAACTGAATGGTGTCAATTTATTAAGTCTGCTTGGAGAATAACAATTATAAACAGAATCCTTTGTGTGCAGTTATTCTACTACTAGGAACAATTATTCCATATATGAAAAAAAATACAGTTCTCCAATCAGTTTCGATATGAAGAAAAAAATGATGATACATCATGTAATGATAACTTCATCCGAAGATGCTGAATAACTTCTATAAAATGGTCACAAAATTTTCACGCTGAGAAAAATTATTACCATCTTCCATAATTAGTATTCATCAGCAGTCAAGTGGATAAGATTAAAAAACACTAATAGTTTGAAAACTTATTGCGAGTCAAAGAAGGTCTTACTGTAGAAACACTTTTCATCGAGCTTAAAGCCTGCTTAGTTTCACCTCTATTAATACTAATAGTCTTCATAATAACTATACCTTATTACTATTAGAAATGCCATTACGCAGTTTTCATGTTAAAACCATCTCAATGGAAATCCTAAAATAATTTATTTATATTTCATGTTTTAATGTAAAATTTAATGTTCGTTAAAGTACGGTTACAACATGCAAGACGTTTTTCCCTGGAATAAGTAATAAGCAAACAAAAAGAACATGAGGTTTGCAACACACGACAAACTGTGAAAAGAACGCGTGCAAACTTCGTACATTTCATCACTGAAGATATCGTAACAAACTTTTTGTACCACATTTTTAATTTTGCAAAAACCTAATATTACTGATACTAAGATGGAGATCATCAGACCAGATAAGCTAAGCAAACTGTGTCCAAAATCACATTTGTTAGGATATAAACCTAACTATCAGTGTTCAGCAGTCTATGAATTGCATTTACATTATAAAGATCTTCCCATTTTACATTCCTCATGTTATGCTATTGACATTTTTTCTAAAAATCTATTTGTTACATGCATTAATCCTTCACACATCCTTCTTATTTAACATATTTATGTACTTTTCTTATGTGTTGAAATTGGGAAAGAATTCCAGATTTTATTAGATAAACAAAACAATTTAATAAAATTTCATATTAACCTTTTCAAAAATACAGTATATTTGCGATTTTTACTATCAATTTATTCAACGTGTTACATTTCTTTAAAAACAAATACCACACAAAAATGCAATGCATTTTAGAAAAAGTTCAATCAAATTATAATTTGTTAGTATCAATCAAATTATAATTTTTTAGTATTTAGGAATCTTCTAATATATATATACATAAGCATGTGGCTTTGTTGGCTAAATTTGGGTACCTAATAAATACATACATATATATCATCCGACAAGTTGGAGGGCAATGGAAGCGCTACGGGGTTTGCAAGCCCTTTTCGAGTTTCCTCGTCACCAAAGAAGACAGCTTTGTTCCAGGTCTGATTTTTATAATTTTTTCTCTAAAAGTCTTTCTAGGTCTTGGCAAGACCCATGCTGCTTGTCGTCTTATTTATTATTTTTTCCTTTTTGATTTAAATATAATTAACGGTTCCTTTGAAAAGTTTTAATTCTTTAAGCTCGCAGGTCCAACCCATAAGTTCTTGTATATTTTGACTAATAGCATAATGCTACTTATTTATTTTTTTTCTGTACATCAGAATTGCCTTTCCATTTTTTACACCTTAGTGTGTCAATATATGCGGACGCGTCCGGAAATTGGAACGGAGAATTGAGACTAAAGTTTTTTGACATAGTTTATTTAATTCATTAAAAATTTGTCGCGCAAAGTTTCAATTGTCTGTTTCGGCGAAACGCGTAATGGAGTTAGCTTGGTTCGAAATTCATTTAAAAAATTTCCCTTGAAAAGCCAAAATGAATTGGTCTAATTAACCATTTACCGCTTCTTAATTTTAATATATTTTTTATATTTTACCTTGATCAATTGATTAGTATTTTACTGTGTTCTATAATCTACATTTTTTTCGTTTAGCATATAGCCTACTATTTTTATTTTACCTCGTTCAATTGATATTTTTTACTGTGTTAAATATTACCTAATTTGTTTAGCATATAGCTTTTTTATTAATTTGTAAATATTCAAATATTTTTCCTCCTCTTTCACACATTTCATAGCAACCAAATATGCTTATGTTGGAGTTTTCACGGAGCCACAGTTTTTGGTAACTTTTTGGCGTGCACACTAAAATTTACCTTCTAACTTCCTTAATTTTGCAGCACAATGCGCAAAATTTTGACCAAAATTGGTCTTTTTTCGTTTGTTCTTACAACCTTACTTATAATTATATATATATATAAAGAAAGAACAAAGCAACACATCTTCTGCATAGGAAAACTTGAGAAAGCCTTTCTCATGTGCATTTTTTACTTGGTTATCAAAAATACAGGGCAAAAAGTAATTGCCGTCCAAAGCAAACAGTGCATATGTTTGGGGAAAACCGCACTGCATGTGCAAATTAAAAATGAGATGTTAAAAGTTAATTTTTTAGTTGTAAAAAATTTACTTACATCCGTAATATTAGGGGTCGATTTCTTATGCGCAGCTGTCACGAATCTTAATTTCCAGAATTCTACGTTTCAGGTGCACATGGACCCCGTGGAAGAAGAGGAAGGTTCTACGCTGGAAATGGGCTTAGACCACCTGAAGCTTGAAGAGAAGGAAAAGATTGAAAAGTTGGTAAGAAAATTTAATTATTTGTTTAATGATAAACCTGGCTTCTGCCAAGTAGTAAATCATGCTATTGATACAGGGAATGCCCCTCCGGTCCGGTCGAAACCATATCGATTTGATAAATTCGAGGAACAGATTCTGGAACATCATATAAAAACAATGTCAGAAAATAAAATCATTGTGCCAAGAACTAGTCCATAACCAATTCCGGTGGTCCTTTTCAGGAAGAAAAATGGGCTACCGCCCGAGCACACGGACGCGTATGGGTTTGCATTTGATTATCGCAAACTTAACAGTATAACGAAGTATCCTACATATCCCCTACCAATAATTGATGAAATCATCAGGAAAATTCGTTCGACTAAGTTTATGACAACCTTAGACTTAACTTCTGATTATTTTCAAATCGCCGTAAAATCTGAAGATGTTGAAAAGACTGCGTTCATTACAAAGTCAAGCGTCTATGCCTTTTTAAGAATGCCGTTTGGTTTAAGCCGAGCGCCGGCTACTTTTCAAAAAGCAATGGACATAGTTTTAAGGCCAATCATTTATCTTGATGATATAATAGTCACCAGCGAAACATTGGACGAACATGTAAAACGTTTGAAAGAAGTTTTTGCATTACTTAACGAGGCCGGTTTCAAAATAAATGCAAGAAAGTGCAAGTTCGCGGCCAAGGAGTTGCGGTACCTTTGGTACAAGATTTTAAATAAAGGCACAGAGACCGATAATTCCAAAATATTAGCGATTAAAAGTTATCCTCCCCCAAACACGACTAAGAAATTATCTTCGTTTTGGGGCTTATGTTCCTATTACAAAATGTTCATTAAAGTCTTCGCCAAAATCGCGGAACCTCTTTTAGTGCTGAAAAGAAAGGAAACTAGATTTTCTTGGACAGCCAAGGCGAACACCGCTTTTGAACAACTAAAAACTGCCCTAATTAATAACCCCAGTCCTTAAATTCCCAGAAGGCGAAGAATACCTAGAGATTGCTGCACATGCATCCGATTATGCAGTTGGAGCGGTGCTTTCCCAGAATGTGCAACCTATAGCCTTCTTTTCGAAAGCGCTGCATTCTATCCAAAGGAACTATTAAACAACAGAGGGAGAAACGCTCGCTGTTTTATTAGCGGTTCAGAAATTTCGCGTCAACTTCGGAAGTTCTCCGATAACAGTATACTCGGACCATGCAGCAGTCGGTCACTTGTATTCGGGGAAAAATTTATCGCCTCGCCTGTTACAGTGGGCATTAAAGGTATAAGAATTTAATTTAGTTATAAAACACATGCCGGGAAAATAAAATTTAGTTGCCGATGCCCTTTCAAGGATAAAAGTCGATGAGGAGGGGAATACTGTTAGGTGCAGAGCCGGAACTTTGAATTTTCTGATGTGGGGCAAAAGCTAAAACTGCGGCCCTCACCCATCATCCTTTAAGTTTCCCTAAAAAGTTTTAATTTCTTTAATAAATACAGAAATAGGTTTGGTTTGAGGTAAAAACCTAAGCTCCATTTTATACTAAATTCTTAACGTGCCATTTTTTTTTGGGGGGGGGAGCTATAAAGGACAAATACGTAGCAAAGTTACATAATTAGAAAATCGTCCCCTCCTAGGAGAATCGCCTTTCTAGTGAGCTTACTTTCGGATTCAAGCCTAATCCTAACTCTAATCATGAGTTCTTCTAACCCTCCAGTCCTCGCCACCATTCTTATATGAATATGGCAAAGACAGGAGGGCTACCTGCTTAAAGGAGAGGTGCTTTTGTGGAGGAACCTTTTAGGCTCGTATTCACATTACACATGAGGAAATCCACTAAAAAAAACCATGCAGCTAGCTCGTTCTTTTGAGTTTGAACCCAAGCTAGGTCGAACTACCAGTATTCAGCGGTCTTAATCACTCGGCCACTGCTCAGGATATTTGTTTGGTTATTTACTATGTGTTTCGCCATTAGGCACTGCATGGAAAGGGAGGAATGCCTTGTGAAAAATTTTTTTAAGGAGACTGACTCGTATCTGCTTAGAGGAGAGGTGCTTTCGTGGAGGAATTTTTTAAAGGAAACTGGCTCGTATTCATGTTACACATGAGGAAATCCACGAAAACAAACCAGGTAACCAGCCCGTTCGCCTGGGTTTGAACCCAGAAAAGGTCGAACTGCCAGTATACAGCCGTCTTAATCACTCGGCCACTGTTGAGGACATTTGTCTGATTATTTACTGTGTTTCGCCATTAGGCTCTGCATAGAAAAGGAAGAATATCTCGTGGAAAAACCTTTGTAAGGGAAACTGGCTTATATCTATGTTACACACGGGGAAAATCACGGAAGTGCTCATACAACCAGCCCATTCACCTATACTTGACGCTCGGACCGGACTACTAGTGCTCAGCGGCTTTTATTGCTCAGCCACTAATGGTACCATTGCATACAAAATATGGGCTATTGCCGAAAGAAAGTATTCTGAAACGATTATACAGAATATGGGCTATTACTGAGAGTATTCGTGCTTCCTGTCTTGTTTTTCATACTTCCTATTTCATAAGTAATTTTAAGTTCTTACCTGCCTTAACGCTACTAAAATATCACGGTATTAGTAACGAAAATTAAAATTTTACTCTGTAAGCCTTTTGTTCTGCAAATAAGTGCATGGAATCGTCATAATTTGATCTGCGGTTTGATTTTTCAGTTGCCATAATCGCGAGATTTGATAAACGCTCTTGGCTCACTGATGATCGTAGATATTTTTAAAATTTTTAATTTGCTGAAACTTCGATCTAAACAGGTTGAGGTGTTAGTGATTCGTCCTCAAACAGTTCATCGGATTGCTTTTTGTGCTTTGGAATTCTTTATTTGTCAGAATAGACTCAACTGCAATTTTTTCGGCTACTGTTTTAGACTCTTGTATCCAATATTCCACAGGATTTTTCTCTCATTTTTTATAATTCCTCAGTTTTGGTCAGTTCTTTCGTTAACTACACAGAATGCGGAAGAGAAATTCCTTTTGAATTTCTATATTTACTCCATTGAATTCTGGAAAAATATTAGCTCAAATTTTCAGGTTGATGGTAAACTCAAAATTTTCACAGCATGTACCAGATGTTCTACCTCGTGCTTTGATTCCGCATCAAGAGAAATATCTTCAATTTCTTTTAAATATTTGAATATTTCCGGTAAATTCATTAGAAGCACTTTCCCAGCCACACATTTTTCCGACCATCTCGTCTGGCTGCCTCCTTTTAAGTTGTATTTTGTACATTTTTTCATAATATACTGTCGTGTAGTGCATCCCACAAAAAAAGCGAAGTATTTTCTAAGTAATTCCAAACAGATTAACTGCTTCCCGGCACGAAGAAGCAGAATGCATACTGACAAAATACGAGGAGTAAGCCAAACATGGCACAAATTCCTCCAGCTTATTCATTTCTATAATTCTAGCTTGTACTGTTTTAGAAATGCCAGCCATATTAGACCCATTGTCGTAAGACTGACAACGACATTGTCCAATATCTAAACCATCAAGTGTCAATTAAGACACTAATCTTCTACAGTGCGTTCAGAAATACATTCTCCTATCTTCCCACAAACTTCTATGAAATCAATTAAATTTTCCTTTATTTCACACAATCACCACACGTTTTTACATATTGATTCACCTGGTTTATTTTTTTCTGTATGAGACACATATGGGGTAAATATGATCGCTTTTCCTTTCTTAGGTGAATTGACTTGTACTTAAGAGTTGAATTATGTTTGGCAAGCGGAGAGATTAAATTCAGAAAATTTCCTTCGCTAGGTCGAGGACACTTTGTGAACAGGCTACTTGGGATTTCATCAGACCCAAGCAAAGAACGACAGTTTATTGAGCGATATAATACCGCATCCATGACTATACAGAATTTTTCTTTCTCTGTATGAATGAGTCGCTCAGTGTCGTGATCGATGCCTAATTTTTTTTTTTTTCCAATTAATGAATCTTGTTGTATGGTGTAACGGCAGCACCATGTTTCTGATAAATCTTGCAGGGCGTACAAAAAATTGTATTCTTATTTTTAGAATATGTAAACCAAGATCTAAGCTTTTCATTATTTACTAATGTTCTGTAGTACATGTCAAATGTCTGCCATGACGTTCAATGGGATTGAGGTTTACGTTTTACCGGCTAACGATACTGATTGACTGCTTAAGAAAGATTTTTGAGACCGTTCATTTTTTTCTATGACCAGCTAATTGCATGCGTCCAACAAATCTAAAATGTTTAGTTTTTCGTCTTTCTGCTGCCCGCCCCCATCTAAATGAAGAGATCTTTATATCATGGTTTCATGTCCTTCAGCTATTCGTTTGATGTCGATGAAGAAGGTTGTTCTTCCAAATGCTGACTTGTAGATTGTTTGGGGATGATATATGAAGTCATGTTTGGTCGTGCAAATTGCAAGAAATATTAATTCCCTCTAGAATATCAGCATAATCGGAATTGCGGCAGGGTCTGACGGTTTACTTCTTCCGTGAAGTTACTATTTTTTCATCTTAGCTGAAATTTGTTTTCTCTGTTTGGCCTTATCTTTGGTTCGTTTTCTGTATTCCGCTTTTCTCCCTCTCGACGCGCAGGTGGTTTCTTTTAATCTCAATGAAATTCACTATGAATTGCCTTAATAAGGGTAACTAAGAATTGGCATAATTACACTGAACAGTTCTAAATAAATGGTAGTGTCTCACTAAATATAGTGCGGGCTATTAAAACTATTAAAAGCACGCATATCTTAAAAAAAAAAGTACAGAAGAGACTTGAAAACTAAAATAATATTAATAATAATAATAATAATAAATCTAGCTTTAAAATCCAAAATGCGCTACACCGTTCCGAGTCAAATTAAAGTTGAGCCTAAGTTGCCTACTGGCTGCAAAAAAATCTAAATGCCTTGCTTCAGCTTGAAGACATAATGACTGTGTCTTGTATATACTCGATGAATATTAATTTGAATTATTTCATTTGTCCAGGATGGCCCAAGGTTAATTTTTTGGGTTAGCTCTTAAAAAATAGTTACAATGCTTCTCCATTTCCCAGTAGACCTTGCTATGAGAACCAGGTGATTTCTTCAACAATATATCGTTCTATTTCTTATTTGAATATACCCAGCTCAGACAGCAAATGATACATGGACTCCAGATGTTACTGATAGGGACAGTCTGATTCTATCAGTGACGCCTGGAGTCCCTCCATTGGCCTTTTTATGATCTTGTATTTATAGTTGTAATCGGCTGTATTTTAACTCATGTTCCTTTAAAAGGGTTCTTAGTATTTAATTGCAAATCTTCTTAAAAGAGGTTTTAAAACTTGGCCTTAAAACTATTAACATTGTACTAAAATTAGAGAGATGTTTTAGCGAACAACATACCAAACGATCCAGAGTTATATTTGAATTTGCCGCCCTCAAAAGTTGCCGCACGGGGCAAGAACCCCGGCTTGTCCCCCGCTAGATCCGGGACTGGTTAGGTGTGCTATGCTCACTTCAAAAGTGATCGAGTCCCGTGAATCAATAGTTGAAGAATTAAGAAAGGATCCGGAATTCAAAGATATTTACGCATATCTCGAAGACCCCGAAAAGTTTGAATATATAGAATTAGGAGCTATTCGCAATAAAGCGCAGCATTACGAAATAATCAACAAACTGTTATTCTATACGAAAGTAACAAATGATAAGCAGGAATACCGGCCAGTGATTCCAGCGAGTCTACGTTTAAATATTTTAGAGGAACTGCATGATCTGCCGTCCGCTGGTCATTTCGGAATTCGAAAATCCGTACAGAGGGTTCGCGAAGGGTTTATTTTCCGCAATTGCAAAGAGTAGTTACGGTGTATGTTAAGTCATGCCATTTGTGCCAATTAATAAATAATGTTAGTTACAGCCCGACCGGGTATTTAAAAACATAACGACCACTTTTCCAAATGAAATGGTTGGCATAGATTTGCTTGGACCCTACCCTAGAACAAAAATAAATAAAAATAGATATTTGTTAACAATTGTAGACCATTTTTCAAAATGGGTAGAAATAGGCCCTCTTAAACGAGCTTCAGCTAAAATAGTCGCAGATTCATTTTTAAATAAGTATATTTTGAAATACAAGGCCCCACTAAAAGTAATATTAGATGATGGAAAACAGTTTGTTAGCAGTATATTTAAAAATTTGTGCACAGGACTTGGCATACGCCATCTAAAAATGGTACCATATACACCGCAACCGAATATTGCGAAACGCATAAATAAGAATATTGTAAAAATTATCAGGCAATACGTTAAGAATTACCGTGACCGCTGGGATAGCTGTGTCAATCAGTTAGGTTTTGCTATTTGAGAATAGCAAAGCACGATACTACACAGAAGACCCGCGAAGTTATTTTTAGGAAGCAAAATCCTAACGCCTTTGGATAAGCTGTTCTTTGTACAGCAAAGGCAAGAAGAATTCAAGTTAAAAAACATACAGAGAATTATCGATGAAGCAATCAAGAGCTCTGATGTAGAAAGGCGGAAACAAAAGTTATATTATGATAGAAATAGAAGGGAAATAGAATATAAAGTGGGGCAGAAAGTACTCAAGTTGAAACACTCATAATCATCCGCACCCAAAACCAGGGTCGCAAAATTTGAGCCCAGGTTTGAAGGCCTGTGCATTGTTGAGAGAATATGGGAAGCCATTTTTTATTTAAAGACCGAAAATGGCCAACAACTGACTGAAAATATTGACCAAATCAAGCCTTACTACAGCCGTAATGATTTTCAAATTTTACATGATTTATTACAGGATCCTGGAAGGAAGGAAAGAATTTCGCCCTCTCAATAGCCCAGCTTGGACCCCTAACACAAAAAAGGAAACAGCCGGATCAATCACCGACCAAGAGGATCCAACCCGTAAAAGGTCCAGGCGCACAAAAACGGAGGAAAGGAACACCGACAAACCAACGAGCCAGAACCGAGGATTCAACAAAAACACCAGTACCCCCGGCTAAAGAGAGTGAGGCCTGCTGAGGAGGTTCCAGCGAAACAGCAATTTCAACGACGTACAGAATCAAGAAGACGTAAGCGACGTAAGCAGTTTCCAGCGGCAACAGCTACGACAAGGAGGTCCAGAATTGAGGACGAAAAGAGATAAAAGACCAGCCGATACACCCGTACCTGACCAAGAAGTTAGAAGGTCCAAGCGCAAGTTCAAAAACCCTGAAGGACGGATGGCCCCACCGCAGCTCAAGAGGAGACTGAAGTTCCAAAACCCGCAGCCGTCCCGCAAAAAACCGACAAAGGGCAGAGGGTCGTAGACAAAGGGCAGAAGAGGAAAAGGAGTGATTTAAACGGCACGGGGCATCAAAGTTTCAGAAAAAGTTTGGAAGTTCTGAAGTACCCTACATTTGAACAATTCTGATAGATCAGAATGGAGGAGTACAGAAAAAGATAAGTGAAAATTTCTTTGCTTATTTTACTTTGAATACAGATTCAAATTGTATCATCTTGTTCTAAGTTGCTAAAGATGTTTAGAAAAGTTAAATCGCAGATAGCGAGAATTTAGTTGTAAATAGCTGTAACCATAGATTTTTTTATGTTAGCAATTTGGCGAGAAGCTACTAGCTAGTGAGAAACTAGTGAGGATAACACTAGCGCAAATTTTGGTGGAAAAGCTAGAAGAGGCATCCATAACGTTTTTACGAAACTTAACGAACATTTGAATTTAAAAATTATTGGAGTAGGTTGTGCAGCGCACATTCTACACAGTACTATTCAAACAGCATCTGACTTACTTCCAGTGGATCTTGAAAATATTAGTGCAAAAATTTATTCGTATTTTTATATATAAACTGTGCGTGTTGAAAGTTTGAAGGATTTTTGTGAAAGCGCAGAAATCGCATATAAAAGAATTATTTGTTACAGCAAAACACGATGGCTAGCTCTTTTACCAGCTGTAGAAAAATGTTTTAAAAATTACGAACCATTAAAATCATACTTTTTATCACAAGATAAATGTCCAAGAATATTGCACCCCTTTTTTTTTTTTTTTTTTTTTTTTTTTTTTTGAAAATGACACATCACAAATGTGGCTCCAGTTCATCCACAACCAAGCTACATTATTTCACAATCTATGAAAATTATTGAAGGGAAGAATTGATAAGGAAAAAGAATTGATAACTATCACGTTCCTTTAGTTATTCGAAAGGACATCACCAGGTTGGAAGAACAAGGTGCCATTAAACGACCTGATTTTCTGAAAGAAGTCAAAATTTTTTATAACAGCTTGGAATATCTTGAAGAACGGACAGTTCAGTTCGAGGATATTTAAAAAATTCTTTGGCTGACATTAAAAGGAGATTTTATGGGAATATGTGGGAAAATCTTTCTAATATATTAGTAACCATTTTCCGAAAAATAATATTTGCGAAAATGATCTTTTTGATGAGGTGTCATTAGTAAAAAGATACGTTACTGAAGAAAAAAATTAAATGTTGGTTGTCTGCAAATGTGGAAACAGACACCACAAAAAAAAGGGGGGAACGAAGTTATTCCTTTATTTTAAACAGAATAATATTCCTTATGGAAACATTTTGAAAATTGTAGAACACGCGCTCTCCCTTCCAGGAATAAATGCAACAACAAAACGTGTTTTTTATGATATCAATAAAATATGGACAATTGAAAAACGCAGTTGAACATTAAAACTTTTAAATCTGTATTAAGCATAAAATATAATTTGACCAATTCATGTGAGAAATTTCACGGCATTTTAATAAATCATCTAAATCTATTGCAAAGTATTCATTCGGATAAAAAATATAACCGTGGGAAAAAATCATAATTTTTTAATAAAATTTTAATTAATTAAAAACATAACATTCAAATTATAGTTTTTTAAAAATATTTTTATAGCTCAAAATCGCAATAACAACCTCGTATTTCGCTTATATTTATTAAAACACTCAATCGATTTCGAGGGCAGCTTACAGGTCCCTCCTCATCAGGAGAACGAAATTACTAGAAAGGGAAAGCATACTTTGATACTTTGATACTTTTGATATGCCTGTTTCAGCAGAAATTATATCCCGCTATTACAGGCACCTCAAATAACCCCGGTTAGGGGAGACATAACATACAGTGCTTCGCAGGAATACCTTGATAAGGGACTGCAGGAAGATTGTGTAGATGTGGCCCAGGCCAGTGTAAATGAAGAAGTCATAATTTGAAACTTAAAAATTGGCTGGCAGAAGTTAGGAGTATTTATGGGGGATTCCGATAAATGTGGGTTGCATAGGGCCTTAATTGATGTCAATTTCTAGGATCTCGTACTTAAAATTGTCAGAATAATTTACCTCCGCGTTCGTAATGGCTCTCTTGAAAAAATTATTATTTAATTTATTGATGAATAACGCCATATTTTGGAGTTTAAGGTCTCTATGTAGCTGTTCATTGCGAACGAACCAAGGTGCTCCTGTGAATTTTCGTAAGTAGTTGTTTTGGAAAACCTGCAATTTATTTAATACGGAAGGGGGGACAGAGAACCATGCAGGAGAGGCATATGTAAGGATGGGTCTTAATATTGATGTGTAAATGTGCTTCTTGCGAACAAGATCCAATGGTGAGGAGGCGTCAAGAAAGTTTCGGAGCTTCCTAGAGACTCCTATGGCTTTCCCGATGGTCATGGAAATGTGAGGACCCCATGTAAGAGAGCCGTTAAAGCGAACTCCCAAGTATGTAGTCTCTGACTTTGGCCACCGTTTCATTAAAGAGGGTCAGATCTGCATCAGTGTTTTTTCTCCTATGCCGTCCTATCAGTAATAATTTAGATTTTGTGGCATTAATGGACGTCTTCCATTTGCGACACCATTCCTCTATCTCGTGTGAATGGTTTTGTATTCTGATCATGGCATGTCGTGAATTAAGTGAACTAGAAAGAATGGCGGTGTCGTCCGCGTAGCAGGCGGTGATGCAGTTTGTATTTTCAATCAAAGGGAAGTCCTTAACATATATAGGATAGAGAATAGGTCCAAGGATGCTTCCCTGGGGGACGCCGGCTTTAATTAATGTGTTTTCAGAATAAACATCGCCCTGCCTGACATAGAAGGATCGATCACTTAGAAAGGAGTGAAGAATCAAAATCGTTTCCCTGGGGAAATCAAGGGAAGCAAGCTTGTAACTAAGTCCGTTATGCCAGACGCGGTCAAAGGCTTTTGCCACGTCCAGCATAAGGAAAGCAGTTGTCTGGGGCTTATGAATAGCTGCGCTTAAAAATTCAACGATTCTGACAAGCTGCATTGTGGTTAAGGGAAAGCAGCCTCTGTAACGGCTTTTTATACCCTCCGGTAGTACCATACGCGAGGAAGCAACGCCATCTATCGGCAATATAGATATGGTTACATAGGTATAATGAAATCGAACAATTGAAGAGATAGGTTTGGAGGCAACTTCCCCTTGATAAGTCTGTCTCCTGCCTGCTGAACAATTATTCACTTATGCATTTTTATAATTTTTTTAGGATTAAAAAATTTTTTGGAATTATATATTTTTTCGTGGATTTTGATACTTGCACTTGCTCTCAGAATTCAAATGATATTGTAGATTAGTTCGCAGCAATAATTAATCATTTATTTGTTTGCAATTAAATTTCATTAACTTTTAATTTTCTTTTTACGAATAGAGAATGTTTGTTAAATATATGTATATATATATATATATATAAGTAGTATCTGGAAGTGCGACACAACCACCAGAGGGCCTCACCGATGCGCCAGCAGCGAGGTGAAATAGGAGTATGACAGAGACTCTTCTGCTATCCCACGCGAAGTGAGATGTTTGTCTGCACGTGAAGGTGTAGAATAAGGAACTGTAGTTTTCCACGCGAAGGTGGTAAATTGGACTGTTTAATACGAGGGCCATCCAGGAAGTAGATTACGTTTCCGTCTGTGTCCGCTAGGGACGGGGCTAGCGCGGCCATCTTGGGGTCAGAGCGTTGCGCAGCTCAGTCTGCATCTAGCCGTGCTAGTGAGAGGTTCGTGCTGTGCTCCGTTCAAATACTGTGACGGTTTGAAATGTCTGCGTTAATTGAAAATCCCGCGAGCTGCGAGGTGCGCTCAGTAATAAGGTTTCTGACTGCAAAAAACTGTAAACCGATAGAAATCTATCGGCAGCTTCGTGAAGTGTATGGGGACAACATTATCACTGAAGGTGGAGTGCGTCAGTGGGTCATAAGATTTCAAAATGGCCGAACCAATGTTCACGACGAAGATCGAAGTGGGAGACCCAGCATAGTGACCGCCGAACTTCTCGAAAAAGTCGATGCTAAAGTCCGTGAAAATCGAAATTTCACAATAACGGAACTTTCTTTGAGTTTTCCACAAATTTCGCGAAGTTTGTTGCACGAAATCATCAGCGAAAAGTTTTGATGACGACGCACAGCTGCAAGAAGAGGTAACGAAGTGGTTGAAGGCGCAGGCGGCCGAATTTTTCGACGAAGGAATTTCCAAGCTCGTACATCGCTACGATAAATGCCTTAATTTGTGTGGTGACTATGTAGAAAAGTAGTATTTGAGTGTGGCTTTCATCTGTATATAATAAAATTTGTTTCCTATACTTTGTTTATTTTTTTATTCCAAAACGTAATCTACTTTCTGGATAGCCCTCGTACATCAGCAAATGCGAGTAGGCACTAATCGGTTATGTGATAAGACTGGTGAAAGCTATACAGAATCCTCTTTGTATCAAACGGCACTTGTATTTAATCTAATTTGTACCTTTTCTGATTATCTTTATTAAATGTTCTGTGGTGTGGAAAACAAAGTTGGGATTGTTAATTAGCATCTTCAACTCCCCTACTACAGAAAATCTGGGGGCCCTGTCCGGGATATTTGGATACTTCAGAGAAGGTACTGTGAAAAACTTTGCTTTATTTCTTTCTTGAAGATAGGATACTTTGTTTCGATTTTAAAATGAGTTTCCTAAATAATTTAAAGAAAAGTGATTTAATAGTAATTGCGGAACAAATTGGACAGACTGTTCCAGAAAATGCTAAAAAAGCTGACATTAAAAAAATTATTGAAAATTCTGATGTTTTCAAAACGAACGTTGAATTTGTTCGTGGCGTCGTCAAGTCGATCGCAGAGGATCGGACGCCTAAAACAAGTAATGAACACTATCTGTTAGAGATCGAACGTCTTAAATTAGCTCAAATTGAGAAGCAGATTGAATTAGAAAGTTTAAAATCACAATCGTTATCGAGTGATAGAAGAAACGCGCAGACTAGTGTTGAAGATATTATTAAAAGCGTCAAAACACTAACTATAGCTGTACCTCAGAAACCGGAAGCTATGCATATGTTTTTTCAGTCACTTGAGAAAGCTTTTACTACTAAAAGTGTACCAGCGGAGTTAAAATCAGAAGTGTTGATTAATATATTAGGTGATAAATGTAATAATGTTCTAACGTATGTTTCTGAACAAGAAATCGCGGATTATGATAAATTAAAAACTCTAATCTTGAAAGAATTTCAGCCGACACCGCGTGAATGTTTGAACAATTTTAAAAATGCGCAGAGACATTCATCTGAATCGCATGTTCAGTTCGCGTCTCGACTCAGTGAAACTTTCAATTATTATTGCAAGTTAAGAGAGGTAGATGACTTTAAGAAATTGTGTGATCTTATTGTATCTGATAAGTTGTATGAAACTCTTGATTCTAAAAAAAAGGAACATATTAGTGTTCGGGAGGGTCAAAGTTGGTACCCACCTAATCAATTGGGAAGAGAATGTGATTTATTTTATTCATCCAGGGGTAAATCTTTAGTTGATACCAGTAACACACGAATCGAAACTCCAGAAAATAAAAAGCTTAATTTTTCCAAAAACAATCTTAGAAAAGCTCAGAGCAATTTCAAGGATTCAGGGAAGTTTGTAAATCAGGGTAGTAGTAAACCAGAACGTATTTGCTATGTTTGTGGGAGTAAAGGGGAATTATTTCATTTTGCTAGAAATTGTCCCAAACGGTTAGGAAAGGAGGAAAGTTTGTCTCCAAAAAAGGTATCTGGGTTAGAGATTGACTCGGATAATGCAGCTAGAAATAAGTTAGAATTTATTGAACTGTTGATTGATGGTAAGAAAGTAAAATGTTTAATAGATTCTCGAAGTGAATTGATAGTTGTAAAGAAATCCCTTTTTCCGAATAAATTATCAAGTGGATGTATAGAACTGAAAAGTTCGTTTGGTCACGTAGTTAAAGCGGAAACGGCTAAGCTTATTTTTTCTTTATGCGAAAGCAAAAAACAAAAAGAGATTGAAGCAGCGATGGTTGATGGATTGATAACAGACTGTATTTTCCCCCCTTCCTGTCTAAAAATGATCTGTTGTGACCAAATGATGAATACGCAATATGAAAACGATTCCGTCTCTTCGGAAAGGAATTTTTTGTCTTTTATTTCTGCAACCATTGAGGCAGACAGCGAAACAGATTTATGGCATATTAAAGATGAAGGATTACGCAATACTGTTTCCACTCTTATTAATGAGTATAAACCGTTAGAAAAGCCGCGCAGTACAGATTTAAAAATGAAAGTAATATTAAAAGATGATATTCCAGTTTCTTAGCGTTCGAGGAGAATCCCTTTTGCTGACCAAAAAATTGTTGATAATCAAATAGATGAATGGTTAAAGGATGGGATTATAAAGCCGTCGTGTTCAGAATATGCTTCGCCAATTGTTTTGTGTAGAAAAAAATCGGGGAAGACACGGATTTGTGTTGACTTTAGGCAGTTAAATAAAAAAATAGTTAAGGATTCTTTTCCTATGGCACAAGTAGAAGAGGTTTTAGATCGTTTGGGTGAAGCAAAGGTTTTTTCGACATTAGACTTAAAGAATGGTTTTTTCATGTTCCAGTTGAGGAAAACTGCACTAAATATTTGGCATTTATTACTCATTCAGGCTTGTACGAATTTCTAAAAGCACCTTTTGGTTTGTGCACGTCCCCTAGTGTGTTTCAAAGATTTATTTATAATGTGTTTAGAGATTTAATTCGGGATGACACTGTTGTTACTTACATGGACGATTTTATTATTCCAGCACGAAATGAGAAAGAAGGCTTAGAAAAGTTGAAACGTGTTTCAGAAGTAGCCAAAGAATATGGTTTGGAGATTAATTTTAAGAAATGCCAATTTTTGAAAAGAAAAATAGAATTTCTCGGGTATGTTATTGAGGATGGTACAATTCGCCCCTCTACTGAAAAAACCAGGGCTGTTCAAAATTTCCCGGAACCCAAAAACCTTAAGCAGATTCAAAGTTTCTTGGGCCTTACTGGGTATTTTAGGAAATTTATTGCCAATTATTCAAAAATAGCGAAACCATTAAGTGATCTTCTTCGTAACGGAGCAGAATTCAAATTTGGGCCTGAACAAAAAGATGCATTTAATAAATTGAAAGAACTTTTATCCACAAGTCCGGTTCTTCATATTTTTAAACAAGGAGCACCATTAGAATTGCATACAGACGCAAGCAGTCATGGTTTCGGCGCTGTATTGCTACAAAAGTCAGATGATGGACAATTACACCCCATTTACTTCATGAGTAAAAAAACGAGTCTCCAACAAGAGAAGCTATCTAGTTATGAGCTTGAAGTTTTAGCTATAGTAGAAGCTCTAAAGAAATTCAGGAATTACCTTTTAGGATCTAAGGTCAGGATAGTTACGGATTGCGATGCTTTCCAGAAGACTATGTTCAAGAAGGATTTAACTCCTAAAGTGGCGAGATGGGCGTTACTTCTAGAAGAATTTGACTATGAAATTGTTCACAGATCTGGGCAACAAATGAAGCATGTGGATTCCTTAAGTAGAAACGCTGTCATGATGGTTACTTGTTCTCAGGGAGAAATTACAGCCAAAATTGCAGCTGCGCAAAGAAGTGATGAGCGTCTCCAGTTGCTAAAATCCTTAGTCGAGCAAGGACTAAAGAAAGATTTTCTAGTGAAAAATGGAGTATTATACAAGTTTGACAGAGGTCATGAGTTACTTGTGGTACCCGAAGTATTAGAGCTAGAAATCATACGTAGTATCCACAACAAGGGACATTTCGCAGTGTCTAAAACAGAAGATCTGCTAAAAAAACGACTTATATATTCCTAATCTTAGAAAACGAATTGAGCAAGTTATTTCAAATTGTGTAGAATGTATTTTGTGCGACAGAAAACGATGTAAGAGCGAAGGGTTGCTGAATCCCATACCAAAAGATAGTATCCCTTTGAGCACTTTTCATATCGAGTATGACAGAGACTCTTCTGCTATCCCACGCGAAGGTGGTGAGATGTCTGTCTGCACATGAAGGTGTAGAATAAGGAACTGTAGTTTTCCACGCGAAGGTGGTAAATTGGACTGTTTAATACATCAGCAAATGCGAGTAGGCACTAATCGGTTATGTGATAAGACTGGTGAAAGCTATACAGAATCCTCTTTGTATCAAACGGCACTTGTATTTAATCTAATTTGTACCTTTTCTGATTATCTTTATTAAATGTTCTGTGGTGTGGAAAACAAAGTTGGGATTGTTAATTAGCATCTTCAACTCCCCTACTATATATATATATATATATATATAAGAATAAATTGAATTTAAATAAATTTAATTTAAATACAAATTTAATTAATTCTTTGTGCCATTGCTGCAAGGAATGAAATTTTAATTTAAACAAATTTAAATTTTAACAAACATGTATATACGTAAAAAAAGCAAATTTAAAATTAAAATAATTAAAAATGTTGCAAACATATAAAAGATTTAATTTTCGAACTAATCTGCAATTATATGTATATGTAAACGTAAAGCATCTAAATTTATTATTAAATTGGAATAAAAGCAAGACAATTTCTCTGTAATATAATAATAGCAGCAATGTATAAGAGGTTTAACACAATATCAAAACAAATCAATTAAAGAAAGAATTCATAGTAGAATAAACTCGAAAAATAAAAATGCGAAATCGAAAATATACAAATAAAAATTAATATCCTTTTACTGAAACTCCAATTCAGAACTAATCAGGAGAAAATAAATTAAAGCTTCATAAAAGTCGATTAATATGTTTCGAAAATATGTTTCTTTCTCCTGGTCCAATTGTAATCAAAAACCATAAAAAGATTTCATCAAATTTTTATTAAAGACTTTATGAAACCAAAAACTCGAATCTAAAATGTACCAGAATTTTCCCTACACATTTTCAAAACACTTGGGAAAATGAATAAAACATAATATTGTGCCAAAATGACAATTAAAATCCATAGAACTTTACATTATGTACACTGCGCAAAATATGCGTGAGTGATTATGGCAGCCTCGAGGGCTATCTGCCTAAGGGAAGGGATGACTTCGTGGAGGACTTTCTACGGAGAAATGGCTCGTATACACATGGGGAAAACCACGAAAACGCCCATGCAGACAGCCCGTTCGCGGGATTCGAACCTCGTACCGAACTACCAGCGTTCAGTGACTTTACCGCTCGGCCGCTGGTGGGCCACTGCGCAAAATAATACTAATAATAATAATAATAAGGGGGGACAGTTCTATATCTACCGTTCTACTGGGCCGATTGACTAAATTCAACTTGCGATTTTCATATCTCGAAACCGCAACTTAGGATATGTATTAAATTTATATATAGCATTGTTCCGATTTTTGTATTTTGACACAAAGTCGGACCTTTTTCTGAAATGACATGCCAATTTTTTTCATTACTTCGATTCTACGAGTCAAATTATGCCAAAACTCCAAAGTTTTATAAAATTCGCATCCTCACTGTTAATTCAATGTGGTATGTATTTATTAATATCTCTTTTTTAATTAAACTTATTTGATTCCTTCCTATACAGTTCGAAATTTAGGTTCATTCCAAATAAAATTCACCCATTTTTTATGATTTATTTTTTAAATTTGTATTTTCAAATATTTTTTATAATTTTTTCAAAAAAAAATTTGAATTATAACCTATAAAATTTTTACAATCATCTTAAAGTATATGTATCTTTAAGAATACCCACAAAAAAATTAGGGTTTTTTTATTCACAATTTTCGAAGATATACGTGAATTTATATATTGGCGCGTTTTGAAATTTGGCACTGTGGCTTACGCACTTTGTTAAAATTATTTGAAAGTAAATGATGTGACCTTTTTTCCCTAACATCCACAATGTGAAAAAAATAGGAACGATGTAAGTCTTTTTCCGCTCCTGCTCAATGGAAGAGAAGGGAAAATAGGTTGCTATATACAGGTGTGATCAGCGAATAAGCCCTGATTTCAAAATTAAATATCTCTACAACAAAGATCGATAGAATTATGCGGTAAACTGTACGTTTATTAGCAAAACTGTAAAAATGGTGTACAAAAGTTTAGAAAATTTAGTTACGAAAATCGTTAACAAATGGCACTCTGCGCTGAAAACTCTTTCTCTGAAAGGAGTCTAAAAAAACAATAAAGTGAAGCGGGATTGTTTCGATAGGCAGTGTCTTTCAATACGTCCCACAGAAAGAAGTCACAAGGACTCAGATCGGGAGAATATGGAGGCCAAGCAATCCCTGTGTCAGTAAATTGCGGATAATCTAACGCAATTACTCTATTCTCAAAGTATTCATGAAGAAAGCGAAAAACTTTATCTGTTCGATGTGGTCGAGCTCATCTTGCATAAACCAATCGATACCTGGTCGATCCTCCAACGCTAGTTGAGTGCTGACAAACTGTTCCAAAATCGTAACGTAACGTCCAGGGGTTATCGTTTCTCGTACGAAAAAGGGTCCGATAATGCCTCTGGCCCATACCGCAGTCCATGCAGTAACTTTAGGCGAATGCTGTGCTTTCTCTTCACACAAATGAGGATTTTCGGAAACCCAAAATCTCCAGATTTGTTTATTAACAATTCCATTCAAATGAAAATGTGCCTCATCTGTGAAACAGATGCAGCTCACATCAAATCTGTCGTCGATCATCGATAGAATCTGATTCGCAAAGTCAACCCTTTGTTGCACACCTTTCATGATGACTTTTGTATGGAAACATCCGTTAACTTATTAATCCGTAAAAATATTAAAAATCCGTAGGCCTTTTTAATATTTTTTTGCGTGCTTATGTACTTTAAACCTGTCTCTGATGCAATCCGTCGGATGCTTTTCCTAGGATTTTGCTGAACAATTCCAGAAACAGTGAGTGGCTACAGTTTGCCTAGGCCCAACATTTCCCTTTCGATCATCAGCCACGCTGCCAGTCCGTTCGAATTTCGCGAAGAGCATGGAAATGGTTTTCGCATCGCGTCCAACTGGAACATTGAATCGGTTTTGAAAACTGCGACGTGTTGCCGTAGGACTAAGCAAAAAAAAAACACGTTGTTCAATGGAATACATTATTTCACTTTCTACGCTAGCCTCTTTTCACTAGCCAGACTTCGATGCACATTTTAAAGGCTATTAATAGGTCATTGCGATTACAGCGCCCTCTGCTGACGATTTTCGTAACTGAATTTGCTAAACTTTTGTACACCATTTTTACAGTTTTGCTAATAAACGTACAGTTTACCGCATAATTCTATCGATCTTTGTTGTAGAAATATTTAATTTTGAAATCAGGGCTTATTCGCTGATCACCCTGTATTAAGAAGTTCGCCAAGTGCATCGAAGTCTTGGCAAAGTTTAAAATGTGCATCAATTTCTTGGCTCAAACTGGGGGAAAAAATGCGCCAATTTATGTGCAATTTTCGCACCAAATTTTCCAAAATTTAATATTTAAGCACAATTTGAGTCGTAGAATCGAAATGCGGGAAAAAAAATGGTATGTTATTCCGGAAAATGTCTCATTTTGTGTCAAAATACCTATATTAGAACAAAACTATACATAAATCTAATATATATCCTAAATAGCGCTTTCGAGACATGGAAAATGCAGTTTGAATTTCGTCAATGGGCCCAGTAGAACGGGAGATATAGAACTGTCCTTTTTTTTTTAGTTCAAAGGGGTTTTGTCCCTGATGGACTATTGTTTTCGTTTTGCGATTTCGCGTTGGTTCACTATAAATGTCCGTTTCACTTTTCAAACTGTTGCCACCAAATGTTAGAGTCCTGCATTATATTTGAAGAAATTAAATAACGAAAAATCTCCATAAATGATTATCGATTTCACATTTTGTAAATCTTTAACAAATTTTTGATTAAAAAACTCAAGGATTTCAAAGCGAGCAATGGCAACATTGTACAGAAAAAAAAAAAAAAAAAAATTATTTCCAGCGCATTAGACTGCGTATCCGCAGTTCTAAAGGGGGGGATATGCTCAATTTAAAACTATTTTTTTTGGGGGGGATATTGCTCTTGAACTGAATTTTATGGTTTAAGTGTGAAGAACGAGATATTTAATAAATAAAGGTAACAGACAAAATGTTAAAAAAAATCCCCTTTGGACGTAATTTAAAATCTGATTTCCCCTCGCCTCGCAGTGTACGTAAGGTTTTACTTGACCTGGCAAAAGTTAAATAGTCCAAACCCCTGTCATATGTGAAGGAAATTACTGCCATGTCTGAAATTAACTACAAAGTCAGATAAAGTTTTACATAAACCTCTTATTTAAAAAGAACTTGGAACATAAAAGCACGTTTTTAAGCTAACAAAATCAACTACAGCTCGGAATGTAATTAAACAGGAATAGTCAAATTCAAAATAAAAATGTGGACTAATAGTCAGAGACTACGCAATTTAATTTGAATCTATGCTGGCTCAGTAACTCTATCATCATAATAAATTCAAATGTCGCAGCAATAACACAAAGAGGGATAATTACAAATTATCAGAGCTGGCAGGAACTAATGTTGCATGTATGCGGAAGCCAGAAACACACTGTCCTACAATTCAAAAACTTCAGCTTAGAAACTATTTAACTGATTTACATTCTGGCGATTAAACGGAAAGGGGAAGTTATATTAAAGACTGAAATTATAAACAATTGGTAAATTTACATAATAATAACTGTACATATCTCTGAAGAATAATTTTCTTTCTCTTTACGTATTCAGTTCTTTTTTCTGCAACATGTTTCGTCTTCCTTTAGAATTTTTGGATTTCATTAGAAAATGCATTTTGAGCAATAAAAAAAGCACCTAATTGTATTTCTCTACTAATACAGTACAAAGTCTTTAATCCGGACTTCGGCTAGTCCGGATTAGGGGTTTTTCTGGATTATAGATCAATTTAAATCTGGTAAGATGGCATGCAAAAATTATACAATTAAAATTATGAAACCGTAATTTATGAAATAAAGAGCAATTATGATCTAAAGGGTATCAAAATTTACAAAAAAAAGCTTAATATTTATTTGTTTACTTTATTAAACATTTCTTTCAACGCGTGCATGCGTAAAGCATACATTACGCATAGTCGAAATTAGAAAATTGCAACCAGAAAACTATTTGATGTGTATTCGTAATATTTATAATGATGAGGAAATTGATTTAAATCATATTGGAGTACATCGAGATGAAACACTACATTTAGGAAGGAATTATAAGCCGAATAAAATAAAAACATCTGCCCTGAAGATGAGGATAGTGCTGACACATCAACTACCAGTTCATTGCGCACCGCGACGTCCCCCCCCGCAGAGCAGCGTGAAATTGATAAACAGATTTCGGAATAGTTAGAGAAACGAATCACCTCTCTGTCGCTTTCTTCATGCCTTTATCCATTTTTTGCAGCAATTCCACTTTTTGTTTGATGGGCATCGAAACATGCTTTCGCTCTGTAGATCCTTTGGCAACTCCAGAATCCGAAATTCTTTTTGACATAATCGAATGTCCAAGCTTACTTTTTATAAAATTGCTCTAATAGTCTGCAAAAAATAATAAGCCGGATCCAATTAGAAGATTAAGGAACAACGCAATCTGCAACGTTAACTAAAGTAGATAATTAGATAATTGTAGCCTAGCTTATACCGCCCGTTATACATTAAACGCGCATGCGTAAACGTATATGCGCGTGAGTGAACGTATTATGCGCATGCGTAAACACAGAAAGTTTGTCGCTTTGAGGTCCGGATTATAGATCATTCCGGATTATGGACATCCGGATTAAAGACTTTATACTGTATGAACATTTAGAATAAATATAAAATGACTTATGGTAAGGGTCGAAATTTTGCGGAAAAATTTTTATAATTTAGTGATACACCGAGCAACAAAATCTAGTATTTGCAAAACTTTTAGAATTTAGAGCTTTTTATAAATGCCTCCCCATGATGATTAGAAAATTTTTTGATATTTTCCACCCTTGTATCTAGTGAAAAGTAAAGAAAATAAAGGGAGGATAAACATGTTAAGCAAAAGACTTCTAGCATCAGAAGTAAAACATTCAATTATTAAATTTTCATTGTTCTTCTAAAAATTCTACAAAAAAGATGAAATTCATCACAAACTTTCTGTCAAATGCAGTGTTAATACTATGAAGACATTTTTCATTTTGTCACATTTTTCGGGAATTTTCTAACTCGTGGGTCTCTAAATCTTGCCTTCAAAGGCTTCTAACTGTCAAAGTTGCAATACCTAAAAATCCGAAAGAAAAATTACCCTTACCAATTCAAAATATTTTTTTTAAAAAATAAAAAGTGCAAAATTAATTTTATAGAGAAAACTGATGCATATTCTGAGAATTCTGAATGTTTTGAGAATTAGATGGGAAAAACTCTTACCATGAAAAAATTTAAATAAGACATTTTTAATTAATTAAATAGCTGTATTTTGCTTTCGCTAAGGACTATTTCGTAAACTGTGCTTTATAACATTTATTACCTTGTAGGGTTTATATTTATTTTAACTAACATTTATTTTAAGTTTAAACTATCTTTCCTGTCAAGCCTTACTTTCCCCTGGAACTGCCAATGCCAGAATATGTAAATTTTAGTAGAACGCGCAAGGATTCAAATTATCAGCGGAAGTATTATGATTTAAATAGCAAGGAAACGAGTTCGGTGGGTGATATTCTTACTGCACGAGCGCGGAGGTAGTTAGCGAGAAATTGAAGAACCCCGCGTTTCGGCCTATGTGCTTGGCGGGAAGTAGTGTTAATCGTTCAAGTGAGCTTCAAGTCTGCTGAATTAGCAGCGGTATTGTAAAACGCGGTGAGTTAGTTATTTTAGTGAGCCTCGTAGTTAGAGTCTTGTCCTTAGTTTCTTTTCAGGTTATTATTTTTATTTGACCGCCGAGTTGGCGCAGTCTGTGAGCGTCAAAAGCACGCAATTGTAAGTTTTACGTTGAATAAAAAGGGACTTAAACCCTTCACAAGACTCTGTATTTTATCCAGTTTTCACAGTCACCTCTTGGTTGCGTGCAAGTTGGAGGCGCGCAACGTTACATTGGCGCCCGAACACTTATCGAACTGAAATGGCCGAAAATTGGATGGAAGCCGCTGGACAACACCAAGAAATGACAAGCCAGTTAGAAGGATTTGGATACCTGGTCCAGACTTTGAGAGCGTCAATCAAGCCAAACGTCCATTTTGACGGAAAAAATTCGGTGGCGGTATTTCTAAAAGCTCTAGAAAACCACTTTCAGCTCTACCCTGTTCCTGAAAGACAAAAAGTTGCCATCGCCACATCAGCACTAAGAGGACAGGCCGCGCTATGGTGGAAAAATATAGGCAAATTTTTATTAGGGGAATTTGGAAGCCAGACATATATATTTGAAAATTTCAAAAAATCGTTAGTAAAGGCCTTCCCCATAGTGAAAGATCGCGCACGGCTGGAAGCCGAACTATATAGTTTCTATCAACGGGATATAGCAGAATTGACGGACTTTATTCTACGAAAAATCAAGCTAACGGATATGCTGTATGGAAAGAAACCCGATGCGGAGATTATTGAAATAATATTACCAAGATTGTTACCCGCTGTTCAAGACTACTTTGAAATTAGAAACCCAAGCACATTGCAGGAACTCTTCGAATTGGCGGTGAAGTTTCAAAATCGCAGAATAGCGGAAAAAGCGAGAGGGGAAACATATTCTAAAAGTACCCGAAGGAAATCTTCAAAGGAGGAAACCAGAAATGGAAATCGCTCTGATGGGGGAAAGAGCTATCAAGCTAACGCATCGAAACTCGAAGGTCAAGGCCCAAAAAGAAAATTTGAAAATAAACATCCGCGTACCCAGAAGACACAGATTGAAAGGAAAGCTTTAAACGAGTAGAGGGGCCTGTGAAAGGGAGGGTCCAGACCCCGGAAGTTTTAAAAAAACCCTCAAATAGACATTTAAATACGGTCATCGTAAAAAACTCACAGCTACCAATTATACAAGTCCTGGTTGGCGATGTACCAGTAGAAGCCCTCATCGATACAGGAGCAGAAGGAAATTTTATGAGTGAAAATTTCTTCAAAAAGAATTTTTATAGGGTACGATTATTTAAAACCAAAAATACGGAAATTATAGCGGCGCAAGGAAAAACATGTCACTGCATCGGGAAATTATCATTAAACTTACAGGTAAAAGAGGAAAGTCTCAAAGTATTAATTTTTCTGGTGAAAGATCTGCAACATTCTCTTATTTTAGGTATGGAGTTTTTAAGGGCCGCGAGGGCCAAATTAAATTTTCAGGATAGTTCCGTGGTGTTGGTGTTGGTGTATTTAATTACGGCAAAGCACTCTAGGGCTATCTGTCTAAGGGGAGGGATGCCTTTCGTGGAGGATTTTCTAAGGGAAACTGGCTCGTATATACGTTACACATGGGGAAAACCACGAAAACACCCATGCAGCCAGCCCGTTCGCGGGATTCGAACCTCGGACCGAACTACCAGTGTTCAGCGACTTTACCGCTCAGCCGCTGGTGGGCTCCGTGGTGTTGGAGATGGACCAGAGGGTGGTGGAACCTGTGGAGACACCGCAATTGGACCTTAGCCATCTGAATGACCATGAAAGGAAAGCAATACAGCAAGTGGTGAGTAATTTTTCTCATTTATTTTCAGAAAAACCAGGAAACTGCCAAATAGTTACGTACAAGATTCAATTAAATGCCGAAAAACCTTGTAGGACTAAACCTTATCGGTATGACAAACAAAAAGACGTAATCATCGAAGAACATATTCAGGAGATGTTAAAGAATAAAATAATAACAACCATAAATAGTGAGTACGCGAGTCCAGTCGTACTATGTAGGAAAAAGAACGAGTTTCCTCCTTCGGATAAAAGGGCTTGGAGGTTTGCTATTGACTACAGAAAACTAAATAGTATTACCAAATTTCCAGTTTACCCTTTGCCGGTTATAGACGAGATCATTAGACAGATCAAATCGACAAGATATATGTCTAATTTGGACTTAACGTCTGGCTACTATCAAATAGCTATGAGACCCGAAGATATACATAAAACCGCGTTTATAACAAAATCGGGCACTTATGCATTTTTACGCATGCCTTTTGGGTTGTGTGGGGCCCCATCAACATTCCAGAGAGCTATGGACATTGTTCTAAAACCTGTCCTAGGAAAATCAACTTTAATTTATCTAGATGATATAATTATAACGAGTAGTACGTTGGAACAACACATTAACGATCTAGAACAAGTTTTTAAATTATTAAAAGAGGCCGGTCTTACAATTAACGCCTCAAAATGCAAGTTCGCAAATAAAGAACTTAAATATCTCGGTTATAAAATTTCGCAAAAGGGTATAGAAACGCAAGATTCAAAAATAAAAGCTATTAAGAATTTCCCACCGCCAAGAAACTTTCTTCCTTCCTTGGGTTATGTTCTTACTATCGATCTTTCATAAAAGATTTCGCTAATATTGTTGAACCACTCTTAGTAATCAAAAGAAGAAGGGGTAAATTTACGTGGACAGCGGAAGCGAACACAGCATTTGAAAGATTAAAAGAAGCGCTCATTAATGCCCCTGTTTTAAAATTCCTGGAGGGGGACGAAAACCTGGAAATTGCAGCAGATGCGTCAGACTATGCGGTGGGTGCGGTTCTTATGGAAAATAACCATCCTCTGGCATTTTTTAGTAAAACATTGAATCAGACACAAAGGAATTATACAGCTACAGAAAGAGAAACATTAGCCGTATTAATGGCTGTACAGAAATTTCGAGTTTATTTCGGCAAATCGCCAGTAACAGTCTTTTCGGATCATGCGGCTGTTGGTAGACTTTACTCGGGGAAAAACCTAACGCCCAGGTTAATAAGATGGGCTTTAAAACTCCAAGAATATAATATCACAATAAAATATAAACCGGGTAAGGAAAACAATGTAGCTGACGCACTTTCTCGTATAAAACTGGACGATGAAGGAAATGAACTTAAATGCGCTGTGTTGACTTCAAAAATTTTAGATTCTAGAGATACGGTTATTACTGAACTGAAAGCTGATCCTGAATTTGGAAATATCTATGCTTATTTGAAAGACCCCGAAAGCTTTGAGCACACAGATATCGATGCGATAAGAAATAGAGCAAAAAACTATGAAATAATAGATAATTTATTATTTTATACGAAAACAACAAACGAAAATCTTGAGTATAAACCAGTCATCCCAGCCTCGCTTCGATTAAGCATTTTGAAGGAGTTGCACGAAACAAAAACAGCGGGCCATCTAGGGGTCAGAAAGACTTTAAAAAGGGTACGCGAGGCGGTATATTTCCGGCAATTATACAAAATAGTAACGGCGTATGTCAGGTCCTGCAATCAATGTCAGTTAATAAATGATATTAATTACATCCCGGCCGGGTACTTAAATAGCATTCGCGCTACATTTCCGAATGAAATTTTAGGCATAGATCTTCTTGGTCCCTTCCCCCAGAGCGAGTTAAATAAAAATCGTTTTCTTTTAGTAATAGTAGATCATTTTTCAAAATGGACAGAAATTGTTCCACTTAAACGCGCGTCAGCCAAAACAGTCGCAGATGCATTCTTACACAGATACATTTTAAAATACGGTGCACCGATAAAAGTTATTAGCGATAACGGAAAACAATTCATTAGTCAAATATTTGAAAACATATGCAATGGACTTGGCATACGCCATATCAAAATGGTTCCGTATAGACCACAGGCTAACATAGCAGAAAGAGTTAATAAAAACATAGTAAAAATAATTCGCAGTTACGTGAGCACACATCACAAGCGCTGGGATGGCTACATAAATGAATTAGCTTATGCTTTAAGAACGGCAAATCATGATACTACGGGAAAAACTCCAGCAGAATTATTCTTAGGCCGAAAATTAATTACGCCTTTAGATAAATTATTCTTTGTGCAACAAAGAGAGCAGGAGTTTAAACAAAAAGATGTGCAAAAGCTGATTGATCAGGCGCTTAAAACCTCGGATACGGCAAGAAATAGGCAGAAAATATATTATGATAGAAAACGCCGTGAAGCAGATTTTAAAGTTGGGGATAAAATATTGAAGCGGAAATTTTCTTTATCAAGTGCCCCAGACAATTTTACGGCAAAGCTAGCTCCAAAGTTTGAAGGCCCCTATGTAATTCAGGAAATCAAAGGAGTAGTATTATATCTTAAGAACGAGAGAGGGGAAATCTGTAAAGCAAGTCCCGACCAGGTGAAAAAATACTATAATCCAAATGATTTTGAAATCCTTAAAAGTTTCTTGCAGGACTCAAGTCTAAACGAAATAGAAGGTCCAGAGACAACAACAACTATTCCACCACCCAAGAAACAGAGAACTGAAGAGAGACCTAGCCCTTCTACAACCCGGACGTCGGTATCAAAAAGAAAAAATAATTTTCAGACTCCAGCGTTTAAGAAAAAAAAAAAATACAGATGCACCGGGTAAAGAAACCGTGGTAAAGAGAAAAACACCACCTACAAAGGATTGCAGGAAAAATTATACATCAAGGAGAACGCGCACACGGCCACAGAGTCAGGTGCCAGCAAGGCCGCCGTTCCGGAAACTGAAACGGTAACAGGAGGCACAAAAATACGACGAACAGAAGAAATTCAAGGACTCCAGACCGGAGGACGTCAAAACCAGCCGTCCCAGGGAAAAACGGAAATGCCAACAACCAGACGATTACTCCGCCAAGAGGCCAGCATGTAGAGGACGCAAAAGAAAAAGTAATGTGGACGATACTCGGAGGGCAGTAAGGAGATTAACATCCATGAAACCTCTAACTTGGGACCAATTTTGCCAAAAACGAATGACGGAGTTTCAAGCATCGAAAACTCAAAGATAGTTAAAACCTTCTATAAATTTTTTTTCTCTTTTGTTCCGAAATGTTATGCATAAGTACGAAGTTCTATGTTTTGACGAAAGTCAATATGTCTCGGTTGAGACTTAGTTTTGTTTTACTTTATTTAGCTAAGGCAAAAGTAGCGTTTTCTTTAAGTGTAAAAGCTAAAAACAAGCATTTTCTGTTGGTCGAAAGACTAATTCTGTTATGTTAAAGCCAAAATTTGGCCGAAGATAAAAATAACTTCGTATTCCTGTATTAATAAGAATTTTAGTTTCAGTGCCGCCAGCTTGGCGAAGAATGAGTAAAGTAAAAATTTATTTTCTCTTATTCATTTTATGGTAAATTGTAAAAATCATATGTATTAAAATTTTGTAAATGTACGTAAATACTTGAATGTTATGTAAAAGTAGAATTTAGTCTAGAAGCATAAAATTTTAGATGATAAAAGTAAAATGCTCATAAGGAATGAATTCAAAATTTAAGTATTAAATTGTAGATAAAGTCATGCTTTAGAGCGAAAGCCTGCATGTTTAAAGATGAATGAGGGGGAAGTTAGAATGAATGTGTTTTGTAGGGTTCTCCACCTACATTTGAATTTTTAAGAATATTAAAGTAGCTCATTGAGTTGTAGAATGTCGAGTAAGGTGTGTCTATTTGGTCGTTGAATTCTAACAAATCATGGTGGTTAGGGGAAGTGTTGTAAGACTAAAACACGAATATTCCCGTTTGACACCACACACGGTGGAGAGCCAGGGTAAAGTTAAATTAATGCTTGAAAAATTGAATGAATGTGAAGTAAGCAATAACTAAGAAAAACGAATCGTTTAAAAACAAAAATTTATTGTGTCAAGAAAGTGTAAATTATAATGTATTTAGAAAGATACTGATACTTATTCCTTCCAGATGCTGGAAGGAAAGACCAAGATTGATTGATGAAGTCCAGGAAAAGTTGCTGTAAGAAGAAAGTTATAACGAGCAACAGAATTTTAGTATACAATTTGTTACATAAGATTTTTTTTGTGTAAACGAGGTTCTCGCCAGTTAGTTCAGAATTAGAGAAACTTACAACAGGTCGTTTGTAGGACCTGCTTCCAAGTTTTCCAAATAATGGCAGCGGCAAATGTAGGGTTTATATTTATTTTAACTAACATTTATTTTAAGTTTAAACTATCTTTCCTGTCAAGCCTTACTTTCCCCTGGAACTGCCAATGCCAGAATATGTAAGTTTTAGTAGAACGCGCAAGGATTCAAATTATCAGCGGAAGTATTATGATTTAAATAGCAAGGAAACGAGTTCGGTGGGTGATATTCTTACTTCACGAGCGCGGAGGTAGTTAGCGAGAAATTGAAGAACCCCGCGTTTCGGCCTATGTGCTTGGCGGGAAGTAGTGTTAATCGTTCAAGTGAGCTTCAAGTCTGCTGAATTAGCAGCGGTATTGTAAAACGCGGTGAGTTAGTTATTTTAGAGAGCCTCGTAGTTAGAGTTTTGTCTTTAGTTTCTTTTCAGGTTATTATTTTTATTTGACCGCCGAGTTGGCGCAGTCTGTGAGCGTCAAAAGCACGCAATTGTAAGTTTTACGTTGAATAAAAAGGGACTTAAACCCTTCACAAGACTCTGTATTTTATCCAGTTTTCACAGTCACCTCTTGGTTGCGTGCAAGTTGGAGGCGCGCAACGTTACAACCTTATTAATTTTTGAAATTCAAAATAGTGTAGAAGTCGCCAAAATGGAAAATAATGTCACTTCACATAATATGACAGCGAAAAATAAAAATGCTTTATTTTAATGTTATTTCTTAAATATAATTCCAGTGTATTACCATTATTTTAATGATTTTCAATGTTATAATGTTTAAAAAAAATCACCGAAAAATTACCAGATCTTCGAATTAAAAATTTTCAGTAGAAACTGATCTTAAAATCGCCAAAATTTTGATAAGTCTCCAAATTTAGAACCGTTTAATAAAAGAATTTACATCCCCAAAAGTGAAAACTTGTTTAAGAGCTATTCATTAAAAAAAAAATTAAATAATTTCCAAATGCTCATGTTTCACTTCTTGCCCTGAAACTCAAGTATACAATATTTATATCAGAAACAGGAACAAATTATAACTCATGAACCCATTCAAAACATAACCATATTTGTCAGTGAATCGCCAAAAATATTCCTTCAAAATGCTAATTCACACTCAATATAAAAATCGTAAAAACAGGCAGCAATTTAAGATGTTTAAAATTAAGGACTTTTAAGGACCAAAAATCGATTCCAAAAAAAACCCAAGGACTTTTAAGGACCGTACAAATCCTGCTTCACGTAATCGAGGTATAATACGCCTTAGAAATTAGAAAATCCCTTTTTCTAGTAACAGCTACATTTGCCAGTTATTAAATTTATAAAATAGTAGAAAGATAGTATATAAAAATAGTAAAAATAATTGAAAAGGAAAAAATAACTTTTTACATAATTACATTAAGTTTCTTATCAGTCATCCAACTATTACCTGCAATAAAAGTTTAAGTAATAATTATCATATCACTTTAGATGAGAAATTTATACCAGCTTTCTTTAAAATATAGAAATTTTGAATAGAGGTGTTTTATTTTCTAAGAGAATATTCACTAAGTTAGTGATTTCTTCTAGTAAGTATTCAATTTTGTTGCAAATACAGTCAAATACCGAAAATGCGGCGACCTGAAATCCGCGTTGCCTCTCAGAATATAAACATTCAGTTTATAGGTTCCGGAAACCGCAACATTGAGTACGAAATATCGAAAAAAAAATACTTACCGAATAATGACGTCATAATTAACGAATGAGTCAAAACGGAAATACCAAATTATTGATATAAAAAAGTTTAAAAAATAGGATAAAATAAATAAGTTTTTTTCCTTCTAATCTGCATCGAGGTAAAAAAGCAGACAATTCACTCAACTCTTTGTTCAAGTTCACGATTCAGGTTGTTATATTTTCTGAGCTTTGTTATTTCATTTCATGAGATTGTTTAGTGCTGCCTTTTTTTTATCCAGATATTTTATGGATAAATTAGAATATTTTTAATTTCAGCTCTTTTTAATACAATGACAGATAAGAAACGCAAACGTGATTTTACTGCTTGCAACATTGAAAAATGTAAACACGTTGCATTGACTGTAACACAAAAAGTGCAAATTCTGTAAAAAATGGAAGCAGGTGCTACTCCTCGATTTATAGCAGAATGGTAAGGAATTGCAACACGATTGTGTATGAAATATGGAAAAATAAAGAAAAGCTGTTGAAATTTTACAGCAACAGTGATTCTAACACTGGAATCCGAAACTGGAAATCTTTGCTCGAGGCGAAATCGGTAAACCTCGATGTTGTGCACATATAATACAATGAATAATATAATCAATTTATATATGTAATAATAATTTAATGCATATAATAAATTATTGCAATAATGTATATAATAATTTAATGCATAGAATAAATTATTTCAATAATGTATATAATAATTTAATTAAGTGAATCTAATACAAATGTTGTACTTGAGATAACTGTTGTTGGAAATGAAATTCCTTGGTGAAAAGATACAAATTAGATCACTGAACTCATGCTAGCCCCCATCGGGATACTGCTGATTTGTTTAAAAAAAAAAAAAAAAAAAATTATTAAATGCTATGTAGTTATTAAATAGAATACTTTTTAAATAAAGTTGCCACTCTTCTTTGGAAATAACAGTAATAACTTGTGGAAATAGATCTGGTAGAGTAATAACACGGTCGAAGACTTCATGTAAAGGAATAGCTGTGTATAAATTCTCAAAGTCGTAACAGAAAAAATTATCAATCTTTAAAGTGTGAAGCGTTTCTATTATCGGTTCGTTATTATTTATTATCCAGTTGAAATTGTGGTCTTGCATCTGTTCATCTTTAACTTTTAAAAGAGTAGAGAACCTTTTTTAAGTATTTTCGTAAAACGCTAGTCTTTTTCTTTCAAGTAATTCCTGGTCGAAATTTGAAGCTTTCATTGGATTCTCCGCACAATTTTCCAAAAACCCACTGAACGTTTCTCCTATTGAAAAGGCTTTTGTCTATTTCGCTTCCGCGGATTTCGGCCGAGCTATTAAAGCTGCTGTGCAGGCCTTCTGCATGTAACTGTTCCAATCCAATCAACAGAATATTATGTTTTATCTTAAGTAGTGGTAATTTGCACATCTTAAGTAATCAATTAACATCTTAAATCGTAATTTTCAAAATTCAATTAATTGCATCTCCTGGAACTAGAAATATATGAACCTACTGATTGTGAGGATAAGGATTTTGGAACCTTCAAACCAATTTTGTTTTCCCAATCCTTTTTCGAATGTCATTTCATGGCATTTTGTTCAAAACTCAATTTCATTTTATGATCTTTCAAGCACAACTTTTTATTTTTGATGATGGCTCTTATGTGAAATAAATCAATCACAGACTTTCCATCCATAGGCAATTCCCAAATTTTGAAATCCATAATAAGCAGAGAAAAAAAATTAAATGCTTTAAATATTTACTTCATGTGAAAAATTCACAGGTGAAAAAGAAAACTGAACTCGTGAATTGTGTATCTCTTTAATTGAACTACTGAATTGTGTAAATCAAGCTCATGAATTGAGTTAGGTTTACCACAATTAATTAAGAGCATCACTGGTGCCAATAATAGGTTAGTAATTTTTATGGCCCCCATAAAGAATAGTGTCATATTTTTTAATGAGCATAATAAAGAATATTTTACTAATTCTTACAATAAATTGCTTTTTTTTTTCCTTCTTCTTCTTCTTCTTTCAAAACAGCCATTTAATTTTAAAAACCATGACCATACTACATTTAAATTTTAGAAGTAAGTGTACTTTATGATGTACTCAGAATATACTAAAAAAATAACAAGAACAGTATTGAGATGAAAGTTAAAATTAATGTGAAGTATAACAAATTACTAAATTCTTTGGTAAAAAAACTTTGGACCTTAAAGTAGAATTTACGAGAACACAATAATAATATTTCATATTAACCTTTTAAAATTTTTTACTCATAAAATGCAGTATACAAATATATAGTTGTACAGTTTCTTTTTAAAATTATTATTATACATAAAATACTTACAACATATTCATCAGAACTGCTTCCAAAAATGCATACATTTATTTTCACTTGCCACTTATGTTAAGCACACATTTTCTTTAATACATAATAATTCTTTCACTTTTGATAATAATTAAATTATATACAACAGCTTCTGCTTTAGTTATAACATAGTATTTAAAGTAATATTTTATTGACAATATCAAACAACTAAGTATTGCATTATATTAGTATTTAAGCATGTAAAAATCTTGAACAAAATCAAGTTTAGTGATGCTATGAAATATACTGATAACTTTTAGTAAAATGAGTATCACATTTTTAATGCAATTCAAATTTTTATATCTTTATTGTCATAATTTTATAAATACTATTAGCAAATAAAAAAGACAATAAACCTGAATTTCCACAGAATCCTGCATCATTAAATTATTTCAGTTAACTTGAGTTGCTTTGTGCTCAAAAATCTAACATTGATAGCATTGAAATAATAAATATTAATGACATCTAATAATTGAAAACAATAATATATTTGATATAAATGCTGGCCAAGACTTCCTTTGCAGGACTGAAATGTTTTGAATAAGAATATGTGCAACTTAATGAGAAAGTATCAAGTAAGGTTTTCATAATTTATATATATATATATATATATATATATATATATATATATATATATAATTTATTTCCTAATGTCTCCACAAAGAAAGAAAGCTGTCATAAAATTCAAGATAAAGAATAAGAAAGCAGATGAAAGAAAGAGAAAGAAATACTTCTATCTTAAACCTTTTCTAAATATAATATTTCAATTATTAAATCAAAATAAATAAAATGCATATTGAAGCTTCATTTTTTATGTGCATTTATGTAATTCCTGAAATAAAGTTTTTAAATATAGAAAGTTAACATATTCTATAAATAAGAGAAATAGAAATTTATTTCACTGGAATCCTGAAAATTAAGAAAGAAAAGAAATTATATTTACAATATTTTACTGCCCCCCCAAAAGAAGGTAATATAAATATGTGACTAGAAAAATCTCACAGTGAATTTCTTCATGTATTAGATGAATTAAATTCAAAAACATATCACAAAGAATATCACAGCATTAAAAGTGTTAAGCAGGCAACATTAATACTGCATTCAATACAAAACAATATTATCAGATAATTAAATACTTTCTTTTTTCAAAAACTTGTTTACTTAAATATAATAACTTAACAAAGTTAATAGATATAATATCAAAGCTAACATAAGCATATATTTATAAATAAAAACAAAACTCATACATTAAAATTAAGTTACAATTGCACAACAAAATTTAAATATCACAGAACACATTAAAAAAACCTAGTTATAAAAGATATAAAATACATACTGTAAATTTAAAACTTAATAAAAACTTCCACATGTAATGCTTCCATAGTCAGTTTAAAATTACTAATTACTTCCATAGATAAGTTTTAAAACGCCTACAAAAATTGTAAAAGTATGGAAAAAAGTTACTCTTCCCCTTTCTACATTCCATTTACATTTTCATAACAAAAGTCAGAGCTCTCTATATGGTTAAGATTAAAACTTGTTTCTTCTTTAGGCAGATACGGAATAGAATCACTTGGAATTTTAAACATGTTAGGAAAAGCTCTACAGCTGTTCATTTCTGGATGTAGTGGTCTGTAGGTGTTATTAAAAAGAACTGGATCTACATATTCTTCAATGTAAGTATTAATACCATTATTTTCTTCCATAAGAATACCTGAGTTGTCATATTCTTCAACATAGTTTTTAGTATCTTCACATACTTCAACATTATTGCTAATATCTTCCCATTCTATTTTAGTAGCACTGTTAGAGCAAAAATCACCATTGCACACAGAAGAAAAGCCATATGGAATAGGAATTAGATTTTTTGCATTAGAACGCTCAGCATAAAGAGGCTTTTCAAACCAATTCATATTTCTGCTTTCATAAGTAGAATTATCTTGTAACTGAAAAACTATTTTAGAATAATTTTTATTCTCAGGAAATGTAAAATAAGAAGAAACACTCCTTCCAAATTCAGAATAATTTTCCTCATTAATTTCATAATTTCCTTCGGAATTATTTTCAAATGTCTCAGTTCCAGCACTAGTGGAAGAAGAATGTTGAAAAGCCCTTTCATTAGAATTAGGGAGAGTTTCGCCATCAAGAAAGCTATAAGTATCAGAAAAAGCATTCAGCATAGGATTTAATATATTAACTTGAGCATCTGACTGCAAGCAGTTCAATTCAGAAGAATTACTATCATCCCCTATCAAAGGAACACTAGGACTTAAATTTTTGTTATATGAAATATTTTCTTCCTTTATAGGCAAGAAAAAATCTGCTTTGAAACATGCCTCATTTTCAGAATTTGTAGGGGGATTACAAAACATTGATTTCTTAGAGAAACACTCAGATTTTTCATTTTTTTGATCCACTGAAGTAATTTTATTTGATACCTTAACAAGAGCCCATGTACTGTTCAGTGATGGCTTAAAATTAATGAAATCCTGGCCTTCCTTCAAAATATTAAGGTATTCCTCAGAGCTTTTATCATCTTGCTTTATTGAAGAATTTCTATTTGATTCTTTGACAAAATCAAAAGTATTATTCAGAGATGATTTATAATCAATGCAATCCTCAATTTGCTTAGAGATACCTAAATATTCCTCAAAAGTTTCATTTTGTTGTTCTATTGAAGGATAATTTCTATCTGATTCTTTGATACAAGAAAATTTTCTGTTTAAAGATGATTTAAGATCAATGCAGTCCTGATCTTGCTTGGAAATTTCATTTACAGAACCTTCGTTTTTACTAATCAAATTTTTCATTTTAATCAAATCAGGAACTGGAGATTCAGTTACAGATAAATTATCACTTTCCTTAGAAATATCATTTGGAATAAACTGTGAACTAAATTCTGAATTTGGCATTTTATCATAAGACATAAATTCATCAGATTCCAGAGAAAATGGGACGGCATCATATGCATTATAAACTATGTTCTTTGAACTTACGTCCTCAGTTATAAATTCCGTAGACAACATGGGACTTTTTGAGGTATTTTTGTAGTGATCTGTACCTGACATATATGAAAAGTTTATACACTTCCCTTGATCATAAACTGAGTTCAAAAGCGGTGAAAATATCTGAAAATTTTCTTGACCTTTATTTTGCTTAGCTTTTTGATAAAAGGGCTGATTTTTTTCTGAAACACATGACCTTTTACTTTCAGATTTTATATCATTTATTTCTTCAGGAACATCAATAACCTGTAATTAAATAAGAAAATGTAATGAGAAATATATATTTTAAGTTAAATTTACTAGGTTTAAAGTTCATCCTGAAAAAATAGTGTTGTTTTACAAGCACAATTAATAACATTCTATTTAGGAGAAAATACATGGAAACCAGATCATGCTTTTCTTTCTAAAATACCACAATAGCTTTTAACAAACATGCCACCATTGTATCTCAGCACATAATTTAAACAAATAGCAATCATACAAACATCACTGGATTACAAAATTTAAGAAAAATCAACCTCAGAATGATGTTTTTGCTGTAAAATAAATTTCAGAGAAAGACCTTTCTTACAAGAAAGAAATTTTCTAAAAAACTAGTGTCAGTCTAAGAATGATTTTCTCTAATTTTAAATTTGATGTAGCTTGATTCTATTCCATGTAACAAAAGGATGATTGCATTAGAGACAGCATAGTTCAAACAGGGCAATATAAATTAATTAGTCCAAAATCTATGCTTCTGTTCTACTAGTACAAAATCTAACATTTCATGTAACAAAATAATACTATATAGCTCAACTAGTACAGTTCAGAACTCGTTGGTACAAAATTTATAAATTCAAAATCTATAGATTCCAGATCTGTCTGTAACAATCTTATGTAAGTTTTCTTAGATTAGAAACAAGGTATCATACATTCTTACTGTTGTTACAATTATAATAAAATAATATTATAATAAAAGAGTATGCTGAAAATAGTAGTTTTTGGTATGTTCTGACCGTTTTCCTAAATGAATATCAGAAACTGTTTAGAAAGTTTAGTTTTAATCAAAGGGAGGAAGAACTATTATGGCATAATAATTGATTCACCAATAAAATATACATGATAGTTACCATACAATTCAGGAGAAGCTTCATAATTGATCAACTGATAAAACATACATGTGATGGTTACCACATAATTTAACTAGAGATTGGTCATGAAAGTTATTTTTAAAGGTGAAATAATGTGTTCCATAGATCCTCCTATAAACCAAGGATGTCAAAACTCGCGACCCACAACAAATATTTTTACGGCCCGGCAAATAATAATATATAATAATAAAATAACATATCGACGAAGAAAAAAATGAAATGTTTACTGCTAAGTAATTAACAATAATTTATTCAGTGTTGTTAGATTACTCACAGCGAGCTGACACACACACTACTTCAATTATAAATGCGTGTGAGTAGCTTGCGTTCAGCTACCTTCGGCTTTTGGGGGACACGTGCACTCAGAACTTGTACGCATCCCCCGATAGCCAAATGTGGCCGAACTCATGGTCTCAGTTTTCCAATCATAGTTTTGTACGATATATTTGCTTTATTATTAATTATTACTTAAATCATATTGTTACGGATTTCATAGTTAGGGGACACGTGCACTCAGAACTTGTACGCATCCCCCGATAGCCAAATGTGGCCGAACTCATGGTCTCAGTTTTCCAATCATAGTTTTGTACGATATATTGGTGCATGCATGTGCATGCACTTTGCTTTATTATTAATTATTACTTAAATCATATTGTTACGGATTTCATAGTTATTTATTTATTTAGTTTTTTTTATTTAGAATTGTAATTAGATTTGCTTCATGTTGCCTTCATTGAAGTGGGCGTGCCTGAATTTTACAAATATTTACCAGCCACGTTTGAAAATACTCGAAAATTCGCATATGAAATTATTTCCATGTTTGGTAGCACTTATCGGTGCGAGCAGTTATTTTCAGTCATGAAAGGTAATAAGTCTCCTATTAGAAAGCGTATTAATGATGCTCACCTTGGGTCAGCGTTGAAAGTTATCACTGCAAACAAAATTTCTCCCGAAATAGGAAAGATAATAGCAGAGATGTCTAGTATCAGGACGTAAACATTAAATTTTTCTTGTTCTTTTCTATATAAATATATATATATGTTTATTATTGTATTATTCAAAATAAATCTACGTTTCTATGAATATTGATTTTTTTTGGGGGGGGTGGCCCACCTAAAGTTAAACCTTGTTTGTTTGGCCCAAGTGTACCTATGAGTTTGACATCCCTGCTATAAACAGTGAAAAATCAGCATCAGATGTAGAACTAACTTTACGTAACAGTCAATGTAATACTCTGAAACAGATTACAACAAAGTATATGTTAAGTTTTTCAATGGGTCACCACTGTGTTTGTTACATAATCATATACATCATAAAAGTTATTAATCCATGTTCAATTTTTCTTCCAATTTAATTAAATTCATGAAAGATAAATTATTGATAAAAAGTAACACTGAAAAATACATAGGATTACTATATTTTAGGAAGGAGAACCCAGAATGTGGGCATTCATCAAAAGGGGTTATTGTAGTATATTGTCCTGCTAAAATTGAATACAAAATCTGTTTTTGTTCAGATGTATGCAAAATATATGTACAGTCCATGTGTTTTTGTGTTACAGTTTATAACCTCTTTGTGAATGCCCCCCAAAAGGTAAAAAATCAAATAAAAATCTATTCATAAAATAATTTGTCTCCAATTTTCTCCCTTCACTTGAAAATTTTCTGTCGATGCCCACGTCAGGAGGTAAAAATAATTAAAACACTTTATTTTTTCTTTTGTTTTCATTGCTGTAATTATCTTACAATGTATGTGAAGTACTTGAATAACAAATACAATATTCTTATAATATAACAGCAGTTCTCAACCTTTTGACTGATATATAACATCTAAACAAAAATAAGAAAACGTTAGTACCACTACTATGCTTTACAATAATTATTTTTCAATTTGCACAACTTATTGATTATTTGCATCAAATATGCGCACATTAAAAAAATATTAGATTAAAAATTGGTTACCATTTTAATTATCAAAATTTAAGTCATTCCACTACTATGCTTTACAATAATTATTTTTCAATTTGCACAACTTATTGATTATTTGCATCAAATACACACACATTAAAAAATATTAGATTAAAAATTGGTTACCATTTTAATTATCAAAATTTAAATATCAAATTTTAATTATCAAAATTTTAATAATCAAAATTTAATTACTTTGAAATTTAGTGTGAAATTCGTGCTTGTATGAGACAAATCAATTTTTTTATGTCTGGTCTTATTTCAACCATCCATTAGGATACACTTTTAATTTAGTTCTGTATTTATTTTTCAGACATAACATAAAAGAAAATCCTTGTTCACACAAATAGGTTATGCCGGATTCCCGACATCCAATGCACCAAAATGTGCACTAATGTACAATAGACTAATAGACAAATGGCACTGAATAGCTAACTGAATTTTTTAATGAATCTAAGTGCCACATCTAAATATCTATATGTGCGGTTCAGAGGTGTTTCTGTATAAATCAACATTCAATCTAGTTTAAAGAGGAATTTATTAAAATATCAAACAAATTATTATAATCTAGAATCGATTTAACATCTCATCAGCACTGTTCAAGCTGCATCAAAACAAATTGTCGAGTTCAGACTGTTGCCCTTCCGAGGCAGAGAAAACCAGAACTGTCATTAAACAGAATGTAAGTTATTTGACTGATTAAAGTTAATTTTTTGCATAGAAAAAAACTGAGTTTTATCTCACACTAAAAAACTGAAATTACTTTCTTACCAACTCGATATTACATACCAGTTCTTATTTTTGTATTAATCTTACTTTGATACATGTTACGTTCCCATACTGATCAAAAATTGCTCAAATATGCTATTTGGGGATACCACATTAATGCAAATACCCAAACATGAGTTTTTTCATCTGAGTCAGTTGTCTTTACCATGATCTTTTCTTCTCCCCTTTACACGTGAAGCTGAGTTAAATGACTAGCTTCTTTAACAAGTTCCATTTTAGAAGGTAGGTGTACCTGTTCTTCTACTATGATCACAACTATACTTTTCTGCAACACTTTCATTCTAGATTTTAATACTATGTTATGGATATTAAGTGTTTAGGTAACATTTGGATTAACTTCTTTATGAGCCTACAACTTCTAGAAGTAGACATTTACAGAATATTTTCTTTTCTCTTCAATTATTAGAATTACACATAGATTAAATTAATAACCCATTCTTTTATTTTGAAATACATTTATATAAACATATTGGATTTGTCTATTAAAAACATTTTAATGTGATAGTACATATTACTACTTAATGCAAAGTAATTTCTTCCAGTTACTGTCATTTTCTGTTGATTTCAACCTGTTATAACCAGATTTTGCCACTGACAAAACAAAAGATTATTTTCTGCTAGCAGAGTGCCTGCCTGTATATGATAGCACTTCCCCCTCTCTATTCTAAAAATGGTAATAACTTTCTTGAAACTGCATCATATCTGAAAACTAAGTCTGCATTATGCCTTCTGCACTGTGTACAGTTCTTGGCCAATTGGATTAACAAAACATTTTACTATAAATACCATTGCAATCCAACTATGCTCTCTTTTTTTCTCTGCATACACTTGCTAGCTAAAGAATGTCTCTTGCTTGGCTGCTTCTGTTAAAAATGTAATGCGTCATCATCAAAATTGTGGGGTGCGGATTGCCCATATTCTGCAGTGCCGTTTAATAGAGAAATCAATAAGTAATAAAGATATGTATGGATTAACAAGAGCTTTTGTATTTCTTCAAAAGTTCCTAGCATCGTCTACTATGTAACTGATATTTTCAGTGATCTTCTAACCTCAGTCCACTTGTAACTCCAAAATAACGCCTTCTCTGGTCAAGCACTCATCTCATATTAAATTATGGCAAAGAACTAAATTATTTAATCACATATCTATCTATATATATATATAAAACATAAAATATCATTTTCCTACATCTTATGATAATTTCTATGATCAATAGTTTGTTACATGGATTTTTGACATAAATGAAATAATTCATTAGTGATAACATTTGAGATGCTATTACAGTACAAAGTCCAAAATTCAGACACGTCGGGACTCCGGCGATTCCGGATTTGGTATTTTTCCGGATATTAGATCACCAGTTTAAATCTAGTACGATGACATGTAGAAATTATAAAATTAAAAATATGAAATCATGATTTATAAAATAATGAAGTAAAGTATTTATGACCTAAAGGGTATCAAAATTTACAAAAAAAAAAAAAAAAAACTTAATATTTATTTTTTTACCTTGAAACATTTCTTTCAATGTAAGTTGTTTAAGTTTTTTTTTTTTTTTTGTTGTTGTTGTGTGTGTGTGTGTGTGTGTGCTAATGCCTTCTCTTCAATTCTTTAGACAGACATAATATCTTGTTCAGTTACATTGCTGAAATCCTGTAACTGTCGTTTCAAGAATTTTGACTAACTTGTCAATCGAAATTTTCTCGTTTTCAGTAACTTCTCTGTCACTTTCTTCATTAGCGGTAGCGGTATTTTCTAGATCTTGAACCATACTACAGATTTTGACATTCATTAATTGATTGATTTGACATTCATTAATTGATTGATGATTGAGAAGTCATTGTCATCACAATGAAAAACTTCTTTTATAATCATCTGCGTTTATTACCTCTTCTCCACATTTCTTTATAAAAGCTGTGAATTGGAAAATTTGACCTTTATTTTGCAATATCCGAAAACCTTTAAAATTAGTGGCTATCACCATCAAATTTAGCTATCCTTCACTATACATATTTGGTTATATGCATCATGAGCTTGGCAACTAAGGACAAGTTGTTTCGGTAAATTTTATTTTGCTTCTACCGCACACTGAGACAATTAAGCCTGAATTGTATTAGCTTAGTAATTAATTATACTTATGTCTATTTCTTGCACATGTTTAAGGCTTAACAGAGTTCTAAATAAATAAATTCTCACATATACTTAAGCCTTATTGAGGGCTGGCGCTAGATATCTTAAATTCTGTGACTCGGTGTGGCCACACGAGCCCTGGCACTGGTTCTGGGTTTATGTTAATAAGAAATCAGTTATTCTTAATTCAAATAGCCCTAAATGTAATCTTTGGGTCTATGATAAATTAGCAAAATCTATTTTCAGTATATGGAAAGAAATTTTTGGTAAAATTTTCCTCGTCAACATAAATCTATAATCATTGCCAAGAGTAATGTCAACATAAAAGGTCATCATACTCTTTTATTATTCAATTACTAACATAAACAAATTGTTTAGGCATCGCTACATGAGTCATTACTCAAGTCATTGTCATGTATTGATAAAATGATGCGATGATGAAAGGAAAGAATAATAATGATTCGCCAGGTTGGCGTCAGATCAACGATGTATCTATGTTAAATGTTTCAGTTTGAGATGTGTGCCAAGCAGATATGCAGCAATGGAACTAAATTACTGATCCTACAAATTTACGCTAGTTTTTTTTTTTTTTTTTTCCCCCAATAAGAAGGTATTTTATTTAGTGTCAAAGTGAAATTAAGAATCGAGACTCTCCAGATATTTTATTATGCCCGGAGGGAGGAATCAAATGTGCATGCATAAAGCTTATGAGAAAAAATGTTGTTGGTGGTTTTGAAGTCCGCATTTTAGATCATTCCAGATAATGGATGTCCGGATTATGGACTTTGTACTGTATTATATCAAAACACATCTTATCAGATTTCAGTAAACCTTTGCTAAAAATTACAACAAAACAGGAATTTTTTTTCCAATATAAAAAAATGTATGGAAATTATGTACATATCTTTGCAATGATAAATAATTATCTGGTTGTAACAAAAGTTTTCTGTCAGAAAATGTTCTTAAGTTAGGGAAAAAAACATGAAAGCAGTACATTTAGTGCAGATAGCAATCACTGTCTAAATCTATGATTTCTCTGCCAAAGTTTTGGTAGCTTTTCAAAGCCTTCAGCCCTGAAACTTGGTGGCCATGAGTACAAAAACAGATCAACTTCATTTCGGGCACCACATACAGAATAGTACAAGCAAGATATAGCTGCAAGTGTGAAAAAAAGGAAGTCTGAAGGAGCGATTTCGAGGCTATATTGTAGAAATCGCAAAAGATCCCATTCGAGTCCCTACAGAATCCAGCCGGTGAATACAGACACATGTAGTCTTGCATTATCTTGATGGAACATTACCTTTTTACACTAGAACTCAGTTGCACATTTTTCCTTGATAGCAGCATCAACATGTACTAGCATCTTGCTGTGCACATTACTGTCAAGGATTTTACCTTTTTCCAGATACTCTTTGTAGATAATACCATGGCAATCCCACCAGATATAACACATGATCTTTTTGTTAGTCAAATTGTACTTTGCGACGCGGTCGACAGGCTCGCCAAGTGCAGATCAACACCCTTTTCAGCCCATGTTGTTGAAGTAAATCCACTTTTCATCACAAGTGACGATTTGGTCCAGAATTTTGTCCTTGGATTGATATTTGAGCAGATTAGTGCAGGTCCGAACAAGTCTGCTCGTATCTGCTCGAGTCAGCTCATGCAACACCCAGCAATTGAACTAGTATGTCAAGTTTTTGCGATAGATACCGCGACTAATGGACATGCCATTAATGTTTAACTCCTTAGCAAGTTCTCGAATGGTTGCATACGGATCTTCTTCCACAAGTTCTCTCAGGTGAGCTTCATGAACATCAGTAGGCTGACCAGAGCCCTCTGCTTCTTGAAAGTCATAGTCCTTATTTCTGAACTTTCAGAACCAAACCTTCATAGTGTTTTATGATACAACATTAGTACATACACATGATTTGGTGACATTTTGTAGCTGAGTTTTAGCAACAGAACTGAGATTAAATGATGGTTCTAATTTAATAGTGTGATAGTTTCATTTCAGACACCTTGTACTTAATGATATTTTCTTACAAACTTCCCAATATAGTATTCTAAAGCAAGTCTCTTTCTTTCAAATGTCAAAAATCGTTTGACAAAATATGAGTAAACACACTAATGTAAACTGTTTGCACAGACAATATTTGGGATGGCGGGAAACTCATTAATGTTCTAAAGCAAGTCTCTTTCTTTCAAATGCCAAAAATTGTTTGACAAAATATCGTCATGCACACCAACACAAACTGTTTCTGCAGATATTTGAAGTGGTGGGAAACTTCCATTAAAATTCTCTTTTATTTTATATAAATATATGTATGTGAGTGAGAAGGTGTTTATGCATAAATTACTCTAACAAAAAATAAATAAATAAATAAAAATAAAAATTTTTTAAAAAATTTGAAAACTAAAAAAAAATTACTCACAGATTCCCAGACAACTGAAGGTGAATAACTGTCACCTAAAGGAATAAAAATACAAAATTAGAGATTAACTTTTAAAACAGAATTTCCTCAAGTTTAATCTATTCAAGTCACTTAATTTAACTTCCGATGAATAAAATCATTACAAAATTACTGTTTGTTAATCAAATGTAATACACCATTTTGATTATATTAATACAAATATTTATATAGTAAAAAACTATATATTAGAATTTATCTATATAGTTTAAAAGAAGCACATCTGTTCTGGCAATGAGCCTTTAATGTTTTATATAATAACACTGTATGCTTTTAGAGATATGCTTATAAAAAAAACTGACACAAATGTCTTTAAAAAAACTTACTAGCTTGATAACTGCAGCTTTCTTGAATACATTACTAAAGCTTCTTCCCCTCCCCAAACAAAGTTACACAAGAAAAAATTTCACCCCCCCCCCCAAAAAAAATCCATACACATAGGATTTATACGGTTTATAAATTTAGAGAGATCATTTACATAATCCATGACTATAATGTTGTGATCTGAAGGCTGCGAAACATACATTGAATGCAAACTACAAATCTAACCAAGAAATAAACCATGCTAGATTTAATGCTTTTATTTTAATAGCAAATATACTGCCCAAATCTAAACATTCTAAAACATGGAATAGCTTTATTTAAAGGACATTTGAATTATTTTACACCCTTGAATTTTAAGCTGTAGTTAGTAATAGACACTTTCTTTGCAATACTAACAGGCAAGAACTTTGCTCAAATCCGACACGTTTTAATTCACACTTTTAAATTTCTCATTGAATATTAACAAATCAGTTTTTAAATAATATAAATCTAAAAATTCAACAGAGAATAGACACAGTTAAATCTAGTTTAAAATTTAAGAATCTAATGTCTATTTTGATCATAAAGCTACTAATAAACAGTATTAGCTTAATAATGAAAATAAGGCAGCACATACAGTTAGGTATAAACACTTCCCCCCCCAAAGAATAAAGTCTGTTTAACTTTTTTGCTCATGTTTAATGTATATTTTTTTAAACTGGTGATATAATTTATTAATTCTGCGAGAATCATCACTGATTGCTGGAATGTCTTCATGTCATAATGTTTCCCTCAGAATTATTCCCAAAATATATTGAACAAAAATATATAGTGCTTTCTCATTATTCATACCCCTGCCAAAAAGCCCAAAAAAAAAAGTACCAGGTGATGCACCTTGACACTAAAAAATATTTATGTGGCAGCCCATGATGACACCATAAAGTAGTATTTATGTGACAACCCAAGTATGCCTGCAGTATACCCCCACCCAAAATGACTTTCCACCGATCTGGACATTTTTACGAGTGTGAATGCAGATTATGGCCTCTCCTATGGAAATTTCAGTGTTTTAACCATAATGATGGACAACATACTGTAGTTTTCATTGTCTTTAGCAAAATCTCAGACTTAGCTTTCTGCACACATACAGCATAATGTAGCTTACTTAAAGGCACAAAGGCTTCTTTTTTCCTTCTCATTTTAGGATTTTGGTGCCGAGGTTGCGCAGAGTGCCAAGTTTGCAGAATTATGTGATTTTTTTAGCAAAAGCAGATTGCTATTATACCAGGAGAAATGGGAAGCGCAAAAAAAAAAAAAGGGGGGAAGTGTGTGTGTGTCTTGTATGTAAAAAAAAAAGGAGGCACTGGATAAATGAAACAAATGTAAAATACTCAAACATATTTCTCCAGAGTCAGAAACAAGTTTGCAAATACTCCATAAAGTTGGTAATAAGTTTGCAACTTTTCAATGCGGATGCAGGTATTATAAAATACCAAAACCTGGTTATTGTTATTTGCTACAAAATGTAAACTTCTTTATTAAAATTTAGTTACAAAACTTTTGTTTTTAAGACCTGTACTAATTTCAATTGACATAGAATAATGTTTGTCATTTTTCAATATGAATGGAATATCATGCACCTTGGACCATTTTCCAATGTTATTTCAAATTCATTGAACGATAGTATTTTAATTTATCTTATTTAGATAAATGTAATAGATCAGTATCTTGTTGGCAGCACCATTTTAGTCGCACAATATCTTTTGTTTATAGGAGCATCATGTTTTTCAGAGTATCCACATATATTTTTTCAGCATGATATCATTTATATGAAAAACGGAAACTGAAAATTACCATGAAAAATAACCCCACAACATATGACAGCCATCTCATCTCTTGCCATTAACAGTTTTCCTTGTGTATTTTGGATTATTTGCCTGGCCTTGAAATCAGCAAGCAAACTGTTTCCCATCCATTCCAAATAAATTTATTTTCCACTGCTTCTTTAACACTAGATTTACAGGATCATTTGACGATTTGTAAAGTCAAATAAGTTTATGACCAAATAAATTGATCATAAATCACCCAAAATCATCAAATGATTCATCATTTTGATGGATTTCGGACTTTTTAAGCAAAATTATAAAAACCACAATTTTTACTTTTCTAATTTATGCTGACAATTATCGATTTTAATTCCCCTTCAGTCCTTTATTTTGAGAGTTCTGTATGATGTACACTTATCTTATACCTGTCTAAATGACGGGTACACTAGCTTTGTAGTTAATCATAATAAATCACTCTTTTTATGAAATTATTTTTCTGATGATAAATATAAAGTAATTAGAATGTAGATAATGTAGATGCTAAATACAAATCATAATTCAGCAGAAATATCTTTCGATCACATCGAATCCAATATCAATGCACAGCAGCTCACCATGGCAAGGGATATGTCATGTGTGATTATCTGTCGATTGTGCATGCCTAAACATAAAGCATTTCGGCTCGGCTAAGGAACAATTTGCAATCACTGAGTTCCAGACAATGTGTCAAGACGTTTTATAAAAAACTTCAGTTAGTGTGAGTAAAAACAATCGAGAAGAAACTATTGGATTGTTCTGAGTATTAGCTGAGTTTTCTGAATATCATTATAGAAGTAGAGGAAAGTACTAGATTTACTTTACTCTGATGAAATAACCTTCTTTAGACATCATGAGTAATTCAAGAAAAGAAGCTAGAGAGAATAATTAGTATCAGCGAAGACTGTTCTGATACAAGTTCTGGCGAGCCTGTTAACGCTAAAACTATTAACTTTTTTACACCAATTCTTCTTAGCCAGTCTTCTTAGTATCTTTCTTAGCCAGGGCATCAGCCATTTCATTACTACTGAGACCAATACGTGAAGGGATCCATTGCAGTTGTACATCATGACGGGAAGAGAGTTTTTGCTAGAAAGCCAGAATAGAGAGTGAAGTCTTTATAACCAATACAAGGCCAATTTTACAGCTGTCAGTCAAAATCCAGGTATCTTTGTAGGCAGTGCAACTGCAAGCAGCTTTAAGGCCTTCCTTAACTGCTATAAGCTCATAAAGAAAAACAAAGCAGTGATCAGGGCTTCTAGTCTTAAAGCTATTAATAGGTTTTCTAATGAAGACTCTACTACCCCCAATTTCCAAGTTCATTTTTATTGCCATCATTGTAAATCTCAAGGGCATTAGAGGGAATGCCATTCAAAGTTTCCATTGCAATCTGCCGAAGATAATCTGGTAAATCCGTCTTTTTGTTGGTGTAAAAAGTTAGGTCTGTGTGAAAATAGATACCAGAAAGTCCTTCCAATGGGTTGATAGTAAGTTTCAGTGAGTATCTCTCAATAGTTTTATCTATTACACACATGAGATAAGCCAAAGAAAAAAGGCTGTCTCTTTTCAATCTCTGATTAGAAAACCAATCATGAAAAAGTATAAAGGTATGGTTATGAGTACCATAACTGTATAGTTTATTAAAGTATTTCGGCAGTTTAGTTTTGCATCTCAAACTTAACGGCTGTATGTCACATTAAAAGCGTGCCATTTCAGCCGGGCAGCTGTTGTATAAGGAAGAAATTAGATGGGCTACACTAAATTGAACAAGCTCGAGTTTAGCCAAACTGGTAGGAGAAGCACAAAGTAAATCCCCAAACCATAATCCAAAGTGGATCTTATCAATGACATATACGTAGATTTGACAGTAGATGAATCCCCTCACTTGATACCAGATATATACTTAAGGATGTTAAGTCTTTTTCTGCCAGGTTTTCAGCATGTTTATTACTCAACAACTCCAAATCAAACATGTAGCCCAAATATTTAAGATGTTTAATATATAGTAAGATTAAATCCTAACTGGTTAGCCATTAGGCTAGACCAGATCCATGAATCCAAGAGCCATTAACCCTTTCCGGCACGCTACCTTTCAAAGCTGGAATTTCAATTTTAAAAAAATGGTAGGCAGTTTAATTAGGCCTAGAGGAGTACACAAGTAAAACTTTGTAAAGATAGCACTCATTGTTTTAATTCTGTGGGTGTGCCAGAAGCAGGCACACTGATTGAATAGAGCTTTGAAAAGAGTGCTGAAACGAGCATTGCTGGGAAGCACGTAAAAAAGAGATTTTGCCTACGATTAAAAAACACTAGATTCTGAATACCATAGCAGATTTAGCATTACCCAAGGTATGCCACGGGAGAATCTGTTATTCTACACCTCCCTAAAAAGCTCATTTTTGGTTATATGTTTGGTTATATGATGATTACATGCTTATGAATGGAAAAAATCTGATGTGTGCACCACATGACTTGTACGGTATATTAAATTATACCCATTTTTTCTTGCATTTCATTTAAACTTATTAGATTGAATTAAATCTACTTCGTCGATAGCGCACAAACCACAATAGAATAAATGTACTCTCCAAAATTAACAATACAGTCAAAAGTCTTTAATCCGGACTCGTCGGGACTTTGGCGATTCCCAATTATCGGTTTTTCTGGATTATAGATCCTCAGTTTAAATCTGGTAAGATGACATGCAGAAATTATAAAATTAAAAATATGAAACCGTAATTTATGAAATAAAGAGCAATTATGATCTAAATGGTTGCAAAATTTAAAAAAAAAAACTTAATATTTATTTGTTTACTTTATTAAACATTTCTTTCAACGCGTGCATGCGTAAAGCATACATTACACATAGTCGAAACTAGAAAACTATTTGATGTGTTTTCGTGATATTTATAATAACGAGGAATTTGATTTAAATCATATCAAAGACTGAGTACATCGAGATAAAATACTACATTTAGTAAGGACTTATAAGCCGAATAAAATAAAAACATATGCCCTGAAGATGAGGATGAAGATGAGTGCTGACAGATCAACTTCCAGTTCATTGACCCCCCCCCCCCATCACAGGGCAGCGGGAAATTGGTAAACATATTTTGCAATGGTTAGAGAATCAAAGGACATGCCTTTATCCATTTTTTGCAGCAATTCCACTTTTTGTATGATGGACATCGAAACATGCTTTTGCTTAGTAGCTCCAGAATCGGAAATTCTTTTTGACATAATCGAAAGTTCAAGCTTACTTTTATAAAATTGCTCGCTTTGTAGAGCGTTTGGTAGCTCCAGAATCGGAAATTCTTTTTGACATAATCGAAAGTTCAAGCTTACTTTTATAAAATTGCTCTAACAGTCTGCAAAAAATAATAAGCCAGATCCAATTAGAAGATTAAGGAACAAAGCAATCTGCAACATTAACTGAAATAGACAATTAGATAATTTTAGCTTAGCTTATACTGCCCGTTATACATTAAACATATTACGAGCATGCATAAAGGCATTATGCACATGTGTTAACGCATTATGCGTTGACGCATGCGCAGAAAGTTTGTAGCTTTGAGGTCCGGATTATAGATCATTCCATATTATGGACATCCGGGTTAAAGACTTTTGACTGTATTTGTTTACCATAGCAACACTCTGGTCCTACGTTCACTTAGCAGCGTTACATTTCATTCATTTTTTAACTCAGAATGCCCAAAATTTATATCATCTTAAGAATTATCTAATCATTGCCACATGTTCTATTCAAATACTATAATAAATCTAAAATGATGTATAAAAGAAATTAAGCAAAGAACAACAACAACAACAACAAAACAAAACAAAAAAAAAAGTTTTTCAAAGACGATTCAGTATTTCTCATTCAATTAATTTAGTTCTCACTTTACGACAAGGCAAAAATATATTAAAACTCTAGATGTCTGTACTGAAAATTATGAAGTAAATCTTAAACACTTACTTCCTCGAATAAATTCTAGAATGGATCACGCATGATTTAATTCACAATAATAAAAGAAGGCGGTATCTTTGTTATTGCAAAGCTTACTTTCTCTAGATTGGCAACAAATCTACTATTCTGCTGTTTCAAATGTAAACAAGCAATGGCTGCCATGGAAACAATTATTAGGCTTAGCGGCACTTAAACAACTTTTAAATTGTTGATAATTCTAAAAATATTGCATACAGATTCACTAAAGGCATAAAAAATCTTAACCGAAAGATAAGAATAACATAGTTCAATCATTTTTAAAGCAAAAAATGCACAATTTACAAACATATAAGAATAAAGAAACTGAGATCACTGAGCCGAGTAACAGAGTGGATATATATATATTTATATACTTTTGGTGCTACCAAAATACGAGGTGCACATCTACATGTTATAGCAGTCCTATATACAAAATTGCAACGTTCTGAGGTTACTCGTTTTTGAGTTATGCGAGATACGTACATACGCACAGACGCCACAAAAAATTCTCTTTAGAATTCATTTTAAATTAGTTTTACAATTTTTTTGGGGAAAAGAGTCCTTTATCCTGTCCTTACGTACAGATGTCCCATAAAAAAAATCATTACATTGCATTCAATAGCGGTGAAAACGGACATTTGCATTGAAATATGATGCCTGAAACTTTTTGCGATTACAATACTTTCTTTTTACTCCGTAGAAGGAAGTAAAAAAAGTATCTTGGGTATATGATATTTACATTTTATATTTACACTTTAGTCTATTTTTTTCATCGTGGTACTTTTCGAAGTGACACCACCTTTGAAAAAGCATAACCCCAATACTGCATGTTTTGAACATATGCTGGTATCCATATCAGATTCACTATCTGAAAGCAATTCATGTAGCACTTTCAGTGCTTTAGAAATGGTCAGCCCTCTCCGATCCGTTTGAAAAATAATTAAAAATCAAACAAAAAATAACATAATATTATACCTACAATTTGAAATTATAAACTATAAAATAAAAATATAAATGTTTACAACTCATAACTATTAAATGTAGCGCTAAGAAAACTTCTTTGAGCCAAAGCAAAAGAGAACAGCTCTAGTGACAAACCAAACAGCTAACTGATAAAATGATCCCTGACCTTCAGAAAATCACCCCAACAATTTCATAGTTGATAACCAAACCTCCCCCCCCCAAAAAAAAAGGGGGAAAGAAGAAAGAGAAAAACAGGAAATGAAACACAGATGTGGACCCACGTTTCTATGTTAATGAGCTGATCGATGAGCTGCAGAGAAACAAAGATACAGCTGCCTCTCGGTGACCTAGATTGGCAGTGAGCCCAGTCTGGGAACGCCTCGGTTCGCCATTAAATTTTAGGCAAGATTTCAAGGTAAAAATTTAAAACTAATATAGAATAAGGAGATTAGCATACAGCCAAAAAAATAACACAGAAATTTCCTTTCAAACAATTCCTTTCATACCCTAAAAAAAATTGGGAAGATTTCTTCGAAAAATGAGGGTCTTAAAAAATTAAACATGGCTAAAATATATGTATTGGTTTGTGTTGAGCTGCCATCTACTATAAATAAAGAAGGTTCACAGTAACCTATAGTAAACTTCAAATCCTTTTTCATTCAATTTTTCTGTGCGAACAGAAGGAAATTTTTAGGTGTGCCCAGACCAGGCACGCCATACCGCAAAGGGTTAATATTTCTAACAGGAAAGTAGGTCTTTTCAAGAGAGAAGATGTTCAGGAGTGAAATGATCAGTATTGCATTTCCTACAGATGGAGCTAGATTTTATTGCCCTGGTCCAATTTAAGGCATTTTAGGTATTGTCACCTAGGAGCCTTGTCAAAGTAGTGTGCTGAGCATGATGATTACCTCAAAAACAAAAGCACCTCCCAGCTCCCTGCCAAAGTAACAATCATGACCATAACAATATGCAGAGGATAATTATTTAATTTTCGATTAGTGATATAAATTGTATTTTATGGTGGGTGGCGAAAACTTCCACTTCAGAAAGGGTGGAATTGATATTATTTTAAATCACTCCAATATCTGGACCAGAATGAAAATAACAAGAGACTCCTCATAGAGCCCTGAGGCAGAAGCTGGTTTATTCTGTAGGGTTTTTTTTTAAATAGTTTGCAACTCTGCAATATTGCAATGTTTTCTTTACCTATTTTCCCCTATATAGTTATTATAAGCAATTTTTCAATGAAAAATTTTAGAACCAAACCAATTCCTTCCCTCTCCCCCCCCCAAAAAAAGATTTCTGGTTAAAGTTTTTATTTTTTGTCCAATGCATTTTTGGAATGCCATGTTTCTTGGTGTATTTTTGAACTTTTTTACTTAATTTATTATCCAAGAAATAACAGGAGAAAATTACGCGAATAATTTAATTTCCAAACAAAATGTAGTCATGGATAAACTACAGTTAACTACCATAATATATTTTTTTAATCTATATTCCAATAAGAATGCATAGCAACATAACATTATAATATCTAATAAAATATCTTCACTTCCCTGTAACTTTAATTTTGCTTGTTCTTATTCTTGTTTCTGCTATTCATTAGGCCTCAAATAGATGAATTAAAAAAAAAAAAAAAAGGTGAATGTGCAGCTAACTCAGCAGAATCATAGACTGAATGTTCAGTTTATGTTTGCTTCACTATCACTGGTAGGTTCATGTATTAGTTGGCATAAAGTTCAACAGTTAGAACACAAAGGTTCAGCATGACCTTCACAATAGTTTGCAATGGCTTGTCTTTGTTAGAAAGGCAAAAACAAATCAGTACGTAGACGAACCCGTTTTAAAATTTGTGGAAGCTCATGGCTAATTTGTGGAAAACAGGCTGAGGAAGAGGAAATTTATTCAAATATTTTTTAAATTTTCAGAATCTAATGCTATAAAGTTAAGATGTAGTATGAAAATAAATACTACATCTTAGCTTTCTATGAACTACAAAGTTGGCATCTTTGTAGTTCATAGAAAATGTTATAATACAAAAACATTCCAATAATCACTGACTGACTTAAAGATTCATTAAATCAGTAATTGCTAGAATGCAAACAAATCATAAATTGCACTATTCTTAAATTTGAGAAAAAATAAAAGGTGTTTCTCTTTTGGGAGGATGCATAACTGTACATTCATTAAATTACTTTTGATCAGAGACATATAAAATTCTCCTTCCTATAATTAGAGACTTGTCAGAATGAAATACATCAAATACAATGAAAAACATACATAGTTTAAAATTTTAAAAGCTTTTGAAAATTTTGTTACATAGATTAGTAGAACACTCATCATATTCTTGACAAGAGTTTTAATTTTTAAAAAAAAAAAAAAAAAAAAGGTCAGCTTTCAATAAAATCAAAATTTAAAACCACTGGACATCGATTTTCTATAATATTTTATGTTGTCATAATACACAGTCTTTGCTTTTCTAATAAAGATGGATGTGCATAAAGCTAAACTCTCATGCGTGATCATAATGCATTAGCACTATTTCTGTTAAAAATATTTACTTGAAATTGCGAATACTAGTTAAATCCCATTGCTATTAATGTTTACTGTCCTCCATTAAAATACTTACATCTAAAACATTTAAAAATTAAATTTTCAGATGACTTCCTTACTTGTGTTATTACTGTTATTTTCTCCACCACGATTATTAAACTGCCCAGCTTCAGATGAATTAGATGATTTTTGAAGATAGACAATCTGTGCTCTTCTTGTTTTGGCCTTGGAAGTCTAATAATAGTGAAAAAAAATGCTTAGAATACTAATGAAATCAAAAATATTTTTAAACACAAATGAAAATTTGTTTAATATAATACAAACATTTAAGTCTTATTATTTTAAACTTAAATGTTTCGAATGTGGGGGCAATAGTTTAGGCATAAAAAAAAAAAATTTTTTTTTTTTTTAATTTATAAAAAGAAAAAAAAAAAAGAAAGAGAGAGAGAGGAGAAAAAATTCTGAAATCAAAGAACTTTTACACTATTAAGGATAGCAGGTTCCATGGGTTAAATGCATGATTATAATAAATTTATAAAAGGAAACATATGCATTTTTTGAAAGTGTACATCCATGCAAGAAATAATAATTACAAACTCTTTTAACTGTAAAATGTCAGCAATAGTAAAGATTAACAGTAAAATCGCAACAAACATTTTATTCTTGTTTTTAATAAAGATATAGAGGAGTTACTAGAAGATAGTAAAAATGAACTCAACAAGAAAGAACTGGAACAATTTCAGAAGCAGCAACAGAAGTTGATTGTACAGGAAATGTTTTCAGATGAAGAGGAAGGAAAAATAAATTAACCTAATTTTTTTATCTGCAAAATTTATAAAAAATGGGGGAAGATGCAAAATTTTTTTACAGAGATATTATGGTGGTAAAGCAACAGCAAACTGCAACACAAGCATTTTTGATGGCAATGCCATGTCTCACATCAGAGACATTTTACACTATAAACAACAAATCACATTTGAAAAATTTTGAATAAAACGGAGATCCACTGTGCTTCAATCAGGTTAAAGTGGCATTAAGAGACAATTAAAAAATACCCCAGATAGATAGTTACCTGATATTTTGATGGATTGGGAATTTCTTATCCAGACACTAACATCTCTCATTTCTCCTTATAATTTTCCACTTATGCTAGCTACTCTCCTTCATACAGGTACAACACAAACTAAATCATCACCTGTTTATTTAATATTGTGTGTCTGTGTGTGTCTTAGATTTAATGATTTCAATTTTTTTTTAAATATATATATATATATATATATATATGATGTGCGCACAAAGAACTATCAAAACTCCAGTAGTCATGTGTGATGAAGGAACAGTTAATCTGTTTCACATTAATTCCCATGGGGAAAATAGTTTGGGTTCATGAGCATTATGGTTGATATGACTTGAGTGAATGGTAATAACCCCTTAATTGCCGTGGGCGTATATATATATGCCTTGCTCTGTAAATGCAGTAACTGCCTTGGACAAATATATACGCCCTTCCGAAATGCTATCATTTGCTTTGCACTGCTACCAATAAAATTATTCGTAAAGCTTTGGAATGTAACACCACAATGACAGAGTATGCAAAGATGGATACTATTTCAGAGAAAAGGAGAAGGAACTGGAGGGGGGGATGTTTCTGAAACAGTGAAAGTGATGAATAAGCTGTTATTGGTCATGTTTCTGTTTGAGGAAAACACATTTTTTTAATTCTTTACTTTCCTTTTTGTTTACTGTTTGCAATAAGTGTTTTTTTACAAATATGTCTGACAGTGATGTTTAATGACTGCGCAGTTATTGCTCGTGTTTTTATTTGAGTAAAACACACTTTTTTATTCTGTGTTTTCCGTTTTCGTTTACTATTTGAAGTAGGTGCTTTTTTAACGAATATGTATGACAGTGAAACAGATGATTACTTTCCGTCATCTTCAGAATCGGACACCTCAGAATGTTACATCAGATGAAGAGGATTGCGACTAATCTCCGAAAGATGCTCAATGTTGGGTACAACTTGATACGAAAAACTTGCCTATGATGCCTCCACACTTTCCCTTTAGGCATACTGATTTTTCAAGGTATAATACTAAAACTATTACACTTTACTAGTCTAAAAATAAATTGATTGAAACTCCATTTTTGGGGATATTTTTTATTATACATATTTTTTATTATGCAAACATTTTTATTATATTTACATCTTTTTTTATTATACTTTTACTCTAAACATTAAATTTTGTATTTTCATTTTTTTTTTTTTTTTTAATTCTTTATTCTTTATTTTCTGAAAGTAAACAGTTTTAGACAGCAAAACTTGCACTTATTTTCTCCCTAATTCATGGCATAACTATGCGTACCAGTGTAAAAAACGGAGACACTGGTGAGTGAATCTTGCACGTTTTTCAAGGCAGTTAAGGGATTAATGAACCGAGATTTCATATGTGTGTGCATATGCATGTATGTAGGCAGCCATGTAGTATATGCTAAATTCAATACCTGAAAGATGCAATTGGAAGTACATTCAGTCTAGCCAGTTAATAGAAAAAAAAAAATAATAATAATAATAATTGTTGTTCAAAAACAGGTAAAATAAAAGAGAATTTTTATAGGCGAGGTGTGGTCTCAAACTCAGATTGCATAATGGTAGAATGCATGATCTGAAAACTCAGCAAGATATTGATTTTCTTAGATAAACTACTACTAATGAAACTGATTATAAAACTCTTGTTAGATTCCTTTCAGAGAATCAAATAGAATTTAAATCTCATACTCTCAAAGCAGAACGTCCCTTAAAAAATGTTGTTCGAGGCCTACCCTCGGTAATGCCCATCAACATTGTTCAGACTACGATTGAAGTTGCTGGGTTTAAAATCCACAAAATAACTCAAACGATGGAAGACTAAAGTTCCAATGCCTCACTTTTATGTCCAGATTTACAACAGCCTGAAAGCTGACAAAGTCTTCAATATCACGGAACTTCTCGGCACTGACGTCAAATCGAAAGATTCAAAGGAAGGAAAGGCCCTTCACAGTGCTGGCGCTGTTAGGGTTTTTTCCACAGCTCTCAAGTTTGTACTTTACCCCAATGCTGTATATGATGTGCTGGTCTGCACCAAGCCAAAGACTGCACCCAGCCCTTCGACAAGCCGATGAAGTGCGCAAACTGCCTAGGTTCTCATGCCGCGAACTGGTGTTCGTGTCCATGCCTTCCTGGAGCCAAGAAAAACTTAAATAAACCCCCGACTCAATCCACCCAGTCCGTTTGTCCTTCCCCCAGCAATAGCAACAATCTCAAATCAAACCCACGTCTGGCTGCAAAGTTTAATAATGACAGTAAAGTTCATCCCGGAGTCTCATACTCCAATATCTTAACGGGCACTCAACAGGTTGCTTCCCCCCCCCTTATTCCAAATTATTCGGTCCCCCAAGGAGCTTATCAGACTCAAAATTGCACCGAAATCCTTTTGGCAATAATCCAAATCTCTAATCAGCCTAGCATTGACCACAGCAAATTACTCTTAGCATTCAAAAGTGCCTTGCCTAAGCTATGAGTGGCTCCCTCTGGTGCTGATGCTGCATACTATATTTTTGAGAGCTATGTTACTCTACAATTTTCTGATTTCGCCCTCACATTAAAATTCAATACTTTGAAAGGTTTGAAGTACTTAAAATTATGTACCTGGAATGCCAATGGCATTATGTGTAAATATCACGAATTTCGTGATTACGTCGAAGAGAAGGGCTCTGACATATCTTTGTCCAAGAGACCAGACTTCAAGCCAGGAAGAGTTCCCAAGCTTGCAAATTACTTATAAAAATGACAGACAAGCATCGGATTCTCGTGCTGTTTAACATGGTGGTACATTTTTATTAAAAATCATATTCCCCATCGCAGTATTGACACACCGAGTCTGAGCAAACTCAAGATGATGATTATCGAAATTTGTATTCAAAATTCACCCTCCTTAGTTTTAATCTCTGCCTATCTTCCACCTTTATTCAAAACAAGAGAAAAATTTCTGGTGGAGGATTTTAACAAACTGCTCAATTTATCAACCAATATCATTATCGCTGGTGATTTAAATTGTCACCACCAGGCTTGCCGCTGTAAAATTTCCAACACCGCTGGTTGTGGCCTCCTAAAATGGGCTCAGTGCGTCCAATTTAAAATTATACTGCTGGATTCATCCACACAATACGATGTACGGGGAGCTCCTTCTTATATTGATTTGGCTCTTTTTCGAAATATTCCTTTTGACTATCACGTTACTGTGGAAAGTTGTCTATCTTCAGATCACAACCCCATACTCATCGACCTTAATTGTAATTCTTTTAATCAAAATTCTCCTGCACTTGTCTCTACAAATTGGGACAAGTTTCGATATAAACTTAACAGTAAAAGTTTTCCCTCCCTTGAAATTAAATCCAGTGACAATATTGACAAAGCTGTTGATCAGTTAACTTCTATCCTAACAGATACTTTTAAAGAAGTATCAAAAATAAAATTCCAGCTGAAATCAAACTCAAAATTCGAGAAAAGAATAAAGTACAAAGGCTTTGGCAAAGAATTAGTCCTGACTTAAAATTACAACTTTGTGCTCTCCAAAATGAGATCAAGGCTTCATGTGACCAGTTCAATCAATCATGATACTCTAATCACATTCGGTCCCTAACGACCACAGATAACAGTTTTTGGCATGCATCTGCCAGACTTCGCAAACACAAATCTCGTATTCCGTCCTTAGCTAAGGACGCGGTGGTGGCTCATACAGACACAAAGAAAGCTGAATTAATTGCTGACAATCTCCAAACAATTCACACCACATAATGCAGAGATTTTTGCTAAGACCGCAAATTCCTTCCAACTAGATTTTGAAAGATTTCTAAACTCTTCATGTCAGAGAGACATATAATATACAATCATGCACGAAGTTAGAGAATATATTGCTAAATTAAATCCTAAGAAAGCGCCTGGATTGGACTCTATTTCTAACCGCATGATTAAATACCTACTCACCAGCTATCTATTTTTCTTAGTAATGCTCATAAATTATATGTTACTGCATTGCTATTTCCTCAAAGCTGGAAGAGAGCACTTATTGTGCCTATTCTGAAACCTGGCCAGTGCCATTCAAATCCTCAAAATTATAGACCTATCAGCCTCCTATCTTCGTTATCAAAGATTTATGAATTTGTGCTAATTAAATGCCTGAGTGATTTTCTCTGGAGCCAAAAAGTCCTTATTGATGAGCAATTTGGTTTCCGAACAAAACACTGCACAACGCACCAGTTTCCGAGGACAGTGGAGTTCATTCATGCAGGCTTTTGTAGCAAAATGCTTATTGGCGTCCTCTTTCTTGACATAGCCAAAACATATGATAGGACTTGGCATACGGGTATCATTATCAATCTCATGTGACTTGGTATTCCGGCTCAACTTATTCACATAATTAACTCGTATCTCACTAATTTTTCTTTCTCAGTACGAGTTAATTCTATCATTTCGGCTCCCCGTCCAATCCTAAGTGGCTCAAGGTAGTCTACTTGGACTGACTATATTCAACATCTTTATCAACGACATTCCAAAATCACTCAGTGTTACTCTAGCACTCTATGCAGATGACAAGGCCATCCTAACAAAACACAAACATTTGAATGTTCTGGTTCACAATACAATATTTAGAGTTATCTCCATATCCTTGAGTACTGGCTCATTACTTGGAAAATCAAAATTAACTTCACTAAATGTGCTGCCATGATATTCACACGCTCCCAAATCCCGTACCCTACCATTAATATAAAGTTCTTCGATGACTATGTCCCCTGGTCAAATTCATGTAAGTATCTAGTATATACTTGATTCCAAATTAATCTGGCGTCTTCATATTGATTATACACTCAATAAGTGAAGACCGTCAGAACCCAACTTTACTCCCTTCTAGGCCGAAAGAGCAATCTGTCAATCAAAAACAAAGCTCTTCTCTATACTTCCATCATTCGACCAATATTTTTGTATGCTTGCACCATCCGGGGTACAGCTGCAAAAACACAAATAAAAACATTTCATGGCTTCCAAAGTAGGACCCTGTGTTTAGTCCTTAATGCAGCCTATTATGTCCATACTGATGTGATTCATTCGGATCTTAACATTAAACCCATGGACGTTGCTATTAAAAAACTTAGTCAAAATTTATTCCTCAAAATTGAACAGACTGATAACCGTGCACTTCAACAGTTACTGGCCTACGATCCTGCTATTTCTAGCTTGTAAAAAAGACCTCGCTCCTTCATGGGACGTAAATACGGCATCTATCCTCCAGCTAAAAGGCATAGACACGCCCCTCTGTTCTTAGTTCCAGCTCCCGGCCCATGAAGGACGTACTGCCATGTAATTGCTCTACCATTCTCCTACTCCAGTATTACTGAGAAGTGGCCACCTCTGCATTCTTATCAATCTGTTCACTATTTAACCACATCGTGCCCGCTGCCATGGATATTTCATCGCGAAAATTCAATCTTTACTTCGCTATGATTAGTGCCATATGCCAATAAGCCTATTAATCTATAAAATCTTTCCTTTCTGCTTTTTGCTTTAGTGTCGTATTCATGTGTAATAATTTTTTTTAAAAAAAATACCAAAAAAATACATAAAATTAAAAAGTACAAAAAGTTTAAAATCATAAAACTTCCAAAAAAATCAAAACTTGATTTTTCCTATCCCTAAACTTTCTCGAGCTAATGTAGCTCCCTCTAGTGTGCAACATGATAACCAATTATGTAATTTTCCTATTTCTGCTCACTACTTAGATATTTTTCTGATGTGGAGGTACATGGTTTTGAACCATAGGCACTCCGTAACTTATAATCATTGGCATTGGCATACAGGGCCAAGCAAAAGAGGTAAGAATAATACTGCTGCAAATATGAAACTCTTAGCTGTAGATGAGGCAATATTTTCTGCTGAAACAAATTCTGGTGATAGGTTTATTAATGGTGGAACCTAAAAGCAGGCCATCAATAACAGTCATTACTTTATAAAATGAAAAATTTGAGCTTCCACATGGCATCAATGTAGCAAATGGAAAGTCATTACCAGCAGTTTATAAGGCATTTCGAAGATAATGACCATTAAAAATGGGATGAATCAAATCAAAAATCCTGAAAATGTCTGGTATGTACCAGAAATAAGTAAAAATCTATTTTCCATGTTAGAAACTTTCTCCAAGTGTGCTCTATACGGACTCAAATGGGATCCTTTGTCACACCAACCATATAGCCCTGACATCGCTCCTTCGGATTTCTGCATTTTTTCGCACCTGCAGCTGTCTTTCTGGTGCTATTTTCCATTCTGTACAGGACGTCTGAAGTGAGTTTGATCTGTTTTTGAACTTGCAGCCATCAAATTTATGTGCTAAAAGATTTGAAAAGCTACCAAAACATTGGGAAAAAAATCATAGATTTAGGTGACGATTATTACCCGCACTAAAGGTACTGCTTTCATGTTCCCACCCCCAACTTTAATTAATGTTTTTTGGTGGAAAACTTTCATTACAACCAGATATTTTTAAAATACATTTAAAGAGCTTACCAGAATGCCAGCACTATGAAAGCTTGCTATTTGTAACAACACATGGTAAGTAATATAAAAAGATGATGTTTTGCATAATGAATAACATTTGTAAAGTTGCATGAATAAGTGCTTTTATTAGCACAAGGAACAGCCTAATAATTTTGGAGAACTCTACTAAAATATTACTTAGGTCAAAACATTCTCTTTTTCCTTTACTACAAAATTTTAAATACTAAAGACAGAAAGTACTAAAATAAGTAATATTTCATGTTAACAAGCATTCACTGAATACTTGACTCCCATTGTTTCATTTCATACAAAATTGTTGTAATGAACTAAAAATTCATAAAAATTCAAAATATTTATCAGATGTATTCACAAGACACTTTTTTAGTACATGAAAAATAATGCATTTAACTTTCATCTTTTATAAGCTTTAAAATGTCTAAAACAAAATTTTCAAAAATGGTATTTTTGGCTATAGAAAATAAAAAACTTTTTCATGTAACACTTCCTTACATTTACAGAATGAATTTGAAGGAGCATATATTTTGTTTTAATACTTCGACAGCTAAATCTCATCATTATAAGAAAAACTTGTCTTCCCAATCTATTGAGCTCTGATTCATCCATCAAGCTATTAAGCTTGCCTAAGCTTCAATTTTAACTTCCAGTCAGTGTTAATATACTGCACTGTATCAGATTGTTATGTACATCTGCTTTATGGTTTTCTTGAAAAATCTTTCGATTTACGCAGTTATTACAAGGATATGATCTACATATTTAACATGGAAATAGCATCACATTTAATTCACTCACTCCCTGCTACAATGTAAAAATTTACATTTTATCTGAGAAACATTAAAAAAAATTCCAGAAATCAACTTGTTACAAGATTATTAAATGTAGCTTTAAACACTTGAGCTAAATTATCAAGTGTGATAAATGTAACTAAATGTTAGAAATTCTAACAATGTAATAAATGATTGTCTTAAGATTTGAAAACATAAATTTTTATAACTGATATGTTAAACTATGTTTTATGGTAGCTTTACATCATATTTCATCATTAATAAGTGTTTTTTCAGATTTAAAAAAAAAATTGCTGCTATTTATTTAAATATGAAAAACATATGTATCTTAGAATTAACATAATCTTCTTTTTAAATTAATAATTCATTAAAATCATATTTTATACTAAGACTTTCAGTAAATTTACACTAGGAGGATAAAAAAATTACAAAAATCTTAAAACTGCTTATTTTGATGAAAATGAAGGAACTACTCTGATATGCGCCCTCAAGTCGCCAAATTTCTTCACGCTGCCATATTACTATCTAAATTTTTTGTCTACATTTCGAACTTTTAGTCTAAAATGTCTCCAAAAACGCGGTTTTCGCACATGCAAAAACTACATTTTGAACACACAATTTAGCTAAAAATCCGAAACAAAAACAAAAAATTTAGATAACAGAAATGTAAAGTTTCTAACCAAAAATATTTGACAAGAATCCTTTTACATGTTTTAACTTAAAAAAACATCTACGAATGGCACAATGTAGGCAACAAACGAATCTACAAACTACACACACCTCGCTTTAATAAATTAACATAACAACAATATATTTCAAAGAATACCATGTACACAGCATCCTGTTTAAACTTTAAAAAAAATCTACGAATTGCACAATTTAGGCAAGGAAAGAATCTACGATCTATACACTCCTTGCCTTAATAAAATAACATAACAACAATAAATTTCAAATAATACCATGTACACAGCGTTCTGTTTCAACTTTAAAAAACATCTACGAATTGCACAGTCTAGACACTAAACAACAAAATAAACTAAAATAAATTTCAAACAATTCAAAAAAACAACAACAACGACAGAAATTCATACTAAGAACCAATGAACATAACATTCTACAAAATAAAAACAAGGATAAAATGCACTTACCATGAATTAATGCGTTTTCGAATAGCAGAAATATCAATTTCATACCGCCACGTAATCACTATCATATTTACATGACAGCCAGACACACTATCCAGAAAATTTATACTATGGTTCACAAATAAATAAAATCACAAATCCCTACTTCTATCATGCATTGCCATTAAAAATAATCTCCCAGACCCTCTTTCCACACTTCTAAATACCCACTACCCCTCAACAGGATAGCCACAATGATATTTCCTTTTGCCGAACTTCAATTCAACAACTACCATTTTATCTTTCCCTCCCATCTTCTCAGACACAGAGGCAAATCAATGAGCTCCAGCGAAAGATTTTTCAACGTCAACAGGGTTGCCATAGAACATGCAATCAACAGGGTTGCCATAGAACATGCAATCGTGCAAACCAGCGCGGAACACATATCGCCACATTTGGTGAAATTAGGGCGTATATTAGAGTTGTACCAAAATGAATTATAATTCTTTATTTTTGTTCCTAGAGCTGAAACCCCGAATGATATGAAAAACCTAAGAAGTTTTTATGAATTTCAAACAAACAAATCGGACTTAATTTCAATTAATAATGCATAGTTTAAATTACTAAACTAGTTATTAGATGCCTTTGATGTAAGATGAGTTAAATTGCAATTTAGAATAGCATATTAAATTCTTTTCTAATGATATTTGATTTTGTAATTTTCTCAAAATTTTAGGGCTGGTGAAAGCCAGATAAAGACAAAATAACTTTCTCAGATCTGAATGATACATTACATTAAAAACCATAAGGCGAAGGATTGAATTTTCACAGCTTTATTGACACAAGGTCTGTAAAAAAAAATGGTCATCAAAATTTTCTTTAGAGCACTTCCCATTCCTTTGACACTTAGTGATCAGTAGTTTTTATCAAAAACTTTGAAAGAGGTACTAATCTAAATTCAGATAAATACAAAATCTTTATGGAGATTTACAGGGAAAGATGACACCTCTTTTTCAAAAAAGGAAGTCTCCGCTTTTATTGGAAGGGTTGGCAGCTCTGATTTAACAGCTATTATTAAAGTATGTTTTGTTAAAAAAAATTAATAATGAATAATTGAGTTTTGATTAAAGAAAATATTGTCAATTTAGCACTGACATCCATTCAGGAAGAAGCCTGTATAGCTGAGACTGGTTGAATATCATTTTGGATTAACAGTGAAGTTTCAAGTGACATCATTAACTGTTCCACACATTTTAATTTTGTGAAGTTTCATAATCCTTGTAGCATTGAAGCTGTTGGAAAAAAAAAATTAGATGCATATGGAAACGGCACAGCTTGCATCAAGACAAGTATCAGTAATAGAATCTAAAGAATCTACTTAAAAGATGTTTGGTATGTACCTGAGATAAACAGAAATTTATTTTCTTTACTTGCTGCTCAATGTAAAAACCAGAATTGTAAATTTATTTCAACAGCTATAGATAAGTAGTATACTGTTACATAAGTTATGGAATAGATTTTGAAAGGAAGATAATACATTCTAATGCAAAAACCAGAGTTTCCAGGAGGTTTTTCATACTGTAAAGAGATGCCATTTCAAAAGAACTTCAAATTGATTTCAATTCACTCTGTAATGCATGATTCAGGTTACTGAACTTCGTAGAATATAATTCTTATGAAAAATATATTAATATTAAATTATACATTCTAAATTTTATCTTTTAACTGAGAAAACCTTAAGGAAGGAAGAAAAAATTTTATTTCTTAAAATACTTTTAAATATGATGAAAGTAAAATAAATAATAAATTACATTGTGCACAAAAAAAAAAAAAAAAAAAAAAAAAAAAAAAAAAAAAAAAAAAAAAAAAAGGACAGTTCTATATCTCCCGTTCTACTGGGCCGATTGACAAAATTCAAATTGCGTTTCTCATGTTTTGAAAGCGTGACTTAGGATATATTAGATTTATATATAGCATTGTTCTAACATAGGTATTTTGACACAAAATCGTACTTTTTCTGAAATACCATACCAATTTTTTTCCATATTTCGATTCTACTACTCAAATTATGTCTAGATATTAAATTTTGTAAAATATGGTGCGAAATTTACGGAGAAATTCAAAAATTTATCTTGGCACAATTTTTTCAGTTTGCGCCAAGAATAATTCACTTAATGAACCTTTTAATATGTAGCAATTTTCCTTTCCCTTCCATTATGGTGGAGCGGAAAAAAAGGGCTCCTCATTCCTACCTTTTTACATTGTACATGAGCATAAAAAACGTCACTATGGTTTCTACTTCCACATAATTTTAGCAAAGTGTCTAAATCACATTTGATGTTTTATCGCTTTCAACAAATATGCCAAATTTTAAAAACATGCCAATATATAAATTCACATATATCTTTGGAAATTTTGAATAAAAAACTGTAATTTTTTGCAGGTATGCTTAGAAATATGTCTATTTTAAGATGATGGTAAAAATTTTATAGATTATAATTTAAAAATCTTTTTGAAAAATTTATAAAAATTATTTAAAAATACAAATTTTAAAAATAAATCATAAAATATGTGTGAATTTTATTTGGAATGAACCTAAAATTTTGAAATGTGAAAGGAAGAATCAAATAAGTTTAATAAAAAAAGGGAGATTAATAAATATACCAAACTCAGTTAAGAGGAGCTAAAATTTTGAGAGCTATTTTTTTAAAAACTACTCGTACGATTTTTACAAAACTTGGTAGTTTGGCATAATTTGAGTCTTAGAATCGAAACGTTGAAAAAAATTGGTACGTTATTTCAGAAAAAGTCCGATTTTTGTGTCAAAATACCTGTATTAGAACAAAGCTATATATAAATCTAATACATATCTTAAGTTGCATTTTCAAGACATGAAAAACGCAAGTTGAATTTCGTCCCATACACTGATACAAAACAAAATTAAATACAAATATTAACTGATTAAACATTGGTTGAAACTTCATAAAATGTTCTACACATTAATATTAATAAATTTATTTAATTACTTGACTTATTTAATTTTACTATTCTAATCAAATAAATTTAATAAGAAAAATTATGCTGAGAATCACTAGGGGTTTGAAAATGACAACTTAAGTTTCATTAATTAAGTAAATTTTATTTATTACTGGAAATCTTTTCCTCCATAAAGACTAAAATTTAAAAATGAGATTTTCTGATCTACCAAGAGATTGGAAGATGGGAAAAAAAAACAGAAGTCTCTCTGTAAAAGTATAACATGACAAATATCCATGAAAATATAGTTAATTATAATAAAAGGAAATACAGAAAAAATTCTTCATAATCTGAGTTTTGAAACATCAGAAAAGATTAATATATTAAATAAATGTGAAAAATTTGAAATGAAAAATAATACCCATTTAATGACTTTATTTTCTTTCACTATGTTTAGATCACTTGAATATAAAGCAGGAATGTCTATGGAAGAAATACATTTGATATAGTCATGAAATATCATAATATAAATAATTTTAGACTTTATATAATGAACAGAAAATTAGAGATTGGGAGTGGGAAATTTAATGCATACAAAATAAAAGGAGGTTCGTACATATTAACCTGTCAACTGTTAGACAATCAAGCAATACAATTTAATGCCAGTTACGTGTAAGCATGACATCACAACGCACTCACATTTGTGCTTTCATTTGATGTACTGCCACCTTTTGTTTTTATGAACAAGAATAAAAATTAATTGTCATTGCTGTATATTTTTCCTTACGTTAAAAAAAAAAAAAAAAAAAAAAAAAAAAAAAAAAAAATTATTTTGATGGCTGTGGAATAATGTTTGTGACCAAGCTATAGTTCATTTACAGCTGTTCGAAAGAATTAAGATCTCTTGAAAGGGGAGAAAAGAGCTGGGTGCAGCTGACAAAACTGCAATACATTGGCACAATCACCTGCAAAAAGTTTGTACTCATACCAAACTACCAGTGTTCAGCAACTTTACCATTCGGCTGCTGTTATGTTTATCCCAATGACTGTCATTCTTTTTTAATTCACAAGAGAAATCACAGACCTCAGTTCTAAATCAATGAATCTTAGTATTTCCTTTTTAAAATTATATGAACAGTCATTGTAATCTCTGCCACTTTTTAAAATCACATCCATTTGAAATATATTTGAGATATGGTTGACTTTAATAGATAGCAAATCTGTGTTGCAAATTATGAAGGCAGCATTAGAGTTACCTAGTAAGATCATACCTAATGACTATTTTAATAATTAATAACTTAAAAGATACTTTTTAATTATTTGTTCCATCTCCAAAAAGCTGGAAAAATATATCGATGATACAATGCACTGCGCTGTCAAGAAGTATTCAGGTAGCAAACCACGATGTCACCATAAAGTACTTCTGTGACAATCCAGGTAAGCACATATCATCCAGATCACTTTCCATTTCTGCCAATATTTTCACAAGTGTGATTATTAATTATGATCTTTCCAATAGGAAATTCAGTATTTTAGCATGGTGACGCATACTTTTCTGTTATTAGGACTGGATTCAGAAATGTATGTGTGAATGGATGTACACTGCTCAAAAAAAAAAAAAAAAAAAAAAAAAAGGGGGACAGTCCTATATCTCCCAATCTACTGGGCCGATTGACAAAATTCAAATTGCGTTCTTCATGTCTCGAAAGCGCGACTTAGGATATATATTAGATTTATATATAGCACTATTCTAACATAGGTATTTTGACACAAAATAGGACTTTTTCTGAAATAACATACCAATATTTTTACATATTTCGATTCTACGACTCAACTTACGCCTAAATATGAAATTTTGTAAAATTTGGAGCGAAATTTACGGAGAAATTCACAAATTTATGTTGGCACTTTTTTGTCCGTTTGCGCCAAGAATACTTCACTTGGCGAACTTCTTAATATATGGCAACCTAGTTTCCTTTCCCGTGAGAGGAAAAAAAGTCACCATCCTTCCTTTTTTCCAAATAATATTCTTTATATTATATTTTTAATTATAACTTATTATAAGTAATTTTTTCCTTTTCGAATTTCTTTTTAATTGTTTAAGTTGCATGGTTTTTTTTCAAATAACTCTTTTAAAAATTTCTATTTACCTATTCGAACTGCGTAAATAAAGGTGCAGCGTTTATTTTTTTTTTCAAATAGTTTTCTTTATATATATTTTTTGTCATAGTTATTATTTTAGGTATTTTTTAAATTCTTATACTTTTATTTTAATTGTTTGTGTTGCATTGTCTCTTCAGATAATTGTTTTAAAATTTTCTATTTATTCCTTCGAACTGAGTATTTTAAATATATTTATTAATATAAATTTTCCAGAATTTGATTTTATTTATTTGAATTGCGTTTCTTTCGGAGGAATACTTTGTAACCCAGACTACGATGCGTTTGAAAACTGCATTTATTAAAAGAGAAAATACAGTAAAGCACAGTTAACACGCCTTTCAATGTTCTGTTCAGAAAAGATATACATAAATAGGAGAGATGTATAACCGACATTTTGACTTAGGATGACTTGCATACACTGCTTTAAACAGTTTTATCATTGTGCCCATTGCTTTACACAATTTTATCCTACATTTGTTTCTTAAATGTTATTCATATTTTAGTCAAATATTTTATTTTTGAAATCGTAAGAATCAAATATCATAAGATTAAAAAGTTTTAAATTAAAAAAAAAAAAAAAAATACAAATACTAAATTTTACCAAACATTTATTTTTTCTTCAGGCATTATACTTTATTCTTGCTCTTTTTCTTTAGGCATTCCGCAAGTATATTAAAAAGCATCCAACTTTTCGAAATATCTTGATATTTCTGACAATCATTTTAAATAAAGTTATCGCCTTCCATTTCATAAAGGCCCATAAACGGCCGAGTGGTAAAGTCTCTGAACACTGGTAGTTCACTCTGGGGTTCGAATCCCGGTAAACGGGCTGGTCGCATGGGCGTTTTCGTGGATTTTCTCATGTGTATCGTGTATGCCAACTGGTTTCCCTTAGAAAGTTCTTCACAAAGGCATCCTTCTTTTTAGGCAGATAGCCATGCTTTGATGTAACTTAATAATCCAATTCAATCCATTTCATCAATATTTGGTCAGAGCCTTTATCAGTCTTTAGAGGCTAAACATTTTGAAGGTATGAGATGAAAGGAAGGACTGGTTTCATCAAGAGGTTTTGGTTTATTTAATTAGGGCAAAGCACACTAGGGCTATCTGCCTAAGGGGAGGGATGCCTTCGTGGAGGATTTCTAAGAAAAACTGACTCGCATACACGTTACACATGGGGAAAACCACGAAAACGCCCATGCAGCCAGCCCGTTCGCGGGGTTCGAACATTGGACCGAACTACCAGCGTTCAGCGACTTTACCGCTCGGTCCCTGTTTCACCAGGAGGAAAAAAAAAAACCTCTTTAGGTTACATCCACATACATCACTGGATAAACTCCTGAATCTTCAAATAATTCGAATGAGAAAATCACGGGATTCTCCATTTATGATACGATATGACGTTCTATAACGTAATTTAAATTTATACAACCATATAGTCTAAAACCAGTCGCTCTTCACTTTAATCTGCAATGATATCGCTTTGGTCTTTTCCGTTAACCACAAGCTCAATTGATAGTATTTGCTGGTGTACACGTCCAAGTGTTTTTTCTTTGAACACCTAAATTCTTTGAAGTATCCTGAAAGTATATTCAAAAGCATCCAACTTTTTGAAACATCTTGGTATGTCTGACAGCCAAATTTCCATTCAAATTTTTGCTTACTTTTCTCCCTAATTTTTTTCTTTCCTTCTACAGTTATTTTCAGTGCACACACAAGAAAATTAAGATTTTTCGATAGCTAGACTTCCATAAATTTTGCATTCTTGTCAATTTTTTAAAATATCAATTACATGAATTACGTTTCAGCTGAAGACAGCTTTTCATTTTCTAGTCATTTTAACTATAAATAAAGTTTAAAGCGAAGTCCAAAGGATAAATATTTTAATTAAAAGATTTTTGCTAAATGACAAAGAAATAAAACAGTCCAGCAGGGTTTATTCTGTACCACTGAGTGACCCGATTCTTATATCGGCTGAAACAATCTAAATCATATTAAAGATCATGTTTTTTTTATACAATCTATAACGCGAGAAAAAAATTAAGAGAATTAATATAAAAGATTATATTTATATATATATTTTTAAAGCTGGGACATGAACCAAACTGTCAAACTTTTAAATTTACATGGTGGTTATAATTAAAATTCCAATTTGAAATGGTCATAAAAGGAAACGGACCAAATGTTATCAAACTTGGGAATCGTGTAACGGAGGTTATGGGAATTTATTTTCCTCGGGGGGGGAAAAAAAAAAAAAAAAAAAGAATTTAAAAAACTCACCACCAGGGCGAAAATGGCGCTGTATACAATATTGTTAAATGAAATAAGACATGAAAACATCTGTTTAAAATGTGTTTAATAGTTTCCGAAACGTGTTACAAAGCATGCTCAATGTAGCGTCCAGCATTTTCCGAAAGCAAGTTAAATCCTGTTACTGCATTCTCAACAGCAGCTCTTAGCATATCAGGAGGAATGTTACGGACATGTCAGTGTATCACATTTTTCATTTCTGCCAAATTGTTTAGATTATCACCATAAACAGTGCTTTTGAGATAACCTCATAGCCAAAAGTCACAGAGGTTGAGGTCTGGTGGGAAGAGGGGAAGTGTTGGCTTATAAGATGTTCATTCGTGAAATGTTGCCTAAGTAACTGTGTGACACACGTGAGGTTAGGCCCAGCTCTGCGTAAAAATCGTAGTATCTAAAATTCCACGTTACTGCAGTTCATGTATCACGAAACATTTTAACATTGACTCTAAGTGAGCTGCAATCACAGTGGTCCAGCTGTCGACTGCTCTTCAAAGAAAAATGGTTCAATTATAAAACTAGCTGTCATTCAACACTAAACGGTGTGGAATGACTGCTATGCAATCGAATGCAGTAGGAGAATGCAATGGAACATGAGGGACTTCTTTCGCCCAAATCGATTAAAAGCGTTTTGAATCAGTGTCTTCATGTTTTAGGGCCGAATTCAGGGTTCAAAAATTACAAATTAGAGATCTGTCAGAAAACAATTTCCAGATTGTACGCACTTGTGCGAGTGATTTGCGATCTCACATTTTAAACGCTAATTCGTGGTTTTCACGGACGAATTTCTCACTTACACGGATGGCGCACTCGACGTTTATCGAATTTAACGCCTTTAAATGATATATTGCTTAATTCAAAGTTTGTTAATGGTATACAACATATTAAACTCGTGTAACAAAAGGTTAAGTTAGATTCCGACCCATATTTCATTTAACAATATTGTATACAGCGCCATTTTGCCCTGGTGGTGATGTTTCGAACTTCCTTTTTTCGCGGAAAATAAATTCCCATGACCTCCTTTACACGATTACCAAATTTGTTAACACTTGATCTAGTAGTTTTTCTTTTATGACAGTTTCAATGTGGAACTTTAATTATAACTACTCTGTTTATTATTAAATTTTAATTTGAAGCTATGCGTTATATATATACCATGCGTAAATGTTTTGCTTTTATGGAAAAATAAAGAATCGAAGCAAATATACTTAGGGTAATGAACCAAAACTGAACAAATTTCCCCTCCCTCCGAAAATAAAATATTGAAACTTCGACCTTGAATTTATTGGGTTATCGAAATATTTAATTTGACTTAAGTCCTAGTTCTGACAACAATTCCGTCAAAAATTCTGAATTACTGAAGCTGAAGTAAAAGTTTTAGTATATATTCACTGTATGTTAATAAAGTAATCAGAGTGGAATAAAAATAGATTGTAAAATTTACGCTGATGCAAATTTTTGTCTGACTGCACAACATGTAATGGAAGAGAAGGCTTGTACAGATCTGTTTTTGACATGCCTCTAAAAGTAGATGTCATACTCCTTTTGTCTCTTCAATGTCAAAAAACTTTCCTTTGAGAGGCAACTTTAGTTTTTAGGAAAGAAAAAAAAATCACAAGAAGACAAATTTGAAGAACATGCAGACGATTGAGTACACATACTTATTTTCGGAACACAAGCGGTTCTCCGACTGGTTATTGAATAATGAAAAGATGCATTATCATGGAATACAAAACATTTGGAATACGTTGTCTGACTGAAAACGTAAGATTAAAAGTCATCTGCTTAATTCACAGCCATTTACAAGTCAACTACTCGGCAATTGCAGAATCATTTTGATCCTGAGCTTGTAAGACAAACCTAATATCATTGGATTTAAACACTTCTTTAATCTTGCGAGAACATACCTTCTTTAGCTCATATTCCAAGAATATTAAGTGAATACAATTATTGCAAAAGAATTTGAATATTCATTTGCACTACGTCTTGGTAGTTAACTAACGAATTAACAAAACTTAAATTCTGCTTTTTGCGTCTAAGAATACAACAATATTTTTTAAATATTTACAAATAAAATATTAAATTGGAGATTTACTTGGAGCCTCATCAGTTGCCTAGCATTTGAAGATTGTTAAATACTAATTGTTCGTTGCGACGTTTAACCCAGGCTGCATAGTTGGTTTTCATAGTTTTCTATGTTCTCCTTACAAAGATTCTCTATGAAAGCATCTTAATCAAATAGCTCCCATGTTGTTTCTATGTTCAAATAACCAACTAACTTAGTTTAAGGCGCGATTTCCAAGTGAAGTTACTAGCAAAACTCGAATACTCATTAAAAATCATGTAGCTTGCCAATCAGGAGTAACATGAAAGATATGGCGCGAATAATTGAATTGCTGTTATGGTACGCTGTTTCTAAACTTAGATGGTCATTCCTTAATTAAATAGCCCACCAGCGGCCGAGTGGTAAAGATGCTGAACACTGGTAGTTCGGTCTGAGGTTCGAATCCCGCTAACGGGCTGGCTGCATGGGCGTTTTCGTGGAATTCCCCATGTGTAATGTGTATACCAGCCAGTTTCCCTTAGAAAGTCCTCCACGAAAGCATCCCTCCCTTTAGGCAGATAGCCCTCGTGTGCTTTGCCATAATTAAATAATCCATCCAATCCAATTCAATCCTTAATTAACTATAATTGATTTGTAACTTCTACTAGAGTTGACGGTAAAAATTTGAAGTGTAAATAAGTAATATCGTGTGCAATCTTGATTAATATAAAATTAAAAATATTTGCTTTCAGACAGAAAGTTTTTTGAAATATTTGCAGTTACTTTATAAGAAGGATTTATTAATAACCGTAATAATTACTTATTATACTACTGATGATCAGGATTCAGTTCTTGACAATTACATTGTAAATTAGAATTTTAAGGATTGTCCACAGAACCTGCTGACTTATCCAGCCATTAAGTAGCTGCAGATCATTTCTGCATAACCATTGAACTTCCATTAATTCAGTCTCTAGAGGGTTGTATGTTTATATCATAATTTGACTTTTATAAAAATGATTATTCTAAGTCTTATATTTCTATAAAAATACACTGTGATTTAAAAATATGGATGATAGTATCAGCCGCTCTTTCAGCCACTTCATAAGCAACAGTTTGTTTAGAAATAAATTATGCAGTTAATGTCATAAAATATTTTCATAAAATTCAAATAAACATCAAACGAAAATTCTCAGTTTTAGACAATTCGAATTAAGCGAAGTTAAAGTAAAGTAGCAGACGATAAAACGCCGAAGGTAAAAATTTACTCTTACAAAAATTTACTCTTATTTTTTTTTAAAAATGGAAGAAAGAGAAATTAAAAAAATAGTTAAAAATTTGAATAATATCATCTATAATTTTAAAAAAATAACTTTTCATATAGTATTAATAAATATTTATTACGCATCTTTGAGAGAAACAATATCATATTATTAATTCTCCATAATATTTTACTTGAAATTTAAGGTTAAAAATAGCTGTGGCAATTCCCTGTAACAAAAATCCATAAACCACATTTGGCGTTATTATCGCTCAAAAAAAAAAAAAGATGCCAAATTTCAAAACGCGAAAATATGTAAATTCGTGTATATCTAAGAAAATTTTGAATAAAAAAGTCTAATTTTTTGCAGATATGCTTAAAAATACACCTACTTTAAGATGATGGTAAAAATTTTATAGGTTATAATTCAAAATTTTTTTCGAAAAATTTATAAAAATTATTTAAAAATAGAAATTTTAAAAATAAAACACAAAAAATGGGTAAATTTTATTTGGAATGAACCTAAGTTTCGAAATGTGAAAGGAAAAATCAAAAATGTTTAATAAAAAAAGAGATATTAATAAATATTTGCCAAATTCAATTAACATTGAGGAGCTAAAATTTTGAGAGCTAATATTTTAAAAACTACTCGTGCGATTTTTACAAAACTTGGTATTCTGGCATAATTTGAGTCGTAGAATCGAAATATGGGAAAAAATTGGTATGTTATTTCAGAAAAAGTCCGATTTTGTGTCAAAATACTTATGTTAGAATAGTGCTATATATAAATCTAATATATATCCTAAGTCACGCTTTCGAGACATGAAAAACGCAGTTTGAATTTTGTCAATCGGCCCAGTAGAACGGGAGATATAGCACTATCCTTTTTTTTTTTTTTTTTTTAGCAGTGTACATGTTCATGCATGCATGAGTTCATGTAAGCACGAATGTATGTGTGTATACATATACACATTGGTCCCGATATCAGAACTGTACCAAGCAATGAACTGCCTACTGTTGTTTTCAGCATCTGCAGCGAAATCTTGGTACCTCTTTTTATAAGCTTATATTTAGCTCAATCATGATGTTTGTCATCAGTTTTTAAATTACATTTAAACTTCTGTAAACACTGAATTTAAAAAAATATTATGAAGCACATTTTTTAAGTTCATGTTATATTTGTTGAAACAATTTTTTGCATATATCTTTAGTTAATGATCAAATTTAAAATCTCAGAAATTTACTATGTCCATTATCAGACAGAGCCAAGGGGGGGATTTTAATGAAATTTGATTTTATGAACCATGTCATATTTAAAAAAAAAAACTTTGAAATTTTCCTAGTTTCTAAAACAAACTCTTTGCCCTCTTTCAAAACAAGAATGATAAAATAATATTAATTGGGTAGCTCTTTATATTCTTTTAAATATATGTGCTACAATATGGAACAGACGGTAACAGTTCTTCAGTTTCAGGGTTATGATGCAATTACATCATATTACTTTTCTTGCTTCTATAGAGATTTCTTTAAAATTTTATTTATTTATGTATTTATTTATTAACCAATCCCCTTGCTGCAAAAAAAATCCTTGGAAAGAAATCAAGCTTACACTACAGAAGTTTTCAACTATTTTATACATATTATATATTGGCATTTTTTCAAAAAATAGATACTTTATTATTAGTAAGGAATTAGTAAGGAATTATAAGCCAAATAAAATAAGTTCATTTCATTTCATTTAATCTAAAATACAACAAGATTGATTAATGTTTAAAAGTTATTTGAAATGATATCTATCACATTATTTTTAACTTCAGTTTATACGTTTATATACATTTTTTTCCAGACGCTTATATACATTTTTTTCAGAGTTTAATTTTCTTAATTTTGTTGTGGTACAAAGTGGGATTTGTAAAATTCTGACACCCAAAAATGTATCTTACAAGAATATGAAATTTTTAAAGGTCAAAACAAACTCTTTACCCTCTTTTAAAATAAGAATGTTTTTAAAAAAAAATGATTAATTAGGAATTTCTTTTAATCTAGCCATATTTTTATAAGTTTTCATTTAATTCACTTGTGGTAGATTCACTATGGTCAAAACATTGCATCCATTTTAAAATTACTTCGAAAATGCTATCGAGCTCAAATTTTGAGCACACTCATTATGGTTGACAATGTGGTGAAACATTCAATATTTTCAAAATTTGATTCAATTCCCCCCTTTTGTACACATATTTATTTGATGAACAAACATGAACTGACACAATTTTATTGTTTGCACCGAATAACAGAATAATAATAATGCACAGAATTACAGAATTGTTGGAAGTAAGCGTTATCTGAAAAATGATTTCTCAATTGAATAAACTCATAATATGTTATTGAGACTTAAAAGATGAAAAGAAAGAAAGAAAAGGTTTTTTAAAATAACTTACTTAAAACTCACAAAATAACTAACAACTTAAAAGGAGAAAAATAATTTATCTCATCGTTTAAATGGAAACAATAGATTAAATAATTACCTTTACAAAACTAATCTATAATTTTATATTACGAATATTAAAAGTTTAAGCACCTACATAATAAAATCGAATAATCAAACTGCACCATCAAATGCATAAGCCATTAACGTAATAAATTTATGATAGATGCCACATGCTTTTATTGTTCATGGTTTAAATTGCAGATGAATTTTGTAAACAGAATCATTTAATTTCTTGTGACCATTAAAACTATATAAAAAAAAATTATTTTTCTCCTTTTAGTTCATCTGAATTTTAAATAAAACCTTATTTTATCTATCTATATATATTTATAAAGCTTTTTTATTATTATTATTTTTATTTTCTTCTAATTTTAGGATACTGGTGCTGAGGTTATGAGAGATGTTTAAAGATTACTTTTTTTTTTAGCAAAAGCAGATAGTTGAGTATATGAGAGCAAGAGCAAGGCTGGTGCAAGGCCTTCTGTTGCCATTCCTAATTTTTTTGTTCAGAGCCACTCTAAATTCTAAATATTTGCCACCCCTAAATTCTGCCACACCAGTTGCACAAGCTTTAAGCTAGAGTGCAAAAAAACAAGACACGTACATATCTTGTAGAGAAACAGAACAATGGGAAAAAAAAACAGGCGATAATGAATACACCACTGAAAATAGACATAAAAATGTCAAAAAAGATGTTTCTCTCCAAAGTGGCTGAGTTTGTGAAATGGCAATGCATTAAAAACTTTTTGTTGGAGGGGGGATAATCAGAAAATACCAACTTGAAAGAAGAAATTTAAATTGACACTAAACTTTAACTATTTATAAAATCATTAAATTTATTCACAATTTTTTTTACAAAAATGCTTTTGTAATTGCATGCTGATGAAATTTGAAATTTTTACATTTTTTGTCTGTTTTGCATTGCAGTAGATGCTTTGTTACTGTCTTTGTAGCAACAGCAGTAAGACATTAAAGATCACATTTGTTTACTGATAGTTTTAGCAAAGAATTATTAAACATCTTAAATATACTTCCTAATCAACATAAGCCAATTTATCATTTTCAATCCATGGCTCTTTTCTCTTGAAGCAAGTATATACATACAGTCAAAGGTCGTTAATCCGGACTCGTCGGGACTTCGGCGATTCCGGATTATAGATTATCAGTGTAAATCTGGTAAGATGGCATGCAGAAATTATAAAATTAAAAATATGAAACCATAATTTATGAAATAAAGAACAATTATGATCTAAAGGATATCAAAATTTACAAAAAAAAAAGTTTAATATTTATTTGTTTACTTTATTAAACATTTCTTTCAATGTAAGTTGTTTAAGTTGCTTTGTTTTATGTGATAATACTTTCTCTTTAATTGATTTAAATCATATCGGAGTACATCAAGATGAAATACTACATTTAGTAAGGAATTATAAGCCAAATAAAATAAAAACATCTGCCCTGAAGATAAGAATAGTGCTGACAGATCAACTTCCAATTCATTGTGCGCCGTGGCGTCCTCCCCCCCCCCCACCGCAGAGCAGCTTGATATTGATAAACAGATTTCGGAATGGTTAGATAAACAAAGGTGCTTTTATCCATTTTTTGCAGCAATTCCACTTTTTGTTTAATGGACTTCGAAACATACTTTCGCTTTGTAGATCCCTTTACATATTAGTAAATATATATCAGAAATTCTATTTGACATAATCGAAAGTTCAAGCTTACTTTTATAAAATTGCTCTAACAGTTTGCAAAAAATAATAAGCCGGATCCAATTCGAAGATTAAGGAACAACGCAATCTGCAACATTAACTGAATTAGATAATTTTAGCTTAGCTTATACCGTCCATTATACATTAAACGCGCATTCGTAAACATATTTTGCACATGCGCACACGCATATTCTCAGCCGTAAAGGTCTTATGCGCATGCGTCAACTTTGACGTCCGGATTATAGATCATTCCGGATTATGGGTGTCCAAATAGTCTTTAATCCGGAATGATCTATAATCCAGACTTCAAAGCTACAAACTTTCTGCACGATACCTTTATGCATGCGCATAATACGTTTACACATGCACGTTTAATGTATAACGGACGGTATAAGCTAAGCTAAAATTATCTAATTATCTATTTCAGTTAATGTTGCAGATTGCGTTGTTCCTTAATCTTCTAATTGGACCAGGCTTATTATTTTTTGCACACTGTTAGAGCAATTTTATAAAAGTAAGCTTGAACTTTCAATTATGTCAAAAAGAATTTCCGATTCTGGAGCTGCCAAAGGATCTACAAAGCGAAAGCGTGTTTCGATGTCCATCAAATAAAAAGTGGAATTGTTGCAAAAAATGGATAGAGGCATATCCTTTGTTTCTCTAACCATTCCGAAATCTGTTTATCAATTTCACGCTGCTCTGCGTAGGGGAGGGGGAGCGTCGCGGCGCTCAATGAACTGGAAGTTGATCTGTCAGCACTATCTTCAGGGCAGATGTTTTTATTTTATTCGGCTTACAAGTCCTTACTAAATGTAGTATTTCATCTCGATGTACTCCGTCTTTGATATGATTTAAATCAAATTCCTCGTAATTACACATCAAATAATACTCCTCGGCATGAATAGACATCAAATAGTTTTCTGGTTGCAATTTTCTAATTTCGACTATGCATAATGTATGCTTTACACAAGCGCGCGTTGAAAGAAATGTTTAATAAAGTAAACAAATAAATATTAAGCTTTTTTTTTTTTTTTTTTTTTTTTTTTTTTGTAAATTTTGATACCCTTTAGATCATAATTGCTCTTTATTTCATAAATTACGGTTTCATATTTTTAATTTTATAATTTCTGCATGCCATCTTACCAGATTTAAACTGATGATCAATATTCTGGAAAAACCGATAATCCGGAATCTCTGAAGTCCCAACGAGTTCAGATTAAAGACTTTTGACTGTATATGTAAAATATAAAAAAATACGATGGCTTTGCTTTTCGCAAACATGCAACCTTTAATTAATTTTCTGCAATTTAGGATATATATAAACTCAGGATTCGAATTATCCTATGATAACTATGACAACTGTGTAAAAATGTATGTAGTAAATGTAATGACAAAAATTATCATGAATCTATCTGTTTGAAAGGTAATGAGGAAGAGAGAATGTTAGAACTTTTCATAGTATAGAGGGAGCTGTTGTGCTGAAAGAATTCTTCTGTGTGTGTTACATTATGTAACTGCAGGTTCCCGTTGCGATGTGTCTGTGTTACTGTGATATATTTTGGTGTTTTCTTTAAATATAAACGAAAGATATCATCATTTATTTTTGTATATCAAATCAAGATCAAAATTACCACTGATGAAAACTCGTCAAAACAAAAATAGCATTCGTACAAAAATTGTCAAGTGTTATACTCGCCTTTCGCACTTCGCATTCGCATCGTTAATCACTTCGTAATAGAGAAAGACTCATAATGTCCTACAAGCTGCCATCAATAACAAGGACACTGAGCAAAGTTCTAATTCATTGCTTGATTTAAATCAGTTTAGTAAATTAAAGCAAGGTATACCAAATAACAGTGTGAATATATATGTTCATCAACAATTCTAGCCCTAGATCCGAAAGACTTTGTGGACCATTAACTGCTTCTGAAATAATGAATATAGGAAAATACTGGATTAAAACCACACAAATTCAATATTTCAAAAAGGAAATCCTTGATTTATCCCAAAGAAAGTCAGTTGACAGAGGGTCCAATATTTACTCACTGAATCCTGAGCTCGATGAACACGAACTTCTACAGTTAACCGGTTAACAGGCAGAATACAATTTGCAGACTGTCTGGAATCTGTCAAGCATCCATGGATACTTCCACCAAAGTGTCGATACGTCGATTTGTTAATTTTCAATGCATATGAAAGCGTATTTCATTCCGGAGTGGACTAAACACTGACACACCTACGCAAAAAATTTTGGGTTGTCAAAGGTGGACAGCGAATTAAATCCTTGTTGAGCAGATGTGTGATTTGCAAAAGATACAGTGTTCGCCCTGGAGTTCAAAACGTAGCTCCACTTCCTCCAGATCGAATTCTTCAGTCGCCACCGTTTGCTGGTACTGAACTGGATTATGCTGGATCATTTTTCACTAAAGAGAGCAACAATAAGCATTACCTTTTGGTATTCACTTATGCAATAACGTGTGCTATTCATTTAGAACTGGTAACTTCGATGAATACAGAAGTGTTCTCATTGGCCTTTAGAAGATTTACAGCGTGACGAGGACTGTGTTCAATTATATACAACGACAATGCAAAATCATTCAAGCGCACAGACACTGAACTCAAAAAACTGTGGACTTGCATTTCTGATCCTTGTGTAAAGAATTTCTTCTCTTCCTTCATTATTCATTGGAAATATATAATTGAAAGGGGAGCATGGTGGGCAGGATTTTGGGAAAGAATGATCAGAATGATCAAAACAATTCTTAGAAAAATTGTTGGCCGTTCACCACTCTCTCTCAATGAACTGGAAACTGTGTTCGTTGAGATTGAAGCCATGATCAATTCTAGGCCCATACTTATATAGTGAACCCTCAGAACCCTCTCCAATCACTCCTGCACATTTTTTTTATACGTAGACGTTTGCTATCCCTTCCTCCAACTAGAATATCTAAGGATGATTTATCAGGATCGAGAAAATCTATTATGAAAAAATTCAAACATCAGCAGAATATATTATTAAATAAATTTTGGAAATGCTGGCAAAAGGGTTATTTATTAAATTTAAGATCTGCTAATATGTACCAGCAAAATTCAAAGGCAACTGAATTCAAACCAAATGGCATAGTATTAATCAATGAAGAAAGCTACCCTAGAAATATGTGGTCTCTAGGTAGAATTATAGAGACTTTCCCTGGTAGGGACGGAAAAGTTTGCTCATGTTCGATCCAAACTGGCACTGGACTACTAAGAAGGCCAGTTCAGCTGATTTACAATTTAGAGCTCAATGACTGAGTCTAGAATTTAAAAATTTACAATATGATATATAAAAAATGATATATCCTAAAAATATATATATATGATATATCCCGAAAATATATATATATATTTGTACGTTTTTTCTTATATACAATACTATCTTCTACCCCAATAACATTTTTTATCAAAAAGAAATAAATTAAAACAAATACATGGCAGGGATATTAACATCTAAAAATTAGAAAAATTTAAAGTGGAAGATTTTTCATTATTTTAGCTTTACAATAATTTACAGAATGTTAATAAAGTCTTCATGAGTGATAAAAAAAGAAAAACTTAACAGTTTAACAAGCAAACCTTTATTTTTATGAACACTTGATTCAAGATTTTCTAATTTCCTCTTCAAAAATTCAAAATAGACAAGAATTTTTCGAAGTTTTTTACACTGAAAAAAAAATTGAATGCATTGAAAAATATCAAAAATTTACATAAATTTAAAAAAGATACAATTACGTTATTCCTCAGAAAAATGGGTTACATAGATCAAAATTTAAAAAAAAAATATCAATCCACCCTTAGAAAATACTTTCAAACAAAATCAAAAGTGAAAAAAAAATCAAAAGTTTTCCAATAAACATACTTTAGTTTCTTTTCCATCACAGATTTTCGGGACAAGTCTTACTGTTTCATTTAATACAGACTGTAGCTTTTGATGACGAATCCTGAATTTCAGATTTAAAAAATTACTAATATAAAAATAGGTTATAAATAAAATATACAATTTTTTAAAAACAATTAATAATAAACTTTGTTTCATTGCTAAATCTTTATATACAAACATAATTACTTAAAAAGGGCATCTTGATAAATTTATCAAAATAACCATACTAAAATATAAAGATTAAAATCTGAAAGGAAACAAACTTGAATTGTGTAATACAAAAAGTTTCTGTTAAGCTTGCCCAAATCATGGTTAAAGCTGAAAGCTTTACTTCTGATGAAGCAGGCAACTCACTAGTAAAAGTTACAGTGGAAACTGCATTATATAGATAAAGCATAGTTTATTTAAATTTTGGTGTTTATATGTAAAAAAGTTGATGTGTGCACCACATGACTTCCTTGTACAGAACATTAAATTATATGCATTTCTTCCTACATTTCATTTAAACTTATTTTCTTGAATTTCATTAGAGATATATTTCTCATTCAATTAATTCAGTTCTCACTTCGCGGCGAGGCAAAAACACATAAAAAAACTCAAAATATTTTCATTAAAAATTTAAAGATATAGAAAAATGTATATTTAAAGATATAAAAAAAGGTATTACAAATAAATTCTGCAATGGAAGTTATTGTTTACAAATGACAATTGAGGAGCAGTTATATCAATCCTAATAAAGAACAATACTCTCTGTAATGTTATGACAGTTGCTAAATTCTGAAAGTTCAACAAGCAGTTTTTTTTTTAGTCAACAGACTTTTCATAAAAAAAAAAAATAATGTAAGCATATATAATACAAATAAAATGTTTTATTGAAGACAAAAAAAAAAAAAAAAAAGACATTTATAATATTTAAACAAAACATTAATAGAAAAAATGGGTTAGCCTATATTTTAGGGTGCCCTTGGATTATTGCCAAGTTGTTGTTTCATTTATGGTTAACTAAGAGTTTGAATGTTATGGAAACCTTATTATGACATGACTGATTGCATGACTGTGGTGAATATGAGTGATGGGAAAATATTTGTAAGGGCTTATTTATGTGTTGGATGTTGGTTAGGAAGTATGTTGCTTATTGGTGCTTTACACGGTAAAATGACTGTATATGATAAGATTAATCAAGTTCACCGTTTGCCACGAGATACGTTCACAGGAAATGCATCGTCATCCGTTAGTTCGGCAGACTCTTGTCGGGGTGAAATTTGGGCCTGACTGTAACCCCCAAGGCACATAAGTCACAGTGTCTTTTTACAACTCCCCGAGAATGAGTCGAAAATGAAAAGAGGTGATTGATGGGTTACTTATCTTCTCAGCGGTGTTGCATTAGGATCACAGTGGGGCTGTTTCAGAAAAGTAAAGGATGGGGACACTTTCGTCGAATAGCTACCCCCTCAACTTATCTTATGACATCCACAACAGCTTTCTCCCTTTAATGAACAAAGGGATTTGAAGGCTTTAAATGCTATCTTTTAAATTCCTATAACACTTCCTTGAGAATATGATGTGTATATAATTCTCTGAAATAAGAACAATCTGCTAAGAAAAATCTCTCGCAAAAATACTACAACCAAAAGTAAATTTTAAATATTGAAAAAGTAGCTATTATCATAGATTGCAGATTAATCAACTTATCAAGAGGATAAACCAATCTACCATTAATTAACAATAACTTAATTAAGAGAGTGTCTCATCTTACTTCCAAGTAAGTCTTTAATTTTGTCAATTGAAATGCTATACCCAATATATGCATTGTGTTTTAGCACTTTACTTACACAGGGGGAAATATTACTTGCTTTAAATCTCATTATGACTATGATGCACCAATTAATGACAATGTTGAACTGAAATTTTCGAAGTTACATTTCATTTCTCAAGCTTGTGCTATTAATGTTTATTAGTCCAAAGGAGCAATTTGCCCAGATGGACTATTAATTTTGTTTTAGCATTTTGCATTGAATCACTAAACACGTTGTTTCATTTTTCAAATTGTTGTCACCAAATACTATCTGAAGAATCTGCATAAATGTACATATGTTTCTCAAGTTGTGATAAAAGAATGGTACCTAGAGCCATCCAATTTTGAATAACGTAATCCTCCTGCGAGTATGGGCATCTTGAAGGCCAAATTTAAAATTTGGAATTTGTTTGGTTATCGATTTCCTATTTTGTAAAACTTAATAAATTTTTGATTAACAAACTCAAGGCTTTCAAAGCGAGCAATGGCAACATTGCACAGAAAAAACACTTTTATCTCCATGTGCGAGATTGCATATCAGAAATTATAAAGATATGCTCATTTTAAAATTATTTTGTGAAATTGCTCTTGAACTGAATTTTATGGTTTTATGGTGTTTCATTTGTTACATAATTCACATATTTACATAATTATATCATTTAAAATATACAAACTATAATGTGAATGCTTTATATTTTTAACCTACTTATACCAAAACCTTAAGAAATAAATTTAGATAAGTATTTTAGTTCACCTAATAAAATTTTAAGGATACTGAAAAGTTTTTATGAGGATAGCCTTGTCAAATTAATAATAATTCTTGAATACATATATTCTATAATTAACTGCTTGTTTTAAACTTTAATTTTAAGATTGTATCATTGTTGATCTTCTTATGATTTTGAATCAACTTTTAATTTTCTAATATTTCTAGTTCTGGTTTTGAATTTGAAAATGAAAGAGTAGGAGTCTTCTAAGGTAAGCATCTTGTTCAGATTAATTGTGTTCTTATTGAGAAATCTTAATTTTAAGATTATTTGCTATTTTGTTTTACAAGATTCTTTTGGTTTAAGGGGACTAATGTCATTATTTGGATTGAGTATTTATGTGACTTATGATTTGAATCTAGCAAATAATTTGATGCTTACTTGGAAGTAAGATGAGACACTCTCTTAATTTAGTTATTGTTAATTAATGGTAGATCGGTTTATCCTCTTGATAAGTTTATTAATCTGCAATCTATGATAATAGCTACTTTTTCAATATTTAAAATTTACTTTTGGTTGTAGTATTTTTGCGAGAGATTTTTCTTAGCAGATTTTTAAACAAATAGTTAAAATTATTTAAAATACTAATTTAAATTCTAAAAAAATTTTCATTGATAGTTTTAAATTTGTGTTCCTTGGAGATGGTATATGAAAAGTTTTCTTATTATAAATTATTGGTTTATTACTTTGCAGCTTTAGCGTAAGTCATATGCTTTTTAATTTATTTTTAATTACTTTATTTTGAATTGATATTGGTATTCTTGAATATATATATATATATAGTCTTGGATATAATTCTTGAAATTATTTACTTTTATGAGGCTAGAATAAGAAAAAGGGAATATTAAGGGCATCATAAAGAAAATGAGAACAATTATAATTTAAAAAATTAAAAATTATCAAAAATTATCTTAAATATTATTTTATTATAACCATTGTTGAATTTTCAGTCCGTTATTCAAAAGAATGGGCACTCCTGTAGTAATCTATTCAACAAAGAACCTCTAAAAACTCTTACTACTTTCTTACTCTTTGAAATAGGCACTTCACATAATTAAACTTTCCTTGCTGTAGAAAAAGTACAAGTTAAAAATACTCTAAATTAAAAAATTGCAATTTTTAATAAGAACTTTAAATATCTAAGCTAAAGAAAGATCTTTTTATCTCATAAAGAAATTAAATCTTTTAATTAAATATATGAAAATATATGTGAAATAATTCGATCACTATTTTTGTAACAGTGCATCAAATCAAGAAAATAATAAAACAAAATTCAAGGATATTTCAAATAGGCAATACTAGCTAATGCACTTTACTTTAAATAAAGCTTTTACTTGACAATTAAAAATTACATTTACATTGTAATAGATTTGGGGTTGGGTGCAGGAAGTGAAAGTGGGGTTCCGTGCAAAGGGAAAAATAATCTGTTTATCAATTTCATGCTGCTCTGCGGGAGTGGGGGGGGGGGGAATGTCGTGGCACGCAATGAACTGGAAGTTGATCTGTCAGCACTATCCATATCTTCAGGGCAGATATTTTTATTTTATTCGGCTTATAATTCCTTACTAAATATAGTATTTCATCTCGATGTACTCCGTCTTTGATATGATTTAAATCAAATTCCTCGTCTTTACACATCAAATAATACTCCTCGTCACGAATACACATCAAATAGTTTTCTGGTTGCAATTTTCTAATTTCGACTATACGTAATGTATGCTTTACACATGTGCGCGTTGAAAGAAATGCTTAATAAAGTAAACAAATAAATATTAAGCTTTTTTTTTGTAAATTTTGATACCCTTTAGATCATAAATTGCTCTTTATTTCATAAATTACGGTTTCATATTTTTAATTTTATAATTGCCATCTTACCAGATTTAAATTGATGATCTATAATCCGGACTTTTGACTGTACTTGCTTTGCCTTTCTGAAAGACAATCTGATTTGGCACTGTGAAAACAGGCGCTACACCAGCTTCCGGAATAATGCTCATGTGATACATAATTCACCAAGAAAGTGATCTGCTTCCAGTGTTGGTGCAAAAATCACTTTTTGGGGGGACTGCCTTATGAAATTCACAGCCTTTTGCAGATTTTAGCTCAACTATTTAAATTCTCAGACTTTTTTGGTCAATTTCAAATTCCCTTGCTTTTTTCGGTTTTCCAGGTAGTGTGGCAACCCTGCATATACTAATGCATGTAATCGTCCTTAAATATATAAATTATGTTTTTGTCACGCTAAAGGCACTCTTCTTTCTATAGGATTAAGAAATTTATATTTAGAAGGTGTTGATTTAAATACAAAAAAATCCTATAAAATTATGCCAAAGAAAATTTTAAATAAAATTCTATTCATTTTGATGATGATCAGACTTAGATTCCTTTTATTATACCCTAAACTATTTCATTAGTTTTATTTAAAAATCTACACTTATCTGAAGTTGTTGTTTTTTTTTTTCCCTAATTTTGCTTTTTATATTGGCATGTTTCTTCTCCAGTTAGATTATTTCCAATCATCAGTTAAATTTCACATAATGATTGTTTTTGGATGTAACCAGAATTTTTTTAATATAATTTAAAATTATATCATTAAGGTGGTCTCCTCTAAAGATAATAATCATCTGGAGCTTGAAGTGGTCACTGTATGAAGATTTCATAGTAGATGTGTTTGCATTGAGACTGTTCTATCTACCACAAAGTTTTATTTAATATATTTAAAATATTTTTTATACCACCATCTCTTTTTTTTTCCAGATGCAGTATCTTGCAAAGAAGGCTATTTGGCTAATCTTTGGAATATGGTAACAGGTAGTTTGGCGACATTTTGGTAAGGTGATAAAGGTTACTAGCTACGGCTTTAGCAGTGTACATGGATATAGTCAAGAGTGTGCGCAATGCCATTTTTGTGCAATTCTGGGATGTTTTTTTAAGTGAAAATTGGTCGACGTGTACATGGATGATACCGTGTATGTGCATTTCGTAAAAACGTGGCAAGCAGTGGGTGATTCTGCACTTTGTCCCAATTTCGCACCTAATCTTCGTCATGATTAAGCACTTTTGTTCCATAAAAGTTCTAGCATAAGCGTAATTCGGCTAGCAGATTGTTGGAAATGTTGAGTAAAAAAAAAAATGCCTTTACTTCGTGAAAACAAAATGGCATCCAAACAAAAACTAGCAGGTTGTTGTAGCAGGGTTGGTCGTCGAATTTTTGCCAAAAACTCGCCAAGTTACTATAATCCAAAGATTAACCAGCTATTCTTTATTAAATATTTATATAATTCATAACCATGGAATTACAAGATTCAATGACATATGTTAAAAAGTATTTATTAATAAATTTACCTTTCTTTTTCCCGATGAATCGAATCAACACAGTACGTCTGAGCCATCTGATCAGTCAAAAGCAAAGAAGCTTTGTATAGAAGAAAGCATATGACACTAAAGAAAAAATATGTGTGTAAAATACATATACAGACTCATAATATATATATATATATATATATAAATTGCTATATGGATCACAGAAACAAAATGTTTTGAATTAACATGGCTTGATATGATTATGCAGTCGAATACACTTTTTCAGAATTGGCATTATAATCAGGACTGCCAAATATTTTTAAAATGAAAGACGCTAAATATATATATTTGTGCTTTGCATCATTTATTCAAACCAAAAAGTAAACAAAAAATTAGCATTTTTTAATAATTATCAATAAAAGCTGTTTCTCAAATAATATGACACATACATTTTTTGTGTTAAATTGCATTTTATGATAAAATATGGAGAGTAGCCCTTGATGAACTCAAATTTTTCGTCAGTTGTTTTAAAAATTTACATTGCAAAACAAGCTGATACTGACATTCAGTAGAATTCTGAATGCTTTCTCATGCATATCATAGCAACATAAAAGTCTAAAGCATTCATTACCTTTACTTAAAATGGATACATAACTGCCACAAACTTTACACCTTATTTCAGTGACATTCCTCCCATAAAAAAAATTCAGTTAATTGTCTTGCAAAACATCACGTAACTTATATGTTATGTTTTCTAAATATTGTAACAAAAATTGCTAAACAGAAATTAAGATTAAGAAAACAGATTTAGAATCTAACAGAATTCATCTGAAAATTCCTCCGATTTTATCATGAAAATTGTTAAAATTTTGTTGCCATCTAAAAATGAAAAAATGGCTTTTCCACAGATTGTAATAAAAATAATTTCTTTGATTAAAAGCTAGATACTTTAATATTTTAAAAGTTCTTAAAATACAGGAGTCAGGCTTAACAAAGCTAGACATGCCCTCCAAAAGTTGACCATCTAGTAACCCTGTTCATGAATATAATCTATACAGTGGCTCATATTTATTTGCAAACACTTGTGTTTTTAGTTTTATTTGCAAATATCAGTTACTATGTATTAGGTATAAGTACAATGATTTATACAAATACAGAATTTACAGTATATATAAGAATTAAAAGGAATAATAAAAATTAACATACTTAACTCTACAAATAAAAAAATATACTATAGTTGCTGAAAAAGTAAGAACTTAAAAAAAAGCAGATTAAATAACAAATGTTTAGAACATCAAAACTAATTTTGTATGAAGGAAGAGAAAATGGAAAGAAATTAAAAGGAAAATTTAAAAATTATACTGCTTAAGATATTTCTTTTTACAAAACAGAAGTATTATAACTTCTCATCTGATCAAACATAAAAACACATTAAACTAATTATAGTTTCCTCTTTAATTAAAACTATACATCTGATTCAATGCAATAGAATATGAATCTACTTAAAATTTTGTCTCAAATTAATCAGACCTTACAAACTCAAACTGACTACATTTTTTTAAAGACGTCATTAAGACTCCATAAATAAATACACTTAAATAAAAAAAAAAAAGCATGATACATAAATGAAACTGTACATAAGAATAATATTACTTCCTCAGAAATGTATTGACTTACATATTATTCACTGATTCTAATTATCTTAAAACTATTTTTATTGCGAGCAAATAATATTCTCATTCCATTTATATTTTAACCATTTACCATCAGAACGCAAAAGTTCGAAAAAAAGGCGGGAAAACACAAGCAATAGAGTTGAGAATCTTAAACGGAAGTCGTCTGCAGGCAAAAATATTACAATGGTTACCAAATGTTACGACAAAAAAAAATGTTAAATGTTAGAAAATAGGTAATAAAATTTATTATGTTAAATGATAGTTTTACATATTATTTTACACGTTGAATGTTAAAAAAGGGACAAAATAATAATAAAATTTATTTTAAAATGAGAATTATATCTTATCTATTCAATTTTTAGAGCCTACTGTTTTCAAAATAGAAAGAGTGAAAATAATTTCTTTCTCTACTCAAGTGGCTACAACAGTAATTACCAAAGCTACTGAAATTATTCCAAAGTATGAAAATTGGCAATAAACATTACAACACAGAAAACCTAAAATAATCAGTAGCTCATTAGCTCATTGTTAAGCTTCATAAAAGTTTATATTTTAATGATGATGATGAAGATCGTATTTTATTCTCAAGGGTCAAGATGTAGAAACTACTCTTTTCATCTCCTTGAGATGACAGATGTTTCAAAGTGAAGTGAGAATCATTATACGTGGCGACAATGTTCTCGTTGTTACGTATGTCATGTTAATATGTTTGTTATGCATTTCTTGAATTTATTATGTGTAATCTCTACAAGTTATTTTCCTGTACCATTCGTAAATGACACTATTCTTCGATGTGGGGGTAGGGTCTTGGACTCAGGCAACCTGGTGCTACACCAAAATTTTCTCTTCGTGCAACTCCAGATTGAGGATAAGCAAACGTCGTCCACTAAACCTAAACCTATTGAGGATGTTCGTCCACTAAACCTAAACCTCTTTTTCACTGCTGGTGTCAATTTCTTAGAATTTTAACCAGTGCATTCAGTATTTGCCTTGCAAGGCCATTCGCGGTAGTGAGTTTAATTTAAAGGTGTGAGAACACCTCGCCCGAAGGCGCAAACAACAGTCCATTAATGTGCAATCGGTCTAAGATGTTTACGGTCGATGACAAAGTCAGATAGCGTCGTATACGGAACACAGCATAAAGTGCTAACATTATATAAAAGTCAGTATAAATGCGTTCGATGTAAGTCGAAAGGTTCAATGCATTCTAGAACGAGAACGAGTCTCGGATAGAATTGAAATCACTTGAGGCGGCGAGCGAAGAAGTACCACTACGGTGAAGAAGAAGTACCACTACAAAGAAGTACCACTACTAATTCATTTTCACATAGTAATTTCACGATACGAATGTCCTGCTAAGTCCATTTCTTGGTAAAGGCACGAAGTAAGAATAAAACTGATAGACACTAACCACAGCACAAAACACGTCACAACATGACTGAAATCTTGGGTAAATATGAAGTAATGAAGAATATGTACACTATTTACAATCACAACTTAACGTTGTGGTGAACAGACCGAGGTCTCTTCACAACACTTTCTACAGTTGGGTCATAGTTGACAATTTCACGTAATGTATTAATCGGGGAATTTTCCATCTTCTCAAAGAAATTATGTCCTACCATAAGGATTTGCTCGGAGATAGGATTGATTCTTAAATCAGGGTGTATGATCGAGTTCCTGACGAACCACGGCGCGTTGGTCATGCATTTCAGAATTTTGTTTTGCAAAGAGTCTAATTTCTTCCTTTCAGATTTATTCGCAATCGCCCAGGCCGGGGCTGCATTGAGCATAACAGGTCTTATTAACATAAGATACAGCGTGCGTTTGATTTTGATGCTTATGATTTCCTTCCAATTAGTCCATAAAGAGCCATGAAAACTCCATTCGCTTTGTTGACTTGCTCGTTTATGTGTCAATCTGTGTTAAGTCAAGCTGTCATCTAGAATGACTCCTAAATATTTTGCTGTGGATCCTACTGGGATAATTTTGTTTTCTATTTTGATGTCATTATTAGTGATCACATTTCTTCGATAACGGCGACACTGTACAATCTTGCATTTCGCGGTGTTGATTTTTATTTTCCAGAGCTCACACCATGCGGGGACAACGTTGACGTGGATCTGTAGGTTATTTAGAGCAATTTGCGGTTGCCAAGATCTTGAAAGAACCACAGTGTCGTCAGCATATTTTAACAGCTTTGAATTGAGTGGATTTGGCAGTTCGAATAAAAATATTGAATAATTTAGGGACGATAACTGACCCTTGTGGGGCCCAAAAGTAATAATTTTCCTGCTAGAGAGAGCATCACCTACTCGAACTTGAAAAGTCCTCCTTTTTAAGTAAGACATCATGAGTTTGATTAGACTAACTGGGAAATTAAGTTTGTAAATTAGGCCTTCGTGCCAAACTTTATCGAAGGCTTTTTCTAGATCAACGAAACATGCTGCAACACCTGTTTTATTGAAGAAAGCTTTCGCGATGTATTCCACAAGGTTGTTCGTCCACTGTTATGCATGGACCTTATAAGAGATAGACTAACCCAGTAGGCGGGACGCGCGTCACCCACGTGTCCGCAAGAAAGAGTAGGGACGATCTGGTTTACTTCAACATTGAAACCTATAGCGTTTGTATCACATAATTGTTTTTCATTATTAAATGTGATACGTTGTATAAGTGATGAAATTATGAAAGTCACAGTGTTTTCAAATAAGACTTAATATATCTCTTTAAAGCACTTTTTACTGCATTTTGCGCATATTTTTCACGTGTAATTCTTGTATAAACATCTTAACTTTGGTAAAACAGTAAAAACTCTAAACACAAAATTTATGAACTTACTTTAGAGTACAAATAAAGTAAAGTAAAGTATCAAGGATAGTATATGAAGCTTTGAAAAAAATAAAGAAAAATTAAACAAGATCTGATATATATATTTTTGAATTTTATGAGCATTTTCAGGCAGTGGTTTATGAAATTATTATAATGTTACAAGACGATTATTTATTTGATCATATGATTATTAATTATTAACATCATATAATGATTATTTATTTTAATAATTCCTAAAATTCAGAGCATAAACTTTTCTCAGTGTAATAAAAATAAATAAATAAATAAAATCTGGAAGCACTCAGATTTTATGTTACACTCAAAGGGACGTTTTTTAACGCTTTGTGTGTTACCTCTATTAATTGAATATCATGTTCTTCGCACGTGAACCACACAAAATTCACTTCAACAGCAGTATCACAAAATATTTGAAAACAGCATATCTTTAGAATTTCCTCGCTGGAGATAAAAATGTTATTTTCTGGTGTTGTCATTGCTTGCCTTAAATTCGTTGAGTTTCTTAATCAAAAATTCATTAAAGCTTTACAAAATATGAAATGGATTAAAACAAATTCGGCTGTTCGGGTGGAGGATTACGTTGTTCAAAATTTGATGGCTCTAGATATCGTCGTTTTTTCCCAATGCAAGAAACATACATGTATTCATGCAGATTATTTATTATTAAAGTTCTTTAAATATAATACAAGGCAATAATATTTGATGGTAAATATTTGAAAAGTGAAACGGACGTTTATAATGATACAGAGCAAAATGCCGTTTCGAAACTGATAGCCTTTCTCGACTACAGCCCCTTTGGGCTAATAAATTAAATTCACTGTAAATAAAAAAATCTTATGCAGAACTAGAATTAAATTTAAAAAAATAATCATTATAAAATGTTAGTACAATCAATTATTACAGTTTACAATTGTGACATTAGAATAAATGTATAAAAATTATTAAGGTGTTAAAAGTGTTTATCACAGTGATGTATTGTGAAATATAATTGAAATAAAACTCCTTTATAAAAATATGCTGTAATATTCACCTATAATCTTAAAAGAGCAGCACAACTTCGAATTTTTAGCAAAAACTTTAAAATATTCCTTTTTAGGTATTTTAGTATTTTTTACATATTTACACCAATAAAAAGCATAAAAATTATAAGAGAAAATTCTTTGTTTGAAATTTTCTATTAGTTCAGATTTAAAATATTTTTTTCTAAAAGAAGTAGTTACAAATTTCCTTACAGCATAGGAAAAGCTAAAAAAATAGCCAGGTCTGAAAGCATGCAACAGCTTTATAATTATTTGGAACTTTAATTATGCTTGATAAATATGATAAATTTTTAAAAATCAATCTCAGTTTCAAAAATAAAAATATCTAAAAATTCTAATTTGTGAAATGAGGCGCTACAACCAACTTTTTCTTGACAACTATACACACTCCAATAGCCAACCATTGTAAGTTTCTGCAAGTCCTCCCTACTCCTCCGGATGTGATCAAGGTGACAGCCGGGAATGCGTCAGAAGAGGGAAAAAAGCATTTGGGTTGGTCTATTTCTTGTAAGGTCCATGCTGTTATGTTGCTTGCGAGGACATTTATAAACCACAATTCCAAATTCACTCCTCATGTTGTCGGATAATAAGATCTACCATATTTGGCATACTTTAAGTCAGGGGTTCTCAACCGGTGGTACGCAAGAGAAAAATAGGTGATAAGCAAAGTATTTTTAATTATTAAATTCAAAAACTAAAACTCCAACATCTTGATTGAGTTTTTTCTCTAACACTCGTAAATTTATGCGATCTGAGCTTTGTTCAAGAGTGGTGGTGATAGTATTACTTTGGAAAACAAAAATCTTCAAAAAAATGGTTATTTCAGATTTTTGCATTTTCAAATTCTTTACAATTTTATCTTTCTAAAAATACCATTCTTTAATATCTATGAAAATTAGAACTGTAAAAAAAATCTAGTTTTCATTTGTCATCGAATGGTTTGATAAATGAGGATTTTTACATAAAAACGCGTTTTTCTCCAAACATGATTTTTTTATACTTGATGTACCTTTCCTCGGGAACTACTGCTCACAGGCATCTAATATTTTTATGGCTTATTTATTAGGTTTCCTAATATTTACTGAAATGAGCTTTTTATGATAAACTAAGAAAAAAATTTTTTTTTAATTTTTGTTTGAGAAAAGTGCTAAATTTTACTATGTCTAACAAAATATTCTTTAATTACTCTAAAATTCAAAATGTTTCAATATCTCATTTTATTGTAATCGGATAGGTATACTTTAATTAAACAAAAAATTTCAAGTGGGTATCTACAGCAGATTTTGAGAAACGGTGCATCGAAAATGTAATTTAGCATTGAAGGTATAGGGATTGCTGACATCCCTTAAATGGTACGCGTTAGTCAAAAGGTTGAGAACCGCTGCTGTGAGTTATATAATTTTTTCTTGTAGAACGGTGGGTCCAACAAAGATGTTATTAACATATGAAAAAGCTGCTCTAGAAACGTGTTTCCGGTAAAAAGTGCTTTGAACTGAATGACAGGTTATTTTGAGGACAAACGACATACACATAAAAATTTGGATTAACAACTCATAAAATATAAGCTTTTTGCAAATGCATACTTTTTTCTTGCAATGGCTTGTTTCCTTTTCTTTTCTTTTGTACAAGAGTTTGTCCGGATATCTGATTGTCTTTGACTACCTTGCCTTCGAATGAAGCTGTAGCAAGACCAACTGGATATCTAGTTGGCCTTGGAAGAACATGATGTTTAAATAAAGGTAACACATAAAACGTTAAAAGAAGGCCTCTTTGGGCGTATACTTGTAACGTAATAAACTTTCAGATTTTTTAAAATTTCATACGAGCCCGAGTCTACTTACGCTAATGAGTAAATCAAGGACAACTAGATATACCAAAGCCAACTAGAGGTGGATTCACACGCCTTTCTACACTACGCAGTATTGCCTGTTTTCTTTAACAGAAACCCATATCTCTGAATATCTCTAATTCAGCAAGTTTCATGAGGGAATGGTGCTAGCACCAGGGTACCTGGGCGGAAGGGAATAGGAAGGGAACCCCTAATCGAACAGTTGTGCCTTTTCTAGTACTATTTGTCGTATTAACCAAGACAGCAAAATTCCATAAAGAATTGAGAGGCCAAACTAATAGAATATTTAAGCAAAATTTGAAGGTTGCAAGAAAATTGAAAATGCGTGGTTAAGAATAACATGAGCAGAAATTTTGAAAAATTAGCGTGAAACCGAGGCTCAGTAGACTGAAAAATAACGTTCCAAGTATCTGATGTGGGAAAGCCATTCGAACTGATGGCAGTTAATGCTGGAGATAAATTATATAAATGTCATAATGTGCAAATCCATCGGTGACAGAAATTAAGTGAGTACAGTACATAAACATAATCATTTCTTATTTAGAAAATAATGAGAAAGTAAGGAGTTGCATTGTTGGCACTGATCAATTGTAGATCAAGACTTGAGTGAAAATGTGTTATTTTAAGCTAAGACTATAAAGGGAATTAAAAGGAGCATCAGTAAGCCGAGATATATAACTTTACTGAAGGGTATGATACATAATTACTTACATAAAGTAGTATTCAATTTTTTAAAATTTTAAAACATGTATATATTTTGAAATTAGGCATTTTGTGACATGAATAATTCTTCAAAAACAATAACAAAATTTGAAGCGAAAATATTGAAAATTGTGGAAGAAGAGAAAATTTTTAATTGTTGAATTTTTTAAAAAAAAATTAATTAAACAAAAATTAATAGCAAAAAAACTTTTTTGCAGCTTAAAACCATTTCGTCTCATAAAAACATTTAATATTATTCAGAAAAAGTAGATGAAAGTTCTTAAATAAAAAAAAAATCATTCAAAAGGTACCAAGTCCCCTTAAGGCCCACACCTACTTATTGCCCGAAGAGAAGGTTTTAAAAGTTATAATAAGAGGCTTAGCCATCACCACAGATCCCCAAACCATCACTCAAGAATTACTTGACAAAGGATTCAAGGTTAACTTTATTACATTATTAAGAAACATAAGAGAAAATAAGCCAATGCCGCTATTATTAGTGTATACCAAAATCAGAAGAAAATAAGGAAGTATTCAAAATCAAACGCATAGGTTATATGAACGTATCAATAGAATCATTACGCAAGAAACCCGGCCCTCCACAATGTTATAGATGCCAAGGATTTTTTCACAGTTCCTTGCTCTGCACCAGAGACTGGATATGCGTCCGTTGCGGAGGTAATTATAAAGCTATAGAATGCACATATAGCCGCGACAAGTCAGGCATATGTTATCACTGCAAAGGTCCTCATCCAGTCAACTTCTCAAATTGTCCGACCAGACCCAAAGACAAACAAGTTCAATTCCAACCCAGCCCTCCACCAGCAATCAATCCCTGGACTAACAGAAAACATTCCTCCGCTGACATCAAACAATAGTAACGAAAATATCGCTCAAACCTCCATTTAAAAAGAAAATCCAACAGAAGAAACTACCAGCACCGCAGAATCCTCCCTGTCAGACCTCTTCGACATCTCTTCGCTGAAGACAATCTGTACAGTAGTGATACAAAGACTCAAAATCGTTAAAACCAAGAAATCACCTCTTGACAAAATAATCGTAGTAGTCGAAATCATTGAAAAAATAGGAAATCATTTTTATTTCCAATAAATTCAAGAACAGGTGCAACATAAAAACCCTCTCTTGGAACGCAAACGGTCTTTACCATAAAAAAGATGAATTATCCAATATCATTATTGAGATTGAACCTGACGTAATACTCATACAAGACAATTGCCTTAGACCAGCACTCAAAGTACAGTATGCTAATTATAACACCTACCGTACGGATCCGGAGACAAGAAGAGGCGGTGGCATTATCACATTTGTTAAAAGGAGCATAAAACACTCTCAAGTTCCAAATCCCAACACCACTTTCGAAAGTAACACAAGAGAAGTTGCAATAGAATACAAAATTTATAATATATACATCCCCCCTAAATAATAATTCTATCGCACAAGAACTGATTCACATCCTTAATTCTAATACTTCTACCATTGTCGGAGGGAAAGCCAAACACCCCTGTTAGAACAGGAAAGGAAATGACATATTTAATCTCATTCAATCAAATAATTATAACATTCCTGCCCCAGACGAGTCCACCCACTACGGGTACAATAGAGCCACCACAATTGACTTCTTCATCTCAAATAACATTACTAACAGATGCAATATTTCTACAATTCCAGCCCTCTCTTCCGACCACAAACCCATTGTATTTGAAATCTCCATTAATAAATACCTCCCTTCACTTGACAGAAATATAGGAGTTACAAATTGGATCGAATACTCAGAAATTCTGAATAGCTCCATACAAGGAAACCCATGCATCAACAACAAAGAAGAATTAGAACAAGAAGTCTCAAAATTTACCAACTGCATCAATTCTGCTTTAAGGGAAGCCACCAATACTTTTTACGTGAACAATCCTTTCCTCTCCCTGCCTGCCGATATAAGAAATAGTATTTAAAAAAAACCGGATCCGTAAATGAATTTTAGTCATTTGTCGAATCTTAGCAAAAAGGAAAATGAGATCTTACGTGAAATTCATTCTGATACTAATATCATTATCTCTAAAGCTGATAAGGGCGGACAGATCGTTGTTATGAACAAACACACATATATTACTGGAGTCTCTAAACTGATAAATGAAGGCCCATACTGCTCGATCCCTAAAGATCCTTCAACTTCGGACCTCACGAAAGTAAAAAGTGCCATTAAATCTTCCCACATTCTGCCAACTCAGTTGAAGAAATCACTTATTCCACCTATTACTAATTGCGCTAGACTTTATGCTCTTCCAAAAGTCCACAAAACCGGTATTCCTTTTCGACCAATTGTTTCCAACATAGGTCCTGCTTCATATCCTTTGGCAAAATATTTAGTTTCCAGATTTTCTCTTCTACTTACTAACAATATTCACACTGTAAAAAATTCTGTTGAAGTCATTGATAAACTTAAAAATATTTCTCCACTTCGTTTCATTATGGTTTCATTTGATGTCAAAATCACTGTTTACTAATGTTTCGGTCGAAGGAGCACTAAATTGTCTTGAAACTAGGCTTCGAAAATTTCACTCACACATACTGAAATTAATGAATTGGTTTCGCTTACTAAAGTTTCTCTAAGTCAAACCCACTTTGTTTTCCAAAATGCATATTTTCGTCAAGTTGAAGGATTGGCTATGGGTAATCCTCTCAGTCTGGTACTTGCTGACATTTATATGCACTATTTTGAGATGAAATTATTAGATAAACTATTTTTTCGTCTTTGGATTCGGTATGTTGACGTCACTTTCGTACTTTTTGACGGTTATAAAGAGGATTTATCTGAGATTATATCTATTATGAATTCAATTGATCCAGCCATCCAATTCACTCTTGAAATTGAATCCAACAATTCCCTCCCTTCCTTGATATTCTTATAATCCGCAATGAAACTGATTTTAGCACCACTGTGTTCCGTAAACCCTTTGCAGTTTGTTTACCACCCCATGCCAAGTCATGCCACCCTGTTAAGCAAAAAATGGCTTCTTTTTACTATTATGTATTCCGCGCGCTTAAAGTTTGTTCCTCTGAATGTTTGCTTACAAATGAACTTAATTATTTGAAAGCAGTTGCGATTGACCGTGGATTTTCTCCCGTGATTATTGATAAAGCCGTTAAAAAATTTTCAGATTCCCATCAAAGAAGACATTCCACTGTTAGAACTAATATTAATGACTTTGTCGTGCTTCCATTTTATCCTTCTGTTAGCTATAAAATTGCACGGATTCTCCAGATATTGAATTTTCAAGTCGGTTTCTCCCCTATTAATAAAATTCACCCTTCGACTCTAAAAGATTGCGTTTCTGTCCTGAATTCTTGGGGAATTTATAGTATATCGTGTCAGTGTGGTTTAAGATATATCAGCCAAACGAAAAGAGCGTTGAAGTTTCGTATCAAGGAACATGAATCTTATGTCAGAAAAGGCGAAATTAACAAGTCTTCAGTAGCGTATCATAGTTGGACTTTTAACCATAATTTTGATTTTGGATCTGCAAAAATTATCCAAAAGGCTTCTTCCATAGGTGAATTGGATTTTCTTGAGGCTTTTCACATTCACAAAGATTTAGCAGGTTTAGTTAATGATTTGAAGTCCAATCCAGTCCTTCCTAATGCCTTTAAAATTCTACTATCTTAATTCATTTATTTTTGCCGATAGATGGCGTTACCTCCTCGCGTTTGGTACTACCAGAGGGTATAAAACTCCGTTCAGTGGTTGCTTTCCATTATTTGAAGTTCAGATTTTGAGCGTAAGGTGCATTTGCCCCTCGATCCCTATTTTAACTTCGCTAATTTTTCATGCTCGATCAGATAGCCTTTCTCAGTAAAAGTAGGCTGCCAGTGCAACTCTGATTAAATATCTAGTTATAACCACGTGCAGTGCTGATAAGGACCACGTGTTTCTGTGACTCCTTCTGCTTTATTTTCTTCTTTCTATGTATTTCTTTCTCCTGATGAGGAGGGACCTTTAGCTGCCCTCGAAATCGATTGAGTGTTTCATTATACCTACGCTAAATACAAGGTTGTTTTTACGATTTTGAATGTCTCAATTTTCCAGATCATTTTATTCGCTTAATAACCTCTTTTCTCAGCAACAGAGCATTCAGATTCAAAATTGGTACTGCTTACTCAACCGCCAGAGTAATCAAAGCTAGTGTCCCACAGGGGTCGGCACTTTCGCCGTATCTTTTAGACATCCCTAAAGACCCTTCTGTTCATCTTGCACTCTTTGCCGATGACACCGCCATGTTTACTAAAGCCTGCCCATCAATCGCCGTAAGAAACCAACTCCAAAACTATCTCATAAAACTGGAAAAATGGATCACTTTTTGGAGGATTAAAATTAACACTGATAAAACCGATGCAATAATTTTCAGTAAGGGAAACATAAACTATTATCCTCCACCCCCTGAAATTGTTGACGAAGAAATAGACTGGATTAATGAAATCAAATGCTTTGGAGTCAACCTAGATCAAAAACTTACCTTCAGAATCCACTTCCACTCCGTAGCACAAAAATTTTTAATCACATCCGGTACGCATATTTCACAAGTGCACATCTGTGTAGCCACCGAGAAAGGGGCTTCTAGGATGGACCAATGAGCATCCAGTAATATTTCTGTCATGTCACATGAACTTTCGCGTGCTATAAGATTTAAGCAAGATGTTTAAAAATATTATGCCACGCAATTTTCTGTACAAAATAATTAAAGCATCGTCGATTGCTTCTGAAATTTTTCATTGCAAAGTTAGATCCCATATAGGAAATTATGAAGATTTCACTACCGCGTTGAAATAAATAGAAACACATGTTGGATACTTCGCAAAAATATCGATGTGAAATATTACTTAATAAGTGGTAAATAAGATGAAGAAAGACATATGTGATAAACATCTGAGCCCAAATGCAATCTTTACATAGAACTATGCGAATGAGAAAAATATTTACACTAATTATATATGTAAATAGAAGTCAGCACTTTTTATTGCAGTCTATATGAAAAAGATGTTCTATAATTATAACGAATGCAGAATTTATTCAAAGTGAACTTTACTAATTTGCATTCGTATACATTTAGTGCTTTAAATTTCACATTTAATAAATGCTCACTCTTAAATGTACTGTCTACACAAGAAATACTCATCAAACATAGTGAATTTATCGTATTCACAATGAGTATATTCAATTTATTCATATATAACGTTTAATGTTAACAATGGATATAATCAGATCATATGTGTTCTGAATCTTAAACTTTAAAAATCAAAAGATTACAAGCACTGAAATAAGAAAACACTAGATTCATTGTAACACTTTCAGTCATTCTCAGCTCAATTATAAAAAAAAATATACACTTGAATTCTCTTAATCCACATAATATGCCGTGAACATCAATCCTAATATTAATGCACGATAAAAATCGCGAAAGTGAAATGTTAGCGATTAATCAAACTCAGAAAAAGAAAGCACTACGATATTTTCTACTATTACGCCATATATTTATAACTGCGAAACAAATGTAAATTAAAACGTAAACAACATAAGCTCACATGCACGAAGATTTAGCTTCACAAGAGCAACAACAGCCCATTCTCGAAACCCCTCCCTCAGTGGCTACGCTGATGTGCACTTGTGAAATATGCGTCCGGTACGCGTATTTCCAAACCTTACCCCACTTTTCGAATTTTTGATGTCACAGAAATATCGACTAGTTTCACCTGGCAAATAGAAGACGGCATACCCCTCTTTTGACTACTACGGCGCGTTTTCGAAAGAATTGTGGTGCTGAATAGTGTGTTTAGATGCTAATTGTAAGATTTTCGCAATTTATTGTGAGTGCAAATTTACGCAAAATCTTTAGTGAATGGTTATTGTTATCGCCGTAATGTATTTGAGGAAAGAGGAAAATAACTCACTGCTGATGTATACATTTAACAGTATGAAAAATCTGGAAGCAATAATTGTGATGCATTCATCTCAAAATTCAGCGACGCCAGTAAAACAAACAAGAGTATTCGAAAAACTTCTCCACATCTGAAGTCACTATACAAAAACTGTGTGTGCGCCAATACAGCAATTTTAATAAAAAGAACACTTGCGGCAAACTTCAGATCAAGGAATAAGAAAGAATTACAGTGCCTCTGTGTGCTTAAAACGAAGCATTCTGCAGACTTGTGTGCCTAAATCAAGGTTGACAAATAGATTAATACACTTGTAGAGACATTAGGATATTTTTGGAAGCAGGAGAAATGAAAAATTAGCAAACGCCTTCGCCGGGAATCGAACCACGGGCCTCTGGAATAGGTAGTTGTGGACTGTATATTAATTCATAAAAGTGAAGTTGAGAAACTTAACAACATTTATTTTCTTTCAAGAACAATAATGCCGCTTAAACGGGCAAAGAGTGGGTAAGGAATAATTAACAATTGACTGCCGCTTTGTTCGGGCAGAGGAACGGAGACTCGATGCGAACCGAGTGCATCCCTATCGCTTACTGATTAGTACTGGGCTCTCGCCACTAACATTACGTGGCGCTGCAAACGTTAAGCCAGTACAAATAGACATAAATATTCTAACCGAGACGGAACAAACTTCATAATTATCAAAATAGGTTTAATCCTAGTATCATTGCTTTAGTGAAAAACTGAAATTTACTAAATTACCTGTCTTTATAACATTAAATATCTTCGTAACTGTAGTATTATATTCTGTTTGATAAAAGCTTAACTAATTCCTTCATCAAAATATTTTCTGATTTATTTAACATAATTATCAGGATTACTAAATGTATGAAGAATTTCCATACATGCTTGTGCAGTGTGATTGCATGTTTGTGTAATGAACTTTGATTTTCATGAACAACAGGTAAAAGTTTACAATTAGGTGCCCTTTGTTTACAATCTCCGAATAAGTACTTTTTTGTTTTTCAGTTCCTGTGGTTAGCTGTAAAAGTAAATTCTCTTCAAGTACGAGATATAAACTTCGTATATGTCTGTGCACTTTTGACGATGTAAATACTGAAATGTGTGTACAGTAAAAACTGAACTAAAAAAACTATTCCGAAAGCTCTTGAAATTTTGGATAGTCGAGCATATAAAAAATGAAATACTGTAGAAAAGTAAGTGAATGGAAGAATAAACTACTAGTCTAAAATCATAAAAACAGTTCATCTTATTTGTATCAACTTGACTTCAACAGCCAATATTTAATATTATGCACGAGTTTGAAAAATATGTATGCTGCTGATCTTTGGAATATGATAACGGGTGATTTTTGCAATGGTTGTTTTGTGTATTAAGTTTGCAAGTTGAGATTTTAAATATGAACTACAGTAATCTGAAAATTTGAAGTAGTAATTTTATATCAAACAATCTCTGCCAAATAACTTCCATATTTTAAGTAATTAAAATATATATTTTTAACCACTTGTTATTAATTTTATAAAGTAGGTTCTATAAATTTAAATTCTATTTACTTTCATATATTTTAATGTTTGCCATTATAAATTTTATACTACTTTTTTTTTTTTTTTTTTTTAATATTTCATAGTTGCTAATTAAGCGAACAGAACAGGATATTTTTTGTCCTGACTTTACAAATTATTTAATTATTTTATACATACACATATATTTTATGTATTATTATTATTATTGGATTATCATTCAATTCTGGCAAAGCACACGAGGGCTATCTACCTAAAGGAAGGGATGCCTTCGTGGAGGACTTTCTAAGGGAACTGGCTCATATACACGTTACACATGGGGAAAATCACGAAAACACCCACGCAGCCAACCCGTTCGCGGGATTCGAACCTCGTACCAAACTACCACTGCTCAGTGTCTTTACCATTCGGCCGCTGGTGAGCACAATATTTTATGTAAGAAAGGGATTTATGTGCAATATACAAATAATTTTTTAAAAGGAAAATTTATAATCCTTTCAAGAATGTTCGTGCTTTTTGTTGCTAAAAATTGATCAGTAAATATATACATAAAGAAATTTAGAACCAATTTTTCGCAAAGACTAAAAATTGAAATTCAAATTAACTTGATAAAATCCTGTAAATGTAGAATATCAAATATTCTTTTTAGACTAATAAAATCTTTTTAATTTGGAAGATATTTTTAATGATTTTATTCCCCCCCCCCCATTTTCCATTGGTGTTTGATAAGAGGTTTTAGTAAAGTTTTGTGTTAAGATTATTTTGAACTTTCTAAGATTTTTCGCTGTAGGATTTTAATTTTTTCTACATTTTTAAGGGTATGTTTTCATTTTTTTAAGCTTCTTTTTAGATTAGAAAAATATTTTTAAGGATTTTACTTTGTATTTTTGCCATTTTCCTTCGCTTTGAGGAGAACCATAATTTTTGACTGAACTATTAAGATAAAAAATATATTGAAATGGTTCGTCAACTAATTCTGCATATAGAACAGCAAGGATTTTGTTTTAGAAGGGGAAATGTAACTAAATTCGAACCTCCTCTTGACGATGTTATGTTGAAGTTGGCTGTATTCCTCGTCTTTCGTGCTCTTTTATACTCTTTTTTTTTTTTTTTTTTTGGCTTTTCTTATGATGGTTTATTTTAATTTTTACATTTTAAAATATTCTTATTCTACATTTATAGGATTTTATGAAGTTCATTTGAATTTCAATTTTTTAGTCTTTGTGAAAAGTGTGTTCTAAATTTCTTTATATATAAAATCTCCTAGAAAAATCTAATTTATGTATTTATTTATCCCACATTTTCATATCGAAACATTTTAGTACATCCTTTTCCTCAATATTTTAAAAATTGATTTTGTGTTTAACTAAAATATGTAATATGGAAAAATTCTATCAAGAAGCATAATTCAACTTATAATTGAAACAGCAGATAAACAGAGATAATAATAATAATAATATGGGGTATTTGATCCTCTTCCCCTAATAGTCATTTGAAACATTTTAGTGTGTTTTTCCATTCAGCTGAAACAGTAAAAACATAGAAAAATTCCCAAATTCGGCTTAGAAACAAAACAGGAACAAAAAAAATGGGTTGGCGTCAGGAAATTGATTGGTCTAAAACAGGGCTTCTTAAACAGCCGCAACCCTTTTTTATCACAGATTTTTTCCGCGACCCCAGGACTCCAAAATATTTACAAAAATTTTGTGGGACTCCATAAGCATTCCGAAAATCCGACACACGCTTGAGTGAAACTGTCAATTTTTTCGCTTGTACTGTAAGATACTATTGCAGTTTTAGATCATTAATTTTTAATTTTAAGACATACAACAATGTGAAAATTTTTATTAACTAACAGACGAAGTGACAGCGTCACGTGCAAAGCAAGTAAAATGAATATTTATATTATAAAAAGAATGCGTCTAAACGTTTTTGTTTTTCTCTTTGCCTGTATTATCTTATCTTTATCTATTTTCAGATACATTGTGTAAAAATATTTGGTAATTTTAAAATTATTATATTAAGTTAAAGAAATACCAAAACTGCTAACATTTTTTGCTGTAGATGCGAGTTGCGATCCACAGTTTAAGAAACTCTGATCTAAAATAACGTTGCAATATTTGAGATTGTAAGAACATTGGATAACTGAGGCCACAGCCAGTGCGGTTATGGCAGGTGTGCAAAATTTTGGAATTTACAGAAACATCAAGTAGCAAATTTTTTGGAATTTAGGGCCCACAGAGATTGCATAGCACAGCAAAATGTATCTGCTGAAGCTAGGACTCCAATGCATGATTATAATCTTGTAAGGAGTGTATGCCTGAATGCAGAGATGCATTCTGAGTCATCATCGCTAGGTTACCAGCGTACACAGCATTGTGTGATATGTCATTTATGTAAATAAGGAATAAAATTGATGGCATATTAGTTAAATGGCATATTAGTTAAATAACATAACTCATTCCTTGTAAGTATTATGCGAGAGTACTGTAATTGTTGAATAAGAATACAACACTTGCTTTCTGTTCATCTGAAATGGGATAGATCTTCTAGCAGTTATTCCGGCAGAAGTATGAAGGATGAAGAAAAATCTGAAATCATTTTTTTTTTTCAAAATGCAATTGATAACTTCTATTGTTTTTTACAAATTTGGGAGTCATGAACAAATTTGTGAGGGGTCGCCAAATTCAAAGAAATTTATTTGACAATAAAAGATATATGGAATTTGAAGAGAATTTTGGATGTTTTTTAACATTTGCCCGGAATTTTAAATTAAACATTTTCATATTTTGATTTTATTGTTTTCCATTTGATTTGTGTGTTATGCTTGATAACTTCCAAACAGCTTGAATGGAATTTCAAAGCAATTGCATACGCGCAGCTAAGATGAAATTTTTTCGGCTATCTTAGTAGTGTCTTGCATGCAATTTGTAATTGTAATACGCATCGTTTATAAACTATGTTTCTTATTTCGAATCAAATTTGTTGTCAAGTAAGCACATAACATTTCCTAAGTATTGGAAAATTTAGTAGCATCTCGAAGGATAATAAAAATAATTTTGTTCATGATGGTTAAATGGCCCAAAATAGATACCCTATGTTCACAAGAGAAACGGGATGGATGGACCAACATCAAATAAACTTAGAGAAAAACTATTAATGAAAATGCAGACAAAAAGGAATCCAATGGCTCTCTTTCTACTTCTAATAAAAAATTGAGTAAATATCAAAAACAATTTATTTTATACTGTTTTACATGTTGCATTATCAATGGAAAATGAATATCCATTGTGTATTAAATGCAGTGAAAACTTGTCATATGGAAAGCATGAAACCTGCGAAATTAAAAACACATTTAGAAACTAAAAATAAAGATTTAGTAAATAAATCTGAAGAATTTTTTTAAGGAATGAGCTGAGAGCATGAAAAATTAAAATGTATTTTTGGAAAAATATACAACAGTTCCCAAGAAGGCTTTACGGGCATCCTTAAAAGTTTCATATTTAATTGCAAAAAACTTAAAAACCTCAAACAATTTGAGAATCGCTCATTCTTTCTTCAGCAATTAAAATGACATCATTTATGCATGGAGAAAAATATAGTAATGATTTAAAAACAATAGCATTATCAAAAGATACCGTTTCTCGCCAAATTTCTGTCATATCAGACACTATAGAATACAAAATCCTGCCTTTACTATAGAACTTGATGAAGATACCGACATTAATAAAATGTCTCAATTCATTGTTTATCTGAGATACGTTTTCGAAGACGAAGCAGTAGAATATTTTTTATGTTGTAATATTTAGGAAGGAAAAGCAACTGGAGAGAAAATATTTGAAATTGTTAACAGATATTTTGAAACGAATAATCTTACCTAGACACACTGTGTCGCAGTTTGTACTGATGATGCTGCAGCATTAACAGATAATTATAAAGGACTAAGAGGGTTAATAATGAAAATTGCTCCCTATACAATATTCCATTACTGCATGACACATAGACAAACTTTTGTTACAAAAGACATTGATGAAGAATTGCACAAGATATTGCAGGGTTATTCTGCAATTAATTACATTAAAAGGCAAGATCCTAACTAGTTGTCTCTTTTTAATACGCTGTACTGAGATAAGTTCTGTGTATGAGACATTATTACCAAAGTCAGCTGGCTTTCACAACGAAAAATACTGCAACACATTTTCGATTTGAGAAATACAGTTTACATATTTTTGGAAGAAAAGAAACATACATCAGCAAGTTCATTCATTAATAATGATTGGTTAGCAAAACTAACAGTTGCATAGTAGACATTTTCTAAAAACCTAAATATTTTAATACTGAGCACCAATATTGAAGCTTTTAAAACTAAGCTGATACTTTGGCAAGGAGAATTGAACAAAAACAATAGAAATTTTTTTTAGAATTTATTAAAGAAATTAATATAGATTTCTTGTTTAAAACAACATTTAATAAAATTGAAAGAAAACTTTTTGAAAAATTTCCAAATAAGGAATTAGGTTGGATCCGTGACCCATTTTCCTTTGGTATTTTCAATTCCAATGTATCTCGAAATGAAAAAGAACAATTAATTGATATTTTAAGTGATGGAATATTGTCTGCTCAAGTTAAGTCTTTAACTTGCCAAAAAAAATTAGTTATCTGTTTGGAAACAAATATGCTGATTTAAAAGGAATAAAAGTGAATTATTACGTTTCTTACAAAAAATTGTATAGTAAACCTTTAGCTTATATTTTAAAGCTTCCAAAGTGCTTATGTTACATTTCTCTGTTATATAAGCATTCAAAGTGGATTTCTCACTGAAATAGAAATACTTTTGCTGTTGAATTAACATGGAGAACTTTTTTATTGAAATATTTTGTCTCTGTGCAATTTAGTTGCATCTACTACTCTCTAAAGATTAAAGAACTGTTCTTAAAACATTTTGAATTCCTTGTCATATTGATCTACGAAGCACTAGATTATTGAGTTTTTATTATATTATCGACAAATATAGTTTTTAAAACAAACAAAAAATTTTCAGCGGAGATAATTATTTGTCAAATATGAATGCGTTTTCAAAGCGGAAATAAATAATAAGTAATAAATAGAAAATTCAATTAGAACATTCACATCTCTAACAGAGTAATTTGCTTTGATTTAATCTTTATAATACAATATATTTTGCAATGATAAGTCAAAATCCAATGTGAAGATTACGATAGTACCTACAGTGTTCAGCATTTCGTATAATCCTATAACCAGATAATAATATTAAAATAAATTTTATCTGAATGAAGTTTTCTAATTACAGAAACAGTAAAATTAGGCAATTATATAAACGAATGCACTTTCAGACTATATACTTAATACCGTTTACAAGTGTAAGCCAAAGTTCTGTTTATGTTACTTCTCGCCCTTCAGCGGATGCTCAAGAATTACCACCCAGGCGAAACTAGTCGATTTTTCCATGACGTCAAAAATTCGAAAAGTGGGGTAGGGTTTGGAAATACGCCGCAGAGCAGTATCCAGATGAGTTTACTTTCCAGTCTTTTGACAGATTTAACTCTCTTTGGCGACGAAATTTATTTTGGCCCCGAGCAATAATCCTGTCAAAGTTAGCAACCCGTAATTTTGAAACCAGAAATCCAGTGCAACGGTCAGTGCAATCTATCGATAAAGAGTAACATGCGCTTTTCTCAAAACTTGCTCTTAATGCAGCAGAATTTTTAATTTCTACATACTATGAATATGAGAGTGCATGGAAACAGCAGCCTCGAAGCACAGATTAGTATTAGTCTGTCTATGCTCTCAGTCTCTCATGTGAGGAGTCTCTCAGGTGTAGGTGAAGATTTGAAATTTTAGATCAAAATACAATTTCTAAACAAGTTTGAGAAAAATTAAAAATATATTTTTTAGTAATAAAGATATGAATGCTTGTCTAAAGAGGAATAAATTGGGTCTTCATATAATGACAAATACATTTTCTATTTCTTTAACATTTTTACAGAACTACTAGAAGTTAGTACAGTTGCATTTTTAAACAGTTATGGCTTAGATTTTGAGGTCTTGATATATGAACCTATTTTTAATGTACCAATGTACCAAGGAGCATTTATTATTTCTCTTAGAACACAATTTTGAGTAATCAGGTTCTTTAAAAGATGGATTTTTGTTGCAACCTTGTTTCATAACACATGTAAAAACATATTCTTCATCTTATTTTTTTCATTTGTAAAATAAAATAATAACCTCTAAAAATATTTATCCTAATTAGCATCATCTTTCGATCAATCTAAAAAATAGATGACAAACAATTCGTGGAAAATGCAACAGAAAATGAATGAATGAAATTCAAATATTACTATTGTATGGCAACGTCTCGAGAAGATGTGCGTGAATATTGTTGTTTTTGATTGACGATGGAGGACGGCATCCGTGAGTAATTTTTTACCATATTATTCATTTACGAGAAACTGTTTTTTTTTTTGTTCTTAAATATAAAGCATATTTATAGGTAATATTTTTAATGTTAACCGCATTAATACGATTTTCATAAACATAAATGATTCTGGTTTTTAAATACATTCCTTTAAAACTTTATATAATTTTTACCCTTTAAATTTTAAAGTTACTTATCCATATGTTAATGTAAATAATTATCATAAGATTTATGTAGCCATCAAATTTTTTTAATGCATTATCAAGGGCCTCAGCCTACATTTAATAAACTATTTTGAATTCTGATTTTAAAAAATATAATAGTTGTGGATTGTTTCTTCGTTTATTATTCGTATTTCTGCAAAAACATTTTACCGGTTTTATGGTATTTGTTCATCCTTTAACGTTACTTAAGTTATACTGTTAAATTTCTCCCACTGAAACACCGAAGAAATTTATAATACAGGCAGAAAAAGAGTTGCTTAAGAAATAAGTTATGTTCTGCATGTTTGATAACTTCTTTTACACGTAATACGCAAATCTCATTTTCAAGTCATACATTAAAAATATTGCTTTCTGAATATGTGGGTGTTAATCTATTGTACTTATTGTGTATTCGTGAAATGGTAATTTCATGCCGTCTTCTGTGTTAAACAAACAAGTTCGTTCTCTTGGGCACCTGGGCTTGGTCCTATCCCATTGTAAAGATGGTACAGTTTCTGAGCATTCAAATAACATGGTGCATACTGTTTTCTGAAACATTAAATCTTAGCCATAAATTTTGAGTATAATTTCAGCCTTTTGACTCATATATAATTCTGTCTCTTCTCTTAGTTAAAAGTCTAAAAGTCTATTTCATATTTGATTTTGTTAATTTCATTTTAAAATTTGTTCAGTGACTGCTATGCATTTTATTTTTTCTAAAATGGTAATTTTTATCTGTATATGTAAACATTATGTATGATATGATTTATTATATTGTTGTTTCCATAAATGTACTATGAGTAGCTATGAAATCAAATTTTTTAGTAATGTTATATTATATGTTGTTAGGTGTAATGTAGTCTAATATTATTGCTTTCTGTTACTTCCTCATTAAAACAGATTTCACATAAGTATGTTTAGTGACTTTTGAAATTTACACTTTATAAACTGGATGGTAAAGTTAGCTAGTTTAGGTGATTAAAAGTGGTGGCCATTTTAACGAGAAAGTGCTTTTCACCTTCTTTTTTTAAATTTACCATATACCTAAAACACACATATATTATTTTGGAGTACTTTTCTGTTATTCATCTGCTGTGCATTGTGTGTGTGTATACTCTAGAGCATTTTGGTGAGTTTTTTAATTGTAAATAGTTTCTAGTTATAAGAATAATTTATAAATGACAACATGTTACACATACATGCACATAGATGGTGTAATTGTTGGGTCTTGATGTGTGTTTAGGTCCTCTTGTTAGTGTGTTTGGGTATATAAAAGTGGGAGAGGTGTATAATGGTAAAGCACAAATTTTAGTAGTCAGCAGCTTATTGATAGCTATATATCTGTAAGCATTTGATCTTAATAGTAAATGTATGAGATTATCTATGTCATTTCAAAATTGAGTTTTAGAAACACTATTTTGAAATGACATATAATCTCATACAATAAAAAAGAATATATTTATGGGTGCCTCTTGGCAATAATTGGTGATTTTTGGCAGTACATGGACACCGAGTTTCTGCAAATTTTTGACTTGTTATTTTGGCTTTGTGTAGTGGTGATTTTTGTGCCAAAAATTCCCGCTACACAAATCCAAAATAACAAGTCAAAGAATTGCACAAACTCGGTATCCATGTACACACTAACCTATTTTTACTTAAAAGAAAAAAAAAAAAACAGAAAATTGCACACACTAGGCATTGTGTACGCTTTTTGACTTCGACTAATGATTTGTTGGCGCCGCCAACAAATCTTCCAGTCAGAGGACGAGTCTCAATAGATCACCATACTGCGATCTATTGACTCGTCCTCTAACTGGAAGATCTCAGTAAACCACATTTTAAATCGAACAATGAAATAACATAAAAAAGGAAATTCATCTCAGCACTACACAAAGGAAATATCCACTTACCTTATTTACAAATTTTCCTGTTTTCAGTCAAACAAATTTCCTTAACGACATACAAAAACTTCCTAAATTTATCTGAATTAGAATCCGTATATAGGCATTGCCACATAAATTCACAAAAATAAGAATAAAAAATATCCTCCGTATTGCTGGTATCCCCCGACGTTTGACCGTACGCATTTTCCTTTGTACAAACAGGACACCTATAATGGCTACTAAGTAAACCTTCATTTACACACAAGTTAATTATTACTTTTTTCCCTTTTATTCCAAATCATACAGTAACTTCAAATTGATCTTACCGCATTCAGCCATTTTACCATGTAAACCACGGAATAACCATTGTACTTCCTAATCAGCATCCAACACATGAATAAGCCCTTAATCTTTTCCCATCATTCGAATTCACCACAATCACACAACCAGTTAGGTCATAATAAGGTTTCCATAACATTAAACTACTCGGGTTACCATAAATGCAACAACAACTTTAGCAATAATCCAAGGGGCATCCTTGACTATAATATAACCAAAATAACATATTATGTGTAGCCCAATTACTGGATGTCCCATGCTGTTGGGAAAAAATGTTTGGCTGAAAAAAATTCCTCATGAATAACTCGATCATTAGATTTGATTTGTTGATAAATCTGCAGTTTATGCAAAATTAATTTCAACCATTCAGGAGCAACTTTATGAACAGTTGATCTGGGAATTCCAGTTTGTTAGCTGATACAGTGAATGGATTTACTGGAACTGAGCATAATACATCTCAAATAGCGGAAACATTTTCCTCACTCACACTGGCCTACCTGAGCCTTTGTTATGCAAAACGTGTGGTTTTTTGAAACTGTTCTAACCATCTTTTCATTGGTCGTTTCATTGGTAGAGGTTTATTAAATTCATGTCAGAGGTCTCTGAGTTATTTTCAGAGATTTTGTTTCCCATAACCAAAGAATGCACACTGCCTTTTTACTGCATGACATTTTGTCTGTAAACAAACATGTTTCTTGTTGCCATTCCCCCAAATTATAATAAATGAAATTCCTTGAAGTAAATGTAATTTATTTTCAGTTATTTCTTCAAATTACATTTGAATGTAATTTTGTTAGTTGGTGATTAAGTTATGGACACCCTATATTTCACAATAATTGTGACTGTATGCACATGCATAAACTTTCCTAAAGTATGTAACTTTTGTCATTTTTGGAACCTCATGTATGTTCTCAGGTTAAAGGTTGCACCTTAGAATTGCATTTTTCTTAATTGAGCTTTCCTCCATAGTGATTATAATAATGTCAGTAGGGGACTATGATAGTCAGTGGACAAAATATGTAACTTCTTTCTTTCTCTCATGCACACAAGATTTCCCAGTTAAAAATTTCATAGTTCTGCTTTTAACAATCTACCTATTCTGATTAGTAACATTCCATCACAACTGTCATACTTTGAAACTTTTTTATTTATGCTACGATGACTTCCAAGCAAAGTGCTTCTAAATTTTAAAGAAGCTGTGATGTCTTTTCCATTAGGAAGAAAGTAAAAGTTGTGGGGAGTAAATTTTGCATTATTGCATTAAACAGTACAGTATATGAAGTGATAAAGAGAATACAACAGGCATGTCAAACTCAGCATCTCTAGTGGGCCAAATAGTCATCAGTGTATGGTATTGAGGGCTGCATGGGGGGAGAAATCATATTTCATGATGTATTTGAAACAAGAATAAGTACATAAAATTTTATCTAAGTTCTTCAAATGTAGGTAGTAGACAGATAAGTATTATTTCTTCCTGATGTCTGGCATCTTTATAGCTTTTAGATGTTTGGAGACATGCTGCTTGCCCTAACAGTTTTCGTAGCAGAAGTCAGATAAATGTCTGTTAGCCTGGATCTTGGTGGGTGTTTGTTCCTTTTCTTAGATGAGAAACGTTCACACTGATATATGCTACCTAACCTTGAAATCACTTAGATGCAAATTTTCAGATTTCTGAGAATTGTATTGATAAGTATTTGCAAAATTTGGTGATATTAATTTCATTGATTTTTTTGCTTAAGAACTGAGTCATGAATTTCTGAGAATTAATTCCATCTCTAAATGAGTTGGCACGTTCTCATTGTCATACTTACAGACAAAGGGGTAGAAAACTGGGACAGCTTATATCATCTTAAACTGGGAGAGCTTGTTATTTTTTTAATCCAGCCCTTTTGTTTGTTATTTTATAGGAATAAACCGAGGAATGCAGAGGAGATAGTCAAAGGTCTGTGAGTTTGACATTCCTGTATGCACTACATTTTTTTTATCATTTATTAATATTAATAATACCTTACTATGCCTAATTTATTAAGTAAACTTGACTGAATTTATGTAGGGTATGTGGATTTCTTGTTCTACATAGCATTCATTGTTATTCATTGTTTCACATATCTGTAGTATGTTCACATATCTGCAGTATGTTCACATATCTGCAGTATATTACCTGTAGATGCAAATGTACTGTTGTGTTATATATTTTAGATAAGAGGGAGTAATATCCCTTGTTTCTCAGTAAAATCTTTATGAAAAATATTTTTTTAATTAGAAAATTAAGTAATTTTTGATTATCTGCACAACCCAACAAAATGTTGTGAATTCATTGGCAACATTAGAGAGCATGCACGAACTCATCACTGAATCATTTTTTGCTAAGGTAATGTGTGAAATGCGATTTTCAGAAGCATTTTTTTAATGTGCCACCTGGCACATTAAGAATTCTGTACAAGAGCAATCAATTAATAAAACTGGAAAATTAAAAAAAAAAAAAAAAAAAAAAAAAAAAAAAAAAAAAAGTCAATTACAAAACATCTATTTTTTTCAAGAAATTCTTTTTTTTTGTGCTGTTGTTTCCCCATATACACAATAATATATTTTCACATAAAAAACAGCAGATAATTGCACGAACTTGGAATTGAAAAAATTGGCATTGCACATCAGCCAAAATAGACATGCAGTGCATGCATAAATATATTAAGTTGCCTCCTAAATACGTTTCGCTACATTGTGAATTGCCACATAACTATTTGGACGATGCACCACTTTGCCTCATGAATGCTTCAAGAAAACCATCTTTTTTGGGCTGCTATCCCCTTTATGTACAGAGCAATCTGTTTTCTCTTAAAAAAATCGTAGGATTGTGCAAACTCAGCATCATAAATCTTTTGGCATTACATGCCAGATGAAACAAATATGCATCACACATACCTAGGTTTCTTTTTTTGTGCTATTCCCATATACGCAGCGATCTGTTTTGCTTAAAAGAAGTCAAAGAATTGCACAGACTTGACACTGTGCACTGGCCAAAGCAGCCATATATTATATACATATATGGGTTTCCACATTAACACTTTTTGCTGGCATTGTAGGGAGCTACATAACTATTTTGTTAACATACTGCTTTGCCACATGGACATTTTCTTAGTTTTTTAGTGGAGGGTGTGGATAATTAGAAAATACAAATTAATCGGCAACAAGTTCATAAATGCTTTCCAAAGATGGCAATAAGACCAAAAATTTTGTTGGGAGTGCAGATAATCAAAGTACGAAATATGTAATTGATCTAATTAAGAAATTCTTTTTGGTGGACATAGTTGAATAGAAGGAAACTTTGGTATGGATAGGAATAAAATAAAGAAATGTTTTAAAAAAAGTGACATTAATTGTTGGCTAATTATTAATGTACAAATAATAATATTTTAATATTGACTGAAATTAAACCCATTGAGCTATATCAATAGTCAGGTATTGACATTAACACAAATTTGAAACAGTGAAGTTTTAATTTGGAGTTGACTGATATAAAGGATTTGTGAAATGTATGGGAAACCCCTGTCCTCATAAACTATGATGGAGGAAAAAGTGAAAAAATCCTGGCATTTTAAAGGCTTTGATGAAGTTTTAAATTATGTTAACAAGTTAAAATAATTAAATTGCACATTGCAGATTGTGACTGAGTTTACTAATTTAGGTAGTTAAGTGCAGTGGCTGCTTTAGCAAGGTAGTACTATTTGCTATGTATGTTGCTTTACTTTACACATAAGATTTGTTTCTATGTTTTAAAATGCTATTCACTTACAGTATTATAAAAAAAATTAGATATAAAATAATTTTCTAAATTTTTTTAATATTATTTACCATATATTTTTGTAATTTGCAATTCATGATTTCCATAATATAATTCTTTGACTAATCTGTCATACTTATAATTGAGTATAAGCCTGAAGTAAATTATAACTGTCTTCTCCAGGAGCCTGGTATTTGCAAAGCATATATCTAAGCAAATATTCCAATAACAGCCCAAGATTACCACTTTTACAAAAGAGAAAATCATCGTAGTATTCATGGTATAAATATATTTTTGGAAGATGAAACAGCTGATACTTTGGTTAAGAAAGAAACTTTCATAATGCAATGCATTAATCGACCACTTTCATTTCATACAACTAAATTGTTTGTTAACCTGACTCTTATAAGAAAATTCTTAAGCAGGATATGATTCAACATGCTATGATAGTAATTGGATGATTCTGGGGGAAGAGACAACTTTCATTCCCAGTTTTACGAGAAAGAGCAGCAATTCTATTTAGACGTCTGACCGGACGTGACTGTTTGCGAGACGACCTCTATAGAACTGGAGTGGTGGATTCCCCAAACTATATTTTGTTTCAATTCGCCTATGATTTTTGAATATTTAAATAATTGTATTGTGCTTTTTGGTATGAGAACATTGTTAAAAAGTACTGGAGAGCCCGTGAATGGCTTAAGCACTAATGTTTGACATTTGAAAAATAAATAAAAAATATTTTTTTAAGTGAAATAATTTAACATAAATAGCAGTTCATGAGTTGAATGTATTCTGATTTCAAATAAAGTCAAAATTTGGGATAACTGAAAAATGCGAGATTGGCATACTTGCAATATTTTAGGTTAATTTACCCAATTATATTATTTTGGCTTTGTTTTCACTTTTACTTTTGTCAATTTCCACCAGAATGCAAATTAGTTGAAAGTATAAAGCTTAGTTCTTGAGTTTGGAGAGTGTTTAACTGTATAGGCTGATTATCACATTGCTTAGCTTTCTTGTTGAATTTAGCATAGCAGGGTAAGTTTCTGCTTACCACTATTGCTTTGCGAACTTAATGAACCAAAATTTAGTATTTGTGTTAATTTTCTATTTCACTTTCAATTAAATTTGAATGTGTATGGTGGTGATCTGCTGTAGTGTTCTTTTTTTTTTTTTTTTTTTTGTTTTTTGTAAAACTTTTGAGTTTGTGTGACCGACTGTCAGGTTGACATGTTAATAAATAGCTTTTAATTGAAACCTTTACTTTTACTCAGGATACTTTTAGTTAGAAGTTGAATGGGATGGTAATTTGTCTAACAGTCCTTTATGGTTATTCAAGGTCATTTTGGTGATTTTAAATTTATGAAATAACCATGTATATTTAAATTTTAATTAAGAATGATAATTGTTTTATAAACTATAAGTATGTTTCCATATTATAAGTGTAACTTCTGTATAGCTCTCTATACTGTAGGTATATTAATTGAACATGTTGTGTTTTAACCATGTCCTTTTCATGTTTTTAAATACTATTTAACTTTGGTTCCATATTAGGCCTGATGATGATGATTCAGAGACCTAGTTTCAGGAAAATTGCAATATATTTTTGAAACATTATAGCAAACAATTTTCAGGCGTACTGGATAAGTATGCGTTTCAGTGAAAGTTCATAATTTGAAAATTTGTAAACAGAATAATTGCAATTTGAAATTTAATTTAGAACCTATACAATCAAAAAAAAAAAAAAAAAAAAAAAAAAAAAAAAAAAAAAAAAAGATCTTATTAAATGATATCTAGTATAATTAGCCACTTTATTGGTATAATGGTTAGCAAAGACGCTCTGATGCTGATTTTCTACATGGATAAGAGGCAAGGAAATTCTGTCAGTGAGAAAACTTTCTTATAAATCTGGTGGTATGGCCAAGAGAGCCTTGAAGCTGTCAGATACTGTGCCTTGGCTGCCTTTGGGAGTACAAAAATGCCACAGATTTCCCAAGGTTAAAACACTAAAAGAAAGTAATGCACAAAATGTTAAATTTTTTTATGAAAATTGTAAAAAGTTTAAAAAAAAATTGTTTTATTGCATTCCGTTTAGAAATGTATTGCAACTGAACCTCAGGATACTTAAAATATGAAATTCCATAGGTAACTTCAGACATGATAAATTGTAGTTTTGCAGAGAGAAATATTTTGTTAAATTATAATTGACATTTGATTCAAAATGAACCAGTTTAACATAAGAAATTTTGTTATTTGAATGCTTGCATTGTTCTAAATTCTGAAGTAAACATCCATCTTTATAGGCATATTTTGAATTATTATATAAAACTGTTATACTGATTAAAAGTTTAGGAAGTAATAGCTTTACTGTCCCCTTTAAAGCAGTGGCAATTTTACTTGCAGCATCATTGAAATATTACGACAGCTACCCATGCTGCTGTTGGTTTTTTATTACAAGCTTGATATGCAGATTATTCATATCTTTGAAGCAGTCCGCCGAAGTTGTTGTGACTTTGTACAAGTTTAGAACAATACCATGGGATTGAAAAGAGTTAAAAATTTTATGAAAATCTGTTTAGAGTATCAGAAAAAGTGGTTTTGATGTTCAATATTGTGGCGTTAAAAGTATATGTGAGCATCTTAAAAAATATGCATGCCGATGTGATCCTGAAGATAAAATTGCTTTATTTGCAGCGTATATGCAGGTTTACATGTTCAGATACTATTGAGTGAATTTCACGTAACAAAAATTACCGCAGTCAGAGAACCTACCTTATTTGATTCATTTCTTAAGCTGAAGTCAAAACTTGTCAATCACTTAAAGAGATATGTTTAGTTGTGCAGTCTTTTTTGAAATACCATTGTGTAATATCAAAGAACGAAAGAAGTGATTCAGGATTTTATCCGGAGGAAAAAATTAAGCTCAAAAACTGGTTTCAGTGTGGAAGTAATTGGTACAACACCAGGATTCTCAACTGAATTCGAATTGACGATCTCAGGTAGTAATTGTTAAAGATTCAGGTAGTAATTGCTGATGTCTAAGGTGTGGTTGAAGTCTAAGGTGTCTGTGGTGTGGTGACTTGGACGTACGACCAGCATTTTGGGCGATAAATTCTGCGAATGCGGCGTGGTCTCGAGTCTGTAAATTGTCAAATTATGTCCTGAGAAAATGCTAGCTATGTTTCATAGTTCATTTTCATCTGAGGACATTCACAGAGATATTTAAGTAGCAGCCGATATAGGTCATCAGGTTTCTCAGTTGAAGAAAGATCTTGAATTTGCTGCCCAAAGAAGTACTTAGAAAATTTTCTTTAACAATCTACTGCCGTATTTTGCGAAGTGGCATTTGTTGTAATATGTAGATACAATAACAAGATGTCTGCTGCACTTTTGTGAACATGCTGTTATTATGCCCAGTGAAAGCGAACAGCTGTTGATGCGGATGACACACAAGACCAAGCTGGTGACCGTTGTGGTTCGATCGCCATGCCAGCAGCCTCTCAAGAGGCGATTAGCTAAGCGAAAATGAATTTCGTCGTTCAACGCACCATTTTTCCATTTCTGGATGTCGTCTAGCTATGGTAAGACACCATTGTAGTCTTTCAAGGGCGGTGCTAAGAATCAGTTTCAGGGAATCAGGATAAGTGGCATTTTTTGCAAAGATTGATTAATGACAAATTTGGTTTACGAGTTACAGGCCATGTGCAGACATGATACACGCGAATTTTTCTGACGTCTTCTTTAGATATCAGTAAGTGCGGATAGTGACCGTGCTGTTGAGTGATGTTGGATGCTGCCATTAAATTGTTCTGACGTTGTTTAAACGTTTCTTTTACCATATCATAACTGCCTTCAAATTCGATATAGTGATTCTACGTGATAAATAACGGAGAGGGCAAATAAGTGTGCTCAAATCTATTATGAAATCTTTGATAATCAAATTAATTTTATTAGAAGGCTCTTTTTGGCTTCCCGCCGGGCACTTTTACCACTTAGTCTGATTGTGGAAACAATACACAAAATACTTCTTTTTGGGCTTCAAGATGGTTTGTTGCTTAATTGATTAAGACAAAGGATGCTTGGATTGTGTACCTAAAGGGACAGAAGTTTTCGTGAAGGACCTTTCTATATAAAACTGACTCATACTGACATTGCGTATCGAATAAACCTCATGCAGTCAGTACGTTGGGATTAAACCCGGGGAAATTACTTGTCTTAACCAACTTAGCCGCCACGGAAAGTTTTCCATCTTTGTAAAGATCTCAAAATTTGGTTTTACAATTTCCTTTTTAAAATCCTGCTTCCATAATAGGTGATTGTTACGAAATGCAATAATCTGCGCGCTCTCATTACTGCACAAAATTTTCATGTATTGCAAGGAGTATTGTGGAAAATGGAGCTTACGCCTTTTTTTATAAGTACGATTTATTTAAAATTCTGATGCATTTGAATGCGATCCCCTTTATCTTAATTATAATTTTGAATTAATAAAAGCTTTTATTCACATTTAATTAATAGTCAGTTTTTGTATTCTCTGTTGTGTCACTGAATTGCGTATTATGAAGGAAATAGATTATATGTTATCTATTGATGAATTTAAATTTAAAGGAACTACGAAATAAAATCATTTCACAGCAAATATAAATATCCATATAGTTCTTTCAGAGGTCAGAAAGAATTTTGCAATGTTAGAAGATATTCGGTTGTGGATTAGTTGTAAATTTGGAAACAGAAAAAGCTGCTGTTCACGATTGTGTACTCTTTTTTTTGATTTTAAAAGGTAGAATTTCACCCACGATAATGGTAGCGTTAAGGGATACAGAGTACTGAAGGGGAGAAAATATTTGAGGAACTGATAACATACTTGCAGCACATCAGGAGGACGCTTTAGTTGTGGAACTAATGATGTTCGAATGACTTCGAGATCATGTGATATGGAAAGCATTTATTGCATTTCATGCTAGCCAGAATGTTGTTACTGCCACAGGTGGTTTGCCAAAAAGCAGCTTTTATGCAGTATGTTTAAAAGCTTTAGCTACATGAAAGGTTTTTGGGCATACTTATATTCGCTGTTTTCGTTCTTGTCGCATATGAGTTTTTTTCGAACGCTAAATATCCTTATTCTTTATTGAGTGATTGCCTGCTAAACATAAAAAAGAGCGTTATTTTAGCATACGATTTATTGCAGCAAAACGACAATATATGATATTTCTTTCAGCCTATCCTTTTCTTTTTAAAAAACTCTCCAGGGTAATGTACTTGGTGATAAACTGTTATATATATGTAACTTACTGCATCCATCCATCCATTAAAGCAAAATGCGAGTGTCAGTCTCTTGTGTATTTTCTTTGTTACTTTTAATTGAGCATTTAAATATTGTGTTATGAATTTTTGTGAATTTTCCACTTATTTGCCTGGATGCTAGTCCATTAGCGGTCGAGTGGATAAGATTGCTTAACTGGTAAATGGATCAGGTACCGGAATTATAGTGTTTGGATTGACTGTATGGGCGTTTCTTAGTTCTCCCATGTGTAACCTAAATACAGGCCTAATCTTCTTTAGAAAACTCTACATTCTTTCATTGATGAGGATCCAAAGCTACGAAATGTTACATATTTTCATTTATTATATATGTATGTTTCGTCGTTCAATATTAGTGGACTGTAAATTGATTTGCGATTACTTCAGTGTAGAACTCCATAAACTCCAGAGACATAATGTTGACCGAATCTCTTCATTGGTCTTCAAACATTAAGTTGGCTGAGAAATGGCGAAGAACTGTTGGCTTCAGACGCGGATCACCAAGCAACTCGGAATTACCTCTGCTTCGTTGAAACTCCAGCAATTCCGAACCCTTTAAAAGCTCTAAACGCGAGTTTAAAAACCCTAACAAATTTGCGTCTGCGCCGCTCAGTACAAAGACAGAAATACAATTTACATAACATCGAACATGCCCCCAGCCTTGAAATCCCAAGGGGGTTCAAACAATAAAATGTAAATTATCAAACTGAATACACGTGAAAAATAAAAAACTAAAGTCTCTAAATCAGGAATTAAATGACAAAGGACATAGCTTTGCTGTAGGTCTCTTTATTTCACCACTGGAAGTGCGTTAACTCACCACTCGAACTTTCTCATCAAGACCAGGATACGCTTTAACAATTCTACCTAACTTCCAGCGTAGTGGAGGTAGGTTTTCGTTCTTAATGAGAAGCATATCACCAACCTTCAGATCTTGTTGCAACTTGCACCACTTGGGTCTCTGCTACAACCTAACAAAATACTTACTACTCCATCTCTTCCAGAAGTGTTGAAATAGCCTTTGTAAGTTTAACGATCACTGTAGCTTATTGTTTCTTGAATGTGATTAGGTTCTGGAAGAGCGCTTAAAGCCGCTCCGGTTAAGAAGTGTCGTGATGTAATCGCCTCCAGGCGTTGTTATCAATAAGCTGGTACCGAAGGCCTAGAATTAAGACAGGATTCAATTTGGGTTATTAATGCTAAAAATTCCTCGTATGTTAAAATAAGTGTTCCTAAACATCTTTTTAAGTGATGTTTCTTGGATTTGATCCCCGCTTCCCAAATTCCTCCAAAATGAAGTGCAGAGGGTGGATTAAATAACCACTTAATATTCTCCGAGGAAATGTAACCCTGTGACTGTTCATCATGTTGAACAGTAGAAAACGCTTTGTTTAATTGTTTATTAGCTCTTATAAAGTTTGTTGCACAATCACTGTGAATTTTATACGGTTTACCTCTACGTGCTATAAATCTCTTAAGTGTCGCAAGGAATGATTTTGTTGAAAGATCTCCTACTAATTCTAAATGTATTGCTCTTGTAGTAAAACAAATAAATATACATTTAACACTTAAAGGTTTTAACTCCTCTACCAGGACGATATTTGACGTTAAATGGCCCTGCTAAGTCAATTCCTACACGAGAAAAAGCTCTATTTTGAGTAACTCTTGAAGCGAGTAAATTTGCCATTAACTGAGTTGCAATTTACGCTCTAAATCTACGGCAGATAATGCATTGTTTTATACATTTTCTAATAATATCTCTAGCACTCATAATCCAAAACCTATGTCGTATGACAGAAATGAGTAGTTGGGTACCTGCGTGAAGATACGTATCATGATAATGCTTAATAATCAATATTATGATTCTTCGGTAAAATCATAGGATGTTTCTGATTATTTGAAACTGTAACGCTCCTCAACCTTCTGCCTACACGCATTTTTCCTCTGCAGAATCTAAGAAAGGATTTAAAGACAGTATACTTGATGTCTTCAAGGGTTTACCTGATTCTAAACAGAATAATTCTTCTGGAATCCTAACAATCATAAAAGTAACTTCACATGTTCTTCAGTAGATAAATAACCACTTATACGCTATGCAGGTAACTTACTACAGTTATTTCTGAGTTTTAAACACCACGCTAACTGTCGACATAACTTAACCAAGATGAAAGCTTTGAAAATACACTAGGCTCTTCAAATCTGGAAACATTTGAACTAAAACCCCTTTTCAGTTCCTTCAACATAACTTCATTCTCTAATTCTACATTTAAATCTTGCTGTAGATAAATTATAGATTCGTTAAACCACTGCGGTCCCTTCATCTATAGGCCCATCAGCGGCCGAGCGGTAAAGTCACTGAACACTGGTAGTTCGGTCCGAGGGCGAACGGGCTGTCTGCAGGGCGTTCTCGTGGTTTTCTCCATGTGTAAACGTGTATACTAGTCAGTTTCCCTTAGAAAGTCCAACCTTTAATCCCAACCGAAGGCATCCTCCCCTTAGGCAGATAGCCCTAGTGTGCTTTGCCATATTGGATAAACCAAACCCTTCATCCATAACACGCATTGTAAGAATTCTGATGGAACAAGACCTCTGGTCCCACAGTCTGCAGGATTCTGTTTTCCAGCAACATAATTCCATTGAATACCTGGAACAGCTTCCTGAATCTTCGCAACTCGATTTGCTATAAAAGGTAGCCAACGGCGAGGCTCGAACGAAACCCATGCCAGTGTAAACCGTGAGCCAGTCCATGCGTAAATACTGTTAATCGGCCGTTCTATGCATGATAATACTGCATGTTAAAGGTTGTTTAAAAGTAACGCAGCACACAACTCTAGTCTTGGAAGAGACGGGACTGACTGACTGACTGATTAGTTTATTGCCGGACTACCACACAGTGTGCAGTTTTTCCGGCTCAATCAAATTTGCCACATGGGCGCATCAAATGGTACTATCTGCTAGTGGTATCGCAGAGGGAGCGGAGTAGGTGGAAAAAAGCGGGAGACCGAGACATCGCGCGGTCATGGACAGCAAGTGGAACGTCCTATGTTAATTGAAAAAAAACGCACAATGTCTTAAAGTAACAGTACAATACAAATACAGAAAGAGTAAAAATATAACGAAAAAATATATACAATATGTAACTATATACAGGATATTGCACTATATTGCACACTACTAATCATTAAGTAGGAAAGTTAGAGTCATTTGCAAGGTGGGCCGCTAGTGGTCGAATTTCACAGTCCTCGTCTAGAATTGTATAATTTAGTGTGTTTGAATTAGACAAATGTGCACAGTTAAGAGCTTTCATGAAGAAATTCCTGTTGAGTTTGTGCAAATGCTGCTCAATTGTACTAAGTTTCAAGTCTCTGTGTAGAGTGGCGTTGCTGACGTAGTAATGAGCATTAGTAATCATTCTAAGTATTCTATTCTGAATTACTTGCAGTATGTACAGGTCTCTCTTTTTAGCCGTATTCGAGGCTGGCGAAGCATATGTAATGATAGGCCGTATGTTCATTATATACACAAGCCGCTTTCGACGCAGATCTAATTTTGAAAACTTGTTAAGAAGGGGCTTTAAACTGTTGATTACAGCGAAAGCCTCTTTCCTCATATTAGTGATATGGTCGTTCCAAGTTAGTTTTTGATTCAGTACTACCCCGAGGTACTTGGCTTTTGTGACTTGCGGCACCTGTTTATTGAAAACATAAAGTTTCCTTTTGAGTGGGGTCCGTGTATGTTTTCTCCTGATGACAAGTAGTTGCGACTTTTGCGCATTGATCGATATCCTCCATTTAGTACATCAGGATTCAATATTGGTCATAATGTCCTGCAGCTTCTTTAAAACATGATTTGCGTTAGCAGACTTCACAGCTAAAGCTGTGTTGTCTGAATAACATCCTAAAAAGTTATTTTTATCCAAGTGGTCGCGCGGGAAGTGTGCAACATATAATAAATATAAAATTGGTCCTAAAATGCTGCCCTGTGGTATACCAGCATTAATTTTTCTAGTGTCAGAGACGTCTTTTCCGATGGAGATAGAAAAGCTTCTATTTGTGATGAATGAAGTAATGAGCTCAATCATTCCCCTTTCGAAGTTGAAATTAATAAGCTTGTAAATCAGCCCCTCATGCAAGACGCGGTGGAAAGCTTTCGCCACGTCCAGCATGAGGATGGCAACATTTTGTCTGTGGTGTAAGGCATCTCCACAAAATTCCACAAACCTTACCAGCTGCTTGGAAGTGCATAATTTTGCGCGAAATCCGAACTGTTCGGGCGGAAGTACATCTAAGAAGGGCTTGAGCCGATTTAGGATAACACGTTCATAAACTTTTCCAAGCCCTGAGAGTAAGCTAATGGGCCTGTTAACTCTCGGGCCGGGTAGTATCCTTTCCTGGTTTTGGCAATAATATAATTTTAGCGTGCTTCCAGCAATTGGGGAAGTAGCCTGATGTTGAGGCAGGCGTTTACGATACTTGTGTACTTCGTAATCATGTTCATGGGTAGTCTCTTAATGGCAATATTACTAATAGTATTATGCCCAGGTGCTTTGCGGGCCTTAAGTTTCTTGATTAAATCCTTAATTTCCAGTGAGGAGACGCATTTTACTTGTTTTCTGACGGTAGGAGTGTTCAGCCAATCTTTAAATTTGTAGCAAATGTCGTAAACGAAATCAATGTCACGTGGAGTTTTGTTTGGCATGAACTGCTGCTCTAAATAATCTGCGAGAACCGCAGCCTTGTCCTTATTCGTAATAGCGATGTCGTCGTCAGTGAAAATGGGCCTAGTGCTGCTAGTATTACGTCTGAGACTTTTAATAAAAGCCCAAAGTGAGCCGTCCATAGGATTGAGACTTAAAATCTTCTCCTCCCAGATTTCATTCCTGTGCGAGTCAATTAGTTTTTTAATTTTCTTATTCAGTTAAGTTCAGATTTAACCTTGGGACTCCAGGTAAGATGCCATCTTTTACGAAGACGGTTGCGTTTCGTAATTAAATTCCTGATGTTCCTAGGAAGTCTCCTTGCGTAATTTTCTTTGTTAATGACACGCGAGGCATTATTGATGGCAGTTTTGATGCTACCCATGAATTTATTAAGTGCAGAATCTATGTCATTTCTGCTCTTTAAACTACCTATGGCAGGAGGGTTATTGCAAAGTAAATCTTCGTAAAGGTCCCAGTTTGTGACTTTTATCAGTTCCTTGCTATCCACTCTTGAGGTCCCAAAGGTAACGAGCACTGGGATGTGGTCGGAGATAAGCTCGTGCATGACTTCAAAAGTCATGGGATGTCGGTATTTGTGAGCATTATATCAAGAATATCAACCCTGCTGAGGTTACTAGGTCTGTAAGTATACTCAACTGATGCGTTAATAGTAACAGGGTTCTTTAAAAGGAAGTTATACAGTCTTTCCATTCTTGTTCGTACAACGGCAGCCCCATTCAGAGTTCTTAGCATTTAAATCACCAGTGGTGATAAACGGCTGGTCATTAGAGCAGAAGCTTGAGATGATATTTTCATTAAGTTGCATTGTGGGCGGATTGTGCCGAAGTAAAGTAGATGGTACCATAAAAAGGAAGGTGTACAGCAAATGTGACCGCCTCATGATTATTATTTCCATCGTCCTTAATTAAACAGGACTGTAGGGAGTTGCGCACATAAATAGCGACCCCCTGCCTCTATGACTCATTCTGTGGCACCTATATTTGCGGTAATTAACAATAAGGTGTAGCGTGCGTCTCAGTGATGAGTGCAATATCAACAGCGTAATTTGTGAGAAAGTTGTGCAATTCTGTGACTTTATTAAGAACGCTATAAGCATTCCAATATGCTAATACAATAGGGGCTTTGTTAGTGGTGTGCTTGCCCATTATTATTAGGTTCAGAGGTTTGGTTGTCTTTACTTAAGTTTTTAACTTGTCTTATTTGTTCGGAAAGAAAAAAGCCGCAGCTTTTGATTACAGATACCAGTTCGGCTAAATCAGCAAAGACTTTCTTAGCTTCTTTCATTGTATCGGTATAAATTCCAGTAGATAAAGCTTGTGGGAAAGATTTATTTTCAATCACACGACTGGCATATGTCTTTGGTTTTCAGAATTAGTGTTAGTTTTCTTGGGAAATTTCTCACCCCCCCTGAAATTGGAGGTGTGATCTAAATTACAGTTAGCACACTTTGGGGGCGTGTTCTTGCTCTTACTTGGACATTGAAATGAAAAGTGATTGTGGGCACATCTGACACATTTGGGAGGGTGGTTACACCCATTTTGAGTATGGTGGAACCCCTGGCACCTATAGCATTGCAGGGGTCCCGCTCTTCCTCTGTACTGCTCGACTTTGATTCTTAAGTCTAATAAATATTCCTCATTAAATATTTCTGCTGATTTGTCTTTTTTGAGTAAAGAAATGAGAAAAAGTGGTAGTTTGGTAATTTCACCATTCCTACGCCGTGTCATTTGTTTTACAGATGAGATGGTGTAATTCTTTGCTTCTAATTCGTCCTGTATTTCTTTTGGGTCGTCATCTCTCAAAAGTCCCCTTACGACAACTTTTAAATCCTTATCTTGGGGGTAAGATATAGCAATGGTACTCAATGTTAGCTCCTCTCAGCAGATTGATCGCTAACTTGTATTTTTCAGCATTTTTGGTGTAGATTTTTATAGAGTCATTTACTGTATGGGGTGTGAATTCGATATTATTTTCCCGGAAAATGCGTCTGGTTTTACTCCAACCCTTACTGTCTACTTTAATTATGATGGGTGGGATTTTATTCTTTTTAGTGAAGTCACCTTCAGTGGTTTGTTGATTATCAGTAACTGCTTGAATTGTCGGTTGTTCTTTACTGTTAGTATCCATTAAATTGTTATCAGTGCCAGTGCTAGCCGTGTTATTAGAATTATTTTCTTCATGCGTAGTACTAGCAGTACGAGACTCTGTCATGTTTGTCGTGATATCTGTATTAATTTTTACTTGCATCTTAGAAGAGACGGTGGAGCTGCTGTGTTTTTTTATGTCAGAAACTGATCTTGACTGAAGAATCAGCTGATTGTTCTGAGATAGATGACGGTACAATAAGCTTTTTCTGAAGCGTCACATAAAGCAAGAAGTTCTATAATTATTGCCTTCGAACTCAAGGCATACCTCGGAATTTGTAAGCTTGAAAGTAAGGGCAGTTCTAAGTAGAAACCTTTCCACTTACTACTTATTCTCTTGTCATCGATTTCATTCCAACCAAGCTGTAAACTCCACATCTCTTGTAATAATATTTTCGAGTATATCATTGTTGGCGCTAACCATCCCATTGGATCAAAGATTTTGGCTACCTCTGATAAAATAGTCCTCTTAATAAACTCTTTATCACTTATGCATTCTGAAAAATTAAATGTATCACTAGAGGTGTTCCAATTAATCCCCAATACCTTCACTTTCTTATCACTGGTTATGTCCAGAGAAGTACTGGGTTCTCGTCTCGTAAGCACTCGGGAATATTCTCTAAAATAGCTGAACTGTTCGAAATCCACTTCCTTCCTTAAGCGGAATCCACCCCTTTCCACCATTTCATTTAACTGCTGAACAAAACATTCGCCTCCTCTTCACTTCGTGTCCTAAAAGCAATTCATCAACATAAAAGTCACGAAGGGCAATTTTTGATGCCAAAGGAATCTCGCTTGTTCGTCTAATGCAAGTTGTTTCATTACTTTAGTAGACAAATATGGTGCACAGGCAGTCCCATACGTAACTGTTACTAATCTGAATGCACTCAAGGGTGCTCTAGGACTATCCCTCCATGGTATTCGTTGCCAATTTGTATCTTCTGGGTGGACACGGATTTGTCTGAACATATCTACATCGGCACATACCGCAATTTTGTAAGTTCTGAACCGTAGAAGAATTGGAAACAGCTCTTGCTGTACTTTTGGTCCAACCATCAAAAGGTCATTTAATGAAAGTCCCGACGTTGTTTTAGCTGAAACATCGAAAACGACTCTCAGTTTAGTCATAGTACTTGATTCCTTCAATACGGCATGATGAGGCATGTAATAAGTAGAATTGATAAAAATCTCTCCCTCATTCATATGTCTCAGCTGAAGGTATTCTCTCATGAAATCTTTATATTGTTCATATATCAGGCCTTTTTAAAAGTAAATTCTCTAAAGACTTGAATATACGCATAGCTAATTATCTCGAATATCCGAGCTGAGATGGCAGAGAATTAAACAGTAATTTCACAGTAAATATACCACTTTCCTCTCTCGTAAATGTAGATTTGAAGTGGTTCTCACATGCTCTTTCTCATTTGTTAAGCATGTCAAACGTAGATACACTGCTCAAAAAAAAAAAAAAAAAAAAAAAAAAAAAAGAGGGACAGTGCTATATCTCCCGTTCTACTGGGCCGATTGACAAAATTCAACCTGCGTTTTTCATGTCTCGAAAGCGCGACTTAGGATATATATTAGATTTATATATAGCACTATTCTAACATAGGTATTTTGACACAAAATCGGACTTTTTCTGAAATAACATACCAATTTTTTTCCATATTTCGATTCTACGACTCAAATTATGCCAGAATACCAAGTTTTGTAAAAATCGTACGAGTAGTTTTTAAAATATTAGCTCTCAAAATTTTAGCTCCTCAATGTTAATTGAATTTGGCAAATATTTATTAATATCTCTTTTTTTATTAAACTTTTTTGATTTTTTTCTCTCACATTTCGAAATTTAGGTTCATTCCAAATAAAATTTACCCATTTTTTGTGTTTTATTTTTAAAATTTCTATTTTAAAATAATTTTTATAAATTTTTCGAAAAAAATTTTGAATTATAACCTATAAAATTTTTACCATCATCTTAAAGTAGGTGTATTTTTAGGCATATCTGCAAAAAATTAGGCTTTTTTATTCAAAATTTTCTAAGATATGCACGAATTTACATATTTTCGCGTTTCGAAATTTGGCATCTTTTTTTGAGCGATAATAACGCCAAATGTGGTCTATGGATTTTTGTTACACTGAATTGCCACAGCTATTTTTAACCTTAAAATTCAAGTAAAATTTTACGGAGAATTAATTATATGACATTTTTTTCCTTCAATGATGCGTAATAAATATTTATTAATACTACATTTAAAGCTATTTTTTTAAAATTATATATGATATTATTCAAATTTTTAACTATTTTTTTTAATTTCTCTATATCATAATAAATAAATAAATAAATAAATAAATAAATAAATAAATAAATAAAAATTAAGAGTGTAAATTTTTGTATGAGTAAATTTTTACCTTCGGCGTTTTATCGTCTGCTGCTTTACTTCGTTTAAATCGAATTGTCTAAAACTGAGAATTTTTTTTGATGTTTATTTGAATTTTAGGACAGTAACTGCATAATTTATTTCTAAAAACAAACTGTTGCTTTTGAAGTGGCTGAAAGAGCGGCTGATACATATTTTTAAAGCACAGTATATTTTTATAGAAACATAAGATTTAGAATAATCATTTTTATAAAAGTCAAATTATGATATAAACATACAACCCTCTAGAGACTGAATTAATGGAAGTTCGGTGGTTGTGTAGAAATGATCTGCAGCTACTTAATGGCTGGATAAGTCAGAAGATTCTGTGGACAAGTAAGAATAATTACGAGGGCCATCCAGGAAGTAGATTACGTTTCCGTCTGTGTCCGCTAGGGGCGGGGCTAGCGCGGCCATCTTGGGGTCAGAGCGTTGCGCAGCTCAGTCTGCATCTAGCCGTGCTAGTGAGAGGTTCGTGCTGTGCTCCGTTCAGATACTGTGACGGTTTGAAATGTCTGCGTTAATTGAAAATCCCGCGAGCTGCGAGGTGCGCTCAGTAATAAGGTTTCTGACTGCAAAAAACTATAGATAGATAGAAAACTGCCGATAGATAGAAATCTATCGGCAGCTTCGTGAAGTGTATGGGGACAACATTATCACTGAAGGTGGAGTGCGTCAGTGGGTCATAAGATTTCAAAATGGCCGAACCAATGTTCACGACGAAGATCGAAGTGGGAGACCCAGCATAGTGACCGCCGAACTTCTCGAAAAAGTCGATGCTAAAGTCCGTGAAAATCGAAATTTCACAATAACGGAACTTTCTTTGAGTTTTCCACAAATTTCGCGAAGTTTGTTGCACGAAATCATCAGCGAAAAGCTTGGTTACCACAAGTTTTGTGCAAGATGGATTCCAAAAATCTTGACAGAGGACCACAAAAATCAGCGAATGGCTGCAGCGTTGAACTTTTTGGACGCTTACCATAAGGATGGTGACTCTTTACTCGATCGCATCGTTACTGGTGACGAAACATGGGTGAAACATGTGAACTGTGAAACGAAATTGCAATCAATGCAGTGGGGGCACACAAGTTCTCCCCAAAAACCCAAGAAATGCATGCAAACAATGTCGGCAAGGAAGATGATGGCGACTGTTTTTTGGGACAGAAAAGGTGTAATTTTGGTGGACTTCCTGGAAAGAGGCACTACAATAAACTCTCAAAGGTATTGCCAAACTCTCCAAAAACTCAGAAGAGCAATTCAAAACAAGCGCAGAGGAATGTTGAGCTCTAAGATCTTGTTGATTCACGACAACGCCCGGCCCCACACGGCAAATGTCACTCGTAAAGTTCTTGAATCTTTTAAGTGGGAGTTGTTTCCTCATCCGCCGTACAGTCCCGACCTGGCACCGAGCGACTTCCACCTATTCCCAGCAATGAAGAAGTGGCTGGCTATGCAGCGTTTTGATGACGACGCACAGCTGCAAGAAGAGGTAACGAAGTGGTTGAAGGCGCAGGCGGCCGAATTTTTCGACGAAGGAATTTCCAAGCTCGTACATCGCTACGATAAATGCCTTAATTTGTATGGTGACTATGTAGAAAAGTAGTATTTGAGTGTGGCTTTCATCTGTATATAATAAAATTTGTTTCCTATACTTTGTTTATCTTTTTATTCCAAAACGTAATCTACTTTCTGGATAGCCCTCGTATATAAACGACACCCAATATTCTGGATTCAATTAACAACGAGGATACGATGTTTATTAAATGAATTCAAGAAGTTTTAAAACATAAAAAATCAACTCATTTTTTTATCTTAAAATGTATTTTTGTGCGTAGCGTATTTTCATTATATTCTTAAAATTCTAATTTAGAATGTAATTGTCAAGAACTGAATCCTAATCATTAGTAATATAATAAGTAATTATTACGGTTATTAATAAATCCTTCTTATAAATTGCAAATATTGCACACGATATTATTTATTTACACTTCAATTCTAACCGTCAGCTCTAGTAGAAGTTATAAATCAATTACATTTAATTAAGGATTGGATTGGATTATTTAATTATCGCAAAGCACACGAGGGTTATCTGCCTAAAGGAAGGGATGCCTTCGTGGAGGATTTTCTAAGGGAAACTGGCTCGTATACACGTTACACATGGGGAAAACCACGAAAACGCCCATACAGCCAGCCCGTTCGCGGGATTCGAACCTCGGACCGAACTACCAGTGTTCAGCGTCTTTACCGCTCGGCCGCTGGTGAGCTATTTAATTAAGGAACGACCATCTAAGTTTAAATTCAGTTATTGGCGCCGCATCTTTCATGTTACTCCCGATTGGCAAGCTACATGATTTTGAATGAGTATTCGGGTTTTGCTAGTAACTTCACTTAGAAATCGCGCTTAAACTAGGTTAGTTGGTTATTTGAACATAGAAAGAACATGGGAGATATTTGATTAATATGCTTTCATAGAGAACCTTTGTAAAGAGAACCTAGAAAACTACGAAAACCAACCATGCAGCCTGGGTTAGACTTCGCAACAAACAATTAGTATTTAACAATCTTCAAATGCTAGGCAACCGGTGAGGCTCCAATTTAATATTTTATTTCTAAATATTTAAAATATTGTTGTATTGTTAGACACAAAAAGCAGAATTTAAGTTTTGTTTACTCGTTAGTAAACTACCAAGTCGTAGTGCAAATGAATATTCAATTGCTTTTGCAATAATTGTATTCACTTAATATTCCTGGAATATGAGCTAAAGAAGGAACGTTCTCGGAAGATTAAAGAAGTGTTTAAATCCAGTGATATTAGGTTTGTCTTACAAGCTCAGGATCAAAACGATTCTGCAATTGCCCGAGTAGTTGACTTGTAAATGATTGTGAATTAAGCAGATGACTTTTAATCTTACGTTTTCAGTCAGAAAACCTATTCCGAATGTTTTGTATTGCATGACAATGCATCTTTTCATTATTCAATAACCAGTCGGAGAACCGCTTGTGTTCCGAAAATAAGTATGTGTACTCAATCGTTCTGCATGTTCTTCAAATTTGTCTTCTTGTGATTTTTTTCTTTCCTAAAAACTAAAGTTGCCTCTCAAAGGAAAGTTTTTTGACATTGAAGAGACAAAAGGAGTATGACATCTACTTTTAGAGGCATGTCAAAAACAGATCTGTACAAGCCTTCTCTTCCATTACATGTTGTGCAGTCAGACAAAAATTTGCATCAGCGTAAATTTTACAATCTATTTTTATTCCACTCTGATTACTTTATTAACATACAGTGAATATATACTAAATCTTTTACTTTAGCTTAAGTAATTCGGAAGTTTTGACTGAATTGTTGTCGGAACTAGGACTTAGAAGATAAGTCAAATTAAATATTTCGATAATCCAATAAATTCAAGGTCGAAGTTTCAATATTTTATTTTCGGAGGGAGGAGAAATTTTTTTAGTTTTGGTCCATTATCCTAAGTATATTTGCTTTGATTCTTTATTTTTTCCATAAAAGCGAAAAATTTACGCTTGGTATACATATAACGCATAGCTTCAAATTAAAATTTAATAATATACAGAGTGGTTATAATTAAAGTTCCGCACTGAAACGGTCATAAAAGGAAAACTACTGGATCAAATTTTATCAAACTTGGTAATCGTGTAAAGGAGGTCATGGGAATTTATTTTCCGCGAAAAAAAGGAAGTTGGAAACCTCACCACCAGGGGGAAAATGGCGCTGTATGCAATATTGTTAAACGAAATATGGGTCGGAATCTAACTTAACCTTTTCTTACACGGGTTCAACATGTTGCATACCCTTAAGAAACTTTGAAGTAGGCAAATTACCATTTAAAAGCGTTGAATTCGAGTGCGCCATCCGTGTAAGTGAGAAATTCGTCCGTGAAAACCACGAATTAGCGATTAAAAAATGTGAGAACGCAAATCACTCGCACAAGTGCGTACAATCTGGAAATCGTTTTCTTACAGATCGCTAATTTGTAATTTTTGAAGCCTGAATTCGGCACTAAAACATGAAGATACTGATTCAAAACGCTTTTAATCGATTTGGGCCAAAGAAATCCCTCATGTTATCTATCTAGTTCCATTGCATTGTCCTACTGCATTCGATTGCATAGCAGTCATTCCACACCGTTTAGTGTTGAATGACAGCTAGTTTTATAACTGAAATATTTTTCTCTGAAGAGCAGGCGACAGCTGGACCACTGTGATTGCAGCTCACTTAGAGTCAATGTTAAAGTGTTTCGTGCTACATGAACTGCATGGAACTGCAGTAACATGGCATTTTAGATACTACGATTTTTATGCAGGGCTGGGCCTCACCTCACGTGTGTCGCACATTTACTTAGGAAACATTTCACGAATGAACGTCTTATAGGCCGAAAATTCCCCTCTTCCCACCAGACCTCAATCTCTGTGACTTTTGGCTATGGGGTTATCTCAAAAGCACTGTTTATGGTGATATTCTAAACAATTTGGCAGAAATGAAAAATGTCCGTAACATTCCTCCTGATATGCTAAGAACTGCTGTTAAGAATGCAGTAACAGGATTTAACTTTCTCTCGGAAAATGCTGGACGCTACATTGAACATGCTTTGTAACACATTTCGGAAACTATTAAACACATTTTAAACAGATGTTTTCATGTCTTATTTCATTTACCAATATTGTATACAGCGCCATTTTTCCACTGGTGGTGAGTTTTTGAACTCTTTTTTTTTTCCCGCGGAAAATAAATTCCCATAACCTCCTTTACACGATTCCCAAGTTTGATAACATTTGGTCCAGTAGTTTTCCTTTTATGACCATTTCAAATTGGAACTTTAATTATAACCGACATGTAAATTAAACTTTAAAAGTCTGACAGTTTGGTTCAAGTCCCAGCTTTAAAAATATATATATTTAAATATAATATTTTATATTAATCCTCTTAGAAAGAATGTTTTAAGAAGCTAATTTTTCTCTCGCGTTATAGATTGTATAAAAAAACATGATCTTTAATATGAGTTAGATTGTTTCAGCCGATATAAGAATCGGGTCACTCGGTGGTACAGAATAAACCCTGCTGGACTGTTTTATTTCTTTGTCATTTAGCAAAAATCTTTTAATTAAAATATTTATGCTCTGGACTTCGCTTTAAACTTTATTTATAGTTAAAATGTCTAGAAAATGAAAAGCTGTCTTCAGCTGAAACGCAGTTGATGCAATTGATATTTTAAAAAAAATTGACAAGAATGCAAAATATATGGAAGTCTAGGAATCGAAAAATCTTAATTTTTTTGTGAGAGCACTGAAAATAACTGTAGAAGGAAAGAAGAAAATTAGGGAGAAAAGTAAGCAAAAATTTGCAGAGAAATTTGGCTGTCAGACATACCAAGATGTTTCAAAAAGTTGGACGCTTTTGAATATACCTTCAGGATACTTCAAAGAATTTATGTGTTCAAAGAGAAAACACTTGGACGTGTACACCACCACCACCAAATACCATCAATTGAGCTTGTGTTAACAGAAAAGACAAAAACGATATCATTACAGATTAAAGTGAAGAGCGACTGGTTGTAGACTATATGGTTGTATAAATTTAAATTACGTTATAGAACATCATATCGTATCATAAATGGAGAATCCCATGATTTTCTCAGTCGAATTATTTGAAGATTCAGGAGTTTATCCAGTGATGTATGTGGATGTCCCCTAAAGACGTTTTTTTTTTCCTCCTGATGAAACAGCGGCTGAGCGGTAAATCGCTAAACACTGGTAGTTCGGTCCGAGGTTCGAATCCCGCGAACGGGCTGTCTGCATGGGCGTTTTCGTGGTTTTCCCCATATGTAACGTGTATGCGAGCCATTTTCCCTTAGAAAGTCCTCCACGAAGGCATCCCTTCCCTTAGGCATAATTAAATAAACCAAAACCTCTTGATGAAACCAGACTTTCCTTTCATCTCATACCTTCAAAATGTTTAGCCTCTAAAGACTGATAAAGGCTCTGACCAAATACTTCGTGATGAACTTTCTAAGAAAAACCAGCTAGCATACACGGTACACATAAGAAAATCCACGAAAACGCCCATGTAACCAGCCCGTTTACCGGGATTCGAACCCCGGAGTGTACTACCAGTGGCCGTTTGTGGGCCTTTATGAAATGGAAGGCGATAACTTTATTTAAAATGATTGTCAGAAATACCAATTTTATTTCGAAAAGTTGGATGCTTTTTAATATACTTGCAGAATGCCTAAAGAAAAAGAGCAAGAATAAAGTAGAATGCCTGAAGAAAAAGAAAAGAAAAAATAAATTTTTGCGTAAAATTTAATATTTTTACTTTTTTTTTTAATTTAAAACTTTTTAATCTTTAATCTTTTAATTTTAATCTTTTAATTTTTTAATCTTTAATCTTTTAACTTTTTAAACTTTTTAATCTTATGATATTTGTTTCTTGCGATTTCAAAAATAAAATATTTGACTAAAATATGAATAACATTTTAAGAAACCAAATGTAGGATAAAACTGTGTAAAGCAATGGGCACAATGATTAAACTGTTTAAAGCAGTGTATGCAAGTCATCCTATGTTAAAATGTCCGTTATACATCTCTCTTATTTATATATTTCTTTTCTGAACGGAACATTGAAAGGCGTGTTAACTGTGCTTTACTGTAATTTCTCTTTTAATATATGCAGTTTTCAAATGCATCATAGTCTGGGTTACAAAATATTCTTCGGAAAGAAACGCAATTCAAATAAATAAAATCAAATTCTGGAAAATTTATATTAATAAATATATTTAAAATGCTCAGTTCGAATAAATAGAAAATTTTAAAACAATTATCTGAAGAGACAATGCAACACAAACAATTAAAATAAAAGTATAAAAATTTAAAAATTTCCTAAAATAATAACTATGACAAATAAATATATATAAAGAAAATTGTTTGAAAAAAAAAAAAATAAACGCTGCACCGTTATTGACGCAGTTTGAATAGGTAAATAGAAATTTTTAAAACAGTTATTCGAAGAAAAAAATGCAACTTAAACAATTAAAATGAAATTCGAAAAAGAAAAATTACTTAATAATAACAGTTATAATAAAAAATATATTAAGAATATTATTTGGAAAAAAGAATGATGGTGACTTTTTTTCCTCTCACGGGAAAGGAAACAAGGTTGCCATATATTAAGACGTTCGCCAAGTGAACTATTCTTGGCGCAAACTGAAGAAAAAACGCCAACATAAATTTGTGAATTTCTCCGTAAATTTCGCTCCAAATTTTACAAAATTTCATATTTAGGCGTAATTTGAATCGTAGAATCGAAATATGTAAAAAAATTGGTATGTTATTTCAGAAAAAGTCCGATTTTGTGTCAGAATACCTATGTTAGAATAGTGCTATATATAAATCTAATATATATCCTAAGTCGCGCTTTCGAGACATGAAGAACGCAATTTGAATTTTGTCAATAGGCCCAGTAGAACGGGAGATATAGCACTGTCCCTTTTTTTTTTTTTTTTTTTTTTTTTTTTTTTTTTTTTTTTTTTTGAGCAGTGTACAGCATCCAATTTCCGAAAGTTAGACAGCAACTGATCAGTTTTTACTTGTATATTATTCACACATATAGTGGGATTAACCTCTGTTGAATTATTCACACTACCCGAAATAATCCATCCTAGTTCAGAAGGAGAGGCTACTGGTTTACTTTCTTCGCATTTAATCGTTTTCCTTTATCGATATATATATAGATTTAATTCCAGTCCCCGTTAAAACATTTTTAACATTTTACTTTCAAGTTACTTCAAAGCATCTCAAAATATAACTTACCATATGCTTTCCCTATATTTCCTAAAGCGATATCTACGCGTAAAAGTATATCAACTAGAGTGGGCCTCACTTTTGTAAAATGTTGGATCTACTAACATTAAATCATTATATCCCTTAATGTACTTTTTATCTAATGCAAAATGCGCAATGTTCCAATGATTCTATTGATGATAAGTACTGATGTAGTAAATGACACCTTCGCTGGAAAATGCGGGACAAAATTTATTTCCGCAATTCCATTAGTTTTCGTATCCAAAGACCCTAAACATGAAATAAAAACTTTGGAATTTCTTCTTGGTAACCTTGGTCTCTGTACGTAATCTTCTGAAATCAGGTTTGCTTGACTGCCAGGATCAAGGAAGGCTCTACACAATTGATATTCACCCGATGAATCTAACACTTTAATATTTGCTGTGCATAAAATTTGACGCTAAAAATTAAACTCGGATACAAAAGATTTAATTACTGATTTTACGAGAGGTAAAATCGCTGAACACTGGTAGTTTAGACCTGGGTTCGAATCCAAGCGAAAGAGCAGGCTGTATGGGCGCTTTTGGTGTTTTCCCCACGTGCAATGTGTATATGAGCCCGCTTCTCTTAGAAGTTCTCCACGAAAGCACCCCTCTCCTTAGAGAGATAGACTTACTCAGCTTTGCCACAATAAACTAAACCAAACCGTATTTTTAATGTGAATGCAAGCCAATTAATTCCCTTAGAAAGTCTTGCACGAAAACATTTCTTTCGTTAGACAGATACCCCTCGTATGCTTTGTCATATTGCCATAAATTTAATCCAGTGTATTGGTGGTAGTTATATAATTGTGTGTGTGTGTGTGTGATTATTGCAAAGCTTCGAGGGCTATCTGCCTAAGGGGAGGGATGCCTTCGTGGAGGACTTTCTAAGGGAAACTGGCTCGTATACACGTTACACATGGGGAAAACCACGAAAACGCCCATGCAGCCAGCCTGTTCGCGGGATTCGAACCTCGGACCGAACTACCAGTGTTCAGCGACTTTACCGCTCGGCCGCTGGTGGGCCCAGTTATATAATTGAAACCTACATAATGTAAATTTAAATGCACATCTTCTCTTAATTATCATTATTTTGAATATTATATTTATTTTGTTTAATTGTATATTCTGAGGTATTATCTATTTACAAAAATAAAATTAAAACTTATCAAGCTATGGAAGTGAAAAGATTAGTTAAGTTATCATAATTATTACAATTAATTAGAAAAGTTATTGTAATTTCAGACCCACAAAGTATCCCATATCTCTCCTTTTTAAATCTGCGCAATAATAATAAAATAATAATAATAATAATAATAAAAAAAAGATTATTTGAGCACAACTTACCAAAGAACGAAATCTTTTTTTGAGGCTTATATCTCAATGAGTGAATCATATTCAAACCATTTATGGACTTTAAAAGAGCAGATATCAAGTTATTTAAGTCGCCATACTTAAGTGGGTTTTTGATTGTGCTGAATTACTTTCACGTTGCGGAATCTTTTCACTGCTGTAAAGAGTGGAAATGATTTTTAGTGATGCACTTTCCTTAAAATCAATTCCAAAAGTTTTGCTTTGTTTCGGTATTTTATATTTCATCAAATTTTCTTTTCCTCCCGTTCTGAAGTGAATCTTCCATAATAAATTAATTTGAGTTTTTGTATTGTTTCAGGAAATTGTATGATTAATCGAAGAATTACTTACTTTTTAATTACATTTTCGGACATCTACAACCAACAAGTTAAAAGGCTAATTAATGAGTCTGCTCCGGACCGGTTTTATCAATTAGTGAATATAGGTGATCGTTTCAGGGGGTGCCACAATACGGAAGTACATTTAAGTTTTCTGAATAGCACAAAGATAGATTGTTTAATCTTTTCGTTTTTTAAAGTCTAGCTTTAAAATCGAAACAGTCCTTTCGATTTTTTAAAGTTTAGCTAATATTTAGTTGAATGCTAAATGAATATTAGTTGAATATTGTAAAAATAAAAGCAGATTAAAACCTTTCCAAGACGACCATTTCTGAAAGAAGCAGCATTTCCGAAAGCACTAAATATTGTCATAGAGCCAGGCCTGGGCAAATGGCAGTTCCCAAGCTGTAAGCATCTTTAAAAATATGGCACGTATTGTAAGAAATAGTAATTTTATTTCTGCAGTATTACTGCAACAGAACCGTGCTACGACCTTTTTTTAACTTTCACACTATGTCACGTTTTATATTTTATTATTACGCGTATAATTATTTGAAATTAAATCAGATTACATATATGGGCCATTTCTGCGACTTATTATCATAATAATACTAATTTTAAATGAGCTAAGGACTATGAGGATAGCAGAAAAGACAAATAGTAATAGCAGCAAAATGCACTATATTTATGACTTATGTCATTGGAGAGCCTTATTCAGTGGGGCCGTGAATATATTTATATGTATCTTGCATGGGGAAAGAAGAAGGAAAAATATATATATATATGATGATCTAGTTTGCATCTAATGAATTAATTATGTGTTTAAGATTAGCTTCAGTCTCGTTTGCTGTTGCATAATTTTTATGCAAAAGCTGTAAATTCATTTAAATTTAAATCATTTTCGTTTATAGAACTGAATTTTTACTGCAAAACCCTTTTTCTAGTCTCACTTGCTTTAGAAGAGTCAAGAAAAATTGCTAATTTCATTCGAATAGAGAATGAGGCAGTGTAATTCAGATCACCGAGTTATCCTTCACAGAATGAAGTTTTTTTTTTTTTTATTTTTTATTTTTTTTATGAGAAGACCACTGTGTCTTCTTCTTCTGACAATTATAATCAGGGAAAAACTGGGAATCAGAAGACAATGTTTACTTTTCGATTCGAAAAAAAAAAGATTGTTTAGTATCGCATACAAAAATTTAAAATTTGCATGCCGTAGTTTCCTAAATACAGTAGGCGTAAGTACAGAAAGAATTATCTATTTATATTTATATCAGAGAGCCGCATTAATTATAAAATACCATATCACTGGCAGATTTCAGAAAATCGTTCTTTTTTAAAAGCAGTGAAACAGATTTTGTTTAAAACTTACTGCTTTAAAAATAGTACAGGGCGCGGCAGGGAAACTACCTTATTTTAAAAATGAATAACACAAATAGTATAAGCGATATCAGTTTAATTTTTTTCCAAGTTATAGAGAGACACTTAAAGTTTTTTATTATTACGGTTAAAATAATATCAGTAAGGTGGCTCTGTTCTGGTAAATGCATTGAGATAATCGAATTTTGAAGTTTCTTTCCACTTTTACCAGCATATCAACGGGTATGTTGTCCATAGCAGCTTGAATTATGTTCAGTTCAGCCAGGATTTTTGGACATTAGAGATTTCAGATAGCCCCACAAAAAGAAGTCACACGGGGCTAAATCAGGCGAGCGCGCTGGCCACTGACAATCGTTTCCTAAGGAGATAAGGCGTCCAGGGAAATGTTCTCCAAAAAATCATGGTCCAATGATGCCTATTCGCGTATTCTGGACAATGTACACCAAACAGTCACACCTTCTGTATGGAGGGGCTGCTCATGAAATTCTCGGGGATTCGTGCCATTCCATTATCGCATGTTTTGGAAGGTGAAAATGAGTCTCATCGCTAAAGAACACAAGGGCATCATGAGGCGTATTGTCAAGAACGGCTTTGCATCCATTTTTTCGTGAAAGAAAATCGCGTGGATTAAGTTTTACACCACTGCCAATTTATATGGATGAAAATGCAGTACGTTGAAAAGTACGACTCCACGGAGAACGCGCAATTCGCTCTCGTCCACTGCATGATCGGTACTAAACATACATGACATAAAACTTTCGATACTGCTCTTTTCAATGAGAGCCAGCCCACTCTTCTCGGAATAAATCTCGCTAGATGGCGCGCGTTTCAAATAAGGAAGTTTGCTGCCGCACCAAGTATAATATCTTTTTAATTGCGGTACTTAGTAAGTTCCTGCAGCCATTCAATTTTTCTGAATTTTAGCACGCGGCTGCTACTGATACGAAATTTGACCCTTTCCCTAATGTTGAGCGTCACTGATCGTCATGCTGTCTAAGACTACCACTTTAATAGAAAACTTCGGGGCGTCGTTTCATTATGTAAAGGAGACTCTCATAAACGGAGTGTAGGGACTTCTAAATTTTCTTGCTTAGAGGCGTCATATACTTTGCGTCGCCCCTAGGCATATATAGCGCCCATAGGCAATATAATATATATTTATTTGAATAATAAGTTATTTGCAGCAGCAAATTTAAAACATATTTCTATCACGTGCAGTTGTATTTTTTAGGACGAAGACTATTTTATTAAGTATTTCCAGACAAAACTACGTAAACATTTCTTTAGCCTTAACAGCTGTATGTTTCAGAAATAAAATGCTTAACTTAATTAATTTTCATATAAATATTACTTTTTAATTCTTAACCGAAGGAACATTTCTCTTTCTAAACTGAATTTTAAATGTGAATTGTTTTACCCCTTTCTTAAACGAAAAATAATTTGTATTTTACAGTGTTATATAAATATAACATTAAAATAAATTTTTTTAAATATCGTACTCCTTTTTTAATTAAGGAATTTTTCACATTTTGACTCCGAAGCTCATTAATATCTTCTGTGAATTAACGAATAGTAGCAGATTCTGCATCTAACATTGGGAAAGGGGGAGCATGAGAATAACTGTTTTAAAAATAAAACTTTGGACATGACTATCATAAAACACATAAAATATACATTAGTTATAAAACATAGCACATTAAACATAACATTTTGGACGCTAAGAATGAAGCTATTACATGTTTATTGAAGAGAAATATATATAAAAGGAGGTGTTATGTAATCACGCAATTAGTTGCTCAGCGCTGTTTTCCATCATTTTTGCCTATTAATTATTCATCAAGTGTAATATTTTAATGCACAAGAAGGACTGTCATGCTATTTTCCAGATAGGTTATTATTAATCCTTTTGTTATGTTGCTTTGTTAGGTCTTTGTTGAATATCATAATTATTTTTATTTTGTCAATATCTGCAGAATAATAAAAAGAAAATAACTTATCTTACATTTAATAGTCCCATTTATCTAGATTAGAAAACATTTAAATTTTGTTTTTTCTTTTTATCGATATCGTATATTTGTTCCACAATCTTAACGCCTGATTAAACCCCCCCCCTAGTGTTGGAGCCGGTATTCGTTGTTTCATATTAGCAGTTGGTAATCTTTTCACGCCTTCAGCTTAAACCTACACTTCGGATACTAATGAATATTTACTCTTCCGCATTTTGGACGCCCTCAGGAATGTTCTTAGGTAATTTTTTAAAAAAAGTTTTATTTCTTCCTTTTAACGCCTCTTCTTGCAGTTCTTTCTACGCAGTTATATTTTATTTCTGTGTAACGCAGGGTATTTGAAAAAGCTGTAGGTTTTATTTCTTTAAATATGAAACTTAAACATTCCGGTTACAGAGATTATTTGTTGTCACTGTAAAGTATGTAATTATTTCTAAAATGTGAAAAGTGAAGAAACATTTCTTTAAAAAAAAATTGGAAATTTATGGTCTCTGAATTAATTTGTCTATTTATTTGTCAGCAGTTTAGTATCATTTGTCTCCATTTTAGCGGAGTTTTAATGTAAAATATTAGCTAATTTAACTAAAGTATTAGTTAATGTAAAGTATTAGCTAATTGAAATTTGTCAGAGAAACATTCGTTCTATATGATTAAAAAAGGCAAGGTAAAGTGTTCCGCCTAAAAGTGAAAAACTGCAAACGAAGCCAAATCCATTCTTATCATTTGTTAATTTTTGAACCTAGGAGTAAAGATTATCCACGAATATTTTGGAACTCTAGGAAAAATAGAAAACTTTTTTAATATGTTATCGGGCTTTCAGTATCATTAATTATCAAGGTGTAGTATGTAATATAAATTATCAAAAACTTTAGTAACTACTAAAGCCTTCGCTTTTCGATCGAATCTTTCGATTACTAAAGCCTTCGCCTTTTTACTAAAGCCCTGTCTTTCTATAATCAAAACTCGTATATTCCATGCACATCCTTTCGTACGATCTGGATAGTTTATGCATTTTATGCAATATTAGGCGAAATGTAGATTGGCGTAGATTTTAAATAAAATTATTGATTTCGCGGCGATTTTATATAGATTCTTTCCACCACAGAACGAGGGCGTTTGCCACCCAGACGGTATAGTGGTTAGGTGAGCCTACTGCTGTACCGAAAGGCTCGGGTTCGAATCCCCGAGAAGACATGGATGTTTGTAATTGTATAATGTCTTTGTGGCATTGGGGCACTCTAAATGTATCACGAGCCGAAAGTTCTGTCATGTAGTTTGATGTTGGAGGGAGGAGTGGGAAACTTTCGGACCCCTGGAGGGCTGTTCCTCAAAATTGGGGTGGAAGAAGTCCAACCTCCTTGAGGCCCTGGCAACTATTTTTCCATGAAATACATGGACAAGAATACAACAACAACGAGGATTTCTTTTTCTTCTTTTCAAAATTAAATTTTGGACAATTTTTTTGGCGGCGGGAGGAGACTGATTTTTCATTTTTGCATTAGCATGCTTTTCTGTCATATGCATTTATTTTTTGTATTTAAATACAAAGTTTTATATTTCCTCTCTTACATTTTAATTAACTTGGATAGTATACACTGTAAAAATGGTGACTTAGCCTTTATTTTCGCAACGGTTGGTCATAGACATATACACTTCCAGTCGCTAAAAATTTTAAATGGCACAAATATTCACGTTTTATTATTTTCTAATTAAAGAAATAAAGTTTGACTTCCGTAAGACAAAAATTGACCTAGGTGTTTGAAATTAAAATCAAAGATTATATTCGTGAGCTGTACACATATTGGAAAGCGAAGTGTTTGTATTCATATGCAAATGAAAATAAAATATTAGTTTAGAAAAAAATTTCTGATGTTAAGAGATTAATTGCTGCTCGTTTTAAGCAAATTTTGATCAATATATATTTTTCCAAAATGGGATTAAAAAAAATTAAACAAAATTAAAAATTAGAGGCATTAGCAAATCATGGAAGAATATAACTAAATGATATTTCAGAGAAAAAAAGTCAACTTTTTATTTAAATTTATTTATTAACAGACCCGGCTATGCAAATTGGAACTGGCGTCAAAAGTTGCAAATTTCATCTCGGTAAGTTTTGGTCGCACGAGAGTCAAATCTTTTGTATTTATTTTTTATAATAAGAACAAAATTTTCGTAGATATAAGTATAGGTACCGAAGAAATGTATAAAAAGTTTTGTTAAGTTTTATAAAACTGATATCTTTAAATTAAAAAATTGCCAAAATATGAACATTTGCGTCGTGTAAAACATTTTAGTATTTGGAAGTATATGTTTACGACAGACTGTTGCGAAAATGAAAGGCCGGGTAAGGATTTTCGTGGACACGGTGCATATAATAAATTAGGTGCTCTTCTCCCATTCGCTTTTGGGGCACAACGGTTAGCATTACATAGCCGGTTACTCGGATATTTTGTAATCCATTCCGGACAGTGCACGGTTTTTTCTTAAGGATTTAACGCCCTTAAACTCCTACTATTGCTCTATAGTAGCTTTCCTCTGCATCTAGTGTAGTGATTTAGCTAGCTTTCACAAATACTATGTATGCCGTGCGTTATTTATGTTTTGCAAATTCAGGGAACTAATTTCGCTTTTCGATATTTCACCTATGCTGTGGTTCTACCTATTGCGTAAACGGGAGATGCTGATTTTCGTTGTTGCTACGTGCTGCGAGTCAGATAAATTAGAAATACCTAAGTATCTTGCACATTTTAAGAGATCTCCCTCTACCTGTGCCGTTTGCGAGATTTTTGGAATTCTGTAAAAGGATATCGTTTCCTTGCATCGCACTGCTCTGTGTCATCATCTCATTGACTGTGAACACAGCGCCTGGTCTTGCAACCGGTTTCCATCGCGATTTTTTTCTTCCTTTTTCTTTTTCGCTCTTTACGCTCTTGTATGCCCTTCACCCACTGACAGCTATTTTGCAGTTCTCAGTCTTTCGTAGGCAAAGCTAGCGGGCAGTTGACATAATTGACAGTTCCCGTTGCGTTTGTTTCTCGCTATTTCCCAGTTTTTTTCCTTACCTGTTAAGGTTGGGCAGTGAATCTGTCCTGCATTTCGGTGAAATATGAAAATTCATTTCAAAGACAACGGTGAGGCGACCACTTCCGATGGAGGTAAGTTTTTATAAAAAAGAAAATGCTATTATTTTTCTTTGTTTATGTAGGGGAAAAAAAAAAAATTCTGAAATGTTTCAGATTTTAAATTACGTCCAAAGGGGCGTTTTTTAACATTTTGTGTGTTACCTTTCTTTATTAAATATCATGTTCCTCGCACTTAAACCATAAGATCCAGTGCAACAGCAATATCGCAAAATAGTTTTAAAACGAGCATATCTTTAGAATTTCCGATACAGAGACTCACGCGCTGGAGATAAAAATGTTTTTTCTGCACAACGTTGCCATTGCTCGCTTTGAAATCCTTGAGTTTGTTAATCAAAAATTCGTCAAAGTTTTAAAAAATAGGAAATCGATCATAAAACAAATTTCAAATTTCAAATTTGGTCTTCCACATGCTCATATTCGTTGGAGGATTACGTTATTCAAAATTCGATGACTCTATGTACCGTTGTTTTATCACAATACGAGAAATATACATACATTTATGCAGATTTTTCATTATTTAATTTCTTCAAATATAATGCAGGACTCTAACATTTTGTGGCAACAGTTTGAAAAGTGAACCGACATTTATGAGTCCGACGCAAAATGCCAAAACGAAACTAATAGTCCTTCGGGATTCAAATCCCTTTGGACTAAAAAAAAAAAAAACTGGATATTGAAGCATATCATTTCCGAGATTGGATCTGTTCGTGAGTATTGGTGTTTTGGAGCCATTTTGAAATGTAATAATCCGTTACTCATGTGAGTTGTTTTAGTTTTATATGCAGTAATGACCTAGGATTACTATATTGATTTCCAAATTGTTTGACGATGCCAGTTTTTTTATTAAATTGAATTTCAAATGCAAGTTCGAGGCAATCATTCCCTTGAGCTGCTTGAATTTATTACTATTTTTGCATTTTGAAGAATTCATTAATCATCGAAATGTTTATTTTTGTTTCGAATACAAGATGATGCTTTTTTCTTGAAACGCGCTCTTCTGAAAACTGTACGTTTCTTATGTTGTGTAACATTTAACATGATATTATAATTTATTCCTCAAACTTGAAGTTAAAATATATTTATTTGTAGCTTAAAATTGGTTTTAATAACTTTTTACTTTAGTTCTTAATTATCTTTCAATACCTAACACATGAAGTTCATATGTTTGTAAGGCACTTTTTACGCAGTCTCATTTTTTTTTTCTCGTCTTTAAAATAAAGGTTCGTGCTATATTCAAGCCAGTAAAATTATTTTACACGTAAGGGAATATTTATGTATTTTCTATTATGGTAAAACAGTTTTTGTATTTGATGCTTGATTTGGTTAGCTAACCAAGATTATTTCCCCCACCCTTTACTATGTGTTACTACACAAAATGTATAATATTCGCTAGATTGCATGTACAGTATTCACATATATTCAGTTTCTTGTACCTTCTTTTGCTTGAATTTGGAAACACTCATTTTAATTGGAATATTATTTTAAATATAAAATAAACTATTCTTTAAATAAAGAAAATTTCGTATCGGTTTATATTTGGTTTCTTGTGTAGTAAAAAAAAAAAAAAAAAAAAGCCTATTGAGATTATTAAATTTCTGCAGAATTTGATAGTTACATTTGTGTAATCATAAATGTGCTTATCAGAAGAACTGTAGAGAGAAAAAATCATCCTTACTGCATTCTTTATGCACATATATTTTTTTTAACATGTTGAGCGCGGCGCCGAATTTGCTGTCCTTTCCGTTTAGCCGGCAGCGAGCTAAGCCGTAAAGCTAAGCCGTATTTTTGTTTAGAATGTTTCAATACATTTCATTAAAACTAAATTTGATCACATTTTGTTGAGACTATAATTTTTAACTTTAATACTGTCGGTCCTCTACTGTCGGTCCTGAGGACCGACGCCAGCCAAACAAAAATTCCAATGCCGGTCCCTAGGGACCGGCGCTCAACTTGTTAAGGCTCTAATGTTATTGTTACTTGAATGTGAGTAAGATGAGAACAAGTTGTTTTTAACTTATCCAGTCAGAACTTGATAAAAGTATTCGGTATCCTTTGATAATGGGTCCAGCTAAGTATCTCATCAAATACAACTAACGTTTTCTGCTCTTAAAATACGCAGATCTGTAAGGTCTTATTGACTAACCAGTTTAACATAGTAATCAAGTGTAACTGATGCTTGATTTGTAAATTAATTGATTGTTGCTGTTGAAAATATTTGTAAAGCAGTTTTAATTGCAAGAAAAATAGATAACTTAGCTTTTCAAACTACTGTTATTCCCTAATTTCAAATTTTTTTTTTTTTTTTTTTTTTTTTTTTTTTTTTTTTTTTTATTATTATCAGGAATCGTCCATATCACTTCATTCACGGTCCATAGGGCTTTAAAATATCTAAGAGCACTGAAATAGAATTTTAAATAAAATTACCACTTTCTGCTGTGTAATGATGTTTAAAATATGTAATATAGGACTTAGTTCTAATTTTAATATGTACTATCAATGCCGTTAAAAGTTGCAGTATGCCCATATATTTGCTATAATATGAAGTTATCAAATATTTGTTTTTAGATATTGCAATTTTTGGATGCATTGTAGTGTCAGCAGGATTTAATTCAATGCAAGATTTTATTCCCCCACAGTTTGAGTATATTGCTCTCTAGACATAAATAGGCAATAAGGCAACGAAAATTGTATCATATTTCTTTAACTACATTTCGAAGAGTATTATGGCTCTATCTCATCCACCAAAAGCTGACCGTTAAAAGAATTGCAGTTATTGAAAAGTTCTTGCTGAGCATAAGATCTGAAGATTTCTGCGTCTTGTAATTTGCTTAAACCATAGCATATCGCGAATATGAATTGTTAAAATGAAAGGCATGATAGATAGAAAATATACTATAATTTAATAAACTGTATTCCAAAGATTAGCCCCAAAATCTTAGGTACCTTTTCGACCAGCGACACGTATTTAAATTTTTTATTCCTTAAATATGATATTCTCATATATTTTAGTCTCTGTTAACGGCAGTCGGTAACAATTATATTGTTTAAATAAATGCATTTAGACATAGTAGCATTTTACCTGATATATACTTTCTGTAATTAGAATTGTTGTATTTCACATTACACGCACCATTTATAACTTAAACAAACTTGACCTGCGACTTGTTTAACGTAATTGACTATTGTTCCAAAAAATGACATCCCATTTATACGTAATTCGGAAGTTAAAATGGAAAAGGACATTTCCTATTGAAGTGATAGCCTCTAAAATGAACGTGAGAAAAATGAAGGAAGAAATTCCTTCATTTTTTCGAAATGAAGAGGCTAGCCTCATCCTCTGGAAATAATGTATCTTTTTGTGGATTAAAATTTATTTTATTTTGATTGCCCTATTTTGTAAAGATTCACCCAGCTTTGCTTATCGTGTATTCTTCAGATGTGCTGCGCCAAACAAAACTTAACGTGAGCAAGCGACTAACAGTAATGTTATGATTGTTCAGATTTAGGTGTAACTGCGACTTTTTTTTACATATCAGTATGTTAAGAAAAGAAAATTCATAATTTTTTGTTAGACCAGAAGAGGCTGTTGGTCTCGAAATGGGTTTTTGCGTCACTATAAAAGGCAAATGGCTTTAATGATTTTAATGACTTAATGATTTTAATTCATTATAAAAGACAAATGAATTTTCAAATCGTTGCCACCAAATATTATCGCACTGTAATATTTTAAAAGAAATTAAATACTGAAGAATCTGCATGTATATTCTTCGCACTGTAAGAGCTGTCAGAATTTTAAATAACATAGTCCTCTACTGAAACATGTGCACCTTGAAGCCCGCGAATTTTATAAATTTTATTTTGTTTTTCATTTTGATTTGAACTTGTTCTTCAATTTTATGTTTTGCTTATTTTATATTGTTTTTCGAGCGAAATACTGTTTAGGGCATTGTTTGTTAAGATGCTCACGATAAGATGTTGTTTGAGAATCAGATGTAAGTCAAGTAAAACAATGTTTTAAAAACTATCGCACGCTATAAAAGAATAAAATTGTTGGATGAATAACTGCGCAATGAAAGTGCAAGACTGAGATTCTTCTAGAGGTAGCTATTTAAACGTCAAAAGAAGGAGCGTGTTCTTGCTAATAAATATAAACGTACAGTTCAGCCTTAATTATCCAAAATGTTGAATGACGCCGGAGGTAGGTAATGGATTTGTTCGTGTAACCGATTTTCTTATTAAAAAGTCTTATTTCCAAACAAAAAAAATTTTTCTCCTCACGCCTTGTTGATATTGACTAGTTATTATTGATTAGTTAGTAAAATTTTCCAACGTAATGAGGAGAAAAAAATTGCTTACTTTTTATTAAAAATATTTTATAAACATGTTTTAAACAGTTGCGATGATCCAACGTTTGAAAACTCGAAATTTTTACTTTAATATCCACTTTACATTCTTTGCGGCAAGAATTCATACTGTGTAACCAAACTTCTCTGTTTTTCACTTTTATTTTTATAAAAGTGAAAAATAACAATGAACTGAAAATAAATGAAACTAAAAACACGTGAAGTATAGGCTGTTGTGTAAGTGAATTTAGTATGCATTATAGTTTACTGCGTAGATGAATTCGAACGCAAGGTATTTTATTAGTTTAATTATAGTAAAGAGCACACGTCATTCGGGAGGAGGGGAATTTAAGAAAAACTAACTTTAAACATATTTTAGAGGTAGAGGTCTTATTACCAACAGGTAGAGGTTTGGAGTTGTTAACTATGCTGAAACACCCCCGGCCTAAGTAAGAGCGGAGATACTTTCGTAAAGGACTTATGAAATACACAGTGGATAATAGTGAATAGGTTCTTTGAATCAGTTTGTGAGCGATACGATCTGCTCGTATATTGTGATTCAGCCGATTCTCTTTACTGACTAAATGAATGGTGATCCCGGAAACGAAGTGGTGCTTTCTTCGACAGCTCTTATTGGAAACATGCCAGGAAAGTTGGATTCCACTTTGGGGGTTAAAAAACCTGTATTTTTCATCTAAAAGGGAAATAATTTTAATTTTTATAATTTTCCAACTATTTGAATATTTGTTTTATTCCAAAACTTTATTGTTATTTCTGTACAGAAAGGAGGTTGTTGGAAACTCAAAACTACAGTTAAAAGAAATCAATTCAGGGACTTAGCGATTCTTCCGACCAACATTCTTCGTTCGATTCTTTTCTCTTTTCCCTTTTTTCTTGCCCACTGCTTTGATTCACTTCTTATTCCTGATCTGATTCACTAATGAGAATAGTGAGCGGTAAAAAAGAATAGATTCATTTCGGTGAAGAACGGCTTTGAACTGATCTCATAAAAGAGCAATTTTTCCCATCTTTACTGGGCAAACCATGAAAGCTAGAGGCGAAACCGAATCCAAAACAAACTACCAGTATTCTACAATTCAATTCTTTGACAGCAGTTTAATCCGACTGCTAACATTTACTTAGAATTGGGGTTTGTAGAAATCGTTTCACTTTGCTGCGGAGCAAGAACAACGCACAAAACGAGACAATTAGGTTTCATCTAAATGTATGCTTGTGCGAATAGATGGCATGCCCGGATGAATCTTTAATGTTTGTAAATGTATAGTGCGTTTGTGGTTGGGTCACTTAAAAATCGGTCGAGTCAAATGTTCTTTCGAACTTCTATTGGTGAGGGAAGAAGAGATTTAAGAGATCCATGGATTCATGTGTTTCTTCATCAAAACGGATATTGGACTGCATGTTTCGATCACGGCAAAGCACGCGAAACTTGAAAGGGATGTATTTGTGAAAGAGTTTTTAAGGGAAACTGGCTCGTATTCACGTACGCATCCATGAAAATTCTCAAGCAGCCAGTGCGTTTGCCGGTCTGAACTCGGTTGAATTAAGGCTGCTAGCAGGCTGTATCAAAATTTGGACAAAAGTAGGAAAATTCGCACTATTATTTGAAGGCGCCCAAAATACATTCCAACGACAGTCCCTATCTTTCTTTACGACAGGGTTTCTTAAACTTTTTTTCAGTCTCGACTCCTTTTTATCACTGAGATTTTTTCGCAATCCCTAGGACCCCATAATATTTACAAAAATTTTCTGGGATCCCATAAGTATTGCTCAAATCCGACACACGCGTGAGTGAAACTGTCAATTTTCCCACTCGTACTGTTATATACTATTGCAGTTTTAGGTCATTAACTATGTTCTATGTCTTAAAATTTCTAATTTTAAGATGTAGAAGAAATTTTAAGACATAGAACAATGTGAAAACTTTAAATAAGTAACAGACGAAATGACAGCGTCACGTGCAAAGCAAGGAAAATGAACGTTTATATTATAAAATGAATGCATCGAATGTTTTCGTTTTTTTCTTTGTTTGTATTGTTTTATCTTTATCTATTTTCAGATACATTGTGTTAAAATATTTGGTAATTGTAAAATTATTATAATAAGAAATATCAAAACCGCTAAAAATTTTGGTGACCCCCTGTTGCAGGTCCCGCGACCCCCAAAGAGGTCGCGACCCACAGTATCAGGAACCCTGCTTTACGACAATAAAATCAGTAGAGCTGATGCGGATTATATTTAGAGTAGCTTTGGTGTGATTTATTTTATTATGGCAAAGCATGCCGAGGGAGGGATGCCTTTGTGGAGGACTTTCTAGTTAGAATTGGCTCGTATACACGTTGCACATGAAGACGACCACGAAAAGGCCCATGCAGCCAGCCTCTTCGCTTGGATTCGAACATACATCGGAACTAACAGTGTTAAGCGATTTTACCGCTCGTAGGCTTTAAATTTAGATCAATAGACTTAGTAATAAGAACAGCGTAAGTAAATTTAAAATTTTAATCTATAATTATGAATAAACAGCAGAATTTTTTGATGGAAATGTGCTACATATTTTGTCGTTAGGATTGGGGCCCTTAGCGAAATATCTCTTGAACGCACTGATCTTCAAATTAGCCTTAAGAAGTCTTGAACTACCGATATTCGTTTGCCGTATATTGACTGAGCGTCAATTTATTGATATTGTGCCTTATTTTAGGAAACGGAAAAATTACGCATAGTTCATTTTTAAAAATTTTCTCGAATTATCCAAATTACACATATTTTATTGTAAACCGGTGTGGAGGAAATGTTTCGTAGACATTAGAATTTTACATCGTGGGAAATAATTCTACTGCCAAAAGTGACTCCAAGGAGACATTTTTTTTTTTTTCATTTTTCCATAACGAGAAAGTAATCGAGCATGCTTGAATGATGGAGTTCCGTAGCTGTAACCGTGCGTGACTTTTAGCTGATACTATCCTGCAAAATACATTTCGGTGAAGTAATTTTTTTGTAAATAACATTTTCGAAAAATTATCTCTGAAACGTTTCGTTTAAAATTCCTTTCTTACGCAAGGAATGCGGGAAGGTATTGTTACGCATATTTTCTCAGTGAGGATTTGTAAATTGGTTTAGATTTCAAATGTGCATTATCTGCATTACGTTTAATTGCAAATTCATATTGTGTAAATTCTTGCCATAAAATGGATTGCTTGAATTTGATGTCATCGGAAATCTTCGGAGGAATTTCGCAGCTTAAATATAGCAGTAGGAAATTAAAAATATGAGTCTGGAAACATTGTGTTTGCGTGTATTGCATTTTGTTTGCTATGCGTCATCAGTACATGCAGCTAACTTGTTTAAGCACATTTGCACGATCCAGCTTTTACATTTATTATTCGTACTCATATAAATCTGTGTTGCATCTTCATACTAAGCAAAAATCATGGTTCACAAATTCTAATTTTTCTGTAGTCGATAGATAGATAATATGTGGAGTTGAGTAATTTCTGAGGTTTATGAAACATTTTAAGTAGTCATATTCTTTTATGTTCTGTAATAATTGCTTAGATTGCCAGATTTTGTACATTGCCTTCTTTTTTATAAATGTATAACTTTTGTAATCCAAAATCACATTCTTATCAAATTTTATTTGCCAAGATAAATCTAAATTTGGATCTTTTAATTATATTACAACAAATACATTTTTACAAATATAACTAAATGTTTTTGACATTATATTAATGTGTAATCAGAGTAATAGTAAAGTGACTAAATTTTATATATATATATAGTATTTAAGATATTTAAAAGCAATTTCTTTTTTTTTTTTTTTTTTTTAATTTCTCATATCCTTGGGAGAGACTACATTTAAGTGTACTATTTTAGTAACTAAAAATGCTGAAATTTACATAAGTATGTAATAAAAAATTAATATGTGTATTACTTAATATCAAGTACAATTGTCATTTGAACATCCTTAAGTTTTTATACAGAAACCTTTGAAATATTTTTCAAATCCCACTGTGTACCTCTGCTTAAAAATGCTACGTCAGCATGTAAGTGTGCATTAGATTCATCTGTAATTGCAAGCGTAATGAACCAGGTGTTTTTGAGGAGAAATTCTTGTATTTTTATTATGGATATGTTTATTTTGTTTGACTTATGTTTTCTGTGTATTTCTTCCTTTTTGCAAAAGATCGTTTATTTTGACAAAAATGAGTGTCGATTGTTAGATTAGACCCTAACTGGCAGGTCGAATCAATAAAGGAATCATTTTGCGTCGAATCGATTCGAAAAATTCGATTCAAATAAAAGTATCAAATGTTCCTCTGCACAGTATATAGATATTTAAGAATGCTGTTGCTGTTTTAAGATATTATTTTATTCATGTAAAAATAATAATTACCGGATTTTTGTAATAACAGCAAATATAGTAAAAAGCTTGAAAAATGCATATTAGAAATTTTATTGAAAAGCTGCGGAACTCTTGATAACAATCCACGAAACCCAATGTGAATGCTTTAATGGATCAGAAATGTTTCTTGGCTATACGTGGCGAAATTCCTTTTCATGTTCTTTTTGGGAACAATTTGTGATTTCTTAAAAATACATTTTAAAAAATTACTTTTTATTAAAAAGTTACGGAACTCCTGCTAACGATTCACGGAATCTAATTTAGATATAAATGCTTTAATATATTGAGGGGGGGACACTTGTCTGCATTTGGCTGAGGGGGGAAAAAACTTGTCTGCATGTGGCTGAATTCCTTTTCATATTCTTTTTTTATTTCTGATAATTTACTTTTAGCTATATGTGTGTTTAGTATGTAGAATCATTAGATTTGATCGATGCAGGAACGTGTAAAATGTGCAGTGCCGTCGCCGGGATTCTAACTCTGGACTCGCGCTCGGAAGGCGTGCTTCCAGTTACGCAACGAACGCATGAAGAAAGGAGGGAGAAAATACTTACATAATCCCCTTTTAAAAAGGCGACTTGGAGATGAGGAGACCCAGTTACCAAATCTAGGTGTTGACAAATTATCGTCCACCACCTTTTAGTTCGGATTCTGCTTGTAAAGACTCAGAGATCGTAGAAGGCTCTTTTAGAGATTACCGGATTGCAGTTTTTTAATTTCATATATTTAAAAATAATTTTGCAATTTTTTATGGTAAAGATATTTTTTGAGACGCTGCAATCTAAGTTTTCAAATTGGAATTTCTCCCGCCCCCTGCCCGCACCCGTTTCCATTTTTTAATGCTGATAAGTACCGTATTTGACGGCATGTAAGACGCACTCGCATATAAGACGCACCCTTATTTAGACGGCCAAACACAAGGAAAATAAGTTTCAATAGCGTGGTTTCTTTTAGTTCTCACGTTTCGTAAAAGCCAAATAAACAATTATGGAATGCAATTACCTTCACGTATAAGACTGTGTCCTTCACGTATAAGACGCGGGTAACATTTTTGAGACCAAATTTAGGAAAAAAAGTGCGTCTTATATGCCGTCAAATACGGTAATAAGATACGGGTTCCAAAATCATTGGGATTTTCGGATCGTTGGGATTGTGTTTGTTACGAAGTGAAAGCAATATGTTTTCGCGGTAGCATGCTGAAAACATGGCCGCAGTCCGTAAATGATGAAGAAATCGATTTCCTTGAACTATAATGAATTACTTTTAAGCATGAGGGATGTTTCTAGACTTTCACTTTCGCTTATATCGTTCGAATTCTTATAAAACTCATGAACCATCCGTTTATTAATATTTTTTTTGTCTTTTATGAAGAAACAGAATGAGTCAAGTGTGGTAGATAGGAAATGCGGGAGAGTATCGACATTGCACAAGATCGACCACCTTTCTGTTGCCACCCGATCGACGTAGTAGCTGAAAAACCAGTTCGTGTCGATCCTATGTAGGTATCCTAAAAAAGTCACAATTTAATCAAATTCTTTCATTCTCGTTTACGCCCCGTTGCTAATTATAAGCCTTGTGAAAACTTTGTCGATGTGGACTGAATGCGGGTGTGCATCCTTCCATGTATTAATTACGTTGCTGCTATCGATTTTATGCCTGTGCCGATCTTATGCCGTGTCAATTATGTTCCGGTGTCGACTTTCAAAGTGTCAGTCATATGCCGGTGTCGATTTTACATAACTCGTGTGTCAGTTCTACGCCGTGCCAGTGGTATGTTGGTGTGGAACCAAGTTCTGTTGATAAATTGTATTCATAAGATTGGCCCTTTGATATATTTCTCGTCACGCCGCGTAGCTGATAAAAGGGGTGGAGAGGTGATCATATGCAATATTGAATTTGAAAGGAAGACTGTGGGAAATCTCAAAAGTTTTTTTTTTTTTTTTTTTTTTTTTTTTTTTTTTTTGGTGTGTGTGTAGATGTAAGTGCTTCCTTAAATGAATTGAACATGCGTGTTTAAGACTTAAGCAGCTAATAATGACTTTTGAACATTCATTTATTCTCGCTGGAATTGTGTCTGTTCAACAGTCGAAATATGCAACTTAATTGCCATTTTATCAAAAGACTTGGAAAATAAATTTAAAGATTTCAAAGAATACCGACTGCATTTGTGTTTATTATGGTATTTCTCAGTTGATGAGGTGAAACTCAGCTGAAGCTGCTAGCGGCGAGTAATTTGTAGCGGTGAAACGTAGTCGTTTCAGTTTTTTTTTTTTTTTTTTTTTTTTTAGTGGATTTTTAGGATTAGGATTATTTTCTATGCTGCGAAAGCGCTGAAGCTCTTCCCTAAACTGAGGGATCCTTTCATTGAGGGCTCACCTGGAGCGGTAAATTCGCTGAATACTGGTAGTTTTGACCTGGATTCGATTGAAGGCGAATGGGTTGACTCCATGGGCGTTTTCAAAGTTTTCTCCATGTGTAACGTAGATATATATTTAGAAAGAAATCTATTTTTATTTAGAAAGCCGTCCACAGACGCATATCTCCACGTAGGAGATAAACCTAGCTTGCTTTTTCGTAATCAAGTAATTAAACTAAACTCTTTATGGAGGACTTAAATAAACTGGCTCATATTTACACTATACATGAAGAAAGCTTGTTCTGTGGCCATTAAAAGAATCCGGGATAAACTGCTAATATTTCTTAGCTCTTGCGCTTTGGTCGACAAAGTACGCTTTTATAAAGTTATAAGAAAAATTTTCAGCGCATTATGAATATTCTATCATCATAGTAGCTCTTACAGAAATTACGAATGTTTGCAGAAATTTTTTCCTACATGAAGAACATAAATTGCCAACGCAGCATCTTGGCTGTTAGTGTTATCTTTTGAAACTAGATAAGCTACAGATGTATTCAAAGAATTAGTTCAATGTTCACATTGAAAACGTTTATAATTTTTTCCTAATAAATAACTTCTGGATTACTAAAAAAAGGATAATTTTGTCGGTTACAATAGTAAAATGGTTTATATTATTAGTCATTAATATATGTTAAATTCTGGATGATGTCCATCCTTCCTTTTTGTTGTTGTTGTGTGATGTGGCCCTTTGTGCATTTTATTAGGTTATGTGTCTTAGAATCTCCGAAATACCAGCCATGAATGTTCGTTAGGTCTCTTAAGTTGTGCATAGATTTTTTTTTTTTTTAATATAACAAGATTCTGGATTCCGACACAAAAAATCGTTGAATGGAAATGTTTTGCATTTTTAAATGAAGTTATCTTTAGAAACTTAAGTTCTAGCATTGCTGGAAAATTTCTTTTTTTCTTTGTTTTTTTAATCTTGTCTATATAAAAGAAGTTTGCCAATACTCGAAGGAGTACATTTAAAGCGCATTAATACGAATACGTCATGGTAAATAATGTGAAGTTTGCATGCCCCTTTTTGCTCTTTATAAAAACTTTGGGACTTTTATCATTTTTTAATTTGAGTTTTATATGTTTATTTTTTACATACTTATCGAGACATTTATTGATCTGGAACTAAAGTGTTATGCAACAACATGCTTGCGTCAAGATATTCTTCATAAAACTCGCTGTGATGCATGTATCTTATCACAAGCTAACAGAAATACCTAAAGATTTGTGTGCCGGAAGTGGTATTTTCTATTATTTGCTATGTATTTTCGAAATTAAAAATTTATTTATTTTTAAAGATTAGAGCATTTATTCCCAATTGGAATTATTAATTTTGGCCGAGTAACTTTTACACAGAAACATTAATTTCAACATTCGATGTACAGATGTGGCAGAAGTGGTTTTATAAAAATTTATGTCTGAGTTTAAGTAGCGAATTTTTTTTGGGGGGGGGGGGAGGGGGAAAGCCCTCCAGCGGCCGAGCGGTAAAGTCGCTGAACACTGGTAGTTCGGTCCGAGGTTCGAATCCCGCGAACGGGCTGGCTGCATGGGTGTTTTCGTGGTTTTCCCCATGTATAACGTGTATACGAGCCAGTTTACCTTAGAAAGACCTCTACGAAAGCATCCCTCCCCTTAGGCAGATAGCCCTAGTGTGCTTTGCCATAATTAAACACCAACACCAAAGTTTTTGAAGAAAATTTATTGAACTCAAAGACTACCTATAGGGACATAGATATTATACAGCAGAAGCTCCACTGGCGTTGCTATGGCGGTATGAAAAACCAGCTCAATCTCTAATTTGGATATAAATGAAATTAAAGAGGGAAGGCACTTCTGCTGTTTAATAGTTTGGCATCACTTCATAATGTATCCCCATCATAAAAATCATGGCATTTTAATGTAAATCGGCCACTGTTCGCAAAAACAGAAACCTTCAAAAATATACTGCGACATAGATTTGCTCATATCTGTATGGAGATTGCTTTTTTCAGGTTAGAAACTGACCTAGTGAAGGTGGGAGCATCTTCGTGTTAAGACATCCTTTTGAGTGTTTCTACTTTTTCGAACAGTGGATAAAAGTACCTACACCTTTATGATGAAAAACTTATAAATAAAAGCTACCCAGTAGTTTTAATTCCTTATACACTGGACAGTCATGATGATGATTTGCACCATACTATTCTAGAAAGTGTATATTTTTACATCAACGCTAGAGATAATAATTTGGACGAAATTGTCTGAAGCTTTAACGTTCGATACGTTAACGATAGTGACAGGTTCAAAAAAAGTTTAGATTGCTATATAATACGTAAAAATGATTTTTACCATTAGAGAATTTTTAAAAATTAAAGAATTATATGAATATTTTGCTTCTGTTGTTAAGCAAAAATAAGATTTACTGTTGTGAACATAATATGAAGATAAATAAAGGGTTTCATATACCATGAAATGGCAGCAGTGTGCCCTTATATTTCTGATCTTTATTTTTAACAGACACGATTTTGTCGCTAACGATAACACTTCTTCAAGAGGTTCAAAACGTTTTGATTAGCGTTTTGAAAGTTAGAAGTGATTTCCCATTTAATTTTTTGAAAATTGTTTTTATATTAATATCTCACGTAAATGTGAATTTAAACTATTAAATTTTTAATTACTTACGGATTGAATGAGGGTATTCCATTCGTTATTTAAATTCTTTAAACAAAGAAGTTGAAGTACAAAAGTAGAGGGATGAAATCATGGAAATGAGATTACTCGTATTTTCAGATCAGGTTCAAAGTTATTAAGGACGTTCCTTTTTTTAACTTTCTCTCTCTCTTTCTTCCCTCTACGTTAATCTAAAGGGAGATCTCTCACCGTTGGCTTGTAGCAGGTGAATGTCCTTTCTTTCTTACAAAGCTTCGGGATATGTTTTACGTATGTTTCGGGGTGTTAGATAGAGAGTTTTTCTGCCGCTCTTTTCCTTTTTTTCCGAAGTGTATAAACTGGAGGATTATTACATGAACTTTAGCTGTTGAAGCTGAAGATACTTCCTTCTTTTCGATTTATTGTGTATCAGTTTAGAGGGTATGAGAAGCTAAGTTATTGTGTGTGTTTATTCCGTTACTTTCTAGAAATTTAGTTTTTGTGTTAGATAAAGTGAACTTGCTGTAAGATTTTAATTGATTCCTTCTCATGAATCCTTTGCACTTTTGCTGCAGTGTTTAAAAACTTCTTTTTTTGTGTGTTTCGTGTGGAGTTCGTTTAGATCTTTATCTGCATTCAAGGGGGTGGTATTGTGTAGCTATTTGGATTGTTTGATTATGGCAAAGCACATTGGGGCTCAGGGATGACATTATTGATATGGAGATACTGACATTACTTTTGGGGAAAATCATAAAAAACACCTATGAAACCACCCTATTCACCACGGTTTGAACCTGAATCGAACTACCAGTATAGAGTTGTTTTATCTCCGCCTATTGCTAGACTATGCTTTGTTTTGGGTATTGTGTTCGAAGTGGCTGTGATTACGTGATACTTATTTGCAAAATATTTTTTGAGATCGTCGGAGTTTGAATAATTTCAATATATATACTTATTTATAGGTATGGGAATTCAAGTTCTCGAATCTCTCGAATTAAAAAAAAAAAAAAAAAAAAAAAAAAAAAAAAAAAAAATTAGTGTTCTAAATCTTGAATCTCCGTTCTGTGTCGCCGGAAAATTTTTGAGGCAACTGGCTGGAAAAATTTATACTTGTATTGTGGTTTCCTTATTTTCATGATTTTCCTGTTTAACGTTTTGAATGAGAAAGGTCACGCGGAAAAATCCTTATTCATATGGTGATTTTATTCATCTGTTCCCAAAATAACTACTGACGAATGAAGAGACCTTCGTCTTTAAAATGATAGTGCGTAAGTAGAACACAAATTTTAAATAAATCAAGGTTTTCATTACTGGCATATGTTATTTGAGAGTTTCTCCTGTTAAGTGCTGCATTTTCGAATTTTTGCCCCAATAATTAGCATACATTTGATGAATTGCCGTTAAAGGCAGTTGCAATTTATTTGTAAAATCTGTTATTCGTTATTAATTTAACTAGACTGGTATGATGCGCTTTAAGAATTTGCTTGCAATTGGCATCATTTATCATAAGGCAGATGATTACTTTGGAGAAATTTGGACTTTCAGGTTATCATCTCATTCATCACTTTGATAGAAAAAAAATAGTAGCCAAGAGAACATCTGGTTTCGTTCTGTTTTATTCGATTACGTCATGAGTCGGATTTTGAATTTGCCATGTGGCATGACATCATATCATCAGTTTAGTTCTCTTAAGCTTGAGGAGAGTTTTTAATCTGATGTAAAATTTCAAATTATTTTTCTTGCAGTGTCAGTGGCTGCAATTAGTGTTTGACACATGCTTCAAATTTATTTTTGTGCCCATTCCCCCTAGTGTCATTAATATATATATATATATAATATATTATTTCAAATTTAATTTTCTAATTTTAGCAAAAGAAAGTACGTTTATAATTCTTTTAAGTCAAGTATTTTAACAGTTTATAAGCTAAATATCAAAAGCAGCTAAGGGCTAGCATCTACTCTGTGGGTAAAATAACAGAATGCAAATTTTCACGGCTATTTTTTCCGTCAGCGAAAGAAAACAAAAATTAAAATGGGGCCTCGATTTAGTTCATTCATTGCTAACCACGGGCCGTCATTGAATCTTTCGAGCTAAAAATGAAATATTTAATAACGAGAAAAAATATTGTTTATATTATATTAAATTTCTGTATTACATTTAAGTGTACTTTCCTGTACACAAAAGCAGCAATTCTGCATATCAGAGGGCTAGTTTAAAATGTGCGTCGGATTCCATGAGCTTTATAATTCTTTCATAATACTTTTATTCAGGTAGCATTTAAAAGTACATCCCGAAAACGATATTTATTGTATGCATATTATAAATTTACTCTCTGGGTAAGATTACAGAATAAAAACTGTCATGTCTTTTTTTTTCGCCAGCGAAAGAATATTTTTATAGCCTCAAACACACATTTAATAGCAACAACAAAAGCTGAGTTTTAATTGTTAATGTAACTGAATATTGCTTGTAAGGTATTTCTCCCGCTTTCCTAGCGTGTCTTCGTGGTGTAGTGGTTCTGCACGCTGAGCCGGTATTCAAGAGGTCCGTGGTTCGCTTCCCGAAGGCGTTGCTAACTTTTCACCTCTCCGGCTTTTCCAATTAACCTAATGTCTCTACATGCTTATATTATTATTTACGCTTCATCACTACCACCATCATCGATTATCTAAAGAGCTTAAATGCGTTAAATTTCATCAGTTTGTTGGGTAGCTGTTTGATGATATTTTATGTAAAATGTTTGATTTCAGCAACAGGCAAGTTAGGCACCTCTTTTCGTAATGCAGGAATTACAAAGTAAAGAAATCAGTAAAGGCCTTTGTCCGTTGTTGGAACCTAAGTAACTATAAGCAAAGAGCGGTAACACCGAGAAAACAGTTATAGACATAAGATTAGCAATGAGAATTATGTGAGATAGAAAGGGAAGAGTAAAGAAGTTAATGATTAGAAGCTAAATTGTGCATTTCATGATTATTATTTTTATTGAGATGAGAAGCAGATGAGCATTGTACTGACTCTTCTTTGAGGATGTGACAGTGAAAGGTTTCACTAAATTAAAGAAAAATTTTTTTTTTCTAGGTCTGCGAGCATTGCCCTGTATCAAAGATAATAAAGTACATCCATAATGATTCGAAAGATCTTCTTTTTGTTTAATCTGCAGTTGGTGGATATTTTCTAGTCGTTATGCAAGAGATATACCAAACAACTAACTGGCCGCAAATAGTGATCTTCTTATCTAGCATGTTGTAAGAACAAGTACTGGTCGTCTCTAAAAGTCTTTTTAAGGGGGGGGGGTTGGAGTATGCCTAGAGCATTATTTATGGCAAAAAGGAATCTTGATATCCGTTAACTACGAAAAATAATCACAACAGTTGTTTCAACTATAAATTTACAAATATTTACTGGATAGACAACCAGTGCAGTTTTTAAGTATGTCATACGATAAATAGATAAAACATCGAAATCTGCGAAAAAGGTGAGATGAAAACTTCCATTACTGTTCATTATGGCTTAACGTATTCGCTAACATTCGAACGATATTCATATATTTAATAGTTTTGGGTCATTGTTTTTTTAAATCATGGCATTTTTTTCGGGTGACCAGTTGAATTGAAACTAATTTTTCAGTCAAAAGTTTATTTTATAATTGTTGAGAATCCTCGTGTCTGTGCATTTCTATACTACATATAGATATATATTTTAAATTTTCATATCCTTTAAATATTATGCGCAAATCATTTTTGCAGAAATGCTTTATACCATGGCGGTATTCTCATTCTTTTGCATTATTTTCAGAAAGAAAGGTTTTTCTTTTTCTAATGAAATTTTGATAACTTTTTGTTTAACGAAATGTTCGTTAAAGAAGTCATCCGGTTTAAAGCGCAGCAAATGGAAACAGTCTTAAAAAGCTGCAAACAGAAGTTGGTAATTGGCCTCTCATTTGTAATTTCAGAATGAAAAAGATACAAAGCTTTGTGAAACAAATTACAAAAATTAATTAAGGTTTAGCTTGTCGGAGTTCTCGGTCTGAAAGAGAAAGGAATCCATCAAGCGTGCATAAACAAGGGAATGTCAATCTGTCCTCCCTGTGGCAAAGGAAAATACTGGGGAGGAGGGCAACTACCTTCAACACACCTTTCATTAAAGTTTTTAATTGCCCGGTTTGTGTTTTGAAAGAATAGCAACAGGAATCACGGATGGTGCTTCAGCGATATTTTTTTGGTACACTGGCCTTCAGAAAGGCTGAATGAAATTGCGCTATGCTTTTAGCTTCTGTAGACTGCTGTCTGGCATTCTTTTTCCTTTTATCCTAAAAAAAAAAAAAAAAAAAAAAAAAAAAAAAAAAAAAAAAAATCTGATTTAAGAGTAAAGCATTAAAAAACAGAATCTAAAATCTACTACTAATTCAGATAAAAAAGTCTCTTGGGGGAAGGAGATTTTAATTTATTTCTCTAAATTAGAATTGATCTACTGTGGGCTTGCTGAAAGGTATGCGTAATTTATTATTATTACTGTTATTATCTTGAAATAACTCGGATTTAATATGCCAAGAGGTATTTCGAAATATTTGAAGTAAAACATGGGCTTCGAATTCGAAGCAAGCCCTGGCACCAACATGTGTGAGTAGGTCCTATGCATAGAAGTTGATCAGCCCTGCTTTATAATAAAACCTAGAACAGTGTTTCAGCGAATTGTGGTTCTCCTAGAGTTGCAAAAATGTCCTGCTGTATATAAAGGAACTTAAAAAGAGTTTAATATCTTCTCTTGCTGATGACACGTGGCTGAGTAAACTGACATATTTTTCAGATGTATTCTCGGGACTAAATGAACTGCATCCAGAGTCGTAGCTAGGGTTTTCAGCGCCCAAAGACAACTGAAGATTTCGCGCCCCCTACTGCTTGCCAAGGATGGAAAACATTTAATTCTAAAATGCCGTAACATCAGTTTGGCGCCCCTTGGATCTTGCGCCCGGGGACAGATGCACCCTCTTGCCCCCCCTCTAGCTACGCCCTGACTGCATCTCTGTGCATAAGGTAATTCTTTGACTGTTCTTCAATGCCAATTAAAAAGTTATGAAAAGGAGTTTATTTTGTGGGTTAATTGTGTAAAACAGATAAAATTTCATTATTTTCGCTATTAGAATCTTTCTTATTCGTCAATCGTTGTTGGAAAAGAATTATGCAATAATGTATTTTCACATCTCAAAATACAGATGTCAGAATTAGTAACTCTTTTTTTCAAGTGGTAAATGTAACGAATTTTTATGGATTCATGGTCCTTTCTATTGCGATACTGAAAACAACAAATTGTCATTCAGTGAAAGAGAACAATTAATATAACTTTCAAATGAAACCGGGTTTAAATTGAATTCCAAGCCGAAGGATGGTGATTTTCTGGACCCCATTACCAGTGAAAACGGAATATAGTGAAATGTACACTGGTGCTTTAAAAATTAAAATTCTATTTGTTTTTGCTCAAGAAGGGTTTTATCATTAACTGAAATATAAACAATGCATCGAAATCGACGTATATGCCAGTCTCAGACTTAAGCTTTTCAGCATATATCCAAGTATAGAACAGCTGTGCAAGAATCAGCAGGCTTCTCGTTAATATGAGAAACTTTTATTTAATTTTTAGTTACTGATATACAGTTTATCCAAATTCTAAAATTCGAAGTCTGGAGTATTTTTCAGCTGGGAAGTGCTTTGCCTGTGCACAAGTATGTGATATGTTGAAGGGATAGGAGAATGGAATCTTTCCCCTAATGCGAAATATTTATTCATAGATGCGTTATGATACGTAAACTGAATAGGTATTGTAACATTCTAAATTTTGCTTCATTCAAAAAGTAACTGTATCTGCTGTAGAATTCTGTTGTTGTTGCTATCAATCTCACATGTCGTACAATGATCAACGCAAGCCCAAGACATCATCGTGGCAAGGAGTCAAATGAACCTGTCTTTGACAAGAGCCTTGAGCACCATACAGGTGACGGCCTGACTTATAATAGCTCAGGTCCTCCCCCAATTTTGAGAGAGAGCACACCGTGGGGATGAATATGAGGGTATCCCATCCCTCTTTCCCTACCATCCACCTCTCAAAAGGACTTTTGGCTCGCCGCATATTCTGAGTGCCCCCATGCCGCATAGACACTATACATTTGCAAACATCCATGAATTAACCAGTATTCAAACTCGGACCCTTCGGTACCGCAGTCAGAGTCACTAATCACTATTCCGGTTGGGTGGCTTTGTATAATTCTAAAATTATTTATTGAATGTCAGTAACTGATTCTAAGAAAGCCACAGGTACATCTCAAAACCAACTGTAATCTATTTCCCAGATGACCGATGTAGACTGATTCCACTTGCATAAGAAGCTATTTCATTGATGAATTTAACACAGAATATATTAGTCTTTAAATCTGTAGTTTTTGCTTGCATATTTTTTAAAGCAGTGTAAATCGAAAAATATCAAAATGTTATTAAAAACTACATATATCTCAAGTACCTGTGTTGATTACTTTGATAAAAAATATATCGGTTGCTGTCTGTAAGATGGGTGAAACATACTACACTGCCCAGATTATTACGATATTTGCTCCAGGCAGTATTTTCATCGCGAAATATAAACACTAACTCTACACTAATAATAATAATAATCTCTTTTAGTGTTATTAATTAGCATTTTTGCTAGTGTCATCTTCATGCATATAGCTATCATGGTCGTCTATTGTCTCATTTACAAAAGTAATAAACTTAGATAGGCCCCTTTTTTTAAAAAAAAAGTCATGTCATTTTTATTCTTGAGTATTCATTAGGCACATGCTTTCAAATTTTTTATCATGATAGGAGGAATTAAAGATAATAACGTCATAAATTATATATAAAGATGAAATCTTTAACTGCCAATAAAATTCGTTGATTACAGTGAAGAGAGAAATTTATCAAAATTAATATGTAGTAAGTTATTTCCAGTCAAAATGCGAATACAGATGTTTAAATAGTTTTCAAAGTTAAAAGCAAGTACAGTGGATTGTAGTTACAAGCTGAGAATTAATCTGTTTTATTAATTTTTCTTCAAATATTCATGTAATTTAATCGAATTTTGAAGAAGGGAATCTTTGATAAAAATTTCTTTTTCTTTGTTTTTATGGTGGTTAAATTTTAAGATGGCGTTCTCATAGATATATCAATAAATAACTAATGATTCAAATGAATTCTAGAGTACATGCAATGCCAGGGCTAATTGTTGCGCTTGGTTCAACTATTGCTAAAATGTAGGCTGAAGTATCTTGTTTAATCGCTTCGATTATCTAGGCCAAATAACTTTTTATTTTTCTTTCTCTAATATTTGTATGCGTAAAAGGATGACTGAAGCCTTGAACGTAAGGTAAGTTTATGCTTTTATCGTTGTCTAAAATCAGGTTTCAGAATCACTTGATAGTTTCTAGCTGTCTTCTCATCGATAATAATAGAAAACTGCCTATTCCAGAGTTAGCTGTTTAACCCAAAGTTCAAGCTTTATTTTTCTTTTATTGATCTCGAAAACTAACTATTCTAACTTTTCTTTGAACAAATTTTAAAACGCAATGTATTTACGAGTGTTCGGTTCACTGACTGAGAAATCTTTTCTAAATTGTAAGTTCTTTTTGGTATGTTAAAACATTTTGTTTTCGAATTCGTAATGAGACTCGCCTCCTAAGATTGGTAGTTGGATGTTTTTAGAATTGTTACATTTTCCTCAAACTCGAATTTGTTTTCAAATTGTACCTTAAGGAAAAACTTTTCACGTAACCGATATTACTGTCCTTAACGCTTGGGAGATCATATGCTGTTTTTTTTTTAAAAAAAAAATTCAAACAGAAAAAGCATTGCATTGCATTGTATTTAATTCTTTAAATACCTAAAGTCAGATTGAATTAAAAAATTCTTATCAACTTCTTCATTTAGATACGGAAAATCACGCGAAAATCCTTATCTTTTAAAATGATTTGAACTCAGGTCTAAGTACTCGTATTAGTGTACGGTAGCTGTAGCTGCTCAGCTGACTGCAAACTATTATTCACTATTATAATTTGAATTTAGCTAAATTAGATTAATATATTTATATATTTTTATTAATTATTTTGTTAAACATATTTATATAATTTAATATCTCGTTAAAAATAGTAAAGTCACCATAGAATTTTTATGTAAATAATTTGTATATAAATTACAAGCGAAACAAACTTACGCATATTATTGTTCTTTAGAAGTGAAATTAAAAACCACATAATTTTTTTTACAGTTTTTTTAGTAAAAAAAATAATGCATAAGAATTTAAATGTAATTAAATTCTATGTCTTTGATATCGGAAACACGTGCATTGTGTATTATACATAAGACTTTGTTTGCACCACTTTAATTCTATGTCTTTGATATCGGAAACACGTGCATTGTGTATTATACATAAGACTTTGTTTGCACCACTTTAATTCAATGCATCTTTTTCATTTGGCTTAAAGTAAATGCACGAAAACTGAGGAATTTTCATTTCTTTGATCTATCGTCATCGATAGCTCAGTGTGACAGAACAGCATGTAAATGATTGTTCCATTGATGTCTCGTATGAGGGACACCTGCGGCGTATGCACCTGATAGGAATTTTAGTAAAATACCAAAAAAATTGGAAAAGAATTTTTAAAATGTCTATCATTGTCTGCCGTCATAGCGATTAGAACATTTATGACCGAGTTTGAATTCTCTATTAACAGTGCATTAAGTGGGAGGGTTTTTAAGAGGCACGTTCAGATTTCATTCTGTTCATGCTTGTAGCATGATAGCATCTACATGTTAATTATTACAATAAATTTTTGAAGGCTATCTGCGTTAGAAATAGGCTTTCGTAGAAGTTTGTGAATAAAAATGGCTCGCATTCACGTTACATATGGAGAAAACTCTGTGCTGGGAGTCCATTTAGCCTCCAGGAACAGAACACGCTACGAATTACTAGTTTCAGTAACCTTACCTGCTCGTCCACTGGTACGTTATGGTAAGACTATGATTTCCTTTTTACTAGTGAAATTGATGAATGCATTGTTTGCGTTAAAAAGCATTTTTTCCTGAAATTTTGAGTAAATTCGATCAAACTCGATGCATTCTCAGTAATATTTGGATTGTTTAGTGAATATAAGGCGAAACTGCATTTTTTAAAGTGTTTTTAAGAGAGAATGTTAGAAAAGCACTTTAGGTTACACAGTTTTAGATAAAGGTAATAAAGTGAAAGGGAAATTAGTATCACAATATTTTTGATCATTTCTGGTTAAAAAGATAATCGGGATAGCAGTGACGAATTTTAAATCAAATTTATCAAGAAGACATTTAAATGAAATGAATGTAGTTATTTTTATATATGCCATTTTTGTGTGCGAATCACTGCCTTTTATGGACATGCCATTGCTTTTATTTTTCGCCTTTTAATGTATGTAAGTAGAGTAAACTTGTTTTTTGTGTTTTTCGTCACAGGACAATACATTGCTAAAGATGGTCTGAACGTAAGAAATATGTCTCTTAGGTTATCTATTTTAGTAATGTTGTTGTTGATTATGAATCCATATTTCATGGAAGTATGGTTGCCAGAGCCTCAAAGAGGTTGAACTTCTACTTTCTACCCAGTTTTTTGAGAGAGCACCCCGGGATGGGGTGTCCGAGGATTCAGTGTAAAAAGAAGAAAAAAAATTAAAACAGAATGACGCGTTTTAAAAATTTTTGTTTTCAATTCCTGCTTTAAATATGAGAATGTCATAAGAGATGAGAATAATACATTTAATTTAGGAGCAACCAATAAGCATCATTGTACATGTACATTATACATCAAAGTACATAAATTGTTGATTAAAGCATGTACAGACGGGTTTTTATTTTCATTACGGTATATGCCTAGATCTTTTGGTTGAAAACTGTTTATCTCATAATCCTCTGTAACGAGTAAAAATACAAAACTATAATGCATAATGCACACAAACATAAAATACGTACATATACATATTTTATTCGAAGAAGGAGGAAGAAATGGCATTATATAATTATCGCTTCTTTTGCAAGTAGGAAAATTATTCTCCCTGAACTGTCTACTACAAGTATTTCAAGATCTTTTTATCTCTCTGGTAGTATAAGAAAACAATAATTTATGGAATTTCTCGTTAGTTATTTTAGTTTCAAAGTGTCTATTTTTAATAGCCTTTTGGTCAATTTGGAAAGAAATGGCAAGAAAGCTATAAATTATGTTAGATTCTGCGCAAATATTATTAGATTATATATCGATCTATTTGATGGTGCTAGGATCGAAATTCTGTGATGGTTAATTAGTTTGATTATTAAGCATGGATATGTACGAAAAAAATCATGAAAAATCTCTTCAGCATTGAATTACATTTATGTCGATTTTGTATGGGGGTGGAAGGAGAAAGAGGGAATCTCTGTGTTATATTATTTGCAAAATTTCAAGAAAATAGGTTCGGTAAAACTGGGTTAGAAATTTATTTCGAGATTTCATCCAAACAAACAAATTAAGCTACAGATCCTTTAATAAAACCGTTTAAAGAAGGATTCGCATAAAGAGATGGCATCGCGTATTTGATCTTAATGCATGGAAATATGTTCTACAAGAAATAGCAAAATGTTATCAGTAGCCTTAAGGTAAAAGTTTTTTTTTTTTTTTTTTTTTAATTAAGAGAAAATTTATATGAGTTTGTTTTCTTTAAAATATTAGGATGCGCGAATAGAAAAACGTTATGGTTCTCGGTAAAGTATTTTAAGGAGCGAGGACACCGTTATGATCTGCACTAATTCTTAATTTTCTAATTGTTTTTATTTATTTATTAGTTTTCCAATATTTAAACGCTGTTAAATGATAACATATTCAACTGTGTCTGTTATAATAAAAGTAATATTTTTTCACATACTTTTATTTATTTAAAATGGAATTGTAGTAGATGGTCACCTTATAGGTTATGCCTTGACGAAGGAAAATAAAAAAAAGTAAAAATCCTCTTTGGTGTTCGTTATCGGAACAACCTTGGTCTAACATTTGCGTCACGAGAAAAAAAGTCTCGTAATACGTTACTTTTTATTTCTTATTCTTCCGCACATGGTAATGAGCTTTGCGCTTCGGTGAGACCTCTTGGTGATTGGAGAGCGTGACTCAGGTTTCTATGGACAGGAAGAGAAGAGGCGTCTTGTATTTCCATTCTTGATGATGAATCTGGTAGAGAACACTTTCTACTAAGTTGTGATCTGCTCGAGAGTCGTCTGTCTTGGCAGAATTCGTGAGAACATTTGACCACCTCTTGATAGGCTGAATTCTTTCTCAGAAAGTTCCCATGAATTTCAGTCTGTCGATAATTTTTATTGCTATCAATTTAGAACGTTGTTTCCGATCTTTTCTTTTTTGCTTATCGCCTTTTTTATAAAGTTTTTTTTGCATTCAATGCTTGCTTTAAATTTGTTCAGTGCCCCCTACTTTCGTAGCAATGATATATAGTAATTTCGTAATAATGATTATATAGTTTTTTTCAATGTAATTTGTAAGCACTAACTGAATGTGCACTGAAACTTTTAATTACATATTTGGTTCAGCTAGTGTGCATAAAACTGATAATTAATTTTCATCACAAAATTCAAAAATTAGATTGGTGATGAGTAAAGACTTCACATTCCTTCTTCTAGATTCTAGCTATTGCATGCGTACAAAAATTGCAGTAAACTGAAAGAGCGTGCTACTTGCACTTAAAGGATATCGGTGCAAGTAACAGGTTTAGGTTGTAACTTTCATCTTATACTTTCCCTTGCGGCAACCAATGAGCGTGCACACGTATATATTAACATGCATAACGGGGCTACTGACACGAATTAATATTACTTTTACAAAGATCACGACTGTGATGTTTGAATAATCTAGAGAATATTTAAGTGTTTATACTTATTTAGGTAACCAAATATCTCAAGCTCGCTTTTATCACCCACTTACTCTCTTATTGTCCCTAAGATCAACCATACTACTTTTCTTTCGAGATCTCCATATCTGTTAGCGTCCGGGTCAGTCCTTCAACCGAGCCAAAACAATGCCTAAATATGAAAGAGATATCAAAGCCTATTAAAGTTTTTGAGTATGAAAGACATTACCAGGATACGGTGAAATGTATAATCTTATTGGAATATTAAGAATATATTTGGAAAGAAAGTGATTTTTTTTTCGGAAAATAAAAAAAATTTCGTTTACTAAGGAGCAAAAGACCAAAAGGGCTATATAACTGATTGACCTTTATCAATAAGGTCAGAACGCGGTATTTCACTTTAAAAATTTTAAATTCGTGTAACAGTGTGAATGATAGATGTGACTGCATTGAATGGAGAAAACGAGTGCAATTTGTGATGCCCCCCCTCTATCTATATCCTCTAAAAGCTTTTCACGTATGAGCGTATAAATAATCTACCTTTTCTGTGTATATTTTCTGTTTCCTCGGATTAATTTTTTGGTTTGGTATGAAAAAATTGTGAAAACTGGCAGTGAGGATAATGAAAACATTTAGATTGTAAAAAATCTCTCCTTTCCTGTTTCTTGAGCATTATCTGTATATTCAGTGATTTCTATTAAGCTGTCATATCAGTTAGTCGTATATAAATATTCCGAGTGTGCTTATAAATATAAATATTCTTAGACCATTCGTGAAAACGGACTTTTGTTACACAAGCTTTCATCCTACTTATTCATGTTGTGAATTTTATACAGATATTTATAACGCTCAATAAATATTTTCTGAGCATTTCTTTCGCTTTTTACTGTATTACATTTTATGTATTTGCGTGTAATTTTGTATACTTCTAGTCAAAACATAGGAATCTCCATAACCAGTCAGATGCTTTCATTCAGATAATGTGATAAATGGTCACACATCTTTCTTACTTTCGATCCTGACCCATCATGGGACTAGCGGTGTAGAAATATTGAATGTTATGCGCCCTTATGGCATTAATTTGAAAGAGCCGGAATACATCGGGTAAAATATCCGATAAACGCGGCATACAGAGGAAGTTAAATTTCCGATATTTCGATTGCTGCACAACCTATTCAGCAGTTATGGAAATCGAATCCACTTCTACATTAAATTAGACGTAGCGGCCAGAGCTTATATATATATATCTCCATACACGGAATACGCTCGAAAGGCCAACAAAGTGACCAAGTAAATAAGACCACTGATTAAGATCGACCTGGGTGGCTGCATGGCCATTTCGTCAGTTGCTCCACGAGAAAAGGGAATGCGTGCCAGTTTCCCTTAGATGGCCCTTCAGCACATATCTTTTCCCTTAGGCAGGTAATTCTCATATGCTTCGCCACAGTCAAACAATCCAATCCAATCCAATCGAATCTCAGAATTATGATGAGGTGAATCTCCAAGATTAAGACTATCTTATCTGCTTAGAAAAAGGCATGAATGCCGTTTGAAGACGAATTTGTGAAGACAATCGCATGAATGCAGGAAGCAATGGAAACATCCATATATCCAGATTTTTGCAGACATTAAGGAACTGAATTGAAGGTGCATGTTTAGAGACTCCGCTTTTAGTAGGCCTATTGCAGGTCAAAGTAACTGTCAAATTTGTAATAAACATGATGTATAAAGTGTTTCTTGCGCATCGCCACATGTTTAGTAGATTTCAAGACAGTACCGTTAGTTGAATGGTACTGTTGTATGGCGCAAGATTGTAAATGGATCGTCATAGCGTAAAAGAAGTGTTTCGTTTGTTGAAATGATACTTAGTTTTGTGAAAACAAATTGAAAAATAAGTGCGAGGGAATAATAGTTTTTCTGTAGTTCTGCTGTGTCTGACGAAATTAAGAAAATTCTATGCAATATATGGTCTTTTCAATACTTTTTTTATTATGATTTTCGGCTTGTTATCGTTTATTCTTCTGATTTCATTCAAAAAAATTCCTTTCGTTTACATGCTGAGGATCTACTGAACCGCGATCAATATCTGACTCACTAGAAAGATTTCCAGTGCGTTTGTTAAACTTGCCATTGCATTTTACGCCGAGAAATAGAAGTCGTTTGTTTATTTATTTCGCTTGATCAGATATTCAGACTGCGGAAAGATAAAAGTTCAATTCCGTATGAAATTACTTGTATCCATTATTTTTTTATAGCAAATTTGATGAAAAAAATGTTTAGTATGTGAAGGAAAAGTTCAAGTACATTGAATATAATTATTCTTATGTATGCTATGTTTGTGATATCTATTTGTTCTTTGATGTTCTGTTAATGTCCTAATACAGTTCGTATACGTGCTTCTCATCATTTCGTTGTTAGTTCCATATGATCAAGAATATTACAACTGTAGTCATTTTTATTTTTTAATGCCATATAATATAAAAAGTGCCATATAACATAAAATTTACTAAAACCATATAACATAAAAAGTTAAAAAACTAAGTTATTAAGCTTAATTGGAATCAAATCGCAGTAGACCTTCATATTCATAAATTTTAACTTAACACATCCGCGCTTTAAAGATACGCTTTGCACCATTTTGAAGCACTCTGCCGCATGTTTCATCACATTTTCCTTGCAATTTCTCTGCATTGCGACATTTTTAGCCCAATCGCTACTCAGGATTAACACAAAGACTTTCCAGCTATAAATAGAATCGAAGTGAGTACTCATTCCTTTCACTTGCAAGCTCTCATTCTGGATTCAACGTTCGGCGGTCTGTATACTTGAAGCGCTCATAGAAGCACCGTACCTTAAGAAAGCCGGAAATAAGCTTGCATAATGCAAGCTAGTCTCGTCATATTTGGAGACTCATTCCTTTTTCCAGACAGCTGCTGCTTGAGTGAGTGAGTGCACCGCTATGATGACTTCCGACCACGGACATGAACCAAACGAAATTATCGATATATACTATCACGGCGGGGAAAACTGCAAAGTAACAAAGCTGAATATTACATACTAATAAACAGTTTCTATGGCTTGATAGCTGCAGGCACCAAGCATTATTCTGATTATCTGCTTTAAATTCTAAACATTTCGAACATAATATTATTCACGGTTGTTTCTGCTTACCCCGTGTCTTGAGATTTTCTCTATTTCTCAAGAGCTACTCCGTTTTTGAATGTGCTAGACGTCCATATTGCCAAGCACAGTCCGCTGCTTTCTTTAAGTGCCAGGTTCTTATATGTACGCTATGAAAGTAATAATGGTCCGTGTCGCCTTCCTCTCCGCATTCGCAGAAAGGGGTATCCTTAAGTCTGAATGTTTTGAGGTATACTGGGAATGGTACATGACCTGTCAAGAATTGTGTTATTCTAACACGGTGGGTCTTTATTTCCATATTAACTTTTGGTAGTAAGCGAAATGTCCTTCGTCCTGCCCTCTGCCTGTGTCCATCTACTTTGCCAGTTTTATAGCAAACTTGTCAAAGTTGTTCGTTTAATGTGAGATAAGCCATGTCTTCCGCTTTGCATTCTTTCTTTATTATATAAATGTAAACTGCGTATATGGAATCGTGGGGTGCGTTTAGCACTTCTAGTGTTGTGCCAGTTTTAAGTAAAGATGTATTTCTGAATAATTATTCACGTGAAAAAGCGCTGTGTCCGCCGAAGTACAAGCAGCATGCAGACAAGCAACCAAGTCCGTTTGTGTAGTTACTACGTCTCATACACCATTTCCTTGAGATGGCCCCATAGAATTATATTAGAATATCCGAAAAAAAACCTTTATTGGAAAGTTTTTTTTTAAAAATCTTTCTGGTTGTGTGACGATGAATATCCTTCATTGATTAATTTGACTATTAACCAAAGGTACGTGAGAAAAATTCAGCGCTAGATAAAATATTTTTTTTATACCGTGAAAAATTTCCTGTGGACTATTGTTCGCAAGTATATACGCCTAAAAAATTTCAATAAAATCGAATCGGTAGAGGAAGCTTAAATCTTAATTTCAGAATTTGACCTACAGAGTGAATTTAAAGTAAAACCTGTTACAAAATTAGGAAACATTTTTCATCTTCCCTTTTAAAACCCAGTATTGATTGCAAAACAATTTAAATTATGATATAAATTCTAGTGGACAAATTTCTTTCAGCTGTTTGTATTAAGGAGGAAAAAATTAAGTTAACATTGTGATAAAGTGTTAAAAATATATAAAAAAAATATTTCGTTGCATTTTTTTAATGTTGCTTGTGTGAGCCCTCGGCCTTACTTCAATATATTAGAAATGCGAAAATACAAGCAATCTTAAAGAGCATATTCAAAAGAAATGGGCAACGTAAAAAGAGTTTTAAACTGAGATGGTGTGAAACTTTACAATAAGAGTCTAATACCAAAGGAAAAGTAAAACAAACTAGAATATAAATGCAGATTTCAAGATTTATATTTAACAGAAACCGAAGAAAATAAGAATACTTTTGTTAATAGAACGTACGGAATGATGAGTATTTAGATGTCATTTGGGATATTTAATACAGTCAAGGAGCATTAACTCTTTAGAAATTTTTCCAGGAAAAATTGCAGTCCTTACGACATTTAAATCCTGATTATTTTGTTGTTTCTTAAAACCAGCTGGCCTTAATATTATATTATTGAATTTGTACAACTTCCGGGTAATAAATATGATATGCAGAGCGAATATGAGCCTAGCATAGCATGGCAGCAAGTTAAAAACTGAACCTTGACAAGGAATTTTCTTATTTTATTTATTTGGACACCTATAAGCTACCCAAAAGCTTGCAACAAATACCTATGAAGTGCTCAAGGCCAATCATTGACTCTTGGCACAATAAAATTCATGGACTTGTTATGATATTACTGTCAGAGAATTGTGATATGTCAGAATAACGTTAGATTTTGTGTCTCATAACGACGTTTAGCCATAAAGCGAACTACAGTTGATTTTGCTATTAAGTTATTGTAATTAACTAGTTCGAGAGCCATATCTCCAGTGAGTTAGTATGATTTTGTTGGGCTGTAACGGCTAGGCTAAGATTCTTATGTTGAAATAGAGCCATATGCGTACGATGATAATGTTGTGTCTATTAACTGTGTAAGGTTCTTCTGTTAATTAACCGGTTATTATGATTTTGATCTTTACTTTAACTTCTTCGTTCCGTATTCCCACCGGAATGCAAATTAGTTTAGCTGTATTTAAGAAGAGGGTTTTGGATTTTTCCAGAGAGAGATCTCCTGACACTCGCTTAACGTTGTTAGATTTTGTCATTCTGTCTAAATGCACGGCTTCGCATTCTCTTCCAGCTTTAAACTTAAGCGGCGGTAATGTAGTTGAGCCAGCTTATAGCTTAGTTTAAGTGTGTTAGATTATTATCAACGTTTAAATTTAAGTATCTGTTATTGGTGAAATTGCATCGCTACAAGAAGTGATTTATTTATTGCACAAAGTCGTACTGTTTTCTGTTTAAGATTAGTTTAATAAAAAGATTGTTTAAACCTTCGCAAATCTCTTTCATACTATTTTCAGATATAGCGACAACTGGCGAGTTGTGTAGTAGGGTTGTAGCATTCAAGTAAAGCTCAATTAAAACCTTACAACTGTGAAATGTTCGTTCACATAAATGTAGAATACATTAAGATCCAGTAAACAGCCCCGTGGCATACTAACAGGAATTGCACGGAGGGTTTGAATAAATGATTTATTTTACTGATTTCCCCCTCTCTTCTTCTCCCCCCAGAAAGATTGAGTTTTACTGTTACATTATAATTACCGAAGAATTTTCATGCAGTTTATTTGTACAGGTTTAGCTGGTGTCTTATAATAGTAGTGTAAAAGTATGACCCAGGATGCTTCTTAATAATATGCGGATACTTCTCAAGAAAGCCGACAAATAGTTTTTAGTAAAATATCTACTATTTGATCAGAAAACTGTTGAGACACGTGAATAGCCTTTTGAATTTTAGTGAGGTTAGAAGGAATCTGGCGTCTGTGAAGACAGTCCAACATTTTCCAACTCTATTTCAGTTTTGATCGAGAAAATGTTTTGCACGGAATCGAAGGGTCTCATAACTCTCTTCCCCTACCACCAATTTCTCAAGCGTTTTCGGTTCAATAAATTTCAAATGCCCATACTCCAGAGCACAAATATTGTTTTTTCAGAGACTCGAACCCAAGCACTTTGACATTACCGTCTAGGACAAAGTTTCTTAAACTGTGGGTCGCCAAAAATTTAGCAGTTATGATATTTCTGTAACTTATTATCATAATTTTATAATTACCAAATATTTTTACATAATGTATCTGGAAATAGATAAAGATAAGACAATACAGACAAAGAAAAAACGAAAACGTTTCGACGCATTTTTTTTAATAATAGAAACGTTAATTTTACTTAAAAAATTAAAGTCAATGACCTAAAACTGCAATAGTATATTACAGTACAAGTGAAGAAACTGACGCGCGTATCGGATTTGCGCAATGCTTAGTGTCACAAAATTTTCGTAAATATTAGGGGGTCCACACACCAAAAAGTTTAAGAAACGCTGGTCTAGGATGTCAGTTTGACGTATAAAGAAATATCAGCAGTATAATTATTTATATTAAAGTGGGGAGAGAAATCACGTTTCGAATGGTGGCAATGCTCTTACTATCATGGTTTGTGAAAAGACTCTCGTGTTTCTCGCTTTTTAAAAATGTTTTTCGAGAATAGAAGTTTTTCCCTTTTTTATGCGTTACGCTAATACGTATCTCAATGTTAGAGATATGTTTCAGTTTGGGTTTGGCATTTCGGTACTTTACTCATTTTGTCAATGTTAGTTTGATCAGCGTATCAGTTTTGATGATATCAATGTAAATCATCACATCATTCGCGTGTATGGTTAGTGAGTCACTTAAGTAATATTGAACTAATGGCGTTATGGAGCATAAAATCATGTTTTTTCGACTAGAAAAATAAACATACTTCAAAAATCATATCTTGAAGCGAATATCTCCTATCAGCTCTGTCAGTCACTTATATTTATATGACATTAAGAAATGTAACGGTAATACCACAGGTGGTTTCCTGACCGACTCGGTCGAACGCAAGCCCGTCAAGTTTTTTGCCCTGTAATTGTAATCTCTTAACGAATGTCGAGGAACGTTGAACTTCGAAAGCGCTGTTTAACGTCGATAGCCCATTTAAAACAATCAAGGCCACATATACTGGATATCTTTATTTTTGATGTTAAGACTTCGTTGTTGTTTTCCCTTTTCTTTCACATATATACAGGCTTTAATTTTTAATCAAACTAATCGAACTTACGATACGAAAATGAATTTTAAGAAAAATTCTATGTTCAGTCAATTGCCTTTATTCTTTTTGTGTATAAAAACTAATGTGTCTTGACAATCTTATTTTTGCTTAATTTTGTTGCCTTGTAACCTAAACGAAAATTTGTACATAAATGTAAGTGCATGACATAGAAATTACAGCAGAACCTCGATTAATCTTAGGAGTCATTGTAGTTAACACGTTGATCCCGGCAGTGAAATGTCCGTGTGGCCGCCGTCAGCCCCTGGGGACCGGCACTGGAATTTTCGTTTGGCTGGCGTCGGTACACGGGACCGACAGTATTAAAGTTAAAAAATAAATATAGTCTCAATGAAATGTGATCAAATGTCGTTTTAATGAAATTTATGAATCTGGATTAAGCCGATTTTGTTACCAAGGTAACCGGCTGAATGGAATGGACAGCAAATTCGGCGCCGGGCTCAACATGTTAAGCTTGGATTTCTCTAGTTGTCAAGTGGTTTCTCATCGTGCTTCTTATTGCAAATCTTAAGTAACACAGCAAACCTTAAATAACACTGTAATTTGCATAGACACAATAATTCGTCTAGTTATGCTGGCCATGCTTCCAAGAAGCAAAGGACTGCCATTTGAAGCAAATTTTAAAATGCTTCATTTGGAGTATAGATTTTTCAAACAATGCTTTTTCCTTACCTTTTGATGTTTGTAGTTGTTTCTAATTCTTCTGGTCTTGGGCCCACCAGCGGCCGAGCGGTAAAGTCGCTGAACACTGGTAATTCGGTCCGAGGTTCGAATCCCGCGAACGGGCTGGCTGCATGGGCGTTTTCGTGGTTTTCCCCATGTGTAACGTGTATACGAGCCAGTTTCCCTTAGAAAGTCCTCCACGGAGGCATCCCTTCCCTTAGGCAGATAGCCCTCGAGGCTTTGCCATAATCACACACACACACACACTTCTGGTCTTGGGTCAGATTCCAGATCAGATCCACGAATTTTATTGTGGGCTTAAATGAAGAAAATGTAATGCCTCTCACTGAATACTTTATGCTGGCAGTACAGTTAACGGTTTCGTTGCATCGGTATTTTCGTGGGTTTTCCTACGTGTAACGTAAATACACGCCAGTTTGCAAGTTTTGCTACGAAGACATACTTCCTTTTAGGCGGATAACTGTTGTTGTCTGCTCGGCAATATTCAAAACAAACAAACATTGTTAAAATTATAAAGAGACTGGCGAGTCTTTTTTTTTTAATTTTATTTTGTGTACGGATGTATATTTGCAATAACATTATAATACTCCTGGGTAAGTCTTTCAAAAATCTGTATTGATTTTTTTTTAGAAATTTTTTTTTGAATTTTTCTGATGTATCTTTGCTTTCAGTTCAAACTACTCATTTGCAGAATTTTGGTCTTTGTACGATTGGATAGACAGAAATTTAATTTTTCATGTGATATTAATTTTATTTTATTTATTAGTCCAAAGGGATTTGAATCCCGAAGGACTATTAGTTTCGTTTTGGCATTTTGCGTCGGACTCATAAATGTCGGTTCACTTTTCAAACTGTTGCCACATAATGTTAGAGTCCTGCATTATATTTGAAGAAATTAAATAATGAAAAATCTGCATAAATGTATGTATATTTCTCGTATTGTGATAAAACAACGGTACATAGAGTCATCGAATTTTGAATAACGTAATCCTCCAACGAATATGAGCATGTGGAAGACCAAATTTGAAATTTGAAATTTGTTTTATGATCGATTTCCTATTTTTTAAAACTTTGACGAATTTTTGATTAACAAACTCAAGGATTTCAAAGCGAGCAATGGCAACGTTGTGCAGAAAAAACATTTTTATCTCCAGCGCGTGAGTCTCTGTATCGGAAATTCTAAAGATATGCTCGTTTTAAAACTATTTTGCGATATTGCTGTTGCACTGGATCTTATGGTTTAAGTGCGAGGAACATGATATTTAATAAAGAAAGGTAACACACAAAATGTTAAAAAACGCCCCTTTGGACGTAATTTAAAATCTGAAACATTTCAGATTTTTTTTGTATTAATTTTTTTTAAATTAATTCTCTAAAGCAGTTTACCGAATTCCGGCGTTTTTTTCAAAAATTAATCGTTTTTTTAAATTTAATTAATTAATATTTTTTTAAATGCTTGGCGCAAATCTCGCCGAGCAGATTTGATTGGCAACGACATACAGTATACACATAAAAATATTAACAAATGTTAGTTCTAAGATTTTTTTATTTTCAAAGCATAGACATTTTAATGGCATTTAAAATTTTGTAAAAAGACAATAAATAAAGACAATAAATTTGCAAAAAGACATTAATTTAAGAATTTACTATGCTTTCTTGGTTCAACATCCTGATTCGCCGTTTCGTATCACGTGACCCCAAAAGATCTCATCTCACGTAAACTACGCTACAAAAATCTAATTCTCTCAGTAATTATCTACATTAATTTCAAGTTAAATCTTAGTTTGGAATACAAGTTTAAATGCAAGAATTGTTTCAATTCGTACGAAAGGCTTACTGAGAAATTATGTAAAACCGCAGTGCTTAACTTCGCTGGTGCATTCCATTAGAATTGATGAATTTAGCCCTTGACTTTGCCTTTACTATATTTTCGTCCTCAGGTGAGCGGTGTGATTGCTTCCTAATTGACTTAATTACCGCGAATGGTCATAGGGCATAAAAGTGAACTATCTGGTAAAAATTCTGTGTAATTTTATGCCAGTATTGGGGGGGGGAATCAATCTGATAAGAAATGGTTGTGACTTGTTTTGAAAATGAGGCGTAAAGAGTTACCAGCGAGGATATTCCGTTTGGCATCAGTTGTACCATTGTTGGCGACTTTATCGCCTGCGCTGGCAAAACGAAAAAGTACCTTTAAAAAGTAAAAAAAAAAAAAAAAAAAAAAACTATTGTGTGTCTTTTAACAGCGGTGAATTTTTAAATGAAAGGTTTATAAGGTATTTTCTCTCTCCTTTCCACATGCCTTCGTGGTGTAACGTAGCACACTCGACGCGTATTCGAGAGGTCTGGAGTTCGAATCCCGGCGAGGGCGTTGTAGATTTCTTCACTTTCATGACATCGAAAAAAACCTAATGTGACTCTACAGTTTTGATTACATTGTTGAAAGTGATGATGAGGAGAGATTTCAGGCAGGAATTTAAAAGAACTGAATTTAATCTTACGCCATTGTATAGATCAATGTAATGTAAGACTTTGAGAGAAAGATAACATCACATATTTCGTTGTTATGTAGGTTAGAAGGAAAACTTTTCGTACTTTCAGAAGTCGCGATTTTATGCCTTTACTTTTACCCTTCTTTGGACTTACGTTTAAAATGAAGAAAGGTTTGTCAAGATATGGTGTTGTAGTTAAATGCACTAAAGCGGGGGGGGGGGGGGAGTTTTTAAAAAAAATATCATAATGTTTTGGGTCATATCTGACTAAAAATAAAAGTGTAAGCCATCGATTAAACAAATTTTTGCTCACATTAACAGAATTAATGAACAATAGAACTGATAACAAACATAGAAATCTCTTATACAAGAATAGTCACATTCAATCCTTTTTCATTTTTTCCTGTGGTTATTTTGATTTAAAATATATCATAATTAACAGCCCTGTTTTATTTTTAGTCGTATGTGATAAAAAATATTTGGTAGTTAAAAATTAATTTTTTATACACTTTAGTACATTTAATTAAAACAGTGTTGTTTAAAAACAATTATATATATATATATATATATATTATTTAATAATTAACATTTTAAACATCTATAATTCCGTTTAGTTATTCATTTTTTTAAAGTGAAAAGTGAACAATAAAAAGTGTATAAAGTCAGAACATTTTTTATAAAGCCAATTTAATTATATGTATTGTGGGGGGTGGGGAATAAGCACAATTTTTATCGTTCGTTTCAAAAAACATTTTTCTTTTAAGAAAAAGTCTTTGTTTTTTTAATGTAAACAGTTGTAAGACAGTTTAACCATTTGTCCTCTTCTGAAAGGGGATATCTTAGCATTCGGATGTTCCATGTCAGGTGATATATGGGTAATTTCATGTATATAATAAGATGACTTGGGGAAAGCTGCAACACACTGACGATGTTTCTTTGGGTTGTAATAACTAGCAGAGGCTTTACTGTGTAATTAGAAAGATGACACTCGAAGGCAGACGTAGGCGTAAATTTCACACATAATTTTATTCCTTGATATTTAATTCTTACGACACATATTTTTTTTCATTACACATCATCATTGTGGGTGCGCTATACACCCCACAGTTATCTACAGGTTATATATTTAAAACAATGGACAATAGCTAGCGGAGGCTAAGGGAACGAAGTAGCGTCTTAGCTGGAAGAGAGGTAGAAGCAAAAGTGCGCAATTATCCAGTAGGCAGCCTAATTAAGAGAAAAGTTTCAGTTCTCATAATTTTATTAGGTTCCGCATTATTTGCGTCATCAGTATGATTAAGTCATATGTATGAATTGATCTAGAAATGGCGCATTCGAAAGCAATTTTAATGCATTGCAAATGCTAGGAGGGGGCAAATAAGAATATAAAAGAAGAAATTTAAAAAGTGAATTGCTAATTAAGTTAGTAATTTATTATTGATTAATTTGCTTACTTTAAATTTTACATATTGATTAATTTTCTTATTTTATATTTTACATGCAGAACTTGACACTGCACAACGTTTTGGAAAACACATTTTTCCTTTCGAGTTTTTAATTAAATGGCATAAAATATCCAAACAAAATATGATTTATGTGCTGAGATATAAGAAAAAAATATCAACCGGTATGCCTCTAAACTACATTCTGAAAGGGCTAAGAATTCATTTTATAATAAATTAGATTTATTTATATTTACTATATAATTCGAAGAGGTGATCAAGTCTAAGACTGTAGCCTAAAAGGAATGTACCTTCAAAGCTGAATGCAGTTTGAAGTATAGAACGATATGGATCGAGAACTGTGCGGTCTAGTTGCTGGCTGTTCAGTCGTGAGAAGACTGTAGTTCAAAGGGTCTAAAAAAATATTTTTCTTTACCTTTTTAGCGCCCCACTATGGAGAAAAGACAGCCTTGGTCTATTTCTACTGCGGTTCTAAAACTGTGAAAATTCTATTTTTGTCGTTCTTTCCCCTTTTTAACTGCAGTTATTCGAATGGTGAACTGGGCATTGCCCGTTTGAAAGTGTCGTAAGAACCTTCCCTTCCTAAAAGATAAACGTTTCCATATATATTAATTATATGTATTAAAACATTTATCTATTCAAAATTTCAAATTTTCGTCTAAATAAATCTTTCAGAGGAAGATAATCCTCTCTAAGTAAATTCTGATTGCATGCTGTTTTCTTTAATGCTTTTCAAGAGCATAATCAGAAATATATATCATGAAGTAGATGTATGTATCGTAGTTTAGGGTAATGGGAATAGATTCTTTTTCGATATCGGTAACTAATGTACGCATAATTTAGACGTTGACACAGTTATTGTATGAGTTTCTGAAACTTTTTACACCCACCACCTGTATCTCTTGTTTTATGCCTTCTCTTATTGCCGCTGAATGATGTGATCGTAGACTTTTAATGTTTATACAGGCTATATAGAAAGTTGCATTGCGTGATATAAGTGTTTTAAGTCGTCCGCCTTTCCGGCAGCTCGAAGGTAGATGTTTTCGATTAGGCTGACGTTGTTATGAAATGAATGTGTTATTTTAAAGGTTTTTATACAAAAATTTGAAAATAGCGACTGTTGAGAAGTTATTGCAACAACATTCTCTCTCTTAAATTTTATGTGTATGCTTTTTTAAGTATAAGGGAGGAACCTATGTTTCAGTCTCTCGGCCACTGTTATGCCCATTATGTACACAAATCCTTCCCTGTTAGCCATATTCCTTTGAAATGTTAATTATTATTATGTTTTAAAAATTTTTGGTACGATATTAGGAATATTAAATTAATAGAATTAATATTAAATTAACGTTTTACAAATTTTGGTAAATTTATATTTATTTATTCTAATTTTATATATAGTATATTAAACACGCACGAGGTAAAAAAAATTAAAAACAAAATTCTAACTTTAATTTGCAGTAGTCCCTTAACTCGCCATTTTAGTTTGATTTATCCCCTTTCCATCCTAAAAACAGTAACTGCTTATAATAAACCTCTCTAAACTGCAACATTTCAGAATTAATGTTTCTCGTATAGTTCTTATATAACGCAGATGTTTAACGCATAACGTTTAAGCCAGTTATGTAAAATATTACATGGAAACAGATCTGAACTGAAATAAATCATTCTAAATCGAGCTTTCATTCTGAATACATCGCATTCGATCTTTGCTTCAGTGTCGAACTAAGCGACTGTCACTGTTTTTCATACCGCAGCATAAGAAATGTAAATTTCATTCATGAACGCACTCACAGATTGCGCGCGTTACGCTGTGTCATTTAATATATTAAGAATATGCTTTTCAAGAATGAAAAGAAAGGAAATGGCCACTGCTGTAGCTAAGTCTTTATGCATCCGTATATCTCAGTATATACACACATATATACATATCTGTATAAATAAAAAATAAGATTATGTTGGAGTTTTCTTAATATAATATGGAAATCTCAGTTCTTTTTTTATATGAAACTTATTTTGTAGGATGCAAGATCAGTGTGAAACTTTGCATCTAGAGTGCACTTGCATCTAGCACTTGCATCTAGAGTGTAATATTTTATTAATACGATATACGAGTATACCCTGTTTTGGAGGTCAAACTAAACTTATAAGGTATTTTTTCCCACCTTCTAGCATTACTTTGTGTTGTAATGGTAGCACACTCGGCTTGTATTCAGAAGGTCCAGATTCGAGTCCCGGCGAGGGCATTTTTCATGTTTCCTGCTTCAAAATAACCTAATAGACTTTACAGTGGCGCCCGAACAGGGACTTGAACCTGGACCCCCGAATACGCGCCGAGTGTGCTAACGTTACACTACGAAGGCATGCAGAAAGTAGGGAGGAAGTACCTTATAAACTCAGTAGAGATATCTTTTGCCCTTCCTCTCGCGAAACTGCAGCTGTTTTATTTCATAGTGATGGAAAGATGTTTTCTGTGATGAGAAAAACCTTTTCCAATCTAGTCTTCTTGCATACTTCAGACAAGCTGAGTGGTGTTAACATTATGGAATTGTGCAGGATGTGGGAGATGTTCAAGCTTGCTTTCATTTTCTTCATTTTACCACGAGTTTATAGTCTGAGCCAACGCATTATTATTCTAGTACCTTTTAAATCCTTTGAGTATAATGTTATAATAGCTAGGCTGACCTGATCCATCGGTAGTCCTTGGAATGACGAGATCGTGAAGAGCAGTCAGTCTTCCCAGAGACTACCTGGGATACTGCAGTCTAGATCGTCACGAATCTGTTTCTGTACTTTATTCTGGGTGCCAGACAGTTCGAGTCATTTGCCTATGAAGCAGCTTTTTTTAAAATTTTACAAAAGTGGAAGAGATGAGGGAAGAGGACCTATCGCAGCATAATACACATTTTCGTAAGTTTTGCTTTCCTGACGTCATTGAAAGAACCATTAAATTCGGGCGTTGGATATCAGTAGTTTTGCTACAACTTCGTACATATGAATCTTGTCGTTGTTGTTGCTTATGCTCATTTGTCTGACGTAGTCAGCCCAAGCTCACGAAAATCTTCGTGGCAAGAAGCACTAGATTACGCTTGCCATTGGCAACAGCCTTTTGAGCACCATTCAGGTGACAGTGCGATTTTGCTCATATGAATGTTGTGAAATTTCCGACTGAGCACTTTTTTAGAAATGGGTGAATTTAGAAAAATATTAAGTTTTGACATAACATGGATAGTTGCAGTTTTATGTTTCCTGACTACAATTCCTTTTAGCGGTTTAATAGCATTTTCAGATAATTTCTTACCTTGGCAATTACTTTCTTCGAACGAAGTTTTTCACTTTTCTACGTATGCAGGTATGAATCTGAATACACCGACCCTCAGTATAATAACAAAAGATTTCTTATTTTGGTAAAAAAAATGCACGAGTTTTAACGATCATCAACAATTTGCCCGCTTTTGAACTATGTCCTACAGTTCTCTGATTAAAAGTCAGTACCACTGAATTTTATTTCAAAAGATGAACTCCGCGTGAGCTCACTGCTTGTACATGTGTTCTATACTGTCTTCATGTTGCTAGTGGTGCATTTTTTTTGTGGTTTATGTAAAGTTTTCTTCATTTTGACATTTTGCTATTCATCCATACCTGACCTTTGAGGCTCACTTGTGTTTTGAAGGAATTCTCAAAAGCTTCATATTATACTTATGAAATACTTGTGAAAATCATTGTTTTGTTTCTCCTTTTTAAACCGAACCTGAGTTTGCTGTAACTGCTAGATTAGTGACATTTATTATCTGTCTTCCTCCATACCAATTTATCAGAAGCTTTATCAGAAGGCAAAATGAACTATTATAACATTTGCGTGTTTGTATTCAATGCGTTTAATTCGCTGCATGTTAATGAGATTTGATATAGAATTTGTTTTTTTTTTCCCGGGGGGGGGTAATATCCATCTACAGTTTTTCTTTTCCGCTTTTAGCCATTGTTTCAGTTTTGAAGACTATGATAACCTGTTTGAAATATAAAGTATTATTTTTTATTTATAAATAGTAGCATGAATCACGTTATTAAATCTGTAAAAACGCATTTCGTGTGAGACTTATATTAGTATTACAATACATCTCTGATGGTTTCTTATATTTCTCGTAGAATTTTTGTAGCATTTGAAATCTTTCCCCTGACAAACTGACGAACTTATCAATCCAGTAATCTGTGATTATAAATTATTATACGGTGGAATACCTTTTATATGTTTCTTATTTAAAAATATTTTATACGTCTTTTCGTCATTATCCTGATTTATTTTTTAGCCATGTTAACAGAAAAGTATTTCATTTATATGATGCATAATATCAACTACCATTTTTTATTATAGAATGTTTCTGATTACTTTAAGTATGCTTGACTTCGTAGATACCTAGTTGAACTGTGTAGCGATTTATCACTGAATCCCAGTGTTTAAACGACAAAGTCCAGAGAAAGGTTAAACTCACCCTTTATTATCTCAAACTAAAAGTACAGTTGGCTCCTTTCTCGGGCTTACAGAAAAGCCTCCACTTGGGCTTCACATCAAGATAAGAAAATACGAAATTGAACATAGCCGAAGCTGTATAAAATTATCTAACGTAGTTGGTCCTTAATTATATTAACTAGCAAATATCAGCAGGCACATACAATACGGCCGAGTGTGTAGTTAGCTTTAAACACAACGAAGAAGCCTGACGGCAAACATGCGCCACTACGGACTCCTAAGTTTGTTCCGTTGAAGTAAGCGAGACTTCCTTTATATACTCTTTCTACCTCATTTACATGTCACGCGATGCTAAAACTTATTCTGGTAGGGAGTTGTAAGGGGAAACAAGAAGTTAAAGAAAGGGTTTCAAAATTAAAAATAACTATTAGAAAATTAAAATAATCCTTGCAAATTAATTACGTTGATACACTCAAAAAAATTTTTTTTTTATTGTCATGGTACTATCGCGAAAACTTATCAAGAACTTAAATCTATTCATAGCATTATGTTTAAAGTTGAGAAGCAAATGATACGTCAAACCACATTTGTACTTTTTAAAATCATCTCCTTATGCTTAATATCTTTTCGGATGGTGAATATTATTATCTATTCAAGACACTTTCACTGACAAAATGTTTGATCTCTCTCATTTTTACGTCAAATATTGCACATTCTGAGTTATTAAGATTTAAAAAATGAAATGTGAGTTAAATATGAGTTAAAAAATGAAAAATTTGTTATTAAGATTTAAAAAATTTATTTATTTGTTTATTTAATTTTCAGAGTACAGATAGCAGTTCTTTCAAATTAAAATTGGAATAATAAATTTGTATTACAGCAATAGAATAAAACCATAATTTCGATTACACCTCTTTTCCATATATTCATGTTTTTGGACGGTCTTTTGAAACATGTATAAATGGTACTTTGCTAAATTTTATAATCACATAAGCCATTTTATGACTGAACTATGAAAGTTTTAAGTAACTTTAACACGCTGATATTTTTGGCAGAATTGCTTAAGTGTTGTGTCGATAACCATTTTACTTTCTAATTCTTTGTTTCAAGAGTGATGCATTAAGGAAAAACTAGTGACGCGATTGCGGAAATTTCTGTTAACCAAATCTATTGGTCGAATTCCGGTTCTTACTTTTATTTTTATTTTATTTATTTATTTATTTTTTGGTTTCTCTGATCTCACTGATGAAAAACCTGATTGTGCGTGAACTACATTATTAGGCTACGCGTGTTCCTGTATCTACGTTAATGATTTTAATATCTTTTTAATGATTAATCTTCCTTTTTTTGTTTAATGCTTGTCAGGTGTTTTCTGAAAAGTCGATTGTCTAGTAATATAGGTTAAAGTATTTAAATTTTTGTGGTTTATTATTAAAATATGATTCATTTTAATAATATTAACTTCGTTTTAATGTGATGTTATCAAGGAATATCCGAGATTAGATTACGTTCTGGAATTTTTAAACATTCGAGTTGTTTTAGTTAATTTATAAGAAAGTCTTTCCTCTATTTCAAAGGTCATTTAAAATGTATTGTTCATCTTATCGTACAATTTTAAACTGAGTTTCAGTAACGACGTCATGGGATAATTATTATAATTGAAACGGTACACTAGAACCCCAATTATTTCTTATGATAAAATTCTGCGACGGAAATTATTTTGCATTTGATTGATTTATTATGTCAGATCCTGGCGAATGGTTTAGCTGCTTGTGCTTTTTCGTTGCTTTCTGTATACGTAATTTAAGTACGAGGCAGATTCCTTTAAAAAGTCGTCTACGAAAGATGCCTTCCCTTACGCAGGTAGCCTTCATGTGCGTTGCTGTAATCAGCTAAGCGGAAAAGCAGAGAAGTGATGGCAAAAGACTTTATTATTAATTGTTAAGAAAAATGTGTTTTTGGAAGATTTGCAAAAGGAAACTGACGCCTTTTCGCGTCGCAGATGGGGGAAAACCACGGTAATTCTTTGCAATCAGCCTTTTTATTCAGTCACCAGGCATAAAATTCTGGATTATTTATAATTATCAGTGTACTGCGGTTTTAGGCACTTGTGGGCACAATAGGTCCGTCTGAATTATTTTCTATGCTTGCTGCCAATGCTATTAGTGGATCATTTGTATGACAAAGTCATTAATAGATACTACATCACAAATATATCTCGAATCAGCTGACACAACTTCACTGGTAAAAAAAAAAAAAAAAAAAAAAAAAAAAAAACAGAAATTCTTTCATTTAAGGTGTAAATAACCAAATTTTATAATTTTTAAAAATGAATGTATTTGGAATTGATTGCAGCAAATAGATTTTCTGCTGTAGCTCTTGAGTATTAACTTATTTTGATTACATTTTGTGAAATAAACATGCAGAGAACATAGACGAGGAAATGATGTACCTAATAGAAAGGGCTTTTATCGGGGTGTGTAAGAGAGACAAATGAGTACTTAATTCTTCCCGGAATAAAGTAAAAAGTGTGTTTTCATAATGATGCGTACCGTGTATATTGTGTATGTTTTTTGCATCGACATGATATTCTATTATGTACTGCTCGTGAAATCCAAAAAAAGTAAGTAAATAAAAATGTATTGATATAATTATTTGTTTTCATTTTTGGATTTTTATGCGGACCCCGATGTTACGGCAAAAATGTGAACTGTGTTTTAGGTTGAGAGCATCTTATTCCGGAACATCGGCATATATTCTACAAAATGTTTTTATGACCTTCGGTTTTTTTTTTTTTTAGGGGGGAGGATTAGTCGCTGAAATGAATGTTTCTATTAAAATCTAAGATTTAACATTTTTATCTTCTCCCCCTATCTGTATATTATTAAATAATGACTGAAGGGATTTGAGATTTATAGCTTTTTAAATTGTCTCACAGCTATACATATTATGATGCGAGATTAAGAAGTATTTACTCAGGACATTACGAGTTTTTCTAAGAATGAAAGAATTCACCTTTGGCTGACATTACATGCCTATTTAAGTCGTCCACGAAGGCATTAATCCCCTTCCACAGGTAGGTCGTGGGGGATTCGTTTGCTTTGCTGCAGTGAATTAAATAAACATTGCTATTTAAAAATTTAAACTTTCTCATTCAGGGACATTACGAACCTAAACTTAGTCGTATCGATTACTTTCTGTTTCTAGAACTGACTAAAAAAATAACTAACGCTAAACAGGTGATTGTAACATTTAAACTCACACCAAGTGGCGGACAGCTTTACTGTCGGTTATTTCCTTATGAAGTTTCATGAATGAATTTCAAAAGAGGTTTTCAACTAGATTTCGGTATTTTATAGATCTCTGCAAATGGATATATTTTGCAAAATCTGTTTATGGCGAAAAAATGATTTCTCGCAAACTTTGCAATTCGGTTGTTAATTCTTTGCTCCACCTAAATGGGGGGAAAAAATCTTAAAGGATTTAAAAGTCATATCTTCAAAACAGAGTTTCATAAAGGACATCCGTAACTGAATAGGCCATAAAGAATAGCAATTTCCGGAGGAATTGAATTCACGGAGGTGGGAAATAAAAAGGAATAGCGGCTTTTTGTATTTGTTGGAAGTGCTTTCTATGTTTTAACATAAAGAATTTTTCTGTTTGCTTTACACGGGGAAGTTATTTCAGTAACTAGTTCTGCCAAGAACCAGACTAGTAGAACGTGATATGAAGTTCACCTACGCAGTTGCTTTATTTTATATTCATATTTGTTATTAATAAAAATTTATTATTTTAAGAAATACAGGTTATAAACATGCGAAAAATTTAAGTAAACTTTAGTATTTTTTGGGAAACATTGTTATTCTGATTCAAAAGTACCCAAATAAATTGCGATTTGCTTCATATCGTAGAGCCTGGGTGGGTGGGTAGAGAATTGATTTTTTGGAAGAGGACCTATTTTTAGTGCTAACAGGTTTAACCCTTTCACTACCATATTCCTGTGATATATATAATATATATCCCATTAAAAAACATTCGGACATCTTTGTTCCGTTACCATTGAGAAACTAATCTTAAGTAAAAGAACCAGATTTCATTAAATGTGTACCACATAAAAATTGTATAATAACACAGAAAAAATAACAATAATGTTTAAATAACAAATTGGTAGTTAAAGTGTTAAGTCATAGAAGCGTCATAGCCTATCAGCGGCTGGTGAACACTGATAGTTTGAGTCAGGTTGAGATTCTGGCGAATGGACTGGCTGCATGGGTGTTTTCGTAGTTTTTCTCATATGGGACTTAAAATTCACCCGGAAAGCCAGTCTCACTTGAAAATTTCTTCACGAAAGCATCCTTCCTTTAAGTATCTCGCCAATGTCAAGATCGCTAAACATTGGTAGTTCAACCTGGGTTGAAATCTCGACGAACAGGCTGAGTGCAGTCGTGATTTTCGCAGTATTTAACGCAAATACGATCGATTCGTTTCTGCATAAAATCTCATTTAGGCAGCTTTCTTGTGCTTTTCCATAATCAGTTAAACAAAGGAACCTTCTGTTACTTAAATATTCTTCGTGTGCATTGTCGTATGCAGTCAAGTAAATAGACATAAATGTTCTTGGTTGTGTATCGAAACGTATGAAATGCTTTTATGATAAGATAAAAAATCTCAGAAGTTTTATTTGAAAGTTTAGATATAACTTGCCATAAGTATGTGAATAATTTTTGAATTAGAGATACATAGAATTTATATAATTTAATGCTAGAAATCTTCGATGGAAGTTGATTGAAATGTTAGCAACATTTAAACAGTTTTGATAAATATCAGAAACGTGTGTCATAATTTGAAATATTTTACGATAAAATTTATACCATTGTATTCGCTGGAAAGAATAAAGGGTGTCTCTGAGGGCCAGTAACACAGACTTTAAAGTGTTGGCCCAGATCTACCATCACTTTTACCTGGCATGCTCATGTAAAATGTGAAGATTTACACTCATGTCCATAAATTAAGGATAATTCGGAGTCACGCGGAAATCGAACTCTAAAATAAATATATCACCTGTAAAATCACTACTACACACATCTTCAAGAATCATATGCAAATTTCAGGAAATAACCAGATGACACCGATGGTACGTCACAATGACGAGAGTGTAAGAAAGTGATATATAAGGAATACAGGCAAAGAAGTAAAATTGTTCGCAGGCGCATTATAAGCATTTCAGTGCAATAACCGAATAGTTACGACACAAAGGATGCATTTGGATGATATTTTACGTGGTAGAATTATCGGCCGTCTGGAATGTAGGCGTACCCAACTGGAAGTATCAGACGAACTTGGAATTGCCCAGAGTATCATCTCAAGGCTTTGACAACGATTCCAAGATGATGGGTATGTGAGTAGACGTTACAGCACAGGTCGCCCCAGAGTTACAACGCCGAATGAGTACCGGTATTTGGCAGTTACTGCCAAAAGAAACAGGCGGAGCACAGCCTCAGACCTGTCTCGTCAGCTCTCTTCAGCCACTTTTACGACAATTTCAAGGCAGACCGTGTACAGACGCTTAGGGCAGATTGGTCTATATGCTCGTAGACCTGTCAGGTGCGTTCCACTTACTGCAACTCACTGTCGCTTGTGGTTAGCCTGGAGTAGAGAGCATGCATTGTGGACACCGCAACAGTGGGCTTATGTGATGTTTTCCGACTACTCCAAGTTTAGCTTGCAGTCTGATTCTCGCCGGACTTTCATATGGAGAGCTCCAGGTACCCTTACCACCAAGAAAACATCATTGAACGACACCGTTACGGTGGTGCAGGAGTGCTCGTTTGGGATGGAATTATTCTGGGTTTCAGAACTGACCTGCATGTTCAAATTGGAACCATGACAATACAAATCTATCCGGACGTCATTCTGGAACAACATGTACGTTTGTTTCGGGGCGCCATGGGCGCACAATTTGTGTTTATGGATGACAACGCCCGTCCTCACCGTGCAAACATCGTAAGCGAATGCCTTCAATCGGAGGATATCACCCGTATGGACTCGCCAGCATTCTCACCGGACTTGAATCCAGTAGAGCACGTGTGGGACATGCTTGGCCGACGAGTTGCAGCCCGTCAACCTCCTCCTACATGTCTAATGGAACTTCGGAGAGCATTGCTTTTTGAGTGGTGTAATATCCCCAAAGATCAGATCGATAATTTGATACTCAGCATGCCTAGGCGTTGTACGGACTATATTGCATCGTCTGGGAGACATACAATGTATTAACAATCATACAAATAAGTCAAATTTATTTTGTTTCTAACTCTTCCTTTGCCTGATTTTGCATTATCCTTAAAGTTCGTAATATTATAATTAACAAAATAGTTAGTTCGTAATATTATAATTAACAAAAGATATTTCTTTATATTATATATTTATTTCAGTCGGTTGCCTTCTTAAATTTTAAGTTCTGTTGTAGAGTCGTTAGGTTTTTAGTGCAAAGGGACAATTTTCCCAGAAGGACTATTAATTTCGTTTTGGCATTTTGCGCCGATTCACGATAAGCGTTGTTTCACTTTTCAAATTGTTGCCACCAAATTTAATCGCCCTGTATTATATTTAAAGAAATTAAATAATGAAGAATCTGCATGAATGTATGTATGTTTCTCGCATTGTGATAAAACAACGGTATCTAGAGCCATTAAAATTTGAATAACGTAATCTTCCATAGAATATAGGCATGTGGGAGCCCTAATTTGAATTTGAAATTTTTTTTATTATCGATTTCATATTTTGTCACACTTCAATGAATTTTTGAGCAACAAACTAAACAATTTCAAAGCGAGCAATGGCAACACTGTACGGAAAAAAGAAAAATTTTCATCTCCAGCGCGCGAGACTCTGTATCGGAAATTCTAAAGATATGCTCATTTTAAAATTATTTTGCGATATTGCTGTTGAACTGAATTTTATGGTTTAAGGGCGAGGAACATGATATTTAATGAATAAAGTTAACACACAAAATGTTAAAAAAAGTCCATTTGGACGTAATTTAAAATTTGAAACTTTTCAGAATTTTTTTTTTAAAAAAAGGAGACATGAAAAATGTGCAGTGCCCTCGCGGTGACTCGAACCCTGGACTTCTCGAATATATATATCGTTGATATAATATCGTTGATATGCTTCCAATTACACTACGAAAACATGCAGAAAAGAAGGAGAAAATACCTTATAATATATTCATGTAAAATAGTTGGATTAACGAAACCTTTAAACCAGGGATGTCAAACTCATAGGTACACTTGGGCCAAACAAACAAGGTTTAACTTTAGGCGGGTCGAAAAAAAAAAAAAAAAAAAAAAAAAAAAAAAAAATGTTCATAGAAACGTAGATTTATTTCGAATAATACAATAATAAACATATATATATATATATTTATATAGAAAAGAACAAGAAAAATTTAATGTTTACGTCCTGATACTTGACATCTCTTCTCTGCTATTATCTTTCCTATTTCGGGAGAAATTTTGTTTGCAGTGATAACTTTCAACGCTGACCCAAGGTGAGCATCATTAATACGGTTTCTAATAGGAGACTTATTACCTTTCATGACTGAAAATAACTGCTCGCACCGATAAGTGCTACCAAACATGGAAATAATTTCATATGCGAATTTTCGAGTATTTTCAAACCTGGCTAGTAAATATTTGTAAAATTCAGGCACGCCCACTTCAATGAATTTTGCTTTCAAATTTGAGTTGCATTGAATCTCGATCACCTCCATTTGCATATGGCTAGAACTACAGCTACTACTGAGATGAGTTGTTTGTTCTCGGCTTTTATAAGCTTTATAATTAATTTCTCGAATATACTGGAAACATCTATAAATTTCTGGATTTTTGTGGATGGCAACAGCAATTACGAGATATTTATTTATTAGATATTAAATGCACTCGCTGTTCTATTTTTAACCTTCCAACGCAGCTGTCTTTTCAAAAATCGTCTGCGTTGCTAAGACAACATGAAGCAAATCTAATAACAATTCTAAATAAAAAAAAGCTAACTAAATAAATAACCATGAAATCCGTAACAATATGAATTAAGTAATAATTAATAATAAAGCAAAGTGCATGCACATGCATGCACCAATATATCGTACAAAACTATGATTGGAAAACTGAGACCATGAGTTCGGCCACATTCGGCTATCGGGGGATGCGTACAAGTTCTGAGTGCACGTGTCCCCCAAAAGCCGAAGGTAGCTGAACGCAAGCTACTCACACGCATTTGTAATTTAAGTAGTGTGTGTGTCAGCTCGCTGTGAGTAATCTAACAACACTGAATAAATTATCGTTAATTACTTAGCAGTAAACATTTCATTTTTTTCTTCGTCGATATGTTATTTTATTATATATTATTATTTGCCGGGCCACAAAAATATTTGTTGTGTGCCGCGAGCGGCCCGCGAGTTTGACATCCTTGCTTTAAACTGTTATTTTCGTTACGGAAGTGAAAGTTTTTTTTTTTTTTTTTTCGCGTCGATATACTTGTTCAGTGTGAACTGTGTCCTTTGCACATTTTATAAATAACAGCCTTCTCTTTAAAGAAATAATGAAACTCTCTAGTTCGAGAACTGATAACGTGATACAAGTTTTGGCGAATTATAAATCGTTTAATCGGATTTTCCGCGCTATCTCATTTCCCACGTGTTTGATTATTTTATTCAGCGGAGCTGATGCAGGAAATTCGTGTATCGCCTCCTTACGCCTTTTACCTTGGGTTGTTGCCAGGTGAAGATCCATTGCCAAATTTTACTAATCCTGTCACTGCTAGTTAAAAAGAAAGCATACAAAAGTTCTATTCAAAAGAAGATCTTGGAACTTTTACATTTTGATTCATCTAAATGACTGTTGCTTTTAATAGCTTATTTTTCATGCATTTTTCACGAAAATTTAGCTATTATCTACAAAACACATTTCTTTTTATCGGTTTTGAAGAAATTCAAATGCCTCTCACTCTCTAAAGTTAAAAATAATAAAGTAAAAATAATTTTCATAACTGATAAGAATCATGTTGATAATCTCCAAGAAGGCTCAGTAAATGGTATTGAATTGAAGCCAGACTTCAAGGTAAAATGTTTTAAATTTGGATAAAGTACGGAAGGGTTTCCTACTTACTACCTTTATCTGCTGTTATTCACAGCGATCATGCAGCGTTACAGTCTGGCTCATAAGTCGTGTTCTTTCTAATTTTTTTAACAGCTAGGATACACTTCGTGAAAAGAAATTAATCACTGTGAGCGTGTGTTTTAACACCTCAAATGGTAGAATTTAAAGTTAGAATTGTGACAAACATATTTTAAGTGTATTAACAATGTAAAATTCGAGTATATTAGTCAAATTCAAAGATTGCTGCTTAAAATGTCCTCCACGAAGGCATCCCTCCCTTAAGGCAGATATCCCTCGAGTGCTTTGCCGTAGTATTATAAACCAAACCAAAGATTGCTGCAGGCAGTGTCAAAAGCTTTAAATAGCCAAACTGGTGATGTATTGATGCGTGGAGTGAAAATGTAACTGGCAAAACGAGATTAAATGCGTAAGAGTCCCGATTATCGGTAAATCCTGAAATATCGAATTCATGCTTGAAATTGGTATTACTGTAGTGTGCGTTTTAAGGTGCATACATTGTTTTATAATTCAGAGAAAACATCAATGACGTTGAATCTCAAACCCAAGATTGTAGCAATCTATTTTAAAATATCCATCTTTACATTATCTTAGTTGCAGTGCATTAGTTATAACGTTTGCTGTAATTAAGTAATTTTTCTGCTCAGGTTTTCCCCCCCCCCCAAGTTAGCTGATAAGAAGAATTTGTTTATAATATCCTGCATATTGTAATGGATTTGTTGCAGTTTTCCAATGAAATAACCACTGTAAATATAAAGAGATGGAATTTCGTACTGATTTTAATGTGCAGTAAGTCTGACTTCACTGTGCCCACTTTTAATAAAATTCTAATTTTTTCTAAACTTGTAATAATCGATTTTCGATGATTCCCTGCTATCCGACGTTGTTGGTAATTCGGCACCGTTTACTTTGTATAGTCGGGACTGTACATTCAAGTCGAACTTCCATTGACGAGTGTGGTAACCCTGTAGGGGGAACATTGCCCATTAACCGGATAGTTCCTGAATTCCTAGATTTCCGGAGCAGAAGGCCAATATATCCGTAATTAACGGATAGTTTTTAATAATGGATGAAGGCCTTGATCCCATGAGTATCCATTAATGAGTCATTCGACGATTTGTACTTGTGCTGCTGTTTCAGTGTTGTAAACTCCTGAACGTCGTAACGGTGTTGTTTTAGATGGTGGTGTGGATTCAACATTCTGCTGTTGTAAGGGAGCAGTAGCGAATCATAATGTGAAACATGGTGCAGAAGACCGTGAACAAGTGTGTACGTGGTGTGGTGGATGCACGTGGTCAAGAATGGACTGTGGGTTCCCCCCCTTCCTGAAGAAAGGGTGACCAGCAGCGTAAATTAATCCGCAAGTGACTATTGTGGTTTATGTAGTGAGCAGGCTGCTGCGGGAAACTCCCCATTTAACTGAATTATAAACTTCAATATGAGAATTGGAAGTCCCGTGAAAGGAGTGACCAGTGGTAAATTAGGAAGGAGACATAAACAGCGACGGTATAACAGGTGTCCAACTTGATACTGACAAACTGATGAGATACAATGTGAAATGGATACTCTCTACACTCAAATCTGTTTTTGTGCGGTGGATAGGGATCGCATAAAAAAATCGCACAAAACTTCACGAGTAGCTATAAAAAATGGAGTTGTTTATAATTGACTTTTTTTCATAAATAGCTTCTGGAGGCAGGGGCTTTAATCCGTGTAAGGCAGACATCATGTCACCTAGGTAATGGAGCCCCTGTTCTCTGGTTAACAGTTACTATGTAGTCGGTGATCTGTTTTTGCGACGACCGTTGTTTTTCTAGACACTTAGCCAGATATAAAAGATTGAAGCTCCTTTTTTTATTGATTATTTATTTATTTATTTTATTGATAGCTTTATCAGTTGTGTTCCAACTTGATTTAAATTTTCATTTACTGCACAAGATGGGGGGGGGAAGCACAAATAAAAAATCGCACAAAAAAAGGCTATGATCTGTGTGTACACGATAGTGCATGAAGATTTGAAATTGCGTCAAATTTGTGCTCAGTGAGTGCCCAGCAGGCCTTCTCATCTGCCGAAGCAACAGTATGAGATAATATGAGAGGAATTGTTGCAAAAAAACTATGCACGACTATGCTTTTCGATAAGATGAGAGAAAACTTATGTAGTCGATGATTAGTCAGAATTGCAACAGGCTATTCATGAATGGGTCTGCAGTTCTAAAAAATTATTTTCTGCAACCATTCGAAAACTTCCTGGTGAATGTGAAAGCTGCATCCAGTTGGGTGGGGCATTCATGTGTACATTAGGACATTTCCTTTACTTGTTTTTGTCCAAGGTCATTACTGAACGACCTAATCTTACATTTAAGAAAGTTCTTACAAATAAAATATATAATTTCTTAAGATCCACAATTAATGGAATAGGTAGAACCACCGAGTACTGGTAGTTAAGCCTCGACTCGATTTCTAGCGAACGGCTGGCTGCATGGATATTTCGTGGTTTACTTATAATATGACTACGAACCAATTTTTGTTGGAAAGTCCTTCATGAAGGCAACTCTTTCTTTAGGTAAATTCTCTGGTGCTTTGCAAACACATTAGCCAATCTAAACTAGTTGTTTAAAATCAACAATATTTTAAAATTTGCTATAGTGGTTAGGGAAGCCTACTGCGATACCGAAGGGTTTGAATCCCGGAGAAGGCATTGCTGTAACTGTCCATCCCTTCATAGGAGGTAACGGTGGCTCATCTATTAGGTCTCCAATAATAAAGGTGGTTTTCCCCATGTGTAACGTGTATACGAGCCAGTTTCCCTTAGAAAGTCCTCCACGAAAGGCATCCCTCCCCTTAGGCAGATAGCTCTCGTGTGCTTTGCCGTAATTAAATACACCACACCACCAATAATAAAGTGGCTACCACTTTCGGCCTTAGTTAGTAGCCAAGCCTAAGTCGGCTAAGTGTTCGCCATTGAGGGATTTAACATTTTGTTGAGAATTCTGATGTCATAAATACTGCATGCATATATATGTTCATACATCATGAATGTCTTCTCCTGCATAGAGTTTATTTTTTATGGTAATTTATTTCGCCTGTATTAACAATACTGCCGGGAATTAAAAAATTAATTCTGCAGATCGACATGAGAAGATGGTGCTCGGATACGCATGAACTTTCCTAGAGAGCAGCTTATTGACAACATTTTTGAGTAATGAGGAAAAATGTAAATTTGATTAGTCATTCGATTAAGCCGGGAAATAATATTAGTTCATCTAGCTATACTAATTAATTTCGGGTGTATATAATTCGTGGAACGAGGTTTTCTTGTATGCAAAGAGGTATCAGTGTGCATATTAGTTTTCCTATTTTAAATTATAGTTTAAACTATATGTCTTGAGGAAAATTCTCCTTTTCGTTTTACAGCGATCTGATTTGTTTTCCGATCTTATCCATTTCCGTTATGACAACCGCAGAATGGAGTCACGGATTTATGTCGATTTTATTCGTTTAACCTTGCACATTTCATAGAAAAGAACCAGTTTAGTAAGATATGCGCCACGCAGCCCTTCATGTTTGCCATTTCGAAATACGTCATATGATTCTGACATCACGGCTGTCAAACTGTTTTGTCTGACATCTTATTCAAAAAAAGCACTTTCATCACTTTTTTTTTTTTTTTTTTTTTGTCTTTTATGTCGAATATTCAGCTGCCTACATTAAAAGAAATTCAGTGGACCGTTAGGTTGCATCTGAATACCTTATAGTCAGATAAGGACAGAACGGATATTTGTTCATCCATTTCTATAATGTTAGACAAATCCAAGGCCGGATATATTGCAGTTCATTGCTGCGCCTTGTAATTCGGATTTCGCTGCATTTTGATAAAAGACAAGGTCCGAAAAATTCGTAGTTCCACATCGTAGGAGCTTCTGACATTTTCGAAATTTGATAGTTCCCATCAGTTCGAAAGTTTTATCAATCCTGTAATAAGACTTTCATTTATAAAATAGGTCTTGTTCTGATCGCTCTAGTTGTAATAGTGACTGCTCTGACCTTTTTCACCCCTACAACCGGAAGTCGAATCAAGATGTTGTACCTTGATAGCATAGTAAATTCTTAAATTAATGTCTTTTTACAAAATTTTAAACCATATTAAAATGTTTATGGCTTGAAAATAAAAAATTTTTAGAACTAACATTCGTTAACATTTTTTATGTGTATACTGTATGTTGTCGCCAACAAAGTCTGCTTGGCGAACTTTGTGTCGGCGAAACGGAAAAGTACCAAAATTATATACCCTACACGGAGCACGCATTCCTTGAAACTGAAATACGGACTTAGCGGCACAAAAAAATTTTTTTTGAAAAGAACTATGTAGTAATGCATAAATGAAAGAAATTAAATAAAAAATATCAAAGAAAATATATAAGAATTATTACATCAAATACTCTCTTGACCGCAAGTGATAGAATTTTGTTTTCTCGTTTATCTTTCAGCAAAGCTTATACAATTAAATAATCACTTTCATTCGCGTAAAATTATAAACAAATGTAAATTATTATAGAAAACGCATGAAGTTAAACACTACAGTGTGAAAGGAAAATTCTGGAATAAAAATGTTAAGAGAATTAGATGAGAAATAATCCATAATTTATTGATATTCATATACTAAACTCTATGCTTTTGGAAAACGTTACACATAATTTGCATCGAGGTATCAATCACCGAAACCAAGTTAATTTCTTTCCTTACTTTTTCTTATCAGAGAGATTTGTAAAAAGATACGCTAAGGTGAAAAATTTTGCAATATTTTTAAAGAATAAATTTTAAAAGTATTTTTACTTCATGAACTGAAATTGTTACTGTACATTTTTACACAGTAAATAAGTACAAAAAAAGAAAGAGCTAGGAGATCACTGGGACTAGAAACTCGGGTCGAACTACCAATGTTTAGTGACCTTTTCCGCTTGATCATAAGACCTTTTGAAATTAGGCTGAACAATATATTAAAGAAAATAGAAGATACAGCACACGTAAGAACAAAAGTGGGCTGAATTAGAGATTTACATGTTTAATGAATAAGTTAAACTTACCTGTATGCCATTATGAAATATTAGGAAGTAGCATAAAAGCATGAGTGAAGAAGGCAATGGCAATCTAAATCATTGTAATCTAAATGTATAACATTATCAGTATCTGCTATTAATTTCAATACTGCTGAAAAAATTATAAATGAATTATAATTTAAATCGTATGAACTCGTTGCATTATAAATTACAACAGTTAGAAATATTATTAGCCTGATTTAGCAACCATCTTTGTTAACAAATAATTTCAAGTAACTAATTTTACAAATAATTCAGCCTGAAACTAGATTAGAAAATAAGCTACATGCTGAAGATTAAGCTTTGCCAAGGTGTTAGAAACATCTTTTATTAACTAGAGTTATGAAGCAAGAATTTGTAAAAATTATCATTTAATTATAAATTGGCATAAATACAATACAAATTATATAAATTTTACATAGATGAAAACTTGAGTACAGTGCAACAATATGTGAAAAAGGAATGGATTAAAAGGGAGACTGGAAATCCCAGGATATGAATATAAGGGAGTTTGAATTTTTTTTTTTTTTTTTGTTAATTATAAAAATTCTGATGACGCTCATAATTATCAATTTATTAATTAAATGTGTATTAGAAATTAAATGCATGCCAAAGTACATCAGGTGGAAAACAGAATAAATATTTAAACGTTTCTAGTATTAAAATATGGAATTTGTAACAAAGTTAAATAACCTTAAAATAACTTCAATGATTAAAAATGGAAAGCTTAGAGCTACAAATCCGATATTTGATACATTGATTATGTATCAGTTTTGTGTATGTCATTAATCTATCAATTTTACTATTCAAAACTAATATATATATCAGCGACTAAAATCTACAATTTGGAAAGTTTTTAATTCTTACAGAGAATAAAAAAGATCTGGCTTATCATTCTTTTAAGCATCATAAAACTTTAAAATGAGTGTAAAAGAAATTTATTTTTTAGCACACGCCAGACTTTAAATTAATATTTGTTTTACATGCACAATTTTTACAATATTGATAAACGAAAATAAAGGCTTGCAATCTCAATAGAATGTCCCATTAATGGCGATAAACGACTTTTTGTAACACCCAATCTTCTTGGAAAGAAATGGGGGGGGACAGGAAACGTCGCGCAGTTCCTGGATTAAAAAAGAGGGGGACGAGGATTTTCGATCAAATTTGGCGCAGTTCGTACCCTACCGGGAGGCATATAAGCAAAATGTACATTGCTAGGACAACGGCTTAAGTTTGGCCAATGACAATGCAGATAAGGATCAGCATTATCTCCGCCCACATGAGTGATGTCACATTCCTGACGTTTGTTTACATTCTGCTATTCGGCGTTAGGAAGTGCGTTCTTTGAATGAAAAACATTTTTACTTTGCAACGTAAATTTGTTCTAGTGATACTATTTTTTAAATTTTCCTTTAAAGTATTATTTCCTTACTGTTCCAGAAGGAATATAAATTTATGTCTCAAACATTACAAAATTTCTCACTATATGCGTGAGTGTGTATACACACGCATGCTCACATACATATATTTTCAATATATAATTAATCATATGTGAATTATATCTATCAATATGTGTGTGTTTTATGCATAGAAATATGAGTGTGTGTGTATTCAGTTTTCAGAATGTCAGATTTCTAGCAAATAATCTACAAAGCTTTTTTCTCTTAATTTTTCCCATCTTCACGTTCAGTTTTTTAAATAATTAAGATGAATATATTCATACTTAATATTTCTGCACAACTTGATTTATCACTTAAAAATGCATTTATTTAATTTTGGATAACGTGGGATGTTAATTCCAGTAGTATATGGTTTTTAATAGTAGAATAATTTCTCTAAAGAAGATTTTGTTTGTTTTTATTTTTTAATTCCTTTATAAGAAAATTACGTAATAATATTAGAAATAATTAATCTGTTACTCCTTACACATGTCTGAAATATGTTAACAGAAAATTTTCATTCAATAGCTTTATAAATTTATTTTAAGCAGTATTTTAATTTAATAAAGAACTAGTGTTGATAAGTGAATTTCCATTGCTTTCTTTATACATTTAGTTTAGAATTCAGTTTTCAGTGCATGTAATTCTTCTTCTTCATGGCCCTCGAGCCCTCCAGCGGCCGAGCGGTAAAGTCGCTTAAAATTGGTAGTTCAGTTCGAGGTTCGAAGCCCGTGAATGGGCTGGCTGCATGAGTGTTTTCGTGGTTTTCTCCATGTGTAACATGTATACGAGCCAGTTTCCCTTAGAAAGTCCTCCACGAAGGCATCCCTCCCCTTAGGCAGATAGCCCTCGAGGCTTTGCCGTAATTAAATAACCTAACCTAGCCTTCATGGCCCTCCCCACACAGCCCAACAGCGGCTGAGTGGTAAAGTGACTGGAACGCTGATAGTTCGCTCTGAGTGTGATTTCAGTTGGACAGGCTGGCTGCATGAGCACTTACCTGGTTTTCCACATGCGTAACGTGGAGAGTTTTTCCCTTAGAAAATCCTCCACAAAGACATACCTCCCACATACACCTTGTATGCTTTCCATAATCAAACAAACCAAACCAACCCTCCAAGCAAAACAGCTCCTCAAAAGAAATTCTTCATATCTGTCAAGCAAATGACATTCGTTAATGTAACAAACTGTAATCATACATACTAAATCAAACTCAGAAGTTGTTATTAATTATGCTTACAGAAACAAAGTACAGATTTTGTTGATTAATTTGCATTTTTAGAAATAGTTGAATAAATTTCTGACCTTTATTAAATACAGTGAACTCTCTCTAAGATGACCACTAGCAGTTCTACATGATTTTAATTTTGTGTAAAGCTTGTCATTTCAAAAAGAAGATGTTCAGTACCAGAATTTGTGTATTGAGGAGAAGTAGTCAGTTTCAGAAGTGATCACAAAGAAAAAGTTTACTGTATTAAAATGATAATCTGTTTCTAACTTTTTTGCAGGGTTTGATTTGGTTTATGTGATTTATAGCAATTTATAGCTCGAGGGCTATCTGCCTAAGCAGAGGGATGCCTTCATGGAGGACTTTCTAAGGGAAACTGACTTGTATACACATTACGCATGGGAAAACCATGAAAACGTCCATGCAGCCAGCCTGTTCGAGGGATTCGAACCTCAGACCGAACTACCAGTGTTCAGCAAATTAACCGCTTGATGCTGGTGGGCTTTATCTAAATAGTCCATGTTAAGATTTAATCTAGGAAATGAATAATGTTGAAGCTGAAATTAAAATTACATAAATTTGAATATCATGTAATGTTAATCTCAAATTTCGTTTCCTGTGATGTGATTTTTTTTAATGTAAAGACCAGACTCTGGTATATTGATATATATATATATAAACTTTAAATATAGTATGTGTGAAGCCCTTATATTTGAGTATAATACTGAAAAAGGTTCGACATATGAGAAAATAAATATATGTTTTCTTCACATGTTATGGAATATTCATCCTTGACTTAAGGGAACATGAAGTTACACAGTTTTAAATTTAAAGTTTACAGAAAAATGCTTGATAGTCACAAGTTTGACAAAAGATCCTTTGCTCAAGTGATAAAAGGCTTTGGGGAACATAGATTCTAATTAGAAATGTGTGCTAAATACGAGGCAATTGGCATCCACAAAAATCCAGTGTATTAATTTTAATACTGTTTTAGGTTCTTACATATTATCCCTTTGACCGGCCAAGTAGCATGATCGGTTTGGTTTGGTTTATTTAATTATGCAAAGCACTCGAGTGCTATCTGCTTAACAGGAGGGATGCTTTTATGGAAGACTTTCAAAGGGAAACTGGCTCTTAAACACATTACACTTGAGGAAAACCATGAAAGCGCCCATGCATTCGGCAAAATTGGAACCCTGGGCTAAATATCTAGTATCCAGCGACTTTACCACTCAGGTGCTGGTGGTCTGGCCCTCGATCCTATTAAACTAAAATTCATCTATATTTATAAACGGCTTATCAAAAAAATGCACACACTTTAATAATAAAAGAAAATTCGGTTAATCTTCGGATTATGGTAACTTGTCGAAAATTTGGCGACCAACTCTGCTACAGCAACCTGCTAGTTTTTTTTTTTTTTTTGTACGCCATTATGGCATTGCGCACACTCTTGACTTTATCCATGTGCACTGCTAAAGTCCTAGCTAGCAACATTTATCGCCTTACCAAAATGTCGCCAAACTACCTGTTACCATGTTCCAAAGATTAGCCAAAAATTCTTGTGCTTTAGTATTGAACTTAATTATAATTAAATCATACATATCAGAGGCTATGCTAGGTTTAATAAAAATATTTATGAATATGTACCTGTACAGTTACTTAGATTGCTCAGTCACAGCGGTAGCCATTAACAGCTAGAGTTATAGCACAATACTGAGCAGCTATTTGAACAATGTTTAGTCGATGTGTCTGAGGCGACTGCTGCACATTCTGCCATAATTTTTTGATGAAGGACCTCTATCCTAACCAATTTCTCATACTACACAACATCCCTCAGAGTCCTTTAAATCCATTTTGGTTCACTGTCATGTATTACATATATGTGAGAGTACACATGTTAAGGAAATATCATATTACATATTATAAAGGTAATTCAACTTAGAAACCAATATATAGATATCATCTATTAAAGTTTCTATGTATTTTTCTGACAGATCCTGTATGTGAAGTTGTACGTTTCATTAGTTTCACCTATTAATTAACTTAGGGTTTTATTGTACAGGATATCTATGAAACTGAACTGATAAATTTTCATATCTGTTCATTTGTTTGCTTTTCATATATTTTTTTTAATAGTTTTATTTTTTATGTTGCTTTACATGACGTCAATTTAAACATAAGAAAGCAGAGAACAAAAGAAATTCACACTGAAACTAAATTTAAAATTAGTCTGAAGATTACTGATATAAAATAGTGTCTAATTTATCAAAATTACATAAGAGGGCAAATAAATAATTAGCATATTCAGATATTTATTATAAGCAAAACTTTTATATTCTTAACAGTAAAAATGCACATATTACAATGCAATTAATTTATTACTTGCAACCACCTCAGTAGAACTCGTCAAATTTTTAAAATGTGCCTAACTCTAGCAACCATGCTCATAACAATCCTTTAATAGAACAATGTCGCCATTTTTGTATAGTACATTCTTTATGTTGTATTTCAAGTTTCAACATTTTTTATGAACAAATTGTGATATTTTTTGCCTTAATTTTAAAATATGCTCTTTGGAATTTATCAACAATGGAAAAAACTACAGTGGAAACTCTACAGCAATACAAAATTTCTAAAAGATAGAAAAAGGAAATGCATTTGGTAGATAGCTGATTCTGCTGAAGTTTGTGTGATGCCGAGTCTCTGAAATTATTTAATTTTTTTTTTCAAGAAAAACAAACCGCTTACAGAAAGATTTGGAGATGAACGTGCTTTATTTCCTTATTTAATAATTAAAATTTATATTTCAAATTCTAAAGTATGTTTTCTTTTCATAATTTGATAATCTTAGCCAACTTATGATAGATATCAATAATTTGGGTATCTATTTAAGAAAAGTTGTGAAAACCATCAATTTGCACCCAATGAATAATTTTTACATATTCATGTGTTAAATCCAAGTTGAGCTAAGGTGGTTGTGTTAATCTGTAAGTATTATTAATTTTACAGGCAAAACACTGTATTCTTTTATATACTGTAATATTGAGTTTGTGCTGAAATTATGTAGTGGCAATAATTTTACTTAAGAGAGAAATTTTTCAATATTACAAGTTTACATTTTGGTTAATTTTTTTATGTGATAAAAAGCAGCATGTTAAAAGTTTTAGTTCTTAAATTTTGTAATAGTACTAAGTATTATATTTTAAATTACTCAATGACTAATCCAGAAATAAATAATTTAATTCTGTATACTCGAAGAAAATCATTTCTGACTGGCATAAAAATCAGAATTTTGAAACAGTAGTAGAAAAATCATTAAAAATACTTAGTTTTAAAACTCGAATGCAATAAAAACAGGTTAGCATGAAATGTCTGAGTAAAAGATAACTTGTTATCATTATGTATATGTTACCGTGAAAGACCGAAAAATGAGAATGTCGACTTTCAACGGACATTCACCAAATGCATCGGTGAAAGATCGGATATTGCACTACATTCTTGTACATTCGGATCCTCACCAGTGTATGTCGACAATCACAGATATGCTCTGGTGTAGGTCGAAAAGAGAGGAGTATATGTACACGCTGTCATTGCAAAAGGAAGTGTTCCACAAATAAATGCAGTTGTAAAAGCAAGGACCTCTTGTGCAATTCAGAGAGTAATAATAGTTTATGTTGTTGCAATAAATAAGATTGGAATCACATAATTTATTAAGTTTTTAACTTCTATTATTTTCCTTTCTCATTTTGAATGTACTGTGTGTTTTACGTTCTTATTTTAAGTCTCAAGTGTGTTTTTTTGAGACTGACTTACAGAGAAGAAAATATAATATTCTTATATGTTCAACATTCACCATTGGCACATGGTGAATGTCGACATTTACCGGTGTAAGTCAGAAATAAAAGTATTTGGAAAATATTTCGGACATACACCAAGCGACTATGTAAATGTTGACATTCACCGGCGAATGTCGACATTCTCCAGATTTCGGTGCTTCACCGTAACATATATACAGTCATTCTTATGTAAAATAAATGTTACACGCTTTCTTAGACCTCTGCTTTTCAAACTCTATCTATTAATCTGAGAATTTGATTATTTCAGTGTAGTAAATAAATAAGTTTTAATAAATGTATTATAGACATCAATATGTTTGTTTTTTGTAACATATACTTTGAACATTTTAATTAAATAATTTTTCATCAATAATGTGTGCATATATTTTACTTATGATGAAGAGAAATTAACATTTAAAAAAGGAGTTATAGACTGAAAGTATTTTGTAAAAGAAGATATTGGAAAAGGAAATTATTGCAATTCATAGAACTTGTAAATGAATAAATGTAATAATTAGTATCATATTGTTCTTATTTATTAAGAATGGATATTAAATTATTGATAATAGAATGGACTTCTAAATGTGAAGCACTTATGCGAACAATAATACTAATTCATAACATTCTGATCTTGATTTTCAGTACTTAATGTAAAGCATTATTGACAGCTTAGTGGAACTTATATTAAATAGTTGCAGTGCAATCTTAAGTCCAATGTATTTATTACAAGATAATGAAATTATAGTCTGGATTTTAATTCAAAACTCTTTTCACATATCTTTAAAAGCCCAATTTTAACCGGTACTTTTCTGTTCTCGGGACAGGATTCAGACATGTAATGTATGTATCCACGAGTCATTTGGGTTTCATTTTAGTTTAGTATGGCAAAGTACACTAGGTCTATCTGCCTGTGGGAAGGGATGCCTTTGTGGAGGACTTTCTAAAGGAAACTGGCTGGTATACACTTTACAAATGGGGAAAACCACGAAAATGCCCATGAAGCCAAAGAATTTGCCTGGATTCGAATTCAGTGTTCAAAGATTTTACCACTCTGCCACTGGTAGGCCTATGCACGTGTGTATAAGTGTGTGTGCATACACACACGTAACATGAATACATCTATCCATCCATACAAAATCTGGTTCCGAAAATAGAATAGTACCTTTTAACCATATATCTTACAGTTTTGATTAATTTTATGTCGTGTCATCAATAATACATCTTATTAGATATATCAATGCATCTTATTATCATTAATTTCTTACTAACAATTCAATTTCAATTGCCATGAGTTGATGCATGATTCGTACATATATAATACATAAGTTGTTTCAATATAAAGATCACAATATAAGTTACATAGCATATTTACAATAATTATTTATTACTCATACATATAATGTATAAAATCAGGCAGTAATTGTAAAAAAATACTTTTAATGAAATTGGAAATAAATGAAAATATAATAATCTGCATGTCATTACAATTTTTAAATGCACAAACTTCACAGTTAAAAATATATACTAATGTAAGAAAATCAATATTAAATGCTTTTTCTCAAAAGAAAAAAAAAATTGCCTGTTCAAGACATATTTAACAAGTCCAACCATCAGTGGAAACCCAGGTAATCAGTCTTTAATACGACAAAATGTAAAATTTGAAATACAACTTTAAGTTATTTTTTTTAATCCATTCAGTTTTGGCTTATGTAAGTTTCACTGTATTTAACTAGATGTAAAGAACTATAAACACACATTCACACAATTCACTTGAAGGTATGTTTCCAGGAAATAAAAGTATACTTATTGGATTCAATTCAACATTACACCTTAGAACACGTAATGATACCTCATTGTTAGACATTTCCGATAGTCTTGAAATAGCATAACTGGTAAAATATCTTTCTAAATTCAGTTCTTGTTAAATTATGTTCAGCATCATTTAGCATTTGCAGTTTTATAACTAAATTAGATTTCAGTAGGTCTATTAACTAAGCACTTACAGTTATTCACTATTATTTTCTTAACATTTCAACAAAACAATGAACTTCCTTTCTGAGAATGCATACTGAACAATGAAAATTCCAAATATTATATATGCTTTATTAGAACTATAATGTCAGTTAATAGTGGTTTTTTTAAATTGAATTTGATTAATTCAAGCAATTCACTTGAAGGTATGTTTCCTGGAAGTAAAAGTATATTTATTCAATTCAGCGTTACACCTTAGAACAGGTAATGATACCTCATTGTTAGGCATTTTCAATTGTCTTTAAATATCATTACTGGTAACATATCTTACTAAATTCAGTTCTTGCTAAATTTTGTTCAGCATCATTTAGCATTTGCAGTTTTATAGCTAAATTAGATTTCAGTAGGTCTATTACACTAAGCACTTACAGTTATTCAGTATTATTTTTTTTACATTTCAGAAAAACAATGAACTTCCTTTCTACGATTCCAAATATGATATATGCTTTACCAGAACCATAATTTGTCTGTTAATAGTGATTTAATCTTCATAGATAGGCATATCCAACAGTCTTGAAATATCAGAGCTGGTAGCATATATTAAATATATTCAGTTCTTATTAAATAACATGTTCATCATTTAACTTCAGTAGTTTCACAGCTAAATTACATTCCAATATGTTCATTAGAGTGGACACACTTTTTCATCTTTTATACTCTTTACGTTCTAATAATGAAATGAGGTTTATTTCTAAGAAAGCATATTGAATCCTGTAAAGCATATTGATTTCTTAATCAAAGCACAATTAATGTTGTAAATATTCAGATAGATATATATGAAATGTATTTTAAGGATTTCTTGACACACACTATGTCAATTCACTGCAATAGTTACTGGTGGCATTTTGATTCAAAATATTTACTGCATTAATTACTGACACAAAATAGCACTTGGATTCACTAACTTAATATTAACTTCACTTTGTTTAATTCCCGCAGGTACATTTTATATAGTAGATGATTTAAGTCATTATCACTTAAAAGTTTCTGATTATCAATATGCAGAATAATTTGTAAATCACACTTTACATGTAGTATCTTCTAGCCATCAGTTACTTCTATCTGACTAGATTTAATTTTGTATTGGAACAGTAGAATAATCCTTAATATTCCGAAACAAACATTAAATCGTTATATACAGATATATACGCATATATATACACTTTTATTCCGAAAAACTAAATATACATTCAAAAAACGCACTTCGTAACTTCCGAACAGTAGAATGTAAACAAACGTCAGAAATATGACGTCACTCATGTGGGCGGAGTTAATGGGACCCTCATCTGGACTGTCATTGGCCAAATTCAAGCCGTTGTCCTAGCAGTGTACATTTTGCTTATATGCTACCGGGAGAGGGCGTCTCCTTTTATTCCTGCCTTCATGGCTATCCATAGATTGGAATTTCATAGTTTCAGGGGCGGGGGATGCGGTCAGCCTTTTATTTACTCGGTAAATATTTAACTTTAGTTTGTAGAACTATTTTACTTAAGTTTTGGTATTTATCAGCATTTTCTATACTTTGTTTTGATTGGTTTATAAAGCACATTAAAATAAATTAAATAAGTGTATATGTACTTTTCGAGTTTTGGAAAGAAGAGGATGATCGTCTAGCAGCGGTGAAAGAAGGGCATGAGGCAAAAAAGGCTGAGAACCGCTGGTGTAAAAGATAAAGAATTTTGCAAATTCATTAAAAGTCAGAAATATTTGGAGAATTTTAACGAAATTTGAAGAAGTTAAAAACACCCATATTTGAACATAGCGACCTTTTGAACGGAAATAAGTAAAGAAGGCAAAGGATTGTGTGTGAAAAATAGATTTTTTCGTGGTATAATTTCCTTTTATTGCGATTTATAACAGCATCATTGGTATTACATTTAAATGGGTTTTTTGCAAACTGAAATAAAAACAAAATGATTTTTTTCCCTCATTGCAGTGAATCTTCAAGTTGTTGCAAAGAACATTTCCTTATAGATAAAAATATTTTTCATGTTTCATGGGACTAAGACTTCCATATAAGACGATTTACTCTGCATGATCATAAACAGATTAAGCGGCCTTTGCAATGTCACTGAAGTCGTGATTGCTTATCTATGTGAACATAAGTAACGACAATATTTGTTTCGACATTTCCTAAAACTGTTTTTTTTTTTTTTTTTTTTTTTTTTTTTTTTTTTTTTTTTAAAGTTTGACAACAATATTTAGTACATTTCCTCAAAAATATACAGTTGAGAATAAATTATAAGCAGTAAATGACTTAATGTATATGGAAAATGTAGGAAAATCTCGAGATTTTATGTATTCTTTCATTTTATCAAATCTAAGATTTATGTGTGTCAGTGAGGGAGAGAAAGAGAGTTAGTAGGATTGAATTACTTTTTAAATTTAGGTTAACTTACAGCAGAAAAGCTACTTCGCTCTGATGATAATTTAATTACAAATTTTACATTATTACCAGCCCAACAGTAGCTGAGTTCATTGGCTAGTAGCCACAAGCCCACCAGTAGTCGAGTTCCACTAGTAGCCGCTGAACGCTGATAGTTTGACTTGGACTCGAGTTTTTGTTAACCGACTGGCTGATTTCATAGTTTTCCTAATGTTACCGTGAGTATAAACCAGTTTTTTAAAAGACGTCTCTGTGTTTAGGAAATATTAATTTCTGAATGCTAGTAGTTCGATCTTTGTTCAGATCCAGCCGAATGAGCTGGCTGCTTCGGATTTTTCTTATTTTTTGCTAAGTACTAGGTCTCTCTTATAAAACGTTCTCCACGAAAATTCTCCATCCCTTAGGCTGATAGCCCTCGTATACTTGACCGTAACCCAAATAATCACAACCAAATCCATCTTTAGGCAGGTAGCGTTTTTATGATTTGCCATGTCGACTACCACCACCTACCACTTCCATCATAATGTCTCTTCATCTGTTAGCTATTGATAAAATGACTTATACATTGGTTATGACGTACAAGGACTAGCACAAAATCTACTGTAGCCAATAATTTATAGTTGCTTAACATGGTTTATTGGCTGCAGTGAATTTTTTAAATCTCTGATATTTTTGGTTAATGTATATCCCCTTTTTAATGTGTAGCTATGCCCGGAAAATCTTTTAGTCAATTGTCTGACAACTTTGTAGGGACAATACTTAAAATGGAAATAAAGGGAATTCTTAGCTGAAGATTTCTCCTTTTATTTTATTTCCATTTAACTATTCTGTGTGATTATTTATTAATTGCGATTATGTGTATGGTGATCATTTTGTACTCTTTTGGTTGAGATCTGTTTATATATATATATATATATATATATTCTTATTACTTTAATTCAGTTGTTTTCATTTATGGATATTATGTATGAAGAAAGAGCAGTATTGTTTTCTTCGCTCTTTCCTAATTCGTATCAGTTTTCAGGGTTACTAATCGTATTTATTTTGCATTTTGATTTAAAGTTAAAAATGTTGACCTTAGGCTTGTTAGCTAGATATCTGTTATAGTTAGTTCTTAGGACAGTTCAATAAAACAGAAAGGAACAAATAGTAATCCTTTTCGTTCCTCCCTTTTTTTTCTATTTTTTCCCCACTTCTTTTTTGCATGATTTTGAGATTTTCCATAGGTGGCAACCCAGCTACTGGGAAATTTTTGATATAGTTGTAACCTGCTTCTTTATGATTGTGTTCTTCAATAAAATCTTTAATAGATGACTTAAAAAAGATATCGTTAAAATAACGGTATTAAAAAGGCCTAGCAAAGGAAGAATTGGGATAAATTGTATCAAAAACTGTTTTTGTGCATGCATTTTCCTTATAAATAATGCAGAGCTCATCATAACTTCCTTGCTGAAAATGTTTTGTTGCTAGCCGTCACAACGTTATTATTATGAATTGTCCGTTTTTGATTCTGTGTTGCATTTAATGCTTAGAAGAAATAATAATAGTAAGTCTTTTACAGAAATAAGTTCCTCTTTTGACAATTCTTAATACATCCTCCATCTCATTAATTATGATATACCTCGCATATTTTGCCGTATTCGAATAAACAAATATACACTTTTAATTGTGCATTTATACATAATACCAGTTTTCACGCCTCTTATTGTTATTAGTGGCCTAAATGAGAAAAATAATTGCATCGTAACTGAATTTCTTAATATGTCACAAAATTGGCTGACACTCATTGTGCTGTAGTAGATTTTATCAAGATATATCTGCTATTCTACTTGAGATGTTTACAGCATTAGGTTCGCCATTCATTGAATTACATAATTAAAACTTGGACTTGTTAAGACTTAATATATATGTGTAACAACTCGCACTAAGCGCAGCAAATGTAGCTATTTCCGAGTGATTTAATTTGCAGAGAATTCATAATTCGTCCCTGATTGGTTCCTGGCAGCTGAAGGGCTATGTAGAATTTTCGTTATTTCCTTTTTACGTAATGTTAATACCAAAGAGTTGGTCTTGAAGGCACAGGGAGCCTCTCGATTACTTTGATGTTGATTATTCCGATATTAGACGCAGGACAAGCCTCGTAAATAATGATGGATTAAAATCCATTTACTTAAAAAAAAAAAAAAAAAAAAAAAAAAAAAAAAAAAAAAAAAAATTTTTTTTTTTTTTCTAAATTCATTACGTGCTCTACCATTAGGCTCTACATGAAAAGGGAGGGATGCTTTGTGTGGACTTTTTAGGGATAACGGCTCGTACCCCTGCTGCACATGAGAAAAACCACAAAAATACCCATGTAGTCAACGCGTTCGCCGTGTTTCAAATTTCGGACCGAATTACCAGTGTTCAGCGGCATTTACCTCGGCCGCTGATGGCCTACGCTTGTTGCTGGTCATAGATTTAATAGCAGAGGTTAGTAGCGTGGCCTTCGCGAAACAGTTTTCGAAGGCCGCGGTAGTGAAAGTTAGTACGGAGGTTACTTTAAAGTTGGAATTTGAAGTCGTTTTCATTAAGACTTGTACTGCTGACAGTATGACTTTGCGCAGCTCAGTGCTAATTTTGGTCGAGATAAGATCGAGGGAATGAATTCAAGGTTTTCAGACTTCATTTTGCTACCACTTGTCTCTCGAAAAAACTTGCGAATGGTCTGTCTTAAGTCATTCCACAAAGTTATGCTACATTATTCTGCAAAGTTAATACAGTCACCAAAACATTCATTCATTATTATTTATTTTAATTTTAACGTGGGGTTTAGCTTGAACCGACTGGGCAGCTTGAATGTATTGCTATTATTAGCCAATTTGACTTAGTCAGTGTAACAGGGATCCACATAATTTTGACGTTAAGAATGTCTTCAGCGAAAGTCTTTCCAAATGCTTGTGGTGTTATATTGGTATATTACTTTGCTATTTATCATTCACGTCACTTGGCAAGTGTTGCATCGTATAAGATGTAAGATCTTTAAATTGTCTTCTATCCGACTGTCAGGTAACTAATTCACATTCCTATTCGACAAAGTTAAAAATCTTTTAATGCCCCCCCCCCAGTGACCGGACACTTGCTATTTAAGCTGCAATAGGGAATAACCATACTATCGGTCATTTAGCCCTTTCAACTACCGAAAACGTTGTTCAGGTGGTAGACTGTTTGGTTTCGTTTATTTGATAATGCAGAGTATACGAAGGCTATGCAGGCTCAAGGGAGGGATATTTTCAGACATAAGTCTAGCAGTAGCGTAGCCAGCACTGCTAACCACCATACCTAACAGGGCGATAGATATTTATTTCATCCTTCAGATTTAATTAATTTGTATATGCTTTAGAAAGTTAAAAGCAATTTAAAAGTAATATACGTACATTTTGATCAGTTGTGCTTTAAGTGCTTTTAATTGTTATAATTTATTATACGCATTTAATTCATCATATACCAACTGATAATATTTGCGGGCATTTACAGTGCCTTGTAATTGATAAAGCAAGTTTGTAATGCCATGTATGAACCTTAACCCAATTTTTTAAAAATAAAGCTGTAACAATCAGAAGCATAAATCTTTCTTATCCCAATTTAATGCAGGCTTATTATAATGACTGTTAAGACCATCTGGCAATCCCAATGCAGATGCAGCGAGCGATCCGAGGCATGAACTTTCAGAATGATTGATTACCATTTCAAGAAAGCCTTTTATCGTCCGCTTTGTTGATCAACGCTTTTCCTGTCTACGGGTGCTCTGCTAAATTTAACTCCATCTTAGGTCAGCAGCGCTTGACCTGTCTACTCACATGCTTATGTCTGACTGCCTGGTTTTCAGGAAAAGGGGAGAAAATGAGTTTCTGAACAGTTGTAAAATAAAAAAGCGTATCCTGTTACTTTTCACATTTTAATATTCAACTATCAAGATTGCATTCCCTTTTCTTATAGTGAGAATTTTTTAAGGTGCTCCTTCCTATGGTGGTTTTTTTTTATTCTTGTGTCTCATCTCATGCTGTAGTCGAAATCGTGCTGATTCATCAGCTCTTGTCTCCCATTCTTCTCATCCAGTTATCCTTGCTGACGGAATCTTTCTTTTCATCGTCTTTTCAAAAAGTTGTAGTTGTGACAGGGAACATTATGTGACAAAAACCCATTGGCTAGTTACAATCGGCCAACTACATCAATACACCGGTTGCTGTGAAACAATTTTAAAACAATGCACAAGCATGAAATGCAGTTATATAACCAGTCGCGTATTATTATTCTCAATTTACCTCTTGATATTTTCATATCTGTATATTTAAAATGTTAGCTTAACCTTTTAGCAATCATATGAAGTTTATGCTTAGGTATCATGCTGGTCGGAATTTATTTTTATTGAACGAACAGTAAGTAATATATTAAATGCAAGATTATGCAGCTTGTCGACCTAATATAAGATTAGCATGGTGGTTTGCTGTGGTGACTAAACGACTGGAACGGTAAACTTTTCTTTTTTCTTTTTTCTTTTTCTTTTTTTTTTTTTGGCATCTCAAAGTAGACATACGAGACGGCAAAGGGTAAGTTTACTGAGACCAAACGTGGACACCCAGCATTAATATTCGAAGCTAGCTTGAATACGTTAAAAAATGGAAAACAAATAATACATTAAAAATGTCTAAATTGTCGAAAGAAAATGGTTGGTAAATATTAAAAATTGAAAGCTAAGCCAAGTAAAACAAAAAAGGCCTACCTCACTTAAACCGTTTTATTGATGACAGTGGGTGTTCATTGTTGTTAGAAAATGACTTCTAGACAAGAAGATGAAGTGGAAAAAACGGAATCGATGGGAGACGTCAGCGGACGAATCTGCATTATTCTGATCCGAGGAAGACTCGGACGAATCGACACTAAGTTGCCTCTATTTAAAGGCTTTTCTGTTTCTTTGCGAAGTTCGGTGAGTGAACTCGCTAATCATACTATAGAAATGATCCTATGGGAAACTTGAAAAACCAGTTAATCCCTTGCGGGGTTCGAACCGCATATCTTCCACCACATGTGCTAACCACTTATACTATTTCGAGAACAGGCATAAGGTAATGCCATAATTCTTCACAAAAGTATCAGCATTTTTACGCTGGGACTACATTCGAAGATTTCAATCAAAATCCTATTAGATTAAAAATGAGTGACTGGATCGTGGAAACAATCGTAGTTGTTTCTTAATCGGCTGAAGGGTTTTAATTTTTTCCGAAATTATAACATTATAATGTTAATCACTTTAGTTGCATGAGATATTTGAAAACAATATGCTTCTTAATAATTCATTGTTTTTCAATAGTAAGAAGATTATGGATATTATATTTTCTGCTTGAATTGCTAATTGCATGCAGAGATTTCATTCCAGTTTACAAACACACTGTTTACTGATTGTGAAAACTTTTATGTCATTGTATAAAAATTGTTAAAGAAACCCATTCCATTAATTCTTGTTATTAATGGAATTAAATTCTGATACATAATTAAAATTCTGTATGAGAATGTGGATTGCACTATACATTAGTTTCTTTCTTATTATTGAAAAAAAAAAAAAAAAAAAAAAAAAGTTCTTATTAGATAGCAATAGTTTATGTTATTTTAATTTAAGAAAAGACGCGTAAGATTTGTTTGGCATTTCTTGCAAGTTTGCTTTTAGCACGGACTTTCATTGACACTGTCCAATTCACATGGTTAAATCTTTTTTTTTTTTTTTTTTTTCTTGTAAACCTTGTACACTCAGAATGCATCAATTTTACTTAACAGTTTTGATTCCCGTGTTGATCTTTCTAAAATGTTTAAAAGTTTAATCTTATTCATTCATATAATAACCAAATAATTTTCATGTCTAAAAAGTGTGTTAAGTTAAATTTCAAAGGGGGAGACCCGTTTGGGCAAAATAAGGAATTTTTCCAATACGTGCTGCGTAAGGTCTTTACTTTCGAAATTACAATGGTATATTACGTAATAGCCTAACAAATTGAGTTATTTCAAAACAGAGTCCGTTTGAAAAGCGAAATTCGTCCATGATAACAGGATAATTAGCACCTGAAAACCGCTTCAGTTAGAGCTTTCAGTAGGTAACGAGAACCAAATATCACATTTTGTGAAAATGGAAGCGTTGGCAGTCCGTGCTATGTACGTGCTATGTTATTTGAAGGTAGTAAAGCACACAAGGTCTATCTACTTAAAGGGGGCTATGCTTTCGTAGCGGACTTTCTAAGGAAAACTGGCTTGTATTTACATTACACATGGGGAAAACCAACCTTGCAGCCAGCCTAGCCCGTTTACCAGATCGAACTTTTTAGTATTCTGTCTTTTTAACCGCTTGGTCACTGGTGACCAGGCAGGAATATTTTTAGCTAACTGATTATTATCTACTACATGCTGATTATTAACTTCCGCATCTTTATATCTATACTATGCCACATACCATAAATTATTTTGTTGCCAAGGCACATACTATAAATTGATTTTAATTCCCCTCCCTCGCCTCCATTAGTTTACATTGTCTTCGGATTTTGTATACGCGATAACCACAGATCTGCGTTTTTTGCCGTTCATTTTTTTTCTTGCTATGAAAAAAAAAAAAAAAAAAAAAAAAAAAAAAAAAGTACAAATGCATATTCTGTGAGATGGATTTGTTAAAGTTGTCAAGTTGAATTTTTCCCAATTCATTCACGTGCAAAACTTAAATGGTTTCTCTCGATGCAACATTTTCCAAAATCGCAGTTTGTAATAGCATCGATGTATACATACGTATGTACGAGTATATGTATAGTTATTGAACAAAAATACATTTTTTTGATCGCACGTTTTATATTGCAAAAATATGAGTTTGTCACTTTCATGCCTCGTGCTGTATTCTGAAAAATTATATTTGAAGCATTTTTTTAAATTAGTAATTACATATTTGCTGTTTGAAATGTGGCTTCCAGTCATTGATTTTTATAAATATTTGTGTCTTGAATTCTAATAAAAGATCTATTTAGCGACATATTTTTTAGATACTTCACGGTTCAAGAATTTTAATAATATTGTCTTCACTTACCATTAAATCACAAAACTGAAAGAACATGTTGATTTTTTTGTTTGTTTGTTTGTCTAAAATCACTGCTTGGAAACGTAATAAATAAACATATAGATTCGCATGTTTCCTGTTTTTTATGGGGAATTTTAATGTCAATGTTTTTCTGGGCCATAAAATGCTAACAATCCATCCATTTTTAAGAATTAATTGCTGGTGATAATCTGATATATACGGCATTGCCCTTGCTTATTCCAAATATCATAAAAATGATCTTTTTCCTGCAATAAAACGCCGGGGTTTCGCATACCATCACGTTGGCGGAGTTTCGGTAATACCTCTTTTTCTCGTGTATGCTAGACGTTTCGTTTTGCTTGGATCATTGACCGCTAGCTTTTTCGCGGCCAAAAGTTGATCGTGTGGTTTAAAATTTATTTTCACTTTTTCCGTGACTTGGTTTTCCAACCGCATTGAGTTGGATGTGAACACTGATTGTATTTTGCGAGGCTGAACGACTTGGCTCTTTTTAGAACCACGAAATTGGTGTCACTTTTGACCGCACATCTTATCTGAAAGCTGGCAAATTCAATGTTCAGGCTTGTTATTTCGAAACCAAACTAATGAAACACACAAACTATTGGATTTTTTTGGGGGGGGATATATATATACATACAGGTTTCGTGACTAAATAAATTCCTTTGCTGTTACGTCTTTTCATGTAACTGCTAATTTAAGAATTCAATCATATAGATCAGTAGCGGCCAGCTTCATATTAGGACTAATTTAAGTTTGTCTTGGAGTGGAAAACTGCATTATATGTTTATATTCAGTAAATTTAGGAATCGTTAATTTCAAATAATCTTTGCATGAAACTAGGCGTCAGATGATTAAAAGTATAAAAATTTACTCAAATTTGAAAATTTGCTCAGTAATAATCAATTTCATTAACTGAGTCACGGGTCTCATGCCACCAAACCGTGGGTTGGCAGCTGCTCTTCACTGAGATAAATATCTGATTATATTTATAATAGAGAAAGTGAGGTTTCTGTATGACGTTATTAAAGGTTATTGCTGTTGTGTTCATGCTTGTGGCTGGTTTGCGTTTGCTTTAACCTTTTCAATATTTTTTCTTCACCCCTTTTTTCATTTCTTTATAAGGGGGGGGGGAGGCAAATGCTACTTTCCTGCTGAGCTAAAATTTCATAGAATATTTGACCTCTGTGATTTAACCATTCCTTTGCTATTAAAACGGCAGGACTACTCTTTCCTCAGAATTTTGTTAATTGCCATATCAGAAATGGATTTAGGGATTTCGCTAGTTATAACTGTGAAAGGCTCCACTTCCAAAAAGTCATTAATTAACTATTTTTTTAAATAACATACGTACCCTATGTCTTAACAGGATCGCTGCCCAACCGGTATAGTCATTGGTGACGCTGATTGCCGTACCAATGGTTCCGAGTTCGAATCCTGGAGAAGACACGGGTGTTTGGTAAGGTTGTAAGTGTATAATGTCTGTGCGGCAAGGGAGCACTCAGCATACTTAGAGAGTGGTTCGTGATAGACGAAGAGACCTTCGGACCTCCTTTGGGAATGGTTTCTCTGAAACTTGGAGAGGAGTACTAACTCTGTATCTGTTCATTTCCACGCCTATCGAATTAATTTCCACCTTTTTGTTGTCCTGCGTTGGCAACACGCCTTTGAGATTTGTCGTCGGAAGAATTCGGTTGCTAAAAACGTACCTGATCTATAACTGTTGTAATTCTCATTTTAAAGCTTATCTGTATTGCTGAATTATTACTAAATGTTTACGTGTGAATGTTTTATTAATAAATGTACGCAATTTGGTTTGAATAGACCGAGAGTGGTTGAATTTATTAAAGATAATTCAAATTGAAACTACTTCATCCATTTCGGCGCCATTCTAATACAGGAACATATTGAGAAATACGAGATTTACTGTCTGCTCTGTCTTTAGACATATGACTGTATTTTGCATTTTGTTGTTCTTTTTTTAAAAAAATTTCCTACATTTAACTAGATCTGAAGGATACTGTCACCTAAGCCCACTTTAGGAAATGAGTAAAAATAGAAACATGAATCCTTTTTTTCAAGAAGCAAAAATTGCATCATTTTGCTACAAATACAGAATAAATTCTTAAAAAGTATTCAACTTCAAAATGTCCTAAAATATTTCTCTTTCTTGAAAAAAATCTGTGCCCAATTGTTTTAAAATTCATAGAACTCTTCTATAAAATTAACTGCCGACATAATAATGGCCTCCTATAAAATTAATATAATTTCATATCTAGGGTTAAATTATTTCAACGAAACCCTTTCCTACAAATTGAGTTGGAGTTTATCTGTAGAATTAATCCTCCTGACAAGGAGGGTCGAGACAATTGTTGCTAACTTTTGGTAGCCACCAGGAGTCTCTGCTCTCCGTAATCTGTCACCTGTAAAATTAATCTAATTTTTATATGGTCGACCAAAGACTGAATTTTTAAATGGCGCATATCATCTCATCAAATATTTAAGCTTTAGAAAGTGCATAAGCGGAACATAATGTAAAACATAATGTAAATATATCTGTAATTTCTTTTATACCACAGATACATACTTTCATATTAAAAATTTGCTGATGTATCTATGGTTTCTTTTAACTTTCAAGTTTTTTTTTAAATCTTTATGTCAAAATATTTGAATTTAACCTAGAAAATTTTGCATATCACCTATAAAAGTATTGCAAAGAATTTTTAAATATGTTTTACAAGCTCATTTAGCATAATTCTGTAATGCCGAAGATTGTAATTAGATGGTTCAGCCATTTTTCACTCGCCCACGTATTCGACACCAAGTCCTAAGGGTGTGGGAAAGCTAAGTAAAAGACTGCGTATTATTTGCGACATTGGTTCGTAACAGCGTTTCAGATGCGTAATAACTCTAGCTGCAACGAAAGTGTTGTTTGCGTGCAACAGAAGTTCTGTTTTCAAAAGGTAATAATTTTTCATATTCCTTTTATTTAAATACCTAACATGAGTAAAGGAACACGAGTAAAGAAATGAGTAAATTAAGTAATTCATCTTTCATAAATTCGTTACAATCAAAATTAACACATCAACATAAAAATTATTTTCTCAATCAAAATGAGTGAATGAAAAAAATAAAGTGTTCATATAGTCTATAAAGTTCTATTACTGCTGTAAATGATTTTAGAAAAGTGAGAGTTTGTAGTAAAATAAATGATGAATGATTGTAAATATCGAAATTTCTCAGAAATTGAAAAGAAAATTTGAAGAATCCGAGGTATATTAAGGTTCTTTACTTCATAATTTTCGCAGGAAAATTCATTTATACGATAATTATAAATCCAGAACTTCAAAAATAATTTTTTTACATAATATGCGATGACCGAATAATTTTTTATGCTGAGTAAATATTTGACGATAAAACCAATAACTGTATCGCTTCAAAAGGTTTGTGGCTAAACAAATACCCTGACTACTCTGTGTGTTTGGATTTTTGTCTTTTTGCATTCTTCCCACCTTTCAGGCTGCGTATAGGCAAGAATGTTTAAGAAATCAGAAAATTGCAATAGAAATAGATGCTAGCGTAGCATGTACAAGTAAGGGAATTCCCCACGCGATATTTTTATAGGTAGTCTCTAACTCCCGCGCTCTTCTTTGCATTTGACCTCGGATAGCTCATTTGTTGCAGCATGTTCTGAGCAAGGATGCGTTTTTTTACTGTCATACAGTCACAGTACCCCGAGGAAAGATGTGGATATCAAAGTTGGTGCTGAGAATAATCCCTGCCTAACCATCAAGCCACTACTTTTGTAATCATCCAGTTTTTTGAACGTTACTGGCATGATGACGAGTTCTAGACCTTCTTCTGCCAGTAATGTCGGGAATCAGTCCAAACCCTGGTTCATCCGTAAATAGCACAGTGTCCTATTATTGTGGTGCATACATATCATAATCTCGAAATCAGCTTAATGGGTCCCTCTCTGCGAGGGTGTCAGTGGGACGCAAACGACTGGTTATCTTGTATTCAACTGACTTGTATATAGCTGGTTGTTAACAGTTTGCATAGATACTTTTCTTCGTATTGATGCTCAAGATTAGAAATTTGATATACGGTGATTAACATGTCGCGTCATGCTTGCAAACACATAAAACGGTCGTCTTGACTTTGCGATTCTTAGCCGTTCGTTTTCTACTTTTGCGACACAGTTGTTATACTTTGATACCGGTTTCAAGACAGCGAAAGACTCATCGATTGACAGTTATGGTCCCGACTACTTCCGACTGTCTCTGTAACTTTTCGTGATACTCTGTTATCTCCCGGCTTCTTTATACCTAACGCGTTTTCTTGTTGAAAATGGTAATATGGACGTTTTTCCCCCTGCAAGCTAGTTTCCGCGATTGTATACCTATTATGTATGCAAATTTTGCGATTACACGTTGATTTCGCGAAATTTGCGAATTTATCCGTTTGTTGCTTAATGTTTGAACATCAGTATGTTCTGCAGATAAATCATTTTTTAAATCAGAGTTTTTTGATCTTATGTTGCAGAACGACACCTAGAGATTTCGGTACGTATTTGGAATGAAGGATTAGAAATAATTAAGAACTTCATCTAATGACAAACATATGCGCATCAACATGCACTAGTAATGACAACCATCATCTCCAGACATGAGTTGATGCATCTCTGCATATTTTGATAACTTGACATATACTACCTTACCACGTATATCTCTTACCTCATGACTAATATTTTTTTGTAAACCTTCGAGTGTTCGTGTCTTGTTAGAAAAAAATCTTGCCTTAAGAGAATAACAAAAAGATATTCTCTGGAAGTTAGTCAAATGTTGCAACTGTGATGGCAACAGGTTGTAGATATTAACGCAAACGTTTAAAATTACTCTAGTTTCGACTACTCTAAATTTTACTATAGTTTCAACTGTTGTGATATGTGGCATATCGTGCTACTTTCTCTGACATGTCTCTGTGTGAGCTACATGTGACATCATTATAAAAATCACTATGAAGAGTTTCCTAAAACATGAAATGCTGCATCATATGCCGACAATTGACGAGGATATCTTGCAGCATATCATGTGACGCATATATATTTTATATAAGAGTAGTTATATACTGGAAAATTTCTGTCCATTCCTTCATGAGTTATAGAAATTGGAGTTTATAAAAAATGCCCTTTATTTTCTGTGAAAGTCATTAATATAACTTATATTTAAAATCTTTTTATGGCGTGCAGCATTGTGATTACTTGTCTTACAGGTGTAATAGTGAATGCAAATTTTTATAAGGGGCTAAACAATAAAATTACATAATATAAATATTCATCGAAGATCAACAGCTTGATAAATGTCATCCCAAAACAGTTCTTTTTCCGAACGGTTCTTTCACCCCCGACACCGATGCTGTCTGCAGCCTATGAAAATTCGTGATAGCCGCCGTCATCCCAATCTCTGCTAACACTGTATCCCATTTTTTGCTTCTTAATTTTATTCGTTTTGAGTTATACTTTCCTAACCTTCGGTTCCGCAACAATTGGCCATGAAGCTGATAATAATGCTTCACATAGCAGACCTTCACGCTCCAGAGCTTTGCATAATGAAGGGCGATTCAAAAGAATGCCTCAGAACACTAGCTTTGTTTAGATGGCCAGGCATATATATATGTGTTTTTAGAGTGTCCAGAGTTTCACTAGTCAGATTTTGACTGACTTTTTTTTTTTTTTTTTTTTAAATTCTTACACGCATAGGCAGGAAGTAGTCTGATAACTCTATTAAATGTTTGATGCAATGTAATTCCCTTTCTTCTTAATTCGAGATAAAATTAGCTGTTATTTTCTTTAATTGGTGTGATTGACATGACGTAAATTGATGAGGCATGAAAATCTGTAGATTATTCTTTTGTGCAACTGTCACGCGATGTTTCTGTTAACTTGATGTTTCCGGATTTTGAAGACCTAGTTTGAAATGATAAACTTAAATATGTTTTGATAACGGATTATTTTGTGTTAACTTTCTTACTTAGAATTTGACTGAGGTCGTTTTGAGTTTTAAAATGGTGCTAAACATGTTCATTATTTATCATTATCAGTATTTACAGTGGCTCACATTTGTTTATTTCATGCTTGTATTTTTGAAATTTAGTTGTAGAATTTGTTTAAATTATTTATTATAATATTATTATTACTCACTAACTCACATTATCATTCGAACACTCGAAATTTTATTGAGATGTTTTGGCAGATGAAATTTCTTGTCATAATTTTTTAAAAATTAAAATACATCACAAGCATTGTCATCTGCATTTGGAAATTATTACTAGTTTAGCAAAATATATTAAGATTTTCTCGTTTGAAGAAAGCATCGCGCGCTGCAAACTAACAGTTTCTGTTAGGAATTTTAGCTATTCATCATTTTAAAAATGATAAAATTATTCGAATGTCCGAAAAAGTTCTTGATGATTCAACTAGCTTTGATCATGAAAGGATGGAAATTGCGTGGAATTATTGAAAATACACTGAAGCTTGGATCACATTCCAAGCTAGTGTGAAGGAATCGGAGATTTATCCTTAAAAATAAATAAATAAATAAGACCTAAATATTAATGCCGCGAAACTTAGTGCGGATTTAAAAGCAATGATTTGCAATAAAAATTAACTCTGAAACTGTTAGAAGAATCATTAGATTACATAGATACAACAGGCGATCAGCAAGAAGGAAATTCTACTTCAACAACAAACAAGGAAAATCTGTCTGAAGTTCGCAAAATCTGTGGTAAACAAAGATTTATCATATTAAAATAATGTTATATTTTCATCCAACTCACAGTTCATCCATCGGACTTGCTGTGTGACAAAAGCCGAATAAAAAGCTGAATCCGATAAACTTGTCTTCACACAGAATTAAAACGATAAGTGCTATCTTTGCAAAATTTTACTTGTGTATACCTCTAGGCCTAATTAGACTGCCTGCCTTTTTTTTTTTTTTTTTTTAAATGAAAAATCCGACTTTAAAAGATAGTGTGCCAGAAAGGGTTAAATGTACATAAAGTTGCTTTGCTTGTGTTTAGTAACCGATATCTGGAAATAAAAATGAGAAAAACATCTTTTTCCAGGCGAATTGCTTCAATGAATTTTAAACTCTGTATTTAATTTAGATAGAAATGAATCGAAGTGCCCTCATGTAGTGGTTAAATAAGCGTTTGATAGGCGATGTAATTACAAAATATAATTTTGCTTGTATCTGACAACGTTTAGTAAACGTTTTAGTATTTTTTATTATATCTCTTAATAACAGCGATGTTTAAAATAAAATTCGAAAAAGGCTTTATGAATGTAAATGAGTTGAACTTTTAACTTATGAATACTAAGACGTTCTAATTTTTTTCAAATAAGTCATGTTAATACATATACATGTTAATACGAAGCATAAATATTGATTGAACGAAAAGACTGTTATTAAAATATAATGAACATTAATTGGAAGTTGAAAATTTTCTTTGTGAGGAATTGAGGATGCTACTTTCACTGCATATATTGGTTTTTGAAATCCGAGTTTGGTTTTTATATTGTGGGTTTGAGGTAAGTATTATAGCCGATTATAAGTCTTATATAAGTATTATTAATTAATTAATAATACTTATATAAGAATAATGATCATTTAAATAATACTTATTATTATTAATTATTTATTTGTTCATTATTAGTATTATAAGTAAGTATTCATTGATTTTCTATTGTATACTGTCAATGCATTGCTTCAGTTTTAAATAAATAAAATCGTGCTTTCAGAGTTCATCCATCGTTCAGAGTTCATTGATGAATTTACTTTGAAAAAATAAAATTCATTCATGAAAGAATTTTAAAATATAATATGCCTTGGTTAAGGAAGGTAAGTGATTATGACCACTTGGAAACATTGGCGGCTCTTGGACTCGTGGATCTTGTCTAGCCTAATAGTTAACCAGTCAGGATCAGTAACAACAACAATAAAATATAACATTTCATAAAATAGAGATATTTTCTTCTCTTTTTTGGGGATGAGAAAGATTTGGTACATGCGAGTGGGTTATTTCTTCGTATATGAAAGTAGCGAATTTTGTATATAAATGTTATTTCCGAAATAATAATAATAAGAAGAAAGAAAGAAATAATACATATTCTTACGAAATGTACAGGCGCGGTGAGATGGCTTCCCCGCAAAGCAGTTTTAGGGTTGCCATAAAATGGCAAGGGAAGGCAGGGTTGCCACATCTGGGGATATAGCATGAATGGATGGAGAACCTTTTGGAACGAATTCTTACGGTTTAGCCCAGAATGTTCTCGAACACAAGCCGAAAGCTATATAAACCCTGCTGGTCCACAGTCAGTTAGTGTGTGTCTCGTCTAGCGAGTCAGTCCCTGCGGAGTGGATCGAGTTGACAGCCGGGCAGCGAGTGCCGACTGGGTCGTAGAGTGCACCGCAAGAGTCTCGTAGTATATCGCGGTTAGTGCATCGTCGAGAGAGCATGTTGAGCTCTGGGAAGGACTGAACCGAAGAGTCGGGAGCTACGCTCGTGTGTCGTTGAGTGCATCGCGAGTTGTAGCGTGGAGTCTCTCGAGAGTACGTGAAGTTCCGAGAACAACCAAGCAGAGTTGGGAGCTGTACTTCGGTGCTTTGCAGTGAAGCCGTCTCCACCGTGATAGCCTGATAACCTGGAGGCTGTGTCGCTGATCGTGTCAGCGTGTTTATAGTAGTTCATCAACGACTGTAAAAACGTGTTTTGGATCTGTCCTGACAATACTGGCAAATAAAGTGTGTTTCGATACTTCATCAAATGTCGTCGTTATTCACTCCAAATCTACAAACCCCGTACGAACGGGAAGGAAGAAAATAACATAACAATTGGTGTCAAAAAAAAAAAAAAAAAAAAAAAAAGGTTACAATACTTTTCAAGACGGTGAGTGAACTTATGTTTAGATTTAATGGGTGCCTTTCACTAAAAGGGTTACGTACCATTCATGTACTAGATGACCATCTTATCATCAGTGAAAACAAAAGTTTCGAATAATGAAGAGTAACAGCTGCTTTATTCTTCATTGCTTAGAATTCTGTAATTTTTACTCATCATAAATTGTTCATCTACATCTTTTATAATTTCGAAATTTCTGAATAAAATATGCTGGTCTGAAGTAAATAAAAGCATGCTTAACCTTTTTCTAGTCAGGCTTGTTAATGTTTTTCTTTGTATCTTTGTGCTGTATGGCCACCTGCCTACTTTCAGGTGTTTTCATCTTTTGTTTTTTGGCTTCCTCCCACTACAGAAGTACAGTGTGGGCTAAAGTTGGTGTAAAATTATGATTCTTCCCTTTTGACCTTCAATTTAAAAGGCGTTGAAATGTTTAACTTATTTGGACAAAATAACATAATTTGTTGCCTTTAATTACTATGAAGGAGACAAAAATTATGAAACAGAAATGTCTTGAAAATATATCATTGTAAAAACGTGATTTTTTTAAAAACTTACTTAATTCTTATGAAAGGCTAACGTAATTTTTTTAAAAGGACTGCTTTGTAGTGACACACATTTTATCCCCATTCTTCTTGTAAGTTTTGCCGAAGAAAATTATAAAAATCTTACGTCTCTTGATTTTTCTTCTTATATCCTTTTCCGATCTGATTTTCTCTAACATCAACACTTAATAGTTGGGAAAACTCCATCATTTGGTTTGGAAACGTGAAACTGTATTACGAAACATTTTGTATTGTTTTTGATTTAATTATAATTTGTGGCAAGTGGTATCAGTAGCGTGATTTTTAAGATTTGATTTTCTAATAGCACTTTTTCGGCTACAACCTAAGAATGTCTTTCATATACAGAGAACCTGCATTCTTTTAAGGTGAAGAAAAGATAAAGTTTTCTTATTAGATAATATGGGTGTAGTACATAAAAATGTTCTGTCAGGAATAATTAAGTAATCTGAATATCATATTTTGGGAAAATATTAACGTGAAAATTAAGCGGCAAACGAACAGTGAACGCGAGAAGGATATAGTTTTCAAAAGAATATTTTAAAGAAAGAAGCATTTTTGGCTCGTATGATGTGTAAAAATAATGATAACTAAGTTTTTGAATTTTTTTTAGTATTTTATATAAAATAATCATTTAATACAGGCGGCAGGGAAATTTTTTGGCTGCGGGTAAAAATCAATCAAAATGTGTATATTAAGATGTTTCGGGTCAGTGAAATTTTCATTTTACAACAGTCTTGATGAATAATATGATAAATTTTATTGAGAAAATAATTACGATACGCTTAACATAAAAATTAAAATTCTAATTCGAACTATTATAAAGCAGAGCTGTAGGTAGGGTTTTCACCGCCCGGGGACAATTGAAGATCTCGTGCCTGCTTCTTGTTTGCCAAAAGTGGAAAACATTTCATTCTAAAATTTCGTAACTCAGTTTGGCGCCCACTGGAAGCTGCAAATGTCCCCTCTTGCCGCCTTTAGCTACCCCCCCTATTATAAAAACAAATATAACTGCTTGAACTTTTTAGTTTTTCTTTGATTTCAATGGCTACCCTGATGCTGAGCTTCCAAAAACTTGTGACGCCAATTTAGTTAAATCTGGCTTATAGTTAGTCGTGTTAAGACGAATACAAACATCTGAATTTTCAGTATCTAAGCTGCACCTGTTTTTAACCTTAGGTTCGAAAATATTTTCTCCCATTTTATATGGTGGAACCGAATGCAGCCGAAATGGGCAAGACCATTGTGGGTGGGGGCTATGTATCGGTATTGCCAAACTACGATTTCACCCTGAAATTAAGCTACAATTTTTATCTTTTAAAAATAAAAATGGCTGTTCGTTACTTCAACTTCATAATCAAATAAAAATGCCATTGTTATTTATTTTCAGTTTATTCGCGCAAAAGGGCTTAGTTTTTAGTCTCGAAACAGGTTTTTGCGTTGTCCTCTATAAGCGAAAATCGCTTTTCAAATTGTTGTCACCAAGTACTATCGGCCTATATTATTATTAAAGAAATTAAATAATGAAGAACCTACATACATCTTTGCATGTTCTTCGCATTGTGAAAAAACGACTGTACCTAAAGCCATTAAATTTTGAACAACATTGTCGTCCACCCAAACATGGCCACTTGGAAGCCTGAATTTTGAATCTTGAATATTATATTTCATATTTTGTAAAACTTTAATGAATTTTTGATTAAACGATTTGAAAGCTAGCAGTGGCAACACTATACGGAATAACATATTTTTATTTCCAGTGCGCGAGACTGTCTGTCCGAACTTCTAAAGATATGCTGTTTTTAAATACTGTTCTGTGATTTTGCTGTTGAATTGAAGTTTATATCACGTAAGTGCGAAGAACGTGATATCTAATAAATGAAGTTAACACACAAAACGTTAGCAATAAAAATACACACACACACACACACACACACAAAAAAAAAAAAAAAAAAAAAAAAAAAAAAAAAAATTGTGTGCCAACTTACTAAGAAAACTGAAGATTTATATAATGAACTGAGAAAAAAATGGAAAAACATATGCAACACGTAACACTACATCCGGAATCCTGAACATATGCTGCTTTTAAGATTTTTGTAATTTTGCTGTTGAAATTATAAAATCTTAACTGTAAAAAACCTTAACAAATCCTTTTGGGTGATCATTAAAATATGAACTCTTTCAGGTTTTTTTATTAGTTTTTTTAATGTATTTTCTAGGTGTTTGTTTCCTATTTACGTTTTATAGTTTATTTTGATATGTTATACTTTATTTTCGGAATTGAAGTGCGTCACATGAAATGGATCACTCAGTGACTTGCAGGTCATAGGTTGCCGAGGCCTTATTTTATATATAAAATGGCTATCAAAGAACGAAATTTCTTTAACAAACTCTTGTAAATTCTTTTACATAAACTCGTGTAAATATTATTTGATTGTTTTAATTATTTAATGATCTGTCTCAAAAATTGTACTACCATAATGGGTGACACGAATTTATTACGAATAGCAACCTTCAATGTTGCACGAATATGGAGTTTATATGTCAAATTTCTGAGCAGCAGTAAGTTACCCAGTGTGATGAGATGCAAGTAAGACATTTCACTTGTCATTTCAAGCGTTGTGCCGCATTCCGGTGAGTCAACATATTTCTGTTATAATTTCAGTGGATATGTATCGTTTACTGCATTTGAGTCGCCAATTTCTCTGATTTAAAGTACCAAGAAACTGTGTCGCTATATACATATTGATTATTTTTCTATGCATATTATTATTGTGCATATTTGATTGATCTAAAGTGGTTGACAACGATGCTGCTTCACAATTGGCAGTTAAGCCACTACCTTTTTTGTCGCCGAGACCTATTGTTATGGTTCATTCAATTGGATGCGCAGTTGAGTCACATTACTGCCGACGAAACTCAATTTTATACAGCGATCGCCGTTAGAATAAGAGGTACTGCAATCAGCTCGTGAAATAATTTTAAATTCACCGGCGACGGACAAATACAAATCTTTTAAAAAAATTAATTTCTGTTTATGAAGAATCCGATGCAGAATCAAGCAGTTGTTGCACGATTTACAGTTGGGTGATACATGAGTCCTTCTCATTTGCCGTCTAAAATGTCAGACTTAGCCGCCGGTAACTTAACGGATAACCTTCTTAAAACAATATGGATGAATAGACTCCCATCTAACATGCAAACCATTTTAGCGGCCAGTAGGGAGCCACTTAAAAATCTTCCCGAAATCGCTGATAAAATTCACGAGCTGGCCCTTCCAGCACAAATACACGTAGTGCAGGCTCCTGCTATTGTGGCATTACAGGCTCAAATTGGTGATTTGTACAAACAGGTTGTTTAGTTAATAGCCATCCAAGCTGAACCTTTTCAGCGCAACCGCTCTACATCACAGGGTCGAAATGCACGTCGTAGCCCACTGAGGAAACATTATGAAAGCCGGGTATTCATAACCCGGCTATTTGTTTTTACCACCACAAATTTGGAAACAAGGCAAACAAATGCCGCCCACCGTGTTGTTATAACGACCAGGGAAACGAGAAGGGCCGTTGCTCGAAGTTGTGAACGACAGTGGCCGGAATTTTGCATACCTTTTCGTCATCGAAAAGAATTCGGGCTTAAGGTTTCTTGTAGACACCGGGGCTGATGTTTCTGTCATTCCACCATATTTTAACGAACAAAAGCGCCTTACCAAGTTACAACTTTATGTAGAAAATGGAACTCCTATTCAAATTTTTTGTGAATGCCTGATATTTGTTGATTTAGAATTGTGCCGCAACATCCAATGGCCATTCATTATTGCTACTGTTTCAAGTCCTATTAGTGGCGCTGACTTTTTTCAAAAATTTTCTTTGCTTGTCGATCTTAAGAATCGCCGTATTTCGGCAACAAATTTGCGGTATCCTTCCGCATCTAAACCATTATCACTCTACATTTATAAGGTATTTCTGCCACTTTCCTAGCATGCCTTTGTGGTGTAGTGGTTCTGCACGCTGGGTCGGTACTCCAGAGGTCTGCGGTTCAATTCCCGGCGAAGGCGTTGCATATTTTTCATATCTTCTGCTTCCAAAAAATAACCTAATGTCTCTACACGCTGACGCATCAACAACAGGTATAGGAGCAGTTTTACAACAGAAAGTTCAAGAATTATGGAGATCACTTTCACATTTTTCTAAAAAACTCTCACCAGCACAAACCAGATACAGCACTTGCGATCGTGAATTATTAGGAATTTATGAAGCTGTCAAATATTTTCGACGTATGCTAGAGGAACGCGTTTTCATGATCTTCACAGGTCACAAACCCTTAACCTATGCTTTTCAACAGCGTTCGGATAAAGCTTCTCCTCGTCAGATGAGACACCTAGACTTCATAGTTGCAATTTTCAACAGATATCCGTTATATTGAGGGTTCGCAGAATATTGTTGTAGGCACCTTCGCCAGTAAACTTTACTGCCCTTGTGGATGAACAATACCGGGATTCAGAACTACAAACCCTCTTGAAAAGCAAATCTTCTACCAATCTCAACTTGCAGCCTATGCAGCTGTCACCTGGAAAATCACTTTATTGTGATGTTCAGGATTCAAGATTTCGACTTTATGTTCCCTCCGGGTTTAGTCAGTTACATCGTCTGTTACATCCTGGCATCAAGGAAACTGATGCAGCAACGTTTCGTATGGTCTAGCATGCAAAAGGACATAGCCAATCGGACACATTTGTGCTTGGAGTGCCAAAGATCTAAAATTGTCAGACACACCACCAGCCAACTTAAAAATTTTAATTTGCCCTCATCTCGCTTCAATCACGTGCACCTCGACTTGGTTGGGCACTTATATTTATTAATAATAATATAATACATGAATACAATTAATTACTATGTATGCATTTTTCTTACCGTGGATGAAGCAAATTTATCATTTACTTCATCAGAGTCGATCCTTTCAAATTTTTCTCTTTCCAAACTTACAAATGCTAGATGACTTTTAGGGAATCTTGGCCCATCGTTGATTGTAAATATGTGAAAATTTAATTTGCTGAACGAACGTTCATTTGGTAATGAAATAGTAAGTAAGTGCGACTTTTAGGTTTGGAAAATATATTTTTCTCTATAGATCTGTAGTGGAGTTTCAGGTTCCGTTTCTTTTCTACTGCGAAGTAACGTCATGCAGTCACATTCAGTGCTCAAAACAATTAGGAGATATTGTGGGTTCGGTATGAAATAATCATATAATCGACAACCTTTTTAACAAAAAAAAAAAAAAAAAAAAAAAAAAAAATAGAAGGGATTATAAAGGGAAATTATAACGTTTACAAAGTTAGGAATATACAAATTTCGGCCGTGACTTCGAAAACTGCGTTTAAGATAAGGAGGGAAAAGCCACCTGCAGCATTCCTTTTGTAGTAGGAGATTAAAAAAAATTGACAAGAGTTGACTGTTTGTAGCAGTCAGTCCGATGTCTCAGCAAGATGACTCAGTTGAATCGGTAGACTGGAAGGCCATCAGTCGTTTACAGGAGAGTCAAACGCAATCCATTGTAGCGGAAGCGTTAGGATTTTCCCAAAATGTCATTTCCAGATTATGGAATCGGATTTTGGATGCTGGATATGTTTCAGAAATTCGGGACAAGGTCGTGTTATCGTTAAAAAAAAAAAAAAAAGCGGGAAGTATACGTGCATTTCGTTAAAAAAAAAAATAAAAATATATCTCTACTTTGGAGAAATAAAATGGTCAGAAAGAACATTTTGGTTGATGTACTGCAAACATTTTATTACACATTTTATCAGACAAATCAAGAAAATAAATAATTATATTATACAATAGTAATTAATTTTAAATATATTTTCTAGAAATCGATCAAAATAAAAACTGAAATTTTCTGAAGCAGAATATCTTGCAGACCATTTGGCGCCCCTCTACGAGCGGCGCCCGGGGCATCATGTCCCCCTTGCCCCCCTCACTATGCCACTGGGAGTTCAGATTTTAAAATTCACTCGAAAGGGCTCTTTTAATAAAGGAAAGAGCTCTTTTAACATATTAATTAAGTTTAACATTATTTATCAGGACAGATTATCGATAGGGATGGCCCAGGTAGAATAGTGAAATATTATGTAGGATAGTAGATGAATATACATTTAAACTGACTTGGGAACTTTGTGTGTCTTGTGTATAGTATTTGAAGAAAGAAAAAATATATAACATTATTCTGTAAAAAATTTAATATTTTTAATTAGCTATATCATGAATTAAATGTATTTTAATTTAAATCAATCATATTATAAATTAAAAAATCTGATGTGCACACCAGATGACTTTCTTGTACGGAATATTAAATTATATGCATTTTTTCTTGCATTTCATTTAAACTTATTGGATTGAATTAAATATACTTTGTCGATAGCACATAAGATGCAATAGAATAAATGCACACTTTAAAATTCACTATACAGTCAAAAGTCGTTAATCCGGACTCGTCGGGACTTCGGCGATTCTGGACTATCGATTTTTCCGGATTATAGATCATCAGTTTAAATCTGGTAAGATGGCATGCAGAAATTACAAAATTAAAAATATGAAACCGTAATTTATGAAATAAAGAACAATTATGATCTAAAGAGTATCAAAATTTACAAAAAGAAAAAGCTTAATATTTATTTGTTTACTTTATTAAACATTTCTTTCAATGTAAGTTGTTTAAGTTGCTTCGTTTCATGTGATAATACTTTCTCTTCAATTCTATCAAACAGACATAATTTCTTGTTTAGTTACAAAGTTCCGCTGTTCAAGTCCTATAATTGCTGTATCGAGAATACCAACTAATTTGTCAATCGAAATTTTTTCGTTTTCAATAACCTCTGTGTCACTTTCTTCACTATCGGAAGCGAATTATGATGACGAGGAACTTGTTTTAAATCATATCAAAGACGGAGCATATTGAGATGAAATACTACATTTAGTAAGGAATTATAAGCCAAATAAATTAAAAACATCTGCCCTGAAGATAAGGATAGTGCTGACAGATCAACTTGCAATTCATTGCGCGCCGCATCCCCCCCGTATCGCAGCGGGAAATTGATAAACATATTTCAGAATGATTAGATAATCAAAGGATATGCCTTTATCCATTTTTTGCAGCAATTCCACTTTCTGTTTAATGGACTTTGAAACATACTTTCGCTTTGTAGATCTTTTACGTATTAGTAAATATATATTGGAAATTATTTGACATAATCGAAAGTTCAAGCTTACTTTTATAAAATTGCTCTAACAGTCTGCAGAAAATAATAAACTGGATCCAATTCAAAGATTAAGGAACAACGCAATCTGCAACATTAACTGAATTAGATAATTTTAGCTTAGCTTATACCATTCGTTATACATTGAACGCGCCTGCGTCAACGTATTATGCGCAAGTGCACATGCATATTCGCAGCCATAAAGGTCTTACACGCACGCGTAAACGCCTATGCGCATGCGTCAACGTGAGATCCTTTACATATTAGTAAATATATATCGAAAATTCTATTTGACATAACCGAAAGTTCAAGCTTACTTTTATAAAATTGCTCTAACAGTCTGTAAAAAATAATAAGCCGGATCCAATTCGAAGATTAAGGAACAACGCAATCCGCAACATAACTTAATTAGATAATTTTAGCTTAGCTTATACCGTCCGTTATACATTAAACGCGCATGCATAAACGTGTTATGCGCATGCGCACACGCATATTCACAGACGTAAAGGTCTTACGCGCACGTGTAGATGCCTATGCGCATGCGTCAACGCGACGCATGCGCAGAAAGTTTGCAGGTTTGAGGTCCGGATTATAGATCATTCCGGATTATGGGTGTCCGAATTAAAGACTTTTGACTGTATTTGTTAACCATAGTGACACTCTGCCGCTAGGTTCACTTAACAACGTTGTATTTCATTTATATTATAACTCAGAATGCACAAAATTTATATCATTTGGAGAATTATCTAATTATTGCCACCTGTTCTATTCAAATACTATAATATATCTAGAACGATGTGTAAAAGAAATTAAGCAAACAAAACAAACAAAAAAAAAAAAAAAAAAAAAAAAAAAAAAAAAAAACCGTTTTTCACAGACAATTCAGTATTTTTCATTCATTTAATTCACTTCTCACTTCGCGACAAGGCAAAAACGCATAAAAACTCAAAATATCTATATTAAAAATTACGAAGTAAATCTGAAACACTTACTTCTTCGAAAAAATTCGAGAAAGGATTAAGCATGATTTAATTTGAAATAATAAATTAAGGTGTTATCTTTGTTGTTGCAAAGTTTAGTCTGTATCTTGGCAACAAATCTACTATTCCGCTGTTTCAAATGTAAACAAACATGCCCACCGTGTTATTTAAAAATTAGTCATAACTGCACTTGAACAGCTTTTAAATTAGACTCGAAGAGAAACACGCTAATGTGACAATCAAAATCGTAAAAACAACCTTGTATTTAGCGTAGGTATGATGAAACATTCAATCGATTTCGAGGGCAGCTAAAGGTCCCTCCTCATCAGGAGAAAGAAATACCTAGAAAGAAGAAAATAAAGGAGAAGGAGTCACAGAAACACGTGGTCCTTATCAGCACTGCACGTGGTTATAACTAGATTTTTAATCAGAGTTCCACTGGCCGCCTACTTTTACTGAGCCAGGCTATCTGATCGAGCATGAAAAATTAGCGAAGTTAAAATAGGGAGCAAGAGGCAAATGCACCTTACGCTCAAAATCTGAACTTCAAATAAGGGAAAGCAACCACTGAACGGATTTTTATACCCTCTGTTAGTACCAAACGCGAGGAGGTAACGCCATCTATCGGCAAAAATAACTGAATTAAGATAGTAGAATTTTAAAGGCATTAGGAAGGACTGGATTGGACTCCAAATCATTAACTAAACCTGCTAAATCTTTGTGAATGTGAAAAGCCTCAAGAAAATCCAATTCACCTATGGAAGAAGCCTTTTGGATAATTTTTGCAGATCCAAAATCAAAATTATGGTTAAAAGTCCAACTATGATATGCTATTGAAGACTTGTTAATTTCGCCTTTTCTGACATAAGATTCATGTTCCTTGATATGAAACTTCAACGCTCTTTTCGTTTGGCCGATATATCTTAAACCACACTGACACGATATACTATAAATTCCCCAAGAATTCAGGACAGAAACACAATCTTTTAGAGTTGCAGGGTGAATTTTATTAATAGAGGGGAAACCGACTTGAAAATTGAATTTCTGGAGAATCCGTGCAATTTTATAGCTAACAGAAGGATAAAATGGAAGCACGACAAGGTCATTAATGTTATTTCTAACTGTGAAATGTCTTTTTTGATGGGAATCTGAAAATTTTTTAATGGACTAAGAGGATTACCCATAGCCAATCCTTCAACTTAATGAAAATATGCATTTTGGAAAACAAAGTGGGTTTTACTTAGAGAAACTTTAGTAAGCGAAACCAACTCATTAATTTCAGTATGTGTGAAGTGAAATTCACGAAGCCTAGTTTCAAGACAATTTAGTGCTCCTTCGACCGGAACATTAGTAAATAGTGATTTGACATCAAATGAAACCATAATGGAACGAAGTGGAGAAATATTTTTAAGTTTATCAATGACTTCAACAGAATTTTTTACAGTGTGAATATTGTTAGTAAGTAGAGGAGAAAATCTGGAAACTAAATATTTTGCCAAAGGATATGAAGCAGTACCTATGTTGGAAACAATTGGTCGAAAAGGAATACCGGTTTTGTGGACTTTTGGAAGAGCATAAAGTCTAGCGCAATTAGTAATAGGTGGAATAAGTGATTTCTTCAACTGAGTTGGCAGAATGTGGGAAGATTTAATGGCACTTTTTACTTTCATGAGGTCCGAAGTTGTTGGCTATGGGTAATCCTCTTAGTCCGGTACTTGCTGACATTTATATGCACTATTTTGAGATGAAATTATTTGATAAACTATCTTTTTGTCTTTGGATTTGGTATGTTGACGACACTTTCGCACTTTTTGACGGTTATAAAGAGGATTTATCTGAGATTCTATCTATTATGAATTCAATTGATCCAGCCATCCAATTCACTCTTGAAATTGAATCCAACAATTCCCTCCCCTTTCTCGATATTCTTATAATCCGCAATGAAACTGATTTTAGCACCACTGTGTACCGTAAACCCTTTGCAGTTTGTTTACCACCCCATGCCAAGTCATGCCACCCTGTTAAGCAAAAAATGGCTTCTTTTTACTATTATGTATTCCGTGTGCTTAAAGTTTGTTCCTCTGAATCTTTGCTTACTAATGAACTTAATTATTTGAGAACAGTTGCGATTGACCGTGGATTTTCTCCCGTGATTATTGATAAAGCCGTTAAAAAATTTTCAGATTCCCATCAAAGAAGACATTCCACTGTTAGAAATAATATTAATGACCTTGTCATGCTTCCATTTTATCCTTCTGTTAGCTATAAAATTGCACGGATTCTCCAGAAATTCAATTTTCAAGTCGGTTTCTCCCCTATTAATAAAATTCACCCTTCAATTCTAAAAGATTTCGTTTCTGTCTTGAATTCTTGGGGAATTTATAGTATATCGTGTCAGTGTGGTTTAAGATATATTGGCCAAACAAAAAGAGCATTGAAGTTTCGTATCAAGGAACATGAATCTTATGTCAGAAAAGGAGAAATTAACAAGTCTTCAATAGCGTATCATAGTTGGACTTTTAACCATAATTTTGATTTTGGGTTTGCAAAAATTATCCAAAAGGCTTTTTCCATAGGTGAATTGGATTTTCTTGAGGCTTTTTACATTCACAAAGCTTTAGCAGGTTTAGTTAATGATTTGAAGTCCAATCCAGTCCTTTCTAATGCCTTTAAAATTCTACTATCTTAATTCAGTTATTTTTGCCGATAGATGGCGTTACCTCCTCGCGTTTGGTACTACCAGAGGGTATAAAACTCCGTTCAGTGGTTGCTTTCCATTATTTGAAGTTCAGATTTTGAGCGTAAGGTGCATTTGCCCCTCGCTCCCTATTTTAACTTCGCTAATTTTTCATGCTCGATCAGATAGCCTGGCTCAGTAAAAGTAGGTGGCCAGTGAAACTCTGATTAAAAATCTAGTTATAACCACGTGCAGTGCTGATAAGGACCACGTGTTTCTGCGACTCCTTCTCCTTTATTTTCTTCTTTCTAGGTATTTCTTTCTCCTGATGAGGAGGGACCTTTAGCTGCCCTCGAAATCGATTGAGTGTTTCATTATACCTACGCTAAATACAAGGTTGTTTTTACGATTTTGATTAGCTTTTAAATTGTTGATAATTCTACAAATATTGCTTGCAGATTTCCTAAAGGCATAAAAACCTTAACCGAAAGATAAGAACAACATAATTAAATCATTTTTAAGGCAGAAAATGCACAATTTACAAACATATAAGAGTAAGAAACTGAGATCACTGAGCCAGGTAACAGAGTGGATATATATATAAATATATTTATATATGTTTGCTGCAGCCAATTGCAACCAAAATACGAGGTGCAGATCTGCATGCTATAGCAGTCCTATACAAAATTTCAACATTCTGAGACTACTCATTTTTGAGTTATGCGAGATACAAAGGCAAAAAATGGTGGGTACGTTTATGTTATTGTGATCAGATTCATAAATGTATGAATACACATACATATGTAGCGGCAGCGCCAAACAGGCGATACAGACGCTAAAGCTCTGGAGAAAAGCGCCAATTGGCGAAACAGTAAACCTGCTTGACAACCCTACGGGCTGATGGGAATAGAAGAATTTTCCCCAGCAGTTCTGGGTAACGACTCCAGTCTGTGTGTGTGTCCGTGAAACAACTCGTCTTGTGCCTTCCACGTGATATGTAACTGCGATCTGTGTTGGGAATGTACGCTTCCTTAAGCCATTATTATGTATCTATATTACTCCTCCTTATTTCCCCCGGCATTCCGTGAGAAAGTTTTTGCACATTGCACAATTTGTCTCACCCAAGCATTCGTGCATCAACGAAGTTAATATGTTCTTGGTTTGTTTAATATTCCATCCATAAAGATTGCACACAATGGGCACGACAGTGCATTCCATGTCAGAAAGCAAAAGTAAGCAGACATACTAGAACCCCATTAATGAAGTTTCCAGACCAATCACAGAGATTTGATCACATCCACCTTGACCTCGTTGGTCTGCTACCTCCTTCTCAAAACACTTATTACTGTTTAACTATGATAGATAAGTTTACTAAATGACCGGAAGCAGTACCCATACCTGACATAACTGCATGCACTGTAGCACGAGCTTTTTATGACCACTGGATTACTCGATTTGGTTGTCCAGCTGTTATTACTACTGACCAAGGGCGACAGTTTGAAAGCGGCTTATTTCGAGCCCTTTCCCAATTATTGGGAATCAAGAGAATCAGGACGTCTCCGTACCATCCACAGTGAATGGACTTATCGAGGAATTCCACCATCCTTTGAAAGCTGCCTTAAAAGCTTATGATACCAGTAACTGGGTGGTGGCTCTTCCAATGCTTTTGATGGGTTTCTGCTTCGTTCTCAAGGAGGACATAGGAGCAACCACTTCTGAACTTGTGTATGGAAAGACATTCATCTCCCAGGAGAATTTTTCAATTCGACACCTATGGACGTCTCCGTACCATCCACAGTGAATGGACTTATCGAGGAATTCCACCATCCTTTGAAAGCTGCCTTAAAAGCTTATGATACCAGTAACTGGGTGGTGGCTCTTCCAATGTTTTTGATGGGTTTCTGCTTCGCTCTCAAGGAGGTCATAGGAGCAACCACTTCTGAACTTGTGTATGGAAAGCCGATTCGTCTCCCAGGAGAATTTTTCAATTCGACACCTATGGATGCGTCCCCCAAACAGTTTGTGGAGGATTTAAAATATCATTTTGCCAGTGTTCGCCCGACTACGACTTCTAGCCACGGTCAGCGAACCTGTTTTGTTCATCCACGGTTTCATGAATCCACGCATGTGTTTGTTCGACATGACGGAGTTCGAAAACCACTGCAAGCTCCCTATGATGGACCATTTAAAGTGCTAGAAAGACGAGATAAAACGTTTCATCTCGAAATAAAAGGGTGTAAGCAAACAATTTCCATAGATAGATTGAAACCCGCTTTTGTAACCATGGACTCTTCACAAGTTGTTCCAGTGTAGAAAAACCTTCGGACATTGGTATCACCCGTTCTGGATGATTAATCTGACCCCCATGTCGGTATGTCACATTTCGTTGACACTGCGGAAGGAGTATGTAGCGGCAGCGCCAAACAGGCGATACAGACCCTAAAGCTCTGGAGAAAAACGCCAATTGGCGAAACAGTAAACCTGCTTGACAACCCTACGGGCTGACGGGAATAGAAGAATTTTCCCCAGCAGTTCTGGGTCTGTGTGTGTGTGTCTGTGAAACAACTCGTCTTGTGCCTTCCACGTGATATGTAACTGCGATCTGTGTTGGGAGTGTACGCTTCCTTAAGCCATTATTATGTATCTATATTACTCCTCCTTATTAAATCTAATTCTTAATGTTAAATGCCTGATTGCTATTTTCTAGGTAAGGCTATCTATACTTTTGTAGGCACGCCTCACATACATGCATCTGTGAATCTTTTGTTGCGCGTACCTCACATACATGCATCTGTGAATTTGGTCCGAATAACAGAAAAGTACGAAAAGTTGTTTAAGTCTTCTTACTAAAAAACTGAACATTGGCTTGATAAATTGAATTCTATACATATGTTGCTTTTAAAAATTTTGTGCTTTTGCAGTTGAATTTTTATGTGACGTAAGTGGGAAGAAAGTGATGGTTAATAATAAAGTTGAAAAGACAAAACAAAGTTGCGTAGGTCATCTAGTTAAGAAAACTGAATATTGGTATGATGAACTAAAAAAAAAAAAAAAAAAAAAAAAAAAAAAAAAAAAAAAAAGACAGAAAAAAATGTATTGCAACATAACACTCTACTGGGTATTCTAAAAATATGCTGCTTTTAAAATTTTGTAATTTTACTGTTGAATTTTATATAACTTATGTGTAAAGAAAGCGATGTTTAATAATAGTGTTAGAAAACAGAAAAGCTGTTAGCAGGAGTGAGTCCAAGAGCAATTTTTATTCCTTTGTGATATAGGTATATTATTAAAAATTATTACTAATTTTTTATTGTCCATTTATTCGAATACATTTTTAACGTTTTTCAGTGATTTTTGGTGCAAGTACATAGAAAAAGACATCAAAGTATTATAAGGAGAAAGAAATTTGACATTTAATTATTTAAGTATCTATATTAATGTATATATATTTTAAAGGCATATAATTGGCTTGTTTCATGTATTGTAATTTTCAAATAAATGCCAGTTGAGGTTCTAATACTCTCAAAAATATGTTTCTTTTTTTGATATCACCAAAATCTTCAGTTTATTTGAGTATCTGTCTATAAATAATGTTATTTACTGTTTAGCAATTTATTTACTTTGATCTCTTTATTTTGCAGAGGACATACTAAATCATGATAATGATGCTTTAGGAGAAAGAGTTGCAGATTTAGAGAAGAAAGTGCAGGAACAGGCTGATGAAATTGTATGCCTTCGTGGAACTTTAGCGGATGTTTTAAGGCGTGTCACACAACTTGAAGGCCGTGGTATAAAATTTTGTTTTGCTTTTACTACTTATTTCTCTTTTTTGGCACCCAGTATCTGAGGTGTTTAATTTGTTCTGATCTTAACTTTTTCCCCCTCTTAAACTGTTTCAGCTGTTGTAATTACTAGTAACAATGTCCCAGCTCCAGTCAAATCCACAATATCAGGTAATGCACTGCCATATAGACCATCCAATGTTAGCTACCAAAGACAAGCAACTTCTCCCACAACAAACTCCGTCAATTCTCATCATACTCCAACTACACCACAAACTCCAGGGCACCCAGGTCGAAAGTTGTCACATTATCCATCGTCTGGCTCTCTTCACAGTGAAGGAGGACATAGTTCAAGCTCTGCATCACCTATACCATCTCCTTCTCCATCAATAACAAATTCAAGAAGCTCTCCATCACCAAGACACACGCCATCTCCGAGCCGTCACATATCAATGTCTACATCAAATTTAAATGCAATGAAGAAGTGGTCATCAAGTCAAGAATATTTAACATCAAATAATAATTCAAGGTAAATAAATGTTCTTATAATTTTTTATTAATGTTAGTATATGTTCTATCACACTATTCTGTGATTATTTCATCAGATGCATAAATTTCCCCATTTTATTGAGGTAGAGCATTCCAATGAAATCTTCTGTAAAAATGGTATAAAGTAAAGAAGCAGATACCATTAATTTGAAATGGATTTTTTTTAATATTCTTATGCCAAAATATAAACAGTTAAAACACACCAAATAATGAATTAAAAAAACAGAAACTTATGCTATTAATATATAGAAAAACAATAAAATTTATGCTAAATATACAGCTTACATAAAATGCCAGTAATATGTGTATTATACAGTTTTCAGAGTAAAGAAGATCAAGAACATACAACTATTTTCAAAGGTTTTAGTCATGAAAAGCTGGAATGACAAGAGAGAATGGATACTGAGATAAAAAAGAGGAAAGAGATAATTATCTTATTAACATCTTATTGCCATTTGATTGCATGAAGCTTAATAAGTCATTTATGTTGTAACTTCTGCAGTCTGAAATTATTTGGCCTTACTACCACAGAATCACATAATTAACTAAACAGCTTGATGAGTTATCTCCCTTAGTACTGTTTAGCAGTTAATGCAGCCTACAAATTCAATTTTAAAATCAAACACATCGTTTCTAACCACTTTTGGTGATATTACAAACTTAAAATGATAATATAAATTAAAGGGATTTCTTCTTGTGCTGAATTTACTAATTGAAGTGACTTACTATATTGAAAGTCTCAACTGATTCCATGCAACAGTGTAACACATTTTTACACATTCTTGGGTCAGTGCTGCTCTTGCTAACTTTTTAAAATAGTTAGCAAACACAACTACTAGCTGTCAGTATCTGTTTTACAACTACTGCAAGAAAGATTACTCAGCAGTGCGGCAGGAATGCAGCATGCACTACAATAGATTCATGTATGAGCTCCAAGCAGGCAATGGTTAGCCAAGGTTTTTTATCCCCCAAACCCTTGAGTTCCCAAAGAGATCATGAGTTAGTTGTTTTTCTTGATTATAATTCTAAAATGACCCTTCCACTTTCTACCTTCATTCCTTTTCTTCCAATACATGTACTACCTTAATTGTCTGGGCGCATTTCAAGATACATATTTTGTGTACCTAAAGGCACCATGACATATATTTCTGAATGTATGTTTACATCATTGCCTTGGAAAGTTAAAATTAATATTATGTTTTAAACTGTGCCACTGTCCTTTCAATTTGCATGACCCTCTATTGAATGAGTATTGCACTAAGTAACAAAATAGAGTTCAACTCAAAACTAACTGTAAATAAAGCTTGAGACTAATTGTCTCAATGTTTGTGACATCTGCTTTGTTTCTCTGCCTCAGTATCAAAAGGTGAAGTTTTTTCCTGTAGCAACTTCTGTCAAAAACCTTTTTGTCTCAGTTATCTTCAGTTTGGTATATGACAAGAAATAAACAACAGAAAAATAATTCATTTAAATTAATTTTTTGACTGTCTAGAGTCCTATTAAATTTCATATCCTGAACAGTTGCTCATATAGCCTGCATCATCTTGTGTTGTACAGTAGATATGAAAAGCCTTAAATAATGCTGTTTAGACTCAGGAAATTTTTTTATCATATACTTCATTATAGGTACTCAAAACGTCTTGCTAATGTGCCCATTGTGCACTCACATTCCCTTCCAAAATCACATATATTTCTGTAATGATAGCATTAAAAAGAATGTTGTTTTTTAAAAGGGGTGTGGGGGGGAATCCTCAAGCTGCATATTTCATATAGCAAAAAACCTCAAGCTGCTTATTTCACATAGCAAAAAAATGGGCCTAGGTTTTTATATATATATATATATATATATATATAAAGCATAAATCAGCTCTTACAATGTACACATACATGTAGAACTGAATGGGACACCAGCATTTTATCTTTGGTCATATAGTTGCGAATCCACTGTACTTCATGCCTCCGGAAGGGAAATATCCAAGCATATCCCATCCCTCTTGCTATACCACCAAACCACTTGAGGGGAATTTCAGCTTGGTAGTATTTTAAGTGCCCCTTTGTTGCACATACGGTATACACTTGCATACATCTATGTTTTCTCTGAGAATCAAACCTAGGTTCAGCAATATGACAGTTGGCATCACTGACTATCATACCGATCAGGGCCGCTTTAATGAAATACTGGTACCAGTTCGAGGGTGGGATACCAGAATTTCACTATTGGTTATCTAGTCATAGTCCTGCTTCACTAACTGTACAGTTCCACCCTAATTTTGAGAGAGAATACCTCAAAGGTCCACCCCATCCCTCCTCCCATTAATTTCTCAAGAGGACTTGCAGCTCACTGTTTTGAGTGCCTCCTTGCCACACAACACTGTACACTTACAAACATCTATGCCTTCTCTGGTATTCAAACACAAGCCTATCAGTACAGCATTTTATAAGGTACAAGTGTTTAGTGTAAAATACAAAATTTATTTATCACATCCTGTGAATCCAAATTTTTTTGTACTTTCTATTTGTACCATAGCTGTTCTTTTTGTACCATAGCTATTTGTACCATAGTTCTATTTGTACATAATGGCCAATTGCTCATGCGCAACAGCATGAAAAGCGGGTTATTTTTAAATGCCTTCACAAATTGCATCTTTCAACTGCTCATTATCAGAGCATTTGAATTTTCGTACCTCTTCTTTTGGAAGATCTACAGACTGCATTGTCAGGTGTCCTGAGATCAGCATGGAGGTTAAGACATTAAAGATAAACATGTGTAATTCAGCGATGTGGGAAAATTTTGCCCAGATATTTACAAATGACCAAATCAAATATGTTAGTATGCAGTACAGTTGAAACCACACAGTATCAAAAATTCTTTTTGATTTGAGTTTTGGGAGCAACCATTTGCTGAGAGTTTTCAGATAACTTATTAAATGCTGATCAACTGAGCCATTAAAGAAATAAAAACCAATCGAGTATTATGATATCATCCTTGTCCAGAGTATAATAAGAAGTTCACAGTTGTAAGTTTTTTAAGGGCAAATACAGAGGCTGTCCACACATTTTTTAGACAATTTTCATCATATGTGTAGAAAATTTTTGTGTTTTATATTTTCTATTTGATAACTCGTATTCTTCACTATCTTTCTACATCATAAATTCCAAAACAATAAAGCCTTTTATAGTATCGGAGGCGATATTTTATCCCATTTCACTTGTTCAGCTTTCCAAAGTCCAAGGACGGTTGTAGGCTGACGTCTGGACAATCAAAGCTCAAACATTCGTGGATGATACATCAGGAGATTTAGTAGGTATATGAATGAAGCGTATGGCCTTGATACCTGTTTCTTGTTCCATTTTTTTCCCCCAGGAAACTAACAGTGGATTTTGATGTCCGGCTGCTTGCTTTGTCTCGCTGCAGTTCTTTGTCTCGGCACGGTGTGTAAAGAGAAGGTATTTCATATTTGAAAATTGGGTATAAAATATGTTCCTGATAATATGTGGAGTTGACCGTAACAGTTTTCTGCACTCTCTTTAATTTTTATTTGTTTTTATATCAAAAACCAGCAACAATCATAAACCCCTTTTACAAATGTTCTTTAGATGCTTTGAACCATGTTCTAAGATTTTTCTGTTCTCTTTGATGATAATAAATGGATCTTTTTTTTATTGCGGTCATTTAGATGTACCCAAGATTCATCTAATGTGACAACATTTTTCCGATGTTTGACTGAATAATTGTTTCTCATAGAGAATTCTGCAGTGCATTCTGCTTTCGGCGGTATGTTGTGGAGAACGATGGCACACATTACATTTTTTTTGGCCTTTTTAAGATTAAAATCGGCATTAATCCCTTTGACACTGAGTATTTTGATAATTATACACCTGTCTTCTTTGACTTCGAAGATTTTCTTTTAATATTAAAGTTCTTACGTTTGCAACATTCGAAGCATTCCGGTTTTTCCCTGGATATATGTTTTGAGCATTTTTTTCCCTTGAAGCCAAACTTTGATGTTTTTTCCTTTCTTATTGACAATATTTTCTGTTGTCGCTTTAGATACTGAAAAATCATGGCCTTCCCAGCATTTTTTTTAATAACTAAATATGAGTAATTTTCTTTGGAAAGAGCACAAAGATAGCCTTCCATGCATTGCTTCTTTTAAAAGCACCATTTTGCATGAAAACAAAATTGGCAAATAATAGATGATAATTTACACTTCAAAAGTATAGTTACAGTTAAAACAATTTCTTCAAGCAGGAGATTTTTTTTAATAGCAAAGCAAAGTTGTCTATAAAATGTGTTAACAGCCTCTGCATATGCAAAGTTCTTAAATTAGAATCAGTGAACGAAATGGAATGCTTTTTTTATGAACTTTAGAGAGGAATCAGGTCTAACAATTTCATGTATTGCAGTAAATAGTAATGTTTTCTTAGCACTTTTCAATTATGTACCTGCTACGCATTTTGGCAGTACTGTTTTAATAACATATGTGTATATGTTTAATTGTTCTTGTCTGTATACACACGCACAAATTCCTGAGACAATGCTATCATTGGGTTGTGGTCTATATTTGGATTCCCTTTGACAGGCACCAAAAAGTGTGGCAAGTGCTTAATCGAAAAATACCATTTTCTCTAAATTTTATTTTGCAGGGAAATAGGTCTTTTTTAGTAGTTCACATAAATGTTTCAATGTTTTGATAATTTCTGAAATTTATTGAAACACATGATGCCATTACTATACCAATGATGCAAGAGATATTAGATTTTAGAAATTTTTTTAGACTTAAATTTTTTTAATGTGTTTTGCATAATAAAAGTGCACTGATTCTTGAAAACAACTGCATTTTTGTGTAAGAAGATCACATTATCCTTTAAGTTAAATTTTATTATAAATTACTTTATTCCTTCCCAGGAGAATAACCAGTGGATCATTATTCAATTTGAACGTGCGAAGTTCAACTCCAATTCAGACTAGGCATGGGTAAAAAATATAATAATCTATTTGGGTTTTGGTGGTGGTTTTCTATAGCGTCTCAATCTATAGTGCACGTCTTAAGGTAGTTTCAGTAAAATAGATTTTAGTGAGTATTATAATAATATTGTAGCTTAGCAGGTGCATATGTCTGAAAAGAATCTGATATATAAAGATAGGATTTAAAATGTCTACACAGTTATTAATTTTATCAGTGCTGCATGCAGATGTGAAATATTGTGTCAAATATGTTTCATAGAATAAAAATTTTAATAATTTCTTCAAGCATTTAGTTAGTTTTTCATTTTTATGTTAACTAATCAAAATATTTTTTCTTTTCTGTTTTATTCATTTATTTATTAGGAGTAGCTGCATGGAACTTTTCTGTCTTCAATGAATATGCAAAAATTATTTATTGATCTTTTAAATCACTTTTAGGTAAAATTACAAACAGTACATATCTGGTTTTCCATGTTGTAAAATACTAAATTATATATGTTTGAATTAAATTACTTATACTGAAGAACAAGTTATTAATGTTTACTATAATTATATTATTGAAAGAAGCTTTCTTTTCTTTCTACGCAGAAAATGATTACATTTCTGTACATACTTTTAAATTTAATCATGAAATGCTTTTTAAAGGTTACTTTCAGATTCAGTCAGAAGAATTTTTCATTAGCTTTCTTCTGTTATAAAAGTCAGTATGCACAATTTGCTTATAATTTTTTATCAAATGAATAAGCATTTCAAAATACTTGGTATCAATCTGAAAATTATATTACATAGAAGTGTAAGGAAAGTGGAGGTTGTAAGCATAGGACTGACGGTCTGGTTTTTCCATTACTTGGTTAGGTGTTGACTGAAAATTAAATAAGTAAAACTGCAGTTGAAAATTGTTAAAAGTAATAACTTCTGTATAAATTTTGTACCTGCTGTTAAAAAAAAACTGCATATCTAATTATCTTTTGAAAGTTTGTGCTGTGAATCCTTTGTTTCTAAGAAATGAATAAAATTAGGTAAGCTTTTTGACTGAGTTTTATTTATGTGTTACTAGAAATAATGTAAAACATAAGAATTAAAAAAAATAATGTGAGGTTGAATTTTGCTTTGAATTAAACATATGTTATCATTATTTGTTTAAGTACTTGGTGATAATCATTGATCTCTTTTTGCTCTTTGTTCCTGAGGAATGACCGATTTTAGTCAATTAATATTATAAAGTGTTAGACCTTTTTTAGTACTTTGTGTATTTATTGTAGTTTTGTTATTTATTCTTTTTAAAGATTTTTAGGATGGCGAGTGTACTGCTGGTTTGTTGCTATGCACAGTTTTGAAAATTCGAATAATTTACTCAAATTCTGATGTAAAAATTTATTTTTTAAACTTAAGAAGTCACATAATATGTTTAAAAACTTGACAAATTCTATAAAATCATACTGTTGTGGTATTTATTGATTAGAAAAGCCTTTACTGTGAGGTATTTTAATGATTTTTTTTCCTAATGATTTCATTCACTTTTATGTTAGTAGGAAAAAGGTGTATTAATTATATTTATATATAAGTTATGACCGCAATAAATAAAAATAATGATGTCTAAATGACCGCAATAAAAAAAAGATCCATTTATTATCATCAAAGAGAACAGAAAAATCTTAGAACATGGTTCAAAGCATCTAAAGAACATTTGTAAAAGGGATTTATGATTTTTGCTGGTTTTTGATATAAAAACAAATAAAAATTAAAGAGAGTGCAGAAAACTGTTATGGTCAACTCCACATATTATCAGGAACATATTTTATACCCAATTTTCAAATATGAAATACCTTCTCTTTACACACCGTGCCGGGACAAAGAACTACAGTGAGACAAAGCAAGCAGCCGGACATCAAAATCCACTGTTAGTTTCCTGGGGGAAAAAAATGGAACAAGAAACGGGTATAAAGGCCATACGCTTCATTCATATATAAGTTATTTATATATAAGTTATTTTGTATAAAAATCATTGTATTTGTTATATTTTAATTTTATTTTTTATTTTGATTTCAGCACCAAAGAAGCAGTTTTAATGCAAGGTAATAAATCAATGCTATATTTTTTGTAATATAAAAAGACAGTAACTTAAGTAGACTTGGAAATAATTAGTAAAACAAATATCATGAGCAAAAAGCAGTGTATTGAAAAATAATTATATGAAGTTTTAGTTTTGTGATTTTATTTAAGAGATGAATTTCAGTTCACTAAAGATGTTTATCTTTAGCTGTTTGGTTTGCTTTACATCTTTATCTTTTGGATGAAAATTAAACAAATTTTGTTCAGTTATTTGTAAAAGCAAATTTTGAAATGTCAAGGAGACTAAGTATATGCATTTTTTTAAATCACATTTTTACAAGTGATGAAATAAAAGCAGTAGACTAATTTTCAAAATATTTGTATTCTTTTTAACCTCATCAATGTAAATTGATTTTCATGGAAAGCGTCAGAATTTATTTACAGAAATTTAACTGTTCCTGCATTTCTGAGTGAAGTATGTAGTTAAGACTATTTACTTATACTGCTTAAAAAGTCCTTAAGTTAATTCAGAAGTCAAACATCAGAAAACAGCATTATATTTTCAAATTTTCACAGGACTAGTTTCGATGGTTTTACCGAACCACCATCCTCAGCTGCAAAAGCGTAAATGAAAAAATGACGCAGATTTTTGTTGTTTGACTTCTGAATTAGTATTTGTTCTGTGTGTTATTGTGTCTTAAGTACTTAAGTTACCAGGAATTTTTAGCATTCAGGATGTATCATCATGGATGCTAAATGCTGAATAAAAGTACATTATTTTTATTGCATTTTATTTTGTTTCATGTTATTTTGTTTAGTGCTTCTATTTTTGCTCTTATCTATCATGTTGATAGGTAGAAATTAATAAGTAATTTATATTTCTGTTTTCTGAGGATTATTATTTTTTTTTAAAAAAGAAGTTTAGATTATTGTAATAAAAGCAATATCTCAAATTTGTGTGCTCTTTTTATGAATTTCTATTGAACAATCTTAGTGCTCATTGATAGATGTAAAAATGATCTTGAAGTGAAATATGGAAATAAAATAATTTCTTTCACTGAAAACTTTATCAGTTGTCTTTGTGATACTTATTCAGGGTATGCAGGAACAATCTTAAGTTCTAACTAGCTAATGCCTCTTTGCCTAATACAGGTACTACTGCTCTCTGTGCTATTTTTATTTTATTTTGTTTAATTATATATTAATATTGCTGCATAACAATTGCATTTAAAGGCTACGAAAGACTCAGGAACACTTCAAAAACCTTATTTCCTGTGTGCTGCTTTGAAAGAAATGGTGTTTTTTTCAGTATGAGGGCATCTCACAATATTTTTAATTTTCCTGTAGTTTGTTAAACTTTACGTGAATGAAAAATTATGTATGCGCGTTTCCAAGATTTTGAAGATAATTATGAAGTTTGAATGTTTATTAGAATTATTATATTATTGTTGAAAAGTCATGTGCATTTGGCATTTTATTGTATTTTTATTGAAATTACAATTTTATCCTTTAAGTTTTAAAATATACTATAAATACAATTTTAAAGACTTTTCTTTGCAGAAGAAGGGATTGTGAAGATGTACCTTCGTGGAAGACCATTAGCTATTCACATACCGACTGAATACTTGCAAGATTATTCTTTGAATAAAGTAAATAATGCTCCATCCCAAAGATTAAAATTAGAGTGGGTGTATCCTTTCACAAAATCCATCATGAGATGAATTTGTATCATTTATATAACTCGTACATTAAAAATTTTTTTCTTTTAAACTGAAAGTGATATCTTCTTTAACTAAGTATAAGTTATGGCTATAGGGGCAGAGATTGCAGATCAAATCTGTATTTCTTACCTACCGGTGAAATGGTTTATTTCATTGCTTCTGTTGTTGTGTTATACAATGTTGAAGATCAGATTCAAAGACATTATCTTGGCCATACAGATGATATTAAATGGTAAGATTTTTATATACAAATTTATCAATAATTATTTAATTAATTGCGTTAGCATTACTATCAATTTGTGCATGATAGTGTAAAATTTCTAATGAAATACAGGGTAATTAAAAAAGAATGAAGCTAATTTAAGCTGTTATGAAACAATTCTTGATAATTCAGGATTTAAGGTACATATTAACAAGATTTCATTTAACATTCAATTTCATTTGATCTAATCTACTGTAGATATTTGTGGAACATTTTATGAACGTTCAACCAATGTTTAATCAGTTAATATTTCTATTTCATTTTGTTGTGCATCAATATATGGTAATGTCTGCACACACACACACACACACACACAAAAGAAACATTTCTATATCTTCCTTCTTACTGGGCCGATGGACAAAATTTAACCTGCATTTTTCATATCTCATAAGCGCGACTTGGGATATATATCTTAGGTTTTTATATAGCATTGTTCTAACATTGGTATTTTGACACAAAAGCAAACTTTTTCTGAAATGACATATCTATTTTTTTTTTCATATTTCAATTCTATGACCCAAATTATGCATAAATATTAAATTAAAAAAAATTTGGTGCGAAACTTACCGAGAAATTCAAAAACTTAGTTTACTGCACCTTTTTCAGTTTTCACCAAGAATAATTCAATTGGCGAAATTTTTAATTTATGGTAACCTATTTTCCTTTCCCTTGCATCGTGAACTAGTAGCAGAAAAGGTGCATCATTTATTTTTTTAAGTAACTAATTTTCTCTTTAGTATATTTTTTAACCATAGTTATTATTTTTATATAATTTTTTCCTTTTAAGAATTTCATTTTAATTTTTTGAGGTTCATGTTTTTTCAAATAATTGTTTTAAAGTTTTTTTATCTATTTATTCATTCGAATGGATTGTTTTAATAATATTTATTGTTATTCATTCAAACTGATTATGATACGCTAGCTCTGCTTGTGGAGTAGTCATTGTAATACTCATAAAAATGTGTTAGTTTTGTTATAGATGGCTTTTTATAAACTGTGATAGAAGTATTACATAAACTTTGATTGTGTGTTAGTTTTGTGATAGAGGGCTTTATATAATTCTCTTATAAGTAAAAATTCAGGATAGAAGCAGCAGTCAAAAGGTTAAAAAAAAAAAAAAAAAAAAAAAAAAAAAAAAAAAGTGCTATTATACAAAAGAAGAGAAGGGAAGGAAGCAAGCAACTTATGACAAGGTTCCTATGGTCCTTAAAAGTCCTTAGATTTTTTGAATCGATTTTTGGTCCTTAAAAGTCCTTAATTTTGGCCAAAATCAGCAGAAGGTCCTTAATTTTAATCATCTGATTTCTGTCTGGTTTTACGATTGCCATTTTGAGTGTGAATTAGCATTTTGGAAGAATATTTTTGGCGATTCACTGACGTATATGCTTTTGAATGGGTTCATGGGTTATAATTTGTTTCTATTTCTAGTATAAATGATAGGATACTCGGGTTTCTAAGCAAGAAGTATTTCGAACATGAACAAAAGTATTTCAAAATTCACATTTTCTAATAGCTGTTAAACAACTTTTCACTTTTGGGTATGTGAATTCTTTTATTAAACGGTTCTAAATTTGGTGACTTATCAACAATAAGATCAGTTTCTATGGAAAATTTTTAATTCCGAGATCTGAGAATTTTTCGACGATTTTTTTTAAAAACATCATAACATTGATAAATTTTATTAAAATAACGGTAATATATTGAAATTGTATTTAAGAAATAATATTAAAATAAAACATTTTTATTTTTCGCTGTCATATTTATAAAGTTTCATTTCGGCAACTTATTATGCAATATTTTGAATCTGAAAAATAAACAAGGTATGCTATAAAGCGCAATTTATGAAACTGATCTTAGAAAAGTGAAATTAGCTATGTAATTAATTAAAAATATCTTCTTTTTAATTTTTTCTTAGTAAGAGTTTCATAGTAAGAGAGAGAACTGTCTCAGAATATTCAAAATTCTCAGAATATGCATCAGTTTTCTCTATAAAATTAATTTTACACTTTTTCGTCCTCTCTTTTTTTTCCAAAATATTTCTGGCTTTTTGCTGTTATGGAATTGGTAGGGATAATTTTTCTTTAGGAACTTAGACATTGCAGCTTGCAACGTTTTGAAGGCAAGATTTATAGACCCACGATTCTAGATTCGAGAAATATGTGACAAAATGAAAAATGTCTCCAACACGTAATGGATGTATTTTACAGAATGTTTGCAATGAATTTCTTACTTTTTGGAGAACGTCTGGAAGAACAATGAAAACATAATATTTGAATGTTTTATTTCTGATACTAGAATCTTAACATGTTTATCTTCCCTTTATTTTCTCTGCTTTTCACTATACACAAGCATGGAAAATGTAAAAAATGCTTCTAATCTTATCACATGGGCAGGCATTATAGAAAGGGATTTTTTATTAATAAAGAAATTGAAAACTTACAATTTAAAAGATTAATCTAATATGTCTTAATGCACCATACTAGCACATAGCTTGCACTAGGCATTTTCCGTGTTCTAAATGCTTCCAATGCCAGCTCTAAATTCTAAATGTTTTGCCATTTCTAGATTTTGTTGTTCAGTGTGTCATTAAATTCTAAAAATTCTGCCACATCTGCTCTGTAACTGGTCTTTACCATATGTATTTCATATTTCTTCTGAATGTTCATATTACTAAAGAAATAAAATTAGCGATCATTTTCTGTACATTCTAAATGCATTTAGTGTTTTTTACAATAACAGAAATCCTTAATCAAATTTAAAAAAAAAAATCTAAAATGAAAAGGAAACATGTTGAAGAAAGAAACTGAATACATAAAGCAAATTATTCTTCAAAGGGTAGGGTATGAACTGTGCCAAATTTGATCGAAAATCCCCGTTCCCCTCTTTTCTAATCCACGAACTGTGCGACGTTTCCTGTCCCCCATTTCTTTCCAAGAAGATTGGGTGCTACAAAAAGTCATTTATCGCCATTAATGGGACATTCTATTGAGACTGCAAGCCTTTATTTTTGTTTATCAATATTGTAAAAATTGTGCATGTAAAACAAATATTAATTTAAAGTCTGGCGTGTGCTAAAAAATAAATTTCTTTTACACTCATTTTAAAGTTTTATGATGCTTAAAGGAATGATCTTTTTTATTCTCTGTAAGAATTAAAATCTTTCCAAGTTGTAGATTTTAGTCGCTGATATATATATATCAGTTTTGAATAGTAAAATTGATAGATTAATGACATACACAAAACTGATACATAATCAACGTATCAAATATTGGATTTGTAGCTCACCTTAAATATGTTTCTTGTCTAGATAAATATTAACAAATCTTCTTAGATAGTAGAATGGTTTTAACTTTCAAATTTACCATTTTAGGTAAACAGTTCTAATTTAATTATAAAAATTATCTTTATTAAGTCTAAAAATTGGACTTCTTAAGTCGTTCTAAATTCACACTAATATTATTGCAATATATTCCTGTATTAAGCTTTCAATTTTTAATCATTGAAGTTATTTTAAGGTTATTTAACTTTGTTACAAATTCCATATTTTAATACTAGAAACCTTTAAATATTTATTCTGTTTTCCACCTGATGTACTTTGGCATACATTTAACTTCTAATACACATTTAATTAATAAATTAATAATTATGAGCATCAGCAGAATTTTCATAATTAACAACAACAGGAAGGGGAAAAAAAAAAAAACTTATATTCATATCCTGGGATTTTCAGTTCCTTTTTAATCCATTCCTTTTTCACATATTGTTGCACTGTACTCAAGTTTTCATGTATGTAGAATTTATACAGTCGAAAGTCGTTAATCCGGACTCGTTGGGACTTCGGCTATTCCGGATTATCGATTTTTCCGGATTATAGATCATCAGTTTAAATCTGGTAAGATGGCATGCAGAAATTACAAAATTAAAAATATGAAAGAGTAATTTATGAAATAAAGAACAATTATGATTTAAAGTGGTATCAAAATTTACTAAAAGAAAAAGCTTAATATTTATTTGTTTACTTTATTAAACATTTCTTTCAATGTAAGTTGTTTAAGTTGCTTCGTTTCATGTGATAATACTTTCTCTTCAATTCTATCAAACAGACATAATTTCTTGTTTAGTTACAAAGTTCCGCTGTTCAAGTCCTATAATTGCTGTATCGAGAATACCAACTAATTTGTCAATCGAAATTTTTTCGTTTTCAATAACCTCTGTGTCACTTTCTTCACTATCGGAAGCGAATTATGATGACAAGAAACTTGATTTAAATCATATCAAAGATGGAGCACATCGAGATGAAATACTACATTTAGTAAGGAATTATAAGCCAAATAAATTAAAAACATCTGCCCTGAAGATAAGGATAGTGCTGACAGATCAACTTGCAATTCATTGCGCGCCGCATCCCCCCCGTAGAGCAGCGGGAAATTGATAAACATATTTCAGAATGATTAGATAATCAAAGGATATGCCTTTATCCATTTTTTGCAGCAATTCCACTTTCTGTTTAATGGACTTCGAAACATACTTTCGCTTTGTAGATCTTTTACGTATTAGTAAATATATATTGGAAATTATTTGACATAATCAAAAGTTCAAGCTTACTTTTATAAAATTGCTCTAACAGTCTGCAGAAAATAATAAACTGGATCCAATTCAAAGATTAAGGAACAACGCAATCTGCAACATTAACTGAATTAGATAATTTTAGCTTAGCTTATACCATTCGTTATACATTGAACGCGCCTGCGTCAACGTATTATGCGCAAGTGCACATGCATATTCGCAGCCATAAAGGTCTTACACGCACGCGTAAACGCCTATGCGCATGCGTCAATGTGAGGCATGCGCAGAAAGTTTGTAGCTTTGAGGTCCGGATTATAGATCATTCCGGATTATGTGTGTCCGAATTAACGACTTTTGACTGTATACTTTGTATTGTATTTATGCCAATTTATATTTAAATGATAATTTTTACAAATTCTTGCATCACAACTCTAGTTAACAGAAGATGTTTCTAACACCTTGGCAAAGCTTAATCTTCAGCATGTAGCTTATTTTCCAACCTAGTTTCAGGCTGAATTATTTGTAAAATTAATTAATTGAAATTATTTGTTAACAACGATGGTCACTGAATCACGCTAATAATATTTCTAACTGTTGTAATTTATAATGCAACGAGTTCATGTGATTTATAATATAATTCATTTATAATTTTTCAGCAGTATTGAAATTAATAGCAGATACTGATAATGATATACATTTAGATTACAATGATTTAGATTGCCATTGCCTTCTTCACTCATGCTTTTATGCTACATTCCTAATCTTTCATAATGTCATACAGGTAAGTTTAGCTCATTCACCAAACATGTAAATCTGTAATTCAGCCCACTTTTGTTCTTGAGTGTGCTGTATCTTCTATTTTGTTTAATATATTGTTCAGCCTAATTTCAAAAGGTCTTATGATCAAGTGGAAAAGTCACTAAACATTGGTAGTTCGACCCGAGTTTCTAGTTCCAGTGATCCCCCAGCTCTTTCTTTTTTTGTACTTATTTACTGTATAAAAATGTAGCGTAAAAATTTCAGTTCATGAAGTAAAAATACTTTTTAAATTTATTCTTTAAAAATATTGCAAAAATTTTCATCTTTACCTTAGCATATCTTTTTACAAATCTCTCTAATAAGAAAAAATAAGGAAAGAAATTAACACAGTTTTGGTGATTGATACCTCGATGCAAATTACATGTTACATTTTTCCAAAAGCATAGAGTTTATATGGATATCAATAAATTAAGCCTTATTTCTCCATCTAATTTTCTTAACATGTTTATTTCAGAATTTTCTTTTCACACTGTAGCGCTTAACATTATGAGTTTTCTATAATCATTCAATTTCTCTAGCCATGGTAACTTTGCATACCTTCTGACAAGCAGTTATATTTTTAACCACTGTATTTTAATTCCTGTTGACGATCAGTACATTATTCACTTGTTTCACAAGTGCAACTTTTATTTTATACACAAATCTACGTAAAATAGCATTAAAACTTCAGTTATGCAGAGTTCCAGATCGATTGCTTGTTTTAGATTGAATGAAATTAAGCTTAATGTTACTGTTAATTAGCTTGTTATTAATTTAATTGTATGTTTCTAACTAATTATGTGCTCAGATATTTCCAAGTATATTACACAAACTTTTGCATCCTAATTTTTAGTTTTTGGTTAAAAAAATAAGCTTTTATTTTTTGAGAGGCCTGATTGATTATATTAATTTGCAGTACTGTTTATCTAATTCTTTTCTTCTAGATAAATTTTAGAAAAATTCTTAGCATAATAATTTAAATTTATTTACAATGTATACATCAGTGATCCAAATGCTTAGTAATGTTGTTATAATAGATTTCATGCTAAGCCTTTTTTTAAATTTAACTATTAATTTCTGCAAACATTTACATGATTGCTTTAATTAACGACAAATATTTCTAGCACACTTTAGCACACTTTGATATGGAATAATTTTTTGCATTCTATTAAATTTTCCAGTCTAGTTCAGACATCTTGACTATTATTGATGTAATTTATTAAAAATATAATTTGTATGCTTTCTAATTATTTAATTTATGATATTATTATCATAAATGAAAGATGTTTGTAATGCTAATATGTATGTTTACCAATACCTTTTATTTTCTTTGTTAGCTCTAGCATTTATTACCGTTATTCAAGTAATTAGCCTGCTTGTTAGATATTTTTTACTTGTTCTTGTGATATGTAATTCTATTTATTTATTTTTATTTTCCTCTTGGCTACAATTGGCTTTGAAAAGTTAAATTGTAACCCTGTAGGCAGCAGGGGGGAAGAAGTTTTGATTGGCGCAGTTGGACTATAGCTCGATCCGGGGAGGGGGATTTTCATTAGTGCAGTTGGAGTACACCCCTTCAAAGATATGTGCAGCTATTATTATGTAAATTACCCAATTATTTATGATTTCAGCCTTTACTTTTACTTCCCATTTCTATTTCCTCATATAATAGAGTTACTGAGCCAGATTAAATTAAAATTAAATTGTATAATCTTTGAGCACTAGTCCACATTTTTAGTTTGAATTTAACTGTTTTTGTTTATTACATCACTGTGAGCTGTAATTGATTTTGTTAGCATCAGAACATGCCTTTATGTTCCAAGTTCTTTTTAAATAAGAAGTTTATTTAAACCTTTGTCTTATATTATAGTTTTTTTTTCAGACATAGTGATAATATGCTTCACGTCTGTCGGAGATTTTGGACTATTTCACTTTTAGCAGGTCAAGTAAACCCTCATAGGTACATTGTGGAGAGTTTGGCAAGTTAGGAGATAAAGCACACAGAAACTAGCGAGAGCTATTGAGACAAATCTCTAATTGTTAGAAAAAAGGTTTAAAGAGAAGGAAATAGATATTAACTAGCCAAAATGTGTGGGAAGGCTTCAAATTAAAATGACTGATAAATATTTTTTGAGTACTGTTGTTACAAAACAGAAATGTTTTTACAAATATTGTTAAAAACTTTTTTTAACAAATATTGTTAAAAAATAAAGTTTAATAGTGGCCATGTAAATCCATAATGACTAAGGTTATCAAACTACCTAATTTAATTATTTATAACCAACTGCTTACCCTTAAAAATGATCTCTATATATTAAAGCGAGTTATTGCCTTTCATTAAAGATAAAATACAAAAATGTAAAAATTCAAGTAAAACTTATTCTTTGCATCTAGTGAGACTTAAAATAATACAAAACAACTTATCAGCTCTGGTGCTTTAATGGCTTATTGAAATAATTAATTGCTTTAATGGCCTTAAAGTATATTAACTAAGTTAAAACCTCTGGAACTCTTCACTAAGCTATGACACTAACTGCATCAACTGCAGAGCCTGACTAACTTTCAACACTTGCCAACCGTGCCTAACATCAGGCCTTTCAGGATTATTCTAATCATCAGGTCTCTCTCTCTAGACAAGCAGCAACGGTGACAACATTGTCTTTTGTTATGAATGATGCTGATTATGATCTTACTTCTCATTTTAACCTATCCTTTTTGACATAAACATCTACCTGCTGTTTACTAAACCTCTAGACTGACCAAGTATGTGACAAAATGAGACATTATAAAAGATCAATTTGAAGTTAACTGTTAGTAAAACGTAAATGTCACTTATCTTCTTTCAAATATGTCCAACTATTATAAGTGTAAAATATTTAATGCTACTTGATAAATTGCATAAAGTTTTTTTTATTCTCAAACTTATTAATAATTAATTAATTCATGTTTAGTAATAATGCATACTACTTAAGGATCTATTTTACTTTTAGGTTAGTATTACAAAAATGAAATTCAGGCATACATAATATTTTTAATTGATTTTATTCAGTTCCCATTTGCTCATAGGTCCTTAATTTTTTTCATTAATGGTCCTTAAAAGTACTTTATTTGCGTGTGCAGAAATGTGTATGAACCCTGTATGAGTACAAAGATTGTGGAGATAAACTAGAACTGTGTATAGAATGTTTGACAAATATTATTATCCCCCCCCAAAGTTATAACAACTTTTTATCATTTTCTCATGAAAGTTTTCTTCTCCTTTGAGAATTTACGTATGATAAATAAAGTTTTACCATTAAACCTAAAGATTGTCTTAAATTTATTAAAAAGTGTTACTGTAAAGGAAATTTTTACATAACCCAAGCAAAACGATTGGCAGTTGTGATGGTTAATTACATCAGAGCATGTTTAAATTTTACTCCATAAATCTGCTTTCAGATACAAGAAGATTATTACAACTACAAATTCAAAACTTATTGCCATGATCACTAAATCTGCTTGAATATTTTTCTTTATAATTATTACCCATCCATTGGGCAATAGTATTTCTGTCCATTCATTAATTAATGTGACATAAATTGTATACATAATTAAAATTTAAGATGAACTGCTGTTAAAAGAAGTATGTTGTAAGAGGAAAAAAAAATTATTTTCTTATCCCCTGTACAAATAGTTGCTTTTTTTTAAATATGGCTTTTATTTCTTCAAGCATTTCTCCTGTACTTAAAATTATTACTTTAACTACTTTATTTTTACTTTTAACTACTCTTGCTTTCTTTATTAGCCTTGCTCTTCATCCTAACAAGTTACTGATAGCGACAGGTCAAGTAGCTAGCATTGATAGACGAGAACGTAGAGTAAGTAACTATTTTCTCAAACTTCTTGTTTATGTGTGTATGTATGTTTATATGATTGTATAGATGTGTAAGCCTTCTAAGCATTGATAGACGAGAACGTAGAGTAAGTAACTATTTTCTCAAACTTCTTGTTTATGTGTGCATGTATGTTTATATGATTATATAGATGTATAAGTCTTCTATCACAAATATGTATATTTGTGATAGAAGGCTGTATATATATATATATATATATATATATATATATATATATATATATATATATGTATATTTGTGATAGAAGGCTGTATATATATATATATATATATATATATATATTTGTGATAGAAGGATATATATATATTTGCCTTTCATATTAAATATATGTGTGTGCGTGCGTGTTTAAATTAAAATAAACTAAAGAAGAAACATTTTTACATTTTTTAAGTTTGCTGAGTATTGTTACTAATAAAAATTTGGGAAAAGTATAAATAGAAAGTTGTTATTGATATATTTTGGATGTAAATACGTACTTATAAACTGTTATGGATGTAATATATCAAAATAACTATCTAGAGATATTTTTTCAGAGATAAACTTGAAAGAATGACATCAAAGTTCAATCTTTTTGGGATTCATTAGTACTACTTATGGTTTATTTATCATTAATACGATATTGATTCTTAACAGTCAATTTTCCAAAGATTGTTCTCTGTCAATCAATCTTTATTTAGCAATAAAATAAATGGGAATATGTGACTATGGTTTTACTTTTAAAAATATGCGACTAAGATGGCATGTGCTACTTAATAAAGTAAATATTACTAATTTAACCAGTATTTACATATGCATTCTTGTTAACTAGATTGGAGGAAACATAATTAATTTAATTAAGGTTAAATTAAATTCAAGAAAATATTTTTGTGAAGGTAATTTTTTTGAAGATGTATACAAATAAATTAATCAAATTTAAAAATATTAAAAAAAAAAGCCTTTCTTGTATTAAGTATATTAGACACAGAATTTCTCTTTCATTACAATATGAAGTAATTAAACATATGAATTTTTGTTGGCAATAATATTTTCAGTGTTGTATGAAATTTCTTTGATATCCTTCTCATATTCTGACAGAAATTCTGAAAATTTTTAGATTTTAATAAGCTGACAAAATTCTGGAATTTATTAATATTTTTTCCATATTTGGCTTTTTTGTTCATTCATGTTTGCAGAAATACCAGTTACTAATATTGGAGAAATAAGTATATAATGTGATTTTTGTAAATCTTTTTACAGTATTCATCTCTGTCGTCTATTGTTTTTTGTATGTAAATTATTTCTTTATTCACTTTTATTGTTGCTGTGTCACCTGATATTTGTTTAAAATATCTGTAGTAAGAAGATTTTTTTTTTTTTCCTGTGCAGCCCCGTTTATCAAAAAGGGTAATTTATATTCCTTGTTTTTGCATGAGAATTTTTACCTTTAGGCATGTGTTGAATGGAAAAACTAAAAACTAAAACTTTTTTCTGCCCTATGGCATAATGTAGCTTACATAAAACTTCATATCGCATATGATTTATGGATCAAATTTATGTTTGCTTTTTTTAAATTTTACTACACTATGCTTCTCAATTTGCTGTGTATGCTCATTCGTCATTGTACCAAATTGCATATTTGATTATAATTTTGCAGGAAGAGGAACTTTGACAGTAGATATTTAATTTTTTAAAATTATGCATACAATAATATTCTGAGCATGTACTTTGAAACCATTTATTTTGCATGCTGTTCTTCCATGAATTTAAATAATTTGCATCTTTTGCAAAAATGTACGGATTTATTTACATAATTCACTGACTTTTGTTATTTTAGGTAAAATTTTATACTGTAAGAAATTTTGTAATGAATTGTGTTATTTTAATTTTTAGCCTCATGTAAGGATATGGGATTCTGTAAGCTTACATACCCTTCACATTATTGGAGCAGGTGAATTTGAACGTGCTGTTTGTTGTGTGGCGTTTTCTCATGCGGTTAGTAATTTTATACTTCATGTATTTAATTATGACTTTCATTCTTTCTGATCTCTATTTCTGTGAATGTTAATAATTGTACTATCTCTTATTGAGGTTTATAATTTTTATCATGTTCATATGTCCAACTTCAAAGCACCATGAAGGAAGTGGTTGTTTTTGATGAAATTGAATATGTTTATAGCTCATACATAGATAATAAAATGATTATTATTATTTATTATTATTCCGCCTGCTTCACCTTTTAATGGGCACTACAGATCAGTCATGTTATTCTGATCATTGCACAAGCAACCTTTTTTTTTGGTTGTTTATCTTTTCAACCTTATTAAAAATCAAAGTCATAGTACCTGTTCATGGCTCACAATCACCCACTGAGTGTTCAAATTAGTAGTTGGTCGAACTGCCCTTGGCGGCAATGCATGCATGAATTCAACAAGGCAAGGAAAGGTAGAGGTTCCTAATGTCATCCTGCGACACATTCTGCCAGGCATTCATCAGTTGTTGCTCCAGATCTGCGATATTTTGTAGTGCCCGAATCTGGCGGCCTAATATGCTCCAGACATCCTCGATGGGTGAAAGGTCTGGTGACCTTGCTGGCTAAGGAAAAGTATCAATTGCACAGAGACAGTCCAGAGATATGCGATTGGTATGTGGCCTGGCATTATCTTGTTGGAAAATGGCCCCAGGATGACATACCATGAAAGGTAATGCAACCGACTGCAGGATGGTTTAAACATATCGTTGAGCTGTTAAAGATGTACGGAGGATGACTAAAGATGACCTGCTGTCATAAGAAATAGTGCCCCACTCCATCACACCAGGGGGTATGCCTTTGTAAAGCAAAGGCTGATTGGGACTGCTGTCCTCTCCAGACATCCAGTTCATGTCTGGAGAGGACCCTGTCCTCTCCAGACATGAACACGGTGGTCATCTGCTTCAAGAGGGAAGCGGGATTCATCACTGAACACTATACGATGCCAGTCTGATGGCAGCCATGATGATCAGCTGCAACTTCACTCCAGATGACTCCACCTATATTGTGGGGTTAAAGACAAACGTCTTAAAGGTCTCTGTGAGTGTAACCCCAGCTCAGACAAGTGCCTCGAGATGGTGGACGGTACTACGGGAGGTATAGATGTGGCTGTAGTGTGTTGAATAGTTGACAATGATACCGTTGGGACGGTTCGGACCTGGCGAACAGTTATCCTATATTGCCTTGTATTTATGCTCCTTGGTCATCCAGAGCCTTCATTTCATCGGCAATTTCCTTGTAGCAACCATTGCTGCAAACATCTTAGCACAGCAGTGTCTGTACACTGCAGGTTGTGGCTTATTGCTCAGTATGACCATACAGCTTCACACAACCCTGCAATGCGACCACTTCTAAGTCATTTAGTTGTCTGTAAGGTCTTTGAAATCGTCGTAATAGCATCTTTAGTTGCTTCTTTATTCTTCAGCAAAAAAGATAAATTTTCCACCTCAGTTACTGGTTTTATACTTTGCGAATTGCTCTAGAAATGCGTGCTATGATTGCAATTCCTCTTTATTTCCCTTGAAACTTTGATCTTTTGCACGTTCGATCAAGATGTTTTTGCATACCGAATTTCATTAGGATTGTAAAAGTCCTTCTTTTAGCTTCGATTTTTTTTTTGCAAAAGAGTGTACATGAACTATGTTTATGAAGAAGTTATAAATAGAGCTTAGAAGTCTTAAACTATAATTTTGGGTTAACCATATAGTTTGGCTAAAACTGGAATCTACATCATGTGCGAAATAATGATGTGAGAGATGATTATAAAATTCAAATATATCCAGTGGCTATATAAAACCAAGGGCTTAAGAAAACAAAATGTTTAAAATTTTTATTATTTACAATTTTTTTATTAAAATTATTTACTGTGTATTCTGCAGGGCATCTGGTTAAAATATCATTGATATATGAAGAGAAGAAGGTTATGTGTTATTGGAAAATGTAATAGTTTGTATTAGATCATTAAAATCTTTGTGATACTGTCTTTTAAAGTATGCAACACATGCAAATAGAATGGTTGTATGAGGTTCACTTTTTTCCATTTGTTTCTAAAATGCTGATTTGTTAGAAAAAATAAAGTGGAGAGTAAATCAAGTTTCATATATTACCTTGAGTTATCAGATATGTTTTTTTTTAGAATTTAATACCTTTTATGTTGGTCTTAGAAACATCTATATTGCTTTTTCCAAATTCTGGGAATATTATGCTGTTAGCTCATTTATCTTCTATGAGAGGAATTCAAGGGAATGCAATTAAACTTTTATTTAGCCGTTGAGTATTAATTTTTAGTTTTTGACTATTAAAAAATTACTTTTATTCACATTTTGGTATTTGCTATCATTTTATGTACTTTTTATTTTTAATTTATAAAACACATTGGAAAATAATCTAAATAAATGTATATATGTATTTTTCAAATTTTGACTAATGATCGATCGTCGGGGGATGATCGTCTAACAATGGTAAAAGGGGTGCATGGAGCAAAAAAGACTGAAAACCACTGATCTATATAAACTGGTAAATGTTATTTTTCCAAGAGACATAAAATTTTTCATCTATGATAAGCCTAATACATCATGGGATCAAGAATCAAGAAATATTATTCTGCATAGATTATTCTAAACAGATATTATTCTAAATGATCCATAATTATAAATCAAAGAAAATCCACATCAAATTTATTCAATTTTCATTATGTATTCAAACTGGCGTCCAGATCCAAAAGCAAAAACATGCACCATGAAGCACTTACATCCTCTGTTGTTCTTGATGGTAACCATCAAGATTTTCAATTTTATGCTTTTCAATTATGTCAGTTTTTAACTGATAATTTATTATGTTGCTATAATTCTGCCTAAGCCATTTATTGTTCTGTAGTTTATTAGCTAAAGGTATTAGAAATGGCTTGGAATTTTCTAAATTATTATCCAAATTCACATGGTTTGATTTCTACATATTTGCCATTAATAAAATACAAGATATTCTCAAATTTCTCAATGATTGATTTATCATCTCAATTTTCATTCTTCCTTAGACCCATGTGGTCTAAAGTTCAACATTTCTCAAACAGTTATTAATTAAATTTTTACTTTCCTTCAAACAGTGAGAAATACCAATTATAAACACACCAGCACTAGACTGACCATCCTTAAAAGATCCAAGTAAAGACCAAGCAAACATTAGCGAAAGCATAAATAGCTCTTAATTAACTCTCTCAGCAGTATTTTTATATCAGCTAAGTCACCATTATGGGTTAATATTAAAGGTTCTGATTTTAATATATCCAAAATGTTTTTGAGGAAATTTTTAGAAATAGTGTCTGTGAATTTCAGTTGTGATTGAACCATTAGAGTAATAAAAACTATTAAGGATAATTTGAACAACATAATATTAAATTAGCATATCCTGAATATAACCAAAAGAATAAATATATAACTTTTCTTTCTGTAAACTCTTTTATCTTTTTAGCTAAATCTGATCTAATGATGAAATTTGTGACTCACCATCAGTTAGGATTTTTACTAATTAACTTCTAGTGTTATCTTTATTGAAGAGTAAGCAATTCAAGTTTGTAAATAGATACCTTTATTAACAGACTCAGAAGCAGTCTTTAGAGTTTGATGATAGGAGTGCAACTACATTCCTCTTAAAATATGATGATGTAATTACAATCTGTTTAATATCTGAAAGTGATTCAAATTCAGGAACAATATTCTTAAAATAAGTTATTATGATATAAAATATTATACAGTCTGCAAGTAAAGTTTTATCTTACATCTAAACAATAGTATGTGTGCTTTTCTAAAGCATCTGGAACAATGCAGTTGGTTTCTACTAACATTCTTTTTTTTTGGATCATCTGTTTTCTCACATTTTCCTACATTGTGTATATGGAGAATACACTAAAAACAGTACAGTCTAGTAACTGTGTTTAACCCAGAAGCAGTAGGAACTCGTACAGTAATTACTGTTCAGTAATTAATTGCTTAACTCCATAACTTTTCTTTCCTTTCTTTGAGTTTTATTATTAAATTAGAAGTCTCTGGACTCTCTAGTCTCTGGAATATTTGTTAATTCATTATTGTTCCCAATAGCATTTTCAGAAGAATTATAAACCATTATACTTAAGAGTTGAAATTTTAGGTAACAGAATTTTGGTTTTGTTTTCAATCTTAATTGCAGCAGTAGACTGGTATTCTATGTTACAACCTGATAATTGAAATTAAGTTTCTTTTTATCCCTAAAAATATATATACTCATTTTTTCTTCATACTCTAATACTGTATTACATTTCTTTCATATTTTAGACTCACCCCTTTAAAACAACCCAGTATTTTTTCATCAATTTCTTTAATTCAGATTTCTTAGAAATAAATAAAAACAGATTTTCCTCTCCCATATTTTTAGCCATATATCTTTTTAATTTCAGGTTCTAAGGTATTTATTATTTAAGAAATATCTTGTCTAAAAGTTTTTTTAGCAGTGTTATGTATTATTTTTGTTGTGTACAATTCTTACATATTATTTTACTGTGAATAGAGAATTCTTACTGATTATATTAATTTACTGTTAATAAAGAATTTGTAATGCTCTTATTTAAGAATTAATGTTTAATATATAGTTTCACGAGCAGTCTAAATTCTAATTAAACAGTTGAAACAAATGGAATAATCTTAAATCTTCTTACCTTGCCTCTTTGCTCGTAAATAGATGTTGACACTGAGAAGGCTGTCTTCTTAATTCAAAAGCTACTAAAAGTTTACATACACCATTTATTAATCATTTTTACACACACTCAGACTCAATACAGGAGACACTTAACAGAAAACAACATAGCCATAAATCAAAATGAAGTTAGAGTCATCAAAGTTTCTTGGCATGTGCAGATGCCCGGAGTTTAAATTGAAAGCACTTCATTCTGTACTGTGGGGGTTGCGACATTTCCTCCCACCTTGCATTCTGGTGTAGGAATGTAACCAAAGTCTCAATAAGATAAGTTACAAATTCAGTCTCTGAGTTGGTATTACTATACGTCTATATCTGGTTTTAACCACGGAACATTCTGGATTGTCTTACACTTCAAGAGGACTGTCTTCAACTTCAAGTCTTTGGTAGGGTCTTAATAGTTCACCATTCATAGTTTTTATGTGAGCAACATGAGTATTTGGGTCTTGTCCAGGATAAAGTTCAAGTATTCTGCCCATAGGCCAGTCTATTTGTTTGCTGTTGTCGCTTCCAATGAGAACAACTTGACCTACTCTAAGGGTGGTTGGGTGTTTGCACTTGGAGTAAGATTTCAACTGATCCAGGTATTCTATCCTAAATCTTTTCATCAGGTCTTGTTTAAGTTTCTGACGATAATGAAAATGTTTTATTAAATGATTCGAATTGAAAACGTCTAATCCAGGGAGAGATCCAGTACGTATTTCTTGTAAAAATAAAGATGGGATTAAAGTTTGTAAGTCTTCAGCATCCTCTGACAGATAAGTCAAGGGACGGCTATTGATTATATATTCTGCTTCACATAAAATGGTAGCCAGTTCATCATAATGTAGTCGAGCTCGTCCCAGATTTCTTCTTACGATTCTTTTAGTCATTCCAATTAGTCGCTTCCACCATCTGCCCCACCAGGCAGTGGTAGGAGGGATGAAAATCCACTGAATCTGCTTAACTGAAGCCAATTCCTGTACCTTTTGCCATTCTATTTGATGTAAAATATTATTAGTTCCTACAGTATTTGTACCATTATTAGAATAAACGTACAAGGGTCTTCCTCTTCTCGATACGAATCTTCGAAATGCTAAGGTTTTGGTGCTCAGTGATTGTACTAAATCTATATGCACTGCTTGAATCACAGCGCATGTGAAGAGAATGAACCAAGCTTTATCTCCATTTCTTAAGTATAATGGCCCTCCTAAATCAATTCCTGTTGTTTCAAACACAGCTGCATTCTTTACACAATTTTCTGGCAAAGGGGCAGCCATAACCTCAGCATTGGAAACTTTAAATCTTCTACAATTCTTTCAATATCTCAAAACTTCACGAACAGTTTTTCTACATTTTAATATACAGAAGTTTTCTTTCAGTTGAGCCATTAACGTTTGTACTCCAGCATGGTTCAATGATCTTCCAAGACAAGCAAATGAGCAACTTTATGTTTGCTGGGCAATATTATTGGCTGTTTGAAACTGTTAGTGTGATCTCGTTGTATGAGACATGTAGTAACATGGTTTAAACCATCTTCATCAAGTTGAGGATATAGATATTTCAAAATGGGATTAGTTATTGAGCCAAAAGCTTCTTGCTGTATGCCTTTTAGTAATATCAGTTCAGCTTGTTCTATTTCTTGACAGTCAATTCTTGATAGAACCATTCTAACTTAGGCTTCTTGGCATTTGCTATGAAATGTTTCATTCAGGTAAACATTCTTACTATCTTCGAGTAGGAAGAAAACCTATTGTGGTACTAGGGTATCTCACTTTTAGTATTGATCATGGCCGTCTTCCTTCTCTCTTCATTTAAATTTTCTTCATCAGCTACGATTTGAGATTTTGGCCATTCCTCTGGTGGAGATTTTAACCATTCTGGCCCTTGTAACCATCTTGATTCAATAAGGTATCTAACAGAACTTCCTCTAGACGGAACATCTGCTGGATTAAGACTTCCCAGAACATGATGCCAGTCATCAGGGTGAGACAGAGCTCTTATATCCTGTATTCTATTGGCGACAAAAGTTGTCCAATGCTCATCTTGTTTGATCCAACTTAAGGCATTGCTACAATCCATCCAGTAATGTGTTTCAAGATCTGGTCTTTTTAAATCTGTCTTCACGTTAGCAGCTAAACAAGCAGCAATCAAACATGCTAGGAGTTCCAGTCTAGGAATCATGATTGTCTTTAGTGGAATTATCCTATTTTAAGCTCTAACGAACTCTTCGGTTTCAGTTCGGATAAAAATACAAGCTGCATAAACATTCTTGCTGGCATCAGCAAACACATGTAAACTGTGGTGATGGCGATAAGGAGCGCGCCTTGCGCCCTCCGATAAGTGTGGCAACCCTAGAGGAGAAATTTCTTACGAGTAGCGAGCAGAGCGAAACAGGCAGGCTGTCGGGGAGTATGCGCGATGTTCCTAAATAAAGTTTAATTTTTATTGTGCACTATGTCTTGTTAATATTTATATTAATGCAGTAAGAACATAATCTGTGATATGGAATTTGAGGATTGGTGGTAAAAACATAACAGGAAATCTCCATAATGGTAACCTGGACTGTGTTAAATCGTATGAACAGTTCTCAAGCACTTTCGGTTTTGACTACAAGCCATCACTCAAGATCTCCAAACCAGAAGTAATGGATTACATCGGTTTTCATCCTCCGAATCACAGATGAGTAGTAATTATAGATCATTTTATAATTCTGTTTTCTACTTATCATTTAATTTAATTTTCTTTAGTTAAATTTTTGCTTTTATTTTGGCTTAAAAACCTTGCACAATGTCTGATGTTTATGCCGTCCAAATTCCGGTTTATAACCGATCAGACCCATCTTTATGGTTTATTATGTGTGAAAGTACCTTTGCTCTTGCCACCCCCAAACCTATCACAGAATCCATTACTAAATATAATTATGTAGTTTCTCATCTTCCTCCAGATATCGCATCACTAGTACGGGATTTACTTATGAAACCAGACCCTATTGATCCATATACAAAGCTCAAAACTGAGTTAATAAATCGTTCAGGAGAATCTTCTCAGCAAGAAATTCGCCAATTATTATCTGGAGAAGAATTAGGTTCTCGAAAACCTTCCGATTTGCTTAGAAATATGAAATGTCGAGCAGAATCTTTAAATGTTCCTGATGACTTAATGTTAGAATTATTCCTTCAACGTTTGCCTTCGACTGTTCAGTCTATTTTGGCAGCGGTGTCCAATTTAACTGTAGATAAAGCTGCAGAAATTGCCGACAGAATTTTAGAAGTAAATCCAACCCCAGGGACTTGTGCCGTTTCTCGCACAGTCGATCAGTCTCTTGAGGATAAATTATTTAAACAAATAGAAAAATTAAACAAACGTATTGATCGCATTTCTCTTTCTCGTGGTCGCTCGCCAAATCGCGGAGATCGCAATAAGGAAAGAAGCAATTCCAAAAGGAGAGATTATTCTATTTGCTGGTATCATAGACGTTTTGGGAAAAAGTGTAGAGATGACAAATGTACAAAACCTTGTTCATGGCAGGGAAACGAAACCAGCAAAGAATAGAGGCGACTTATTCTTTGCCTCAAGTTTCACGTCGCCTGTTCGTTCGTGACCGTAGAACAAACCTTTCATTCTTGGTCGATACCGGCTCTGACGTGTCCTTACTTCCAGCAAATAATTCTCAAAAACGGAATTCGTCCCAACAAACACTTTTCGCTGCTAATTCTTCTACTATTCATGTTTATGGTCAAAAAACACTTTCTTTGGATTTCAAATTAAGACGACAGTTTACATGGACTTTTCTTATAGCAAATGTTAGTACACCCATTCTTGGAGCAGATTTTCTCCATTTCTTTGAATTGGTGCCTGATCTCAGAAACAAATGTCTCAAAGATTTAAAAACGCATTTTAAAACCGTCGGTTGCGTGAAAAATGCAAGCATTTATTCAGTAAAAACTGTATTTAATGATACACCATATCACAAAATTTTAAAAGAATTTCCTTCAGTTACTAGATTACCAGATCCTAACCAACCTGTTAAACACAACACCGTTCATTATATCATAACTATAGGTCCACCTGTGGTTGAAAACCTCGTCGGTTAGCTCCAGATCGCTTTAAAATAGCAAAACAAGAATTTCAAACTATGATGCAATTGGGGCATTTGAGACCTTCGAGCAGCAATTATGCATCCCCACTTCACATGGTTCCAAAAAAGGGAAGTCTGGAATGGAGACCTGTAGGAGATTATCGAGCATTGAACGCTCAAACAATAAAAGACAAATACCCTATTCCATGTTTAGCCGATTTTACTGCTGCATTGCATGGTACTAAAATTTTTAGTCATGTCGACCTGATTAAGGCATACCATCAAATACCAATTAACCCAGCCGACATCCACAAAACCGCCATATGCACACCATTCGGTTTATTCGAAAGTATCCGTATGCAATTCGGCTTATGCAATGCATCTGCGACTTTTCAACGTTTTATAGATGAAGTCACGCGGGATTTAGAAGGCGTTTACGCTTTTGTCGATGACTTGCTCATAGCCTCTAAAGATTCTGAGGAACATTGCAGGCATTTGAAAGCTTTATTTTCCAAACTTCTTTTTATGGATATTCTAAATATGGACTTTGCATAAATGTTTCAAAATGCACCTTTGGTCAAACATCTATTGATTTCTTAGGTTTTCACCTTAGTGAAAACGGAATTGAACCTCTTCCTGACAAAGTCAAATGTATTTTAGATTTTCCTCAACCTACCACTCTCACTCAGCTTCGCCGATTTTTAGGCATGTTTAACTTTTATAGATGTTTCATACCTAAAGCAGCACATATTCTTTCTCCTTTAATAAAATTGTTAGAAGGCTATATTAATAAAAAGAAATCTCGTTCTCGTGTTCAGGATTCATCCCCACAATTAAATTGGAACTAGAATGCTGAACAAGCCTTTATTGCTGCCAAAAATGCCATTGCTCAGGCTACCCTTTTGAGACACCCTATTCCCGGAGCCCAGCTAAGCATCTGGGTAGATGCCTCAGACGTCGCAATCGGCGGCACACTTATGCAGTTGTCTCAACAAACATGGGAACCTATAGCATTTTTCTCTATGAAACTCAGTAAAAGTCAACAGAAATGGTCCGTGTACGATAGGGAATTATTTTCTATTTATTCTGCAATTAAGAAATTCCGACACATGTTAGAGGGCAGAAATTTTATAATTTATACGGATCAAAAACCGTTAATATACGCTTTTAAACAAAACAACATAAATGTTCACCTCGACAATTGCGACATTTAGATTTTATTTCTCAGTACTCTACTGATATTAGGCATGTGCAAGGTTCAAAAAACGTCGTTGCTGACGCTCTTTCAAGAATCGAAATTGATTCCATAACAAAATCTCCATTTTTGGATTTTAAAAAATTTTCGGAAGCTCAACGGCATGATCCAGAGGTACAAGACCTTCTCAAAAACAACACATCATCTTTGAAACTGGAATTTAAACCGTGCCAATATTCTGATGGTAATATTCTGTGTGACATATCAACAGACATTCCTCGTCCATTTGTTCCGAATTCCTTTCGCAGACTCATCTTTAATCATCTGCATAATCTGTCACATCCAGGAATTGCAGCTACTACGAAGCTTATTTGTTCTCGTTATGTATGGCCCGATATGAAACGTCATATCAAAAATTGGGTGAAATCCTGTGAATCTTGCCAAAAATCGAAAATTACTAGGCATACTAAAGCACCACTGGGCACATTCTCTCTTCCTGATGCACGTTTTTCAGAAATCCATATGGATATCGTCGGACCGTTACCTCCATCAGAAGGCAATGTCTACCTTTTGACTCTAATAGATAGATTCTCCAGATGGCCTGAAGCCATTCCCATCCCGGATATGAAAACGGAAACCATTTGCAGAGCCATCTTCAACTGTTGGATATCTCGTTTTGGCTGCCCATCGATCATAACAACAGACCAAGGTTCTCAAATGAGATCCGCACTTTTTGCAGAATTTACGCGCATTTTGGGTACGAATAGAATCACAACAACAGCCTATCATCCAATGTCAAACGGCATTGTTGAACGATTTCATCGACATTTAAAATCTTCTCTCAAGGCTCACAAGACCAATAACTGGACTGAAACACTACCAGTTGTTATGCTTGGTATTCGGACAGCCGTAAAGGAAGATCTACAGTCATCTTGTGCTGAACTGGTGTACGGCACAACTCTCAAGCTGCCTAGTGATATGATAACGTCATCTAAGATATCTCCATATGACACTCAATTTATCACGAATCTTCGGCATAGAATGCAACAGTTGAATCCAATAGCAACATCTGCACATTGCCAAGAAAAATGTTACGTAAGTGCTACCTTAAAGTCGTGTACGCATGTATACTTACGTGTCGATCGAGTAAAGCCACCTCTGTGCCAACCATACACAGGTCCGCATAAAGTCCTTTCTAGAACGAACAAAACTTTCACAATTGATATTAACGGTCTGAAATCTACTGTGTCTATAGACCGTGTGAAACCAGCCTATTTGCTTTCGGACTCTAATTTGCCTGAACTGAAAACAAATAAAGACTTAAAGACAGTTCAGCAGAATAAATCTGCAAACGAACTCTCTAAGACACAAACTGTCACCAGATCGGGAAGACATGTTCACTTCCCTAAGAAACTTGCTTCTTACATAACAATTTAAAACATTTTTTTTAAATTCATATCTTAACATATTTCTTGTTATTTCATGTTTATCATATGTGTCAATACCTTGTTATATATTGAATTTCATTTTGATCTTTTCTAATTTTATATTCTAATTTTGTAATCATGTAAAAATACCCGACAGTTTGGATACTCTGAGATAATTTCATAACCTATGTCGTTCCTTTGAATAGCCATTAAAGGAACTGGGGGGACTCTGTGGTGATGGCGATAAGGAGCGCGCCTTGCGCCCTCCGATAAGTGTGGCAACCCTAGAGGAGAAATTTCTTACGAGTAGCGAGCAGAGCGAAACAGGCAGGCTGTCGGGGAGTATGCGCGATGTTCCTAAATAAAGTTTAATTTTTATTGTGCACTATGTCTTGTTAATATTTATATTAATGCAGTAAGAACATAATCTGTGATATGGAATTTGAGGATTGGTGGTAAAAACATAACAGGAAATCTCCATAAAACTACACTGCTTCTCCGGCGATGTTCTCTTTGTCATCCATTTAGGAATAAAGATATTTTTCAGCTGTGTTATTTGATTTTGCCAGTTTAAAAATTTCTTCATGATAGCTTCAGGTAATTCTGCGTCCCATGCTATTTTCTGTTTTCAACATTCTTGCAGTAGCAATTTTGGCAACAGTGTAAATGGGCAAACAATTTCCGAAGGATCATGTATTTGTTGCGCTACGGCTAAAATCTTCCTTATTGTAATGGGAGGATCTGCAGTTTGATGGTAAGTGGAATTGCAAAATAATGTATCAGATGTCAGATCCCATCTTAATCCTAAAACCGATACTAAATTTTCTTCGCTTGGATCCTTGAGTCCATTAGCATTATCATTTGGAAACTTGACAGTCTCTAACATGGAGTAATTGTTTCGCGAGCCACTTAACTCAAATTTATCCGAGAGTAACAATTCTCTTGACTGTTCAACAAATAGTTCTGACTCTAACAATGTCAAAATTAGCAAGACAATTATCAACATAAAAGGAGTCTAGTAAGATCAAAGCTGTGTCTTTAAACTGAGGAGGAGCATTTTCTAAATGGTATTTTAACGTTGCATTTAACAAAAAGGGACTTGACATATGTCCAAAAACAACACGACAGTGTCTAGATTTTCAACTTATTTGGATTCCTGTCGTCCATTCAGAGAAATTTAAGATAGTTCCTATCACTTTTAGAGATACTAATAGGTTTGTTTTATATCTGCTCTGACAGCAAATTCTTTCATGTGGAAACAAGTTAATATCGCTGGAATGAGTTCCATGAGATTCGGATCTTTCGCTAAGCATTCATTCAGAGATACCGAGTTTTTAGTATGTGCAGAGGCATCCACAGGCCTAATTTTCATTGCTGAATTCTTAATTACTGCTTGATGAGGCAAAAAATGGCCAGGAGTCATTACCTCATCTTCTTTTAGTCATTACCTCATCTTCAATTATTCCATCCTTTAACACATTTGTAAGACCTCTTGATAGGCTTCTAAGATGTTAGCTGTTTTGAGTCTCTTAACTGTAGTGCTCAATCTTCTTTCGGCTAAGTCTTTACCCTCAGGAAGTGTGGTATGCAATTTGAGCCAAGGTAACATTACTTTTTACCTTCCCTCATCGTTAACTTTTAGACTACGCTGAAAAGGCACAAGTGCAGCTTGTTGCAATTCTGCAGCAGTTTGGCTTTCAACTGGATCTGCAATACCTACACGCTCTAAACTCCACATGTCTGGGAAGGTTAAAGTATTGGGTGAGTAGAGATATGACAGACAAATAAGATTCAAATACTCTTTAGGTACCTGTGGAATCTTTTCCATGAGTGTCTAGCCTAAATGAGTACCAACTGCAATGGGACCATCAGCCAAAACTTGTACTTTCCCATTTAAAAGTTTACCAGCCAAATCTGCTCCAATAAGTAGATGAATCTCAGAATCAATGGGCCTTGCGGGATTTTCTTCACATTAACGCAAATCTTTTCTTGTTTTAATACTTCTACAACTATAATTCTCATCTAAACTAGTCAAATACACTCTAAAACGGCGATGCTTCTGTTGAGGAGATTCAAGACCAGCAAATAAACTGTGAACTATTGGTATCTCTCCTAAACACTCATAGTTCAATAGCTTAACTGCTTTGGCACTAATGTAAGAATGTTGACTTCCTGTATCATAAAGGGCTCTTATGATATGTCTACCATTTTTACCCCTAAGATAAACTTGCAATGTTTGTAACAGTACCCTTGTTGAGTTAGACTGATTTGTAAGGGCCTAATCCTTGAGCTGCGTACAGTTCGGGTTTTCAACCGATTTTTGAACATCTGCTTTCGATTCAAATAAAAGATTTGGACACATAACAGTACAATGAAATTTACTGCATTTAAAGCATTTTATTCTGCTATGGCTCTGCTTTGAAATATGTCCCCTCTTAATGCAGGAGAAGCAAGAACCAACCCTCTTAGCTATATCCCTTTTTTCATCCAGACTCATTTTTTTGCTTTATTGTAATCTTGAGAATTGTGTTTTTTCTCACAAAAAATACACTTCTTTCCGTTATAACCATTCATATTTAAAAGACTAGCAGCGGTCGGAATATCACATTTATTTTCATTAAGATTCCATTTAGATGATCTTTTGAGAAGTTCCCTTTCATTATCAAATGAACTTCTAGCAATCACAAGTCTTTGCTCCCCATCCACTTCTGATTTTAAAAATTCCATTAGAACAGCTAATTTATTTACTTCCCCTTTTCCCTTTTCATTAACTAAAAGAGAACTGATATGCCATTCCCATATTTTCAAAACATCCTCGGATAAACAACTCTAGACCAGAGGATAGGGCATAGCTGCATATTTATCGGAGGTAACACCTAAGGTACCTAAGGCTCTTAAATGTGCTTTGATCTTATCATAAAGCTTCGCTAAATTACATTTAATATGGCTCAATACTAAAGCCAACAATTCACGCACATACACTTCAATTAGTAATTTGTCTTTACCACAACGCGACTTCATACATTCTATCACCAACGGATACTTATCTGACATAGGTGGAAAACTTTCCACAAGGTCACGAGCTCACGATTTCTCTGTGGTGCTTTGAATGAGATATATAAACTTGTCTTCATTCAATAAACATGGGTCATCATGAATTTTCTTAAACTCCAAAACCCAAGCCACCCTTTAATTGAACCATCATATTTTTGTAACTCAATTTTAGGTAACTGAACACTTCTTTTATTTACCACTTCAACAGAAGAATCATTACTAGATACGCTATTACACAGTTCATTTCGAATTCGTTCCACTTACGTTTTCAAAGATATGTATGTGCCAGAATAAGAATTTATTCTTTCATATTCTTGATCAAACATATTTTGATCAGTGTTCGCATCTTTTGATAAAAGATCTAAAATATCTTGATCAATAGCTTCTAATTTTGTAAACCTATCGCTTAATAGCGAAAACACTAAATCAATTTCTTCTAAATCTATCTATTTAGCTTTTAGAGCTTCATCTAGCCTATTAGCGACTTTGGTAAAATTTGTTCTGAGTGGTGTTCTCACTTTTAATAATGCATCCATTATTATCTATTTTTCTTTATTGAAAAACAGCTTTTTACTAAAAACCAGCGTCCTGTTCGGGTGCCAAGATTTCACGAGTAATCTAAATTCTAATTAAACAGTTGAAACAAATGGAATAATCTTAAATCTTCTTACCTTATCTCTTTGCTCGTAAATAGATGTTGACTCTGGGAAGGCTGTCTTCTAAATCCAAAAGCTACTAAAAGTTTACATACACCATTTGTTAATAATTTTTACCTACACTCAATACAGGAGACACTTAACGGAAAACAACAATTCCCAAAGGATCATATATTTGTTGTGCTATGGCTAAAATCTTCCTTATTGTAATGGGAGGATCTGCAGTTTGATGGTAAGTGGAATTGCAAAATAATGTATCAGATGTCAGATCCCATCTTAATCCTAAAACCGATACTAAATTTTCTTCGCTTGGATCCTTGAGTCCATTAGCATTATCATTTGGAAACTTGACAGTCTCTAACATGGAGTAATTGTTTCGCCAGCCTCTTAACTCAAATTTATCCAAGAGTAACAATTCTCTTGACTGTTCAACAAATAGTTCTGACTCTAACAATGTCAAAATTAGCAAGACAATTATCAACATAAAAGGAGTCATAAATCAAAAAGAAGTTAGAGTCGTCAAAGTTTCTGGGCATGCGCAGATGCCCAGAGTTTAAATTAGAAGCACTCCATTCTATACTGTGGGGGTTGAGACATATAATTTTGTTTAAAATTTTTGATCAATTATGGCAAAGCTCTTTTAAGTTTACCTGAAGAGTTTGATACAGCTAAAGGCGGTTTCTTACTTTCATTCTCACGAGGTGGCTTCTTTTGGGGGGGTCAGGGGTCGGATTGCCCAGCTGCAATTTCCTCTTTTCTTTCGGGGGTGACCACATGTTTCGGGTGTCGAGGCCAGAAAGTATTTCGGCCTTTCTGAAGAGGAGAACTGGGTCATATGTTTATTACCTACGGATGTCACAAGTTTAACTGAATTATGCTTGAAAACATTCCTGGATTTCTGCAGGAAAGGGTATGTCATTTTGTAGGAGGAGACGGATTTTGTTCGAATTCTGGAGGCTATTTATTATTTACTGGAGGCTTCTGTTCTAGTTCGTCAGCGGGAGTTAAAGTTTTGTTTCAGATTGGCTAATTTTTAATTTTAGTGATGTTTGAGCCAATAGTGAATTTAGAGGCATACGTTTCGAGCGTCAACCGAGGTTTTTTAAACCATTACACGAGAAGCAGGGAGAGATATTTTCTTTAGATTTGTCCAGTTTCGATCTGCTTTTTGAGAGGAGTTAACCCAGTGATCCCTTGGGGGCCGACACTGTAGTTAGCAGTTAAAGGTCCGAGGTTCTGGCCAAGGGGACCGGTCCAAGTTCGTCGTGGGCTCCCATCGGATATACATCAGCAAAATTTGGCTGAAGATCTGGGGCTAGGTCCAGCGTTTTTCCCTGACTGGCAACTTTTGATTGAGAATTATGTCTCTGACGTTTTTTACTTGCGGAAGATACTCATACGGCAAAGATCCATATTGTCATCTCCAGTTCTCTGTTTGCCTGCCATTATCCACTTAGTCAGCACAAACATTTCTAATTTATGTGAACATCAGAAGAATGCTTATTTCGAGCAGCGTTGTAAACATCGCAAAGACGATCTTCAAATTTCTTGAAAACATTGCTTCACTCACTAAAATGCCACTGAAGAAAGGGAAGAACGAGTATTTCTCCTACAGTTTATCTAATTAGTCTCGAGGTTTGAATGATCAGTTAAAGCAGTGGTTTCGAGGACCACTTTATGTGGAACTGGGAAAACTATCTGTGCTGAGCGGACGAGATACTTCTATGGACCTGTGTGTTTCAAAATCTGTGATTATTTAATCTTTAGGATTTTGGAAATGTTAAGTTCTAAAGCTTGAGCTGTTATTTTTATATAGGTGAAAATTTGAATATTTGTATTTACTGTTAATAAATTAATAGTTGAGAAAGTGATTTTATGTTTTTAATGTTTGTCAGGATTTATAATTTAAATTAATTAGAAGGAAAATGGATATTTTTGAAAAGAAACTTTCACTGAAGGAATTGTAATTTCAGTATTATATCAAGTAATTTAATATTTACAAAATGTCAGAAGATAAGTTGTTTCTAGTATTTATATTGGTAATGAGAGATAAGCAATCTAATGAGAAATTTTGAGTAAAATGTTACATAATGTTTGTAGGGGTAGTTTGGCCAGCTATCTAAAATTATAATGTTTGGAATGTTTAGTAAATGTGTTTATTGATTTAACTATGGTATGTTTCTTTTTAGTTATATTTATGGTCTACTGTAGATCACCCATGTGTTCCTTACGGAAACATGGTTATTCAATTTGAACCTGGGTAAACTTATTGCAAAAGTAGAAAAATTTATTTTAAGTGTTTTGTGACTACAGTACAAAGTCCATAATCCGGACTCATTGGGACTTCAGCGATTCCGGATTAGGAGTTTTTCCGGATTATAGATCATCAATTTAAATCTGGTAAGATGGCATTTAGAAATTATACAATTAAAAATAGGAAATCATAATTTTTGAAATAAAGAACAATTATAATCTAAAGGGTATCAAAATTTACAAAAAAAAAAAGCTTAATATTTATTTGCTTACTTTATTAAACATTTCTTTCAATGTAAGTTGTTTAAGATGCAAAAAATTCCTTTTTCTTGTGTCATATATAGTGGACTTTCCAATGCCATACTTCTCGCATAATTTTGAGACGGATAGGCCTTTATCCATTTTTTGCAGTAATTCCACTCTTTGTTTAATGGACATCGAAACATGCTTTTGCTTTGTAGATCCTTTGGCAGCTCCAGAATTGGAAACTCTTTTTGACATCATCGAAAGTTCAAGCTTAATTTTTATAAAATTGTTCTAACAGTCTGCAAAAAATAATAAGCCGGATCCAATTTAATGTATAACGGACGGTATAAGCTAGTATACCGTCCGTTATACATTAAACGCACATGTGCATAAAGTTTGTAGCTTTGAGGTCCGGATTATAGATCATTCCGCATTATGGGCATCCGGATTACAGACTTTGTACTCTATATGGTTGGCTTACTTAATTTATTTGAACTGGTGATTAGACTTCTTTAGTGTGAGACTTATCTTTCCCTGGTGTTTTGAAGAGTTCTGTGGTTTATTTAAATGTAAAGTGTTTAGGGAAAGAGTTGTATCGATATTTATATGTTTTCTGGTTGGAGATCTGAATTAGTTTTATTTTAGTGAGAGATAGCAGATTGATGATTTTGTTGCAGAAATGCATTTTTACATTTGTGTTGATAAATAATCTTTGATTCTGCCAAAGCACCAGGGAGGATATTTTCTTTTCATTTCTTGATTAGAGAGTTGATATGTTAAACTTTATTTTTCTTTGATGTTGTAAGAGAATTTTGTTTAACTTAAAGAAGTTTGGTTTTCACCAAGCATTAAAGTGTTAAGAATAAGTTTCTTTTTATTATATGAGATTAGTAGTTAGTTTTTTTTGGGGGTCGCTGCACCAAAGAGAAGTCAGAAGTAGTTTACAAGTTTAATGCGATTTTAACATTTTTTTCTACATAATAGCAGCTTTTAATTTAATGATATCGTATACTATAGTAACAAAATAAATAAATAAATAAATAAACAAACCCTTACCTGGTGAAGTTTTTAAGGAATTAGTAATCCTTATTTATTCACTCACATGCCACTAGGAAAGCAGCTGTAAAAATTCTAAATCAAGGTGCTTGTTTATCTAAAAGGTATCTTTTCCAACAACAATGGCGCTTGTGTCATTTAGGATTAATTTTTGTGTATAAAATGTATTCTCAAACATCTTTGTTTTAAAATCTCATAAAACTCTTTGTATGCAACTATTGGATGCCACAGAATGATAAATCTAATAAATCATCATGTTATCAGGACTCAAGAAATATTGCTCTAAATAAAATTATCCTAAATTAAAAAGCAAATAAAAGACACATTGAATTTCAGACTTCAGGGTTTATTCAATTTTTCTTATGCATTTGAACTGGTATTGCCAGTTACAAAAATAAAAACGTGCATCATGAAGCATTTACACTTTCTATTGGCAATTAAAATAGATTTCAAGTAAAATTTCTTCCAATCTGTATTTCCACGCAGCCTAAAATTAGCTAAAAAATTCTCACCTAAAATAACCAAAAACTCTCAGGTTTTTGTCATTCATTAAAACATATTTATCTTTCAGATTTAATCACTGTATAATTGCTCAATAAATTGAATGATTTAAAAATAATTAATCTTTCTTAATCCTTTATAACTTTAATTAATTCTTAATAACACATCTTAATTGGTATAATTAATAAATTACATAATTCTGTAAACATGCATTGCATTATTACAACTAACAGATGTTTTTATATCCTATGTTTGACACCAAAATAAGAATAAATTGTTTTTGATGTTAAAAATGCCTTTAACAAAGTCTGTTTGAATTTTTCTTCCTCATAAGACTGAACTGAGAAGTGCAGTGATTTTTTTTTTTTTTTTTTTTTAAATCTTTGAACCTCAAATTAGATTGTGCCAGATATTTAAATGCCAGAATTCTGGATATAGGGCAAGCAATTCAGTATTTTGTAAGTTTCATTTTGCTCTACTTTTATTATTAGTTGAAATGTTGCAACTATATTTGTTTTATATTTCAGGATGGTGGAGCATTGTTATGTGTAATTGATGAATCTGTGGAACATACTCTTTCCTTGTGGGATTGGCAGAAAGGTGAAAAGGGCCATAAAATAACTGAAACAAAAGTAAGTAGCTATATAGATATTAAATCTGTGATATCTTTCTGCTAAACAATTAATATATATACACTTGCATATTCCCCTTCCCCCTTTTTTTTTTCTAATTTTATATTGCATGAAAATTGAGAGGGAAAAAATAAGCTAATAATTTGGTTTCCAAAAGACTCAGTTAGAGTAAGAATGGAAATAAAAAGTGTTCATGGATAAACTACTGGCAACTATCTGAATATTATTTATTTAAAACAAACCTGCATTCCTGTATCAGTACATAGTAATATTGATATTAAAATATCTAATAGGATATTTTCATTTCTACTTCTCTATTTCTTTAATAGTGTTTGCTGTTTGTTGGCCACTGTTACTCCCTAAACCTCAAATCATGCAGTGGTACTGGAACCGTAGTCTGTGCTATTTGCTACAGTTTGCTAATCGTCACCATTGTCATCATCATCTTCATCACAACTCTGCCCATCTTCCCACATGTCATAGTCTTCAAAACCATTAAGGGGATTAGATATCCCATTTTCTTGAAGCTCTTCACTGTAACTGCTTTATTAATCCACAAAGCCCATGTACACAAAATCCACCAGGAAATCAATTAGTAAGATGAAAACAACCACTATATGAGTGAATACATTTCAAAATTGAGGATAGTTAGCTTTCTGAATGTTTTGAGGAGGGTAGAAGTTGTGTATGCAAGGGGCATACACAAATAAATAAGCACACACATATATAAGTAAGATATAATAAAATATGATGACTATGTTAATAAATAATTGGCAACCATAAAATTTACTATTCTAAATTTGATGTTTTCTCTCTGAGTTCATCCTTTCTTCTAAATTCAAGATCTTTCCAAATTACAAAACACTGCTTGAAAAAAGGAACTAGAACCTAAAATTAACCAGTCATAGCATAGCTTTACTTATGCACTTCGTAGTATAATTACTGCTTTGCGAGCAATTACACCTTCCTTTTTTCCTGACTTTTTCCATGCAAAAAACTCCGTGCCGCTATACTTTCCTATCTAAAATGTTGAAGTCATATTTTTAAAACAAGTGTACATAAAAACTATCGTATTTAATTATGATTGGATAAATACCTTGTCTACCAAAATGATATGGTCTAAATTATCATGGAATAAAAATATATTTTGAAATGGCCATGTCTGGAACTTGATTTATGCATCCATCTGTCTATCTATGCACTTAAAACATTACACACACACACACACACATATATGTGTGTGTGGTGTGTAATTGTATCACAAAATTATTTAATTAAAAGTTGTTTCTATTATATTAATTTATGCAGTGATTGTTTATACATTTTTATATGAATTTCATTTTGGTTCTACTTTGCTGTATCTGAATATGATATTTGAATTTGCTTTTCATTGTAATTTTAAATTATTACCACTAAAATTACAGCTGCTTTCAGTGCATGATTTAGTTTCTTATATGTTAGAACCTGTTTGCTATTTTATTATATATATATATATATATATGTGTGTGTGTGTGTGTGTGTGTGTGAATATAATTCTCCTAATCTTTTCTTTTTGTCCTCCCTCAAAGAGTGCCACAGAGACTGTTCTTGCTGCTGAATTTCATCCTATGGACAGGCATACACTAATAACTGTTGGTAAAAATCACATTCACTTTTGGGATACAGAAGGTGGAACTCTAGCTAAAAAGCTTGGCCTTTTTGAGGTACGTTTAAATAAAACTGCAGCAGAGCGTGAATTACTATGTATTTAGTGATTACTAATTAGTTCAGTAACAATTGATGCAAAGCATTAACTAAGCTATGTTATTACACTCATACAGAATTCATATTTGATCTGAATAAATAGTTACTTAACAGGATGGTAGGAAGAAAGAAAATTAATCTTTCTCCCACTAAATCAGGAATAAAATCTGTATTTTTTTTCTTTTAAATCTTGTGTTATCAAGAAATCTGAGTGCAAAATCTCATGCAACAACAAGTGTAACACTAAAATTGCATACTGAAAATGCAGATGCTTGAACTCAATAAGGATGAATTCAACAATGACTAATTAACAGTGTAAAGCAACTGTTTTCTGTAAGATTGATGGAAATTTGTTTCCAGGAATGTGCCTATCTCTGTCCCATGTGGTTGTAAAAATTCCATCTACTGTCATCTTGGAATTTTGGAAATTCATCTTATTAACTTACTGCTAGTTTCAATAAATTTCAAAATACCATTTCTCGATTTTACCGGTTTTGCATTATATTTATCACTGCTGTTTTTACATTAAAATATAGTGATCATTGCTGTTTATGAAGTGTCAAATGACATGAATTAGTTTATTATATTTATACACTGAATTTGTATTAGCTAATTTTAGCTGTGTATTTTTATAGTGTTTACAAGATTAGGCCTTCATCTTTAATGTTCTGTGATATTTTTTAAAGTTGTGTGAACCTAAATTTAAGTTTCATTAAAGTACACTGTTTCAATTTCTTTTTTTTTTTTTTTTTTTTTTTTTTTTTTTTTTTTTTTTAAGTTGTATATTTAAAAATGAATAGGCTTTTTTATTTATTATGTTAGGAAGTCACAAATACCTCTTTGCTTTGAATCCAAGTCTGTATTTGTACAAATATGTTTTTGATTACATATTTTATTACAATAATTTTCTTGTTCAAATAAATAAGCTATATTTTTAGAGGAGTCATATAATATTAATAAGTGACAAAACTCCTCTAGAACATTTTGATATATTAAAAAATATTATTATGATTAGTTTTGTGGTTTCACATTTTTCACAAACTAATTCATGTTAAAATGAAAATTCCCCCTTCTCCCCATTCTTTGCATATATATGAAAAGGAAATAAGAAATTTTTTATTAGTAACTATCAGTTTATGATTTTGTAAAGCTATTTTTGAATTACAATAAAAAATTGATTACAAGTGTGTGCATTAATTATGCTGCAAAATGTATCACATATATACTGTAAATGAAATATCTTTTCAGAAGCAAGATAAACCAAGATACGTTTTATGCATATCTTTCACAGAAACTGGTGAATTGTTAACAGGGGATTCTAATGGCAACATTTTAATTTGGTCAAGAGGTTTGTATATTTTATTTATATTATACCAGTATTTTTACATTAAAAAACTGCAAATCTCATGTACAAATTGCAGTAAGAAATAAAACTATTACTTGTCAATCGAATTTTTTTTTGTTTTCAATAACCTCTCTGTCACTTTCTTCTTTATCGGTAGTGGTATTTTCTGGATCTAGAATCATACTACAGATTTCGCTGTCCATTAATTGATTGATGATCGGGGCATTGTCATCGGAATGAAAAACTTCTGTTATATCATTTTCATTTATTACTGCTTCTCCACATTTCTTTACAAAATCCATTAAGTGGAAAATTTCACTTTTGGTTTGCGATATTCGAAATCCTTCAAATTCGAGGCTATCATCTTCATCATACTCACCATGAAGTATGGTATGCGGCCATAAATTATGCCAAGCATTTTTCAAAGTAACTGAAGACACATCCTGATGCTCCACACAGCAGATTTTATGTTAAATATTTCAAACATTCTTGAATAGTTTTGCCATTGTTCAAGAAATTTAACATGGAATTAAAAAATAATATTTCATATTTGCATTTTAACGTGCACACTATTTCGATAATCATAGGCTGAATGATCCTACTCCTAAAAGGCATAGACACGCCTCCGCCTTTTCAGTTCCAGCCCCCGCGCTAGGTAAAATCACATCATGCCTACAGAATTAATTTCTGCATTGGATATTTCCTCCCGCAACACCACAGGCTTTTCCTATGGCATATTTAATAAGACAAGTTTATGTGAGCCTATGGTTGATGATAACCAGCAGAAAAACCTACATTGTTTACATGATTCACCATTTTACCAGATAAGTAGAGGTTGTTCAGTGCTTTTTGCTTACTCTTGTGCAGAGACATTTATACTGGTCCTCCATTTCCTGCACCAATTCTCATTTTCTAAAGCAAAATTCTGAAGTTTGGAGATGGCATTATTGGATTGGATGGAGCTGATGGTTACCACTGTATCATTGGCATACATAGAGTTATGCCCATTTTGTCTCTGGGAAGCTAACATAGAGTCGTGATCCAATTTATCTCTATGAAAATTGGTTATTTAAAAAAAAAAAAAAAAAAAAAAAAAAAAAGAATGAACACAAGACAGAAGCCCTGTGGCACTCATGCAGTGATGTTTCTGAGGGCTGAATAGATATTTCCTCAATTGGCTCTAAGAAACCAGTCTATAAGAAAGAAAATTTCTCGACTAAATTTCATCTTGATCAGTTTTTAGATCAACCCCTTATGCCAAATGCTGTCAAAAGCCATAATTATTGTTATGAAAGATTTATTTATATTTTAGGCTAAAAATATTTTTTCACTCTTGGATAAATGATTGAAGAGTGACAAAGGTAATGTCGAAGATGGCAATATTTCAAAGACTCTTAAAGCTAGATCTGATAATCAGAAAGAGCACCTAAGATGAAAAACAGAAAATATAATGAGACAGTTCTTCACTTTAGCTTTGTTTTCAACACCTGTGCTATGGAAATTATGAAAAAAAAAAAAAAAAAAAAATGAAAAAGCATGTTGAATCCAAACATCCTTCATTCATCAGTAAATGAAAGAATATTTTGAATGACTTAAAATTTCAAAGAATGGAAAACAATGTTTTGAGAAATTTATGACTGTCAGTAAAAAAATATTTACTTGCATCTCATACCTGATTGCTAAAAATAAAATATCATTAGACCTATACACCATTGGAGAAATCTTGCATTATACCTGCTGCTTTTAAAATTGTTGAAATACTTCATGGAAATAAATAGAGAGATGAAATTCAGAAAATTTCTTTGTCAAATGATAATGTCAGCAATAGAATTCCTGAAATTAGTAATTATCAATTCAAGCAGTTTATTACTAGACTTATAGAAAATCCAAAATTACAATTTATTTGAACTAAACAAATTATATTTAAAAAATATGTTAGTTGTTTGTACATGTTAGGTACAAAAGACTACAAAAATTGTTTTTTTTAGTCTTACATTTGTTTAAGGCCTATAAAGTTACTTTTCTAGTGCATGTGTATACTGTGATGGAATGTGCAAATGATTATGATTTCAGTGCATGTGCACATGTTGTCAAGTTGCCAAATAAACTGCTGGCCATAAAAATGTAGCATCATGAAGGAAGTGTCCAAACAGTATAAAACTCCCATTATGAGTATACCGTGATGAAATATGCAAATGATTATGAATTCAGCATATGTGCACAACATGGACAACTTCAGCTCTTCTTACTATCCATATATAAAAGGGAGGAAAGTTTGCCATTTTGAATAATGTGAATTGTTCTCTCATGAGTTTTTTTTTTTTTTGTGTACAGCTTCAGTATGCCCCGTAGAAAAACATGAGCATCATTCGAGCATGTTTCTGAGTTCGGCCCTGGCAAAATAGTTGTGTGCAGAGATTGTGGGTTATCCTTCCAGGAAATTAGTCATTGTATCAGATGTATAGCCAAGCAACAGTCATGCAAGTATGGAATCGGTCAATACAGAAGGAATGACTGACAGACAGGAGCAGTTGCAACCACCTCATCACACTACTCCATGGGAAGAGAGGCATATTATGCACATGGCACTGGAGGGCACTGCTTCATTTACAACCATATCAGAATGAATTCATTCTGTAACACAGCAAACAGTGTCAGCATGAATAATTTAACATTTTTATACAGTATAGTGGACATAGGGCAAACTTTGTTTTGCAAGGTGGACCGGGGTGCGCCCCAACAAAACAAAACAGTATAGTGGACAGTCCACTAAGCATCTTCACTTATCTTTAACTTTGAACCACAAACATTTATGTTTGCAGTGATTTACTGAATGGCAGAGATGGACATGAAAAAGGCATGACGTTGTGTTTTTGAACAAATCACGCTTTTATGTGCAGTAACACAACAGTCGGATTAGAATTTGGAGACACAGTGGAGAAAGGCTGCTCGATTGTTATGCATTGTCATAACTAGTCTTGCATTGTCATAACTGTCCCTAGTATGCATTATCGGTACACTTATCAGCCAATGCTATATCTCTGAGGTTTTGCAGCCTGTTCTTTCTTACCTTTAGGGCTTGCTTGCTGCCACATCTCAACAGCACATTGCATGTTACCCTGGCCATGTTGCATGCTCTCCAGATCTATTGCCCGTTGAACATATTTGGTCAATCTGTGGAGAATGCGTAACCTGGTAAGCTGCACCCGCGGGTACACCAAATGAACTTTGGCTATGTATAGAGGCAGCCATTCCTCAACAACACATCCAAAGCCTCTTTCACTCAATGCTGTGACGTGTAGCAGCAGCTATTAAAATGTGGAGACGACACTCATTATTTATTTTCTCGTATTCCTCACAGAAGGCTGTATTTCAAATCAATTAAAATTGATTCTGTATGTATTCTGTGAAATAAATTTGGCTTTGATATTTTTCTTCTTGTTGTATTCTGGATGGGCAGCTGTGTAGCTTCGTTTCGATTTTAGTCGGTCATTTAAAATTTGGCAAAAAGGCAATCGTGGTGTTACAGAGATTTTTGAATAAATATATCGATTTTGAGGGCAATCGGACACAAGTCTTTCTTCTTCAGAAGAGGCTAAAAAATTCTGCAGAATCTTTCTATTTTTCCCCCCTTGAAAAAATAAATTCCCTGAAAACATCTATAACAAAGTTCACTTTTTTATGTAATTTGAAATTTTACATTGGCATGTTCTCTTCCAATGAGGCATGCCATCTGAATGCTAAGAAAGCATTGGTCAAATAATTTCCAGAAATGTTTCTGAACAGTTAATAAACGAACTTTTGCTTTAAAGATGATATGAACAGTTCATAAGCAAAGTTTTACATTTTCATAACTAGAATGCTATCAAAATACCTGTTGATATACTACTTGGTATTTTTTATTGAATTCCATTGTTATTTTGGAGGATATTTTTTGTCATTGTTTAATGTTATCAAAGTAGCAGTGGACAAACATGATCACATTAAGTAAGCTAAGTGACAAATGTTAAGTGAATCTAATGTCATATTTTGCAATGTTTGGCTAATTAATTGTTAAAACATACTATTTTTTTTTTATAAAATTTTAACAAAATTTAGTCAATTTGAATTTTTCATTAGGTTGAGATACTTTTCTTAGTTCATTATCTGAGGTAGAGCCATGTTGACAGGATAATGAAATGGATGACTTTATTTACAGTAGTTCTTTTTGAGGCAAAGTTAACCTCTGCATGAATACTTGAATGTGTGTGTACAGTTTGTGGATAAGTTGATTTCTTCCTTATAATTTTGTATTTATGCGTATAAAGTATTCAGTGATATCTGCTGGAAAGGCTTAGCCATTCAACTTCTCATCATCTTCCTTAAGCTTGCATCTTTTCATTTTGTTTCAAGGAGTGTCTTTATATCTTTAATCAGTTTCTAGAATCTGGTTAGTGACACAGCCCTAGTGAGCCACTGATCATGGTTTAAGTAAATTACATCACTATCTAATTTTCAGAATCAAGTCGAGCTTTAAACTGTAAATCCAATCATGGTATTTTATCCATATAACTGTAAGTTAAATCACACTCAGTGCTTATCTTGAAGCATTGATTGTTATTGAGTCCTTTGGAATTAATTAAACTTACTGTTATTATAACTATTTCTGTTATGGTTCCTATCTTAGGTATTTGTATATAGTTACTTGTGGTGCACGAGACAGTGTAAACAGTGGTATTTATTAGATTTCAATGCAAAAATGATATCAGCAGCAATAACAGTGATATCATTTCAGAATTAGATATCAACATTATAATTTGATAACATTATAATTATTTTGCTTGATTTTTTGTTAATTGCATGTTAAAATTCAGGTATTAATTGCACTCATTCAAACATTAATTGAAAGTTTATTATTTCTGAAAGATAACTTTTACATTTCCACATTGGACTCTTTAATTAAAAAAAAAAATATATATTTATGGCTATTTGTAGAAATTCTCATACTTTTAGTTAATAACCCAGTATGTGATGGGAAAAAAGTATTATTTATAATGTGTTTATATACTTTTCTGTATTATTGATTTCATTTTTCTACAAATTTTATTTTCATTCATAAGTTTTGAAATTTTTTTATAAATAATTTCCTGGCCAGATTGTAGATTGCTAGCTACGTGGCAGACAACTCTACTGTAAATATTGTTTTTCACTTATCATAATTTTTTTAATGTCTATCTTTAATAAAATGTACTTTGGTAAATTGCTGTTTTAATTACAGGATCAAATAGAGTATCTCGAACTGTGTACAATGCCCATGATGGTGGTGTATTTTCAATATGTTCTATGAAAGATGGAACTTTCCTATCAGGTGGTGGTCGCGATCGGAGAATTGTTGAATGGGATCATACATTATCACGGACAGGACGTGAAGCAAAGGTTAGCAAGTTACTTTATTTGATTAAAGTGTTTGATAAATATATTCATATCATGTTATTAATTTTCAACAAATGTAATTTTCATATTATTACTCTTATTTGTGTTACGCACAAAATTATGTTTGTGCAAAAATATCCCCCCCCCCCCAAATAAAGTTTAACTTTCAATGCCTAAAATAAAATGAGACGTAAAATAAAATAAATAAATAAAGGCATAATATAAAATCCGAAAGCTTTCAGATTTATATTATGCCTAAAGTTTTTTTTTTATTGTTTTGTGTGTTGTCTTTATTAAATATCATGTTCTTCACACTTAAAACACATAAAATTGAGTTCAACAGCAATATCATAAAATATTTAAAAACAGCATATCTTTAGAATTTCTGATAGACAGTCTCACACATTGGAGATAAAAAAATGTTACTTTCCATACATTGTTGCCATTTCTTGCTTTGAAATCGTTGAGTTTGTTAATAAAAAATTCATTGTTCAGGTGGAGGATTATGTTATTCGAAATTCGATGGCTCTAGGTACCGTCGTTTTTCACAATGCAAGAAATATATATACATTCATGCAGATTCTTCATTATTTAATTTCTTTGAATATAAGACAGGATGATAATATTCAGTGGCAACAATTTGAAAAGTGAAACGGGCATTTATAGTGAAACAACACAAAACTCCATATTGAAACTAATAGCCCTTTTGTGCTAAAAAAGAATCGGGGTAGATTTCAGATAAAACTGTTATCAATTTTCATCAAGATAAAATTTTCTGTGCTGAAGAGCAGAGTAAAGAGCCAAGTAATTAGGCTACATTATGTGAATAAGCAGGATTAAAAATGAAGTGACCTAGCATCATTTATTGGGCAAAATAAAATTTATTTTCAAACATTTTTTTTAGCTTGTTTAAGGAGTGTATTCAGCTGCCTTGTGATGACATAAAATAAATCTTTTTAAAATTCTGGATGTAGGTGGTAGGTTCTTGCTGTTATAAAATACAATATCCGCTTAAAAATAGATAAATTAATGGAAATTTTTGCTCTCTGGAAATATATTATATTGACTATAATTTATCGCTCAAAATTAGATAAATTATTTGAAATATTTGCTCTCTGGAAATATATTATATTGACTATAATTGTTTTTTAGGAAATTATATTTTTAATAATCATTATAATACATCTATCTAATGCAAAAATTATATTAAAAAGATTAGCATCAAATGTCTTGAAGATTAGTATAATTATATTTTACACATTAAGAAATTAGCATATAAATATTGAATATAATATAAATATTGAATTTTTTATAAAAATTCAATGAATTAAAAAGGGTAATTTACTGAAAGCTATTGATATACAAGTGTTGAAAAATTGTCTACAAGATTTACTTTCATAAATATTGATCATAGACATGTACTTTCAACTGCAAAACATTTCTATATATGGTTCAGAATTGTATAAAAGCATTTTCAGTGCTATTAATGGAAGAAATCTGTAGACATAAGATTTGACTGGTTCTTGTAAAGCAGGGGTGCCCAATCCACGACTTGTGGGCTGCATGCGGCCCATAAAGTGACAATAAAGTGCAAAATAAATATCAAGATGAATATCAATATGATACATTTTACTGTTGTGATAGGGGTTGAAAGTTGGCATTCTATGCGGACGGACAAGTTATTGATGCTCCAAGTTTGAACAAAATAAAATGTATTTTGAGTGGAATGGTGGTACCAAAACTTCTTTTGACTTGTGTGTGAAGTGATTATCTTCACTTTGAGCCATAGACAAATATACTCTGCACAGTCATGAGTTATGCATGTCATAATTATTTGACAGCATGTAAATTTGTGAACAACTACTTTCAAGGGTAAAGTACATTAAGAGTAAAATTAGAACTGATATTGGAAGAATACCCTGAGAATTGAAACAATTTCAGTCAAACTAGATACTGATGCATAATTTTTTCATAGTTGGAACTAAATATCACATAAATTTTATAATTTCTTGTTAATAATGCAATACAAAGTCCGAAATCCGGACGTCCATTATCCAGAATGATCTAAAATCCGGACCTCAAAACCACCACCAACATTTTTTTTTACGCATGCGCATTTGAATAACCCCTCCGCACATAATAAAACATCTGGAGAGTCCTGATTCTTAATTCGACACTAAATAAAATACCTTGTTATTGAAGAAACAAACATTTTAGCATAAATTTGTACAATCAAGTAATTTGACTCCATTGCTGCATATCTGCTTTTTGGCACACATCTCAAACCGAAACATTCCACATAGATACATTGTTGATCTGACGCCAGATTGGCGTCAGATCAACGATGGATCAACGATTATTAATTTATCAATCAATTAATGAATGGTGAAATCTGTAGTATGGTTCTAGATCCAGAAAATACCGCTACCAATAGTGCAGAAAGTGATAGAGAAGTTACTGAAAACGAGAAAATTTCAATTGACAAGTTGGTCAGAATTCTTGAAAATAGCAAAATTCTTGTAAAAAAAATTGCTCTTAAAATTTAATTATAAACGACCAACGATCAAATTCATTATGTACTGTACTTTCCTTTTATCACTGCATGTTTATCAAAACAAGACAACTTGAGTAATGACATATGTAGCGATGCCCAAACAATTTTTTTTATACTAATTCAGAAGATAAACAACAAAAATCAGCGTTATATTTACAAAATTTCCACAGGACTAGTTTCGATGGTTTTACCGAACCACCATCCTCAGATGCAAAACCGCAAATTTTTTTATGTTAGTAATTAAATAATAAAGGAGTATGGTAACCTTTTATGTTGACATTACACTTGGAAATGGTTACAGATTTAAGGTAAATACGCTAAAAAATGTTGACGAGGAAAAATTTAGCAAAAATTTCTTTCCATATGCTGAAAATAGATTTTGTTGATGATGCTCATAGAGCCAAATATTACATGTAGGGCTATTTGAATTAAGAATAACTGATTTCTAATTCACACAAACCCAGAACGAGTGCCAGGACTCGTATGGCCGCACAGAGTCGCAGAATTTAAGACCCATACAGACTGCATCAGGTAGTAAGATGTCTAGCACTGGTCCTCAATAAGGCTTAAGCATATGTGGAAATTTATTTATTCAAAACTCTGATATTCATGCTGATTTCTTAAGCATGTGCAAGAAATAGACATAAGTATAATAAATAACTAAGCTAATGGAATTCAGGCGTAATTGTCTCAGTGTGCGATATCTATCTGCACTAAATGTACTGCTTTCATGTTTTTTTCCCTAACTTAAGAACATTTTCTGACAGAAAACTTTTGTTACAACCAGATAATTATTTATCATTGCAAAGATATGTACATAATTTCCATACATTTTTTTATATTGGAAAAAAAATTCCTGTTTTGTTGTAATTTTTAGCAAAGGTTTACTGAAATCTGATAAGATGTGTTTTGATATAATACAGTACAAAGTCCATAATCCGGACATCCATTATCTGGAATGATCTAAAATGCGGACTTCAAAACCACCAACAACATTTTTTCTCATAAGCTTTATGCATGCACATTTGATTCCTCCCTCCGGGCATAATAAAATATCTGGAGAGTCTCGATTCTTAATTTCACTTTGACACTAAATAAAATACCTTCTTATTGGGGAAAAAAAAAAAAAAAAAAACTAGCGTAAATTTGTAGGATCAGTAATTTAGTTCCATTGCTGCATATCTGCTTGGCACACATCTCAAACTGAAACATTTAACATAGATACATCGTTGATCTGACGCCAACCTGGCGAATCATTATTATTCTTTCCTTTCATCACTGCATCATTTTATCAGTACATGACAACTTGAGTAATGACTCATGTAGTGATGCCTAAGATATTTGTTTATGTTAGTACTTGAGTAATAAAGGAGTATAGTAACCTTTTATGTTGACATTACACTTGGTGATGATTACAGATTTAAGTTAAATGCGCTGAAAAATAATGATGAGGAAAATTTTCTTTCCATATGCTAATAATAGATTTTGTTGATGATACTCACAGACCCAAAGATTACATTTAGGGCTATTTGAATTAAGAATAACTTATTCACATAAACCCAGAACCAGCACCAGGGCTCATATGGCACACCAAGGCACAGAATTTAGGACCCACAGAGGCTGCATCAGGCAGTCAGATATCTAGCACCGGCCCTCATTAAGGCTAAAGCATATGTGGGAATTTATTTATTCAGAACTCTGATAAGCCTTAAGCATGTGCAAGAAATAGACATAAGTATAATAAATAACTAAGCTAATAGAATTCAGGCTTAATTGTCTTAGTGCACAATAGAAGCAAGATAAAATTTAATGGAACAACTTGTCTTTAGTGCCAGGCTCATGATGCTTAGCCAAATATGTATAGTGAAGGATAGCTAAATTTGATGACGATAGCAGTTAATTTGAAAGGGTTTTGGATATTGCAAAACAAAAGGTGAAATTTTCCATTTAATGGATTTTGTAAAGAAATATGTAGAAGTGTTAAAAAATGAAGATGATATAAAAGAAGTTTTTCATTGTGATGACTGTGGTTTTGAATCATCAATCAATTAATGAATGGTGAAATCTGTAGTATGGCTCTAGATCCAGAAAATACCGCTACCAATAGTGAAGAAAGTGACAGAGAAGTTACTGAAAACGAGAAAATTTCAATTGACAAGTTGGTCGGAATTCTCGAAAATAGCAAAATTCTTGTAAAAAAAATGCTCTTAAAATTTAATTATAAATTACTTAATCCCTTGCTAAAGTAGTTTCATTTTTTTCACATATTACATTTAAATATAATACATAAATTCATGAAATTTCACAATTATTGCCCTGAAATTTGCTGGAAAGTTTCCAACTTGTTTTGCAATACACAGTTTATTAGTTTTACTGTAATTGATTTTTAGTTTAATTTTTTTTAAACTCTTACTTTATTGGAAGAATTCATGGTAAAAGGAGAATAAATGCTTCTGATTATCTGTGATATTATTTTATGAAGTAAATTAAATAAATAAATAAAAATGTAAATTTCAGCTAAATAAATAAAAAGTATAAGTTGCAGCAACATGTTAAAAAGAAGGTTACACACCCAGAAAATGAAGGTTATGCTTTTAAGTTCCAAGTGATCATTCATTTGTTTATATTTTGTCTGTAAAACTTATTTAAATTCTGTTGTAAGTATTCTCCTCTCCCCTTTTCTGTGGAGTGATATATGATCAGAGATTTTATGTTTTTTGCAGTTACCAGAACAGACTGGTGGTGTTCGTGCCTTAGCCCAAGGTAAAGGTAGCATGCTTCTTGTTGGTACAACAAAGAATTGTATCCTGCAAGGCACTTTATCCCTAAATTTTTCATTAATTGTTCAGGTACGCAAGTGTATTCTCGATAAAGAATCTTTTTTTGTTTTTTAAACTTTTTGTTCAGTTTGGAATTTTAGGAATTCTTACATTTATTAGGGCCATACTGAAGAACTTTGGGCACTTGCTGTCCATCCTAGCCAAAGCCAGTTCATCAGTGGTGGTCATGATCATTACATACACCTTTGGGATACAATGTCTCACTCAGTTGTATGGAGTAAAGATATTGGAGTAAGTAATATTAGTAATTTTATGCTGTAGTTTCATTTTGTCTAAGATAATCATAGTACCTATTTTGTATTTAAATTACTACCTTTAATTTGACAGAGCGATATCTTACAATACAATATTTTATTTTTAATTATTATTGCAAGAAAAGAGAATCGGTATTGTTGATTATCTTTCATATTGTTTTATATGCAAAACTGAATAAAAATGAAAAATAAGCTTCAGTTTTTTAAATATGAAAGCATAGAAGCAGTGCTTTAAACTATCATTTTCCTATTTCATAAGCTTTTATCTATAAAAAGTCCCTAATATGTTTGTCAAAAGTGGTGCTTGTTTTTATATTCTTGTAGATTTTTCTGTTTTAAAGTTTTTCACGAGTGTAAAAGATCTGATTTGTTCTTTTTCTTAGTTACTTAGCTGCTTGCATGGCCAGCCATCTGACATAGTTATTATGAAAAAGATAAAATATGTAATGATTTTAATGTGTCCAGCTAGTACAATTTCACAGGTTCAGATACTAATTAATAATGTTGCTTAGATGGGATACTGGTTAGTGACGGTGTCTGTCATACTGAAGGGCCCAGGTTTGAACCCTGTGGAAGGTAGGAATGTTTGTAAGTATATCGTGTTTGTGTGGCAAGAGGACACTTAATATACAAGGTAAGCCAGAATCCTCTCGAGCTGTAGAGGAGGTGTGAGAGACCGTGGGACCACTCACACATTATTCTTTCTTGAAATTCCAAATTAAGGCACAAACTTAAGAATTAATTAGGTACAGCAATACTTCACTCACCCATGTTACTACAGTGGTGCTGGTATAGCTACTACCTGTACTAATTAATAACAATAGAAATGAAGAACTGCTTTTATTAATTTTAAATTGCTTAGTTTGTTAATCAGTAACAGATATATTACATTTGAAAAAAATTACTTTATGCTTTGATGAATGGCAACACCTTGGCATGTGAAAAATAAAAACTATTTTATTTTAGGTAATGGCAACACATTTATTTTAAATTGCTGTGTTTGTTAATTAAATTTGAAACAACTTTGTCAAGTGGCAACACATTTCTTTTAAATTTGAAACATTACCCTACGGTTTGCGGACTGGCAATATGTTGCTCTTATATAGCTGATATTGTTAATCATACTTTCATTACATTCCCTCAAAATCTGAAGTAAATCTAGAGTACATACAGATTTTTAATTATTTAATTACGGCGAGTGCTCCTGTTAAATAATGAAATTATTATCTTGTGAAAAAAAAAATTTTTTCCTCTTCCTTGCACATGTATTTTAAAACTATCCTTTTCTTTCAATGTTAAGTTTTCGTATTAAAAAAGCAATTATGATTTTTCATTAGGAAGCAGTTCAGTCAGCATGTTATTCACCGGATGGAAGTGTAATTGCTCTTGCCACCACCTCTGGCAGGTGGTCTGTAATGGATGCAACAACACGTCAAATATATTCAATGCATGCTGATGGCAATGAAGCCATAGATTGCATAAAATATTCACCGGGTACGTTAATTTATATGAGTTATCTTATTGTGCATGGTGAAATTTTTAATAATTTAATAAAGGATTAATTATTTTATTATTATTATTATCAAATATACTGAAATATATATATATGAGACATACAGATTGAAATTAAAACCTTTTCAGTTGAAAAAAAAAAAATATATTTTAGATTTCTTACAAAACATGTTTTCTTGGGACTACAAAATTGCCTATGTAAATTATAGTTTATTTCAATTAATTATTGAGAAATTTTTATCCTTTGTATGAAGTAAAGGAACTATTGTAATCTTGAAAAATTTCATGGATCATATTTCAACAGAACTATTCATTTTGACTGTTGCTGAGCCGATTTGAATGATTTTTTTGCTTCACATCTGTAATACGGGTAAAATAAAGGACAGTTTTTTCCCCAAAACAGATTTTTATTTGAATTTAAAGTGGATTCAGAAGGGATTTTTTTTTTTTTTTTGTGATGTCTCTCTGTATGTATGTATCCCACATAACTCAAAAAATTAGCCGTAGAATGTTGAAATTTTGTGTATGATACTGCTGTAACATCTGCTTGTGCACCTTCTTTTTTATTGCAATTGGTAGAATGAAACATATATGTATATATAAAATAGAAAAAATACAATGGCTTTGCTCTGCGCGAACAGACATAACTTTCCACAATTTACGATTTCCCCTCTAGACCAGTACCTTTGAGAACATTCAAGCTTATTAAGTAACCGCTACTATAAATAATGAATGCATGCCATTTTGCAGACAGAAGCTCCTCTCCTCCTGCACTACAATACCTCGCTGCTGCTTAACCCATCTTTCCTTTGTTAGAATAGCTATGATGTCAAAAGATTAGATTTCCTCTTATTCAGTTTGAAACACTGTTGAATATGTAATTTAAAAAATTTCATCTGAAAGGAAAATGATCTGCTATTTGAATTAAATAAAGATGTGCAAATTTGAATTAAATAAAGCGAAATCCTTCTTTGTCATCCTTCTGCTGTATTCCACTCAACCAAGCTTCGTCATTCATGTGCCACGACTGTCGTATCATCACATACATGTACTACAGAGTTCCAACTCTCCCGATTTTCAACCATACCCCTGACAACCTGATTTACTACATATTGCTCATGATTTTCTCTGATTCTTAAAATTTCTCATGATTTTCATGTAGCTTAATGTAAAACTTTGTTATTTGCACCCATAAAAACAAGTACTGCTGTGGGTCATTTGGCATGCATTAGCCACTGAGCATAAAGCAACATCAATGTTATTATTTTATTCATCTTGCCAGTGAGTGTTGTGAGTTTCACATACTTCTGAGAAACAGTTTAGCAAATTGTAATCTTTTGTCTTAATTATCTCTGCAAGAAAGGTAAAATACTCATATACCTTTCAAAAATCATACACAGATGACATTTATTTATATATTATCTTTATTGGTCCAAAGGGGCTGTATCCCTGAAGGACTATTGTTTTTGTTTATTGATTTTGCATTGAATCACTATAAATGTCCATTTCACTTTTCAAACTGTTGCCACCAAATGTTAGAGTGCTGCATTATGTTTGAAGAAATTAAATAATGAAAAATCTGCATAAATGTTAGTATATTTCTCGCATTGTGATAAAACAGCTGTACATAGAGCCATTGAATTATGAACGACGTAATCCTCCTATGAATATGGGCATGGGGAAGACCAAATTTGAAATTTGGAATTTGTTTTATTACTGATTTCATATTTTGTAAAACTTTAACAAATTTTTGAGTAACAAACTCAATGATTTAAAAGCGAGCAATGGCAACACTGTATGGGGGGAAGAAACCTTTTTATCTCCATCGGGCGCGGAACTGTGTATCAGAAATTATAAAGATATTCTCATTTTAAAATTATTTTGCGACATTGCTACTGAAAGACAAAGAGTTCTAAAAGGAAGGAAAAAATTGAACAGCTGCATAAAACTGAAATAAGAAAAGTTTTGAAACATGTATGTGCATGGTGGTTATCTTTAGAAAAATCATATCATTCTATAATTCTCAATCAATGAAATTTGCTTCTTCCATTTTTTAAGGAAGCAGTAAATGTTTATGCAGTTAAAGTAAAAGGCTTTATTGAAAATTATAAAACACCTAAAGTAAATAGAGATTTAAAATACCTAAAGTAAATTTAGATTTACTACTTTCACTGCTGAAAATAGGTGTGAGAAAAATTAAGTTATTTTTGTATCTGTGAGCAATTTAATTGGCTGTTCTCAAAAGCGTAAAGCTCTCCCAAAATAAATAAAGTTCCCCTCCAAAAAAGTTACTCGTAAAGGTCCACACTTTCTGATTATTTAAGTTTATCTTGTAAAGAATGAATATTTGTGTTTTATCTTAACAAAGCTTTTTTGATTTTTTTTTTTTTTTTTTTTTTTTTTTTTTTGTATGCTCCATTTTGCCATTATTTGATGTTCCTAACACAATTTTATATGCAGAATTCCATTAATTCTTGCAATCAGTAATTGCTGATCTAGTTAAAGTATTTAATGATTAATGAAACTGATTAAAGTATTTTTCTGTTAAAAGGTACAGTAGAAGGGGTAGAGGGACAGTTCTATATTTCCCGTTCTACTGCGCCGATTGACGAAATTCAAATTGTATTTTTCATCTCTCAAAAGCACGACTTAGGATGTATACTAGATTTATATATATCACTATTTTAACATGGGTCTCACATGACACAAAATCTCACTTTTTCTGAAATACAATGGCAGTTTTTTTCCATATTTCGATTCTACGTCTCAGATTATGCCCAAATATTAAACTTTGTAAAAATTGGTGCAGAATTTACAGAGAAATTCAAAAATTTATCTTGCCGCAATTTTTTCAGTTTCTGCCAAGAATAATTTACTTGGCGAACATCTTAATTTGTGGCAACCTATTTTTCTTTCCTTTTTTTCATTGCAGACAAGCAGAAAAAAGTCACAGTTCATACTTTCAAATAATTTTAACAAAGTGCGTAAATCACATTTGGCAGTATTTTCGCAGTACTTAAAAAAAAAAAAAAAAAAGAATTAAATTAGAATAATCTGAGAAAATAAGTTTAAATGAAGTGCAGCAAAAAATGTGTATAATTTAATAGTCCATACTAGGAAATCATGTGGTGTCCACATCAGATTTTTTAAGGAAGTAAGAAGAAAAAATTCTTCTGACTATAATAAAAATCAATATCATAGCTATGCAATTTTTAATCATTCCATGAAGTGAAAATTACAGGTTTTTGTTTAAGTATCTTGTAAGATATTGTAATTCTTTTTTTAGATGGGCGATTTCTTGCCATTGGATCTCATGATAACTACATTTATGTTTATCAAGTAGATGATGAGTACAAGAAATATAACAGGATAGGTCGATGCATGGTATGCATATATCATATTTTCTCCAATAAAGTGTTTCTAGTATAAATATTTCAGAATTTTGTCTCTAGCTTATTTGTAGTGTAAGATTATTATTATTATTTTTTAAGACTGTGTGTTTAGAATACATCATAAATGGTTCTTCTGTTGCTTATCAGTTTAATTTCTTTATACATTTGAATGCAGTTGTACTTTTTAACTTATACAGATTGAAAAGTTTTAATTTATGTTTTGTATAAGTACAAAGTCCGAAATCCGGATGCCATTATCTGGAATGATCTAAAATCCAAACCTCAAAACCACCACCAACATTTTTTTTTTACGCATGCGCATTTAATTACCCCCTCCGCGCATAATAAAACATCTGGAGAGTCCTGATTCTTAACTTCACTTCGACACTAAATAAAATACCTTATTTGACACTTAATAAAATATCTTGTTATTGAAGAAAAGATCATTTTAGCATAAATTTGTACGATCAGTAATTTTGCTCCGTTGCTGCATATCTGCTTGGCACACATCTCAAACCGAAACATTCCACATAGATACATCATTGATCTGACACCAATCTGGTGAATCATTATTTATTATACTTTCCTTTCATCACTGCATCATTTTATCAGTACATGACAACTTGAGTAATGACTCATGTAGTGATGCCTAAGATATTTGTTTATGTTAGTACTTGAGTAATAAAGGAGTATAGTAACCTTTTATGTTGACATTACACTTGGTGATGATTACAGATTTAAGTTAAATGCGCTGAAAAATAATGATGAGGAAAATTTTCTTTCCATATGCTAATAATAGATTTTGTTGATGATACTCACAGACCCAAAGATTACATTTAGGGCTATTTGAATTAAGAATAACTTATTCACATAAACCCAGAACCAGCACCAGGGCTCATATGGCACACCAAGGCACAGAATTTAGGACCCACAGAGGCTGCATCAGGCAGTCAGATATCTAGCACCGGCCCTCATTAAGGCTAAAGCATATGTGGGAATTTATTTATTCAGAACTCTGATAAGCCTTAAGCATGTGCAAGAAATAGACATAAGTATAATAAATAACTAAGCTAATAGAATTCAGGCTTAATTGTCTTAGTGCACAATAGAAGCAAGATAAAATTTAATGGAACAACTTGTCTTTAGTTGCCAGGCTCATGATGCTTAGCCAAATATGTATAGTGAAGGATAGCTAAATTTGATGACGATAGCAGTTAATTTGAAAGGGTTTTGGGTATCACAAAACAAGGTGAAATTTTCCATTTAACGGATTTTGTAAAGAAATGTGGAGAAGCAGTAAAAAATGAAGATGATATAAAAGAAGTTTTTCATTGTGATGACTGTGGTTCTGAATCATCAATCAATTAATGAATGGTGAAATCTGTAGTATGGTTCTAGATCCAGAAATTACCGCTACCGTTAGTGAAGAGAGTGACAGAGAAATTACTGAAAACGAGAAAATTTCTATTGAAAAAGTTAGACGGATTTCTCGAAACAGCAGTTACAGAACTTCAACAATGTAACTAAAGAAGAGATTATATCTGTCTACAGAATTAAAGAGAAAGTATTAGCACAAAAAACGTAGCAGCTTAAACAACTTACATTGAAAGAAATGTTTAATAAGGTAAACAAACATTAAGCTTTTTTTTTTTTTGTAAATATTGATATCCTTTAGATTCTAAATACTTCATTATTTCATAAATCATGATTTCATATTTTTAATTTTATAATTTCTACATGCCATCTTACTAGATTTAAATTGATGATCTAATATCTAGAATCCAGAATCACCGAAGTCCCGACGAGTCCGGATTTCGGACTTTGTACTGTATTTGAATTTTATTTTTTGCCTTCTAACTCTAATTATTGTATGTTTTCAGGGTCATTCCAGTTTTATAACTCATCTTGATTGGTCTGAAGACAGTACATACCTTCAGACTAATTCTGGAGATTATGAACTCTTATATTGTGAGTTTTTAATTATTATTTTGATGAACTACTCTGTATGAATTTTATATACAGATTGGTCATAAAAAATCTTCCCTTATATGTGAATCCTCAGCAGCATATCTGCTCATCCAACCGAAATGAAATTTCAGATGCTGTTATTTGAAGGTATTTGCTTGAGATTGTGATGATTTAAAACAATAGAGTTTTCATATTTATGATTACAGTGAAAAAATTTGAAATTTTTGAATGGCAAGAGCTATGTTTTCCCTGTGAAAATTGTTCAATGAATTGAAAAACCATAAATGATATTGGGACAATAAATGTGTGATGAAGATTGCTGGTGTAAAACATTTGCAAAGATGAGCATTGCAGAGGACCATTGACAACTGAGAGAGGAGGCACGTTGACCGACTTTGCATAATTCACAGTGTTAGACAGTAGGAAGCACCAGTTGCAGGTATATAACAATGCTTGGTATTCAACAGTATAGCAGAATAATGTTATTCCAGCATTATTCTGCAATACTGTTGAATACCAAGCATTGGTAGATTTGCACCGTCGAAATGTCATTAATGATACTGTATGGATGTAAGATGGTGCCGTGTCACCACGTGTTCATTCTACATGTCACCATGTGTTCATTAAGTGCTGCAACAGCATTTTGGAAATAGAGTTATCTTCCATAACTTTGCAGTTTTTTGGCCACTGCGATCCTCCAATCTTTCTCTAGTGGATTCCTGGTTCTTGGATTATCTGAAACTTAAGGTGTACACTTCAAATCTACGATATTTTTTCAGAATTCAAAGGCCACAAAATGGGAAGTCGTATAGATTCCTCCTGTGATGTTACATTAATGATTGTTGTCAACGATCTTCCGCAAGCAATACATTATAATCTGCTGAAGTGGGCATGTTGAAAACTTGTTATTCAAAAAAAGTTTTTTTCCCATTTCTCCTCATGTTCTCTCATTGGTCCATTGCAATGCTCTTTGCAAATGTTTTATGCTGGCAATATTTATTATATGTCTATTGCTGCAATGGAAGATTTTTCATGACCAAACTGTGTATATTGATATATTCATGTACTTTAATTGTTTGATTGTTATGTATTTATGGAAAGAAAAATGTGACCTGTGACAAGTACTAATTAATTAATTCTTCATTTATATTATTGTAATTTATGCAGGATAACTGTTATCTTATTCCATCTATATTTTTATGTTAATTTAACAGTACTTTTTATAAGCAATAGAGGAAAATACAGTCATATTATATGCAGCTTTCATGTGAAAGAAAATCTAGTTTATTTTTTTAAGCCAAATTATTAAAAGTGTTCCTGTTTTCATGCATAAATATTTTATTAAGTTTTAAAGTTTGTCATCACTATTAATTAGTTATTTTATAGTGACTACAACTCAAAGTAGGTGTATTATTTTCGCTTAACACATGAAATACCGCCTGGTAAATCCATACTCATGTTCACACTTCAAAAACTGATGGATACGAAAAATGGAAAGCATCTAGAAGCAGACCTTGAGAATTTTTGCCTCTGCGGAAAACATAAGACTCTTAATTTATGTTTTATTACTGCATAGCTGATTTTCGGTATCTGTATCAAAGCTCAAAATATTTAAATAAATATATCTTTCAGATTTAACATCTTATACAATATGCAGACTGAGTAACTTAAAAGGAATAAACACTTTTTTAGTAATTTAAATTTGTATTTTATTAATTTTTAACAATGTGGCTAGTAATATTTGGTCATATAAAAAGTTTCTTTTTTTTTTTTTTTTTTTTTTTTGCCTGTAAATGGTGTTGATGCATATATATCCGGCAACACTCACCTGATTGTCTCAAACGAACCTGTGCTTAAAAGGTGACATTCAGATTCCATTATTTGTGAAGATAGTTTTCTAATTCATTGCTCATGTAAAATGTTATATTGATTTGAAAATGAGTGAAATATCTGAAGAATATACTATGTGATGCTTTTTTACTATAAAAAAGATTAAAATGCTGCAAACACACGTCAAAACATTTGTGAAGTGTATGGTGAGAAAGCACTGAGTGAACAAAGGACCTAGGCATGGTTTCCTGAATTCCGTTCCAGAAATTTCAATGTGCTAACCAGATGCACCTTGCTCTGGTCAGCCAGTCACTGAAAGTTGATGAAATTTTGCAACTGGTGGACCAAGATCGACACACAACTGTCAGGAAATTGGGGAGGGCACTAAACATCAACCATATGACAGTTTGGAATCATTTGAAAAAAGCAGACTACAAAAAGAAGCTTGACGTTTGGGTGCCACATGAATTAATGCAAAGAAATTTGATTTACTGAATTACCATCAGTGAAATGCTGCTGAAACGCAATGAAATCGAGCCGTTTTTAAAGAAATCATTACATGTGATGAAAAATGGGTGAAATACAAGAATATCAAACACAAGCGATCATTGTCAAAGCCTAGTGACTCTCCACAAATGACTTTAAAGCCTGGATTGTAGCCAAACAAGGTTATGTTGAGTGTTTGGTGGAACTGGAAAGGATTTGTCCATTGTGAGCTGCTGCAACCTGGTGAAACCATCAGTTCGGCCGTGTACTGTGCACAACTGGATTTTTTGAATGAAACAATTCAGAAAGAGTGACCAGAATTGGCCAACAGAAAGGGAGGTGTGTTCCATCATGACAGTGTTCAGCCATTCACATCTTTGATGACTCAGAACTAATTGACGGAACTTGGTTGGGAAATTCTGACTACCTTGTCTTTGCAAAACTCTCTTGATGGTAACAAATTGGCCTACCAAAACACTGCTGAAAACCACTTGGCCAAATTTTTTGATGATAAACCACAGAAGTTCTTTAGCAATGGAATTATGAAGCTACCCAAAAAATGGCAAAGGTCATAAATAATAGTAGTCAATATGTATTTGATTAAAATTGATTTTCAATAAAGACAATTTTTGTTAAAAAATGCATAAAAACACCACAGAGACTTTTTATATGGCCCAATATTTAATTTTTAGTATTTTTTAAAATACATTTAATGTGTAATATATTTAATACATAAATTTTTTGAATATTTATTGTAATTTATAATGCCATGTGTTATAGAACTGGCTCAAAACCATTCATTTTTAAAATTTTTGTTTTACATTTTTTTTTTAATATTTAAAATTTTTTTAAACATTTATTGAATAGTTTAATTTTTTTTATATATAGGCTGTGATCTGAAGTTTTCAGGTTGCGGTTATTCTCTTTTATATTGATATCAATTTTATAAAATGTTTGCATGAATGAAAAAATTCTATCTTACGTTACAGAAGTGAATACTTTTTATTCTTACAAAAAAGTATTTTATTCTTGTGCATTGCAAAGTTGACATCGCTTTTGATTTTCCAACAAGTGGACCTTTTGCACTGAAGGGGATCTATCAGAAACGCTGCAAAAAATGCTAATGCTAGATTTTTCATTTAGTCACATTATTTGCATCATATTTTAATTGAAACTGTATCATATTGTGTTATATATGTGCAATATTAACTAATATTAAGAATTTCAGTTTGTCATCAATATTTGTAAAAGTTGTCAAAAGGTGGAATATGTTGTGTTTACTTGATGATGTTTATTTTACATATTTTCATAGTCCTTGCTATACTTTTATTGTTTTCATTTCAGGGAATGCTGGTGTTTGTCGACAAGTTAGCAATATGTCTATTGCTCGAGATATTAAGTGGTATACACAGACATGCACGTTAGGTTTCAGTGTACTAGGTATATTTTTGTTTCTCCCCTCTATTTGTTATTATGAAAACTTACATAAAATGTTTGATAATAATTTTGGTTTTCTAAAACAAATCTTTGTAATCACCTCTTTTTTTTAATCAAAAAATTTATTTATGGCGCTAATGAATTTAATGAATTTTAATTTTTCATTTGGCGTTAAATGAAATACAGTACAAAGTCCGTAATCCAGACGTCCATTATTTGGAATGATCTATAATCCGGATCTCATTGCCATAAACTTACGCATGTGCGTAAGCGTCTATGCATGCACTTTTAATGCGTGCGTCCGTAACACATGTACATAAAGCCAGTAAAGCATTTACACATGCGCGCTTCCGATAGTGAAGAAAGTGACGGAGAGGTTATTGAAAACGAAAAAATTTCGATTGACAAGTTAGTGTGTATTCTCGACACAGCAATTACATTTGAGTATTTTGATTTGAACAGTGAAACTTTGTAACTGAACAAGAAATTAAGTCTGTTTATAGAAGAAAGAATTAAAGAGAAAGTATTAGCACAAAAAACGAAGCAACTTGAACAACTTACATTGAAAGAAATGTTTAATAAAGTAAACAAATAAATATTAAGCCTTTTTTTTTTTTTTTTTGTAAATTTTGATACCCTTTAGATCATAATTGCTGTTTATTTAATAAATTACGGTTTTATATTTTTAATTGCATAATTTTTGCATGCCATCTTACCAGATTTAAATTGATAATCTGAAAAAAACCCTAATCTGGAACCGCCAAAGTCCCAGCGAGTCCGGATTACGGACTTTGTACTGTACTGTAATTTTTTAAATATAATCTTTTATTGTTAATTACTTTGGAAAGTTTGATTAACATTACATATCTGTTGAAAATTCTAAAAGCCCATTTATTTATTATACATTAGCAAATCAATTGGACCATGCATTATCAGCAGTATGTCTTGCTTTTCCTAGTATGGATAGCATTTCCTAGTGACCAGTATGACTTTAATATTCCAGTATGACTTGCTTTTCTTTTGATTTTGAATTAGTGTTTTATGTTGATTGAATTTGGGAGGGGGGGATGTTAAAACTCTACTAGAACATCATTATCTGGTAAAGAAAATCTTTTTATATTTTATCAAACTTTGTTTTTTATAGTTTTTATAATTTTTCTAATGCAAGATTCAACACAGTTGAAAACTCCTGGAAATGAAAAATGATCAGAGAAATATAAATCTTTTTAAAAAGTTGTTGAAAATTTATACTTTAATCAAAATGTCAAAGAAATAAAAAAAGAGTACAGATTCATCCCCTCAAATAATGAAAAGTTATTTTAAATACTACCACACAAACAAAAATTAGCAATCTTAAAAGCAAGGAAAGAATTACTGTAAACTCTATATTTCTTACAGAAACTGTTTAACCTCTCACTATCTGATAATAATTTTATGAATCCATATTTTCCTTCCTCAACTGTTAGTGAGTTGAGTTCATTCTTATGTTTTAAAAATATAGCTTACCATTCAAGAATATGCAAAATCATTATGCTGTATAGTTGTACATTATGATAAGTGGTTGGGTTAATTGAACCCATTTTTCAATGTAGTGTAATTCTTGACTGTTCAGTTTTATCCTGAAACATTATGGGGATAATATTTGTTATGAGTGATGTGCTGCTATAAATATGTTATAAACTTAGATTTGCTTTAAATTTGTTAGAGTCAACAGTTTTTTATTTCCTTTTTTAAAATCTTTATCTGCTTTATGAATGGCTTATACATATATACCTATATATACATTTCTTTAATTTGCTTCATAATATTGTATTTTGTAGTAAATACATAAAATTGTTCAAATACTCATACTTAATTTGATAACTACAATGTTAATTTATTATGAATGGTCACTGAAAATCATGGGAAATCAAGGAAACTAAAAGTTGAATTTATCTGGCAAACATTAAATGGTTGCATTCTAACTTAAGTGAGAGAGAATTAAAATTACTTGTTAGATATGGTTGACTTTTGAAGGTAATCTTATTTATATGATTTGGAAAGGTATGAGAGAATGAAAGTTGTATTAGTTTTTATTTTCAAAATTGGTGATTAGAAGAATGAGTAGAAATTAAGAAGTATGTTTCTGCTGAGGATGAAATTGATTACTTAGTCTTGTGTTGTGAAAAATCTAATATATTCTGCAGCGGTACCTGAACTAAAATATGGAGGACAGTAACTTGTCACCACATGTATTTAGTTGATTACTGGAAAAGGAAATTTTTGCATTCCTCATTGCTCAGTGTTACAACACATCCAACTAGCAATTGGAAGATCTGTGGTTCAAATCCTAGAGAGGACACTACAAATATTCTACAAAGCTTTGTGGTTCAGAATTATCTTTGAGTATCAGTATCAGGTGCTTCAGATCTTTTATTAATAGAATCATTAACTTAACTATTAGAATAATGTCTTGCATTATGTCTAAATAATTTTTCTTTCAACTTAAAGCCATTTACAGAAACTAAAGTTTGCAGCTTTCACTGTTTCATTAAAAAAAAAAAAAAAAAAAAAAAAAAAAAAAAAAAAAAAAAAAACAAATACTCCCCTCCCCCCCAAAAAAAGAGAGAAACACAGGGAATTTATACATGAAATTCTATGCAATTAAAAAAGTGCTACATAAAAATATATAATTAAAATCTTTTCTTTAACAGCCGTATTCCTATGTTGAAAAAAATTATTGAAAAGCTTGTAGGACAAATTTTCTTTTTTTAAATATGAAAGGTTGTCATCTCCAAAATAACATCTATCAGAATATACAAACATCTTCAGTGCTGTTGTTGTGCCTGGAAATATTGACACAATGTCTCTTTCGCCATCGATTGTAGACTAGCCATCACATTATTTTGGATTATCTGAAAATATACATGCTGTAGAACCATTTTGATAAGACAGAACAACAAAGACCAAAAGTTATTTGCTAAGATGGTCATGGCATAACAGGACTTACTCTCTGACCAAAGAAATCTGTGTATAAATATCTTTTAAGTCCCCAGTAATATTTTACTGGAAAATATTTTCCAGTGTTATTTATAAAAGGGGGAAACCTCACACATAAATGAAATCATGTAATTTAATAGTCAGCTGTATGTGTGTTGAAACAATCATCATTAGGGAAAAGTTGCTGACTTCTCTGGATGTATTATTTCAATATTACTGAACATAAAAAGCTTACAGGTGAGAAATTTCATTCCATTCTAAAAGTATAACTTTATGATATATGTGTATGGTGAAAAACATTTAAGAAGAAATGATCATAATAATGTAGACTTGAATTTTATGTATATTTCCAGGGATATGGCCTGAAAATGCTGATGGCTCTGATGTTAATGCTTGTTCTCGAGCTCATAACCAAAAGATATTAGCTACTGGAGATGATTTTGGAAAAGTGAATTTATATAGCTATCCTGCCTGCCAACCAAAGGCAAGTAAAGGAAGGTTTCTGTTTGTAAAATTTTATCATATTAAATGAAGTGGCACTTTTTCCTTCCCCAAAACTGTCAATTATGGGAATTTCTCTTATCCATCAGAGACAGTCTGTGTTATTTTACAAGTTTCAGTTTGAAAATATTCTTCCTTAAAATTACAGCTTATTTACAAGCTTTATTGTAAGAGTATAGTGAAGTTCAAAAGTCCAAAATCTGCATGTTCAGTAACCAGAATAATCTAAAATGTGGACCCCCAAACCACAAGCAACCTTTTTTGAATAAAAACAATTCTTTGTATGCTTTACACATGCCCATTAGATATCTTCTTGTAATAAAATGTGGAGAATCCTGATTCTTAATTTCATTTGGCGCTAAATGAAATACCTCCCTATTGAAGAAGTAATCATTTATTCTTTATAATCAATAATTTGTGTTTGTAGCCAAATTTTTGCTTGACATACTTCCGAAGCCAAAGCATCATAGATTTTACACCTACTGAATAATTTATATCCCTGATACCAACTTTGCAAATCATTATTTACTATTTTTTAATTTCATCATGGAATGACCATCAACATTATTAACATATGGCAGCTTGAGAAATGACTAACGTAGTGATATATAAGCAATGTTTTTAATAACAAAATTAATGATCGAATACCAAAGAATATGGCAACATGTTGATTCTTAATGGTGATTACAGACTTCAGCTAACTGCACTGCAATGTGTTAAATGTGGTGATGAGGAGAAATTTAACAAAAATTTCTTTTCATATGCAAAAGATAGATTTTGTAAATTACACTCATAGGTCAAAAATAATCATAGGCTAAAAAATTACATCTATACTCATATATCATCTATACTCAGCCTGTTCCCATAGTTCAAAAAAAATACATCTAATGCTATTTAGTTAAGAATAACTGATTTGTTATTCAGATGGCCCAGAGCCAGTGTGAGAGCTGGTGCAGTAGAATTTAGTGGGGGGGGGGGGGTAAATATTTTTAGAACTGAGAGAAGCATTGAACAAAAAAATTAAGGGATGGCAAGATTTTTAGAATTTAGGAAAGGTATTTTAATGCAAAATTTTTAGAATTAAGGGAAGGTGCTTGCCAGCCGAATTTAGGACCTGCAGAGATTGCACCTAGCCGCAAAATGTCTAATGCTGGTCGTGGATAAGATGCATGGGAATTTATATATTTGGTACTCAGATGAGTCTTAAGCATGTGCAGGAAATAGGTGTAGGTATAATAAATAACTAATGTAATTCAGGCTTAATTTCTTCAGCTTATAATAGAAGCAAGACAAAATTTACCTGAATAACATGTTTTAAGTTGCCTATCTCATGATACACCACCAGTGGATCTTTAGGATAGTGTAAGCTAATCTTTAAGATGATAGCAGTGAGTTGGAAGTTTTTCAGATATCGCAAACAAAAAACAAAATTTTCCAGTTAATGGAGTTTGTGAAGAAATGGAGGAGAAGTAATAAATGAAGATGACATAACAGAAGTTTTTCACTGTGATGATCATGCCCCAATCATCAATTAAGTAACAGACGACAAAATCTCTAGTTTGGTTCTAAATAAGAAATATTGCTACCAAGAATGAAGAAATTGAGGGAAAGGTTATTGAGAAAAAATTTCGATTGACAGTTTAGTGGGATTTGTCATCAGAGCAATTACTGGACTTCTAATAATGCAATTTTATAACTGTACAAGGAATTATATCTGTTTATAAAATTAAAGCGAAACTAGTAGCACAAAAAATGAGGCAAATTAAGCTTACACTGAAAGAGATGTTTAAGAAAACAAACAAGTAAATATTGAGCTTTTTTTTTTTTTTTTTTTTTTTTGTAAATTTGTTTCTCTTAAGATCATAAATGCTTCATAATTTCATAAACTACTATTTCATATTTTGAATTTGTAATTTTTGCATGTCATCTTATTAGATTTTTAAAGTGGCATTCTAATATCCAAAAAAATCCCAAATTCAGAATCGCTGAAGTTTTGATGAGTCCAGATGTTGGACTTTGTACAGTATAAAATATTTGGTAGATAGCTCTGTAGGGCAACATACAATACCAGAAGCAGTTATGAATCATACTAATATGGTCCAGAATTTGAGTTTCCTGAATAAATTGATTGATTGTTTCTCCAGTTTTAAATCGTCTTGTATCCTTTTTGCCCATGTTAAGTTTTAATATATAAAACCATTTTTCTAGATATATGGAGATTTTTGGGATGGGAATACATAGATTATAATTTTTATTATTTTACTTTTAATAACATTGTAGTTTTTTCAATAAAAATGTAACTGAAGTATTTTACTCCTTACATTTCTTCTATGTGTAATTCTTCTTTTAGTACAACATGAGGAAGCAGTTTGAAACTGCCATTGTTTATATAAATTATTTAATGAGAAAACACTTTTCGCAAAACATGATTGCTTCTTTTTGTCTTAAAAAAGAAAATTTGCACATATATTCATTATGTCTTAAATTACAACATCAAAAGGGTGTCTTAATATAATCCGACATGATTTAGCTTGAAGAATTTGCTGAAAAAAGTTCATTAATATGTTTTTTTCTTGTATGTTTATTAAAATTACTGCTCATTAAGTTGTTAAACAGTTTATGATAATATCCTTATTTTCTGTTGAAATGCATGATTATGAATTAAAACTAATTATCCAATTTTATTTCTTTAGTCTCCTCACCATAGTTATGGTGGTCATAGCAGTCATGTAACAAATGTTGACTTCATTCCTGATGACACACGTCTAGTATCTCTTGGAGGCAGAGACTGTAGTATCATGCAGTGGGCATTAACTTGAAGAAATACAAAAGAAAAAGATAATGTATGAATTGAACTTATTATTTAAATAAAACTGCAAGACCTATCTTGACAATGTTGATGTTAAGGATATGAGTTTGAAATTATTATTATCTCAAAGACTGCAAGCAGTGAAAAGTAATAGGAAATTAAATTTTTAGCTTTGTGAAAATTAAGCATAGAAGGCGATTTTTTTTTTTTTAAATTCATCTGCATGTGTAGTTTGATTTCACATGAAGGCTAAGCAATAAGGCTACTCACTTTAAAATAATATGTATAAAGTAATTTTTGCTTGCAACATAAACATTATATAATGTATATTGTGTTCCCTTTGGAGTATTTTTGAAGTTCTAATCTCTAAAGCTGTTGAATAATGAACTTAAATGTAATGTATATTTAAAAATATTATGGTCTGAATTCATAATTTAAATCATTATTTTAATTTTTGCTGTTTTAACTTAATACTTCTGAAGTTTACTGAAAATCCAATAGGTGTATATATTTTATACATCAAGATAGATTAATGTTGAAATGTCTTGTTCAGATACCGTAAATTATTACACTATTAAAAATTATATTTCCTGTTTGCATTATCTGTGACCATTCAATGTTAAATATTTAAAAACGAAGTATCTATATTTTTGCTTAAAAATCAAAAATTTGTACCTGCAATATTTGACATGTTTTGTACTGCTGTAATTTTAATACTTCAACAAAGAAACAGAATTCTTTTTTGTGTTTAAAATTACATTTTGCAACCTTTATTTTATTTGTGGCTAACTATGTAAAAAATATATAAGCAATGTGCTTCACTTTTGTCAACTGCCATGTTTTTACTGACAGCTATACAGTCCTTTGTTTACTATTTATATACATGTTAAATATAAATTTCACTGTGAATTATAAAATGTGCCTTTTACTGATAAAATTTCTGCAGAGTGCAATGTTTAGAATGACATATATCTAAGCATATATATGCAATGTTGGAATGCATTTAAAAATATATTGGGTATATTGTTGGAGAATGGTTATTTTGTTAATTATTACATAGAAACCATACATTTAATTAAATTTGATATTTATATTTATGATTTTTAAGTAGAAGTATTGAGTAATGCCTTTCTTGTGAGTTAATTTCTTAAAATTTTAAAACTAGGTTGGGTTATTGGAATGTTTTCCAAGTATATGTTGGACCCTTAAGCTTCGTTCAGACGGGGGCATAAAGGGCACAAGTGGTTAAAGCCGAGCTCCGTTGCCAAGGCAACCAGTCTGTGCTATGTCACAAAATCTGGTTTAGGGCTCGTGGAATAGGGTTCAAAGTTTTCAACTTTACGCCGAATTTGGGATAAGCGTTGACCAATCAGAGCGAAGCTAAAACAAAGCGGCGTTCTACAGAAGATTTCGCTGTCACAAAACAAGCAGAGCGAACGCGGGAAATCAATCGAACAGGAGAACAGCACGAGAAAGTTGTAGACACATCCGCATATTTAGCTTCTCTCATTGGTCACAGCTTACACCCCGTTCTCGCAAATGTGAACGGAATTCCCGTATTTTATGCCCTTATGACTACGCCTTATGCCGCTGTCTGAACGTAGCCTTATAAAAAAGTCATTGTGCAAAGTGTATTGATTTGAGCTCTGTATATAAATGATTATTGATATTTTATGTTTTAAATATTGATCAAAATTAGCAGTATATTTTACCTTTTCAGATAGATTATTGTCATTTTTTGCACTAATTAAATGTAATTAGTGTAATTATATGTAATTAAACACAGCTATTGTGTTTGCTAATGAGTAATTGTAGCAGTGGTAATAATCAACCATTTTTATCATTACATAAGGTAACCTTGTTTAATGATTTATAGTGAGCGTTATGAATTACAGTATGCAAAGTAATATTCACATATATATCTCCTAGCATGTGCATATATTTAGGTTTCATGCAGTGTTTAATTTTAGTCAGCTCAGCAATATTAATATATTCAGTAATTGTTTACTTGTATATTTACCAAATGTTTTAAGAAACTAATAATTATGCTAGTTTTTTGAAAAAATTAGTGGAATTCTATAGCAATCTTTTAACTCTAAATGATAAAGAAAGGTAAATTGTTTTTAAATTATATTATGCATGTCTGTGTGTGTTTGAAATAAATATTTTTTAATCTTTATTATGAGAAATTAAAGATGTTTCCTAGAAAAATTTTGAGTATGAAGTATAGTTTTTGAAAATGTGATTCAAAAATTAAGCTTTTTGATATGAATTTTAATTAAATTTAAAATGGAATAAAATTGATAATACATGATAAAAATTTGTGTTAATTTAAATTTTATTTACTTCAAAGAGACTAAAATTATTTGGACGATGGGAACTAGAATATTTTTCATATTTTGAATTCATTAAGGAGGTCCTGCCTTTTGTGCCCAGATTTATTTTAAAAGCAACTGATTTGGTTGTCATATTTGGAAAGTCACTGCAATGGTATAGCATTTATGGCAATGAAAGCTAGCTTTTTCTAATGCATCATATTCTTAATACCAAAAATTAATTTTAGCTAATGTCTTTCCTAATGCATTATATATTTCTGTCTTTAAAATACAGTATTAAATAAATGTATAAATAAAGTTTGAATGGAAGAATTTTTAAAGTATTAACAATGGAAGCATTTTAATTCTCAGTAAAATAAAGAAGATAGCATCTTTCTGGGAAGGACATAGTAAAACAGAGTGAGTACTGGCTTCAGGTATTTGTCTATTTTTCTGCAGGGAAATTCCTTTAAGATACACAAGAATCATGAAGGCAAATGTTACAATACTGTTTCATCTTTACTCGAAAAGTTAAAGAATATGATAAATGCTTCATTGATCATCAGACTTATTAATGTAGCTAACTGAAAAAACTGAAATTGGCAGCTAGTTTGAGACTTACTCGCAGTACATACCTTGGTTAATTTAAAGTTATATTATATTAGAGTTACATTTTATACCAATTAGAAATTTTATATTTCCATAATCTTTACAATGAATTTTCTGATATTTTTGTATAACATGTGTAATTAAAATTTTTATTACTTGTTAATATTTTTTTCCTTCTTTAATCTGTGTATTTGTTTTCCACCTTTTTGAAAGCTGAAATACAAAAAGTATATCAACTCTGAATAATGCCAAACCAGAACTTTTCTTAGTTTTTATATAACCTGTTGTTTGAAGCTGTATTTTTCTTATACAAGTATTGTAAATGTGAGTTTGTACATATAAAATAAAGAATTGTGTAGAAGATAAGAATGTGATAAAAGTTTATTTTGTTCTCAGTTTTTGTGATACAGTTAATTAAATGGTTTTATGGATGTTTGAGTGTTTCCAATACTAGAATTGATTGGCTGTAGATTATTTTTACTGATTATTCTGTATTTAGAATTAATATTGCTAGAATTTTGCACATCTTGTGAATAAAAGCAGCTGTCTGTTCCTTTCATATGTAAAATTTTTGTATATAGAAATTTAAAGTTTATGTAAAATACAGTTTATTGAACTCAGTTGTGTGCTATCTCATTTATTACATCATCTATTCTTCTTGGGAGGAATATTTTAATGTATATAAATACAACAGAACTCAAAAAATATCTGGATTAACTGGGACCACACTTTATTTGGATATTTGAAAAAACTGAGATAATTGGGTTGCTTTTTTTCCCAGCATGCCAAATATGTATTTATTGGAAAATTGTGTTTTATTTCAATATTTCAGCATCATACAGTTAAAAAATAAAGAGATTTTGTTTCTGGGGAAGGAAAGACATTAATACATTTTTCAACAAAATAAAAAGAATTGATTTTTGTTTGGCCCTGCGCTACATTTTTTTAACTTTCCAAAAATTGAATTATTATTATTATTATTATTATTATTATTATTATTATTATTATTATTATTATTTTTTGGTTTTGTCTTGACAGATAATACATTTTTACTTCAAATAAAACAGTGAAATTAACTTTTTTCTGATTTTATTGCATTAAAAAGGATTTTTTTTAAACTTGTTAATGAAATAAGAAATATATTTCTGTTCGACTAAAATTAAATTGACACATTAGTTTTATGGATGTAAAGTATGAAAATTAATATGTTATTATTATTATTAAATGAAAAATCATAAACAAATTAGGAACAAACTCAATTTTATTTAGAAAAAACGAGCAGTCTTCATAATTAGAGCTTTGAATACAGAAATAATTGAAATCCTCATATATTATATATGGGTATAATGTATATATATTTTTTGGGTGCATACATTAAGAAATTTTTTAGTCATAAAAATGGAGGCCTATAATTATAAATAAGAGTTTTTTTTTTTTTAAAAAAGGGATAAAAATGAAATATTTTCATAGTTTAAAATGTATGTATAGTGTCCCCTTGATAATGCTGGGGAAGCAGATCATGGATAAATGCAAAACAAGATAATCTAAACTACCACTTTTTATGCATATCGTGTGCATTTTTGTATTTATCTCTTATTAAAAATATCTACTTTGTTTTTGAAAATGATTAAATATTTGTTCCGTTGCATATTCTTTAAAGTGCTATTTTATCATTGTATTTGAATCTCCACTGCTCAACGGAGTCCAGTAGACTTTCAGCAGAAGTTATTGTTGTTTCAGAATCAATGTAATATTTAAGTGTACTTGTATTTTTAAGTATCACTGTCTGTCTCTTCTATTCTTGTAACATTTGAAATGATAACTGCAACACTCAAGGAATGAAATTTAAGCTCAGCTGAATCGCAATTGAATCACTCCTCAATGTTTTTCTGATTGACATTTTTGAAGAATTGAAGAATTTTACATTTTCAGTTTTTTGCCATACAACTTAAATTATTTCCTCGCCAACTTCATAATTAGATAGCTGCATCACTCAAGTAGATAAATCTTAGATTTCTATATTAGAAAGAATCTTATTTTCATGATGAAACTAATTTTATTGGTTTTACTTTCTACCAAAGCTTTCTCTGTATATAGGATAAAATAAAATTAGTCAAAGATGCCTTTTACTCTGCTCTGTCAGAATGAATTGTACGAGGTAATTGTTAAAGCTAAACCTAAAAATGCTATTCAGCAGTATTTTAGAGCATTCTCGTCCTTGCTTGTGTGTTTTTACACACTCTCGTGCATAGCAATGAATGTGCCTGCCAAGCCCGAATAATTCACTCCAGGGGTATAACCGAGAGTACACTGGGCTTATAATGGGTGAAATTTTAAAAATAGCTATACAGCAATTTGAGATTTTGCTGTAGAAAATTATATTACAGTATTGAAGTAACCTGGCATGCAAAGCATATTATTTAAATGTAATAATTAATTGCATATGGGGGATTAAGAGTTCCTCCCTCAAAAAATGGACCTAATTTCTTTTCAAAAGCTGAATTACAACTAAGGAGAAATTTAACATATGAAAAATTGTTATTTGAGAAAGGCTTTGAAATGTAAATATGTGATAATTAAATAATAGGGAAAAAGCTATGAAATGACAACGAGATTTAAATTCATGAAGGAAATTATTTTTGCAATACAATTCATATGATAAAGACATTTATTTGTGATCTGGAAACACATAATTACACAATATGAGATTTATTATAATAACTCTGTCTATTTCATATTAATTGAATACAATTTCTATGTAACCACAATCTCACATTTTAAACTTCGCAATTTTGTCTAATCAAGAAACACTGAAAAGTACACAAAGAGAAGATTTAAAAGAATACTATTTTGAAATTACATGCTTCATCCGAATGCTCGTTGCTAAACATACACTGGTGTGCAAAAATTAAGGACGAAGTTGAAAAATTAGCATATCAGCTGAACGAAGAGGCAGATCGGACAGAAAGACCAATCAGGAGATTAAGTAAAGTGACGTACGGTAGCACATGCGCAGATATGCAGGTAGACGTAATGGGGGAGTGTCTGGGTAGTATAAAGCATGTTGTCGGTGTAAGATCATCTGGATGCTTTTACCCAAGGTCGAATCATTGGGAAGTTGGAGTAAGGCCGCAGTGTGACAAGTGTGGCTGCAGAGTTCGGAATTGCTCATAGCATCGTTTCACGACTTTCGAGACAATTTCAAACTACAGGAACAGCTATCCGGGGGTTTAGTAGTGGTCGTTCACGAGGAACCACACCTGCAGATGACCGGTATATTGCCTTACAGGCCAGAAGAAACAGGCGGCAGACAGCGGGAGAAATCGCTAGACACACGACACAGGCGACTGGTCGACTGATATCGCGTTTTACCATGGCCAGAAGACTGCACGGTGGTGGTCTGTTTGCATGACGCCCTGTACGGTGTGTACCTCTAACGCCTGCCCATCGGAGAAGGCGTTCTCTGTTGTGCCGGGAACACCAGAATTGGAGAGACAATGAATGGGGACGAGTACTCTACAGATGAGAGTAGATTCAGTCTGAGTAGTGATTCTCATCGCATACTCATCTGGAGAGAGCGGGGAAGCCGCAATTATCCCTCGAACATCATTGAAAGGGACAGGTATGGAGGTGGCGGTGTTCTCGTTTGGGGAGGCATCATGCTTGGTAGTCGTACAGACCTTCACATCTTCGACGCAGGTTCAGTCAACGGGACCCGTTATTGTAAAGAGATTCTTCTTCCATATGTGCGTCTTTTTAGAGGCGCTATGGGTCCGCAGTTCCTTTTCATGGACGACAATGCACCATGTCATCGCACAGTAGCTGCCGAACAGCTCTTAGAGAGTGAGGATATTGAACGTATGAATTGGCCGGCACGATCTCCGGATCTCAAGCCCATCGAGCATGTATGGGATTTTCTAGGCGGACACTTGGCAGCTCGTACCATACCACCAGTAACGATTCCGGAGCTTCGATTGGCGCTGCAAGACGAATGGGCAGCAATGCCTCAACAACTCATTGACACCCTCATTCTCAGCATGGGCAATCGCTATGAAACCTGCCTAGCAGTCAGGGGAGATCATGTTCCCTATTAAAGACCGGATGTTTCTTGCTGGACACCCATCACAGAGATGTTTCGGCCTTCAGTCGCTTTGCGCTCCATGCTACTTTTTCAATAAAGCTTCTTTTTATCCCTCTGATTTCTCTTTTAGTAAGTGTTGCTTACATTACTCATGTTCTTACGTATTGGGGATCTTACGGTATTAAATGTGTTGATTTGGAAAGCTTTTGTACAAAGTTATATTGAAAAAACCGTCTCGTCCTTAATTTTTACACACCAGTGTATATTGCCGGTTTTTTATTCGTGCTGTCTTAAACATGGAAAGTGCAACCCGCCTTGGCATTTTGCCCAAACTGTAAGCCCTTTTCAATTGAAGTGCTCAGAAAGCTTGTGTATATGAAGATCTATTTTTAACAATGATTTGGTGTTAAAAACCATTTAAGGTTTTTTTTTTTTTTTTTTTTTCCTTCCCATTTAAGTACTGAATTTGCTACAAACTATAAGCTCAATTTAATAATATGTGTTGTATTAATTTACGTTAATAAAAATATATATTATAATATAACTGCCAACTGTAATGAATGTTTCTTAATTTTTATGATAACTGCCCTAATTTATGATAGCAACTAATTTTAGAATCTTACATTAAGAATTCATTTTTCTCAAATCTTGTAATTTTTTACATAAAAAGCGCCAAATACTGGGCCAGGAGAGATTTGTTAGTTACGTATATTGTTACGACACATTCGGGATACCCTTTCAAAACATCTGCTGTATTAATAAAAACAAGCTCTTGCCTTAAATTAGGAGAGAAACACGCCAATGTAAAGTTTAAAGTTAGGTAAAAAAGCAAACTTAGTTTACTGTAGATTTTGAATAAAACTCTATTCATTTTGACGTCGATCAATCATAGTTACCTCTTCTTTAAAAGGACAACTCGCCCCCGTTTCCAAAAATGAAAGATTTATTCTTTTTTAGTTAATGACATTAGTTCGAACCAAGTTCTTCCTCTTTATTCATTTAGAATTCTAATATTAATTTTTTTACATTTTCCTCCTCAGATGTGGCTACAATCGTTCGCCCATTGCTTTCGTTTTCCTGCCATTTCTGCAATTTTTTTTTCTTTCTGCAGAAAAAGGATTTATGTCTAATCGTCTTCGAAATCAATAATTTTGCGAAAATGTTTAATCAATACGTAACTTTGAAATCAATAGTTTTGCGAAAATATTTAATCAATACTTAACTCCTAAATTAATAGTTAATAAAATCTATGCTTATCTAAGGTTGCTTTTTCCTTAATTCTGAAGTTATTTCTTTTTTAGAATGTGAATACTTATGTTGTTCGTCGCCAAATTAACAACTTATATTTTTGCTGTTTGAAGACAAAACTGTGCGTAAAATGTTTCAGTTTAAAGACCAACTTGTGTTCTATGATTGCCAGTTTTATGACGACATTTTTAACAAATATAATTATATTATCATAATATCATTAAAATAACTATCCTACATTAAAATTAAAATTTTTAATGTAGAAATAGCATTAAAATGAAACAGTTTTATTTTTTTTCTAAGTTTAAATACATCTTCCCTTTTCATTTCGGCAATTTTGGAATACAGTATAACTCCAATTATCCGAACTCCGACTATATGAATCGCTGTTAATCCGAATCGTTTTCAAAATTTTTTAGAATCAACTGAAAAAGAGAAGGAAAATGAAAAAGGAGCTCAAGAAAAGGAAAGGGAAGTCACAGGAGAAGATGAAAATGACGTGCCACTTGAGAAATTAAGAAAAATTTATTTAAAAATTGCTGGATGTTCAGAAAGTTAGTGCTGAGAAAACGGCGGAATGGATGCTGTGTAATTCGTCAGACCCTGAGTTTCAAATTCTAAATAATGGTGAATTTATTGAAAGCGTGAGAAAAGAAAGTGAAAAGGAAGATGACCTTTTAATTTCGAAAATGAAGCAGACACGGGACCATCAGCTGACGAAGTGTTTGCTTGAAACTTTGTTGAAGCGGATGGAACGTCAGCTCGAGTATGACCGCATGTAACTTCTCATTGTCAAACGGATGCGCGACTTGGCTGCCCGAAAACGGATGAAGACAGTCAAACAGCTTACTTTGACTCAGATGTTCAGCAAGCAATGACTTTCAGCGCTTGTAAGTACTGTTTAATACGCTATATAACATGTACATAAAAGTGTTTCCTTTTCATTTCAATCAATTGAAATCTCATTTTCTCTAAAAATAGTTTTTTTTCTTTCATTTTCAACATACAGTAATTAATTAAGGTGTACTTAGAATCTTTCTTCCGGGGGGAGGGGAAATCCGAATTTTTGATTATGGGTCCGGTCCCAATTGATTTGGATAACTGGAGTTCTACTGTACCTTAATTCTGAAATTTAAATAAAGTGCTAAATGTTATAAAGAACAACTTTTAAATTACCTTCTAACAGGTACAAAAAAAGCTACTGTAAATATGTTGAAATTATTTTTATTTGCCTAATTTCCCTCTTTTGATGATAAGTATTTCCCCCTCTGTAGTTTCAAAATATTCAGATATGTGTCACGTTTTCTCTGTAAAATCCATTTCGTCCTTTTTTCTGAATATTTTTTACAAATTTCTGATTTTTACTCTCATGAAGTTTGCAAGTTAGTCCAATTAATTTAATTTTCATTAAATGGGGGAAAAAAAAGGAGAAAATAATATTTCAGATTATTGAAAAACTCTGTGTCTTGTAGCTTGTTTCTCAGAAAGGAATATTTTATTTATTTACTTATTTATTTTAACTACATAAACTTGATTTACCTACAGGGAGGGGAAAGGGAGATAGCCAATTATCCGGATTTTTCGCGTATCCGAAAGTGTTAAGATCCCAGATAATCTGGATATTTGGATTTTTCTATTGCGTTTAAATCATGGAGTGTAGAATTTAAAGTCCTTTTCTCTATCTTAAGCAAAATAAATGTAACTTATATAAAATTTTACTAACATTATTGATCATTTTTAGTTTTTTGAAAATGCGAGAATTTAATTTGAATTTTATTTTCCAAGAAATTTAAATCATTACAACTATTGTTAATTCCAAAGTTTATCTCAAACAACTAGTTTGATTTCAGAGATGCATGCTTAAATAATCATAAAATGGTTCTAATTAATTTTTCAGTTACATATGATGAGTAGGGTCAGCATTTCTCACCAATACCAAGCACGCAATTCCATTCTGCTTTTCGTCTAGAGTTTATCCAAGTCGAGGTCTGAAGTACGATTTATCGATGAAATATACTGGCTTCATACGTGTGGCAACTGTACCAATGCAGCTCATGGGGTCTTTAAAGTAGTGGCAAAGTTTCCTCGGTGCCATCCTATGTCGTCGAAGTGTTTGGCAACACATCCCTTTGCTTACATCACAATCAGAACTTGTAGTGCATTCGTCATCTGAAAAGTTAAAACAAGCTTATTAAAATTGTTCAATAATTTATTTGTATAAATTATTTTTTAATTAGTGGAATATTTTTGATATGTCTTCTTACCTCATATTTTGGCATCTAATATTAGTCCTCTCTCCTCTCTCATGAATTAATGTCACCGACTTACTTTTGAAATTGGTTAGTTTCTTTTCTATTAACCTTGTCATGATTGACAAATTTTAAAATATTCTTTAAAAATATGCTGTTGATTCAGTCACACTGCTATCAAACAATAGAGCCATTAAAATTAATAGTACCGCATATTTGGCAATGGTTTGTCCGTTTATGTATTTGCTTAATTTTATCTCATCTTTTGTATCTCATCTTCCGTCATTCGTGTGTAAAATTAAGAGAATTTTCAAGTTATGTCTATTTTTACGAAAAGTATTGAACCAAAGGTACTAATTATGCCACCGAAGAATAATGCAAATTTTCAGAGTGAAATGCGTGCATGCCTGCGCAGCTGTGATTGTGAAGGGGATTTAAGCGCGCGGAGGGGTTTTCGGCGCTTTGACGTACTACCCTTCATATTAAACTTCGCCAACGCAGACCCAAAAGTGCAATAATCTCGTTTTTCTCCCTGCTCATAGTTAATAAATCTCATCAAAGCAACAGATATTAGACTAAAGAATGTGATTTAAAATTAGCAAAGTATTAGGTTTTTTGTTTTGAATTCTCCAAAACGGTAATAGGACTTCGTGTACCTTATCAACCCATATTATTACTCTCAACGCATTTTCATTATTCTAGCATTAGCGCATTTAAACTTAGCAAATAATTTTCAAGTCCTCATCGCAAGAATACTATTTCTTGATATATAATTTACTTCATCTATGTTTATTAAGTTTCAACTTTATTAAGCATTTTCCATAGAGCAAATAAAATTTTCATATTTGTTTTACTTAGATACTAATCTAAGTCGCGCAAGAGTGCTTATTCTTCTATTTCCAGCCAAAGGCCTCAGAGCACAGCGCCAACCTAGAGGTCAAAACTTCTACCTCTAGGTTGATACCTCAAGAACCACTAGCTACGTCGGATGTCCGATTTCGGCGATTTGTGTGCTCGTACTCCTTCACGACATTCGCCGCGTTTCTCGCAAGGTTTGGGTGAAAGAGGTTATAATAACCTAATCTAGTCTATTCTAACCTTCTTAGTTTGGGTTATATTGATCATTTGCGGTCAAGTCGTAAATTACCAAGCGAGGGGCGGGAGACGAAGATGTTAGAAGAAGGGAAGCTCGGATTTAAGCAAAAACCTAGGCGTCCATCAAACATTTAACTTCTTTCATTCTCTTTTATTTTGATTTTAGCTGTCGAATAACATTTGTGACGCTGAGAAATTACTTAAAAGATATTTCTGAGTTTCAAAGACTTTCGAAAGCTTTCCTCCAGGCTTAGGACTGGCAGATTAGATGCAAATTTAACAAAGGGCTGAACGAGCTTCCCTACAGCTTACCAGTGCATTTTTGTGGTTTTCCTTAAGTTTAATATAAATATGAGCTTTATATAAAATCCTTAAGTTTTATATAAAAAGTTTAATATACCTATTCTTCCTGGAAAATTCTGCACAAAAGCTTGCCTTTGCCAGCCCTTTACCATATTCAATTAAATAAACACACAAAATCTCCTTATAAACATTGATCGTATGAATGCAGTTATTCGCGAGAACTGGCACATCACTATTAAAGAGCTCATGTCGATGCTTTCAGTCAGTCTTGAGGATGTAGATACCATTGCACAGAAAAAAAAAAAAAAAAAAAAAAAAAAAAAAAAAAAAAAAAAACATTTTTAAAGTCTATAGCGACCTCAGAGAAAAGTGGGTTCCCTACATCATTGCCGAGCTCCAGGCTTAAATTCCACTTGGAAGGCATGCAGTTTTGTGGATAATAATATCGTCAACGTCAGTGCTTAGAAGTGGATTCACGGCTTGAATTCAAACGTCGTGAATTTTCATCTGCTAATAGTCTTAAATTTTTGGAACCTAATGTGAGAATTCTTACTTTAAAAAGGATTTAAACAATAACTACGTAGTTCGCTGTTTGTTTCATGTCATAATTTGTTATCTTTTGGAGTTACTTGATTGTTCAGCAGATTTTTTACATGAGCATTTATTATTTATTGTTCTTTCTTCTTTGCTAAACAGTATATTACTAAAGATTGAACAGTGAGTAAAGGATATTTTTTATTTTTCATAATTCTAGCAGTTAATTGAATTAATGTATAAAGTCGGTTATATGCGTCTTATAAGTATAAAATTAAATAGAATCTTAAAATATTTTAATTCTATTTCGTAAACTATATAATATTCAGTTTTCACAATTATTATTTCTCAGATTATATAAATTCGTTGTTTCATCATAAAAAATGTTACCTAAGTTGCATTAATTCTTCCCATTTTTTAGATTTTATAACTAACTTATATAATATTTAAGGTTAATATACTATGACCAACTCTATATATGTATAATGTAGGAAGCTCAGCACAAAGATATCACATTCAGAATTTATCAGTCTTGGGCTATTCTAAGATTGAATGGATTTCATACGAATCTTAGGAGTACATTGGAACATAGACATAAATATATGTAAAAGTTTCCGCTCCTACAATAAGCGCATTACTTTTCACCAATCTTTATTGAATCCACTACTTTAAAAGTATCCACATTTTGTCTGTATAATTTTAATATAATTAATTATCTTCATACGACGTTATATAATCTAGCGCATATTTTCAAATAGTTTTGTCCTTGGAGCTCTTGATATATAGTGAGTATTTTGGGAGTAAAAATTACGGAATTTGTAATTGTTTTATGGCAGATTGTCCAATATCTTTACAGATCCTATAATGATCTGCTGTGTTGTTTGTTGTTACTAATACCAAGGAGTGTAAACTCTCTGAGTCCCTGATTTCGTTAATTCTGAAAAAAATTGAAAAAATAAGAAAAGGGTCGGTGAGGAACTCTTGTGTAGTAAATTAAGCATAAGACAGAAAATGACAAGAGCTGGTTCGTTCAAAATTTCATTTATTGCAAATATGAAAACCTTCAAGATGGCGATTCAGTTTGAGAATCTGAGACACTTGAGAAGATCATTGACGAGTCTAGAGAACATAGTTTGGTAGGAACTTCATGGTTGAGAATATTTCCTAGGAATTTCATGGTTGAGAATATTTCGAAGGTAAGTACAATGGTACGAATCATGGGCAGGTGGAAAAACTCCAAATACGCCAAAACTTTTACTAATTTTTTGTCTGATACCAATGTGAAGAGATTCATTTCGATATAAAGAAAAAAAATCTCGAAGAATGAATGCTAGTTTAAAATTGGCTTGACAGAAAAGATTTTTTGACTTCAATAGGGTCAAGCATAGGATTCGTCGTTACATGCAGACGAAAACCTTCTGTTAGTTGCTATTTCTGTAAACGTTAAATACAAACATTAAATGCTAGTTTTGTTGATGCTTTTGAGTTATCTTGAGAGAGAAAAACTCTTCTTCGCAAATAAGAATAATTTTATTTTTTTAAAGAAACACAACAAATTCCCCATGTATCACATAGTATCACATGGGGTTTACAGAAGTAAGTATGAAACACAATACAAAATAAACAGAAAATAAAACTGAAATAAAATTAAGGATGATTACAAAGTTTTACAATGAATTGACAAAAAGTGTCAAAAGCACTTCTCTCGGAAATAAATTGGTAAAACTCTGGAGGCCAGTTAATATTAAAATTTTTCAGTCCCAGATTCAAGACTTTTCTTTCGCTCTCATATTTAGGACATAGAAGAAGCACATGTTTAACATTCTCCTCGCCGCCGAGGCCACAGTCACATACAGACTCAGGACTCAACTTAAATCTGTTCAAATAACTCTTAAAATTCCCATGTCCAGTAAGAAACTGGGTTAATTTGTAATTTGTGAAGAAATGATGACATGACAATCTCATTTTAATAGAAGAGAAAAATCTCCTAGTTAGACTCCCTTTATTTGAATTAATGAATTCGTGATTCCACGACTCCACAATGCTTTCATACATGACCTTCTTATAAAAGGAATTAGGGATATTGACCAAAAGTGTCAATTTCCCGCTTAGTCGCAGTCTTAGCAAGGAAATCGGCTCGTTCGTTCCCAACAACACCTGTATGACCACGAACAAATGAAAATGAAACCGAAATATTTTTATCCTTTAAATTTTTTAAATTCTTTTTGAATCTCGATAATGATATTATTAGAAGACGTACATTTTAAGATCTCCAAGGATGAAAGGGAATCAGTACAAATCAGATAGTCTGAAACAGCACTGTTTTGTTTAGAGACCCATTTGACGGCGAAGTTTAAGCACAAAAGTTCAGCTATGAAAACGGTACATTCATCTCTGATTCTAAATTGAAAGTGTTCAAATTTAAGACCATTTTTGAAGACAACAAATGCGAGACCAACCTTGCCATCAATTTTGCTTACGGTACGATATCTACATATGACCCGAAGAAGTATCCGCCTTTGAACACGTCGTAAATATCTATAATTTATCTTCTTCTTGAGCAATATACCTTAGACTCTAGAGCCATACCTAATGAAGGGTGCAATTTTTTTTATATAAATGAGCGAATGAACGTTGTAATTAATACCGTACGTGTTGCGTGCAATACGACTTAATCCACGCTGTAATTTATCACATTTCTCTGATATATAAGTGTTGTTTCCAAGAAAATTTACGGTCAAGAAAAACCCCAAGATATTTCATTTGCTTTACTACAGTCAAAGGGGTGCCATCGAGAGATAACTGAAATGCATCATAACAGATGTTTCGCTTTTCAATAATCATAACCCTGGTTTTATCAGGATTAAAATCTAATTTAAAACCTTTTGACCAGTTTGAGGCGAAATTTAAAGTCTCTTGTGCCTGTAAAAAAGTAGCAGAAAGGTCCCTACTCTGGAAGCAAAACAAAACATCATCCGCAAAGGCTATAGTATCACAACAAGCAAGATTTTTCAGCTTTAATAGGAGATCATTAATAATAATATTCCAAAACGTAGGTCCTGAAACAGAGCCCTGAGGGCAACCCCTTTCAAGGTGACGGATCGCAGAAGCCGAGCCCAATTGCAGTTTGGCCGCCCGATCATTTAAAAAATCAGCAGCAAGTGAAAAAATATTCATTGGAAGGTCCACTTTTTTGAGAAGACTGAGAATAGTCGCATAGTCGAAGGCGCCCTTAATATCCAAAAAGACCAAAATAGTGTGCAAGTTTTTCTTTTTTCCTCTCTGAACAATTTCATTTAAGCGTAAAAGAGCGTCTTCGGAACTTTTTTGAGGTGTAAAACCATACTGATTACCAGAAAGAAGATCTCCATGGCGGAGATACCAGCAAATTCTGTTAATAAAAAGTTTTTCCAAGCACTTACCTAAAACAGGAAGTAAGCTTATACATCTAAGGTTATCTAGGTGAGGAATCCTAGACTCATTTCCTTTAGGAATAAGAATTACTTGAGCATGTTTCCAAATACGTGGGAAAATGCCAACATTTAGGCAAACGTTAAAAAGTTTATGGAGAAATTGAGGAAACATTAAATGAAACTGTTTAATAATCTCATTCGAAATAGAGTCAGGACCAGGTGATTTATTTGGTTCCAGCATAGAAATAACTGTATTAACTTCATCACAAAAAAACATAGGATCTACAAAAGAAGAATAAGCAGTACGCGCAGCTTGACGGTATTCCTTATGCAAATCATCACCATTTTCCTCTAGATCCGAGGGGAAAGATTTCTGAAGCACAGCAGTAATCGTCTCTTCTAAAGAGTTGGTTGTCTCTCCAGTGGAAAGACAAATACCAGTTATTTCAATTTTTTTCATGAAATCTCTTTTAACTCCATACGTGTAAATCTTTTTCCATATACTGTGAACATCAATGGTCAAAAGAAATGTTTTCCAAGACTGAGATTTAACATCAGCAAGCTTTAGATTGTAAACTTTTCTATATTCGAGATATTTACTTTTATAAAGTTCTCTAAGAAGCGGATTTTTACAACGCTGAAATCTACGCCTAGAGGCATTAAGCCTCTTTCTCATACAAAAAATTTCGGCAGACCACCAAGGAACATTGTGCTTACCATGATTCCTAACAGGTATGGAAATTTGAGATGCCTGAAGAAGAACAAAACTAAAATTCTCAACAAGATTATATTTAGGCGAGAATCGTCAGTACAGTCGTTAAGAATATCAATGAAACGGGTGATGCGAGAAGAACAAAATTTTCGAAAACGATCCCAATTTGCTTTTCCTGTATTGAAGATTTTAAAAGGAACATTTGAGGTGTCTCGTAAAAACGTAGAGAGACAAAATTCAAATTCAATCATCATGTGATCAGAAAGGGATTCTTTTTCAGACAGCCGCCAACTCGAAACATCCTGGAGAAGATCTGAACCAATAACAGTAACATCAATATAACTAAAACCTTGAGTTGCCTGAAACGTAGGTCCATAATCTTCATTAATAACAAATAGGTTGTTGGCAGAAATAAATTCACTCAGTTTATCTCAGAGTCTGAATAGGGACTAAACCATAATTCAGATTTGCCATTAGAGTCCATGCACCAAACCAGTCGATTAAGATTTTTGGACAAAAAGACTTGACTAATTTTATGAAGATCTAAGTCAATGTTTCTTGAGGGTTCAAAATAGTATGAAAAAAGAGTGAGCACAGTTGAGCCAACAGTAATATCCAAGGTGACCATATTATAATCCGTATTTTTATAATCAAGAAATGTTGATAGATCACATGATCAAATGATGATTGCCGCCTTTACATTGTCAGAATTAGGATCACAATAAAATCTATAAGTGCCAGGATATCCTGGAAGAAATGTAATAATGAGGTTCCTGAACCAAAGCACAGTCAATATCATCAGCTTCCATATTTAAAATTAGCTGTTGTGTCGCAAATTTGGATTTATGAAGATTTAACTGCACACACTTTAGAACGCGTCTAGCCAATCTAGCCATAATTAATTCGAGATTTAATGTTCTTTCTCATAAATTCATGACTAGGACAGCATTCTGAAAAGGGCTTGTGATTAACATTCACTTTTTTATAGCTTTTATTTGTTTTATGATTGAAGCGGATGCAATTTATACAAGCTACAGCATTCCTATTCGAACAATCCTTTGCCTTGTGTTCTCCAGAACAGTTAAAACAGGCTGTTCGCTCACGACATTCATCAGCACGATGGTTGTATCTAAGACACTTAAAACATCTATTGATGATAATAAAATTGTCAATTTCACATATACTCCAATTAATTTTCAACCTGGCTTGATTCAAAATACGTTTACGAACCATAGGGTGCGTTTCAATCACAATGTGCCTCGTGAACTGGAAGGTTTTTAAAGTAAAACAAACACTACATATACTTCTGTTTTCATCAGATTCAACAACTTCGGGATTTTGTGCAAAAATCACTTTCAGAAGATCTTCATTAGGTATTTCATTTGGCACATTTTTTACAAGTAAAACAGGATTCCTCTTTTTTGGCAAGGACGTGTTCAATCCCGGAGACTTTTCATTAATCTCGGCTTGAAGTCGATTCCGATCATTTTCTGTCAAACACTTAACCAAGACTTTATCTTTTCCAATATTTTTTAAAGTATATACACCTAACTTAGCTTCTAATGGATTAATTTTCAGTTTAATAACTTTCTTAGCATCCTCAGAAGAGCAGTTTTCAGAGTCTACAATTAAACAACAATCCGAAGAAATCAAGGACTTTTCATTAATCCTTGTAACATCAAATGGCACCACCACACTAGCATAATTAGGTCTTTGTTTCACATTGTTTACAGAAGATGGCAGCACAGCACTAGCATACGTTGGTTTTACGAAAATGTCTTTAAGACTTTCCCTACAAGCTTCACGGTAACCCAACGACTTAATACGTTCAAAATTCTTAGCAATCAAACACTTTAACTCACACATTGCATGCCTTGCCTCTTCACGAATATTTTGGTTCATATTACACTTTGACTCAATAGCCGTTTCAAGTTTATCATAGCAACATTTAAGCGCACTATAAAACGCATCATCGTCTTCTTCGTCCATCCTGGCATTCCTTTATTTCGTAATACTACTCAAAGAAGTAAACAAATCGTCAAGCTAGGCTTAACCATGCCGAAATCTTGCAAGAGCCATAATGTTAACAATACTTCTTTCAACTTGAAATAAATTGCACAAATATAAAGCAGAACACTTACACAAATAAAATTCATTAATTACCGCAAGCTGAAAATCAGAGCTCAAGAAAACACACACAGCAATGGCCAAACAATAACAACAAAATGTTAAACGATTTCTCTTTTATGAAAAAAGGCGAAATATGAGAAAAATAACTTTAAACGCTTTTATAGACGAAAAGTATTTTAGTTGTAGGAAACAATGCAATTTTTGAAAGGGAAAGCTTTCGAGTTGTTTTTAGCGCTCGTAATTTTTGAATTTGGAATTTTTTGATGGAATTTTTTGAGTAATCAAGCATGCAGTCGTTTTTTCAAACCTTTCACTTTCAGGCAGAGAAAACAGACTTTCGACCTCGAGGGCATGCAGGCAGACATCGACGACTTGAGTGATCTGCTTGCAACACGATTTCAAACGATGATTATACCCGTTAACTTGTTTTTTGTCTACCTTCCTTTCTTCTGTACCTCTTCCCACGCATACTGCTAATCATACAACGAGTGATCATTGTTTCTCTAATTCTGAAATATGAATTGCCCTGAATATTTCTATTTTATATAAGCTCTGCATTTATAATACCATCTTTACTTTTACTAATGATAGTATTATTTTATGTTATATGCGTCATTAGGTATTAGGTAGCCGGTTATACTTTGGCTAAAAAGGCCTAAAAATTTCCCTTGTTAGGTTATAAAAATTGCTTCTTGACTGTTCTGCATTTTTTGCATTTGTTTTGCGAAAGCTCTCAAAAGAACGTTCAATTTCACAACAACGTGAAAAGTTGTACTTTTAGATACCGTCCGTGAAACCGAGAAAGCGTGAAGCACTCTTTTGCATATCGGATGTGCCTATGTAAGGTTTCCTAATAATATTTCATAAATTAAAAACTTTCATAAAAGGCATATCGTATCTGGAGTATTATACAATGAAGTGAAAATAAATAACATTCATTTCAGTTACAATATCTTATTTATTTATTTTTTTTTTTCTGATTCCTCTAAAAATTCTAAAATTTTTACAGTTTATCCTAATCTAGGTTGCAGGAAACTATCAAAATAAAAAGAAGGTGAGGGTCTAGCGTCAGCAGACAATGCTCCAATACAAACTGAGGGATGGAGGTACCTATGACACATAGAGTCATAAAAAAGGAATCCAGTTTTTTGACAACAGAGCCAATTTGGAATTTTGGCATTCCTTACTTGTTGAACAGTATTCCACTGCTAGCAAAGCTACAAAAAGACAGATAAAGAAAAGAATGGTTTTGAAACGGTAAAAATAACGGAAAGGAGTTTTAGAAAGGTGTGAAATTTAATCAATAAAAACTCAAATAATAATAATAAATAAAGTTACAGAAATAAAATATAACATAATGTATAAGTAAATAAAAAATGGTAGCATGCTATTTGCTTTCAAACTGATTTGAAAATATAAGCTGCATAAAATTCTGCTACAAATAGAAATGAGAATGTAAAAGAAAGGTAATATTGCTTTTAGTAAGCAGAAGACAGGCTATTATGGCAATTCTGTTTCAGCACAACAGATATCAGGTACTTGATCCCCTATTCTGGAACCCATTTTAGATCTAGTCGTTGTAATATGGACTCAGGCTCATGGATCGAATCGGCAGGTTGAACGTCAGGATTTCATACGAGGAAAACCCGATGTCTCCAACAATCAGCGATAAATAGCACTGCCACCGCAAGACTTTAATTACATCAGTGTGATTTGCTGCTCTCAGATGATCCGAAATTGCAAAGCGTATCCCTATAATGTTACTAGTGAGTATTGCAAAGAATTTTGAGGAAAATTAAACCCCTTCCCTAAGCGGGAGAAGGAAAGGAGGGAGTTTTAAAGAGTAAAAAATTAATGTGTATTTATTTCCAGCCAAGTACATCTTTTAATATAAAGGTTTCAGATTGCTGACCTCACTATGGAAACGGTTGCAGCGATGTGCACAGGACATGATAGTTATCAGTCTGAATTTTATTGATTCGAGGTTAATTTAGTACCTTCAGTATTTATTTTCGCCATAAGTTTACACATGATTTATTACCATATGACTACGGGCGATTTTAATGTAACAAAAGGATGAAGCGCAAGCTATCTCCAAACTGACATATATTCTTCGGTAATGGACACAGCTTCAGCAAAGCTACATCAAGATTATTACATTTATTAAATAATAATAAAGAGAGTTTGGTAGGTTTAAAACAATTAAAACTTATCTAAAATTAACGTAAATTAAATATGAACCTGACACTTTCAGAAGAGATTCCTTCTGTATTCACATGCAGGTATTAGAGCTTTCATTATGACATAAATGTTCTCTCGAATTTTATGAAGTTAAAGCTATTGGTTTAATTTCTAATTAATGACTTAAAACAAATCAATTGTCTTCAAAAATTAATGATTTCGATATCCTCAAGACCAAGAAGCTAAGGAACGCTAAACACGACTTTTAATATTGATAAAACGATTCTGCTTGAATAAAAACGTTGTCTGAAGAACTTTATGCGTCTAGAGAATTTTGGTAATTATATCGCATTTGTAGTGATTTTGACGCATTTATAGTGATTTGGTAAAATAGAAAATAAGTAATTTTTACTGAGATGTTTTAAGGCGGTAAGAATAGTCTTGCAAAAGGCAAACATGACGAAAAAAACTGAAAACTTCACGAAGATTACGCACAAGACATAGTACTCTGGAGAAAACAATAGTTTCTGGTAGAAACGAAATTCAGAATCGTCCGTCATTCGCATAATTGTCAGATTCGGTAGCCCCCCCCCCTAGTTTTTCTTTTATTTGCATGGCTGAAATCCAGTGTAAAAGGTCAGCGTTTTGACTTAGATTTTTTTATTCAAGCTGATCAGGTAAGGATAACTTTCAAAATTTATTTCCTCCATACTTACACACACGTCAACAATTGAAGATTAATTAGTTAATAAGTATTATTAATGTCGCGCAAACTGCTGTGGTATTAATTAAGAAAGAACTAAAATATGTAGAATCAATATGAACCAAGATTGGTAAATTATCTAACAAGAATGCAAAAATTAAAAACAACTGAAGCAAAAACGTGGAAAACAAAACTGAAATAAAAGTAAATTAATACAAAATAAGACAGTAAAAAGAAATCTGAAATGTTTCAGATTTTAATGTTCGGTCGAAAGGGTTTGATAAGGTTTTTCACGTTCTCGCTGACCTACTAGTCCACCAGTTTACTGTTGCAATCACTCCTGAAGTATTGTAATCGCGAAAAGTTTCAGGCAGCGTATTTCAACGAAAATATCCATTTTGACCGCTATCGAATGAAATTTAACGATGTTTTTTCGTGGTATCTGCACGTAAAGACAGAATAAAAGACGCTTTTCCTCCAAAAAAATTATAAAACTGCTTTAAAATGAATTCTGAAGAGAATTTTTCGTGGCGTCTGTACGAACGTATGTACTTATCTCGCATAACTCAAAAACGAGTAGTCTCAGGAACGTTGAAATTTTGTATATAGGACTACTATAACATGTAGATGTGCACCTCGTATTTTGGTTGCAATCGGCCGCGCCAAAAGTATATAAATATATTTATATATATATCCACTTTGTTACCCGGCTCAGTGATCTCAGTTTCTTTACTCTTATATCTTTGTAAATTGTACATTTTTTGCTTTAAAAATGATTGAATTATGTTGTTCTTATCTTCCGGTTAAGGTTTTTATGCCTTTAGTAAATCTGTATGCAATATTTTTAGAACTATCAACAATTTTAAAGTTGTTTAAGTGCCGCTAAGCCTAATAATTTTTTTTGATGTTGGCCATTGCTTGTTTACATTTGAAACAGCAGACTAGTGGATTTGTTGCCAATCTAGAGAAACGTAGCTTCGCAACAACAAAAATAACGCCTTCATTTATTATTGCGAATTAAATCCTGCTTAATCCTTTCTGGAATTTTTTCGAGGAAGTAAGTGTTTAAGATTTACTTCGTAAATTTTAATACAGATATTTTGAGTTTTTATGTATTTTTGCCTTGTCGCGAAGTAAGAACTGAATTAATTGAATCAGAAATACTCAATCGTCTGTGGAAAACTGTTTCTTTTTTGTTTTGTTTGCTAATTTCTTTTATACATCGTTCTAGCTTCTATTTGAATAGAACATGTGGCAATGATTAGATAATTCTTTAAATGATATAAATTTTGTGCATTCTGAGTTATAATATGAACGAAATATCATACTGTTGAGTGAACCTAGCGCCAGTGTGTCGCTATGGTAAATAAATAGAGTGGATTTTAAAGAATGCATTTATTCTATTGTGGTTTATGCGCTGTCTGCGAAGTAGATTTAATTCAATCCAATAAGTTTAAACGAAATGCTAGAAAAAATGCGTATAATTTAATATTCCGTACAAGGAAGTCATGTGGTGTACACATCAGTTTTTTTTGTGGCTTTATTATTAAGTATCGTTTTCTTCGCATTTACGCCATGTTCAATTCAATAGTAAAATCATAAAAATTTTAAAAGCAGCATAGCAGCATATGTTTTGAATTCCCGATGCAGTGTTAAAATGTGGGCATACATTTTTCTATTTTTCTTTTCGGTCTTTTCTCAGTTCATCATATCAAAGTTCAGTTTTCTTAGTAAGATGCTTATAATTTTTTTTGTGTGTGTTTTATTATTAAAATTTTGTTTATAACTTTATTTATTAAATATCACGCTCTTCGCATTACGTCACGAAAACATTGAATATTTTTAATTAGATAGATGATGAATTAAACGCATTTTTATTATTTAAATCAATCCGATTCAAAAGTAAGAACCGAATATTCTTAAAGAACTGCATCTATTGGTTTCAAATAGCTTAGCTTGTTAATCCACAACAGACGGATTCAATTTGAAAGATAAATATCTTAAATTTTGCCAAATGGCAACAGACTCGAATGCGACGCATCATTTATAGTGATCTGACGGAAAATCGAGTTTCCTTTTGGGCTACTAAGACAGTAATAATAAAATATTAAATAATAGTTTCCAAATAATTTTTTACTATTCCTTGGTGTTTGTCAAGGTACAACTAAAAGATTTATTAATAAAACTATGTTTTAAAGTCTATCTAGAGTAAATTAAAAAATATAATTATTGATTTTAGGACTTTTTAATTTATTATTATTATCATTATTGCGATTCATTGCTTCATTTATTTCAATCGTTTTTAATTTGCGCGGTCAATTAGATAGCACAGCGCTCTAGCTTGATGTTAGCTCTATATACTTTTTCTCTTTATATATGCACATATAAGAGTAGAAAATAGGGAATTTTTATCTTTCGTTAAGAAGCAGCAGTTTCTAAAGAAAAACTGCATAAATGTTTAAAATTGGCTTAATCTATACATATATAAGCAAAATACTACTGACTCATCACGAGATCTCCGAAACTATACACCCGATTGACTTGAAATTTTGCATGGTCACTCATTCCACGATATAAACCTGCACTAAGAATGGATTTTACGTAAATCTTGCCAAAATGGATTTTTGTCATACAATAGAAATTTCTCATACATTTGGTTTTCAAATCCAAGTTCAGAATTTTCTTTTCTTGTTGCCGAAACAAGATATGAAATACAATATTGCCAATGAATGCATTTACTTTAAAATTATTAAATTTGTAAATAACTTGCATCTATCCAACGAATAAAAACAAAATTTAAATGATAAGATTAATAATAACATTTATATTTAAGTTAAATTAAGTTTATATTTAAGTTAAAATACTGTTATCATAAGTTTCACGAAAATAAATCTTATTTTTAAGAGAAATAAATGATAGTGATAAAAAATAAAAATGTTGTTCTTTTTTATAAAAATTGCCATACATAAAAAATCAAGGACAAATAATTATAATTGATTTAAAAAATTGATAACAAAGATAATAACATTTATTTTCATGAAACGTATGATAACAGTTAAATATATATAAACCTTAATTTTATGTTGGCAATTTTTCATGGTGTAGGCCTACTGGGGATCCCGCCACGTTAAATAATGGGAACGCATTCCAAAATGCAGTACCTCATGGTGATGGGGAAATCAGTGTATGACAGATTCACTGACTGGCACTATATTTCTCGGCTTTAAATTTAAAAAAAATTTACATTAATTATCAATTCGTAATTAGACATTTCATCCATATAAGAAGTCTAGGTTCACATTTAAATAGATAGTGTGCCCAGCAAAGCGGGCGGTTATAATCTAATATATTATAACGCAGATACCGAGATATTAATCGTGGAAGTGAGTGAATAAATAGAAAGATATAATTTAGTACAAAATTAAAAGAAAAACGAGTTGATATTTCTTATAGTCTTTTCGATAAACAGCCAAAGGAATTATGCACGGAACCGCGATTCTGATTCTACAACTAGATAAACTGCTGATTCTCTGCTCCCCCCAAAAAAAGAAAAGAATTAAGAGAAAAATGCAAAAATTCTTATAATTTTAATCGTTTGATATTTAAATGAAACATTTATCAAGATACATAACTGCTACGATGTGGTTTGACTTAAAAAGTTTGTTAAGTGACTTATGAAACTAAATTCTAGATTGATTCAATTACGGAAAAAGAAAGGAAAAACTCCACCATCCTTTGCCATGAAATCCGTACTTAAAAATCCATAACATTCACCTTCTTTCACCCTTGCAAAGATTTCGTTATGCTTTTAAGATGACTAACCAACTGATTTGCTATCTTATCTCTATCACCAGCATGCTGCCATTCAATAAAGCGTAGAATATTTAACTTTCACATTAAACATCCAATTTAACATCCGGTTCGCCTGTAATCGAACCCAGGTTTAAATACTAGTTTAGTGAGTTTATTATTTGGCTACTGACGGGCACGTGATGCAAGATGAGTTGATTTTATTGATGTAGGATATTCAAGCACAAGTCTTATTCAGAACAATAACAATTGGCCAACTTCACTTTTTGAATTTAAAAAGACATTCGAGAGAAATATCTACAAATAAAAGATTGTTACCGAACTAACATTATTCATTTTCTTCTCTTCTTATCTACTAGAAGTAGTTTCTAGTCAAGTTAATAATTTACTACAGAAAGTATGAAAAACGTTAAATCTTTTTGAACGATGTGATTTAAGTATCAAGTACTTTTGTGCCAAATATTTAAAATTCGGTCAATACATCAAGCGCAGCAAACACATTCATAAAAATCGAGTTTTGGGGCAATTAGAATCTGTGATTTTGTTCTTGAAAATTTGTTTTTATTTGTAAAATTAGTAATAACACAAAAATAATAAAATGCAAATTTAATAAACCTCTTTCTTCGAAACTTTTTATTTTTTTATTTTTAATGTACTTGCTATCTTAAGTTATTTATGTGTAAATATTTGTGTTATGCTTATATTATATGCTGTATTATTATAGGGAAAAATGCAAAGAGGTACAGAAAGAAAGCCATTCTTTTAAAACGAGTAGATGAAAGAAAAGGGTTAGAAATTCCTGATATAACATCGTCCGTTACAAGCAGCTTTGGAATGCCAGTAAGTGAATAATGGGTTTATGCTTTGCTGATTACCTTGTTAGAAATGTGCTCAAATTAAATGAAAGGATGGATAATTTTCTTTAACTGTGTATAAAAACAGCATATCCTCCGCAATTTAGTTAATTTAACATTTATGAATAACTGGTCATTGTGAGAAATTTAAAAGTGATTTTTATTTATATTTAGTATTATAGTTATATATAAAATGGAATATATTTATATTTAGCCTAAAGGGGCAATTTGTCCTGAAGGACTATTATTTTCGTTTTGCGATTTTGCGCTGAAACCTTTAAAAGTCTGTTTCACTTTTCAAAGCGTTGCCATCAAATATTAACGCCCTGTATTATATCTGAAGAAATTAAATAATGAAGAATCTTCATAAATGTATGAATGTTTCTTGCATTGTGATAAAACAACGGTACCTAGAGCCATCAAAATTTGACTAACGTAATCTTCCACAGAATATGGAAGCCCTAATTTGAATTTGAAATTTGTTTTATTATCGATTTCATATTTTGTAACACTTCAACGAATTTTTGATTAAAAAACTAAACGATTTCAAAGCGAGAAATCTTCTTCCCAAGGCAAAGTGGTAGTGAAATATAAAATGGAAGAAGAATGTGCCAGATTCCCAGCAAAATGTAAGCATCTGAGTATGCCAAATATGAATAAGAAATAAGCATTTTTTTCTGCTAGTTTTCTGAATGAGACAAATCTTGACCTTACTTAAGCAGTTTCATGAATTCTGCAACTTTAAATACAATTACCGTTTTTTAACCCATTATTTAATCAAAAAGCTTCCTTTTCGCTGACAGTATTCTATATTTAGAAGCAAGCTGATAAATTAGAATTATTCCGTTTTCTGAAGATCCAGGTTCAGACACATTTCAAAGAACAAAAAAGTTTTAAACGACAATGGAATATACTGCTGCCAAGCGAACGTGATAAAGTATATTTTCGTTGTTTTTATAAATTCTCAAATAGGTAGCAAAATTGCAATGGACTTTTTAAAAATTTATTACGATCGCCTTGCTTTCGATTACATAGACCTTTTAGGAAACATTTCATGTTAATATATCGTATTTTGTAAGAAATATAAATTTATTTGTTTAATTTTAGTACATTCTTAGTTTAAAGTATTGAAAGAAGATAAGAATACTTTTTTTAAATATTGATTGTATTTTGACTCAAACATTACTTCTTTATTACCTTTGAAGTAACCGACTGAAAATATAATTAACTTGGCTTGATCTAACAGCTTCTGGTCTTGCTTTTAATTTTTATTACTCGTGCATATCCCGCAAATGCCTGAATGAAGTCAAGTTTAACTTAGCTAGAGAATTTAAATAATATTTTTTCTAATAAATCTTTATTGCCTTTTCAATGAAGTTTTATCAAATTCAGTGTTTAACTATTAATTTAGCTTCTATTCGAAATAAACACATTCAAACATCATAATCGAGTAAATAGATATTATTCTGCATTTAGGCCATTTCCTAAAAATTTCATTTACAGTGAAATTTGATTCATTCTCAAATAGTGAAAAGTTTACTATTTTCGCTTCCGAATGCATTTTGAATCTTGTATATGCAATACTTATATATTAAATACCTTATATTATCTTATATTACAAGTATCTTATATATTACAGTGAATTACTAATAAACAAGTAAGTAAGTATAAAGTTAACGGATATTTCCCCAAAATTCTCCACGTTTCATTTCAGAAAGTTTACAAGAACATCTTTATTTTTAATCCTTTTATGTTTAATTTCCTTCATCTCAAATAATGTTTCGAGCATGTTTCTTAAAATTTTCAGTTTTCCAAAATTCATTTGCGAATAACTGTAATATTATGCTTTCAAAATATATTTTTTTTAGGAAAATTCCTTATTGATAACCTTTTGGACCTTTAGAATATATAATCTCTTTTTTTTTTTACATTGCTACAACTGCTAATCATCAAAATTTCAGTTATTTTACTATTACTACTTATTTTTACAATGCCTTCTACGGATTTGGGAACATATTTTATTAAAGTTACAGTGGTTTATTTAATACTTTTTTGCGTGTTTGGGAGATTCAGCTTGAAAGGAAATAGAATTTATATTATATAATACTGTACTAGATTAAATTTCTGTGACATTGATATATTCTTAGGCACATGTCATTTTATCATGTTTTTTAGTAAAATGTAAAGCAGAACGATTCCTTAGTCGTTTTGAAAATTCTTGCTATATTTTGCTCAAAGTAAAATGTTCGTAACTTACTAGCAAAGTAATTTATGCATATAAAACTTTGTTGAATTCTTGGCTAATTTTCAAACTGCTGCTAATCTATGAAATTTGATTTCTAGTTAAATGCTGAAGTGATTACTGACTTCCAGGCATTTCTAAAGGATTTAGTTGTCAGTTCGTATTAGTGCTGAGTACACAACATTCTTCTAAACATAGAAGTTAGGAGATTACGTTGTCAGTTCGTTGTAGTGCTCAGTACAGAAAATTCTTTTGAACATTTAACCGTTGAGTCCAAGTAGGGGCATTTTTCAAAAAAATTCCCTTATCTTCTTTCAGTACTATAAATTAAATATATGCTAAAATTAATAAAATAAATTTAAATATTTCTCATAAAATATGGTATATTAACACAAAAGGTTTCCTAACATGTGTATGTGGTGGAAAACAGGTGATCATAATAAATTAAAAAAAGAGTTGATAGTGCATTATAATTTTGCTACATATCTGATAATTCATAAAAAACGCAAAAAAGTAGTTTATCGCTTTCGCTTGGTTATGGCATATTTCACTCTCGTTCGAAACCTTTCGGAATTTTAATTGCAATATTTCTAAACCTGAATCTTCAGAAAACGAAATCATTCAGATTTATCAACTTGCTCCTAGAAGTTGAATACAGTCATAAAAACTGAAGATTTAGAACAAGTAATGTGTTACAGATAAGGAAAATTCCTTTTATATTTTGCTATTGCTGCATGCTGTGGAAAGAAGTTTTTTCCGTAGATTTTGTAATTTCTCTTTTCTCTTACACGTCTGGGATTGTTGTAAGAAATTGCTTTACATACTAGTGTTTAAATTCCTTCTTACATAATAATTATTTAAACTCTTTAAAGTGATTAAACTCAAATGAAAGATCATCATCTTAAGATTCATCTGTAGAATAAAGTACACTTGCTTTAGGACCTCTTCCACGAATGCGTGTTTTTCTTAATCCTTTACAAGCTTTTCCCTTATTGTAAATTATTTAAATTGCTTTCCCTACCTTTTCTTAAATTTGTGAAGTATTCTTGTGTGAATATCTGTATTTGATTTTATTTAGTTGTCTTTAAAGTGCATGTATATTTTGATAAATGTGTAGCAAAGGAGGATCACTAACAACGAATGGTTGCAAACGCTTACCACTGTATCTCTTTTTCTTCATTTTTCTCAAGCATACAACCAGTTAAAAGAGAAAATATGCTTCGCACATTGCGGAATGTGTTTCATTTATTTATTTTGTACGGTGGTCATGAGAAATTAAATAGTATATATGTTCGAAGAATTGTATTGCTCAGTGTTTAATTAAAATAAGGCTTTTTTTAAAGTGTGTTATTTTTTAGATTAAGTCATACTAAAATTGTATTAATTTTTTTGACGTTGTTGATTATGTTGGATCATTATATGAGGTTTATGACAATATTACCTGTAGTATATGAAGTTTAAGCATCATTTCATTTGTTAAGTTATGATAAAGGAAATATTAAATGTTGTGCATAACCTGTAAAAGTTCAATGTTAAATAACATCATCATCAAGTAATGTCAATTTGAAGTGCGGGCCTCAGATTAGAATGAATGTGCTAAAACGCTAAAATTATGTCAATGTGAAATGTGTATGTTCTTAAGTTAGAATAAATATGTGTCAAAAAACTTTAAAGTTCATAAAAATGATGATAATGGTTGAAAATATTATTCCAAATCGGGGAAAGGGGAGAAGCTTTCATTTTGACGCTTGAACATTATTTGTATGGGTATTTTGAGACTCTCTTTTGAGTTCGCCCTCACCGACGTGGATATAATTCCAGTTTAACATATTAAAATGTGGAAATTCTTCTCTATAGTTGAAAGTAATTCAAATTCCATGTACCTTGTTACGGAAGTCAAAGCCCTTTAAATTTGAATATAGTAGCGGTTATGAGGCTGTATCGTAGATGGTGGCATAAAGTTAAGAATCGGTGTAAAGTTTTCACATGAAGGAAACCAAGTTTCAGCTTATATTTAGTGGTTCAAGGTAGGATATATACAATAAAATCCAAGATGTTTTTGCAAAATGTTTCAAACAGCTAACAGGCTCTTTGTTAGAAATATAAATGAGCCCTTCTCTTGAATAAAAAAGGAATGTTCTATGTAGATTCCCATAAACGTCTGTATCGTAAAATAATAAAAAATGAATTATTTCTAATAGGCATTTCAATTAAACTGGGTAGAAATGCGTATGCATTTGTTTAAGAAGACTTTATGCAATGAAAATTTATTATTACTGAATTATAAGATTTAAATCAGTTGAAGTCAGGTGTTCTTCCAGTAAAGAAACTTGTGTAAGTCTGTTTTTTAATTTTAAAAAGTAGGAATTAGAAACGTAACATGAATATGCTTTAAAAGTAGGATAAATTTTAAATATAAGAAAAAAATCTGTAAATATAAAATGAAAAGAGTAAAATTTACATTTGCTAGACATACTTTATTGAATCTTTCAACTGAAAATAAAATGTATGAAAGAGATTTCGTGATGTTTTACATAGATGCAATTCGGTGAAAATTTTAAATAAAAATAAGACGTATAAAAGAGAATCCGTGATGTTTCATATAGTGTTTTGAAAATGTCAATTAAAAATAATTACAGATTAAATAGTTAAAAGTAATAAAGTTGATTAATTAAAAAGTAACGTTATTCAAACAGGGAGCTAAAAAGGACGTTGCCAGAAAAATGGAAAAAAAATTTCGCTGATACGAAACAAACAAACAAACACACACACACACACACACACACCAAAAAAAAAAAAAAAAAAAAAAAAAAAAAAAAAAAAAAAAAAAAAAAAAAAAACTTTGAAAAAATATTGTCATTGCACAAAATAAAACTAAACTTTGGTAAATTTTGCGTCATTCAAGCATATCTACGTCATTCAAGCACATCTACGTCACTTCCGGAAGAATCCAAGATGGCGACATATTAGCCGGCTGCAAGATGGCGGTGGCCATGCCCTTTATGTGACGTCAATTGCGCCTGCCATGTTCTTCTGGCTACTACTACTTCCGTCACCCGGTTACCTTGCCTTACTATTTGTAATTAAACAGTTACATAAGTCTTCATACTTCCATCTATGGTACCTTTATTATTATTCAAAATAACATAAGTCAGAAGGTTGTGCAGCTTTCGACGTGCGAATGAGAGAGGATCACTTTCGGAATACAATATCATGAAACATTTTAATTCGTGTAAATGAAATATACAACCGAATGGAGAACTTGCTTGAATAATTAGTGACGAAATATATAAGAACGCAATAAAAATTATTATGATATATGTAGAATGCTCTGCAAACATTTCCCAAACTTTGCATAACGGTCTTTTGCCTCTGAATACATAAAAACTGGCCAATAACTATATTCTTAAGACCTACAGTGTTCGTGAGAAAGCGGACTGAAAGATAGCGCTACAGCAGGTTCGCGAAAAATAAATTTTATTTGATATCTTATAAATGTCAGATCCATTGAAAATATGTTAATTTACCAATATGTTTAAAAAATGTTAAGCGATATGTTAGGTATACGTAGGCTATTTACGATGGATAAATTCATTATAAAAATTTTCAAAGAATATGTTAATTCAAACCTATTGGGTATCAGAATACATATTATTAGTAAGTGGTTATTTTGCGCTTCCTCTGAAATCAAGTAAAACGTGTACTGGTGTATAAGGTCTATATTTTCCTTGTATGAAACTGGCGTTACATTTTACAGTCCTACATTTATTGAAAACTCCGACTCATGCTTCGTCGTTACTTTTTTTTCCACTCAGAGTTACAAATAATGTTGTGAAATTTTTATGCGGTATTTGTGAAGCATTCTTGCTTATGCGAAATACCACTGACAAAAGGTGAGCCCAATCATTCTACGATTGAGTTATTTGTAGTATGAATAACGCATTACATGTTTTGTGCCTTTATTTACAATTCACCCATGACATGACACAAAATCAAACTTTTATCAAAATGCAGTCTTTCAATTACAGTCTATTGTTTTAGAATATACAGAACTTGGAGGCCCTTTCTCCCCTTTCTCTGACTTGTCTCGTAACCAGAGTTTCTGTGACTGTGATCTCTTCGCCAAAATGAAAGAACTACTAAGAGGGATTAATTACAACAACCGAAAGTAATCGAAAGAAGATACCCTTATCAGCCATCGCTATCTTGGTGAGGCATTGACCAAAGGTGAAAGTGCTGATGGTGTGCGACTCTTTCCAGTAACTTGTCAGAAAGGTGGTAGAAACGGCAAGGGATTATATTCAGAAACTCTAATTATTTGCATCTGTGGTAATAGATTAACTAATGAATAATTTTGACGATTCGTCACCAATAATTGTTCATTAGTAATAAAAACTAATGAACAATTATTGTTGACGAATCGCATTCTCCTACATAACAATGTGCGGTGCCATGATGCGAGCGCTTTCCCGGATCGTCTACGATGATGGCATTGAGAAGTCCAGAAACACCTACCATACTGACAGGATATGAGTTTCTGTGACTATGATATTTTCGCTAAAATGAAAGAACCATTCAGAGAGATTAATTACAACAACCGAAAGTAAGATATCTACCCTTCCAGGACTATCTTAGTGAGGCATCAACGAAGATGAAAGTCCTCCAGCAACTTGGCAGAAAGGAGGAAGATATGGCAAGTGATTATATTGAGGAAGTCTAATTATTTGTACCTGTGGTAATAAAGTATTTTCAGAATTATTGACATGTTTCCACTACTTTTATACTACCCCCGTAGATTCTTTGCACTCTGCTTTTATAGAAAAGGCTACAGTTTACTCAGGAGGACGGCGCAGCAAATGCTCTTAATTAATATTATCTGTCGTGGAATTAAATCCAGTTTTCCATTTTGCTAACTTAATAAAACTATTAGCAATGAAAAAAGAGCTCGACACTGACAAAATATTTATTAATTCTTTACATCCGTAATGTAATCAAACATCCATTCATGTAATATGTATATCATTTATTTTTTCAGCGTTATGTTTTCTTTATTGTTTCTTTATTGTTTACACTTATAAATTGAAAGATAGTCTAAAAATAGATAAGTGTTCGCGTTTTCTAGTCGTTATTCTTGTCGTAACACAGTTTTAATAAGGGAAAGAATGTTGAAATTTTAACCTAATCTGGGCTGATTAAGAGGATCAAAATATGACATAGGTGCCGGTTTAGCATCAGGAGATACGGGTCCAATGCAATCATACGTGTCAAAATATAGTTGGCAAGAAGATCTATAAAAAGGGAATCCAGAATTATGACAACATTCCCCTTCAGAGTTTTTGCATTCCTCACTTGTTGTGCACTCTTCTCCTAAATTTCCTAATTAAAAAATAGTAAACATGTAGATTTTAACTTATTTGAGGAAAAATAAACGAAAACTCAAGTATATATTAACAATAACATAAAGATATATAAAAAAGTCAAAACTGAAAAACAAATCAAACAAATCTATCAAATCTGAAAAACTAATCTATTTGAGTGCTGGTTTTATTCAAACTACAATAAAAAAAATCTTGCATGAAAAAAAGTGTAGAAATAAAAAATATGAAAATATTCGCTTGAAATCTTTTACAAAATATGAAAATTATCTATTAAAAATTAGGCAAAATGGAACGTTAGATGAGTCAATTTCGTGTAGTAAACCATAATTTTGATTTTGGGTTTGCAAAAATTATCCAAAAGGCTTCTTCCATAGGTGAATTGGATTTTCTTGAGGCTTTTCACATTCACAAAGCTTTAGCAGGTTTAGTTAATGATTTGAAGTCCAATCCAGTCCTTCCTAATGCCTTTAAAATTCTACTATCTTAATTCAGTTATGTTTGCCGATATATGGCGTTACCTCCTCGCGTTTGGTACTACCAGAGGGTATAAAAATCCGTTCACTGGTTGCTTTCCATTATTTGAAGTTCAGATGAAATCCATAAGGTGCATTTGCCCCTCGCTCCCTATTTTAACTTCGCTAATTTTTCTTGTCCTTTATGCTTGATCAGATAGCCTGGCTCAGTAAAATTAGGCCGCCAGTGCAACTCTAATTAAAAATCCAGTTATAACCACGTGCAGTGCTGATAAGAACCACGTGTTTCTGTGACTCCTTCTCCTTTATTTTCTTCTTTCTAGGTATTTCTTTCTCTTGATGAGGAGGGACCTGTAGCTGCCCTCGAAATCGATTGAGTGTTTCATTGTACCTACGCTAAATACAAGGTTGTCTTTACGATTTTGATTGTCACATTAGCGTGTTTCTCTTCTAGTCCTGAATAAAAAGTATTGGTGAAATTTAGTAACAATCAAATATTTAGGAAAATTGCATTTTGTTGAACTAAGTTAAAAAGTACAGGGAGATGTTGATGACATAGTGGCAGGCTGGGAAGACGAACAGATGATGCCGACACAAAAATTAATTAGAAGAATTCCCATTCTTTATTTCCACGCATATAAAATCATCTCAGTAGATATTTATCCACTCTTTATGAAATCAGATACATTTCTATGTTTCGGTCATAATGTAATATGACAAATTTCTATGTACATTGGTTTTTTAAAGATAAGACGCAGGCATTTTAAACAGGGAAGTAAAGCAGTTTGAATCTTGACGTAGCGGAAGCTAGGAGAAGACGCAGTTTATTTGCGAGTAGTATTTATACTAAGTACATGCAGAAAGTACTCGAAACTAATGACTGATTAACTTGAGGTTGTTATATGATCATGGAAGAATCACGAATTTGAGAGAACAAATGCATTTAAGGGGAAAACACCAAATCTAGAATATTAATTTTGAGGTTGCCAATTATTGTTAAAGCAGCTATCGTATTTTCTTATATCTTACATATATACATATATTAGTCTTAATGCAGTACACATATCTAGGATAACACCTAATTAATAAAAAGAAGGATGCGGACACTTCCCATTGACTTCTCGCAAACAGCTAGCATTTTCATCGACCTTTCACATTTTTGTAGGCAGGCTTCATGTTAGTCAACTAACTACACTCGATCCCTTATTCTCTTTCAGATCGTTATTTAAATTTAATGGTTATTTGATTTTTCAATATGAGAAGGCTACGCAAGCCAGCTTTCCATTTTATTCCTTTCACATCCATGGCAACACTGTTGACAATCTTTTAAGTTTAATTTACTAAAGTTTACTTTCTTAGGATTTACATCACATAACGTTCAACAGCAAATTAAAACTTTTTTCCAAACTTCCTCTAATTTTTAGAATTTTTCCTCCTTCTTAAAAATAATTGTCTCCGCGAGACCAACTGCTTTTTGGTTGCCATGTTATATATGATGAAAGATCAGAATTTGTTGAAATACTAAGATCAAAGCTCCAAATTTTACCCCAAACCTCTAAACCTTCCGGAAAGTGCTTTTTTGGACTCAAAACTAAAAACCGTATTACCTACTTTCAGCGCAGCTGTAAAGGAAATGTAGACGGATCTTTAAAGCTTCATTTTTGGCATCGCCATTTTCATATCGAAATTAATATTCGGATACTTGATATTTGGGTCGAGGATTTCAAGTTTCATTTTAATACTAAACTATTTTAAGCAATCCATTTCGTCTTGAATAAAGACTAGTTAACTACTTCTCCTGCAGATTAACCTCATATAATTAATTACTCGTTAATCTCTATTGAAAATACAAGTTTTTCTGGAGGGGGAAGGAAGGCTAGCTTCTCTTTCTTTTTTCACCAAATAACTATACTGCAATGCGAATAGAAAATATTAAATTTGCTTGGTATTCCGTTGATACAATCCCTTCTTCTCACGGTTTGAACGCGAATTGTGGGCCCGCTATGTGTGTTTTGGTACGCTGATTAACAAAGCAAATATAAACTATTCTTGCCTAGCGGGCTCCCAGATCGCTTTTTTATAAAGTCTGCTTTTTAAAATTAGAAACTCATCTGAATAACGGTACAGTCATCCTTATGCTAAAGACCCTTTCGAAATCTTTTGTCCTTTCGAACAATGGTCAATTTGCGTAAAGGTGCAGGCACCTCTATGCAGATTTGCCATTATCTGCAGTCGTATAGTATTATATATATGGTTCCTGTATACGCCGTTGAGCATGGTATTCTTGTAAATGTGTTCTTATTACCTGATGTTACAGATGAGAACACGATTGTGCCATATTGCAATAGGACGGTAAATTCTGACTAAATTATTTTTTAACCTTAAAATTAGTAAATCTACCTTAAATTTACTTACGAAGTGTCTTCTTTTTGATGGATCTTTCTTCTAATTGGCAAGTTTTGAGAGGTCCAGCAGTACCAGAATCCGCACAGATGAGACCAGATCCACATTCTGAATCTTCTTTGCAAGGCTGATAGGAAACTTTGCGGAAGATGGGTAAACAAGTGCCTGAAGCTAAACAGAATAAATAACAGAAGAATTTCACTACGCACCCAAATTTCCTTTTAGTACACATTTTGAAAAACACTAAGACATAAGAAAATTTTAATAAAGAGTTTAATTTTGTTAAAATTTAACACCCTATGTTTTTTGCAAATCTGATCTCTCTAAGTATATGAAATTACAGTTTTAAATTTCTGATGGTTTCCTTAATACTCACGCACTCAGATTTATTTAATTTAATTTATAATTAGTTGTTTTCCTCTTAATAAACTCAGATTGTATTACTTTTATAAGTTCTCAATTCCGTTTTCTGAATTATACCATCAATTTCATACTGAATTACATTCAAGTAATTTGCATATAAAAATATACATAAAAAACATTGAAATATTCCATTTCTAAAAAAATGTATATTCTATTTTATAAGTAAAATGAAGTTGCTGAGCAACTGCGAAAGTTGTGACTATAAATTCTCTTTTTACAAAGATAAACTTATAACTTTTTAAAAATATAAAAATAACTTCCACTAACAACAATTTATGTAATTAATTTATCATTGACAAACTAATTAATTTAAGCATTTTTCATCAGTACGGAGATTCTTCTGAGATTGTATCATTTCACTCCTCATTGCTTTTATTTTTCAACGTTTGAATACTTTTAAACCTACTAACTTGATGACTGCTGATATTATTACTTCTTGGGAGTGTAGAGGAAACAGATGTATAACAGACTCACAAAGACAGTTAGTTCTCAAAGATACGTTCTAATCTTTCTGTGAACAGAAAGAATCTCTCTCTTTTTTTTTTTTTTTTTTTTTGTTATATCACGGGATTACTCAGGGATATTCAGGAAATTTCAGTTAAGCTTTTCATGTGTGGCGTTTTGTGAAAGATGCCGTTTGTTAAGCAGCATGTAAACATTAAGTTTCCTGTGTACAGACAGATGTCCAAAAGTACACAGATATGGTTGCTCACAAATTAAAAAAAATAAACAGAAAACATTATCCTAATATTCACTGGTAAATAATTTATGGAAACAAAATACAAAGAGCAAAAACCACGAAGAATAATCGTTGAAAATATTAAAGCATTTTGCTTATAAAATATGCTGTGTGAGATATGACAGCAATGAGAACTGAGTGAAAATATAGCTAAACATTACTAATTACATTAAGAGATTACTATAACAATTACAATATATTTAAGTATTTAAACTATATCACAATAAAAATTTACAAATCGTTAACTTTAAAATTTTTGAAAAGCTTAATATCTTTTTCTAAATGAGCTGTTGCATGCCTTAATTAAAAAATAATATAATTATTGATTAGGTAATTTAGAAGCAGAAGACGTGCAAAATGCGCAGTGCCCTCGTTAAGATTCGAACCTGGATCTCTTGAATACGCGCCGAGTCTGCCACCGTTTACGCCACGAAGGCATGCTGGAAGGATTGAGAAAAATACTTTATATACTACCCCCTTTAAAGGGCAACTGGGGATTAGGGGACCCAAATACCAAATCTTGGTGTTGATGAATTATTGTCCACCACCTCTTAGTTCAGACGCCACTGTACAGCCATTAGGATTATTTTTTTAAACAGGAAATGTGAAGAATGTGCAATGCTCTCGCTGGGACTCAAACCTGAACCTCTCGAATACGCGATGAGTGCACTACCATTACACCGCGAAGACATACTGGAATTAGGAAGAAAATAGGGAACGGTCAAACATAAAGTGTTTAAAGACGCCTGATTAGTTAATTGAACCTTTCATAAATTTGTAAGAAAGCTATAGTTCACTTTTTGACAGACTAACAAAAAGAAACATCAGATATTAAGTTTTAAGTATATAAATTTATAATTAAACTTATAATTTAACTATATAAACCTCAGCCACTTATAATTAAAAAAAATATTATTGAAAACAACGGTTTCCTAGCGAAAAAGTAGAAATGTTTTTACACTTTTGATAGATCTCTATATATGAGCAGATTGCTTTAAAAGTCCAGTATCTTAGGAATAAATTGCTATTCTCCACGACGACAGTGGTCTCGCCATTGGGTGTTTCTTACGAAAACCAGACTTAGCATCACCTAACTTGAACTTTCATCTTATCACTTTGAAATTTCGCTTTGTGACAAGAAGATCACTTCTTCAAGGCTTCCTACATCAATATTGCAGCTCTTGAAAGAAAAGTTCCATTCGTTCCTGTCATCAGATTGATCTCACTGTCATCGATAGGGTATTATTGAAGTAAAAGCCTCGACTGATTTTATGCGTCTAAGTAAGGGAAGTCGTTTTGAAAAAATTCTGTAAAATTCTATAAGATTATTTACTTAAGTGAGTCCATGTTTTTATTTTATGTAACAATATTTTCCCCATATACAGAAGAATATCAAATATATAGACTAACTAAAACCACAACACATATGGATTCGAAAAGTTCGGATCGCTGTATTCTTCTCATAGTTTGCAGTTAAAAAAAGTATTATATTTCAAATTCAGTAAAAATACTACTGTATTCCTAAGAACAAATATACTAGACAGATATACAAAACTAACAAACATCCACAGATTAAAAAAAATCTGCATATAAAACAAACAGCGATCTAAAAACAAAATCAAAATTTTTTCTCAAAGATTAAAAAACGCATGCCCCCTGTTCTCCCCAGAACAGTGTATACTGTTCTGGGGAGGGAAGAACAAGACGTCCAGCAAAACTGGAATTATGAGTAAGTTGTTAGAATGGGGCAAAGCACAAGAAAGGTTAGCTGCCTAAGGAGAGGGATACCTTCGTGGAGGACTTTCGAATATTCACAATATTCAACTGCAATGTTACACAAAATATTTTTTTTTACTAAATATTTCGAAGAACATAAATCAGAGCATACTTTTAGTTATAAATATGCATAAGTTAGAAAACTGGATGAATATGATAGATACTACGTATATTTTTGCGTGCTGCAGTTTCATAGAGATATACTTAAATAACTAGTCGAGATGAATAGAAAGATTTGAATCTTTCCTAAAATCAGTAATAGCTTATAAACTAGACAAACGGCTATGTATAGCTTAACGTAGGGAAGAAGAGAGATAAGGCGAAATTCTCCTTATCATGCGAGGAATATCGCAAACCACTAAAATCGTTCATAGAGTAAATACTCAGCAGTAATTATCCAATCAGATGCTCTCTAGCAAAATAATCGCAGACTTAATTGACTGATTGACTGGAGGCTATAATACAGCTATTATTTATTGGGTTGCTCAAGGGATAGGATAAGCACTTCTGGGAACTTTGAGAAAAATCTTAGCACCTCGAAAACGCTTTTATCAAAACCTCACAAAATTGAAAAAAAATCTCGAAATGATGCCAGGTTGACGAGTGAACGTATTGTGATGGCCTGGTAGGATTGCTTTGCCCATATCTCTAGTTTTACTTGAGCTGTTCTTATAATTCAAACATCAGCTGCTTCAGAATTAAAAAATGCATTATGCAAATAGCATGGTCCAATGTTCAGATGTTCGAAAGATGCAGGCAGGTTCATTATAAAAACTCACATGTGCGGGGAATGCTTGAAGAAGTAAATAATATGGCATAGATAGAAAAAGTATTTATGGTAAATGCAATTACAATTAGCAATCGAAAAATACATTAAACTATAAAGATAAACATAGAACAGTTACATAAGTTAGATAAAGCATGTGGTATCCACATTAGTTTATTAAGGATGGCCACAGAATGATTATTAAGAACATTTTCTGGGGAGCAATAGTTATAATTATACATTAGGGTAATGTTCTGGTCTTTAATGAGGAGGTACATAAGTTGATTAATACCAAGTTCTTCGTGAATTTTGTTATTTCTGATGGTCCATGGGCCAGCCAGATATTTGTTTCAGGATGCAGTTCTCAGCCGTTTGTGACTGTTTTGCGATTGGTGCGGCAGGAGTATGCCTAAATTAGGAAGAGTAATAAAGTGTGGGACGCAAAAGGATTTTGTATTTGAACAACTTGTTGTCAACAGATAAAACGCTGTTCCGCACAGTTAAGGGGCAGTTTTGCTTTACGTGCCTGGAGCTTCTCGACAGTAGAGCGTATGTGTGAAGACCTTAAAAGATTTCGGTAGAGGATTACACTGAGATGTGACTCGTCTAGACAAGGTCAATGTGGTTTCATGTTTTCTAACAAGAGAGCCAGCGATTTTGCTATTCTTGACGAAGACAATTGCTGTGGATTAAATTAAGAGGCCTCAAATTCAAAATTAAATATATTGCCCAGCAAGTGAACTTAAACAATTAATTAATTAAATACCTATGTGAATTAATATAGTAATACAATAGTCAAATTAAAGTAAAAAAATCTAATTATAAAGGTGCTAAATACAAATAGAATTAAAAAAATTTACAACAGTACAAAGCTCCTAATCAAATGATATCAAGGCAAAGGAAAAACACAAAAATAGAAGTGTCAAATAAAATATGACTACAATAAAAAAATACTTCCTGTCTTTTACCTCCTTCTATATCTACGCATGCTGCACCCTTGCAACATTCTTCTGAATGCTCGCATTTTCGTCCAAAGCAACGATCCTCTTCTCGATCCATAAGAGCTTCTAACATTTCTCCGTCTTTTTTCTCAGCCTGGGAAAAAAAAAAAAAAAAAAAAAAAAAAAAAACAATTCACCGCCATTTTAAAACTATATATTGAGACAGTTTTTCAAATCATTCAATACAAAACTTGAGGTGACTAAAACAGCACAGGAAAGTACCTATTGCTTAATTCTCAATATTGTTTTCGAAAGAATTTTTTTTTTGGGGGGGGGGAACTTGTATACTGTGAAAATAAAAATAATTTATTAAATTGCAACTGTAAAAGGGCTTCCCTTAAAAAAAAAAAAAAAAAAATTGACAGAACAGAAGGATTAGAAAGAAACTAGAAGCAGACCTCGGCAAGTGTTTCTGCTAGGCGACACATAAGAGCTTTAATTTATCGTGCTCACGATCTCGCGCATAGCGGATTATCGAAGCGCTGTCATTCGCAAAAGCATAAGATTTAAAATTAGGGAGAACAGCAACCGTTCACTGGCGTAGATTTTGAATAAAATCTTGCTGATTTTAAGTGCTATCAGACATAAGTAAACATTCTTCAGAACCAAAAATGTTTCCTAAAATAGGAGGAGCAACAATTTTATTTACATGCAGAAGCATTCATGAAACAAAGTGAATAGGAACGTAGCGCCATCTCTTGAGGAAAACAGTAATAAAAAGCTGTAAAAATTATCTTTACTGTATTGCATTACTGTTTAGAATTTGAAATTAGAATTTAAAAAGTGTTAGGAAGAAATGCGGCTAAAACTTTCAAAATAATTAACATATGTAATCATCATAATAGAATGAACAGATATTAACAGAACAGATTTTCTTTCCGATGTTCTGCTTAGCCTTAATTCAGCCCTGCTAGGGTGATTTATAGAAAAAAGACTTAAAGCTAAATATAAAAAAATGATTATTTCGAAAGAGGATATCCATGATTGCAGAAAAATGCTGCGATTTGAAGTTATATTTAAATCTGAATATGACAGGCAATATATTTTAGAGTTGACCACTATTTAAAAATTAAACTTATTTCTATTATTCTTAAATTTGTTTATAAAGTACCAAAGAAAAAAATCATACTCAAAGGTGTTCCGCAAGGCAGCGTTCTCTCGCCAAAATTATTCCGTAACAATATATGTACATATACATACATACATACATATATATATATGTATATGTATTGTTACGGATTTTGTATTTAGTTGGCTATTTTTAGTAGAACTGTAATTAAAATTGTTTTATTTTCCAGTGCAATGAAGCGCGTGACGAATTTTAAGAGAAAGCTACGCCAGAAAAGTAAAAATATAAGAGCACGTCCATTTAACATTTTAATAAAAGTTTATCTTCATAATTGATATTTAATATGAATAAATGTAATTGACTACAATGTTAACTGTAACTGTAATTCTACGCTTTTTGCTTTCGAAAAGTTGCTAGAACTCTCTCATGCGGCCGATTTAAAAAACTATAAAAGCCAGAGAGAGAACATCTCAACTCAGTGGTTTTTAGATAACTGTTGTTTATTGACTGTAGCGAATTCGCGGTGAGATCGAATTCGCTTTCGCTGCGCTTTGGATTGTGTTCTATTTAATGTTTTAGCAGTTTAAAATTTAGCTATTGATTATATTGCGTGATATTGGGATTTTGTACGAATATCTTTGAAGAAAAATCCAGCGTTTTTGTTATATTTCTTGTGATAAGAATAAATTTTGTTAACTTTTATCGGACTTGTGCAATCAATCTATTATGAACCCCTATCGCCCGCAACAATATTGTTACGAATTTGGTATTTAAAAAGCTAATGTTAGTTCAATTATAAATTAAATGGTTTTATTTCTCGCGCAGTGCAGCGCGTGACGAATATTAAAAGAAAACTAAGCCGGAAAATTGAAAATACAAGAGCGTGTGCATTACATAAATAAATATCTCTTTTTGATTTCGAGAAAGTACTAGAAAATTCTAGCGCGTGATTTTTTAAAATCTTATAAAAGGAGGAAAACATCTCAGTTCGTAGCACTTATGGACATGATCCGTGTACCTGGATCTTCAAAGCTCTGATTATTTATTGCTAGTGTAAAATGTTTTTCACCATTTGCTACTTCGCTCAAATACCGCCGTCCCTATATGTACATAGTGTATAGTTTCAGTAACTCATGTGGCTCAGTGTTGTACAAGAACTTAGTGTTTCATTTCTCAGACCAAGACTTCACTGAATTGTGATATCTACTGTTTCAAGATGCATTGGCTGTGGACAGTTCACGGGAGAGTGACCTCCACGTGACTACCACTGTCCAATCTGTGTTTTACAGCAAGGATGAATTTGAATATTTTGTTTAGCTAACCTGTTGCACTTAGTTGTGCCATTTCTTCATTTAGATCGCGATATTAGTTTAATTATTCCAATCTGGATAACCTGTTTCAAAACTTGATAATTATTAACATATCCAATATTTCTCATTGCACGCGTAGGTTGCTTTGCTCGGAGTCTGAGCTTGGGTGGGTGACCACCCACGTGACAGGCTCCTGCCAATCATCTCCCTCCACTCCCCCTACATTTCACAAAATTTGACAAGTTTCGCCTAGTTGGCGCGGCGTAAATCGCCTTAATTAAAAACTTAGTACCAACGCCTTAGGACAATTTACCAACAGAGACGATTAAAGTAGCGGTTGGCTACTAATTGCCGCCTAGCCATTGACTCGATTTCGATTTCGATTTCAGTTCGTAGTAGTTGCTTAGTTTGTTGTTGTTTAGAAAACTGCTCTTGTTGATTGTAGCGATATCGCGGATTAGCTTTCTTTAGCTGTTTTGAATTAAGTTCTATTGGACATTTGAGTAGTTAAAAGATAACTACTATGAGATATTGTAATACTGCATGATAACTTGAGAAAATTTAAGCATTTTTGTTGTGATAATAATAAATTTTTGTTCATTTTTCATTGGACTTGTGCATTCATTTCATAACGAACCCGTACGCACGCAACAATGTTTGGTGTCAGGAGTGGGATTTGAATGCCAATAACAAGAGCGATGGAAGAACAATTCAGGCAAATGATGACTGCATTTGCTGCTTTCCAAGAAAAGATGGAAGGAGCTGTCAACTCCGTTAAGGAAGAAATGAAATTGGGCCAAGATTCCGTTAAAGGAGAGATGAGATCCGTTAAAAAGGAAATGGAAGCCGTTCACGAAAAGTTGGAAGCTGGTCAAGTAACTTTTAAAGAAGACATAAAAGCTGAACAAGAAAAGATTGAAGCAGGTCAAGACGAAATGAAAAGAGAAATAACCTGCGTAATAGAAAGTAAATTTGAGGCTATGGAAGACAGAATAGGAGCTGTCGAAAATAAAGTCGGGCAAATTGAAGAAAAGGTTTCTTCTGTCAGAGATGAAATAGACGATAGAGTGTCGGCTGTGGAGCAACGAGTCGAAGGAAGAGTTTCGGCCTTCCAACAACAAATTGAAGAAAGAGTTTCTGCCGTCCAAGGACATATTGAACAACAAATCGAAGACAGAGTTTCTGCCGTCCAAGGACATATTGAACAACAAATCGAAGACAGAGTTTCTGCCGTCCAAGGACATATTGAACAACAAATCGAAGACAGAATTTCTGCTGTCGTCGCTAAAGAAGTTGACACTATAAAGATATTCGTAGCGACGGCAGGGAGCACTTCGGATGGTTTAAAATTTCTACCCATGCCTGCTCGTTCCTCTCTGAAGCTATCGACATATGATGGGAAGACCTCCTGGCAGGTGTATAAAACACAATTTTCTATAGTGGCGGATGCGAATGGATGGGATTCCCAAACTAGTGCCTGTCATCTCGCCGCTTCTCTGAGAGCAGACGCAGTGGATATCCTGCAGACGCTTCCCGAAAACCAAAGACATGACTTCGAAGCTCTAACCGGCGCATTGGAGCTGCGCTTTGGCGAGAAATGTTTAAAAGACTACAGCTGGCTTCAATTAAAATCTCGTCAACAGAAGCCCACCGAATCACTCCAGGAACTCGCCACGGATGTTGAAAGGCTGTCCCACCTCGCCTTTACGGAGTGCTCGAGAGAAACGAGGGAAATCCTGTCGCTGCAATATTTCGTCGATGGCATCCGGGACCCTGAAATACAGAAAGCACAGCGAATGGCGGATGTTAAAGATTTGAAAAGCGCTTTAGTGTATGCCATGAAATTCGAGGCAGCCCAGCAAGCCACTCGTCGAGACCGCTACCCAGTCAGAGCTGTGCGAGTCCATGAGCCAGTAGATCAATTGATGGCTCGTTTAGATGATTTATCCAGACAAGTCGACGCTTTGATACGGAGTAGCAGTGAGAACAAAGTGGCTCTAAGGTGTTGGAGATGTGGTTCTGAAGGTCACCTACGACGGCATTGCAGAACACCCCAGGGCACGGATAATAAAACGGATGAGTTGACAAGACCAGTGAATGCTTTAAGACGGAATAGTGGTGAAAAGAAACCGACCCTAAAGTGCTGGAATTGCGGTGTTGAAAGCCACCTACGAAGGAACTGCAGAACACTCCAGAGCACGGAAAATAAGGCATACGATTTAAACAGACAATCAAATGCCACGGGGAGGAAAAGGACTGACAAGAAACCGAAGTGCTGGAACTATGGAGTTGAAGGCCACGTACGAAAGAATTGCAGAACACCCCAGGGTACGAAAATTGAGACCATTTCTGAGCAACGACGCAGGAAACAAATTAATGACCATATCAAGGAACGGAGGTTGCCAGATAATGAAAAACCCTGTTTTAAAGCGCTTAAGATCTCTATAGTGAGTGGCAACAATAACGGACTGTCCATCAATGGGAATATCGATGGAGTTCCTTGCACTATGATCATTGACACAGGAGCTAATGTTACCATCATTAGGAAAGATTTAGCTGAACAGTTTAAAGATAAACTTATTTGGACGCCATCCTGTGTTACCCTTCAGACTGAGCCTGGTGATAAGATCGACATAACTGGGAAGTTAAACGTGAGCATCACGTTTGGAAGTGCCGCCTACCATCACACGGCTTATGTGGCGGATATTACAGATCCATGCATACTCGGATTGGACTTTTTAAGGAAATACAATTTTTCCTTAGGCTTCAAAAACAACAAACTGCTTTCAGCATCTGGTGACATGACTATCCATCTTCAGGAGAGATCCTCACCTGGAAATGTCGACGCCTTGTCCGAAAGACCCAGCTCGGGAAGCCGCCGAAATAATGCTAGGGTCGAAAAGAAACGCAAGAGTATCAGCTATTCTCCATCCCAGAAACTCTTCGGTCGAGACCTTCGTCTGCCTTGTGACCGCCTGTTTCATCGCCGTACGGATGCGCCTTCATCGCCTGAGGAACACATCCAAGATGTCCAGGCCCGGTTTGAGGGGATGCACCGTTCTGCAGGAAAGCGAGTCAACTTGCCGACGGAGAAACCAAAGACCAGATACGACACGAGAGCTACTGGACACAGATGCAACAAAGGAGACAAGGTGTGGTTGTGGAACCCGATTCCACGAAAAGGACTCAGTCCTAAATTACAGTCACCTTCGGATGGTCCATATACAGTGCTGAACAGGCCGAATGACGTCGTGATTCGAATCCGTAAGTCTTCGAACTCTGAACCTAAAGTCGTTCTTTACGACAGGTTAGTTCATTACTATGGCCGTAGTACGTAATGTAAATAATTGTAAATAGTATAAGACCATGGTCCTTTTTGTTTTTAAATGTGTATTTGATTTGATTTGTATTTAGTATTTGATTTGTATTTTGTATTTGATTTGTACTTTGTATTTGATTTGTATTTTGTATTTGATTTGTATTTGATAGCATTTGATTTGTTTTATTTATTGCATTTATTGTTCATGTTGTTTATTATTGTAATGTAATGCTTATTATTGTATTTATACTTTCAGTTGTAAGTTTGGCTTCCTGTCCAGGGATTGTACTGCCCGGAACGTGCAGTCCTTGGGAAGGGGGCAGTGTTACGAATTTGGTATTTAAAAAGCTAATGTTAGTTCAGTTATAAATTAAATGGTTTTATTGCTCGCGCAGTGCAGCGCGTGACGAATATTAAAAGAAAGCTAAGCCGGAAAATTGAAAATACAAGAGCGCGTGCATTAAATAAATAAATATCTCTTTTTGATTTCGAGAAAGTACTAGAAAATTCTAGGGCATGATTTTTAAAATCTTATAAAAGGAGGAAAATATCTCAGTTCGTAGTAGTTGCTTAGTTTGTTGTTGTTTAGAAAACTGCTCTTGTTGATTGTAGCGAATTCGCGGATTAGCTTTCTTTAGCTGTTTTGAATTACGTTCTATTGGGCATTTGAGTAGTTAAAAATAACTACTGTGAGATATTGTAATACTGCATGATAATTTGAGAAAATTTAAGCATTTTTGTTGTGATAATAATAAATTTTTGTTCATTTTTCATCGGACTTGTGCATTCATTTCATAACGAACACGTACGCACGCAACAATATTATTTGTAGAAACCCGTATGAAATCATTATTAGAATTATGACGAAAATAAATATGTCTCAAAATTAAATCCTGAACTTCCTTATTAGATTCTTTACAGCAAATATTATGGCGGCGCATTTCTTTTCTGTGGTAGAGTACTTTTTTTCAGTTTCTGTAAACTTCTTACTGAGGTATAATACTGGATGTTTATTGTCTCGTTCATCTTTTTGAGCTAAAATGACACCCATACCAGAGTCTGAAACATCAATTTGCAAAATAAATTCCTTATTGAAATCAGGCGAGTGTGACAAAGGCTTTTGTGGCAGTTTTGCTTCTTCAACAACTCGCTATTGTCTGTTTAGTTTCTTTAAAAACTTCTCTTTGACTTGCATCTCAACTTCAGAACTTGGCAATTCATCTGGAACTTTTAACTGAGAATCGTTTAATTTTATCAGTTCTTTCTTGTAAGATAGTTTTTGCTCTTTGCGAGATGAATCTTTGTTCTTATCTGCTACTTGCACTCTCATTGAATGTGGCAACTTTGAGTATCCTTCATCATGTTTGTGCCTCTTTGCTAACTTTTCTGACGTGTGCGTAGATTCTGAATGTATTTTTAATTTCTTAGCTTTAGAAGCATCTTCATGAGTTCTTTTATCAGAAGTTCTTTGATCTGCTGTTAACAAACTGTCAAACACATCTTTACTTTTTGGAGAAGAAGGAACTGGGGAACTTGTAGAGGAATAATCATACACATTATCCATAGAAGATGAATCACCAGGTAAATAAGGTGAGTCAACTTCCATATAAATAACTTCAGTTTTCTCATCAAGAGATGAACGCTTAGATTGTTTGTCAGATTTCTGTGAAGCATTGATAGAGGCTTGACTCTTAGGAGGGTGAGTATTGACCAAATTACCCTGAGTCTTAGCACTATTATTTGTTTGGTTCTGAATCAAAGTTGTGTAGTTCTGCATTTGATCTCTATATTTTTCAAGAATAACAATTACTTCCCTTTCATTTCCATTTTTATCTAATTTATTTTTCTCCTTTATTTTGAAATAACTTCCGAAATTTTCACTTTTAGCTTCGCTAAGCATTGAGATTAGATCTCTGCTTTGATGCTGAGATTCAATTAATTCCTTTGAATTAGCATTAATTATTTTCTTAATTTCTTTGTCTTTCTCATCAGCTTGCGGTAAAATATCTTCGTCAGACTCAATAACAAACAGTTCTTCTTTTTTCCCCATTTCGGTGTCTCTACTTCGATCTCCTTCTCGAGATCGTTTTACTTGAGATCGTGTCAAAACCGCATTTATCCTTTCTAAATTTAAGAACTGCTTATCTTTGAACAACTGAGCAGTTTTGTTACCCAATACATATCTGCCAGGATCATTTGTAACAACAGCTGCTTTTGTCTTTATATGACCAAGTTCGCAATTAATTTCAACTTCCGCTAACGGTAGACACACTAAATGGTCATTTAATAGATATTGTATCCAGACATGTTCTCCAGTCATTTTTGCGTTATCTATGTATTTCCGACAAATAACATCAACAGTGGCTCTTGTGTCTCGAAGAATAGGCATTTCATGCCCATTAACTAAACCGTTAATTGTATATTTCTTTAACAAATCATCATTCGAAAATACGCAATTTACCTTTTCATTTGGTTTTAAGCGAGGGCACTGAGGCTTAAAATGTTCGTATGACCCACACTCGAAACAACGTGGTCGATATCTTTTGTCACATAAATTTTCTTGGTTTGTTTTGAAATTGACTTCTTTGTCGGTGACCTTTCTGGTATTTTGAATCGTCCCATTTATCAGAATGCTTAAAATGAGGCGGATGCTCTATTTTTTTCACAAAGTTATCACAACGTGGTTTAAATGATCCTTTGTTAATTTTCTCAGTCTGATTGACAGAAAATTTCAGTTTTATTGTTTTCCTCACATCTTCAATTTTCTTAACTATTTCAGTAGGTGAAATGATGGTTGTCCATTGATCCATAAAATGTTCTTTGAAATCAGGAGAGGTATGCTTTTTTATTTGATCAAACAGCATGAGATCTTTTAGCTGTTCAAAAGTTTTAATCCGTTAAGCCATCCTTCTAAATAATTCTTTAATTCATAGTAGAAATCATACCAAGTACTTTCAGTAGATTTTTGGTGTTTATTAAATAGTTGTCGAAATTTTTCCGCACTTAATTTAAATCGTTGTAACAGTAAAGTTTTTACATATTCATACTTTTTCGCGTCCTCTTCTGGTTCTCTAGCAATAAGCTGAACAATGTCGGGAGGCAGCAATGAAATAAGTTGAGTCACTTGATTTTCAGCAGGTATATTCATTATTTTAGCTTGACGCTCAAATAACACCAGAAATAAACTTATTTCATCTTCTTTAGGGTTGAAACGTGGCATGAGATCGTGAATTCTGATTTTTAAAGGCTACTCAGGTAACTGCGTAGTTTCTACCGGCTGTGCTGTTACAGTCATTGCTTCCAACTGAAGTTTCTGTAGCTCAAAGGCTCTAATTCGCTCTTCTCTCTCACGCTCTTTTTTCTTTCCCTTTCTTCTCTTTCGCGTTCTTCTCTTCTTTCCCTTTCTTCCCTTTCGCGTTCTTCTCTTTCTCTTTCTTCTCTTTCGCGTTCCTTTTCTCTTTCTTCTCTTTCGCGTTCTTTTTCTCTTTCTTCCCTTTCGCGTTCCTTTTCTCTTTCTTCTCTTTCGCGTTCTTCTCTTCTTTCTCTTTCTTCTCTTTCGCGTTCCTTTTCTCTTTCTTCTCTTTCTTCTCTTTCGCATTCTTCTTTTCGTTCCCTTTCTTCTCTAATTGTAGCCAGTAGTTCTCGAGTAAACTCCTCATCATAATCGGGACTTTCAGTAATCAGTTTATGCAACTGAGCAATCTTAAATTCAGGTTTCACGGTTAAACCTAACTCTTCTGCTAGTACTTTTAAATCCTGTTTTTTACTCCTAGCTAAGAATGACATGTTGACAGAAGTTACTTTTAATAGGCTTCCTTTTGAAATTCAATCTAAAAGCTCGTACTTGTATTAAAACTATATAATTTCTGGCGAGATTTAATTTCTCGAATACGAAATTCACACTAACCAATTGGAGAGAATTATTTAAACAACTTTGCCAGGTTGGCACAAAATAATTTAATACTACGTCGGGTTGACGTTTTAACTCACTATTCACAAGCCTCGTTAGCTATAACTATATAAACACCTTTGCCAGTTAGGCAATACAATGGAATTTTACCAACGTCAGTTTGACGATTTTACTATCTATCTTCACTCCTGGTTGGCGATAACAAAAACAATTTTTGCCAGTTTGGCAATACAACTTTTAGAATATACAATCTGTAATACGTCGGGATGACGTTACTATCTACCACACGCCTGAATGGCGAGAACTTAGACTTTGCCAATTCTGCAGTATAATCAATTCACTTTACGTCAGTTTGATGTTATTACTTATTTTCACGCGCCTGCTTGGCAACAAATTCAAAAACTCAGCTAGCAGTTCTTTTTTTTTTTTTTTTTTTTTTTTTTTATAAATGCCGGATAGCTTACACATATCAATTATCAACATAAAATTTCAATACAAATAAAAGTAAAGCATAAATAATAATTTTAAAATATTTCTTTACCACAAATATCAATTATAAATTTAAGCTGAATATTTTTAGCGTTAGTTATTTTAAACAAAATCTTACACGATAAACTATAATTCTGAAACAAAGTATTAAAATTCAATGAAAGCTTTTTTAAGAAAACCAAATGTTAATCTTATCTTCAGAGATCACCAGTATCCTGTTTTTGATAATTTTTTCTCGGACGCAAGTTATAGAAGCACAGAAGATAACCTTAATGATCCGCTTCAAATCTGGCTTTAAAACAGCAGACTTCTTGCATCCATTTCTCCTTGAAATAAACAAACTCGGCAATTGGTATTAGCAAACTTGTTCTAAAAAATTCAGCAAATTTCTGGGATTAGGAGACCAGCACCATCAAAATTGATAATTGCACTCCTAATTTCCAGTATCTCGGTGGAACCTCCAATTTATTAAGACTGTAATGTATTTTGCAGTAATTTACAAAACAGACAATCTTCTTAGTAGAACATAAATTTTATTTCTAGTTCTCGGTGATAGACAAATTTTATACAATTCTTAAGTGGCAAAATTTTAATACTACTCCTAGCAGGCAAAATCTTCAGAATACAAAATCTTTTTAAAACAATATCTCTCGTTGCTGAGTAACGGTTTGATACAAATATGGCGTTGCCACTTCAACAATAATTATATTTATTTATTAAATAACAAGATATTACACTACCTAGTATAGAAATCAGAAATTTATTTAATTTATAAAGAAGTGGAGACCATAATTATAGTTATATGTCGAAAAACGTAAAATACTTCAAAAATCTCGACGGGAAAACACCCAGGAATGGTCCAATGACGATTCGACTGAGCTGGACTTTAAGTACTTCGAGTGATGCGAATTACCATTTAAAATGTCATAAGAGTAGAAGAGGCAGAGAATGATGTTAAAAATACAAGCGAAGAAGATACTGATGATAACAATAGTCGCACCGCCCAACTGGTAAAATTGTTAGCGTCGCTGATTACTGTGTCCTAGGTCCCGGGTTGAATCCCCGAGAAGGATGGATGCTTGTAAATATATAGTGTCCGTGTGGCATGGAGGTACTCTAAATATGTGCGAGCCAAACGTCCTCTCGAGAGAATACTGGTAGGGGAAGAAGGGTGAGAGACCCTCGTACTTGTTTTCCCGGGGTGCTCTCCATCAAAATTGAGGGGTGGAACTGAGCTATTTCGCACTGTTGCCAATGACAGGCGTATCTTGTGCTCCTTGCCACGAGGAATTTTGGGGGCTTGAGCTGACTACAGATCGGAAAAGTGAGCATTAGTAACAACAACACAATAGTCTCGAGACAGCAGCGACTTCTGTAGAAACTCTTATTGGACTTTCGTCAACCAAAGGGGATTCGAATACAATGAGAAAATCATATTTCGAAAAATACGCAGTGAAATTCCATAAATATTTAAACGCTCTCAAAAATAAAGTAAAATTACTGAATTTTTAAAGAAATAAACGCATACAAAGTTCATGACAATGGATAGTTAGGATTATCCGTAACTTGCTTCCCCAGCCCAAATAATCGAAAGTACACTGTATACCTACATTCTGGAATTCGTTAAGAAATAAGATTCAGAAATATTTTTAACAGCCTGCGATTATAACTCATTTCTTAGCTGTAGAGCCTACAAATATCTACGAAGAAAAATTTGCTGACCCCTATATAAGGCATTAATTATGCCTCTTACTATTTTGGTAACCGATGTTATTATTCCGTTATAGATATCATTGAAATTTTATTATTATTTTATTTATTAATAAAATATGTCTAAGAAGTTTTTCTGCTTAAGGAGTTTATTTCACAAAGTTCTAAATACATTTTGTTGTTTCGATAATATTAAATTTTCTCGCATAAAATACTTTATGTCTTTTCTTGCTTAAGAATTTCGCACTTCCTAATTCTTGAAACTTTTTCATTCTTTGCAATGTCGTTTTTTTTTCCTCCTCTATTTTTCTCCAAACAAATTCTTATTGAATGCAGTTATTTCCTCAGTTTGAACTAGAAAATGAACACATCAATCTAGTTTTTAAAACAGTGTAGGCTCTTTATACAGTGTTGCCAATGCCTTCGACTTACCACATACCACTTGCTGTCATCATAATAGTTAGCAAGTTACCCAAGTGAAATAGTCACTTAAGATGTCGGCAGACCCTGCTAAATTTCGATCCATTTTTTTAACCTTCCTTTTACGACATGGAGCATATAAAAGCGGACTACTTAGAACAGAAAAAAGAAAACCTTTTAGTTAGCCTTTTTCTAATGCTTTGAATATGTAAGTGGAAACCAAAATCTTATTAACCGAATTTGGTTCCTGTATGTAAACCGTCAGGCGACATTTTGCCCCTAACTTAGTAAAACAACTCAGGATAAGGTTAAAATAAACCTTTTTGTTACAATTGAGTACAAATACACAGATCACACTTGCAAAATCAAACCCCGCTGAAGGAATTTAAGCTAACAGAAAATATTAGATGAAGCGTTAAAATGCAATTAACGCTTGAAATTCGCTAGGCAATTTTCTATTAAGCTTTGATCCAGATTTTTCAATGCACGAGTTACACAGCTAGTAAACTTATCTAACAGCTAGTAACACTTCAGCCGACTTATATAATTTTACGAGCTGGGCATGGATATGAAAATATCACGAAGGTCAGCGTGTCTGCCAAAAGCTCACATCCTAACTTATAACTTGTATAGTTAACATATATAAGAACTCTGAACTAACTAATTTATTATCTTATAACTTATTAGCTCAAAAGGATCGTTAACCTAAATCGGCTATTAGTCTTGAAAAGGGATTTTTTTGTTGAATCGCTACGAACGGCGGATCACTTTTCAAATTCTTGCCACCAAATGTTATCGCCCTGTATTATTTTGAGAAAAATTAAACAATGAAGAAGCTGCATGAATGTGGGATGTTTTTCGAAATGTGAAAAACGACGGTACCTAGAGCCATCAAATTTTGAACAACGTAGTCCTCCAACCGAAAATGGGCACCTGGAAGCCCGACTTTTGAATTTCGAATTTGATTTATTATCTATTTTATGTTTTGTAAAACTTTAATGAATTTTTGATTAACAAATTCAACGATTTGAAAGCGAACAGTGGTAATACTGTATGAAATAAAACATTTTTATCGACAGCGCGCGAGACTGTCAATCGAAAATTTTTAAAGATATACTTTTTTTAAGTATCTGGTGACTTTGCAGATTATGTGGCTTAAGTGCGAAAATCGTGATGTTTAATAAATAAAGTTAACACTCAATACCTTAATAATAAAAAGACAAAACCATTGTTGCTAGCCATTTTACTAAGAAAACTGAACACTGATATGATGAACTGAGAAAAAAGTGAAACAAACAATAAAAATATATGTGAATGTTTAACACAGCATCGAGAATTTTAAATTTTATAAAATCAAATAAAATTTTTGTGATTTTGCTGTTGAACTGTATATGGTATAATTGTGAAGAAAATGTTGCTTAATAATGAAGCTAAAAAGGCGAAAACAAAGGTGTTAGCAAAAGGGAGTGCAACAACAGACTAAGTAGACAGTGAGCTCAGTGAGAGAGTAAAAAGAACCTTAACAAACTCTTTTTGTCGATCCTTAAAATTTGAAACATTTCAGATTTTTGGTCGTCGTTAATTAAGTTGGATTTCGGGGAGAGCCGAGAAAAGTGATAGTACAGATAAAATAATAAGATAATGTGTGAATTAATAAAAATCCTTAGAAATGGTATCCTCGATAATGAAACTTTAAAAATTTTCATTAAGTTGTACTTGAAGAAAGATGTGTTAAGTCTATAAAATGTGCAGGTAACTTCCTTCTATTCATAAAACGAGAGGATAAGAAAAGAGTACTAGTTCATCTTTTCTATATCTTTTAAAGTGGTATCGTCCACTTCATGATAAATAATTTTCTTTTCAAAAATTAATTAATGAATAAAAATTTTATTTGGAAAACGGTGTGCTAAATTTGTAAAAAAGGGAGTCTTTTACAATTTTTTCGTACATTTAAATAAAATTTAGGAAATTAAATTCTGAAATAATTTCGTTGAAATTAAAGTTATTAAAATTTCATTATTTTATTAAAAATGTCAATTTTTAAATAGCAGTTTAATTGAAAAGTAAAGTTAATATGAATTACTCAAATTAAATTTAAGAATAAAAGTAAATAAATGTAATTTCAAAAGTATAACTAAAGCTGCAAACCTAATATTATGTTAATTAGCAAGCTGTTTTGTGAATAACAGTAATTCTGAACTTGTTGTTCTCGTCAAAAAAATTTTCAAATTGAAGTTTTATATGTGAATCCTTTAGAAAGCTTCTCATGTGGTTTCTGCTGTAATAAGACTTAATAACATTTTGTTTTAGTATTTTGCATGAATATTAGAATTGAACATGCTTTATACGTTTTAGAAACATAATAGCAAATTATCTATTGTAAAGTCCATCAAATATTTTGTTGTATATGTCTGTGTGTCAAACAAGAGATTACGCATTCATCCACATGTCATCAAAATCTGTTCAACAGCTGAAAAAGAGTTGTGATACTATTGAACGCAGTGAGTAGCTGAAAAATTACGATATAACCACTTGTTTTCTTCATTTTTTCCGCTGTATTAAATTTCATAAAAAGAAATTAAAAAAATGGTTTTTACTAATTTATTGGTATTGTTCTGTTATTGGAACCGGAATCGTCGCCAAATGTTTTGCTAATTTTGCCAGGAGATTGGTTGATATGAAGTCTCCAGTGTTTACTTTTAAATTCGTTATAATGTTTACATTTTAAAATGTAAAATAATGTCTTTTCAAAATTGGCAACGAGAATACAAATTCTAAAGAACGTAACGTAATTTGTATTTTCATTATTATTGTAATTAGCATGGATATGAAAATTTGGAACTTACTTCTTGATGAAACATCCTCCATATAGTTTCTACAGGAACGAGAAATTCTTCACTCTGAAGAAAAGTGCGCGGAAAAACCATAAAATGCAGCTCTACTTTAATTCGATGGAAACACCAAAATGGAGATGTAAAGATATGGATGTACCGAGATAAAAAAAGGATTATATTCTCAAAACTGAATTGAAGGATCGAAATCAGTTTCTTAACGGCAAGTGTTTAGAATTAACTTCTCTTGAATTTGGTCAGTATCAGCTTGATATGAATAATTGCACTGTTGTTACTTGGAACAGTTACATAAGGGAAGTCTGTGACCGTTAAAATATGCGGAACTGGTAATATTGTCGAAGTTGACGAAAGTCTGTTTTCCCGTCAAAAAAAAAAAAAAAAAAAAAAAAAAAAAAAAAATTAATATAAAAAAAATCTGAAATGTTTCAGATTTTAAATTACGTCCAAAGGGGCGTTTTTTAACATTTTGTGTGTTACCTTTCTTTATTAAATATCATGTTCCTCGCACTTAAACCATAAGATCCAGTGCAACAGCAATATCGCAAAATAGTTTTAAAACGAGCATATTTTTAGAATTTCCGATACAGAGACTCACGCGCTGGAGATAAAAATGTTTTTTCTGCACAACGTTGCCATTGCTCGCTTTGAAATCCTTGAGTTTGTTAATCAAAAATTCGTCAAAGTTTTAAAAAATAGGAAATCGATCATAAAACAAATTTCAAATTTCAAATTTGGTCTTTCACATGCTCATATTCGTTGGAGGATTACGTTATTCAAAATTCGATGACTCTATGTACCGTTGTTTTATCACAATACGAGAAATATACATACATTTATGCAGATTTTTCATTATTTAATTTCTTCAAATATAATGCAAGACTCTAACATTTTGTGGCAACAGCTTGAAAAGTGAACCGACATTTATGAGTCCGACGCAAAATGCCAAAACGAAACTAATAGTCCTTCGGGATTCAAATCCCTTTGGACTAAAAAAAAAAAAAAAAAAAAATATGTTAATCGTATCCTTTCTCCCTAGAGGGTGTAGCATGGAGGTAGGAAGTAAGATGGAGTCTCCCTAAACAAGTTTCTCCGTACCCTGCTCTGAAGCACCGGCGATCCCTACGTGGTGACCAAAACATTGGGTCATTTACCATTGAGTTCTATGGGATTTGACTCATTCGGGTGTAAATATTTTGTAATTACGTCGCAAATATACATATAAATGTATATAATTTCTTTTTTTACAACACTTCAGAGTCCTAAGTATGTGAAAACAACATATTTTTAAACAACATTTCATTCTGAACGGAATTAAATGCTATACTTTTCACAGGACAGTTTTCTCAGAATGGTTTAATTTGAATGAAATATTTTCACAAGTTTTCGTTAATTACATTAGAAAAAAAAATTAAGGTAATTCGATTTTATTCGGTTAAGGTACAAAAATTAAGATCAAAGTTTATTGTATTATTAACATTAAAATTATGCATTATTTCTTTTCTATTTATAGAGCTTCTTCCTAAAATACTTTCTTAAATATGACATGATTTTTTGGCTTCTTTTAAATCGAAAAATGTAAGTCAATTTATAATTAATGCTCTATTCGGTTCATTTTAAATTAGAAAATTATTAGGAATTAGCGAAATACTTTAAATAAGTATTTCGCTAATTCCTAATAATTAAATAGGTATTAAATAGTATTTTAATTATACTTATCAGATTTTTTTTTTACCCTTCATTTCAACAATACATATTCCAAAACTCTTTATTACGTTCTTAAGTGCGCATCTCATAGCATTTGCTTTACAATACCTTTTAACAGATTGCTTTCCAATACGAACAATTCTTGCTTAAATAGTTTTATAACGTATTTGTCAACAGGATTTCAATTTATGTTTACAATTCAATATTAAGGTTATTATATATTTAGATAACATTTATAATCATTATAAATTAGATACATTTAATCATTAGATTTCTTCACAGTACTTTCACAGTTGTTTATAAGTGAATAAATTCTTCATTTCAAATACATTTATAAATAATTTAATGAATATTTAAGTATTTTGTCAAAGGCAGATACATGCTTTTTGCAAGCACATGCATAAATACCCATACATATTTCCTATTTATCATTTCCGGCATGTGCAAATCTTTAATTTCTGTGCATTCACTATATTTTTCGTGTAAAGTAATTTACACTAATTTAGCATACACCCAAAAGTTTTACATAAAAATTATATATGAATATAATTTGAATGAAAATTATAAGTATTATTTTTAATACCCACTCAAAGGTCAGTTTTTCTTCAAAATTCCTCCACGATCGCATCTCTCTCTTTAGGCAGATAGCCCTTGCATGCGTTACTCTATTTAATAAAAATTTAATCTGACCTATGTGCCTAATTACAAATATTTTAACATACATAATTTTATATTTACATTTAGCCATCAAGTTTCAACCTTTTCAAATCTTCTAGAAAATAAATTTTGGCAGATCTCTTTTAGCAATTTTCTTAAAATCTATATTTTTGTAGTGCAACAGCTTAGAATTTTATAAAACAAATTCATAATCAAAATCGCTGTTGTTAGTTATCGAAAAATAACCAAGATATGATTTTTGCGTAAATGTCAGTAAACTATACAAATTGCTATTATCCATCACACTATGAATGTTTCTTTCATGCGAGAGTGTCCCTTTTTCGATTTCTATGGAACTGTCGTGTGTCGAAATACTATCAGAATCTTGTCAAGCGAGCTTCTGAATGTAAACAAAGAACACCCCGTCTGGTGTCCCAAGCTTCAAAGCAGTGCTTCACTTCTAGCGCGGAATGGCCCCTCCTCCCTTTCCTACCTCCATGGGGTGTAGGGCGGGATTTGCGGAGAAAACAAAAGAAAGTGTTTTATTTGCTATGCCTAACCGTTCTACCAGAACTTATTATTGAAGCTATTGAAGAAAACATTATTGATGGCATTATAATATTATAATAGACTATTGAATAAAATTAGCATTATAATAAACTGTTGGAAAGGATACAACACTAAAGAATTAACAAAGATAGGATTTGAACTTTTCTTATTATTAAAGATTATGGAGCGGAAGTGTGAAATGACGAAATAAAACTCAACATGTCACTGATCATAACGAATGAGATTATATTTAATTAAGTTTATGTGGCGGCAAAAGCGTCCTAAAACGCAAATGTTTTGAGATATTTTAAATGATATCTGCAGTTTCATGACTCCGCGTTGATCTCAGTTTGCTAATTGAATTCTTTTTTTTCTGATTTCTTTGAGAAGTGTTGTGTTGTGACTTATCTCACTTCTCCGACAGTAACATCAGAACAGGCCTATGAAATTCATCCTGGCAAGGAGAGCAAGATTATGCATGTCATTGGCAAGAGCACTGAGCACCATACAGATGACAGTACAACTCCTCACAGTTCCGTCCCCAGTTTTGATGGAGAGTACCCCGGGAGGACAGTTCTGAAGGTCTTGCAACCCCCTCTTTCCTTACCAACAACCTCTTGAGAGAGCTTTCGGCTCGACATGTATTTAGCCCCATGTCAGAAAGAAACTATACTTTTACAAATATCCATGCTCTCTGAGCGATTCGAGCCCGGGCCCTTCGGTACCAGACTAGGCTCCCCTAACCACTATACTGTCTGCGCAGCTCTTTGGGAAATTATTTAATTTACATTAAATTTTCTAATTTTACGAATTTCCGTTATGTTATTTTTTCCCTTAAATTTTTCTTCAAATTAGCTGTGTCTTAAATATTTTAGTGATTATTTTCAAATTTTTCAACAGATCATCAGATTTTGTCAGTATCTGAATCCGGAACCGATAAGAGAACAGTTCCAATTTATTTACATATCATTTACAAGTAAAATTTAACAAAACTTTTCCAAAAATATAAGAAACTCTCTATTTCACAGATAATGCAAAAATGTAAGACCACTGCAGCAATTTGATATACATAATTATGTTGATAATGTCGAAACCCTGAACTGGTCACAAGCATAAAAAATCTTGGATGAATTTATAAATATTTATTTCCTTATTTTCAATGGTTTAGCAGATAATTCTCTGTTAATTTCTCTTTTACTTAAATAAATTTGGTAGCTATAGCGTGCCTTCGTGGTGTAACGGTAGCACGCTGGGCCGGTATTCCAGAGGTCCGTGGTTCGATTTCCGGCGAAGGCGGTTGCATATTTTTCATCTTTTCTGCTTCCGATTAACCTAATGACTCTACAAAGTTATTTCAAATTATATGGTTTTTAATTACAATTAACTTTTAAAGCTGGTAATGTTTTCGGGGAGAAGAGGTATATAGATCTACTCATCTAAAAATACTCATACTCCTTTCCTTTTTAAACGTCGGGCGTTTTATTTATTAGCCATTAGCCTTGGCCTCTACAAGGGCCAGAAAAGGTGACCATTTCAGTATGGAAGCACCTAATAGGTGGCCAACATTGTCTTTTATGAAGGGACGGACAGTTACAACCATGCTTTCTCCGGGATTCGAACCGGGACCCATCGTTACGGCAGTCAGGATCACTATCCAATGTACCTGCTGAGCAGCAAAAACACTTACCAATAATAATAATAAATTGATCAATAACTGAAACAAGCAAATTAAAAAATACAAAATGCCAATACAACGTTATTTGATTCACTGGTTTTATTAAATTATGACAAAGCTTAAGAGAAAGGTATGCAGGATTTTCTAAAACAAATTTGCTCGTAATCATGTTGCACATGGGGAAAATTATCACATTTGGCGAAGCAACAATACTTTTGTGTTACTTAGAATTTTAAAAGCTTTCTTGAGTTCCTAGATAACTAATGCCTGAAACAAAAATATAGCAGAATTAGAAATACATACGCAGGCATTTGTTGATATACAAGTATCATTAATTTCTATTTTAGCTATAAGTTATTATTAGCAACATAGTTGTTTGTTTACATATTTGTAAATATTTTTTTATATATTTTTCAACAGTTCATGAAGATATATGTAAATATTTTTAAAAAGTAACAGCGAAGTCATAAAAATCTTTCCCGATGTATGAACTCCTAGATGCTTATCAGCTCAACCAATCGAAATAAAATTTCAGATGTTCATGATTGCGATGATTTAGAACAGAGATCTAACTGTTTACAGTGAAAATTTTCGAAATTTTTTAACGGCAACACCCATGTTTTTTCTTCGCAAGTTGATTAACGCATTGAAAACCATAAATGGCGTTGGAACGTTGCACGTATGACGAAAACTAACCAGCGTAAAATATCTGCAAAGAAAAACATTGCAAAAGACTAGTGAACGTTTATTCGAACAGCAAGTTTTCAACCAGTACAACGTTTCAAGATATGAGTCATCTCCCATAACTTTGAAGTTTCGTGTACACCGAGATCCCTCGACACCACTCCTATAGATTTCGGGTTCTGGTGTTACCTAAAATCTAAGATGTACACATCAGATCCATGAGACTTGCAGAATTGGAAAAGATGCCATAAACCGCTAAGCTATACAGATCCCTCCTGCAATTTTGTGTTCGTCATTGTTGTCAGCAATCTCCAGTATGCATGCGTTATCTTCGATGAAGATGGGCATGCTGAAAACTTGTTAATTTCAATAAAAGTTCTTTTCCTCTCTTTTGTGTTGTCATTATTCCTTTACTTATGCTGTCATTATTCTTGATCTATGCAAATGTTTTACGCCGCAATTTTCGTCACGCGTCTATCATGCTAACACCATTTATGGTTCTTCAGGGCGCCGATCAATTTATGCAGGAAGAAAGCAGGTGCTGCCATTCAAAAATTTTCGAAATGTTTTCACTATAACCGTGAGCTCTGTTGTTTTAAATCATCACAATCTCAAGCGCATACTTTCAAATAATAATATCTCAAATTTTATATCGATTGGTTGAACGCATAGGCCAAGGTTTCATACATCGGGAAAGTATTTTTATGACCACCTTGTTTATATATATGTGTGTATAAGCATTTTTTTCTTTGTCAATGCGAATTAATACGGTTATTGAGGATTCAATGCTTCTTTCCACTGGTTTTTGCTAAGAATACTTGTATTTATATCTCACGTATTTATTTTTACGAATTTCATGTATATATTATTATGCAAAAATGTGAATTTTTTGAAATGAAAGAAACGCTTTGCTGTAATACGGTAACGGTTTCTTGACAGTTTTGATTTCTCCTGCCGTGGAAAGAATGCTATTTTTGATCGCTTTAGCGTCTTCTGGTTTGATAGACTTTAGATGTCTTGGCATGTTTCTTGTTGATTCTGTTTCTTTTCTAATTCCTAAATTTTCAACGCCGAATTGCTCCATATTCTTTTTTCATCGAATATTGTCTTATAGAAAATAAAAAATACGAGAAAAACTACTGAAAATTTCATAGAAATTTGCGCCGTAACAACTATTAAAATTTACAACCAATTAAATATAAATTCGCATCACTGGACGAAATGCTAATTCATTTTTACCATACTTCTGTTCATTGACCAGCACATTACTATATAGCTCATCGTGCTCAGAATGAAAATGACACCGAAATATTAGCTGCAATAAAATAGTATTAGTTACGGAATCAATTAAGAATACAGACCCAAAAATTCAGTTTGGGCATGAATAAAATAAAATAAAATTATTTCAATCTTAGAAACTTCAATCAGATGCTAAATCTAGTTTCCAAGTCGATGAAAGTCGATATGTTGATTCCACGAGTACTTCAACAACATTAATTAATATTTCTATATAATGTAAAATTTATTTCTCATAAAATTAGATGATGACTTTGAAGAAATAAGAATATGCTGTTCCTTTTTAGAAAGAAATCACTATAAAACTGATATCGACAAGAAGGAACAAACATTAGCATTCCGTAGCCAAACCATAATCTTTGATTATGTACACTTCCATAGATTTCTTAACCTTGAACCCAGAAGAATTTAAAATTGTCATATTCCTGATTAGCGTACAAAAATTAATTCTAAAACTAGTTTTTATGTCTATGCTTTTTTTCACTGCCTTTTAAAAACTTCAGTGGCAATTATTAGCACTAGATTAATGGGACACGTCATTTTGACGGGTTTTGGATTTCATGAGTAAAATTATAAAAGCCATTCTTTTATAGTTTTCTAATTTATAATGATATTTATCAATGAAGATAAGGTAGCTTCATAGTTAATCGTGATAAGCTGATTTTTTTTATGAAATTATTTTTTCTAGTGACAAATGTAGTAGTAGTTAGAAAGGTATCATAATTCAACGGAAAATATTTTCCTATAATTTCGAACCCAATATCAACACACTATGATAAGACTAAGAATGATCTGTAGTCATTGACTTCTAGTCAATGTGTCGAGACGTTTTAAAAAAAGTTTCAGTTACTTTTTTTAAAGAAAATACGTGATTTGCTATGCCGTCAATTTAACGGGTGTATAAAAGTTGTATGTAAAACTAGTGTTAAGCATTTATTAGAGATAGAGAAAATGAACAGAAAAGCATCACTAAAACATTAATTGCAACTAAAATAAGTAAACCATTAAAAACTATAAAATTCGAAATAAGCTTTTTTCTGAAAGGCATCGTCAAACTTTTACCAAAGCGTAGGATTTTAAAAAATTATGCTTTTGCTGTTGTGTATTTTTTTGTTGTCATATATTCTTGTGATTACTGGATACTTTCTTTGCAATAAATCATTGTTTTAACTATAAGACACTCATTAAAATCCCAAGTTTATTCTTTTCAGGTATAAATGTTTAAAATATTTTAAAAGTTAGAGCAAATTAGTGTTTGTACGAAATTACATGTTTGTACGAAAAAAACTATGCAATGAGCAAAACTTTTAAAATCTTATTTAAAAAAGTTGTTCTATGCTTCTGCTTATTTTTAGATTTTGAACATTAAGCTGAGAAATAGAGATGAAAAAGGCAGTTTTTAGAATTTTCTAATGCATGCTACCCAACCATTATATTAAAGCACGCAAAACAAGCATTTCATTTTTTATTAGTTGTACGAAGCTTGTTAAGCCAAATGAATTTCAAATACTTTTTTCTCTTTACGTGCGAAATGGTTTTCCCAGAGTTAATTGAACTTGACATTAACAGATACGGAACTTTTAAATTCTTTAGTGAGGATTATAGTTTTTTTTTCTAATGATATTTCCTTTTTATGTTTAAATCAAAGAATATTTTTTAGCTAAAATTTAGTGATTGAGTTTTTATTCAAGGTTGTAATTACTGAAAGTCTAACTGATCAAGGGTTTAATATTTATTAACATAAAACAGAGAAATTAAATTTTAACTATCTTTCATTGCTAATAAATAAAATAATTTTCTTGCGTGACATAAAATAGCTGACGATATTATTAACTATAAATAAAATAATTTATATTATTTCCGTTTACGAGCAATGTTAATAAGAATTCGTAATTAATTTTCTTAAAAAAATAATCGTTTTTAAACTTAAATGTTATTTCTTATTAAATTTTTGAAATGATTAATATGAAACACATCCCACAGTTATGCTATTAGCAATTGTATGGATAATTAACATTTAAACACCGTTAACATTATTTATAAGTTAATATTATATTTTTAAAACTTATGTACAGTTAATGATGGAATTCACGACAGCAGAGGCGAGTTAAAAGCATTTTGAGTCTATAAGGTATTTTCTCCCTCCTTTCAGCATGCCTTCGTTGTGTAACGGTAGCACATACGGCGTATATTCGAGAGGTCCAGGGTTCAAGTCGCTACTAGGGCATCGCATATTTTTCACGTCTCCTGTCTCGGAAAAGAGTTTAATGACTGTACAGTGGCGCCCGAACAAAAAGGTGATGGACGATAATTCGTCACCACCAGGATTTGGCGATTAAGTCCCCTCATCACCAGTCGTCCTTCAAAAGGGGGATATATAAGGTATTTCCATCCTTCTTTCATCATGCCTTTGTGGTGTAACGGTAGCACACTCGCTGCGTATTCGAGAGGTCCAGGGTTCGAGTCCCGATGAGGGCACTGCTCATTTTTCATGTCTCCTGCTTCAAAATAACCTAATGGCTCTACAAATCGTTATTAACGTTCATTATTATTCGTTCATGTATAAGTCACAGACTATCACTACATCTTTGTCTTTATCGTAACTTGTTATTTACACAAATGCAACTTGTTATTTATACAAATGCAACAATTTTACTGCCAAGGTATACCACAATTGTTTGTAATCAATCATTCATTTTCAATAATGTACTCACGTATTTGAATTAGTGTTGTCTTAAGGGTTCTCTAGATCATGGTGGACGTGGTGCTATACTAATTAACCGTATGGTAGAGGCATAGTGCCCACGTCCCCCGTTCCTTATCCTTATCCTTATAAGTCAATTAATGTAAGATTGAGAGACGAATTTAATTTATAAAGCAATACACACACACACACACATATATATATTCCTCTATGTTGCATAATGAATACATATTTTTCAAAAATTAAGAAACAAGCATTTCTGTCGCTAAATTTTTGCAAAAATAAATAGCAAAGACATTAGATAAAGTTATCAGAAGATGTTACTTTCACTTATATCACTTATCTCACAGTAACATCGGAACAAGTCCACGAAATTCATCGTAGCAAGGAGTGAAAGACCGTACCTGTCGTTGTCAACAGCGATGAGGATCATACAGGTGACAGTACGACTTTTCTCAGTAATAAATAATATAATCTTGGAATAAAATATTTATTTGTCCAGCGTGCTAAACTGTTTATCGCAAACTGTTGTTTTTAAATATTTTTCGCCCCTGGTTTATCAACAGAAATTATTGATAGAGGAATAACGAAATATTTTATAGGATATTAGATGAATATGCATGTAAACTACCATGACAACGCTATATATCTTCCGTATATTTAAAAGTGAAAAAATGCATAAAGTAATTCTACAAAAATATTTGATGTTTTTATTTAGATATATCGTGAATTAAATTCATTTTTATTTAAATTCCTCATATTAAAAAAAAATACTGCTCTTAAGAACTGAATCTATTTCTTTCACATAGTTTATTTTGTTAATTAATAACAGAGAGATAAAATTTATAAGAGTAATATATTACGCTTTGCTGCATAGTAAGAGATTCGAGTGAAAACTGAAATAACGTAAAATCGTGTTTCGGGAATTTTTGTCTAAAAAAAGGCCTGAATGGGTTCATATCTTTCAATGTTTATTGTGATTTATCCCTTTTATCAAGAGAGATGGTCTAGGTCAGCGATTCTCAACCTTTTAACTAACGCGTACCATCTAAACAAAAATTGAAAACTTTTGGTACCACCACTACAAAGTACTACTACCACCACCACACTTGAACAAAGCTCAGATCGCATAAGTTTACGAGTGTTAGAGAAAAAACTCAATTAAAATATTGGGGTTTTAATTTTTGAATTTAACAGTTAAAAATACTTTGCTTCTTTGCGTACCACCTATTTTCTCTTGCGTACCACCGGTTGAGAGCCCCTGGTTTAGGTGAAAGAGTGAAACATTTTATACAGGATACTGGATGGATGTACATTTAAGACTAAATTGGGAACGTTATACGTAGTACGCCCATTTGAAAGGAGAAAAAATATATAACGTAATTCTATAAAAATATTTAATGTTTTTAGTTAGATACGGGATGAATTAAATACTTTTTTTCACCTAAAAATCAATCAGATTTAAAAAAAAAGTAAAAAAATTGTTATTAAGAACTATATCTGTTGCTTTTAAGGCTATTTGTGGCTTAGTATGTTAATCAATAACAGACAAATTGAGTTTTAAGGATAAATATTTTACATTTTGCCGAAAGGTAAGAGATTCAAATGAAAAATAAAACTACGCATTTAAGTGAATCAACGCAAAATCATGTTTCGAGGCTAATAGTCTTTTCGGCCTTAAAAAAATAATAACAAATAAAATAATTCGATAAAACTTATTATTAAATAACGTTAGTTTTATAAAATTTTATTGACTAAGGGAAACTCTGAACATGTTTATCTGAAAATTTCATTTTGCCAGTGGTGCCAATATTGCGGCCCATAAATGATTTATCATTTCTTCTTTAAGCATGCTCAGTTATTGCCAATAAGTAATGTAGTACACATATTATTCGCTGTGTAACATTTCACACAACGTTTTAGCAATAGCACTGAGTACAATATTTTGCATCTTAAAAAAATGTTGCACATACGAATGAATACACTGGAATAGCTTAAAACAAAGACGTTATTTTGAAGGTTGCTTCTGTTAAGTATTGTCCGAAATTGTTTTTAGTCTGATAAAGTCTGATAATGTTTAGTCTAATCAAAAACTATCTTTTGTGCGTCGTTTTCTAGCATTTAGGTAGGTAAATACGGCGTTTTATGTAATATGCAGGCTTTGAGTTATAATTACTGAGGCAAATTTGCGCAGGCTGTGAATTAAAATAAGTTGACATTGATATTGTCTCATCCTCCATATGAGTAAGATATTTTTAGTATTTAATGAGTTTCTTTATTTTTCTCGAAACCTAGTATAATCTGATGGGATACCATTTGAGAAATGCTGCTATAAATTTATTTTTTAATCCTTATAGGAATTAAAAATTAAATTAATTTAATTTTAATCCCTATAAGGATTAAAAATTTAAAATGAAATTTTTTCCATTTAAAATAAAAAATCTTTCACATAGTCAGATTATTTGAAATCGTGACAAAAAACGTTAACTTCAACAATTCGCCTGTTTATTGCTTTGTGCTTTCTTAGCTAGATTTAAATTGCCCCCATATTCTATTTTCAGCCTTCTTCACTTTTTCTACTTTCCGAAGCGCAGCTTAAAGCACTTCCTTTGAAAATTTTCTTTTTACCTTTGTACGTGACTTTGGAGTTATCCTTTTATGTCAGTTACTTGATGTTTATTTCCTGCAACTTTCTCGCTATTTTCAGGCATAATAGAAGACTCATAAAAAGTTAAGGAATAGAACTTCGATCGAAAACAACTGCTTCAGATTTATGCGAGAAAGAATGAGGTTAATATTAAATATTTGTGGAAAATGTTTATAACGCAAGAATTTTAATCGTTCCATTTTCTAAAGCTCTTGTTTCGAGAAAAATCTTTTGAAAGATTAGAATATAATATTTACGTGAAGTATTCTAACTATGCTTCTTCTATAATTTATATATTTATATATGTTACCGGCAAAGTATGAAACACGGCATTCAACAGAATGTCTACGCATTTTAATAGAATGCCAAGAATCCCCCCCCTCCAATATACAGAACGATTACACATTTCACACATTGCCTAGGTATTTTATAGAATGCCAAATGACAAACCAGCAAAGTATGAAATTCATCGGCGATTCTTTTCGAATAACCAAAACTACTTATCAGAAGTTTATGATGAAAAAAAGCCAAAATGACTACTGAGGAGGAACCACTATACTATTGGTTGCTGAATCGCTTTATGATATGGTGTTTGCGGAAAACAAAAGTAAATTCTTTTATCCTGTTAAAAAAAGCGTCAGTACTGCAGAGCATTACGCCACGAACACTAAGTTATTTAATATATTTCATCAAATTCACTTATCTGTTCGACACTAAGGACGTAACAGAATATTAAGTGACTTTCAACCAAACCCTTCGGAATAATTTACATTTAGCGGGATTGAGCTTCAGATTGGCTTCTTGCAGTTTCTGAACACCTTTCTAAGATTTTCTAGATGCTCTTTAAAACTCTTTCCGACGATGATGATGTCGTCCAGGTATATCAGACAGGCTTCGTAGGAAAGACCTTTCAAAACAGTCTCCATGAGGCGTTCGAATGTTGCCGGCGCATTACACAGTCCAAACGGCATCACCTTGAACTGCCAAAGCCCTTGTCCCGTAGTAAATGCCGTCTTTTCTCGGTCATCAGGATAAATTTCTACCTGCCAATACGCACTCTTTAAATCAAGTGTTGAGAACCACTTGCTTCCAGAAAGAGTGTCTAGAATGTCGTCAGTTCTAGGAAGAGGGTAACTGTCTTTCTTCGTGACCTCATTCAACCGGCGATAGTCAACGCAAAATCTCGTTGAACCGCCTTTCTTCCTGACGAGAACGATGGGAGATGCCCATGGACTTTCTTGAAGGCTCGATGACATCGCCCTCTTCCATATCTTTTTGGCACCTCTTCCTGTTTAGCAAACGGTAGACATCTTGGATGTTGCTTGATTGGGGGATGATCGCCGGTATCGATTCTATGTTGCGTCAAACTAGTTCGACTCACGTCAGAAGACGAGCGGGAGAAAACAACTTGAAGATCTTTAATGACGCGATTGGCAGCATTCCTCTCTTTATATATCTCTTTCCTCTGCAATAACTCCGATGTAATGCTCTCTGAGGACATTTCTGGGATGTTACTCTTTCTTTCAACGCTGGTTACTGGAGTACATACTGCAACCCAGTTATTGGGATATTCTATGATGCCGATTGGGATATTCCAGAATGCAGAGATCCACGTGGAATCTTCAATCAAAAATGCAAAACATCCTTTATCGTACAGTAACTGAAAAAGATGGTAGTTTACGGAGCAGCTATTTGGGAACATCCAATGAACGCACGCAAGCGAAGAACACTGGTTTCAATCCAACGACCATTCCTCCTCCAAATAACGAAAAGAGTTTCGTGCAACAGCCAACTGTCGCCATATGTGTGTTAACAGGAATTCCTTCCCTACTGCATTATGTGCAGAAGAGGAAGATAACACGGGAAAAATTCTACAATTAAAAAATCAATTACACATTAATAATCAAGAAATAAACCATTTACAATACGAATTTCTGAGGAACTTATACTTGCGGCACCCAGCATCAATTTGGAATATCAAAATTGACAACAAAGCAGAAGTTAATGCGCTAATCGAATACCCAATGGCCTATACAGACGGTTAGAAAACTAACATCAAATTCGAGAGTGACCGTATTATTCTAATTTCAGAACTCGAAAGCGAAATCTGGAAAGGCCAACTGCGTGATTATAACGTATTCTATGCTGAGTTGACAGTTATAAGAGAACTTATTTGGGCAACACATCGAAACATCAACTTAATTCCCATTTTTTTTTCGGATAGTCAGGCAATGATTCAGGAGTTCCAAATTACAGAAATAAATCTCCAACTGTGGATAAATAATAAAAACTACAATATCTTAAAAAAAGTTGGTTGTTATTACTTCCTTGTACGAAGTATTGTAATCGCGAAAAGTTTCGGATATCATACTTCAACAAAAATATTCATTTCAACCGCTCTCGAAACCATTTGAATGATGTTTTTTGCGTGACATCTGTACGTATTTACAGAATAAAGGACTGTTTTTACCAAAATGTTTGGTAAAATGGATTCAATATGGATTCAGAAGAGTTTTTTTTTGACGTCCGTATGTACGTATGTATGTATCTCTCATAACTCAAGAACGAATAATCGTAGAACTTTGAAATTTTGTATATGGGACTGCTGTAACATGTAGTTGTGCACCTCGTCTTTTCGTTGCAATCGGCTCCAACGGTATATATATATATATATCCCCATTCTGTTACTTGGCTTAGTGAGGTTAGTTTTTCATTCTTATATGCTGGTACATTGTGCATATTTTGCTTTAAAAGGGAATGAATTATGTGTTTTTTATGTTCCGGTTAAGGGTTTTATGCTTTTAGTTAATCTGCGTGCAATAGTTGTAGAATTATCAACAATTTAAAAGTTGTATAAGTGCCACTAAGCCTAACGAAGTACCATTTGTTTACATTTGAAACTCAGTAAAATAAGGAATTTAGTCAGCCTCTCAGTGCCTTTTTGCCGACTGGAATCAAAAGTAAACTTTCAGTTTTGGGCATCAAAAAGTCTGCCATCTTGCACGCTCGCCGAATGCTTGCTTTTGCGTAGAAACTCTAATTTTAATTGTAATTTTTTTTTAAAAATTTTTAACTGTATTTGGTGTTTTATGTTTTCTGTATTTTACAATTTTTGATGAGGCTGTTTTGAAATTTTATGTATTTTTGCTTTGCCGTGAAGTGAGAAATGAATTAATTGAATGAAAATTATATAGTAATGAAATTCTAGGAAATGAGTTTAAATGAAATGTAGCAAAAAATAGTCATAATTTAATAGGTCATACAAGGAGGTCATGTGGCGTCTACATCAGATTGGTAAAATGACAATCAATGATATCTAATGGTTTATAATGAGAAAATCGCAAAATTACTTAACCAATTAACGTAAAGGTCAGTTTTCATCAAATCTGCAGTCAAACATATGATAGACTGTTTCCTCTCACACATTTAAGGTGCGCCCACATTTTGCAAATCAAACATTGCACTCTTCCTTCGCAGGTTAACCACAGCCACTTTTCTGTTTCTGAATCTGTATCTGAGTTCAAAATCCTCTTCTTTCCTTATTTTATCCCTTTATTTATTACTATTTTTTTAAGATTTATTTCTTTAACTTTTTTCCCCTCTTTCCTTTATCTCTCTTTTATTTTTCTTTTCTTATTAATTATAGTTTCGTATTCTTTTTCCAATGCTTCTGTTTCGGGTGCGACAGTTAGAATGACAGATTTCCTTTTGCGTCTGCCACTGTTTCTGTCCACTTAGACTGTTTCCGAGGTGAAGCCTTAAGGAAAGGTCTAATCTTTGATGGGTAAAAATCGATATTTATATTTTGGAAAATAAATCTAGATAGAATAATGTAATTACATGTTAACGTTTAAAAAGGAAAGTTAACTACAGGAATCAAGAGCTCAGAGAAATTTGTAAGATACTACAGCTTGTTCCGATATTGTGTAACAACTTGCCTCATCATAAGGTTTCTGAAATTTTTTTTTTAAATTTATAAAATAATATAGCTGTTAGTAAAAAACTAAGGCAGCATTTTAAAGCCTAATACGTAGAAGGAATAAAAAGTAAAACCACGAATTAACTTACCATAAATCAACATTTACAAAATATTATATTTCACTATTAACTAGCTAGAACGGGGCCACGTGTGCACACAACCTCCAGTTATCTGTCTCGGCGGGACACTGACAGTGCTTACGCCATAGGGCCCTTCGCAATAATCATGTTTAGTAAAAATTCTGCAAAAAGGCGGTGGTTTTTAAACTAAAGTTGACTTTATCTATTTACATCACTAAGTTGAGCATCAGTAAAGTTGATTTTATCTATTTTTAAAATTAATTGGAATTTCTTACATTTATTAAAAGAGAAATGTTTTGAAATATTTAAAAATTTTTAATTAGTAAAACCATGTAACAATATTTATTTCTTTACATTACGTTGCTGCGAAAATGATTTTTACCTTAACTTCCTCCTCCTTTAAAATCTGTTACTACGTACCACTGTTACAAAATTTGTTACTACGTACCACTGTTACAAAACCTGTTATTACGTACAACTGTTACAAAATCTCTTTTTACGTACCCCTGTTACAACTTAGCTCCTCTATACAAGGGCAACCAATAAAAAAATTATAAATTATGTCTTTCTTCTATTTCAGCGAAGGATGTTGAAGATTTGTTTTCTAAATTCCACTGGAGCTCACATTATTGGGCAAACTATCGATTTTCAACCTACTTTTATCTCAAAAAAACTTGAAACAAATTTTTAGCAGAAAATGAAGACAATGAAAGAACCTCTCTTACAATAGCAGTGGCTTTTTTCTGTAATAGAGAATACTGATTCATGGCCTTAAAAATCCTCGTATTTACAGCAGAAAATATGAAACCTACAAAATATATTATCCTGGATTTCCATGAACCTGGATTTCCTGATTTCCATGTAAATCCTGAGCCTGGAAATGAGATAATGGTTTTCCATGTAAAGCTTTGTAAGAATCTGTTATCAGAATTTCTTTTTGAAGAGAAATTTATGGAACTATTTGGTGAGCATAATAATGATGAAATCATTTGAATAACGTTGTATTAACAGTTTCAAGCCACGATATTGAAGGTACTACAATTTATCTATTTTATGACCATGTGTATATTTCTTCAGAAATATTTAGTGTTAAATTTTAAAGCATAAAAATAGAATATTAAATCTCCATTAAGTTAATTAAAAATCACATAAAGCTGTTTTTCATACATTTTAAGTAATGCAATGTTGAATTTTCAGGTTTAGCTTTTAATTTTATAAACCAATTTAAAAACATCACTAAAGTTGACTTTATTTATTTTTAAAGTTAATGAGAATTCTTTACATTTATTTAAAGAGAAATGCTTTGAACTATTTAAAAGTTTCTAAATTAGTAAAATCATGTAACAGTTTTTATTTCTTTACATTGTGTTACTGCGAAAATGTATTTTTTACCTTGACTTCCTCCTCCTTTAAAATCTGTTCGGTTAATCAACAGGAGAAAATAGAAGCAGGATATTAAAAACCAAGAAGAAAGACCTGGCAGGAAATTAAGACGAGAATATGAATAGCTTATGCAATCTTATTTGCATGGAAAAAAGGAAAGTCATTTATTAAAAGCATAAATTTCTGGGTCTTTTTTTTTTTTTTTTTTTTTGCTACAACTCTGTTCTTTCATTTTCTTTTCCTTTCGAAGAAAACTTATTTGGGTGGCTTCAAAGCACTTATTACATGGAAATGTTTTAAGATACCATAGTTTTCAAGAAATATTTCAGCGTCGGAAAATATTATAAATTCTGAGTAGACATTTCTTAGAACGTTTTATGTAGTCTAACGATGAATACAACAACTTAAGTTTTGTTGGTACATTAAAGCTATTTCGTATATAAGGATAAATGACTTTTTTAAACACCTGTTTATCAGAAAGTGTTTAGGTTTAAAAGCTATGCTAAATTTTAAAACTGCTATATTAACATCTTTGTTTAAAGAGTAAAGTATAGAATTCTCCTTTTGTCAGCCAACGTATATATCTGGAAAACATAAGTCATGCCAAAAGAAACTGTTTGTAAGAAAGCCAATTATAATTAGCGTAGATTTAATTCTAACAGAAAAGCTTTCAGCTATTAAATATTATCTGCTTCTTCAGCTATAGCTAAATGAAAGACAAGCAAAAAAGAGAAATAATAAATTTTCTAGAGCAGAGTAACTAAATACGATGCCCTCTATAATGAAAGGCAAAAACAAAAAGTGCCAACTAAAGATGGAAAATGAAACTTAGAAATTACCTGTTTATAGATGAGTGGGGAAAAACGAATTAGAATTTAAGTCATTGTCAGATAGATGTATAAAAATTTTTACAGATTCGTATCTTAATAACGGAGGGATTTATTCTGATGTTTCCCTTATTAATATACATGAATGAAGTTAAACAACTATGAATTCTGGAATGCTGCAGAATGCATTCATTTGTCAAATAAACAAATAAATAAAATTTAAATTTAAAAAAAAACTGAAACTTTCAGATTTTATATTACGCCAAAGAAGCTTCCTCCCCTTTTACGCATACACACACATTTCGAGAGCATTTAAGTTAATGCCCCTTTGGCTAAAAATATTAAAAAACAGTATATCTGTAGAAATTCGGATAGATATTTCGGATTTCCGATAGATATTCCGCACAGTGTATCGTCACTGCTCGCTTTGAAATCGTCAAATTTCTTAATAAAAAATTCGTTAAAAAGTTAAAAAAATATAAAATAGATAATAAAACAAATACGAAAGTCAAGTTTCTGGCTTCCAGGTGCCCATATTTGGATTTTTTCAAAATTTGGTGGCTCTAGATACCGTTGTTTTTTCACAAGACGCGAAACATAACTGCTTTCATGCAGATTTTTCATTATTTAATTTCTTTAAATATAATACAAAGCGATAATATTTGACGGCAACAATTTGAAAAGCGATACAGCCATTTATAGTGATTTGACGCAAAATGCCGTTTTCAAACTAATAGCCTTTCTGGGCTAACGCCCCATTGAGCCAAATAAGGTTTTTATATATAACTACTTTCTCCGCAAATTTTCTCTATAGCCTAACTATTATTATAATTTGAAAGATACATCAAAGGCCCACGTTTTTAGCAATTATTTATTGATTCAATATTACATTTTTGTTTTAAATTTCTTTATTAATTTAAAAAACAATAATAATTTTAAGCTAAGTACTTTATATATAGAAATAGTAAATATTGTTACGAATTTGGTATTTAAAAAGCTAATATTAGTTCAATTATAAATTAATTGGTTTTATTTCTCGCGCAGTGCAGCGCGTGACGAATATTAAAAGAAAGCTAAGCCGGAAAATTGAAAATACAAGAGCGCGTGCATTAAATAAATAAATATCTCTTTTTGATTTCGAGAAAGTACTGGAAAATTCTAGCGCGTGATTTTAAAATCTTATAAAAGGAGGAAAACATCTCAGTTTGTAGTAGTTGCTTAGTTTGTTGTTGTTTAGAAAACTACTGTTGTTGATTGTAGCGAATTCGCGGATTAGCGTTCTTTAGCTGTTTTGAATTACGTTCTATTGGACATTTGAGTAGTTAAAAGATAACTACTGTGAGATATTGTAATACTGCATGATAATTTGAGAAAATTTAAGCATTTTTGTTGTGATAATAATAAATTTTTGTTCATTTTTCATCGGACTTGTGCATTCATTTCATAACGAACACGTACGCACGCAACAATATTATTTGTAGAAACCCGTATGAAATCATTATTAGAATTATGACGAAAATAAATATGTCTCAAAATTAAATCCTGAATTTCCTTATTAGATTCGGGGCTCCTACGACGTCGATATCCTAGTAATTTGATATAACAAATGTATACAATCTCTGGGTCGCGAGCAATTATGGCCCGGAAAATTAAAGCGGAGTCACGAGGTGAACGAAAAAATTGAAAATAAATTTAATTGAATACAAATGAAACACTGACAGACTTATTTGAGAAAAAATTTTGTTTTTTAATGTAGGAAATTTTATTAAATTCTAAACTCTATGTTTAGAACAATGATTTCAAAGAGATATACATTATTTCTTTAAAACAATAGTTGTTCTAAAATTTAGTTTGGTCTAAACATGCCTCGGACGACGCCATGTACTGTCTAGCTATCGCAAAAACAGCTCCCGAAACACACATATATTACTGGAGTCTCTAAATTGATAAATGAAGGCCATTACTGCTCGATCCCTAAAGATCCTTCAACTTCGGACCTCATGAAAGTAAAAAGTGCTATTAAATCTTCCCACATTCTGCCAACTCAGTTGAAGAAATCACTTATTCCGCCTATTACTAATTGCGCTAGACTTTATGCTCTTCCAAACGTCCACAAAACCGGTATTCCTTTTCGACCAATTGTTTCCAACATAGGTACTGCTTCATATCCTTTGGCCAAATATTTAGTTTCCAGATTTTCTCCTCTACTTGATAACAATATTCACACTGTAAAAAATTCTGTTGAAGTCATTGATAAACTTAAAAATATTTCCCCACTTCGTTCCATTATGGTTTCATTTGATGTCAAATCATTGTTTACTAATGTTCCGGTCGAAGGAGCACTAAATTGTCTTGAAACTAGGCTTCGGGAATTTCACTTCACACATACTGAAATTAATGAGTTGGTTTCGCTTACTAAAGTTTCTCTAAGTCAAACCCACTTTGTTTTCCAAAATGCATATTTTCGTCAAGTTGAAGGATTGGCTATGGGTAATCCTCTCAGTCCGGTACTTGCTGACATTTATATGCACTATTTTGAGATGAAATTATTTGATAAATTATCTTTTCGTCTTTGGATTCGGTATGTTGACGACACTTTCGCACTTTTTGACGGTTATAAAGAGGATTTATCCGAGATTCTATCTATTATGAATTCAATTGATCCAGCCATCCAATTCACTCTTGAAATTGAATCCAACAATTCCCTCCCCTTCCTCGATATTCTTATAATCCGCAATGAAACCGATTTTAGCACCACTGTGTACCGTAAACCCTTTGCAGTTTGTTTACCACCCCATGCCAAGTCATGCCACCCTGTTAAGCAAAAAATGGCTTCTTTTTACTATTATGTTTTCCGCGCGCTAAAAGTTTGTTCCTCTGAATCTTTGCTTACCAATGAACTTAATTATTTGAGAGCAGTTGCGATTGACCGTGGATTTTCTCCCGTGATTATTGATAAAGCCGTCAAAAAATTTTCAGATTCCCATCAAAGAAGACATTCCACTGTTAGAAATAATATCAATGACCTTGTCGTGCTTCCATTTTATCCTTCTGTTAGCTATAAAATTGCACGGATTCTCCAGAAATTCAATTTTCAAGTCGGTTTCTCCCCTATTAATAAAATTCACCCTTCGATTCTAAAAGATTGCGTTTCTGTCTTGAATTCTTGGGGAATTTATAGTATATCATGTCAGTGTGGTTTAAGATATATTGGCCAAACAAAAAGAGCGTTGAAGTTTCGTATCAAGGAACATGAATCTTATGTGAAAAAAGGGGAAATTAACAAGTCTTCAATAGCGTATCATAGCTGGACTTTTAACCATAATTTTGATTTTGGGTCTGCAAAAATCATCCAAAAGGCTTCTTCCATAGGCGAATTGGATTTTCTTGAGGCTTTTCACATTCACAAAGATTTAGAAAGTTTAGTTAATGATTTGAAGTCCAATCCAGTCCTTCCTAATGCCTTTAAAATTCTACTGTCTTAATTCAATTATTTTTGCCGATAGATGGCGTTACCTCCTCGCACTTGGTACTACCAGAGGGTATAAAAATCCGTTCAGTGGTTGCTTTCCATTATTTGAAGTTCAGATTTTGAGCGTAATGTGCATTTGCCCCTCGCTCCCTATTTTAACTTCGCTAATATTTCTTTATGCTTGATCAGACAGCCTTGCTCAGTAAAAGTAGGCGGCCAGTGCAACTCTGATTAAAAATCTAGTTATAACCACGTGCAGTGCTGATAAGCACCACGTGTTTCTGTGATTCCTATTTTCTTCTTTCTATGTATTTCTTTCTCCTGATGAGGAGGGACCTTTAGCTGCCCTCGAAATCGATTGAGTGTTTCATTATACCTACGCTAAATATAAGGTTGTTTTTTACGATTTTGATTGTCACATTAGCGTGTTTCTCTTCTAGTCTAATTTGAAAACTGTTGATAATTTTATGACTAATGCATGCAAATTAACTAAGGCATAAAAACCTTAACCGGAACATAAGAACGGCATAATTCAATCACTTTTAAAGCAAAAATGCTCAATTTAGCAACATGTAAGAATAAAAACATTATTCTCACCGAGCCGGGTAACAGAGTGGTTATATATATACGTTTGGTTTGCTGCAGCCGATCACCCCCAAAAAGTACATACTATAGCTGTTCCATATACAAAATTTCAATGCTCTGAGGTTAGTCGTTTCAGAGTTATGCGAGGTACGTTCATACGTACGTACATACAGACATCAAGAAAAAATTCTTCTGAATCCACTTTACAATCCTTTTTGGGAAGAAGATTCCTTTATTCTGCCCGTAAGTACAGGTGGCATACAAAAATACTGTTCAAATTGATTCGAGAGCGTCAAAAGGCATATTTTCGTTGAAATATGATACTGGAAATTTTTCGCGATAATAATACTTCGTACAAGGAAAAAAGAAACTCTGGAAGAAGTATAACACGCACTGTAAGGTACTGTTGCCCATAGGGGCCTCAGAATGTTTCGAAATACTGAAAGTTTGTGAGCGTTTAATTACTTAGTATCGCCATATCATTTCAATGTAAACTTTATGTACGTCACACTATATATCCTAACTTCCTCATTCGAAAATAGTTTTAACCAAAATCTCAGGGTAGGAATCAAGTACACTTAGAATTGCGACAAATCAATGTCACAAAACATAAAAGTAAAGTTCATTAAAAAAAAAAAAAAAAAACCGGTTGATTTCGAGAGTTTAACGTCATACCTGGACCATGAATGCAGATCATGTTACAGTATTTTGATGTTTTTACAGTATATTTGCGGTTGTTTTAAAACTAGATGTTACTCTCGAGACGTAAATCCATCCATCCAACTTCAGTCACAGTAGATAATTCTGCTGCCGTAGAAAATCTCTTAACTGAAGGTTGTCAACAAATCGGAAAGTATGAGCTCCATTCTTCACAATCTTCATTTTAATAACATGGCCTTTATTCATTCCTTTATTTTACTATCATTGTCAATAAACGAGTATTTATCTCAATGTCTTTAACATTTTCCAAGTACTTTCTTCTGAAAAATGTAAACATAATTATATTACATTGCATAGATTTCTTAGTATACGATATAATAGGAAATTTATATTACATTAGATTTATCACAGAAGATTTCAGAGCATTATTTTTATTGTATAATAGGGAATTATTATTATATCGTATAATAGGAAATATATATGTGTAACAAGGACTGTAATATTAAGTTTATAATATTAATATGAAATTTCTATTTCTTCATTTTTGTAATAAAACGTCATTAGATCTTTTTATATCATAGATAAGTTGCTAACTATTTTGTTTCTTCTATTTTATAACAAATAGGATCTAATTTTCAGAATGTTTTGCTTCATTTATTTCACACAACAAAAGCTATCGTATACCATATAAGTAAAACGAATTCGAGAAGTTCATCCATACAAGGTACCAGAATTATATAACTGCAAAATAACTTTGAACCACATTGTAATGGTCTACAATAACCATAACAAGGAAAATTGTCAGAGAAACCTAAGCACGTCCCTTGGCCATAAAAACTGCGCGTGACGAATTTCTTTACGGAGAGAAGCTAACAAAGAAAAGATAATTTTTATCACGAGGAAAGCGAATTGTTCGATTTCCTTTCCATCCAGAATTATTATAATCGTTTGTTTGAAATATTGAAGAGAATTTCCGAAAAATGTAGCTTCGAATACCAATTATATAAAACACGCAAATGTTCCTGTTCATTTTATGGTTTATTGGTTTATTAGATTACGGCAAAGCACTCGAGGACTATCTGCCTTAAGGGAGGGATGCCTTCGTGGAGGACTTTTTAAGGGGAACTGGCTCGTATACACGTTACACATGGGGAAAACCACGAAAACACCCATGCAGCCAGCCCGTTCGCGGGATTCGAACCTCGGACCGAACTACCAGTGTTCAGAGACGTTACCGCTCGGCCGCTCTGTTCATTTTATGATGCTCCTCTTTTTAAGCAATAATAATATTTTCGCGTGTGCTATTGTAATAAGATGGTTAGCACATTGAATTGGTTTTCGAAGATCACATATTTTGCTCTAACCAAATATTTATTTTTAAGCAATTAAGCATTTCTTTCTCCCAAATTCTTCTTTTCTTAACACATTCCTCCAGCAATATTTTCTGCTATTTTTTTTCCAAATAATGCCTTCTCGTCCGAAGTGTAAAAAGGATTCGTCATATTTTTGTATTGTAATATCTCAAACTGATTCCAGTAGAGAACTCAATGTTGTTTTAATCAAAAATATAATTTTAATGTTATTTTAGCTATTTTCATATTACACATTAATTTGAATATTATTTAAACAAATCAGAACGTGAGACTACATGAAACAAATAAGAGTCATTGCTCCTAGACTATTACATAATACGAGTGCAGTTGCTGTACACTTTTCGGAGAAATTGTAAAGGGAATACGCTTTGGCTGTTGCAGGAAACCATATGGCTCATATATGAGCCGGTCGGTCGCGAGCGCATTCAAAAATAGAAATATGTAGTGAAACCGCTGTTTAGGTTATTCTATAATATGATGAATCTGGAATAAAAGCATTAATAAACAACTTATTTAATATGATGAATCTGGAATAAAAGCAGTAATAAACAACTTATTTAATTTAAGCTTTCTCTGATTTATAAAAAAATTGCATTGTAACAAATTTGCTTAATATTCCATGCATTTTGAATTCAACAAGTATATTTTTGAAAGCACAGACGATCTTAAGAATTGATTTGAAATAGTATTTTATAAGGAAATAATTTACATTAAGGACTAAAGTAACTTTTTTGTGCATTTATTTACACATTCAAGTTGTTAAAAAACTCACAAAAAAAAATGCTGGACATACACACACACAGGTTTCAGAGTTTCTCATGAATAAAGTAAAAAAAATCTTGAAAATAATTTAATTACCGTAAGTGTCCATTAAAAATGATATCTAACCTTTTACATAACCTCCATAGTGCAATAATACCTATTACAGAAAAATATGTTATGCTTTAATTAATTAAATAAAAAGTACTCCTCAACTGTTTTCCAAATATTTTGGCAAAATTACTAAATCTTAGAATTCTGTGCATAAATGAATGTAACATTTAAGTACTTAAAACGGAGTAAATATTTCACTAACAAAATTTTTTGTTTTATATGGATTCCTTAAAATATTGTTGCTATGAAAATATAAATAATTTAAAATGCTATTATATATATAAATACTAGAGGTGGTAAAACCCCTATATTGAAAATGTTTTTATAAAACAGCCAACCTATTTTGATAAATTCTATAAATGAAGGAGCGTTTCTAGGACTAATATTTAAGGAAATAAAACTCATAATCACTTTTTACGAGAACCCTGTATGCAAGCTTCAAAGGAAAATCCGTACACACCCATTTAGGTCAATGTGAACGGTATCAGACAGTTAATAGAACGGTATCAGACTGTTAGGTCAATATAACGGTATCAGACTAGTTGTAGTAAAATGGTTACGCCGAACAGAGTAAAATCACCTGAGCCTTATAACAAAACAATAATTCAGTGTAACTACGCAACAGAGAGACATTAACGAAAAGGAGAAAATGGAGAGAATTCAACTTTGGAGAGAATTTAACTGCAAAAATAATATCGCATAATGTAACTACTCCGAATAGATATCCAGACATGCACTAACACACAATAATGACCTATGATAGGTCACTGAATGTAAATCGATTGCAGATGATACTGTTTTAGCATATATATGTTTATAATTTAATTTTTATCATATTTAGTTGTGGTTTTTATCATTAGAGACAAATTCTTAATTTCTGATTCAAAATTTGTCACACACACACCTGCTTCGTTTATCAACTTATGCTTCATTTAAAAATGTCAAAGAAAATTCCGAAGTCATTCGAACATCAAAGTCTAGAGCTGCTGTTAATATCTTGTTATTTAATAAATAAATTTAATTATTGTTGAAGTGGCAACGCCATATTTGTATCAAACCGTTACTCAGCAACGAGAGATATTGTTTTAAAAAGATTTAGTATTCTGAAGTTTTTGCCAGCTAGGAGTAGTATTAAAATTTTGCCACTTAAGAATTGTGTAAAATTTGCCTATCACCGAGAACTAGAAATAAAATTTATGTTATACTAAGAAGATTGTCTGTTTTGTAAATTACTGCAAAATACATTACAGTCTTAATAAATTCGAGGTTCCACCGAGATACTGGAAATTAGGAGTGCAATTATCAATTTCGATGGTGCTGGTCTCCTAATCCCAGAAATTTACTGAAATTTTTAGAACAAGTTTGCTAATACCAATTGCCGAGTTTGTTTATTTCAAGGAGAAATGGATGTAAGAAGTTTGCCGTTTTAAAGACAGATTTGAAGCGGATCATTCAAAGGTTGTCTTCTGTGCTTCTATAACTTGCGTCCGAGCAAAAATCTGTCAAAACAGGATACTGCTGATCTCTGAAGATAAGATTAACTTTTAGTTTTCTTAAAAAAAGATTTTATTGAATTTTAATACTTTGTTTCAGAATTATAGTTTATCGAGTAAGATTTTGTTTAAAATAACTGACGCTAAAAATATTCAGCTTAAATTTATAATTGGTATTTGTGGTAAAGAAGTATTTTGAAATTATTATTTATGCTTTACTTTTATTTGTATTGAATTTTTATGTTGATAAATGATATGTGTAAGCCATCCCGGCATTTATAAAAAAAAGAACTTCTAGCTGAGTTTTTGAATTACAGGCGCGTGAAAATAAGTAATAACGTCAAACTGACGTAGTGTGATTTGATTATACTGCTGAATTGGCAAAGATGTTTTCTTAGTTCTCGCCATCCAGGCGTGTGATAGATAGTAACGTCATCCCGACGTATTACAGATTGTATATTCTAAAAGTTGTATTGCCAAACTGGCAAAAATTGTTTTTGTTATCGCCAACCAGGAGTGAAGATAGATAGTAAAATCGTCAAACTGACGTTGGTAAAATTCCATTGTATTGCCTAACTGGCAAAGGTGTTTATATAGTTATAGCTCACGAGGCTTGTGAATATTGAGTTAAAAAGTCAACCCGACGTAGAATTATAGTATTTTGTGCCAACCTGGCAAAGTTGTTTAAATAAATCTCTCCAATTGGTTGGTGTGAATTTCGTATTTGAGAAATTAAGTCTCTCCAAAAATTATATATTTTTAATACAAGTACGAGCTTTTAGATTGTATTTCAAAAGGAAGCCTATTAAAGGTAACTTGTGTCAACATGTCATTCTTAGCCAGGAGTAAAAAACAGGATTTAAAAGTATTATCAGAAGAGTTAGGATTAACCGTGAAACCTGAATTTAAGATTGCTCAATTGCACAAACTGATTACTGAAAGTCCCGATTATGATGAGGAGTTTACTTGAGAACTGCTGGCTGCAATTAGAGAAGAAAGGGAACGAAAAGAAGAATGTGAAAGAGAAGAAAGAGAAAAGGAACGTGAAAGAGAAGAAAGAGAAAGAGAAAAAGAACGCGAAAGAGAAGAGAGAGAAAGAGAAAGAAGAGAAGAACGCGAAAGGGAAGAAAGAGAAAAAGAACGTGAAAGAGAAGAAAGAGAAAGAAGAGAAGAACGCGAAAGGGAAGAAAGAGAAAGGGAACGCGAAAGGGAAGAAAGAGAAAGGGAACGCGAAAGAGAAGAAAGAGAAAAGGAACGCGAAAGAAAAGAAAGAGAAAAGGAACGAGAAAGAGAAGAAAGAGAAAGGGAACGCGAAAGAGAAGAAAGAGAAAGAAAAGAAGAGCGTGAAAGAGAAGAGCGAATAAGAGTCTTTGAGCTACAGAAACTTCAGTTGGAAGCAATGGCTGCAACAGTGCAGCCGGTAGAAACTACGCAGTTACCTGAGCAGCCTTTAAAAATCAGAATTCATGATGTCATGCCACGTTTCAACCCTAAAGAAGATGAAATAAGTTTATTTCTGGTGTTATTTGAGCGTCAAGCTAAAATAATGAATATACCTGCTGAAAATCAAGTGACTCAACTTATTTCATTGCTGCCTCCCGACATTGTTCAGCTTATTGCTAGAGAACCAGAAGAAGACGCGAAAAGGTATGAATATGTAAAACCTTTACTGTTACAACGATATAAATTAAGTGCGGAAAAATTTCGACAACTATTTAATAAACACCAAAAATCTACTGAAAGTACTTGGTATGATTTCTACTATGAATTAAAGAATTATTTAGAAGGATGGCTTAACGGATTAAACATTAAAACTTTTGAACAGCTAAAAAAATCTCATGCTGGTTGATCAAATAAAAAAGCGTACTTCTCCTGATTTCAAAGAACATTTTATGGATCAATGGACAACCATCATTTCACCTACTGAAATAGTTAAGAAAATTGAAGATTTTAAAGATGTGAGGAAAACAACAAAACCAAAATTTTTTGTCAATCAGACTGAGAAAATTAACAAAGGATCATTTAAACCGGGTTATGATAATTTTGTGAAAAAAATAGAGCATCCGCCTCATTTTAAGCATTCTGATAGATGGGATGATTCTGTATTGGGTAACAAAACTGCCCAATTGTTCAAAAGTAAATCATTCTTAAATTTAGAAAAAATAAATGCAGTTTTGACACGATCTCAAGTAAAAAGATCTCATGAAGATCATCGAAGCAGAGAAATTGATTTGGAGAAACTAGAAGAACTGAAGTTTATTGAAACTGAGGAAGATATTTTACCTCAAGCTGATGAGGAAAACAAGGAACTTAAGAAAGTGATTAATGTTAATTCAAAGGAATTAATTGAATCTCAGCATCAAAGCAGAGATCTAGCGTCATTGCTTAACGAAGCTAAAAATGAAAATTCCAGCAAGACAAATGATTTCAAAGTAAAAGAAAATGGATTGTTGGTGGAAAGGAAAATAGATAAAAATGGAAATGAAAGGGAATTAATTGTTATTCCTGAAAAATATAGGGATCAAATAAAGTCATTATGTCATGATAGCACATCTGGACATTTAGGCGTCGTCAAAACTAAAGATAGATTAACAAGATACTTTTACTGGCCTAATTGCTATAAAGAAATAGAAGAGTATGTTAAAACTTGCGATCCATGTCAAAGAGTGGGAAAATCTAATGATAAAGCCGAAGCACCTTTGACTTTAGTACCAATTATTGCAGAAGTATTTTCAAAAATTAACTTTGACGCATGCGGTCCTTTACCAATAAAACCGAATGACAATAGATATTTAATTACAGCTATTTGTTTAGCTTCAAAATATCCGGATGTTGTACCTGTTCCTAATATTGGCGCAACGTCAGTAATTGAAGCCATGTTACAAATATTTAGTAGAATGGGTTTCCCGAAAGAAATACAAACTGATCAAGGTACCTCCTTTATGAGCAATCTAGCCATAAAATTTGTAGAAAAATTTAGAATAAAAGTAACTAGAAGTACACCATCCGCAGAGCAACCCTGTTGAAAGATTTCACCGAACAATCAAACGAAATTTAAAAGTTTTATGTATCGAAGCAGCCCCTGAGTGGTAGAAGCAAGTTCCTGCAGCTCTATTTGCTTTAAGAACAATAACGCACGAGAGTACGGGATTTACACCTGCAGAATTAGTATATGGTCGAAATCTTAGAACACCTGTAACATTATTATATGAACAATGGATGAATCCTGAAGACGAAGGAAATAATGTTGTTGAATACGTTTTTCAATTGATAAATCGGTTAAAAAGATGCAAAGAGCTGGCTACAGATAAAATGCTGGAAATGCAAACCAAAAGAAAGGTGTGGTACGATCGTAAAGGTATAAAAAGAGAATTCTCTGAAGGGGATTTAGTATTAGTTGTATCAACGAGTAAACCAAACAGACTAGCAGTTGAATGGAAAGGTCCTGGGAAGGTTGAGAAGAAATTATCCGAAACTAATTATGCTGTGAGTTTCGAAGAAAAAAATGACTTTAACCAAGTCTACCATGTTAACATGCTAAAACCCTATCATAGACGAGCAGAATCGGTTAACCTTATGATTACAGAAGATCAGTCTGAAATTGATGATATGGAGGAAAATTTCCCAACAATTGACGCTGAACCAACATTGTTCGATTTTGAGGACATCAAAGAAAACAGCTTCTTAAGTGATAAGCTAAATGAACAACAGATTCAAGAATTGCATGATATGCTGCTGAAGTTTTCAAAAATCTTTTCTAATAAACCTGGAAAAACTCATTTAATAACGCATGATATTCAATTGACAGAAAACACCCCAATCCACTGTAAACCATACAGAATGTCTCCTAGACAAACGGATATATTAAAAACAGAAATCGATAAAATGCTTCAGCATAAAATAATTGAAATAGGAGATTCAGATTACACTTCTAATATGATTTTAGTAGAAGTAGCAGGGAGGGATCCAAGACCTTGTATCGACTATAGAAAATTGAATAAATTGACTAAAACACAATTCTTCCCCTTGCCTAACATCGGACAACGAGTAGAAACGGTAGCAGGCGCAAAATATATAACTCTTTTGGATTTAACAAAGGGATTTTGGCAAATACCTTTAACACCTAATGCTCAAAGATTAGCCACTTTTGTTACAAGTTTTGGCACATTTAGACCTCTACGGATGCCTTTCGGACTTAAAAATGCACCATTTTCATTTAGTAAAATGATGGCCGAAATCCTTCACGGTTGTGAAAACTTTGCTGTTCCATATTTAAATGACGTGGCAATCTTTTCAAACACCTGGGAAGAACATCTAAGTCACCTGAAAGCCGTTTTGAACAAAATAAAGGACGCTGGTTTAACTATTAAGCCAATAAAATGTAAATTTGCTCAAGATAGAGTAAAATATCTAGGACATATTGTAGGTCGTGGTATAAGAATGCCAAGCGAAGTGAAAGTAAAAGCTATTCTTGATTTTCCAGTGCCATCCACAAAAAGTCAAGTCAGAGCATTTTTAGGATTAGCGGGATATTATAATCATTACATTCCCATGTTCTCATCTATCGCAGCACCTTGAACAGAAACTTTGAAAGGAAACTTAAAGAAAGGGAAAATAAATTGGACAGAAGAGTGCACAAAAGCATTTGAAGAGCTAAAGGAAAAACTGTCTCAAAGGCCTATACTACTCGTAGATAAGAAAAATAATTTGTTCCTTCCTCTCTTCTTCAGTGTATGTTATTATGTTATTTCTTGTTTAATTCTCCTTTAAATGCTTGTATTTTAATTCTGTGTTGTGCTGATATTATTGTTTTAAAAACTGTAAACTTTAATTTATAAAAATATAAATTAAAGTTTATCTGGAGGGGGGAGAGGTTGTAATATCTTGTTATTTAATAAATAAATATAATTATTGTTGAAGTGGCAACGCCATATTTGTATAAAACCGTTACTCAGCAACGAGAGATATTATTTAAAAAAAGAGATTTTGTATTCTGAAGATTTTGCCAGCTAGGAGTAGTATTAAAATTTTGCCACTTAAGAATTGTATAAAATTTGTCTATCACCGAGAACTAGAAATAAAATTTATGTTCTACTAAGAAGATTGTCTGTTTTGTAAATTACTGCAAAATACATTACACTGCTAAACCATCGAATGGTGCTACCATCTCTTTAGAAAGGCCATCTGTTTTGGAAATGGTTTCGGCAGTTGAATGCAAAACAGAAAGGAAACTTCGGAAATATCTCCTAGAAGCATCTCTGGTATTACGATTAATACTGGCCATAAAGTATTATAGTCTGAGAATACTGCTCGAATTCAGCAGCACGCCATCAGAAGCTTTGAGATGATCTACATATCTCCTTCTTCACTTTAATGGCCTAGAGGTTAATAACACTTTCTATTTGGTAGACATAGATATTCGGTTATTAGAATGAATCTGGAAATTCTGTCTTGGGATAGCCATTCCAAACTTGAGCAAGAAATTAATGTGAGAAATCAATGGAATACTTCAACCGGTGTATAAAATTCTTAGCAAGCATGGTGTTAATCACTGTGAAGTAAATACTATCAAATATGACATAAATTAGCGTATGACTAGTTATTCGTTGAAACAAAGTATTTTCTCATCCAGTGGTTTTCAATTTTTATTGCTTCATTAGCCCTTTCTTATAATAAGACAAAATTTCATCCTCCTCAGGCTTTATTTGTTTATGCATTTAAATTGAAGTTTTGAATAAGAGGTAAAATTGAAATTTGAAATATAGTGTACTGTAAAGGTATGCTATAGAGCAGCGATTCTGAACCGATGGTACGCAACAGAAAAATAGGTGGTACGTAAAGAAACAAAGTATTTTCAATTATCAAGTTCGAAAAATCTAGTGAAGATAAAGAATAATTGATGGAAATTTCCTGTGATCAAACTCTAACTGAAGATTTCAAGAATTTAAAGGCACTTCAAGTAAAGCTATTAAATTCGTATTGTCATTTTGCACAACCTATTTGAGTGAACAATAAATTTCTTCTGTGTTATATTCGAAAAGTAAATGCAGAACAAAATTAAAAGTGGATCTCAATTTACGTTTAAAACTAAGTGAAATAACACTAGGCATAAACAAATTGATCTTCCTTAAACAGACCAAGATTTCACAGTAAATTTTAGAATTGAAGTGTTATAATTTAAATTTTGATAATTAAAATGGTAACCAATTTTTAATCTAATATTTTTTCATGTGTGCATATTTAATACAAATAGCCAATAGGTTTTGCAAATGACAAAAAAAATTTTAATATTTATTTTCAGAAATTGAAAAATAATTATTGTAAAGTGTTGTGGTGGTACTCAAGATTTTCAATTTTTTTGTTGGTACTCGTTAGTTAAAAGGTTGAGAACCGCTGCTATACAGAGGGATTTTTAAATTCAACTTTTATTACATTTCGTATATGATGTACTCATATACTTTAAATGACATTATTATTACTATATTTCGTCATCATAACGTTCCTATTGATTTTATTGCACTTACATCATGTCTAATTTAAGTTTTTTTTTCATGTTTTTTGTGTTACGTGATTTCAATCTTGCCTTCATTATTCTTTGCCGTGAACTTTCTGTTAAAGTTTGCAATGTGGTCAAACATTTCTACTTTAAAGCAGTTGTTATGGTGCTTTTTAAAAGGACACCACACACCTATTAAATATTCCTAAAACCTAATCTAAACCATTTTTGACATTGCGTTGTGATTAATAATTCCGAACAACCCTCGTGTGGATGTCTGGTGAGGATCATGAGTAAAGATTAAATAAAACATACAATTGTTATTTCAAGAAAAACCTGATATTTATTAATCAATGGTAGAGATATCATAATTTGTTCCTAAACCTGAGATGGCGGTATAAGTTGGATGACTATCAGTTGAAGGATTTGTATATAGTGTAATTACTCAGTTGTATATATTGTAAAAAGCTAATTGTCTTCAGATTTATGCTGTTACTATGCTGTTACTAAAAAAATGGGCCTATTTCATAATCTTTAGTCTGTCAAATAGCTCTTTGACAGTGAAAATTCCTTTTCTCCTTCCTTAAATTCCTAATTGTTTCGACACGACAATTAGCCAGAAATTAATTAATTTCCATTCACTAGTATTTTCAAAAAAAAATTTAACAGACGGTTTCACTCAAATAAGAATTCCACAGAATACATCCCTCAAGAATTCCGAGTCCCACCCACTACCATAAATTACTTCACCCAAGTCTTACCGACTGATATTATTCAAAGCCCCCGATGCCGCTAAGAATTTTTCGGAAACACTACACTTCTGAGTCAGACGCGAAGAGAACACTTTGCCGACTCCCCACTAGAAAGAACGTAAGTTAATTAATACTTTTTATGGCCTTTATATCTTTATGTACATTCAATTTTCTAATTATATTTTTTATTTTTATATTATTTTTGATTTGTTTTTACAAAGTTTGCATTATTTATCTTATATTTTGTAATCTTCTAATGTTTATTTCAACTTTATACTTTGAATTCTATTTCATAATGACAATTTCCAATGTTTAATTTTTACAAATGATATTGAACTCAAATGCATAAACACGAGGGTGTCGGGGGACGGTTACTCGAGTTTTTTCGAAATTCACTGTAGAAATTGCTTTTCACTCAAAATTGAATTGGCTAAAATGCTTCATAGGAATAAGTTCTTTGAATATCAGCATTGGTTCATAATCCCTTCTATTCACGGAAATATTTGGCCTGACTTGAATTGCCGGTTTGGCTTATAGCTCGAGTAAAAACGAAACACCTTCGTATTTATTTATTAATTATTGTTCATTGAACCGGAGTTGGTTTGTTCCCCTTGAAAAGTCAACTTATTTCCGATCAATGACAATGATTACATGCAATTAATTTAATTCTTGCCTTTAATTCATTCCTTTTACAATTGAAACATTATTAACATTTTACTTTCAAGTTACTTCAAAACAGCTTTCAAAATATAACTTACTAGTATGGATTCACTCTTTTAAGATCATTCTATTTTAATTAAACTTAGGAGGTAATATCATCAATTAATCAATATTATTTAGTAAATAAATTATATATATATGTAGTGCCTATCGCTTGGAGCTGTGATGAAAACCAGATGCCGTGACGTCATTCTCTCTACGAGCTGCGAAGGCGCCAAGCAAAAATTAGGGGAATTACCGTTTTGAGATGATAGACGATTGACGTGAAAGCAGAGACGCTGCTTCTGTTCAAAAAGAACTTTGACGAATCATTACTTGTTTAATTCTCTTAAATGTTAAATTTATGTAATAATCGTTTGTCTAATTAAAATGTCTTTCGTTAATTAATTTGTTCATCGCTTAAAATCCCCACAAAAATTTTCTCAGAAGTGGGATTCAAACCCACGCCCACAATTTAAAGTTAAGTTGTAAGAACAAACGAAAAAAGACCTATATGGTAAAAAATTTTGCGTATTGTGCTGCAAAAATTAAGGAAATTAGAAGATAAATTTTAGTACGCACCCTAGAAAGTTACCCAAAACTGTGGCTCCTTGAAAACTTCAACATAAGCATATTTAGTAGCTATGAAATGTGTGAACAAGGAGAAAAATACACCATTTGAATATTTACAAGTAAAATTAATAAAAAGTAAGCTATATGCTAAACTAATTAAGTAATTTAAAACCCCCCCCAAAAAAAAAAAAAACAAATCAATTGATCAAGGTAAAAATAAAAATAGTAAGCTATATGCTAAACGAATAAGGTTTAAAACACAGTAAAATACTAATCAATTGATCGAAGTAAAAACAAAAATAAAAATTATAAAAGCGGTAAATGGTTAATTAGCCCAATTCGAAGTTCATTTTGGCTCGCCAAGGGAAATTTTTAAAATGAATTTCGAACTAAGCTAACTCCATCAAGCGTTCCGCCGAAACAGACAATTGAAACTTTGCGCGACAAATGTTTTAATGAATTAAATAAACTATGTCAAAAACTTTAGTTTCAATTCTCTGTTCGAATTTCCCGACGCGTCCGCTTATTTTGACACATTAAGGTGTAAAAAAGATAAAAAATAAAAAAATGGAAAGGCAATTCCGAAGTACAGAAAAAATAAATAGCGATATGCTATTAGTCAAAATATACAAGATCTTATGGGTTGGACCTGCGAGCTTAAGGAATTAAAACTTTGTAAAAGTACCGTAAATTATATTTAAATCAAAAAGGAAAAGATAATTTAAAAGACGATTAGAAGCATGGGGTCTTCCCAAGACCTAGAAAAAACTTTTAGAGAAAAAATTATTAAAAACAGACCTGGAACAAGGCCGTCTTCCTTGGTGACTAGGAAACTCGAAAAAAGGTGGGCAAACCCCCGAGCGTTTCCATTACCCTCCAACTTGCCGGATGACGTAGAAAGGGGGCAAAACAACGTCACTGGGTAATAGCCAATGCCAACTGACTGTCCGTTGGCAGCAACCTGACTCATAGCAAAGGGGGGTGAAAAATGCGGAAAACGTTCCAAATGGCGTCTTGTCATAGTAGGTTGAAAAAAATTGGACTCTGAAAAGTGAAAATGGCTAATTCAGCAAAAAATTACCTAAAATGGCCTCTAAAGTAAGCAGAAATAATGAAAAAATAGTAATTTGTTAATTAAAGTCGTAATTCTTCAAGGTAGAGAACGTTCAAGCTGCCAGAAACGAAAATAGCCCGTAAGTTAATGATAGAATAGAATTGGCCATCAAAGATTTTTAAAAACTATTTAAAAATAGTATTAAAAATATTATGCCAAATTTTAAGAGGAAAAAAAGACGTTGTGACAGGAATTATTTGTACATTTATACATTAGATTTTCAGAATCAGCTATCCACTTTATACCGTCCCATACAAATTTGGATTCCAACATATTGTACATAAAAATTAATCAAAACACAGCATTTAACAAAATTCCTAGAAGGATCATCTACTACTAAAGGATTATTGAATTCATACAAGAGGTATTTGCTTAATTTTTCACTATTGCACTAATTTAATTCTTTACAAAAAATTTCTTTACAGCAGGTACGAGAAGGTATACTCAAATCTAGGAGCATTAACAATTAAATAACTTTAACAAGATATTTTTAATTCATTGAGTTATAGGTAACTTAAAAAAAAAAAAAAAAAAAAAAAAAAAAAGAATTTCCTTAACATTTTTTTAGGTATAGTTAGGTCTTAAGCATTAAAACAAATTAATAATTAAGGTTTGGGATTAGAAATTATTCATTTTTGATCCACCTACAGCTCTATAACAGTGGCAAATTAATTGATGGTTAATAAGCCTTTTCATAAAGGAAATTACATTAATACTTCCTACATAATAATTTACGAATGCGTACAAGGAGTAATGAACAAAAAAAAAAAAAAAAATGTGACTAATTCTATGGAAATCAGATTTTCAGAAGAAATTAAGATGAGAATTAATTAATTAGGATTCAACAAACTACAATTTTCGTAAAGGTTTGACTTAACTGATTCGATGATTTGAAGCATGGGTCAGCCAGAAGCAGGAACAACGTTAAGCCAGAAGCAGGATCAACTGGACTGGACAGAAGTCTGGTGAGAAGAACCGAAAGTTCTAGAGTACCACTTAGATGATACGCAGCTTTAAGGACGGCTTCGATGACATGTAGCTTTAAGGGCCGCTTCGATGACATGCGATAGGCACGGTTCTACCTCAGATATTGAAGACACTCACAAGTAAAACACACTGAAGATCAAAACCTCCTCCGGACCTCTTCTGGGACAAGTGACATTCCACCGCTCACATTTCTCGAATATTGAAGAAAACTCATAAGGAGCTCATTCGAAAATTAACAGACATTTAACCGTTGAGTCAAAAAAAGATTTTAACTGTTAAGGACCATTGTAGCTGTAAGTTGATCGAAAAGTGAATCTGCAATCAGTTGAAGTATTTAATTAATCAGGAACATAACTATAGGCAATGATTTGAGTGGTCAAGTAGATTATAAATTTTTCTTTTCTTCACAGTTCACGAAGGGAGATATGTCCGAAAGGACTTGCACGGCCACTTGGGGGAACGGCCCCCATAAATTTGGCGAGAAGCATCTCAGACTCCCAAAAGTCGAAGATATATCCGTACCCCTTACCTTTTCGTCGTGTACATCGTGCGAGAGCTAGGAAAAAGTGCCGTCAGCCTGAAATCATCCCGTTTTGTTAAGCAAGGTTATCACCAACGACAATATATGCTCAAAATTGTGACAAAACTAGTTTTTACAACCACCGCCTCACGCTGTGTAAAATTTCTCCTTTCTCCGCGCCGTTGAACTAAATTCAAATTTAAACCTCATTAAAGTCTCGCTAAGCCTGGAACATCTGCGAAGGTCGAGCTGACAAACATCAACTAACCCCATCGGATGCGTATGGAAGAGGACTAGAAATCTTGTCAAAAACTGTGTTTCAGTCTCTTCCTCCCATTATTTCCCATTGGCTCTATCCAATAATTTAGCATGTTTCCGTTTCCCTAAATCTTCGCGTAAAATCTTATGACACACATCACGATTTAAATTAAGTTCTTCTAATATCATACGCACAGTTACACGACGGTCTTCTTGCAATAAATGCCATACGGTTGCATCGGTATGTGCAATAGACGTTTAGGTATGTCCACGTTTGCACTGGTATGTGCAATAGAGGGGTGACCAGCTCTGGGATCATCTTGCACTGAGTCTCTGCCTTCGTTATTTCTGTGCTACTAGAAAACACGACTTCTTGAAAAGTGCCTCGCCTACATATGCTTGCTCAATCATGGTCCAAGTTTCACTAGGGGTTTTCCGAGCTTAATGCAGAACTTAATGTTCACTCGTTGCTCACAAGCAGCATCCATTGCATCACACCTTAATGAATGCGACAACAATGCGAACAGTATGTTGCTAATTACAGCCATACCCAAGTAAGTTCGCCTGGAAGCACGGCCAAGCTCATATCAAGTAAGAGTACATAACAAGTAACATAAAAAACATTTGTTCCTTTTTAGTACTGAAAACTCAGAAATAAAAAAAAAAAAAAATGTCGTGGATGTTTTCTGACAAAGGATGTAGATTCATGAAATTAATTTTATCAAAAGAAACACTTCAGAGGTCTAGAACTTACAAATAAATAGTCGTGCAATTCTTCACGGTATCACAGAGTACACTCAGACTTAAATTTCAAACTACTAAAAATGAGAAACACGACGCAATGCAAAGCGCATCTAAAGAGCGAAGCAGAACCGGAGATATCTCCGTACTCCGGACTCACACTGAACTAACAACTAATAATAACAACTGAGAAACTGATACCCTCTACGGTATTATATAGTTGTCACCCGGCCGTCGAGATATTTCTAGTACTTTCTGCTGGAAGGTGAGAAATGGCCCACGTATCTATGATCTTGAATCGCATGAGGTAGTTGGGCCATTTCTCACGTACCTCACGCGATTCAAGATCATAGATGATGACATGTGCTCCTGTGGCCAACCTGGCTCACCAGACCACTACGTATTTGACTGCCCTGCCACCAGTCAGTATCACCTCCAAGGCCCTCAGAGCAATTTTGGCCCGAATGGGCAAAAGTGATTATGCAGCGGCCGATACCCCCTCGACAGCTCCAGAATGTCATTGATTACTGCATCCACAACTGCACTTCTTAACGCATAATTTGCATTGGCCACTCCCCTCTTCTCCATTTTACACTCCCCATTGTACTCACGTACTCACTATAGTCGTCATCTATGTTATTATTATTGTAAATATTCTATGAATTACTAATTGCATTGTTTATGGTACTTACTGAATGTACTCAATGACTACGTCTAATTTATATTATAATATTTTTCATATTTACTCATTCACTTTTATTAATACTAATCATGCATTGACTGTACTGATTGTAATGCGTTCCGTTTGCACCACCCACTGAATTCTATTCACTGTTACGTAATGCAGTATCCTGTACAACCTCTCGTTTTACAACAAGACCAAAGTAGTGTACTCACCACTATATGTAATTTTTATCTGATTGTACTGCCGCTCGTATTTAAATACCCTCAGTTTTTATACATTCCTTACAATGACAGCATTCATATTTTACTCCGTTCCTACAGAATATTGTATATATTGGCTATCTCTTCTTGTAACTCACCTATGGATTTAATTTAAATTCGCACTACTATTTTAATTATTCGCAACCACTGATTATATGTAGCCATTTATTATTATTATTTCTAACTATGCACTGACTGTATGGATTGTAATGTTAATCATATACTGATAGCATTGAATATTGTGTAGTCTTATCGTACCACACACCGATTTCTACACGCTGTTATTCAAAATTGCAATCTGCTCAGCCTATAGCATTGCAATATGACCACAGTACTGTACTTACTACTATATGTATTTATAACCAGCTTGTACTGTAGCTCGTCCTGAAGACAGTCTGCAGTGACAACAGGTCACTAACATTATACATGCAGACTCTCTTTATTTGCAAATGTTGGTACCACGTACTTTATTATATGTATTTACGTACCGCTAATTTATATTTAACTTTCTATTGTTTTTACTGTAAGCACAACTAGCTATGTACAGTTTGTTTTGAATTTTGTATCTGTACTGAACCCGATTACATATGGCACCATACTATTTTTAATTACTTACCACTAATAAATTTAACTAATTACTGATTGTACTGTAAGCACAAAGAGCTATGTACAGGTTGTTTCGAATATTGTGTATACTCCCTGCATTTGATAACACACGGTACTTTACCATATGTAATTATTTACCACTAATATTTACAACTATTTTCCGATTGTACTGTAAGCTCAAATATCCATGTACAGTTTGTTTCGAATATTGTATTTACTCTCTGGATTTAATTTCACACGGCACTTTGCTATACGTAATTTTTACCACTTATTTATATAACCTTCTGCTGATTGTACTTTAAGCACAAATAGCCATGCACAGATTAGTTCGAATATTGTACTTACTCTCTGCATTTGATTACACATGGCACTTTATGTAATTATTTACCACTAATATATACTGATTGTACTGTAAGCATGAATAACTATGTACAGATTGTATCGAATAGTGTATTTACTCTCTGTACTTAATTACACACGACACTTAGCTATATGTAAATATTTACCACTCATTTACATAATCATCTGCTGATTGTACTGTAAGCACAAATAGCTATGTACAGATTATTTTGAATATTATATTTACTTTCTGCAATTGATTACACACGGTACTTCATGTAATTATCTATCACTAATGCGTATAACCATTTACTGACTGTACTGTATGCACGAAAACTTATGTACGGATTGTTTCGAATATTGTATATACTCTTACCATCTACGGATTGTACTGTAAGCATAAATAGCAATATACAGTTTGTATTGAATATTGTGTCTACTCTCTACACTTGTTTGTGCACGGTACTGTGCTATATGTAATTTTGCAATTACTCTCTACAGTTGTTTGCACACGGCACTTTACTATATGTAATTACTTACCACTAATATTTATCACTAATTTCTGATTATAATGTATGCACAGATAGCTTTGTACAGATTGCTTTGAATATTATATCTAACCACTGCACTTGATTATACACGGTTTGTACTAATGTCAGCTTTACTTATCCACTACTATTATACCTAATCAAGTACTTACGTTTAATGATCCACCATTACATTATGCAATCATTATCTGTAACTTCTGAATGCACATTGTAGCACGAAAGTGCAAAGACGTTTATGTAAAAAAAAATTGTGACTCTGTAACATTTTTAAGATTTTTTATGCGCTCCCGGGCTGCGTAATGGAGTTCTGTTTTCGCTGTATGGGCATTATTCTGATAGGTATAACCTTATGTCGGAAGACCTTACAGCGGTGATCGGTGATCGGTACTTTCTGCTTCTCTAAATTACTGGAAGGCATATGAGGGCCGAATACAGTTACAGTTACATAAAACATAAATTACAGTTATTCAATTAACAATATCCATTACAGTTATACAGAAACGGGACAAAAATGTCGCTAACTATTCGCGACTTTTGGAGATTTTTTGACAAAATTTGACTACAAAAGTTAGTTGCCAGCTTGGCGATATCTCTCCAAATTAACGAAATAGCCATCTACTCAGTGTTAAATAGACGTGCCCCTGTATTCTTATTTTTCGGGAAGAGCAACATTTCTCTCAGCTTTTCATGTTACATTATACAAACAAATAAAGTTTCACATGTAATTTCAATAAAATTATCTATCTGTGGGCAAAATTCGTAATACTGTATTTTAATATTTTTCAGTTGAAGTTAATGGTATTAAAAAGATAAAAACGCTTGTTTATCAAAGTTTAAATTGCGCAACTTATTTTTTAATACTAAAATATCTTCAATAACTGAAAAAATGTATCCTCAAAAAATATTCTGAAATGTATACAAAGACACTTTTTTATTTTATCCATTTATGAGTAAAAAACGTGAGAAGTAAGATTAAAATAAAAAAATTTATATAACTAAAGAGTTACGTTTCCGCATTTAAATTGATATATGTATCATTTTCTATCATAATTACAGGGATGCAGTTTGGAATAAAATATAAATAAGAAATCTTTTGAAGTTATGCATAGATTGAATAAAAAATACTAAAGAGTAAAATAATTAATAACACAATGATTAAAAATAAAACAGCGGCTCTTCAGCAAAGACTGATTCTTAAATCAAAATTATAAAAAAAATGTATCGCATGAAATTATTTGTACATATTCATTATTTCAATGCTTCCCGTGCTCCTTGAAATTCTGTTAATACTTCAATACACTCTTATAGTTTCAAATTAAAATTTTAATCATCTATGACTAAGAATTTTGTTACAGTTACGAAACATTTTTAATTTTAATGTATACTTACGAAAAATGCGTTTTATATATATTTATTTTATGCTCATTACACTAAAGAAGCAAAAATCTAACAGTGAAGGAAAAATACCCCTTTGACAGTAAGAAAATTCTTTCTAATCAGCATAGCAGTTAAATACTGACATTATATTTTTTTCATGTGTGTGGTTTCCAAGCGATATCATGTGAAGTCTGAAAGAAAATAATAATATTACAGTATTATTAAAAAATGATGCGAAGTATTAAAATATTGTAAAAAATAACCTAAATAATACTTTTTTGTATATTCTTGCTTTAAAAGAAGTTGAAAGGTTCGATTCTGTAAAAATTATCAAAAGTCACCAAGCTAGCTTAGAAATTCGGAGCAAGTTCCTTTAGAAAAATATTTTCCTAAAATATCTAATATTTGGCTGATTCATCAATTGATTAAAGCGAAGCATTCGAAGGCTATCTATATAAGGGTAGGGGTCATAATTAAAGGTAATTACTGATGCACATTTTTAAGAAAAAGTTAATTACTTTATGCACGGAGAAAACGCTAAGCAACCCATACAGTCAGCCGTTCGCCAGGATCTAAACTTAGGTCGAACTATCAGTATCCAGCGATTAAACAGATATACTCCGTCCTTAGTAGACCCTCACCCGATAATACAAAATTCTAAATTTGCAATAATTATTTTAACTGTTAAGAAGAATATGGACTAAAATTCGTAAACATATCTATTCAGTATTACACAAAAAGGAATGAATATCGAATTTTGAAAATCTATGTGAAATACTGTATTGTCATCGAAATATATAAGCAAAATTCTATGAAAGTCCACTAGATAGAATTAAGCCAAATTTCATGCGAGCAAACAAGTAGAAAACTAATCTAAATAAAAACGTGAAAAAAATATGTACATCTTCTGAAACAAAAGCGAAAATAAATTAAAAGGCACATACGTATCCAGTAAAGTAAGAAAGGATAGTTTGGTGTAATTGCATGGCAAATATATTTAAATTTATAAAGAAGTTGCAAGCAAATCTGGAAACATACCAAATTTATATAATAAAAATGCTACTTTTTGCTGTACTTAATCGCGTACAGTACTTACGTATAGAAAAACAGTACTTATTCGCATATATTTTCACATTATTAATGTTCTAATATTTTGCACTATTTTTCTGATATTTTTAAGTAAAACGTTAACATTTTAATACAAGCAAGTTATTTGGAAACATACACGGAATTTCCTGATAACAGTTGTTTTTATAAACATATGCTGCCTGAAATGATTTAAAAATTTTGTAGATCTATCAGAAAGCGACAGGAAAAGTAATAAAATATATTTGTTGCCGAAACTTATTTTATATAAGCGTTTCATTTTCCCATATTGTAATTTTTAATATCTCACTAATATAAAACATAATGATAGTGATATTCAAAAAAGTGATATTTTAAAAATATAAAATTTTTTACAGTTAAGTGAACCCAATAATAAGTAACTTTTAAAGTAACGGGTGGCAGTCAATTTTATGTAAGAATTTTCTCCATAGTACACTTCCATTCAGTTTATTTTAATCTGCCTTCTTACGCAAATAATTTAAATCCCAAGGTTTTCATAGCTGCGATACATTTTTAGCATTCGTTCAAAGAAATGTAAAATGTGAATTAATTATGAAGTATCAGGCTTTTCTCTTTTGAGCATAAGCAATACTTTTAGCAGCAAACAATAAAATAAACATTTTCTGAATACCGAAATTTTTGTAGTTAGGTATCAATTGCTATTACAAGAAGGAATAAAATTTTAGAAAGAAGAAAAAGAAATAAATACTTCTGAAATAATATAATTTTTTATTTTCGTTTTAAAACAATAGTAGATATCTTAGAAAAATACATTCATAGGAGTCAGATTCTATTTTTATTGCACATGCATAGTTATAATAATATAATTTATCCTGAGAAATAAAAGAAACACTTATTATTAGATAAATATTATATTATTAGATAAATACACACGTATTTAGATAAATATTACTGTGAAAGTGTCTGTGGAAAAAAGAGTGAAAATAGCGAGCATTAATAATTAGATAAATGTAAATAATTTTCATCATACATGAAAATACAGAATAGTACATTACCACAACAATCTTTTTGCATAGTATTTAATGGACTCACCTTTCAACTTGAATTTTAAGAAATTAAAACCATTATTTGAAAACTAATTTTTTTTAAAACTACGGGATCAATTAAGTTCTATATATACAAGTGGTTGTATATTGTTCCAAAGTACCTTTTAAAGTTTCTGCTAAAGACGTAGATGTATATATGTTAATAATCGTAGTTAAATACTATAGTTATTCTCGTATTACTCCTTTTTTTTTTAAGTCTTTCAGAGCGAAATCGCCCGTGCGTTCGCACATTTGGCAAGTCACCCGAAGGGCCCTGCGTCCATTTTCTACTCCGTGCTTTTCTCCATCACGTTAGCGCATTAGTTTCGGGATTTGTTAAATGATATGCTAACCATTCTTTTGAAGAGACAAAAAGCTTTTTACTAGAACACTTCTATTTGAATACACCTTTTCTCTCCTTGGTTTAGGTTCAACGTTTAGCTATTGATACTCGCATTTGCAATCTCATTCTAAAGGAAAATTGTACATAGTGGATGAAACCGCAAAAAGATCCTCAAGAGAGTAGTAGCATTGAAGTAGATTATTGCTACGATTATAGCATTCTACTTCGCACGTGATAATGAAATGCATTCCAACAGAAATTCACATACAGGGATTTTTCAGATGTTTGAGAGGAACAGATTTTGGCCTCTACCGCTGCGGAAAAGTTAACTGATTTTTTTTCCTTGAAAAGCAAGAGGATAAAATTATGCGGCGTATATCATTTCTGAAAGGAGGACTAAAGGAGTAACTTGGAAGATTAGAAGAATATGTCATTTGATCTATTAGGTATTATTTTATTTTGTATTTTAGTTACTCAGTTATTGCTTTTAGTTGCATATTATGTACTTTGTTAGTGGACCATAAGCTGTACCTTGATATCATAAATAGTAGTTTTTAAATCATATGCTGAAATATTAGGGGAGAATACATCCTGAGGAAAAATATACGAATATAATATTCGGTTTCAATAAGAAAGATAACAATGCATTTCAAAAGACGTATCATGGTTTCTGATCTTCAAAACCAATTCACATTATTTACTAATATAGTAAAACTACGAATGTCGGTTATTTCGTGATAAGATAAAAAATTTGAAACATTCAAATTTTTTATCTTATCACGAAATATAATTTACGATACAGATTACGCTGGAGATAAAAAAATTGTTTTTCGTGCAGTGTTACTATTGCTTGCTTTGAAATCGTTTAGTTTTTTAATCATAAATTCGTTTAAGTGTTACAAAATCTGAAATCGATAATAAAATAAATTTTAAAAATTTTTAATTAAAATTAGAGCTTCCACATGGTCCATATTCTATGGAAGATTATGTTATTCAAATTTTGATGGCTCTATGTACCGCTGTTTTATCACAATGCGAGAAACATACATGCATTTATGCGGATTCTTCATTAATTAATTTCTTTAAATATAAGACAGTGCGATAATGTATGGCGCCAACAATTTGAAATGTGATACAGCCTTTTAAAGTTTTCGAAGCAAAATGCCAAAACGAAATTAACTGTCAGGGAAAATTGCCCCTTTGGACTAATAAATGTTTTAAAGATTATAACTGTAAAGCTGGAAAAAAAGCACATATAAGTATAGTAAGCCCTTGTTAGGTCAAACCTTAATAAGATCAATTTCACTTAATTCAGAAAATCTCGAAAATAATATTAAATAATGTGCAATTAAGCATTTGACAGGGAGAAAAAAAAGAAATCTAGATAAAAGCAAGTGAGTTCCAGTGAAGAACATGAAGACTCAAGCTGAGCGAGTTGTAGTAGTACTAGTAGTAGCATTTATTATAGAAAGTACCATTTAAATTACGTGATAGAAAATGCATAGCGTGTAAGAGTAGATATTGTTTTGAAGAGAAACAAATATGTAAGGCTTCACCATGATTTATTTATGGAATAAATAAATTCAAATGCAATATCACCCCTTCGGAAAATAATAATCGCCAATTCCTCCATCCCAGTTTGTTCGACAATCAACTGACCTAGAAAATCATCATCTTGAAAACAAATGTGGGTATGGGTTAAACCAAAAAATTCTCTGTCAACATATAAAAATACTAACTGTACTCAGAAAAATACCTGATTACAATTGGCAAAGAATAAGCTGAATTTCAAAAATGCAAGAATAAATCTAGCATTAAAACTGTGTATGCAATTTGTATTTCATGTATTTATGCTGGTTAAAATGTTTTAAAAACTGAAAGAACGTTGATTCATTGTGTCAACGTCAGAACTAAATGTGGAACACACACAAATATGTCAAACAAATTAAATTTCCTGCAATTATATATCTTATTATTAATGGCTTTCTGCTTATATTAATAATGATTTTAAAACTTTGCCGACTCAAGAAACCATACAACTATAATTCTTTTTTTTAACTCTAATATACTTAGAAAAGTAAATGTTAAACAAACGTTGAAAATATATCAATTGTTCTTACATTTTGTGTGGAAAATAATAAGATCATTATTTCAAGGTAATTTTGCACTCGATAATCTGTACGCAAGCTCCGTAAGTATAGTTCTTGATTACTTTATGTTACACAAATTCAATGGTTAAAATACGTTTGCAATTTTATTAACGAATTGTGTTTGAAATTTTTTCTAACTCTGTCCCTTTTTGTTGTTATCTGTACATACTTCTGTATTTTGATTTTGTAATTCTTCGGTGTTCAATGTACTTCTGTATTTTGATTTTGTAGTTCCATAGTTTTAAAATGATTGTTGACTCAGATAATTTGTGACGAAGGGCCATGATTTTTGTAGCTTTTTTTTAGAAATTTTGGCATATTCTACATAAATTTCTACATACCAAGCCTCAAGTAATTCTTGTTGATGTTTAATTGTTAATGTCACTTTGTTCAGGTAATTTTAACTGGAAATATGAATTATAAATCAAGCTCTTGAGAGTGTGAAGCCCTTACAGCTTGAATAACAATAATAATAATAATCTTACAATATCAGTAAAAATAATGTCAATTACTCCTTCCCCAAACTCTTTGTATTTTTGTATTTTGTAGTTAGTAGGTCCTATTAATGCATGGACTCGTATGGAAATAGATTAACGTATTATTATTCCTTGTTTTTCCCTATTTTGCTTTTATTACATGCGAATGAGTGGAGACCTATATATCTAATTCAAAATTTTAAATAATAATAACAATGTAAGGTATAAATTAGTTAATTACTTTAGATGATTATCTATGCCGTCTACTTCGAATTTTGATTTTGACTTCCGGAACTCTTAGAAAAGTTTAATGGAATCCCAAGTTTCCGTGGAAGACCGCTGATATAAGTATAAAAACTTATTTTTCAAAGAAGTTGAAAGATCTGGATTATAAAATTCCGTAACTTACTTTAAAATTTTATTTATTTCATATTGTCAAATTCTGGTGTTATTTCATTTAATTTGGACTTTTATTAACTCGGACAGCTAAGAAATCTTCTTATTTTGGGTCTGAGATTCTAGTGTAGAAGAAATATTGATGGAATTTCACAACAAATCATTTTCGGTGTTGGCACAGAAAGTAAATAAAATTGAACTCCCTTTTCCTTACCTGCATTTCGTCTGCAGATGGCCAGTTTCCATTCAGCGAAGAAGTAGAAAGCATTTCCTGATTCCGAACTACGGAAAAAGTGAAGAGTATGAAACAGAATGTTATTAAAAGAGACATCGCCAAGAAAGTTTTGCGTTTCCGAAGTAAATTATGAGAGGAGGTTCTGGAGCGATTCTTGGGATGAGCTGTGTCGGAATGAAAAGAAAGGGAAGAAATGCGAAGCTTTAATACGCGCCGCAGATTCGAATATTCTCTCCCACGTGCGCAGAGCCAACAACATTTGGAATCTGCTACGCAGCTGCAATATATATGAAAATAATTATTAATCACAAGCACTATTAACTTATTGTTTCAAACATTCTTAAAAGGTACATTTTAAATCTAAATTAAAAAAATATCTAAATTTGGATTTCGATAAATAGTGCCCTATACGATAAAAACTGAAGCAAATTTTTAAACAACAATTTTAATTTTATGCACCAATTTTTCTAATAAAAAAATAATACAAACACAGGAAACCTAAGCGCTTGCACAAAACTTAAAATTCAGTTCAAATTTAAAATTTAAATGTAATGAATTTTAGTGTCATGTAATATGCAAATTAGCGACATAAAGTTCTAAAGCGTTCTAAAGCGATTCTTTAGCGACATAAAATTAAAAATCCTTCACAGTGAAGGCGACTGCAAAATTATAAAATTAGTTGTTGATTTTATAAAGCTTTCAATTTTAAAAACAGTTCTTAAACATTTTTGAATAGCTTTAAATAAAATAAAAGCATTACCATTATTTTTTATAAATATTATTTCTATATTATGACTTGTTTTCGTCGTCAATAAAACGGCTAGTTATTTGTATGAAGCACTTTTATAATTCGCTGCATTAGAATGTTGAACGTATTTGTAAATTATGTAACTGGTTTTTCTTATTTTATTCAAGTTTTCTATGCTTTCAGATTTATAGACTCAAATACGTGTTATTTCTAGCGGTATAAAAAAGGAGAGAAAAAAGTAGTAATAAAAGAACAAAAATGTACACGAAATTAATGCATTGTTTTCAGTATCCCGGGTTAGCAAACTCTTTAACGAATATCTTTTAGTTACATAAAAATTTTATCACCTGAAATCGTGTTTTTAGAAAAATGTCATATTAAAATAGTACTCATTAATTCTGTGTCTTATCTGAAAACTCAGTGCTGTGCTTAGTACTTTGTGAATGCTAGTAGTCAAACCGGCAAGAAACACACATTTTACTACATATTACTTGCGTTTTAACTTTAGTATTATTTTAAATCTTACGTAAGACTAAGCATATAAATTATTTGCATTGGAAGGGGGGTGAATCTCCGATCTTTCTCAAGGTATTTTCTTTATAATTAAGATTCAGGCTCTCTTTTCGCGAATGAAATTCTTTCGCCCCTGTGGTACACCCTGAGTAAAGCACTCGCTGATGAGATGACTAAATGACTGAACGGTTCAACCATTTCTAACAAATGGCTTAGTTAGCAAAGTATCCAGCCATTTGAGAAGGAAAGAACTCTTTCAGAGGCTTCAGAATATTTCAAAATGTAACTTTTCACTACTTCCTTTAATTTTTTCAATATTCTTAAGTTTCTAGGTCAAAGTTAACTATTACAGAATTATTCTACTGTCTTAATACGCATTCTGTATGTGTATATACGGAGGCTGCTCTCATATTTATTAGACGATTTTGCTTTGCTATAAAAATGTTGTTTGCTTGGAATTTTTCTTAACTGCAACTATATTTTTTGAAAGTGTAAGTTATCATTTGCTATTTGATAGTTTTGATTTCATGCAAAATGGCGCTTTTAAAGAAGCAGTGGATGGAAGGCTATGTTTGTGCTCTTTCTGAAAAAATTTATTCGTATCTAGGTATTAAAAAAACGCTGTGAATGCCATGGTTTTTCGATATTTGAAGCTATGATAGGTAATATACCAAAACAACAACAAAAAAGGAACAAGTCACAAGAAAGTCTACAAGAAAGGAAAAAAAAACGTCAAAGTTTGGCTTCAAGTGCAAAAATTGTTTCAAATTCATATCCAAGGGAAAACGGAATGTTTCGAATGTTGCAAAGATAAGCTCTTTAACGCTAAAAGAAATTCAGCCAAGTCTAAAGACAGTTGCAAAATCTTTAAAATGCTCAGTATCAACTGCAAACAAAGTGATTCATACTGAATTGAATCTTAAAAAGGCGAAAATATATAACCCCCCCCCCCACAAAAAATGGAGAAAATGTCTCCCATGAGATGAATCTCGGGTACATTTAAATGACTGCAATAAAAGGCTATCCATTTATTATAATCAGAGAGGAGAAAATACCTTAAAACATATTTCAAAGAATTCAAAAAACGTTTTTCAGAGGAATCTATTATTGTTTCTGGTTTTTCATATAACGACAAATTAAAAGTAAAAAGATTGGATAAAAATTTTAATATCAATTTAACATATTATTAGGAATATATTTTATACCAATTTTTAAATATGAATAACCTTCTCCTTAGCCACAGCTCCATCAATCGGTAGAACTGCCTGAAGGCAAAGAAGGCAGCCGTACGTCAATTTCCTGGAAAAAATGGATTAAGAAACGGGTATCAAGGCTATCAATCGGTAGAATTGCCTCAATGCAAAGCAAGCAGCCATACGTCAATTTCCATTGTTAATTTCCTGGAGAAAACGGAATAAGAAACGGGTATCAAAGCCATCAATCGGTAGAACTGCCTCAAGGCAAAGCAAGCAGCCATACGTCAATTTCCATTGTTAATTTCCTGGAAAAAATGGCATAAGAAACAGGTATCAAGGGCTATTCCTTTACTCATATCGCTACTAAAACTGTTGATGTATCAAGTATAGATTTTTTCTCGTCTGAACTTTTAAAAAGCAGATTGCCCAAATGTCGACCTAGAACCCTTTTTAGACCTTGGAAAACTGTTCAAGAGGAATGGGATAAAATAACTCATCAGATACTATAAAAGGCATTATTGTCTTGGAAATTATGGGGTAGAAAGATAGTGAAGAATAAGAGTTATAAAGCAGAATATTTAAAACACAAAAATTTGAGGTAAAATATTTCTGTAAATAGAATGTAAATCGTCTAAAAAGTGTGAGAACAGCCTCTGCACAACGAGGATAGGAACTACTAGTTTTCCTGAGAAAGAACTTCAGACCATTATGATAACATTCCTGCGTTTCAGCAGATAGCGCTAATATGCTGTGCTATAATCGAAAAAATCTAGTGATCAGAATTCTAAAGTCATAAAAAAAGGCTCACAGGAAACTTTAGGTATTACTTGAAACTTTTTTGAAAAAAAAAAAAAAAAATATTCATTTAATCTTATGAAAGCTGCTGATTCGTTTGCATAATTATTTGATTTTAAGTAAGCAGTTGAAGTAAATTTCTGGAAAAGGCTGATTTTTTCTTCATACTACTACCTCCAAGTATTAGTATGTCTTATTTTGTTATATCTCCAAGTATTAGTATGTCTTATTTTGAAAACAAGGGAAATCGTAAAATTTTGAAGCAGTTTTTAAGCACTGTCAGATCATTGAATCCATGAAACTTGAAAAAGATTTTAAATACAAAAACTTTAAACTTCCTATTCGTACCTTATGAGTCTAGGTTTAGAAAAAGCATTAAATACTTTAACTCAAAATTTTTGGAAAGGCAAGTTTTACTGATGTCCGACAAAAGCCTTCACTTATAAAAAAAAATGTGCGTAAGGAAAGAAAAAGACCTCGATTGTTGCAATTTCAGAGACACCTGGATCACCAACATCACCTGGTGGACACCCAGATCACTCCCTGCCAAAGACTCAGTGTCGCAGAAATCCTACTGAAATTTTAAGTAATTAGCTGCATTTTCTCTAAAATTCTCGAAAATAATTTCTGAATCTTCTTGCTAATTCTGAACATACGTAACTTAACGTACTATTAATAGATCCCAAGTCTTTCTGGCTGTTCATGCAGTAATAAGTTGCATTGTATAAATCAGAGTTTCTTAAACTTTTCTCAGTCGCGACCCCTTTTTATCACTCAGATTCTTTGGCGACCTCCAGGACCCCATAATATTTACGAAAATTTTGTGGGACTGCATAAGCATTGCACAAATCCGACACACGCGTGTGGAAAGTGTCAATTTTTTCACTTGTACTGTAACATACTGTTGCAGTTTTAGGTCATTTCTAATTTTAAAATATAGAACAATGTGAAAATTTTAAATAAGTAACAGACGAAATGACAGCGTCACGTGCAAAGCAAGTAAAATGAACGTTTCTATTATAAAAAGAATGGGTCGAAATGTTTTCTTTTTTTTCTTTGTCTGTATTGTCTTATCTTTATCTATTTTCAGATACATTGTTTAAAAATATTTGGTAATTGTAAAATTATTATAATAAGTTAAAGAAATATCAAAACTGCTAAATTTTTTGGCGACCCTCCTGGGAGTCGCGACCCACAGTTTAAGAAACGCTGGTGTTAATGATTCTGGTTATCTACCAGTTGATCTATTCAGGCTTGACTGTATCATTTTCAACTATTAGCGCAAACTAGAATTCTTAATCAAATATGTTTTGATTAAACAGAGGAAATTAATCTCAGCATTCAGGAACTTTAATTGTATACTTCATTTATTGAATTTTGTTTGAGTTTTCTTAATCAACATGTAGTCCATTTTTAAAAACTGTATATTTAAACTTGTTTCGCGAAAATTATACTTTATTTAACAGGCTTTAATATTAAGTAGCAGTTTTCTTTTTCTTCTTCTTATTATTATTTGAAGGATACGAGATGTTTCAGAACCTCTCAAAATTCAGATGACCAACAAAATATAAATAAAAATTCGTGTCAAATCCAGTATTTTTATGTCATGCAAATGTAAATTACAGGCCAGGAAACAAAGATTTCTGGCTGCTTTTCCACTAATTTTATCAAATTTTGTAATATTTGTCACTTATTTTTTAACATTCAGGAATCTGTAGAATTTCGAAGTTTAAAAATAACTGTAAGAATCTAAAATCCGATATCCATCTCACTTGAGATTAACATTGTGTAAAATCTCTAACGAGCACTATTGAATCTCATTAATAACATTAAATCTCCAGTAGAATTTACTAGGTTTAAAAATATACTAAGGATATTCTGTTTAAAAATGCATATTTTAATTATAATCCAATATAATATTAAAATTAAAATGATTTAAATTTAGATTCGATTTTGTTTATAAAATATATATTAAATAAGTAACAGTATATGTTTATCTCATATGTCGTATTCTTTGAATTATGTGTAATACTTTTAAATTCATTACTGCCATTTTGTTTGGTACTTTAAACCTTAAAATCGTATACCTTTTAGGAGTGAAAGAATCAGTAGAAAATTAAAGTAGTAGCTTGATTTCTTCAGCCAGAGACGAAACAGTAAGTGTAATCTACTCAATTTCTTTCTTAGTTCACAAACGTTATACCGTCAATATTATTCAAAGCGCAAAGAATTTATGCAATATGTAGAAATTTAGTTGTCTTCAAAACAGCAATTTTAAATCCTGAACAGCTGGGAGACTATACATCTGCTGACATTTTAACTTTGAGGAAATATGAACACCACCTCAAAAACGAAATTTACAGTTATAAAACAAAAATAGTCTAAAAGACAGTTTAAAGGAAGGCCAATTAAAATATACATTTCACGTTTCTCTGTCGACAGTACAGGTGGTCCGTATGTTGACGCATTTGTCTTAGTGATTTCTGTCGAGATGACATAACAACGGTCTATACATAGAGGCTATAGACTATACTTATTTCTATATTTAAACTTTCTTAACAGATGATAATTAAGACACATCTAGGAGGGAGCCAAAAAAAAAAAAATCTGAAATGTTTCAGATTTTAAATTACTTACAAAAGGGCGTTTTTTTAACGTTTTGTGTGTTACCTTTATTTAATAAATATCATGTTCTTTGCACTTAAACCATAAAATTCAATTCAATAGTAATTTTGCAAAATAATAACTTTAAAATGAGCATATTTTTAGAATTTCCAATACACAGTTCCGCGCGCTGGAGAAGGTTTTTTTTTTTTTTTTTTTTTTTTTTTTTTTTCTCCGTAGAGTGTTGCTATTGCTCGCTTTGAAATCCTTGAGTTTGTTAATCAAAAATTCGTTAAGTTTTACAAAATAGGAAATCGATGATAAAACAAATTCCAAATTTCAAATTTGGTCTTTCACATGCTCATATTCGTAGGAGGATTACGTCATTCAAAATTCGATGGCTCTATGTACCGTTGTTTTATCACAATGTGAGAAATATACATACATTTATGCAGATTTTTTCATTATTTAATTTCTTCAAATATAATTCAGGACTCTAACATTTGGTGGCAACAGTTTGAAAAGTGAAATGGACATTTATAGTGATTCAACGCAAAATCACAAAACGAAAACAATAGTCGTTCAGGGATAAAGCTCCTTTGGACTAAAAAAAAAAAAAAAAAAAAAAAAAAAAAAAAGAGAGATTTCCATGTGGGAAATGACTTTTAGTGTAGGAATGGTTATAATTATACATTACATGAGTTTAAGCAATTATCTTGCATAGAATTACCACATTCCCTCGCAAACCTGTTGGGGTGCAAGTGGTTGCCACATACAGTTAGCAGTCGGAAAATCTGACGAATAACACTAAATCGAATCTCGGCAAAGGCGTAGATAATTTCTGACGTTTCCTGTTTCTAAAAACCTAGTCCGCTCCATAACCTTATGTAATTGCCAATTATTCATAGTTACTATAGATCGCAACCGGTATGCACTTCAGTTATTAAGCAAGGTTACAATTGATTATTACACAGTGCGAGTATTTATACCACAGACGTTCAACCATTTAGCTTCCTTGAGCAGTACTGGGAGAAGATGTGATATTTTAGGTCATGCAAATTATTTCTAACAATAGTGGCAGTTCTTGACCTCCAAAATAAGCAAATCACAATGCATAGGTTTCATTGAATATTTCGGGTTTCCTCATGTTTGACTGCTGAAAGAAAATTTTAATTTCACCTTTAGGAGAGGAATGTGCGGGTTTGAACCACGTTAGTTCAAAATTGTTCAGTGCAAGAAAGCGCATATATAGAAATATTTTAAGTGAATCAGTGGCGAGCCTTAATATTAAAGATCATATTCTACTGCCTAATATCAAGGATAGCTCATGTACCAAAAACGTAAAAAAGCAAAAAATTATTTAAGTAATTAAAATTTTATTATTTTATAAGGTATTTCTCCCGCCTTGTCAACATGCTTTCGTGGTATAGTGGTCAGCACGTTCAGCGTGTATTCGAGAGGTCCTTGGTTCGAGTTCTGGCGAGGGCATTGCTCATTGTTCATGTCTTCTACTTCAAAATAAAAATCCTAATGTCTCTACAGTGGTGCCCGAACTAAAAGTGTAGTTGATGATGATTCTCCACCACCAGGATTTGGTGACTGGATCCCCTAATCCCTAGGATTAGGATTAGGAACGGGGAAGACGGGCACTACACGTTTACCCTTTCCCCTTTAAAAGTCGTACCCTAGTCGCCCTTTAAAAGGGGGACTGGGACTATATAAGGTATTTCTCCCGCCGTTCTTAGCATGGCTTCGTGGTTTAGTGATCTGATCAGCACGCTTGGCGCATATTCGAGAGGTTCGTGATTCGAGTCCCGGCGAGGGTGCTGCTAATTTTTTATGTCCCCTGCTTCGAAATAACCTAATGTCTCTACAATTTTTAGATTTTTTAAATATTATGACAACAACACAGAATTATGTTTACATTTTTTAACATTTAATGACATATTATGACGGAATTAATTTTACAACTTTAACATTTGATACGTAACATTTCATTATAAATTTTATTTATAATTATACAGATACCAAGAAATCATAAAATTATTGTGATATTTTCCTTAGATTTGAGAAACTAATGCGTTCTGGTTCCATAATGATGAGTTCTCAAGGTGCTCATCGATATTTTGCTTCTGATTTTACTTTTATAGTATGCATCTGTCTTGAAAATAGTGATTCACAAACGCACGTGCTCCAAAATAATAACGCATGATTGTGCAAGGAGGCATATTCGTCTCTGGGTCAAAATAAAGATAATCATTTCGCGTATAAGTCAAAAGAAGATTTGACACAGCCACTTCACTTAAAATATATTTTATTTCGCTTCAGTTTGGAGTGTCAAATAACCTGTCAGTCCATATTGAAAGCAACCCTCGAACTCCGATCACAGCAGTAAAATATATCATCGGAGAGGTGTTTTGATATTTCTTTTGCACTTCGCGCTCGCTTATTGGGCCGCATGAGATCTCTATAAATATTCTTTTATATAAATATTCTGCGCACATAAATCCGTGCCAAATGTAAATACTTGAGTTCAATAAAAGGGTCTTTAATAGCATTTCCTCATTGTATTCATCTTCTAGTTTCAGCAAAAAGTCGCTACCTAAATTTTAACGTAAATCTAACAGAAGTGAATGCTTACCAAGGATACTAGACAGTATAACCTCAACTTTCAGTTTGTTTCCCCGAACTCCAGTATGTGCTGGAATCCACTGTATATATCTGATAATTCAGTTTCTGCTGTGCCGTCCAATATGGTCTGCAGAGAGTCAAAATTAATATATGTAATGACATTACCTAGTGCAATGTCGGGTTGCTGTTCTGTTAATCCCGCTCTTAAAGTAAGCACGATTCTAATCACGAAAGTAGAAGGCACTTGACGAAACCACCGTGGATTGCAGACGGTGGAAAACAACAGCAGTTATCAAACTTTTCCTCTTTTTAACTTACACTTTCACTCGTTATGAAAACTCCACCTAATTTACATTTCTGGTGGATCTGTTGGAAGAAATAAAAAACACAGGATAGATTAAAAATAAAAATAAAGTGTTAATTAAAATAAACCTTACAGCTATTCTTCAAATATTTTGTAATTTATAAAATATTTCTTCTTTTTGGCATTTTCAGGGTAACTGTTTTGTACAACATGAAATGTAAGTGATACAATTCACCAATGAACATACTACATCGAAGATACATGGAGATAGATTTATATCTTTGTTCACCAATTATGCGTACGATATTATTGTGATCCCTTACTTTCATTGTGAAATATGTATTTCTCTTTAACAAATAAAACAAATATAAAAATTATTTTAAGAAGTTAGAGATGAATCACTTTTAATTTAATGTTACTTTCCATCATTGTTTTTTAAGCGGAACTTCTATTAAGCAAAACTCAACTACTCATTTTTGCTTTCATTTATTATTTTATCTGCGTAATTAAAGAAAACTCTTTATATTGAAATTCGACTATAACAGTACATAATTCTGTTCTTTAATGCAAATATGTTTACTACCTAATAATAAAAATACATACCACATAAGTATTATACTTTTATTGATATTTATATAATAATAAATTCAGCAAAGTACAAGAAGAAGCTTGAAACTGAATTTATACCATATAAATTGAAAATACGTTTTATATCCCCAATTTTCTATAATGCCTGCGATTTTCTCTTTAAATAAATTATTCCAGGGTTCGAGTCCTGGCGAGGGCACTGCACATTTTTCACCATCCAGTATAAAAAAAAATAAAATGAATCATCAGTGGCGCCCGAACTAAAAGGTGATGGACAATAATTTGTCAACCAGGATTTGGCGACTGGGTCGTCTAATCCCCAATCACCCTTTAAAAGGGGGGTATATAAGATATTTTCATCCTCTTTCCTGCATGCCTTCATGGCGTAACGGTACCACACTCGGTGCGTATTCGAAATCCAGGTTCTAGACCCGGCGAGGGCTAGCTCATTTTTCATGTCTCTTGCTTCAAAACAACCTAATGATGTCACAGTATTACTACACACATAAGCAACGTTGCAAATAATTTGTAGCATTCACTGAGAAAAATAAATTCAAATCTTCACTATCCAAAATGTTTTCGAACCTTATCTCGTATAATTTCCCCAACATTTTCTTAGTACGAGGGAAGTTTCCAAAGTTCTAAGAATTTTTTTATTTGCCAATTTCCATCAACATCAGAATGCAGTTTTTCAACTTAATCTTAATTTAATATACTTATCCCTACCAAAAACTAATTTTTTAAAGCCGTCCTCAAAGGAATTTTTCGGTGTCTCATAAATCCATCCAATTATGACAAAAAAAAAAAAAAAAAAAAAAAAAAAAGATTACTCTTCTCATGTTTCGTAGTTCCAAAAACAATGCTACAAAAATGCGCCTATATCAAACAGCGCTGAATCGGAATGTAACAATACTGCTCGTTGCTCGTGATAGCAGTATAAGCATGTCAAGATCTGTGTCTGACTGATAACATTGCTTATAAGTTCTAGAAACCGAGATACACTTAGAATTTGGAAAGCACACCGCGTAGATAGTGCTAAATGACGGTAACATTATTAGCAACTGAAGTATATAATGGAACAATTGCTATTGAAATTTAGTCAGTTATGGCAAAGGGGGTGACGACATCCGTCTAAAAGGAAGGTCTAAGGGAAACTGACTTATAAACGTTTATGTTACATATAGGAACCATAAAACATATAGAAAACCATGAAAATGCTCATACAACCAGTTCACAGGGATTGAACCCGAGTCGAGCAAACCACCATCCGGTGGTTTTATCGTTTGCCACTTCTGGACCTAATTGCTACTGAACGAACGTGTCACCACATTTGTGTTTTTAATTGCATGGAATTCTTTCACTTGGATTAATTCTAAAGCTCAGACGCTTTAATGATTAAAATTTAAATCAGTTTTTATTTCTCATTTTGTTTAATAAATTACCTGCTTATTTAGTTAATCTGTAAACATAAAATAATTCTTGAAAGCACACTTTTATATAATACTTAAGCATTGTATTTACACTGCTTTATCAATCTACTGTTTAGCACCAGAAGTGCTATTAGTCTCGAAACTCACTTTTTATCCGTACCACTTTTATGTCCGAATTACTTTTCAACCTGCTGAGACCAAATGCTAGCGCGATTCATTAAAAATGATAATAAATAATGAAGCATCTGCATGTAGTATATATATATATATATATATACTACAATATATATATATATACTATATATATATATATACTATATATATATATATACTATATATATATATATATACTATATATATATATATATACTACAAGCAGATGCTTGATGAATATTATATATTATATATATATATATACAGGGTGTTTCATAGGCCATGGGACAAACTTGGAGGGGTGGTGGAGCGTACTAAAACATGCATTTTTTGTATAGAAATGTAGGGTCTAAAGTGACGGGATAAGGCAGGAAAGAGAAAAAAAAAAAAAAAAAAAAAAAAAAAAAAAAAAAACGACACGAGAGGAAAATGTGTTTACGTACAAAATCAACGCAAAGGGCTTCTTTGCAGCGATACGGTATTCACAATAAATGTTCAAAAAAGGGAACAGTAATAGGAACTACAACTGTGATTGGTTGGCAATGCAGCGGTAGAGGGCGGTAGTGAGCCGGACAAACCACGATCCGATGCATCAGAGGATCATTCGCAATTCTGATGTCGAGTGTGATGGGTGAGTTTACGCACAGGGAAAAAGCTGTCATGCATCTCATGAATGGTGCTGCTAATGGGAGCGGGGGAGCAGCGCTACGGTTGTACCAGGAACGGTTTCCGAATAGGCTTATGCCGAAGCACACAATGTTCGAAAGGTTGCATCGGTCTCTGTGTGAAAACGGGTCATTTGAAGGCACCTCTGACACTAGGAGTGGAAGAAGAAGTGCACGACAACCTCGCAGTGAAGAATCGATCTTGAACATTATGCATGAATCACCTCAGACAAGTACAAGAGCTATTGCACGTCGTCTGCAGCTGAGTCATTCCACCGTTTGGAGAGTATCGCATGAAAATGGTTTGCACTCATACCATTTGCAGAGAGTCCAAGCCTTACAAGAGACAGATTAGCCTCTTTGAGTTTATTCCTGTCATTGGTTCTTGCAGCAGTGTGCGGCGCAGGCAGATTTCCCATCCCGGATGTGCTATTCACGGACGAGGCAACTTTTTCACAGGACGTCATCTTCAATAACCACAACACAACATGCACGTGTGGGCAACTCATAATCCACACGGCACACGTCCACATGCATTCCAAACCCGCTTCTCCGTGAATGTGTGGGCGGGTATTGTTAACGACTAACCTCATAGGCCCATACCTCTTACCTGCACGTACAAATGGCTTATTTTATCATATTTTTCTGCAAGAGATGCTACCGGAATTGCTCCAGGATGTTCCGGCTGTCGTTCGTGATCGCATGTGGTTCCAGCATGATGGTGCACCAGCCCATAACCATGTGCGGATCCGCAAGGCACATTTCCGGGCCGATGGATTAACCGTGGTGGACCCTTTCGATGGCCACCCAAGGATCTCGTTGCACGACTATCCATTGCAGCTGCAAGCGTGCACGAAATGCCTGTCGTTTTTCAAAATGTTCGTCAATCCCTTCTGCGACGTTACCAAGCACGTGTTACTGTTGGTGGCTGTAATTTTGAACATTTATTGTGAATACTGTATTGTTACAAAGAAGTACTTTGCGTTGATTTTGTACATAAACACATTTTCCTCTCGTGTCTTTTTTTTTTTTTTTTTTTTTTTTTTTTTTCCGTTTCTGCCGTAATCCTTCACTTTAAACCCTACATTCCTATAAAAAAATGCATGTTTTAGTACGCTCCACCACCCCTCCAAGTTTGGCCCATGTCTATGAAACACCCTGTATGTTCCTCGCATTGTGGAAAAACGACGGCATGTAGAGCCCGAATTTTTAATATATGTAGTCCTCCACCCGAACATAGATTTTGAATTCCTCTATCCGAATTTTGGGCTTCCAGTTTCTTTTTTATTTATTAGCCTAAACCAGATGGGTTATTAGTCTCAAAACGGTATTTTGTGTCAAATAGAACATTTAAAATGTCCGGATCACTTTTCAAATTGTTGCCACCAAATATTATCTCCTTGTATTATATTTCAAGAAATCAAATAATGAAGAATCTGCATGAAAGTATGTATGCTTCTCGTATTGTGAAAAAACAACAGTATCTAAGAGCCATCAAATATTTAATAACGTAGTCCTTCACCCGAATATGGGCACCTGGAAGCCAGAAGCTTGAATTTCGGATTTGTTTTATTATCTATTTCATATTTTTTTTAACTTTAACGAATTTTTGATAAAGATACTTGACGATTTTGAAGCGAGCGGTAGCAACACACTCTACGGAATAAAATATTTTTATCTCCAGCGCGCGAGACTGTCCATCGGAAATTCTAAAGTATGCTGTTTTTAAATAAATGCAATGTGACGTTAGCCCAAATGCTCTCGAAATATGTATGTGTCTGTGAACGAAAAACAATGCCTGTTTGGGCATAATATAAAATGCGAAAGCTTTCAGATTTTTTCTCGCATTTTACACAAATTCAATGAATTTTTGGTTACTAAATTCATTGATTTGAAAGCGAGATGTGGCACTGTTCAAAATATTTTTTTTATTATTTTTAGTACTCCAGACTGTGACCATTCGTCAAATTGATACATATTTACCTTTCAATTTGAATCCACAGATTTAGCTATTTGGAAGGAATGTGTTACCACTGCCCCAAATAGAATACTTATATTCTCCACACACCAGATATTGACACTCAGTAAAGCGTAGGATACTTAATTTTTACATTTAATCTTTCTCTTATTAAGCGGCAAACCAAGAGACTGAAAAGCAATAAAAACAATTCTTAAAAATATTTTTTCTACTTTTTAATCTGATTGATTTAAATAAAATGCATTTAAATCATGAGATGTCTAATTAGAAATATGAAATATTTATATCAAATGAGTTTTTAAATATTTCGTGATTTTGTTCTTGAATTTATGTGACGTAAGTGCGAAGAAAGCTATGTTTGATAATAAAGCTTAAAAGACTCCCTTAAAAAAGAAAGAAAGAAATGTCTTAGCATGAGTGAGTTTGATAGTAATTTGGTAACCTGCTAGGCTCGGCGACAGCATAAAAAATCTTAAATCCTCTGGTGCGACGTTAAGGTCTGAATCCTTTCAGGCTTTGTTTCGATTTTTTTTCTTTTCATTATAACTTTGAAATACTGTTTGTGCATTCACCACAGAAATATAATTTTGTATCTTCGACAATCATTGATATCGATGAGTAAGAGACTCTAAAGCAGTTAATCTATTTTATTATTATGTGTTTGTGATATTGTAAAATAAACATTAGAATTTACAGTCCACATGCGTGTTATTATTGAGTAATATCATTCAAATACTTTGAATCGGCTAATTTTTTGTTTCTGGGGCAAAATATTAGAAGCACCTTTGGAATACCACCTATGGATTTCTAGACATAACTAGCTTCGCCTTACCTCTATACGTACAGACAATTCTTCAATCAGTATGTACGAATCTCCTATTTTGCTGTAGAAACTCACAGCTGGCATTGACAAGTGCCTCATTGCTGTAATATTTCAATCTTTCATACATCGTTATTTGGGATAGATAGTCAATAAAAGAATTTCTAAAATCATTCAAATAATAATACATATGTGTTTGCAATTCAGCAAATCATTCTATTTAAAGAGAAAAAAATATTTTTCTTCAATTTCTTGAAGTTATATGTGTTTGAAGTAACCAATCACTTAAAAATATTACATGAACTTCAGTTATATAACTAATGAAATATATAAGAAAAACTGCTTAAGATCAACAGTGATAAACTGTTAAAAGGATCCATAGAAATACATTTTCAAAATATTCTTAAATAACGCTTTCTATTCAGATTTCTTAGCATGAATGAAGTATTAGTATTAAAAAATGTCTTTAATTTACATACTAAAGCCCTCCGATTTTCGCCAATTAAATAAAATTTTTAATATTCGGCTTACAACATTTTAACACAACTGACCATATAGTATTTTCTCTGTTTATGAAGATGATACCAGGGACGATTCCAGGTTAATTTGAAACCACGTTTAATACGAGGGCAGTTGAAATTACAAGAAAAAGAAATAATAACTATATTACAATTAACAGAAAAATATTATTGGGAATTTACCTACATTTTCAAGCAGTTTAAGTAGTAGAGTAGTTCCCTTTCGTAACCTAATTTACCGAAATTACCTAAATTAAACAACATTCAAAACAGATACATACACATGCAATAAATGACGAAGAAATAAATTATAAAAATGAAGAAACTGAGTTATAAATGGCATGCACAGAAGAATGCTGACTGAATTATTCGAAGTGAGTAATTCGAATTTAATTATTTCAAGAAAATAATCCAGTTCGCGTCAAAATGCCCGTTAAAACTTGCTTTTTTGTTGTACACTGCTTATATAGTCTAGATTATGTAGGTTTAAATTATCTACTGTCGTGGATAAAAACAGCTTCCAAGTTCTATAACAGGTGCAGGTAGTGGGTGGGACACCAGAATTTCACCAATGGTCGTACAGGTATAGTATCGCAGTAGGTTCGAAGTACAGGGGCCCGGGGGGTTGGTCCGAGGGACTCCCACTCCTCTTACTCTCACTCCCTTACCATCAGTCTCGAGAGAACTTTCGGCTCGCCATGCATTTTCAATGTCCTCTTTCCGCGCAGACACTATACGCTCATAAACATCAATACCTTCTTCGGAATTCGAGCATGGGTCCATCGGTACGACAGTTAACGTCACTAACCACTGTTTCAATATTTGCGCTGGGCGGCCCAATATTGTAACATCATATATTTTTAGTTTTTGTAAGGCTCATCAGTAGTCGAGCGGTCACAAGTGACGGAACACTCGTAGTTCGGCCTAGATTCAAACTCAGGGGAACAGGCTGGCTGCCCGAGTGTTTTCTAGTGCAACGTGGATACGAGCCGATTTTCCATAAAAAATCATCTATGAATTTCTTCCCTTGGGCAGAGATTCCTTCTCTGCTTTGCCATAATCAAACAATGCAAATTTTATTTTCCATAAATAGTTTTGTTTTATGCCCATGGTTTTTTTATAACAAAGTTTCCATTGTTCGGTATTAAACAAACTTAATTTGTTTCAGTTAATGTACCGTCCAGTCATTCAGAAGTTTGATATCAATTTTGTATAGATTTTGTGTTTATGTATTAAACTTTACATTTTATAAAAAACAGAATCTCTGATTCCCAATTCAAATTAGTCTCATTTCTAATCCCTAGTTTCGTACTTCGTCTTTAATTCCAAGCTGACCTTAGTATACGCATTTGAGTACAGAAGGCTAACCCAAGAAAAATCCCTAAGGTATTTAGTAACAGCTTAAAACAAATGGAATTTAGAATGATATTCTAAAAATTGCATTAGATTTAACGTAAGTTTAAGAAATGCACTAAACAGGCACCACTGTGAGATATTTTTGGTAACAGCCGAAAACATCGCTTAAAAAATATTGCGGACGAAAACTTAGCGGAGAAAACATGGCAAGGCGGAAACGTCGTGGTACAAAGCATCGTGGGAGAAAAGAAAGCAAAGAGAAAACTTCACAGTTCTAAAACATCGTACAAAATATCGTCGTCGAAAATAAAGCGGTTTAAAAGCTTTAAAAACTTCGCAGTTTAAAAGCATCGTCGTCGAAAATATAGTGGTAAAAAATAAAGCATCTACAAATCATCGCACGACAATAACATCGCGCACATGTGCTTTTCAGGTTTTAAACGTTGTAAATGCATATTCGCATAAAGATTTGGAAGAGCAAGAAATGTTAACGGCACTTTACGAATAAACGGAAACAAAACAAGATATAATTTCAGCAAAACAATATCAGATTAACAAACGTGAAAGAAAGTAATGTAATAATTAACTAAGCAAATTTTTTAGAAGTAACATCATGCAGTTATTTATCTCCCTTTTCCTAAGCATTTTTAGGCTGTATTTTTCATGAAAAATTATGAGTAAAACTTTATAAAAAAGATTAATTTATTAATGACCTTTGTTAATTAAATATGTAAATTTAAAATTCCATTAAGTGCTCTAAGTTGCATTAATTTTCTACTCATTTTCAAGTTTTAAATGCTTAAGTTTCCTGCTTACGTTTTTAGCAAAAATTTATAAGTTCATTCAAAAATATGAAATATAAACGTGAAAATATCCCTCTTTCCTTCTTGCGCTCCCAAATCATTATGCAAAAATGCATTTGCAGCTTTTAAAACCTGAAAAACGCATGTGCACGATGTTATCGTCATGCTATGATTTGTAGGTACTTTATTTTTTACCACGACATTTTCGACAACGATGCCTTTAAATTGGGAAGGTATTGAACCGCTTTATTATTGCGATATTTTGTACCACGATGTTTTAGATGCGACGTTTTCTCTTTGCTTTCTTTTCTCCCACGATATTTTGTACCACGATGTTTTCGCCTTGCGTTTGTTTTCTCCGCGAAGTTTTCGTTCGCAGTGTTTTCGACGGACATCGAAACTTTTATAGTTTTAACCAACTGGGCTTTTTATTTGCTCTCTTGTTTGTTTCGTTTCGTCTCCTCTTTTATACCTTATCTATTGTCTAAGAAGAAGACATGCTTAAAATTTTGAAACTGCATTCGTCTATAATTTACGTTCATTATTCTGATAATGTATTGTAAATATTGTTCTTTCGAATTTATTTTATTTGGCTTTTTTTCCTGTTTAAAAGCCGATGGTGTATTATGTATTAACGCTGGAATAAATATGACGCTTAAAAGTTTACATGTGTTTTCTGCAAACTTAGTTAAAATAAATGGGATGGATTAATTTGTTGTAGACATAAAAGTAGAATAAAAAAGGCAAAACATAATCCTCTGTGTCCCATTTTTGACGTTAAAATAAACTGACATCCTTCTCAGAAGAACATCCTCAGAACTGACATCCTCCTTCTTAGAAAGTCCTAAAAATTAATAGAAAGTTGATTAAGCTTTCAGTCACTTGCAAATTTCATTTTTACCAGTTCGCAAAATTACAAATGATTACATCAAAACATATTTTATTTAAAAACAAAACTAAAATTTAAATTCTTTAAGACATTCTTAAAGACACAAGCACAACGGTGAAATATACGAAAAAGAAATGTAGTAGTAAACAGAATTATATACGTCAGCACAGGAAATGCGTTGCGAAGGTTCACTTTGACAGGACTTCAGTATAGACCCCAAAGTTGCCTATGATTATTTTTTATCAGTATATAGCTTCCTAATGCAATTATCAGTTTTAGATTGATGCTAAGGTAGAAAGCGCATATAATCTTGAGAACTGTGTGGAAAAGAATATTCATAGAAGCTTCTTGATTTAGGAAATTATTTAAAGTCACAAGAGTTAATATTTGGAAAACACAAAAAGTGGTTCAGAACTACCCAATCCCACCTTGCGGGCAAATCGCTGACTTTACCAACCATATTAAAAAAAGGGTATCGTTACACAGGATAATGACTAAAGTTGTCAGAAAGAAACACATTTTCTTCCGTGAGATTTCATATAGACTGCATTGCAAGAAATGTATTTTTAAGTTTAATCATAGCTATTTCGAGAATAAAATCACGTGGTGGAAAATCGTACTCAACCACGTTTTTAGGAAGTGCAGAACTATAATATTTTTACTCATTAGATATTTTAAGGCATATTTTGTACAAGCGTTCCTATGATTTACCCAAGGTGATGATTTTTTGTAGAAATTCCTATATAAACCTAGTTTCTAGTTGTCATCCCTGCGGCCCTGCAGAGCAGCGGACCAGTAGTTTTGTTATCGTGTTCGGATACTTCCATACGTTATGAGGTATGCTGAAATGGCGTCCTTTCCATTAGTGGCTTCGGTTCTGGATAATATCTGTGCTTTTTAAGGTTTAATCTGTGCTTTAGGCTCTGGGTCTCTTCCCTTCTCCTGCCTTATCCTTAGAAACTCGCAGAGGTCCTAATCGAAGCGAGATAAAAATATTATTATTACTATAAGCCCAAACGGGATCAATCATGGGGGGGGGGATATTCTAGAAACGGCATTTTGCGTCGATTCACCAAAAGCGTTAATCACTTTTCCAGTTGTTGCCATAAAATATTATCGCCATGTATTAGACTTAAAGAAATTAAATAATGAAGACTCTGCATTAATGTATGTATGTTTCTCGCATGGTGAAAAAACGATGGTACTTAGAGCCAACAAATTTTGAAAAACGTAGTCCTCTACCCAAATATGGGGCACCTGGAAGTTTAACTATGAATTTTTAATTTTTTTTACCCTTCTATATTTTGTAAAATTTCAAAGATTTTTTTATTAAAGAACTCAACGATTTCAAAAGTGAGCGGTGGCAACACTGTACGGAATAAAACATTTTTATCTCCAGCGCGCGAAACTGTTTGTCGGAGATTCTAAACATATGCCGTTTTTAATTAGTTTTAGTGCAATGTGGCGTTAGCCCAAATGCTCTCGAAACGTGTGTGTGTATGCAAATGAAAAAAGCTCCCCTTTGGGGTAATAAAAAATTAGAAAGCTTTCAGATTTTCTTCAGTCTTTTTTAATTATTATTAGTATTGTTGTTAATTATAATCATAATTTATTATTATTATTAGCCTCTTCACGATCATGCCCAGTACCATATCACGATAGTCTGCCACTTTCCTCCCTGTGAGTCCCCACGCATGCCATTTCTTGCCGCAGTGTTTTTGCAGAGATTTCAGCTCGTATTTTCCTTACTGAGAATGCTTTCACCGGACAGCTCGTGAACAATCTGGCGTCAATCATAGGCTGGCGAATCAGACACGGCCGTCGAATATTTAACTGAAATGTAAGGTCTTTCAAGCATTTAAAAGCAATAATGTTCCTCTTAAACGTGCTATACAGCAATGCATTAGCTTCACAGCGTTTAGAAGCCTGACCTGCCAGCTTTGTACATTTGGTCCCACATTTGAAGTTTTTACAATCAATTATTGGTACCGGATTTCTTTAGGGTGTACAATCTCATGGACGTGATTTCGCCCTGCTAGTCTTTGGGGATGAGCAACAACAACAGCAAGTTTTTACAACCAAACGATAATCTAGTACTTTGAATAAATGCCTCATCATCAAACTCAGAACAAGTAAAATCCCTTCACTGCATATTTAAAACTTAGCAATTAGCTGATTTAGTTCCTAACTTTGTTTTCAAGCACGGTAGTTTTCTATAAGATCTCAATAGGTAAATAGAAATAGAATAGAATAGAATCTCAATAGAAAGCAGTAAATTTACTTATTCAAAATAAAACCGAGGCCTTAATTTTCGGCCAAATTTTAAAGCAGAAGCTGATTGTTCATTATATAACCATGTTCATTTAACGATGCTTTCATTTTTAATGTACTTTTCGTGTCGTACAACTTAAATATCATCAAAGTCATATTTGCAATAATTCCAAAGCACAGATCTTTATTTTGAAAATTTCGACTGGCAATTCCCCAAAACCGGCAGTTTTGAAGAGTAGATCTTCTGTCTCATAAAGCATTAAAAAATCAAGTGTTTAAACTCAGCCTAATGCCAATCAGGCAATCAGGGCAATTTGAAATTATGCCGTTTTGGATATCAAATGGTCATCGCACAATCACCAAATATTACTTCAAATATCATAGCAAAACTTAGTCATGTGGGACTTTTCCTCTTATCTTGCATAAATTACTTGTTTTCATGTAAAAGATCATTCGATAATTAACTAAGCGCAAAATCTTTTTCATCATGTTCAAGTTACTCTTGTAATTGATTGTCTCTTAAATGGAGAAGAGAAAATCAGAGAGGTTTGATGAAGTAGATTATATGATTGATTTCTCTTTGGCCGACTTGAAGTTTCACAAAAGTATTCTTCTTTTCTATCTCTCAATTTTCGGGTCGTCTTTATATCTTCCATATTCTCTTTTTATCTATTTATTTAAAGTTCTCCTTTATGATGAATGTGAGTTTCATAACATAAACATGCATTCCTCAGAATTCCATTTTCGACAGGAATGTAATGCTACGATTTCTCGAAACGTTTTTAAGCCATGCAACAAGAGTTTTTATTTATTATTATTTTTCATAAGTTTTCTTATTATTCAATCTTTACAGTAACAAGATTGTGATTACGTAACAGTTAATCCAAATTTCAAACCGCACGAGCTTCTCTTTCATTTATTTTAGGCTAATTTGAATCAATTAGAGTTAGAATTCAGAGTATTTTCAAAAATGGGGGAACTCATAAAACTGTAATTAAATTAGTAACCGTTTGCAAAAATCTGAAGTAATCCTTACAATATTTTATGGACTTTAAAATTAGTGGAAAATGCCTGAATTTTAAAACGAAATTCGCTTAATTCCAATTCATTAAAATGTTTCATCCACTTAATTCACAAGTATGAAACTTAAATAAATCTTCTAGCCTTCTAAAAGATTTGGTCAAAGTTCGAGAATATGAGATAAAAAGTTGAAAGCTTTGAAAATTGCGTGAGTTAAAAAACATAACCCAACTTTATCACCAAACTAAATAATCAACTTCGATTCAGAAAATAAATGAAGTAAATTAAAAGTCTAAAGCTGAGAAAAGAAACGTACCCTTTAATAAAAAATATGAATAACAGGATTTAAATCCCTAGTAAAATAATTAATTTAAAGAGGAGAGCTGCCAATCCCCATTTGTTCTCCTTCCCATGTTCTAAATTTAGAAAACTCTGCAGCAAAGTTTTAAGAAGATTTAAAGAATATGTATTGAAATTCTAAAGAATATGTATAAAAATTAAATAGGAACAAAGGTGAGAATAAAATGAAACAATTAATTTAGTAGTTGAAAAAGAGATACTTAGCATTACGTAGAATGCACGAAAGATCTCAAAAATGCATCATTGTGAATGCTTTTTTAAATTACTTATTTGGATTATAAATAAATTACTCGGAAGGTATCATTATAATAAAAAATCTGATGCGGACACCACATTGACTTCCTTTTAAGGCCTATATATTATGCACAATTTTTTCTGCATTTCGTTTAAACTTATTTCCCTAAATTTCATTAGAGATATATTCTCATTCAATGAATTCAGTTCTCACTTCGCGGCAAGGAAAAAAATACATAAAAACTCAAAACATCTTCATTAAAAATTGTAAAATACAGACTTTAAACACCAAACATAATTAAAAAACCGTTAAAAACAATTTTTATAATTAGAATTAGGCAGAAAACAGATTTTTCGGTGCACAAAGTCTTTGGCCCCACTCCGCAAAAAGACACTAAAGTTGGTGAAGAAATTCACTATGCTACTAGTTCCAAATGTATACAAATAGGGGCGACGTTAGGCCTAGTGAAACTTAAAGAACTTTAAACTGTTGAAAATTCTACGACACTTGCAAGCAGATTAGCTAAAGGCATAAAAACCTTAATCGGAACATAAGAATAAATATAATTCAATCACGTTTTCAATCACTTTAAAGAAACAATGCACAATTTACCAATATATAAGAATAAAAAAACTTAACTCACCGAGCCGAGTAACAAAGTGGGTATATATATATATATATATATATACCAAAAACGTAAGAAGGAAACTTAAGCATTCGAAAATTTAAAATGAAAAGAAAATTAATGCAACTTACAGCACTTAATTTTGAATTTACATAGTTAATTAACAAAGTTGTTATTAATAACTTAATCGTTTTTACAAAGTTTTACTAGTAATTTTTCATGAAAAATACAGTCTAAAAATGTTTAGAAAAAGGAAGATAAATAACTGCATGAGGTTACCTCTATACAAATTGCTTAGTAATTTTATCAAATTATTTTCTTTCACGTTTGCTAATCTGTTATTGTTTTAGTGAAAATCATATCTTGTTTTGTTTCCGTTTATTCTTAAAGTGTCGCTAACATTTTCACTCTCTTTCCCTCTTCTTCTTTTTGCGCTTCCGAATCATTACGCGAAAATCATTTACAACTTTTAAAACCTGAAAAACATGTGTGCGATGTTTTCCATGTGATGATTTGTAGGTACTTTATTTTTTACCGCGATATTTTCGATGACGATGTTTTTAAACTGCGAAGTTTTGGAACCGCTTTATTTTGTACCATGATATTTTAAAACAGCGGCGTTTTCTCTTTGCTTTCTCTTCTCCCAGATGTTTTTGTACTATGACGCTTTCGCCTTGCGTTGTTTTCTCCTCGACGTTTTCGCCTGCGATGTTTCTAGCTGTAACCACGTATAGAATTCTTGAAAAGAATCTCTTCTGAATGCATTTTAAATCCGTTTTGGGGAAAAAAGACTCATTTATTCTGTCCGTATGTTGTCTGTAAGCAAAGGCATCGTTCAAATGGAATCGTCAAAGGTCAAAATGTATACTTTCGTTGAAATAAGAAAACCCGAAATTATTCGCGATTACAATACTTCTCTTACTTCGTACAAGGAAGTAAAACAGGCTGGATTAAAAATAAAAAAAAATTAGTGATTTAAAATGTGGATTAACTTCGAACAATAGATACATTGATTAATAATAAAGATTAAAATTTACGGCAATAAACAAATGAAGCAAATAAGTTAGCAAGACTTTAATTAATGCTGTTAATAAGTTTTGCAGCTGCAATGGTTTTGTAATAACCATGGAAAAGAAAATTTAAAATAAATGCTACATCATATTGATACAAACACACAAAAAAATATTGTATTGATTCCAAAAATGTATGTTATTCCCTTCTTAAAATGCTCTAATATAATCAATATACGTCTTATATAGCAGATTAAGATTTAAAAGATACATTAATATAATTCATCCTTTCGTCCTTAAAACCCTCTGACTGGCATGGTGTTTCGCTAAGAAGACACAAATTTCCCAAAACTATTTCAAAAAAGAGATATTTTCTTGATTTTAATGCCAAAATATCCCTGATACTTTATACCTGTATTTGTATTCCTTTAATATATTGTCAATTTGTATAGAGGTAACCTCATGCAGTTATTTGTCTTCCTTTTTTTTAAACATATTTAGACTGTATTTTTTATGAAAAATTACTAGTAAAACTTTATACAAAACGATTAAGTTATTAATAACAACTTTGTTAATTAACTATGTAAATTCAAAATATTAAGTGCTGTAAGTTTCATTAATTTTCTTTTCATTTTAAATTTTCAAATGCTTAAGTCTCCTTCTTACTTTATATTAAAAGGCTTCTTCGGCAATATTTCTAGAATATATTTCAAGATGCAAACTTTCTTAAAAACGTCACAAAAGGTATTCTAGGACGTATATATGCGACCTTGCCGATCAGAGAGCTTTAATATTTGTTAAATTATTTTATGATAATTAATTATTTATTACGATTTAAACCTTAATTATAGCTTCTTTACTGCAGTCCTCACTGGGATGCGAATTAGATGACAGAGTATTTAAATAGATAAACAAACAGACACAGAAATAAAATTACTTTAAATTTATTTTACTTTGCCACTTGTGAAGGGTTAATTAAAATATACAAAGTACCAGCCAACTGGATTTGTCAAAAAACACAAGTTTCTTTTACACTTGCTATAAATTCAAAAATTTAAGCTAATCTCTTAGAAACTGCAAGCTTCATGTAGACCGTGATAAGTAAAAGTGGGCGGTACACTAGAAATTTCCTATTGGTTATACAGGTATAGTCCTGCAGCACTAACTGTGCAGTTTCGCCCCAATTTTATAGGAGAACATATCGGCAGGTGATTAGAAGGAGTGCCACGCCTCTCACTAACCACTAATCTCGAGAGGACATGTACTTTGAACGTCCTCGTTTCGCAAAGACACTATACGCTTACAAACCTCTATGCCTTCTTCGAGATTCGAACCCGGGCGCATTTGTAGAGCAGTAAGAATCACTACCCACTATACTGGCTGGGCGACTCTACACTTCGACGGAATGGAATCAAATGTTCAACTTACCAAACCTGAATATATTCTTATTCGACAATATTCAATTCGAGACCAGCAATGGAGTCACCAAATGCGATAACTTTAGTCGGCAAGGCTGATATGTTAGCAGGTCAAAACTCTTACACACAGTTCCTTTAATTTTATAGTAAAATTACTTACCACTTAAATGTACCTAAATTCTGGAATGAATAAGCCTCGTGGTGAAGAGAGGCAAAAAGGGAAGATGTAAGTTAAATATCGTTTCGTTAGTAAAATTTACATAAATTAGGACAACTGTCAAATTGGGAAAAATTAAGCCTTATTTCGAATTGATTTTAAATACAACGTCATAGTGCATTTCGAGACTCCTGTCATTGTATTTTATAATCACATAATCCACTGGATGAAATTTAAACCAAACTAAGCAGGTATTTTGACATGAATTTGTGAAGAACGTTTTGAATTTGACACTTTTTGAATTTGTGAAACTAAGTAGGTGTTTTGACACACATTTGAATGAAACATGCGGGTAGTAAAAATGTTGAAACTGTAGCCACGGAAAAGAACTTCCTCACACAATATCTGAAATGAGCAGGACCGTCTTAACACTTGGACTTGCTTAGTACTTGCTCGGGAGCACCTTAAGCACAGGGACTCCATACTAATCCGTTTATATTTCATTCACATTTTGTTTCAGCGAATGATTGTCGTAGGGGTTCCAGCACATTAGTTCACACGGCGGTCTATAATGTTATAAAGGCGGCACTGGAAACGAGGCTAGTGTTTGATTATCTTGCAAGAACACAATCTGAAATTGAAGAAACAACTACAATGATAATGTTCAACAAAACAAATATCCATCTTTGTAGTAGTTAGAAACCAGCAGTATCATTCAAAAACCTTTCCCTACTGCCCCTACTCCAGATATAGTTGACCTACAAAGTCAGCACCAATATCCTTTGAAGCATATGCTGCCAAAACCACTAAAAAATATACATATATTTTGCTATCCTTTACAATTTCCCATATTATGTTCCTCAGAAAGGACAAAAAAGAAAAAAAAAAGGTAGATTTTGAGAATATATGCTTATTAAATACAGTGATCTTCAGAGTAGTCTCTTTCTCCATTTTATGCACAATCCTGTGTTCTCACCCAGTTCGATATAATATATATGCACCCAGAAGAATTCGAGCCACAATCACGGAACTCGGCAAGAATGTCGTCTGGTAAGAGATATGCAAATGATTTAAATTTCGAAGCCAATGAGAGAAGGGTAGGCGCGCTATGCGCATATGAGATGAGCGGCTGGGTGTGTTTAAAAGCATGATTGCTCGTGCCGTAGGGTATTCAAACTAATCTGTCGGACTTTGATAGACGACAGTGACTAGAGATGCCTCTAAAGCGTAACCGGCGGCAGTACGAACAATTGTCGGAGTTTGAGAACGGGCGTATTGTAGAAGCATGTTGGTAAAACATACGCATCGGCCGCCACCTTGGTAGGAGTGATATGGTAATTGCTCAGTGTTGGCGAAAATGGACCACGGAAAGGATTGTTTACCATCGGGAGGGTCCCAGGAACGCACTTGAGGATCACGCAATCATAAGAGCAGTCACTTCCGCACCAACAACATCCCTAGCATCGATTCGACGTCATTTACCCGTGGTATCAAGGAAAACCATTCAGAAACAACTGACTGACGCTGCTATATGCTGCCGACTTCCATTAAGACGGCTACCACTGACTCCACATCATATGCAGTGTCGATTGGACTTTTGCCGAACTCGGGCAAGCTGAAGTGTGACCGACTGTAGGCTTGGGATTTTCAGCGATTAATCCCGATTCAGTCTCGGGTTTAATGACCAACGCATATGCGTGTCTCCACACGCGTGCGCTTTGGCCAAGTCAGCGGTCTGATACGGCATTTGTTGTCAAGCGGCATACCACAATTCACAAGGTGTGACAGTCTGGGGAGCGATTTGTTGGGACACACGATCATATCTATCGTCCTACTAGGCACTATGACGGCTCGCAATTACGTGGACGACATTTAAACACGGATCGTACTGTCTATCCTAACAAGTCGCCCAGGTGCCATTTATCAGCAAGACAACGGCAACATACTGCGCGACTCTCAAAATAATGTCTTCCAAGGATATGACGTACTCCGGTGGCTTGCCAGGTCACCAGACCTCTCGCCAATAAAGCACGTTTGGGACATGCTTGGATGGCAACTGAAGCACAGGAATACTGTAGAATTAATTGCCTAGTTTTAATGAATATGTTAGGATCTTCCGCAGGGGGTCATAGGTGACCTACCTGATTAAATGCCACGCCCTGTTTCGGTTTGTATAGCTGCCAGAGGTGGCTATATTACTTGCTGTTTTTTAACCTTTTTTATGCCATAACTTCTTGATCAAACGATCTTTTGCTCTGAATCTGTAATCATTTGTTTATCTCCTGATGCACTACAAACATGTTAAGTTTCTTGAGAGCAGTTCGTTTCCTTCTGGGTGCATATTTTTTTTTTTTTTTTTTTTTTTTTTTTTTTTTTTTTTGTGGCAGAGTATACTACTTCTTGGACATCTTTTATCTGAAATGTGTCCGGTACCTTCAGCAGTTCAATTTGAATATCCATTGCAGAATTAATACCTCAGGCATAGCTAAGATTCATAGCTACAACACAAAGATGAAAGCAGACCTCAAACTGAAGGAAGCTTAGTTACACAAGACCAAAAAGGTCAGGAAAATATGAACTAAGAGTACGGCAACGATGATCAGTTTTCAATGTTAAAAGAATTCTGCACTAAACATTTTCTTCTCTGGATTAGATAGTTCATGAGGGATTCTATTGTGAAGTTCAAAATGGATGCTGTTGTTGAAAATTTCACTTTGCGATATATTCGCTTTACCACGACAATGCATCAAACCAGTGCTTTGAAAACCTAACATTCTTTGGTGAAAATAAAATTAGCAGATCTTTCGGCTTTCTATTTGTCAGACTTTTCACCCTTCTTAAGTACAGCCATTTACTATGGATTATACAGAAACCAATGTTTTGAGATGACTAATTAATTAGTAGAAACACAGCCTAATATGAATTGTAAAATAAATAATGAAATTTTAGTTTCTCTCTATTTGGCAATGATCATAGCTTTAAAAGTATTTTCTGATATAGATTTATAGATGTTTTTCTGATAATTATTTTATATTTCTTATTTTTGTGATATATTCATTTTTTTTTCACTTTCAAATATAATGAAAGCCACCAAGAAAATCTGAATTGTAAGCTAGAAACTCAATTGACCGTGCAACAGCCGAATGATATGCAGAATTAAACAGATAAATTTTTGTTATTTTGAATACAAATAAGATAGTAATAAATTGCTTGTTTGTTCAAGTTTCGTAGATAAATGGGAGTAACAATCACATCCTGTAGTCAGGGGATGAGATTGTGAGGCTTTATTCCTATTAAAAACATTATTTTTGTCATATTTTCTTTTGTAAATTATGAAAATATGTTACACATTCTTTTTTCTTGTAATTTACTGGAGATTCTTGCTGGACAAAGAATTGATCAACTACTTTTAGCGACCAAAATTATAACCACAATTAACTTCCGAAAGTTCATTGTTAGATATAATTAATTTATTTGGTCTCTAAAATCTGAATTAACTGAGAATCATAATTAATCTTTCAACTCCATTGCTTTTCTAGCTTAAGATTGCAAATTACCTTAAAATATTTATTTAGCATCGTGAATACAGCAAATAAATTAAAATTTCTTGTTTAATATTACCCGAACACTTGTACTCTGGAATGCTGTCAGACAAAAGAACAGATTTGGCCGATACCTTTCGCATGCTTTGACATAATTCAATAACCCAATACAAATTATTTCAATGTTGTATCAATATAATAGTCAAAGTTTCGGCAAATCTCTAGAAATTAACTACAAGTATGGTCGAATGGAAATCTTCCAATCATTATTCTCGTAGAACAAAGTTATTTATAGAATTCATAACTTTCAATTCTCGTAATGAGTATTTTCTAATCACTTCAATTACTTTCAGACAATCAGATAAATGTAGCCTTTCAAAATGAAAATAGAAGCAAGAAGAAGGTGAAGAAGGTGGGTGATGAAACAGATGCAATGTTGATGAGGGAAACATTCAGATTGTTACCGCTGCAAAAGATTTCTGCTCCCTTGAAACTAATTAACTCTGCCGAGAGGAAGAGGTCGAAAGTATGCAGTTAATGGGGTTTCAACAGACTTCCAAGTTTCTTGGCGCTAATGGAATAAGATAAAACCAGTAAAAAATTATGACCTTAAAAAATACAAGAAATATTCCAGAAAGGATTGTACATTAATGTTCAAATACAGAATAATTAACGTTAGAAAAAAATTCATGCTTCATTTAAATATAACGCATTTTTCGTGAATAAATTCTTTGCTCCAAACAGTCAATTTCAAATTTATAATTCGATTATCCTAATTTGTTGTAATTAGGATAATTAAAACATTTACCTTATAAGATTATTTTCTCCCTCCTTCCAGCATGCTTTCGCGGTGTAGCGCAATCGGCGTGTCTTCGAGAGGTTCAGGTTCGAGTCCCCGCGAGAGCACAGCTCATTTTTCCTGTCTCCTGCTTTAAAATAACCTAATGACTCCACAGTGACGCCCAAACTAGAGAAACGTCGTAGACGATGATTCTTCACCACCAGAATTTGGCGATTGGGTCATCTAATAAGCGATAAGCAACAGAGGACGTGGGCACTGTCCCTTTACCAAAAGGTTAATCGGTATAGCACCACGTCCACCTATATCTAGAGCCTAAAGAGGAATCACAAGACGCCACGCGCCGGGCGCCCAAACCCAGAGCCAAATTCAACCCGGGGGCAGTCCAACAGACCAAATGCCCACGAAAGACAGTCCCAACAACCGCCCAGGCCCCACATTTATTAAATAAAATAACAAAAGCATGCAGGGCCAAAAAGGGCGAGTTTGGACAATAAGCAAAAATTTTACAAAGGTGTAATACACACAAATATAGAATATACATAAGCTAAAGTACAGTCTGATGTTGGGCAGCCCAATAATATACAATGAATAAAATATAGACAGTAGAATTAGACTTAATGACAATATAACATAAAAATAGAGAACATAGTGAAATAATGAATGTAAATGATTACAGCAATACAGAGAGGATATACCAAAAGAAATAAAAATAAAAGAATACAATGTAACAGAATGCAATAGCGGTACAATACACTTGATCACGTGGTATTGTGGGAAAAACATGCAATAAGGCTAATTATACGATTATGAGGAATAAAAATAACATATTTAGCCTGCATAAAAGTTAACGAATATAAGATACTATACAATACTATACAATATTACAATACAATACAATACAAAAAAAAAATTAACATATTTAACCTGTACTAAAAGCCAACTGATATAAGATACTATACAATACTATACAATACCACAATACAATACGATACAGTAGATACAATACCACAATATAATACGATACAGTAGATGCTATACAATACTATACAATGAAAATACAAAATACATTCAGTGTTGGTGACACAAAAATACATTTAAAATTGTCATGACACTAGTGATGAAAATACAAAATACATTCAGTGTTGGTGACACAAAAATACATTTAAAATTGTCATGATACCAGTGATCCTAATGCAGCAAATAAATTGATGCAGTTACCTGCATAAAAGATAACTTATATAAGATACCATACAATACTATACAATACTACAATACAATACAATACAAAAGCTAATTAAACGATTATAATGAATAAAAATTAACATATTTAACCTGTATAAAGCCAATTGATATAAGATACTATACAATACAAAAAAAAAAAAATACCATAATACGATACGATACAGTAGATACTATACAATACTATACAATAGAAATATAAAATACATTCAGTGTTGGTAACACAAATATACATTTAAAATTATCATGACACTTGTGATCCTTATGCAGCAAATAAATTGATGCAGACAGTTAAATGTGTTACTATACATTTGCAAAGGATGAAATATAGACTTAAGTATGCCACAAATTATGAACATATATTATACCGTGAAAAACACAAAATACATTCAATGTTGGTATAAATACAATGGATATATTTAAAACAATGGATAATGGTTGGATATATTATACAATGAAAATCTCTAGCGACCCCAATACATTCAGTGTTATTATTACACAGAGAATTAAATGAATGATATTACATGGGCAATTGATGAAAAGAAGACAGTAACAGTATAATGTATAGCCAAATATGCAAGTATATGGTATACCGATGTTTAACAGCAACTGGCAAACAATGTACCATTAATACGCCCAACTAAATATGCCAAGATATTATATACTATTATACAGTGAAAAACGCAAAACACGTTCAATGTAGATATTATCATAGTGCATTATGAGGGAATACAGACAGTTATATGTTTGATAATACATGGGCAAAAGATAAAAATAAAGACAATAACATTATTATTCATAGGTAAATATGCAGATTTAATATATTCAGATATTTAACAGCACCTGGTAAAAAATGTACCATAAGTACATTGATAGCTGCTATGGACAACAAAGAGACTATTAGGACAATACATATGCAACAGATAAATATGCAAATTCAATATATACAGATATTTAACAGCACTTGATAATAAATGTGCATATGCAAAAGATAACATTATTATTCATCGGTAAATAGGCAAATGCAAGATATACAGATACTAAACAGCACCTGGTATTAAATGTACCATAGGTACAAGGACAGCTGTTATAGACAATATTACCTGGTTGCACTTAGAAAAAGATGCTGAGAGAGAATATACAAATATTTGACTGCTGCTATACACAGCGACTTATAACAGATGGATTACAATAGATTACAATGGTTACAAACACTTCAGAGCATAAAAGTAGATGGGTTATAATATATACAAGCAGTTGAAGAAGTTGAATCATATGTCGATATTATAAGGCACAAAGATCAAGTCCCAGATTCATCAGTTTGTCAATTAAACGGACTATCTTTTTGACTTGATGCCGTTGCTTAATCAAAAAACGACTAAAGGCAGTCCTATCCGTTGGTGGAAAAGGAATATGGAATTCAGTAGTAAGTGGACAATCGATTAGATAGTGTTCTGGATTGCCCAGTTGTCCACAACTACAGAGTGCTGAGGAAGAGAGTCCATGTCTCTCGAAATATAAGGGAAAAGGCCCGTGGCCCGTAATGTAGAAGATCAGCTGTGGTGGCATGATTAATCTGTCTAAATCTACTTTAGGAACATGGGCAAATGCTCGGCGACCAGTTTCCTCCGAACTCCATGCATTTTGCCACAAAGAGATGGCTGTGAGAAGTAAGTGACGCTTTAGATTAGATACTGGGCGTGAAACCGTCAAGGTCTGTGTTATCTCGTGATTCTGTGCTGCTTCTTTAGCAAGCCTATCGACAGTTTCATTACCGTAGTTCCCCACATGAGCTTTTGTCCATTCTAAACAAATGTGTAGATTTTTATGTCGAGACAAGCTAGTTTGAATGTCCACAATAATGGGGGATGAATGCAGAGGATTTAAAATGGCATACAATGTGGAGAGACTATCGGTAAGAACATAGGAATGTGAATATCGATGATTAATGATTGTTTGTATTGCTTGTCGAATAGCAATAGCCTCACTCTGGAAGACGCTGTTAAAAGAAGACAGATGGCATTTCCACTGGTGAAGAGTTGTCTGATCTTGCAGTATGGCTATATATGCACAGCCAACCTGATCTTCCAATTTAGAGCCATCAGTATAAAAGACCAGATCAGCATGAGAAACTTGATGACTCGGTTTGAGATTAACTTTAACTCCCGTACCATAGAGGGAGGGGTGTTGGTCTTCTCTGTTTATTGCTGCTTCATAATCATGGGAGGAGAAAGAGTGATCTCCAAACTGAACTGAACAGCCAAGTTGTCTAATCAACTGATAAGCTGCGTCCTTTTCAACCGCAATAGGTAAAGGCAAGACTCCAGCTGCAACTGCGAGGGCGTTAGTTGGTGATGTGCGGAAGGCACGAGTGATATTTAAGAGAAATGGTCTCTGTACACTATTTAAATGTCGGACTTTGCGTCCTTGCATTGGTGCTGCCCAAATTGCAGCACCATATGAAACAATCTTTTCAGTTACTGTTGCATATAAAACTTTAAGAAGATGTGGATTTAAGCCCCAGTGGATTCCCTTCATAAGTTTAAGGCGTTGAGCAATCACAGCAGTACGCTTCTTGAGATCTAACACATGGGGAATCCAATTGAGTTTGTCGTCGAAAATAATTCCAAGGTATTTAAGTTCACGTTTAATACGAAGACGCTTGCCATTTATGGTTATTCTCGGCTGACGAGCCATAGAACCACCCTTCTTAGGAATGATCAGAATTTGCGATTTCTCTTCAGAGATTTGCAATTTAAAATCTTCACATCTAGACTGAAACAAAGAACAGGTCTCCTGTGAGTTTGCTTGAAGTTGATCACGAGTCCTACCTCGCACTATGAATGCGGTATCATCGGCATAAGTAACCACAGTTGTATGTTCAGGCCATGGCTGCTTAAGGATAAGATTGTATGTCACATTCCAGAGAAAGGGGCTCGCACATGAACCCTGCGGGCACCCTCGAGTCTGACATCTATGTACCAGGCCTCCATTATAGGAAATGATCAAATGTCGATCGGACAGATAATGTGCAAGAGTATTATATAAATTGTGGGGGCAATTGGCATCTCTTAATGCATATAGAACTGCCGGCCACCACAACGTATCGAAGGCGCTCTTTAAATCCACTGAGATAAACGCTGTGTGGTGGCCGAAGAACTTATTGCGCAGGATGGTATCTTGAACTTCCTTTAAAGCGTGCAGTGTTGATCTTTTGGTGCGAAAACCGTATTGAAAAGGACACAGATAATTTGTTGAGTGCAAATGAAATCTCAATCGTCCCATAAGAAGTTTTTCAAAAGTTTTGCCAAAAGCTGACAACAAACAAATAGGGCGATAAGAATCGGCACGGGCTGGATCACGGTGTTTCTTTAAAAATAAGATCACCTGGCCAATTTTAAAACATTGAGGAAAAGTTCCACTATTGAATAGCTTATTAAACAGGCTTTGGAAGAGACTGAGATTGGTGCTAATAATCAATTTGACAATACGATAGTCAACACCATCTGGACCCGGTGCGCGCTTATTAGGGAGTTGGCGTAAGACTTGCCGAATTTCTTGAGTAGTAAAAATAACATCGTCTGGTGTTTGAAGACTAGAAGTTTGATTTCGAATAGTCTGATGAAAGGAGGAATCAGTTGAATTATCATCTGTAGAAAAAACCGTATCAAGGACTTCTGATAGAGTTGATTCAGTCAGGTGACTATTAGGACTAACTGTAGGTAAAAGATGGAAAGTTGCTGGCTTAAACAGCTTGTCGGTCGCAATCTTATGATGAATACCATAAACAGATGTTGTCTCAGAACAAAATTTGCGCCAGCTAGTTAATTTGGCACGTATAATCATTTGTTTGTAACATGCTCTTTCCTGTCGGTAAAGAAGCAGAGTATTGGAGCTGATATTATTTCGACGCTCTTGCTTTAGCCGACGTCGAAGAGCTCTACATTTTTGTTGTTGAGTACGAAGCTGAGCATTCCACCAATTTAATGTACATAACTTCTTAGTGGTACGAATAGGCAAAACACTATCACATACTATTCGAATGGTAGCCATAAGATCACTAGTAAAATTTTGTAGATCTTCACGAGAATGCAGAGATTGAAGACGAGAATGATAAGAGGCCAAATTGGCTTGAATGGCTGCAGTAAACTGTCTGACCTTTCGGCCAGGTAAATTATAACGCCGTATGATTGAGGTGGCTGTAGTTCCCGCGAGTGAAAAACGTATATAGTTATGGTCTGATAGACTTAGACCCTCAATTACTCGCCAATCTTGAAGAAGAGAGGCCATAGGCAAAGTAGACAAAGTCAAATCTGGCCAACCATGTGAATGTTGACGATCAAAAGTCGGAGGAGCATCATGTGAATTATGTTTCACGAGATTAAAACTGGATATAAAATCTTCCAGAAGTCTACCCTTTACGTCCGTAGTAGCATATCCCCACGAAACATTATGAGCATTAAAATCACCAGAAAAGAGCAAATTTGGAATTTGAATTGAGGTCAGTAAATCTTGCATCGCAGAGAGCACAGGTTCGATTTCTGAGGACGGTGAGGAATAAATGGAAACCAGAAGGACTGTCAGATGATGAACTTCCAGAAGAACAGCAACAATATCTCGCTGCGCAGTGACAAGTAAAGGAGACCAGGAAGAATTACAATTGACAATAATTGCACGGGGTGGAAGTAAAGGATCTTCCTTTTGATATAGTGTCCAGTGCAGTGGAAAGCCAACCGCCTTACCATTTAGACAATACGGCTCCTGGATTAAGATGAAGTCAATATGCTCAGAAGTAGCATATTCTACAGTCTGTGCCGTCGCAGCTCGAGCATGTTGAAGGTTTATTTGTAGACATTCCGTCGGTAAAGTTCGTTGCAGAAGAGTGGTATTAAGATCTTTTTGTATATGATCCAATGAAGAATCAGATACTAAGTTACCTGATGCTAGACTATAAGGATTGAAATTAGTAGTCTGTGTTTGCCCTGATGAGCTGGACGCGACGTTGATACTCTGGACAATCGGGGTGGTAGGCGGGATGGGCAAAGTCATATCTGGTACCGTAACGATTATTGGCTTCGCCACAGTTGATGCATTCAGGTGTTTGAGCTGTGCAATCTTTGAGCCCGTGATCTCCTGCACAGTAGGAGCAGTATTTTCGCTTACTCTTGCATTCTGTTTGCACATGGCCATATTGCTGACAGGAGTAACATCTTTTAATTCCAATAAATTCAGTGGCTCTGTGAGCTTGCCAGCCGACGAAAATTTTTCGCCGACGCATGACCGCAGCAAAACCTGGGGAGTCACATTCAACAATCCATTTAATGTATCCCTTCCGTCGCTCCCTGAGACGGAATCGCATCGTGAATGCTGTTTCCGGCAATCCCGTGGCTCCGCTGAGTTCTGAAAGTACTGTTTGCGGTGTGATTGATTCCGGCAAGTCATGGATAGCAATTCTTGGTTTTCGTCTGATTGGTCTACTGACATCTGCTGGTACATCAGAGCGCGTGAGTTCTTGTTCGAGTATCGCAACATCATCAGGTGTTTGACAGAAGACCTCCAAACCTCCGTTATTTATTTTAGTAATACGATCTATTCCAATTTTAAGTTGTGAGAGCGGAACTTTGGTATTAAGTTGTTCTTTAAGCGTATCACTAGTAGTGTCAGCTTTAGGACGAATAATAAGGCTAGGCTTTTTAGGTCGTCGAACAATATCCGCAAAAGATGGAGCAGGAGCCAAAGCCTGATCAGCTGTAGATGGGAGAACAGGTGACTGGAAAGAATGTTGTCGAACCGCTTCACAGCAAACTATGGTAGATGTATTGACTTCAGCGTCCACCAATTCTGGAATAGGTAAGCCCTCAGGCCCCTGTAAGGCCAAAGTTTGCAAAGTTGTCAGAGATTGTAACAGATGCTCTCGAAGATCCGAAGATAAGAGGATTCTGCCACCTCTGCTGGTGGTAGCTACTTTGCATATATCAGCACAGAGTAGTGTAATTTTATCCGCATAAGGTAAGTCAGAGTCTAACAAATCGGGTGCGCTAGTAGCCCCCTGTGATGTTCCTCTGGCAGTTGTTAAAACAGATTTACGGGACATTATAAAGTATTAAAGAGCAATAGTAAAACATAGACTAAAAGTGCAATGTCCAAAAGTCACTAAGAACGATCAGATTAAAATGTATATGTGACACGTGATAACAGAGAATAATACAAGCAAAATTCCTGTATAACTAATCGATATACACAAAGTAATGTTTAGACAGCAGAATGACTAAAATTTTAACTGACTCAAATACATATCGAGGTATATTATCAGCAGTTATAATAGCAAGACACTAAATATAGGCAGAGATTATAGATTTCAATCTTCACAATATGAAACAACTAAGTCCAGTAAAATTAATTAAATTACATAAAAAAAAAAGTGAAACAATGCTTAAGGAATATTATAAGACAGTTGACAGATCAAGAAATATACTTAAAACACTATTTTAATCAATACAAATGTCAAAAAACGAAAACCGAACACTTGTCGAGTGAGATTCGACAATAGTCTAATGACGAGAACTGGATCTCGACAAAAAGTTCAACTTCTCGACAATGTTAAAAATTTCGCGAAAAACAACTGCCAAAAGGACAAACCCTTTGGAGCAAATACATATGAAAATACAGTTAAGCCTATTTAAATACAGGGTGAAATTTAGCATAAGTGCATAAAAACATAGCTATTATATACTAACTCGTTAAAAATCAATACAAGATTATATTAAGTAATACAAAAAGATAGAACTTAAAATTTAACACATTTTGAACAAAACCCGGTGTGAAAATCACTAAAATTTGAAGAGTTATGGATTTTTGAAAACAATTGTCTAGTCTCTGGACTTAGAAAATTTCAAGCAAAAAGTTAAGCCTACCTCGGTGCCACGTGTTTGGCCGGCGGGAACCTTCCGTAGGGAAGGCGGCGAGGTAAGTGAACAGAAGTCCGCTGAAATTGCAGCAGCCTATAATCCTTTGTTATTGCACTAAAACACTTATATCTCCGTAAAAAATGGTCACACACACATAAACAAAGTATCCACGCATGTAGCAGATATTCATACACACTTTAAAACCAACGACGCACTTTCGGCGGCAGAATTTCCAATAGAAAATCTCGAAAAAACAGGAGCGAAACGACACACGTCCGTTCTCTCAAACATATCCGGTTCTCCTTTGTACAGCCTCAAAGTGGGTCATCTAATACCTAGTCGCCCTTTAAAGGGGTAAGTATATAAGGTATTTTCTCCCTCCTTTCTGCATGCTTTGTGGTGTAACGGTAGCACACTCGGCGCATATTCGAGAGGTACAGGTTCGAGTCCCAGCAAAGCCACTGCTTATTTTTGAAGTTTCCTGCTTCCAGAAAACCTAATGACTCTACAGTGACCCCGAACTTATAAAAAGGTAGTGGATGATGATTCTTCACCACCAGGATTTGGCGATTGAGTCCCCTAATGCCCAGTCGCCCTTTTAAACGGGGAGTATATAAAGTATTTTCTCCCTCCTTTTTGCACGCCTTTGTGGTGTAACGGTAGTACACTCGTCGCGTATTTAAGAGGTCCAGGTTCGAGTCCCGGCAAGGGCATTTTTCATTCAATACTTAACCCTCTGACTGCTCAATTATGACCCTAAAAAATACAAGAAATATTCCAGAAAGGATTGTACATTAATGTTCAATTTGTGGACCAAAATCGCTTCCAAAATTGTGTATTTTTTCCCCTTGCATATTTTAAATCTACACTGCTCGACATTGAAAATGCACCACCAAGAAGGAGTGGTCAGAAAGTGATGAAATTTGGAAAAAAGACAGAGACAGCAAGCAGCAATAAGTGATCTTTATTTCAAAATGATAGTCAGAATACAGAGCGAGAACGGCATCGGCTCAGTACGATTTAGGATTTAGGAACGGGGAAGACGGGCACCACACCTTTACCATTTGGTTTATTGGTTTAGCGCCGTCTCCCTACTACGTGATCCCAGCCGTTTATTGATATTACCAAACAGATACATAATTTGAAATGAATACAAAATTTGGAATGATACATAATTGAAATGAATACATAATTTGAAATGAATACATAATTTGGAATGATACATAGTTTGGAATGTCAAAAAAAATTGAAGCATATTGTATAGAATAGCATAATTATAAACGTACAGAATTTTGAATGTAATACAAAAATTTTAAACATAATATATGACATAACTCTTTAAAATATGTGCGGAATTTAGAACATAATATGCGACGAAAAGAAATAGTAGGGATGAAGAGTAGTTTGTAGTTCTAACAAAAGTCTATAGTTCAAAGTCTATATTCAGAATTCACAGTTCAAAGTCTATTGTCCATATTCTATAGATATAGTACAAAATCTATAGATCAAAGTCTGCAAGTTAAATATTTTGTTTATGTAATTCATGTATATTGCTCAAATTTGCAGATTTTGCAAGTCAGTAGGATGTAGTCGGCTCAGTAGGATAAGGTTCTTACATTCAGTAAAAAATTGTACAATACAAACTGGCTAAATAGTTGGGAGCCCGATGCAGGCTAACGTGACAAATTCTTACTACATTAGATAAGTTCAAAATAAATAACTAACATGATGCCATCAAACTAACATTTACAATTTCTGGTATGGTAAAGAGCTGAAAGAAGTAATACAGTTGAACATATAGTACAATAGTAACATAGTGTACTGATAATGCTAGATTTGTTGACTGGATGATAATGCATGCTAATATAATATAAAAAGAAAAGCATGCAATAATTATTTTCTTATAAACAAGTAGATAAATGAAAAATGCGTAAGAACAGTAGAAAATACAGTACAGTACAAACAAACCAACATAAAATCTGTATAAATGCTTGGCTCAAAATTCGATAGGTAAACAAGAACATATACAAATGCTATATGCTATATAATATATATAATATTTACTTTTTTAATTAAAAAGTTGACAGATTCATGCAGCAATAGATAGTACAATGCAATTAACTAACATGATGCCAAACTAAAATTTACAGTTTCTGGTATGTTAAAGAGCTGACCTAACACATAGTACACTAGAACTTAGTAACATAGTATACGGATAATGCTATACTTGCTGACTGAATGATAATGCTTGCTATTATAAAATGAAGGGGGGAAAAAGTAACTAAATGAAAAATGCATATGAACAGTAGGAGAGTACGGAATAAACAAACAAGTGATCTGTAAAAATACTAGGCTCAAATATGCAATAGTTAAACAAAAACATATACAAAGGCAGAAAGTTGCTAACAAACAAAGAAGAATTTGCGGAAAAAGCTATACTTGCTGACTGAAACTACCCATATTGTCAACAATAGCTATAGTAGCGACAGAACTATATTACTGACTGAATGTCATATTTGCAGACTGACTAGAATTATTTACTGATAATGCTATACTTGCTGACTTAAGAATGAAACTAGCTAACATGAGACAAGAAAAAATGATATTGAAATTGTGTACTAAATAAAAAGTAGACAGATTCTTACAACATGAGACAGATTTCAACGTAATTAGATTAACATGATGCCATCAAATAAACATTTACAATTTCTGTTATAGTACAAAGGCTCACTATAGATTACAATAGAACATACCAACACAATTTACTGATAATACTATACAGAATGAAGATACTTGTAAGCATGATACAATGATTAATATAATGATTGTCTTATAGACAATCAACTTAATAAGAAAAGCATACTATCGATAGAAGAGTACAGTACAATCAAACCAACGTGAGAACTATGTAAAGGCATGGCTTTAAAAATAATAATAATAATAATACAAAATCGATTACGAATTAATATATATATATATATATATATAAATTTCTAACAAACCTGAAAAGGTGATAGATGGAGTTCGATACACTCAAACTAACGTGATGCAGTCAAACTTACATTTCATTTGTTATTAACAGTCTAGCTACAAAAAGCAGATAGTACATGGTTAATACATTTCCTGAAAAGCATTATTGTCTATAGAAATATAGCTTTAAGTACAAATACAACGTCAGTCTAGAATAAGGCTGTGTAAAAGTTGTATATAAACAGAAGAACACCCTATAAAGAGTGTCCTTACACTATCCGCAACTAGAATGGTATAATAAGAACAAGAGCACCCTGTAGAGAGTGTCCATATGCTACCTATTGCTAATAAGACATATAGTGTAGATTAAACATAGGTCAAGCCTAATGCTGGAGACTTTCTCCATTACGCAATTTAGTTTGCGGATCAGGTGTCTTTGCTTAACTAAGAGTTTGCAAAATGCCTAACGATTTTGCGTAGGAAATCGTATGTGTAGGCCTTCTGTCAGGGGACAATTGGCTATATAGTGCTCCGGAGAGCCGAGTTCATCACAACTGCAGACATTGGTGTCACTAATGCCAAAGCATGCGAGTATTAAGGGTGCGAAGAATTCAGGAAAAGGTCCATGCCCCGAAATGTAACGGGAAAGATGGGCATTGCCACAGCAGCGATCTGTCGACACATATGAAAGATGGTAGTCGACTGGTGAAGAAAGAAAAAGTCGACTGGTAAAGAAAGTCGACTGGTGAAGCTATTGTCCCATTCCTCTGGCGACTTACTAATTGCTCGAAGACGTAAAGTTCGCTTGAGAAAAGAATGTGGATATATTCTCATCAGCATCACCAGAAGCCGCTTCCTTGGCATAGGCATCTGCAAGTTCGTTACCATATTCTCCCACATGCGCTTTAACCCAAGCAATATGAATAGTGAAAGACGGAGAAGCACGTAAGTCCTGTTGAATGTCTCGTATAATTGGAGAGGAATGCTCAGGATTGCCAATGGTGTGGATGACAGAAAGGCTATCCGAATTTATTGTCGCTTGTGTTATATTCTGAGTCAGCAAGTAGCGGATAGCGCGTGCTATCGCCACTGCTTCCCATTGAAAAACACTATTCTGCATAGATAAATGTCCCTTCCAGTGGGCTAGAGGAAGATTATCATGAAAAGCAACAAAAGCGCTTCCTACGTTATCATCTATCTTTGAGCCATCAGTATATATCACGTGGCTTGAAGAATCACAAAACACTATATATATATATATGGAGCCTAACTCTAACCTTATAGTCTGCTGGATGAATACTAAAAGGTGTCAATTTTGCTTCATAGTCATCAGGCAAATATTGTTCTCCATCAAATGTGATAGACCTGCGTAGTTGCACAAGTAATTGACGAACAGTCTCTTCCTCAGTTCTAATATGAAGAGGGAGTAGACCGGCTAGAACATTTAGTGAGTCCGAAGAAGTTGTAATATATGCCCGAGTTATACTCAGGGCAAAAGGGCGTTGGATGGTTGAAAGACGTTTGCACGGGGAGTGCCCAAACAGCAGCGGCGTAAGTAACAATCTTTTCTGTGACAGTAGTATATACAATTTTTTGGATATGGTGGTTTAATCCCCAACGATATCCCTGAAGATAACGAAGCTGTTTGGCAATCATCTGCGTTCGTTTTTTAATGAACAGAATATGTGGGATCCAGGTTAACTTATCATCAATGATAACTCCCAAACATTTGATTTCTCTGAGGATTTACAACCTGTGGCCATTCTTGAGCATTCCTGAGGACAATTCTTGGTCGCCTGACCAAGGAACCTCCTTTCTTAGGTACAAGAAGTACCTTGGATTTGTTTTCAGCAATAATCAATTTCAGATCATCACATTGCTGTTGAAAGAGTTGAAGAGACTCATTGCAACTTTGCTGTAAAACTTCGAGAGAATGTCTGCGGATAACAAGAGCCACATCATCGGCATATGCATATATATGCTTATGATCAGGCCAGGAAGCTTGAAGGATCTTATTAAAAGTGAGGTTCCAGAGTTGAGGACCCGCGCAAGGCATCCTCTTGTCTGTACGTTTTCAATAATTCCCGCTAGATGCACTGAAATAAGACGTCTGTCTTGCAAATAGTGTTCTAAAACTTTATAAATATTACTCGGACAATTGGCGTTTACCAGAGCTTGCTTAATAGCTACCCACCACAAACTATCAAATGCGCTTTTAAGATCTAAGCTGACTAATGCGGTGTGGTAGCCAGAGAATTTATTATTCAGGATGTCTTGTGTGATATCATGCAGTGCATGTAATGTAGATGAACCGGGCCGAAAGCCATATTGTCGAGAACTAATAATTTGGTGCTGATGTAGATGAAAACGTAGACGAGTCATCAGTATCTTCTCAAAAATTTTCCCAAGCGCTGGAAGTAGGTGTTGTGTAATTTGAAGAAAAAGGCTAGAGGGAGCTGTTGCTCGCTTAGTTGTAGAGAATAAAGTTTGTTCATGTCGAAGCTGCTTCCTTGGTTTGGAGGTAAACCAGTTATCTACGGTTGTTCTCAAGGACATTCGTGGAATTTTTATAAATTTTTATCTTAAAATTGAAATGCATAAATTCAAAATTTGAAATTTTAGCTTTGTTAATGATACGCAGACTATCATCAGGGGACATGTTGATATTTACTTTGCGTATTACCCCCTTCAGTGGAGTTGCCTTATTACATAATCAAGAGCGCCAGAAGCAGAGACGGCGGTTTTTTTGCTTGTCTGGGTTAGTTTTTTCGCAGCTGTTCAACGGATGCGTCGAGACGTAGGCTATGACGCTATTTCACGCTGTACAGAACTCGAGCAGAATTTTATTATCGATGGATGGTGGCGGCATCCGAGTCAGTTGTTACCTGCGATTCAAAATTTTAGAGTAATTACCCTTCTACACATCGATATAATACTTTACTTGCAACGGTGGTTCAGTGAGTTCACTAATTTTAACACTTTTTCATTTTTGACAATATTTTAATTACTATATACAGAGCGTATTCTTAGGCCGCCGCCTTCAACATGAACAAACTTTATTCTCTACAACTAAGCGAGCAACAGTGCCCTCTAGCCTTTTTCTTCAAATTACACAACACTCCCCACCTGAACTCGGTGGAGAGTTCATCTTTCAATAATATATTCTAGAATATTCAATTAATATTTCGACAATAAATCCTGGAGAAATGGTTAAATATAACAAACATGCATACATAATTATAAGCACATAAAATTTTACAAAACATTAAATGATACCTATCAGCAAGGTCAGGAGAATCAAACCTAAAAATACAAAATACAAACATTAGTTAAGTTCCATATTATATAACAATTGTATAGGCCTTTTTAAGGTACCAGTAGGTGTTTTAATTATGCAAGATCTTATTTTACCATCTCTGCCTGGCATTAATTCCAAAATTTTACCTATTGTCCAAAGATTTCTGGGATGTTTGTCGTCATGAATCAAGACAATATCGTTGATTTTAAACTGAGATGCGTTAGAGTGTGGAGGACAAATATTGGCAGATCTCAGATTAAAAAGATACTCTGATCTCCAACGCTTCCAAAAATGATTTAAAATATCTTGATGGTATTTATATCGTTTAATAATTGAATTTCTTGACCCAGTCAAATTATTTGATGTTATTTTATTAGCAGGCAGAGATAGCAATCGTCTACCAACCAGAAAATGAGAGGGTGTTAGTGGAGAAGGTTCATTGGGATCGGTAAACACGTAGGTAATTGGTCTACAATTAATCATTGCCTCGATTTCAATGAGCACTGTTTCAAGCTCTTTCACAGTAAGGGATGATCGACCAATAATTTTTCGCAAGCTGGATTTTATGGTTCGTACCATATGCTCCCAAAACCCTCCCCACCATGGACCCCTCTCAATAATAAATTTCCAATTTATGCCTCTAGCAGAAAATAATTCTTTCACACATGAATCACTCAAAGTTTTAAAAATATGTTTTAGTTCTTTATCAGCTCTTTTAAAAGTCTTGGCATTATCGGAGTACACGGTGGTACACAGTCCTCGGCGAGCTAAAAATCTTCGGAAAGCTAGCAAAAAACTTTCAGTGCTGAGATCAGTTACTATCTCTATATGTAAGGCACGAGTGACCGCACACGTTAACAACAGCATGTAAACTTTACCTTGCCTGTCTTTCGTAAAAAATGGACCGGCGAAGTCCAACCCGGTCACAGCAAATGGAGGCGACTCTTGAATTCTGTCTGGAGGAAGTGAAGCGATATCCTGTACCCCAGGACGAGCACTATATCGTTTGCATATCACACATTTGCTGATGATAGTCTTAACACGCTGTCTTCCCTTAATGATCCAATATTTGTCTCTGATCTGAGTTAGTGTTGAATTAACTCCAGCATGGAATACCCTTTCATGCGAGTCCGTGATGATCAACTCGGTAAACTTGCATTTTGAGGGTAATAGAATAGAATGTTTTAAATTCTCGTGACAGTCTGCAAATTGAATGCGACCTTTCAACGGAAGAATTCCCTCCTCATCAAGCCTTGGATTAAGGGAGTAGATGGAAGAATCGAGAATTGATTTTTTATTTGATAACTTAATTATTTCCGCTTGATACGATTCTCGTTGCGTAATTTTTACCCAATAATGTTCAGCTGCTTTAATCTCAAAAGCACTTAAAGGTCCATTCTCTGTAGACCTTTTCCGAAGCCTCCCAATAAATCTAAATACATAGGCAGTAATTCGAAGTAATTTTCCTAAAGAACTGAATTTTTCTATATGCAAAATTGGGGATTCATTGTTAATCACAGGTACAGTCAGAATAATACTTTTCCTTAACTCCAACGATTCTGAATTTGGTTGTAATTTCTTTTGTTTCGTAAAGTTTTCAGTAGAAAAGTCAATTAAATTTTTTAAATTTAACTTTATATTGTCTTCAATGGAATTCCAAATCATGCCTAAGAAATTCGATTCACTAGTTAATTTGTTGTCTGATTCCTCCGAGGAATCCCCAAAGTTCTGATTTAAACCAGTCTAGTGGTAATGGAATTTTGCATGTAAGTTCCAGTTCTAGTGGGAGTAGTACGTTGAAATTACCAAAATTAATGATTGATAAATTTTCGGGAGACCCCAAACAATGGAATGAATTTTGGAATAGTTTCGAAAATTCGATACATAAAAACGAAACGCTTTCACAAATACAAAAATTTGTATACTTAAAAACATTCTTAACGGGACAAGCTTCGAATGTTGTGTCAGGCTTTGAGTTAACAGAAAGTAATTATGATAGTTGTGTAGCATTACTAAAGGACAGATATGGTCGAAAAGACCTGATCATTAATTCATTCATGAATAAAATTCTCAATTTAGAAGCCGTTAAAAATTCTGCTAACGTAAAGGCTTTACGTAAATTATATGACGAATTAGAAGTTTCGATTCGTAATTTGGAAACTTTAGAAGTAACTTCTGGCTCATATGGACAATTATTAATTCCAATATTATTAAAAGTAGGCAAATGGGTCGAAATGAAGTAGCCTCAGTCGGGTTTCTATCCTTTTTTAAAAACAGGACAACATGGCCTATTTTAAAAGACCTAGGAAAAGTACCAGTTGCCAATAACTTTTTGAAAATATAACAAAAAATATTGGTGAGGCCAAGATAGCAGTTTTGACGATGGCATAGTCAATGCCATCCGGGCCTGGAGCTTTCCGTTTCGGCAAATGGGCAACAATGAATTTTAATTCCTTTAAAGTAATTTCTTTGTCCGGAGACGCAGTGGATGAGAGCTCTTCTTCAGATATCGATGAGTGATGGGAAGTACCCTCATAGAGATCAGACAATCCAAAAACAGTATCCAAGATATGAGTCAAAGTATCTTTGGTAAAATCTTGTGAGGCTGTTGAGCCAAGAGGAAGAAATAATTGAGCAGGTTTGAATAATTTGCCTGTCATTATCTTATGATGAATCCCATATGTATCATGCGATTCGGTACAGAAGGCATGCCAGGAATTCAATTTCGCTTGTAAAATTGAACGTTTATATTTTGCTCTCTCCTGTTGATATAGAGGGAGTGAAGTTGGTGGTAGATGCATTCGTCGCTCATATTTGATTCGCCGTCGTAAAGCGCGGCATTTCTTCTGCTGGGAACGAAGTTCACTGTTCCACCATTGTATATTATTTAGCTTTTTGGCATGGCGTTGTGGTAAAAGATCATTACAGATTTGTTGAAACCCTTTTGTAAAACAACCGTGAAATTCTCCAAATCAGCCCGAGTATTGGCTGAGGAAAGTTGACCATCGAGATCATTTACTAATGCTTTCACACGATCAGTAAAGGCACGTATCCGTTTGCCTGGCAGATTGTAGCGTCGAATAATTTGAATGGTTGTAGGCTGAGCTATTGTAAATGTAATATAGCGATGGTCGCTAAGACTAATTTCATCTTCAACTGTCCAGTTCTGGAGAAGAGAAGCCGCAGAAGTGGAACTATAGTCAGATCCGGCCATCCACATGAATGAATTCTGTCAAAGGTTGGAGGGGCATCAATTGAGTTATGCAGAAATAAATGATGTGCTGATAGAAAATCCTCCAAAGAATTGCCTTTTTCATCCGTTGAAGCATAACCCCAAGTTGTATTATGAGCGTTATAATCACCCACAATAAACTGAAGAGGGATTTTATTGCGCTGTAGAGTAGTTGATAGAAAAGTCAATGAAGGAAGAATGGACTCGGATGGAGATGAATATTGTGAAATAAAAAGCATGGAGGTTTCCTGCACATCAAGAAGAATGGCTACATTGTCTCTATTAGTTGCGACGACAGTCGGTTTCCAATCCTTGTTGCAATTGATAATGATGGCCCTGGGTGGTTTCTCCAAATCGCCTGTTTGAAAGATAGACCACTGAAGCGGGAAACCCACAGCAAGTCCGTCCTTAATATAAGGTTCCTGAACAAAGATGAGATCAGCCTCACGTTCTACTGCGTAATGCGTAAGTTGAGCAACAGCAGCCTTAGCGTGTTGAAGATTGATCTGTATACATTTAATTGAAAGTCCACTGCGGATAAAATCCATGTTAATAGTATCAGCCGATGCATTTCCAAGAGAAGGCAAGGACTGATTATTAGTACTCATAGTTTGTCTTATCTCGGATGGATTGTACACGACGTTGGTACTGCATACAGGCTGAGTCGTAGGCAGGATGGTCGTAGTCGAAACCAGTTCCGAATCGAGCATTGGCATCACTGCAGTTGATACACAGTGGATTTTGCGCTGTACAGTCCCGGATGCCGTGCTCCTCAGCACAGTAGGAACAAAATTGTTTTCGACTCTTGCAGTTGGCTTGTAGATGACCGAACTGCTGGCATCGGAAGCATCAGCTGATTCTAATGTGTTCCGAGACTCTATGTGCCTGCCAGCCGAGGACCGCCGCGGACAGCGATGCACGAAGAAACACGTCTAGGCATAGAGTCAATAAGAGTACGGATGGTGTCCTGAGGGATGGCTCTCCATTCCCTTTCAACCATTTGCCACAGTTCGTCTTCTGAACGAGGCAAGGGCAGAGTCTGCAAACGGCATCCAATCACATCCCACACATGTTCGATTGGTGACAGGTCAGGAGAGTACAGTGGCCAGGGAAGCATCTGTATACCTTGCAGAGCATGTTGGCAGATGCGTCACTGTGTGGTCGAGCGTTATGCTGTTGAAAAATTGCATTAGGCAGCCCCTAAAGGTAGGGGATTGCCACCAGCCGCAGTACATTATCCAAGTATCGTTGGGCCGTCATAGTGCCCTGAATACGAACTAGAGGTGACCTGAAATCGTAGGCAATAGCGCCCCAAACCATTATGCCACGTTGTCGCGCGGTAGGGCGTTCCACAGTTACTGCCGGATTACATCTGTCTCCACGCCGACGCCACACACGTATGCGGCGACTGTCACTGGATAAACAGAAGCGTGACTCATGTGAGAACACGACGTTTCGCCATTCTGTCATCCACATCACTCCAGTTCGACACCATTCTAAACGTTGGTGTCTATGCTGTGGGGTCAATGGCAGTCTTCTTAACGGACGCCGTGGGTGCAGGCAACGTTCAACCAATCGACGGGAAATGGTTCTGGTCGACACGGGGACATCCAGAGTATCTTGCACATGATGCAGAATCGCAGTACAAGTGACTTGCAGGACCGCCACAGCTTGTCCGCGGATGCGTCGATCCACGCGTGCTGACGTCACTCTAGCTGCACCTGCACCCTTCCTTCTTCCCACATTTTCTTGTTCCAAACATGTTCGCCATAGCCGATGCACAGTGCTAGCATCCATGTGGGTATCAGCTGCAATTTGACGTAAGACCAACCCGCCCTTCTCAGTCCGATTACCATACTCCTCGTAAAATCGTCTATCTGCTGGAAGTGCCTTCGTTAATGGTGGCCTGGCATTCTCTCCTATTACACGTATCCTCCGGGACAAAAACCAACTTTCTTCGATAATTCGTCTGGCAGAAACAACGACACGAATATTGCCCATTTTGCACGTTCCTTGCCTTATATCTTACTTCACGTGCGTCTGAGGACTGCGCATTTCACATCATTCGCATAACTCAGTGACGAGCGTCTACTCTAAAATTTGCATAAATTTCTGACCACTCATTCTTGGTGTTGCATTTTCAATGTCAAGCAGTGTATTGGAGAATTGAAAAATGCACTTTTTCTTTCTAGAAAATATTTTTTATATAGATTTCTATCATGAGAAACTAAGTTGCCAGAAAAACCAATTTCAGATGTTATCACCCAAAAAAGTCTTTTTTTAAATAAATTTCAGTCGAATTACAGTTAATTTCTATTTATTAAATAATATAAAAAAAGTAAAATGTATAAAACTTAAGAAAATATAAAGCGCTGAGGAAAAAATACCTTAGAAATGCAGTTTAGTATGATAGAGTTCAAAACAGGGTTCAAGGCAAAGTTCAAATTCACAGTCTTTGCACCAGATTCAATAAATCTAATTATTAATCTAATCAATAAAATAATTAATAATTCAATAATTTAATTAAATAAAAGTTTGAGTGCTAATACCACTTGCATTCAAATGCCCCAATTTAGTGGACAACTAACGATATCTGTTGGCCAAAACGTAAACTAAACGCCAAATACTGTATATAATTTATTTCAATGATTAAACGGGGAAAAAGCGGGATGCGCTCCTTAATAATGTAAGAAAAACATATGCTCGCGGAAATCGCGGGATGAGAAATTATGCTACATTTGAGTTGCCCGTGGAAATCGCGGGATGATCAGCCAGAGGATTAATACCAAATTTCTATTAATTAATCAATTGGTATAAATACAATATTACTTGAACGACCCTCTCCAAAAGGGACATTTTTCTTTTTCAAACGGCAATACATGGCAAGAACCAAAATAATGGCTCAGACTCAAAAATCTAAAAAAAAGCAAATGTAAAAAAATTAATTTAGACAAATGCGATTGTAAATTGGTGGAATTCTTCCTTCTGTCGGCCCTTTAACATGGATGCTTCCATCATTGCCTTTCCTTTCCTTCCTCTCACCAGTCAAAAAACAGAAGGTCCTGTTTTGGCTTTCCAGCTTCGACTTCTTTGATAAAGGACTCACACCTTCACTTTCTGGCAAACGCCAAATTGTTGCCATCTTCTCTAGCTGAAAACAGTAGGACCTTACAAAAGCATCCGAAAGGAGTATACCAAGCACAGCAGAACTTGCTTCTTTTTCCTTCTATAACACTGAATCCTTGAAAGAGGTCAAAACAGTGGTGAATGCTCTGCATATATTCAGTGGTAAACAGCATACCATTTCTTAGTCCCTTTACTAACAGTCACAAAATGCTAGGCTAAGATGGTAAATTTCTGCATCTAGCCTTGCCATCAGCTCCCTTTTCAATAGTCACAAGGTGGTATCCACAATGTAGCCCCTTTTCCTGCAATGTTTTTCAGGGTAAACAACATTCCTATATTCTGCAATGTCACCTGGAGCACATATTTCGCGCTCTCACCAGGGGGGATGGCTACAGCTGGTAGACCCAGTGCTAGCAGCTGCCAGCTAAGCATCACTATAATAGATAAGAAAGATTCCGAACAAATTCTGGGGTTCAGACACAGCTTTTCCAGTATAATACTTTTTCTTCAATGATCTAATTCTTTTAAATTCCATAAAATGCTTTTATTATAGTTACAAGTTGTTGCAATATCCAAATTAGTCAGAAATCAAACACTTGATACTTTAAAGGAAAGGAGGAAAAAATTTATAAAGAAAATTAAATTGGCAAATTAATTAAGTTAAAACACCATTAAGTTAAGACTTATGCTTTTACTGATGGCAAGTGTAAACATAAGAATCCAAATTTAAAACTTTTAAAAGACTGAGAGCAGTATGCCTTTTTAACAAAATTAAATAAACAGCAATTAAATCAAGAGTAAAATCAAATAAAACATAAATTATGAATTAATAAAAAGAAGTGAAATAAAATAAGCTTTCTCCTTGAAAGTTATTAAAGGAATAATCATTACCAATTTTTAATTTAAGCAATAAGGAATTACAACTCGTATCAATAGAATGCTTACCTCTTAAAAAATAATATTGTATTCTTGAGAACAATTAATAAATTCCAAGTAAAAATTAATACCACAATAAATTAGGAGCTAACAAGTCACACAACAATCACATCTCCATTATCCAGAACAAAACCTTCCTTGGATGCAATCAGCATTTCTGTGAAAGTTTTTTTTAACAAACTGAAATTTTGTCCTTTCCAAAATACATTATTATGAAGAGACCTTTCCTCATCTCCACTTACAATATGCCTTCATCACTTAGACAAGTGAAAATCATTACTCACTGTTCAACGTTTTCAGCTATAAATGTTTTAATCATATTAATATTTATTGATCTATAATTAAGTTCATTACAACACTTTCACATAGCACATTGTTTATTCCACACGAACATTAACTAACAATTACTTCACTTCAGTCTGACCAGCAACTAATGTGTTGCCACATATATGTAACATCTCCCCTCTTTTGGGAAACTCATAGGAATCAATGCATTACATAATTATCATATTTGGATAGTCGATATACATTACAACGACTTCTTGTTATATATACACAATCACGATTAATATTATTGCTATTATTTTGATGGTGTGGATCATTATGTATTTTTGAATGTTCACTACTTATATTTTCCTCATTCTCATTACATAGATCATAATAGTCTAATGTCACTAAATTCTGATTTTTAGTTTTTCTTAAATGAAATTTATTCCATCTAATTACCCTATTATCTTTTGTTCTAATCCAATATGATCCAGGAGTTGAATGCTTTTTTAAAACTATAACAGGCTCCCATTTATTTTCCCATCTCAACATTACCTTTTCCCCAGGAATAAATTCAGGTCTTTCCCTTGCATACTTATCATAATAGATTTTAGCCTGTTTCTGCTTACTCCTCACCTTTTCTCTATATTGATCTTTTACAGTTGGTTTCAATTCTGTTTGTGTAATTGGTAATCGTGTTCTTAAATTCCTACTTAATAGCATTTGACTTGGTGATAAATTTATACCTGAAATTGGAGTATTTCTATATTCTAGTAAAGCCTAACTTAATTTCTCTAATCCTGCTTTTCTAAATAAACTCTTAGCTATACCTACCAACCTTTCTGCAAATCCATTGGATTTAGGATATCAAGGACTGCTAGTGATTATTTCAAATCCCCAATCCCTTGCGAAACTCTTCATTTTCCAACTATTAAATGGTACGTTATCACAAATTAAAGTTTTGGGTATTCCATGTGTTGCAAATATCGATTTCAATTTACTAGCAACTTCCACTGCACTTTTATTTTTTAGAGGAATTATGTCTACCCATTTAGTTAAGTAACAGCCTATTACTAGATAACTTTTCCCTGCATACTCACAGATATCAGCACCAACCTTTTCATAAGGTAAACTGGGAATTTCATGAGAAACAAGAGGTTCTTTTACTGTTTGAGGCCTGAACCTATCACAAATTAGGCATTTAGAAATAATATTCTCAACGTCATTGTTGATTCCTGGCCAAAATAGTACTTGTCGAGCCCTAGCTTTTGATTTTTCAATCCCACAGTGAGCTTCATGCAATAATGTTAACATACACTTTCTTAATGCAACAGGTACTACAATTCGATTATTAAAAAAAAACTAAATCTTGTTCAACACTCAACTCATTTTTAAATTTAAAATAAGATCTTGCTTCTTTAGGAACTTTATCAACACTCAAAGGCCATCCATTTTGCCAATATTCTTTCACTAGCATTAACCCTTCATCTTCTAATGTAGCTTTCTGAAATTCCCTTTTCTTACTCTCAGACATTTGCAGTTGTTTTGTTAGTGTATGAACAATTTCTGTCATATCCATGTTTTCATTCATGTCTGTATCAATAAAGGAACGTGACAGTAAATCTGCAATATACATACATTTCCCAGGCAAATATTTAAGTTTTAAGTTATATTTTAAGAGCTTAATTTTTATCCTCTGCAATCTATTTGACAACACATTAGCAATATTTTTGTTCATAATTGAAACTAATGGTTTATGATCAGTAAGCACTTCTACCTCTCTTCCATAAATGTAATAGTGAAATTTATTAGCAGCAAATAAAATACTAAGAAATTCTTTCTCAATCTCAGCATAGTTTTTTTCTGCATTATTTAAACTCCAAGACGAAAAAGCAATTGGTTGCCCATTCTGCAATAAGCAGCAGACTAACCCATCTTTAGAACTATCTGCCTGTATAGTTATAGGTTTACTGCTATCAAATATTCCTAACACAGGTGCATTGGAAATTAATTTTTTTAATTCCCCGAATGCTTTAGAATGTAGCTGTAACCACTGCCATTCTACTTTGTTTTTCAAAAATTCTCTTAATATGGCTGTTTTCTCTGAAAAATATGGTACAAATTTCCTCAAATAATTACACATTCCCAAAACACGCTGTAATTCATGCTTATTCTGAGGTTCCTGTAACTCAGTAATGGCTTTAATTCGATCAGGATCAGGTTGCATGCCTGACGCATTAAATAAATGACCTAAATATTTAACCTCACTAACCCTATGTTAAAGTTTTAGCTTGTTGAATTTAATATTGAGTTTTTTAGCTCTGTTGATGACCTCTGTTAAAATTTTATCATGTTCTTGTATAGTGCTAGCAGCAATGAGGATGTCATCAAAATAGACCAATACTCCTGGTATATCACCAAAGTTTTCAAGATTGTGTTTCTGAAAAATTTCAGGTGCACAGGAAATACCCATTGGAAGCCTTAAGAATTTATAGCATCCAAATGGTGTGCTAAAAGTACAAAGATCACTACTATTTCCATCTAACGCTATTTGAAAAAAACCATCCTTTAAGTCCAAAACAGAGTAAATTGATTTATTACATAGCTTTGGTAAAATCTCCTCAATTGTTGGAATCAACACGTTCTCTTTTTATAGCTTTGTTAAGATCTTGAGGATCAAGGCATATTCTTAAGGATCCATTAGCTTTTTCAAATATTACTAGATTGCTAACCCAGTTCAAAAGTTGATCAACTTTTGCAACAATGCCCTGTCTCTCTAATTCGCTTAATTTTAATTCAAGTTTAGGTTTTAAACTAAGTGGTACTCTACATGGTGGTCTCACTACAGGAGCTATCTGATCATCAACCATGATTTTACACAATCCACTAAATTTCCCCACACCTTCAAATACTTCTGAATTATTAATAATAAATTGATCTTTAGATGGAGGTAAAACAATTGTATACTGATCCAACTTACCTTTAATTGATATTCCAACCTTATTTATAAACTGAATTAAATTAAGTTTAACACATGCATCAATTCCTAATAATGGACGTATATGCTTGCTAGAAACAATTAAAAACTCTAGAGTATGATCGACACCATCTGAGGAACATTGTAACATTAATGACCCATCAGGTTTAACCTTGGACCCCCCAAATGCTTCTAATACAACATTACACTTGTTTAAAATAAGATTAGAGTTCTTAGCATTCAATGTTTCGTAAGTTTTCACAGGCAAAACATTCACTTCAGACCCTGTGTCCAACTTAACAGTCACAGTTGTCCCTTCAACAATTAAAGTTTTAGTCCACTCTTCTGAAGATGATGTTGAGCACACACTTTTAGTTCTTTGAACATTTATGGAATTCACGAAGAATTCATTATCAGAGTCCCTATATACATCTGCGTTATCATGCTGAGAAACATTTTGGATGTGCTTCAGTCTGCACATAGTCGAAAAGTGATTTAGTTTGCCACAATTAAAGCATTTTTCCCATATGGCGGACACTGTCCATTAACGTGATGTCTATTACATTTTTTACATAAAGATGTCTCAGTATTTAAAGTGTCATCACTCCATCCTCTGCGCTTCTTCACTGCTAAGGCTGCATTGGCTCCTCCTGTCCGATGTTGCTTCACTTTTTCTCTAGTTACGCTGTCAACATTGTGTTCTCTTAATGTTTGAGCACGAGCTTTGCTCAATTCAGCTGCTTTCCCTAATTCAATTGCTTTTTCCAAACTCAGATTATTTTCTCACAGCATCCTTTCCTGTAAACTGGCATCTGATACTCCAAGGACAATGCGATCACGTATGACAGAGTCACTCTGCTCACCAAATTCGCAAGATTTTACAAGTTTTTTCAGGTCAGTTACGAAACAATCAAAAAGTTCCCCTTCTTCTTGCTTTCTCTTATTGAATAAAAATCTCTCCACCACAACATTTGTTTTAGGTGTCGTGAAAGCTTCAAACCTCTCAAGCACTTTTTCATAGTTACCCTGATCTCCTGTTGAAAGATTGAACGTGTTGAACACTTCAACTGCTTCCTCACCAGCGACATTTAAAAATAAAGCAACTTTCACATCTGAATCTTTTGAAGCATTTCCTGAAGCTTTTACATAAATCTGGAACAGCTGCTTGAATCTGCACCAGTTTTCAGCCACATTGCCGTTGAAACTTAGGCCTTGCGGTGGGCGACAAAATTCCATCTTGCGTCTGCTGAGAGGAAAAACAACCAAGGGGATTGATTGCCTGGCAATTAGTTGTAATACTATTCCACACGACTACGCCATGTTTTAATCATATTAATATTTATTGATCTATAATTAAGTTCATTACAACACTTTCACATAGCCCATTGTTTATTCCACACGAACATTAACTAACAATTGCTTCACTTCAGTTTGACCAGCAACTAGTGTGTTGCCACATATATGTAACAATAAACTCATGTGGAATCTGAACATAAACATGAGAATGTCTTTCTTTAATTTCAAATAATAATCTACTACAATTCATTGTATTCAATGAAACTTCGCTACTGTTTATTTTCTGCAATATTCTTACCTCTATCATCAACTTCCACTTTGCTTAATCATGTATTTCTAAGCTCCTCCTCAAGATTAAAATTTTTACTTTGAATGTTAAATCACTATTGTCATTGACATCCACTGATAGCACCTGAACACACTGGAAAAAAAGTGAAACTCACAAAGGATATCAAGAGTGTGTAGCTCATCATATGAAATTTAGTACCTAATAAATGAAAATAATGAAATTTCAGTTCAGTGGAACTGGGGCAAAAGTGTAGCAAGCAGATTATAATAACTTGCTAAAATTTTGATCCCAGATTCATTTTAATATACTTTTGTGCACTTAAATTTTGACAAGATAGCATCCTGCATTGCTCCCCAATCAATGCAATATGTCATAAGATTATCATGTTTTGCAGATAAAGAAAGATAATTATGCATTATGTGCACTTTCACATAATCCTTAAAAGTTACCTCTCAGAGTAAAAATTCCTCTAATTAAACTACAAGCATTTTAACACTTGACAAGGACAGAATGTTACTGAATTGACTCATTTAAAACAAAAGAAATGAATTAAGAAACTGTTTGTGTAAATATTCTAATTTAGTTCCATTACTTAGCTTAGTGTTGTCATAAATATTCTCGAGATATAAAAGCATGCACATAAAAACACTTTTGTGTTAAAGCATAAAATTAAATAAAACACAGAATTTTTTATTTCTAAAAAATTTACTTTGACAGATACATTTCTATAAAAAACATAATATAAATAATACAATTTCAGTTAACAATATATAAAGTTTTTTACAGAAATTTGTCTAAAAATTTATGTAAATTCATTACTACTCCAACTCCTCTTGATGGGTCCATGCTTATAAAGTCATCAAGGTTATTTGTTGATTCTAGAAAGAGAAAACTATAAGTGACATTCACTATATACTTAATCATTACAAGTAAAGTTCTAAATCATGTTCTTAGTTTTATGTGTATTTTCATATTGCTTGCAATAAGAATAGAATTTAAAAACAGAAGACAGTTTTACACAATTTTAAGAGGTTGAATAATCAAGACAATAAAAAATTTAGCCATAGAATCACTGGAATAATCAGAAAAACAATTAATAAAAACTTTCACTTTTAACGCCACTTTTTAAAAAATGATAAAAAGCCCACAAATGTTTTATATATACAATTTCCTTTGTAACTTTGAAATTAATCTTTCATTGATGAAAGATTAATTTCTAAGTTACAAAGGAAATTGTAAGTTTATAAGTTACATCTTTCATTGATGAATTTTTTTTACCATCATAGATTTGACTTCCAGTCTTTTAATTATAATATGTTTCTTACTATAGTATGAGAGATAATCAAATATTTTAATAAATATAGCTTGACACAAATTAACATAAACTCAAGGATCAGAAAAATTATATCACAAATATGGCCACTTCAAAAATAGTTTGCTCACATTACATCACTATTTGTAGTACACTATTATATGTTCACATTACATGACCATTATATTTCAAGTTTATTATGATGATAACCTGGAATATATAAATACAAAAAATTTGCAGCAAAAACTTTTAGCCAATCTAATTACCAAAATGATATTCTTCATTTTGCAATCAGTTCTGTTTCTCAAGCACTGCTTCAAATAATGGCAAACATTTATCATTTACCACAAAGACGTTCAAACTTTGAAAATTCTAGGTTGCATGACCCAGCAGAAATATGAGAAGGACCACACTGCTCTATAAAAATATTCCAAAAGGCTGCATACAGAATTTAATATTCATTATGACTAAAATATAACCAACTATATATAAAAAATTACACTTTATTTGAATATCTAGTTTGATAGTTATCATAGTAATATATTATTTAAAACATTTGTCTGCCACCAGTAATTATTCAGAATAATTAATAGAAAAGTTCAAATTAATACTTTCATTCTTATTTAAATTATACATTATTTCTGTGTACACACATGCAGCATGTATTTTAACCCTTAGAAGGCCTTTGCTCACCTGTTTCTTTGAAAAACTGAACAGAATGAAAAATGAAAATAAAAAGAATGAAACCAAAAAGAATGAAAAATAGGTAAATAAAATTTACATATTTTCAGGAAAGTCAAGGGCAATTTTAAAGAGAGATAGTTATTTGCGGAATTTAAAAATGAATTCCATTTTCATTTTACTGAAAGATAACATTTTTGTTTTATACCAAGGCACCACAGAGGATTATTATCTCACTTCAGTCTGAAAGATACTGACTAGAAGAGTTGAGTTCTGAATTAACATTATTTGCTTTCATAGTTTATGAATTTTAATAAATTAGATTAATTGCAATTGCAAGCTTTTAGACTTCAGATCATAAGTGAATTTATATTTTAATACATTTGTCTACCACCAGTTGTTCAGGACAATCAACAGAACAGTTCAAATTAATATTTTCATACTTATTTAAATTATACATTTTTCTGTATACACATATGCAGCATGCATATTAGCCCTTAGAATGCTAAGGCCTTTAATCACCTGTTTCATTAAAAAACTGAAACCTCTGAAATTCCACTTGAGATTCACAACTATTTCTCCCCCCCCCTTTGTTAATTAACCAAAAAAGAAGTGTGAAGATTTCAAATGATACTGTTCTAGTTCCTAACAATGAAGCTTTCCCCGAGTGTATAAGTCACTTTTAACCTAAAGCTAAGCAACCACAAAAGAATCCTTTTAAGATAACACAGCCTACAGTAAAGATGAAGTGACATAATGCATTTAAAGAAACTGCACCTTATTCTATTGTACTCTTACTTTTTAGAGGGTACAGAGATGAGGTTCAGGTAATGGATGAGAGTTCTGACAGTGATGACGAATTGTATACCAAATAAAAGTTGATTTCGATAACAAGCTCCAGCTCAGAAGGGCTATTAATTTCATTTTGGCAATTTGTGTCGATTCAATATAAATGGCAAATCACTTTTGAAATTGTTGCCACCAAATACTATTGCCCTGTATTATATTTAAAGAAATTAAATGATTAAGAATCTGCATAAATGTATGTATGCTTCTCGCACTGTAATAAAATGATGGTACCTAGAGCCATCAAATTTTGAATAACGTATGTCTCCACACAAATATGGGCATCTGAAAACCCAAATTTGGAATTTGTTTTATTATCGATTTCATATTTTGTAAAGCATTTATGAGTTTTTAATTAAGAAACTCAATGATTTCAAAGCGAGCAATGGCAACACTGTATGGGGAAAGAAACAATTTTTATCTCCAGCGCTTGAGACTGTGTATCCGAAATTCTAAAGATGTGCTCTTTTAAATATTTTGCGATATTGCTGTTGGATTGAATTTATGGTTTAAGTGCGAAGAACATGATATTTAATAAATAAAGGTAACACACAAAACGTTAAAAATGCCTCTTTGGGCGTAATATAAAATCTGAAACCTTTCACAATTTTTTTTGGTAATATTTTATTCCTATTAAATTTGCATGCTTTTTGCTATTTACATGAATTTGTCCACACAGAATTTCAGAGTGAACTGAGTAACCTTCTGAAAGAAAGCCCATATTTCCCCAAACTGCCATGAGAAAGAGGTATTTTACTTTAAAGCCAAAATGTCCCTTGTTATTTCTATCTGGATTTATGCAGTTTTATTATAGTTCCTTAATTCATTGGACATACTTCAAGATGCGATTATATACAGATGTCATACAGACAGATAAATGTAGATATCTTAAAGACGTCACAAAAAATATTGTAGGTGATATACAATATATATAGCCTTGTCAGTCAGAGGGTTATGTATCATTATTTACACTTTCAATTTAATTTCAAAAGCTACCATTCTTTGAAGTACAATTATTGATTTGGGTGATAAATTTAAGATAAATTAAGTAAATGATAAATTTAAGTAAATAACCATACCCATTAAAATTTTTACAAAAGGGTTCTTATTTTTAAATTCACCATCACATGGATTCTTCATTCATTTTATTAGTTATGCAATGCAACCCGCATCAACAGGCTCTCAGGGCCACAGGTTGGATGCTCCTGATTTAAGGCCATATAAGAAATCAGAAATGTTCAGATGATTAATTTGGCGTAACTCTCCAAACGATTAATTGGGTTTTTTGCTGCAAAACCCAGAAAGCAAACAAGATGAATATTCTGATCACCTTACTTTTATCATATTTTAAATAATCTAGGACAGTGGTCTCCAAACTATGGGCAGTAGCTGCAGGCCGGTCATAACCAGTATTTGGCCAGCCAAGGTATATTTTAATTAGTACATTATGAAATTTGTAATATAAATAAGTCATAAAATTTATAATTGGATGTTTATATTTAATAACCAATTAAGAAACACAATGATAGACATACATTATGGAACTGAATATTTTCACTGTAATTAATAATATGATATTTATCCTAAAACTTACAATGACATTTATGTAGCTGTAATTTTCCATTGATAATTGTTTGTAGTTGTGGATTAACTTTACCAGTGGAAATTATAAATAGTGACTTCAAATGCTCATCAGTTAACTTGGTTCTGTAAATATTTTTGTATGTTTCATTTTGAAGAATGCTTTTCACTCTGATAAGTAGTTACAAAAGCTAAGTTCTTTTTCCCACAAGATGGTGCTGCATAACTACAGCGCAATGCTTTTGATCTTTTTTTACTTGTGTATTCTTTGGTTTATTATTACTATTCCATGTAACCCACCTCCATTAAGTATAATCATTAACATGTACATATACAGGTACTGAAATAACACAATAATAAAGAGGCATTTTTACATTAAGCAGGTATGCAAGAATGGTGTACCTAGGTAATTATACATATTTAATTTAATTTTAAAAAATATATGCAGATTTGGGGATAATGGGAACCCTGAGGCTGTTTGGCAATACTCAATAACTTGAAACTTGGATCCAAAGATGACAAATTTGGGCTCAATTTATGCTGGAAACTTGCATTGCATTTACACTAGAATATCTGTTTCTGTACTTAATTTTTAAGTAAGTGTACAACAAGAAAGCCCTTCCCACTAATATGGTCAGAGCTGGATTTATACTTAATAAGACCATAAACTATTTGAGATATGGAGCCTTTTATAAGTCTGTTATACATTATTTTAATTTTTTATTGGGGGGGGGCAAGAAAGTGGGAGCCCTAAGCTATAGCTTGTGTAGCTTATACATAAATCCTGCTCTGAATACGGTTTTTGTGATGGTAGAAGAATAGTGATTGCCTTGTTGAATAGTTCAGAATATTCCTCTCACAAGTTAGTCCCCCCCCCAAAAAAAAATGTGGGATTTATTTCTTTTTAAGTTCTACCTTCAATGAAGAATCCATTTTCAGTTCCATAAACTCAACTTTTTCTTGCATTGATAAAAGTCCACACTGGAAATAGTTTTCGCTGAAAGAGAATGCAATTCAGTGGACTTCTGTCCAACATTTGAGAAATACTTTTTGAAAGCTCCCTTAGATCTTTCAGATGTTCAGAACTTTTTGAGATACATGATGATCCATTTCAGAAAGAAAATCAGGCAGTGTTTCAAAAACTTCAAATTTGTTGTTCCCAATGCATAACTTAATTTTTTATTATTATGAAAGACTATTTTGTCATTAACTTGAAATACAGTTACTGCATTGACCTGAAGTGACACATTTAGTTGGTTTAATTTTTAAAAGATATTGGACATATATGCAATGCTTTGAAACGATTCATAATCATCAAATTTAAATGAAAGTCCAGAAAAGTGATGGTCAAAGAACACTTTGACTTCATGTCTAAGCTCAAACAAATGTGTATGAAATTTACTTACAAGGTCATCAAACTTCAAAATGAAAAAGTAGGGTTTAGTGAATACTGCCCATTTCTTGACATAAAGATGAGAATAGCGTTAAATTTTTGTGGTGGGATTTGAAGAAATTAACCACTTTTACAGAATAATCCAAAAATCTATCATGCTAGTAGAAAGGGGCTTTAGTGCTAGAGCTTGTCGATGTATCCAACAAACTGGCTAATGCTTTGATACATCGAAGGAGACCAGAGTTATAACCTGGCATAGACTTGTCACTGTCAGTATTTAAATTCCAACACTCTGACCATTTCATTCCCTTTGTTAAGCAGGAATCAATCTCATGAAAAATATCTGCATCTGTTGTACATTCGGAAAGAAGATGACAAAGCATGATTCTATAAGACTATTTCACTGAAGAGAAGAATACATTAATTTTGTAAACATTATCCAAACACACAAAAAACTGCAACTTGGATGCTGTGCAAAATCAGATTTTCACCAATCATGTCATTTTTGCAATTTCTGGCAAAAGTTAATGATGTGGTAGTAAGCTTCAACACCATCTTCACTAATACAACCAAAAGACAACTATGTAACTATATTGACTTATTCTTATTTTCAAGCAAATCTGTTAGACAGCACTTATCCACAAACTACCATTCAGATCCAAGAATGTTCTCAATAATTATGAACAAAAACAAATACAAGTCAGAATAATTATAAAACTATGCCACTAGTCAATTTGAAAACATGCTAGGAACTGATTAAAAACAATATTATGGTGATAAATATAGAGAGACAAAGCAGTATTGCCAACCTTAATGAGATGTATCGTACATCACTTTTACTATTAATTGTTAGATGGTGGTGCAGGTAATCTTTCAAATTATAATTTGATGGTAATATTTTTGGAGGAGAGTGTATGTTATATCAATTTGTAAATATTCTGAGTTTGCTTATAATATGAAATTATTGTACAATGTATGTAAAATATCCACTCTAAAATTTCATAACACATGAAGATTTAATTATGGGCCAAACACTATAATTAGTATATCGACAACACTGATATAAAAGAATGGACAAATTACAACCAATCAATGACAAACATCAGGCTTTTTCCAGATTCTTTACAAAAATTAATTTTATTACAAAAAACAGTGCCAAATTGCTTGCCTGCTTTGTGTAAGGATTACTGAAATACACCTATTGTTGTTGGGTGTCGGATGGTGGTCCTATTCCTCTCAATAGGTACTGTGATCCTACAGATAAGATATATTCCTAAATTGAATTTAAAACATTCATAACTTTGCAAATTCAACTTACATTTTAATCACTTTAATTATGTCGATTTTTCATAATTAAAAATAATTAAATCGAAAATGCCAGCTGTTACAACAGCTTTTCATCTTTTCTCTTATGTTTAATCTATCTATCAAAGTCAACCATTATGTCTTTTTTCCACATACTTGAGACTATTACACTTGCCCCTGCAAGCATGCAGACCACAGGTTGAGAAACGCTCCTGTAGTGCAAGGCATTGACTCTTGAAACTTAACGGAGGAGTCAGTGTGACTCTTATTCTAAAATGTTTGGATACCCTGGATCAAGGGCATTTTTCTCCCCACAACACAACATTTTTAATCATTGTATCTTGATCTATATCATGAAGTATAACAATTCAATCAATAATTTATAATCTTTTTTCCTTTAACTCAGAAAATAAGCAAAATAAACGGTTTAATTTCATCAGATACATTTACAAATTTTTAAACTATCTAAAACACACTTTTCCTCCCAGTGAGACAGATAATTTTACTTTTTTAATAAATACATTTTAAATATATTACCAGGAATGGTTATACAAGGATAAGGAGGAGGTTCTTTAATCCATGTGCCATCAGGTTTTTTCATCCTGCTGCGATCAGATGCAAAAGTTTTTAAAAATACATCAGCTGGTACTACTCTGAAATACCTAAACATAAGTATACACAATATAATTTTAAAAGAAAATCTGTTTTGCAAAAAGTGTTAATATAACAGATGATAAATAATTACAATCCAAGCCAAAAAATAAAACTTTCTGAGTTAAACAGTGCAGGGAATTTTTTATAAGCAGCAAAATTTCTTATTTTCAATGAGAGTTTGAAATTTTAATTTTAAACTTTCCCCCCTCCATATTTTAACATTTTTTATGTATTTCTTAAATTTAGATTCACAACAACATCCATTGCTTACATTTATATTTGATCTAGATTTAATTCCTTTTTGAAAACTTTATCAGTGTGTCAGGACTGCTGTTCCTTCTAATTGCCTTTGGAACCATTTACTAATCCTGAATGGGAGCAGGAAGCTTATTTAAACTATGCTCGCGTGTGTATGTGTGTGTGTGTAGGGCAAACAATATCACTAAGAAGGGTTAACTTTACCTTTTATTTCTCACAGCATACAGCCGTTCACGCACTTAGGATACAAAGACCAGCACTTATGGTCTAAAACATAGAAAATAAGAAGTAAACTAACTTAACTAAATAAGAACTAAACTTAGATGCTTTACAGAGACTAGTAACATGAAGGTTGGCCTTTTGACACTACATCTTCAAATATCAGCAGGAACTAAGTTCTGGCTTTAAAGGCAGACAGGGACTGACTGAAAAGCATGTGTGTGGTAAGGCACATGCTTTTCACACTCTATTTTCTCTCTCTATTGGCTCAAAGACACATCTTAAAAACCTATACAGTTTGTAACCTCATTAGCACAAACAATTCTACTCGCACTTATTCTGGCTGGAAATGGAAAATAAGAGAGGATACCAGAGTTTTAAAATAAAATAAATGTTAGCAAAACTTGAAATCCTTACAAATGGACTTCATGAGTCTGAGGATCTGAAAGCAAAAGGATAACCTATAAGTTTATTAAGACGACTATATTTATCTTTATTATATATATCTTGTCATTATTACAATTTCTGCTGTTCTACAGCAAAATATTTTTTCAGTTATTTCGATGTAAAACTGTAAATCTAAAATAATTAAAGCTTATCTACAAAGACTGAAATCTATAATGAGAATTAAAAAATATATGAAATTGTAATAATATACAATACCCATTGCTCATTAAAACTACTTCTGTTCTAAACACATTTGAGTTTACTAAGTGGCTGAGTTTAATAGATGGCAATTTGTGCAAGGCAAATCATGATATGTTTAAAACTTTTCAAGCAAAATAATAACTAATTCAATAATTTATCCTAATATAATAATTAAAAATTAATGCTAAAATTAAACTATGTATGCTATTTTGAAATTCATTTTTTTAAAATTTTTTATAAAAATATTTTTCTAATTACATCCTTAAAGAAAGTTGTTTGATTTCTGAATTAATCCTTAAAGAAATTCAGTTTTTTTTTAATGACTATCCTATATGTGTCCATTTCATATTATTCAACAACTGATTTTCAATTATATTTTAAATTTTGTAAAACTCCTGGGAGCTTTTTCTTTTTTTTCTTTCTTTCTTTTTTTTTTTTTTTTTTTTTTTTTTTTTTTTTTTTGATAAGCACCCAGTTCAAGAGTTTTCCCTAGAATTTGCAATGATTTTCTGTATTTGACTAATGTTGGAACAGCATCACTTTTTGATAGTATTTGTCTATAAAGAATAATTTTAAGTTTTAATATTTTGGCAATACTGATATTTTCTTAAACTGTAAATGAATGAGTTAAAAGGGGATCTGGCATCTAGAGAGATTGTTCTATGTAATTAACCAAGTTACCAAAGCAAATAGATCTTACATGTCTCTCTATAATCACATAGGATGGAAATCTAAACTTAGCTTAAAAATTAAACGTACCCTGTATTTAGTACTTATTAGACCAATTTTGCTTTATGCAGCCCCGGCCTGGGCCACGGCGTTAAAGACTGAAAAAAGGAAAGTTAACCTCCTGCAAAATAAAATACTAAGAGCGATGGTTAATGTGCCTTGGTATGTTAGAAATACGATCATTTATGAAGATTTAAAAATTAAACCAATACCGGAGCAGATCCTAATGGATGCTCACAACTTTTTTGAGAAAATGGAGAATTCGCCAGTTAATACTTTGAGAGAACTTACTATGATCCCACTGTGGAAAGCGTCGTGAAACGACCTAGGTCAATTCACCACAATGTAAAGTGGTAGCTGTAAATATGTATATAGTTTTATCCAACTTATCTCATTTTATTGAAGTATTTAATCAAGCATTTAATCCTAGTATTTATTCAAGTATTTAACCAAGATTTATTTCATGTTTGTGAATTTGTGTTTGTGTTTACTACTAAGAATATGGACTTAGTGCCTGGATAGGCAAAGACTTTTAGTGTTATTTGTACAAAGTGTAAATAATTAAACTCACCATGCCTACCACTGTGGATCCAACCGTATTGGCTAGTACCGGTCACGTGATACTCATACCCTGAATTCTCAAGAGTTAGATATTATTATCTCGAATCTCTCACTAAGCAGTTTTATGTTCTTCAGTTAGGACTCGGATGGTTTTCATGACTTAAAAATTGAAATTTTTATTTCATTTGAAATTTTATTATGTTAGTGTACGCCACTTTGACTTGCCACCTTAAAGCTCTGATTGCCTGATCTCTCAGACTCTTATTTTCGAATTCCAGTGAGTGGCGTGATAGCGCCCTAAATTTTTTCTACAACTGTGAATAGCCATATGGCAAGTTAGAATGATCAGGTTTAAACTCTAAGAAGTTGATGCCTGTAGTGAACATAAAGCATAAGCATAGAGAAATTGTTATGGTTTTTTTTGTAGAATGTGGTAAGGCTTGTTATTATTAATCTTACTTAATAAAGTTTTCTTTTTATATATTACTATAATGTGTTTTTATTAGAAGTAGATTAATTCTTAGAGAATATAATTTATATGCCTCCTCTAAACCAACACTTTCTTCTGTATTACTTTTGCTGTAAATTTCTGTAATTCTTGCAATGCTTTCTAGTGAGTTTTTACACAGGCTGTGTCAATATTTTTGTGAACTGAACATATATTTGTGAACTGAACATAAGATTCTGAATGTGGAAACCTTAAAAGATGGGGTAAAAAAGTTGCACTTCTATCAGCTCGTAACTGCAAAGAAGCCCTCATTCATTTAAAGTGCCTTAAGATGATTATTTTTGTTAAGATAAGGCTACAAGGTATTTCTCCCACGTTCTTAGCAAGCCTTCATGGTGTAGTGGTCTGCACGCTCAGCGCGTAATTGAGAGGTCCAAGGTTCGATTTCCAGGGAAGGCATTGCTAATTTTTTATCTTGCCTGCTTCCAAAAATAATTAATGTCTCTACAGTGCTGCCCGAACTAAAAGGGTGTTGGATGATGATTTTCCTCACTGAGGATTTGGTGATTGGGTCTCCTAAAAACCCCAGTCACCTTTTAAAAGGGGGAGTATATAAGGCATTTATTCCGCCTTCTTAGAGAACCTTCGTGGTGTAGTGGTCTGCACGCTCAGCGCATAATTGAGAGGACTGCGGTCCGATTCCCGGGGAAGGTGTTGCTAATTTTTCACAGAGGTATGGGGACTAGGTTAGGAAACTTTCAATTAAACCCGCTTTATTGAAGCCCTACATATTTGAACAACAAAGCCATGGCCCACAACACATTAAATAGATTAGCTATAAAAAGCTTTGAAAGGTACACATAGGGAACTGAAGAAAAAATCTTTTCCATTTTAGTTTTATAAGTAGCGGACATGAATTTAAGAAATAGCTGTTTTTCTATTGATTAATATGTATTTGCTCTGGTTCATGAAAATCTGAATGCAAAAGTGGCAGGCACTGTATTATAAAAATCCTGAGATTTTATAGAAGTAAAATATTATTGAGAAAGAAACTCTAATACTTTTTTCTATTTTTAAAATTACAGACATATGACCCTTTCCTTTTCTTAACACTAAGAGCCTTATATTATATATTCGCGCCTTTAATATATACGTCTCATTTTGCTTAGATCAGTGTTTTTCCACCTTAATTTACATGCATACCCTTTGATTTATCATCACTGTACCCCAACCCTATAAACATTACTTATAACTGTCAACATCTCAGATACAATTATAACGCTATAATACATAGGCATTTTATTAGTTATGCAAAAATAATGTACACTGGTAATTATACACATTTAATTAATTCTTTATATATATATATATATGCAGATTTTCAGTTTAGTAATTTAAATTCTGCATTGGAATATGGAAAATACAGTCTCAATTCCAAACTTATGCTTGAAAATCTGTTCCAGTACTTATTTTTTAATTAACTTTTAAATAAGAAAGCCTTCTCCGCTAATACAATGCTTGTGAATGATAACAATATTGTGATTGCCTTGTTGAATAGTTTATATTTTTTCCAGTCAGTCTAGAATGAAACAGAGGATTGTTTTGAAATTTTACCTTAAGTAAAGAATCCATTTTCAGTTCAATCAACTTTTCCTATGACTGATAAAGATACACACTAGAAATACTTTTCACTGAAAAGGAACGTAATCCAGTGATCACCTGCTTCAGATTTCAGAAAATATTTTTTTAAAGTTGCCTACTGTCTATTCAGATATATTATCCAACATTATTTTCAGAAATAAAATTTTATTACAGGAAACAATGCCAAATTGCCTGCTTGCTTCGTGTACGGATTCTTGAAATATATGTATTATAATGTGCTAACAGATGATCCTATCCCTCTCAACAGGTATTGATCTTGCAGGTACAATAAATATATGTGAACATAAATTGAATTTCAAACATTCTTACACAGAAGGTGTTTACACATTTTTTGAATAATTTCAACAAAAAATTAAAATAAAGCAAATGTTTGAAATAAAAATTTCTGGCAACAGCTCATTATTTGAAATGAAAAATAAGACCTGCTACTTTTAAATTCATTCTTCTTTCAAAATATTGCATGTAAACAAGCTGCGAATTGGAGGATTTGTTTTTGCGAAGATTGGGTTTTTGAATTTGCTTTCTTTCTCATTCTACTATAATTCAAAAGCATTGTGAATGCATAGTATTAAAATTCATTGTGAAATGCATGGTTTTTTGTAAAAGTTTACAAAAAAAAAAATAAATAAATAAAGTGCAAAATAAGCAGCATTATTTGTCAGAAAGGAAAACTGTCAATCATTACTTTTAAATGAAAAGAAGATTCCAAGAAAATAGTCAAAAAAGGAACATACTGTTCCTAACATTTCTTAAGTTCAACCGTTGGTAACAAGAGAAAATCCACCAATGCAGAAATCAATTGCAAAGCCTTTGAATGCATCTGAAGCAACAATAAATAAAATAATAACCCAAGATTTACAGCTTGAAAAAGTTAAAAAAAAATAATGCTCACCATCTTTCACCAAGGCATGTAGCTCAATGCAGATAAGTCTGCAGAATCTGTATGAAAACTATTTAGCAGGAGATAAATGGAACATTGTGACCTATGATGAAGCATGGGTTTACCTAAATGACTGCAGCAGTGAAAGGTCTTTCAGCAGTTCTCAACTTTTTGACCAACGCGTACCATCTAAACTAAAATTGAAAATCTTTAGTACCACCACCACGCTTGAACAAAGCTCAGATCAAATAAATTTATGAGTGTTAGAGAAAAAAACTCAATCAAGATGTTGGGGTTAGAATTTTTTAATTTAATAGTTCAAAATACTTCGCTTCTTTGCGTACCACCTATTTTTTTCTCTTGCGTACCACAAGTGGCATGCATACCACCGGTTGAAAACCCCTGACCTATTTATTATCATAAACAAAGGGGAAAAGAAGCACAAGCCTGGTTCCAATAATGTAAAGAAATTTTCAGTAAAGGTTTGTGATTGTGGCTAAATTCTCTTACAGCGGGAAATTAAAAATAAAAAGAGTGGGAAGGGGCGGAATGTTAAAATCTACTCAATGTAAAAGAAAGAGAACGTTTTACGTCTGTTACTTACAAAAGACTTTCAAAAAGTAAAATTTCATCAAGGTAAAAAACAAGTCATACTTTGAAATGTGCATTCCTTGGTAAAATGAAGATTTATATAACTTCTCAATGTATTCCTGCATAATCCCCTGGTGTTTCACCCATGGATTATTATACCTTTGGCTTCTTGAAAGAGCTCTTTCTAAGAGCAAACTCATCGTGATTGATGGAAGCAGTAGGAGAGTAATGGAAATCAATACCCCCTAGAAATTTTACAAAGAGCTCTTCTATCATGGAAATCCCGATGCCTCCAAAAAACACTCTTAAATCAAATATTTATGAAAATGCTCTTTACAATTTAAACATTAATTGAATAGCCCTGAAATCATTTTAAAAATGAGTAAACACTCTGTATTTCAGATTCAATTTAATTATTTTGAATTTCCATAATAATATAATTTGGATTAGAAATGGCAGTTAATACCACCACTTATCTTTTGTCTCATGTTCAATCAATCCATCAGATTTTTATTTTTTCCGTATACCCTCTGAGCCAAATTTGCATTTTTATTTTTTCCGTATACCCTCGGAGACCATTTCAGGTACCCCTTGGAATACATTTACCACAGGCTGACAAAATTCATGCTGAGGGAGAGAGTAACAGTTGCTAATAAAACTCTTAGTTTTACAAAATTTCAGAAAGGAATCATTTATCTTCTATATTATAAGTGTGCATTGTTTATGGGTGCAACAACACGAATCACAAAATACACACACATTTTACAAATATACATATTTCATGTTTTTCAGTTTATATCATTTTTTTGCTAAAAAACAAATATTGAAACAAATAACTCTACTTTTCATTCGTGATTTATATTTTAGGTAGTTTAATAACTTCGACAAACCACAGTTACAAAGATTTAAATACTAAAATAATATTAAATAATGGCTGATCTTTGGAATATGGTAACAGGTAGTTTGGCGACATTTTGGAGGCGATAAAGGTTACTACCTAGGACTTTGGGAATAATGTGAGAAGTACTCAGTTCCGATTATGCATTATTTTGTGTGAGGGAAATGAGAGATCACAAGATATGTCATGTGACATTAATGGACGAATCACTGTTCTTTAATCGGAAAAGGGGGTAAATTTGTAAAAATATCTGCTGTACAGCATTAGTTTCATTCTATGTTCTGTGAAACAGTGTTGTTTAATATTTGGACCCCATGGCCCTATATAAAGTAAATCCGAAATTTTTATTGCGTTTATGTGTAATTGAAAAGAATTACTTAATTGCGGATAATGTCCAACATGTGGGTATGAAATGAGATTGTGTGAAAGGAAGGATATTACAGATAAGTTTGAATGGCGGTGCAAGAAATCTGGTGAAAATGGACATTTTGTGATCCGCCATGCACTCAAGATTCTGTAGAAGATTAGGTAAGTTAGTATTTTTAATTATTTGAGGATATTATTTTTATGCATTGTTCTAAATGTAAGGAGTAAATAAATTAATATGGTATTATTGGAAAATTGTTATTAGCAATGATTTAGTTTAAAGTAATTAGGATTGTAAGCTAATTTTTATTAATTTAATGTATGTGCTTATTTATATTTTAAGTAGTGTTTTACAATTTAATTATATTTTAATTTAATGATCGTGATTTTGAGAGTTATATGTTTTTAGTATTTTGGAATACGTTTGAGTAGAAGTAAATGTGCATGGAAAGAATTTAAGTATTTGGAACATTTTTAATGTTTTGTTATAGATTCGTTGGTGACGTTTATAATAGATAATTTAGAGGTAAAAGTTTTTGGATATTTTATTTATTTTATACGTGCAAATGTTCATCTTTGGAAAGGGTATATACTTTTTCGCGATCAGGTAATTTCATATACGTCCTTTTTACCGTATTTAAAGATTCACAAAATTATCTTGCATTTTCGTGAAATTTTTCTAATTTATGAGAAAAAAGCAGTGTATATGGATATAGAGAAGAGTGTGCGCAAATGCCATTTTTGTGCAATTCTGGGATTTTTTTTAAGTAAAAATAAGTCGACGTGTACATGGTTTAATTATATTTTAATTAAATGATAGTTATTTTGTGAATTATATGTTTGTAGCAATTTGGTATACGTTTGAGTGGAAGTAAACGTGCATGGAAATAATTTAAATATTTGACACTAAGTATTTGTAACCATTTTTAATGTTTTGTTATGAATTCGTTGGTGACGTTTATAATAGATAATTTAGAGGTAAAAGTTTTTGGATATTTTATTTGTATTATACGTGGAAATGTTCATCCTTGGATAGGGTATATAATTTTTCGCGATCAGGTAATTTCATATATGTGCTTTTTACCGAGTTTAAAGATTCACAAAATTTTTCTGCAATTTCGTGCAAATTTTTGTAATTTATGAGAAAATAGCAGTTTAGATGGATAAAGTCAAGAGTGTGCGCAATGCCATTTTTGTGCAATTCTGGGATATTTTTTTTAAGTAAAAATAAGTCGACGTATACATGGTTACTGTGTACGTGCGATTTTAAAAACGCAGCAAGGAGTTTGCGATTCTGCACTTTTTTCCAATTTTGCAGTTAATATTTGTCATGATTAAGCAGTTTTGTTCCATAAAATTTCTAGCATAAGTGTAATTCAGCTAGTAGATTGTTGGAAAAATTGTTGAGTAAATAAAAAGAAAAGAAACATGTCTTTACTTCGTGAAGACAAAATGGCGGCGAAAAAAAAAAACAGAGGGCTGCTGTAGCAGAGTTGGTCGCCAAATTTTCGCCAAAAAATTGTCAAGTTACCATAATCCAAAGATCAACCTAAATAATTAATACATATATGCCAATAACCCTTTAAAGCAAGAAAATACATAAACAAAAAATTCAAAGTTCAACATGAGATGTTTAGGTATAGATCTTACCTGTGATAGCAAAGCTCTAATGAACTATCCGATTTGAAAGTTAAAGGAGCATATTTTTCAAGTTCACAAGGAAAAGGTAAAATACTGTCTAAGTCATAAACGAATGATCCAGTGTTATTTCCAGGACCATATAAGAAGATAACGTGATAATCCTAGAGATAAAAAAAGTACAAAATACTTTTAAAATACAGTCAAAAGTCGATAATCCGGACTCGTCGGGACTTCGGCGATTCCGGATTATCGATTTTTCTGGATTATAGATCATCAGTTTAAATCTGGTAAGATGGCATGCAGAAATTATAAAATTAAAAATATGAAACCGTTATTTATGAAATAAAGAACAATTATGATCTAAAGGGTATCAAAATTTACAAAAAAAAAAAAAAGCTTAATATTTATTTGTTTACTTTATTAAACATTTCTTTCAATGTAAGTTGTTTAAGTTTTGCTTCGTTTCATGTGATAATACTTTCTCTTTAATTCTATAAACAGACATATTTTTCTTGTTCAGTTACAAAGTTCCGCTGTTCAAGTCCTATAATTGCTATGTCGAGAATAGCGACTAATTTGTCAATTGAAATATTTTTCGTTTTCAATAACCTCTGTGTCACTTTCTTCACTATTGGAAGCGAATTATAATGACGAGGAATTTGATTTAAATCATATCAAAGATGGAGTACATCGAGATGAAATACTACATTTAGTAAGGAATTATAAGCCAAATAAAATAAAAACATCTGCCCTGAAGATAAGGATAGCGCTGACAGATCAACTTCCAATTCATTGTGTGCGGCGGCTTCATTTGCGAGTCATGAAACTCGTAAAAAATGAAAAATTTGCTGCTGTACTCTTTTCATGCATCACAACATTAGTGCATGAGATTCATGAATCGTTATGGATGGCATGCAGAAATTCTAAAATTAAAAATATGAAACCGTAATTTATGAAATAAAGAACAATTATGATCTAAAGGGTATCAAAATTTGCAAAAAGAAAAAGCTTAATATTTATTTGTTTACTTTATTAAACATTTCTTTCAATGTAAGTTGTTTAAGTTTTGCTTCGTTTCATGTGATAATACTTTCTCTTTAATTCTATTAAACAGACATAATTTCTTGTTCAGTTACAAAGTTCCGCTGTTCAAGTCCTATAATTGCTGTGTCTAGAACACCGACTAATTTGTCAATCGAAATTTTTTCATTTTCAATAACCTCTGTCACTTTCTTCGTATCGAAAGCGAATTATAATGACGAGGAACTTGTTTTAAATCATATCAAAGACGGAGCATATCGAGATGAAATACTACATTTGGTAAGGAATTATAAGCCAAATAAAATAAAAACATCTGCGCTGAAGATAAGGATAGTGCTGACAGATCAACTTCCAATTCATTACGCGCCCGCGGCGGCAATCCCCCCGCCGAGCAGCGTGAAATTGATAAACAGATTTCGGATTTCAAAACATACTTTCGCTTTAGATCCTTTACATATTAACAAATATATATCGGAAATTCTATTTGATATAATCGAAAGTTTAAGCTTACTTTTATAAAATTGCTCTTACAGTCTGCAAAAAATAATAAGCCGAATCCAATTCGAAAATTAAGGAACAACACAATCATCAACATTAACTGAAATAGATAATTTTAGCTTATACGTCCATTATACATAAAATGCGCACGCGAAAACGTATTCTGCACTTGCGCACACTCATATGCGCAGTCGTAAAAGGTCTTACGCGCACGCGTAAATGCCTATGTGCATGTGTCAACGCGGCACATGCGCAGAAAGTTTTTAGTTTTGAGGTCCGGATTATAGATCATTCCGAATTATGGGTGTCCGAATTAACGACATTTGACTGTAGTTCTTAACTGTTTAGCAACTGGAAAGTTGGCTCATGGAAGTTCCCTCTCATGATTATTTTCAAGCAAAAAATGTTACCAAAAAAAGAAGCATTTCTGACAGGTGCTCTTGTTCGCGCCCAGAGAAATGGTTGGATGGACGACACCCTAACAGTTGATTAGTTTCATAACGTATGATCCAAAAAAGCAGATGCAGATTTAGGGAAACCTTCGCTTTTGATTTAGGATATGTTTTAACCGCATGGTTCAGAAGGAATATAAAAGTATACAGAAAGTTAAACAACAACACTTTCTGTGATCCCAGGGAGGCTGACATACATTTTAAAGGATTCAAATGAAATTCTTTGAAAATTTTGTACATATTTTAATGTTTTTATCATGTGCTAAAATGGAAATAAACAAAAATTTGCTAAAGCATGAGTGTTATTTTATCAAGTATATTGGTATGCTGTTTTATCGGCAGTGGTGCCGCTCATGTGACAAATTTGTTTTTCTCAAAAGTCCGGGGGGGGGGGGTGTCACCTTATACGTGAGTATATACGGTACCTCTAAATGAGCAAGAAACTATTATTAGGAAACGGCATTGTTGTTTTCTCTGCCTGAGTTCTGGACATCAAATAATGAAACGTAATTAGAAATTGATTTGTTTACTATGTTGGAAAAGACACCGTGTACTTCTGTTCAGAAATATAGTTACAGTAAAAAATGAAACAGAGTCTATGAAAACTGATTTAGAGAGAGATCGGGCACCTGCCAGTGTATCAAGTGCACCTAATGTAATGTTACAAGCATTAACTATGATTTTAAGATGCAATGGAATTGGATTCGGCTATGCAATGGTAAAATTTCGGCTATGCAATGGTAAAATCGAATTGGATTCGGCTATGCAATGGTAAAAAGTGGAAAGCTCAAGCCATTATTGGTTCTGCTTCTCAGAGGTCTTACATTTTGAGTAACATAGCTAAACAGATGGTTTACAAAGCCATAAAAAATTAACACCTTCAACACTCACTGTACGAGGAAGTAATACTAAATTGTATAAATATGATGTGTTTATGGTATATTTATCAAATATGAAGGGTACATATAACTGTCATTTTGAAGCCCTAAGCCAACCTGTAATATGTGATATCATGCCACCAGTAGCATCAGAAGTGCGTTTAAAAGAATTTGCAGACTCGGGCATTTATCCTGGTGATCAGGAATGTGGACCTACTGAAATTTTAATTGGAGCTGACATAACAGGGAAGTTGATGACTGGCAGTTATAAAGTTCTACCCAATGGCCTTGCAGCCATTAAAACAAAATAAGGGTGGATGATTATAGGTCGTGTCTCAGCAGTGCTGTCCAGTGAGGGTGCATCTTTAATTTCATTGCTAAATAAAAATGCTTGTATAACAGATTTATGGACATAGATAGCTTAGGTGTCAGAGACTTTGTCAGAAAGCAAAACAAAATTAGAATTTGAAGAAGATTTCAAGTCCCATTTTTAAAATACTGTTACGAATTTGGTATTTAAAAAGCTAATGTTAGTTCAATTATAAATTAAATGGTTTTATTTCTCGCGCAGTGCAGCGCGTGACGAATATAAAAAGAAAGCTAAGCCGGAAAATTGAAAATACAAGAGCGCGTGCATTAAATAAATAAATATCTCTTTTTGATTTCGAGAAAGTACTGGAAAATTCTAGCGCGTGATTTTAAAAGCTTATAAAAGGAGGAAAACATCTCAGTTTGTAGTAGTTGCTTAGTTTGTTGTTGTTTAGAAAACTGCTCTTGTTGATTGTAGTGAATTCGCGGATTAGCGTTCTTTAGCTGTTTTGAATTGCGTTCTATTGGACATTTGAGTAGTTAAAAGATAACTACTGTGAGATATTGTAATACTGCATGATAATTTGAGAAAATTTAAGCATTTTTGTTGTGATAATAAAAAGTTTTGTTCATTTTTCATCGGACTTGTGCATTCACTTCATAACGAACCCGTACGCACGCAACAATTTCTGGTGTCAGAAGTGGGATTTGAATGCCAATAACAAGAGTGATGGAAGAGCAATTAAGGCATTTAATATCAGCCTTTGCCTCATTTAAAGAAGAAATGAAATTGGGCCAGGAATCCGTTAAGGAAGAAATGAAATTGGGCCAGGAATCCGTTAAGGACGAAATGAAAGCCGTTCAAGCTGGTCAAGAAGAAATGAAAAGAGAAATTACCTGCATAATAGAAAATAAATTTGAAGCTATGGAAGGCAGAATTGACACAGTTGAAAATAAAGTTGGACAAATTGAAGAAAAAGTTTCTTCTGTAAAAGATCAAATTGAAGAAAGAGTTTCTTCGGTGAAAGAAGAAATAGAAGAAAGAGTTTCTTCTGTAAAAGAACATATAGAAGGAAGAGTTTGTGCCATCCAACACCAAATCGAACAACAAATTGATGATAGGGTTTTTGCAGTAGCCAAAGAAGTGGATATTTTTTAAAAAATTCGTAGCGACGGCAGGGAACAATAGTGATGGTTTTAAATTTTTACACATGCCTGCTCGTCCCTCTCTGAAGTTATCCACTTATGATGGGAAGACCTCCTGGCAAGTGTATAAAACACAATTTTCTATAGTGGCGGATGCGAATGGATGGGATTCCCAAACTAAGGCCTGTCATCTCGCCGCTTCTTTAAGAGCCGACGCAGCGGATATCCTTCAGACTCTTCCCGAAAACAAAAGGTTAGATTTTGAAGCTCTGTCCGGCGCCTTGGAGCTGCGCTTTGGAGAGAAGTGTTTAAAAGACTACAGCAGGCTCCAATGAAAATCTCGTCAACAGAAGCCTACCGAAACACTTCAGGAGCTCGCCACGGATGTTGAAAGGCTGTCCCACCTCGCCTTTTCGGAGTGCCCGACAGAAACAAGAGAAATCCCGTCGCTGCAATATTTCATCGACGGCATCCGGGATCCTGAAATACAGAAAGATCTTCGAATGGCAGATGTAAAGGACATAAAAAGCGCTCTGTTGTACGCCATGAAGTTCGAGGCAGCCCAGCAAGCAACTAATAGAGATCGCTACCCAGTTAGAGCTGTGCGAGTCCATGAGCCAGTGGATCAACTGATGGCTCGTTTAGATGATTTAGCCAGACAAGTCGACGATTTGATACGGAGTAGGAGGGAGAAGAAAGTGGCTCTAAGGTGTTGGAGATGTGGTAGTGAAGGTCACCTAAGACGGAATTGCAGAACACCCCAGGGTACGGAATATAAAGCAGATGATTTTACCAGACAAGTCAGTGGCTTGAGACGGAACATAAGTGAAAAGAAACTAATTCTAAAATGCTGGAACTGTGGACCTGAAGGCCACGTACAAAAGCATTGCAGAACACCCCAGGGTACGAAAATTGACACCATTTCCGAGCAACGACGCAGGAAACAAATTAATGACCATATCAAGGAACGGAGGTTGCCAGATAATGAAAAACCTTGTTTTAAAGCGCTTAAAATTTATACAGTGAGTGGCAACAGTAACGGAATGTCCATTAATGGGAATATCGATGGAGTTCCTTGCGATATGATCATTGACACAGGAGCTAATGTTACCATCATTAGGAAAGATTTAGCTGAACAGTTTAAAGATAAACTTATTTGGATGCCATCCTGTGTTACCCTTCAGACTGCGTCTGGTGATAAGATCGACATAACTGGGAAGTTAAACGTAAACATCACGTTTGGAAGTGCCGCCTACCATCATACGGCTTATGTGGCGGATATCACAGATCCATGCATACTCGGATTGGACTTTTTAAGGAAATACAATTTTTCCTTAGACTTCAGAAACAACAAACTACTTTCAGCATCTGGTAACATGACTATCCATCCTCAGAAGAGATCCTCACTTGGAAATGCCGACGCCTTGTCCGAAAGACCCAGCTCGGGAAGCCGCCGAAATCATGCTAGGATCGAAAAGAAACGCAAGACTACCAGCTATTCTCCATCTCAGAAGCTCTTCGGTCGAGACCTTCGTCTGCCTTGTTACCGCCTGTTTGCTCGCCGTACGGATGCGCCTTCATCGCCTGAGGAACACATCCAAAATGTCCAGGCCCGGTTTGAGGGGATGCACCATTCTGCACGAAAGCGAGTCAACTTGGCGACGGAGAAAGTGAAGACCAGATACGACACGCGAGCTACTAGACATACATCCAACAAAGGAAACAAGGTGTGGTTGTGGAACCCGATTCAACGAAAAGGACCGAGTCCTAAATTACAGTCACGTTCGGATGATCCGTATACAGTGCTAAACAGGCTGAATGACCTTGTAGTTCAGATCCCTAAGTCTTCGAACTCTGATCCTAAAGTCGTCCTTTATGACAGGCTAGGTCAGGGTTGCCACTCAAACAGGAGAATGAAATTCCCTGACTTTTCCAGGTTTTCCAGGTGTGTTTCAAGAAAATTCCAGTCTATCCGCGTAATGTACATTGGCTGTGCTAAGAGGTAAATTAATTATGGTATTACTTGTATTGTGTAGCAAATTCACTTAATTCAATAAATCCCAGAAGACATTTATTCTTAATTATTCTTGGTATACTTTGTTTGATAATTTTGTTTAGTTTTCCACTTAAGAAACTTAATAAAATTTAAGATATATACATTGGATAACAAATGTATGTTTTATTTAATTATTACTCATGATCATCACCAGTTCAACACGAGGCTAATCCGGTCCTTATAAATCACAACGCAATGCTAAATAGTTAGGCTAGATTTTAGGTAAATTTAATTTGCGTGAGGTATGTTCTTAAAAGGCACATTAACACTTGAAAACACAAATATAATTATAATAGTTGTTTTTTTCTCCACTGAAGATTGAGATTAGAATCTTCCCAATCTGGAATAAAATAAGGCTTTTTTTGCAGACATTCTGCAGCTAAACGAAAGAAAGAAATCTATTTTAATAAATTGAGGTATTTTATATTTATTTCGCAGCATACATAAGGAAAAAATATGTGCATTAAATTTCGTGATGGTATGTCATCATACTGCTATAATTAATTTCAGGATTATGCCAGAGAAAATTTCCTGAAATTTGGAAATATTATTTACTAATAATAAATAAATTTAGAGGGAAGAAGCAACATTAAATTATATGAATAACATAAAAATAAAGATAATTACTAATTATTATTTGAATTAGAATAATCAACGATATTTTAGCGAATATAGTTACATGGCTAGCCTAGATGACTGATTACTATTTTTTTATTTTACTGTAAAATGGCAAGGTATTTATTAAAAAGAAAAAAAAAAGGTTTAAAAAGATTTTGCGGTAAAATTCTAGTATACGGTAAGGCTTTACGATTTTGAAAATTGTCGCCAAGACCAAAATGACCCGTTTACTGCGCATCATGATGTCGCCAAATCCCATTATTATTCTAACCAAAGAACGTCTATGTAAAGAAGAAAAGGTTCCATACAAGTAAAATGCTATTACGCCGCTAGAATGCGGAGGGAAAATTTGCCAAGGGATTTGGCGACGGAACCTGGCGGCCAGAATTTTCCTCTCCGCGATGTGTACAGGAAATTGAGAAACACGTGTTAAGAAGAAACGCTCTTTGACAAAAAACTACGAAAATCCGTTTTTAAATTATTGTGAAAAATCCAAGAAGAAACGTTTTATCAAAGGACGTTTCTTCTTGGATTTTTCGCAATAATTTTAAAAACGGATTTTCATAGTTTTTTTTTTTTTTCCCTGAAAATAACTAATCCATGAATTAATTTACTTGCGCCAAAAAATATTTTTTTTCCTTTAGAGTTTAACCACTTGCGCTAAGACTAAACTTCACGATTGCAGTGCCGTGCGCTAAGCGGTAAAGTGTCTCATTTACGCCGCTCCGCATCTGCGAGTGCAATCCAGAGCTGTAACTCGAGAAATAAACAATGTCGTTGTTAGGCGACGTGTGCACCACGTTATTTTCATTTTTGCGATAAATGCTTATCGCAAAAATGCGTGCGACGTGATGTTCACGTCGCTCGCGGTTTGAGACAAAAGCATCTTGACGTGCGTGGCACGTCTTTTTAGCGCAAGTGGTTAAAGAAATTTTAAACGATATTCATTTTATTAACTCTTGATAACGTGACCTTCGAACTTCGACACCCGTTTCGAGCTTTGGCGACAGATATATCAGACATGCACAGCTGTTTCCTCCTATGATGGAATGGAGCCTGTTGCAGAGAGGTTTTCCTTCTTTACAATACACATTCTTTGATTCTAACCTCCATGATACCGTATACTAGGATTAAACCCATTTTGTTTTATACGAGAACAGGTACTTTCTTCACCTTTCTAAAAGACAATCAAATTGGAGCTGCGAAAATTGGCTCTATGCCAGCTACCCGAATGACACTCACGTGATACATAATTCGCCAAAAAAGTTATCTCTTCCGACGTCGGCGCAAAAATCGCTTTTTTTGGCGAGATCGTTGTATGAACTTCCCTGACTTTTCCAGATTTTGACAAAAATACTTAAATTCCCTGACTTTTCCCTGAATATTTTGGTCAATTTTCGAATTCCCTGACTTTTCCCGGTTCTCCCGGTTTTCCAGGTAGCGTGGCAACCCTGCTAGGTTAGCTCATTACTATGGCCATAGTACGTAATGTAAATAATTGTAAATAGTATAAGACCATGGTCCTTTTTGTTTTTAAATGTGTATTTTGCATTTGATTTGTATTTGATAGCATTTGAGTTGTTTAAGTTATCTATTACATTTATTGTTCATGTTATTTGATATTGTAATGTAATGTTTATGCCTCAGTTGCATTTATGCCTCAGTTGTAAGTTTGGCTTCCTGTCCAGGGATTGTACTGCCCGGGACGTGCAGTCCTTGGGAAGGAGGCAGTGTTACGAATTTGGTATTTAAAAAGCTAATGTTAGTTCAATTATAAATTAAATGGTTTTATTTCTCGCGCAGTGCAGTGCGTGACGAATATTAAAAGAAAGCTAAGCCGGAAAATTGAAAATACAAGAGCGCGTGCATTAAATAAATAAATATCTCTTTTTGATTTCGAGAAAGTACTGGAAAATTCTAGCGCGTGATTTTAAAAGCTTATAAAAGGAGGAAAACATCTCAGTTTGTAGTAGTTGCTTAGTTTGTTGTTGTTTAGAAAACTGCTCTTGTTTATTGTAGCGAATTCGCGGATTAGCGTTCTTTAGCTGTTTTGAATTGCGTTCTATTGGACATTTGAGTAGTTAAAAGATAACTACTGTGAGATATTGTAATACTGCATGATAATTTGAGAAAATTTAAGCATTTTTGTTGTGATAATAAAAAGTTTTGTTCATTTTTCATCGGACTTGTGCATTCATTTCATAACGAACCCGTACGCACGCAACAATACTGTAAAAATCAAGAATGAATGTTTTATGGTAAGTCTACCATGGATTGAAGGTCACTGTCTACTTCCAGACAACTATGACCTATCTCTTAAAAGACTGAATTATACATTGAAGAAATTGAAAGCTCATGGCTTGTAAGAAGACTATGGAAATGTACTTCAGATTTACTTGAGAGAAGATATCATTGAGGAAGTACCATTGAGTGAAAAAGATATGCCTCGTCACTATCTGCCCCCATAGGTGTGTTGTTAAAGAAAACGGTACAACACGAATCCGACCAGTATTTGATGCTTCAGCAAAGGAAAAGCAGTCATCCAGTCACAATTAATGTTTAGACAAGGACCCAAATCTTATAGAACTGATTCCTTATAAATGTTCTTGGATTAATCTGGAACAAATGAGAGGTGCCCTTGAAGTGAATATATCCAGTTTTGAGAATTTGCGTACTGAGAAAATAACAAAAAGAATTATTCTAGCTGCTGCCCACAAATCTTTGATCCTTTGGGGATTGTTTGTGTAATAACTTTAATTCACAAACGTATTTTACAATGTTTATGGAAAGCAAACATCAGCTGAGACCAGAAAGTAGATGCAGATGCAAGGAAAGAATTTTTGAAATGAATGCAAGATTTGCTTTTTTTTTTTTTTTTTTTTTTTTTGTCTAAAGGTGAAGTCCTATGATCGATCAAATTTGGAAAAGTCAATGATAAGTATTCTTTATGTATAGTTTATAATGAAAGCCAATTTGTATATGTGACAGCAGCCTTTCTTTATAAATAAAAGATAAAGAAAATTTTGATAATTTTAATAAAGAAAGTTCTAGGTACATTCAAACTTATAGAGACTAGAGCAGGAATTTCCCCCTGTGGGGGGGGGGACTAGCATTGCATGATTGGAGCTTCTTGGTGCTACTATTGCTGCATGACTTTTGTCAAGCATACTAAAAGATCTTCTAGTTAAAAAAGTTTACTGTTGGACTTATTCAATGACTGTGACTGTGATTCAATGACTTATATAGGAAGAGAAGATTCATAGGCCATTTTCGTTCATAATAGAGTAAAACAAATAGTAGATTTGACATCTAAAGAAACCTAAAGATATGTTCCCGGTACAATATGAAGATATGTTTCCTTGTGGGAAGGGATGATTTTGTGGAGGATTTTTTAGGGGAAACTGGCTTGTATACACATTACACATGGAGAAAACTAAGAAAACATCTATGCAGCCATTCTGTTTGCCAGGTATTGAACCCAGGTGAGAACTACCAGTGTCTAGAACTTCCACAGTTTGGCTGCTGGTGGGCTTTAAACTGATGACCTAAAACCTGGAAATTTCTAAAATCCAGAATCGTCAAAGTCCTAACAACACAGTTGGTGTGCCATATAAATGAAACCTATTAATAATTCAAGGCAAAATATACTTTTGCATAATTGTTGCTTGTGAGAGCAAATCAGCTGGCATTCTCTGACAATTAGTATCCTAGGCTTTGTAATTTATTTCTGAAATATTAATCTGTGCCTGCATAATTCAAATCAGTTTTTTTTTGCAAAGGCTTTGTTACACCGGACTAACAAAAGAAAAGTACAGTCAAAAGTCGTTAATTTGGACACCCATAATCTGGAAGGACAAACTTTGTGTGCCGATTTCTGATCCTCCCTAAAAGTATGCTGAATTTATTTTCTGCTTTGATTTCTCATACAAATAATCATCGCTCTATAACTTTTTAAACTACTTGTAGCATTTTTTATCCACATTGCTGTTGAATACCCATCATGAATGCAGTTTTTTGCAGGTGCTATTGTGTTTTTCCTATGGTTTAGTTTATCTGATTGTGGCAAAGCACTCAAGGGCTGGCTACCTGCATCGAGGAGGGATGCCTTTGAGGAGGATTTTCTAAAGCTGGCTCATATCTATGTTACAGATAGGGAAAACCACGAAAACACCCATGCAACCAACTTGTTTGCTTGGAATCAAACACAGGACAAACTATCAGTGTTCAGCAACTTTACTATTCAGTTGCTAGTGGGTAGTAGCTTTACGGAATTAGTTGAGCATACAGTAACACGTGTATTCATCATGTAGATTATATGCTATTTTTAAACTATCACTCACTGGTGCAGTTTAACTGTAATACTCAGACAACATACATAAAAAGCATACTTGTGTGTGTATGTGATATGATACATTTCACAGATCACAAGGTCAGAAAACTTTGACTGAAAAGTCAAAAGCATTTTGTAGAAAATACATTACAAGCATTTTCAAAACTGATCATTTTAAATATAGAAATAAAAACTATTTTCGATACTTACCCAAACAGCTAGATTATTATCATCTTTCCCAGATTTCTGATACCATAAAGGAACCTTTTGAAATAAGTCATGAATTAAAAAAATAACTTCATATAACAATATATATCAAATGCAGTAACAAAAATAAAATCTTTTTATATAATCTAAACAACAGTTATTTCACAAAGTTCATTTTAAACAACACAAAATGCAGTGTAAAACATACAGTACATTTTAGCAAGTTCAATGAGAATAAATTACGACAGTTGTTATGTCGTATAACCAAAATGCTTCAGTACATTATCAGTGGTGTATCAGCAATTGCCAACTAATGGTTAAGTACCAATATTTTCCCTATTCAAAATACATTATGGATATTTTTATAATTATAATTAACTGTTTTAATTCAATAGACTGTATTCATTACCAGTTTACTCATTTTTTGTTTTTTTTTCCATAAGAATCACAAATTCATTTAGATTTACAATTCTTTAATTATTACAGTCTGAAGAAATACTGAAATCCCTTTAAATATTAATCAGTTACCAAAAAAAAAAAAAAAAAAGCTGGTACTGAAAAGTTGATTCATGTGATACTAAAAACCATTACTCATCTCAGCATAGGAACTTCCAGCTTCAAAATTCTCAAAGACACACAATAATTGCACACAAAATATTAACAAAAAATTCCCTACACAAAAGATATTATTAAATTTTTAATCAGTATAACTAGTCAAACATCAAGCAGGTATTGTTCAGAACATTGATTAACAGTCTTATTTTTAATATATCTTATTTTCTACTTGATACATTAACAAAATCTCAATACCAAATAAATACAGGAAAAGAGACTAAAAATGTGCCAAATTATCATTTTGGTAGTATACATACATTTCATTGTACATTTACTAAATGAAAATAGTTCATTTAAAAAAAAATTTAAGACATTTAAGAACATGGAAATACTCACACTTTCATTCCTGTTAGATATAAATACAGCATAACAAGCAGGTAAGAGGTGTTTTTGATTGTTTCTTACGTAATCACAAATCTTCCACACGTTTTCCTCACTATAAAAGATAACAACACTTTTTTTTCCATAAAAACTAAATTTTAAGTGCAACTTTTTAAAACTGTACTGCAATATCAGTCATGTCTCTTACCAATAACAAGAAGTATAACAGCAGTCTTTTAAAGGAGGTAAACTCAGTTCATTTAAAATATTCATTTCCAAGTCACCAGTTTTCCGCTTAGTTTTAAATGCAAACATCGCTTAACGCAAATAAAATTCATGAAATACGTATAGTTACGCAAAGATTCATACACAATTCTGAAATTAAAACTTAAAATGACAGTAAAACTAACACTTCAGCTTGGTGCACATAAACACTAGTCTTTCATTCGTATGAGACTCAATTTATCTGTTGCTAAGGGAAAATTTTGATACATAGGAGCCTTTGGTACATTTATACAGCTGAACTAGCTTTATGATTGAAACAAACTCATTTTACCATTAAATTAAGCCTGAATATTATGTAAAAGAGGGGAAGGAATTAGAAAATAAAAAAAGCATTTTATCCGAAGGGATTCTTTGCTTAGGATATAAAATAAACTCTCCCTCATTCAGAGAAAATCCCTAAGCAGGAAATCCCCGTAATTTTTTTATAGTGAAATAAATCCTATAAAAGCCTTCTTTCGCTGCTAGAAAAAATAAGAAAACCTCATATTTCAATACATTACCTATGGGTGGTATCACATAGATGATTTAATCTTACCACAAAAGTATTTATTTATAAACTGAATGATTTCTTGTGTAAAGGAACTTTCTCTTCTATCTTTCTATGAACCTGAATTTCAAAGGCCTGTCTGGAATGTTAATTAATCTTTTGTACATATCAATATCTTCATGATGATACCCCACTTTAAAATTTCTGATGATCTGCAAAAGAAATAAGTTTGATGCAAGAGAATTATTACACACTTATAATTTTATTATTACATATGTCGTACATTATATGTACACTGCTCAAAAAAAAAAAAAAAAAGGGACAGTCCTATATCTCCCGATCTACTGGGCCGATTGACAAAATTCAAATTGCGTTCTTCATGTCTCGAAAGCGCGACTTAGGATATATATTAGATTTATATACAGCACTATTCTAACATAGGTATTTTGACAAAAAATCGGACTTTTTCTGAAATAACATACCAATTTTTTTACATATTTCGATTCTACGACTCAAATTACGCCTAAATATGAAATTTTGTAAAATTTGGAGCGAAATTTACGGAGAAATTCACAAATTTATGTTGGCACTTTTTTGTCAGTTTGCGCCAAGAATACTTTACTTGGCGAACTTCTTAATATATGGCAACCTAGTTTCCTTTCCCGTGAGAGGAAAAAAAGTCACCATCGTTCCTTTTTTCCAAATAATATTCTTTATATTATATTTTTAATTATAACTTAATATTTTAAGTAATTTTTTCTTTTTCGAATTTCATTTTAATTGTTTAAGTTGCACGTTTTTTTTTTTTTTTTTTTTTTTGTTTTCGAATAACTGTTTTAAAAATTTCTATTTACCTATTCGAACTGCGTAAATAAAGGTGCAGCGTTTATTTTTATTTTTTCAAATAGTTTTCTTTATATATATTTTTCGTCATAGTTATTATTTTAGGTCATTTTTAAATTTTTATACTTTTATTTTAATTGTTTGTGTTGCATTGTCTCTTCAGATAATTGTTTTAAAATTTTCTATTTATTCCTTCGAACTGAGCATTTCAAATATATTTATTAATATCAATTTTCCAGAATTTGATTTTATTTATTTGAACTGCGTTTCTTTCGGAAGAATACTTTGTAACCCAGACTACGATGCGTTTGAAAACTGCATACTATATTAAAAGAGAAAATACAGTAAAGCACAGTTTTACACGCCTTTCAATGTTCCGTTCAGAAAAAATATATATAAATAAGAGAGATGTATAACCGATATTTTAACTTACGATGACTTGCATACACTGCTTTAAACAGTTTTATCATTGTGCCCATTGCTTTACACAATTTTATCCTACGTTTGGTTTCTTAAAATGTTATTCATATTTTAGTCAAATATTTTATTTTTGAAATCGCAAGAATCAAATATCATAAGATTGAAAAGTTTTAAATTAAAAAAAAAATACGAATACTAAATTTTACGAAAAAATTTATTTTTCTTCTCTTTTTCTTTAAGCATTCTGAAAGTATATTGAAAAGTATACAACTTTTAAAAACATTTTGGTATTTCTGACAATCATTTTAAATAAAGTTATCGCCTTCCATTTCATAAAGGCCCACAAATGGCCGAGCGGTAAAGTTGCTGAACACTGGTAGTTCACTCCGGGGTTCGAACACCGGTAAACGGGCTGGTTGCATGGGCGTTTTCGTGGATTTTCTCATGTGTACCGCGTATGACAGCTAGTTTCCCTTAGAAAGTTCTTCACGAAGTATTTCGTCAGAGCCTTTATCAGTCTTTAGAGGCTAAACATTTTGAAGGTATGAGATGAAAGGAAAGACTGGTTTCATCCAAAGGTTTTGGTTTATTTTATTATGACAAAGCACACTACGGCTATCTGCCTAAGGGATGGGATGCCTTCCTGGAGGACTTTCTAAGGGAAACTGGCTCGCATACACGTTACACATGGGGAAAACCACGAAAACGTCCATGCAGCCAGCCCGTTCGCGGGATTCGAACCTCGGACCGAACTACCTGTGTTCAGCGACTTTACCGCTCGGTCGCTGTTTCATTAGGAAGGGAAAAAAACATCTTTAGGTGACATCCACATACATCACTGGATAAACTCCTGAATCTTCAAATAATTCGACTGAGAAAATCATGGGATTCACCATTTATGATACGATATGATGTTCTATAACGTAATTTACACAACCATATAGTTAAAACCAGTCGCTCTTCACTTTAATCTGCAATGATATCGTTTTGTCTTTTCTGTTAACACAAGCTCAATTGATGGTATTTGCTGGTGTACACCTCCAAGTGTTTTCTCTTTGAACACCTAAATTCTTTGAAGTATTCTGAAAGTATATTCGAAAGCGTCCAACTTTTTGAACATCTTGGTATGTCTGATAGCCAAATTTCCCTGCAAATTTTTGCTTACTTTTCTCCCTAATTTTCTTCTTTCCTTCTACAGTTATTTTCAGTGCTCACACAAGAAAATTAAGATTTTTCGACTGCTAGACTTTCATACATTTTGCATTCTTGTCAATTTTTTAAAATATCAATTATATGAATTGCGTTTCAGCTAAAGACAGCTTTTCATTTTCTAGTCATTTTAGCTATAAATAAAGTTTAAAGCGAAGTCCAAAGGATAAATATTTTAATTAAAAGATTTTTGCTAAATGACAAAGAAATAAAACAGTCCAGCAAGGTTTATTCTCTACCACCGAGTGACCCGATTCTTATATCGGCTGAAACAATCTAAATCATACTAAAGATCATGTTTTTTTTTTTATACAGTCTATAACGCGAGAGAAAAATTAGCTTCTTAAAACATTCTTTCTAAGAGAATTAATATAAGAGATTATATTTATATATATATTTTTAAAGCTGGGACTTGAACCAAACTGTGAAACTTTTTAAAGTTTAATTTACATGGTGGTTATAATTAAAGTTTCAATTTGAAATGATCATAAAAGGAAAACTACCGGACCAAATGTTATCAAACTTGGCAATCGTGTAAAGGAGGTTATGGGAATTTATTTTCGGAGGAAAAAAAAAAAAGAGTTCAAAAACTCACCATCAGGGTAAAAATGGCGCTGTATACAATATTGTTAAATGAAATAAGAAACGAAAACATCTTTTTAAATGTGTTTAATATTTTCCGAAACGTGTTACAAAGCATGTTCAATGTAGCGTCCAGCATTTTCCGAAAGCAAGTTAAATCATGTTACTGCATTCTCAACAGCAGCTCTTAGCATATCAGTTTTGGTTTTGGTTTGGTTTATTAGATTACGGCAAAGCACTCGAGGGCTGTCTGCCTTAAGGAAGGGATGCTTTCGTGGAGGACTTTTTAAGGGAAACTGGCTCGTATACACGTTACACATAGCATATCAGGAGGAATGTTATCAGTGTATCACATTTTTCATTTCTGCCAAATTGTTTAGATTATCACAATAAACAGTGCTTTTCAGATAACCTCATAGACAAAAGTCACAGAGGTTGAGGTCTGGTGGGAAGAGGGGAAGTGTTGGCTTATAAGACGTTCATTCGTGAAATGTTGCCTAAGTAACTATGCGACAATCTTGAGGTGGTGCCCAGCCCTGCATAAAAATCGTAGTATCTAAAATGCCACGTTACTGCAGTTCATGTATCACGAAACATTTTAATATTGACTCTAAGTGAGCTGCAATTGCAGTGGTCCAGCTGTCGACTGCTCTTTAGAAAAAATGGTTCTGTTATAAAACTAGCTGTCATTCAACAGTAAACGGTGTTAAATGACTGTTATGCAATCGAATGCAGTAGGAGAATGCAATGGAACTAGATAGATAACATGAGAGATTTCTTTGGCCCAAATCGATTAAAAGCGTTTTGAATCAGTATCTTCATGTTTTAGTGCCAAATTCAGGCTTAAAAAATTACAAATTAGCGATCTGTAAGAAAACGATTTCCAGATTGTACGCACTTGTGAGAGTGATTTGCGATCTCACATTTTCTAATCGCTAATTCGTGGTTTTCACGGACGAAATTCTCACTTACAGGGATGGCGCACTCGACATTTATCGAATTTAACGTCTTTAAATGGTAATTTGCCTACTTCAAAGTTTCTTAAGGGTATACAACATATTAAACCCGTTTAACAAAAGGTTAAGTTAGATTCCGACCCATATTTCGTTTAACAATATTGCATACAGCGCCATTTCCCCCCTGGTGGTGAGGTTTCGAACTTCCTTTTTTTCGCGGAAAATAAATTCCCATGACCTCCTTTACACGATTTCCAAGTTTGATAACATTTGATCCAGTAGTTTTCCTTTTATGACCGTTTCAATGTGGAACTTTAATTATAACCACTCTGTATATTATTAAATTTTAATTTGAAGCTATGCGTTATATATATATCATGCGTAAAATTTTCGCTTTTATGGAAAAATAAAAAATCGAAGCAAATATACTTAGTATAATGGACCAAAACTGAAAACATTTCCCCTCCCTCCGAAAATAAAATATTGAAATTTCGAACTTGAATTTATTGGGTTATCGAAATATTTAATTTGACTTATCTTCTAAGTCCTAGTTCCGAAAACAATTCCGTCAAAAATTCCGAATTACTTAAGCTAAAGTAAAAGATTTAGTATATATTCACTGTATGTTAATAAAGTAATCAGAGTGTAATAAAATAGATTATAGAATTTACGCTGATGTAACGTTTTGTCTGACTGCACAACATGTAATGGAAAAGAAGGTTTGTAGAGATCTGTTTTTGACATGCCTCTAAAAGTAGATGTCATATTAATTTTGTCTCTTCAATGTCAAAAAACGTTCCTTTGAGAGGCAACATTAGTTTTTGGGAAAGAAAAAAAATCACAAGAAGACAAATTTGAAGAACATGCAGGACGATTGAGTACACATACTTATTTTCGGAACACAAGCGGTTCTCCGACTGGTTATTGAAAAATGAAAAGATGCATTGTCATGCAATACAAAACATTTGGAATACGTTTTCTGGCTGAATAACGTAAGATTAAAAGTCATCTGCTTAATTCACATCCATTTACAAGTCAACTACTCGGGCAATTGCAGAATCGTTTTGATCCTGAACTTGTAAGACAAACCTAATATCACTGGATTTAAACACTTCTTTAATCTTCCGAGAACGTTCCTTCTTTAGCTCATATTCCAAGAATATTAAGTGAATACAATTATTTCCAAAGAAATTGAATATTCTTTTGCACTACGGCTTGGTAGTTTACTAACGAGTTAACAAAACTTAAATTCTGCTTTTTGTGTCTAAGAATACAACAATATTTTAAATATTTACAAATAAAATATTAAATTGGAGATTTAATTGGAGCCTCATCAGTTGCCTAGCATTTGAAAAAAAAAAAAAAAAAAAAAAGATTGTTAAATACTAATTGTTTGATGCTCAGTCTAACCCAGGCTGCATGGTTGGTTTTCGTAGTTTTTAGGTTCTCTTTACAAAGATGCTCTATGAAAGCATCTTAATCAAATAGCTCCCATGTTCTTTCTATGTTCAAATAACCAACTAACCTAGTTTAAGCGCGATTTCCAAGTGAAGTTACTAGTAAAATCCGAATACTCATTAAAAATCATGTAGCTAGCCAATCGGGAGTAACATGAAAGATACGGAGCCAATAATTGAAATGTTGTTATGGTACGCTGTTTCTTAACTTAGATGGTCATTCCTTAATTAAATAGCCCACCAACGGCCGAGCGGTAAAGACGCTGAACACTGGTAGTTCAGTCCGAAGTTCGAATCCCGTGAACGGGCTGGCCGCATGGGCGGTTTCGTGTTTTCCCCATGTGTAACGTGTATACGAGCCAGTTTCCCTTAGAAAGTCCTCCACGAAGTTATCTCTCGCTTTAGGCAGATAGCCCTCGTGTGCTTTACCATAATTAAATAATCCAATCCAATCCTTAATTAAATATAATTGATTTGTAAATTCTACTAGAACTGACGGTAAGAATTGAAGTGGAAATAAGTAATATGGTGTGCAATCTTGATTAATATAAAATTAAAAATATTTGCATAGAAAAATGTTTGCATTCAGACAGAAAGTTTTTTGAAATATTTGCAATTACTTTATAAGAAGGATTTATTAATAACCGTAATAATTACTTATTATATTACTGATGATTAGGATTCAGTTCTTGACAATTACATTCTAAATTAGAATTTTAAAGATATAATGAAAATACGCTACGCAAAAAAAATACATTTTAGGAAAAAAAAATGAGTTGATTTTTTATGTTTTAAAACTTCTTAAATTCATTTAGTAAACATCGTATCCTCATTGTTTATTGAATCCAGAATGTTGGTGTCGTTTATATAATTATTCTTACTTGTTCACAGAATCTGCTGACTTATCCAGCCATTAAGTAGCTGCAGATCATTTCTACATAACCATTGAACTTCCATTAATTCAGTCTCTAGAGGGTTGTATGTTTATATCATAATTTGACTTTTATAAAAAATGATTATTCTAAATATTATGTTTCTATAAAAATATATTGTGCTTTAAAAATATGGATGATAGTATCACTTTAAAAGCAACAGTTTGTTTAGAAATAAATTGTGCAGTTAATGTCATAAAATTCAAATAAATATCAAACGAAAATTCTCAGTTTTAGACAATTCGATTTAAACGAAGTAAAGTAGCAGACGATAAAACGCCGAAGGTAAAAATTTACTCTTACAAAAACTTACTCTTAAATTAAAAAAAAAAAAAAAAAAAAAAAAAAGAAAGAAAGAAAGAAAGAAAAAAGAAAAGATACGAGAGAAATTAAAAAAAAAAATAGTTAAAAATTTGAATAATATCATCTATAATTTAAAAAGTAGCCTTTCATATAGTATTAATAAATATTTATTACGCATCATTGAGGGTAAAAATGTCATATAATTAATTCTCCGTAAAATTTTACTTGAAGTTTGAGGTTAAAAATAGCTGTGGCAATTCAGTGTAACAAAAATCCATAGACCACATTTGGCGTTATTATCGCTCAAAAAAAAGGTGCCAAATTTCAAAACGCGAAATTATGTAAATTCGTGTGTATCTTAGAAAATTTTGAATAAAAAAGTAATTTTTTGCAGATATGCTTAAAAATACACCTACTTTAAGATGATGGTAAAAATTTTATAGGTTATAATTCAAAATTTTTTTCGAAAAATCTATAGAAATTATTTAAAAATAGAAATTTAAAAAATAAAACGCAAAAAATGAGTAAATTTTATTTGGAATGAACCAAAATTTCGAAATGTGAGAGAAAAAATAAAAAAAGTTTAATAAAAAACGAGATATTAATAAATATTTGCCAAATTCAATTAACATTGAGAAGCTAAAATTTTGAGAGCTAATATTTTAAAAACTATTCGTACGATTTTTAGAAAACTTGGTATTCTGGCATAATTTGAGTCGTAGAATCGAAATATATAAAAAAATTGGTATGTTATTTCAGAAAAAGTCCGATTTTGTGTCAAAATACCTATGTTAGAATAGTGCTATATATAAATCTAATATATATCCTAAGTCGCGCTTTCGAGACATGAAAAACGCAGTTTGAATTTTGTCAATCGGCCCAGTAGAACGGGAGATATAGCACTGTCCCATTTTTTTTTTTTTTTTTTTTTTTTTTTTTTTTTGAGCATTGTACATCATATATGTTTTATTATTACATATGTCGTACATTATATGTACATCATATGTGTTTTATTATTACATATGTCGTACATTATATGTACATCATATATGTTTTATTATTACATACATATTTGTTATTGAGAAAAAGTTTATTGAACGATTCCTCAATAATGAAATTTTGTTTGAAATTTTGTTTGAAAATTATGAAATGGTACCTTAAAACAAAAATTTATGACTTTTTTGTACTCTGATGCTCAATAAGCTTGTGCTATCAAAAATAACATCTTGTGCACAACCAGCAACAGAAAATTGCGAACAGTTCCTTATTCACTGTAAAATATTTCATGCAAATCATTTGTTTCTAATAAAATAATTTTTTAATTTGCCCAATTCGATTAATATACAATGTATGCTGTGTGATGATAATTAGATTAAATTAATGCATAGCACGAAATATATTTACTTTACTATCTATAAACAATAGGAAATATTTTATCTACGGAAATATTTTAATTAAAAATAGGCCGATCTTTCAAAATACTAGCAGGTGATGGATAAAGTCATTTTCCTTTTGCGTATTCTTCTGGTATAAAGACCAGACAGCATCTGGAACGCACATAAGGCATGTTTGTTTTGAATGTTTATTTCTCTGAAAAATCTCACTTACTTGTGCTAATTCAATTTCCTAAAAAGAAATCTCTGCATAAGAAAACAAATTATTATTAAAATAAATTGCATGCGTTTTTTAACATTATAAAGCTTTTGTACAGCGAATTTCAGTTTTGTAGAAATTTTAAAATCAGGTTTCCTTTTAGATTTTCATTTTGTTATTCATATTATTATTTTTAATCAAACTTGTTTCAGATGGCTCATAAAAAGAATTAACTATTCGGCTGAAATATATTTCTCTACGCAAGATTGGGAAGCAGATGCCTCTGAAACTAACTTATACTTCCCATATTAGATCCAACTGGGAATAAGGCTCACTTATTTACTTCTGTGCTGCAGATTCTAAGCTAAGTAGGCTGAAAAGAGTTCAAGTTAGTGCTGAGAACTACATATCTGGCTTCAGACACAGTTACCGTAATGATACTGTTATATTTGAATGTGATCTCCAGTCATTGAGTATGACAGTCTTGTCTCTTTAAATATTATAATAAGCTTCTCAGTTACAATGACCAGAAGAGAACCTCTACCTATCTGAAAAATTATCTGAAGAATAACCATAGACTGAAGATAAACAGTCCTTTTTCTCCAGCAACTTTACAAGGTTTTGATAATTTGCTCTCTTCCCGTGCCGGATAGATTATTACTCTCTGAGAAGAGGCTTTACCCCTGTCTATGACTTTAGTGGCATCCATTTTCCCTTCGAACTTTTGAATTAAGTTCAGAAAAATGCTGACATTTATGAGACATATTCCCCTGGAAACTATGAATTGTATACCTAAAGGTGCTCCTCAAATATATACAGATGGACATTCTGGTAGTGATATCTTCATCAGGACTTCTAAGTCTACTTTTAGAGTTAAAAATAAATATTCAGATTCTTGCTGTGTGTTCAGATCTGGGCTCATCTGTACCGAAAGACGCCTGATCTATGTGTATAATATTGCTAAACCTGGTTTTGCGGATACATGGATCCTCACTGATAGTCGATCATCAGTTCAACATCTAAGTGATTGGGCAGAGGTTAGGGACAGAGCTGGCATATCTATTCTGAACTTACTTTCTAGGCTTTCGGTTAATTCCGAGGTGCACATCCAATGGATTCCCTCCCATGCAGATATTAATGCCAACGATATTGCGGACTTTCTTGCTGCTTTAGAGTCTTTCCAGTCACATTATAAGGTATTCCTCCCGCCTTCTTAGCATGCCTCGTAGTGTAGAGGTCAGCACGCTGGGCACGTATTTCAGAGGTCCGTGGTTCGATTCCCGGCGAAAGCGTTGCTCATTTTTCATCACACCTCCTTTAAAAATAACCTAATGTCTCTACAGTAGCGCCCGAACTAAAAGAGTGGTGGATGATAATTCTCCACACCCAGGATTTGGCGATTGGGTCCCCTAAAAGCCCCAGTTGCCCTTTAAAAAGGGGAAGTATATAAGGTATTTCTCTCGCCTTCTTAGCATGCCTTCGTAGTGTAGTGGTATGCATGCTGGGGGCGTATTCCAGAGGTCCGTGATTCGATTCTCGGTGAGGGGGTTTCTCATTTTTCATCACTCCGGCTTTAAAATAATCTAATATCTCTATAAGATATGCTTTGCACCTATAGTGAAGTGTTCTCCGAGTGTAAGAAATCACTTAAGGATCTCTGGATCCTCCAGTGCATGACTGGACTCGAGAGTTCGCCCTGGTGGCGCCCTACATTTTGGAGGCCCTAAAAGCCAGCAGACTTGCATATCACGTTTTCCGGTTGATAACTTGAGGAGTCTCTCTTATGAACAAGGGCAGAAAGCTTTTAAGATCTAATCTAAGTGTAATGCTGCTCAGGCATCACCCGATCATATTTTATTTTGTCTTTATTTTACCTTGGAAGAGGTTTTTTTCCAAAACCTCTTTTCTTTTTAGACTTTTTATAAGTATTTGATTTCGTGGAATTGGTCTAAATGTTGGAGCACTTCTGGGATTAGAAACAACTGCAACAACATTAAGTATCAGCTTAAAAGTCATAACAATAATTGCATGAATTATTGGTATTTCATGTCACAAATTATGAGTACTCTGTTAAGCGATAAACCGTTTTAGTAAGCGTTAGTGTAATTGGATAGAACAGAGTTTATTTCCATTTAGGTATACGTCGAATAAGTTCAGGATCTGAATATGAATTTTATTAACTACAGGAAAATGTATTTCAAAATTATCCTTTTGTTATCTCATACTTCGGTAGGTTGCAAAATTCTTCGTTACTATTGATCATAGTGTGGAGATTCATTTATTTTGACTAATAGTTAATTTTTAGTTAAAGTAATTTTCCTTTTCCCTCTCCTTTCACCCAAGCTTTCCTGCCAGAATTTTAATCAGTTATCGCGTGTTTATTCAATGAAAGGAGAAAGAAGTACTATTTAAACGAAGATTTCAGAAGTTGATTTTGGAGCCTGTATTTGATTTTAGAGCTTTAAGGCCACATTGTTATCTTGAATTAATAGCAATTTGATTCTGTGGCGTTGAGTGCTTCTAGCCATTAGACTTATTCTTCGACTTGTACGAGAATAAGGGCCTTCCTGCGCGATTAAATTATCCCGTGAGACGTTAGGCTAGTTTAATTACATTTTATTTTAAGTTCAAGTTTACTTGTTTAAGTTAAGCTAGAAGTGTTGGCTTATGTAAGCCCAAACTTTTTGTGATTGAATAAAGGGTCATTTATATCCTTCTTCTGACTTTGCCTGACGTCAAGATTTGAGGATAATTCATCTACAGTCTTTCTACAGTTCGTTAGTTTAAGATACCAAAGAAGACGAGAACTTATAATGGTAAAGAGAAAAATTTGAGATCATAACTGAAAAGATATACAGCAGCCATTAACAAATTGAAGGTTTCAACATCACGGAATGATAATCAAAGTAACCTTATTAAAGAAATGTAATTATTGTAGGCCAGATGAATGAACGTTTGCTAGACAAGAAATTCCTTTTCACCAAAACTTGATCATTTTGAGAGCAGGAAAAAAATTATAGAACCTGGAGAACAGATGTAAAAACCGGTGTATAATATATATTGCGGCAGCCGTTGTTGTAATTTTGTACAAAACAGCATCTACTTTTATAGCATGGTGTTGTTTATTAAAGAGAAAAAGAAATTCTTTGAAATTTAGATTACCTGTGCATTAAGAAGCTGTCTTTTATCAACCAAATTTAATGTGGAAAATGTCTTTCAAATTAGATTTGATCTTTGGTTGCCAGAATCTTTTTTAAATGTTCACCTTTATAACAATTACTTCTAATTTCACCTGTTAATACTCGGAGAAGCAATTAAATTTTAAATGAAGCTTTATAAGCTTATGAAGCTACATACCTCATTTGGGTCTTTGCACCCAGACGGCTTCAACACGCACTATATATTCACAATGTTCACGATATGTTCCTCCGATATTTGAAATATTCAGCATGTACTCGATACGTGCACCTTTTATTTCATATGTTCAGCATATATTTGATATTTTCGCCATATCGATTCGTCAGGTATTTTCAGTATTCAGCCCTATACTAATACGTTTACCAGTGTTTTAAATATTCCCCATGTACTTCATAAGTTCCTCCTGTATTTGATACACCATGTATTTAAAAAGAGTTTACATAACATGCAGATGAGTATGGCTGGGTCCGCACGTCTTGGAGTATTTAGAGTTCTCTGAATGTTTGCGAGGAATCGGGATGAGGGAAACGTGAGGCACTCGTGACTCTCTTGGATCTAGATTGACAATATGAAGCAGCTATACCTGCTTACTTAAATAACTGATGCCCCTCGTGTTTTGATCTGTCCTCAGCCACTAGTAATATGATTTTTAAGTAAGAAGGCATTTTTAATTAACATTAGTTTTAATCTATGTAAATATCTCCAATACAATTGAATATAGCATGTTTCATCTTTAAGTCTTCTAGTGAAAATGCATTATATCGACGTAATCAATAATTATTTGTTTAATGGGAAAAAGTTCTTAATATAATCTAATCAAGAAACCAATTTAGCTGTTGTATATTCACCAGTAATAAGAAAACTCCTGTCTTTATAGGAAGTTTCGGATCAGAAGACACTACGTAAAGTGAGAGAATTTCATAATAAATACCGCGTTATTATTAAGAAAATTTTGAAAAGGGATGGCAGACTCAATTAAAAAAGTTGTTTCGTTCGAAGAATAGACTCTAAAAAAACTTTTCATATTTCATTGTGTAAATGCAAAGACCTTTCAGTTTGTGCTTGCAGATAAGAATGTGTGCAGCCAGTACAGTTTTTTAACCAATGAAAAAGCATTAAGAAGAATGGCTCTGAACTTATTCCTGAACAAAAACGAAACATACAACAATAATAAAATCTCCAGTTTCTCAATTGAGGATAATGCTTCAAGAGTTAATTCCAGCATCAGACAAAACCGTAGATTCAGATAGGTCAGCGGCGGTTATTGTCGGAGGTGCTTTAAAGGATATGAGGATTTTGACCAAAAAACGGTGTATCAAATGTTATCCATCACACTAAGATCAAAAAGGAAGTAGCAAATTTCGGAACTCTATATGCGTCCACTTCTTCTGTGGTGAGCTCTTGGCGGTTTTTTTTATTTAAAACATAGAAACGAGTTAATAGCTTCACTGCGTAATAGGTACACTAAGAATTACCGATGTTTTTGAGAAAGCAGTATAGAGTAACTTCATAAAGAGTTTTAACTAACTTTTGTAAATAAATTCAATAAAAAGTGTTTAAAAATAAATTAAATGTAATAAATTTAGGATGTTACTTTTCAAGCTCTTCCTTTCTCAGTGTAATTCAATGCAAAAATACCAATGATTGCATAAGAAATAAAAAAAGAATTAGGATTGAAAATGCTATAAATCCTATAAAAGATTTCTGTTATAGATAAAAACGGATGAGATACAGAGTTACACTTGATCTGCTAACTGACATGAAGCGAATTATTGCTGTGTCTGAAACAACGACAATGTCATGAGAAAGTTAAAAATTACCTTTTCATTTAAACATAATTTAGAACTCAAAAGCACTTTCTGGTGCTATGATATAACCAGAACTTGTGGTGATGAAACTAAACAGAAAAGTCAGAGATTTAAATCAAATGCTGGAACATTAGTGACAAGCTACACACTTAGTTACTATAATATAACAGAAGCGGGAACATTACTCTATAGGAGCATCAGAACTAAAATGTTAACAGCGAGAAAAGCCGAATAGTTGCAACTATCATAGCTGGCAGGAAACTAACACGTAGCTTGTACGCGATTCCAGAAGCACGCTGTGTCTTAAAACCTCAGATTAAATACTGGTTACTCAATTGCATTTTAGTGAAGAATACGCAAAGAAGTTATAGTAAAGACTGAAATCATAAATAACTGTTTGATTAATATAAATTGTCAGTGAAGAAATTTTAATCTTTCCATAATAGAACATTTATTAAATTTTATCTAATTGGTATGATACAGATTATTTTTTATTGCCACAAATGTAATTATTTATCGGATAAGATGGAGTTACACAAATCGATTCTTGCATAAGTAAGTTTTCTATTCTGATCACTTTATCTTTCTATGAACGTGAATTTCAAAGGCCTGTCTGGAGTGTTAATCAGTCTTGTGTACATATCGATATCTTCATAATGATATTCCACTTTAAAATTCCTAATGATCTGCAAAATAAAAAAGTGGGATTGAAGAGAGTTAATGCACAATTGTAATTTTTCTCTTATACATGTTACATGCAATCAAGTGGGATTTCAAACTAGCCATTTTCTATCAAATAAACTTTTAATCAGCATTTTCTGGCCTGGAATGAATTTTATTTCAATAGCCTAAGCCTTCCTTCCTTATACAGATCGAAGATTTATTATTATTATTTTACTGATTTAAATCTCGTAATTCATGCAATTAACTCAGCACAATACATTTTTACTAGCTCATTAAATGAATGAAAGTGTCTAAAGCTTACAGGTTTGATAATATTAAAAATAAAAACTTAGGAATTTATATGGATTTTACTTCAAAATTTTACCAACAAATTTTACAAAATATCTTAATCAGTGTATTATCTTCTGACATAAACAAGTTCATTATTTAATTTAAAGCAGACTTATTATTTAAGGTCATATATCAAGTCGAGGCGTTCTCGGCTAGAAGTTGTAAGGCTTTAAGTACAACATAATTTAAATGGTAATAAAATATAATTAATTATCACCTTTTATAAGAATCATCTTGACTGCACGTTTAATGTTAACTCAAAGTGAACCTTATGTCAGAAATCTTAACACTTCAATTAGCATGTTTATGTACTTAATACAACGCAATACTTCGCTGCTTTGCTTATTCAATCACCCAACTACTGCGTAGAGCAGGGGTTCTGAGCCTTTTTGCCCCGTGCACCTTTTTCGCCATTGCCCCTCCTTTTCAGAACTAAAAATATAAATATATATTATTACACTGTGTACTCTCAATTATATGGGTGCGAGTTATGCGTGCCCAGGCACTCTCACTCAACGCTATGCGCGAGAGTGTGTAAAAACAAACACGCCTATGTTCAGCATGCTCTAACAACCGCTAAATTGCGTCTTAGGTTTACCTTCAAAGATTACTTTGTACAGTTCCTTCTCCACGTGGATAGCGGACTAAAAGGACCAAAGGACTTCGTCGATCAAAGGTGATTTGAATACAGTGATAAAATAGCACTTCAAAAAATGCGAAATGAAATTCGACAAATATTTAAAAGTTCTTAAAAACAAAGAAAATTTACTGTGTAGAGTTATTAGTTTATGCCCTCGTCGGCGTTCAAACACCGGATCTCCCGATTGCTAGTCGGACGTGCTACCTAGTTACGCCAAGAAAGCTTGACGTAAGGAAAGTATCTTATGACTCTTAATATGCCCAGATTATAAAGCCTTTAACTACTACTTCATATTAACGAATTTATAGGTCCTTTTGGAGTAAACATATGTGAATACGAAATCAGAAGAGGTGGGATAGAATGGAAACTAAAAATGGGTACTCAGAAATGTATATTAAATGTTACAAGTATTTCAAGTGCTTCAGGTTTTGGTCAGACACTTTTTTATTTATATTATTATCGACAACTCCCTTCATATTTGTGAAATGCTAGTGCACATATGTTATTGCAAGCAGGAGATAAAATTACGTCTGATAAAGCAAGATTATAAATTGTGAATTATTAGAACTTGTTTGAAACTTACATTTTCATCACGTGAAGCCGCCAGCCATTCAGCAATCTACAAATGTGTTATCGCATAAATACTGCATTCAGTTCCTCTTATTTTCATCATGGTATGCTTATTTATGCTCAAACCATTACCTTTCAGAAGCAGTTGCTGGGGTATGAACTTGGGCAACACCTTCTCGAAGAATGTCTAGAAGAACTATGTACAAGGTTTTGACTTGGGTGGAAAACCGCTCACGTGACAAGCGCCAGAGAATCAACAATTTAGCATTGCGTTTTTTTAACAAATTCATGTTTACCTTAAAGTCAGATACAGTGCTCGAACAGCTATGCAAATAATAAAACTCCTGATACGTAGGTTAAACGTACATGAACTGCCTTTTGTCACACTGGCGAAAAGTTTTACGCTTGTACGTTTTAAATTTAACATACAAGGTCATAATTCCAAGATTTATACTAAAAGCTCATGTACAACCAAGTTCTAAGTATGTTAGGTGTAAGACTAGCTAATTTTTAATTGCGATGATGGATTACAAATGAGCGATTAGCTTTTTTCAGTGGAATAGAAAACCTTATGTTATGTTTTGCATTTGTCCATGAATGGACAAATAAATAATATTTCAGTGAAACAAATTGTATAAAAATAAATTTTATGTCAAGGTTGAATTTTGCTTTGTTTTAAATTACAAATTGAACTACTTTTGTTGCAAACACAGACTATTTAATTTACCTGATTTTTCAAATGGTTTTATATATTTTAAATCTTCAGATGGGCAATTAGTGCATGAAATGAAAAGGAAGCAGTTTAAATTTTTTATACGATTTCCTTAAGTTACATGAACAATGTGAACGATAAGTAAGTTCTGGTTAGACAGAGTAATGCAAAATAACACTACTAATTTCAAATAAGTTTAACTCTGCTCATTTTTATACATTAATTTAATAAGCATCGTATAAAAGATAAAGTCTTCAAGACTTAAAATGTCATTTAAATGCTTGTGTAGAATGATATCCTGTCTTAATAAAATGTTTCCTATGTGTCATCACAGTCGTCGCAGTGAGCTTTGGGTAATGGTATTATATAACTAATCTCCTGAGTCATCGGATAATACAGCCTGAAATTTTTATCTTGATTAAAGACCCAGATTAAGGCTATCTGAAACTGGATCAAACCGCTTCGAAAAACCCTTATACTGAAATTCATTTTCGTTTCTGGAAATCGCTACTCGGAATTCAACGAACTCAGCATAAAAAATGCAGTGTTTGTCGTTATATCAAATAAATTTTGGAATTTATATCTGAGTGGCAGAAGCAGCAATAAAACACAAATGAGACAACATTTTATACGAAGATTTTTTTTAATTTATGAGGGTAGTATTTATTTCAACGGAATGTATTTAATTATATTATTATTTTATTATTTGTTATTATTATAGTATTTATTACTTTTTATTGCAGCATTAGAACTGATTACGTTAATAGCACTTAAGTCACTTTGGCCGCCCAACCGGTTAGCGATGCTGCCTGCCGTACCGAAGGGCTCCAGGTTCGAATTCCGGAGAATGCATGGATGGTCGTAAATGTATAGTGTCTATGCGGCTTGGGGGCTCTCTAAATATGCGGCAAGCCGAAAGTCTCCTCGAGAGGATGGTGGTAAGGAAAGAGGGAGTAGGAGACCGTCGAACCTGTCCCCCCGGGCTGCTCTCCATCAAAATTGGGGGGGGGGGACTGTCTCGTAAGTAATCGACTGTCAACGACAGGCGCAATCTTGCACTCCTTGCGACGATGGATTTCGTGGGCTTGTTCTGGTGTTACTGTCAGACAAGTGAGAAAAGTCATAACAACAAGTCACTTTGAATTATACTATATTTAATGTGGTTAGCGATAATGGTTAATCTAATATACACTCATGTCCATAAATTAAGGATAATTCGCAGTCACGCGGAAATCGAACTCTAAAATAAATATATCACCTGTAAAATCACTACACACATCTTCAAGAATCATATGCAAATTTCAGGAAGTAACCATATGACACCGATGATACATCACAATGATGAGAGTGTAAGAGAGTGATATATAAGGAATACAGGCAAAAAAGTAAAATTGTTCGCAGGCGCTTTATAAGCATTTCACAAAAGACGCATTTGGATGATTTTTTACGTGGTAGAATTATCGGCCGTCTGGAATGTGGGCGTACCCAACTGGAAGTATCAGACGAACTTGGAATTGCCCAGAGTGTCATCTCCACGCTTTGGCAACGATTCCAAGATGATGTTAATGTGAGTAGACGTTACAGCACAGGTCGCCCCAGAGTTACAACGCCGAATTAGGACCGGTATTTGGCAGTTTTTGCCAAACGAAACAGGCGGAGCACAGCCTCAGACCTGTCTCGTCAGCTTTCTTCAGCCACTGGTACGACAATTTCAAGGCAGACCGTGTACAGACGCTTAGGGCAGATTGGTCTATATGCTCGTAGACCTGTCAGATGCGTTCCACTTCCCGCAACTCACTGTCGCCTGCGGTTAGCCTGGAGTAGAGAGCATGCATTGTGGACACCGAAACAGTGGGGTTGTGTGATGTTTTCCGACGAGTCCAGGTTTAGCTTGCAGTCTGATTCTCGCCGGACTTTCATATGGAGAGCTCCAGGTACCCGTTACCAACAAGAAACATCATGAACGACACCATTACGGTGGTGCAGGAGTGCTCGTTTGGGGTGGAATTATTCTGGATTCCAAAACTGGCCTGCATGTTCAAATTGGAACCATGACAAGCCAAATCTACCGGGACGTCATTCTGGAACAACATGTACTTTTGTTTCGGGGCGCCATGAGCGCACAATTTGTGTTTATGGATGACAACGCCCGTCCTCACCGTGCAAACATCGTAAGCGAATGCCTTCAATCGAAGGATATCACCCGTATGGACTGGCCAGCATTCTCACCGGACTTGAATTCAGTACAGCATGTGTGGGACATGTTTGGCCGACGAGTTGCAGCCCGTCAACCTCTTCCTACATGTCTACCGGAACTTCGGAGAGCATTGCTTTTTGAGTGGTGTAATATCCCCCAAGATCAGATGGATAATTTGATACTCAGCATGCCTAGGCGTTGTACGGACTGTATTGCATCGTCTGGGAGACATACAATGTATTAACAATCATACCAACTATGTAATATTGGTTTTTTGTAAATAGTTTTTTTTTTTTTTTTTTTTTTTTTTTTTTTAATTTGCTCCAGGGAGAAAAAATCGCTAATTTTTTTTAATAATATCAAACATATAGCATCGTTTTTTGCTCTTTACCTTTTGTTTAATAAATAAGATTTACAAATAAGTCAAATTTGTTTTGCTTCTAACTCTTCCTTTGCCCGATTTTGCATTATCCTTAATTTATGGACATGAGTGTATTTCTTTAAATATAATTGGCAAAATAAATTTATTAAATAAATATTTACAAAATTTAACAGTCTTATTTTCTCACCTCTGTGCTCACACAGATCACTTCCAATTCAGCCAACCTTCGACCAATACAACTTCTTGTTCCTATTCCAAAGGGAAGAAAAGCGAAAGGTGTGGTATTTTTCTCGTTTTTAATTATCCATCGCTCTGGAATAAATTGGTTTGGATCTTTAAAATATTTCTCATCGCGATATACAACTTGCAAAGCAACACCTATCACAGTCTGAAAGAGAACATAAGAGTTATTCAAATTTTAAGATTTAAAACGTTCTGTTTATTCTTTGCACGAATATTAAATATTTTAATGACTGAAAACAGTTGTTGCTCCCTGGGAATTCATCTCATATTACTTGGGATACTTCTAATAATTTTGGAAACTTAATGGTATTAACCGGCAATCTAACAAATTATCGTGCTAAATGTTTGTTATAAAACGTGCTAGTGCCAAACTAAATAATTTAGAAACATAGCTACTTGCATTTTATTCTGAAAAAGCAAGAAATAACAGTAATTTCAAACAGAAACTTTTCTGATATGCGAAATCGTTGTATTCTACCTGTATAAATTCCGGTGAAATGAAACAAGTTTATTTTGTTTCTGAAATATTTAATATCACTGCAAATTATTTAAATTCAAAATTATTCAAAAATCTGTTTTTGAATGTATATAGATTCTAAAATACTTTTAAAGAATAGTGTATTTTTTGTTACTATAAAAAAATTAGTTCCTCCCTCAAAAAGTTTTATGTTAAAAAGAATCTTTAATAGTTCTTGATAATTATTTTTACAGGAAAATATATCGCCATTATATTTTTAAGTTTTGTTATTAATTCTTTAACAACTAGCATAAGGATACAAAATATGGTTTCTCAGAAATTTCACTGCCAAAAATTGAAAAACTAAAATCAAAAATCAAAAACGTTAACTCTATAAATACTTTAAATAAATTTAAGAGACTAATTAAAAAATTCTACACAAAATGCTTAATAGCTTTCGCAGTACTACTTTAATTTCAAAATGAATGTATGTGTGCGTTTCTGAATGTTCTCTCATGGCATAAATTAAAGTACTATTTTGATTCTAAATTTTCAACATAAGAAGTACATGTACACAAACAGACATAGATACCTTATACAAAAAATATCTGCTTATAGCAGCATATATGAATGTACACATTTTTATGTAACGTTCTTAAGATAGAGACTGTAACAAAAATCGTAATGTAAAATGAACAGAAATTAATAGTAATTTAATTCTGATGCATTAGAATGCAGTATTCTGCATTCTAATGCATCAGAATAAACGTGTATGCTGAGCCGTTGTTAAAAGAATAAAATAATTATTAGTCCAAAGGGGGTAACGCCCAAAAGGCTATAGTCTCAAAACGGCATTTTGCGTCGTTTCACTTTCTGCGTTCACTTTTCAAACTGTTCCCACCAAATATCACCATGTGTTTTATTTAAAGAAGTTAAATAATTAAGAATCTGTATGAATGCATGAACGTTTCTCTCATTGTGAAAAAACGATAGTACCTAGAGCCATCCAATTTTGGATAAATTAGTCCTTACACCGAACAGGACACTTGGAAAACCGAATTTTGAATTTGCTTTATTATCGATTTCGAATTTTGTAAACCTTTAACGAATTTTTTATTAACAAACTTTACGATTTCAAAGCAGACAATTGCAACACTGTAAAATAGTAATAATAATAATAATAATAATTATTATTATTATTATTATTTCTAGCACGCAAGACTGGGTATCGGAAATTCTAAAGATATGCTGTTTTTTAATATTTCGTGAAATTGCTATTGAATTGAATTTTATGCGGTTTTAGTGCGAAAACTTGATATTTAATAAATAAAGGTAACGCACAAAACGTTAAAAAAACGCCCTTTTGGACGTAATATAAAATCTAAGAGCTTTCAGATTTTATTTTTTTTTTTCCTTGTAAATAAAAATACTATTTCTAATCTTACCAAAAGTGGAGCTTATTTCGTTCGAGATGCTCTCTAATTCGATAAAATTCAGAATGTTCTATTAGATTGATTAATTAGAATAGAAATCTGCAGTTTTTATTATCTTGTACTTCCCCCCCTTTTTTTTTATTTGCATAAACTTATTTATTTAGCACTTTTATTACATCCATTTGCATTTGCGAAGAAAAGTTCCCTACAATTAAACTCAAGAACGAAATCAGCTCTCTCGGAGCGCATAAAATGAGCACCAACGTGGCATCTTTGTAATAAAAGCAAATTACGTCTTTCTAATACAAGAAAACATTGCTGTAACGGAATGCAAGGGTTCGTGAAGTGGAAAATTTGAAAAAAAAAGGGGGGGAGGAAAATCTGAGAGCTTTCAGGTTTTATGTTAAGGCCAGAGGGGCGTTTTTTTTTTTTTTATTTATTAAATATCATGTTCTTCGCACTTAAACCACATAAAATTCAATTCAACAGCAATATCACAAAATATTTAAAAACAGCAAAACAGCATACCTTTAGAATTTCCGATACACAGTCTCGCGCGCCGCAGATAAAAAGGCTTTTTTTCGCATAGTATTGCCATTGCTCGCTTTGAAATCATTGAGTTTGTTAATAAAAAAATTCGTTAAAGTTTTACAAAATTTGAAGTAAATAATAAAATAAATTCCAAATTCAAAATGCGGGCTTCCAAGTGCCCATGTTCGGTTGGAGGACTTACGTTATCCAAAATTGGATGGCTCTAAGTACTGTTGTTTTTCACACTGCGAGAAACATTCATGTATTCATGCAGATTCTTCATTACTTAGTTTCTTTATATATAATACATGGCGATAATATTTGGTGGTAACAGTTTGAAAACTGAATAAACGCAGAAAGTAAAACGACGCAAAATGCCATTTTGAGACTAATAACCTTTTGGGTGTAACTATAATAACCCTTTGGGCTAAAAAACAAAACCTGAAGGTTTTCAGATTTTATGTTACGCCCAAGTGGTTTTTTTTTTTTTTTTTTTTTTTTTTTTTTCCCATTTACAAACACATCTTTCGAGAACATTTGTGCTAAAAATATTTAAAAACAGCATATATTTAGAATTTCCGATAGACAATCTAGCGCGCTGGAGATAAAAATATTTTATTCTGTACAGTCTCTTTGCAACAATTGAGTTTTTTTAAGCATTCATTAAAATTTTATAAAATATGAAACAGACGATAAAACAAATTCGGGCTTCCAGGTGCCAAAGTCCTGGTAGAGGACCATGTTATTCAAAATTTGATCACTTAAGGTATCGTTGTTTTTCCATAATGCGAGAAACATACATGCATTCATGCAGATTATTCATTATTTACTTTCTTTAAATATAATACAGACCTATAATATTTGGTGGCAATAATTTAGAAAGTGATACATCTCATTCAAGTGACTTCACGCAAAATGATGTTTCGAGACTAATAGTCCTTCTGGGCTTTTGCAGCTGAGGATGGTGGTTCGGTAAAACCATCGAAACTAGTCCTGTGAAAATTTTGAAAATTAACGCTGATTTTTGTTGTTTGACTTCTGAATTAGTACTTATTCGGCGTGTTATTGTGGCTTAACACACATACTTGTTTCGAGAGCATTTGGGCTAACATCTTTTGGGCTAATAAGTGAAAAATTTACTTAATAATTCGAAACAAATTAATCTGAAAGTTTTCAGATTTTATATTGCGCTTAAAAGGGCGTTTTATTAATCTACACACACATATAAAAATATTTTAAAACAGCAAATGTTTAGAATTTTTGATAGAAGGTCTCTTGCGCTGGAGACAAAAATGTTTTATTCCGTACACAGTTGTCACTACTCCCTTTGAACAGTTGTTTTTTAATCAAAAATTCGTTTAAGTTTTATAAAATATGAAATAAATAATAAAACAAATTCTAAATCTAAATTTCGGGCTTCCAAGTGCCCATACTCGGGTGGAGGATTATGTTATTCCAATTTTGATGGCTCTAGGCACCATTGTTGTTTTTTTACAGTGCCAGAAACATACACACACTCATGCAGATTCTTCTTTATTTAATTTCTTTAAATATACTACAGGGCGATAATATTTGGTGGCAACCTGAAAAGTGAACCAACGCTTTTAATGATTCGACGCAAAATGGCATTCTTATCCGATTTTCATAAGTTTCAAGGTTCACTATAACCGTATAAAATAGCATTAATTGGATGAGATTGAAACGTTCGTTCGCTATATCGGGAAACTCGTCAGGTTTAATCCTAGTATACTTTACACGCGGGATTTGGCGAATTTTGGGGGCATTATGATGAGCAGTAATAGCGGTATTTATGATGGACATTAAACGAGTCACTTTGGTGTTGGTTACAATTTTCAAAATCGCGAAAAGTCCGTACTGTGTGCTAGGATTTTACTGCTCGTTATATCCCGAGTTCACCTTTCCAGACAAAATTAGAATAAGTTTGCTGTTAATTTATTTGTGCGTTTTTAGGTCTAGATTACAAAAATTAATTTTAACTCAAGTAGCTTAGCTGAAATAGAAACTGATTGTTTGTTTAGTCCAATAAAAAATATTCCTTTTTTTTAAATTTTTCCAAAAAGGAGAATTTTATATACTGATATATAAAAAATAAGGCATTTTATTTTTTAAGAGCATGATTGTTGTTAGAATAAAATAAAATAATGTAAACATAAAATTAATTTTTGTTTTAATAAATATTTATTTGCCTTATAGAAAAAAGACAATTTACATTCTTATCTGGTTATTTAGAATGTCTGGGCGGGTTACCGTCTCAGTTATTTTTTATGCTTAGAGTTAACATCACTGCATTTGTGAATACAGCGATGTTAAGTTTTCAGCGCCGCTCATTTAACCATGAATAAATAAATAAATAAAAATAAGAGTCTCAATTAAATTCCATTACTATTCTCATTTCCACATTTTTAGCAATTTTGTTTCACACAAAGAGAATATTTATGAAGCACTCAAGAACTAAAACTCATAATAAATTTTACAATTAACAAATTTATTAAAAACTTGATTAATTTGTTATATAATACAGACTAACTAAAATTTTGATTTTTCAAACAGTAGAGCATGTCTCAGATTTTATAACATATATATCATTTTTATCGTAGCATTCTTAGTTGACGAACTTGAAACTTTATTAAGTGAAATGCTCTAAGCTAATTTTTAATATACTTACTCCAGCTGGAACCCTGTATCCGGATATAACCACATCGTGATCCAAAGTTCGAGCATTACCTCTTACTATTGGGTCTAGCCTATGAAATAAAATTAATATCTAAGTTATGCGTTATTAAACATGATACCACTGAAGGAACTTTACTTAACGCTGTGTAGAATTAAATCAAAGCAAAGTATTCATGTTTAAATAAAATATACAGATTAAATTAATATTTAGGATAATTAATTTATTTCACTTCTTTATACAGAGTTTTATACATCTAAGAATAAATACAGTCAAAAGTCGTTAACTCGGACACCCATAGTCCGGAATGATCTATAATCCGGACCTCAAAGCTACAAACTTTCTGCGCATGCGTCGCGTTGCCGCATGCGCGTAAGATCTTTACGGCTGCAAATATGCGTGTGCGCATGCCCAAAATACGTTTACGCACGCGCGTTTAATGTATAACGGACGGTATAAGCTAAGCTAAAATTATCTAATTCAGTTAATGTTGCAGATTGTTGTTCCTTAATCTTCGAATTGGATCCGGCTTATTATTTTTTGCAGACTGTTAGAGAAATTTTATAAAAGTAAGCTTGAACTTTCGATTATGTCAAACAGAATTTCCGATATATATTTACTAATATGTAAAGGATCTACAAAGCGAAAGTATGTTTCGAAGTCCATTAAACAAAAAGTGGAATTGCTGCAAAAAATGGATAAAGGCATATCCTTTGTTTATCTAACCATTCCGAAATCTGTTTATCAATTTCACGCTGCTCTGCAACGGGGGTACGCCGCGGCGCGCAATGAATTGGAAGTTGATCTGTCAGCACTATCCTTATCTTCAGGGCAGATGTTTTTATTTTATTTGGCGTATAATTCCTTACTAAATGTAGTATTTCATCTCGATGTACTCCGTCTTTGATATGATTTAAATCAAATTCCTCGTCATTATAATTCGCTTCCGATAGCGAAGAAAGTAAAGTAAACAAATAAATATTAAGCTTTTTTTTTTTTTTTTTTTTTTTTTGTAAATTTTGATACCCTTTAGATCATAATTGTTCTTTATTTCATAAATTACGGTTTCATATTTTTTATTTTATAATTTCTGCATGCCATCTTACCAGATTTAAACTGATGATCTATAATCCGGAAAAATCGATAATCCGGAATCGCCGAAGTCCCGACGAGGTCCGGATTAACGACTTTTGACTGTAATAGCTTAGTACTCACCAAATAAAAGTTTCTACTAAGTTATTATCAGCTTGCTCGACTAACCTGTATACTAATTTTTTTTTAAAGAAAATTGTATAATAATTTTAATGAGTCGAAGTAGAGAAATTCCAGGCTCCTGCTGATAATTAATAATAATACAGATGAAAAACTGAGCTTATTGCTCTTCAATTCCTTATTTGTCAATCAATAACAAAAAGAAGAAAAATTAAACATGTTATGGTTTGCAGGGTGGCAACAAACTAACCAGCGGAAGACAAAAATAGTTTATTTTTGATAGTGGTAGTTAAGTTCTTTTAAATTACTAAGTTTGTTATTTAAATTTAAAAGACAAACGTCTTGCTTTTTGCCCAATGCCAACATTTTTCTTTTAAATCTCCGAATTTTTTTGATTAAATTGAAAAAATAAATATCTTACATTTTGACGAAAACACATTACTTTTAAATCGCTGAGTCTGTTACGGAAAATTTCAGTAAGATCGTACAAAACATAAAACGCTTAAATAAGCAAATGAAAATTCATGATTCGAAGTGCAATACTGGGATGGAGAATTACGTGTATTCCAAATTTGGGGGTCTCTAGATTCCGCCGTTTTTCCAGAATGCAAGGAACATACATACATACTTACATACATGCATTCATACATACATACAGTTTCTTCATTATTTATTAATACAGATAGTTTCAAATTATAATTTTTAGCAACAAAATCTTTTACTACAAAACTTTCTCAAAATTCCCTTAGCATAACATTTTTACTATCTGTTATTCAGCACGTTAAAAATGCATAGAATAATGGAAAAATCGGTTTGTTGGATAAAGTTCCCTTTGTAAGGATTTATTTATTTTTATTAACCAGTTATTTTATGTTCAATAGCTTTTCTGTCTCTCTCACTTCCTTTTTCTCTGCCAGAATGTAAATTTTAGCTCGCGTGTAATCAAAGGTGGTAGAAAGAGATAGCATTTAAAGGAAGGTTTTAGATTGCTTAATCAGAGTGTATTCCGCTTGCTGAGTTGAATACCACGTTACTAATTGAATCTCTTGATAACAGTCTGTTTGCGGCGCTGCGTTATTCTCGCTATCAATTTAACCACACCGATATTAGGTTTCACTGAACTTGCGGGTTTTCGCTCTGTGCGGTCTTTGGTTAAACTACGACTTAACATAGTTTAGTTTAAATTAATTACTTTTGAGTTGCGCCATAAAGCCTGGCTGGTCTTGTAAACACAAGACGTGCCTTCTGTTAATTCATATGAGTTTAATAAAAGGGTTTTTTACACTGTTCTCATTTTGTCTCTCTTTGTTCTAAACATAGTTCTAAACATAGCTTAGCGTTCAGATTTGAGTCTTAAGTTAGAAAATTTTGATTCCAAAGAAGCTGTAACTTCATAAAGCTTCCATATGAAATTGAGCGAAATAGTAGCTAAAGTATGATGCTGAATATAAAGTTTGTTATAAACCTTTTAAAATGGCTTTGCAAGAATGGCTACGGGAAGAAAGTCTGGGAAGAATCACATTTATGTAGACTAAAGAAAGAAAAAAAAGAAAAAAAAAAAAAAAAAAAATTAAGATTTTTTGGCAAAGAAAAAATATTTTATTTTGTATCTTAGGTTATAAACTTTACTTAAAATGCATATAATTTAGTTGGTTTTCCCCATGCGTAACGTGTATATGAGCCAGTTTCCCTTAGAAAGTCCTCCACGAAGGCATCCTACCCTTAGACAGATAGCTATAATGGGCTTTGCCATAATTAAATATACCACACCACACACCATATAATTTAGTTTTCAAACCGTGCTCCAGCAGCAAAATCTTTCAACCGAAATTTTCGATTTTTGATTAGCAGGATTACTATCTGCAGAATACAGTATAAAGTAAATACGAATAAAAGAGAGAAGAGAAACACAACCAAGTAAAACATAAAATTAGGTAAAGCAACAACCTTGTGTATGGCTCAGATTTTAGTTTAAATTTCTACTAAAAATGGATAGTTTAAAATTTTAAAAAACTACTATCTGCAGAATACAGTATAAAGTAAATACGAATAAAAGAGAGAAGAGAAACACAACCAAGTAAAACATAAAATTAGGTAAAGCAACAACCTTGTGTATGGCTCAGATTTTAGTTTAAATTTCTACTAAAAATGGATAGTTTAAAATTTTAAAAAACTACTATCTGCAGAATACAGTATAAAGTAAATACGAATAAAAGAGAGAAGAGAAACACAACCAAGTAAAACATAAAATTAGGTAAAGCAACAACCTTGTGTATGGCTCAGATTTTAGTTTAAATTTCTACTAAAAATGGATAGTTTAAAATTTTAAAAAACTACTATCTGCAGAATACAGTATAAAGTAAATACGAATAAAAGAGAGAAGAGAAACACAACCAAGTAAAACATAAAATTAGGTAAAGCAACAACCTTGTGTATGGCTCAGATTTTAGTTTAAATTTCTACTAAAAATGGATAGTTTAAAATTTTAAAAAACTACTATCTGCAGAATACAGTATAAAGTAAATACGAATAAAAGAGAGAAGAGAAACACAACCAAGTAAAACATAAAATTAGGTAAAGCAACAACCTTGTGTATGGCTCAGATTTTAGTTTAAATTTCTACTAAAAATGGATAGTTTAAAATTTTAAAAAACTACTATCTGCAGAATACAGTATAAAGTAAATACGAATAAAAGAAAGAAGAGAAACACAACCAAGTAAAACATAAAACTAGGTAAAGCAACAGGCTTGTGTATGGCTCAGATTTTAGTTTAAATTTCTACTAAAAATTGATAGTTTTAAATTAAAAAAAATTTTAGTCCAAATCTACAGATTTAGACTAAAATTTACTCCAGACACAAGGTTGTTGCTTTGCATAGTGTCATAAATATGAATACGTTTTCTTTCTTAAGTCTTCCAAGGAAGATAACGTTATAGTAGATAATAATCAGCCAGTTTGCTCAATGAATTATCAGCTTATCTTCAAGATACAGACTTAAGTAAGACTGAACTTTATGCATTTAAGAAATGTGTAGCTCAGCTAACAATGATGAATACACACAGAATCTACACAAAATTTAATTTGGTTTACATTTTATGATTAAAATAGATAAAACACAGCAGCTGTTAGTATCAAGCTTAAAACTATCACTACTTCAAGAAGAATCCAATCATTATCATATTTCCGATTAAACTGTTTTAAAATAGATTTTAAAATCTTATAGTTTTTCTGCAATATCAGGCAAGCATATGAAAAGAAAAAATATATGAGCCATAAATACATCGAAGCGCAAAGAAACAAAGAAGAAAACAAAAACAAAAAGTCCTCACTTAAAAAATAAATTGAATAAATTCCAGTTTATACATAGCTGTTTTACATTTTTTTAAATGCTGTTTACCTCATGGATTCTTTCAAGCACGATTTCAGATACCGAAGCTCGCCAAAAACAGTTGGAGTTATTTTATCGCTTTCATTTGGCAAAACTTTCCGTATTTCTTCATACAGTATTTGTTGCTTGTCCGGATTCTTTGCCAGGTGATATAAGAGGAAGCCCACAGTATGAGAAGTCTAAAATTAAATAAATATTTTGTTCATAGAGATAAAAGGCTGTATCAACACTTTAGAAATCCTCTACATGTAATGAAAATATCTAATTTCGTTATATATAATGAAAGAAAATGTAAGAAACAGTAATTTTTTTCTCATTCTAGAATACTGAATTTCTTATCTTTCTCTTAAATATATTATTTTTAAAACTTTAACTTAACGTAATCAGTATTTAAAATTTACTAAGGATTTTTTTTAATATTTAATATTTACGAGGATATAAGAAATAAAATTAACTAGCAACCTAAAAACTTAAAATTAAACTTTAACACCTTGAAAAAGAGATTATGATTAAAATATTAAAAATTTTAAAAAATATCAAAGTTATAAAAAGTTTCCTGGAAGAAATTAAATATTTAATCAACTTTTATTAGCTCAGAGAATAACTAATCAATCGGTCGTTTATGCGTTAATTTATAGTAGAGGAATTGGATAATGAATAAAATTAGAGTTAGTTAAAAAGTATAGTCCCTTTTTTTCTTTTTAAAATATTGCAGATTTGTTGTTGTGACCTATCTCACTTGTCTGATAGTAACATCAGTAATTCACGAATTGGAACTACTGTAGAATTAGGTGCCCTTCGATTAGCGACATTTTTTTTTAAAATTCTTTTGTATTCAGGCTGACTCAGCAACAACTTTGATAGGAGACTGAAAGGATTAATTAATAAAAAAAATAAAGCCTGAAACTTCAGTCTCTCTAACAAATTATAACTAACTTCATTTCATTCTTTTAAGGTAGTTCGGTCCGAGGTTCGAATCCCGCAAACGGGCTGGCTGCATGGGTGTTTTCGTGGTTATCCCCATGTGCAACGTGTATGCGAGCCAGTTTCCCTTAGAGAGTCCTCCACGAAGGCATCCCTCCCCTTAGGCAGATAGCCCTAGAGGCTTTGCCGTAATTAAATAACCTCAACATACCAAACTTAGAGCATTCTTTTAAATTTTCACCATGCACTTTTCTAACTGAACATTCGGCAAGACTCGCCGGTTACTTCAGTCTTTTAGTTACCTTTTCACCGAGAACTTCGAAGACAGAACGTAGATTGATATCGCACTATTTTATCAAAATGCAACTGTACATCGTCAGCAAAGTGCAGAGCTTGACCTCAAATCAGAATTATTAAGGCGTGTGTGAATCGTGTGCGTTATGAATACAGGTTGTGAAATGCTAATCAATGGGTTACAATTTGTATAGCATACCCTGCGTTAAGAATGCGTAACGAGATGGAGCCTGATGATTTTTATTTAGCTATTATTATTGGAAATATGGCTCTGGCAAGGCCTTCCTTAAGAAATAGAATAAATAAAATGCATTAATTAACTCTTAATAAATGAAATTTTGCCTTGTTAATTCAGTTTGCAAAAATTCTCCACAACTTCTTAAATCAATGCCTAGATCCAGGATCTCTCGTTTTGCTGATTATCATCTAAATGTCAAGAGATCTGGCAGTGAATTATCGAAGCTACTAGCATCCTCAAAAGTGTTACGGAAACTCTCATTTCATCATCAACAACTTCTTCTTAACAAGGTAAAAAAAAAAAAAAAAAAAAAAAGTTATCTCAATTGATTTTATTTTGAATTTATTATTTTGATTGTAGAGATGCTATGTGATAATTAATAATAAAAATTTATCAATGAGAAGGAGGAAATAAAATAATTTAAAAGTGTTTTATTTATTATGATATCGTTTTTATTAATATTATAACTGTAGCATGGAAATAGAAACTGCCAAGGAATTTCTCATAAGAATCCAATGCGAAACACATTTTCCAAAAGGCGTATTGACGGCCTGCTTAGTTTTTATTATCATTTTGACTAAATCATACATTAATTCGTGTATTATTCAACTACAGTCGTTTTTCAAGATCTTTGAAATTAATATTTTAAGGGGCTTTACCTTTAGTTACCATGCATAGTCAGGAATTTAGTTGAACTTCTAAAAATACTTAAGTTGGATTAAAAGACAAAGTCTAAAAGCTTTCAGATTTTGTATTATGACCAAAGGGCTTCAGTCTTTTGTATTATGACCATTCAACGTTTTGTGTGTTACCATCATTTATTAAATATCATATTTTTTGCGTTTAAACCATAAAATTCAATTCAACAGCAATATGACAAAATAGTGCAGAAGACCATATCCTTAGAATTTACGATACACAGTCTCGTGCGTTGGAGATATTTTTCCCCCCATACAGTGTTGCCATTGCTCGCTTTGAAATCGTTAAGCTTGTTAATCAAAAATTCGTTAAAGTTTTACAAAATATGAAATCGATAAAAAAAACTCCAAATTTGGGCTTCCATATGACCATATTCCAGTAGAGGCCTACGTTATTCAATATTTCATGTCTCTAGGTACCGTGTTTTTTCCACACTGCGAGAAACGTACATACGTTCATGGAGATTCTTCATTATTTAGGCTCTAAAATTTGAGGGCAATCATTTGAAAATGAAACCCAGTTTTATAGTGGAAGACGCAAAACGCCAAAACGAAATTAATAGCCTTTCTAGGCAAATTGCTCCTTTGGGCTAAAAGGGGTCCACCAGCGGCCGGGCAGTAAATTCGCTGAACACTGGTAGTTCGGTCCGAGGTTCGAATCCCGCGAACGGGCTGGCTGCACGGGCGTTTTGGTGGTTTTCCCCCATGTGTAAAGTGTATACTAACCAGTTTTCCTTGAAAAGTCCTCCCCGAAGGCATCCCTCCCCTTAGGCAGATAGCTCTAGTGTGCTTTGCCATAATTAAATAAACCAAACCAAATCAAACCTTTGGGCTAAAACGAAAAAATGGGTCTTTTTTCTGGAATATCTGGTTTATATGCTTCGAATGTATAGCTTAATGTTTGGCTTCCTGGAATATCTGGTTTATATGGAGTGTCATATTAACAAAGAGAATAATAAAAGATATCGAAGAGAAAAGGGGATGGACTCCCTCTCTTTCGACTTCGTGCTAAGTGTATGCAAAGAGCAATTCTTCATCATGAATATATTTATCGTGCCTTCTCATAGTAATGAACAGTTGATTTTACACAAGCGCTTGTTCCAGGTATCTATACAGCAGCTGTACGTTAAGATTATAACATTATCCAGTAATTTGCTTAAAAAAACGGGAAAAAAATGGAGAGTCAGAGAAACAAGCGCAAACTAATTATCTACATCTTACATTCATGTTCATAAATTAAGGATAATGCAAAATCAGGCAAAGGAAGAGTTAGAAGCAAAACAAATTCGACTTAAAGCTTATTTATTAAACAAAATGTAAAGAACAAAAAAAGATACTATATGTTTGATATTATTAAAAAAATTAACGATTTTTTCTCCCTGGAGCAAATTAAAAAAAAAAAAAAAAAAAAAAAAAAAAAAAAAAAAACCCTATTTACAAAAAACCAATATTACATGGTTGGTATGATTGTTAATACATTGTATGTCTCCCAGACGATGCAATATAGTCCGTACAACGCCTAGGCATGCTGAGTATCAAATTATCCATCTGATCTTGGGGGATATTACACCGCTCAAAAAGCAATGCTCTCCGAAATTCCGGTAGACATGTAGGAGAAGGTTGACGGGCTGCAACTTGTCGGCCAAACATGTCCCACACATGCTGTACTGAATTCAAGTCCGGTGAGAATGCTGGCCAGTCCATACGGGTGATATCCTTCGATTGAAGGCATTCGCTTACGATGTTTGCACGGTGAGGACGGGCGTTGTCATCCATAAACATAAATTGTGCGCTCATGGCGCCCCGAAACAAATGTACATGTTGTTTCAGAATGACGTCCCGATAGATTTGGCTTGTCATGGTTCCAATTTGAACATGCAGGTCAGTTTTGGAATCCAGAATATTTCCACCCCAAACGAGCACTTCTGCACCACCGTAATGGTGTCGTTCAATGATGTTTCTTGTTGGTAACGGGTACCTGGAGCTCTCCATATGAAAGTCCGGCGAGAATCAGACTGCAAGCTAAACCTGGACTCGTCGGAAAACATCACACAAGCCCACTATTGCGGTGTCCACAATGCATGCTCTCTACTCCAGGCTAACCGCAGGCGACAGTGAGTTGCGGGAAGTGGAACGCATCTGACAGGTCTACGAGCATATAGACCAATCTGCCCTAAGCGTCTGTACACGGTCTGCCTTGAAATTGTCGTACCAGTGGCTGAAGAAAGCTGACGAGACAGGTCTGAGGCAGTGCTCCGCCTGTTTCGTTTGGCAAAAACTGCCAAATACCGGTCCTCATTCGGCGTTGTAACTCTGGGGCGACCTGTGCTGTAACGTCTACTTACATTACCATCATCTTGGAATCGTTGTCAAAGCCTGGAGATGACACTCTGGCCAATTCCAAGTTTGTCTGATACTTCCAGTTGGGTACGCCCACATTCCAGACGGCCGATAATTCTACCACGTAAAAAATCATCCAAATGCGTCCTTTGTGTCATAATTATTCGGTTATTGCCCTGAAATGCTTATAAAGCGCCTGCGAACAATTTTACTTCTTTGCCTGTATTTCTTATATATCACTCTCTTACACTCTCATCATTGTGACGTACCATCGGTGTCATCTGGTTACTTCCTGAAATTTGCATATGATTCTTGAAGATGTGTGTAGTGATTTTACAGGTGATATATTTATTTTAGAGTTCGATTTCCGCGTGACTCCGAATTATCCTTAATTTATGGACATGACTTTAGTTATGTCTTAACATAATTATAACTTTTGAAATGAAACTTACGGTATCAATTCCTGCCATCAGCATATCGGTAACTGTCACCATAGCTCCCGATGTATCTAAACCTTTGGTGAGAAGCATTGATTGAAGCAGCGTAAGCTCTTTGTCCTCAACAGAAATCTTCTTCAGGTTTTCCAACGAACGATTTATATATCTAAAAGCAATTCTGAAAATACATTATTGATTAATAAGATATACGGTATGATTCTTAGAAATGTTAAGTATTTGGCCTTTAATTTTTTTTATTGCTTCTTGTCGTCATAAAATTTACTTTCTCTTAAAGCTGTATGTATAAAAAGAGCATAAGCTCAATTTTAAACGATTCTTCTTTAGATTAAAGGAAGAGTCTTGTAGAGACACTAGGTATCTTCTTTTTTTCTTTTTGAAGTAGGAAAGATAAAAAATGAGTAACGCCTTCCCTGGGAATCGAACCATAAATCTCTGGAATACACTCCCAGCGTGAATACCACTACACCACGAAGGCAAGTTAAGAAGGCGGGAGAAATACCTTATTAATTATTACCTTAGTCTAATTAAAATTTGATTTACAGTGTTTCATAACGATTATCGATCTTATTTTTGAAGTAGAACGTTACAACATCTCTATACGTTTTAACTACTTGGATGGTGTTATTATAGTCTTAGTTTGTTCTGCGCAGTGAATTATCACCACCAGAATAGCTAATCACCAAGAGAACGGACAGCAGAAGTAAAAAACTTCGAGTTTACTCTACCTCGCCACTTGTGAGTGCTTAAACTAAAATATACGAACACAAATTTACCAGCCAACCTAGAATTGGTTTCAGCACACAAAAACTTCCTTTCACACCAGAAATAAATTCAACAAACTAAATATAAAATACGCAGAGAGTACAAGAATTCCTAGCTCTCGACAGAATTTTGAACACAATTACACATCAAGCAGGATCTAGCCTTTATTTAATATAATCCCAACAAGTACAGCTTTAACGTAGTTAACAGTTTATCTCCGATAGTCCGGTCTGCGGTAGCAGGCCAAAAGTTTATACTCCTATTCGTAAAATTCTAGACTTTATTACATCATTCTAGAATTAGCGAACCTAGTGCAGAAATGAGGCAAAAAGAAAAGAATTTAATTAAATCAATAAAGATTTTTTAAACGACTTTTTATTTAAAAAATTCTGAGCAACACTGACAGCAATTATGAAAAACGTTTGCAGTAGTATAGCAATATTTGAAACATTGTTCTGGAGGAACTAGAGAAACCTGCAAAAGTTTAAAAAAGCCGCTCTACCCTGTTTTTATTTTCCCCAAACGATAAGGCAAATAAAACTGACATGTTTTTTTCTGAGCAAAGAATTTTCTCTTATTAAAGCCATCGTGATCATAATTTGAGTGTCGTATTTTACGTTGAAAATTTTCGAGAAATATAAAAGATGTAACAAAAATATGCAGCTGTTAAAATTTCGTTGCGATCTCTTTGAATACTTTAGTTAGTATTTGAAACATTATTCTGGAGGAACTAGAGAAACCTGCAAAAGTTTAAAAAAGCCGCTCTACCCTGTTTTTATTTTATTTTCCCCAATTTTTCATCACAATTCATTCTCGTTATTCTTCACCTGCTTCAAGAATTCACATGAGTAGTCCCTATAATATACACTGCTGGCCAACGTAAATGCAACACCCTGAAGGAAGCATGCAAATAACATGAAATTTACAACATGCATTAGCGGAGGTGAGATATGCAAATGATTAGAATTTCAGCGAAGACGCACATCACGCGCGCCTGTGGCGCCACTTCAAAGCGCTATTTAAGGCTTGGAGTATTCGACGATTTCAAGTTCGGCAATTGTGTTTTTCTTGGGATTTTTTCAAAAAAAAAAAAAAAAAAAAACCGATCGATTATGCCTCGTAGTAGACAGCGATCATCGTTTGATCAAGTATCCGAGTTCGACAGAGGAAGGATAGTGGTATACCGAGAGTGTGGATTATCTTTCAGGGAGATCGGTAGTCGCGTTGGATAAAACAAAACAACTGTAATGCGGATATGTGACCGTTGGATGCAAAAGCGTACGACGGGCCGACGTGTTCGATCGCATCCACCTCAGTGCACCACTTCACGTGATGACAGGAACATTGTGCGTATGGCAGTGACGGATCGCTCAGTCAAATCACGAACCATAGCACAGCACATTTATTCTGTAACGCATCATCCAGTGCGTGCGCGTACTATTCGACGCCGTTCACAGCATAGCGGTCTGTCCGCGAGACGTCCATCGCTTCGTCTACCCTTGACGCAGAACCACAGACGTCTCCGCCGCCAATGGTGCCATGAAAGAAGGATGTGGACGGCAGAATGAAATGAAATTGTCTTTACTGACGAATCACACTTCTGTCTGCAACACCACGATGGTCGGATTCGAGTCTGGAGATACCGTGGAGAAAGGATGCTGAAGAGCTGTGTTATGCACCGCCACACTGGTCCTACACCGAGTATTACGGTATGGGGCGATATTGGATATCAATCTCGCACTCCCCTAATACGCATTGCCGGTACTTTAAACAGTCAACGCTACATCTCCGGGATGTTGGAGCCAGTTGTCCTTCCTTACATTCAGGGCTTGCGCACAGCCATATTGCAACAGGATAATGCGCGACCACACGTGGCATGTGGCATGCATTGTCCAAGGGTTCTTCGTCAATCGCCAGATTGAATTGCTTCCCTGGCCGGCTCGTTCTTCGGAACTTTCGCCGATAGAAAGCATGGTTGCTGAACGATTGAACATCCCAGGCTGCCACACCAGATCAACTTTGGCAATTTGTGGAAGCTGCTTGGTTTGCTGTATTCCAAGAACACGTCCAAAGTCTCTTTGAATCAATGCCGAGGCGTATAGCAGCGGTGATCTCCAACAATGACGGCTACTCTGGCTACTGATTCTGGAAGGAACCACACTTCACAGAAGTCTATATACATTTAATCATTTGATACTTGGTCAACATGTCATCTACTAAATAAATGTTTTTGTGATATCTCTTGTCTTTCTTGGTGTTGCAGTTTGGGTGATTCATTATGGCAAAGCACAAAGGGCTATCTGCCTGAGGGAAGAGATGCCTTCGTGGAGCACCTTTCAAGGTAAACTAGCTCGTATACACCTTACACACGGGAAAAACTACGGAAACGCCCATGCAGCCAGCACGTTCGCCTGGAACCGAACCCAGTTCGGAACTACCAGATTTCAGCGATTTTACTGCTCGGCCTTTGGTGGGCGCAGCTATAATATGAATCACGTGAAAACTGCCGCTCCCAAATATGTGCCTTCGATGAGGACACTTACCGCTTTAGTTACGCCACTGTAGCTGTGCAACATCCTAAATGTTTCTTAAGCGCAGTATGTTCTTTAACTCGAACTTTCGATAACTAGTTCAATAACGTCATTAAAATGAAAAAATTCAACACTTTTTAAAGAATATTTCAAATATGAAATGATTGACATAAATATGAAAAGAAAGCTGTCTTAATATTTATATAATGAATCTGAAGCTGCTCTTATTTCATTACTCACTCCGTAAATACATCTGCTGCTTTTATGAATTTCTTCCAGGTAGGGGTAGGAAAGTATTTCCAAAACTGAAAATTACCAGCAAAAGCTTCGAGTTTGTTCATGAGGTCAAACTGCGTTTGTACAGAATTTATCATTCGTAAACCATCTGACTCAGGAAGCAAATTGCTTTCAAGGCAGCCCAATCTTGTATCCAATCCAACAAATGCGATAGCTGAAATAAATGTCAAAACAAAATGCATTAATATAATCGTCTTTTAATTTCTTAATTTTTCCTAATGCATTGCTATTTATATACAAATTTATTATTAAATGATGAAAAATCTGCTTGAGAAAAAACGGCGACACTTAGAGATACTAAATTTTTTATCACACATAGTTCTGTATCCGAACATGAGCACCTCGAAGTCTGTACTTTGAACTTGGTTTTTATTTATCATCGTGCATAATCGTTAATCAATTTTTATTTATAAATTCTGAGGTTTAAAAGCTATGTGATGCGTCTACTCGAAACAAAGCACTTTTAACTTTCACGCTTCAGTGTGTAGCCATTCGATAGTGTTCAGATATTTATCTGTCAAATTTAATCAACAAAAGTCAATTCAGAATCAAGGTGTTGCCAGGGCCAAACACAAAGTACTTTTTATCTTCCACGTGTTAGTGTGTTGTTACTCGGCAAAGCTTTATTGATAAATTTAATTGATAAATTTAAGTGAAACAACACAATATCGCGTTTCGAGATTACTAGCCCTTTTAGGTTAATAACTGTATTATTTCCCAAAGACGTTTTTTCAGAAAATTTCACTAAGTAATGTTCGGTTTTATATGTTTGCATTATTATTTATTTCTAGACAAACATCTATGCGTGGTAGCAAATTCAGCAATAATATGGACATTTACGTACTGTTCTTATAAAAACCTCAAACAAATGAATGGAGTTGCCAGTTGCCATATTTTAAGAAGAAAAATCCAACATTTTGGGCATGCGGGGATGATAATAGTTGCATATAATAACCCTTAAATTAAGAAATGTGCTTTTATATTAATGCAATACTATATTCTGTAGTTTACTTATGACTTTCCCTCCGAATTAAAAAAAATTAAATAAGAATTAATTGGAATAATTAATTGTTTTCACTTACTGTATTGTATAGTACGTATATGCTTACGTGCATTCTATTAGTGGTCAGGTAAGCCAGACATTAGCACCATGTAAGCCAGATATTCAAGCAAAACAAAAAGGCGCAGGATTTTTATTTCCTTGTATAAAAGTCGAGAAAAATTTTGGGTATCATATTTTAACGAATATGTTCATTTTGACCGCTCTCGAATCCATTTGGTTGATTTTTTTTTTTTTTTTTTTGGGTATATGTACGTACGAATAAAATAAAGGACTCTCAATGGTTTCAGAATGGACTTTTTTTGTCACGTCAATTATAGCTATGTGTCTTGCATAACGCAGAAACGATTAGCTGTAGAACATTGAAATTTGTATATGGAACTGTTATAACGCCTAGCTGTGCATCTCCCTTTTTCGCTGCGTCCGGCCGCACCAACGTATATATATAATTTTCCACTGTGATACCCGTCTCGGGGAACTCTGTTGGTAAATTCTGCGTTTTTTGCTTTAAAAGTTATTGAACTGTGTTGTTCTGATGTTCCGGTTAAGGTTTTTATGACTTTAATTACTCTGCATGCAATAATTCTAGAATTGTCAACAATTTAAAAGTGTATGTGTCACTAAGCCTACCGTGGCGCAAATTTGTTTACGCTTAGTAGTATAGTTGGAATTAAACCAGCTAGTGCACCAGATTCAGTGCCGATCTGACCAATGGGAGCAAAAGTTAGCTTTAAATTTTGATGCATCAAAAATTTTTCCCATTGACCAAATTGCTTGTTCTTCTGTGGAAACTCTTAACTTTAATTTTAAAAATTGTTTTCCTTCAACTGTTTTAATTGTGTTTGGTGTTTTAGATTTTTCTCTATTTTACATCTTTTAATGAAGATGCTTTGAATTTTTATATATTTTTGCCTTGTCGCGAACTGAGAACATAATTGATTGAATGAGAAATATATCTCTCATGAAATTCGAGGAAATGAGTTTAAATGAAGTGAAGCAAAAAATGTGTATAATTTGATGGGCCGTACAAGGAAGTCGTGATATCCAAGTAAGCCTTACCTCATATTGGCATATTAAAATCAGAGATACAGTGACATAACTGAATTATCAAAAGACTGTAGAAACTTACAACAATGAATCTCAATCTCAATGTTCGTGCGTTTTTGTTCTATGCAAAGTTCTGCTAAGTGACAGCATGCTTTTTTATTTTGGCGATGTTTGCAATGAGCTGGATTTCTCAATCAGCTAGTTGCATTGTTTGTTTTTACTTAATCTTGTTGCATGCCGTCAAGATCAAACAACTTTTAAGAATTGTTCTGAAAATGTTCAGGGTAGTACGTAGGACAGAATTAACCATGGAAAGGATTCCAAGACGAACTTTATAACTTCAACGCATTTAATGAAATAAGTAATACAGTGATTTAATGAAAGAATACAGTAACAAAAACAATATTTAAAAGTCAAGGATTATTGAAGCCATCCATGAAATTTTAGATCCAAATATACCCCCCCCAAATAAAACTAGTATGTATAATGAATTAATTAAGAAATAGATTCAATATGGGAACAGAAAAAAAAAATTGTTTCAATCTTTAAAACAGTGAAGTGATGAGGAGCTGTTGAAGAATAGTACTGTGACACCTATCTCCAAAATCACTGCACCACTGGACATGGTGTAAGAATAAAAATTCTATTTGCGTTGGAAAATAATCTTTCTTGTTTCTAGACCAGCAGCTGAACTTTATGGAATGCTTTGTTTGTGAAATAAGAAAATATATCACAACACTTCCGTTTAACCAATCACTAAGAAGAATTTTAATTTCCGAAGTTAAGTTCATCGTAAAATTTCCTTTCAACTCCCTGTAGAAAATATAAATTATTAATGAACTGTCAAAATCACTTAACAAAATTTCATCTTCTCCACCATTTGAAAACAATGTCAAAGTTGTATTGGAACTACTAAAAAGCACTTTTAGAGTTTGATACGCCTTTGTATTTTTCAGAGTGACATTTAGAGCTAATACAGAGGCTGTTCACATATTTTTTAGACGATGTATATTGTATTTACAAAACTAAATTACATAAAATTCTTGTGTTTTAAATGTTCTATTTGACATACCTTATTCTGAATTATCTTTCGACACCGCAATTTCCAGGATAATAATACCTTTTTAAGTGGCAGAAGAAGTATTCTATCCCATTCCTCCAGAACAGCTTTCCAGAGTCCTGTTAGGATTTTGGGACAACGTTTGGATAATGCAGTTTTTAAAAGTCCGAAGGCACAAAAATCCATAGGTGACGCATCGGGAGATTTAGTAGGGATATCAGTGAAGGGTATGGCCTTTGTTAAATATTTGCATAGTCACCTGTAGTAACGGCAACCGCCGGCAATAAAAGGAGGTGCTTTCCTTAGTGGCACCGCAGTTCCTTTTAGTTCGAGCCAGAATAGACCTGCCCGGGGAGAAGCCAGGGGATGAGAGATTCCGGTTTCCGCCCTGTTCCGGTTCCCGTCTTGTTGCGGATCCAGTCCTGTTCCGGTTCCCGTCTTGTTCCAGTCCTGTTCCGGTCCTGATCCAGTCCTATTCCAGTTCCAGCGTGGCCGTTTAAGTCCAAAACACGTAGGAGCGGATGTCTGAATTCAGCGAAATGGAGATATAAGCCGAAAGGGCTAGATGGATTCTGTCTTTTAAGGGAAAGTGTTCTTCACCGTGCCGGCATAGCTGTTACTTTAAAGCACTTTGAAGTTTTTCCACCCAAGATGTTAAGTTTTCGTTTATGATGTTAAGTTTTCATCAGTGTTGAAGTTCCAGTTAAATAAACCTTTAAGTTTTAGACAAGGTTTTTGTGTTCTTCAGAAAATTTTAGATTCGAAGTCAGATATAGCACATAGGATTATTATCGGAAAAATCAACAGCCTTGATACCAGTTTTTTGTTCCATTTCTTTTAGGAAATTTACAGTGGATTTTGATGTGTGACTGCTAGCTTTGTCCTGATGGAGTCTCACAGATCGATGGCACTGTGGGTAAAGCGATGGTATTTCATTCAGAAAAATTGGGGATAAAATATGTTTCTGATAGTATTTGGAGTTAATCTTGACATTTTTTTGCACTCTCTTTATTTTTAACTTGCCATTATAAGAAAAACCAGCAACAATCATGAATCCCTTAGAAAAACTTTCTTTCGATTCTTTGAACCATGTACTTAAATTTCTTTTCTCCCCTTTTATGATAATAAATGGCTCTCTTTTTGTTACAGTCATTTAAATACACCCACGCTTCATCTACTGTGACAATTGTTTTCCATTTTTCCTTGGATAAATGTTTCTCATATAGAATTCTACAGCGTGTCCTGCGTTGAGCGATGTGCTTTCGAAGAAGACGATGCACATTGCGTTTTTTCGCTTTCTTAAGATTTAAATCAACGTTTATCATTTTGTTTACAGTGGACACCGAACATTTTAATGATTTTGCAACTGTCCTTTGACTAGGGGGATTTTCTTTTAACATTAAACAACGTACCTTTGCAATAGTCGAAGATGTCCGTTTTTTCCTTATTTTGGTCCCACTTGAGGCTCCAATTTGACGTTTTTTATCTTTTTTGTTGATGGTATTACCTATCGACGCTTCAGATATCACAAAACCATGACTCTCACATCGTTTTTGGATAACGGAGTATGCATATTTCTCTTCGGAAAGAGCGTAAATGTAGCCTTCGAACCACTGCTTTGTTAAATTCGCCATTTTGAATAAACACTAAACTTTCAAGCCACAGATGATAATTTTGACTTTTAAAAACATAGTACAATTGCAATGACTTCTTTTGCAGCAAACGATTTTTTATTACCGCTTAACAAAATTGTCTAAAAAATGTGCGAACAGCCTCTGTGTTATAAAAGAACATTCAGCTCTGTGGCCTAATTGTAAAGACTAATTCTATCCCATTCCTCCCGAACAGCTTTCCAGAGTCCTGTTAGGGTTTTGGGACAACGTTTGGATAATGCAGTTTTTAAAAGTCCGAAGGCACAAAAATCCATAGGTGACGCATCGGGAGATTTAGTAGGGATATCAGTGAAGGGTGTGGCACCGTCTGTATGGAAGTATTTACTTGAAATGTTAGTGTGTCTGAATATGTCTAGGAACATAATTCGATGTACTGGAAATATTTTAACTTATGGGCAGGTCAATATTGTATTTAGAAAATATCTCTAAACCTCAATAGGCATAACATAATAAGAGATATCTACTCACATTCCAATGCCCATTTGTGCAGATCTTGCAAAAATTCCGGTACTTCTTTATTATTGTCTCTTTGTTCGTAAATTCGCTTCACTAAATCTCGCGCGACATCCTGCATAGGATAGAGGTAGGCTTGGATAGTTTTGGGCTTCATGATGTGCTTCTGAGTTTTCGATCTGAGGTCCCACCATTCTTTGCCATCCCTATATGAAACGAAATGTTTTTAAATGTCTTTAATACAATTAATGCTATATGAAATAAAGCTTTTCAAAAGAAAGTAAATTAAATTTTTAATTTCTTCCAGAAGAAACATTTTCCAGAAAAAGAAAATCTAAAATATCGTTTGATGTGTTATTTTGTGATTTTACTTTAATCACATTAAGACAGCTGATGAAGTTGTTACTATAAGCTTTTAAAATTTCTAATACTTTTATACTCAAATAATGTTGCACTTTATTTTTCATGAGACGAATTATTACTAAGAGTTTTTGAGATGTTTCCGAATTTAATTAATTAATCTTTGAATATTAAAAATATGAACATATATTTGCAAAATAGCAAGCTTTCATAGAAGTTAGCACCTAATATTAAAATATTGGTTGTAAGGTTTCTTTATATTGATTAACCCGTTATTTTATGTTTTGGACCTTTAATGGCACTTTTTCCTTCCATTTTCCTCCAGAATGCAAATTAGTTCCGATTGTATCTAAGGTGAGGTATTTTAGATTGTAAGACAAAGCATGTTTTGCCTCTCGAGGCCGTGTTACTACGTTTCTAGAGCAGATAAGGTTTATAGTCTTCGGCCTTGCATTATAATTACCGATGGTGAATATACATGCCGGTTAAGTTTTCAACCAACTTCCCGTTAACTGATCTGTGTAGCTTTTGGCTACTATCTTATTTAACTTACATTTGACATTTGACTTACTGTTATCTCGCCACCAGTGGTTGGCTGATTTGTAAGCACCAAATGTGCCTTCTATTCCTCTTCTTTTTAAATAAAAGGTCTTTTAAATAAAGGTATACTCAAGTAGTTTCAGTAGTTGTTTTAGACTTAGCACTAAATCGTTTAACGTCTACCAAGAGTTTGATCGCTATTGAATGATCGTTAAATACATCAAACGTCACATGGTAAATTCCAAACCTATTTAAAAGTATTTCACATATAAACAGTAACGTTGAGTTTGATTATTGACATACTATGAGTAAATCAGCAAATAGTTAATATTCTGATCTCAAGCATAAACGTTTTATGTACCTCATATGAATTTTCTAAAAAATAATAAATTTGCAACTTTATTATATATATGCATTTAGATACAAAGAAAATGTGAATAACTTTTAAGTGTCATATTTCCAATAAAAGGACATAAACCGATATGGAAAGATTTTTTTTTGTTACATTCAGAATGAAATCACTAAGAGAAGAAATAAAACACTTGTATTAGATTAATGCATAACTATTGATCACCGACTCTTGTTAGATTGATTTTTCAAGCAAGCTCATTTTTAAAAAAAATATTATAATTTAAATAAGCTCCGATTTCGTAGCAATTTTCCAAGTTCCTGAATTTTTTTTACTTCAATGTTAATAAAATGAAAGAAGTTGAATGAATAATACAAACTAAAATTTGCTGAAGTAAATATGAAAGTGTTGCAATTCTTTCAGAAGCCTTCTATAAAATGAATCGCCAGCAAATTCTATACCATAATTCTCGGTAATTATTTAAAAATAGAAAATTAGTTCTTTGAAATTTATTAAATAATATAATATATTTTCAAGCTCAACACTACGTACTATGAAAAATTTTTGAAATTTTATTCACAAAATTTACTAAATATTTTATAGTGAGTACGAATTTTTCTCTTCTTTACTTGGCTTTGAGTCTTCAAATAATATACTAATGTATATCGAAACACATGAGCAGGAAAATCATTTTCTAAGTAATGTAACTAATGAAATGTAAACCTCGTTAAGGAATCAATAACGACAATTTTTTTTACTCTTCTGTTCAAACACAACAATAATTTTGTTATTTCCTAGTATCCATTTCAATTATTTTCCCTGACCGAATTTGAATAACCTAGTCCAACTTTTACTTACAGCACCATAATTCCAGTTGTCTTGTACCATTCCTTTCTATATTCCCTGTATGCTTTGAGAGTTGAAAATTAACCCCTCGTTGGGTACTGGCCTTCATTTTTAAACAATATCTCCATAGTCTTGGGATTATAGCTCTGAATAATATTTAAGTGTCCAATTTTTTCACGTATTATATCACCATACTGAGCGTATTTTTGTCGATCGGCTATATGCTGCTTTTGAAGACTGTAACGACCTGTAAGAAGGAACAGTATTTTAGAAATATATATATATCTAAGCATTTCGTGTGAAATATGACCAGTTAATATTTCTTGCTTTAGGTCATTTGATGTAACATGATTTTACACCCTACGTTAATATAATAATCAAATAAGTATTAACCAGTTCACGACAAAAATTTTCCTTCAAACTCCGTACACTTTTAGACATCCTGTACACAAATATAAGCACCAAAAATTAGTGAAGGCCATTGATAATGCCTTATTTGAAAAAATTATTTGAAACAAATATTGTCATAGAATTAATTCACATCAGGGATCTGGCGATATCTATGGATACGTCTTCCTGTAGCTGCAATGACTAGTCTACGACTGTTGTAATCACGTCGATTTTAACGACTATCCTAACGCATTAATTAGATTCAACATACATTTAGAGAAACGTATTGTAACTTCTTGCTCATGTTATCTATCTCATATCATGAGCAAACTTTATCACAAAGGTGGAGAAGATTGGTATTTTCCGCAGTCGTTTACGCTCGTTGCAAAATTAGTGCTTACTGCAATTTTTTGCCTATTAGTTTTTTCATAATGTTGGTTATTCATATTTCAAAACTCCTATTTTCGAGCTTCTAAATGTTGTACTTTCATATGTTTTCAGAGATCATCAAGGGTTATTTTTGGTATGTGAATTTGTATATATATGAGATCCAACAAATGCAAGTTTTAGAGTTAACTTTAGGCTCGAAATGAGTAATATTTATCTTATGAGATCGATCGTGCCGTTAAATTTCAAAATTAAGTATGCTCAAGGAATCGCAAGTATAATTTAAGGATTAACATGGCCCGTATGGATTAGCTTTCTTACGGCCCTCATCTTATTATAACTTCCCTTATTTTTATGAATTTGGTAACTGAATCTATTATTTATTTTATACATTAGCATAAATGCATGGATTTACCAACATTGTCTATAATTTATTAGGATGAGTTATATCAATCAGCTACAATCATATTAGTAGTGTATAAGATGGCATTTTCATTACTAAAATGCATTTTACTGTCGCACAAAAGTTTAAAATGCTTGCGTTAATATAAAAAGGCTCTCATTTTTAAGTACACAAAAAAAAAAAAGGACTCAGGTTATACAAACTGCTCAAATAACTGAACAGTTATATTAAAACAGCAGAATCAAAAATAGGCAACTGTTTCTAAAATGCTGAAGGCTTCAAAATTTAGCAAAATCACTTGAATTTCCATAGCATTGTAAATAATGGTCCTATTTTATTTATAAAAAAACAGTATTAAAAATGCCTTATCTTAATATATATGTGTTTAAGAAGTATTCAGAAAATGAATTGATTTAAGATTTTGAGATATTTTAACAGATGAAAAAATAAGGTAATGATAAGAAAACAATTCCTATTATTTGTCCTTCTTTCTGCTCTAAACAAGAGTTACATTTTTCAATCTGTAGCAAGAAAGACGAAAGCCTCCGCTCATATACTGAACCGATTCAAAGATGAAATCTTTTTTATGTCATTGTAAAGAACAGAACTATCAATTTTACTTGATTAAATTACAGTAAAAGAAATAAGCTGATAATGCAAAAACAAATTTTCCGTTTTTCTACTTAGCTACTATATATATATTTATTTAAAATCTGTATTGTATAATAAGATCTAATAAGATCTAAATTTAACTCTTACGATACAATAAGATATTATAGAAAGTAAATATTCATTCGTACGAGCATAAATTTTTCAATCTGTAACAAGAAAACTGAAAAAAAGCCTCTTTCATAATGAACCGACTGAAAGATAAAATCTTTTATCATGTCCCTGTAAATATTAAATTACAGTAAAAGAAATAAGCTGATATTACAAAAACAAATTTTTCTCTTTCTGCTTAGTTACTATAAATATTTACTTAAAATCTCTATTAATTTTGGCTTTTTATTTAACGCTTTTATCAACGAATGTATGCGAATAATTGTTGACGCACATAATTACTAAATTACAGACTATATTGGCTCATTCAAAAAGTAAATAAATAACATAAATTTGCTTAGCGTCCAAAACATTATGCAATTAAAAATCCAATATGCCAAAGAAGAAGTATTTTAGATTCTCATATTATGTACTCTATATTTATTAAAGTTCCTAAATGTTAAAGTGTGAAGTAGGAAGTTATTTTATGCCACTCAAAATTTGCCTTACAACCAATTCAGTATTGTTCACGATAATAGCTGAAAGCCAATATTAGAAAACCTTACTCTAATCTGTTTCAATATGATTACAAGTAAGTTTAATAATTATGTACTTTAATTACGGTAATTAATATTCCGTTTCACATTATACCCCTTTCCGCCAAAAAATCAGAAATAGCAATGAAATTGCAGAAATTCAGATGTTTTATCAAATTTTTGTTAGAAGATAAAAATATATAAATTAAAACTAAACTTAGTGGCACAACAGCCCTAAGCCATGGCCTGCTGTGTCCTAGTATCTGTTTTCTTGATCGTGGGCCTCGGCGTGCATGAGCATATACCCTGCACAAGCGGTCAGCTGTCAAAAATATATAAATAGCCTTATTATGCCTCTTAGTGCTTTTTAAATGTGAAAAAAGCTAACTCGTACAAAAAACCCTAAAAAAATGAGCATTCTAGTAATTTATGTCTCAGAATCCGTTTTCAACTACAACATAAAAACTTCGAGTTTTAATTTGAAAAATGCATAATATTTTCATGTAAAATTGTAAATATTTACTAGTCTCTTACATGTATATGCGAATTATTTTTCATTTTTAATGTATTATAGAGTGCGTAAATTCTAGAGCAAAGCAGTGAGCATCAGAAAATTCAATTAAAAAGTAAAGGGTTACGCAAGGCTTACCAAACAATTCTGAAGTGACTTGATTGCAGAAAGGAATTAATACTTAATGTAGCAATAAATTTTACCTTTAACGTGCAAAAAATGATAAAAAATAATTAGAAAACTCGGTCATAGAAATCAACAAAATAAAATGTGCAACAAAATTAAAATAAATGGTAAATGGTATCAATTAATGTTGGTGAGATATCTATTTAAAAATCAAAATCATATCTTACCAATCAGGGGCATATAAACCCAAGCACTTCCAATAATTGGGAAAGTAGGTATACTGGGTATTTGTTCAAAAGGTTTGGCATTTGCAAGTTTAGGATCTTCATATCTGTTTATATCAGCAGCAACAGTAGCCACCCGTGTAACAGACAACACAAATACTTGACTTGAGTGCTTTAAGTGGTGACATTTCCGAAATATATTTCCAATATTATGATATGACATTTTAGTACCTACAAGAATTCAGAATATAGAAATTGTTTAATATTTACTATTCTATAATAAAATAGTATGATACCTTGAGTCAAAAATGAAAGATGTCAGATTATGCTCAGAACAGATCAATAAAACATCTCGATTTTTGTCTACCTTAAATCATATTTAATCTCTCTACAATAATATTTTCGTCCTTTTCTGTACTAAATACTTTGAACCATCTGACACAGCTGTTACCTATCATAAATATATTATTGCAGTTTTAAAGGAAATGTAAGAAATGTAATGAAAATGGTATTTAAGACATGCATTCAGTTGGAAAATGCTAATTAAATGACATCTTACATATAGCTAACAAACTGATGAAACCGCTTAGTACTGTTAGATACATATCCAGCCATTTTCTGGCATAGCCATTTTCTGGCATGCGGATGATTTCCTAAATTTTCTTATTATATAAAAGTAAAGAAAAAAAATTAATTCCTGAACAAAAGCTAATTGCATTGAGGAAAGTCTTGATGAAAATGATAGCTCTAGGTATACTTTACCATAATAAATTACATACACGTTTCATCTGCCAGCTAAGTTAAAGAAAGAGTACTGACAAGAAAGGCTTGTAAAAGCGGGAATACCTTTGATGGGAAAACACTTCTGAAAAAAAAAATTACATATAAACCTGCTTATCTAAAATCGCATAACTGTAAAAAAATAGTTGCTATTCTTGTATCTTAACAAATAAAATAGCTGATGTGGACACCACATGACTTCCTTGTACGGCCTGTTAAATTAGACACATTTTTTGCTGCATTTCATTTAAACTTATTTCCCCGAATTTCATTAGATATAGATTTCTCATGCAATTAATTCTGCTTTTACTTGGCGTCAAGGTAAAAATACAAAGAATCTCAAATACGTAAAAACTCAATCTTCACTAAAAATTGAAAAATACGGGAAAACAACATGTTATAGCACTCATATACACAATTTCAACGTTCTAAAGCCTCCATACGTACGTACAGATGTCACGAAAAAACAAATCTCTCTGAATCCATTTTATACCCATTTTACAATCTGTTTTGGAAAGAGAGTCCTTTATTCTCTCCGGGATTACAATACTTCGTACAAGGAAATAAATAGGCTAAATTATACACATATTTTTCTAGAATTTCAAAATTATATTTTCCAAGTCCGCATATGCTCAATTCTTGTAACGAAGCTTTAACATGATGATCGAATAGCTACATTCCAAACCTTTATTTCTGAGCATGTTTTCCATCTGAGATTTATTTGCTTTCATTTTACTTATTTATTAATTACAGTTAGCAACATATTTACTTTTATTCAGTGTTTCTTTTCTCTTTAGTTCTAGTTTACACAAAAAGATCACATAAAAATTTAATGCAAAAAACTTCTTCGTTATCTTACCTTACGTGATCTCCAACATAAAAGCTTCTCGTATAATTATGGAGCAAGTCACCGGAGGATTAATAGAATGGAGGATTAATAGAATATAAAATTTAAGAAAAACATAAAAATCTAAGAATGCAGTTCTCACGGCATCACGGCAAGATCCTTTTCTACGTTTTAGCTGAGGCCCTTTTCATCACGTCATCAACACGGCTAGGAAAGGCTAAGGTTGTTAACTCTCGGAGATGGGCAGAAATAATTCGGAGACGATCCAATGGTCTCTGCAAATTTTATGAAAGCTCTCTCTTTAACTTGAAGAACTTTGTTTTTATGTACGTTTACTAATTTGCATCCAGGAGTGAGCCGTTGAAAGTACTAGTGGCTAAAGATAAAAATATAAAGGTAATTTTTTAAATAACCATAAAACCTTATAATGTATTTTACAGTAGTTATACGTACTAGATTGAATAAAAGTAGACTAATAATTGTCATTGATTGGGATCATTATTTTTGTAATAATTATTTCCAGCTGATAATATCATATTTTACACACACGTTTGGCATATTAATAAAATACTGGTATATCTAAGGACCGCGCACAATAAATTCTGAAAAACTGTGGAAATTTCAAAATAGACATTAACGGCAAATTGTTTCAATGTATTACGCCCCTATAAATATTTCGTTTCACAAAGATCGAACGACATTAAAAAATATCCGAGATCAAATGCAGTTCAATATGGGCTGTTTGGAGACTGAAATTCCTATCATTCTCTAACATCATCTGTGATACTATTAAAATCTGAATTTACTAAACTATATTTTTTGTTATTAGTTATATCTAAATTTGATTTTCTTTTAATCACTTTGTAAATTTATCACGAACAGTCGGGGTTAATTTTCAATAATAACTTAATTGTACTTTTTGCTAAAACATTTAACGACCTTCGTTGAATCTTGGAGTTCTTTTTAGACGATTGAGGGGAAACTGCAAATATCGCCGCCCCTTACTTACACTTCCCCCCCCAACAGTCGGATACTTGCTCGAAGGCATTCTTCTTGCTTCAGGATAATACTATTTATTCCATTTGGGTGCAGCAAAAAATTTATGAAACAGTATTACGAATAATTAAGACACAATAACACGCCGAATAAGTACTAATTCAGAAGTCAAACAACAAAAATCAGCATTATATTTACAAAATTTTCACAGGACTAGTTTCGATGGTTTTACCGAACCACCATCCTCAGCTGCAAAACCGCAAATGAACAAGATAAGAAATAATGATTAGATAAGATCAGAAAGCCTGGACAAGAATAAGCAAGTGACGCCATTTGTTGGTAAAATCAGAACTAAAACATAATTTCTTTAAAGGCCGAAGGCAAATTTGGATTGGAATTAGGATCGTTAACTAGAACAGAAAGATTTTTATGAATGTGAAATGCCTCTAGAAAATCCAGTTCTCCAATGGAAGATGTTTTTTGAATAATTATGGCAGCAGAAAAATTGAAAGTGTGATTTTCGGACCAACAATGTTGAGCAACAGAAGACTTCTGTGTTTCCTTTTTTCTAACATATGCCTCATGATCCTTGACGCGAAATTTTAAGGCTGTCTTAGTTTGGCCAATGTAAATTAAACCACACTGGCAAGGAATCCTATAAATACCCCCAGGAATTCATATCCGGATATGATTAAAATTTCGCGTCAAGGAACATGAGGCATATGTTAGAAAAAAGGAAATGGGGTCCTTGAGTATGGAACTCGGAATATTATTGATGGGAGAATAAACAACCCGAAAGTTGAATTTCTGCAAAATATGTGCAACTTTATAGCTAATTGATGGAAAGAAGGGAATGACAACAGAATTTTTATAATCTCCTAAAAAAAGAGTGTGCCTTTTAGTGTGTTGAGATGAGAATTTTTTAACTGCTTGATTAATAATGTTGGGTGAAAAGCCCCTGTCAATAGCTATTGCTTTTAAATAATTTAGTTCTTCATCAAGGGCTAGTTTGGAGGAGCAAACTTGAAGAGCACGGAAAACATAGGAATAAAATGAAGCTAACTTTTGTTTAGTCGGATGACATGATTTAAAGTGTGGTGGAAGGCAAACCAATGAAGGTTTACGGTAAACCGTAGTACTGAAGTTGGATGTGTTACGTGTGACCAGAATGTCGAGAAACGGAAGAGAATTGCAAGTCTCAAGTTCAAAAGTGAACTGAATAGCAGGATCAATGGAATTCATTGTTGAAATAACTTTATTTAAATCATCTTTGTTACCTTCAAACAGGGTAAAAGTATCGTCTACATAGCGGAACCATGCCGGGAAGTTTAAAGTTTCAAACAATTTTGATTCATAATAATGCATGTAGATATCAGCCAGGATGGGACTGAGGGGGCTTCCCATGGTTAATCCCTCAGTTTGCTTGTAATATTTATTTTGGAAAACAAAATGTGTTTGTTTCAAACAGAGTTGAGCGAGAGAAATTAGCTCATCAATTTCGATGCAAGAGAAATGAAATTCGCGAATTTACATCAAAAGAAACCATGAGTAAATTACTGGGAGAAATGATTTTAAACTTTTTTACAAACTCTATTGAATTTTTTATGGTGTAAATTTTATTGTCTAATAGAGTGGAAAATCTAAAAACTAAATATTTAGCTAATGGATATGAGGCAATACCTAAATTTGATACAATAGGGCGGAAAGGAATACCACTTTTATGAATTTTGGAGAGAGCATATAATCTGGCACAATTTGCAACAGATGGGATAAGCGAATGTTTTAAGTTGCTTGAAATGATTTGCGAAGATTTGATCGCAGTCTTTATTTTTGACAAGTCCGAAGGTGAAGGATCTTTAGGGATCGGATTATATGGTCCTTCGTTTAAGAGTTTAGTGACACCATCGATGTAAGTGTTCTGATCCATGACGACTATCTGGCCACCTTTGTCGGCTTTTGAAATAATAATAGCCGGATTAGAATGAATTTCGCGAATTGTGGCTCTTTCTCTCGCAGTTAGATTTGGTTTCAAAGGTTTATTATTGAATTTCACATTATGAGCGATAAGATGTCTAAATATTTAGTTTCTAGATTTTCCACTCTATTAGACCATAACATTTACACCATAAAAAATTCAATAGAGTTTGTAAAAAAGGTTAAAAACACTTCTCCCAGTAATTTACTCATGGTTTCTTTTGATGTAAAATCATTATTCACCAATGTCCCAGTGGAGGGTGCATTAAGATGTCTAGAAACCAGACTTCGCGAATTTCATTTCTCTTGCATCGAAATTGATCAGCTAATATCTCTCACTCAACTCTGTTTGAAACAAACACATTTTGTTTTCCAAAATAAATATTACAAGCAAACTGAGGGATTAACCATGGGAAGCCCCCTCAGTCCCATCCTGGCTGATATCTACATGCATTATTATGAATCAAAATTGTTTGAAACTTTAAACTTCCCGGCATGGTTCCGCTATGTAGACGATACTTTTACCCTGTTTGAAGGTAACAAAGATGATTTAAATAAAGTTATTTCAACAATGAATTCCATTGATCCTGCTATTCAGTTCACTTTTGAACTTGAGACTTGCAATTCTCTTCCGTTTCTCGACATTCTGGTCACACGTAACACATCCAACTTCAGTACTACGGTTTACCGTAAACCTTCATCGGTTTGCCTTCCACCACACTTTAAATCATGTCATCCGACTAAACAAAAGTTAGCTTCATTTTATTCCTATGTTTTCCGTGCTCTTCAAGTTTGCTCCTCCAAACTAGCCCTTGATGAAGAACTAAATTATTTAAAAGCAATAGCTATTCACAGGGGCTTTTCACCCAACATTATTAATCAAGCAGTTAAAAGATTCTCATCTCAACACACTAAAAGGCACACTCTTTTTTTTTTAGGAGATTATAAAAATTCTGTTGTCATTCCCTTCTTTCCATCAATTAGCTATAAAGTTGCTCATATTTTGCAGAAATTCAACTTTCGGGTTGTTTATTCTCCCATCAATATTCCGAGTTCCATACTCAAGGACTCCATTCCGGATATGAATTCCTGGGGTATTTATAGGATTCCTTGCCAGTGTGGTTTAATTTACATTGGCCAAACTAAGAGAGCCTTAAAATTTCGCGTCAAGGATCATGAGGCATATGTTAGAAAAAAGGAAACACAGAAGTCTTCTGTTGCTCAACATTGTTGGTCCGAAAATCACACTTTCAATTTTTCTGCTGCCAAAATTATTCAAGAAACATCTTCCATTGGAGAACTGGATTTTCTAGAGGCATTTCACATTCATAAAAATCTTTCTGTTCTAGTTAACGATCCTAATTCCAATCCAAATTTGCCTTCGGCCTTTAAAGAAATTGTGTTTTAGTTCTGGTTTCACCAACAGATGGCGCCACTTGCTTATTCTTGTCCAGGCTTTCTTATCTTATCTAATCATTATTTTCTATCTTGTTCATTTGAGGTTTTGCAGCTGAGGATGGTGGTTCGGTAAAACCATCGAAACTAGTCCTGTGAAAATTTTGTAAATATAACGCTGATTTTTGTTGTTTGACTTCTGAATTAGTATTACGAATATTATTCTCATTTGTTTCATGATTATTTAGTCTAATGTTTTCAGGTATCCTTCTTACCCTCGAAACCACAAATAAATAAATAAATAAATAAAAATAAAAAATAATAAATAAGTAAAAATAAAAATAAAAAATAATAAATAAGTAAAAATAAAAATAAAAATAAAAATCACTTCGAAAAAGATTTTTTAACCAACCCGTTAGCCATAAAATTGACAATCGAGTAGCATTCTTAAGTTGCTTTATACCGGTCATAAATACTGACTTTGTTGGCATAGTTTACTTCCAAACTGAAAACAACTATCAGGCAGATGGAATGGACATCGTGCTTCAAATCTGAAGCCGAAAACGACTCAGTTTTCGATCACACATCCCTGTCTTTTATCGGCCATCATTCGCTCTCTGTCAAATATGGAATGTTTTAGTTTCTGGTGATATTCTCAATGATATTTTCGATATTTTTAAAATTTAAAGTTATTTAGCGGTTTGTTGTTCTGATGCTGAATATTCAGAAAGAACTGTTGCATCGAAAAAAAAAAAAAAAAAATTTAACCCTGGCGATCACGCGGTTTTTATAGATAAAATAATGCATAGTTCCTTTTCCATTCGCCTTGTTCCTTCTTTCCTTTGTGTTAAAATTCCTCAGGGTTGCTTGTTTTTGCAATAAAAATATCTGTATATAGTATAGGTCGGAGATAAGACAATGCTGGATGTAACAAATGTTATGTGTTTAAAAACTGTTTTTTTAACATTTTTATGGATAATACACATTAAAATGTTCAAAACTTAAAACATTTAATTTTTAATTCCACCATGCTATTAAGTAAACTTTATAGCATGTTGGAATTAGGATACACAAATACGATTATTTGAAGGATTTTTAAAAAATGCAATTTCAGTGGTTTGATTTATTTAATTACGGCAAAGCACACTAGGGTTACCTTCCTAGGGGAATGGATGCCTTCGTCGAGGACTTTCTAAAGGAAACTGACTCGTATACACGTTACACATGGGGAAACCACGAAAACGCCCATGCAGCCAGCCCGTTCGCGGGATTTCTCGGACCGAACTCCCAGTGTTCAGCGACTTTACCGCTCGGCCGCTGGTGGGCGCAATTTTAATGATTTTATTTACGAAATTTCAAATTCTCTAAAATTTTGATTTAAATTAATTAAAATTAATAATTTTCTAGAGAAGTAAAATGAAATAATTTGAATGTTATATTTTATTTACTAGCATATATTCTGCATATTATTATAAAAGTCTGTTTTGTATTTTTGCTTAATGCTCTTCATAACTCTTACCACGTTTTTGATAATATGGATGAATATGGTAAGTATTTAAATGTCGAGGAGTAAGAAATCGTGTAATTTAAACTGTCATCATGGAATCTAATTTTTTTAATTTGTCTTTATATTCATATTTCCGTTATAAAGTGTACTGATCAGTATTCATGGAATGAAAATTACGTTATTTTCATTATGTACATAAAATAGTTTTAGAAGTTTTATCACTTTTTACAGAAGAACATTTTTTATTTTTCTTCAATTTTTGTTTCCGGTTAGGATTTCGGATAAGCAATGTTACGTTTATCATGACTTTTTAATATTAAAATATTACTTATTACTGCTATTATTCTGCATACAATTTCTATTTTATGATCGTCACTTAAATTATCCATGCATATTTAAGCACGCAGAAGAAGTAATTGCTCTGAAATTACACCTCGATGATTATCATTGCTATTTAAAGGCATGTATTAATAGCGTATTTTACGGTTATTGCAAACTGATAAGTCTTCGAAAATTTGATTGTGGTAATTTTAAGAAGCATTTGAATAATGTGACGAAAATTTTTAATTTACTTGCGAAGCGGGAATTGTAAGTATGTCCGAGACAGCGAAAAGCATATTGAAAATAGCAGTCTGACAGAACCGACAAAAACAAGCAGGACAAGAAAGCTTATCTTTGAATAGACTTCACACATCCTATAAAAGTATAAAAGGGCTACTCGTATCCGTTCCGTTTACTTCTCACTTCCATGCTATCAATACTCAAAACGAAAATGTAAAACTAACCTCAAAGTAGAGGGAACGCAATGCACAAATGAACATTTTGCATTTTATAAATACAGAAAAATCATAAGAAGTAAATCATCCTTACTTATATGTAGCCCGAAATGTTCCTCTTCGATAATTATAAAATGCTCCTGAATGACAGGTGAAGCAAATCAGTCTCTCAAATTACATCTGTATGAATTTTCTCTTTGTTGCAATATCAGAGCCTTATCAGTAGATAATTACGGAATTCCTAACATCCAATAAAGATTCAAAATCGAGGTAATTCCATAATGAAATAAAATAGCCTTGTCATTCAAAAGTAATAAAGAGCATTATTGATATACTAGAACCAAGATATCGAGAATTAAAAGGTTATTCGAATCTAAAACTGAATAAAATCCCACTTCAGACTTCATAATTAAGGCAGTTTTATTTTTTTTTATCAAATTTTAGTTCAAGGTTATATTATGTTAGATAATCTAATGCATTATGTAATGTACTGTCTTGTCTGCCATTAAGTGATAAGAAACTGTGAAGAATAATCGGATAAGGAAAGCTATAAACATTACTATTATAAAGTCAGTAACAGAGGATTGTTATTTTTAGCCCAAACGGGCGTTAGCCCAAAAGAGCTGTTGGCCACGAAATGGCGTCTTAAGTCGAATTACTAAAAGCATTGAATCATTGTTCAAATTGTTTCTATCAAATATTATTGCCCTATATTATATTTAAAGAAACTAAATAATGAAGAATATGTATATATGTTTCTCGCAGTGTGAAAAAACGACGGTACCTAGAGCCATCAAATTTTGAATAACGTAGTCTTCTACCAGAATATGGGCACCTAGAAGCCCGAATTCGGAATTTGTTTTATTATGTATTTAATATTTTGTATAACTTTAACGAATTTTTATTAAAAAACTCAACGATTTCTAAGCGAGAAATGGTAATACTGTACGGAATAAAACAATTTTATATCCAGGGCGCGAGACTGTCCATCAAAAATTATAAAGTTATGCTCTTTTTAATTATTTTTAGCCCAAAGGGGCGTTAGCCAAATGCACTCAACAAGTGTATTTGTATGTAAATGAAGAAAAAGCCCTTTTGTACGTAAAATAAATTCTGAGAGCTTTCAGCTTTTTTTTTTTTTTTTTTTTTTTTTTTTATTCCTCTTTTTTGAAATAGCTTAGCATAAATTTATTACGATATTAATGCACACATAAAATGAAATTTAAATTAGGGTACACATATCGTATTTGTTGGAGGGTTGTTAATATTATCTCAAGTAAGTGCAGCTGATAGGATATAATTTTATAAAATGGATATGATAATAATTTTATACTTTGAATTAAATACCTTGCGTAAAATTACTTAAGTTGGTATAAGCAAAAACTAAAATGACTTTCTTTACTTTGAATAAAATTGTTTCCAAACTTCAAGCCATACTTAAGGCAACTACTGAATTTTGTATGTTAAAAAAGCTCACAAAGTTTTCTTTCGTATATTTAATACACTTAATAACAAAGAGTATTTTGTTCACCGACGAAATACTCTTTCGTCTATATACGTATTAAATCTCACGATATTCAATTTATGGAATTACTAAAAATAAAACAATAAGTTAAAAAACTTCAAATTTGTGTGAGAAGAAAATTTATCTTTTAAAACTGAAAAGAACGATACCATCAATGAAAATTAAGAAATATTAATATGATGTAGCATGAAATATATTGTAATTAAAAATGAGAAAATGTGAAAAAGCAACTATTTTTAAATCTTGAAAACCTATTGGACCTAGAAAAATGCGCCAAGAAATGAAAATGCATCTGATAATCATGAAAATCAAAAAAAAAAAAAAAAAAAAAAAAAAAAAAGATAAAAAATTTAATCAGAGGCTTTCTCGGAATTATTAGCATAAAAATGTTAATGAAATGAAGAATATGGTGATGTAAAGCGGAAAAGAACAAACATACAGAAATAATAAACACTTTAGTAAAATTTGAAGCACATTTGAGGAAAATAAATGCTTCTATTCAAAACAAAAGCAGTAAAAAATATTGGCTGATGTAAAGCCAGGTTAATTGTCAACTGTTTATAGTTATGGAAGCCGATGATAGATGTTGTTCATTTATGAACCTGGAGTGAAATAATCCAAAGAACATGACTCTATAAACAATGGATGGCAAACTTTTTGTTATTAATTTATGAACCTAGAATGAAATAATTCAAGGGACGAGATTTTTTAAAACATGGATGGCGAACCTTTTGCACAGGACTAGAAATTCCTTTCGGGGGATGGTTCAGGCTCGGCAGGGACCGTACTGGTACTGTCTTGTCTGCCCCTTGGCTGTGGGGTAGCAACCTGGTTATATATTATGGCCATCCTTGGGGGTTTGGTTCGATTCGGTTCTTTCGAAGAGGACTGACAAAGTATGGAACACCCTCTGAATTATTAGATGCTCCCGGAGTGGTGCCCGAGGCAAAGATGACTTCGTTACATTTTTTTTCTATGCGTTTAATCCGTTCTCATGCTTTGTATAAAGCCGAGGGGGGCTATGCCCGCTTGGATGGGTCCCAGAGTTCGAACGTAACAAACTGAAAGGCTAGTCCCAAGGCAGGTGTTCGTCTCTGGATTTCTGTTCATTTATGAGCCAAGAATGAAACAATGCAAGGAACGATACTGCATAAAACCACAGATGGCGAGCCTTTTGTTATTCATTAATGAATCTAGAATGAAATACCCCAATTACGAGACTCTATAAACCATGGATAGCAACCTTTTACGATAAGCGTGCCAGTTAAATTACGGTTTATTATTTTCAGGTTTCCAGTCAGCCACTTTGGTATAGTTCTTTTTTAAAAAAATCATCTTTAACCATTGCTTTCATGTCGAACTACGAAATTATATTTTGTATCTATATTTGCTGTTTAATTATTAACTTGCATCAAATATAAATTGAAAAAAAAAAAAAAAACAGTATCTTAAAAATATTTCAGTTTAATCATAGAATAACGTAAAGTGTTCTAGGGCAAACACCCTTCATTGTAAATGAAAAAATAATAATAATAATAATAAAAGTAATTAATATTAGATGTTTTTAATTTTTTATAGTATGAAAACTTATATATCAATAAAATTCAAAATATATTATTAATTAATTACCTTTATTTATTCACTTAAAAAGTGGTGTTATCTTTAAAGCGCTTCATTTAATATACTTTTCGAAACACATTCATTTAATATTTTAAATAAATACTACAATATTACATTCAAAAACTACATGAATTTAATCCCATCTAGTACAACATGTGTTGATGAACCTTATTATCCGCGTCATTTACATTTGCGTCATAACTTATTATCCTTAATAATATACAAGATTCGCTTAAATCTGAACCAAGGCGATTTCTCAAGTGGATTTTAGCAATAGAATAGCATAAACAATCAGATTGTCATAAAAATAAAAGCAGTACGTTATAATCCAGCTATCTTACCAATGGGTTTGTCAGGACTAATAGGTCTTTTTACTTGCTTTGGAAACATTACGTGTCCTAAATAGGAACAGGGAGCTTATTAAAGCTATGTTCAAGTATGTGTGGAATAGACGATATAAGCAGGAAGGGTGTACTGAACCCTTTATTCTCTATAAGATTACAGGTGCTCCCGTACTTCGGGATACAGAGACCAACCACTTGTGGTCTGAACGTAAAAATATAAAACTACTAACTAAAATTCTAAATAAAAGCTAACTTTGAATTAGTTTACAAATGCCTATAAGACTGGCCTTTTTAAAAGGTTACGTATGTAGTACGTAAACTGATGAAACTACAATACGTTTTGAATATCAAGAGGACTAAATCTCTCGCCTTAAAGTCAAGCAGCAACTGATAGAAAACTCATGAGAATGCACTTCCCCTCTCTCTCTAACTCTTGGCAAAAAGCCACAACTTAAATACTTGGGTGTTAGCAAGTAAATTTGCATTAACAAGTTAAAGCATTTAATTCTTTCCGGAAGTGGAAAATAAGAAAAGATAGTACAGTTTTAAAATAAAATAAACGTTAGTAAAACTTAAGATCCTTACAAGTTTACCATAATATCAAATTCTAAAGAAGATACCGTATTTGCTTTGAAAATAGCTCAAGTGTACCATGCAATTAAACACAATCATTCTTATAATTCACTTGATTGCAATTTCATATAAAATTTAAAAAAATTTCAGAATTCTAAAGTAGCTTTAAAAATATTTTTCAGAAAAAGAAATTTGAAACAATTGTTGCAAATATAAAGTGTTAGTAGTAGTTTCGATCGAAAACAAAAATCATGATCCTCCTCTACAGTTTTGATTGATGGGTTGAGTCAGATTGATGGTTCAAATAAAAAAATTAAAATGTTCCCAGTGTGGGTTCAATATTTTAATATGAAATTCTGTATCATAAATTACATAACTGAATTTTCTGAGAATTTAGATGAAAGTGCAGGTGGAATGTTCCATTGTTTGAAAAGTGTTATGAACAATTTGTGATTAGAATAGATAAGAATTTCTTGCCTTAGTGCAGATAACGCAAATTGTAGTTTTGGAATAAGATGTTCCCTTCGTACCAACATTCTTTCATTAAATGAAAGCTTTGTTAAAGCTAACTCCAAAACTTACATTGCACATAATTTAGAAAAGTGTGCTATAAGACACTCTAATGTAGACATAGAAAATATATTGTTGCGTGTGTACGGGTTCATAATGGATTGAACCAACAAGTCGATAAAAAGTTAATAAAAATTTATTTTCATTCCAAGAAATAAAACAAAATGTTGAAAATTTCCTCAGAGATATTCGTATAATATCGCAATATCTCACAGTAGTTATATTTTGAACTACTAAAATATAACACAGAGAAAGCTAATCCGATCTCCCTGGGAATTCGCTAAAATCAATAACAGCACTAAGTAAATAAATGAAATGAGATTTTTGATCCCGTTTTTTTAAGCTTTTTAATCATGCACGAGAACAATATGGTATTTTCTCCATTTTTCTGGATAACAAAAGAGTACAGTTACGAGATATCTATTTATTAAAATGTTAAATGCGCGTGCTCTTGCATTTTAATATTTCCTGCGTGGCCTTTTCTTCAAATAAGTCTCGTGCTGCATTGCACAGGAATATAAAACAAATTTAATTACAAATTATACTAAAAATAGCTAAATAAATACAGAATCCGTAACACTGCCCCCTTCCCAAGGACTGCACGTCCCGGGCAGCACAATCCCTGGACAGGAAACCAAACTTACAACTAGGAAAAAGTGCAGTAAGAAACATTACATTATAATAAACAACATAAACAATAATTGCAATAAGTAACTTAAACCAAATCAAATACTATTCTAAATACAAATCAAATAAAAAAAATGAAAATGTTCCCAATATATTTGATGATTAAAAGTCAAATCAAATACGAATTTAGAAAGAAAAAGAACCATCGTCTTATACTATTTACAATATATACACACTATGTACTATGGCCATAATAATTAGCTAACCTATCGTAATCAATGCCTTTAGGTTTAGAGTTCGATGACCTACGGATCCGAACCGTGACGTGATTCAATCTGTTTAGGACTGTGTATGGACCATTCCTAAGGTGACTGTAATTTAGGACTGAGTCTTTTCCGTCGAATCGGGTTCCACAACCACACCTTGTCTCCTTCGTTGAATCAATGTCCAGAAGCTCTCGTGTCCGGTTTTTACCTTTTCCGTCGCCAAGTTGACTCGCTCTTGCATCACTTCAAACGGGCTTGGAGAACTTGGATGTATTCTTCAGGCGATGAAAGTGCATCCGGAGGGCGACCAAACAGAAGATCACAAAGCAGACGAAGGTTGCGACCGAAGAGCATCTGAAATGGAGAATAGCCGGTAGTCTTCCGTTTCTCTTCGACCCTAGTATGATTTCGGCAGCTTTCTGAGTCGGGTATTTTAGACAAGATGTCAGCGTTTCCAGGTGAGGATTCCTTCTGATTCTCAAAGCAGTCTGTTGTTTTTGAAGTCCAAGGAAAAATTGTATTTCTTTAAGAAGTCCAATCTGAGTATACAAGGATCTTTTCATGCTCTGGGGTGTTCTGCAGTTTCTTCGTATGTGACCATCAACACTGCAGTTCCAGCATTTTAGGATTGGTTTCTTTTCACTCTTGTTCCATCTCAAGGCACTGACTTGTCTGGTAAAATCATCTGTTTTATTTTACTTGCCCTGGGGTGTTCTGCAATGCCGTCGTATGTGGCCTTCAACACCACATCTCCAATACCATAGAGCTATTCCGTTCTCACTCCTACTCCGTATCAAAGCGTCGACTTGTCTGGATAAATCATCTAAAAGAGCCATCAATTGATCCACTCGCTCGTGGACTCGCACAGCTCTGACTGGGTAGCGATCTCTACGAGTTGCTTGTTGAGCTTCCTCATATTTCACGGTGTACACTAGAGCGCTTTTCAAATCTTTAACATCCGCCATTCGTAGAGCCTTCTGATATATTTCAGGATCCCGGATACCGTCGAGGAAGTACTGCAAAGACAGGATTTCTCTTGTTTCTGTCGGGCATTCCTAAAAGGCGAGATAAGATAGCCTCTCTACATACATGTCTTTCAAACATTTCTCCCCAAAACGCAGCTCCAAAGCGCCAGATAGAGCTTCGAAATCTAGCCTTTGGTTTTCGAGGAGAGTTTGAAGGATATCCGCTGCGTCTGCTCTCAGAGAAGCGGCGAGATGACAGGCTTTAGTTTGGGAATCCAATCCTTTCGCTTCCGCCACTACTGTAAATTGTGTCTTATACACTTGCCAAGAGTTCTTCCCATCATATGTGGATAGCGTCAGGTAGGGACGAGCAGGCATGGGTAAAAATTTAAAACCATCCCCATTGCTCCCTGCCGTTGCTACGAATTTCTTCAAGGTATCTACTTCTTTGGCGACGACAGTAACCCTGTCATCAATTTGTTGTTTTACAGCAGAAACTCTCTCTTCAGTGTGTTCAACTTTACTTTCGACAGTATCAGTTGCCTTCCATAGCCTCGAATTTGTTTTCTGTTACGTAGGTTATTTCTCTTTTCGGTTCCTCTTGACCTGCTTCAATCTTTTCTTTAACGGATTCTTGGCCAACTTTCATCTCTCTTGGCCCGCCTTCATTTCTTATTTAACAGCTTTCATCTCTGCTTTAATTGAGTTGACGGCCCCTTCCAACTTTTCTTGGAATGTAGCAAATGCAGTCATCAACTGCCTGAATTGTTCTCCAATCGCTGTTGTAATTGGCATTCAAATCTCCCTTCTGACACCAAAAAGTTTTGTGTGCGTACGGGTTCATAGTGGATTAAATGCACAAGTCAATAAAAAGCAAATAAAAATTTATTCTTATCCCAAGAAATAAAACAAATGCTGAAATTTCCCCAGAAATATTCGTATAATATCGCAATATCTCACAGTAGTTATATTTTGAACTACTAAAATATAAATAGAACTCAATTCAAAAACACTCAGAAAGCTAATCCGATCTCACAGCGAATTCGCTGCATTCAATAACAGCACTAAGTAAGCAACTTAACTGAGATGTTTTAATCCGGCTTTTATAAGCTTTTTAATCAGCACGAGAACATTCTAGTATTTTCTCGATTTTTCTGGATAGCAAAAGATTACTAATACGAGATATCTATTTATTAACATGTTAAATGCGCGTGCTCCTGTATTTTAAATTTTCTGGCGTATCTTTCTCTTCCAATAAGTCTCGTGCTGCATTGCACGGGAATATAAAACAATTTTAATTACAAATTCTGCTAAAAATAGCTAAATAAATACAAAATCCGTAACAATACTTTTCTAAAAATAATTAAATTTTTTTTTTTCTGCATTTAGAAATTGGTTATAAATATGTGGGAAACAAATCTGTTTATACACTGTTCTTTTTATCTATTCAACATATTTCAGATACACTCATTAGTGTTTGGTTTTAAAAATTTGCTTTCCAGATTCTTTCCAGAAACAATTTTAATACTAAACCTAATTCCTGAATGCAATATTATCCAAAAGTAACCTAATACGACACATAAATATAAAGCTAGAATTACAGTCAACAAAATACAGTATAAAAATAATCCAAGATTCAGAATGCAATACAAAACCTGAAACCCAGTGTCACGAGAAATAGCGAGCAAAGCAACTGAAAATACACGCAGCTACCAATAAACCATGAATATAAAAAATTTTAGTAAACGTATAATTTAACGTAGATTAGAAAGTGAGATTAACTTCTTCTGCTTGTGTGAGACTTCCCATGAAAGTTTTCCAAAAAATTACTAAATACCACGAATAATTTATTTATAGGTTTTTGAACAATACTAATTAAATTCATTCTTTCGACGAATTCTATCCCTGACAGGAGGTCCCAAGGTACTTTCTGCCGTCTTCTGAACAGGAGACTCGCCGTGAGGTCGAGGAATGACAGCTGGTGACATATCTTACTTGTGACAGAATTTCTTGAGATTAGCTGGAATTTTCGGCATTTCTTAAAGTTCGCAGCATGTGACTGTCCACTGTTACAGCACTTAAGGTTTGGAATCCATTTGGCTTCCCGTTCAGAGCTTTTACGTGGAAAGGAGCACGCCATACATTGAGGGGCTAACCTACACTGTTCTGATGAGTGGTAAAAATACTGGCAGTTGAAGCACTGGGCCACACCACCTTTAAATCTCTAAGCATCCACAGAAATATAGAAAAACACTAATCGCTTAATCTCGTCGATGCGCTAAGATTTAGGCTCATTAACAAGATGAACTTGAAAAAGAGGCATAGGGACACTAGTTCGAAATCGGCACACTAGGGAATACCTCGATCACATTAAAACCTTTAGCTAAAGGTTCTTGCTTATCAGGTACTTAATTTTATCGACTGGGCAATTCGAAAAAAGGCCTACAAGAATGACCTTTAGCACTATGAACTAGATAATGCTGAATTCCAGTTCCTTCAAAATATCTAGTCAGTGATCTATGGTGAACACAATGCATGGAAAAGATCTTAAGAAATTCATCCACAATTCTTGCTGTGAATATAAACTTAGTTTCACTACATAGTTTCTTTGCAAACTCGGTAAATTCACTCATTTTACCCTTATCGGTTTGATCCTTGCCAGAGGAGGAGCACATGCAGTTTGACTTATATCAACATCACCCCAGTATTACTTAAGACATTAAAATCCATTTGTATTACTAACATCATTATTTTTTAAATTTAACTGGAGCGGGCAATTTTCTAGGAGGGACAAATCTACCTTTGCTAACAATATCTTAACTTTCTTTCTAGTCTTAACTGAACATGTTTCAGGAGCTGAAGGGGTACAAACAGAATTGCGAACACCTGTTTTGACAGCTTCAGAATACAAACTACTACTGCTATAAACAGTTATATCAACTACATTATTACTAAAATTTTCAAGAGGTTTAACAGAATCATTCTCACAAGAATTGAAAACAGTCTTAATTATGTGCTTTAAAACTAGTGCACTTACCCCTAAGGTCGCTAATTCTATCTTCTAAGCTGGCAGTTTGTCCTTCAAGAATCTTACAGAGAAAAATCCTATCCACTTAAGTGTTTTTCTTTAAGAATGTTTTAATGACCCCATGCATAAGTCCAATTTGGCCATAAATGTGCCGAAGAAAGTTCTCCGTATCAATAAAGTCGTCCTGGTCGAAAGCATCTCCGTTTAATAAAAATTGTCATCTAAACATCTGTCTCATAATTCATCTTATTAACCATATTCAAAAATTCATAATCGAATTCATGAATACCATTATCCGAATATCCGAATTCATATCAGCATCAGGAATATCCTTTGAAGCCCGTGATAACGCGAGAAGCACAAACCCTTGTTGAGAAAAATATCACGAGTGAAATCGCTCATAAACACAGAAAACATGTAGTCACCACATGAAGAGCACTCAGTATGAAGGTCCTTCGTTTATGGCGTCCAACAGTTGAATGACCCAGCTCTCCTCTTCCATTTAAATGATTGCCTGTTAATTTTGTTTGAAGATATGAGAAAAGAAATAACGTCCACAAAAAGCATTTATTGAGAGTATGGTATGTAAACAAACATTTTTTATTTCAAATGAATGACATGACTTTATAAATTTAATGACAAAATTAATAGTTATTAAAACACATGCAATAAATTTTATGAAAATTATGAAATAAAGAAAAATAACAGTTATTTAGAGAATGAAGAAATTGCTTAAAATATCCAGTTTCATGAATTGGATGTAATAACAACGAGTAAACGAGCATTGACGCTCATTGACGCAATGAGTCAACGAACATTGACGCTCATTGACGCAATGAGTCAACGAACATTGACGCAATGAGTCAGCGAGCTTTGATGAGCAGACTAAACGAATGCACCAAGATGGCAAACTGAAAAGCAGTTCTTCAAAAACACCCATGTGAAAAATAGATTAGGGCTCGCTTCTATGGCAACAGAGAATCTAGCTAGAGCTGTTCTTGTGACAGACTGTACCAGAAGAATATTATTATTTAGACGAGAGTCGTCTGCCTGTCTGCGACATCTTATTTCGCAACGCGCAGTTAGCATGCGCAGCTCGCATATTGTTTTTGCATTCTTGGAAACGCTAACTGTAACTTTCACGCTTTACTTTTTGATGTGTTGTGTTAGACATATGAATTGAAATGTGATAAAAGGATCACGAAAACTGGAGGCAGTCATAGCTCCAAAATTTTTTAAAAAGTGTTTCAGTAAATGTTTTCAACTCTCTAAAAAAGTTTAATGCACCTTTCCTATGCAATGTCTCATTCATCAAATTGAGAAGGAAACTGCTTCTTCGAAACTATCAACACGAGAAATCCAAAAGAAACCCTGGCACGGAATATTCAGATAAGTAACATTCTGTTCTCTATACAATATCTTATTCTCTATCACTAAAGTGCCATTAAATTTCTTTATTTATTATTTTCATAAGATTCTAACATTATACAATAGTTAGTAATAGTAGCAAGTCATGTGGTTCTTTTCTTCGTAACTATTCCGTAGAGACGCCACATTCCTTATCAGTAGTCCGTTCTTATCAGCAATTCACACCCTTCGGAGGGGCCCCTTTTCGTGCTTAGGAATTTCTTGAGAGGGAAAAATGGGGATCTCTTGACCATCGATGAGTATAGATTGTGATTTTTGTAACTAAGATCCCCGACTTTTTTTTTTCAGGTCTCAAACTTAGAATTATGAGCAAATTTAAATACGGTGTGACGGAATTTGTTAAACTTGTACTATAATAAATTACAATGGTTAAATTAATTTTATATTTAACTAATATTTAAGAAAAATAAACTGTATAATTTATTTTTGATGAAATGCTCTCACACTGTTTATGGATTTGTGATTTTGTCAATTACTGTTTTTCTGAAATATACATGAATTTTTTGGTAACGGTAATAGTTAATGTTACTCTAGTAAAAATATTATGTACATCTCAGTGATGATATATGTCTTTTCTAGTTAGGTCTCAAGATAAGGGCATACACATTACCATGTAGGAATTCATTTATTTCTGTTTTTTAACTTGGCTAAAGTTTGCTGCTTAAAGACACTAGTTTTTGCAAATGAACTCCTTTTAACCACACTCATGGACACAAGGTATTTTAGGATATTTTCTACTTCTTTTCCTTTTCTTTCTATAGGCCCTTTTTTTTCCCTCTATTATTTTTGGGCCATTTATTTAAAATTTTATTTTGTCCCATCTTTTCTTTCTAGCCTTATGAACTCGTACAAAATGTACGAAGTTCCTTTTTACTCTCCTCAAATACGAAATTGCCCCCTTTCTATATACCTTTCTTTCACACCTATGCTTGATTTTTCGCCCATCGGTGCAGAAAGATTTAGCGGGTGCAAAACAAGACATCTGTCTACTTTGTCTGTCTGTCTAAAGTTGAAGAGGGCGCTGTGTTCACGATGGAGGCAGGATCTTAGAAGAGCTCCTAAATTTTCGAAGGTATTTTCATAAAAATTTCATTTCCTTAAAAAACATTTTCGCGAATATCCTCTACAATGTCTCGTTCTCAAAACCGAAAGTTCTCCTATACCTAAAGGTCTTATCTTCCTTGTAATCTTTTACAACACGAAGACGGAACGTTCAGATACTGTACTTTGGCTGATTAGAAATTCTTTCACATTTCATATAATCCTTCTTTTAAATTTCTCATGAAACATATTAGCTGAAAATCGTCAGGATATCTTCTTTATGGTGTCGTGCCATTTGTCATAACATATAAAAATCTGCAGTTTAAATTTCACACATCTGCACAATAATCAATCGATATTTATATCTGCCTGATATAGTTGTCAACATTATGCCTTCAAGGTGTAATGGTAGCGCACTCGAGAGGTCCAGTTGTCAACATTAACAAATTTTCACCGCTATTAATCAAATTATCTATTTTATCTTTGAATTTAAATTTACACACGTCAATATAAGATGTAAAGAACTCTTAGCACTCGATCTCCTAGAACAGCGTTTCTTAAACTGTGGATTGCAGGATTGCAACCTTAAATGGGGTCGTAAAGTAGAATGTTGAGGGGTTGAAAAATTTTAAAGAAACATTAGTCTCACGACTTTTATCTTTAATATATTATATTTCCTAACAGCACAATTATAAAATAGTAATACTGGTCAAGTTGGGCTACAAATTATATTTACATACTGAAAAATACCACTAAGAATATCACAATAGTGGCTGCATTATAGTTCCAGCATATAATTTATTTTAGAGTCAATGTACACCACAAACACACTGCATATAATGCCCTGCACCATACCCAGGCATACCAAAAATTATGTCGAAACTGCAGTGACTAGTATAGTGATAATGCTTGTCCAGTATAGTTACGTTCTTCTGTTTCATCACAAGAATATAATATTGCATTTTATTGTTTTACTCGACTAAGGTTAGCATTTATTTGAATCTAATATTATTTAAATTCAAGATAAAAATATTTTTACGCATGGATAAATGACAACTTGAGTAACAAAAGTAATGGCACAGAAAGCAATGCTACAAAGTCTCTTCAAGCAAGATCTACTCGCAGTAATCAGAAAGGCATCTAATATGCGAAAAGAAAATATAATCAGACATTTCTCCAATTTGGTTTAACTCTGATGATAATGAAAAACCTCTTTGTTTAATTTGTAATAGCATTTTGGCTATGAAAAGTATGAAGAAAGCATCAAAATTAAAAAGGCATTTTGAAACCAGACATCAATAAACGAAACGAGTGTTAATTTTTTTCAAATTAAAAAATATATCTACAATAGAATCCTGTAAAGTTGACTCCCGATACCTCGAGAACTTTTTAAAGATATCTCTAGGCCAAACACAGCAACTATTAAATACAGTATAGATAATTATTATTTCTGTGTGTTTCCTATTACACTGCTGGCCACCATAAATGCAACACCCTGAAGGAAGCATGCAAATAACATGAAGTTTACAACACGCATTAGCGGAGGTGAGATATGCAATATTAGAATTTCAGCGCAAACGCACATCACGCGCTACTGTGGCGCCACTTCAAAACGCTACTTAAGGCTTGGAGTTTTCGACGATTTCAAGTTCGGCAATTGTTTTTTTTATGTTTTTTCAAAAAAAAAAAAAAAAAAAAAAAAAAAAAACTATCAATTATGCCTCGTAGTAAACAGCGATCATCCTTTGATCAAGTATCCGAGTTCGACAGAGGAAGAATAGTGGCCTACCGAGAGATTGGATTATCTTTCAGGGAAATCGATAGTCGTGTTGGACGAAACCAAACAACTGTAATGCGGATATGTGACCGTTGGATGCAGGAGGATACGACGGACCGACGTGTTCGACGCATCCACCTCAGTGCACCACTTCACGTGATGACAAGAACATTGTGCGCATGGCAGTGACGGATCGCTCAGTCACATCACGAACCATAGTAACGCCTCATCCAGTGTCTGCGCGTACCATTCGACGCCGTTTACAGCAGAGTGGTCTGTCCGCAAGACGTCCATTGCTTCGTCTACCTTTGACGCAGAACCACAGACGTCTCCGCCGCCAATGCTGCGATGAAAGAAGGATGTGGACGGCAGAATGGAATAAAATTGTTTTTACTAACGAGTCACGCTTCTGTCTGTAACACCACGAGGGTCGGATTCGAGTCTGGAGACACCGTGGGAAGAGGATGCTGAATAGTTGCACTATGCACCGCCACACTGGTCCTGCACCGGGTATTATGGTATAAGGTGGTATTGGATATCACTCGCGCGATTCTCTAATACGCACTGCCGGTACTTTAAACAGCCAGCGCTATATCTCCGAAGTGTTGGAGCCAGTTGTCCTTCCTCACTTTCAGGGATTGCCACATTTCAACAAGATAATGCGACAACACGTGGCACACATTGTCCAAGGGTTCTTCGTCAATTGCCAGATTGAATTGCTTCCCTGGCCGGCTCGTTCTTCGGAACTTTCGCCGATAGAAAGCATGTGGTCCATGGTTGCTGAACGATTGAACATCCCAGGCTGCTTGACCAGATCAACTTTGGCAATTTGTGGAAGCTGCTTGGTCTCCTGTATCCCAAGAACACATCCAAAGTCTCTTTGAATCAATGCCGAGGCGTGTGGCAGCGGTGACCTCCAACAACCTCGGCTACTCTGGCTACTGATTCTGGAAGGAACCACCCTTCACATAAGTCTATAAATTTAATCATTTGATACTTGGTCAGCATGTTATCTACTAAATAAATTTTGTTGCGATTTCTCTTGTCTTTCTTGGTGTTGCAATTTGGGTGGCCAGCAGTATATTAAAAAATTTGAGCGTTCTTTTCCTGTAATTTTTACCGTTTTCGCATTGTGCCATTAATTCTTGTAACTGCCTAACAAATTTCAAGATATGTTGTAATACTTGCGGACGCTGATTGCTTCTTTCGAAGACACTTAGAAATTCAGGTAGTAGCTGGCTCACATTCCTGTCTATTGTTGCGAAATGTTAGGAGATTTGTCTGAAGTTTTGTGACTGCTTTTATTGCAAACTAAACTCATTCGAGTTCATTGCGGTATCGTTCCTCAGTTCACATCCAGGCGTATAAGTATTTTTGGGAGCTTGGGATATTCTGTGAAGTGAATATGTCGTTCGAAATAAAAGCTAACATGATAATGGAAATGAAACTAGATGCCTGAAAGAGAAAATTATCATGGATTTACATGTTGAACGGACTACTTTGATAGGACGGAAAACGAAGAGGTTCAAAACCGAATCTTGGTGTGTGAAAAGAGCATGTAATGATAGTTTAAAGGGAAAACGTGAGCGAGGGACTTTACTTGTGGTTTCAGGCAGGAAATGGGGAACACCCATTTCAAGACAAATTTTATAAGAGAAAGCCCTAAAATTTTATGATGAATTTTAAGAAGAAAAGAGCCTGGATTTACTGCTAGTTCTGGCTGGCTCAACAAATAAAAAAGCAGCACAGCATCAGTTAAACGTTTGTGGGGAAATGCTATCTGTTGAAAAATGCTGCTATGTTCAAGCATACTTTCCACAAACAAATTGAAAAGGAGGACATATCTGGAAATCAAATTCATAATTGTGATGAGACCGGTCTGTATTTTCGAATGCCACCTTCGAAAACGAAAAATCAGCACCTGGCTACAAAAGAAGCAAGGAGAACATCATAATTTTGGTATGCAGCAATTCAACACGCAGCCATAAGCTTAAACTAGTGCTTACAGTCAAATCAAAAAATCCCCAGGCGTTTTAAAAACTGAAAAAAGTACGCTAATGGGACCGAAACCAATTATGATCTTCTTGTTTGCTACCGGAATGAGTCAGATGCATGGATGAATGGAGGAATGATTAATGATTGGTTTCATCAGCAATTTGTTCCATCGGTGGGAAAGTTTTCAAAATAAAAAAAAATCTACTAAGGAAGGCGATTCTTATTCTAGACATCCTCATGTAGAACTCATCCTGATGCAGAACGGTATAAGAACCACATTTCTCCCTCATAACGTAACTTCAGTGTATCAGCCGATGGACCAGAGCATTTTGGAGGTATTAAAGAAAAAATACAGACGTAAACTTCCTTCATCTCTTATCCTAATCATGGAAGAAGGGTGTGATATGATCGAGAAACTGAAGAAAATAGATATATTGGATGGATAGCTCATTCTTCGAGTGAAATCGAGGAGATAAGCCTCGTTTGTTCACGGAGAGAGTTGCTGGACCATTCAGGAAAGGAATTTCTCAAAATCAGACAAGACACAGAAAACTATGAAATATTTGACTTAACTGTTAAATTTTAGGACATGCAGAAATAGTTGCACTGATTGAAAGACAATAGGGATAAAAATGAAGAGATCGAAAACAACGGAAAAGCTAAAATGATGACCCATAGATGCTCCGTTGCATCAAGGAGCAAAGTATGGACAATTTGCTCCTCCGTCGTCTATGGGATGAAGCTGCACGACAATGGAATGAGTGTGAGAGACAATTTACTATCACACCATATTTTTCTACTAAGAACTACCAATAACTTTTCTTCATTTTTATATGCACGTTTTTTTTTATTTCAATTATATTACAGTATTTGTTCTTTTTATGACTCCTATTGTGCTAAAACTTGACATAAAAAAATCAACATTAATTTCATTGTATGCTGTACTTTTCCATGTCCCATTTCCATTTCATATTTTTTATGCTATAAATATCTAGAATAATTTGCAGTTAAATATTAAGAATTCTGAGAAACCCACCCCTTATTCCCCGTAAAACTCAACAGTTTTTCAGTCCACATTAGGTCGTGTTTGCGGGACTCCACTGTATTTTGAATTAATATATTTAAATTTATGGGTTAGCAAAAACATTTATTCGCGTCATACGAAATTTCATAATTATATAAATATTCCAAAAAACTTTATTAAAAAGATCAATATTTGCAAGTATATGTGTGGAAAATGATTTATCAGAGCATTTTCAAATGAATTATTTTCCATTTGTTAATTTTTTAATTAAAAATTAACTATAATCACAAAAATTATTAGAGATCACTTAGAAATTCTAGAAACTCAGTTTTGTAAATACTTTACACTGAATTGATTTCAAAAAGTTATGTGAGGATTCAAAAAGCACTTTTGATTGACATTAATGCGATTAATCACCTGCCATATAAAGCCCAAGCAGAATTTATTGAGCTATCGAGTGTCTCAACACTTGAATTTCCACAAAAATCCTTAACTGAAGTCTAGACTGGAGACAGAACTGGATGTCCCACAAATTTCTGAAATAGCATTAAATTTTCTTCTACCATTGATGAAATGAATTTTTCAGCTTTCGCACTTATTAGACCCAATCAGAATTAAAAGTTCAAATATTGCTCAAGATTTGATTTCTTATGCAGCAAAAAAACAAGCACATCCACTTCAGGAAAACATGATTTCCTTTCACTAATTTTTCTATACCTAAAACAAATCCTTCAACTAAAACGTTTCATGTGGAATACTTACCCAGGTTTAATAGCCACATTTTAGTTAAAAAATTAAACACTTTTTAAGAAAAAAATAAGCACCTGTTTAATTACATATACATATTAATTAAATACATGTAATAGGTTACTGCATAACCTTAAAAGAAAAATGAGACTTGACTGTAGTTTAATATATGAAAAATTAATTATTTATTAAGAGAGAATCAGCATTACTCAACCATGGAAAACAATTACAGTTATTTTTTAAATTTTAAATAACAGTTCGATTTAGGGTGAAAAGGGGTGGAAACCATATGCAAAACTAAACTATATATTACAAGATTTAATGATGAAATTTCACTTAAAAATAAGGTGGTGTGTGTGATGATGGCAAAGCCTCGAGGGCTATCTGCCTAAGAGGAGGGATGCCTTCGTGGAGGACTTTCTAAGGGAAACTGGCTCGTATACATATCACACATGGGGAAAACCACAAAAACGCCCATGCAGCCAGCCCGTTCGCGGGATTCGAACCTCGGACCGAACTACCAGTGTTCAGCGACTTTACCGCTCGGCTGCTGGTGGGCCTTAAAAATAAGGAAAATAAATAATAGTAAACCATATTTATCATATTCACACTAAGTACTAAACAGCATAAAAAAAGAAATAAGAAAAAATATTTGTGCTTATTAACGAATATTTTTATCGTCTTTTTCCATTAGTATCAGAATCCAGTTCTCTTAACAGAGTTTTTTATAAATAGTTCTTAATATTTCATATTATTACTTAAAAGATTAAAGTGTTTTGTAACTTTAGCCTTTTAAGCAAGTTCATTTGCTTTGTTTTCAAGCACTTTAATTTCTCTTTCTAAGAGATTTTTCTTTCCTTTAATAGCTATCAATTCATTTGTTGATTCTGCTTTTATATTTTTATCTTGAATAATTTTTTTTCTGCTCTTCCAAATATAACCGATACTGAGAAAAAGCTGAAGCTGTCACTCTCATCTCTTTCGTAATTCATACATTGTATATCTCACCAGCATGTTTCAAATAATCACAAACTATGGGCAACTTATGAATTTCTCCCCATATTTTCTGTTTCTATATTTTTATTGATGCTAAATCCTCATTCAACAGGCTTACTCAGGGGAAAGAATAAGATCACTTTAAATGCTTCCCATAACTCTAATTATTTTTCATTAATGAATGTGTGCAAAAAAGTATCTAATCTCATTTCTCCCCCCCCCCCACATCATAGGTTTTAAATTCTGCACAGTGTGGCTGGATGACATTTTGAATGAAATCTGAATATTTCAAAAGAATGCTGCGATAGCAAAAGAATGCTATCGCAGCATTCTTCTTCTGCAATGCAACCTTTATTGGAAAAATGCATCAATATACTTTTCATTTTCTCATATGCTTTTGTGCTATTTTTTGCCATTACTTTGGATTCACAGAAACAGCATTTTGAATTGCCGAATAATTACCTGGACATTTCTCCATGAGCTTTTCAAGTAGCTGTAAAATAAAAGTTTGTGAGTCACGTTTAAGAGAAAGGTAACCTTTATCCATGATTTCTTTTTCAACTTGTAGTTCTTGCAAGAGCTTATGAGCCGTAAATCCTAATTTTGCTTATTTCATTAACAAAACCATTCTCAGAAAAATCAAAGTTTTAAAGTTCAAATATTTCAGTGGTGAACTGATTTCCAACGTTTACTCTTCTTTTATAATTTTGAAATGCTGCAAAAATTGTTTTACTAATTTGTGTAAATTAAAAGCAAAAAGAAAAGGAACAAGTGGTTCATGACTTTGGTAAATTTCCCAAACGCGTTTGACCAATTCAGCCACACAAATGAAAAAAAGGAATTTTACAGGCATTAATTTGTCTTTAATTGCATTATTTCACACAATTTAAAAGTTATTTTTGCACATTTTCCATTCTCAATTAGCCTAACATAACCTTTTTTTATCTTCCCTAATTTCAAAAGCATAAAAAGATAGTAGTAGATACTCCTATGATTACAAAATTTCAATGGCAAAATCTGTGCTGGAGAATCTTTGATAGATGGTAGAGTGCTCCTTAAATGAAAGGTATATCCTAGTTGTAGTGAATGCTCCTTTACAGAAAGCATTGTTCAAAATATACAAACTACAACTACCAACAGATATACATTCATTTTGCTATAGTCCTTTGAACATGAACTGAAATGTTGGAGGGTTACATAAAACATGAACAGTTGGACCATCCATACTTATTTGCAGCAGCTTTTATACATCTAGTTTTTTCACTGCCATTTGAAAACTTTAAAAAATATTGGCAGCTGTTGGATGTCCCATGAAAACAGAGGTCATGAGTTACAACTTTATTTTGGTCAGATTGCCAATATCTGATATGCAAATCTAATTGCTTCTTTTTATTTGTTTTATTCAAAGTCTTATCAAATAACAAGATAAAGTGGGATAGCTTCTTAAATTTGTCATATACATGAGACTGTAAATAAGGTTTAAATCTAAAATGGCAGAAATAACCAAGCTTTCTCTCACTACAAGAAAAGTGTCTTGCTATAACACTGTCAGGGAACACACTTAAAAAACGTTTACCCACGTCACTGCTAGATCTGTAAGAGTAATGACTTGTCACCACTTCCAAACACCACAAAATGTCTGCATTGAAAACATCTTTTGAAGCTCCTACAGCATCATGAAAAGTATCTGAAATTTGAGAAACACAAATAGCACTTGGGGAACTGTAAAGCGCAATACTTTAAAAATATTCCTTCAAACTGTAAAGCGTAATAACAGTTGGCAGTAAACTTATTTATTTTCCCACTGGTATTAATATTTAAACAATTGTACTTAAATAAATATTCTGAACATTTTCTAAATTTTCATTATATGATAGTTTACCTTAGTAGATATTGCAGAGTAATTTTAAGTAAAAGTTAAAAAAAAAAAAAAAAAAAAAAAAAATTCTGAGATCAAAGAGAGAATGCAGTCATCTAATCGTCACGCTTGGAAATTGCCGACCGCCGGACATCTTAAAATTCCGGATAGTCGAGCATGACTGGAAAAATGAAGAGGGGGAGATAGATTGTAGCTGCTTTTGATTTTTTTCAGCTAAATAGCGCTTCGACATTTTGATTTGTGCATTAAATGTAATTTTAAAGGATATTTCTGCATCTTTCGTACTGTCGCAATATTTAAAATACAAAACATCATGAAGATTTTAATTTAACATTCAGTAGATAACAAATGTTGCTTTTCATTAAAAAACTATGATCTGTAGCCCGATTATCACCGTAATCATATAGATTGTTAAAATATATTTATGAACATATAAAAATTGCCCAAAAAAACTAAAATGCTCAGCAAGCACAGTAAAACTCTTAAGTGCTCATAAACAAATCCCAGACCGAATATCAAAATAATTATCCTTGCAAAATATAGCAACGGCTATTGCGCAATATGCGTACCTTAATTTTCCCGCACGTGATATTACGCAATCAGAATCCACAGTTGCCAGTATTAGAAAAATAAAAACTAAATTCAGGGAAAGAAAGAAACTTACAAATGTGGAGTGTTTTCCATTCTAATTTTGAATAGAATGCATTAAATTTCCAGAACAGAATCGCTCTTCGCTTAGGCTGGTAGACCAGAGAACTTTTAGTCCCATTCAATTCAGATTGGAAAGTGGGCATAAAAAAAATATGTCCTATGCTTGCTTTGCGGTGAATTGTAAGGGTTTGAATATTCGAGATTTTTCAGAGATGGGGAAAGATCCAGAATCGTAGGACCTTTCTCTTCCGCACTGTATAATGCATTGGCAAAAACAATTCAAAATGTAAGCCTGAAATTCACAACTTTCAAGATATGCTTGAAATACAGAAATAATAGGAAGAGGGATATAACATGTAGTAATCCTTTCTTAAACAAAATATTAGTATTATTTAATTAGCTTCCTAAAGTGAAATAATGTACAAAGAGTAACTTTTCAAAAGAAAAAAATGAAAATTAAAAAAAAAAAAATAAATAAATCAGTTGTTCACGAGAGATTTTAATCATTAAAATTAATAATTATTAAATAGAAAAAGTTCACTTACAATCCATGTGACACTTTAATCCTGTTGTTGTTAGGCTATATGACCCAAAATAAAATTTATACATTCATAAAAAATATAGTACAGGGATATTTTCATGAAACTTCTCGACATTGTTGGTAAATAATATAAATATGTACTCCTAGTGTTAATTTTTTGTTTTGTGTGTTTTGAAGGAATATTTTTCAATTATACCTAATTTATCATTCAGGTTGCATAACCCGATGCAAAAAATCATTTATTTTTACTCATACATGTTTATTTTTGTTTGGAATAATTCAAAAGAAATTCATAACAATAGTTTCTCTAATTTATCCTTTTTGAAACCTGTTTCATTGATGTATGTGTTTGGTTACATAAGAAAGTGCATGCAAAGTAAAAGGTGAAATGATTGGAAATGGGCCAAATTATATGCTCTTATTGCAACATTTCTTTTTTTCTTCACTTTCTGATATACTGTAAGAGAGTTATGCCAGTGAATGCGAGAGAAAAAATGGTAAATCACACGAATTTGAGTCATGCTGCTATAATAGAAGCTTCTGACAGTGAAGTAGTAGTATTCGAGTATGAAAATCATAAAAGTGATGAAATTGAGAGTGAAAGCTCTGACAACAATTTTGATACAAATATTCAACAAATAAACTATACAGAAAGTATTCAGCTCAAGTGTGAAATAAAATGAAAGTTGGATCCACTGCCACATTCTTCTCAATCAACAGCTGCTAACAATATGAAAACTACTCCAAGGATCACAAGATAAGCACCGGCAAGGATAACTGACATAAAAAGCGCATTTGAAGTAGTATTCAGTTTTACAATTGAAAACGAAATCATAAAAATGACTAATATTGAAGAAGAAGTGGTTTATGGAAAAAAGTGGAAAAATATCTTTTTAATATAATTTTTAATACATATAGTATATCTTTTTAAGCATATATCGGATCATTATTGGCAGCTGGCATTTATAAATCATTTGAAGAATCAATAAAATGCTTACGGGATAAAGAAACTGGTTGAAATATATTTCGTGCTACAATGCCCCTCAAAACATTTTACACCATATCAAGAATTATTCATTTTGATAATAAATGTACTTGTCAAGAAAAAAGAAATTTGGATAAATCAGCTGCAGTGCGAGATAGATATCCAGGGAAAAAAGGATAGAAATTCTACCGAAATTATACAATCCAAATGAAAATATTACTACTGTAGATGAACAATCAGCAGGATTTCGTGACCGATGTCCTTTCAAACATTATATACCAAGTAAGCCATCTAAATGAGGATTTTATGACACAGTAAAACTTTATACATACTGAAAACACAAATTCACAAAGAATGATGGTCAAAGCCAGAGGAAAAATCAAGAGATGCTGAGTAGTGTGTGATCTTACCTATGCGTATTCGGGGCACAATATTGCATGTGATATTTTTTTTTACATCTTACACCTTAGGACAACTTCTAAAATGGAAAATGACTATGCTTGGCACTATTAGAAAAGATTCCTAATAAATCGCTAGCCCATGATAGTAGTCTATAACATGCTTGATACTTCTATGTACAATGCATTTGTTCTATGGACTTCAATACATAGAGAATGGAACAAAAACAAACTGGCTATAACAAAGGGTATTTTTTGAAGAACTGGGGAAATCACTCATTTTTCCACACCTACAAAGAAGTGAGGACTCAATAAAAATAGTGAAACCAATACAGAGAAAAAAGGGGATGTATCATTGGGATCTGCTGAGAATACTTCATCATGTTTCAAACGTGCAAGCTCTGGCCATCAAGCAATGACAACAAAACTAATATATTATGCTACTATTGTAAGAATCACATTTGCAAATATCATGCAAGATATTACTGTTCAAATTGTAAACAAATACAAGTTTCAATTTTGAATACTTTTGTTATTTTTACACATGTTTTATATTATTAGATCTATTTTTAAACTTACATTACTATTGTTTAAACCATTTTTTAAACAGCACTTATCATTTACTGCAAGAAAAGTTATTTTTCTGAATCGGGTCATATTGACACAAACGCTATGTATGTGGAATTAATACAAACAGAACAGTAGAGTTAAAGTAGACTCTCCCATGCTTGCCATGCTGATTTCAGTTTCACACCAGGAACACATGGCCTTGTGATTATTTTCGCTTTGTTTTTAAGCCATTCAGAATATGCTTCCTTAGAAAGCCAATCTGTGTTAAAAACAAACTTAACCATTTCTGATCTATACTTTAGCATTTACTACAAATATATTATTATGCATTCTGAGAATTCATAATGATCATAATAAACTGACCATGCAGAATGATAATGCAAATTATTAAAATTTTGATAGAAATTCTATCTGTAGTCTGTATGTGGGAGGAAAAGGATAACGGAATTTTCTACCCTTTTTCACAATTCTTTGACCAATAGAACGATAAAACCTGTCTCTACTCGCCCAAATCAAAAGTTACATCAATGCAGAAAAAGGAAAGAGAAGCTATTTCCAGGATAGGATATGGTTTCACCATCTGATGCTTTAGATAAGAAAGAAAAGTTATTCATTTAATTTCGGCTTTGATACGGGAGGGGGAAAAAGAGTGTTCTTTAAAAAAAGAAAGAAACAGCACTAAAAACAACAAACAAACAAAAAAAAGTGCTTTAGAGAAAAAGTAAGCACCTATAAAAAGGTCTTTATAATTTATTTTCAAATATAAGGACTTAACAAGCACTTGTAAGGACCACTATGCACCCTGTTGCCAGAGAAATTAAATTATGGGAAATATTTTTAAGTCTTCCACACTAAATATTTGTAGTTGAAAAAACATTTAATGATAAAAGGGGTCATGGATAAAAACAGTTCAAGAAGAGAATGTCCTAGAATTATTTTTAAGCAATTCTTTGTACTTAAGCAGTTGCAGACAAAAGTTATTGTTAAAATGTCAAATTTTCTTAAATAATACTGATAATACAAGGTAAAAAAACTTTAAAACTTTTTATAGAGTACAATAGAAATATTCATACAACAAAATAAAAGTATCCATGAAAAATCTGAAACAATATGAAAAGATACAGGCAACGTCATTGTGAAAAATGTATTTGAAATTTCATATTTATACTTTAAGGAACAAACTGACAAATTATTTAAATACTTTGAAATGCAAATATCATATGATTCATTGACAGAATATACAAATTTTGAAAACACAGTGAAAATTAAAAATCCTGACTACAAAAATCTCAGTTGAAATTAGATTTTTTCTTTACATTCTATTTCAAATTAAACATGTTATAAAATCATAACCATGCTAATAGTACGGAGAGCAGAAAAGATGTTAGTTCAAATTATTATACAAAATATTTATAACTCTAGCATGAAATTAAAAGCTATCAAAATGAATTATATCAAACAAACAATGCGATGTGTCACACGTGCCAATACATATTTTTCTTTGCATATTTACAAAATGGCAGCAGTAAGAGTTCCAAAGTATTTTAAAACTCTATAAACAAATTTCAATTCAGATTAACTATTTAAAAATAACAAATCTTTAAGAAATTGTATGAATAGTTACATATGCAGATGCACAAATTTGTCCCAAATTTGCAACTATTCATTAACACAAAATGTTATCCAGAGGAAAGGTGAAGATAAACCCTGAAGAGTACCAAAGCATTCAATACATGCACTAAACAAAATTATGTTGAGTTCTGAACATTAAAAACATTTCATTGACAAAATTTTATATGCAAACAGGAAATTTCTTTAAATTATTTTGAAATCTACAAGCAAAACAAAAACTCAAAATGAAAAATTGTAAATTTTGAAAATAAATTTTTGAGTATTTCGACACTGTGAGAAAATTAAGCATAATTTATAAATACACTTTTTTTTTAGAGTGTGCAGTTAAAATTTTACAATGAAATAGCTTTCCATAAACCAGTTAGGAGGGGGAAAAATGTACCACATTTTTTATTTTATGTCTGTCACTACACATGACAAATTACACTAATTTAAACACTAAAGTTAAACACTACATAACAAAATTGGATATAATGCACTATTTACTGATATCATACCTTCACACCCATCAAAACTACAACTGGAAAACTGACAATTATTGAAGATACAAATTTAAATTTCAATTAACTATGTATTCTCTTTACTCAATAAAAGATAGCATGACAATGACATGTGCAAAAACATTCTCTCAAAACTATAAATATTTATGTACATCTATATAACTGTTAAAATAGGCAATAACAGAAATTATCATTTGTGTGACTATACAAATATATTATGTACTAAATGGTATAGGATTAAAGAGAATAAATGAGCATATAATCAAAATTAATAATTTCATCCCAAATGACATGGGAAGGGAGATTCTACAGTGCTTTGTCATACATCAAATAAATATAAAATTCACATATCTTGAAACAAGAAATCTTTCAAATACACTGAAATTACATAAAGAAACTGAAAATTTCAGATCATACTGCATAAGTATTAGGTCATAAAGAGTACTCTTATTTGCTACAAATATTAAAATTTGCAGTTGAAAGCATTTGATATCGATCATATTAATATTCACTGAAAATATTTACATGCATTAGTACAGAGAATAAATACATGTAATATAATACTTAAAACTGCAACAGATAATTCAAAAGATTTTATAAGCAAATTGGATGAATATATAAATTTAATACATATACAGGGTTTTTCTAAAGATAACTACATAGAATTTTTTTTTTTTGCAAGTTACCTAGAATTTTGTAAAATGGCTAAAAAAATTAAATATAGGAAGTAATTTGTACATAATGGAAGACAAAAGGAATATACCTTACATTTGCTGATTCTAAGTTATATTGACTTCTAAATGAAATCTTATTATTGAAAATTACTTTGCCTCAGTAGTATTACAGTTAAACAAAATACAACTCATCCTTCTAAAAAATACATGTATCCAAAGCATGTAAAATGGTCCAAAATGTAATTCATGGCTCATAGGACTCATGTATACCCCAAGAAATTCAGTTTTATACAAATAATTAAGTAGATGTATAGTGTTAGATATATGCCTTGATAACCCAAATGCTTTCAAAAACAATATATAATAAATATAAAAGCAACAAAATATCTATACATGGATGGAAGTATATGCTTTTCCTAGGAGTGAAACAAAATTGCTGTTAGATAAATTTTACTGTCACCTCTGGAAAAACTAAAAACCAAACAGTTTGTCTATTAAGAGATTATCCAGAAGTTCCAAGTTCTGTATTTGTGCAGGAGAAAATAATGTACACCAAACATCTGAAAACAAAACTGAACAAGTTTTCAATGCCTTAATGCCTGCTCTCTCAAGAATATTTCGTATGCTTCAGAGATTTCTTCTGTCATTTCATCTGGTTGATTATCCTCATATGCTCTGCAAATACGATAAAATTTATTATAGAAATAAAAAAGTTTTTGTCTTAATTTTCTTGTAAAATGATTTATTTCAACTGAATTTAAGTAAAAAATACAGACAAATTATTGCAGAACTTCATGGAGATTTAATTATAATACATGAGAAAATTATAAAAGTTATGTATAAGATATAGTTATAAAAAGAAAAACCTACAACTGTTTATGATTATTTTCATTTTAAAAATCTTCTCAATTCTTTCTCAGAGAAAATCTTAAGGAAAGAATAGTCGCTAACCACCTGACAACTTCACTTCATTTGTATTAGTTTCAGTTAAAATAACATGCTGAGTAACAATTATTGGAATTGTTAAAGGAACAAAAATCGGTGTAATATTCACAAAATTTATAGGACTAGTTTCAAAGGTTTAAACACAGAACCTTCTTCAGCTGCAAAGAATTTACAAATATTATACTGTTTCTTGTGCCCTTAACACCTTTAATAACCATTTATATTAGGCTAATTAGAATATAAAATGAACTTTATTTCACATAAACTTTTTTTTTTTTTTTTTGTTGTTGTTGCCTCTATCTCTTTCTTAAAAAATAGGGCAATCAATAAAAGTCAGAGGCTCTTTTAATTGGCTAGTTTACTGTTTTAAGAATGGACCTTCTATCAGTAACAAAACTAGTGTCTTGACGCAACAGAGAATGATCACTTTCATTTGACACAAATGGGCTTTATATATGAACAAGAATGGTTTTAACTTAATAAATTAATGCAGAAAGTGAAGTGTTTTTCCATAACTAATTTTAATTTAATAACTAATTTCTTGGAAGTATTTTTCAATTTAGCCCCCCAAAAATATTCACTATAGCAGTTAGACCATTTTGGTCCAATTACACAGACTGGAACTTCAGTTATCTAGACTAACTAGAAACACAACCTGCCCAGGTAACTGAGCTACACCCATATTATGTATTGCCAAGTGAACAAATTTTAATTTTTCAACTATTTTATTCCTCCAAAGATTACAAACAAAAAATAATAAAATGATTTTATTTCCATTAACCAAAATGTAATACGCATTCACTTTGCATGGTCTGTACACACTTTTCACAAGGACTTTTAATGACCATGAATGAAAAAATTAAGGACCTGTATAAACTAATGTAATTATCTAGACACAAACTTCATTTTTGTAATTTGTAAGAATAAAATAAATCTGAAAGTAGGATGCATTATTATTAAACATAATCTAATTTAATTATAAAAAAATTCAAGTAATTAGCATTAAAAATTTCTTGAAACAATCATATTATACACTTATACAGGGTTCGTACACATTTCTGCACACGGAAATTAAGTACTTTTAAGGACTTTTAAGGACCATTAATGAGAAAAATTAAGGACCTATGAGCAAATGGGAACTGAATAAATTCAATTAAAAATATGCCTGAATTTCACTTTTGTAGTACCATCCTAAAAATAAAATAGATCCCTAAGTAGTACGCATTATTACTAAACATGAATTAATTAACATAATTATTAATAATTTTAAGAATAAAATAAACTTTATGCAATTTATCAAGTAGCATTAAATATTTTACATTTATAATAGTTGGCCATATTTGAAAGAAGATAAGTGACATTTACGTTTTACTAATAGTTAGCTTTATATGTTGATTTTTTATGTCTCATTTTGTCACATACTTGGTCAGTCTAGAGATTGAGTAAATAGTAGGTATTAGATTTTATGTCAAGCGGTATAGGTTAAAATAAGAAGTAAGATCATAATCAGCATGATTCATAACAAAAGAACCACCCACGGTTCATAGCCACATTTTAATTTAAAAAAAATAAGCACCTATAAGCACTTTTCAAGCACATTTTAAGAAAAAAAAAATAAGCACCTGTCTAATTACATTATACACAACTGCATAACTTCAAAAATTAGACTCGTGATTTAAAATATGAGAAATGCAGTATTTATTAAGAGAGAATAAGCATTACCCCAACAATCGAAAATAATAATTTTTTTTTAAATTTTAAATAACAGTTCAATTTACAGAATTAGTTTACAACGAGAGAAAAAAAAAACTATGCAGAACTAAACTATATTACAAGATTTAATGCTGAAATTTCAGTTCAAAATAGATGAAATAAATATTAATAAGGCATATTTTTTCTATTCACTTGGAACTTAATAAATACAATTTATTTTTCCACTCATATTGATATTTAACTAATTTAACTCTAAATTCTGAACATTTTCTAAATTTTCATCGTATATCAGTTTTCCCTTAACAGATATTGCAAGCAAAGTAATTTAAGTAATAATGAGGAACATTTCTGAAATCAGAAGACAGAAATTTGCTTCATGCAGTCATCCTTTAATAGTAAAAGCTTAACTACCCGCATACTTGAAAATCGGCGAATATTCGGACAGTCGAGCGTAACTTGAAAAAGAGAAGCGGAGGGCGCGGATAGACTGTAGCCGTTCTTAAGATTTTTCCTCTAAATAAATGCTTTTGACATTTCGATATGTGCATCATATAAAAACAAACCAACGGAACAGAAAAATATTCTGCTTAGCAAGCGCAGTAAAACTCTTTAAGTGTTCATAAACAAATCTCGGACCGAACATCAAAATTAATTATCTCTGCAAAATACCGCAAACGTTATTGCGCAACATGTGCTTTCTATGCTTTCGCAATTCTTTGACCAACAGAACGACGGGCACCTATCTGTACTCTCCGCGCACACCAAAGGTTTATGTTAATGCAGAGAAAGGAGGAAAAGCTATTTCCGGGAGTATGATTCACCATTTGACATTCCATATTAGGAAGAAATGTTGTTTATTTAGTTTCGGCTTTGGTACGGGGAAAAATTGCGCAAAAGCACTAAAAGCAAAAAAAAAAAAAAAAAAAAAAAAAAAAAAGCACTAAAAACAAAAAAATAAGGACTTTAAAAGAAAAAGTAAGCACCTATAAGGGCCTTTAAATTTTATTTTCAAATATAAGGACTTAGGACTGCTACGAACCCTGCCACCGCTGCTGATCGTCCAGAGAGAGACTTCTGATTCGAACAAACCTGAAAAGCCTAATGTAGGCACGGTTGGCAAGCATTGAAATTTAGTCAGGCGCTGTTTGATGCAGTTAGTGTCATAGCTTTGTGTAGAGTTCCAGAGGTTGTAACCCAGTTAATATACTTTAAGGTCCCAATAAGCCATTAAAGCACCAGAGGTGATAAAATGTTTTGTATTAAGTCTCATTAGATGAAAAGAGTAAATTTTACATTATTGTGTTTTATCTTGTGACCACAATGAGTATTAATAAAAGGCAAATGACTCTCCTTAATATGTAGAGATAATTTTTAAGGGTAAACAGTTAATTAATGTTGTTACAAAACATTTCGGTTTCGTAACAACACTCAAATATTTATACGTCTTTTTAATTTGAACCTTCCCAGACATTTTGGCTAATTTAAATCAATTTCCTTCTCTTTAAGCATCTTTTCTCTAACAAACAGAAATTTGTCTCAATACACATACCAATGTTTTCACTAGTTTCTGCATGTTTTATCTCCTAACTTGTGAACCTCTCCACATTGTAGCTATGAGGGTGTACTTGATTAGGTAAAAGTTAAATAATCCAAAACCCTGTCTGAAAGCAGCTACAAAGATTTAAATAAGCTTCTTATTTAAAAAGAACTTATAACACAAAGGCATGTTCTGATGCTAACAAAATCAATTACAGCTCACGGTGATGTAATTAATTAAACAAGAGCAGTCAAATTCAAACTCAAAATGTGGACTAGTGGTTAAAAATTAAAATCAGTCAGATCAATTTTATTTAAATTTAATCTGGCTCAGTAACTCTATCATTTGAGGAAATAGAAATGGAATTATAGTAAAGGCTAAAATCATAAACAATTAGGTAATTTACTTAATAATAACTGCACATATCTTTGAAGAATAATTATTTTCTTTAGGTATTGACTTTCTTTCTATAACCCCTCTACCTATTCATTTTAGAATTTTGGGATTTAATTAAGGATTTCTGTTATTCTAAAAACACTAAATGCATTTAGAATAAATAGGAAATGTGGCTAATTTTATTTCTTTAGTAATATAGATAGTAATATAGAAGTCTTAGTAATATAGAAGAAATATGAAATATATATGGTCGGTTACAGAGCTGGTGTGGCAGAATTTTTAGAATTTAGTGACACATTGAACAACAAAATCTAGAAATGGCAAAACGTTTAGAATTTAGAGCAAGCACTGGAAGCAGAATTTAGGATCCACAGAGCATCAGATGGGAAAATGCCTAGTGCCAGCTATGTGTATGATGCATTAAGACATATTAGATGAATCTTTTAAATTGTAAGTTTTCAATTTCTTTATTAATAAAAAAATCCCTTTCTATAATGCCTGCTCAAGTGATAAGATTAGAAGCATTTTTGATATTTTCCATGCTTGTGTCAAGTGAAAAGTAGAGAAAATAAAGGGAAGATAAACATGTTAAGAAAAAGATTCTAGTATCAGGAGTAAAACATTCAAATATTATGTTTTCATTGTTCTTCTAGACGTTCTTTAAAAAGTAAGAAATACTTTCTGTAAAATACATCCATTACATGTTGATACATGAAGATATTTTTCATTTTGTCACATATTTCTCGAATCTTCTAGAATCATGGGTCTATAACTCTTGCCTTCAAATCTTTCTAAACTTTCCAAGCTGCAATGTTTAAAATCCTAAAGAAAATTCATCCCTACCAATTCTGTAACAGCAAAAAACCAGAAATATTTTGGAAAAAAAAAAGGGGGGGAAGTGTAAAATTATTTTTATAGAGAAAACTGATGCATTTTCTGAGACTTTTGAATATTCTAAGACAATAATTACATGGGAAAAACCCTTACTATGAAAAAATTAAAAAGAAAACTTTTTTAATGAATTATATAGCTAATTTTGCTTTTGCTAAGAGCTCTTTCATAAATTATGCTTTATAGCATTATACCTTGTTTATTTTTCAGATTCAAAATATTGTATAATAATAAGTTGCCAAAATGAAACTTTATAATATGACAGCAAAAAATAAAAATGCTTTATTTTAATGTTATTTTTTAAATATAATTTCAATACGTTACCATTATTTTAATGAAATTTATCAATGTTATGATGTTTTGAAAAAATCATTGAAAAATTTTCAGATCTCGGAATTAAAAATGTTCTATAGAAACTTATCTTATAATCGCCAAAATGGTGACAAGTTGCCAAATTTAGAACCGTTTAATAAATAAACTCACATCCCCAAAAGCGAAAACTTATTTAAGAGCTCTTTATTAGAACAAATGAATTTCGAAATGCTTATGTTTCACTTCTTGCTTAGAAATTCAGGTATCTCATTTATATTAGAAATAGACACAAATTATAACCCATGAACCCATTCAAAAGATAACTATATTTGTCAGTGAATCGGCAAAAATATTCCTCCAAAATGCTAATTTACACTCAAAATGGCAGTCATAAAAACAGACAGAAATTTCTGATGATTAAAATTAAGGACCTTCTGCTAATTTTTGCCAAAATTAAGGACTTTTAAGGACTAAAAATCGATTAAAAAAAATTTAAGGACTCTTAAGGACAAACCCTGTTATAACAGAAAGAAGAATAGTGAATTTTTATGTAAATTTTACTAGCAGTTATTGTTATACAGATTCCTTCTTTTATGCTTCATTTCGTCATGTACCAGCTCAATCCAAAGGTTTATGCAGATTTCATGTCTGGCATAAGTTAAATTGAGAAATAAAATAATCATCAGCACGACTCACAACAGCAGCCTGCATGTGTACTTTGATTCATTTAGTGTCATAGCTTTGTGTAGATTTGCTGGAGTTGTAACCCAGTTTAATATGTAAATTTTTGTGTTGTATTTTACATCGACAATAAAGATTAAAGAAAGGCAACAAGTCATCTTAACATGTAGAGATAACTTTTAACGCTAAGCAATATGTTACAAATAATTAAATTACATAGTTAGATAGCCTTAGTCATAACAGACTTACATGGTTACAACTAAATTTTTTTCTGAAAAAATGTTCATTGAAAAATTTTCATTTGAAAAAGCACTAAAAGCACTTTACAGTAGTTATATTTTATGATATTGATTCTAAAATTATAATAGTATAATTATAAATTAAAAGCATACAGAACATTTATTTTTTGCAAACAAAATATTTATGTGCCTTTTTAATTTTAAAAGTTTTCTGACATTTTAGCTAATTTACATTAATTTCCTTTTCTTTAGCATTTTTTCTAAGCTTATTTGTTTCAATAAACAAATCAATGCTTTCATTAATCTTATCTGCTAATGTGTTAATATTTAAACAATGTGCCTTTTCTTCTTCCTGCTAATTTTATTTCTTTAATAATATGAGTATAGAGAATAAATATGGAGTGGTGACAGAGCCAGTGTGGCAGAATGTTTAGAATTTAGTGAAGCATCAAGCAACAGAATCCAGCCATGGCAAACTTTTTAGAATTTAGAGCAGGTATGCGTGGTGCACTGAGACATACAACACGTTGTCAGTTTTCAATTTCTCTGCTTGTCTCAATACTTGTATCCAGTGAAAAGATAAGAAACTAAAGGAAAGATAAACATGTTAAGAGAAAGACTTCTGAGATTAAAAGAAGAAAATTGAATTAATTTTGTTTTCACTGTTCTTCCAAAAATTTTCCAAAAGATACAAAATTCAGCACATTTCTACAAAGACAACCATTATGTGTTAACACCAATTATCCCCACCAATTCTGTAAAAGTGGAGGGGAATCGGAGAAGAAAAATGTAAAGGGAATTCTGCAGAGAAAACTGATGCACATTTGAATATTCTGAGACAATTACACAAGTAAAGGTTCTTACCTGGAAAAAATATCAAAGGAGATAAATGAAATTAATTTTGAAATAATCACAATAGCCTTTTTTTTTTTTTTTTTTTTTTTTGGCTAAACTGTACTTTGTAGCACTTACGTTTATTTTCCAGACTTAAAAACTTTTCTAAGACACCAAAATGGAAAGTAACATCTCTTTGAAATATGGCAACGGGAAATAAAAATATTTTATTTTAATGTTATCTCTTAAATATTATTTTAGTATATTATAGTTATTTTTATGACATTTATTAACACTATTATGCTTGTAAAAAATCATGCAAAGATTCGCAATATCCGAATAAAAAAATTTGTACACACACTGACCCTGAAATCACCAAAATGTTGATAAGTTGTCAAACTTAGTGCTGCATAATAAAAGAACTCATACTTCAAAAAGAGAAAATTTTTTTATGTAATATCTTATGAACTCTTTACTCACAAAAAAGTAATAGTTTTAAAATGTTTATATTTCAATCAAGATACCAACTCATTTATATTTAGTAGTCGTAGAGAATACCCATCGTTAATCCATCAAATACATTCAGAGGCTTTTCGCACATTTTTTAGACGATTTTGGTAAGCGGTAATAAAAAATCGTTTGTTGCAAAAGAAGTAATTGCAACTGCACTATGTTTTTAAAAGTCAAAATTATGTGGCTTAAAAGTTTTGTTTTTATTCAAAATGGTGAATTTAACAAAGCATTGGTTCGAAGGCTACATTTACGCTCTTTCCAAAGAGAAATATGCATACCCTGTTATCCAAAAATGATGTGAGTCATGGTTTTGTGATATCTAAAGCGTCGATAGGTAATATCATCAACAAAAAAGGAAAAAAAAAAGTCAAATTGGAGCCTCAAGTGGGACAAAAATTCCAAACAAGTATCTAAGGGACCTATTGCAAAGGTACGTTGTTTATTGTTAAAAGAAAATCCCCCTAGTCAAAGGATAGTTGCAAAATCATTAAAATGCTCAGTGTCCACTGTAAACAAAATGATAAGCGTTGATTTAAATCTTAAGAAAGCGAAAAAATGCAATGTGCATCGTCTTCTTCCAAAGCATATCGCTTAACGCAGGACACACTGCAGAATTTTATATGAGAAACACTTATCCAAAGAAAAATTAAAAACAATTGTCACAATAGATGAAGCATGGGTGTATTTATATGATTGTAACAAAAAAGACCCATTTATTATCATAAAAGGGGAGAAAAAATTTAAGTATATGGTTCAAAGAATCGAAAGAAAGTTTTTCTAAGGGATTCATGATTGTTGCTGGTTTTTCTTATAATAGCAAGTTAAAAATAAAGAGAGTGCAAAAAAATGTCAAGATTAACTCCAAATACTATCAGAAACATATTTTATCGCCAATTTTTCTGAATGAAATACCATCGCTTTACTCACAGTGCCATCAATCTGTGAGACTACATCAGGTATATTGGTGTATTTAATTTAATTATGGCAAAGCCCACTAGGGCTATCTGCCTAAGGGGAGGGATGCCTTCGTGGAGGACTTTCTAAGGGAAACTGGCTCGTATACACGTTACACATTGGGAAAACCACGAAAACACCCATGCAGCCAGCCCGTTCGCGGGATTCGAACCTCGGACCGAACTACCAGTGTTCAGCGTTTTTACCGCTCGAGACTCCATCAGGACAAAGCTAGCAGTCACACATCAAAATCCACTGTAAATTTCCTAGAAGAAATGGAACCCAAAACTGGTATCAAGGCCATGCCCTTCACTAATATCCCTACTAAATCTCCCGATGTGTCACCTATGGATTTTTGTGCTTTCGGACTTTTAAAAACTGCATTATCCAAACGTTGTCCCAAAACCCTAACAGGACTCTGGAAACTGTTTGGGAGGAACTGGATAGAATACCTCTTCTGCCACTTCAAAAGGCATTATTATCCTGGAAATTGCGGTGTCGAAAGATAGTTCAGAATAAGGGATGTCAAATAGAACATTTAAAACACAAGAACTTTACGTAATTTAGTTTTGTGAATACAATATACATCATCTAAAAAATGTGTGAACAGCCTCTGTATTTGTCAATGCATCACAAATTGACATATTCTTCCAAAATATTAATTCACATTCAAAACGGAAGTTGAAAAAAAATCTGTCAGAGCAGTAAAATTAAGAACATTTTGCTGATTTGGGTGAAATTAAGTACCAAAAATAGTTTAAAAAAACCCCTAGAAAAACTCAAGTACTTTTTAGAAACCCTGCTTTAATAAAATAACTATGAAATTACTCTTATTTTTCTATGCATAAAAACCTAATTACTATTTTAAATAAGAAAGAACAAATTTATTCTCATTCAGAAATGTTCTAACACAAACCATATAATACTGTTTATCTTGCACTCAGAAAGAATAGGCATACTACTTATTTAGTGTTTTTTTAGAACTGAAATGTTTAAGCAAAAATTCAGAAAATGCCTATATAGAATATGCAACTATTTCTTTAATGTTTATAAGCCACATATTTGCCAAACATATAAATGGTAACGGCATGTTAATTATAATATGACTAGCTAATCTTAATTTTTAGCAATTTAAATTTTTTCTTTTTATACTATTTAAATCAATAACAATATTTAAAACATGTACATTTTAAATGGCCTCAAAAGATGAAAAACAATATGGATAACAGGTTAAGTTAGGTTATTTGAGTATGGCAGAACCATGAGGGCTATCTGTTTAAGACGAGGGATGCCTTTGTGGATGACTTTCTAACGGGAACTCGCATTTTACACATAGGGAAACACATAAATGTATTCACGTTTTACACATAGGAAAAACCAACCCTGCAGCCAGCCCGTTTACCTGGGATTGAAACTAAGCCAGGTCAAGCTACCAATATTCCGCAGTTTTAACCATTCGGGCCACTGGTGTAGCTGATGTTATAGTAGGACACTGTGTTATTAAAGTCTCTATAACTTCTGTAATGGAGTTTTGTAGCATTATGTTTTGAAAATGCAATTTTACATAATACAAACTAGATAGCAGACGGGTTTGTTATTATACTTAGCGTATATATTGTAAATATTCAGATACTTAATAGCATGATTGTCGCTTCCAGTGCTACAGCAGAATGATTAAAGTGGTGTTATCAGCATGTAGCTTGAACAAATAGGTGGTCCAAAATACATAAACAGAAACTATTTAAAGACCTGGAATAAAAAAGAAAGCAGAGCAAACTCATAAACATTGCTGAACATTATACATTTAGTCACAGCAGTATGATGGTACATGTTACATTTTCTTTGGCAACGTGCACATGCTCACAGAACATAACAGTGACATCAGAAAGGTATTAAAATCAAGTCTTTAAAATGCTTCTTCAAACTATGTTATGGCAATGGATTAAAACAAAAATTGCTATAACTTCTCTACACACAGCATGCATGGTGGACAATTACCTTGACAGTAAAATGCTGAATTCATGCAGTGTTTAATACATTTGCTAAAACTTAACCCCTTTAAAAACCTTGGGGCCACCCAGAGTTTAGGGGGAGTCTAATGTGATATCGAAGAGCCCAGGCTCAAATACCACAGAAGACATGGCTATAACTGTCTGTCCCTTCGAAGAGGCAATGGTGGCTGCCTATTACGTGCCTCCATAGTAAAATGGCTGCCACTTTTGGTCTTAAGAGTGGCCAATGCCCACCATTATTAAAATAATAATAATAATGAACAAATAAATAATTTCTTTGGAATACCTTCAGTAAACTCGAACGATCCATTAACTACAACCACTCACAGAACTACAAACTGGTTTAGAGTATGTATGAACAAACAACTGATGCCCTCTGCTATACTGAATTGTCCAACTCAAGTGTTGTATGTGTTTAAACACATACAACATTTTCTAAAATATAACAAGAAGAATTTAAAATTAATACCTTTAAATACCCTTTCACTACTTTAATTACCATTATTAAAATATTACTCAGTTAGATAGCTTCTTATAAAATTTGCATGTCAAATTTACTGTCATGCTAATTTTTAGAAAATAGTTTAATATCACGCAATATACCACAAAAAACAAAATTAATGTATTAGTGAAAAATCTGATGTGCACTTGAAGTCCCTTTAGTTACATGTTTCTAATAACAATGAGCTTGATAAAGTGTAAAATAAGAAATAGCTTAAAGCTTGCTACTCCTTAAAACATGGAATTGGCCAAATTTATGGCCAACATAATTATAATTTTTATTATTCTATTCTCCCATACAATGGAAAATAATTATATGTGCTCATGCATACATCCATTCTCATGCTTTCATTTCAAAATATTGCACCAATCATAATATATACTTAAGTCATACAGTGCTTTCGATCCACATATCAATTACTTAACAATCACAAAATTTTTAAATGGAGCATTCTTTATTCCTAGTAGAGGTAAGTGTTGCCATATCTTTTCTTCCCAATCTATATCAAAGTTCAGTTTTCTGAATATGATGAGAACTTTATTTTCCCTTTTAGCTTTACCTGTTAAACATCACTTATAAACTTCACACTTATAATACAAAACATTCAACAACAAAAACACAAAATCTGTAAAATCAGCTTTAGAATTACCAATACAGTGTTAAGTGTTGCCACACTTTTTTATATTCACTATATTAAAAAAAAGTTCAGTGGCACAATAGCCCTAGTGGACCACGGCCTGCGGTGTCCTCGAAATCTGCTTTCTTGACCTTGAGCCCCAGAGCGCATCAGAATATGCCCTGGGCAAGTGGTCAGCTTGTTGCAGAACCCCCAGTGTTTAATCCCCAAGCGAATTTCGTACTCATTTTATTGACCCATTTAAGAGATGAAAAGCTGAGTCACCCTTGCCCAGCCCACGAATCAAAGCCCGGAACTGTGGTGCAGCTGCGCAACGTGCTAGCCACATTGCCACCAGACTGTCATTTACTGTACTATTTTTTCAAAATAATACAGTGATAACATTTAGTGGCAGTATCCTTTCATTTAAAAGCAATTCAATACAAGAGAAAAATTGATGCAAAAATAAGGCTATTGCATTTAGCTGATTCACAACAAGAGCTCCTCTTCATAATCAGCTTATGCTTGTTGCATTAACTTAAGGGAATACATTAAATGCTTATAAATGCAATATATTGTTCTCAATCATATACATGATTTAAATACCGAATTTGAGATACACTCAGTTCCAAAAGTTAAGCACGAAGATGTAAAATGCAAAAAAAATCAACAAATACTGCTTTGATTGACACAAAATTCAGCAGGAAAGTAGCATATATATTTATGCATTAAACAAAATCAATAATTATATACAGAAATGAAAACAATATTAAATTTTTGTAAGTTATCAGATAATGACATACTGGAGACTTAAACAGAATTATGTATAAAGTGAAAATATGCAGCATAAAAAGAAAAAAAAAAAGAACATTAATAGAGTATGTGATCCCCCCCCCTCATCTGTATACAAAGTTTACACTTTGTAAACATGCTTTCAATTAGGTGGTCAACTACTGCAAAATTAAGCAATCACCATTCTTCTTGTAGAGCAGTTTCCAGCTCAATAAGAGTGGCTGGAGGTGGGAAACGTGAAAATACAGCACGGCCGAAAGCATCTCATTTTCAATAGGATTAAGGGCAGGCTAATATGCTGGTCACGCCATACACGCAATCCCTTCACTCTACAGGTAGTCAGCTCTGTGGGGACGCGCATTATCATCCATTAAAACAAAAGTAGGGCCAACTGCTGCAGCGTACAATCTCACAATGGGTTCTAGGACTTCATCTTGATACCGGACAGCCATAAAAGAACCCCGTTTAAAGATGTGCAGGTCGGTGTGGTATCCTAATGAAATTCCCGCCCACATCATAATGCTTCCGCCTCGGAATGTGCGATTTTCGGTGATGTTTTGGGACTTATTTGCGTGTTCGTTGTTCACACCATATCCTTTTACACTTATCATTTGGCTCCAGAGCAAATCTTGACTCATCAGTAAGCATGAGATTGCCCCAATCAGACACATTCCAACTGATATGTTCCCGGCACCACTGTAATCGTGCCCCTCTTGACTGGACAAATAAATAGAAACACAAACTCAAGGTACCCGGGCATACAGTCCTTTTCATATGTAATCTTCGGCGTACAGTAGCTGCCATTATCGCCTTACCAATGGACGCTGTAACCATTGACATCACACGTATGGAGGTGGCTCTGTGATTTCGCTTGGCTACAATAGCAATATATCGATCTTCCGCGGGTGTTGTAACCCTTGGGCGACCGGCTACGGGCCTTCGGACAACTGTCTGTGTGGTTTGGAATTGTTTCCATAAACGAGAAATTACGAATGATGAACGCCGAAGAAAAGAGCAACATCTGTGATCGACTGTCCTACTTCAATGCGCCCCACAGCATGCCAGCACTCAGAATCTTCCATTCGTCTTCTGGAAGTCATAGAAACATGCATGTCTTGAAAACAAATAGTACGAAAGTTTTAAACACCTTCTATCAGCACTTACAATCAATTTCTGTAACCCTTCATAAAGCTGGCTTCTTATAAGACTGCCTTTTTTGCATATTTCTTGACATGAAAGCATGAATGGCTGTTACCTAACATATTTGCAGACTTCCATCTACCTCTGCAGGCTTCCGGAAATTAGCATTTTCCTCTCCGTGCTTAACTTTTTGAAATGTATCTCATAATATATTTTTTCATGAAAATCTATTAAGAGCTTCATGTAAAGTATCACATTCAATTTATCAGTTTAACACAACTGACTGCCGTGCCACCCATATTCAGTGACAGCAAAAATTCTCATCTCTGATCGGGTAACATGATCTGTATTTCAGTGATGGCACTTATTTAAGTACTTACAATGTAAGTTAGTAGGTATTTGAAAAAATTCTTGTCGAAAGAAAGAATATCATTGTCGTTGACAATTCATTCCACTCAACTGAATTGCATTTTCTTCAGTATCTACTATTCTTTCTTCCTCAATGACCCTTTCTTTTAAAATACGATCCATAATATCTACACCACATTTATTATCATTACACTTATCAAGTTCCAAAACAGAACCTGATGATATAATTCTATTTATATTTTTCTTTTTGAAAAAATCTCAGCTGTTCCTCATCACTACTATATGAATTTCTGTATGCCTGGTATAACAGGTTTTTTCTTGATTATGATAAGATTCACTAAGGAATAACTTTTTTTTTAACATTACAAAAAGTGATGGCAACATTTTTAACACACACAAAAAAATTACCCATTAATTACTACAGAAAAAATATTTTGAAAGTAAGAAATAATTTTCGAATCCCACACACTTTCTTAGATATTTTGTGTTTGGGGAAAGATCTTCAACAGAGTGTATGCTTGAAATGTTTAGTTTTAGATGTTCTAAACTCCAAGATCAGAAAAAAATGGTGCATCATACAGCAGCGCTCATGGCCTGATGGATATTTTCTTATGGACTTGCATGGCAGTGTACGTAGTAAGCTAAAATCTAACATGCTGTTCCCACCGATATAAGTCTTGAATATTAAAAAGGGATTATATTTTAATATAGTTTTTTAAAATTAAAAACTGTTACAAACTTAGAGTAAAATTCTACTTTTGGTGTCCTGTAAAAACTGTTATGGACTTTGTTTAAAATGCTACTTCCAGTTGTAGAATTTTATTCAAAATCTAATCAACTCTTTATATGAATACAAAGCTTAAATATGAAAACAAATTTTTGAAATTTTCATGTAAGAGCTATCATAGGTGAAAATATCATCCAATAAACATGCATAGATATTCTAGAAATAGTAAAAACATGCTATGGGGACATTAATTTGCACTTATTCACTGAAAACTCACTATTGAATTTTTAGACTGAAAACATTCCCTGCCTTATCTCTTTGCAACACATATTAGCCGGAGGTAAAAAGGGACAGAATGTTAAATCACTGCTTAGATTCCAGTAAAATTCAAATAACTTCACAAAAAAATTACTTGAAGATGAACAAGCAATTGTTCATATACAGAAAAGATCTTAAGAATGAAACCATAATATTTCCAATGTGAACAGGGTTATTATAAATGTTAAAATCATGAAGTAAAATGGACTTCATGGCAGAGGTCTAACAAGGCAGAGTGTGTACCTTAATGCCAGGTTTAACAAGGAATTTCTTAAATGACTTTGATGAAATAAAATTATAAATTAATATGGACAGTTCTTGCACTTCTGTCCTAGGAAATTTCGCTGCAGAATATCAGCATTTTTTTACCCTATGATTCGGATAAAAATGCAGAAACATTAAACAAAAGAGAATAGCATTACTTATAATGGAAACAAGGCTTCTAATAAATTCTAAGCCCCCTCTCAAAAAAGATTTTTCTGCTTTTAAATGAAAAGATTAAATTTTGACAAAACTAATGTAAAATCTAAAACAGTAACAATAAAAATCAGGCAGAAGATTTGCTTTTGAATGGCTCAGACTGATTAAAATCTACTCTAAGCATCAATAACTGATATTTTAAATCACTTTTAGCAATAAATTATAAAATTTATATATGCTATTATATAGTATACTCTTGACTTCCAGGCTAATGCCGGGGAAGTACGTCACTAATAATCCAAACTAAAAACTGTCCTGCATATTACGTATTTAGTTCTTAAAAAAATCAGTATTTTACTTTGTGTTTGTCTCTAATTTCTTTTCTTTCTTTTTTGTTTAACAATATCATATATAGTTTGCATGCTAATTCGATTCTGCCGCAAGCTTTACTCTCAGTTCGCCATGTTCAAATCATTCAATAAACATAAGTTTTTGTTTAAATGTTAAAAGAACTGCCTTGTGCTTAGTAGTTGTAGTGCATTCTTTATTTATTTTTCAGTTCTCTTAAATTAAAAAAAAATATATAATAAGAAAACAATGCACGAAAATGCGTAAAAAAAGTCCCACTGATCAATAAAAATGATGCATTTGACAATGTACATACAAAACGAATGAGATGAAATTCAGGAATTTTTAGAGCATGCTTGGACTCGTGTGTGTGCTTTTACACACTCTCATGCATAGCATTGAATGTTTGGTCATCGGCACTGCCACACATGAACAATCCATAAATCAGACAATCAAGTATCATTATTAACTAAATTTGTATGTAATTTAATGCAAATAATTAAAATGAAAATCTAGAAACAAATTTCAATTCCTAGATCATAAAGATAAGATTTAAATTTTTTATGCAGATTAAATTTAGTTACATTTTTAAAACAGTCAGATCTTTTTCACTTATTAAAAAACTCAAATACAAATATAAATTATTTTGCTACAGTTAATAGAAAGAATGGTTACATTGATTGGAAAGATCTGCTTACTAAAAAGCATTAATTTACGTACATTACATGGAGCTATTACAGCACAACAGCATATTATGTTTATATAACCAGCATTGAAAAAAATAGATGGACATCACTTACTCATACTCATCAGTGTCTGGAGGTAAATTACTTGCATACTGACTCTGCAAAAACAATACTTCATCAGGTGTCAAGGGTTTCCCATCAGGTCCATACATTACAGGTTCATCCTGTCACATGAAGGGGAGGAAAAAAACACATCCATAAGATATTAGAGGAACCCACTTTTTTTTTAACAAGCAGAAGAAATGGAATTTTAAGCAGAAATTATACATTTTAATGATAATTTAATATTAAATATAACAGAAAAATATTAATTCTATCCATTCAAAGACACGTATGATAAGAATAACAGCTTGTTAACTTCAGTTAAGGAACATTTATATAGTACATTAATTTTTTTTTAATTCAAGACAAAAAAAAAAAAAAAAAAAAAAATTTTTTTTCTTTATATATAGACAATTTGTTCACCATTCATAGAAGATAGAATACAGTGCATATCATTACACTACCTGCAGCTCATAATAAAAGAAGGCATAAAAATGAATACTAGAAAATAAAACTTAATTAAAATGCATACTTTAGTTTTTAAAGCAAAATATCAGCATAACTAACAACCCCCCCCCAAAAAAAAATAAAGTGCTCAGAGATATAAAGCAAACATTCAAATTGGCCGAGCTTCACGCAGTCTGTTGAAGATATGTGTAGATATTGTAAAAACATCAGCACATGATTTAATTCTCTTTGAAAACAACTAAAATGCTTCAAAAACAAAGTCCAACATTGAGAATCAGCATAAATTTTTAAAAAAATTTTGCTGAAGCTGAAGAAGGTAGTTCAAAAATTTTGAACTACCTTCTTCAGCTGCTAAGTGCAAATAAACCAAATAAAGGGTGAAGAGAGATAAGACAAGAAAGGTTGGAAACAAGAAAAGCTAAAAATCTCTTTAAAGGCTGAAGGTAAAGATGGACTGCAATTAGGGTCAATAAATAAAACGTTCTAGTTAATGATCCAAACTGCAATCCATCTTTACCTTCAGTCTTTAAAGAAATTTTGTTTTAGTTTTTCTAGTTTCATCAATAGATGGCACCAGTAGCTTCTGTCCAACTTATGTCTATCCTTATCTTTCTTCACCCTTTATTTGGTTCATTTGCACTTAGCAGCTGAAGAAGGTAGTTTAAAAACTATGGAAACTAGTACTTCAAAAAAATTTTTTTTTATTTACACTGATTCTTAATGTTGGACTTTGTTTTGGATTGTTATTCACCATGATATTTAAACTAAACTAAAATGCTTATTTACATTATTAGCTCCATGGACTTTTTGTTAATTTTACTAAACTGTGGTATGACATAGATAACACATTTAAAATATAAATCATCTGCACTACTAAATTACAGATGTATAGCAACTATTGTTACATTGTTATAATTCCCAGAAAAAAAATTTTCCTTATCATTCTGAAAAAAGCCAAGTTTAGTATAGTTTGACTAATAGTAGATTAGTCAAAATGCAAAACAAAAGAAACAATGAATGAAAATGATTTTTCAGGAAGTAATATGTATACACCCAATTAGTATTACCATTTCTAAACAGTCTACATCATATTTATTTATTCCCATTTATGTATTTATCCAAAAATTTAAATTAAAGAGAAGATCTTATTAAAAAAGTGGCATCAGTTCTTTCATGTAATTTGGGACATATCATTGATTGCCTGGGAGAAAAAGCACAGAGAATTATTAATTTGTTAATAAATCTGGATTTTAAGAAATAATGGAATGAGTCATTGCATAAAAGCACACAAGTTTTGAAAAGAAAATATCGTGGATATCCAGTCCAAGTACAAAATCACAATTAAGTAGTTCTATGCAAAGATTATATATAAAATGCACATATGAGGAACTAAAAATAAAGAAATCAGTGATATAAGTAGATACTCCCCAGCTCTTAAACAATAACTAGCACATCAAAAGCAATGAAAGAAAAATGGAGCATTAATTTTATGAATTTTTGTACTGCTTCATGAATGTTTTACGGTGGAAAAAATTAATGCAGCTGTTATTCTACATCCATGAAATATACTGCATTTACAAACTGAAATATTTCTTTCAGCGAGATGCTCAGAAAGGTACCCCAAACCAAAATAATGATATTTACATTCAATTGATTAAAAAAAATCTAATGCTATCTACCATACATTGAACCTTCATTTCAACATCAATGATATAAACACAAAATTAGCATTTGCTAGCCAACTCTTACCACATTTCACATACATAAACATATTTACACATTTTTAAGACACATAAACCAATTGTATTTAGTAACACTTCGTAACATTTCATGCTATGGAAAAATATTACCTACACAAAACAGTTTTCTTATATCAGGTTATGCATAAATACATTAAAAATGTTTTTTCAATAGCTAGTGACATTTTTAGATCTAAACCTAAATGTTATATATTAAATAAAAATTCCAGGAGAGAGGAAAAAAGCATATTCAGTGTAAAACCCCTACCACATATGCTATTTGTTGCTGGAACACGATGTTGAAAGAAACATTTCTCGAAACTATGGTTCTGCGAATTGAGTTACCATCTTCACTTGGTAAACAAACAGACTTGAAAGCCAAACGGGAATCAGTTATCGCTCAGATTGGCGAAAGAGACATTTGCTTTAAAATTCCGTGTATATACAAAATATATTTTGTAATTATTTTAATACTGTTGGCAAAATGACATGCACTTGTTACATTAATTGTTACATTTAAATTGTATTTTTTTTTTGCTCCGATTCTTGTAATGATCTGTTGCACATATTTTTGTAAATACTTTTTACATCCTACATTCAGTGATTTGTCATTATTTCGGATTTTATTATTGTAAACAATATTTTTGTATCCATATATTTACTTAATAACTTTTATGTACACAATATAATGTCATTTACTGATGTATTTTTTGTGATGAGTGAAAAATATTTTATCCCCAAAATTTTAAATATTTCGTAAAGGCTACTTGCTCAGTTTTTTTTTTTTTTTTTTTTAAATTCCCAAGTAAAATACAAATGCAAAGGTTGTGTGTAAATGGGTGAATTTTAATGACTAGCCTGATGCACTTCAAGCATTTTTCAACGTGTGTACACCATATCCATGATAATGTGCAAAGAACTGATGACTACAATAACTGCCAATTACATAATTAGAATTAGAAGTAACATCAAATAAACATTTTGGCAATGTTCATTTTTGTATTCATACATATATATAAACACATATCTAATAAGTCGTATAGTTACATACACAGAGAGATGCGATGGTTTAGATGTTGATGTACGTTTATTAGTATTAATGTAATGAATAAGATTTATATTAATGAACGTATATACAAATGTGTTTCATCATTCATAATAATAAATCCATAAGTTTCCAATTTTCAATATGTAGCATTTATAATAAAAATATTGTTCTTAACGTGTTTATAATCTAAAAAGCATTTCATTAATAACATGAATATAATAGCATGCAAATTTAATGCGTATCCTCATTATTACATAATCTATGTTTTAATAACTATGTATAATTATAAAATTTCAATTTAAGAGTAGTAAAAATAATAAGCAGAAAAGTAAAGTTGTGCATATACAAACAGATTAAAAAATTATTCACCTTAAATTTAATAAAAAAATACTATTATATCATACCATTCTTTTCACACGATCTGCACGAAATACGACAAATTTGGCAACGAATAATTTATAAAAATAGCACATCATAAAATATTGTCTACTCTGAAATTTCCGTGATTATAAATTTACTGAATATATAAACATTTTGAAAATGACCTAGAGTTATACTACAGCATAACAGCAATATATATATATATAGCTTTTTCAGTATTTCTTCAATTAAATTAGGTTCTGTTTCCACCATGCAGAATCTCACAGTTGCAGCTTTCTGTCTTATTGGTTGATCTCTATGTAGAACATATCCCCAGACGAAACATTATCAGAAAAGTTTCAAAATGTTTTCCATAGGCAGGACATGCCTAGCTGGACGAAATATTTCTTGGAAACTTCCCGTTTAAACCAGTGTTACTAGAATCTCGTTTCTTGGAAATGTCCCGCCTAGCCGTGTGCGTAGCTACATATGACAGCTCTTTAACACCAATACCTTTGACAGCATCAGCATAAAAGTTCTTTATGCAAAATAAATAAATAAATAAAATAAAGATAATGTACAGGTAGCAAAATTGCAAACAGAAATGTGGGAATAAAATATGTTGATCTGTAAATCCAACAAATCATCTCACATTTATTATTTGCACTATTATTAAATAATGAAGAATTTGTATGTATATTACTTGCAGAGAAAAGAACTGGCACCGCATTTTAAATACACAAGGTCCTCAATTTGAACATGTGAATCTCAAACTTGGAATTTTGAATTTTTTTTAAAATTACATCTCTTTCATATTCTGTGCAAATTTCATGAATTATTGTTTAACAAACTCAGCAATTAAAAAACAATGTATTGCCACTCTGCACTGCATAAAATATTTATATTTCAAATTTAATCAGAAAACTTAGTGAGTTAAAAGTAATGTGTTGCCACTCAGCTATGCATAAGATAAGTCTTTCAAATTTAATAAAAGAACGCACTGATTTAAAACAAATGTACCACGTGTCAGTTTGTTGTTTTGGCAAATGTTAGTTAATTTTTCTTTTGAATTTGATTTTTAAAATATAACAAAACTTTATTTTTAAGAAATTAATAATAAAAAAATGACGAACATTTTATCACACAAAAGTCTTCGTACACTGAAATATTTTTGGATAAAATCAAAATTAGAATTATCGTTTGCCACTTTTTTTAATTTTTGCATTGTGGTGGCATTTAAAAAATTGTTTGCTTTAATTTTTAATTGTTTACTTCATAATATTCTATTTATTATTAAAAACTGGGTCACAATCGTAAAGAAATTACAAACAGCATTCAAAAATTGATAATTTTTCACCATAGTAGTGGTAAATCAATTCGAAATATCACTAAATTAGTTAATTTATCCCATTCTACAGTGCAGTATGTGATAAAATGCTTTAAAGAAGAAAATTGGATTGAAAACAAGGTAAGAAAAGGTCGACCGAGAAAGTTAACTAAATGTGATAAGAGATTTATTATTAGAAAATTTGTGAAAAACCCATGTTTGAGTGCTGTAAAAGTTTCTGCAGAATTTAATGCAAAGTTTTCTACTTCAATTTCACATGAAACTGTTCGACGAGTTCTCAGAGAATATGGATTACATGGGCGTTCTGCCCATAAAAAATTTTTGTTAGTAAGACAAACAGAAAGCTTAGGCTTTCATTCGCAAAATCAATGATAAATACACCCAAAACGTACTGGAATAATGTCCTATTTGCCCACGAAAGCAAATTTAACATTTTTGGTTCCGATGGTCGAATAACTATATGGAGCAAAAAAAATGAGGAACTTCAGTGGAGGTCATGGCAGTATCAGGACTAGGTAATTTGGTATTTATTGATGGCATAATGAATCATTCTCTTTATTTAAATATTTTAAGAGACAATTTAAAATTATGACCCTAAAATTTGGGTATTGGAAACAACTTTATTTTTAATCATGATAACGATCCTAAGCATATGGCTCTCAACGTTCGCTTGTGGTGTCTCTATAATTGTCCACAGGTTTTTAAAACACCACCTCAGTCACCAGATTTAAACCCCATTCCAACACATTTGGAAAGAACTGGAGGTTAAAGTACGAAAACACGACATCACAACAAAAAGCGAACTCAAAACAGTTATGATGGAAGAATGAATGAACATTGATACAGATATTATAAAAAAAAAATAGTAAAATCTATTCCCAGATGCTTAAAAGCTGTTGTGGATGGTAAAGGATATCCTACTAAATATTAATTTAACGAAAAATGAAAATATTTACTAATATGTCAAGATTTTTTTTTTTGAAGTGTAGAAAGACGTTTGTGAGATAAAATGTTTGTCATTTTTTATTATTAATTTCTTAAAAATAAAGTTTTGCTATATTTTTTAAATATTTCATATGATTTTGTTACAAATAGATTATACATATTAGCATTAAAATCTCATTCAGAAAGTTTACTTTTAATTAATGGATAGAGCCTTATTTCAATGAAAATCATTAAGTGTACGAACACTTTTGGGAGCCATTGTACATAAATTGCATATATTTCACACTCAGTGTTAAAATTTATTACATAACTAATAAGTTTGTTTGAAATGTGTTAACTATTTCTACTTAAACTCAGGTTTTTATTACATTTCAGGAACAAAGAAAAACTTTCAAAAGATTTACCACAGATGTAGGTGGAGGAGTTTCATATCCTGAATTTTCTGAATGTACAGTCCTACCCCAGTTACTTTCTTGCAATTTGATAACACTGTTGATCATGTCTTGAATGCTCCTAAAGTATAAAGCAATACTTTTAACTATAACTTTGAATACAAACCGAAATATGAAATTATATAAACAAATCCACAAGATTACATTTCAAAAACTGATTTTAACTTTATATTCATATTTCATATTTGATGCTTTAAGTAAGTCAATTTTATGGTTTTTAATCACAATGAAGCCTTCTAAAACGAAACCATAGCAATTTTAGAAAATTAATTTCATAATGTATATATTTCAACATAACCTTAACTATGCATGAATAAAACAGGACTTCTACAAAACATACGGCATACTAACAAATGTATATGAACAAATTAAATATCCATTAAACAGTTCTTCAATGGTAAGCTGTATTGTAACTTTTTTCTAAATGGTAAGCTGTATTGTAACTTTTTTCTATAAAATAATTTATTCTAAAAAAAGTAGGTTGTATTATTGAATTTATATTAATTAAACAATTATTACAATTTAAACCCTCACTATAACTTCTCCTTTCCACCAGTCACCAGAGATCAGACATCCCAGAATAAAGAAAAAACTTCAATTCAATGAAATATGATTTTGATTAAAAATATTTACCTGCCAAATTAGCAAATCATTTTGAACTGGATCCCATCAACAGCACTCTTGATGGGTCAAGGCATAAATTTAAATTTTTTGCAGAAAACATTTAAGAAAATCTTAGAAAGTTTTTTTTTTTTTTTTTTTTTTTTTTTTACATTACAAAAACTAAGGTTGTAAAGTGCAAGGAAACACAGTGAATGCATACAACGTGTGACTCTGAATGTGCAAATTAAGAATGGGTAGCAAAAAAGGTGGTATTTTGGGGGATTAGAAAATTCCACTGATGATTTACTATTGATTTTGGAGATGGATTTCTTGAATACAGCTGGTTCATTAATTGATTTTGAGGAAGAATTGGTGTAATAATACATGAACACAGCAAATGAGAAGGAGGTGGAGCCACCAGCTTTGGAATTGCCTTCGGGTGAGAAGTCTGAACTGCTGAAACGAAAATTTTCAGATTTATTTCATGAAACCCCAGGGTTAACGCATGTGGGAAGTCATGAGATCAAAATGGGAGACAAAGACCCATGTGTAGAGTAAAACTGGAAAAATGCGATAACAATCATACAAAGGCATATATTACAAATGTTTTAAAAAAAAAGGGGGCAAAATAATAATCCCCATGATTAGTCCCTATGCTAGCTCTGTAGTGTTATGCAGAAAGAAAATAATTTGCCTCCAGCCATCTGGTGATTCACTATTGATTGCAGAAAATTAAAACACAATAATAAAATATCCAGATTAACCGTTATCAATAATTAAAGAAATAATCAGAATTAAATCAACAAAATGTATGATCACATTGGATCTCGCATCTGGATATTCCCAAATATGTGTAAAATCTGATTACTTACTGAAAATAGCATTTATTATAAAATCTGAGCCATATGTTTTTCTCAGAATGCCATTTGGCCTATGCAGGGCATCTGCTACATTTTAGAAGATCCAAGGAAAAAATTTTAGGCTTGTACTAGGCAAATCAATAATTCATGTACTTGAATGATAAAATAGTCACCAGTAAAACACATTGAGGGGTTTGAACGGAATTTTTGCGCTTCTAAAGAGAAGCAGTGATAAGTAAATGCAGCAAAATGTAAATTCGCAGCCAAAGAATTATGGCATATGGTATATAAAATATCAGATTGCGGAATAGAAACAGAAGTTCAAAAAAACTTTCGTGATAAAAAATTACTCGTCAGCAAACACAGCAAAGAAATTAAAACAATTTTGAGGTTTATGCTCCTGTCACAGTGCTTTCATTACAGATTCCGCTCCTATAACAAATTCACTTAGCAGAAGAAAATTCCACATTTGGAAAATTCAAAGTGGCATTAAAGGCTCGTTTCCACTGCTGCGTATGCGTTTCTCCAATCAGTGAGCGAATTCACTTTGATTGACATCTGCAATCCGGTCGATGTTCGGTGACGGATGACGTACGGATGGAGTTCAACAATGTTCAACTTCTATCCGTATGTCTGCGGATGCGTTGTCACGAGGTAGAAAAGGAGCAATCAGGTGTTGTCACCAACAATGAATGGCGGCAGAAGTAGCGATGAACGCTGGCTTAGGGAAAGAATGTTTTGCTAAAAATACATTATAGCTGAATTAACATTATAAAAAGAAATTTGCGCACTGAAAAAGTCAGCAATCAGCTGAATTCAGTTAAAAAAAGATAAAAAAAAAATAAGATAACTGCAACTACAGTACTTGTTTGCAGATCAGGCGGCCAAGAAATTCAGTTCAAGAAAATCAGCGGCCAAAAATTATAATTCCAAGTCCATGAAATAGCAAAATTTGTCCTGACAAAATTTCCTAGTTCTGCATACTCATTTACTTTTAATGAAAATGAATGTCTGACTATATCAAACTGCTATAGCAAATTAGATATGATAAAAAGATTTGTTATTTTTTTCTTTTGAAACAGATAAAAATGTTAATTATAAATTAAATTTGATAGCCTTTTAAATATTCCACTGCATTAAGGAGTATGTTAAATTTTTATTTCCCCTTATAAATATATCTTTTTGACTAACATATATTTGTAAGCATATGAAATATATTTTTAGCAGCCCGTTTAACTTCAATCGGAACACCACTTTAAAAGATAATGTTTTTTGTAAAAAATGTACTAGAAGCTGAAGAACAAACTCTGGGGAAATTTTCAGACGATAGCACACTGAAATAGAACCAAAAAATTTAGTTTTAAGAATTGATTTACTTGATGATGTATACAAGCCAAAATATGCATACAACTCCCGAGTGATACTAGCTTAGTGGTAAAGCTGACGGTAACAATGTTTACTTTTGGGGGTTGTGAGTTCGAATCCCATACGCTTTTTGTACCCTGTCTGCAACTTTCTCAGCTTTTTGATCTATATTCATGTTTTATAATTTATTTCTATTATTATATGCATTAAATATATTGTTTTATTTATGCTTTTATTTATCTAAATTTCCCCCCGCAAAAAAGTTTGAAAATTATATAATACTAATTTAAAGCATAACCTGTACATATATATATTTAAATTTAACAAACTTTCTCTATTCATAAAAAGCAAATTTAAAGTTAATTACATTTAAATGAAATTTAATGCAAATAAATAAATGAATAATTATTGCTGCAAACTAATCTACAATATCATTTAAATTCTGAGAGCATTTGTAAATCAAGTGCAAGTATCAAAATCCATGAATAAATATAGAATTCCAAAAATTTATTTTTAAATTTTTGGAATTAAAAATTTATATAGAATTCCAAAAATTTATTTTTAAATTTTTGGAATTAAAAATTTATTCATGGATTTTGATACTTGCACTTGATTTACATATGCTCTCAGAATTTAAATGATACAGTCAAGTCGTTAATCCGGACTTGTTGGGACTTCGGCGATTCCGGATTATAGATCATCAGTTTAAATCTCGTAAGATGGCATGCAGAAATTCTAAAATTAAAAATATGAAACCGTAATTTATGAAATAAAGAACAATTATGATCTAAAGGGTATCAAAATTTACAAAAAAAAAAAGCTTAATATTTATTTGTTTACTTTATTAAACAGTTCTTTAAATGTAAGTTGTTTAAGCTGCTTCGTTTTATGTGATAATACTTTCTCTTTAATTCTATAAACAGACATAATTTCTTGTTCAGCTACAAAGTTCCGCTGTTCAAGTCCTGTTAATTGCTGTGCCGAGAAAACCGACTAACTTGTCAATTGAAATTTTTTCATTTTCACTAACCTCTCTGTCACATTCTTCATGTCTATCCATTTTTTGCAGCAATTCCACTTTTTGTTTGATGGACATCGAAACACACTTTCGTTTTGTACGATCCTTTGGGAGCTCCAGAATCGGAAATTCTTTTTGACATAATCGAAAGTTCAAGTTTACTTTTATAGTATTGCTCTTACAGTCTGCAAAAAATAATAAGGTGGATCCAATTCGAAAATTAAGGAACAACGCAATCATCAACATTAACTGAAATAGATAATTAGATAATTTTAGCTTATACCGTCCGTTATACATAAAACGCACACGCGAAAACGTATTCTGCACTTGCGCACACGCATATGCGCAGACGTAAAAAGTCTTCGCGCACGCGTTAACGCCTATGCGCATGTGTCAACGCGGCGCATGCGCAGAAAGTTTTTAGCTTTGAGGTCCGGATTATAGATGTCCGAATTAACGACTTTTGACTGTATTGTATATTATTTCGCAGCGATAATTAATTATTTATTTGTTTGCATTAGATTTCATTTAAATTTAATTAACTTTAAATTTGCTTTTTATTAATAGAAAATGTTTGTTAAAATCAAATTCCATTCCTTGAGAATTATTTAAATCTAATTTATTTTGAAACCCTGTAGATATATATATATATATTTTCGTTTCACTTTTATGTGAATGTATATACATGTGCTCAGACTTTGGGATGTTTTTGACTCTAAACTTTCATTCCAATTAACATGAGACAGTATTAATGCCCTAAACATTTTTTTAAGAAAAAATTACTATAATAATTGCTTTTAACTTCAGTCCTCTCCAGCAGAAGCGCAGGAATTAATTAAATATTTCCATTTTCTTTACCTAATGTGTGTATATATAAAGAGGAAAATCTTAGAGATATGAATTAAAAATATTTTATGGATTATGCATAAAATATAACTGCCCATAGTGCATTTTAAAACAAACAAGATTTCTAATAAATTATCCAGCTATGACCCTGAAGTCAGCGGTATACATGCATAGCAAATTTTGTGTAAATATTGTGAACCTTTCTTTACAGTTGCTCTGTATTTTAAAGTACTAACTATTTTTTAATTCCTTTAACTTTTTTATTTTATATATTTATTTGCTTATTTTTTCACTAACAGTTTTTCACTATATATTATTTCATTAATATTTAAGGCTTCTATGGAATTAGTGATGTTCATAATATGCATTATAACTTTACTTATCTAAAAATTGCTAGCATACTTTACTTTCACAGTTCATAAGCAGAAATAAAAATTTCCAATAACATGGTATTTAGTAAACAAAACGTTTCTGCGTTCTATGTCAGGATCCATATCAAATCCAAAACAAACAATACTCGCTTAAGCGGGAAAAATTCAGATGTTCAACGTCGTAACTCGCGAACTGCTTGTTTGGCGCCAAAATATTACAGTGACACCTAGCGGCGGAAAATGAAAATATTCTACGCATGCGCAGCAGCGGAAACGCTTGTACGGATGCCATAGGCGTGTCTTCAATTGACGCAACGCGTTCGTACGCAGTAGTGGAAACGAGGCTTAACTCTTGAAATTTCTTGAGTCAAAGGTTAAGATACAAATCGTGGCCGATGCATCTGATTTTGCAGTATTAGCTGTGCTTGTGCAAAACAGAAAAATCAAGAGTGAATTTTAACAAAACACTTAAAGAAATTATACGGCTACAAAAGAAAAATGTTAGTGGACTCGCTGGTTGTTCATAAATTTAAAGTAAATTTTAGGAAGGAGACTGCTACTGTATACACAAAATAAGTTATAATATTGTCTATTTTCTATGAAGAATATGTTGCCAAAACTTTTAAGATGAAAACTTAAATTACAAGAACATAATTTAAACATACCATAAGAAAATAAAATATTACAGCAGATGGCTTATCAAGAAATAAGCTAGATAATGAGGGGAAAGTAATAAAAGTTGACTTCAAATATTTTAGATTCTTAAGAAACAATCATTGCAGAGTTACATATGGTCATAAAACTTTAAAATATTTATGATTATTTGAAGGAATTAGCAACAGGGCTATGAGTTATGAAATCATAGACAAACTTCCCTTTGATTCAAAGAGAACAAATAAAAACAATTAATTACAAACAGTTATCCCAATGAGTTTAAGATATGAGTATTTTACAATAAATGAATGATGCTGTATTGTCACATTATTTTGAAATATAAAAAACAGTGCAGAAAATATTGAAAAGTGTTTATTTTCCCTGGAGGGAAACATTTTTCATTCTGTAATTCCACAACCTAAGACATCTCACAAAATGCTCAAGACCAGTACCAGAGATGCTTACAGATAAGCATTGTCTAATAACAAAAAATATGGCCCCAAAGTAGTCCTAAACAGAATTACATGGGGCTCCTCGACCTGATTCTATATTTGAAACCAAATTACAGGACCTCAATCAAACATATACACCTGGTGTGTCATTTTTTATGATTCTAACACAAAGATCATTAGAATGCTTCTGTAAAAACAGAATCTTTTATGAATAAGCAAAGGCAAGTTGCATTTTCTTCACCTCCAGATCAAAATAAACTGGAATCTTAATTCAAGTGGCTCTATCTGGACTTGTCAGTTGACAGTATCAGTCCCGTTTCCCTTAAACGTGCCCCATTGGATGATGGATTGAGTGTAACATAAACCATTGGTTTCCTTGCATAAAATCTAACATTGTATATCTTTCATACAGCAACAGAACAGTTGATGAAAGCTTCTACGGCAGCCTGATGATCTAAAACCAACTTAAGGGCTTGCAGCATAAGGGCCTAGCTCCTCTTTGGTAGATGTTGTGGGCATTGGTCTTTTTTTCCCACGCAGAGCAGCGTGAAATTGATAAACAGATTTCGGAACGGTTAGATAAACAAAGGATATACCTTTATCCATTTTTTGTAGCAATTTGTTTTTTGTTTGATGGACATCGAATCATACTTTCGTTTTCTAGATCCTTTGGGAGCTCCAGCATTGGAAATTCTATTTGACATAATCGAAAGTTCAAGCTTACTTTTATAAAATTGCTCTTACAGTCTGCAAAAAATAATAAGCCAGATCCAATTCGAAGATTAAGGAACAACGCAATCATCAACATTAACTGAAATAGATAATTAGATAATTTTAGCTTATACCGTCCGTTATACATTAAATGCGCACGCGAAAACGTATTCTGCGCTTGCACAGACGCATATGCGCAGTCGTAGATGTCTTGCGCGCATGCGTAAAACGCCTATGAGCATGCGTCAACGCGGCGCATGCACAGAAAGATTTTAGCTTTGAGATCCGGATAATTGATCATTCCGGATTATGGGTGTCCGAATTAACGACTTTTGACTGTAGTACTTACTGTTTTAATTCTGTTGATGTGCCCAGAGTGGCACACTGATTGAATAGAGCTTTGAAAAGAGTGCTGAAACAAGCATTGTTGTCAATGAACTGACCAATGAGATGCGGAGAAACAAAATACAGACTCTCAGCTGTCCTAGATTATCGATGAGCCTGGTCTGGGCACACCTAGGGTTCGCCGTTTGATAGGCAAGATTTCAAGGTAAAAATTTAAAACTAATATAGAATAAGAAGATTAGCATACAGCCAAAAAAATAACATAGAAATTTTTTTTCAAACAATTCCTTTTATACTCTAAAAAAATCTGGAAGATTTCTTTGAAAAATAAGGTTTTTAAAAAACTAAACATGGCTAAAATATATGGACTGGTTTGTGTTGAGCTGTCATCTACTATAAATAAAGAAGGTTCAAAGTAACCTATAGTAACCTATAAATCCTCTTTCATTGAATTTTTCTGTGCGTGCAGAAGGAAATTTTTAGGTATGTGCAGACCGGACACACTGCACCGCAAAGGGTTAAAAAGCAACTCCAGAGTTTTCATATGATGTGTTGATGGATATTCAAATGTTAGGTTGTAGAGACATTAGGTTAATTGGAAGCAGAAAAGATGAAAAATATGCAACCGCCTTCGCCGGGAATCGAACCACGAACCTCTGGAATACCGGCTCAGTGTGCAGAACCACTACACCATGAAGATACGCTAGGGAAGTGGGAGAAATACCTTATAAGGTGACCTCTTCTTGTGTTCCCCTACTTCTCTGCTCTACCAATTAACCCCATTCTTTGCCCTCTACATAGATATGTTTATAAATCATAACTAATACAGGGTTCGTAATCATTTCTGCACATGGAAATTAAATACTTTTAAGGACCATTATTGAAAAAAATTAAGGACTCATCAACAACCGGGAACTGAATAAATTCAATTAAAGATATTAGCTATGCCCAAACTTCACTTTTGTGATACCATCCTAAGAATAAAATAAATTCACAAGCAGAATGCATTATTCTTAAGCATAATTTAATAAACATAATTATACAACAAATTTGAGAATAAGATTACCTTTAAAAAATTTATCAGGTAGCATTATATATTTTACCCTTATAATAGTTGGACACATTTGAAAGAAGATTAGTGACATTTTATTTTCGTTTTACTAACAGTTAGCTTTACGTTCACATTTTCTTTTATGTCTCATTTTGTCATGCACTTGCTCAGTTTAAATAAATAGCAGGTATATTTTAAGTCAAATGGCATAGGTTAAAATGAGAGGTAAAATCACAAATTAATCCATTGATTGAGATGATACTTACATTATAAATATTAAGAAAGTAAAAAAGCAAAATATAAATTATAAGATAATATATACCAATTGCACAAAATCTCATGACTGGTTTAAGGCAGTCATGCCACTCTTAAACAAAACTACACACCTGAATTATAACACACTGTCAATCACCTAATTTGCATCTTCTATGCACAGAAGTCTATTTCTATATTCATTTTCAGGTAATCAACATATATAATTACACCATAGAAAATAGGATGAAAACAACATATTTGTTGTGAACATGTTTTTACAGATCATCATTTAACAAGCAGTAAATAAATACAACTATAGCTCTTTGACAAAGTGTCTTTTGCAGCCTGTCGGACAAAAGTATAACTAACCATGACGGTGGTTAACTATTACATCTAACAATGTTCTGTACTAATTACTATATTCAGTTCACATTTCAGAATATTCTCCACTCAGCTGATGAAAAATGCTCAGCTAGTAATAAGATAAACAGAACACAAACCATTTTGTAACACGTGCAACACTAAAACTCATCCAATTACAATTTTCTCATAAACTACATTAAAAGATCAAAACCATTTTTTAATAGTGTATGAATTACCAAGTTTATTTGATAAATTTCATATATTTGGTCCTCAGACTCAAGCTAAATAGTTAAAGGAAAATCCATAGGAATTGACATTGCCAATACAAAAAATTCAGTTTCAGTCCACAAAGCTTCAGAATACATAAAAATAAAACAGAAAATCTCCATATTGTTCACTTAACTGATTATGCAAAGCAATCCAGAGCTACTGCCTGAGGGTAAAGATGCTTTTGTAGAGGACTTTCTAAAAGAAATGTTCATATTTCCAATACACATGGGAGAACCATAAAAATGTTTACACAACCAAACCATCTGCAAGAATATGAGCCCTAATTATGCTCAGTAGTCTTATTCATTCAGTCATTCATGGGGCCTTCATATTATTATATTCATCACTTTTTATAAAATCAGCAAATGACTAAGTAAATAAATTGAGAATATTATAAATCTTTTGTTTAATATTGCCACTTTACATGCTAGCGGAATCAGAACAATTATGCATGAACTTGCAATGCTTTATTAAGTCAAACTGAATGCTTTCACAAAGACAAACATCTTTGAAACATTGTTCAAAGTAAAACTTTTATCAAATAATGCTGAAATTATTTTCTTTACATTTCTTTCTCAATAATAAAACTAAATGAGATTATCTTGAACTTTAAGATCACATCCCAAACTTCCTTTTGATAATCCTTAAATTTAAAATAGCATGGCTTTAGTTTAACTTGATCCTTTAGTCACCCTCAAAAATATCATGAATAAAATGATGGACTTAGAAAATAATTTTCAGAATGCAGTTTATATTTTTATTTAAACCACAAATTATATTTTATTAACTTGTATTTTAATTATTTTTGATAAAAAAACAATGGAACTGTTTCCTATATACATTATTAGTCTGGTTTAAACATTTAATATATTTCCTTTGACAAATCAAAAGGTAAAGTACTTACTTAAACCTTTTATGGAATGTTTTTGTTTTACTTTGTTAGTATGCATTAAAATCTTAAAACTTTTTCCGGCTTACTGGAAATCTCATCAGCTTGAATTTTTATTTTACTTTTAAATCTGTTCTCAGTTTATTAAAGTTTGTTCACATAAATATTAGATAATAAATTTATTAATTGAAACAAAAGCACCTACCACACATTTTTGTCTTACTTAAATAGCACTAAATACACTTATTAAAATAGTACTAAATACACTTTTTTAAACTGAAAACCAATTTTCACACAAATATGATTATTGGAAGTAATATATTTTGCATTACCTTTAAACATAAGCGTAATTATTTTTTCACATAAAATAAAGGACAATATTGACAAAATAAAACTAATCAAAGAATACAAAATTTAATCTCTTTACTGGAAATTTTAGTTTAACTATTACCTTGAATATTCAGTATTACTAGAGAGGTTTTTTAAGGTGCACATTATACTATCCATCTCAGGTGCCATTCCATTGTTTTCTATTTTTGCTCTTTCATAATCTTCCAAATATGCACCGACGAGCTATGAATTAAAATATTACTATCACACTTCACTTAATTAACACACAAAATGTTAATTTTTCAAATTAATCATGTACAAATATATAATTCTAAAAAATATTTAAAAATTACCTTGAGTATTTGGCAGGCACATTTAAAATTTTCAGGACATCCATACGCTAAAACAGTTTTAATCAGAAAAGGTAAATTGTCACCCAACACACTAATTTTTTGCTTTTTCACCTGAAAAGAATTTAAAAACAACTAAACAAACTCATTTTAATCAATGTGCAAATTTAAAATTACATAAAACAGACTGCACATTATATATAAGGGATTTAAGGTATTACTAAAAGAGTATAAACATTAAAAGCAAAAGAGCACACATTACATTTTTTCTCAACCAAATTTTAAGGGATTTGTGACTTATTCCCAAGGCCAGTGGCATTTCAAATGGCATGAGGTCACCTTACTGCAGCATTTAAAATTGTGAGACAGATGAGCTTTGGCAATGACAAAAGCGAAGTAGCCCTTTTAGATGTTTGGAAATCTGATAGACATTTTAAAGTATACTCCATCTATTCTCCTCCTTTTTTTCTAGTCTGGATGAAAAGTCCTTTCATTATTGATGCCACAAGGAACACCATATTTATTGACGACTTTACCAAGACCTGATTATGGTGATTTGTTGGCGAAGTGGAGGACCTGCTAAATACAAAGCTTTTTCAACTCATTTTATAATGAAAATAATGTACATTGCACACGAAAAGGGGGGACAGTTCTATATATCTCATTCTACTGGGATAATTAATGAAATTCAACTTGCATTTTCCATGTCTTGAAAGCGTGACTTAGGATATATATTAGATTAATATATAGCATTCTTCTAAGGTATTTTGAAACAAAATCAGACTTTTTCTGAAATGACATGCCAATTTTTTTCAATATTTCGATTCTACGACTCGAATTATGCCAAACTGCCAAGTTTTGTAAAAATTGCATGATTAGTCTTTAAAAAAATTAGCTCGTCAAAGTTAATTGAATTTGATACATATTTATTAATCTTTTTTTTTTATATTAAACTTGCTTGATTCCTTCTTTCAGAATTTGAAATTTAGGCTGAATCCAAATATAAATTGCACATTTTTTATGATTTATTTTTAAAATTTGTATTTTTTAATATTTTTTATAAATTTTTAAGAAAAATGTTTATATCATAACCTATAAAATTTTTAACATTGTCTTAGATGTATTTCTAGGCACATCTGCAAAAAATTAAAGTTTTTATTCATAATTTTCTAAGATATACACGAATTTAGATATTGGAGAGGTTTTGAAATTTGACATCTTGTTTTTGAATGATAATAACGCCAAATGTGGTTTGGCGTTATTATCATTCAAAATCAATTCCACTTTGTTAAAGTTATTTCAAATTATGAACTGAATGAAAGATGACTTTTTCCTGCTTGTTTGCAATGAAAAAAGAAAAGGAAAATAAGTTGCTATAAATTAAGACGTTCATTATTCTTGGCAAAAACTGAAAAAAAATACACTAAGATAAATTTTTGAATTTCTTTGCAAATTTCACAGAATTTAATATATAGGCATAATTTGAGTCGTAGAATCGAAGTATTGAAAAAATGGCATGTTATTTCAAAAAAAGTCTGATTTTATGTCAAAATACCTGTGTTAGAATGATGCTATATATAAATCTAATATATATCCTAAATCGCGCTTTTGAGACAAGAAAAACGCAGTCTGAATTTCATCAATTGGCCCAGTAAAACGCAAGATATAGAACTGTCTTTTTTTTGTGTGTGCACAGTGTAAATACATACTTACATTACAATGGTATAAAACCAACTTTTTTTGTTGCTGGTCACGCCTGACGAAAGGCCATTAGTAAATAGTGGATTTTTAGAGATCCAAACTCATGAGATAACGAAGTTGCTGCAAAATTCACCTTTTAAACTTCCCCAAACAGTAAACCAGTTCCCAGAATTTCTTGGAACTTTAAAAAGACCAGGTGGAAGAACTTTGAATCCCTTGTAGACAGCAAATTAGATCACAGTTCTTTAGACTTTGACCAAAACATCGGAAGACTATACGAGATCATTCGGGGAAAAAAAAAAAAAAAATCTGTTGTGCGAAGAAAACAATTCCAACAGGCACAGTTGCAAGACAGATTCAGACGTCATGCAGAACTGAGAGGATGTTCTGGCCTGGAGATGATAGGCTGCAGTAATAAAACAAACTCTACTTACATGAAAGACATTCAACTTTTGGGAAATTCATTTCAAACCTCGATTTCTAAAGGGCTTTTAGCATTTTAGCAGAGATTACGGATGGTCACAATAAGGACTCTAAATGGCCTTTTTGTTTTAAGAACAGAAACTTTGGCCTCTGATAAAGAAGTAGCTAACTCTTTTGTACAATTTTTGCAGACTCACAGAGAAAAGAACCCACTACCAGATGACAATTTAGGGCAATTCAAAAATTTTAAATTAGAGGAAAGTTAGGGTAATCAATATATATCAGTGTGTCCATTTTCAATGCTTTCATTAGCTTGTCCGAATTGAAAGAGTTCACTCAAGGGCTTCAAAATATGAAAGTCCCTAGGTGAAGGCAACGTATTCTCATATTAAAATCTATTTCTGGAATCAAATGTTTGCTGTATACCAATGACCTAGCTGTATGGACTGATTCTCTCACATCTGTTGCAAAAAAAGACTTCTGAAAAGACCTTAAATAAAGCAATGTTTATTTTAAGGAAATGGTCTGAGTAACAAAATAACATGAAAGTAAACCTAAATAAGACATTTGTGCAGTCTTTTTTTCTCTATCGCATTAACCTTTCTACCCACAGATAGTTTACAAAAACTGCAATATCCTGACATCAGAAAAGATCAAATATTTAGGTGGAACCTTTGACAGAAAGCTTTATGGAATTTGCATATTGACGATGTCTTCAGCCATGTATCAAAAGACTGTTTCTTTTGAAGATTTTAGCAGATTCCAAATGCGATTGCTCCAGATCTACCTTAAATCAAACCTATAATGCTTATATACTGCCTGTCATAACATACTGCTGTGAACCACTTGTTATTGCTTCTAAGAAAATAATCGATTCCCTTGAAAATTTCAAAATTAAGTCTCGAGTCTCATTACTGGAGTAGCAAAATCTCCCCCTATTGATTATTTATTGTTATGCTCAAATAACAGTCCTCTCAGTCTAGTTATTAAGGAATGTGCTTTACTGTTATGGGAGAAAATTTTTAGAACTCCTGGTCTGACCATGTGGGATCATATCTCTACTGAGACTGATCATGATCTAATGACTTGGAGAGGCTTTGTGCAAGGCGTCATAAATACGATTTCTCAACTTGGCATCGATTTTGGAATACAGAAATTTTTATTACCCCGTTGAAGACAAAACCTTTTCTGTCTGCCTTGACTTGAGTTAGAATGTGTTAAAAGTAGAGGAATGCGATGAAATCCTAAAGTCTGTGACATATGAGACTTAATAACCATTACCATGTTTCGCATTGCCTCAGGGTCTCTAACAGATAGTTCTAGGGCAAGAAGATTGTGTCAATGCAGGAGCTGGTGTGTTTTTTGCGAGCTCGTTTTATTTTACTCTCCTGCTGGTGCTAACATGTCAGCTTTCGACAAAGAAATCGCTGCTATCCAATTGGCCCTTCAACTACAAAACTGGCTGGAATGTTTTTCTAAAAGTAGTGATTCTCTCGGATTCAAGAGTAGCTCTTCAGACCATGGCCCATCCCGTATGAAAGAAACTGATGACTGTATCAATCTTTTGGCATGTTAGTCATACTGTAATAAAACAATTATCTTGCAGTGGATTCCGGGCCACTGGGGAATTGAAGGGAATGAAACCACAGACTTTCTGGCAAAAAAAGGAAGGGCTTCTGTTTTACAGCTAAATAGTCAGAAACTGCCTTACCAATCTATTAAGACAATAATTAAAAGGACACTAATGAGTTCCTTCTCTCAGTAAATTGCCACTAAAAGAGATCAAAAGCCTGGATTCAATCACATTCAAGATATTCCTGAGTGGCCTCATGATAAATTGATGGCACAGTTACAGTTATTTTCTGGTCACAATTGTCTCCAAAATTAACATTAACTCTAAAATTAACATTAATCTCCAAAATTAAAATTACAATTAACTTGGCTCTGGAACCTGCTTGTCCTTTTTACGACTCTGGAGAGGATTTTGACGTTTCTCCCCTTGCATCCTGTCCTGCTCTACCTCTTGCATCCTTACGAGCGATACTGGATTGACAGACTAAAGTTGACAGATTAACCAATGTCATTCCATCTTTATATTCACTTCTTTTTATGTTCATTTCTTTTTATTTTAAAAGATATCTGTTGTCCTGCGTACTTGATATTGAGGGAAAAAATAGCTTGCTTCCAATTATACATCTCAATATCTAACCTTAATCCTATAATAAAATCAAAACGAAAACTCAACTTTTAGTTTAGTAGCAAATAGCTTCATTTATATATGGATTTTTAGTCAAAACTGCAAGCACACATTAAAAATGATTATATAGCTATTGTGATTATCTTTTATGGAAATAGCAAAAATTACTTTAAGCATAAAAAATAGTGCAACATGGTGAAAGTATACTTAAGTCTTCAAAATCACAGGTTCAACTGGTTTAAAATGCCATTAGTAAATTTAAAATTTGTAATATTAAAATGAAATTTTTAACAGACTTTTCTAAAACTTGTTCATATAGATATTATAAAACACAGCAGAAAGTGATAATACAATTAAGCATATGCCTAGCAATACCACTAAGGATTTAAATTACTTCCTAAAACACGCCAGTTATGTGTCACATATGACAAACAGTGAAAAAACTATTCCTTATAGATATAATTCTTAAAAAATTGTATATGTCTTCTTTGATGGAATCAGAAAAATTTTTAACGGCTTTATCAATGATCACGGGAGAAAATCCTCGGTCAATAGCAACTGCTCTCAAATAATTAAGTTCATTGGTAAGCAAAGATTCCAAGGAACAAACTTTGAGTGTGCGAAACACATAATAGTAAAAATAAGCCATTTTTTGCTTAACAGAGTGGCATGACTTAGCATGGGGTGGTAAACAAACTGCAAAGGGTTTATGGTACACAGTGGTGCAGATTATAAGATTATCAAGGGAAGGGAATTGTTGGATTCAATTTTAAGAGTTAATTGGATGGCAGGATCAATTGAATTTATAACAGATAAAATCTAGGATAAATCTTCTTTATTACTATCAAAAAACACGAAAGTGTCATCTACATACCAAATACAGAGACGAAAAGATAGTTTATCAAATAATTTCACATCAAAATAGTGCATATAAATGTCAGCAAGTATATAAGTATTAATATATGTACACTAAATACGAGGTTGTTATTGTGATTTTGTTTAAATCTCATACTCAGAATATTTGAAAAATCATCAAAATGAAAGGCAAAGACAGTTTAAAAAACATCACATTTGGATCCAAAGATAATTTAATATTTTTTTTTCAATAAAAAATTTTATGGTACTGCTATTTTAACAATATAATAATTTTAGTATATTTATTAACAACATTATCACAAAATCCACATATCACCAACTCTTTTTTTTTTTTTTTTTTTTTTTTTTACGAACATCGATTTTAAATCGCCAAATTTAGCAATGTACTCCAAAGAATTCGTATTATAGACAGGGGGAAAGGATTCCCCCCCCCCACGAATTAAAAAAAATGGCAATCTTTGGTGATGCTGCAAAAAATTGCAAAATTTCTGAAAAAAAAAAAAAAAAGTAATTTTAAATGCAAGATTTTACAGAACACAACAGAAATACAGAACAGAAGATACAGAAACTTTTATAAAAACTTCGAAAAATTCATGAAAAAGTGCAGATATTATTTAAGTGAGGGTCTATAAATCTTGCTAGAACCTATAATTCCATAGAAATATTGCCTCAACAGCTAATCACTGTTGCTGATATTTTCTATTATTGGGGGGGGGGGAATGGATTCAGAAATGTATACACATATGAATGCATGTTATGTACGTATGTGTGCCTATACATACGTAGGTATGTATGTATGTGTATGTACACACACATACATTTCTGAATCCCATGCTGGTAACAGAAAAGTAAAAAAAAAAAAAAATAAATAAATAAATAAATAAAAAGGAATGTTCTTGAAGCACATGTTTACATTATTCTTAATATATATTTTAAGTATATTCAGTCAATACTCTTTAGCAGCATTAGAATTTTTTTAAAATTTCATTGTGATTTAAATATCAGTAAATGATTACAGCCAACATGAACTAAATCTCATTAATTGAATTTATACTTCAATTTAGTAATTTATTTTGTCAAAAACATAAAGCAAATTCCATTAGCACAAACAGAAAAGTTTAACACATAAGCCTAAAAACTAAAGATTAATAAATTTACTTTCCTACTAAAATAACACAGGTGTTAGAACAAACGATCACATGTCAAAAGAAACCCATTTTTAAATTTCAGTCATAGTAAACAACAAAAAAGGGGGGTTCTAACTTTCTGCAAAATATCACATTTGGCAGGAAAATTAACTGCATGTGTCAGTATTTTTCATATGGCTAGAGGCTAACTTTTTTAAAATGTGATAATAATAGTTCATAAAATCTAATTACAGTAATAACATCCAATAATCAAAAATATGATATTAAGACTTCATAATTTTGCAAATTCTTCATGCATTCCGAAAATGCTTTTCATTTTGATGATATGGTGTACAGTTTTTATACTACAAAACTTTTAAAATTATAATTCCAAACACATAAAATAATGTTTTACTGATATTTAAGTTTTCATTAATTTTAAAATATAATAAAGTAAGTTTTTACATAAATTAATAATTCAAGGGATTCTTAATTAATAATTCATAATATATGTAAATTAAACAAAAAAAAAAAAAAAGGCCTACTTCCAACTGAGAGAAGAGTTCAGCTAAAAACATAGCAAAGCCTCTAAAATATGTTCCTCCATCTTCTGCTTGAGCAAGACTTTCTCGGCGTTTAAACTCCTGATTACACCTAAGACAAAAATTATTTAGTTTCATAATTTATTATTATTTAGTTACATAATTTCTTCATTTGTAACAGTCACAAAGAGAAACACATTATATTGCTACAAGATGTGTCAGATATATGGCTCAAAATTTGAAATAAATAGTCTCTTACCATTTACTGTAAAGAATGATATACACCAAAGAGCCATTACATTATGACCACCCTGTTAATAACATGTAGGACTCGAAACTGCTAGCACCCAGCATGGCATTGAGTCCACAAGGTAGTATACATAATCTGCTAATAAATAGTCTGAGAAATCTGATACCAAGGCATTCACCAACTGGTCCTGCAATTCCCGCACATTGCGAAAGGGTACAGTGGCAGCACGAATTTGGTTTTGCAGATAGGACGACAAATGCTCTATTGGATTAATATCAGGTGAATCTGGAGGCCATGACATGACTTGATAGTCACTGAAATGTTCCTCGAACCATTCCCTGACAATTCGAGCTTTATGACATGGTGCAGTATCCTGTTGGTAAACTACATTCCCCGCCGGAAATACTGTTGTCATGAATGGATGAACCTGGTCTGCAACGATGTTCACATAGCACACAGACATCAGGGATTGTTCAATGGGGATTATGGGTTGTGTTCCATGAAAACATTGTCCATGACATAATACAGGTGCCTCTCCGTCCAACTGCGCATAAAGGAGGCAGGGTTTCATTTGGAAATTGGCGTATTGGCACATGCCTGTCAATGTCATGGACTAGAAAACGTGATTCGCCGGACCATGCAACTTTCTTCCATTCTTCTAATGTCCATTTCCGATGTTTCTTGGCCCATTGCAGATGCAGCTGGCGATGACGTGCCATTACTTCAGGGACATGCTTCGGCCTACGGCTGCATAGGCCCATATACAACAATGTACACTGAACAGTGTGTTGAGACACACTCTCTGGGTTGCCACTGTTTTAGCTGGTGGGAATTTCGGTTATCGTAGCTTTCTGGTCATGGAAACAATGCGCAGCAGTCAATGGACAGCAAACAATGCGCAGCAAACAATGCGCAGCAGTCATGGACAGCAAACAATGGTTGAGCAAACAATGAACAATGGACAGCAAACAATGCGCAGCAATCTCTGCTCTCCTCTGAAATCAGAAATCCGTGCGCTGTCAACAACACACTGATGGCTTGTCATTTCACCATCCATACACCACTTTTGATATGTGCTCACAAACAACTGCACGTAAAGAGCCCACTAAACTCGCCTTTTCTAATACTGACCTTCCCAGTTGCTAAGCCATACCGATTTGACCTTTATCAAAGTCTGATAGGTCAGCTGCTTTTCCCATTCAGTCAGTAATTCTGCTATGTTTAAAAAGACAATGTATAGCCACTTTATATACTCCAACATCAAGCCGAGCACGCAAAGTGGTTTTGTTCCTGGGTGAGCCTATTGTGATAGATGGAGGGTGGTCATAATGTAATGGCTCTTTAGTGTATTAAAATTTCATTTAACATAACAGTCACATGCCTAAGCTTACATCACTAACCAAAGCAGCATAAAACATGCATCAGCAAGTTAATTTGTAGCATGAACACGGTAGCCATATTTCTAACTCGCTCTAAATTCTATATATATATATATACTTTTAAAATATTTTTAAACAAAAAGAGTGACATTTTAAATACCTTAGCAAGAGTATATTTCTGAAATTATTTCGATCAGGTGGGACAACAAGGTCATCACACAGTGTTTTACAAAGTCTAGCACCACTGTAGCGTAGATTAGGTTGTCTAACGGACTGAAACAAAAAAGACATCAACAAAAAAGTAATTTGGGGAAAATTTTAACTGACATTTCTTTAACATGCATTCAATTATGCTTTATTTGCGAGATTTCAGACAATATGTAGTGAACAGGGAATATAACAACATTAAATACATTTCATGACAGTGCGAGTAATAATTAAGAAAAGATGTTAAATGATGCATGCAAAAAATATAAACATAAAAAGCCAACTGCAGTTCTACTCGATCATTAAAGTTGCTACTTTTTTACAATTCTGAAGGTGACAGCTTTCAGCTAGTTTCTGAATAACTTTATGATCCACTGAAGCTAGTGATTTCCACAACATAAGCTAGAGAATTTTATGATAATAGTTTCAACATTTTAGGTAAGGAGTTCAGCAAAACAAAATCTAATTTTGCATAATCTTCACAACATAAAACTTCCATTACCATTATTCATTTTTTAAATAATAAAAAATTCATGAAGACAAAAAATAAATGCATCAAAATAGTTCATTTTTCATATAACAAGTATTATTTAAAGCATTTCAGAAAGTATTATTTATAGCGTTTTATGAAATTCATAAAATACCAATTAAATTTAGATTTATTATTTATATAATTTAGATATGAAAAAAACTTCAAATTGGAAATGCTTAAAAACTAAAAACCCAGATATTTTGACAAGAAATTTAACTTTTACTTCACCTAGTATATCAAGTTAAAAGTGCCATTGTACTGATTCTGGTAAGAATTTTAGTGATGTATTTGATAAATGAGCCATTACACTGATTTCAGTATAATGGCCCATTTATCAATCATGAGATACTTACTAACCATTATAACATACATCAAGAATTTATCTTATCAATGTGAACCAAATGTTGTTTCATACTAATTAATTGATGCTTTTAAACTTTCCAATTGGAAATTTTGCTCTATCTCTTTTCGTTTTTGGTTTGCAATGTCTATCTTCCAAATTTCCCTACTAGGGGCACTGTTGTCGTTTGTATTAGGTTGGCATAGCCACTTTAGTATACCATTATCACATTTGCATAGCTGTAGCTCTCTCTCTGTTCACAAGAATTTTCAAGTTAAAGGGACTTTTCTATGCACCCTGTATATGTACACTGGAGATATTTTCTCTAAGAAATGCTCAATCTGAACTGACAGTCAGTAAGGCACATCTTTTACAAATGCCAGATGGTTTGAGCAAGATACTACGGTCAAATACCGAAAATTCGCCAACTCCTGAAATCCGCGTTGCCTCTCAAAATATAAACATTCAGTTTATTGGTTCCGGAAACAGCAACAATGAGTACGAAATATCAAAGAAAAAATACTAAATAATAATGAGTTATAACGGAAATACCAAATTATTGACATCATGATAAAAGTTTTTTCCCCTCTAATCTGTATCAAGGTAAGACAGGGTTCATAGCCACATTTTAGTTAAAAAAGTAAGCACCTCTAAGCACTTTTCAAGCACATTTTAAGGAAAAATAAGCACCTGTCTAATTACATTATACACAACTGCATAACCTTAAAAGAAAAATTAGACTTGTAATTTAAAATATGAGCAATGCAATATTTATTAAGAGAATGAGCATTACCTCAACAATGGAAAACAATTAACTTTTTTTTTTTTTTTTTATTTTTATTTTTATTTTATTTTTTTTTTTAATGACAGTTCAATTTACAGTATTAGTTTACAATGAGAGGGAAAAAACTATGCAGAACTAAACTACATTACAAGATTTAATGATGATATTTCAGTTGAAAATATAGGAAATAAATAATAATAAGCCATATTAATTGTATTCATTTGGCACCTAATAATAAATACAATTTATTTTCCCACTCATATTAATATTTAAATAATTTAACTTAAATCAAAATTCTGAACATTTTCTAAATTTTCATTGCATAACAGTTGTCCCTTAACATATATTCCAAGCAAAGTAATTTAAGTAAAAAAGAGGCACATTTCTGAAATAAGAAGACGGGAAATTGCTTCATGCAGTTATCCTTTAACAGTAAAAGCTCAACTAACCCGCATTCTCGGAAATTCCCGAATATTCCAGATAGTAACTGGAAAAAGAGGAGTGAGGGAGATTGTAGCTGTTCTTTAGATTTAAATTTAAGCTAAATAAATTATTTTGACATTTCGATATGTGCATCATATAAAAACCAACAGAACTGAGAAATATTCGGCTTAGAAAGCACAGTAAAACTCTTTTAAGTGTGCATAAACAAATCTCAGACTGAACATCAATATTAATTATCAATGCAAAATACCGCAAACGTTATTGCGCAATATGTGCAGCATAATTCTTCCATATGTGATATTACGCAATCGGAATTAACACCTGCCGGTATTCAGAGAATAAAGAACTAAATAAAGGCGGGGAAAAAAAAAAGAGAAAGAAAGAGACTTACTAATCTGAGGTGTTTCTGATTCTAATTTTCAACAGACTGTATTAAATTTCCGGAATAGAATCAATCTTCGCTTGGGTTGGGTAGACCGTAAAAACTTTTAGTCCTATTCAATCCAGATTGGACAGTGACAAAAAAAAAAAAAAAAAAAAAAAGTCCACTGCTTCAATATTAGAGATTTTGCGGTGAAACTCCCAACCTCCGTACTGTATAACGTATTGGCAAAGAAAATGAAATTATTTTGACTATTCGATTACTTTCCTTTTATTTAAGCCATTCCGAATATTATTCCTTAGAAAGCTAATCTGTGTAAAAACACACCCATTTTTGGAAGTTTATCTATACTTCAGTAGTTACTGCAACTGTATTATTATAAATATTCATACATATGCTCATAATATAAGAATACCGATCATAATAAACACGAATATGAACTGACCCCGCGGAACAAGAATGCAAATTATTAAAATCTTGATAAAAATTCAAACGTGTGCAGGGTGGGAGGAAAAGAATACTAAATGTACCGGAATTTTCTACCGTTTTCAATTCTTTGGCCAATAGAACAACGTGCACCTGTCTGTACTCTCGCACGCACCATAGGTTACCTTAACTCTTTCGCATCGAAGTCGCCCGTAACACCCGTTCATTCAGGCAATGGTAAACCACCCCAACGCCTCGTTTATTTTCTACCAAGTTCTTTCCCCTCCACGTTAGTGTATGGCTCATTGGTTTCGCGAGTTGTTAAAAGACATGTCAATCATTCTTTTGAAGCAAATAAAGGAGAAATACGGAAAGCTATTGACGTTCGCAGATGCAATCCGGCCCTAAGGTGAAACTGCACACAATGGATGAAACCGCAGTGGGAAAGGAAAACTATTCCAAGACAAATTAGTAAACATGGGCGTTTTCGATGTTTGTTGAAAGCAGATTTGGTCGTCTCTCGATGCGAAAGTGTTAATGCAGTGGAAGGGGGGAAAGCAATTTCCGGGAGTACGATTCACCATCTGACGTTGCATATAAGGAAGAAAAGTTGTTTATTTAGTTTCGGCTTTGGTACAGGGAAATAATGCGCGTTCATTAAAAACAAAGGATTAAAAAAAGCACTAAAAGCAAAAAATAAGCACTAAAAACAAAAAAATAAGGGCTTTAAAGAAAAAGTAAGCACCTATAAGGGCCTTTATATTTTATTTTCAAATATAAGGACTTATAAGCACTTGTAAGGATCGCTACGAACCCTGTAAGAAAGCAGACGATTCACTCAACTCTTCTTTCAAGTTCACGATTCACTTTGTTCTATTTTCTGAGCTTTGTTATTTCACGAGATTATTTAGTGCTGCCTTTTTTGTTATCCGTATATTTTGTGTATAAATTAAGAATATTTTAAGTTTCAGACCTTTTTAATACAATGAGATAAGAAAGGCACTCATGATTTTACTGCTTGCAACGTTGAAAAACATAAACACGTTGCATTGACGGTAATGCAACAAGTGCAAATTCTGCAAAAGAGGGAGACAGGTGCTACTCCTCGGTTTATAGCAGAATCGTATGGAATTGCGATATGATTGTGTATGACATACGGAATAATACAGAAAAGCTGTTTAAATTTTACAGCAACAGTAATTCTAACACCGGAAATCTTTGCATGAGGCAAAATCGGCAAACCTTGATGCTGTGTATATATAATACAATGAATAATATAATCAATTTATATATGTAATAATAATTTAATGCTTATAATAAGTTATTGCAATAATGTATATAATAATTTAATTAAATGTATCTAATACGCCTTATTTATTTTGCACTTTTAGTCTGAATATTATGATTTATCTTTTCTATCCTGAAATCCGCACAACTTCTGGTCCCAAGCTTTGCGGATTTCTGGAATTCTACTGCATTTTTAAAAAAGTCACTCACTCTGCAGCTACTGCTAATAAAATTTGTTTGTATCTCATTTAGTCCACGAAATAAAGAAACTTTTAAATATCTTTAATAGAGTACAATTATTATAAAGAGCCTCAATTTCTTACAATCATTTTCAAATTTCTTGAAAGATGCTGAAAAAGATCACATACAGGTCAAATTGATTAGCCTTTTTTATATAAATATTCATTATAATCTCATACACAAGCTGGCTTAGTTACCTGTTAAGTCTTCTTGTTTTCCTTTCTTTGTTACTTTAAAGGAGTTGCCAAAGTATCATGCATAAATGTCAACATGCAGATTACAATTTCGTTCTTTCACAAAAGATGAATGATTTCTTGCTTCTATGAGAAAGTCATTTCTTCTCTTTACTGACTTTTACATTTCTCTTTTCAATGTTTTGTTATATTCTTTTTTACAATATCAGAGATTTTTATTTTTTTATGTTCCAATACTTCAGCTGCAGACAACCACCCACAGCTGAAAAGTTCTTGCTTAATATAATGTGATTTACCAATATAATGCTATTAAGACTAATTCTTCCAGGTTCCCCCCACCCCACCCTTATATATAAAGACTGCTATCGTAAAATTTGTCTAAATATATGAAATATAGCTCTCTGATTAATCATTTCAATAAAAGATAAAAAAGTACAACACACTTTAAAAACTTTATACTGAAATATACAGTAAAACCTTGCTTAGTTTGAGTGATCGGTTCTAACAATATTCTGGACTAAGGAAATAAATACACAAACAATTTTAACCGAATAAAAACTTTTTTGCAAATTTTTCAATAAAACATGATTTATAAATTCAAATGTCTTGTTAGAAATAATTTAGAAAGTGCATATTTTTTGCAACTTATGTGTTTCTTTAAATTCTGCAATATCAATGTTGGCATATTTCTTTTTCTCTAGCCTCTTCTCTTCATAAATTCCTTTGTGACAAAAACTGTATAGTTCATCATTTGGCCAACTGAAAAGTTAAATTAAATATTGGAATCAACTTAGTCTGCTTTCATAAGGCTTAGGAATCATTCCAGAAATTTTTAATTAGTTGTTCAACTGTTAATTCTCACACAGGCATCATTGACTAAACTACCGTTTTGTTCTTCCGTTGATCTACATTAATAACTGTTTCATTAGCTAGTACAATAGAGTTCAATTTGATACAAGGCCAACCACCAGCCATCCAGTGGTAATGTCGCTGAAGATACGTAGACGTGGATTCTCAGACTAGACTGTCTGCATGGAATTTTTGTGGTTTTCCCCATGAATAATGTGGATAAAAGCCAGTTTTTACAGATGCTCATCAATAAAAGCATCTCTTACTTACACAGACAATTCTTGTATGCTTTCCCATAATCAAAGAAACCAAACTAATTTGACACACTTACTTACATTAACATAATCTAACTCTCTGAAAACAATTGTTATCCAATTTCTGTATTATTAGGGACTTCAACAAAAATGAATATATACCAATGAAATTATTTGCACAATGAGGTATGTTATGTTTTTGTATTGTGATTATATTTCTTGCCATTAATTCATGCAACATTTTGTACTTATTCTGGTAATTTTCAATAATGTTTTTGATGTTCTAACGATTTTGTGTACAATTTTTAAAAAAATTTATTGGTACTTTTTCTTTTCGCCGGCGCAAGTCTCGCCAAGCAGACTTTATTGGTGACAACACACAGTATACACATAAAAAATGTTAACAAATGTTAGTTCTAAGAAATTTTTATTTTAAAAGCATAAACGTTTTAATATCGTTTAAACTTTTGTAAAAAGACAACAAAGGCCATAAATTTGTAAAAAGATATTAATTTAAGAATTACTATGCTTTCATGGTACAACATCCTGATTCGCTGTTTTATATCACGTGAACCCCAAGTGATCTCATCTCACATAAACTACGCTACAAAAATCTAATTCTTTCAGTAATTATCTACATTAATTTCAAGTTAAATTTTGATTTGGAATATAAGTTTAAATGCAAGAATTATTTCAATTCGTACGAATAGCTTACTCAGAAATTATGTAAAACCGCAGTGCTTTACTTCAATAGTGCATTCTCATTAGAATTCATGAATTTAAACCTTGACTTTGCCTTTTCTATATTTTCACCTTCGGATGAGCAGTGTGATTGCATCCTAATTAACTTAATTACCGTGAATGGTCTTAGGGCATAAAATTGAGCTATCTGGTAAAAACCTGGTATGCCAGTATTGAAAGAAACAATCAATCTGATAAGAAATGGCTGCGACTTGTTTTGAAAATGAGGCATAACAGGTTACCAGTGAGGATATTCTGTTTGGCATCAGTTGTACCAATTTTGGCGATTTTATCACTTGTGCCGGCAAAATGGAAAAGTACCAATTTATTTTTTAATTTTTCAATTAAAATTTAGTTTATTTAGAAATTTTCAAACTAGACTACACAGAAACAATAATGACTAAACTGACATGTGAGGCATTCGTGTTCTTACTTTGAAATCCAGAACACTTCTGTAAGAGATTAGAATAATAAATTTAATTTAATGATGGCCAACAGACAATATCAGCATAATTTTCTTTCCGTAGAAAAGTGCACTGTGCATGTTGTTCTAGAACAGACCCAAAAAATGTCTAATTGCTCAAACCTTCTTCATGTCATAATGTTAGGAAAAATAAGTTTTAAATAAGAAACCAGTTGACTAAATGCTTTACAGCACAACTTCAGTGTATGCCCTAACACAATTATTCATTTATGAAACTTTTACACATCATTAGTTGATATATCAGCCCAATTTAAAATCTTAGCATAATTTGGATACAATTTTTCAATATTCCATTTTGAGGACCGTAAAAAAACTGCAGCGAAAATGTATGTGCAAAAGCGCCAAATCTAGCAAACACACCCATTTAACAGCGCGCCAAATCTAGCAAATACACTCATTTAACAGCGTGCCAAATCTAGGGTACACGCTGATTTCAGATTGCATAAGTTTATATAGTTCTATATATTTTAAGACACCACTGAAAAAATAGTTTAATTTTTATATCCTTTTTTGATATCCTATGGATTTAACAATTTGAGAATTGCCCGTGACGAAAAGTCTGAAATAGAATTTTGAATAAAGTACAGAATCACCCACTGCTTGACACGTTTTTAAGAATTGCACATATTCAGTATCCATGTACACATCGACCTATTTTCACTTAAAAAGTAAAAGAAAATTGACAAAAATCTAATTGCTTTTACCCTTGTAAAAAGCGGCAAACAAATCAATGGGCGATTCTGCCCTTTACTGAGAATTTTTTCATAGAAAAGGCATCATTCATTATAGAAAATTATATTTGAACAACCAACAAGATGAAATTATGCTTTAGCGATAACTCGGTAGCGAAATAGCAATGCAGGCATCCATTCAGTTATGTTTAGCAATTTTTATATAAATTATAATAATGATCTGAAATAGTTATTTACTCTTATGCTTCCATTCAGTCTTGTTTAGACTTTTTTATGTGAATTATGATAATAAAAAAGTATTATACAAAATTAACTTTTGATCTAAATTAAAACATCCATCTTAGATAGTTATTATTATACTTCGTTTCTTGCGTTAGGGTTGCCGCACTTATTTCTGGCAGCACTGGCATCAACAATAATTTGGCGATTTTTTACGGCCCTCAAAGCCGAATAGTACCAATTTTTCTTTTGTCAGTGAACAACTTTATTTAAGAAGTGACCAAGTCAAGAAGATAGTTACCAAACATGTAGTCTGTTACTTCATGGTAACTCTGTGGATTACACTTAACAGCTACATCAGGCACATATTTAAGATCTTCTAGTTTTCATGCATTGTTGTTTTCAATACATTTTCAACAAAAGAAAAAAACAAACATTCTTCAGAAGTCACATTTTCATTGTTAACTGCCAAGGATAAGGATGTCCTTTGTTGGGCTAATATTTACAACGCCTATATTAGAAGTATATACTGAAGAGCTATCATCCTCAAAACTGAATGTCTGCTACGTACGTACGGGTTCATAATAGACTGAATGCACAAGTCTGATAAAACATTAATAAAATTTATTCTTGTCGCACGAAATATAACAAAAGGTTGGATTTTCCCCCAAAGATATTTGTACAATATCACGCAATATAATTAATAGCTATATTTTAAACTACTAAAATGTTAAATAGAATGCAATCCAAAGCACAGAGAAAGCTAATCCGATTTCAGCGCAAATTCGCTACAATCAATAACAGTAGTTATCTAAACAACTTAGCTGAGATGTTTCTCTCCTGTTTTTATAGCTTTTTAAATCGGCCGCGTGAGACAGTTCTAGCAATTTCTGCTAAGCAAAAAAAAAAAAAAAAATTAGAATTACGGTTACAGCTAACATAGCAGTCAATTACATCAATTGCAGAAATAAACTTTTATTCAATATTAAATGTAGGTGCTCTTGTATTTTTAATTTTCAGGTGTAGCTTTCTCTTTAAATATATCACGCGCTGCATTGCACAGGTAAATAAAACAATTTTAATTATAATTCTACTAACATTAGCTATTTAAGTATCAAATTCGTAACACTTCCCCCTTCCCAAGGACTGTACATCCCAGGCAGTACAATCCCTGGACAGGAAGACAAACTTACAACTGAGGCATAAATGTAATAATAAACATTACATTACAGTAGTAAACATAAACAACAATTGCAATAAGTAACTTAAAATAAATCAAATAAAAACAAATTTAGATACAAAACGGACCATGGTCTTATACTATTTGCATTATATATAGTATGTACTATGGCCATAGTAAGGAGCTAAACTTTGGTAATGAACGACTTTAGGCTTAGAGTTTGATGATTTACAGATTGGAGCCACGACGTCGTTCTGCCTGTTTAGGACTGTGTATGGACCATCCCAAATGTGACTGTAGTTTCGGGCAGAGTCCTTTCCATCGAGTCGGCTTTCACAACCATAATTTGCTTCCTTAGTTGAATTATTGCCCAGTTGCTCTAGTGTCATCTCGGGTCTTCATCTTCTCGATCACTAAGTTGACTTGCACTCGTGCAAAACCGTTCATCGCATCAAACCGGACCTGGAGATCTTGGATGTATTCCTCTGGCAATGAAGGCGCATTCAGAGGGCGAACAAACAAGAGATCACATGGCAGACGAAGGTCATGATCGATAAGCATCTGGAATGGAAAACAGCTGGTAGTCTGGTTTATCTCTTCCACCCTAGTATGATTTCGGCAGCTTTCTGAGCAGGGTCTTTCAGGCAAGACGCCAACGTTTTCAGGTAAGGATCCCTTCTGATGATAGATAGTTCTGTCATCTGATGACAGCAGTTTGTTCTTTTTAAAGTCCAAGGAAAAATTATAATTCCTTAAAAAATCCAATCCAAGTATGCAAGGATCTGTAATATCTGCCACATATGCCATGTGATAGTAGGTGGTACTTCCAAACGTGATATTCATGTTTGAGTTCCCCTCTATGTCAATTTTATCACTAGACACAGTTTGGAGGATAACACAGGATGGAGTGCAAATGAGTTTATCTTTAAATTGTCGAGCTAGGTCTTTCCAAATGATGGTAACGTTATCTCCTGTGTCAATGATCATATTGCAAGAAACTCCATCGATGGTCATTGACGACTAGTCCATTACTGCTACCACTCACTGCAGAAATCTTGAGTGCTTTAAAATGGGGATTTTCATTATCGTTCAAACGCCACTCCGTGATATGGTCATTAATTTGTTTCCAACGTTATTGCTAGGAAATGGTCTTACTTTCCGTGCCCTGGGATTTTGAGTAAAGTACAGAATCACCCACTGCTTGACACGTTTTTAAGAATTGCACATATTCAATATCCATGTACATATCGACCTATTTTCACTTAAAAAGTAAAAGAAAATTGACAAAAATCTAATTGTTTTTACCCTTGTAAAAAGCGGCAAACAAATCAATGGGTGATTCTGCACTTTACCGAGAATTTTTTGATAGAAAAGGCATCATTCATTACAGAAAATTATATTTGAACAACCAACGAGATGAAATTATGCTTTAGCGATAACTCGGTAGCAAAATAGCAATGCAGGCATCCATTCAGTTATGTTTAGCAATTTTTATATAAATTATAATAATGATCTGAAATAGTTATTTACTCTTATGCTTCCAGTGCTGCAGTTCCTTTGCATGTGGCCTTCGGGTCCACAGTTCCAGCACTTTAAGGTCGGTTTCTTGTCACTAATATTCCCAAGGCACTGACTTGCCTGGTAAAATCTTCTGTTTTATTTTCTGTGCCCTGGGGTGTTCTGCAATTCCATCGTATGTGGCCTTCAGTGTTACATTTCCAACAATTTAGAGCCAGTTTGTTCTCACGCCTACTCCGTATCAAAGCATTGACTTGTCTGCATAAATCATCTAATCGAACCATCAACTGAGCCACTTGCTTGTGGACTTGTACAACTCTGACTGGTTGGCGATCTTTACCAATTGCTGGGCTGCCTCGAATTTCATGACGCACACTAGAGCGCTTTTTAAATCCTTGACATCCGCCATTTGTAGAGCTTTCTGTGTTTCAAGATCCCAGATGCTGTCGATGAAGTGCTGCAAGGAGAGAATTTCGCGTTTCTGTCTGACATTCCAAAAAGGTGAGATGAAACAGCCTTTTGACATCCGTGGCTAGTTGAGTGTTTTCGTGAGCTTCTGCTGACAGGGTTTTAATTGAAGAAGCCTGCTGTAGTCTTTTCTTCCCAAAGTGTAGCTCCAATGCACCAGACAGAGCTTCGAAATCTAGCCTTTTGTTTCGGGAAAAGTCTGAAGGATACCCGCTGAATCTGCTCTCAGAGAAACGGCGAGATGACAGGCCTTAGCTTGGGGATTCCATCCAATCACTTCCACCACTATAGAAAATTGTGTCTTATATTCTTGCCATGAGGTTTACTACTTAAGTAGATAGCTTCAAAGAGGAATGAGTAGGCACGGGTAAAAATTTAAATCCATCAGAATTGCTTCCTGCTGGCATTATGCATTTCTTTAACGTGTCACCTACTTTGGCAACAGCAGCAGAAACTCTGTTTTTAATTTGTTCTTGAATGGTAGAAACTCTTTCTTCAATTTGTTGCTACACTGCAGAAATTCTTTCTTTAATTTCTCCAACTTTGTCTTCAACTATGTCTATTATGCCTTCCACAGCCTCGAATTTGGTTTCAATTATTCAGGCAATGTCTCCTTTCATTTGTTCTTTACTTGCTTCAATCTCTTCTTGTAAACATTCATCTCTTCTTTAAAAGTTACTTCACCAGCTCTATTATTTCTTTAACAGATTCTTGGCCCGCACTCATTCCTGTTTTAACAGCTGTCATCTCTTTTTTAACAAATTCTTTTCCCACTTTAATCTCTTCTTTAAAGGATGCTTGCCCAGCTTCCATCTTGCAAGAGCAGTGACGAGCCGTCATAATTGTTCTTCCATTGCTTTTGTAATTGGCATTCAACCCCACTCCTGACACCAAAAATGTTGCTTGTATACAGGTTGGTAACAGACTGAATGCCCAAGTCCGATAAAACATTAATAAAATTTATTCTTATCAAAAGAAATACAGCAAAACATTGGATTTTCCTCAAAGATATTCGTATACTGTCACAATATCATACAATATAAACAGTACCTATATTTTAAACTACTAAAACATTAAATAGAACACAATCCAAAGCACAGATTATATCTGAGGATGTATAATCCAATCTCACCACGAATTCGCTACAATCAACAACAACAGTTATCTAAACAACTGAGCTGAGTTGTTTCTCTTAGGCTTTTATAGCTTTTTAAATCGGCCACACGAGGTGGTTCTAGCAATTTCTGGAAGGCAAAAAGAGCAGAATTACAGTTACAGCTAACATAATAGTCAATTACATTTATTTAAATTAAATATCAATTACAGAAATAAACTTTTATTCAATGTTAAATGCACACATGCTCTTGTATTTTTAATTTTCCAACATAGCTTTCTCTTAAAATATATCTTGTGCTGCATTGCATGAGGAAATAAATCCTTTTTATTATAATTCTACTAATATTAGCTATTTAAATACCAATTTCATAACAATATATATGGGTTCAGAATGCTGTTGACGAAATTTTCAGATCGTAAACTTCTTTTAAAAAACACTCATTATATTTAAGACAATTTTTTACATTTAACACATTAAAAAGACTTGGCTGCAATGTATTTTCTACCACTCTGTATGTGATAAAGCAACATATCTGTAAAGCTGGTATATACAAAGAAATCATTACACATATGCAACTAGGACTATTTGACAAAGCACCTTCATACAACAAAAAAGTTCACTCACAAAATCATACACAGCCACATTTGAAAATTACTCTAATAAAATGCACAAGGTAAGAAAAAAGAAATCTAAAGGAGGTAGAATAAGTAATATATCCAGTGTTATTCAAACTATGGATCATGACCCCCAAAAATATCTTCCAACATTTGAAGTGACAGTACATATGTGAGGATGTCCCTAGAAACACATCTGAAAAACAAAAGTTGTCATAATACATCACTAGTCAAATAATACATTATAATATGTAACTGTGAACCTTTATTATCTATTATCAAATAAAGATGCATATAATCATACCTGCCAACCTCTAAAGATAAAAATTCAGAAGATTTCTCCCCCAAATTCAGAAGAACACTAAGAATTAATATCATGCTTTGATATTAAAAAAATAACAATTTATACAAATAGAAAAAAGAAAATTGTACTTACATTAGTAAATCTTCCATCAGCTCTTTTTATTCTTTTTAAGGTAAGAACGAGGACATCAAGTCTATCTTCTCCAGAACTGGCAAAGTCTTCAAACTGTGCACTTTTTACACTTTTTTCCAGATAGAAAAACACATCAATCAGAAGCTGGTCAATATTTAATGGTAAAGCAGATGCAGCTTTTTCTGCTGCCAAATTAATTAAGTGGCATGGGCATCCAATAACAATTAATTCATTTTGTTCTTTTTTGAGGAAAGAGGCTACACCTTTTTTGTCACCCACCATGACATGAGCATTATCTGCACCAAATGAAATGCAGTTTGATATTGGGATGTTAAGTTGTTTCAACTCATTAATTACCAAGCAGGCAATATTTTCCCCCGTAGTGTCTCCATTTAACAATGGAAGATGCAAAAGATGAGTTTTCATTTCATTAGAAACATCACAGAAATATGTGACAACGATGGGGTAAAGCTTCCAATCGCTGTTGTTGCTGCCATCGATTGACACCGAAAATGCTGAATTCTGGAGTGCAGCTATCGTTTTACTTTGTGCATCGCAAGCAATTTCGTTCACAATAGAAGATGTTTTCGTGCGAGCACAAGCATATTTCTCAGCAATCTTGGAGTCGGGAAACATCCGTCTGGAAAGTTGACCGGCGTGATCAGCAGCGCTTAGCAGCACGTTGTGTTCGATGAGGAATGCAGTAAACAAACACTCTGCCAAAATGATATCGGCATCCAAATTCGTAGCCGAATTTGAAAAAAAATCACCCACTTTCTTTGACATTGTCGAAGCTGAAGCATTAACTTCATGCTTTTTAGACTTAACATGCTTCACAATGTCGCTTCTTCCACCGTGACTTCTTATGAAGTCACGTACACGTTTCAAAATGCACAGTTATTTCCTTTGAAGGATTCTTTAATTGTTGGAAATCCGATTTTGTAGGCAGGCCAAAAATATTAAGAATACGTTTTTTTTTAACTCATTTCGTAACATCGACGTATTAAGAAAATTCGTACCACGTGCAAACAAAAAAACAACAACAACAAAAAAAAAAAAAAAAAAAAACAGAATGCGACAATCCACGCTCGCTGAGCAATTCCCTTGCTGCTGAAACGAACACGAAAAAAATAATCTGGCGCCCACAAAGAAAAGAGTGGGAGAAACAAGTTCAGCGCATTGGATTGGTTGGTTAAGCGGCGAATTGGGAAAAACCGCAGGTTACTGGATTCGAAGTAGTCGGTAGTTGGCGGTAAAACACGATGCAATTGGTGAAAATCGCTGAATTGGTGAAAAGTTCTAAAATTTCGACAAAAATCACTAAAAACACTTGAAAAAGGAAAAAAATCGTAAAAAATGGATTACAATCGTAAAATCGTAAAGACAAACGCATTTTTGTAAAAATTACGAAAAATTCGTAAAAGTTGGCAGGTATGATATAATGCTTTTTAACACACCCTCTTCTCGATGCCAAGATCCTAAGTAACTTAGTAAATACTCCACTGAATGCTGTTCCCATAGAAGGCAGATCTTAAAATCTTTTTTAAATTGCAAAGAAAAGAGAGATTATCAGTTAACTTATATCCTTCTTTACAAAAGCTAAATAAGCTTATTGAAAATTAGTTGGGTTTACATAAAAGTATGGCAACACCTTATGACCACTAGCAATGGCACACTTATCCATTATATTGCCAGTAAATCATTATCTGGCAATAGTTTTCATTTGATGGAAAGGATGTGCATGGGAGTATCAAGTTCCAAGATCAGATTCTTGAAATAATAAGATAGCTTACAATTGTGTGGGGGGTAGCATCGTGTTCTGTAAGAAAGTAACTGTGTTTACACTTTAGATGTTTAAGTGCCATAAAGCGGGCCTAAATAATAGTCCTACACATGCTTTATGACGACTTCACAATTCTCTCATTTGTTTTAATTTTCTTTTTTTTAAGTCCTAAAATAGACTGATTGCTTGCTGCACTTAAATCAATATATAAAGAAATAATATACAGATAGCCACTTTCGATGAACACTATACAATGATACTAAAAGCAATTTTATTAAACTACTTTATTTAAAATATGATAGTTACTAATTATTTCCTGTACCGAGATAAATATGAACCTAAAATTTCTTAGAACAATAAGAAAGACTCGATTTTGTAAAATAAACAATTTAAAAAAAATATCACAAAATGCAATATATTCCTAATTCTAAACAGCTAAAGTTTGAAAATTACTTTAAAAAAATCTTTTATAACATTCATGAGTTACCTCATCAAGTATTATATTAACAATAGCACGCATAGTATCATCATCATCCACCATGGAATTTAAAGTCTCAGTCAGTGGCTGAATTCTCCTTTCAAATTTACCAGGACACATTGTTATTTCATTCAAAAAAGAACGTAATTCTTGAACAGGATAAGAATCAGATAAAGAATCTATGAGAGATTCTTCTGGTACCTAAAAAAAAAATTTTAAAAATCAATATTATTGCCAATACAACAAGAATATAAAATATTTCCCAGAGCAATGAAAATATTGAAAATATCCTGCTCTGATATTGTTATTGCCTTTAATAAGTGGTTGTGGCATAGCTGGACCTTTTGTGCCACTATGCACAGAATTCTCTAAGTATGCAATAGGTATTCTGATATGAGCAATGTTGTTAAAAACTCAATTATGTAAAATACACACATTGATAAACTTATAATGCTGATTAAATACTTAATTTTATGTAATAATAATACACAAAGCCAATTAAATACATAAAGCAAACACAATATACTGTAGCTGCAGTAATATTATTTTGACAGGATTGTTTATGTTGAACATTATTAACCTTCTAAAACCGGGCCGAAATTCTCATAATATAGCCTTCAGACCAGCGCGATCCGAAACAGTTTTGCCCCCTCTTTGACATTTTCCTAATGAGAAAAGTCGTTAGTCCCCCTCCTAAAGGGTGAAGTAAAATTTACATGTTTGTCGGACGCTTATGCCCCATAGTAGAGGGGTTGCTAGATTTGCAATTTTTTCGATGATTATTTTGCTTTCATTTAAATGAAGTTCTAAATAAATAGTGCATAAATAAATATGCAGTACTGGATGCATATCCAGTGCACAATTTATTTAGAACAAAATGTATGCAATGTTTATATTCCACTCACTATTTCTGATCAATCTCGTAAATAATTTGTGAATTTTTTAACTTTGTTTTCACTCTTCATTTATATTCGCATATTTTCGTATTAGAAATTAGAAAACGAAAACAAAATTTAACAAAATATAGTAAATACGGACTAGCTTTGTAAATCTGCAGGCTGGAATGCAATTTTTAATAACATGTTTTCATTAACAAAATAATGGTAATGACTAATTTAATGAAATAATATTTATTACCATTAGATGATTAGAATGGGATTCAATACAATTAGATTTTGAGATGAACTTACAGCAATAATAAAGCTTTAATAGCAATAACAGAGATTTAAATCTGCTTTTTTTGATAATTTTGTTATTATAATATAAAAATCAAAATCCGAGATACATTGGTTGCGTTTCATCATTTAACTTTAACAAATATTACATTGGACTATCAGGCAAAGGAGGTATATCTTTAACGAGAATTCTTTGTAAAATTGGTTTTTGTTTATGTTAGCAGAGAAAAAAATCTGTGACTTATACATGCAATCATCAAAAGAATTTTGAGAACAATTTTAAATGTTCATGAATAATTAATTATACGTCAATTTCTTTTCATAGGCAGAAATTTCGTCAAAAACCATCGTTATATCCAAAGGTTGAAGTCTATTTCATTTTCAACGAATATTCTATTTGCACATAATATATTTTCTAATTTATTTTAGAAAGAGTAATCTTTCACAATTTCAAAAGAATAAGAACATACTGGGTGTTGACACAATGTAGTAAATCTGTTTTTCATATTTCTTCCAGTAATGAAAACGATTACCCTGGAATATTTTCAAAGCAAAATTAAGAAAACCGCTTATGCCAAATTTTGCATAAAGTATCTTCTCGTGTATTTTTTATTTAAATTGTGAAATTTTCTCTTTGAAAATATAAAAAATCATGAACGGAGCAAAATTAATTCATGAGAAATAACTTTGAAATGCAATAATTCCATCGTAATATGAAATAGTGGAGAAAAGTGCAATACAGTTTATTTATTCACAAATAATTCCCTCATATGCGTAATTTATGTACTGTTGATTGAGAAATATAGGTTAGTAAATTAAACCAGTTATTTCAATACTTTTTCTTTATCAATATTTTTACAGGCTCTTCAATAGAGCGGTAAAGGTGGCTGAACACTTGTAGCTCGCTTGGGTTTGAATTCCGGCTAAATAGTTGGATTCATGGTTTTTGTGTAACATAAATGCAAGCCAGCTTCTCTTAGAAAATCCTCTGCGAAGGCATAACTCCCCTTATACAGGTAATTGTTGTGTGCTTTGATGTAATTCAGTAAGCGAACAAAATTAATCCAATCAAACACGAAGAACGGGTTGATTACATGTGGAGTTTTCCACCAGGAACGTAAATGCGAGCAATTTTTTCTTAAAAAGGTTTACACGAAAGCACCCATCCCCTTAAGCAGATAGCGCTCGAGTGCTTTTCCGTAATCCAATCCTAATTTTCCTACATTTAATAGTAAGTTGACATACACCTTGTTACAGACAAAATAACAACCTTTTTTTTTAAGATATTTTTTTTATTAACTTGTCTGAATTCCCTTTATCTCTTGAGGAGTATAAGAATTTCAGCAAATAAAACTGGCCGAAATTTTATACAACGTAACTGACGTTTTGATTCAATTTAGAAGTAACGTGAGCTTTACTGATGTTTAATACTTTTTAGCAGAGCTCATCCTAAAAGAGGGTCTAAAGATAAATTGATTTTATTTAATCTACAATCAATGAAAATCATTGAAAGCAATCACTGAATGAATGAAAATCGCAAAAACTATTATGCATACAATTGTCTCTTATTTATCTCCTGATAAATCAGACAAAATTGCCTACATAATAGAAGCATTTTGAAAGAGTTAACAGTTCTTAAGGGATTTATGCACTCCACAAAAAAATATCAAAATAAAATCTTATTATTCATAAATATGAAAAGGAAGTAAACGATAAAAGCGGTTTTACCTATTTTCTAGAAGGGCATTAAATCTAAAATATTTATCTATTCTTATTTGCTATGATTAAAAAACATTAAATATGGTAAGCTTAAAGAGCGTGCAAAATCGCTGACGTTTTAATCATAGCAAAAGTCAGTACTAAAAAAATTAGCATTAAAATTATGAGACAGTTTGAGAGAGAGATGGCCTCTATTTGATTTTCAAGTATATTGGCGAGAGACGAAACCTGCGGTTTTTGCCAAAATGTAGCCAAACTGTCAAGAAGAGGGCTACTCTGAGCAGCGACAATGGACCACCCAGAGATCTACAGATAGGTGATTCTCTAAAATAGGGAGGGCATGGATGGTACAACAGTTGTACCAATGCCGGCGTCAGAGAAAGTCATTCTTCTGGTACAACTGCTGTACCAGCCGGCTTCAGAAAGTTAAACACTGATTATTCCTCCCTTCCTTTCCACTAAGCCATCTTTATTAAGCAAAATTACTATTTTAAAAAATATACTTAATTTTTATTATTTTTCATCAATGGTGAACAAACTAGTAAAAAATTTTAAAGTTTCATTTAAATATTTTCCAAAATTTTGTTATAAACTAAGCTTTTTCCTACAAATATGAACAGAAAATAAGACAATTGAAAGCAAAATACCAAGTTTTAGGTTAAAAAACTATAAATTCACTGAAGGCATATTCAAGACAAATGGGTATCATGATATGAGATGCATTTTCATATAATGTCCAATCATAGTTGATCTTCAACGTGGATATTTCGGAAGCCTACTGGTATGCTGATGAGGTCCTTTGAATAACAAATCTGTCATCTGTGAATGCCTGCTCCCATATTCCAACAAGATGGTATTCACCCTCATACTATCAACATTTTAATGACTTGCCTTTGAAACCATGAACACTCTGCTGCATCTCCAAACCTATTCCCAATATAATAGAATGTTCCTGAGATGCTGTAGGTTGCTCTGTCAAGACTCTGCCACTGCCAAAATATTTGCAAGAACAAACAAGATAAGCTACAGCAGGACTATATTAGTCACCTTATGAATTCCTACAGTTACATGTGGAAATACACATTAAAAATAATGACAGTCTGATGTCCTACTGACACTTATTTTTTCAAGTTGCACAATAAGTCAAATCATTTTTTTAAATCATTTATATACTGAGATTTATTTTTTAAGTTGCACAAGAAATATTAATCATATTACTTTTATTTTTTAATTTATTGTTCTTGGTGACTACTTACTTTTTCCAATCTTTTGAGAATGTGTGCACGCGCACACACGTGCACATATATATATATATGAACATGATAAATTTATGATTTTATGGACATGACTTTTTTTAAACTGTATGTGTGCATCAGTGCATATACATATAGTATATCTATGTGCATTTATACGTAATTTATACGCACTTAGCAATATTGATGGCATAGCACATAGATAGCACAGAACATACTAAAATGTCAGCAAGTATTTTGATGGCGCAAAATGCGAAATGTTGATCCATAATGAACTGAAAATTCTCAGCCAAGGCAGATTAAATCTTAATTTTTATATCAGCAAACATGTTGCAGTCATAAATAATTGGCACATAACTTGCATCTATTTCAAAATGCTTACATTTTGATAGCTTTGTAGTAATAAGAGATCAACACGCAGCAATCCAGCTAGGCAGAAGTGTAGAAAGCAAGTCGTTTGTATTCAGGATGAAATCTTAATTCAGATGTGTTAGTTTCAGTTTTCAATGCATTTGTTTGAAAACTATAAAATAATTATTAGTTGTTTGAGTATTAGTTCCATTTACATCACCAGCGTTATGCAAGAGTCATATGAAATAGATTAATCTTGAAATGATACAGTGTAGAAAGAAATTCCTATTTTTAGAATAGAGAGGGAAAATAAACAAATTAACATTAAGCATTAAGGGGCTATTGCTAATTTAAATTGTAATTTATATTTACATGTTTTTATCTTGCATTATAAAATATGAAATAAAATAAGGTACTATTCGGTTTTGAGGGCCATAAAAAAAATCGCTAAACTATTGTTGATGCCAATGCTGCCAAAAATAATTGCGGTAACCCTAATAATTACGGGAAGTATAATAGTAAATAACTATTTAAGATTGATGTTTTAATTTAGATGAAAAGTTAATTTCATATAATACTTTTTTATTATTATAATTTATATGAAAAAGGCTAAACATGACTGAATGGAAGCATAAGAGTAAATAACTATTTCAGATCATTATTATAATTTATATAAAAATTGCTAAACATAACTGAATGGATGCCTGCATCGCTATTTCGCTACCGACTTATCCCTAAAACATAATTTCATCTCGTTGGTTGTTCAAGCATAATTTTCTATAATGAATGATGCCTTTTCTTTGAAAATATTCTCGATAAAGTGCAGAATCGCTCACTTATTTGTTCGCCGCTTTTTACAAGGATAAAAACAATTGGATTTTTGTCAATTTTCTTTTACTTTTTTTAAGTGAAAATAGGTCGATGTGTACATAGATAAAGTCAAGGGTGTGCGCAGTGCCATTTTTGTGCAATTCTAGCATTTTTTTTTAAAGTGAAAATGGGTCGATGTGCACATGGATACCGAATATGAGCAATTCTTAAGAACGCGTCAAGCAGTGGGGGATTTCTGCACTTTACCCAAAATTCTATTGCCGAGTTTTCATCATGGGCAATTCCCAAATTGTTAATCCATAGGATATCAAAAAAGGATTTTAAAATTAAATTAGTATTTCAATGGCGTCTTAAGAAATATAGAACTATATAAACTTACGCATTTGAAATCAGCGCGTACACTAGATTTGGGGCACTGTTAAATGGGCGCGTTTGCTAGATTTGGCGCTTTTGCGCGTACATTTTCGCTGCAATTTTTTTACGGCCCTCGATACTGAATAGTACCCAAAATAATTAAACTTAATAATAGATCTTAAAATTCATAAATTTTAACTAAATCTAAAATAATAATAATAAAAAATAAACAAAATTATCATTAAGCATTAAGGGGCTGTTGCTAATTTAAATTGTAATTCATATTTGCAATTTTTATCTTGCATTATAAAATATGAAACAAAATAATTAAACGTAATTGGAATCTATTGGTAACAGATCTTTAAATTCATAAATTTTAACTAAACGCATCCCCGCTCCAAAAGATATGCTTTGCTGTCACTCTTTCCATCAATCTCTCTTCACTGCGACATCTGCAGCCCAGTCGCTGCTCAGGATTATCAAAATGACCTTCTGGCTATAAACAGGATTGAAAAGTATGCATTGATTTTTTCTCATTTTGCTGTTGTTGGGTAAACCATGTCTCTCGCTTCACCACTTTCTTACAAATACAGTACAAAGTCTGTAATCCGGACGTCCATTATCCGGAATGATCTATAATCCGGACCTCAAAGCCACAAACTTTTTTTTGTATGCTTTACGCATGCGTCTTTAGCACAAAAAACGAAGCAACTTAAACAACTTACATTGAAGGAAATGTTTAATAAAGTAAACAAATAAATATTAAGCTTTTTTTTTTTTTGTAAATTTTGATATCCTTTAGATCATACTTGCTCTTTACATAAATTACGGTTTCATAGTTTTAATTGTATAATTTCTGCATGCCATCTTACCAGATTTAAATTGATGATCTATAATCCGGAATCGCAGAAGTCCCGACGAGTCTAGATTACGAACTTTGTACTGTACTGAAATTGTGAGGTATGTTTAGCACCCCTTAGTATTGTACCAATTTTAAGCAAAAATGTATTTCTGGATAAATGTTACTTTGCAAAATAAAAATGACGTTTTAACCATAAAGCCAGATGTGATTTGCACACCACTCGTCATGTAAGCAATAGTCTTCTCAGCCATGACTCAAACGTGATTCGGGTTTCATCTTCTTCCCCAAAACCAAAATATCATATATACAGAGAGAGAGAGAGAGTATAAAGGAAATGATCTCCTTATTTGGATTCTAAATTTCACTTTGAATTTCCTACGAGATTATTTCCTTTATATTCTCTACAATGTTATTAAATTAAATATTACCTTTGAAGCAATGGTGCAGGATTTTATTTTTTAGTCCTTTTGAATAAATTCTGAAATTCACTAATTTTAAAATTTTTACTTCTTGTTTTGACTTATATTATGCACACACACACACACACATATATATGAACATGATCAAATTTATTTACTTAAAATCAACTAATTGTAACAAAAAAACTACATAACTTTCTCTCCTCGTTTGAGGTTGGATTGGACTTCTGAATTTAGACTCTGCCACTGTTGGTGATAAATAAAATGAAAAATAAACAGTGACTATGAAGCCACTATGACATAAAAAGGTGTAATACACCACATCTGTAATCTTATACTTCGTAATTGTGTTGTGCTTCCAAAATAAATACAGCACAAAGTCCGAAATCCAGACTCGTCGGGACTTTGGCTATTCTGGATTTTTCCAGATATTAGATCATCAGTTTAACCTTTTAAAGACGGGATGGCCATTATAATGGTCATACAGTCCTCTATTTGAAAAGACGGGATTGTCCACTTTAGTGGCCATGTCTTTTTCCCCCATTTTCCAGACTGAAAAGTGGAGTGAAATGTCAAATTTGACGTCCCTGGGGTTTTAACCACTTATCTCTTTCAAAGGTCTTCCTTTTGCGACATAGATGCACCCCTCTGAGAATCCATTAAACTACCCGCAAGAATCTTTGTTGCAAATAGGAGGTGATTTCTTAAAGGGGGGAAGGCATTCGATTCAAGATTCCCCGTCCTTTGGTAGCTTTTACTGCTACCAAAGTCCCAGCCTCAAAAGGTTAAATCTAGTAAGATGGCATGTGTAGAAATTATAAAATTAAAAATATGAAATTGTGATTTATGAAATAATGAAGTATTTATGATCTAAAGGGTATCAAAATTTACAAAAAAAAGGCCTCATATTTATTTGTTTACTTTATTAAACATTTCTTTCAATGTAAGATGTTTAAATTGCTTCATTTTTTGTGCTAATACTTTCTCTTTAATTCTGTAGACATACATAATCTTGAAGTCCTGTAACTGCTGTTTTGAGAATTCTGATTAACTTGTAAATCAAAATTTTCTCATTTTCAGTAATTTCTCTGTCATTTTCTTCACTATCGGTAGCGGTAATTTCTGGATCTAGAACCATACTACGGATTTCACCATTCATTAATTGATTGATGATTGAGAAGCTTTGTCATCACATTGAAAAACTTTTATATCATCTTCATTTATTACCACTTCTTCAAATTTATTTGCAAAATTTTACCTTTGTTTTCGATATCCAAAAAACTTTAAAATTAGTGGCTATCATCATCAAATTTAGCTATCCTTTGCTATACATATTTGGCTATGCATCATGACCTTGGCGACTAACAAGTTGTTTCGTTAAATTTTATCTTGCTTCTATTGCGCACTGAGACTATTAAGTCTGTATTATATTAGTTTAGTTATTTATTGTACTTTATGTCTATTTCTTGCACATGCTTAAGGCTTATCAGAGTTCTGAATAAATAAATTCCTACATTTACTTAAGATTGAGAGTTGGCGCTTAAGATTACTTTTCTTATACATTTAAGTATTGAGATTATTGAGGGCAAGCACTAGGTATCTTACTGCCTGATAGTCTCTGTGGGTCCTAAATTCTGTGACTTGGTGCGGCCATACAAGGTGGCGATGGTTCTGTGTTTATGTGAATAACAAATCAGTTATTCTTAATTCAAATAGTCTTAAATATAATCTTTGGGTCTATGATTATCATCACCAAAATCTATATTTAGCATATGGAAAGAAATTTTTGGTAAATTTTTCCTCGTCAACATTTTTTATCGCATTTAACTTAAATCTGTAATCATTGCCAAGCTTAATGTCAACATAAAAGGTTACCATACTCCATTATTATTCAACTACTAACATATAAGCAAATGTTTAGACATTTGCTTATATGTTACACGAGGCTACATGAGTCATTAATCAAGTTGTCATATTTTGACAAACATGCTGTGATGAAAGGAAAGTATAATAATGATTTACCGGGTTAGATCAATGATGTATTTATATGGAATGTTTCGTTTTGAGATGTGTGCCAGGCAGATACACAGCAACAGAGCGAAATTACTGATAGTACAAATTTATGCTAAAATGATTGTTTCTTCAATAACAAGGTATTTTATTTTAGTGTCGAAGTGAAATTAAGAATGCTTTATTATGCATGGAGGGGGAATTAAATGTGCATGCTTAATGCCTAGAAAAACGATGGCTTTGAGGTCCGGATTTTAGATCATTCTGGATAATAGACGTCCGGATTTCAGACTTTGTACTGTATTTTAAAGTTACTCAAGTCATTACTATGGGAGGAAGTTCCATGTTATATAGTTCAACACAACATTAAATTATCAGCAATATTTTTCTTGTTTTCATAACTGCTCATTTTATACGATTTTAAATACATCATGCATAATAGAGCTCAGCAAGTAAAGCATATTGAGTTCACACTTTGTTTTGCATGTTAGTTTTTCTTTCTTTGCTTCCTTTTTTAAAATATTTTCAATTTCTTTTGACTTTTATAATTCAAGAAATAGCAAATGTAATACACTGTAAGGTTGTAAATCTGGAACTGAAAAATTAGACCAGTTATAAGTTAAATAGGTTACATTTTTCACATATACAAACTATTTGCAAATATTTTAAAATTTTCAAAAAATTAAGAAAATCATTTCCATGTTATTTTAAAGTATAATTTTAAAGTATATATAAAGATTTTGTTCATTTAAAAGTGAAATATTAAGGATTTGTTTAAAAACAACAATTAAAAGCAAAATAGTGAATAATGTGTAAGATACATGCTGAAAAAGCAAATTTTATCTAAATTAACACATTTGATTACCCTTTTTTTTAATTGAATAAAAGATTAGAAATATTATAAAATGAAAAACATAATGGTGTGCACAAAGAATTTATAATTTTATTTAGTTCACTGAAGTTATACAATGAAAATAATTTGAGAAATTAAATCTAACTGTTTGACACCTCATTAGAATTTTATATTTTCGAGAGCTTTAAGCATTCTTTTCCTTCAGATTCTTGCCATACCACAAACATTTGTTTTCAATTTATATTATTTATTACATAGATCATTAACTGAAATATAATTTATTATATAAATTACATAAATGCACCAACTGCAAACATATAAACAATGATCCTTTCATAACAATTTGCTTCCTCTATCGTATTTAGTATAATTTTCGTGTTTATTAGCCCTTTCTTACACTTATCCTTTCCTATTTATATTCTAAAATTATGTATACATTTTGTTTGAAAGTTTGGATAATTAGTAGAATTTTATTCCAGATATGGCTCTCTTTGATGTATTATAATGAATATAAGAAAACATGCTCCTACATTTCATTTACAGAAACATCTTTACCACGCTTGTACACGTCTTTGAGTACTTTTGAGATCATGGCAATCACTAGTCTTATTTTACATAACAGATCAACCTGTTGTAAGCATTCATTATTTTCTTGAAAAGGACATAAATCTATTTCAGGACAATACTGTTCTGATGTACGGCACTTTAATATTTTTGTCTGTGCTCTAATAGCTTGTACCATAGGTTTTTGAACAAGAAATATCAATATCATCAGTGCAAATTAAATTTTCAATTTCTATACAAAGAAAAAAAAAAAAGTTTGTGAAACTCGGATTGCTTTAACCAAATCGATTAGTTTCCAATATAATATGTTCAAGAATTTCCCCCATTACAAATAATCCTTAAAAGTTCTCTCTAGTAAAATTTGTTATATCCTTATTAACACTACTACCAGATATATATTTATGCACTTTCAATTGATATCATATTTTTCTTTCCATTCAAAATTACTTAAAAATAATTGATCACTGTCAATATTGTCATTGTTAGACGATACTGCAATAATACAATGTTTTGCAGGTCTTACTTCTTCACCACTGTTCGAATTAAAACCCTCTATTTTATACAGTTTTTTATTGTTGCTTTTACCCAGAAAAAGCACCTTTCATTAACTGTGCTGTGGTGCACTAGTGTTCTGTTTTTATGCATAAAAGCCTACCATGCATACCTGTGCTTTGGTGGTAATGGTTACGAAAATTCCCTGTACATATGCACTTATGATGCAATTTGGTTAACACTAGAATTACGGTGATCTTCGTATACCTAGAATTACGGCGGGTGTCATTTTGACCCCTTGATAAGATATCTGCATATTTCATATGATATAATGTAGTAGTGAAATAGAAATTAAAATAATGCAAATTATGAAAACTACAGTTTATTTGAAAGAATATAGAGACTTTGCTGGTATGTAGTCAAATAATGAACAAGCATTTAAATATTTCCATCGGAAAATGTAATTTAAAAACAATTTTTTTTTTTTTCATTTTCGATAGCTTACATTTCAAAAACACAAAAAACAAAATGTATAAATATGCAAATTTTTCCAAAAAAGTGGTTTTTAATCCAAATATTAAAGTATTTTAAAACAAACTTTTTGCTATAAAGAGTACACGGAAATAGAAATATATGGAAATACTTTATTTACAGATAATATATTAGTTTGTGCTGCAATTAACACACAGCTTATCTTTTGGATTTTTTGTGTACAATATCCACATACATATTTATTACAGTTGTCGCAAATATTAGAAGTTTTGTTACCTTTGCATTTCCTTACTTGACTTTTTCTTCCCTTTTTTATTCTATTGAATCTTGTCCATGCACAAAGCCACTTGAAGAGAGAACAAATTTGTTTTTACTAGATATATATTTTTATATTAATTCTTCTGCCAAATGCAATAGAAAATCACTTCTGCTGATATTTTCTTTTGTAACTTCCTTATACACTGAAGAAGCCTTATACTTTTGTTTCAGAATCCACACATTTACGCCTGCTAAGTCCAAAATATTGTAGAATAGATGTACTGGCCAATGGCATGATGGTGCTTTTATGGAGTACTTACTTTCTTGCCATTTGATCCAAAACATCTACCCTGAATTTTGTAGAATTGTAAAACTGTATTACATCAGGAACCTTCTTTTCATTAGATTCAAATTCAACTGATGAATGGAGTGTATGTAACAAAATTACGTTTTTGTTTCTTTTACCTTGATATGATGTAAGTGTTATATAGTCGTGTTTTATCACAACTGAAGAAAAAAGTTTGTTTCTTACATTTTTGAAACTATAGGGAATTTCTCTTTTTGCACGATTTACTGTTCCAACATGACTTGATTCTTTTGGTTTTAGGGATTTCAAAAATTTTACTAATGGAAAGAAACTGTCTGTTGTTATATTTCAGCCAGTATTTTTGTAAGGATCAACTAACAATTTACTACGCTCTCTTCTAAACTTTTATCACTTGGTCTCATTTCATCTTTTCCTAAATATGGAAATCCGTTTAATAAGTATTTTGTCCTAACGTCTACTGCTAGCCAAAATTTTATTCTGAATTTATCAGGCTTGTTAGGCATATACTGCAAAAAATGCTGTCTTGTTTTTGTAGGGAGTAACTGTTCATCAATCGTAATGTTTTCATTTGGTTTGTAGCAAAGCCTACAGTTTTCTATAAAAGTATTCCATACCTCGGATATTAGTGCAAATTAATCACACTGCAAATGTGAAGACCTTGTTAGTTTATTATCAAAATGAAGAAATTTCATAATTTCCAAAAACCTATCTCTACTCATAGTTTCATGAAAAAACTTTAGTCCTTAAGTCTTGGACCACAAACTAAGAATTGGTAAGCCCTTGGTAGCTAATGCCCCCCCCTTTACGTACAACAACGCTATGAATGCTTCCAGTTCTGCTAATAAAATAGTGAAAGAGTCATTATGAAGTTTACGCTTAGCTTCAGCATCAGTACACTCCTTTATGAATTGTAAAATTTTTTCATTTACACTGGTTATTAAATTAAGAAAAAATCACAAAAATAGCGATAACTCCCTCAAAAATAAGCCAAACCGTGTAAAATTTGAATATGTTGCCAAGTAAGAGTAGCTGAATAAAACTGAGATATGCAAATTAGTGGAATATGTCATCTGAAAGGAACATAAAAGTCAATGTTTGAGAGCAAGCCCACATATTTGACTGTGACAGTGACATCAGAAATCTGAGATAGCCAATTCGTAACAATGACCTCCAGGCATCATTTGCCTGCAGAACTGTGATGGAGAGCCATTGGGAGACTAGAGGCAGGACAAAGTCAAACAGAAGTGGCCAGATGGCTAAATGCGAGTCCTTCCGTGGTTCATAGACTTTGGAGGCAATTTCAAACCACAGATTCGGCATCTAGGAGGTTCAGCCAAGGACAGCCAACTGCTATGACGAGCGCGGATGACCGATATTTGACATTATGTGCACGCAGGAATAGAACGGCAACTCCGACTCTTCTTAGATCCTACCTTCCTGTAGCCATCGGAAGGTTCGTGTCAACATCAACTATGTGTAGAAGGCTTCACAAAGGTGGTCTGTATGCGAGGCGATCAGCCATTTGTGTGCCGCTCACGTCACGCCATAGGAGGAACCGTTTTCAGTGGGCATGACAACATGTCCACTGGATGCCTGATCAATGGAGGGCGGTTCTCTTTACAAACGAGTCCAGGTTTAGTCTAGAAAGCGATAGTAGGCGTTATTTGATATGGAGAGAATCTAGAACCCATTATCATCCGTCAAACATCCGTGAAAGAGATGCATATGGAAGGGTCTGTGTTTGGGGTGGCATTTCTTTGGTTGGACGCACAGACCTCCATCTCTTTCCAAGGGGAACCGTGAATGCTCAGATTTATACAGATGACATCCTTGATGTTTATGTTCGCCCATATGCCATAGCAATAGGTGATGCTTTCTTGTTACAAGACGACAACGCAACGCCACACAGGACTTGCATCGTAGACGATTACCTTCAACAGGAAACAATTATGCGCATGGAGTGCCCAGCTCGATCCCGAACTTGAATCCTATCGAGCACGTTTGGGATGCTTTAAGGAGAAGTCTAGCTGCTCTCAATCCGCCCCAGACCCTTGTTGTGCTTTCAACTGCTTTGCAAGAGCAATGGATCTCACTTCCTATCCTTTCACGATTTCTTCATGCGTTAGTCTTTATCTACGTGCCATTAGTATGTCACTATAATAAATTCATGTAAGTAGAATAAAATTTCCCACTAAAACTTGTTATGAATAATAAACAAAATATCTATGAAAAATCCTCAAATGTTCAGCTCGTAATATTCTCTCTTCTCTGTTTTCTTTCCACAAAGAAAAGTATTGCACATATTTCAAATCATGTGACTGGCATATGTGAAACCATGCAGACCTACTATATTTTTTCCTTTGTTTGTATTTTGTTTAGCAGGTGCAAATAAAAATAGTTTACAGAAGTAACAATGTTCAGATAATACAATGGAATGTATTCGCATTTCTTTTCTCTTAAAGGGGTCAAAATGACACCTGCCATATTTCTAGGTATAATCATTTGTTAGGGCTAAAATAAAAATATGATTTTTTTTTTTTTTTTGAAATCTTTACTATTTCGTAAATCACAATGAAGAAAAGATCAAGATATTTGCGAAAAAAAAGAAGAGCCGTCAGAGATAAAAGTTTGCTAGGTGTCAAAATGACCCCTTCCGTAATTCTAGAGCTAACAAATTTCAGCTTGAGACTAGGGGGGGGGGGGAGAATGAAAATAAAGTACAATATTGTTGCTGAAAAATTTGTTGGGCTTTTGAATGGGTGGTAGCATTACTTACCTCATCAGTTAATTCCACCAAATTTCATGAAAATTTATGGATCATAAGGTCTTGCAATTACAATTTATTTACCAATCCCAGCTCCAACATTTTTGGTGCCTAAGATGATCAATATATTTGATGCGACATCAAAATTAAGTATTTTGTTAATTCAATGCAAAAACACTTTTGCTTAGTTGTTGCTTGCAAGAACAACTTGGATAGGTCTCTCAAATAATCAGTACACAAGGCAGCTGCTTATGCTTGGAACCAGCTATGCAGTTTACTTTCAAATCTAATTTATTAAAACTGAGGAAAAAGTCTATTCCCTTTCTCTTCAAAGTCTACACTGCTCCCACTACAAAAATTTTTATGGCATACACAAAGAGATATTAAAAATGCCATTTTAACGTGAGAATTTTAAATAGATACAAAAAAAAACTACACAATTAATGCCTTTAAGCAATTTTTGAATAAAAATTTGTAATTCGAAATATTTTTAATTAAGGCTAAATTCATGAAGTTCCTATATCTATAACGTGACAAATTTGACCTATTTTAAATGCATGATTATTTCACTATGATGTTGATACTTGTGAACCTTTTAGTTTCTGTAAAAAAGGTAGATAAAGGAAACAAAACCAACATAAGAAACAAAGCGTTTGGTACTATTCGGTTTCGAGGGCCGTAAAAAATCACCAAACTATTGTTGATGCCAATGTTGCCAAAAATAATTGCGGTAATCTTAATAATTGTGGCAAGAAAGGAAGTATAATAGTAAATAACTATCTAAGATTGATGTTTTAATTTAGATGAAAGGTTAATTTCGTATAATACTTTATTGTTACAATTTATATGAAAAAGGGCTAAACAATACTGAATGGAAGCGTAAGAGTAAACAACTATTTCAGATCATTATTATAATTTATATAAAAATTGCTAAACATAACTGAATGGATGCCTGCATCGCTATTTCGCTACCGACTTAACCGACTTATTGTTAAAGCATAATTTCATCTCGTTGATTGTTCAAACGTAATAATGAATGATGCCTTTTCTTTGAAAATATTCTCGGTAAAGTGCAGAATTGCTCACTTATTTGTTTGCCGCTTTTTACAAGGGTAAAAACAATTGGTTTTTGTCAATTTTCTTTTACTTTTTAAGTGAAAATAGGTTGATGTGTACATAGATAAAGGGTGTGCGCAGTGCCATTTTTGTGCAAATCTAGGATTTTTAAGTGAAAGTAGGTCAATGAGCACATGGATACCGAGTATGTGCAATTCTTAAAAACGCGTCAAGCAGTGGGTGATTCCGCACCTTACCCAAAATTCTTTTGCCGACTTTTCATCATGGGCATTTCCCAAATTGTTAAATCCATAGGATATCAAAAAAAAAAAAAAAAAAAAAAAAAAAAAAAGATTTAAAATCAAAATGATTTAAAAATTAAACTAGTATTACAATGGCGTCTTAAGAAATACAGATCTATATAAACTTATGCAATCTGAAATCAACGCGTACGCTAGATTTGGCGCTCTGTTAAATGGGTGCGTTTGCTAGATTTGGCATTTTTGCTCATACATTTTCGCTGCAATTTTTTTACGGCCCTCAAAACGGAATAGTACCAAGCCCTTAAATTTTCAAATCTGTCTATCACTAAACAATAATCCTCACTTTCAACACTTACTATACTGCATTCACATATAACACATACTAAAAACTGACACTAATAAAATAGGCAATTCTAGTAATACAGGAACAGAAATGAAACAAAATTTACAGAGTATAAAAAGATTACACTTAATTCTTGCATAATTTATGCAATTAATATGACTTCAAATGGATTTTTCATTTTCTATGCCCTGGACCCGCCTAAATGCTTTAGCTACAATTAACACTGAAATAAAGCTGTATATAATATACCTCAAAAAAAAAAAAAGGAATTTTCACTGTCAACAGAATACATAAAAATGATCACAAAATGCAACCACACAACAAGGATGAAAATCTTTGGAGATGCAAAATCAAAATTACAGTAAGGCAAAAAAGCATTTGGAAATTGGTTTGGCAGTCTTTGGCTGCCATTTTTGTAAACACACATTTTTTTTTGGCAGACCTGTCTGTTAAATAATGCATGAAGCGGTAATAAAACATGCAAAACAACTGTTGATAGAAAAAAATTATGTCATCCAAGGTATAAAACAAGGATGGTTTTCAGTTGATCAATTTTGAATTGTTAAAGCTAATTTTCTATCACAGCGCTTGTTGTAAAAGTCTATGTTATTTATGAAAATGCTATGTTATGTGATTAAAAGTAATTAAAACAACTAAATACAGGTGTTTATAATTTAATTAGAAGCTGAAATTAAGTGAAACCGAATATCGATTTTAACTTTTAACCAACATTTATTTAGTTACTAAAAATGTTTTGCAATTCACAAATAGTAATATTCTTAACCACCTGCGCTACGACTAAACTTCACGGTTGCGGTGCCGTGCGCTACAATATAACAAGAGGTAAAATGTCTTATTTACGCCGCTCCGCGTCTGCCAGCGCAATCCAGAGCTGTAACTCGAGAAATAAACAATCTCGTTGTTAGGCAACGTGTGCACATTATTTTCATTTTTGCTACAAATGCCTATCGACGTGGTGTTCACGTTGCTCGCGGTTTGAAACAAAAGCATCTCGGCATGCGTGGCACGTCTTTTTAGTGTAAGTGGTTAATTGTAGGAAAGCAGTAAAACAAACATTTACAGTCTTCACAAACTAACAAAGCTTACACACTTATTTTATTTCATAAATATTCAGATTAAGGCACTGATATACCTCAGCTGGCGGAACTCTGGGTTCAGGCCTAAAATTTCTGGGTACAAATACTTCTGCATAAGGAGACAACTTTGAAAATGAGACAGGTTTCCTTTCACTAGAATTTGAATCTGGAGTTACACTGTGATTTTGAGGACGTGCATGATCTCCAGATGGTGAAGCCATATAAGAAAAATCTAAAAATTGGAGATAAAAACAATTTAAAGAAATACGTTCATACAATTTAACTGTTTCAAACTTATGGCACACAGTAATTTAAAGCACATAATTTCATCACTACGTAATGAACACAAGAAAAAATTATTCAGAGAAAAATTTATAGATACAATATAAAAAAGGGCAGGGAAAAGTGGACAAAGCACAATAGCTTCATCTACAGATTTACCGCATTCACTACTGTTTTAGCACATCTATCACAGGACATACTGCATCCCTCCTACAGAACCAGCTCAGCAAGGAATCTGCCACACAGTGTACTCACCTTTTTCCTACTGAGCAGCCTTTCCATATTGTATTCTGACATGCATTCAAGTCTTCGTCTTACATTCTGCATTCCTTTACATACAATTCTAATTATTTTATTTTGAAATACCAATTGATATTATGGTACTGCCTTGGTGAGCATCAATACTTTGTTGTTCATAGGTACTTATTTTATTTGTTTTATACAGGATCCTGTAGGATGCATATATAAATATTTAATTTCATTAGTTTTGGCATATTTCTGTTATGTCATATGCCATGAGCTGCATCATAATTTTTGAGATTTTTTGTCTTAATTGCTTCACACTCAGGATATATCTGATATCTTTTGGTGAGACTGACTGCCTGGTTTTGCAATAATTTACTTTTGTGATTTGACAGCTAAATACATAATGCTTGGGGTCGCCCCTTCCCCACATATATCTATTTCGCTTAAGATTTTGAGAAAAACAGTATGTGGAAAAAGAACATTATAAATAGATTAAGAAATTATATGAACTGTGGTCATACAAAGGGCTCTTATACATTTTATTCACTCTTCTTCCTTCTTGTGCTTAATTCCATTCATACTGTGTTGTGACTTATCTCACTTGCCTGTCAGTAACATCAGAACAAGCCCACGAAATTCATTCTTCAGATTTTCATCCACAGAAAAAGTTGAAACAGTTTGCTCACTGCTCTGTAGGTTGTTTGTATCATGTGTACAGTTTAATTCTGTTATTTTTAGCAGTAGGCACATTCTTATTTTTCTCTATTTCTTGAAAACCAGTACCGATTTTTGCATCAGAGTTGTTGTTCTTTACAAGCAGAAGTATACTGATTTAGAATCGAGTTTGCATATGTAGTATTATGAGACATACACTTAGTGAGCGATGTTATCATAAAGTGAAAGTGGGAGGAGGTCATGATATGCCACCCCAGACCAACTAATCCAAAAATATTAACAGATCGTGACCGTCAAAGCTTGAAACGTGTGGTGAAGTCAAGTAGGAAGGCGTCACTACAGATGGTGGCACAGGAGTTTTGATCGCCTTCCAGTGATGTTGCAAGTGATTGTACTGTTCGCTGGGAGATCATCGCACATGGTTTCCATGGCCATGCAGCAGTTCACAAGCCGCTTATCACAGCCCGCAATGCGTGCCATCATTTACAGTGGTGCAAGGAATGCCGCCATTGGACTCTTGAGCAATGGAAATCTGTCCTATGGAGTGATGAATCGTGCTACCAACTGTGGCGCTCTGATGGACGTGTTGGGGTGTGGCATATGCCAAGAGAAAGACGTTTACAAGAGTGTATCATACTCACAGTGAAATTTGGCGGAAGTGGCATCATGGCATGGTCTTGGTCCTCTTGTCTTAGTGCTGGGAAAAATGAATGCTGATGCATACCAAACAGTTCAGGACAATCATGCACTACCAACATTGTAGGCACAATTCGGTATTGGTCCACATCTGTTTCAGCAACACAATGCTCCATGTCGTACTGCAAATGTTATAAACACGTGGCGTGCAAAAACTTGAATGGCCAATCCAATGTCCTGACATCAGCCCTATTGATATGTTTGGGACGAGTTGGAGCGCCACTTGAGAACCAGGCCATGTCACCCAAAAAATACTAGAGAGTTGTTCGTCGCTTTGTAACAGGAATGGAGCAAGATTCCCATCGAAAGTTGGTGGAAAGTCTTCCTCAAAGGGTTGCAGACGTAAATGCGGCAAAAGGTGGTCCCACACGATACTGATGGACTGCTGAAACCGAATTAGCATACTGGTTAGGGGTGTCCGGTGACGAATGGCCACATCGTGTAGCTTTTGGCCTACCTTTGAGAACATTCTGGGACAAGCCAGTAAGAATTTGTTCTAAAATGTTCTCCATTCATCAATGACATATTGGCAAATGGGCGATTTTGTGCCAAGGCAACCCTGCTTTACCTTGCCACTTTCTGGCAACACTAAACCTGCCTTCTGGGGAAGCTATCTTACCGCGGCTGGCTAACAATATGAAACAAATGCAGATAGAATAGTTGTTTGCAAAAAAATAGCAGCAAAAATACAATTATAAAAAATTTTAAATGAATTTAAAAATAGATTAAATAACCAAGTATGAATTTTTAGCTAAAAGGAACATTAGCTAAAAAGCTATTAATTTCATTTTAGCATTTTGCATCGGTTGACTATAAACGGCAAATCACTTCTGAAATTTTTCCCACCAAATATTATCGCCCTGTATTATATTTGAAGAAATTAAATAATGAAGAATCTGCATAAACGTTTGTATGTTTCTTGCATTGTGATAAAACAAGGGTATCCAGAGCCATCAAATTCTGAATAACGTACAGCTTCACCCGAATAAGGGCATCTGGAAGCCCAAATTTTAAATTTGTTTTATTATCTATTTCATAGTTTGTAAAGCATTTACGAGTTTTGATTAAGAAACTCAATAATTTCAAAGCGAGCAATGGCAACACTATGGGGCACTGTCACTACTGTACAACTGTACGGGGGAAAAAAATTTTATCTCCAGTGTGAGAGCCTGTCTATCAGAAAAGATATACTCATTTTAAAATTATTTTGCAATATTGCTGTTGAACAGAATTTTATGGTTTAAGTGCAAAGAACATGATATTTAACAAAGGTAACACTCCAAATGTTAAAAAAAAAAAAAAAAAAAAAAAAAAAAAAAAAAGCATCTTTGGGCATAATGTAAAATCTGAAAGCTTTTTTTTTTTTTTTTTTTTTTTTTTTTTTTAATTTTTGAAATTTTACTTGTTAGTTTGAGCAGTTAATTCTATTGCCGTTTGAATGTTCTTATGTTACGTGTTTGAATGTTCGCATGCTTGGTACAACTATTTTTTTAAGGTGGCTGTAAATTCTACAAGTATTTAGGAAAAGAAGGTTTTGAACATTTATTTGTGAAACAAAGTATCAATTTTGTTGATAGTCTGGCTGTCATATAAATACGATAGAGATTATGTGGCGGCATGTTAAAGAAACGTTGCCAGCTTATAATCAGAAATGCAATTTGGAGTTTTATTTGGTGGTTTATATATTTTTCCATTGTTGTTCTGAAACAGAAGATGCTTTTAACAAATTTGTAATAAATTGTTTTGATGATGTTTGAAATTGGTATTTCTGCTGTTCGAAGAAGCATTTATTTATGGCTAATGCATTTTGTTTTATTCTTGTTTTTATTTAGTAGAATGTTATGTTCATTGTTTTTTTAGTATGAATTTCTATCGTTATTGTTGCTTTTTTTGAAATATTTGAAAATTTTAGTTATTTTAGTTTATTAGTGCGCAATTACCAAAATGTCGCCAAACTGCCCGTTACCATATTCCAAAGATTAGCCCACTTTTGTTCCATAAAAGTTCTAGCATAAGCATAATTCGGCTAGCAGATTGTTGGGAAAAAAATGTTAAGTTAAAAAAAACGGCTGATCTTTAGAATATGGTAACTGGTAGTTTGGCGACATTTTGGAGGCGATAAAGGTTACTACCTGGGACTTTGATAATAATGTGAGCAGTACTCAGTTCTGATTACGCATTATTTTGTGTGAGGGAAATGAGAGATCATGGGATATGTCATGTGATATTAATGGACGAATTACGGTTCTTTAATCGGAAAAGGGGGGAATTTGGAAAAATATCTGTGGCTGTATATTATTTTGTATTAAGCTTCATTGTGTGTTGCGTGAAGTAGGGTTGAATAATTTTGGGATTGTATGGCGCTGTCTAAAGTGAATTCTAGATGTGATAAAGAGAATTTTGCTTTTTATTTAGCAGAGGAAGTGTGGAGGAAAAATTCGGAGAAAAAATCGTTTAATAATTTTATTGAATCCATAATAAAAGTGTATCCACCATGTAAGCAAGATTCTGAAAAAGATTAGGTAAGTTAGTATTTTTAATTATTTGAGGTTATTATTTTTATGCATTGTTCTAAATGTAAGGTGGAAGTAAAGTAATTTGGTATTATTGGGAAAATTGTTATTAGCAATGATTTAAAGTAATTAGGATTGTAAGCTAATTTTTATTAATTTAATGTATGTGCTTATTTATATTTTAAGTAGTGTTTTACAATTTAATTATATTTTAATTTAATGATCGTGATTTTGAGAGTTATATGTTTGTAGTATTTTGGAATACGTTTGAGTAGAAGTAAATGTGCATGGAAAGAATTTCAGTATTTGGAACCATTTTTAATGTTTTGTTATAGATTCGTTGGTGACGTTTATAATAGATAATTTAGAGGTAAAAGTTTTTGGATATTTTATTTATTTTATACGTGCAAATGTTCATCTTTGGAAAGGGTATATACTTTTTCGCGATCAGGTAATTTCATATATATCCCTTTTACCGAATTTAAAGATTCACAAAATTATCATGCATTTTCGTGAAATTTTTCTAATTTATGAGAAAAAAGCAGTGTACATGGATATAGTGAAGAGTGTGCGCAATGCCATTTTTGTGTAATTCTGGGATTTTTTTTAAGTAATTCTGGGATGTTTTTTTAAGTAAGTCGACGTGTACATGGTTTATGTGTATGTGTCATGATTAAGCAGTTTTGTTTGATAAAATTTCTAGCATAAGTGTAATTCGGCTAGTAGATTGTTGGAAGAAGTGTTCAGTAGATAAAAAGAAAAGAAACATGTCTTTACCTCGTGAAGACAAAATGGCAGCAGGGAAAAAATAGAGGGTTGCTGTAGGAGAGTTGGTCACCAAATTTTCGCCAAGTTACCATAATCTAAAGATCAACCAAAAAAACATGCCTTTACTTCGTGAAAACAAAATGGCGTCCAAAACAAAACTAGCAGGTTGCTGTAGCAGGGTTGGTCACCAAAAAATCACCAAGTTACCATAATCCAAAGATTAACCCAAAAATCTTTGAAAATACTGAAGCTGTATGAAACAGAAGTATGAGAGACTGCGACACTGTTTACCATTTAAATAAATTGTAGAATTCACTTACTGAATTACTTTACTGTTTTAATAACGGTAGAATTCACTTCACACTACATAAACAACTTAGTTCCGCCTTCACAACGTTGTTTATGCAGTGTGTTCTTGATTTTTACCATCGTTTCTCAAAAGAAAAAAAAAAAAAAGAAAAAAAAAAAAAAAAGCTTTTTTTTTAAATATTTGTTCTTTGTTTACCTTACTTTTGGTCTCACTCAGCAAAAAGACACTGAAGGTTTAAAAACTGACTTGTTGTGGATGCTATGCCGAGTCAATATACGGGATAATTTAATAATTTAAATGATAATTCCAGAATGAATTAAGCACGATTTGATTTGCAATAGTGAAAGAAGATGTTACTTTGTTGTTGCGAAGCTTAGTTTCTCTAGATTGGCAACAAATCCACTATTCTGCTAAGTGTTCAAACGTAAACAAATATGGTTGCTACGATCAATCATTTTTAAAAAACAAAATTGTGCCAAATTGGCGTTTTTCAAAAATCGCCAAGCAGTGGGCTAAGGCACATTTCCACATTGTGGGCTAAGGTCATATTTTCCAACACCACCGAATGTTTACTTTAATGGACATAACAGTACAATTGAAAATGTGGTAAAATTCTAGGAGAGCCCCCACCCTGGACGACAAACAGGGAAAGCGCACACAGCTTCACGTGTTTCTCAAAATCGCCAATTTGAAAACAACAAGTCAAAGAATTGCACAAACTCAATATCCATGTACACATTGACCTATTTTCACTTGAAAAAAATCAACAGAGAATTGCACAAACTTGGCATTGCACACTACCTTGACTTTGTCCGCATATGCATAGATACGTGCCATAACCAAAATCATTCTTACCAAGTGTGTGGGCTCTGCTAGGATTCAACCAAAAATGTTTACCTCTCAAATGATCATTCCACGATGTCTCAATGCATTTGTGCAACCCATCGCATGTCGACAACCAAGTGTATGCTTAAGTTTTACTCTTAGTACAGGATTTAGGCTGTTTAATTACTTCAACACATGTAAGCTCAAATACATAAATACCTTAAATGCACACAAAAATGCTATTACTTCAACACATGTAAGCTCAAATACATAAATACCTTAAATGCACACAAAAATGCTATTTTGCAAAAGGTAGCCCTTTCCCAGCTGTATACAGCAAAATACCTTTCAATACGCATCATCACCATACTTCTCAGACTAATGCAATTTAAGATAGCAACTTGTTTGAAGAAGTTAAAAGTTATTTAGGACATAATTTAGAAATTCACAACAGCTTTAAAATATTTTTTTTAATAACGTCTCTGTTTAAAGTCAATGCTGAAATATATATACAGTGTGGTCTAATCTCTGCGCCTCATTTACAATATGGGAAAAGTGCAGAATCATAGTCACTCCAAAATAATAAACACAAGTATAAAAGTTCTGAAATGCAGTGCAAACGACTTTGCTAAGGCAAGCAAATTAATGAAGCTTTTGTACCAATGGGTAGGTAATGAAATTGACAAGACTAACTCACAGACACTTGCGGCCATAAACTTCCAGTTTCCGAAAATAATATGCACTGTTTACATTATGAGCAGTTAACAAATAATGCAACAGAGTTCAGAATTTTACAATTAACACCCATTAATAAATTAGTTCAACATATTTCATATATTCGCAAACATTAAACATACTTCACGGAATAACTAAAATGCATTAAGATTACAAGTTAGTTCCTTTATTTAAATACAGTTTAAATAGAACACTAAGCCTACTGAAACAATCAAATAGCGCATACACTTTTTATTATCTCAACAATAATAGAATGTTCACTTTAATGGAAGCAACAGTACAAATGAAAATGTTTACCTCTCGAAGGATCATGCCATGATGTCTCGGCGAATAATCCATTTGGATTGCTGCCTTCTGTTGGTACAAAATCTTGGCTTGCATACGTGTTATATGCTAAAGGCCGCCGAAGTGCTCCAGTATCAGTAGGTCGCCCTCGTCCATAGCCAACAGGCGTACCTTCATTTTGCTCCATTTGCAAGGAATTTGTAAAATTACTAAACCTGAACTAACGATACAAATTCTAGAATCTTTACGTCTAACAGAGTCTGCATTTAACAATTGTGTTGCCAATTGTCAACGTAGGAAACTATATAACGTAATCACTTCGCTTCACATCTAATCGGAAATTTTGAATATATTAGAGATAAAATTAATTAGCCAGAAAAAGTAATTTAATAATCGTAATAGGTTAATATTTGATATATTTCTGATCTTCGTGAAAAGAATATTTGTTCACATTGTTAATCTATTGATCGAAATATGTCAATTAATGGCTAATCTTAGACAAATGATAGATAATTTTCAGTTGCACTGTGCGCCAGAATTCAAAATAAAAAACAGTATGTATTTTAGAATAATTACGAAAATAAAAGACTTGTTAATTAACATATTTGTCAAGCATCAAAGCCGTGGATTCCAACGATAAGTTAAATCTTGCATATACACTAGAATATTTTCTAGACATTAAAACTTTTCTATTCTATATAGCAGCGTTTCTCAAAGTGTGGGTCGCAGAAAAATTCAGCTGGGTCGTGGCAAAAATTGTAAAAACACAAAAATCTATAAAATTTTGTTCTATATTTAATATTTTTCGAAACTTTATCAAGTACTAAAAGGTATAACCCTTTACCACTATTTCCTACCGGATCGTTTAAATTCGGATGCTCTGATTGGCTGATTTCGATTCGTCATTCAGTGCCTTCTCCGGTATGCGTAATGGCAGACCGCACATTGAGTTGAACAGTGTTAAACGAATGTCGCATACTGCGCATGCCCAGAAAACAATTTGGCGTAATTACTATGTTGGTGCGATTTGAAAAGAAGATAAATATGGTAGATGTACCGCCATCTGATTGTAAACAAATCTGGCGTTTAAATCTTCGTAGAGTATAATGTAAATGTAAATTAATTACTGTGTTAAAATACTATTTTTTGCTGTATTGCTCAAACAACTAGAAAACTGAAATTATTGCGAAGTAATGTGAAGCAGTGTTTGCATTCAAAATGTAAAATATAATACCTATGAAATTCTGCACATTCCTTTGGAACTGTACAAATTTTCGTTCAGAAAAAGACTTAAATTTAGGATATATTAGTTGAAAATTTATTTATTATACTTTTAAGCAATAAAAACAATTCAGGATTTACCATACGTTCCATTCGTACATACATAAAGAAACACTGAGGGATATAACAAGTGCTTCCAAATAACACTGAAGAAGTTTTACAATTCCTTAATTCCAGTTATTAAATTCTTTGAAATGATAACATAAAAGCGCGAATATACGCTAACAAACTAAGCGAGATACTCCAGTTTACAATTACTGAATTATAACATGTAAACAAATTACATTTAAATAACGAATTATTACGAACATATGTTAACAAATATTAAATGCACTATTATTGACAAATTACAATGAAATATATATTAGAAAAATAAGCAAGTGCAATCGGTATGGACGTTAAAATAACTAATAAGCAAAGTTCCACAACATTACAATTGTAAACATCACTCGAACACACTCGACAGCCATGGTGATCACGAATAAGCTAGCGTGGGGTTGCTTAGTCGCCAATATTTCTCCCCGCGCCAAAGGTACACCATCAAGCATGCGCACTAAGCGAAATTTGCTTAACATTGTTCAACTCAATGTGCGGTCTGCCATTACGCCTCCGGTATATGCTCCGTCAACTCACGCATATCAAAAGAAGGTTATGTTTAATTCATTCCTCTTAAAAAATTGTCTGAGAAAAGCTAAGAGGATTTTTGTGTAGAAAATTTAGACATGAAATAAGTCAAATGAGATCAAATCAGTTGTTAAATGAACAATTAATCATATAATACTGGTTATTAACAATTTTGTATGCCTGTTTATTTTTTTATGAAAATACTTGGCATTTTCAGGACACAAAAAATATTTCGAAGAAGTTTGAAAAATTAGTACAAACACATTAATAAATTAAATTGCTATTAATAATGGGATGGAATTTAAGACAGAATTAGAAATAATTTAATGTAAGAGATTTTAGATTTAAAAATTTGCATACACAAATGATTTATCAGATTTTATAAGGTTTTATTTCATAAATAACTTTGATTTTGAAATATGGCATTTGAAAATGTAATATGTCATTAGAACCTGTGGATACTGAAAACGTGATGAATATATAAGAATATTATAATGTTCAGTAAGTTTTCTTATTGAATAATAAATTCTGACAGTCCTATGCTATAAGACTAGGGTCTAAGTTTGCATAAAAATTCCTCAGTGAAATAAAAGAATTTAAGTAATTTCTGTAGCCTTTTTGTCAATACATTAAAGATTTTTTAACTAATTACACGTCCTCGCTTGCAATTAGTACCATTGTTGAAACTAAATAACGTGTGCATAATCCGAGTTCAGAAAACAAAACATTTATTTTACATATTTTAAAGAAATAACGTTCTGAAACAACATGTTTCATCTACACAATCAATCGACGCTCTCACCAGAGCATTACGCCATCAAACTTGGCACACATCCAAAAGTTCAAATTGAAGAATTACAGAAGCGTTGTTGCCACACAAGAAAAGACATATAGTTACAACTTCACACAATAATAAAACAAAAACACACTTTTGAAAAATAGACAATAATAATAAAAATAGTAATAATAAAATTCTTAACAATATTTTCTCGATTATGCAACATCCTCCCCCCTTTTGAGTCAGTGGCAAACGACTCAAAAACATATGTTATCCTATTAAAAAGGTCTAGTACATTAGGCTCTAGTACAAGCCGTCCTGACGACGTAAATTTCTGTTTTATATGCTGTACGTCAGTCTGATCGTTTTTCTTATCGTCGTTAACGTTAGGCTCTTCAACTAAATAATTTTCATCTAGTTGTATCTCTAGTGGATAAATACGCTGAACGGGCCTTATGAAAATCCCATTCTGAGTTTTTAGTTTAACTGTTCGAACTTTGCACCCGACCAGGAATTTTCTCTATAATTTTACCCAAAGGCCAATACAAGCGTTTTTTGAAATCATCGCCTATTAAGACTATCTCCCCAATTTTAGGCAACCGGGTTACTTTATTTTGTGGTTGTTTCATTATTAATTGCCCCAAATATTCTTTTCGGAAACGGCTCCTTAAATCTTTAAGAAGTTTTGTGCGGTATTTAATTCTTCTCAAAAAATGCTGAGAGTCAATTTTATCTATATCTGCTACATTCGAAGTACAATTTTCAATTAAAAACATTGACGGAGTTAAAGGGCTAGCATCTTCAGAGTTCTCCGAAATATATGTTAAAGGTCGAGAATTAATTACCGACTCACAATCGCAAATTAAGGTTTCCAGTTCTTCATAAGATAAAACCGATTTTCCCAAAGAACGTCTTAAAAGTTCTTTAACCATGCGAACTAGCCGTTCCCACCAATCTCCCTACCAGGAGGCTGTTGGTGGATTGAATTTCCATACTATTCTCTTTATTTTTGCCTCATTCTCTGTTATGTCCCAGTTAAGTTTAGACATTTCGTTATACGTTCCTCGGAAGTTAGTCCCATTGTCAGAATAAATGGTTCGTGGTCTGCCACGTCTGGCTATGAATCGTCTTAAAGCCAAAAGAAAAGATTCTGTTGATAACGAAGTCACCAGTTCTAGATGGATTGCCCTGTACACAGCGCATGTGAAGAGTGCCATCCAAACCTTCTTACCGTCTTTCAAAACAATGGGCCAGCTAAATCTACTCCCAAAATTTCAAAAGCCCTATAATCTCCTACGCAATCTTCAGGAAGAGGAGTCACTTCGCAAGACATCGGTTTTGCTTTATATCGTTGACATATTACACACCCTTTTAACACATTACGCACAGTTTTACGTTGTTTTAGTATCCAGAATCTTTCTCTTAAAATAGATTGAAACATTTGAGTTCCAGTATGACAATGTTTCTTATGAACTGAATTAACAATGTAGTAAAGATACATTTACTCGGGAACAAAATTGGTGTTAAAAATTCAGAATTGTCTTTGCGTTCCAATATTCTAGTTTTAACTCTTATAATTTTTTCATTAACAATGAATACATCAAGTGGATTAAGAGCTCCAATGTCAGGGAAATTTGAGCTTTGAACCAACCGAATCAAAACGTTTTCGGAATTTATGATTTCAGCAACAGTTAGTTTAGATTCTTTACACAAATTTGACTTCTTCCTACAGTTAGAAATAAAACGTAACACCCAACCGGTTACACGAATCATTTTTTCATAAACAGAAACTCTTTCTGCATACCAAGGAGTAATATCCTCTGAAAAGTTAACATTAATAAGTTTTACCTTCCTCTTTTCCAAGTCAGCTTCGCTCGGCTGACAAACAATATTGGTAGGCCAAAATTCAGGGCTTTCTCTTAGCCATAGAGGTCCATTAAACCACTCCGAGTTAATCATTTGTTTAGCAGAGCAACCTCGAGATAACACATCTGCTGGGTTCATATCACTAGGCACATGCCTCCATGATTCACGTTTTGTCAACTTAGTAATTTCTTTAACACGATTGCTTACAAAGTTTGACCAAATACCAGGATTTCTCATCCACCATAATGCGACTGTGGAATCACACCACAAAGTTACATTTATATCAAAATCATTAAGAGCTTTACAAACAATATAATAATCGGGATCCAATGCAACAGGACATTAATTCCAATCTAGGAATCGTTAAATTCTTAATAGGAGCTACTCTAGATTTTGCTCTTAAGAGAGTAATTTTTACACTGCATGAATCAACACTTCTCGCGAAAATACATCCTGCATAAGCATATTTGCAGGCATCGACAAATACATGCAATTCAACTGTTGCAAAGGTTCCAATGAATCGGGGTATTGCCACATTTTTCAACAAAAGTATATCAGATAACCACACAAAAAATTTACTTACAAAATCATGAGGCAATACCTCGTCCCAAGAAAATTTCAACTTCCATGTTTCTTGTAACAAAAGTTTTGGAAGCAAAGTTATTGGTGCAAGTATTCCAATTGGATCAAAAATTGATTGTACAATAGACAGAATCAGTCTCTTAGTTACCTTAGTATCACAAGTTATCATATTTACATTTATATTACACCTTAAAGTATCATTGTCTAAATTCCACAATATTTCTAAAAGAGGTGTGTCCCCAGAATGTTTTGTAGTATATTTGGAAGCAACATTGCTCTCCCATTCCCTTAAATTAAATCTGCCTCTCGACATAAGACTTTTGGCCTTTTGAATTAAATCCTCTTGTTCCTCAATATTGTAAACACCCGTAATACAATTATCTACATAGAACGAATTTTTTAATTTGTCAGCCACATCTAAAAAGTCAGATGGACAATTATTCAAGAGATATTTAATAGGCGCACCTAGTAGATAAGGGCTGCAGGAAACCCCAAAAACTTCTCTGCAGTGCCTATGCACTATTTCTCCCTCATCACTTGGATAGAAAAATCGCAAGTAATCTCTATCCTTCGGAGAAATTCCTAACTGCAAGAATGCTTTCTCTATGTCTGCACTCAGACCAATAGGAAAAAATCTCATTCTGTCTAAAATATCAGGGACTAATTCTATTAAATTAGGTCCTTTCAATAAACACTGATTCAAAGATAGTTTTCCCTTTTCACAAGATGAAGCATCAAAAACGGGTCTTAACTTAGTGGTTTCACTATTCATCTTAATAACCGGTCTGTGTGGTAAAAAGTGGCATTTATTGTTTAATTCCTTTTCCGGAACCTTTTCTATAATATTTAAATTTTCCCACTCTCTAAACACTTCTTGATATTCCTTCAAAGAATTATTTTCTTTTGCCCTCTTTATCATTTTTTGATGACGTGTCAAAGCAATGCTTTTATTATCTGATAAATTGGTAGATTCGCATTTCCAGGGTAATTCTAATTCATATCTACCATCGGGCCGAGTAGATAATTTATTCTGAAAATCAACCTCGTAGTCGCAATGAAGATTTTTCGTTTTACTATTTTCCGACGGGTCGGAAATACCCAAAACTTCAAGCTCCCATAAAGATTTCAAAGAAGCATTATTTACATGTAAGGAAAGACTTATTAGGGCATTATCCCTGACAGTATCATTTTCTTTACCCATAACCGTCCAACCCAGTTTTGTTTTGACTGCAGTTAAACCAGAGGGTAATTCTAGGTATTCGTCAGTTAACAGTTTACCAATGACATCTGCACCTATCAATAAATCAATTTCACTTTCCTCGCAAAATGTGTCACTGACCTCAATTTTCCTGCTTTTCAATTCCTCTATAATCTGAGCATTCTTGATTGTTGGAACAAATCCACATATCTTTTTTTCAGAAAAAGCTTCAAAACAACACCTAAAAGTGTTATCTAAACTGCTTATGTCAATAGCAAAAACAGAATGGGTTACAGGCGCAGTTTCCCTCCCCCCAAACAAACCATGAATTACTTTCTCCTGTCGAATAGGATCAGCCTTCATTCGCTTCATAATTTTCTCCCCAACGTATGATCGTTGGGATACCGAATCCAAGAGAATCCTAATTTTTCTCTCTCGATCTTTAATTAGAACACATAAAGTTTGCAAATAAACTTTCTCGCTCTTACAATTATTGGAAAGGTACACATCCAACTTAGAGTCATTTTGTTTTACAGAACTAACATTCTGAGGACACATAAATTTTATATGATCACAACTGTAAATGGGGCATTTAATATTGGCTTTACATTGGTTTTTTAAATGGCCAATTTTTAAACATGAAAAACAAACACCTTTCTTTTGTACAAGTTGCCTATTTTCTTTTAAGCTCATATTTTCAGCTTTAAAACACTTAGCACTCATATGAGGCTTACCACAAAATATACAAACATTTTGCTTACCTTTACTGGTTTCATTTGTACTTACCAGCGCGGCAGCTGTTGCTAAATCTGAATTACCTGAAATAACATTTTTATTAAGAGGCTTAACAGAATGAGTAAATCCTGATTGTGCTAAACTAATCATTTTTTCCGATTCTACTTCATGCCTTAAAAACACATTAGTTTTTCAAGCGTTCTTTCAGAACTCTTTTCCTGTCCCTGTTCAGAAGTTCGACTCCGCTCCCAGGCACGTAGAATATTCTCAGGTAGGCACGACTCCACTAAAGGTCCCAAGAAATCAGCAAACGTTTCCTTGGTGCGTCCTAAGCTTTCCAGCGCTCGTAATTTACTTTCTATACTATCATAAAGTACTCCTAAGTCCGACGCCGTTCTGCCTGTTGTAGCATTCTTTGTAACAAGCCCAAGCAAATCTCTTACATAGATCTGCACCAGAAGGTCTTCTCTACCAAATCTTTCTTTCAGCTGCTCGATAGCTTTAGGATAATTCGCGGCGGTAACAGGAAAACTGTTCAAAAGTTGAGCTGCCTTTGAGCCAGGTACTGCACTTTGCACTAAGTACAAAAATTTATCTTCCGGCACAATATCCGCATCTTCATGAATTTTGGAGAATTGGCTCCAAAAGCCTAAAAATTCTCTTGCATTTCCAGAAAATTTTTTCAGTTCAAGTTTAGGAAGTTTGAACTTCCTGTTTTTATTTTCTTTAGGATCCGAAATCGAAACTGAAGCCATATCTGTAGTAACATTCATCGAATTCAATTGTCCAATTTTATTCTGAAGTTTCACCTTTAAAGCTATAAAGGAATCTCTGTATCCTTCAGCCGTATTAAATTCATTCTCGAAATCAGCTTCCTTGGTTTGTTCTAAAACACTGCTTTGAGTACTGTCCAGGCGTTCAAATTTGTCAATTAGTTGCCCCAACAACATTTGCAATCACTCAGGATCCGTACAAGTAGGCAATTCGTCTTCCACAATCTTCGTAGTTAACGTAAACGAAGTACGTTCACTTTTACGTTTTGCTTTTAACAACTCCATTTTAACAAAACGCCTAAATCAAAACTACTCGAAATCCCACAAACGTCCTGTCGCGGACGCCAAACTTTCATGTTGAAACTAAATAACGTTTGCATAATCCGAGTTCAGAAAACAAAACATTTATTTTACATATTTTAAAGAAATAACGTTCTGAAACAACATGTTTCATCTACACAATCATTCGACGTTCTCCCCAGAGCATTACGCCATCAAACTTGGCACACATCCAAAAGTTCAAATTGAAGAATTACAGAAGCGTTGTTGCCACACAAGAAAAGACATATAGTTACAACTTCACACAATAATAAAACAAAAACACACTTTTGAAAAATAGACAATAATAATAAAATATTAATAATAAAATTCTTAACAATATTTTCTCGATTATGCAACAACCATCATTAAATCCCTATTTTATCTAATCATTTCCTGAAAATTATCACGTATATAGATTGACCTCGTCTTTGTATCTGACAATTATTACGTGCAAATTATTCTCTTGCTGGTGAACTATTAACAACTCTTTCTATTGCCGAGTTAGTGTTAGCAACCTTCGCTCTCGCTACCACCTGTCTTACGGAAATCGGCGTAAAATGCTGGTACCTGAGCTGATTGGGCGCATGCGCGAACGTAGGTGGTGTGAATAGCTTCTTAGCTATTTGCACCGTCGGTGAGATTAGCCACTGCGAAATAATACAGTTAAACGGAGAATTGATGATTGCGCGAAACATTTAGAAGAAGAACTAGTTTCTCAAGTAAAAAGAGCAATTTTTTCCCCTTGTAAATAGATGAAAGCACAGATATCGAGGATAATGCAAATCTAATGTGTTTTATCAGATATATTGACAAAGACACCATAGAAGAAAGTTTTTTGTTTTGTAAAAGGCTATCGAAAAGAACGACCTCAGATGAAATTTTTAAGGCTACCAATGATTTTGTCACTAGTCACGATATTGATTGGATGAAGTTTGTTGGGCTAAATAGCGAAGGAGCACGTGCAATGGTAGGCTGTCATAAAGGTTTGTTGAAACAAATTCAAGAATTAGCAATTCATTGTGTATGGGTGAACTGTAGCACCCATAAACAAGCGTTGGCTGTAAAACAAATGCCTTTAAATTTAAACATGACTTTGGAAGAATGTGTCAAGTTTGTAAACTACATAAAGTCTCGTCCATTAAATTGCAGACTTTTTATCGAGTTATGCAAGGAAATGGGGAGTGATCATAAACATCTCCTTTTGTATTGTAATTCAGGATGGCTGTCAAAAGCAAACATTTTAAAACGTCTGTTTTAGTTAAAATACGAAGACTTGGTATTTCTGAATGAACACCAAGCATCTAAAAAAGATGGTATTTTTCCATTTAACGATAGATTCCACGATTTCAAGTGGTCAATAAAAGTAGCTTATTTGTGCGACATATATGCTACATTCAATGAATTGAATTTAAATTTGCAAGGCTTTGGTTTAAATATTTTCAAAGTATCGGAAAAAGTCGCTGCAATAATTAAAAAAATGACTTTGTGGAAACAACGACTTTCAAAAGGAAATTTTAAATCCTTTGAAACATTACATAAATTTATTGAAACCCATTCGAACTACGATGAAGAAGATTTACATCTTGAAACACTATCAGTTTCAATTCAAGAACATCTTTCGGAGCTAATAGATAATTTTAAAGACTACTTTCCGGATATTCCCTCAAATAATATGTGGATTAAAGATCCTTTCTCTGTCGATATTGAAAAGGAAGAAATGCTTAATCTTAGTAAACAAGAAGTTGATAATTTAATTGAAATTTCATGCGACACTGATCTTAAAAAAGTGCTTGAAACTGTACCACTAATTAATTTTTGGTTGCGTTGTCAAAAGGAATATCCCAGCGTAAGCGAAAATGCGATACAATTTTTAATGTCTTTTGTCACCACTTATACGTGTGAAACTTCGTTCTCAGCCTTGGTGTACTTAAAAAATAAGTATCGAAACAGACTGGATGTCGAACCTAATTTAAGAATAAAATTAACGTCATGAAGTCCTAATTTTGAAATTACTATGTGATGAAAAACAACATCATCCATCGCACTAAGATAAAAATATGTAAAACAAAATTTACTTTATTTACTTGAAGTTTTAAAGGAAGATAATGGATTGTCTTTAATTACTTATGTTTTTGTTATATAGTTATTTTGAAATTTTTGTGTATAAAATAAGAAAACAAATAACATGAATTTTGATTTTTATTAAAAAATAAAATTTGTTTTGTAAATAAATGTTTTTTTTATAAGGTGGGTCGCGAAAAAATTTAAAATATTTTGGGAAAAAGTTTGGGAAACGCTGCTATATGGCATTAGAATTATAAGAATAATAAACGTACAGAAAGACGTTTTGGGTGGAAACTATTTAAAAAAATGTTTCCCAGTTTTCGATAAAATGTTACAATTGGGAGATATCGTGTATGGCTCGATATTGTGTATGGCTAACATGGAACACTTCTTGGAATCCCAACATAGCTATAATAATCCTAAGGTACAGAGTATGTCTAACTTGTCAAGATCATATTTTTGATGCTTCAAAAAAATAATAATGGGTCAATGACTTTGCCAGTGATGGAATAGCAACGAAGTATCTGCAGTTTCTTATATTTTATGCATATGCATATGTTTTTATATTAAATTATTCCTCTCAAAATAGAGCAGTTTCATTTTCATTATAATTTTAATAGATTTTTTTTAATATTGAATTAGGAACATTCATAAAAGTTTTGTTATGCCAGTTCCGGTAATGGTAATTTTTGATGAATTAAATACATTTATGTAATAAATCGCAGTTTATATGTGTGAGTGTGTTCAGCAAAAACGCATATTTCGTAGAACCTTCAAGACAACTATTCTCGATACGTGCAGGCGGTGATACATCGCTTCTTCCGTGCATTGGATTGGTATGTCATTGAATTACCTTATAAGTACACCTGTTATGAATCCTCAATTGATACAACGTAATAAGATGCAGACAAAATCTTACTATTCTACACACACACAGATAGTATTTTATTCTCGAGTGTCAAGATGTAGGAACGTCTTTTTACTCGACTTCTGATAAGAATCTGGAAGGAGAAGGAAGAGGAGTAGTATGAGAGGGGAGAAAAGAGAGTCAGGTTCGCGCTAGCGGCGGCAAAAGGGGGGTGAGGTCAATGTCGTTACAAGATGTAGCAGCGGGTGACAAACCGCAGAGTCAGTTAAGCGTGAATGAGTCAATTGTGGTTGTAATTCTAATGTGGCTATGATGTCACATGGGTGAGTGAGTGAGCGCCACCAAGAAAGACCACTGACCTGGCCTTAGCCTCACAGTGTGATATCTTCCTGGCAGAAACCATCTACTCTCTGCGCCACACTGCTCCGGGAACGCAGCCGAATAGGCGGCTAAGAGCCTCATAAAGTCTACATGTAAGCTTGAATATTGTTGTACGGGGAAAGAGTATCCTGTTATGGACTACTTAAAATTAAGCAGAGAAGCAATCAGACTGTTAAGAATCCCTGTTAGAATAGACAGAAACTTGTGTTAGATAAAGTAAAGATAGGAGGACTCTGCCTGAAAAATTAACTGCCGTGGATTTTCTGGACTTGCTAAATGTCTACATGCGGGTGCTAATCCTGACACAACCTGTCATATATTTATGGGGCTTTTGTAAAATCGTTGGTCCTGCATGGAGAAAAAATGTAACCTATTAAATTATTGCACATAGTAAACTTTTTTTTAAAAAAACGAGAGAGAGATTAAAAAAAATGATTTAAAAAAAATCCTAGCGCCCAAACATGATTTAACGCAGATTACTTTCCATGTGCCCGACTCTTACGTAAGAACATTTAAAAGATTGTGTGCCTGTTATCACTAAGATAACAAATTCCTGCATAATTAAAAATGCATACGTAATACATGAAAACTAAAACTAAAACTGATAAGCATAATACATAAAACCTGATCATTAAGTAATGCTAGGTAGTCTTAATCCTAGCCAAGTACGAACTGACCTTCATAGTACATGCAGAGAAATAATAAATACAGACTTGAGTACAGAAATGTACAGCACCATACTCAGTAAAACTGATATCTGATTCCAAACACTTGAATACATAATGCTGATACATAATTACAAAGAGAACCTTACCTACATTAATTCCATAGTTACTTTTATCACCTTAAAACATGCACATAATTTATAAAAAAACATAATTAAGCACGTAATGCTGATCACTAGGGAAGAGATTCAAACATGCAATTGACCACATAAATACAGATATCTCTTCACTAAAATTTACATAAAAAGTTGAATATTTATTAAAATTAAGAAGGCAAAAATGCCATACCAATAATAATATCATTCACAAACTTAAGTTGAGGTGATAACATAAGTTGACCTTGCCCTTCTTGAACCTATTTATCACAAACTTGTAATTTAAATACACGATTAGTAAGTGTAGGAAAAACTCATTGCTGTTGAAGATTTTACTGGCTCAATCTGGTCTTGCGAGTCCTAGACCTGTACATTAGTTGCACAAGTAAACATTTTAAAGAATATAGGCAGGTTGTTGCCATAGTCCTAATTATCTAAGTTAGTCTTGGGTTGAGAGGTCCGAGGTGTGTGCCCCGCATACTTATCAGATTGATTTAGTGTGATTTATACATTTTATGATTCAGAGCGCTAAGCACTTGATTATTTCTAGTTGGGGACACTTATCGTCGTATTAGAGAATACTTTCTCTGACAATGGCTGATTACCGCTTGTAGCTTTTTATTTGCTGTTTTGTTTGTTCTCATATTTGCCGCCCATTGTGGCCAATAAGCTTGACTCGGCTTTCTTATATGGTACTGTGCCGTGTTTGTACAGTGGAAGACGTAGTGGTCTGGATCTCCCACCTCTCCACATTGACATCTTTCTATGTCACTCAGGCTGAATCTATGCAGATAGGTCAGGAATGGGCCATGACCTGTATAAAACTGTGTCTGACTACCACCATTGCAATTTAACTCTAGCATTGTTTTTGGGAAGAACACATACACTGACTACCAATAAGTATTTGGACACCTATGCAAATGACGATATCTGCGGTCCTAAGGTACGTCACGGACTCCGCCGGTATATATCGTGTAAGAAACAGCATCGGCTTTAGTCGCATGCAAGATGCCTCGCAGTTCGGAGCTCTCTGATTTCGAGAAAGGTATAATTATCGGGTATCACAAATGTGGCCGATCTTTAAGGGACATATCTAGCGATCTGAAGTACCCAAAATCGACAGTGGCCTATGTGATTAAGAAGTGGAAGGTGAGCGGTGATTGTCGGAATGTGCCCCGAGTCAGCAGACCAACGAAACTGGGAGATAGAGACCGACGAGTGCTGTCCAGAGAAATTCGGAAGAACCGCCCTCATCCGCGAGGAGTTTCAACAGGCATCCGGGAGTATTGTTTCAATGAATACCATCCGTACGGAAGCACATCTGCTTGGTTTTCATAGTCGTGCTGCTGCCCATAAGCCTTTGATCACAAAATCCAACCGCGCTGCTCTGTTAATGTGGTGCAAAGCACATCGAAATTGGACAGTAAATCAGTGGAAACGGGTTCTTTGGAGTGACGAATCAAGGTTCACCCTTTACCGTTCGGATGGCAGGGTCTGGGTCTGGCGTCTACCTGGAGAACGTCTCCTGCGAGAATGCATTGTGCCAACAGTCAAGTTCGGCGGAGGTGGAATTATGGTCTGGGGGTGTTTCTCCTGGTATGGGCTGGGACCCTTAATCCCCATTCATGGTAAGCTCAACTCCGATGCCTACTGCACTATTTTGGAGGACAATGGGCTTCCTACGTTGTGGCAGTTTTACGGGTTGGACCCCTGTTACTTTCAGGACGGCAATTTCAGCTGTCATGTTTCGACGTTAACCAAGGCTTGGTATTGTGCCAATGAAGTTCATCGAATGGACTGGCCTGCCCAGAGTCCGGACCTGAACCCTATCGAGAACCTCTGGGACGAGTTGCATCGCCGAATTCAGGGGTGCACTACCCGTGCAAAATCGGTGAAGGAACTTATGTCTTCTCCAAGCCGAGTGGAAGAAAATACCACTAGCTGTCTTACAAAGACTTGTGGAAAGTATGGCCCGGAGGGTCCACGCTGTAATTACCTCTCGTGGAGGCTCTACCAACTATTGATTTTGAATAAAGTTAGTTTTTCTTTTCTATCACAGGTGTCCAAATACTTATTGGTAGTCAGTGTATGTTCTCCTTCCTGTATCTGCTGTGTCCCATCTGGCTTGCCATCTGTCTATCAGTTGTTTTAGAGTGATCTTTTTAAGATGAGACCTAGGTAATGTATCTGGCAGTTCTGTTCTTGAGACCTCCTTTGCCGCTTCTTTTACCAGGGTGTCTGCTTCCTCATTGCCTTTAATGCCCACGTGACGCATGGCCTTTCTGATGGCAGAAGACTGAGGAGGATTTTTCTAAGTTCTTGGACATACTGGCTTCTGCTTAAGTAACCTTTGATTTCATCAAGGCTAGAGGCGGAATCACTGTAAATAGTAATTTGGGTAAGCCTGTTCCTCTTCACATAGTTAATCGCTGCTTTAAGTGCTGCCAGCTCAGCTTGGAATACTGAGTTCCTATTGCCAAGTCTATTCTATTTATACACAACTGTATCACCTTTTAATACGCAGAATGCACTGCCAGTACCCGTCTCGGTTTTTGAGCCATCTGTAAATATAGCTGTGTGATTATCTTTTGGTGTCACATAGTGGCCTACAATACACTTTTTTAGATGTGTTTCAGCCGGATGTCCTTGCGTCACTGGCTTGTGTTTTTCAAAGTCTTCAGCAAAGTGGTGTTGTTCCCATAGAACTCCTTCATCACCTAGCCTTAACATGGGTACCGATGTTTTTCACCGGGATGCGGGGAGTGTCTGGGCGTGCTAATAAGGCTATTACTGTGGGTTTGTACTAAATAAAAGAAGTTGACCGCTAATCGTTTAATATACTCTTTAATAAGTTCAATTTGAAGGTCTCTGTAAATGTAGATATTTGGAATATACCAAGGAGCATTGATAATTTCTCGTAAAATTTTATTTTGCAGAATTTTTAATTGTATAATATTGCTTTAGGTGCATGTCCTCAGATCGGAGCTGCATAAAGGAGGGCTGTACGAAGAATGGAGCGATATAAAATTAATTTGTTTGTAGTAGATAAGTTGCTTCTTCTAGCAAGAAGAGGTCGCATAGTAGCTGTGGTGATTTTAAATTTTTGTACTGCGGAGCGGAAGTGGGTTCTGAAGTTTTTGATCAAGGGTGACTCCAAGGTATTTGATTTCATTAATCCAGTCTATTTCTTCGTCAAATATTTCAGGGGATGGAGGATAGTACTTTATGTTTCCCTTACGGGAAATTATTGCCTTGGTTTTATCAGTGCTAACTTTAATCCTCCAAAGGGTGTGCCATTTTTCCAGTTTTATGAGATAGTTTTAGAGTTGGTTTCTTACGGCGATTGTTGCGCAGCCTTTAGTAAGTATGGCGGTGTCATCGGCAAAAAGTGCAAGATGAAAAGAAGGGTCTTTAGGGATGTCTTGTGTATAAATATTAAAAAGGTACTGCGAAAGTGCCGACCCCTGTGGGACACCTTACTCTGGTGGTTGAATAAGCAGTACCGATTTTGATTCTGAATGTTCTGTTGCTGAGAAAAAGAGGCTATTAAGCGAATAAAATGATCTGGAAAATTGAGAGTGATTAATTTGTAAATAAGGCCGCGATGCCATACCCTGTCAAAAGCTTTCGCGATATCGAGGAATATGGCACCGGTCGGAAGCTTGCAGTTGTAGCCTTCAGTGATAATGTTGATAACTCTGAGAAGTTAGTGGCAATGGCTATGATGATTGCGAAAACCGAATTGTTCTTCTGGGAGAAAATTCATGGAAAGGATTCTTTGGATGTGGAAAAGTAGAATTTTCTCAGTAACTTTAGAAAGATGGCTTAGTAAACTGATAGGCCTATAGTTCTGTGGGAAGGTGGGATTTTGTTGCGGTTTAGCAAAAACAATTATTATAGCTTGCTTCCATGAGCGAATTTGATAATGTTGTTGATTATCTTAGTTAGGTAGGTAAGAGCGTTGATCGGAAGATGTTTCAGTGCTTTCGTCGAGATGCCATCCGGCCCTTGGGCTTTCTTCGTCTGTAAGGAGCTGAAAGTGTTGGCTACGATTGTTGGGGTAGTCAGAAAAGTGATGTTGTACGGAGCAGGGGTATTAAGGAAGTTATTTATCACCAGGCTCAACCGTTGAATATGGTTACTGTCGTACGGAGTGAGATTAAGAATGAATGTATCTTCCATATAGTCCGAAAAAGATTTAGCTTTATCTTCTTCTGTATATGAAATTCCACTAGGTCCATAGATAGGTGAGGTTTATAAGGTTTCTTGAATTTGCGGGAAATGTCAAATAGGGAAGTGTCCTCTATAGCTAGGTTATTTAGGAAATTGGTACATTTATGGTTTTCGAAGTTCTTGATTCTTCTGTTGATTTCTTTTTGCATAGAGTTTAGTTCGCATTTGTGTTGTGGATCCCTGGTGGTTTGCCATATTTTACGGATCCGGTTTTTCTCTTTAATACTATTTCTTACATCGGCAGGTAGGGGGAGGAAAGGATTGTTCACATGAAAAGTATTGGTAGCTTCCTTTAAAGCAGAATGATGCAGTTGATAAATGAAACTTCTTGGTCTAATTCTTTGTTGTTGATGCGTGGGTTTCCTTATATGGAGTTATTCAGAATTTCGAAATATTTTATAAAATTTGTAACTCCTATACTTCTGTTCAAGTGAGGGGAGGTATTTATTAATGGTGATTTCAAATACAATGGGGTTGTGGTCGGGTCGGAAGAGAGGGCTCGAATAACAAAGATATTGCATCTGTTAGTAATGTTATTTGAGATGAAGAAGTCAATTGTGGTGGCGCTATTGTACCCGTAATGGGTGGGCTCGTCTGCGGCATAAATGTTATAATTATTTGATTGAATGAGTTTAAATATTTCTTGTTTGCAGGTCCTCGGTTCCAGCAGGGGTGTTTGGCGTTAAAGTCTCCTCCGACAATGGTAGAAGTATTAGAATTAAGGAGGTGAATCAATTTTGTGCGCTGGGATTATTATTTGGTGGGATGTATATATATTAGAACTTTTGAATTTTTTGTGTTCTATTGCAATTTCTATTGTGTTACTTTCGAAAGTGGTGCTGGGATTTAGAATTTGAGAGTGTTTTATGCTCCTTTTACAAATGGGATAATGCCGCCACCTCTTCCTGTCTCCCGATCCGTACGGTAAGTGTTATAATTAGCACATAGTACTTTGAGTGCTGGTCTAAGGTGAGTCTCTTGTATGAGTATTACGTCAGGTTCAGTTTCAATAATGAGGTTCGATAATTCATCTTTTTTTTATGGTAAAGACCGTTAACGTTCCAAGAGAGGAGTTTTATGTGGCACCTGTTCTTGAATTTATTGGAATTAAAGATGATTTCCTATTTTTTCAATGATTTTGACTACTGCTATTATTTTGTCAAGAGGTGATTTCTTGGTTTTAATGTTTTTGAGTCCTTGTATCGCTATTGCCCAGATTGTCTTTAGTGAAGAGAAGTCGAAGAGGTCTGACAGGGAGGATTCTGCGGGGCTTTCTGAATACCTAAGGGCATTTTTTTCCCACTTTCCTTGATGCTTCAAGCACGTGCTTAGAGCTTATATTGTTTAATAGTTAATCCAGGCTTATTTGCGAATTTTAAAGAACACCCGCTATCAGAGGGTGTCCCACCCCTCTTTCCCTAACACCAGTCTCTTGAGAGGACTCTAGGCTCGTTGCACCTTTTAAGAGCTCATTTTTCACACGGACACTATGAGCTTACACACATACACGTCTTCTCCAGAATTCGAACCCCGACCCATCGCTATGGCAGTCATGTTACTAACTATTATATAGGATCGACAGCTTATGTATCAATATTATGTCAGCTTAGCTGATAGTTACAATCTTTAGCCATTTTTATCTCAACTTACAGCTTCCTGAAGGCGAAGAAACGATTGTTTTTCACAGTTCAGTCTTTTGAAATTTCATATTCACGTTGCCTCATATTTTATAATCATGGTCTACTTACGACCGTGTTGCTCTTCATTCGGAATTTACTTTGCAGGTGTAAAATATGTATCTGTGAAAAGTTAGGTCCATTAAAAATACTTTTCGTAAGTTTTTTTGAAGAACCGTTTTATATGTTTTTATACTACTGGCTATCAGAATAAGAATTCTGGATTCAAATGATATTGAAGACGAAATTATTCCTCTTTTTCAGTTTTTTAGCATCAGAAAAATCCCCATTCTCAAAAAGTTAGTAGTAATGCTAATTTTCACTTTTCAGATTAAAATGGTCTTAAATTAGATCAGATTACTGTGTGTTTTAAATCGAGTTTCTAATGCTACTTTTTTTGTAAAAAACATACAAAGCAAAAAAAAAAAAAAAAAAGAAACTTATATCACCACAGGCTTTTATGATGATGCATTAATGCGAAGGCGTCTGACATAGCTGGTAGATCTTTCTCCATCTGTTTTAATGTCATAACTTCAGTCTAAGTGTTTTTCAAAATTCCAAAATTCAAATATCTTGCTTTCGATTTTTACTTTTGACTTTCTTACTGCTATACATGTAATAACGTTTTTGATTAATTTTCGATTAATTTACATTTTACACTGGTGCATCTCTCTTTTACATGCATTGCTTTTCTTACAGCTCAGAAATAAAATAAATATGCATATTCTCTTAAAAAAACTTATGAATTATTTAAAATACCGATGAATGCAGGTCGTTATTAGATCTCTAACCATACCTTTAACTTCCATTCTATGAAAATTATGAAGAAACTCCTTAAATTGGTGAATGCGTTTTTTTTCAAGTCGGTAATCTTTTAGCTTTAGTTAATAACTTTAGCTTTCAGTCTTATCATTGTGAAAGGAATTAAACTCATACTTTCCTTTCTGCTTTGCTAAATACGAGTACATGGTACCACAACTATTAATTTTCATTTATCATTTATTTATTTTTATTTCATCTGTTTAAGCGATGACATTTTGGCAAAGTAGCAGACTATTAAGGAAAGAGACCTGTAATGGATTTTGTGAAACTACCTAGAACTCCGCTTTAAAAGTGATGTAAATTTTTTAAGTTTACCTTTAAAGGTCTGTAAATTTTAAAAAAAGTTTGTAAAGGATAAAGCATTATTTATTTATTTAAATTTAACAAATATTCTCTATTCGTATAAAGCTAATATCAAATAAGAAAGCTAATATTCAAATTTCATTTCTCGCAGCAATGGCGCAAAAGAATTATTTAAACTTTATTTAACTTTATTATATTCTTGTGAAACAATTTTATTTATTTACTTATATATTTTGAAATAGAAGACGATCTGCACATGAAATAAAACTTTAAAAATCCCGTTATTTTGGAAAATCCGCTTTGTATCACAGTTTTATAGAACATAAAATAGGCTGAAATCAACTTAATTCTAACTCTTTCGATCTACCTACTTAACTATTAGAATAAATCCGGAAATACGGAAGTAATGCGTTCCGTAAACTTTAAACCTGAATTTTACGTGAAGTTGAGTTTTTTAAATTGCTTAAGCGCAACTTAAGAAACTGATATATTTATTACTATAATTTATATGTGTGTGCATACACAGGATGTTCCATTAAAAACACCCAAATTTGCACACCCAGAGTCTCGCTTTAAAAACATAAAATAGGCTCTTAGACATGTACCTGTATGAGAATAGATTCAGAGATAAATGTTAAAGAAAAGTATGACGTCATATCCAGCGCAAGGTTAAAAGCAGTATTGGAAACATGACATTCGGTATCTACATACGTTTACATAGGAAGATGTTCAAAATGGCCACCGTGTATATCGAGATGTATGCGCGCGCCTTGGAATGGCTGACTGTATACGTTTCAGAGCTTGGTATCCATTAAAGTATACGCAGCATGAAAGACGATCAACTAAAGTTACTTTCTGTAGTGACTAGGTCTCGATAGACTAATTCCTTCAGATGGTTCCATAATTGAAAATCCAAAAGTGCCAGATCTAGCGATCGTCGGGGCTAGAAATCGGACTCTACGTCCAATCCAGCGGCCTGGGTATTCCATACCTAGCCAGTCACGCACAGGAGTGCTGAAATTCACCAGATCTCCATTGGGCTGGAACCATAGAATATTGCCCCTAAGGGTCTGTTAGCTAGGAAAATTATCAAACATGAATGTCTTGTTAACCATAAGGCAGCAGATGTGGTTTAATCATTCGTTGCCAAATATGGCGGCCCACACATTTGTAGGCTATGGGACCCGATGTTTTTGAGGGCGGATTGGATGAGGATTGGAATCTGACCACATATGGCTGTTGTGACTATTGAAGACGTGTCAAGCATGCTTCATCCGTCCACAAAATAACGAAAAAATTATCGGCTTCATGTTGTTTCTATAGCTATTCACAAAAGGCAATGCGATACTGAAAGTCATCTGAATGTTACTATGCATGTTTTTTTTAGCGAAATAAATATACCCCTTTGACCATAATAGTCTGTGCACAGTATTGCTACTTGCATTCAGCTTCTTGGCTAGTGCGCTTGTGCTCATTTGAAAGTATTTTACACTCGTCGAAGTATTGCATCTTCCTGTTCTGGCGTAAGCCCACCTTATGTTCTTCCAACAAATACCGGGCAGACTGTTTGTCAAACGGACACTTTCAGACTGTGTCTCAAAAGGACTATTTTTGGTTGTGAAATCCTTTTATAGAATGTTTTAAGTGACATTTTCTTAAATTGTAGATGTTCCGATGCATGTTTATCTATTTTCTGTGTTCTTATATGCATTATTTTGGATTTTATAAACAATCTTACTTTTAAGTGTAGCTGACCTTGACTTGGCGGCTACTGAGTGCTTTCGACGTTCTTTTGAATTTTGGGTACTATGAAAATAACTTTCGAAGTACTTTTATGATTCTACATGGTTTTATTTACCTACAAATTGATTTGCATGGATTTTCACACCGTTTTCAAGTTTTTATGAATATCTGAAACATCGAACTGAGATAAGTTTTGCAAGGAGACGGTTTGTTTACATTTGAAAGTTGTCTTGCAGCTATATGAAAATTTTTGCCTTTCGAATTTTATTGTGCTTTTATGTAAGTGCATACTTCTACGTATTTTCAAATTTAAATTGCTCTGTAACTATATTAGTGCATATATGCGTTTAGTTTAAGGGTTTTATTTGATTTTTACTGAATTTATAAAATTTTAAGTACTAAATTTTGGGTTGAAATTTTATCTTTATGTATTGAATTTTTGTTTCTGTTCTATTGCCGACCTGATAATATGTCTGAATCTAAGAAAACTACTACTGAATGTGAGAGAGAATTAGCACATGACTGTACCAAAGATAATATCTTTAATACGATATGCGATATTAACAAAGTAGTGGAAACTTTGAAAGAAAAACGTGTTTATAAAGGTTTAGTTAAAACTTTGAGTTCTGGTATTAGCAAGATCACAGAATGGATTACGCTAAAGAATTTAGAACATGTTGAAATGCAAAGGGATCTACGTAAGGAAGGCATACTGGATTTTATTGCCAAACAAGTTTGTGAGATTCGTGATTTATTAGACCACGAGAAACTGACAGTGTATAGAGGAAGAGGTGGAGAAAAATCAAGTGAAACATACAATTATAAGAAAAATGAAGTTACCGATTCCTGGAGAAATAAAGAAATCATAGGAAGATATCGATGTATATTATGAAATAAAAAATAATATTTATCCCAAAAAAATTGGAATCGGTGTTGTAAGTTCTTTTTGCAGGAAAAATGGGGATATGGTAGTCAGCATACCATATGATAGTATAAAAAAAATTGGAATCGGTGTAAGTTCTTTTTGCAGGAAAAATGGGGATATGGTAGTCAGCATGTAATGGAGAAAGAGCAGAGAAGAATGTAGAAAATTGGAAAAAGCGGTAATTGATAACGAAAAACTTAATCAACTTGTAACGCCAAAACGTAGAAAATTTATACGACCTAAGTTTATTATTTAACAATGTTTCTAATTTTCTTTCAGACGAAGTGCTTATAGAGGCATTAAAAATAGAATGTTCATGTGGTGCTAACTGCGTTCGCCCATTGTTTAAAATGAAAGCCTCAGAACAGGAAATATCGCCTAGTTTTTCATGTTTCCCGACAGTGTCAAAATTTCATTTTTGAGGATCAGAGAATAACAATCGGTTGGAAATCTTATTCTGTAAAATTATATATTCGTTTTAAACGATGCACGAACTGCTTGGCCTTCAGGCATACTAGAAGATTTTGTAAAAACACAACCGTTTATGGAGTGTGTGCGGAGAATCACCTGCGTTCTAAGTGGTCTGATTTCGTTCGCTGTACTAATTGCAAAGAATACAATCGATGTTTCAGTACTAAATATAATGAGGAACATGATGCTCTTTCTAAGGAATGTCTTGTATTTCGAAGAAATTAGATTTGTTAAGGATCATCTTGATATATAAAGTTTATTTTGGTCGGCTGGGACATTTTAAATCATTGTCCTTATTTGTGATTTACATTTCTGCACTGTAGTGAATTTTTGTAATGAAAAGAATTTTCCCTTGCCTTTCATTTTGATCTTTTACGCACAGCGGCTATTCTAGATTTTGTTTATAATTGATGGTGATTTTATGATTTTAATTATAAAAATTTTTTAGCTAATTATACCAATTTTAGCATAAAATATTTGCAACAAAGTAGTAAACTTATATTTTATTTTATTATACATTTATATTCTTTTTACTTCTGAAACCTTTTTATCTATGAAAATTTTAAACTATAATTTAAATCACTGTGCCGCCGCTGCTTGTAGGCTCTCTGCAATTGATACCATCATCAAAGAAACACTAGACGTTATTACTTTACAAGAGCTCTTTTATGTTCAAAATAAAATTGCGCATGCTTTGGGGACTTGGAGAGTTGTGCATGCAGAAATGGGTAGAACAGCTATCATTATTACTAAGAAGCAACTTGAACTTGTAGTGGACGTAGTACAATATTGTATTGTGGCTGTCTCTACGTCTGATGGTCAAAATAACGTTTGATGGTAAAATAACCACGTCTGATGGTATTATTTCGGTTTATTTCTCACCGGCGGAGGATTTGAATGCACATTTATATGCTTTAGAAAACGTTTTAAAATTGTACAATTTGAACTTTATAATATTAGGCGATTTTAATTCTAAAAATTTTAATTGGGGTGCTACGACACTGGACCAAAGAGGTATTTTAGTTTAAGATTTTATTATGGTTCATGATTTGAAACTTTTCAAAAAAGATGACTCACCTCCAACTTTCTCCTCCCCGCTGGGAATTGGTTGGACCGATTTGGTATTAGGGTCATCAAGTATAGATTTTAGCTCTGCGGAAATGAACATTTTAAATGTACCTACCCTGAGTGACCATAGATATATTTATGTTGATTTAAATGCTATAAAAATTAATAATTTATACAAATTCTCTTATTCTTACAATTCGTTTAGAACGAAAAAAAATTTGTCAACAAACTGAAATAAACATTATGAAACTTGAAAATGAACTCGTGACCGTTAGGGATGGAGACAGTTTGAATAATGTGGTCCTCAGGCTAGAAAAAAAAATTAAAATAAATATGGATAAATTTTTAAGACGTGAAATAAAGAATGGGTGTCAGAGGACAACCTGGTGGACCCCTGAATTAGATATTTTAAGACGTAAGACAAAAGCTGCAAGAAAAAGTTCTCAGATAAAGTGTCTGGACGTGGAGACAAGATTACAAAGGACAATTAATTACAAAAGAGTTTTAGCGGTATTTAAAAAAGCAATTAAAACGACTAAAAGAGACTTTCGAAATTATTTGTTCAATAAAAACAAGATTTATTATGACAAGTTTTATAAATATGCCACAAATAAAGGAAAGGAAAAAGTTATTTTATATAGAGATAATTGTAGTGTATCCACGTCTGCCATGGAATGTTATGATGAGTTGATTAAAGACACCCTGAGGCTGGATTATTGTTCTAATTATCCTGATTATCGAAATATTTTTATGGAAGACAACAAGGAGGTAGAGCGGGCGTTTACTTATGAAGAGATATTTGATGTTATTTCTAGCCTCAGAGATGGCACTGCCTCTGGACTCGATGGAATCGGGACTACTTTAATTAGAATTCTTTTTGGGGAATTCACCTCTTTTTATATATTACTTTACAACAAATGTATGGTTTTAACGACTTTTCCTGATATTTGGAAAATTGGAAAATTGATTCTTGTTCCTAAATCTACAGGTGGACATAGACCCATCTGCTTATTAAAGACCCATGCGAAAATCCTAGATAAACTCATCACAAAAAGATTTGAGCATTTTTTAACGAAAAAAAATATTATCAGTTCAAATCAATATGTCTTTCGAAAGAACATGTCTAATGATTTAGCATTATACAATGTGATCCAACAAGTCAGAGAAAAGCGACAAAGGAATCATGCAGTCCTGGTTTCCTTCGATGTTCGAGGGGCATTTGACTCTATTAGCTGGTTATCCCTACTGTCTGTATTAAAAGAAATTGGCATCTCAAGAGATCTATTTGATATAATTAAAAGTTATCTGGAGAATAGAGAATTAATTTTTCTGGGAAACTCTAATGCAATTAGTCTTCATTATAAAATTGAAAAAGGCTGTCCCCAGCGGTACAGGTCAGTTCGACGCCAATGTTTCGACGCCAACGGTTCGACGCGTGGTCAATTCGACACAAGGTCGTTTCGACGCGGGGTCAGTTCGACGCCATACATTTTTTCTGCTTTTGTTTGACGCCATACTTTTCGTAGATTTATTTATTTTTAGAATAAGTTTGCATCATGATTCAAATAAATGCGATATGCCTGATATAATATATATTACAATAGATTCTTTTGAGAAAGACACAGAATTCATTTTCCCTGCTAAAACATACTCCAGAATTGGAAATGTGCTTGACGATATTGCTTACCTAACTTGTAAGTAAACATTTGTCATCTTAAGTATATAATCCCTCACTCTGAGTATGAAGCTATTGTTAACTGACCCTCCTCATGGATCTACTCGTATGTGTTAGAGTACTGATACCTGTATGTGTCAGATTAGGGGGTGTGTAACGTCAGAACACCCGCGTTGTGTGCAGGAAAAGACAGGTTGTCTTTTAAAATATTTATTTTGAAAACTTAATAAGAAATTAACGACACTAAAATGCGTCGACTATCACTCGTTTACAGCATCAAAAGCTTTTTACACAAAGCTTTATCCTCCTTTTCTTAAAAACCTGGAAAGAGAATAACTAATCTTTTATGACCGGAAACCACACTAGGGGGGTTTCCGCTGCACCTTTCTTCCAAAGGTCTGCTGTCCATTCTGTCGCTGAGAAAAAAATAGTTCTCATTAAGCACCTGGAAATCCGAGGGGTGCATACGTCTGAACGTCCAGGGGCTATGAAATCGCTTCAGATTTGTTGTTATCTATTGCCGATTATCAACGCATGCACAGTTTTTATCTTCTCTAAAGAGCCCCGTCATCTATTTGGAAACTAGTCGACATTTTTTAATTCTATGTTAGCACTTGCAGCCGTAGAAATGTCTGGAAGCGGAAAATATATGACTAAGAGAAAAGTATGAGCACGATGGATATTTATACTGTTTCGATAAATGTATAGAAAATGGAGCAAAATTATAGTGGCGTTGTGAAGTTGAATTTTCCAAAAACAATAAATGTAAAGGAAGAATTTACACTGATGCAGTTACGGGTGGATTTTTAAAACTTGTTCTCAATCATGCTCATGAAGGAAATGCAGCACGCGTGGAAGTTGTCAGCACTTTAACATCAATAAAGCGAAGGGCTGTTGAAACACAAGAAACTCCCGCAGTAATTCGCATTGAAGAAACGCAAGAACTGTCTGTTGGAGCATTAGGACAGTTTCCAAGTACAGAAGCTGTCAGATTAGTTATTAAACGACGTAGAAAAGACATAAATGCAGCCCCGTCGCAACCAATTGACAGGGCTTCCATTGAACTGCCAGAAAATTATAAATATTATGGAAAAAATAACGAAAATTTTGTTATCGGCGATTCGGGATCGCGTGATCAAGACCGAATTTTAATTTTCGGAAAAGACAGTGTCAGCGATTGGATTCACCGCGTAACAAAAATTTACGTTGATGGAACTTTTAGTCTAGAACCGCATCTTTTTTCCCAAGTTTTTGTTATTATGGCCGAACGTGGAGGTTTTGTATTGCCAATCATTTATGCCTTCTTACCCGACAAGGTGGAAAAAACATATACACGCATGATTGAAATGATTCAAGACAATTGGTCACTTTTTAATCCGAAAAAAATTTCTCTAGACTTTGAAATTGCCTTAATTAACACCTTTTCAAGCAAATTTCCAAACGCAGAAATTCAAGGGTGCTTGTTCCACCTTGTGAAAAATATGAAGCGCAAATTAGCAGAATTCCATTTAATGCAACGGTATAATACCAATGCTGATTTTGCTCTCTATGCACGTATAATTCCTGCGTTAAGTTTTGTGCCTATCGAAGAACTTGAAAATGCCTTAGAGGTTTTGAGTGAGAATTTAATTAATGAGTTAACCCCAATTTTAGATTACTTTGAAGATTATTACGTTGGAAGGATTCAAAGAAATAATCGTCGCCTTCGTTCTTCTATTAAACCAGAAATGTGGTCATGTTATGCTAGAACTTTAAATAACGAAGGACGCACCAATAATTTCGCGGGAGCAGGGCACAGGCGTCTACGGTCCGAATTTGGTGTTTCACACCCCACGTTATGGAAGTTCATAGATGGTCTCAGACGTGTTCAAAAATCAATTGATCAATGTTATGAACAATTTGTACGTGGAGATGAACCGTCGCACAAGCGGAATAGGTATCTGCGAGCTGATATGAGAATTAAAGTAATAGTTGAAGGTTTTGAAAATCGAGAAATATGGAATACCTGAAAGGTGTGGCGCATAATTTTGCAATGGATTAGTATAATAACAGTTCTGTGATGTAATCTTATTTATCTCTAATCTTATTTATGTGTAATCTTAATTATCTGTAATCTTATTTATCTGTAACTATATTTGTCTGCAATATAACTTCTTTGCAACCATATGTTTATTTACCATGTCTGTATTTTGCCTTTTTGATGCTGTTTTGTGAAATAAATAAATAAATAAATAAGTAATTAAACCTCCATCATGTCCCGGGGCCTTGACGTTGGCGAGGGGGCTTCTCACTAATCTGGGACACACACACACAAAAAAAAAATCCAGAACACTTTCACATATATACACACATATAATTTATTTCAAATATGCATGCAAACAATCGCTAATTCAATAAATAAAAATCAGTCATATTACTTATTTATATTACTTCATATTTATTCTAAAAATAAATAAAAAGACGAAAAAAAATATGGGGTCGAACTGCCCCCGCGTCGAAACGTACGGCGTCGAACTGCCCCGGCGTCGAAACGTTGGCGTTGAACCGTCTGTGTCGAAACGACCTGCTTCGGTCCCCAGGGCTCATGTAGTGCTCCCCTGTTCTGGAGCCTCATAGCAAATAAATTACTGCAAGAAAATGTACCTGATACGAATATTACCTGTTATGCCGATGATATTATAATAACTATTACAGGAGACTCCCTTGTAAAATTAGAGGCTACTTTTAAACTGCTTGAAAATGTTTTTAAGAAATGGAGTACTGAGCAAAATATAGAATTTAATATTGAAAAAACAAATGGTATGTTTCTTCCCTCGGGGAGGGAGAAATGTTAGAACCCCCAGATTGAAATATGATCATAAAAGAATACATTTGTGAATACCTTTAAATACCTGGATATAGTGATCGATGATAAGTTGAATTTTATAGAGCATTTTAAGTCAATACAACGAAAGATAGAAAAAATTTTAAATTATTATAAAAATACTTTTACTCCGATCACTCTTTCTGACAGCTCTACCCAAAGGGATATTTACAAAAATGTTATTATACCGAAACTTCTTTGGTATTAGCGCATGGGGTGATCGAGAAGGGGAGCCGGTCAAGACAAGGCAGAAATTAGACTCATTGCAGAGGTCCTGGACACTTGTACTTACAAGATCGTTTAGAACTGTCCCGACAGAAGTTGCGTACTTACTGGCTGGTGTACCGCCTCTCTCACTACAATTTAAAATTACTTATGACAAATTTTGTCTGAATATAATATACAACAGAAAATAATGTATGAAGATAAAGCAATTATCAGCGAGGCTTTTTTAGAACATGATCTGAGTTCAAGCCATCCTAGCGAATATTACGGTATATCCTACGATAAAGACTGTATTTCAGCTGGAGAAATTGAAATTTATACAGGTGGATCAGGGTTTGCGGAGAGCATCGGCTGTGCCTTTGTTCTATTTTTCCACGGTATTGAAATTGACTACAAACGTTTATTTTAAAACCAAGAAATTCAGTTTATCAAGCAGAATTGTTGGCAATTATAATGGCTTTATCCTGGATCAAGAAATTATCCGTGGGTTATTACTGTTGCGTGCGTACGGGTTCGTTATGAAATAAATGCACAAGTCTGATGAAAAATGAACAAAAATTTATTATTATCACAACAAAAATGCTTAAATTTTCTCAAATTATCATGCAGTATTACAATATCTCACAGTAGTTATCTTTTAACTACTCAAATATCCAATAGAACGTAATTCAAAACAGCTAAAGAACGCTAATCCGCGAATTCGCTACAATCAAAAACAGTAGTTTTCTAAACAACAACAAACTAAGCAACTACTACAAACTGAGATGTTTTCCTCCTTTTATAAGATTTTAAAATCACGCGCTAGAATTTTCCAGTACTTTCTCGAAATCAAAAAGAGATATTTATTTATTTAACGTACGCGCTCTTGTATTTTTAATTTTTCCGGCTTAGCTTTCTTTTAATATTCGTCACGCGCTGCACTGCGCGAGAAATAAAACCATTTAATTTATAATTGAACTAACATTAGCTTTTTAAATACCAAATTCGTAACACTGCCCCCTTCCCAAGGACTGCACGTCCCGGGCAGTACAATCCCTGGACAGGAAGCTAAACTTACAACTGTGGCATAAACATTACATTACAATATGAAACAACATGAACAATAAATGCAATAACTAACTTAAACAAATCAAATGCTATCAAATACTAAATGCAAATCAAATACTAAATACAAATCAAATCAAATACACATTTAAAAACAAAAAGGACCATGGTCTGATATTATTTACAATTATTTACATTACGTACTATGGCCATAGTAGTGAGCTAACATGTCGTAATGAACGACTTTAGGTTTAGAGTTCGAACACTTACGGATCATGACGTCATTCAGTCTCATCAGGACTGTATATGGACCATCCGAAGGTGACTGTAATTTAGAACTGAGTTCTCTTCGTTGAATCGTGTTCCTCAACCACACCTTGTCTCCTTGTTTGAATTTATGTCCAGTAGCTCTCGTGTCGTATGTGGTCTTCACCTTCTCCGTCGCAAAGTTCACTCGCTTTCGTGCGGAACGGTGCATACTTCAGAACGGGCCTGGACATCTTGGATATGTTCCTCAGGCGATGAAGGAGCATCCGTGCGGCGATCAAACAGGCGGTCACAAGGCAGACGAAGATCTCGACCGAAGAGCATCTGGGATGGAGAATAGCTGGTAGTCTTGCGTTTCTTTTTGGCCCTAGCACGATTTCGGCAGCTTCCTGAGCTGGGTCTTTCGGACAAGGCGTCGGCATTTCCAGATGAGGATCCCTTTTGAGGATGGATAGTCATGCAATCAGATGCTGAAAGCAGTTTGTTGTTTTTCAAGTCTAAGGAAAAATTGTATTTCCTTAAAAAGTCCAATCCGAGTATGCATGGATCTGTGATATCCGCCACATAAGCCGTGTGATGGTAGGCGGCATTTCCAAACGTGATGCTTACGTTTAACTTCCCAATTATGTCGATCTTATTACCAGACGCAGTCTGAAGGGTAACACAGGATGGCGTCCAAATAAGTTTATCTTTAAACTGTTCAGCTAAATTATTCCTAATGATGGTAACATTAGCTCCTGTGTCAATGATCATATTGCAAGGAACTCCATCGATATTCCCATTAATGGACATTCCGTTACTGTTGCCACTCACTGTATAAATTTTAAGCGCTTTAAAACAAGGTTTTTCACTATCTGGCAACCTCCGTTCCACGATATGGTCACTAATTTGTTTACTGCGTTGTTGCTGATAAATGATCTTATTTTCCGTACCTCGGGGTGTTCTGCAGTTTCTTCGTATGTGGCCTTCAACTCCGCAGTTCCAGCACTTTAGAATTAGTTTCTTTTCACTTCTGTTCCGTCTCAAGCCACTGACTTGTCTGGTAAAATCATCTGCTTTATATTCCGTACCCTGGGGTGTTCTGCAATTCCGTCTTAAGTGACCTTCACTACCACATCTCCAACACCTTAGAGCCACTTTCTTCTCGCTCCTACTCCGTATCAAAGAGTCGACTTGTCTGGTTAAATCATCTAAACGAGCCATCAGTTGATCCACTGGCTCATGGACTCGTACAGATCTAACTGGGTAGCGATCTCTACTAGTTGCTTGCTGGGCTGCCTCGAACTTCATGGGGTACAACAGAGCGCTTTTCAGATCTTTCACATCCGCCATTCGCAGTGCTTTCTGTATTTCAGGGTTCCGGATGCCATCGATAAAATATTGCAGGGACAGTATTTCCCTTGTTTCTGTCGAGCACTCCGAAAAGGCGTGATGTGACAGCCTTTCAACATCCGTGGCGAGCTCCTGAAGCGTTTCGGTGAGCTTCTGTTGACGAGATTTTAATTGGAGCCTGCTGTAGTCTTTTAAACATTTCTCGCCGAAGCGCAGCTCCAAAGCGCCGGATAGAGCTTCGAAATCTAGCCTTTGATTTTCGGGAAGCGTCTGCAGGATATCCGCTGCGTCTGCTCTCAGAGAAGCGGCGAGATGACAGTCCTTAGCTTGGGAATCCCATCCATTCGCATCCGCAACGATAGAAAATTGTGTCCTATACACCTGCCAGCAGGTCTTCCCATCATATGTAGATAGTTTCAGAACGGAACGAGCAGGCATCGATAAAAATTTGAAACCTTCAGAATTGTTTCCTACCGTCGCTATGCACTTCTTTAGGCTGTCAACTTCTTTGGCGACGGCAGCAGAAACCCTATCATCAATTTGTTGTTCGACGGCAGAAACTCTTTCTTCAATTTGTTGTTGAAAGGCCGAAACTCTTCCTTCGACTCGTTGCTCCACAGCCGACACTCTATCTTCTATTTCATCTTTGACAGAAGAAACCTTTTCTTCAATTTGCCCGACTTTATTTTCGACAGCTCCTATTCTGTCTTCCATAGCCTCAAATTTACTTTCTATTACGCAGGTTATTTCTCTTTTCATTTCGTCTTGACCTGCTTCAATCTTTTCTTGTACAGCTTTTATGTCTTCTTTAAAAGTTACTTGACCAGCTTCCAACTTTTCGTGAACGGCTTCCATTTCCTTTTTAACGGATCTCATCTCTCCTTTAACGGAATCTTGGCCCAATTTCATTTCTTCCTTAACGGAGTTGACGGCCCCTTCCATCTTTTCTTGGAAAGCAGCAAATGCAGTCATCATTTGCCTGAATTGTTCTTCCATCGCTCTTGTTATTGACATTCAAATCCCACTTCTGACACCAAAAATTGTTGCGTGCGTACGGGTTCGTTATGAAATAAATGCACAAGTCCGATGAAAAATGAACAAAAATTTATTATTATTACAACAAAAATGCTTAAATTTTCTCAAATTATCATGCAGTATTACAATATCTCACAGTAGTTATCTTTTAACTACTCAAATGTCCAATAGAACGTAATTCAAAACAGCTAAAGAACGCTAATCCGCGAATTCGCTACAATCAACAACAGTAGTTTTCTAAACAACAACAAACTAAGCAACTACTACAAACTGAGATGTTTTCTTCCTTTGTTCTATTTTTTCACGGTATTGAAATTGACTACAAACGTTTATTTTAAAACCAAGAAATTCAGTTTATTAAGCAGAATTGTTGGCAATTATAATGGCTTTATCCTGGATCAAGAAATTATCCGTGGGTTATTACATTAATTTACACTCAGATGCTTTATCTGCTCTTATGGCGCTCTCTCGCCCCTTTCAAAACAATAATATTGTTAATGAAATTAAGCATATATATTTAGAAATACGAAAGAATCATATTTTGAATTTACATTGGATCATTGGAATCATTGGAATCATTGGAATTACATTGGATTACAGCTCACGCTGGTCATTATGGGAATGAGAGAGCGGATGCTCTAGCGAAAGAAGCCGTTCTGGGGGGTTGGGACCGAAAAGGTTTTTATTCAAGATTCGAAAAAGAAGACATGTACTATAATATATAACAAGCTTATTAGGGACTGGAAAAATTTATAGGATCTCTCTGAAAGAAACAAAAACTATCTAAAAATGTTTAAAAATTAGCAAAATGGGAATTTTAGGAGATGCAGATGTCAATCAAACTCTCACTGCACTTGGAAGGTTCCCTGCTTATTTAAAATAGTTTCACCTCCAGGAAAATGATATATGTAAAGTATGTAATATATTCGGGGATTCAAAGCATTTCGTCGACGACTGTTGCCTGACTGGAAATGTGAGAGAAAAATATAAATTTGCGAAGTTGAAGATTTATTTAGTAACTATAAATTGTTTAAAAAATTTGCAAGATATATTATGCAAACTGTGAATGAGAATAAGAAGAATATTGGTATCGAGATATAACAAAGCAGAAAATCATACTGAAAACAGAAATAATTGAGGTAACTTCTAAATTTAAAATGAATTTTGATAATATAAAGAAGATTTGAATAATAATAACTAATTGAAAGTAAAACTAATAAAGATTTTAAACTTAGGAAAAAACACAAAAATGGAAACGACACATTTATATACTATTTAAAAAAAACCGAGAGTGTTTGGAATGTATGCTTTGTGGCTTGGCCTGTCCCCTCATAGCCATATGGCAGGTTTCGCCTGCTAGGTGGGCTGGGGGCCAGTGCTTAGAACTAACTAACAGTATTTCTCAATCTGTTGTCCAAACTGCAGATGATTTGGCATCCTTGGAACGGCATGATGGATATCGACGAACATATAATGAGATAATAATAGTACTGGCAACACAATGCTATAGTGAATTGTAATAATAATTTTAAAGAGGTGGGTGTACATGGGTTATTTCAGATATAAAGGTTTATTGCAGTTTATAAAGTTCACGAGTGGAGTCCTTTTGCCCATAATCAGAGCATGTAAAATTTCACTAAATTTATGCAGTATGTGAACTTACACTTAACAGAGATCTGGGCCGTAAGAAAAGAGTCGTTGTATAATTTTTTGAAACTTTGGATACTGATGTTTATCTTTAATTAGAAACCTTTGGAATGCCAGGAGATCAGTTCATGGGGATTTTATGTGAATATCCTCAGTTAAGGAACATGAGAAAGCGTAATGATCATTAGTTCCCTCTTCCCCATATATGCAGATATCAAAGTTCGCCATATTTCTTGCGCAGAAATATGTAAGGAAGAATCCGTGTCCTGTTATAAAGTAATTTAATGAAGGATTCGAATACAAAGATGCGAACCTTGCATTGAGAATGAAGTTATATGCGCGTCTTCCCTGTGGAGCATTTTTCCACAAATCTTTTGAAGCAAGTCGTTTTAGTTGGTCTTTGAAATTTGAGCGAAGCCATGGAATCAGAGTTCGCCATAGAATTTCAGTACCATCTTGATTAATACCTGCTTCTTTGGCTAATTCATCTGCCTGATCGTTACAAAAATGGCCACTATGTCCTCTGATCCGTGAAATTTTAATTTTGTAGTTTGGAATTTTGCCAAGAAGAGAATTTATGTCGGATATTAATGCAGAGGAAGGTAAGGGATTCTTAATCGCTAGAATAGCTGCTTGAGAATCAGATTTTATGCTAAATTCGTTGGGACTTTTAAGAATGGCTATTTCAATCGCTGCTTTTATAGCTGACAATTCCGCTTGGAAAACACTATTATGGAGATGTCCTTTCCATTTGATGATATTTGAAGGGTTAATTTGAAAATAGACTGCGGAACTAACTTTTCCTTCAGTTTTTGATCCATCAGTATAAGCAATTGGAGATGAACTACTTGAACTTTCTTCGGAGATGGGGAATTTTATTTTGCTGAAGCAAAGCGCTGGATGAATAAGTTTGGGGTTAATTTTCTTTTCATAGCTGGATGGCCGAAAGGTTTGGTTGTTAAATTCTGCGGCTTGATTAAGTTGAAAGACTTTCATATAGGCGCTTTCTATTTCTGCACTGATTGATAGTGGAAGAGTACCAGCTAAAGTATCAAGTGCTATATTTAAGTTGTGAGATACGCCTGAGTAATGCAAAGAGTAAAAGGCTTTTGAACTGAATTTAAACATTTAATCTTTCTCACTGGCATTGGTTGTGCCCAAATTCTGTATCCGTAATTTACCATTTTTGATATGACTATTTTTAGAAGAATCCGTATTATATGAGGATTTAAGCCCCAGTTATATCCATGCATACGTCGTAGGCAGCTAGCTATTGATGTTATACGAAGTTTAATATTTTGTAGATATCCAGGAGAATTTCTTGTCGATTGTTAAACCAAGGTACTTGATTGTATTCACAGGTTTGATCTTTGGATTATCAATTTTCAGAGCTAAAGCTTTAGTTATATTTTGCCCTGGTTTATGAATCACTAAGACTTACTATGTGAAATTTGCAGTTTTTGAATTTTGAAAAGTTGGTTAAATATCTGAAGAGGATCGTTGCAATTATCCTGTAAAATGTCTCTGGTACGGCCACTTATAATAAAAGTTATATTGTCTGCAAAAAGCTACAATTGTTGAGTGATCTGGCTATGGATAGGCAATGATGTTGTTAAAACTGATATTCCAGAGATTTGCACTTATGCAAGACCCCTGGAGAAATCCTCTGACTTGATTACGCTCAGTTTCAGTGTTGTTGTAAAGAATCATATTTTTCCGGTTTTTGAAATAATCTTGAATAATTAGAAATAAATTTTGAGGGCACTTAAAGGAACGCAGCAATTGTAAAATTGCTGGACACCATTAAGAATCAAAAGCTAATTTTAAGTCGAGACACATTATTGCAGAATGAAGTTGGTTAATTTTATTGTTTCTGACTTGTTCAAGACCTAAATTAATTGCATGACTTGTTGAAAGTAGGCTTTGAGATCCAAACTGGTTATTGCTTATTAAGTTTTTGCTGTAAACATGAAATTTTAGGCGACCAATAAGACATCTTTCTTTTCCCAATTTAGTAAATCAAGTAAAATTTAATACTTTTTTTTTTCTGTTCATCTGGTCATATATATATATATATATATATATAAGATGAAAATACACAAATCAAAGTTATAGCTTAAATTAGCAATAGCTCCTTAATTCGTCATTTTGATTTGGGTATTTTCCCTCTCTATTCTAAAAATAGTAATAACTTTTTCTACTTTGAGTCATTTCTAGAATAATCCATATCATATGACTTTTAGCTAACGAAGATGACATAGCTAATTCGAAACTGAAATGGGAACCTTATAAAGTTCTAGTTAATTTATGTTATTTATGTACCCTATGTATATAGGTTCGGGACAAAAAAAAAATAATAAAAGTTCACATTACCTGTCGCTTCACGAGTTAATATCCGAGTTACCTGGTTCCTCTTCATCCATATCATCTAGGTTTTCAGCATGCCAAGACTTCAGCTGACTTACTGTCAGCTGTGTCAGAGTGGACTGTTGTTGTATACAGTCTACCACGATCTTTTTCCTCCAGTTGGGTCACTCTGTAAGTATCGTTGGGGTGGACTTCTGTCACAATCAAGAGTCCTCTCTATTTTGTAGGTTTCAAAATAGGCTGCTTCCTTTCGATGACACGGCGCGTTTCTTCTTGAACTTCTTTTGGATCAGTCCATATATCTGCAATATCTGCACTTTCATCAGCAACATTTTGTAGGATTCCATCGTTAAATCTTGGAGAATATCCATGCAGGGTTTCAATAAGTGTTTTATCCTTAGTTTTGTTGAGAGTATTATTTAAATTTATTTCAACTTCTTTTATTCGTGAATTCCAATATTTATGGCGGGAACCACTCATGGATGTGGGTATTTTGCATAAGATTGTTCTACTAGCCCTTTCTACCATCCCCTTAGCCATTGGATGTTGGGCAGAGTTTAAAGTGGGATTTATTCCGTTTTCATGGCAGTACTGCTCGAATTGATATGATATATAACAGCTTCCTCTATAACTGATGATTCTGTCAGGGAGTCCAAATTCATCAAAAAAATCTTTGAAAGCTTTTAAAACATGTTGGTAGGATGCATTTTTTACAGGACACAGCCTGGTAAATCTTGTGAAATTATCGATTATTATCAGTAAGTCTTGATTTTCTCTTGAACTTTTCACAAATGGGCCTAGCTGTTCCATGTGTATAGTCGAGAAAGGTCCTCTTCCTGGTCTAATTGGGTGTAGATACCCCTGCTCTTTATCTCCTGGAATTTTATTCACCAAACACTCAAAGCACATAGAGATATGCTTCCGCAAGTAATGTTTCATGTACAGAAACCAGTATAGATTTTTGATTTTATTGACTGAAAAATGTCCCATTAAATCGTCAAATTTTACTGCCATGCTCTTTCTCATACTTTTGGGAATTACGTAGAGTAATTTTTCTTTCCCTTTACTGCAGACTCTCAGGTATACTCTATTTCTTTTAAAGACATAATTTGTGATTTTCTGTTTTTCTTCTCTCGTTCTGTCGTGTTGCTTTTTCTTAAAAATATCTATCAGTTTTCTTAAATCTTTATCAGCGTGCTGGATAATCAAAGTTTGCTCTTCTTCGCTTAGAGTGAGGTATACTTTAAACTTCCACTCTATGAGACTTGTCATGGTATCTTCGGGTTCTGGAGCAGGAGCTCTACTCATTACATCGATATGCATCATTTTTATTCCCGGTCTATGGCTAACTTCAAAATTGTACTCCTGTATGAGCATGTTCCATCTAGCGATTAGGGGGTTATTAGATTTTTTTTGCATTCATATAAATGAGGGCTTGACAGTCCGTGACAATCATGAAACTTATGCCTAATAAAAACTGTCTTAGTCTCTCCAGTGACCATACGATGGCCATCAACTCCAACTTACTTGAGTGATAGTTTCTTTCGGCTTCAGTAGTTTTCTTGCACACACAATAAACGAGATGCCACTTATGATCATTCCCAGTTTGTAACAGCATTCCTGTGATACCATCAGCAATTGCATCAGTATGAATTTCAGTTGTAGCGTTTGGATTATAAAGTGTCAAAGTAGGTTCTTGTACTAATTATTTTTTCAAAATTTCGAAAGTTTTTTTGTTTTGCTTCCCTTAAGATTTTTATTCTTCTTAGTTAGCTCAGTTAACGGTTTCGCTTTTACAGAATAATTTTGAATAAAATTAGTACAACAACCTACTTTGGCACTTTATAATCCAAATGCTTGAAAAGTGTTGGCCTTAGAAATTTTCTCTTGCAAATTATTCAGATTTCCTTTCTGGTAATTTTCTTTCATTCATATAGTATAAACGTGCTTTATCAGAAGACCTTTTTTCGTATTCTCCTTTCATATCTGAATCGTTTTTGCGCATTCCCATAGAAACGGTAGCCTCTTCTTGTTATAAAATTTCCTTCAGGCACGTATGGCACATCACCTTCAACTTGATCTTATTCAACACCATAACAAGGTTCCGAACCAGACATGACTGCTAGGACATTTCGGTTTGGAAATCGCTTTCGCTTTATATTAGATATTTTTCTATGCAAAGGTTTTGGACAATCCACTTTGCTTCTAACATAAAAGAGATTATCATATTGCACATTCCAACGGTTCGTCTTACCAACATTGCAGCGGTGTAAACCTTTGTTTTTCTTACATTTGCTTCGAATATAATTTTGATTAATATAATCAGCTTCATACTTTGTCGCAGGATAAATTACTTGTTTTTCAGTTTTTACCTTTACGAAATTTGCACTGTTATTTATTATTTTCTTTGTTTCATCCGCTTGTAATTTAATACACGAATTTTCTAGTGCAATCCAACCCAGTAAATGGATTATCTTTTTCATAGCCGATATGCAAGGCATCATCGATTCTGGCATATGCAATATGTGGCAAATCTAAGAACGTTCGTCCAACCAGTAATCAACTGGCTGAGCCAAATCTGAGACAATTAATACTGGAATATCTTTTGCCACCACATCATCAGTTTTTAAAACCACAAATGCCGCACCAAGACTTTTTATCGGACAGTTTGATTTCCGAAACCAAATAGTTCCTTTCTGCAAGATGAAATATTTATTCCCAGGCCTTTCGCAGCCGATTTTTAAGCAGACATTACGAAGCTCCCGTGTCAATTATTGCAGGCGCAATACAAGATTTGTTAATTAAAGAATTCCTCAAGTACATATCAGCTGCTGCGAAAGAACTATCAAGACCGTGCACGTTTAATGTAGCTCCTTTTTACTTCCTTGTACGAAGTAAAAAGAAAGTATTGTAATCGCGAAAAGTTTCAGGCAGCATATTTCAACGAAAATATCAATTTTGACCGCTATCGAATGCAATTTAACGATGTTTTTGCGTGATATCTGTACGTAAGGACAGAATAAAAAACTCGTTTCCTCCAAAAAATTATAAAACTGCTTTAAAATTAATTCTGAAGAGATTTTTTCGTGGCGTCTGTACGAACGTATGTACGTACGTACGTATCTCGCATAACTCAAAAACGAGTAGCCTCAGAACGTTGAAATTTTGTATATAGCACTGCTATAACATGTAGATGTGCACCTCGTATTTTGGTTGCAATCGCCCGCACCAAACGTATATAAATATTATATCCCCTCTGTTACCCGGCTCAGTGATCTCAGTTTCTTTACTCTTATATGTTTGTAAATTGTACATTTTTTGCTTTAAAAATGATTGAATTATGTTGTTTTTATCTTCCGGTTAAGGTTTCTATGCCTTTAGTAAATCTGTATTCAATATTTTTAGAATTATCAACAATTTTAAAGTTGTTTAAGTGCCGCTAAGTTTTTTTTTTTTTTTTTTTTTTTTTTTTTAATGGCGGCCATTGATTGTTTACATTTGAAACAGCAGACTAGTGGATTTGTTGCCAATCTAGAGAAACTTAGCTTCGCAATAACAAAGATAACGCCTTCATTTATTATTGCCAATTAAATCATGCTTAATCATTTCTGGAATTTTTTCGATGAAATAAGTGTTTAAGATTTACTTCGTAATTTTTAATATAGATATTTTGAGTTTTATGTATTTTTGCCTTTTCGCGAATTGAGAACTGAATTAAGTGATTAAGTGAATGAGAAATACTCACTCGTCTGTGAAAAGCTGTTTCTTTTTTGTTTTATTTGCTTAATTACTTTTATACATCATTCTAGCTTTATTATTTATTATAGTATTTGAATAGAACATGTGGCAACGATTAGATAATTCTATTCTTTAAATGATATAAATTTTGTGCATTATGAGTTATAATATGAACGAAATATAATACTGTTAAGTGAATCTAGCGCCAGAGTGTCGCTATGGTAAACAAATACTAGTGTGAATTTTAAAGAATGCATTTATTCTATTGTGGTTTATGCGCTGTCGGCGAAGTAGATTTAATTCAATCCAATAAGTTTAAATGAAATGCAAGAAAAAAATGCGTATAATTTAATATTCCGTACAAGGAAGTCATGTGGTGTACACATCAGATTTTTGTATTCTTAGGGCAATACTTTTTTGAATGGCTTTTCAATCCACAAATTTTGCAGGGATAGGTACAATCTTTTGAAATATGACCAAGGAGATTACATGAGAAACATTTGGGATCACCCTGATCATTACGAGTAGAAGATTTAAATTGCCTTTGATTTTCGTTATATTTATGCTTAGATGAACTGTCTTTTTCGCAATATTTATAGCTTCTTGTCGTATCTTTGTTTTGGAATCTATCAGGGTTACTAATATTCACTACTCTCGGAGTGTTTTTAGAATCATCCTTTTATTTAAGATTTAACGAAAACTCAAAAAGCCTGTAAGCGAAAAGATGACAAACTGCAATTGAAAAAAAGGAAACATTTTATTGAAGAGGACTTCATTGAATTCATATAACGCAGCCAAAATGAAATTTGGAGTTCATTATAAACACTCACGAAGAAAAATTCTAATACAAAATTACTAAATTTAAATTGGTATTATGGTTTTCCTCTTTAAGGATTTTAAGAATTTCTAATGTTTAGCCTTGTATTTGAAATATGTCTTATGCAGATTATTACAGCATTTTTTTAAATTTCGAATTTGAAAGCAATACCAAATTTTTGTTGCCATAGACAGATTTTTGTTTCCATGAGTGATTTTAAAAACAATTGAAATTAGTATAAGATATTGATGCTGACATTTTATATCAATGAATGGAATCCAGGTTCCAAATGAGACCATGACGTAGGCTGAATCGAATTGCATGTAATAGTTTTGGTGTTAAATCGAATGTTAGAACAATTATTTATAAACAAGCCATTGTACTCTTTATTTCATATGAATGTAGAGCTTGGGGATTGTCTCTAAAAAAGAAAATTAACTCTAAACGGCTGCTTCGAGTTCAAAGATGAATTTTACTACGAGTAACTATAAGAGGTATACGAGTAACTATAAGTACTATAAGGGGTTACCAAACTATTAGTTTTACAATACTGTTCTCTCTCTTGCCGGATTTCCACCGCTGGATTTGTTTATTCTGACCTTTATAGATTACAAGCATAGTCTTGCAAACTGCTTCAGTTCTCATTTTGATCGTTTATTGCCCTTGTCTGTTCTTCCACATCCTTCTGTAAGATAACCAGTGCAGATTTCTGGATAGTATGGACATTGATGTAAATTCATTCTCACTTGTGTTGTATACGGATGGTAGTAGGACTGGTGATAAAGTTAGTTTTGCTTATGTTATTTTTAAAGATGATATTGAAATTGTCACCAATTTCGCATTAGAAATGAATGTACTTTATATATTTCCGAACTTCTGTGTATTAATTTTGCAATTAAGTGGATAATTAGCAAGGATGGACGTGGTTTCAGCTACTTAATCTGTACGGATTCACTCTCTTCCCTGGAATCTCTTAAAAATACCTCTTTATGTAATGATATTATTGTCAATATACAGCAGTCTCTCGGAGATCTGGAGAAGAGGGGTATTTCAGTGTTTTTTACATTTGTCCGTGGTCATTCGGGGTAATTATGGAAATGAGAGAGCTGACTGGCTTGCTAAGAATGCAACTAAAAATGATATTAATGTTGATGTAAATATTCCAAAATCTTATTTCAAAAACACATTCAAAGCTAAAATGATTGAGCAGTGGAACTGCGATTATATCTCTTCTGATAAAGGATTTGTTGCAGAAACATTCTTCCCAACTATTTTTGAAAGATTGAAAAATAAGGACTTGTTACTCAATTTTAAAGTTACGCAACCAATTTGTGTTATTGCAGTCTTAGAGTTCAGCAAAGTGTTTTCCACATGATTTTTGACTGCCCATTGCTTGATAAAACAAGAAATCTTTTGAAATGTAGATTAAAATTATTTGGAATTCATTGGCCGCCGAAATGCTATGATTTTGGATCTTCAGCTTCGACCTACCGAGCTTTCAACGATTTTGTTGACTTTTATTTTAAACATTGTAAATGATTTCTTTATACATTTTTATACTTTTGTATTTACTTTTTTTGTGTTTTTTTCTTTGTGTATGATTTCATTGTATTATTGAAAATTGATGTTATTACTTACAATTTTGCCTTTTTTACTTACGATTTGTAAGTCCCGTGTGATACTTTGTGGTGCACGAGGATTTCTTTTCCTTTAAATAAATAAAAAAATGAGACCATGACACACTATAAGTGTAGAAGTTACATATTGCAAAGTCTTCATTTAACTGCTTTATTAAAACTATGTATGCATAAAAAGTTTCGTATATGATTTAACGTCGTTCTTTTACAGCAATGAGGTGCCAAGTTATTAGTACTACCAGTGAAAATGTTAGCTACAGGTTAAATATTTGGCTGCAGTAGAGTAACTCTTACAGTTTTCTTTCGAAGTAGTGGAATATTATCAGTTCAAGCAGAAAAAGAATATTCGTTTATATTATCCAATTTGTAAGCATTCATTCAATATGAAGCTACATGAAGCATTTATTCAATATGTAGCTAAACAAAAAGGAAGCACTCTTTTTTTTCATTGGCCTAGAAGCGCATTCTCTGATCTCTTAGCTCAGGTGGGGTCAAAGAATCAAATGAGATCCATACTTCTTTAAATTTTAAATGCGTATTAATGAATAAAATTAATAAATATTAATGGATAAAATGACTTGTTTGCTTAAAAAGGGACAAAAAATCTTGAATAACTTTCTTAAGAACTTTTGAAACAATGAACTTTCTGCTTTGTTAAATATTTATTTAAAGGATTCAGTTAGAAAGGTTTTGAAAATTTGTTGCTTACATAAGTCTTTTTCATTTAGATAACAATAATTGCATTTACCGTCTACTGAAAGAGATCATTAATAAAAAACATTCTATGGCTCACTGAGGAAATGTATCATGAGAGCGATGACCTGTAAATATGTTTCAGCTAAAGCAACAGAAAATCTCATGGGAAATCTTGAAATGGCTGAAATCAGTAAATCTCTTACACTAATAGCTTAAGCTGTTGGCTTCGAACTGTAGGGTTTAACCTTTGAGACAAATTCGATATTATAGTTTATGGGAAAAGGAAAGCTATGAAAAAGTCTGAAAGATTAGAATATTTGCTACATGCTACATCTCCTTCCCGCCTTCTCGAAGAGTACAATTGGAATTCCCATCCCAAACTGTGTAGAGTTTAATGATTAAGGTAATGTCCAGATATCATATGTTGAAGCTTCCCTTTGAAACTTCGGAAATATTAATAATAATAATACTTCGGAATAATGATAACACACACACTGAATATACTAAACAATAAATGGGCTTAACAAAAGTGCGTTTATCTGGTGATATGTACAACATCAAATTTTGATTATATTTCTGCGAAATCTGAAACATTTTATTTTGATTTGTTAGTCAGTTACAATTTTAGTTATTCATTTCTATTATTTTATCATGTCTGATACAAGTCCACTGACTCAAGAAGATGCAAATTAATTTAATACAAAAGAAAAATAGTAGTATGTCAGATTCATATAATAAAATGCAGCGACTGAGCAATTATTAGACCAAAAGGACGTTACCCCCGAAGGGCAATTAGTCTCAAAATGGCATTCTACGTCGAATCACTATAAACGATTGTATCATTTTTAAAATTGTTGCAACCAAATATTATAGCCTGCGTCCCGGCTTAAAATAAAATTTCTTTATATTTAAAGAAATTAAATAATGAATAATCTGCATGAATGTATGTATATTTCTCGTATTGTGAAAAAGTAACTACACCTAGAGCCATCAAATTTTGAGTAACAGCTGAACATGGGCACCTGGAAGCCCAAATCTTGAAATTTCAAATTAATTTTATTATCTATTTCATATTTTTGAACTTTAAAAAAGTTTTTAGTAGAGTAATTACTATAGCAGAAGCATTTTTGGTAAATTTTTAGTAATGAAACTCAACGATTTCAAAGCGAGCAGTGACGACACACTGTGCGAAATAAAATATTTTTATCACCAGCGCGCGTGACTGTTTATTGGAAATTCTAAAGATATGCTGTTCATAAATATTTTAGCCCAAATGCTCTTGAAACGTGTACGTACGTGTAAACGCAAAAAAACGACCATTTGGGCGTAATATAAAATCGGAAAACTTTTCAGATTTGGTTCATTCTGTAAAGACATATTTTAGTTTTATGTTTTTGGGGATTACGTGACGTTTTTCTTTCTATTAATATCACCGCTTTGTTTGGAGTTTTCGGTACTTTGCAACCCACTTGTGCATTAATATTTAGAAATAAGCTAATCTGCTTTGAGAACTTTTGATTTCACTGTGAATGAGTTTTGAAATGAACTTCTAAGAGGATAATTAAAACTGAAGAGTAAAAGCGGAGAATAAATATATGTTATGTATTTCTCAGCTGAAAGCTGTATTACGTTTATCTTTTAAATGCTTTTGTTTGTGTAAGCATTGACTTCTCAGCAATAAAAGTTTTTAAAGTAATCTGCTTTCTCTCTTGCTACTGAGCAATTTAATGGAAGTTAGACCATACATATACTTACGAAATTCGGTTTAAAGCAAAAACTAAGGCAGAAAATATGAACTCAAATTATTAGCTAAGCTGTTTTTAGCAATAAAAAATTTGAGTTAGGTTAGTTCATGGAAAGTATATATATTTTCATACTCATATATATTTTCTTGAATGTACAAGAATACAAGTAAAATTCCACAAGAACATAGAGAAATGAACTTTCTAACTAACCTGACAAAAAAAGATTACTCTGTTATGAAATGTGATTTAATTTGGTCTTTTTTTTGTGTTGTAGTCTCAAGCTTCCTTGTTCATATTGTGGCATGTTTACGCGCTGATTTCTCCATGCATACTATAGAATTTAATAATTTTCATGACTTGTGCCTACCCTAAATTCGTCGTTTTGGTGAAAATTTTCGAAATGTTTTTATTTATTTTATAGGCCATACATTTAGGTTTCCAAAAATTTTGTTTTTAAGATAACTAGAAGCGAAGTTATAGTATGAATAATGAACTGGAAGTGAATTTTTGGATGCCGGAAGTTGGCATTTAAATGGTCGTAAAATTGTAAACAATAAGTTTAAACAACATTTTTTCTAATTATTAAACAATGTAAAAGCTGTAAAAGCAACATATATTTCCCTGTGTGACATTTTGCTCATAAAATGCCTACATGAGAAAACTCAAAACAATAATGTTTTAATAACCTTTTGAAGGCTATTTTATCTAAAGAAACTTTTGTCCAACTGAAAACATTGCTTTTAGATGCACATATTGCTGTATTATTATTTAATTCAAGATATTTAGGACTTTTATCTATTTTCAGGTATACAGAAATATAATTTAATCCCATTATGCTTGCTACATGGGAATAGACAAACAGCGAATTCAGAAATCTAAACGCCAATCTCTACAAACAATAAAGTTATTTAGAAAAATTATTTAAGAATGAAGCAAAAGAGGGCCTAAAACACAAATATAGCGAGTTTTAAAGGTCTAAAGTGGCTAAAAAAGTTTAAAGTTTTTGTGCTGTATTAAAATCTTTAAATGCATTTTCTGAGAAACTGTGTTTTTCGTTACTTTTGATCGCGATTACATTAATTTCTCAAAATGTATTTTATTTAGAATATTGAAATGAAATTTTGCCAAAATGTTTTATTCATTTTCAGCTGTGTTCTATAGCAAAATATGACCTCTTTGTATTTATTTATTGATTTTATTGACAGTATTTTGAAGAAAAGAGTATCTTTTTGTTTTAATTTTGACTTTTTGTGCCAAGTTTGGGATATTTCAAAAAATTTCATAAATACAGCAAATGTTTTGAAAACACAGGTAAGTATGTTATTTATATACTGTGTAAAGATTATTGAAGTATATTCATTAGAATCTATTATAGGAGATCTGGCGTAAATGAAACTTTCACTAAAATTTTACTAAATATGAACGTTCTATAAAATCCCATTTAAATTCATAGTTTTATATTCCATCTTACTCAAAAACATGTGTGTTTAATTAAAATTTTATGTATTTGAAAAACGTGCTTCATATGTAGGCACATACCTTAAACGTACTGTCGCATGCAATTCTCTTTATATTAATTAGCAATTTCTTTCATTAAACGGTAGCTACAAAAACACTTATCTTCGCATCTAATATTCATATGTTGACTACTGCTTTATATATATGAGACAGAAAAGGCATTTTTAGGTCATTAAAATAAATTAACAAACATATGATGTATATATATATATAAATACATTTTACTTCTTTTATCTATACAAATTTACAAAATAATACACATTTTTGATTTTTTATTCTTTATAACTTTTACTTTCTTTTTGTCACTTTTTAGGAACTCTGGACTACTAGGAGTTTCGGGAGTCGGAATGGTAATTTCAACCATACCTGATTCTGCCAGAACTTTGTGAAGTACGATTCGATATGTCCCCATAACACTACTCCGCGATCCTTTACTTTTAGATTCTTCAATCATTTCTTCCGTGATGCCTAGTTCTTTAAGTTTTTGCCTCGTAGTTATCTCAATAACAGAGAGTCCTACGCCATTTTCACTGCAATTTTCAGTCGGTGTTTGTAACTTATCTCTTGGGAGTGCTTCAGGAAAATTCTGGATAGATAGCCAGTTGGATCGCATGATTTGGTCTAATGTGATTCTGGATTTCGGGTCCTGTTTTAGAATACCGAGTACCAAAAAATGGCAGTCGCTGCTGAGATAATCGGGAATTGTATAGTCGCCTTCAAGAATTTGCTTTTTCAAGCCCGCAACTGTTGTCGCTTTGAAAGGCATAGATGCTGTTAACATGAAGTATAGAAGCACTCCAAGAGCCCAAACATCAACCATAGGCCCAACATAACTGTCATCACGGAAAAGCTCCGGAGCTGCATATGGTGGAGATCCGCAAAATGTTCTCAAGGGCTCTGCAACATCACGAATATGTGTGCTGAATCCAAAATCTCCAACTTTGACGATATTCGGACCAGCGAAAAAAACATTTTCGGCTTTCAGATCTCGATGAACAATGTTGTGAAAATGCTGGAGGAGAAACAAATAAAAAATTATACACCTCTGATACATCAACTGTTAAGATTTCAAGGAGAAACAATAAACATCAAAAAAATACTTAATTCATTTATTTTGTTCATTCTTAGCCTTAAAGACAACAAATGCGACCGGATGCTTGAAAGACAAGAATCTAATATCTCTTTCTTTTTTGGTTCAAAAGACAGTGATAGCAATTTCATTCACATACATGTATTTATTTACATTGTATTTATTCGCATACTTTGCAAACGTCTTTATTTTTTTCTCTACGAGAACAAGAACTGAGCTTGGTGTGTGCAATATTAATAATTGCATAGCACAGACATAATTGAATTTTAATAATGTTATTTTTTAATCCAAAGGCATGGACGTGGAATAGATATAAATCGCTTTTAGTGATGTCAATTTTCAAAATAAAATTATTAACACTAATTCGTAGTTATTCTCTCAACGAAATTCATTCCCGAGGCCTTGTGATAATTTGTATACCTAAGTCGTTTTCTAAATCAATTATCAATATTGATTATTATTTTTCATTATTATTCTTGTAACATAAATTGAAAAGTATAATTTTCATTACCGGAAACCACAGAATGAACAGCTGTTTCGTCTGAAAGATTTGAAGCTTTTTCTGCTCGTTTAGCGGTTTTTATTTTAAAAAAAAAATTCGGTATTTTTCCGTTTCGCCGGCACAAATCTCGCCAAACAGACTTTACACAGTATGCACATACACACACAGTATGTACACTGCTCAAAAAGAAAAAAAAAAAAAAAAAAAAAAAAAGGGACAGTGCTATATCTCCCGTTCTACTTGGCCGATTGACAAAATTCAAACTGCGTTCTTCATGTCTCGAAAGCGCGACTTAGGATATATATTAGATTTATATATAGTACTATTCTAACATAGGTATTTTGACACAAAATCGGACTTTTTCTGAAATAACATACCAATTTTTTTCCATATTTCGATTCTACGACTCAAATTATGCCAGAATACCAAGTTTTGTAAAACTCGTACGACTAGTTTTTAAAATATTAGCTCTCAAAATTTTAGCTTCTCAATGTTAATTGAATTTGGCAAATATTTATTAATATCTCCTTTTTTATTAATTTTTTTTTATTTTTTCTGTCACATTTCGAAATTTAGGTTCATTCCAAATAAAATATACCCATTTTTTGTGTTTTATTTTTTAAATTTCTATTTTTAAATAATTTTTATAAATTTTTCGAAAAAAATTTTGAATTATAACCTATAAAATTTTTACCATCATCATAAAGTAGGTGTATTTTTAAGCATATCTGCAAAAAATTAGACTTTTTTATTCAAAATTTTCTAAGATATACACGCATTTACATATTTTCGCTTTTTGAAATTTGGCATCTTTTTTTCGAGCGATAATAACGCCAAATGTGGTCTATGGATTTTTGTTACACTGAATTGCCACAGCTATTTTTAACCTTAAATTTCAAGTAAAATTTTACGAAGAATTAATTATATGACATTTTTTCCCTCAATAAGGGGTAATAAATATTTATTAATACTATATGAAAAGCTATTTTTTTAAATTATAGATGATATTATTCAAATTTTAACAATTTTTTTAATTTCTCTCTTTTTTCCTTTTTTAAAAAAAATTAGAGTACATTTTTCTAAGGGTAAATTTTTACCTTCGGCGTTTTATCGTCTGCTACTTTACTTCGCTTAAATCGAATTGCCTAAAATTGAGAATTTTCTTTTAATGTTTATTTGAATTTTATGAAAATATTTTATGATATTAACTGTATAATTTATTTCTAAACAAACTGTTGCTTTTGAAGTGGCTGAAAGAGCGGCAGATACTATCATCCATATTTTTAAAGCACAGTATATTTTTACAGAAACATAAGATTTAGAATAATCATTTATATAAGTCAAATTATGATATAAACATACAACGCTCTAGAGACTGAATTAGTGGAAGTTCAATGGTTATGTAGAAATGATCTGCAGCTACTTAATGGCTGGATAAGTCAGCAGCTTCTGTGGACAAGTAAGAATAATTATATGAACGATACACAACATTTTGGATTCAATTAACAACGAGGGTATGATGTTTATTAAATGAATTTAAGAAGTTTTAAAACATAAAAAAATCGACTCATTTTTTATCCTAAAATGTATTTTTGTGCGTAGCGTATTTTCATTATATCCTTAAAATTCTAATTTAGAATGTAATTGTCAAGAACTGAATCCTAATCATCAGTAATATAATAAGTAATTATTACGGTTATTAATAAATCCTTCTTATAAAGTAATTGCAAATATTTCAAAAAACTTTCTGTCTGAATGAAAATATTTTTCTGTGCAAATATTTTTAATTTTATATTAATCAAGATTGCACACGATATTATTTATTTACACTTCAATTCTTACTGTCAGGTCTAGTAGAAGTTACAAATCAATTACATTTAATTAAGGATTGGATTGGATTATTTAATTATGGCAAAGCACATGAGGGCTATCTGCCTAAAGGGAGGGATGCCTTCGTGGAGGACTTTCTAAGGGAAACTGGCTCGTATACACGTTACACATGGGGAAAACCACGAAACCGCCCATGCGGCCAGCCCGTTCGCGGGATTCGAACCTCGGACTAAACTACCAGTGTTCAGCGTCTTTACCGCTCGGCCGTTGGTGGGCTATTTAATTAAGGAATGACCATCTAAGTTAAGAAGTTAAGAAACAGCGTACCGTAACAACATTTCAATTATTGGCGCCGTATCTTTCGTGTTACTCCCGATTGGCAAGTTACATGATTTTTAATGAGTATTCGGGTTTTGCTAGTAACTTCACTTGGAAATCGCGCTTGAACTAGGTTAGTTGGTTATTTGAACATAGAAAGAACATGGGAGCTATTTGATTAAGATGCTTTCATAGAGAACCTAAAAAACTACGAAAATCAACCATGCAGCCTAGGTTAGACTTTGCAACAAACAATTAGTATTTAACAATCTTCAAATGCTAGGCAACTGGTGAGGCTCCAATTAAACCTCCAAGTTAATATTTTATTTGTAAATATTTAAAATATTGTTGTATTTTTAGACACAAAAAGCATAATTTAAGTTTTGTTAACTCGTTAGTAAACTACCAAGCCGTAGTGCAAATGAATATTCAATTTCTTTTGCAATAATTCTATTCACTTAATATTCTTGGAATATGAGCTAAAGAAGGAACGTTCTCGGAAGATTAAAGGAGTGTTTAAATTCAGTGATATTAGGTTTGTCTTACAAGCTCAGGATCAAAACGATTCTGCAATTGCCCGAGTAGTTGACTTGTAAATGGCTGTGAATTAAGCAGATGACTTTTAATCTTACGTTTTCAGTCAGACAACGTATTCCAAATGTTTTGTATTCCATGATAATGCATCTTTTCATTATTCAATAACCAGTCGGAGAACCGCTTGTGTTCCGAAAATAAGTATGTGTACTCAATCGTCCTGCATGTTTTTCAAATTTGTCTTCTTGTGGTTTTTTTTCTTTCCCAAAAACTAAAGTTGCCTCTCAAAGGAACGTTTTTTGACATTGAAGAGACAAAAGGAGTATGACATCTACTTTTAGAGGCATGTCAAAAACAGATCTCTACAAGCCTTCTCTTCATTACATGTTGTGCAGTCAGACAAAAAGTTGCATCAACGTAAATTCTATAATCTATTTTTATTACACTCTGATTACTTTATCAACATACAGTGAATATATACTAAATCTTTTACTTCAGCTTAAGTAATTCGAAATTTTTGACGGAATTGTTGTCGGAACTAGGACTTAGAAGATAAGTCAAATTAAATATATCGATAACCCAATAAATTCAAGGTCGAATTTCAATATTTTTATTTTCGAAGGGAGGTAATTTTTTTTCAGTTTTCGTCCAATATCCTAAGTATATTTGCTTCGATTCTTTATTTTTCCATAAAAGCGAAAAATTTACGTATGGTATACATATAACGCATAGCTTCAAATGAAAATTTAATAATATACGGAGTGGTTATACGTAATTAAAGTTCCACATTGAAACGGTCATAAAACGAAAACTACTGCATCAAATGTTATCAAACCTGGTAATCGTGTAAAGGAGGTCATAGGAATTTATTTTCCGCGAAAAAAAGGAAGTTCCAAACCCTCACCACCAGGGAGGAAATGGCGCTGTATGCAATACTTTTAAACGAAATATGGGTCGGAATCTAACTTAACCTTTTGTTACACGGGTTTAATATGTTGTATACCCTTAAGAAATTTTGAAGTAAGCAAATTATCATTTAAAGGCGTTAAATTCGATAAACGTTGAGTGCGCCATCCGTGTATGTGAGAAATTCGTCCGTGAAAACCACGAATTAGCGATTCGAAAATGTGAGATCGCAAATCACTCGCACAAGTGCGTACAATCTGGAAATCGTTTTCTTACAGATCGCTAATTTGTAATTTTTGAAGCCTGAATTCGGCCCTAAAACATGAAGATACTGATTCAAAACGCTTTTAATCGATTTGGGCCAAAGAAATCCCTTATGTTTTCTATCTAATTCCATTGCATTCTCCTACTGCATTCGATTGCATAGCAGTCATTCAACACCGTTTAGTGTTGAATGACAGCTAGTTTTATAACTGAACCATTTTTCTCGGAAGAGCAGTCGACAGCTGGACCACTGTTATTGCAGCTCACTTAGAGTCAATGTTAAAATGCTTCGTGATACATGAACTGCAGTAACGTGGCATTTTAGATACTACGATTTTTATGCAGGGCTGGGCCCCACCTCACGTGTGTCGCACAGTTACTTAGGCAACATTTCACGAATGAACGTCTTATAAGCCAACATTTCCCCTCTTCCCACCAGACCTCAACCTCTGTGACTTTTAGCTATGGGGTTTTCTCAAAAGCACTATTTATGGTGATAATCTAAACAATTTGGCAGAAATTAAAAATGTGATACACTGACAAGTCCGTAACATTCCTCCTGATGTTGAGAATGCAGTAGCAGGATTTAACTTGCTTTCGGAAAATGCTGGACGCTACATTGAACATGCTTTGTAACACATTTCGGAAAATATTAAACACATTTTAAACAGATGTTTTCTTGTCTTATTTCATTTAACAATCTTGTATACAGCGTCATTTTCCCCCTGGTGGTGAGTTTTTGAACTCTTTTTTTATCCGCGGAAAATAAATTCCCATAACCTCCTTTACGCGATTCCCAAGTTTGACAACATTTGGTCCGGTAGTTTTCCTTTTATGACCATTTCAAATTGGAACTTTAATTATAACCACCATGTAAATTAAACTTTAAAAGTTTGACAGTTTGGTTCAAGTCCCAGCTTTAAAAATATATATATAAATATAATCTTTTATATTAATCCTCTTAGAAAGAATGTTTTAAGAAGCTAATTTTTCTCTCGCGTTATAGATTGTATAAAAAAACATGATCTTTAATATGATTTAGATTGTTTCAGCCGATATAAGAATCGGGTCACTCGGTGGTAGAGAATAAACCTTGCTGGACTGTTTTATTTCTTTGTCATTTAGCAAAAATCTTTTAATTAAAATATTTATCCTTTGGACTTCGCTTTAAACTTTATTTATAGTTAAAATGACTAGAAAATGAAAAGCTGTCTTCAGCTGAAACGCAATTCATGTAATTGATATTTTAAAAAATTGAATACAAAATTTATGGAAGTCTAGCTATCGAAAAATCTTAATTTTCTTGTGTGTGCACTGAAAATAACTGTAGAAGGAAAGAAGAAAATTAGGGAGAAAAGTAAGCAAAAATTTGCAGGGAAATTTGGCTGTCAGACATACCAAGATGTTTCAAAAAGTTGGACGCTTTTGAATATACCTTCAGGATACTTCAAAGAATTTAGGTGTTCAAAGAAAAAACACTTGGACGTGTACACCAGCAAATACCATCAACTGAGCTTGTGGTTAACAGAAAAGACCAAAACGATATCATTGCAGATTAAAGTGAAGAGCGACTGGTTTTAGACTATATGGTTGTATAAATTTAAATTACGTTATAGAACGTCATATCGTATCATAAATGGAGAATCCCATGATTTTCTCATTCGAATTATTTGAAGATTCAGGAGTTTATCCAGTGATGTATGTGGATGTCACCTAAAGATGTTTTTTTCCTCCTGATGAAACAGCGGCCGAGCGATAAAGTCGCTGAATGCTGGTAGTTCTGTCCGAGGTCCGAATCCAGCGAACGGGCTGGCTGCATGGGCATTTTCGTGGTTTTCCCCATGTGTAACGTGTATGCGAGCCAGTTTCCCTTAGAAAGTCCTCCACGAAGGCATTCCACCCCTTAGGCAGATAGCCCTAGTGTGCTTTGTCATAATTAAATAAACCAAAACCTCTTGATGAAACCAGTCTTTCCTTTCATCTCATACCTTCAAAATGTTTAGCCTCTAATGACTGATAAAGGTTCTGACCAAATATTGACGAAATGGATTGAATTGAATTATTAAGTTACGTCAAAGCAGGGCTATCTGCTTAAAAGGAAGGATACCTTTGTGAAGAACTTTCTAAGGGAATATCAGCTGGCATACACGGTACACATGAGAAAATCCACGAAAACGCCCATGCAACCAGCCCGTTTACCGGGATTCGAACCCCGGAGTGAACTATTAGTGTTCAGCGACTTTACTGCTCGGCCGTTTGTGGGCGATAAACGGAAGGCGATAACTTTATTTAAAATGATTGTCAGAAATATCAAGATATTTCGAAAATTTGGATGCTTTTTAATATACTTGCGGACTGCCTAAAGAAAAAGAGCAAGAATAAAGTAGAATGCCTGAAGAAAAAGAGAAGAAAAAATAAATTTTACGGTAAAATTTAGTATTTGTATTTTTTTTAAATTTAAAACTTTTTAATCTTATGATATTTGATTCTTACGTTTTCAAAAATAAAATATTTCACTAAAATATGAATAACATTTAAGAAGCCAAATGTAGGATAAAATTGTGTAAAGCAATGGGCACAATGATAAAACTGTTTAAAGCAGTGTATGCAAGTCATCCTAAGTTAAAATGTCGCAATCCTAAGTTAAATGTCTCTCTTATTTATATATATCTTTTCTGAAAGGAACATTGAAAGGCGTGTTAACTGTGCTTTACTGTATTTTCTCTTTTAATATATGCAGTTTTCAAACGCATCGTAGTCTGGGTTACAAAGTATTCCTCCGAAAGAAACCCAATTCAAATAAATAAAATCAAATTCTGGAAAATTTATATTAATAAATATATTTTAAATGCTTAATTCGAAGGAATAAATAGAAAATTTTAAAACAATTATCTGAAGAAATACAACAATAATTTAAAATGCAAATTTTAAAACAATAATCTGAAATACAATACAAACAATTAAAATAAAAGTTAAAAATTTAAAAATTACCTAAAATAATAACTATAATAAAAAATATATATAATATATTTATAATAATAGAAATAATAAATAATAATAAATAGAAAATTTTAAAACAATTATCTGAAGAAATACAACAATAATTTAAAATGCAAATTTTAAAACAATAATCTGAAATACAATACAAACAATTAAAATAAAAGTTAAAAATTTAAAAATTACCTAAAATAATAACTATAATAAAATATATATATAAAGAAAACTATTTGAAAAAAAAATAAATAAAATAAATGCTGCACCTTTATTTACGCAGTTCAAATAGGTAAGTAGAAATTTTGAAAACAGTTATTCGAAAAAAACCATGCAACTTAAAACAATTAATGTGAAATTCGAAAAAGAAAACAATACTTAAAATAATAAGTTATGATTAAAAATATAATATAAAGAATATTATTTGGAAAAAAGGAACGATGGTGACTTTTTTTCCTCTCACGGGAAAGGAAACTAGGTTGCCATATATTAAGAAGTTCGCCAAGTAAACTATTCTTGGCGCAAACTGACAAAAAAGTGCCAACATAAATTTGTGAATTTCTCCGTAAATTTCGCTCCAAATTTTACAAAATTTCATATTTAGGCGTAATTTGAGTCGTAGAATCGAAATATGTAAAAAAATTGGTATGTTATTTCAGAAAAAGTCCGATTTTTTGTCAAAATACCTATGTTAGAATAGTGCTGTATATAAATCTAATATATATCCTAAGTCGCGCTTTCGAGACATGAAGAACGCAATTTGAATTTTGTCAATCGGCCCAGTAGATCGGGAGATATAGGACTGTCCCTTTTTTTTTTTTTTTTTTTTTGAGCAGTGTACATATAATGTACGACATATGTAATAATAAAATTATAAGTGTGTAATAATTCTCTTGCATCAAACTTATTTCTTTTGCAGATCATCAGAAATTTTAAAGTGGGGTATCATCATGAAGATATTGATATGTACAAAAGATTAATTAACATTCCAGACAGGCCTTTGAAATTCAGGTTCATAGAAAGATAGAAGAGAAAGTTCCTTTACACAAGAAATCATTACTTAAACTTCTTAAATTCATTTAATAAACATCATACCCTCGTTGTTAATTGAATCCAAAATGTTGTGTATCGTTCATATAATTATTCTTACTTGTCCACAGAAGCTGCTGACTTATCCAGCCATTAAGTAGCTGCAGATCATTTCTACATAACCATTGAACTTCCATTAATTCAGTCTCTAGAGGGTTGTATGTTTATATCATAATTTGACTTTTATAAAAAATGATTATTCTAAATATTATGTTTCTATAAAAATATATTGTGCTTTAAAAATATGGATGATAGTATCACTTTAAAAGCAACAGTTTGTTTAGAAATAAATTGTGCAGTTAATGTCATAAAATTCAAATAAATATCAAACGAAAATTCTCAGTTTTAGACAATTCGATTTAAACGAAGTAAAGTAGCAGACGATAAAACGCCGAAGGTAAAAATTTACTCTTACAAAAACTTACTCTTAAATTAAAAAAAAAAAAAAAAAAAAAAAAGAAAGAAAGAAAGAAAAAAAAAGAAAAGATACGAGAGAAATTAAAAAAAAAATAGTTAAAAATTTGAATAATATCATCTATAATTTAAAAAGTAGCCTTTCATATAGTATTAATAAATATTTATTACGCATCATTGAGGGTAAAAATGCCATATAATTAATTCTCCGTAAAATTTTACTTGAAGTTTGAGGTTAAAAATAGCTGTGGCAATTCAGTGTAACAAAAATCCATAGACCACATTTGGCGTTATTATCGCTCAAAAAAAAGGTGCCAAATTTCAAAACGCGAAATTATGTAAATTCGTGTGTATCTTAGAAAATTTTGAATAAAAAAGTAATTTTTTGCAGATATGCTTAAAAATACACCTACTTTAAGATGATGGTAAAAATTTTATAGGTTATAATTCAAAATTTTTTTCGAAAAATCTATAGAAATTATTTAAAAATAGAAATTTAAAAAATAAAACGCAAAAAATGAGTAAATTTTATTTGGAATGAACCAAAATTTCGAAATGTGAGAGAAAAAATAAAAAAAGTTTAATAAAAAACGAGATATTAATAAATATTTGCCAAATTCAATTAACATTGAGAAGCTAAAATTTTGAGAGCTAATATTTTAAAAACTATTCGTACGATTTTTAGAAAACTTGGTATTCTGGCATAATTTGAGTCGTAGAATCGAAATATGTAAAAAAATTGGTATGTTATTTCAGAAAAAGTCCGATTTTGTGTCAAAATACCTATGTTAGAATAGTGCTATATATAAATCTAATATATATCTTAAGTTGCGCTTTCGAGACATGAAGAACGCAATTTGAATTTTGTCAATCGGCCCAGTAGATCGGGAGATATAGGACTGTCCCATTTTTTTTTTTTTTTTTTTTTTTTTTTTTTTTTTTTTTTTTTGAGCAGTGTACATAAAAAATGTTGACACGACAACACACATTATGCACATAAAAAGAGTTGACAAATGTTAGTTCTAAAAATTTTTTGTTCTGAAGGTATACGCATTTTAATGCCATTTAAAATTTTGTAAAAAAGCCAATAAATTTGTAAAAAGACATTAATTTAAGAATTTACTATGTTTTCATGGTACAACATCCTGATTCGCCAGTTCATATCACGTGACCACAAGAGATCTAAACTACGCTACAAAAATCTAATTCTCTCAGTAATTATCTACATTAATTTCAAGTTAAATCTTAATTTGGAATATAGGTTTAAATGCAAGAATTATTTCAATTCGTACGAATAGCTTACTCAGAAATTATGTAAAACCGCTGTGCTTTACTTCGCTAGTGCATTCTCATTAGAATTGATTAATTTATTCCTTAGTTTTGCCTTTTCCATATTTTCGCCACCAGGTGAGCGGTGTCATGGCATCCTAATTGACTTAATTAAAGCCCGCGAATGGCTTTAGAGCATAAAACTGAAATATCTGCTAAAAATTCTATGTTATTGTATGCCAGTATTGAAAGAAGTAATCAATCTGAAAAGAAATGTCTGCGACTTGTTTTGAAAATAAAGGTTACCAGCGAGGATATTCCGTTTGGCATTGGTTGTACCATTATTGGCGACTTTATCGCCTGCGCCGGCAAAACGGAAAAGTACCAAAAATTCTTTGCATACAAAATTTTGATATAGTTGTGATACAAATGTTATAGAGAATTTTTTACACCTTTACAAGAGTCCCACTAGTCTCTAGATAAGGGTGGACGTGGTGCTATTACCAATTAACCATAACGGTAAAGGGATGTTGCGCACGTCCTCCGTCACTAAACTAAACTAAAACCTTTACAAAGAATGTTAGATTATTACAAAGAATGTTATATTTTACAGAGATATCTCTGTGAAGTATAATATTTTGTTACAGGTATAGCACAGATGTTATAAAGGAGTTATAACTCTCACTAACCAGAATCTTCATTATTGAATTAGGTATTTGTATCGTTATTTTACCGAACTCAACTCTTAAACATTTTTAATATATGAACGCGTCATCAATTAGAGAAAGAATTTCATAAAATATCAAATAAAAGTATTTGATTTAAAAGTTCGTTCGTTACGAATTATTTATCACTATATTTTTAGAATTACTCCACAGTATTTATTACATGACGATAAATTTACAATACATATTTTAGCAAATTTATCACATGTAGATACTAGACATATAATTAATTCGAGCAATACTTTCATGAGGATTTAATTTTAAGTTTAATAAATGAAAGGTAGATCAAGAATTTCATTAGTAAACAAACTGATATTTAATTCAGATATTCTCTGATAGTCTTATAAAGGCAAGCAGCTAAAAGAGTGCATTTCTTACCAATTAAATTTTTCGCGTTGTCTGTACTAAGAGAAGTTTATTCCAGAAGAGAACTGTTTGCTTTTTGTTCGCAAATAAAAAATAAAAAAAATTCAGTACTTTCATTTTAGTTCCTACTGCTTCAAAGGTGCATGTGTAATATGAATTACTTCAAATATATAGACATATAATTCTTTACCGACTGCTCCTGATTTTGAAACTCTTTCGAAGTCATTTATTATTTTCTATAGCAAATAAAGTGGTTGATGAGAGGATAATTTCCGCTGGTGAGCTCCAAATCTTAATGCGGATATAAAGATTCGAAAGAATAAGTTTTATACTTTTTCTTAGTAAATATTTAATTTGTTAGGCAAAACTACAGTTATCATAATGGTTTTATGGTTCTTTAAAAACAAATGAAGTAAGAGAACTTGCGATTCGTTAAATGTTTCAGTGCGGTGACCCAAATCTGATATAATTTACGTTGTGAGGTGCACATGGTTTACTTTGGCACATAACTGAACACTGAATTAAACAAAATATGCATTTTAAATAAAAATGATAATATTTTTTCTTTGTTTTAGCATGTTATACTTCATAGAAATAATTGAAATTTTATAATTTTCGCATTAGCAAAAAGCCACTTTCCCCGAAACGCTTCCTGTCACGCAACAAATAAAATGAAAACTTATTTGCATAAAAAAAAAAAACAGATTCAATCTGCTGGAAACAGCTGATGAAGAATGACTTAATATTCATGTAATAGTATACATTTGCTGGAATCTGAAATACTTATTTTACGCTTCCTTACGGAAGTAGTAAACATGGAATTAACAGCTAGGAAGAAGAGTTGTGTTTAACAGGAAAAAAATTATTTACATCTTTGAAATCACCATAAAAAGTAATTTTGGACTCAATACTAGTTATTAAAATATCCGAATGCATGCACACCAATGTTGTGATTGCTACTAATGTCTAAGTGTTATGCGTACCATATGATCCACAGCTGCAGTAATCTGTGCGAATAATGGCTTTGCAGATTTTTCACTAAAATGACCATTTTGGGAAATTCTGTGGAATAATTCCCCACCGTTAGCGTGCTCCATGACTAAGTAAATTTTGGAGAAAGTCTCAAGTACTTCATATAAACGGATAACGTGGGGATGATGTAAAGATTCCATGGAAGCGATTTCTCTTGCAAGCATCATTTGCGTTTTCTTATCGAGTTTAGCTTTATCTAAGATCTTTACAGCCACTCGCTCTGTAAGAAAAAGTAAACACATCATGCATATGAGGAAAATTGAGCAAACTTGCAGTAAAAGAATTTACTGCAAATTTTGTAACTGAAAAATACATAAGTTTATAATATTTTACATACACAAATAAGTATAATAAAATAAAATATAATAAAATTAAGTATATTTTTAAAACACATTTTATACCTACTTAGCTTTCGATTATCAGAGAAGTTTCCGCTTTTCAGATAATCCACAAGTTATAGCAGAGAAAGAATCAAAGCTTATCCTAAGACTGATCTATAAAGATGAAAAACTTCTGAGGTTTTTAGGAAGTCGTGATTTCTTATGCAAAACTCGAAACGAAATTTAAAACTTAATTCTAAATCGTGGCTGAAAAGTTTGACTCCTGATAACCGAAAGAGAGAACATTTTCCGAAGACGAGTATTTTAGAAGTTATTTAAAAAATACCAAATGCCGGAAAACGAAACGTAGGCGTACGGTTGGAGAAAGGCCTAAACTTTGAAGACTGTGAGATTTTACTAGGCAGAGACTCAGAAGAAGTCACTAAAAGAATGCGAAAAAGAAACTGATTATTAAAGTGAATTAGTAAGATAAACTATAATATGATGTAACATTGGAATACTTCCGAAGTTCCATAATTATTATTCATTATTGCGAATAGTTTGCCTAGGATGCGGTGTATTCAGCACGATGAAATGATATCATCAAGAAGAGAATCTGATTTTGAAATTCTCGCGAATAAAGCTGTAAGAGGAGACTGGAGGTAAGCAAGTAAAAAGGAGAATATCGCAAGAGAAATTCCAAGACTGCACAAAGTATTTGCTCGAAATGGTCCAAAATGTTTGATTTCGGTAAACTTAAAAGAATGTAGCAAGAGGCATAGAAAACAATTTACAAAATCCCCTGAAGACCTCCCTGGTTGAGAAGTGAATGAGAGAAGGAGAAACTTTATCTTATAATACATGATTTTCATAATTTCTTTTCCATTTAATTTCAAAGTTTTTTACTGAGGGCATTCTAACATAGAAATATTACTCGTAAATAATTTTTAATGGCTGATTGAGGACAATTTTTCCAGAAGAGGCAACTTCATCTGTCATAGAGTAAATAATTCTTAATGTTAATTCTGGAGCTTTGTTTTCATATTTCTTTTATTCATCGGAGGAGTTCGAACAGTAATTCCTTTTTCAGCTAAGTCTTCTATTTTGAAAAACTAGAGGATTCCCGATAAGTACCGAGGTTTTTCTTAACATCTCATAAGCATGCAATTTCTTCTCATTTTCTTAACCATTAAGCACATGTTAAAGTGATTCTTCACACATTTCATACATCCGGGATGTTGTAGGATCCGATACATCCTTGTTCGAACCTCTAACAGTGGGAGCATTGTCGCAGTTTAATACAATAATTTAAATACAATGAATAAAATTTCTAAAAGATCTTGATCTTGCATAAATACTGCTTTCAACGACTTTAGTTTAATTTGTGAAAGACTTCTTCTGCAGTGATTTCTGTTTTAGCTATTCATATAATATTGCTTTAATAGGTGTGTCTTTCTTAATACAGAACATGTTAAATTATATATTATCTCTTGAAAGGCATACGATTGTTTTTCTGCTGTCTTAAATCACAGTCCAATTGATTCTTCTCATAAAACCCCTTCAAATATCCTAATGAAATTTCCGCCACAAAAGTTGCATATTGACTCAAACTACCATCAGGAACTGGGCAAAAGGAAACTTTTTTTTCAAAAGCAAATGATTCAAGAATGGAGTAAAATAGTGTAAAACGCGCATATGAAATACATTGGTTTCGGTATTTACTTTAAGTACTATAGCCTTTTTTGGGAATTTTGCCGATCTTCTTATCATAAATATCTTTGAGAATTTTATTGGTCTCCTTCATGAAAGACTTACTGTTACCAGTTGTAAGATTATTCTGTCTTGTAGGTGCTATGCAGTCACAGCCACAACTTTTATGTAAGCGAGTAAGCATGAATTCTGTCATCGCTATTTATTCGTTAGCATCCGTGTTACCGCAGGTTTTGTTTTACTGAAACTCAGCAAGAGCATCGAGTACTCAACATCCACACCCAACATTTCATCATTACCTAATTTCTCAAAAGCTTTCATTTAATTTATATCAATTATTATCAGCATTTGTAGACAGGATTTTTATATCAGGATCAGTATGTATCAAAATTTTCTGAACTCCGAGGAAGCACAGCATGCATATCATCAAAGAATATAACAGTCATCCCATAACTTTGCACAGAAGAGAATACCCGTTGAGAAGCAATAGAAGGCAAAGCGATAACGGGAACTTACAAAATAGCATACAACAGACATGATTTTTTTTTCCTAGTCTTGCACTGAACTGCTTAAACAATTTGTTAGACTATATTCTATGGATAAAAACTGGATTGATCTCATAGTTTTCCATATCAAGTTGTCAGAAAGAATAGCAATATCCAAAATATTCCAGATGTAAAGTTCCCAATTTATATAGCATTTAATATCATTTTAATTAAACCTTACTTTAAACGTCGTTTCGTTTATTAAAATCTGGGAAGCATTCCATTTCTTTATTGTCCTGGATAAAGCAATTTTCCTTGCATTAGCTTTGTTTTATGCTTACCTGGCATGCATTCATTCATACGGTTAGTGTGCATACATTTATATATATGCATTTCTTATATATTTACATTTATATATATGCAAAATATATGAATGCGAAAATTTTTAAATACATTTATAGATAATTTTCTCTCAATAAAATTATAGTCTCAGAGGATATTTAATAACATTAGGAAACCAGCAGCTTAATTAAATATTATTTATTATACACATTTTGTATCAATATTTATATTATTTAAATCAATATTTACGTCAATTTAAGTTTATAAATCAATGCTTAAGTCAAATTTTTATTTTCAGTTACAAAATTTTATAAAGTAATGTTGATAATTTTATTCCATATTAAATTCGGAATAAAATTATTAAAAGCTGTGCATGTGTATGGAAAGGATTCTGTAGAAATGAAAATAAACTTTTTATATAATCCTTGCACAACAAAAGCGGCCAGCGGCTGAGCGGTAAAATCTCTGAACAGTTATAGTTCTGACTTGGATTAGATTTCAGGTGAACCCGGCTGGCCGTATAAGCGTTTTCGTGGTTTTCTCCATGTGTAACGTGAGATACGAGCCAGTTTTCCTTAGAAAATTTTCCATGAAAGCATTCGTCCATTTAAGCAGATAGCATTTGCGTGCTTTGGCGTAATCAACCAAAACTCTGTGCATTAAATATTTCATTGCATAAAATATTCATTTGCTATTATGATTTAAAAACAAAATGTTCTGTACGCTTATGTGCGATATTCTATGGCACAATGTATACTAGCAATGGGTTTTATCATAATAAACTAGTCCATTACAAACTTAAAAGCTGATAACTGCTGCGCGAGATGGAGACATTAATTCTCACCTTTTTGATTCGTAGTTTTCTCATTATAAAGCAGAAATTGGAAATTAATGATTTCATCTTCTGTAAAGTTCGTTGTTTTGAAAACCCTTAAATCAAAATTGCTATGCAAAAATGACATATGTCTTTAAATTCGTTCTCGTATAACTTTGCGAATTTTATTCAGAAAAATTATAATTCATTATTGAATACTGAATATTACAAAAATTAAGAAATTTATGACCATAAAAATGTGCACTTAGTTTTGCAGAATCTTCTTACTAAGAGTTGATAGCATTTCCAAAAAATTTCAATTTTATCTGAACAGCTTTATTAGTACATGATTTATCTTTAGTAAATATTTAAGGAAGCAAAACATTTAGCTACCTTTTCAAAATACCTTTATAACAATTCAATTACGTAGACAATGATGCTAAATATTTACACTCCAATCGGCTACTGTAAAATATGACATAAAATGTAAATGAGATAATCAATAAAACGAAACTTTCCACTCAAAAATAACGGAAAACTTATAATAAAATTAAGATTCTAAAGACTAATGACAAAAAAACTCGCGAAAATTCAAATTTTCAAATCTTAAATCTTTTTCAAGATTCAAGAAATTCGAATGACGTTTCTCAAGTTTTGCTTAATATTTACCTTTGGTAAGAGCGTGTGTGGCAGCTTTGACTTGCGAAAAGTTTCCAGTGCCTAGTTCCTCTTTCATTCGATAGAAACCGATTCGCCTTCCTAGCGTAATATCCTTCTGCCATTTTTCGTCAGTCTGCAATTTTTTTACAGCCCTTAGATAAGGAGAATTATTTTCACCTCGCCCATCTTCATCTTCTGTAGTTTCCTATTAGAAAATAAGAATATTTTCACAAAAAATATATAAGAATAGATTAAAATTCGTAGCTTTAAAAGTAAAAATGAGTTATGGAAAACACATTTGTTAAAACATCAGTGATTAATTACAATGGTTATTCAATAAAAACTAAGTAAAATTATTTATAAATATATTTTTTAGAAAGTGATAAAAAACGTGTTTTCATGTTTAGTAAAGTATGTAGAAAAACATTCTGAAATTACACAGATTTAGTTAAATGCACTAAAATGTAAAAATATATTTTTTTAGCTATCATAATATTCTTCGTCATATGTGACTAAAAATATTGTACATTAGATCAAATTTCTAAACGGAAATGAGTAAGAACTGTACTTACTCTCATAGTTTACTCCTTATCTTTTTGATGTAAGGTTCTGAATGTTTTTTTAATTATTCATATAACTTTCCCCTTCTTAAGGCATTCAGAAAGCGAGCTTTCCTAAATTTTAAAATGAGATTCGTCCAGGTAGTGATTATTTTAGTCTTACTGGGATGATCTTCTTGTGAATTTTGGTTGCGTGGGTTCTAACTTTTAAAGTAAAGTTCTTGAAGATACGTATGTACTGATTATGTATTGAGACAGATCCATTTGAATTGAAGTGAACTCAATAACTCAAAATAAAATTCTGTTTAAATACTCATTTATTTACATATTTATTTATTTTTATTTTCAGCCTTCTGCGCTTGTAAGACTGGACTGGGAAGCTGTTTTAATTCTTTTTTTATTTCTCAAATAATTAACTACATATTATTCTACAAACATCTCTATTTTACAAACATCATGTAAACTAAACAAACAATAGTTTAAAAACCTACTTTTAACAGTAATGTTCAGCAGAACATAAAAAATATAAAATAATTTTTATAAGCTTATAATAAAGATAAATAATCTGTTGTTTTAAATTTACATCACACCTGTATAATAGAAGATTACCTGCAATAATGTTCTTTTTAAGATTATAATATTCTACTTTATAATAAATAATATTCCTTTAACATTCAGATTCATTCTGTATCCGACAATCAATTTTAAAAATTATAATATTTTTTTTTAAAAGGGTGTGAATACATTTACTGTGGAACATTGTCTCCAAACGATAATATTGCAAACTTTCCAAAAAACAAACAGGTAACGAAATAAAAAAAACAGTAAAGAATTTTACAGAGTACGTAATTTTTAGATTTGATTATAAAGTATGGATATCAGTTTAAACTGCAGAAAATTAAATAAAAGGGAACTAATACGATATCACTTATAAGATACTAAGAAAATAGTAACGGTCTGAAGATTCAGAAGCTTAGAAATTGGCGGTAAGCATGTTTTTAAAATTTATACAGCCGTGTATTTTACTTGGAATCCAAACAATTCCTTTTCTTCAACAGAGATAATAATGAGCTAAAATGATTATTTAAAGCTTTATATCTGCCATTTTGAAAAACGCAAAAAACGCTGTAATAATTACCGTAACAAATTAATTTTTAGAAGTGTTTCATAGTTGAACTTGTATAAGCAAAACGTTTTACCATATTCTTTACAATGGAAGCTTTGCAATGAAAACCTCGATTCATTTCGGTTAATATTTATTCAGAAATGGATGTGCTTGGATACATGTGCTGAATAATGGGGAAAAAATCAGCAGTTTTGGGATTATGTTATCATCTTCAAAAACGGTATTGTTAATTAAAAACTTCTTATTTTAGATCCGGTTTCACACGTTCTCTTGTACTTGCTTTTCAGTATTAATCCAATAAATATCAACCTATGAAAGCGCGGCTCGAATAAATAAATATTCATAAAGATGTCGGTGAACCCATTTCAACAATTTCAAAAACCTTTTTTTATTCATTGACTATATATTGAAATAGAATAGCACTCAAAGATAAAAAAATCAATTTTTATCTTGCTGCAAAACATATGAGATCAAGAAAACTATAAAATATGAGGCAAAGAAAACTTTTCTTTCCATAATTTCATTCTTGTCACTTATATTTATGATTTATGAATGAATTCTTAATAATTTGTATCTTCAATAACATATCAGATTGATGTAATTTAAAAAACGTTTAATTTGTAATAAATATACCTATTTAATAATTTTTATGAGCATTAGCACAGTTATTGTAATTAATAAAAGATATTTCTAAAGTCATATTTATGTACACTTTGAACCAAAAAAGTTTGAGTTTTATTTAAGTGATGCCACTGAAATTAATTCGATTTTTCGAGATTTTTTCATTTGCTATTTTATTTCAAATTTCTTTGCAGTCATAACACTTATTTAATAAACTGTATAATAGTATTTAACATTGAAAGCACACAATGGTTTTGCTCCAGGTTTCGTCATAAATTGGAGAAAGGGATTTTGGGTATAGAATCCGAGTGTATTTTACACTATTGGAGAACCAGTCGTAGGTACTCATTTAAGTATCCTCTATGCCATAAAAATACTGTTATTACAACGCTTATATAACTTACCTTGGAAATTCCTTACATGTGGCTCATAAAATTAACCCGAACTCAAAGATATGCGAATGAAACGGCCTGCCATTATAGCATCCGAGGCAACCTAATTTGTCGGAATGTATGCAGGATGAAACGCATAGATTTTACTTTTTATATTATACTATTGAATTTGCAAGGTGATGTGCATGTTAGATATCTTGTTGTAACATACAATTGTTGTATTAAGGTAGATTGATCAAATTTCGAGTTTTAATTGTTATTCAACAATACTCTACAATTCTGTTTTTATACATTCTCCTTTCTACTTCCTCGCGAAGTAAAATAAATATTGCTATCGCCAAAAATTTCGGGTCTTATATTTCCCCATATATATTCATTTTGATCGTTTTTGAATTCGTTTGGACGATTTTTTTTGCGTGACATCTGTAAGTATGGAAAGAATAAAGGATTCGTTTTTTCCAAAACGAATTGTAAAATAGATTTAAAATGGATTTTTAGTGACGTCTGTACGTACATATGTAGAGAGGCTGCTCACATATTTTTAAAAGATTTTATTTACTACAGAAATATTTTACCCAAAATGTTTTGTGTTTGTGTGTAATACTCTATTTGTTAAGCCTTATTTTTTACTATTTTTTACACCGTAATTTCCAATAAAGCCTTTTATAGTATCGAGAAAGGTATTTTATTCCATTCCTATTGAACAGTTTACCTTATAAGTCCAATGAGGGTTATAAGGTAAACGTTAGGAAAATCGACTTTTTAATAGTCCAAAGGCGCAAAACTCCATGGGAGATAGATACATCAGGAAATTTAATAGGGATATGAACAAAGGATATGGTTTTGATACACATTTCTTATTCCATTTTTCCAAGAAATTAACAGTGGATTTTGAAGTATGGCTGCTTGTTTTGTCTTGATGTAGTTCTATTAACTGATGACATTTTGGGTAAAGAGAAGGCATTTCATATTTGAAAATTGGGTACAAAATATGCTCCTGATAATATGTAGAGTTAATCTTAGCATTTTTCTCCACTCTCCTTATTTAAAGTTTGCCGTTACATGAAAAATCAGCAACAAACATTAATCCCTTTCAAGAATAATCTTCAGATTCTTTGAACCATGTTTTAAGATTTTTTTTATCTTCTTTTATTATAATAAATGGACCTCTTTTTATTGCACTCATTCAAATATACCAAAGATTCATCTATCGTGACAATATTTTTTTCATTTTTGTTCCGGTAAATATTTTTCATAAAGAATAATGCAGAGCGTTCAGCGTTCGGCGATATGTCGTGGAGAAAGACTATGAACTTTATGTTTTTCTGCCCTTTTAAGACTCAAATAAGGATTAATCACTTTGTTTACATTTGACACTGAGCATTTTAATGATTCTGCAACTGTCCTAATAGTGTTCAGCAGCTTTACCCATTCGGCCCTTTGTTCTCCATATTTACGAAATGTGTGTAAATTTAAATTTCTAGCATTTTCAATAAAAGACAGCCTTACAAATTTCGATATTTTAAGCAAACAATTATTGTATTTTTTAAAATTTTTCCAAGAAATTTAAAAGCGTAACATTTCAAACAAAATTTAAAAGCATGTTTCGATTAAAATAAGATTAAATATAATAGTGCTTCAAGTCAGTTAGAAAAGCATTTTGTTAAATTAAAAGTTTCATTCTTCTTTTTTTCCAGTCAAATTATGTTTACTGTCTTTATATCTTGAAAGAATAACTTAGTTACATATCACAAGATGTATGGTATGAAACGGAGTTATTTTATTGCAACAGTTAATAATATAGTTTTCCCTTGTTAAAAGAAATTGCAATAAAATTGTATTGATTTAAATTAACTATTCAATTTCTCTTGTTTACTCTTAACTGTAAAAAACTTCATTTTTAGTAGAAGTTAGATTTTTAGAAGAATTTTCGCAAGAAAATAATTTTTTTTCTGGGAAATAAAGTAGAAATGCTTTTTTAAAAAATAGCTCACCAGGATTTTCTAAGTATTCTATTCTCCAAATGATGCAATTGTTTGCTTTACTATTTTTAGCTTTTTAGCAAATTGATACGAGAACATTTTTGTAAACTATACCTAATAAGTAATAATATTGTATTATTGATTTTCTGCCCTTTTTATACGTCATTCTACTCATTAAATATTTCTTCTGAACAGTAGTTTTATTTTAATGTACTCGTAATAATTTAAAGGTTAATTACTTTTTTCTTTTTCTTTTTTTCTTTTTTTTTTTTTTTACTCAGAAATAACCATTCTAAAACTTTTATGTTCCTTAATCGCAATATAATGTCCATTCGACACTTGTTTCTTGTTGAATATACTGCCATTTGCAACACATTTTTCTATTTAATTTATGCTATTGTCTCTCTCTTTTTTAGCTAAATTTTTCTATCCACTTTTCGAGTATTTCTGACAGAAAGTATTACTTCACAAAGCAATGATAATTCTAATAGACTATTAGACATTTAATTTAATTATACCTTTCACTTTTAGCAAAAATACTTATAAATCAGAAAGAAAAAATACTATTTCTTTACGAAAGGTGAAAATGAGTTTTCTTCGTAGTTCGTTTGAGTCATTTTAATACATACATTCGAATACATCCCATAATGAAAAAACCTAGCTGTTTGCTTCGAAAAGAGTAAGCATTATTGATCTCCATTCTGACTTCCAGATCTTTCTTTACTTACCCTTTAATGTGCTATACAGTAAACTGTGCTGATGCTCATTTAAACACAAAATGTTGCAGGTATGTTTAAATGATTTATCTTTACTAATTGCCCAGTTCCTGCAGTTTTCAAAATTTTTCTAACAGTTGAGCAAGGTTTTAGCAAAATATGACAGAATTAAAAAAGTAGACGATTAATGAAACAACGGGTTTGAAAATATCGCTATTTTGGAAAAAAAAAAAAAAAAAAAAAAAAAAAAAAAAAAAAAAAGGCACAACTCGAAAACCGAGGAAAAAATCAAAATTTAACCAAAGTGTAACTGATTATGAAGTGTGTAACTAATAAACGTTAGTGACATCTTTTACACTAGTAATTACCTTCCACATAAAAATATACCACATTTTCGTTTTAGTTATGATTTAAGTGATCAATCGCAATTATTGAGTTATGCCGATTTTCTTCCAAAGTAGCGAAATAAGAAACTAGTTAGGAAAAAATTGCAAAAAAAATATTGAGCTGTTTTGCAAAATAAATAAACGAAACGCTTAAAAAGTAAATGTAGAGTATTTTCCTGATAACTAAGTTTAGAAACATTGATAGACGGAATTTTGTTGAACTAACTAAATGAATATTTTTAAATAAAAATTTTAAAAGAAATAAAAGGATTATCATTGATACATTTTGATGCATCAATGATGATACTTTTATTCACAATTTCTTTTATCATTCTATCCATTTTTTACACTATGAATTCATAATTTTTTCAAAAAGATTGAATGAAAGTTTATTGATGACATTGTCAAATGTTATACTTACTTGTAATGAAGGGCATTCTGAGCTTGTACTCTCTCTAGAACTCTGTAATGCTTGGCAGCGACCGTTAAGGCTATTACTGGCTGGTGAAACTTTTGCAGCTGGCATGCTGAAAATGGATACAACGATGTTGATGCACATCGATGCAACCTCGATCAGCCATCTGAAACAAACACCATAATATTTTTATGTTAATACAAACTTGCAGTCTGAAATATAAAATATTTTCGCAGAAAGGAGAAAAATGTAATTATATTGCAGTATAAACTTCGCCCATTACATAAAGTTTTTTTTTTTAATATTTCGAAGATGACCTCTTCAAAGTACTTATTGTTTTCTTTCCACAAACCACATGTGCTAGTAAGGAAAAAGTATTAATACTAGAAGGAAATATTTGTTGCAAGCCTCATGTGCAAGTGATTCAATGAAAAAAATACATAGCTATGCCTTGAATTAATAAGTCTTCTTTACTAAATTAGGGCAAATTTCTTCAAGTGGTATTAAATTACTATGAAATAATAGCAGAATAAATGTTATCCTTGTTATTTTAAATATTAAGGTTTATGCTCTCTTTATCGAATGTCTGTGGGGTCTTACGCTTAAATTAGCTGTGATGTGATATTCATGCTTCAATGGTGTGGTGTTGAACTCCAATAAAAACTCTAATGTTGGAACACCGCATGAAAATTTTATTGAATGCCCAAAATAAAAGGCTACATACAATCAACATGAGAAAAAAAACCTATATCTTCCTTTTCTTTTCAAACAAATTCAAATATCTCTACATTTTACGTGCGAGAGCAATATGTGGCTCTCGAGCCTTCGTTTGAAACAATGCCAATATATTAATATTATTTTTAAAACAATTAATTCAACTTAATTATTGAAAACATATTCGGAAGTTAAATAATAATAACATTCATCTTTTGCTCTCGAGACATCCTTGTCCATATTAATCTTCAGTTTCTTCTTCCTTTATGCGACTTTATTACAACTCCTCCCCTCATTAAAGGATTTTTCTTAGACTATGGAAGGAAAAATTCTAAATACTTTTAACGATTTAAATAACCATTTAAGTGATAATAGAGAAGCCAGTTACATTATCCTTCACTTATTTCTAGATAATATAATATAAACGCAAAAATACAACGAAAAGATTTAAACTGCTCCTAATGCCTGCCTCATACAAAGTACATTGCTCAAAGTTTACAAAATGCTAACGCTTAAGATAAAAACATATAATTCTAACAATTTTTGAAAATAAAACACACAATGCAAACAATTTTGAATCTACACAATTATAATTCCAAAATGCTACAAAAATCATTTTCACTAATTTTTACCTTACATTGTATCCACTAGTGATATTCACTCACTAGTTGTAATGCTGGGGACACAATGTCCAGCGAGCCAAACGAGAATTTGATCCCATCATTTTCTTTAAAAAAAAGTCAACAGATCCGTCTGGATCTTGAATTTTTGTCCGTCTAAGTAATGATTTAGTTTCTGCAGTCCATAAATAATGGCCGCTAGTTCTCTTTCAATGATGCTATAATTTCGCTCCGCTTTAGTAAACATTTTGCTCTCGTAAATGCTTAAATTGTTTCAGGGCTTAAATTAAAATGTGCAGACTAAGACCACACTTCAAATGCTTACACCTTATGATTTTTATGTTGTTTATTTTCTAAATACTTAAAAAGTTTTTAAAGAAAGGATAAACTCTTCGAGATATCAGATAGTAAGCTGATTTTTCAGAATGCATTTTTGCGTGCGTGTTCAATTATACAAAAAGCTGCTCTTTTCTTAGCGATGCTAAGCACTTGTAGCCCACCAGTATCCAAGTAGTAAAGCAGCTGAAAACTTAGTTAGCTTCGATTCCAGGCGAACGGGCTGTTTATACGGGCGTTTTCGTGGTTTTCATCATATGTAACATGGATACGAGCCCGTTTCCCTTAGAAAGTAATCCACGAAGGATTTCTTCATTTAGGCACATAAGCTCTCGCATGCTTTGCCGTAATTAAAGAAACCAGCTCTGCTCATGTACAAATTGCAGCAGAAAATATGTAATCTCGAAGTAGTAAATGCAGAACTGTAAAATATCTATATGTGAAATATATCAGAAAGCCAGAAATTTAAAGAGAGAAGCTCATTGAATTCGATGACAAACAGAGCACATGGCTCAAAAAACGTTTAAGCGAGAATGCCTCTCTCTTTTCACCATGGCAAATATCAATCTGCAGAAATACTTCGATAAAAAGTGAAAAACTGAAGATTTTTAATTCTGCGTTTCAATTTCTTTCTATCATAACTTTTTCTGCTTGTTTATTGTTTCAGAAAGCTTACCCAATCGATAACTGATTTGAACTTTTCTAACGATTTCTCTGAAAACGTGTAATAACGGATTTCATATTTAATGTAGGATCATATGTCTTTCATGTTCTTTTATTTCAATTAAGCAATTCGCATAATTTCGCAATGACAACTGCGACGAACTTTATCATTCAAAACCATGACTGGAATTTATTTTAACTTAATTCTTTATCTGAATAAAGTGTACAAGTGATTTCCTGTTTTAATAAATAGAAAATTTCAATAAATGACCGAAAAAAAAAGCTCAAAAAGAGTTTAAATTAAAGCTTAATTCCTTTTTATCAGTTTTGCCTTCAACAGCAATTTAAAATTAGCAATTTTGAAAAGGTTCTTAAAAAGAAATGTTAAAGACATAAAATTAACAGAGTTCTATTTTCAGTACCATAATCTATATTATCCATACTCTCAAATGCAGGGAATAAAGTTACTTAAAACTGGAAGACAATAATATTAAAAAAATTTCTTGAAATTGAAAATACAAAGGCCAATTCAAAAATCTGAAGACTATTTCGGTTCACCTACCTGTACCGATATTAGACTTTAAACCCAGACTTCAAAAGCGGAACATCAAGGTGTCTGAAAAAAAGCCTTGACCTTTATTCACATTGAATGAGGACATTTATTACGTTTAATCGAGTCGGATTAGTAGCATGGAGGTAAGAATCTTATCGGTAGAGGCAGCTCAAAGAAGGTAACACGGAAATAATTTTAAAAAAATTCGTTCCGGAAATGTATTCACTACTGTTATGAATTTCGTATTTATCGATAAGTGGTTAAACCGCAACAGTAATTACAATGAAAACTCCGTTTGCTTAGAATCATAAGGAATAAAAGACCGAATTTGCGCAATAAAGTATGGTTTTTAGTTCCCTACCATACGTTTTGCTGAGACATTGACAGTGCGGTCTGAAATAATCAGACAGCATTAGAATATTCCCCGCATAGCGTGGAATTAGCGCCAGAGGATTTATGGGTCTTCTGATCTCCGAAGAGGCAACTGAGCCCAAAACAGATTTTTTTTTCCCTCACATTTTTTTTTTCTCACATTTCCCAAACCTGATGGCTCTGGATACATTATTTTTAAGTATTGAGTAAAAAGAAATGGTGTTTTTTTTTTTTTTTTTTTTTTTTTTTTTTTTTTTTTTTTTTCGTGAAATAGGAATATATTTCAAGTATCTTAACCGCAGATATTAAGAATAGTGATTATTTCATGCATGCTTATTTCATTTAATGATGTTTATTTTAGAAGTCAAGCAACAAAAATCAGCGTTATATTTGCAAATTTTCACAGGACTAGTTTCGGTGATGTTACCGAACCATCATCCTCAGCTGGCAAAGCGCAAATTCAAAGCCACAGCTAGCATTTATCGGCGTTCGGCGTGTTATTTTATCTTGACATTTATTTGCTTAGTTCGCAAATTCAAGTTTTTTTAATCAGTTAATTCCGGTATTAATTATATTTAAATGATCTGTGTAGCAGAACGAGGTTACCAGCACTGTAACGTCCTTTTGGAAAACTCCAAATTCGTTTTTGTTAAAGTATTTACTCCTTTTGAAATTCATTTTACTTATTTTTTAATTACTTTTCCCCGTCGAAATGCAATTTGTGGCCTTCTATTCAACAGGTAATGGATTTCAAATCAAATAAGATAAAACTTCTCCTCTTTTGCAAACAGTTTAAACAATAAGTTTTGGTCTAATGAATCTATGCTTTCAGAAACAGATCGTACATAGAAACCAAATAATTTGAGAATATCATTTTAATTACTGGTATTTCAAGTGTTGCTTTATTCATTTTTCTCCCAATTTTCTTTAAAACAGCTGAAATACTTTAAACTCTGGTGAATTTGAGTAACTATTTAGATCCTTTTGATTGCATTGTTGTGCTGTCGTTCGGGCGACTGTGATATTGTGTATTGTTTTATTTATTTATTAAAATTTTTATTTTAGGATAACGGTATAAGAGTTTATTTTGTGCGAAATTTATTTTGCATGAATTATAGATCTTTCATTTCTGAATGCAATAACGTTTAAAGTCTTAAAATATCTCAAATAAAATCAGTTGATATGAGAAAAAATTCTCTGACAGACTTTAAACAACTTTTGTTACTAACTTGGCGGCATTTGACGATTTATTGCTAAGTTAGCCCCTTTTTGGAGATGTGAAGAAAACGTATTTTAGCAGTTAAAAGCAACTTATCCCGAGGCCCCCCGGAAGTCTGTGCAGCAACATATAAATTAGGTTCCGATAGTCAGGACGAGTCGGTTTTTAACTAGTTCTGAGTACTTGATTGCTGTTGAAAGCGTTATTGACATGTGTTTTAGAGTTTAATATGTGAGTTAAGTCTGTAATTTACGATATTTTTCGGATACTAAGGAATCTTTGCTTAATATATGCGTTCTCTTTGAGTTATTTTAGAGCTGTTTATTTTGATGTGTGGACATTACTAATTATTATAAATTGCCCTTTCCGTCCTGTTCATCTAGATTGATTACTTAAAGAAATACCCACGAACCCGCAGCTAGCAGCGTTTTAAAAATATTTAAATAGACTTCTTGAGATTTAAAAAATACACGGTATTCATAAATCTAAACATATATTAAAAACTCGTGTAAAATCAGCAAGCTGGGGGATCAAAATTTTGTTTTCATCTAAACATTTATCATTCAGATAGACCGTTTTAGGCATAAAATACAACTTAATTCCTGTTTTTAACGACATAACGTTCCAGTACGAAAAATGTCACAAAAGAATGGCAAATTTTAATGCATTAAAACAAGCAATGTAGCTGAGAGTTCATGATCAACATTACTACTTCATGTGTAGCACTGTAATTTTCTTGAAAATACAAATGAGTAAATACCATATAAATTTGATTTTTCTCATTCCATTCTTTTACTGTTACAGTAACAGTCCTTCTACTCATGAAAATTTGAACTAAGAAGCATATTATACGCCAAACGAAATCCGTTCTCCGTGCAGTCCTTTAAATGCAAACCAAACTCTAATGCACAAGTATGTTGATTTTGTATGATATTTTTCAAATGTGTCCAGCTTTATGGAACAGCCTGTATATATCGATTAATTTTAAGAATTTCTGCCAATAGGTTTACGATATCTTGAGAATGATTTAAAGTTTGTTACAAGAGACTGTATAGTTTTTTTGACAGCGAATTTGCATGAGTTAGTACCCTGAAAGAAACAAATGATTAATGGCTTTTCACTCTGAAGAGATCTTAGTCTTCGTTTGCATTATTGAATAACTAAACCAAACGAATATCGACATAACTATTAGGAAGGAAACGTGATTACTTATTTCCGGTTGAAAGATTGAAAGGAAGTCGATTTTGTACAGATGAATTTCGGAAGCTAGTTTACTCTTTCGATACAGAGATCATACTGCAATATTTTTTGTTCTTTCTAAGAAACTCAATCCAAATTAAAGTTTGTCACGCAATGCAGAAAGTTCATTACTATCACATTAAAGATCAGATTAGTTTCATTTCGAGAAAAAAGGTAGATGGAAGTTGCAAGGTATCACGGTGATGGTTAAATACATGAGATTTGTGTTTGCCTGTTTCTCAAATCTTCAGAAACGAATTTTAAAATTGAAAATTTCTCTCATTATTATTAAAAGATGAGTGCTTCGCTTTGTGCTTTAATTAAAACTTCAAAAGGAAACAAACAAATCACTAAATAAAAGTCGAATTAGTATTTTCTTTGCTTCATTTTTTAAGAGAAAGAGAATATTGTGATTTAAACAACTGGTAACTACAAATGCTAAAAAAGTATCTTTTGTACATTCCTTTCCGCTATGCAGAATGCCAATAGTTTAGCTTATGAGCTGTTGAATTTGATGAATTATAAGAGGTAGTATCTATGATTCAGCATTATATGTAACTGTAAATGCATAACGCTTGACGTAGACTAATTTTACTTATATTTTTGGACATATGTATGCCATATTTGTTTGCTCGTTACTTTTTCCTCCAACCAATATAATTAAATTTCTTCTAGAAAAAAAAAATAAAAGCGAAAATACTAAAGATTTCACGCAAAAGTATTTAAGAATAATGCGCTTTTATCATATTATATCCTTAAGGATTTTTAACAGTAAAAAGCATCATCAGTTATCAATATTTTTGACTACGTGCATTTTTGATATGAAGAACATTTATTAGCTACTTACAGTGCCCCCACAACACGATCGCGCTATGCCGTAATGAGCCATCGCATCGATTTCTGAAATTCAAATGGTAGTACTTTCGGACCCTACTGCAGAGAGGAACGACGTTAACATGACCGCTTGAAATGATACCGCTAAATTGAAATACTACTTGAGCTTGTAAGCTTCTTAGTAATTTTGTAATATAAGAAATGAATAAAAATTATACTCATAAAACACTGCTTGATACCGCCATTTCACGCTTTTCGACACGAAACACGTCAGAACGCGTTAGCCTATTTCAACAGAATTTTTATTCAGCCTACCTCCTTATTATTAAAAATTCCTTTGAATTAATTTTATCACACAATTTAATATTTGGATGTAATTTAACGCACTGAATGAAACAGACAATCAACTGCGATTATTATATTCTAAATTTAAAAAAGATTTAAGAAAGTAAAATTGCTTGTTTTACATTTGTTATAGCTAGAGAAGCCATTTAAATTAAGGATACTTTAAAACATACAAACAAGCATTTATTATATGATAATGTTTCATCGATATGCTCCACCTTCATGTTAAAATTTGCGAATGACATTAAACACAGGCTTTTTTAAATAATATTTAAAAAAAAGCTACAGTACTTGGACATTTTTATTTCCTGCGACGAAGTAAAGAAAGTAAAAATTAACAGAGTAAAGGTGGTGTGGTGTAGTTAATTATGGCAAAGCACACGAGGGCTATCTGCCTAAAGGGACGGATGCCTTTCGTGGAGGACTTTCTAAGGGAAACTGGCTCGTATACACGTTACACATGGGGAAAACCACGAAAACGCCCATGCAGCCAGCCCGTTCGCGGGATTCGAACCTCAGACCGAACTACCAGTGTTCAGCGTCTTTACCGCTCGGCCGCTGGTGGGCCCAACAGAGTAAAGGACTCTATATTCTAAAACGGATTGCAAAATGGATTAAAAATGAATTTTTTCATGAAGTCTGTACATACGTATGTGTCTCGCATTACTAAAAAATGATTATCTGTAGAATTTTGAAATTTCGCATAAGGAATTCCTATAACATCTACTTGTGCACCTCCTTTTTTATTGCAGTCGGCAATACCAAAATTATAAATATGTATTATATATATATATATATATATATATATATATATATATATATATATTTCCACATCCCTTACTCGGCTAAAACGTCCTTACCCCGACCTTTATTTTCACAATCGTTGGTCGTAGTCATACGCTTCCAATTATAGAAGTGTTTTAAATGACGAAAATATACATGTGTCGGCAATTTCAAGTTAAAAAAATATTATGGACAAATAATGAAATCTAATTTTCGTTGCAGTCTCCTGTTTCCTATGCTTACATTTGGGAAAGTTTTAAATAAAATTATAAGAAGTTTGATTCTCGTACGATATAAATTCACCGGAATATTTAATTTCAAAAGTTACAGTTTCGGGTGTCATTTTCAACTTGCCTTGAAAGATAAGTTAATTTTAAGTTGAAAATATATTTAAGTTAAGTGCAGAAAAAATGTCTGTAATTTAACAGGCATACAAAGAAGCCATGTGGTGTCTACATCAGATTTTTTATGAATAATAAGTGTTCAGTACCTCATTTCCAGTTATAAGTCAGTATTCTGAGAAACTGTTTACGATGTCGATTTGCTGTACTAAATAAAAAATGCAAAAACATTGTTACAAATATCGCTTCTAAATACCTGTGGCAGTATGAAATGTCAGGTGATTAAAGTACTGGCATACGCGAACTAACATTATCAATATTTGCATTTTTAATCTTAATAACATGGATATAAAAACTAATGCATATATTTTAAAGTAAACTTTGTAATATACGCAAGGATTAGAACACAGTGTGAAGCGTCCACAGTACGAAGATGTACTACTTTTTCCATGTTTGGTTGCTTGATTAAAAAATAACATTAATTATCTTAAATGTGTCGAAAATCTACACGATAAATTAATTTTCCAACTAATTATACCTTTCTCATTGCATTTGCAATAAGACAAATATAATGTTACTGTACATGAGTTTAAAAGTAATTTAAATAAGCTTTTGGACATCAAGAATATATTATTTTCCTGAAAATTCGTCGAAGTTCTACAAATATGAGCTTATATAAAGTCCTAGCCATTTTTTCATTAAAGGTAAAGAATATTATATAAAGAATATTCTTCACCTTTAAAGATCTGTACAAATCTTGTAAGTTATATATGTTAAGTTAACTAGTAGAAACTGAATATTCCTGCTAAAGATGCATTGTTTTTGTAAATGCAAGTTCATTTTTTCATCACAATAATGTCAGAGAGAGTTTTTTTGTTTAGTAAATCTACATGATTAATTTCGCAATCAAAATAAAAGCAATTATATATTCAATCTGAGTTCTATTGAATTCTCTATCTCACTTACATCTATACAACGTTATTAAATTTTTTAATAGTCGGTCGAACATTTACGAAGAATAAAAAAACGCATTTTATTCTGAGTTATTAATTTTTACCTTCATTCATGATAGTAGTGAATAAATATGTCGAAAGAATTCAAACTTAGTGTTAAAACAGCACTTATTTTAATTTCATTAAAAAACAACGGCAGAAAATAATTTATTGAAACAAACAAAGCTTGTAATAAAAACGTAAGCGATTGGGCATGTCTGTACTGCTGAATCCAACCAGGTTGCTATTTCCTTAGTTTTCAAAACATTTTTGGAGGCTACATATTTAAAATATCTGATGTGTACATGATTTCCTTGTATGATCTATTAAGTTATACACATTTTTGCTGCATTTTATTTAAAATTATTTACTCGAATTTCATTAGAGATATATTTCTCATTCAATCAATTCAGTTCTCACTTCGCGGCAAGGCAAAAATACATAAAAACTCAAAGCAGCTTCATTAAATATTGTAAAATACAGAAAAACATAATACAATTAAAAACAGTTAAAAATAATTTTTACAATTTAAATTAGTTTCTACACAAAAACAAGCAATTCGACCGGCAGGCAGAAAGACAGATTTTTTTGTGCAAAAAACGAAAAGTTTACTTTTAGTCCCACTCGCCAAAAAGATACCGAAGTTGGTGCAGACTTAATTTACTATTCTACCAAGAGTTTCAAATGTAAACAAATGGCGGCTTAATTAGACTTAGTAAACAACTTTTAAATTGTTGATAATTCTCTAACTATTGGATGCAGTTTAACTAAAGACATAAAACTTTAACGGGAACATAAGAACCACATTATTCAATCACTTTTAAAGCAAAAATGCTTAATTTACCAACATATAAGAATGAAAAACAGAGCTCACTGAGCCGGGTAACAGAATGGATATATATATATATATATATAATTGAAAAAGAAAATGTAAAGCAAACAAGTAATTAGACGTAAGACCTATTTGGTCTTAAAAATTTTGCGCATAATGCTGCAAAAAGATATGAAATAATAGTAGTAGGTAGAAACATTGCAGCGATCTTGCCAAAAAGTTACCAGAAGCTGTAGCTCCACGAAATATTTTAACGCAGTATTACAACAATATAAACTAAGAAGAAATTTGTCTGTAAAAACTGGAAAAAACTGTGAACACGCGAAAAAACTGCGAAGGTTAATGCTGGAAGACTTGCTAATGCACGAAAATATTAATCTGACCGTTGTGATATGTGAAAAGTTAACTCACATGAAAAATAGATCGACGGAAAAATATACAAGGAAAGTACATAAAAAAACATAGATTGAAAAAATGCCAATACATAAAAAGTAAAAATTAAAATAAAGACACAAATTGCAACAAAACAAAATACTATAATTATATAGCGGAAAATGGTAAATTAACCCACTCGTACTCTCAATTGGCATTTTAAGGGAAAAAAACTGATTGTCGAACTAGGTTAAATACTATTACGCGTTTCGCCGAAACAGACCATTGAAGCTCTTGTTTAATGCGAAATTTTTTTTTTATAAAAGAACATTAGTATTCCCGAATATATCTTTTTTGGAATAAATCCTGTTTTGGAGCTTCACTGCTCTGTTCCTTTTTCCCGACGCGTCCGCTGAAATACACATTAGGGTGTTAAAAGCAATTGCAACTCCGAGCAATGTAAAATTAAAATCAAAATCAAAATAAAATAAAATAAATAGCGGTCTGCTATTAGTCAAAAATTACAACAACGTACGGGCTGGTCCTTTAAACCATATATATATATATGCAGCCGACTGCAACCAAACAGGGAGGTGCACAACTACATGTTATAGCAGTCCCATATACAAAATTTCAACAATCTGAGGCTACTCGTTTTTGAGTTATGCGCGATACATATATGTATACGTACGTACAGACGTCACAAAAAAAATCTGTTTTGAATTCAATTTAAACCCATTTTACAATCTGTTTTGGGAAAAAGCGTCCTTTATTCTGCACGTAAGTACAGATACCGCTCAAAAATATTGTTCAAATGGACTTGAGGTCAGTCAAAATAGATATTTTCGTTGAAACATGATACCCGAAATTTTTCGCAATTAGAGTACTTCCTTTATTTCGTACAAAGAAGTAAAAAATTATTGTAACTAAAATTAAACTTAATCTTCCTTCTTAAATACCGAACTAAAAATAAACCTTTTTCTGAGCAAGTAGAAAAAACAATCATTTGCTCTTATCAAAATTAAACGTATTTGCCCAGTCAAATTTCAGTGTACGTTTTACTTTTAAATGGTCTACGTATATACTTTGAGATGAAAATAAAATCCTTTTATTATTTATTTATTTATTTATTTTTATTATCTTTTTATTAGCTTACCCGTAGCGCGAACGAAAGTCACACACACGGACAGACTCTTCCTTTTATTATATGTAGAGATAATATAAGTATATGAATATAAGTATATAATATAAGTATACGAGTATATATTTAGTATATCTTTAGAATGGAAATATATCCTAGTGTTATGTTATATTTCATATAGGGAATACATTGATTCCTCTATAAGTTGCGTTCAGATATGTGTAATAAGTCCTGCATAAGTGTGTTCAGATATAAAATATGTGTAACAAGTCTTGCATAAATGTGTTCAGATATAAAAATATATTTATTTTTAGAATGTAAGCATATTTATTAGAATGTGTAAAGCTTTTTAATGAAGTTATATTCACTATTGTTAAATACATAATGGATCATTTAACACAAAATCAGAAAAATCAAAAGGAAATAAGTTAAATTTTGTTTTTATATTCGTATTCTGTAAAGCTAGTATTAATGTAGGTATTTTACAAAATATATAAATCATTAAAGTGAGAAGCCTGTCTGATTTTTTTTTCGAATATATTTGGATATTCAAAATGAAAACAACGCACTATATGTCATTTATCATTTCATGCAAAAATTAATAATACACTTCAAATACAAAAATAAAATTGTGCAAGAATTTTCCTTTTAAATTTAAATGAGTTTTGAGTAATTTTGTATAAGGTAGTAGTTCATTCTACCACACGTAGAAATAATTTCGTAAGCGTTTCTAAGCGTGACTAATATCCGGATTCTGATTACTTTTTCTAAAAGCTGATGAAAGGTAAGCCATCGATAATAAGCAGACATAACAAAATTTAGTAAAATATAAGATTAAAATGAAATTTTACTAATATTTTGAACACACTTCTCAAAAGCTTAGTTTTTTTTTGTGTGGCTAGTAACAGGTCGCTTGTTTTTATCTTAAATCTAAAGCTTCTTTTTACCAACGACATTAAGTACTGAAATCTATTTTTTTTTTTTTTTTTTTTTTTTTTTTTTTTTTTTTTTGGTAGAAGATTTCTCATCGTGTCGTCTGGGGAACGTCGATAAGCTATTCTTCTCTTGCGACGTTCTGAATGTCATGTAGAGCGAAAAAAACTTTATTATTCATACCTCTCTTTCAATGTCACGGTATATGTTTCATTATTGTTTTACGGTGTCTGAGATTTCATTTTCGGTCTGCTTGACACGGTGAAGGACAAGGAATTCAATTATGTTCACACAAAATGACTTTATATTTAGGAATTACTAGAGGAAAACAAATGAGAAAAAGACTCATCTTTTCCCGCAGCAAAGAGCTAGATTGTTTTCCTTTCGGATATGTATCTCGAGTTCATCGTTGCATGTAATTATATTGATTTTTTTCTGAAAAATTAGATAGGTCTTCCTAGAGCTAATATTTGCGGAAGTGTCAAAAGCGGATGCATTTAAAAAGATGCATACTCAAATAATAAAAAATATTTTTTGTACAAGCTATAAATAATACATAAGCTCAACCGAAATCGAAGATTATGGCTCCCGGCTTCGTAGGGTTAGTTATTTATATATATTACAGACAGATAAGAATTTCATACGGGGAGGGAGGAGGTTCATAAAATAACTTGACAAAATAACAGCCACGGAAAGCGAGGAATCACTGCATCTTTTGTTGAATAAATAGGGTGACATGCGTGCGTGTTACATGAAAATATAGGTAAACAAAATCTGACGTGTACACCACATGACTTCCTTGTATGGAATATTAAATTATACGCATTTTTTGCTGCATTTCATTTAAAATTATTTCCTCGAATTTCATTAGAGATATATTTCTCATTCAATTAATTCTTTTCTCACTTCGCGGCAAGGCAAAAATTTATTGAAACCTCAAAGCATTTTCATTAAATACTGTAAAATAACAGAAAAAAATAAAACACCAAGTGCAGTTAAAAACAGTTTAAAAAAGTTTTTAGAATTAAAGTTTCTGCGCAAAAACAAGCAATTAGGCCAGCAGGCAGAAAGACAGAGTTTTCGGTGCAAAAAACGGAAAGTTTACTTTTAGTCCCACATGCCAAAAAGACACCGAAGTTTTTCCTGACTTAATTCACTATCCTACCAAGAGTTTCAAATGTAAACAAAAGACGCCTTCATTAGACTTAGTAGCACTTAAACAACTTTTAAATTGTTGATAATTCTATAACTATTGCATGAAGATTAACTAAAGACATAAAACCTTAACCGGAACATTATTCAATCATTTTTAAAGCAAAAAATGCATAATTTACCAATATATAAGAATGAAAAACAGAACTCACTGAAGACCGGTAACGGAGTGGGTATATATATATATACTTTTGGTGCCGCCTTATGTACCCAAAAGGTTATAGCAGTCCTATATACACAATTTCAATGTTCTAGGGCTAATCGTTTTTGAGTTATGCGAGATACATACATACGTACGTACGTACAGACGTCACGAAAAAGTCTCTTCTGAATCCATTTTAAATCCTTTTCACAATCCGTTTTGGGAAAAAGAGTCCTTTATTCTGTCCTTACGTACGGACTTCACGCAAAAAATCGTTAAATTGCATTCAATAGCAGTCATAATGGATATTTTCTTTGAACTGAAAATTTTCGCTATTACAATTCTTCCTTTACTTCGTACAAGGAAGTAAAAAAATTACATAATTGTAGTTAACCTAATGGTATCTTGAAAATTTCAAACATGAACACTAGGATTTCACAATGGCATGAGGTTCTAAATCAAGTATAACAGAGAATAGGTATTAGAGCAACGTACGTAGAATGAAAGATAATGGAAATATAAGTTTTTGAAATGATCCGACACTACAGCAAAAAATAATAGAAGGCAATGAAGAAATAGAAACAGTTGTAAAGGGGAAAGAAAATTGTTTATTACTTGGTACTCGCTGTTATTTGGACTGAAAATACATATTTATTTTAATAGAATGGTATCAGATATTTTACTGAACGTGGTCTCTTTTGGCAGCTACAACATTTTCCAACTTTTTGGGTAACAAATAGATATTTCGATAAAAAAAAATTCAGGTTCTTTTGAAATGATTCATTTATGCAGCCAATTTTGAGATCGATAAAAGATGTGAAGAGTTGTTCCGAAAAGCCATGTTGCATGGACAGAAACAAGTGGTAATTGGAAGGAGCGATGTCTAGTGAATATGGCGGGTAGAGTAAATCCCTTCAAGATTCTCTTCACTTGGTTTGCAATATGCAGTTTGCCAGTATCATGAAGCAGAATTTTTTTATCATGTAACTGAGCAGAGTGCGAGCCACTTGTCTTTTAGTGCGCTATTCAAATTAAGTAATTGTGTGTTATTGCGTCTTAGCGTTCAGCATCCTCTGTTTGATTAGGTTGCAGCAGCTCATGGTACGCCACACCGACTTGATCCCAACAAAGGCACAGCATAATCTTCTTCCATGAATATCCGATTTTGATGTTGATATTGGTGGTTCGAAGCGACATGCCCTTGATTTCATACAAATTACTTGATTTTTTGTCTTTGAAGCAACTCTTCACAAATAGTTAGGCTTTTGGCAACGTCTTTTTCTGTCAATTCATTTGTACCCAGTTTCCCAAATTCTGAATCATCCTCATTGCTTTTAAACGCTTATTAACAATTGACGCATCTAAATTTAGTATTTCAGACAACTGTATAAGCGTCTGAGATTAATCTTTTGCCAGTAATGATTCTAACTGTCCATCGTGAAACAATTTCGACCCACCAGGACGCACATCACCAGAAAAAATGGCGGGAGGCTGATGCGATGACCAAAATTAATTTGATGATGTCGTTTCATTCCTGTAATCCAATATGATAGGGCACAGACTTGTATGCAAATGATTTTCTGTAAAGCATTATGTGCTCTTTATTCTGCGATCACATGCGTTAACAAGATTAATTCAGAACATTGACGCTGAAGGATATGTAATTTGTGAGTTAGTTCCAAAAATCTCCGGACCACAAAAGTAAACCAGCTGCATGCTTGTTTGTGTCTCGTCTTATAAGGTATTTCTCCCACCTTTTAGCGTGCATTCGTGGTGTAGTGGTTCTGCATGTTGGACCTGTATTCCAGAGGTCCGTGGTTCGATTCCCGGCGAAGACAGTTGCTAATATTTCAATCCCTCTTGTTTTCAATTAGCCTAATGACTCTACAGTCTGACCTAAGACTTTGAAGTGAGGAAACCTCCCTCTCCAAATTCCTAAAATTCTATAGCAAAGATGTGCTGCCCAGCGAAAATTTATCCTTTGAAAGCGGCACGGAAACATGCATAATGTTGATAGTAGAGCTTTAAGCACTGTTCTCTGGTACAGATTTGGATGAGAACTTATCCTGAATTCTTAGTGATGAACTTTCGCGATGACTGCAGCATGCATCGAAGAAAAGTCATATGGCCTTCTACCGTTTATGTAATCCATGCACTGGGAAGGGAGTTCGAATATACCATGGTGTATTCAAAATTATATAGCGCACAGCTTGGCTTGAATACGGAACATTGTACAAAATACATATCTTATGGAATCGCTATAGCGTTTCTGCAACATCACAGTCGTTCATGTAATACATCAGCTCATCATGTAATTTCTGCTATAGGGTTCCAACCTTGCATTTACAACTATGTGTGTGGAACTCTGAGAACTGATAAGCGAATAACCGCTTTAGCTCAGGAAACAGAAACGTAAACTCAAGAAGGGTTAATTACCCTTTATTGCTCAAAATAAGGATTAATAGATGGCCCTCTTCTCATGACGTACAGAAAAGCCTCCACTTGGGCTTGAACTCAAGAGTACTAAGAAAATCAAACTTAACTAATGCTTAGCTAAAAGGATATAACCGAAGCTATCAAAATTCTACAGGAGTTGGCCCCTAAATGCTAACTACACGGCGAAGCTATCAAGGGCCTGAAATATGGCCGAGCGTAGTAATAGCTTAGAGAGAGTGCAGCCAAAACGCACACTAGTCAGAATCTCTGGCTCTCTAATTTTGTCAGTCAGTGAAACTTTGACCTAAGTACCGCTCTTCCTTCATTTGCATTAACCGAGATTCTAAAAACACACTCTGGCAGGAAATTTGTAAGCTAAAATTAGAAGGGACTTGAAAATAGCTTTAATTAAACTGTTAAAAACTTAGGATAAACCTTACACTGCAAAAGTTTTGTTTACAGAAAAGACTTTGATATTTGGTTTATTCTGCAAATATCTTAAGCTTCAGTTGCAGTGCTACTATCTTGGGAAATTGGAAAATTTTGAGAAAAAAGTACTACGCTATACTATGCTAAGTGTAACTGTGATATAAATTCATGTCCACAATTACTTTTACATGTATAAAACCACGGATTTCTCAGAAAATGTGAGCTATAATTTTGTGAATTTGTGTGTAATAATATATAACATCATAATACATGAACACAAAGAAAAAAATTAATGGCACTGGATATGATATAAAACTGTAGCATAAAACTATAAAGATGGTAATAACATGTTGCAAGATTAGTTCATAAAAAAGAATAAAACAAACAACTCAGAAAAAATTAAGGCTTAAGACTTTAACATAGAATGTTATCTTCCCTGGTTTGTATATACATATCACGTTGTGTTTTCATGCTGGCAGTACCGTTTTTAACCTCAGGTTGAGGAATTAATATCCACTCCTCCAGCAATGCTCTCCTCAGGGCATTTACATTTTCAGAAGGAGGATGTCTCCGTGGAACTGCTTTCCCAGTACCACATAAGTAAAGGTAACACCATAAATTCTTTACCGGGATAAAATCAGGAGATTTTGCTTGACACAGCATTCGCTGAGCCTAGAGGTTTTCTCGAAGTGGATAAGCATTATTGCTCATACATACATCTAGTCAGATTGTGTCCGCCGAAAACGTCGTGATACAAAACATCGTGGGAGAAAAGAAAGCAAAGAGTAAACATCGAAGTTCTAAAACAACGTGGTACAAAATATCGTCATCGAAAATAAAGTAGTTCAAAAACTTCGCAGTTTAAAACATCGCCGTCGAAAATATCGTGGTAACAAATAAAGTACCTACAAATCATCGCATGACGATAACATCGCACACATGCGTTTTTCAGGTTAAGCTGTAAATGCATTGTCGCATAATGATTCGGAAGCGTAAGAAGGGAAGAAAGATATATTTATTTTTATATTTCATATTTTTTAATGACATAGTGAATTTTTACTGAAAAAGTAAAAAGTAAACTTAAGCATACAAAAATTGAAAATGACTAGAAAATTAATGCAACATACAGCACTTAATAGAATTTTAAATGTATATAGTTAATTTTCAAAGGTAGTTAATAACTTAATCTTTTTTTAATAAAGTTTTACTCATAAATTTTCATGAAAAATACAGCCTAAAATTGTTTAGAAAAAAGGAATATAAATAACTGCATGAGATTACTGCTATAAAAATTTCTTAGTTAATTATCAAATTACTTTCTTTCACCTTTGTTAATATGATATTGTTTTGGTGAAAATTATAGCTTGTTTTCTTTCCGTTTATTCTTAAAGCGTCATTAGCATTTGTTATGCTTCCAAATCTTTATGCGAATATGCATTTACGAATTTTAAAACCTGAAAAACGCAAGTGTGCGATGTTATCGCCATGCGATGATTTGTAGGTGCTTTATTTTTACCACGATATTTTCGATGATCATGTTTTTAAACTGTGAAGTTTTCATCTGCTTTATTTTAGACGACGATATTTTGTACCACGATGTTTTAGAACTGAGCTGTTATGTCTTAGCTTTCTTTTCTCCCGCAATGTTTTGTATTATGACATTTTCAGCTTGCGTTGCTTTCTCCGCGACGTTTTCGGCTGTAACCAATCACATCAGCTTCAGCGAAGCGGTTAGGTTTCATAACTTCACAGAAAGATTTTCCGTTCCTGACTTTCTTCAAATGTTAAATGAAACCTCAACTGATCAGTAAAGAGAACATGGGATCATTGGTGTTCAATCTAGGTCTGATGTTCTCACCAATTACATCGACCCCTTTTTTGTCATGGAAAAAATGAAACTTATACTCTTGGCTTTCTGATATAAAGGCCTTTGTCATTAAGGTAGCTGTATACACTATACCCCGATACAACAGTTTCAGTGGCGGTTGCAAGCTTTGAACTTAACTGCCAAGCAATAGACATTCTGTTACGACGGCAGTCCTTGCCAAATATCGATCTTCAGAAGCAGTCGTTATTCGTTTGCGAACTTGTTCAGATCACTTTACTATAACATCACACCAGAGTTCTTAAATTGTTTTCTTAGCGTAGAGATTTTCTGCCTTGAAACATTCACTCATCTCACTGCTTCGATGATTGTCCGCTCTGCTTATAAACGACCAATGATTTGGCACTTCATAGATTCTTTTAAATTATACTTCGGAGCCATTACAAACAGATTCCTAACACACTGAGAACAAATGCTGTATAGAAGAAATTCTCTCATATATTAACTTTACGCAAAGCGCTGGATTACCGTCAGGTGACATAATGCCTTGATTTGCATATCGGAAACTAGGTGATCACCTTTGATTGGTAGTATTAGCAAGGCTTGTCTTTCAAATACTCCCTGAAAAAACGGATTACATTGATTGGAGATTTCATGAAACACCATTATTTTTGGATATATAAACATGAAACTTTGCGAAAATTTATTTTCTATTCTTTTTTCCGAGTATTGCAAGCGCATGAGCTTTTGTACCATTGCGGAAAAGTTTCATGATTCCTGTTTCCTCGTGTTGTTGATATCACAATCCACTGGTCAAACTATTTCACACCCACCCTGTATTAGTTGATAAATAATCAGCAAAAATATCCTATTTATACATAATATGACCCATAAGTCAGCAATATTTGAATTTTTGATAAGATGCATGCGAGTTTCTTCGTATATTAAAAACAATAACATATCTTATCAACTATTTCTAGGATGCAAGTTATTAGAAGAGTTCAGAACATGATAGCATATTAAAGACCTACAATAAGCTTAAACAATAAATGTGTCATGTATTAGTTTTTAATAAAAAGATGAATTAACATATAGCATCTTAATTATCTGTATTTTGAATAATTAAAAGTAATGTAAAGTAAGTAAGCATTTAAAAAAAATCGTATATCAGTAAATCTGCCACTTCTAGTAATGCAGTCAGCACCGATATGCATAAAATTGTGGTTTTCTTAAGAAATTTTAGAATCCAAAATTTTAATTAAAAATTACACTTATCAGGCATTAATAAAAAATGAAACATGTCTCACGATGATAATTTTGCGTATCAGTCACGTTTAATATATACATACTGAAGATGAACTAACACATACGAACAGTAGAAGTTACACTTGTTTAAGGTTTTTTTTTATATACGTCGTCTTTTAAAATTACTAGTCACGTTGAGTGCTCTTATCGTGACATTTAAGCAGTCTTAGAACTAAAAATTTCTGGTTTCTGTACGATAATCAGGTATTCTCGTGACAAAAATATTACGTTCTAAGTTGTACCGATTCTTAAGAAATCAATCAATGTTTTAAGCATTAAAAGTGAAAAAATACTATTATAATTGTAGCATTATTCATCTATTTGTTAAAACTAAATGCAGTTGCATTACATTTCTAGTATAAAGAAAGAATTAGTCCTTGAGAATAATATACACGTAGGGTTCAAAGTTTTTTTGAAACCAAAATAATACTCAAATACCTGGAAACTGGACACTGGTCGTTTTCAACTAAGGTACAAAGTTTAAAGTAGAAAATTTTTGTTTCTAAGAGAACTAAAATATCCGCAAAATCAACAACTGAGATATATAAAGATTCGATACGTTGTACAAGATCAACAAGTCCTTCAAGCTCGGTATTTTATCAAAATGTACGATAAATTATCCATTTCAAAAGAGTTTTTATCATGTATACACTGATAATTTACTTGAGCTTGAACTTAAGATGGAAAAGTGAAGCACAATTCAAAACTTCAGGGCACAAAAACATACGAAGTTTTATTTTTTTTTTCAGCAAATTCAATAATTTTTTTATTTTAGTGTCAGATAAAATGAAATTTGAAGGTTATTTTTATCTAAGTGTCAACACACATATTGGTCAACGAACTTCAATGTTAAAAATTAAAGAAGATAGTTTTAAGAAAAATTCTAAATGAAATTAAGACAGAAAGAATAATTATTCACATATAAAACTTATTAAAAATTTCTGTTTTAGGAACTGATAAATGTATCATTCAGAACTTCAGTAAGTTGGTGAAGAGTAGAATTTTGGTTTCAAATGAAACTTGATAAAAGTGCTGAAGACTAGTTATTTTTATTACCACTGATTTCTAATTTATAACTAATTTATTAAACAGAATATTTACTTAAACTCGAATGAATAAAATAAGTGCGGTAATTTCGCTGAGATCTTGGATGCCATTGCGAAAAATAATTATTGTGCGTTTTCGTTCAGAAAAGCAGGAAGACAAAATTAATAAGTACGTAACAATACTAATTTCTTCTGAAATATAATAAGCAAATATTTAAATTAGATATTACTTTTGTTGTAATATAATTATCTCTAGAGATCAAAAGGAGTTTAAAAGAGCGAAATCTATACTATTAAAATCTGTGCGCGTCTGTCTGTTTGTTTGTGACATCATCTCCGGAACGGCAGGGAGTTGAGTTTCGAGAGAGGTATCCTCGGATTCCAAAATTTCGTGGGAAGCCATTTCGACCATTTTCATCTTCGTACGACTTTAATCAGCAGAGATATTAATTAAAAACTCTGAAACGCTAATTTTCGCACTCATTTTTCCGAGTGGTAACAGTTTCGTGAGCTGAAGATAAAAATACTTTTTTTCGAAAAGTGTTGCCACTCCTCGCTTTCAAATCGTAGAGTTTGTTAATAAAAAATTTGTAAGTTTAACAAAATATGAAAAAAAGTGACATTGTGAAACATTAAACATATAATTATTACAAATATAAAAGGTCATATTCTGACGTTGAAGAAAGCACGTGATTGCATGTGACGTCATTGTATGTCAAAAATGCTTCCGGTATGTGAGCATTTTAAATAAAGAGTTCTGTGCGGACCTTGTTATTTCGGGTTAGAATAATTGACAGGATATGTTATTGCCACATGAATTCGTTTACTGATATTGAGAAAAAGTTGTTATATAACGTTAAATTTAAATCATGACATCATAGATATATATGTATTAACCTGAAGTGTCAAAAGTTTTCGTTTCCTGGTTTGGCATTGTAGCTTGGAAAGAATGAACTGATTTCATTTATATTGAAATGTTTTTGTGCATTTGTTCTTCAGCTGTATACAGAATTTATAAATTTTGTTTTGGCGCAGCTAGCAACTTCGTGTACAGTACTTTAATTTTGTAGTTCATTTTATTTTCAGATTTTCAGTACACATAACTTATAAATATTGCTTTGCCTGCAACCCGCTCATCTGGCAGGCTTGCCTACTAGTTTTAAAACAGTTACTGTGCTCACGCCTGAAGTCCAAATAAACGACTTTATTAATTCAATTATTAAAACCCGAAAAATCTTAATCTTGGCATCGAAAATTTTAATCTCTGCATCCAAACTGTATGAGTCAAATAACGAAGCATAGAATTTATAGCAAACATTTTAATGGACTGCATTTTAACTCTAAAGGCGTCCAACTTCTTAAAATGACTACCTCTGATCAAGAAGTGATCAAAATTTCTGAGTATATCACTAACTAATGTCGTTAAATATCATTGATAATCTTGTTCTCTATGGTGACCACTTCCACAGCAGGTTAAAATGGGCTGGAAAGTAGATCGCCTTCTCATTCTCTACATTATTACTTTCAGAACTATCCGACTGAGAAAGTCTTTATTACATACATAATTACTTGCAATAACTTAAAATAATAATAATAAAAATTTTAAAAAGGAATAAAATCATTTTATTGATATATAATTTGGTATTCACATACGATAACTACGTAATACTTAAATAATTATTTGCAGTAAAATTACAAGAAAAATAATTAATAACAGATTCAACTTTTGGGATTTCACGTTCGAAATGTATGTTTTATTTACATAATATTTACATAATTACAACTAATATTTTAGAAATCTTCCGTAACCTTTAAGTGTGGATTGCCTGTATGTTTACTATGAACGTAGCACCTGATAATGTTACCCAAATGTTCCATGTCATTCCAGTTGTCAAGCGCTTTTTTACTATCTCACAGATTTTGAAGGGTACAATTTAATGCAATGTAAACGGTAATTAATCGGCGTTTCTATCTTAACAAATTCTTGCTGTCTGAATTACTTCAAAAATAACTTGTTGAAATCGTAGTTTATTTATGTTTATTTATTTATTTATTTATTTATTTTGAAAATTAAAATCCGGTTTGTATATTTATTGCTTTCCTATATCGCTAATAATATGTTTTGAAAAATTTTTAAATTTCTGAGCAATGGAAAAATTATTTTATTTAACACATTACCTTCCAAATTAAATATGAATTGTTTTACTATGATAAATTTTACTTACATTTTATTGCTAACAAATATCTATCTCTAAGGCTCTATATAACAACACATTTTCAGTATTGATTTAGTAATGCTTACTAAATTCCTTTGGCTAAATTTAACTTAGTACTGTGAAGGACACTTTAACAATACTGAAGTAATGAATATCGAAAAATGCTATTTTCCGCACGAAGCATTAATGCGTATTTTCTAAGTTCCCATGCTTTAAGATATGCTTTTATGCCAACAAATCACGCAATAGAATTGCTTATGCGTTTCGAAAATTCATGAAATAATCATATCCGTTTCAAGCCAGAGGAAAAGAATGATCGAAAACGTTCTTCATGAAGTTTCCTCACTACATCTTTCGGGACGACTTTTTAGAACGTGGGAAATGAATACAAAAGAAATACATAGTATTTAGTTTTCATCTTTAAAGAAAAATAAATTAATCTTTAGCTGAGCCGTTTGTAAAAAATTCTATTTTATTTTAAGTTACCTTGACTTCACTATTCAGATACTTAAGGAAATTTTACATCATCTTTAAGAGTCCTTCAGGGGCCGCATGGTTTAGGTCTCTAAATACTGATAGCTCGGCCAGCATTCCATTATCAACAAATGGGTCTGCATGGGCATTATTGCAGTTCTTTCAATGTGTAACATATATACGAGCAAGTTTTCTTTATAAAAGTATTTACGAAGGCCTCTTAGAATTTATTATTTTCTCTCTAGAATTATCTGCGTTAGAAACACAGATAATTCTAGAGAGCCTTGACAAAAAAAGAAAAAAAAACTATTTGAATTAATGAGAACAATTAAATGCATTTTTTAGAGTCATTAGGTATATCGATCGATGCAGGAACGAAAAAACTGTTCAGTGTCCTCACCGGGGTTCGAACTCCGGACCTCCTGAGTGCGCATCGAGGGTGCTTCCAGTTACATCATGAAGCCATGCGGAAAACAACCCCCTTTTAAAGGACAACTGGGGATTAGCAGATCCAATTGCCGCATCCTGATAGTGATGAATTATCGTCCACCAAAGTTTTACTTACAAGATTTATGAAATAATCATACCTGTTTCAAGTACCACTTGCCCTACTTTTGGAACATTTTTTGATGTCAAAAAACTGAAGAAATCCGCAATGCCCTAACCGAGATTCGAGCTCTGAATCTCTCGAATACCTGTCGAGCGCGCTTCTGTTTATACCACGAAGGCATACGGACACGAGGTAAAATATACCTTATTAATTGAGTAACGCGATAAAATGGTTAATTTTGTTTTGCTTAGAAAGATCCATATACCATCCTTCATACCCGCCTAGCTTTTTAGACCTAGATTCTGACAATTTTAAAAATATTCGCATAATTTCCCCCTTACTCTACGGAATATAGTTTTCCCCTCTAAGGGCTATTTTTTTGGTAAACTGCCTTCTTTATATTAGTATTTTTTATTCAGTATATTTAATTTGTATTAACATTTATCCATTTTACCCTTGGTTTTTTTTAAAGTGAAATGTATTTTGTGCAGTTTCTTTGTTAAGCTACGCGGAAGTGGCAAGTTTTCTCATACTTCAGAAACTTCCCAAACATATGATTTCACGATATTCCTGTTGATTATGTTCCAGCTCACGACAGCAGCCTTATATGCTGCTGTCGTGTTCGATCTTTCAAAATTTGGATTTTTTTTTTTTTTTAATCTCTTGCCTTCTCCTTGTTTTTCCGGTTTCCCTCTTGGAAACTGCGGTCACATTGATGATCATTCATATGAGGTGAACCTGAGGCTTTACAAGATAACAGGACACATCGCGCATAACGAATCATATCGTGGTTAGTTGCCTTCAGATATTGTGATAACATTTTTATGCATTCTTTCTTTCTTTTATTAAAAAAGAAGGAAAAAGAAATAATAAAAGAAATAAGAATGAAGAAGAAAAAGGCATGATCTAATTTTAAAATAATAACAAAAATCTTTTAAAGAAATAACAGTGTGGCTGTTACCAGTAGTTTATCCGTGACTACTTTTCATTTGTTATGTTCTTACTATAACCGCGTTCTTCCGAAATTATATTACTCGCATAATTTCCCTCTCCTCTTTCGAAAGATAAAATTAGTTAAAAAAGGGAGGGAATATGGTAATAGAATTCTGGTCCGGGACTGGTTTTCTTACTTGTACGTTTTAGCTGCTTGATAATACTTTCCTTACATCCATATTGTGCATTTAAATTTGAGCCACTTTGGGTTTTATTATTAGGAATTATTTATTATTGCGTAACTTCTAAGGCTAAAATGTTCTGTTTACTTTTGAAGTTTTACATTCTTCATTTACATTTATTTAGTATTACTCATGTCGCACTTTATATTACAAGGATTCTTTTAGTTAATATAAAATATTGAAGTCAAAATAATGATAGCTGACTTTGCCTTTTTTAAAGTCAGCCATCATTATTTTGACTTCAATATTTTATATCTCGAATACATAAGTACACTGCCCTCCCCCCCAAAAAAAACACAATGCTATATCTTTTGTTCTATTGGCCTGATTAACAAAATTCAAATTGCGTGTTTCACGTCTTGAGAGCGCGACTTAGGATATATATTAGTTTTATATATAGCATTGTTCTAATATAGGTATTTTGACACAAAATCGAGCTTTTTTTGAGTCTAGATATATTGTTATGAGTTCTCTGTCTCGACAAATTTTGGAAGTAATTGGTCTAGATATTGAGCTCTACTATAGTGGATCACCAGCTACTGAAATTTATTATACTTCAAAGTCAGCTGCTTTTCAAAACATAAATATCCGCCACAAGCTTTCTGAACACAAATATAATATTAAAATATATTTTTTTCTACGTTTCAATAATATTAATATTAAGATTTTCACATATTATAATATTTCAACTTCTGTACAAGCCAAAGGCAAAATGCTTTGCTTTAGGATAAGCACATATTTTTCTAAAACTTGTATAGTCATTAGAATTTTTGATAACAGGAGACGTGAAAAATGTGCAATGCCCTCGTCGGGACTCGAACTTGGACCTCTCGAATAAGCGCCGAGTGTGCTAACCGTTACACCACGAAAGCATGCAGAAAGGAGGGAGAAATAGCTTATAAACTATATCTTCATTTAAACATGAACGACCACGGAACTGTATGATAACATATTGGAAAACGATTTGAAATTTTTCAATTGCTATAATTTGCAGAGAAACAACTTATTCCGTCTATTTATGAACTTAAAATACGGATCAAACAAACACAGAAACGCGTGACGCTTTAAAGCATCATACTTGTTTTGCTGATAGAAAATATTACCTCTGTCAATACTGGGAGATTTAATGTATTTCCTGACATCACGAATTCTTGGAAAATTGATCGGGGATATATACGGCAGTAAACTTAATGAGAGATAAATAACCAGATCGATATATTTACAGGCTAGTCATTTTCTCATTCTTATACACCGTAGTAAAGAAGAATTTTCATCGCATATATTTATTGCAGCATAAAATTTTCTATAAAAGTAAAACTCTTTTTTTTTTCATTATTATTACCGGAAAAAACCGAAAGATTATTACCAATATGATTGACAGTTCTTTATCAGTACAGATAGAATCATAAAATTATGACGTAGTCATAATTTTAAATTAAAATATTCTGCTCGCAGATAGCAGTAGTTAAATGTAAATCTCATTAAAAGGTTGGCTGGTTGATTTTAATTAAAGCAAAGCAAGTAACAGTCATTTGCAAAAGGAGAGAAGCTTTCCTGGAAGATTTTATAAGCGAAACAGGTCGTATTTAGGAAAAACATGCGAAAGGTAATATTGCTGTTAAAACGTTTTTTTTTTTATTAAATATGGTATGCAATTATGTTCCATAAATAGATAAGGTTCTTTCTTTTCTTATCGTTCATTTGTTTGTGATTCGTTTTAAAGCTCTATATGTAGCTAAAACTGGAATTATATAAAAGTAAATTTTTAATAATTGCCATTGGGTTTAAAAATTTTCAGACATTACTATATACAAATATTATTAAAATTACTATTATGTGTTATATTACTACCACATAAAATACATAAAAATATTAAAATTAAAAAAAAGGAACACTAAGGCTTTTTTAGATATAAAACTAGGTGAAGATTTAAAAATGCCTATTTTTCATTAGAAATTTTATATTCCGATCTTGTTTCTTGAGAGATTTCATATTTTTCACTTTTTAGGTGAACAATCGTGTATATATATATAGAGAGAGATTAGCTTTCTCATTATCAACAGCGTCACCCATAGAAAGCACAAGATGTAGACTGATATTGCTCCCATGAGGCACATACATACGGCCAAACCTTACACGAGACTGAACTCAAAACCTAAATTTCGAGCTGGCGATCAGTTTTTGCTGATCACTATATCGTCCAGAGCGACGATAACCACCTTAAATAAAATCTCGTTGATAAGGAATGAGATGTATATAGAGAAAGAAGGAAAGCAAAATAAAAAACTGTTTTAAAACAGCTACACTTATGGCGAAAGCCTCCATATTGTTTAACTATATATACTATAAGGTTTATTGATATTTTTGAACTTTTTAACATATTATTGTTCTTTATGCTCCCTCTGATAAAATGCTAAAAATAAACAAATATGCATTAAAACTGCCCAAATGTCGTCTTGATTTAGCATTGGAATCATCAAGACATTCTAGCATTTCGAAAAGTCTTAAAACAAAAATATTCCGCATCGTTTTTTCGAAATGTGACGTAGACAGAATGAATAAATGGACAAATAGATGGAAAAAAAAAGAGAATAAATAAACGAAATAAAATTAATAAATAACAATAAATACAGAAATCAATAGTTCTACAGTCATCCATATTTTCTCTATTTAGAGAAAAGAAACCTTCGTAAAATTCCCTCGTATTTTAGGCAGTTTTCCAGAAACATAATCCCAAGTAATACGGTTAGGTTAGGTTATTTAATTACGACAAAATCTCGAGGGCTATCTGCCTAAGGGGAGGAATGCCTTCATGGAGTACTTTCTAAGGGTCTTAACTTCTTTTCTAACTTTTCTCGTATACACGTTACACATGGGGAAAACCACGAAAGCACCCATGCAGCCAGCCCGTTCGCGGGATTCAAACCTCGGACCGAACTGCCAGTGTTCAGCGACTTTACCGCTCGGCCGCTGGTGGGCCATCCCAAGTAATACATACCTACTCATTACCATTACCTAACCATTGGTAATGCGTACCTACACACTGCATCTACAAATTTCTTATCTCGCCTATTTTCACAACCGTTGGTCGTAGACATATACTTACAAAAATGTTTTATATGACGTAAAGATTCATGTAAGTACATTTTTAAATTTAAAGAAATTATTTATGTAAGAAATAAGAAATCTAAATTTTTACACATTCTTCCTCTCCCTATACTTATATTTAGGGAATTTTTTTATTCGCTATAGAGAATAAAAACAAAAACTTTTGGTTGCCGAGCGGTATAATTTCTGAATGTTGGTAGTTCGATTGGGTTCGAATCTCAGGGAACAAACTGGTTGTATGAGCTTTTTCGAGTTTTTTCGCATGCGCAACATGGATAAGAACCGATTTCCCATAGAAAGTCTTCCACAAAGGCATTCATTCCTTTGCATAACGTGGACACGAATCAATTTCCCTTAGAAAATCTTCCACAAAGGTATTCCTTTCCTTGCGTAACGTGGACAAGAATCAATTTACCTTAGAACTTTATACAAAAAGACAGCCCTTTTCTTACGCAGATAACAAGCATTCGTGTGCTCTGCAGTATTCAAATAAATCAAAAACCAAAATATTTGAGTCTTGTACGACAAAAATCGATTCAAATAATTGGTATTAAAGTCGGGGATCATATTTACGTGCCGTGCGAAAATTGAATAGGGAGATGTTTTCTTGCATATTTAATGTCTACATATAATAAAAGAAAGAGTATGTGTGTCTTTCGTTCGTGCTGCTCGTAAGCTAATAGAGCTAGGGCTATGAAATGTGGTATATAGGTGCATATAGACAAGAGCCAATGCACCACGAAGCGATTTTTCAAAATTCGAATCAGATTTTTTTAAATTTTATGTTTTCGATTTTATCGCATCATTATGAATAGTTTCATTCTTTTAGAAATGTGGTTTTGGCAACAGTTTTTTATTCAACTGTATACTGGACTGCTTACTGTTGAAAATAAGCAATGTTGCCACTTGGAAAAATGAGGGCGATAATTCTGTGCAGTTTTTAAATTTAATGTTTCTCTTGAATACTGGACGTTTGTTGAGAGAAGGCAACGGGAAGTTGGTTAATTTATTTATTAGGATAATTAATATTTGTATTAAGGGATACTGCTTATTTCATTGTAATTTTGTTATATGTAATACATTTTATTTAATTTTTTTTTAATTTATTTATTTATTTCCTTCAGGCATTTTCCTGGTACCTTTAAAAGCCAGACGAAGGCTGGCCGCGTAGCTGCTAGTTAAAAATAAAATGTAGAATTTGGAAAGTTATGTAAAATATCAGTTTAGGAAAAAGTATGTTAAGAGTAATTGCGTGTATTAAGTATGTAACTGAGTGTGTTAAGAGTAATGAGAATTTCTATGCATATTATTGTGAAAAATATTGATTAAAATAATTTTTTTTTTTTTCAAAATGGATATCTTATTTACAAAATCTTATATTAGGAAAGGTGTGCCGTAAACGCAATCAGCTAGTATTCTCCTTTTTCTTCCTTTCTTCCCGCAAAGTGAAAGCATGAACGAATTTTTCCCTATCTGCAGGAAAATGTATGTTCGTTGCTTAGCTCTGATTGGGTCGCAGTTTATCATTACTGATTGTGTCTCCTTTTATCATTTAGTTAAAGCAATGACGAGTTTTCTGCTTTGAAAATGTTTAACAAGCGTTTTTATTCGATAAATTGTGTACAGTGAAGTTTTTGATTAATTTCATGACTTTATTTGTTTTGTTACCTTTATTGCTGATTGCTGCGCAAAGTTTGAGTTATATTTCAATTGATCCACCTTCGCTTAATCTTTATTTAATAATATTTATTTCTTATTTAATTCCATTTAATTTTACCGCCAAGTAAAAATGTGTATGCAATTTAAAAGTTGGAATTGTTCTCTACTTTTTAATTCTTCCATTCTCATTGCGTTCGCTTATTTGATTCGTTAGAGAATTTGGGAATAGTTTTGGTTTAGTTTATATTAATACGGCAATGCCCATTACGGCTATCTACCTAACAGCAGAAATGCCTTCTTTTGAGGACATTCTAAGGGAAACTACTTCGTATCCACACTAGGCATGGGAAAGACCGAAAACGCCCATGCAGCCAGCCTGTTTGCCGGTTTTCGAATCCACATCGAACTATCAGTGTTCAGCGACTTTACTGCTCAGCGCTGGGGGCCTGCTACTCTTATAGAATTTGTGTTCTTGAAAACATTGTCAGGCTTCAGTATATGCATGCAGCAAGCTGATAATATTATTTGCATTAATTAAAAATTAAAAAAAAAATCTTTGTAGTTTAATGAATTTTTGCACTATTACCAGATTCTGATTCTGATGTAAAACAAACTTCAAGAGAACATTAAAAATGTATTTTTAGACTTAGAACACTCATAAATTACTTGTCTGAAAATTCTTTCGGTATACAAATATAACAAATTTATAAATAAAAGACAGTAGAAAATTACAAGGTAATATCGCTGAATGATATTTAAGGGAAAAAAATCAACATCGAATTATTCTATTACCGATCCCTCAATGCAAATTGTATATGACGTTGTAGAGATTATTTTAATTAAAATAATTAATTACTATTATTTTAATTAATAATATAATTAGTTATTTTAAGTTTTGAAACCCTTTCCTTTAAATTCTTTTTCCCACCTACAACTCTTTGACAGAATGAGATTTCAGTTTCGCGTTTCATGTAAATGAAGTAAAACCAGTATTTAATGGGAAGTTCAGTATCTTTCGTAGAAGAGCTCAGAAGTTCTCAGTAGAGCGTGTTCTGTCTTCGGATCATGTCCTTTAAACCTATCTTACTACGTACGACCGTAGTCTTACGTGCCTGTTAGCATTCGCCGGTGAGGTTTAATCACGGACCAACTCGGTTAATTATCATTGTACAGCTTCGGCTAAAGTTTAGCTAGTTAGAATTCGTTAAGTTTTTTATTTTCTACTTTAAGTTAAAGCCCGAGAAGAAGCCGTCTCTGAGTGTTTCTTTGAGTGAATATAAAAGAGTATTTTAACCCTTCCTTGGACTTACAGTTGTAAGAAGAGCTGTGAATAGTCGCTTGACACTTCCTTAAGGTTCTAGTAGCCAAGAACACGCAAATTAACTAGAAATTTATAACATTTAAAATCGCAAATTTTGAAATTAAATATCTCAGTCAATTTTTACCGCAAGTGAGTCAAACATTTTGTTCTTTATTTCTTTATAAGGAGCACAAAAATTTCCTAAATAAAAGTTCAGGAGCCGCAGGAACATATGAAAGGTTAGATTCCGTAAAGTTTTAAAAATAGATTTTCTTAAATTTAAAAATACTAAAGCGGAATATTTGCGTCACTTAAAACATTTTCGTAACTGGAAGTATACGTCTACGACCACTGGTTGTGAAAATAAAGTCCACGTAGGGAGTTTTGCCAACGTGGTATGAATATTCACGGTATGTATATATGTTACTGTAAAAGCCGGAAGTATACTAAATCATATGTTTTGCCGGTAAAACCTAGCTTTTACCAAAGTGGCTTGTAAAGTTCGAAAGTATGCTTTAATATGATTCCATTTTGTCCTTTTACCAGGCCTTTGCAGTAAAACCTAGGAGTTACCTACGCTTTCCTTTAAAAGTCCGAAACGAGGGATTTAAATCGACCTTGAGAAAGCCTGCGCACGCAAATTCCGTCGCGACACTTTTCTTTCCTGTCCTTATTTACGCCATTTGCAGTCTAGCTTCGAGATTATTCAAACAAGTGTAAGCGGCTACGATCTAAAATAGAAGCACTTTGTTTCCATTTTAACATATTTTGCGTTTTTTTATTTTTCTGAAGAATCTGTAAACAATAAGCACGATAACATCTTTTATATAACAAATGAGAAATACACTTTATAAATGAAGTGAAAAAAGCAAAATGATTTAGCTTACAAGATTACTTTAATAAATGAAGTGAAAAAAGCAAAATGGAACAAGGAACAACAAACAGTTCGTTACAGAAGGTTAAAATGTAATGATATTCTATATATTGAAGGAGAGGACAAACTTATAGAACCATTATCTGCAGAAAAAGCAGAACTGTTGTATTATGTTACAATTGATGAAATCTTCAGCGTCATACCGACGTTCATATCGCAGTTAGCCATGGTGGAAGAACCCGTATGATTAAAGAACTGAATCACAAATACAAGAATGTAACAGTAGAATGTATCGTCACGTATGTCTGGAAAAAAAGAACAAGAAACTGTGAAAACGGAGACTGTAATCAAATCAACTGTGCATAGCAAAATGAATTCTCGATGCCAAGTCGACCTAATAGATATGCAGTCCAATCCTGATCTTGATATGAATTTCAGTTTAGTGTATCAAGAACATCTTATAAAATTCGTCCTACTCCGAAGTTTACACAATAAAAGAGCTGACGAAGTAGCGTATCACCTTTTGGATATTTTCACAACTTTTGCAGCCCCGAGCATGCTTCATTCCGACAATGGGAGGGAATTTTGCAACAAAATTATAAACAGTTTATGTGATATGTGGAGTGATATAAAAATAGTTCATGGTAAACCGAGACACAGTCAATCGCAAGGTTCTGTCGAACGGGCGTACAAAGACGTTGAGAACATGTTGGCAATATAACAAATAAGACAAAAAATTAGTCGGAAGTATTGAAATTTGTTCAAGCAATGAAAAACAAAGCATATCATAAGGGAATCAAATGTTTACCTTACGAAGCTATGTTTGGTTGTCCTGTGAACCTGGGACTTTCTAACTCAGTTTTGCCACGTAATTTAATTACTAACATAGCCAATGAAGAGGACTTAGAAAAAATTATAAATATTAATAATGAATGCATGGTTAATGCACATGATGAAGGTCCCTAATCTTGAATCAACAGTTGATTTGAATCGCAAGATAATAAAAATGATACTTGTAAAAAAGAATCAAGTATAACGATGGAAGTAGATACTGACGTTCAGATTCAAAAAAGAGAATCAGATATATGCTCTGACATAACGAGTGGGATTATCAACGAAGTTCAAAATGTGAAAGTGTTTCGAGAAACAGCTAAGGAAGGATTTCAGAAGCAGGCGAAGATGAAGAAGATTGTGTCTACTGAAAACTTTCCGAAACCTACCCTCGGATAAAATGCTAAAACAAAAGTACCTGATATGGATAAATCGAAAATCGATCCAAAATCAGTAATAGCCGTTATTACACATATTAAAGATGACGAGTTTTATGATCTTGGTACAAAGTTTGGCAAATAAAAATCGTTGTACACAAGAAAACAGTTTACCTTTTGCAAAGAAAATTTTTTAAACACCAAAGATGTTGGGTACAGAAGAAATCAGTGTACGTGAAGTTGTAAAAAACTTTCTTTAGTTGAGGGACAAAAAGAGCTCGGAACACGTAACTGTTCAAAGAATTGTACTACAAAGATGAGTTAGTGCAAATCAGCTGATCCGCTTTGTAATTGAAAATGCCATAACAGTCAACCTTGTTGTAACAGGTAGTAAGAAGTATTAAAGTAGCAGTATTAAAGAAAAACATACTATATTTTTATTTTTTAAATTTCAAAATTTTTATTTTTATCTTTTTTTTTTCTGAGCTATCAATTTAATTTTTTTAATTATTGCCAAACTTATTTTTAAAAATAAGTGAAATCTTTTCAGTAGTTATCGAGAGAATTGTCCATGAGTTCAGCTTTTTCACATGATATCTTATTTGTGAAATACCATAAATATTGGATTTTTTTTTATTATTTTTATTTCTTGCGACTCTGAAAAGTAACTGTAAGACAGTTCCATCGACATAATCTTAAATCACACCTTATTTTGATCCCTTTTACAATTTATATCATCAATTAAAAAATCAAAGTGTGTTTTAACCTTTTTGGGACACACTATATGTAATATATCTGCGAACGGAAAATCCTGTCATAAGTAATTAAGTAATCCCTTGTTACCTAAAAGGTTTGGTAAAAGACCGAAATGGAATCATATTGAAGCATACTTCGGACTTTTACCAAGCCACTTTGGTAAAAGCTAGGTTTTACTGGCTTAGGATTTACTAGATTTCGGAATTTTAACGTAGTAACATATATACATATGTATTGACAGTGTATGCAGTTATCTTCATATAGCAAATGCAAATTTCCTATGTTTCAAACAAAATTATATTTAAGAGCTCTAGAAATTATGATATTAATTATGAGTAAGGTAATAGTAATACCGTATTCTAAACAGAAAGGCATTTATAATTGATATTCTTGTAACAAATGACAGTTACTTTCGTTTAAATATGCGTGAAACTTATTGATGAAAAAGTTTTATTCATTTATTTACTCAGTTCGTGACAGCGCGTATGTATGAATCTTCTACGTGGGTACGTGTGCAGAAAACAAACATAGCAATGATGAATAAATTCCGACTTTTTTAATATTAATATTTGCTGATATGTGCACGCTAGAACTAATGAAAAAAACATTGGTATTCTTTTAAATTTTTTTATATGATAATGCAACTGAAGATTTAAACGAACCTGCATTTTTCTCAGTTTAACCAAAATAAGTCTTTATTATTTCTTTGATACTAATTATTCTTTTACAAACGTTAAAAGAAACCTACTAAGTTAAATTTGGTTAAAATATGGCTCAAAAGGCTGAATGGAAAATGTCGTCTAAAAAGAGAGCGGTTAAATCTAAAATTCTTTTTGTATCACATAGTCTTATGCAATTTTCGAAACGGATTATCAGTATTCTTAGCTCTGCATACTTCTTGAATATAGCTTAAACTCAATGGCGTAGCTAGGGTGGGGCAAGGGGGGACATCTGTACCCAGGCGCAGCATCCGAGGGGCGTTAAATTGATGCTACGAAATTTTTTAATGAAATCTTTTCCATTCTTGGCACACAGAAAGGGGCGCAAATTCTTCAGTTGTTCCGGGCGCTGGAAACTCTAGCTACGCCCCTGCTTAAACTGTAGTCATACTGATTAACAAAAATCGAATAGCACAGGTATTGTACTTAACATTGTGGATTAAATTCTGAGAATAGCGTAAATCATATTAATTTATATAATATAATACCAATTAATATCATCAATGTTATTCTCAGAATTTAAATTATTCTTTATAATGTTATCAATGCATGGAAGACAAACTCTCTGTTTTCCCTTCTGTTAATTTCAACGGTTTTTATTGCTAGAAATATACTTGATATTTAGCTTTTATCGTTAAGTCCAAACAGTTATATTAATTTAATGCAGCTATTATCATTGCTAATTATGTTCACTTTGCATAATTTAAGCATAATATTCTTAAATAATTTACATAAACTTAGTTGAATTTATCTGTTTGGGTACAGTATTTTTAAAAATACCGTACACTTTTATTTGTCTTATTAACAAACTAACAATAAAATACTCTCCTGCGTTCACATTACATTGCGCAAGCTTGCTGGAAATAATCATATTTCCCTTTTTATTATACAAAAGAAAGCGCCAATTTACAAAACGTTTTAAAACTGCTGTAACTAAATGCATAAAATTACTGTTGAGAAATCTTCTTCATTGAAAGCATATCTGTAAGTGATAATTCTCTCACTTTTATAAAACCGCTTCACGTGATAATTTGAAAAATATTTTGTCAGGAACCTGATCTCTCAACAACCTAATCTCCGTAGTTTTCTATACATTTATATTTTATTTCTATATATTTATCTGTTAGTTTTCTGTATACTATTTATCGAACGCGGATTTCAACATTTGGTAGAGTTGCCGTATTTTTAGTGTATCTTCGAGTATATACGCGATGTCAACTCGTGGATGCGGATAGGGGGGAGGTAAGAATGAAACTACTTCTTAACTCAATGACACGTACCGAACACGTGCTTGAGTGGGCGTAAATTTATAAGCTTTACATTTAACTGTCATTTGCCTGATCTCCGACTTATCTTGCTGACTTATCTTATGAGGTGGCATACACAACAAGCAAAGAAAAAAAAAAAAAAAAAAAAAAACTTTTAAAGAAATTTTGAAGATCATACCCGAAGAGATTCCTTGCTGTAGAAATGTACATATCAGCTGTAAAGAATTTTGCCACCCCTTTATAAAATTTCTCTTTCTTATGAAATTTGCTTAGTTTTATTTTATAATAATAATGAAAGTAATTTTTAGTTTAAATCATTGTAAATCAATCAATTTTAATTTGTATATTAATTTTATCATTACTATCGCGTTTAGATTATGATTTATCACACAACACCACCTCTAGGCCGTTAAAAGCCAAATAAACGTTTTTCGTTAGTTAACAAAATCGACAATAAGTGCGAATTTTGCTCGGAATGCAGATAATCAGAAAGCGCACAAATGCTAAATCTTTCTGAGGTGTGTCATTTTAAAAATGATTCCTGTCATGTAATTCTTATATAATGCAGATGACGCACGAAATTACATAACGGAAAAGTGAAACTTATATTTTTTCCAACAGTATTTGAAAGTATTCAAACCAAAACTTTTAATTTACCATTAATAATTAAACCATATATGTTCGTCTGTTGTGAAATTAAGCCAATTAATCATTCTAATTTTAATACGTAATATTGCTCTTCAATGTCTGTCTGTATCCTGCCAACTTGTAGGTGGGTGCTTATCATTACTGCCACAATAGCAACGCTGCAGTAAGTGAAATCTCTGTGTAAAATTTTCCGACATCTTATTCACTCGACTTTGCTCTTATATTGCTTCAGTAAAGATGATTAGTATTCGCGAATCCAGGATTGTATATTCTTAAAAGGAAAAATTATTGGACATTCATTTTCTTCGTCATCTACAATGCAGATAGAATGACATCTAGCCAGTGTTAATTGTTTGTCATTTGTTTTTATAATTCGAACACTGTGCTGTTATTTCCTTTGCTAGCGAATTCGTATGATTCAAATATAATTGTTATCACCATGATAAAGTCAAACTTGAGACTACAGTTGCACAGAGTGGTCATACAAAAACTTCTCCGATATATGAACCCTAGGGCCCTATCCTCTTAACCAATCGAAATGAAATTTCACATATTGTTATCTGAAGGTATGCGCTCGAGATAGTGATGATTTAAACTACAGAACTTCCACGGTTACGGTTACAGTAAAACAATTTCGAAATTTTCGAAAAACAACGCCCACGTTTTTCCTGCGTAAATTGAGGCCCACCAGCGGCCGAGCGGTAAAGTCGCTGAACACTGGTAGTTCGGTCCGAGGTTCGAAACCCGCGAACAGGCTGGCTGCATGGGCGTTTTCGTGGTTTTCCCCATGTGTAACGTGTATACGAGCCAGTTTCCCTTAGAAAGTCCTCCACGAAGGCATCCCTCCCCTTAGGCAGATAGCCCTAGTGTGTTTTGCCATAATTAAATACACCACACCACCTGCGTAAATTGATCAGCGCATTAACAAATCATGAATGATGTTGGAAATATACACATATGACGAAAATTGCCGGCGTAAAATATTTAAAAAGAAGAGCACTGTAAATGACCCAATGACAACATAAGTGAGGAGAAAACTATTATCGGAACTGCAAGTTTTCGATGTACCCATCTGCGCTGACGATAACGCATTTATTACAGGAGATTGTTGACAACAATGACGAATGGAACATCGCAGGAGGAATCTGTTAAATTCACATATTATACCATCTATCAGTTTTGACAAATCTAGCGGATCTGATGATTATCACTTTAGATTTAGATTTCCGATAACCTCCAGAACCATAAATCTATTTTGAGTGAGGTCGGGAGAATCGCAGCGGCCACGAAAGGCTAAAGTTACGGGATATGACTTTGTCTCAATACTATTGCAGCACTTCCTGAACACCCGTGGTTACGTGTGGGCGAGCATCATCTTGCGTCCATACAATATCATTAACGACATCTCGCTGCTGCAATTCTAGAATTACGTAATTTTGCAAGATTGTTGCATACGGAGCACTTGTGATGGAGCACGTTTTCATACCTGTGGAAGTCACCTCTTCGAAGAAATACGGGCCGAGAAGGAATATGTTTGCTAATTTGCACCACAAGTCACTTTAGCGTCGTGTAAAGTCGCTGGTACTACATCATGAGGATTTTCGTCAGCCCAGTGAATGCAGTTCTTGCAGTTTACATTCCCAGTTATCCATCCATAACATCTGCAGCGACCACTTGCTGTCTTCATCATATCTGATGAGGTATACTGATGATATCGTTTTTTCGAATGTTTCACCCCGGCAATTTTCGTCATACGTATATCGTTCCAACGCCATTTATGGCATTATAATATCAATGAATATTTTCAATATCTGATCAATTTGCACCGGAAAATGTGGACGCTGCCATTGAAAAATTCCGAAATATTTTCACTTTAACCGTAACTGAGAGAGCTCTATTATTTTAAGTTATCCCAATCTCGAGCGCATACTTCAAATAACAATATCTGAAATTAATTTCGACTGGTGCTCGGATAGGCCACTATGGGTTCATACATCAGGGAAGTTTTTTATGACTATTCAGTGTATCCAAAATGTTTAAAAATATATATACTGGGCAATGGAAATCAAATTAATTATGGTATTGAGGGAGACAGATATACTTGCCTGCAGTGTTGCATAGCTAAAATATCATTTCTATGGGAAAGACTTGAAATTTAAAAAAAAAAGAACATAACATGAAATTTTATGACAAGAGGATCACAGAGAAGTAAAATGTAATGGCAGTGATCCATTCAGTTAAATTCTAAGCGATATTAAAGACAGTTTTTTTCTCAAAGTGTAAGAGTAATTTTACCTCCGGGGAAAAAAACATATTTTCAAACTCATGCAAAGGTAAAGAAAGGATAATAAGGCATTACTGTTTACACATAAATATGTACACAGAGAATTGGTATGAATAATCTAATATTTGCTTAGAATTTTATTAATATGGTAAATTGCGTAAAATAAGCAGTATTTCAATAATAACATAATTCTGTAAATCATCCAACCTTTTATTATATTTCCTTAATAAAGAGAATTTTTAATTCCATCGCGTTATTTTCTTAAGTTACACAAATTTCAGTAATAAGTGATTTACAATGCACAATAATCTGGATGTCACTAATGTGTTCTATCGTGTATATCTTTAAAAAGGTGAACTGCAAGTAGATGCGATGCGTGTTTCCGATCCTGATGAACGTTAGCGAGCAGGAAATCGTGTCTTTGGTAATTTAAAATCATTTCAGAATTTCTACCTTATGTGATGAAAATTGTACATATGTACTCAAGACTGTTTAAAGAACTTAATGAAAGGTGTAGTTTTTCAGCTTACACGAAAAGTATTACACGAATGAGCTCTGCTTTATGAAACTCATTTTCCTCGTTTTACTCATATTTTGCTATATAAAATGTATAAAAATGCTCAGGGCTTATTTCCTAACTGTTAGTCCTAAAGCCAGATTGTCACATGCGAATGCTTTCAAAATTGAGCATACTATGAAAGCATTTTCAGCATTGTGCGTAAGAGAATTCGACAGTTATAAAATCTAATATTTCACATAATCCCATAAGAATAAAATTTTTAATTAATAAAATATTCATTATGCATTTAATGCCAGATACTTTATCCAGTATAAAAGTATTAATCATCAAAACAAGTGATTTCAAGTTTTGAGTTGCTCCCTAATCTTTAAAGATATCAATTTTCACTCAGACATACGTATTAAAAACTAATCTAAATCATTAAATTCGTTCTTCAATAACCATATTACATGTAGAAGTTTGGTTTTAAATGAACAGTAGAAAGAAAAGATCGTGATAAGAGAAATATCTGGAAGCAAAATATAAGTATGAAATGCAAAATTTCTAATCGCAGAACTTGGAAATTACCAACTGCTATCATACAGTTGCAACTTTATAATGATATGGATGCCATATGCGACAAGATTAAAATGTTATTTAATACACAATTAAAAAGAAATTGAAGAGTTGTACTTCTCAAAGTTACAGTATCAGAGTTGAAAGTTATGAATAAGAACAGTCAAAAATCCCATATTATTTAAAATAATGTCCTACAGCGCAGGCCTTTTTATTCCGCTGTTCATCAATTTTTTTTTAAAGAAAACTAATAGGGTAAAACACTTTTCTTAAAGCAACAAAAGTAATTTTATAACATTCAAAACTAATTCCTGCCAATTTGTAAACTAAATTCTTATTAACAAAAATTAGTGTAAAGCATTAATAAGTATTAAAAGCATTTCTTACGGTTAATTAAAATCTAAGTCAATCGCACTTTATATGGTAAAATGTTATTGGAATTTTAAAGATTCCGCACCATTTCAAAGCAGTGTTTCTTTCCTTTACAGTTGAGGCTGTTACCTTAAGGATGTACACTTTCAATAACAATATATTCTAGCTTCCTTTAAATTTTAAGACTGTATGGAAAAAGAAGTATAGAATTGTATCAATATCCATATATCTAGAATAATTTTAATTTTTCTGTGGAAATCTGAAATGTACAGAAAATAAAAATTACAGACGGTTCACACATTTTCAAGCATTTCTAGCATTCTAATATTTCACCGGATGTTGTTTCGAAATGGTTTCCATAGCGGAATCAAACCTCATATCATCAAATAATATCCATTCAAACGAGAAAAGTATAGTAATTAAATCATTCACGTTTCAACCTCGTCGTTAAACCGTTGCTAAAAAGGTTGCATATATACACGCACTCTTTGACTTCTGAGAAGGATTAGATAACAAACCAACCGTTCCCTCAGTGCAAAACGTGTTTCTACCACTCATTCCTATTTTTGCATTTGAGTCACGTGTCTTTAATTGTTGTTCCGTGAAGGATCGATCTTGCTGCAAACTATGGAACGCCGTCCTCGTAATTTGCTCGTCCTACTTGAACGAAAGGAGGTCGATTTAGAAGTGTACTACTTTGAGGTTGTAAAATGAAAGGTTGGGGGGGGGGGGTTTCGATATGCTTCATTAGTTAAATAAGTGTGAAATTACATAGCTACAGCAAGGTTTAGAGGATAACATTTTCAAGGTTGATAGCACTCAAGGACGTGTAGGTATAATTTTGCGCTGCTTTGAGCTTTACAAATATTGTTCTACAATAAAAGGGTTGAAGATATAAGTTAGTGGTTTTCAAGCATTACCTTGTGCGCTTTTATTTTACTTCTTGCTGAACTTTGTATTACCTCCTGAAATTGTAATTCCTGTCTCTTATTTTACACTTTCTGACACATATATTGGTAGAAATTTTGTTATTATTTAAGTATATTTTTACCATAATGGTATGAAATCGATTTCATCATATGATAAAAAAAGATGACACAAAACGACATGATTGTTTATGTGTCGATTTATGAGTACGCGCAATAGAAGGGGGGTTGTAAATCTATCACCTAGCTCGACCTAGAGAGTACTAAATAGAGGTAAAATTTATATTTACGATGAATTCCAATATTTTATTGGAACCAATTTTTTTTCCAAAGCCCGAATTTTTTTAATTGTTTTGATGTTTACTGGAAATGTTTATTAGGTTTAAATTCTAATATTAATAGATGATTTTTGTAACAGAAAAAAAAAAAAAAATTTTAACTCCGAATCTACAAATTTATGACTTCTGTTAAAGAAATTAATTTAATTTTTCATTAAACGTTTTGGCAACAAAACGCAGTCCAAACGTCTTGGGAAATACAAACTTTTGAATAAGCCTTTGTCACCATGAAGCATGATTACATAATGGAATACAAAGTACGATCTCATATTAAAAATGCTTTAAGAGAGAACTTTATAAATGAGAACCGTTGTAGCAATAGAAATGGGCTCGAACCCTTTTCTGCTACTATAACGGTAAGTAATTGTACTATTGCTATAACAGTAAGTACTTCTATTACTATAAGTATTTTTAGAAACAGAATAATTTCACAACAAAGACGTTATGCAAATTTGAGTTTCTGAGTAACGGTGCCGGCTCATTTTTCAAGTAAATAGATTAGGGATCATTGTATAAATTGAGCATTTGTTATTTCATAACAGATACTGCCATCACTGTAAAAATGCAGGATCTTGCATAACGGTACCGAACGAAATACTTCCATATAAAATTACAATTATTTCATTTCATCGCTTGCATAAGAAATATATCAGAAAAGCAAATTAAAGCCCGGATTGTCAAAGTCCCGGAAACTTTATGTTTCGGAAACATGAAGGAGATATGCTGGGCAATTTTTATAAATGTGCCGGCATTGTTAAAAAAGGCGTTTTGCTCTAAAACGTTTTATTACATAACACAGTTTCGCAAAATTTGACAAATTCAAATTTCAATGTAAATCTCACAGAAAAGAACATCAGTGCAGAAAAAGTCTTTTAAAATATTTTTCAGTTTATGAATATTTTTATGGAACAGATTTTTCAAAAAAAATAATATGTATTAAATGTCTGAGAATTTGAAAATAAAATAACTTTTTAATGTGCTTAAACTTTATTGCACTTACTGTGGTTGGAGAAGGCTGAAAAACTATGCGAAATATTTTTACATTGCGGCAGAGAGAAGTAAAGGAAATTGTGTCACTTTATGTGGTTTTATATGTTAGTAAGTTCACTTTATGTGCTTTTTACTGATGTACATTAAGGACAGATCAGTAAGGATTAGATAAATTTGTAAAAGAAAATTCAGTTGTTATAAGACGCATTCGTGCAAAAATAATTTTGAAAACATTCTTAGGATAATTTCTCAAGGTACAACATTTGCTTTTAAGACGGAAATAATAAATTCAAATTACTGTATTCAATACAATGTTTTTTAATTTGTTACGACTTTTTTGTTATTTTATTTCTCTAAAATAAATAAATAAGTTGGTTATGGTGAAAACCTGCAATAATCCATGAGTAAGGCTTTAAATAGAATGAAGATGTTTAATTTCTGTTCCTTAAATGGCAAAGTTTAGTATAAATATAAACAATAACAAAAGACATTCACATGCTGCTAGTGAAAATTTTAGAAAAGCTTTAAGAAAATATCAACGCACGCAGTACAAGTTGGCATATAAAAATATATATCGCTACAAACTGCATACCTTTTTCAAAATGTTTCGATCGAAAATCCATCAAGTGCTTCCTACAATTGTTAGATTATAACAGTGAATCCAATTAGCCGAAATCTCAATAGTTGATTTTACGACTGCAAGCACTAGAACTTGTGTTTTCAAATCACAAATTCCTTGTCAAATTAGAGATATACGGAAGTTTTAGAACCTTACAAAGTACCTGCTGTGAAGACTTGAAAATAATTGTTTTTCTAAAATTAACTACAAAATTAAAAATTCAGCCACCGTTATTAAAAAAAAATGGGAACCTAACATATAAAAAAAAGGAGAAAAAAACAACTCGTGGCTTACGATTGATGCTCGTTGTTCTAAATCGCATAAAAAGCTTTCTTACTACTGTAAGAGAGAACCTTACTACCGATTCACCAACCCACGGTGGAGTAGGTGTAAGTACAGATAAGGATAAGAAAATGAAAGCGCAGCTTGATGAATTTAGGCGATAAGGAAAAATAAAAACGGAAACTTTCCGGTGACATCATTGTTTTTTCACGCCTCGTTTAAGCTACCAAGGTAATGCAAAATCATTGTATACAAACGACTATAATTTTTTATACGGTTCTCAAACCTTTTTCTCCTCGCGAAAATACATTCCATTTTCCTCTTGCTTGGAAACTAAACAGGGTACCTGTCATGAACACTTTTTAAATAAATTTGGTCTGCATTCTGCCTCTCTTGCATATGTTAAAATTTAAACGCTTATGAAAGGAAAATTATGTTTCACGAAGCTCATTTTAAAGGTATTAATTCTAACTTCATTCAGCAAATGTCCTTGAAATAGTTTTTTTTTAATGGGATTTTCTTTTCTGTTCCTCCATTACATTATTTTCTGGTGCTTAATCTAATAAATTTCTAAGAATAAATATTAAAAACTCTTAATTTAGGATACATAAGTTAAAATGAAATTGTAATTGAGTCTGTACATTAAGTTACGTCTTTGGCGCAGTAAAACTGATCAGTTATTCTATTCTGAATAAGATAAATGCTTTTACGAACTTGGATACGTAAAAGTTACGAACTTGGATACGTATACGTTCGTATATTACGAACTTGAATAATTTAGAAGCTCATTTAGAAATCATAAGCAGTATAGTATAATATACTTAAAAGGGAAAAGAATGACACACGAAGAAAAACAGTATGTAAGAGAAACAAAGTTTTGACTGACATAAATTTTATTGATGTAGATTTCATTAATGTTGATTGAGCCAGATTCGTTTTTATTGCACTCATTCTTTGAATAAATTACGTTTTAGAAAGTTTGCTTTATCTTACAACAGTGTTGATTTCTCGCATGTATAAGCATGTATGTAATAAAATCTTGAACAAATAGATTAGACAAGAGCACTTAGTCAAGTCTATATTCATTTTCTCGATCACGCAGGAAAGTTACTACTTTACTTCTTTAAACATTGATCCTAAATGCATATTTACAACTACGAGATTCTCAAAATAAGCAAGAGAATTATAAGGAAATAACTTCAGCACAGTATGAAGCTGGATTCTATACATGTAAAATACATCTCTTTATAAAATTATAGTAAAACAAAACGCTTAGTTAATATAATATTCACTGTATGTTAATACAAATGTTCTTTACATTTACGTGCAAAATGCGCTGAGACGTTAATAATTATTAACAAATTTAACACAAGTAGTTACAAACTTAATCACGAGCGTTTTTTTTCTTCAATACAAAACCGCTAACAGCCAAAACAAGAAAATGACCGTTTCTAGGCTTTCTGCATAGTCTCGAAATATGGTTGAATAATATCGAATTTCGTAAATAATAGACGCAAAAAATGATCTATGCCCGTGAGTAGGTTTTAAAATATCTCTTCAAAATTTGTGTGAAAGTGCAGAAGCGTTTGTTTTTAACTACTAAAGCTGGATATTTTGCGAATGGAGATCATACGAAGAGTTAAATTTAATATTTACAGACCCCATCTATCTCTGAATTTTGAATCCATTTTCAGAAAATTATCATCAAATATCGAAAAATTAAAAGTAAAGGAGCACGCGCATTTAATAAATAGATATCGCGTAATTGTACTCTTTTGCTTTTCACAAAACTCTATAAATTACGAGAAGCTTTTCGTGCATTTAAAAAGTTTATAAAAGCTGGAGGAAACCATCTCAATTCAGTTGTTGTTTGGATAACTGTTGTGTTTATTTATTGCTGTTAATGACTGTAGCGAATTTGCGGTGAAATCAGATTAGCTTTCTTTGTTTTGAATACAGTTTTTCAGAACCTTTTAATAGTTTAAAATATAACTACTGTGAGATATTACGATACTGTACGAATATCCCTGAGGATGTTTAAGCATTTTGGTTTTATCTGTTGTGATAAGAATAAATTTTATTCACTTTTCATTAGATTTGTGCATTCAATCTATTACGAACCCGTACACACGCAACAATATATATGTGGGATATAGTCAGCGAATAGCCAGCGAGGTCTGACGTTACCTTTAGTAGCAGCCATTCTGAAAAAAAAAAAAATATTGTAACCTCGAAATCAGTTGAGATTACAAAACATAATGCAAATATAAAAGAACAAGATTATGCGACATTTCGATTTTATACTACTACAGAAGCACGCAGCTAATCAATATTTAACGTTTACAAGTAATTCTTTCGAAAACGAGAATAATCAAAAACAATCTGAGAGGGATCATTTAAGCAGTCAAGAAACGTTTAGCGCTCGACCAGAATTATCAATATTAACACCTCAAAAAATTATTCGAGACAGATCATTGGGCATTGAAAATTAATCCGTTTAAAGCATTATTCGATTCGTTAACAAAATCCTGATTATTAGAAATTACTTGTATATAGTACATAATATGTAAAATTTACTTCAATTAAATCTTTTCCAAAAGACAGGTCTTTACATGCCTAAGAAGTCCCTTCTCAAACCAAAAGGCTTTCCCTAAGAACATACTATAGCATCTCAGAAATTGTTTTCTATTTTCTTAAAAATATAAGTTACCATTATAAAATTTGAATTTCAAAATTCTTGATATGCAGTAATTTAACTATATAATTAGGAATTAAAACTGCTATAACTTGTATAAGATTTAATGAATACTAGCTAAAAATTACTTTAATTTTTAATCTGCTTATGTATGAATTTATATATTTCAGAAACATATCAACATTAGCCCTATCACAAAAGCAAAGTAATAGATAATTTTTTAAAATTTACAAACAAGACTTATATATCTGAAACAAAGAAAAACATCAGTAAGTTATCTTTTATTTATTTTTCTCATCTTTATCGAAACAAACATCATACACCTAATATCTTATGCGTAGAGTGAAAAATGTTCAGGGTCACTAGATTTTTTTTCAACTACGACAGATACTACAAATGTAAGCCTTCAAGGCTAAGCATATTTACAGCAATGTAACAGGTTTTGGTATTAATATCATGAAAATGAGGACATGTGGCTGCCGCTAGAAAGTTAGAAAATTCTATAATGGAAATATTTCTGACTATGAAAATCATTAGAGCGAAGTTCTGTCTGGAAATGAGCAACTTAAACAGTAGAACAACAAATTTAAAGCTGAAAAATACATGATCCGGAGAGTAGTGGCAGGATAAATCGTGATGTTTCGTAATTTGACATGCGATTTAGATTTATACTAATAACTCCACAGCCGAAAAAGATTCGAATTAGCGTTTCTAGGGCAAAACTAATCTAGCTACATTGCAATAACTAGTTCATACCCTAATACATATTATGTCATAAATTTCAATGAGTGAATTCAATAATTTGTTGTTTCAGATAAAGATTTCCATTAAATAAGACGACGACTGAGTGAATATATATATATATATATATACCAACTCCTAGGTGAAGGAAATAGAGGCAAATTAAACTTTAATTTAAGGTCGTATGTAAAGGGAATCCTAATTAACATATCTAATGAAAATGTGGTGAAGTCATAGAATAAATCCTATTGTAGCGGAGAATAACGCAAAATAAAATAAAGAACACGTTTAAAATTCATCGCATATTCAATTCAGAATAAGCCTCATGCAGAAACCTAAAAAATCAGAAACACGGCGGTAAATTTCAATAAACTGGCTAGGGGGGTCAAAATGTGGGAAAAAATTAAATAAGGAATATGAAATTTACAGCTTTCATTGGATCAGCATCAGGAGTTGGTGCAACGACAGAAGAAAATAAATAAAACATCCATTTTCTGAAACGGCAAAAGACACAAATTAAAGTTTCAAACTAAAAAATAGTCTTAGGAAAACAGTAAAAGCAATCTGTGTCGTTATCTATCCAATCTCTAAAGACCGAAGTAAGCAGTATAAACAATTGCAAAATTAAAGAATCAGAAACATGGACAAATTCAAAAAGAGTTCAAAATAATAAACAAATTTAAAAAATTAGTTTAAGTAGATCGAGTCCAAAAACTAAAAATAATAATCCAATATTTGAAAACAAACCACAAGGAAATTTTTAATCCTATATTTTTTTCCAAAAAGCAGTTCTGGAAAGCAGTTATTCGGATTCAGTTTCAGAAAGCAGGATTTGAATTCAGATCTGAGAAAATTTTTAGATTCATGTCATCTTCGTATTCGAAGACAATTAATTAGAAGAAAATAAAGTGAAAATCAGTATTAGTTTCAATATAGAAAACTTAAATGAGAAAAATTAGCAAAATTTTAACATCAAATTAAGAATATTCTAACTCAAAAATGAATGATTATTAAATCGGTTCTTATAATAAAACCAATTTAAAGAATACGAGTAAAAGATTCAACGGCAGATTTGGAATAAATGATGTAAAATCAGTTTTCGTAGACGAGCATATTTTCTACTTAAAAATATATGGTTACATCCCTTTATTGACCATGATTATCACTTAACTCTTCTGATAGAGCCGTGCTTTAAATTCTCTTGAGAATAAATCTCGATATGATATACTGAAATTCAGTAAGACAGTGACAAGATAGTCAAAATAAACAAGCTTTGAGTTATCGCCGAAATACCGTAAGTGTATTGATATCACTTGAATTCCATAAAAACTATATTCGTACTGCATGTCATCTGATGTTTTTATATGCAATATATCGTTGAAATATTGTTCTTTCTCTTTTAGGGCTTTAAAAATTAATATAATAGTCTGATTTAGCTTCTCAAATTACTCAGAATTACCAAATGAACTTGCGTGTATAAGATACGATGAACATTCGGAAACTGGTACGTATTAGAAAACTAAATTATAGCATTTACAATATCTGATGATGGAAATCCAAAATTTCAAGTAAAGCATAAATGGATTCTAATAAAGAATAGCTGAAACTACTCACATTAATCTTTGTGAACTGAATAAAATCCAGTATAATATATGACTTTTTAAGTAAGCATAACTTATTGGACAAAACTGAGTATCATTTTTAAGAATTCATGAGTTAAAATTTTCTTCTCTTAATTTATGTTAGTAAACTTTTTCTCTAATAATATGTATTTTAATATGTATAATCCATACGTCATTGCAGTTGTTATTAGAAGCACGAAATACAAAGTACTTCTAGATATTTGGAATGTTTAAGCATCAAAAATAGGTAAATGAAAAATGTCAAGATTTATCAATCATCGAGATTTTGCAGTAACATATAAACTTAATGGTTTAAAATAGATAAACAAAATTAAAATGATAATCTCGTTTTTATTTTCTTGTACGAAGTAAAGAAACTATTGCAATCAGGTATCATATTTCAAAGAAAATATCCATTTTGACTGCTCTCGAATCCATTTGAGCAATGTTTTTGAGTGATATCTGCACGTACGGGCAGAATAAAGGACTCTTTTTCTCATAACGGATTTTAAAATGGATTCAGGAGAGTTTTTTTCGTGACATCTGTACATGCGTATCTATCTCGCATAACTCAAAAACGAGTAGCATCAGTGCGTTGAAATTTTGTATATGGGACTGCTATAACATGTAGTTCTGTACCTCTCTTATTTATCCGCTCTGTTACTCTGCTCGGTGAGCTCAATTTTTACTTCCTTGAAAAATGAAAGAAAGTATTGCAATCACGAAATATTTCGGATATTATATTTCAAAGAAAATACTCATTTTGATCGTTCGCGAATCTATCTGAAAGATTTTTTTTTTTTTTTTTGCGTGACATCTGTACGTACGGACAGAATAAAGTACTTTTTTCCAATATGGATTGTAAAATGGATTCATAAGGGACTTTTTCATGACGTCTGTACGTATGTATGTAAAAATTTAATGCGTAGAAGAAATCCAGTACTTTAACCTCTGGCTGTAAACATGGCTGGGAAGATGAAGGTGAAGGCTTGGTGAAGCAGATAACAAAACTGAGTTGAAGAATCACCATCTTTAATTTTACGCATCTCAAATCATCTGTATGGCAGACAAATTTACTTTTCAATCATCGTTGAATACAATAAATTTTTATATACACAGGTAAAAAGATACGATCTCATTTCAGGCAGGAAAGCATAGATGGCGCAGAGTTTTTTGCATGGCAGAAATCAGGAAAAAACGAACGTAATTCCTCGCAAAGCAGTATTTATACTACGTAGGTGATTTATGCAAAGCTAAGCCGTGATTGGTTAAGTTACCGTTTTCAGCAATGTTATGTAACTTGAAAAGATCTCGAATTTGGGAGAACGGATGAATTTAGGAGGGGGGGGGAGAATAGTTAATTTTGAGGTCGTCAATTATTTTTAAAGCAACTATCGTATTTTGTTATATCTTAGATATTCCCAGCTCAAGGAGGAAAGGCGTAGCGACAGAGAAGCCTTTTTAAAGAAAAAAACGTTAAAGCACTACCAAATGAAGAAAAACATAAATCATAAAATTTTGATAAATATAAGTAATTAAATAACTGTAAAGTATAAATTCTGAATAACAATTTTTAAAAATAAATTTAATTTTTAGCGTACTTTTAAATTTTTCAGCATTTTAGTGCAAAAGTCTTCTTGTCTGAGAGTTCATATAATCGTAATTATTCAGGTAAGGTTCTTGTTATCACAGAGTATCACAAATAAAAACTTTACGTAATCATTACTTATAATTCAATGTAACACACATAAATATTTATGATACTAATTTCCATATTGATAAGTTATATTTTAACACTATAAATATGATAGGAGTAACATTTTCAGAAATTGCGGTTTCACCGTTATTATCTTTCGTTTGCAATTCCTGAGTTTACGAAACTGGAAGACCTCGCAGTGCTTCTAAATAAACATAGCCATCATTAGGGCTATCCTCTTGAGTTAACCAGTGTATTCTTCTACACTAGTGGCTCAGGGATGCTTAGGCAGTTACTTGAAAAGGCCTTCGTTTCTTGTGCAAGGTAACTGGCCTTCGTGAACTGCTCTAATAGATTCATAATAAAAAAAAGTATAATAATAGTAATATATAAAAAAATTACATTCAGTCATAAAATGAGAGCCGCCAACATTATCTTATACGAAGAGGGTAAAAGGAAAAACTGCAGAGAGCTAATAACAGGCCTCTGCTTCGGAAAACCAATACTCCTTCAACATACTCTATTTAAATTTTAACATGCATTTCTAATAATTTCATATTACTTATCTATACTAGGTTCACTTACTTTTTGTATCCATTTCATTTTTAGGATAATTATAAAATTCTTATTCAAAATTTTCAACACAAATTAAAAAAATATAAATAATCTCAAAGGCCTTCCCTAAAAATAATTAAAAATCTAAAAATTCTTTACTTACCTTACTAAATTATTAGAATTCGAATTTCTAATACCATTTTTCATAACAAAATACTACACTTTTAATCCAATGCAAAAAGAAACAGCAGTATGTATACAGATTTTCAATATAATAATAATGATTAGCAATTTCAGTATGATGTTTTTGGTTTCATTAAAAAAAAAACCTTTTTAAAAAATAATCCATATCATAAAACGTAGAAGTCGATGAATAAATCGTACAATAAAAATCATTGCCATTTTTCAATTCAACTTGGACGAGAAAAGCAATTTTGAACTAACTTTTAATGGAGAAGATTTCTGACGCATAAATTACACGATGGAATAGCTGTAGAAAGAACGATGACCTTGATATTCACCAGATTGCGTTTTTGAAATAAACTCAGAATCTTCCTACACATTAATTCATTTTAAATATTTACACTTCAGGCACAATGACTTGCTAAATAGAAATACTTTTCGACAGCTCACTTTTTAATCACGAGAAGACCGCTACTCTTGATTCCAGAATCAATACATTTCGTTGAAGTCACTTTTTTTCTTCCAAGTACTTTATCCATTGGAGTTAGCAGCAAATATTCATCCTAGCAGACTCTTAAAATGTGATAGTTTAAGTGCGTAGTTCGTAATGACTGAATTAAAAAGGCAAAAATAAGAAGTTGACAAAACTAATTTCGACGAATCACCAGTTTATTTGTAGGTACATCAAAAATTGTTTCTTTGTAGACAATATATTCTTCGATCATCGTTGAATACAATAATTTTTATGTACACTGTTTTTAAAAGTACGACGTAAACATCTGAGACAGGAAACAATAAACGGCGCAGAGTTTTTTGCATGGGAGAAATCAGGAAAAAAAGGAACGTAGCTATGTCTTATGTCTTAACTTCGGGTAAGAGGCAATCGGCCTATTGCAGCCTTTACCAATATATTATTCTTGACTTTTTTTAATCTTGAGAATCAAGGGAGTTGAATCCATTAGAATGGAAAGTACTTGTACACATACTGTGCTAGAATTCAGAGATTTTTAATGAAGGCTCCAGTGCCGCCATCTGTTGAGATAAGTAATTTTAAAACATATGAGGGTGCTCATGTGGCTCCATCTATTTTTGGAAATGAAAAGCTTCTTAGTACTCTGGTGCTCCGGTTGAAACATGTATGTACTATGACCAATGAAAATTATTATGAACTACTATGTATGTATTATGTAGCAGGCTTAATATATTATGTACTATGTAAGCATGTATATGTATGAACTACGTATGTAAGCATGTATATGTATGAACTATGTAAGCAAGCATTATGTAAGCAAGATCTATGTATTATGAACTACTTGTATATAAGCATGTACTATGAACTATGTAACTATGTAAGCATATATTATGAACTATGTAAGCATATATTATGAACTATGTAAGCATGTATACAGGACCAACATATGCCCTTATAGTCCCCATGAGGTGTTGCCCCGGATAGTTGCGGAACCTGGACTAGACCCGAATAGTCTTAGTAAGCCGCACGGGTGTCCAGATTCTGCTCTCAACTCAACTCAACACAACTCTGGTGCTCCGGTGGCGCCATCTCTTGTAGGCATTTTTGAAAAAATTTTCATACTATTCTTTGGATAAGCAAGTATTGAAAAGTGATCATATGATGAAATAGCGTAGTTTGTCACAGTAGAAAACGGTGATGAATTTAGAAGGAAAGCAACCAAATCCAGAATAGTTAATTTTGAGGTTGTAAATTATTTTTGAAGCAACTATCGTATTTTGTTATATCTTATATATATGGATGTATCTCGCATAACTCGAGAAGAGTAGCCGTAGAATGTTGCTATAACATGTAGTTGTGCACATCCCTTTTTCGTTGTAATCGGCCACACCAAACTTGTATATATTCCTTTCCTGTTACCCGGCTCGGTGTCGTTATTTTTATTCTTACATGCTAGTAAATTCTGCATTTTTTACTTTAATGAATTATTTTGCTCTTGTTTTCCGGTTAACGTTTTTATGCCTTTAGTTAATCTGCATGTAATATTTGTAGAATTATCAAAAATTTAAAACTTTCAGTGGCGCTATGCCTAATGACGCCGCTATTTGTTTACATTCGAAACTCTTAGCAGAATAGTCAGTTTGTGCACAAACTTCAGTGACTTTTCGTCCAGTGGGAACAAATTTTAGCTCTCAGTTTTTTGCAAGGAAAATTTTTTCTTCCTGCCCACCAGCCGAATTGCTTGTTTTGGCGTAAAAAAAATAATTTAATTGTAAATTTTGTTTTTTAATTGTATTTGATGTCTTAGGTTTTTCTGCATTTTACAATTTTTAATGTAGATGTTTTAGATTTATGTACGTTGCTTTGCCGCGAAGGAGAAACAAAATTGTTTGAATGAGAAATATATGTATAATGAAATTTGAGGAAATAAGTTTTAATGAAGTTCAGGTAAAAAATGTGTACAATTTAATAAGCTGTACAAGGAAGGCATGTGGTGTCCGCCTCAGATATTTTATAGAAGCAGCTGTGAAAATAAATGCGTTTAATTGTGCATCTAAAATTACTTTCGCGTTCTTCTGTGATTGTTTTGTCTAAAATCCTTCCTTTCTCTACAGGTTGGTTGAAACGTTGTTGTGCAACATATTCTACGTAAACATGCACATTTCATATTTATGTATCGCTTCGGTGGCATGTTCTGTATGAAGTTATAGGCCTTGACACTCTTGTGAGTGCTTCCTTAACAGGATCTTTATGCTTTTCATTTACCTAGTATATTTGTGTCCATAAATGTCATTTGATAATAAAAGCCATTTCTACATTTCAGGGCTCTTGGCCGGCCACTTAATCAGTGCTGACAGATGACTTAGCCATCTATTCAGAAATATATCTTTTACGAATTCTGTGACATCGATGGCATAACATGAATTACATCCTTTGGGAACAAAGAGTCGGGCAGAAAAAATTTAGTTTTTGGAGTTTTGGGCCATACAATTCGTGCAACATAGTAAGATATTCATAGGCTACACAGTTAAAAATTAAGGATCTGTAAGACACACAAGCAAACTACCAGCTGTCTCTCATTCAAGGAGGAACACAAACAAGGAATACCTATATGTACAATGAATATGGAGTATAGATATAGATATATAAAATAGTGTAATTTATTGCGAATTTGTGTCTAAGTGTGACTATGGCATTACTTGCATATAGAAACAGTTGCAAATATTCTAAAATTTAATCTCATACCAGATAGATTACAGAGATTAAATAGTAATAATTTGAAAAGCGTTTTCATCTTTTCAGGAATTTTTAAATCAAAATGTGAGTTCTACTATGCATTTAATTATCCTTGGAAATGGAATCAGAAATAAGAATAAAAATTTTAAATTATATTACTTAAAAATAAGTAAGTAATAAATTGCAAAAGAAGTTTTTATTAAATAACGCATAATGTTATAAAATATTTCGTATCTTACTGTAAGGAATATACACAATTTTTCCATATCTTAAAAGTATTTCAAAATTTAATTCAACGAAGCTAAGTCTTCTGATTATTATGTCACAGCTAACACAATGTTACTCCTAACATGTGAGCAAAAGAAGTCTTAAATCCTATCTTAGTTATTGATTAAGTTTATATTTATGTGGATTCCAGATATGTAATAAAAATAATTTTTTTTGGATATTTATGCACAAAGCGCTTATTTGTACGCTTGTAGATTGTTTTTCCTATTTAATACATTTTGAATTCCCTTTGTGATTCGTAAATACACCAATTATCTAAATATGTTTATATTTTAGATGTAGGTTTAAATATATACTTTTCGACTTAGAAATACGATTATATTTCCGGCTTTGTTAAAAATATTAAAAATTGCTGAGTAAAATGCAGTTTAATGAAAGGAAAATTTTCAGAAATAATGAAATTAGGTGTTCCTGAGCAGAACGGATTTTAAGTGATGAAAGAAGTATGCATGTAAGTTTAATTCAACAACGTTTGTTCCCAGGAAAGATCGGAAATACATATATAACGAAACTTTTTGTCACATTATCTTTAATATGTCATTTCAAAAATAAATAGCAATGCGTTACTATCAAAATTTTTGGAAATTGGTATTTATTAACCCAAAGGCTCGTTAGCCCAGAACGGCTATATGTCTTGAAAGAGCATTTTGCGTCGAATCACATAAATGCGACTTTTTATAATATTGTCACCAAATATTATCGCCGTGTGTTATACTTCAAGAAACTAAATAATGAAGGAATCTACATGAATGTATGTATGTTTCTCGAATTGTTGAAAAACAGCGGTATCTAGAATCATCAAATTTTGAATAATCTTCCAACCAAACATGGGCACATGGAAGTGCGAATTTGGAGTTTCGAATTTTTTTCATTGTCTACTTCACATTTTCTTACACTTTAATGAATTTTTGTGCGAAAAACTCAACGATTTTAAAGCGGCAACACTTTAGGAAATACAACACATTTTTATCTCCAGCGTGCGAGACTGTCTATCGAAAATTAAAAATATATGCTGTTTTCGAATATGTTTAACCCAAAGTAGCGTTAGCCTAAATGCTCTCAAAACGTGATCGTGTCTGTAAATAAAAAAACGCCCCTTTGGGCGTAGTATAAAATCTGAAAGCTTTCAGATTTCATTTATTTATTCATTCTCCAAATACTGAAGTTAAATATGTATTTTTTTATATAAAACACTTATTTTAAAATAGCCATTTCAGACTTTCTTCTCCTTTGTGCACAATACTGGCATTTAAATCGATTAAATATTGTCAGTTAATGTTTTTAATTATCTATCAAATCGTAAATACAACACAGCAATCCAGTTTGCTTCTGTTTTATATTCTGAATACCCTGAAAGGTAATGAGATTTTAATATAATGTTTGTTATTTGGAATGTGATTTCATTGCTTTTAATAAGCATCAGTCCCTAATTATTTGTATTCCTGAAATATCTTCCCACAAGAATATAGAATATCATAAAGTTAAAACAATAATAAAAGTATCGTACGTGGCCACGAGTGCAAAGCGCATCCAGGCAAAAACAACACTGTTTTGAATCATTTTGAAGAAGTTTTTTTCCATAACTTTTTCATATTTTTCCATAATGCTTTTTAACTGTTAGTAAGCAGCATTTTGAACCCTGCAGTATCTTTGATAGTGCTTCAAGGCTTAGGAAGTGAAACAATACGTTGCAGATATTATTATTTTGGATTTTCTGTTGTGAAAAGGATAGATCGCTAATTGATCAAGAGAATGCATGTAAGAATAACCGACAGCGCAAATCTATATGAAGCAAGAAATTGTTTTAGTTTCATGTTATGCATGGAAAAAACATTAAATCCTGCTTATAGGCAGGAGAAATTCCTATGGATTTGAATCCTCTTTAAAAGCTAGTAAAAATTCCAGCAAGAATGTTTTTGTATCCACTTTTAAGTATGCAAAGAATTAAATATTTCGATATTTAATTCTATATTCGAAATACAATGAAACATCATATTCATTACATTTTCGAAGTATTTACATCATAAAACTTAATTATTCAATTTAGATTAATTTACTTTTGCAAAATTTTTATGTTTCTTAAACTCAGTATCAGGTTACTTATATTAAAATTATGTATGTTTTAATTATCTAATCACATTTTGATTTTCTATCTTTGATCGGGGTTGTAGTACGCTAGCTACATAATATACTACAAAACATCAATTTTGAATTACAATAATAATTTCTTTTACTTCTTGAACAGGGTTTTATTACATACAGTTAATTGGATATTTTTCTACTGCAGATTTGGATATAATTACTTATTACAATTTACAATTAACACAATTTAGGAAAAATAATTGTAATTACAATTAATACAACTTATTAATTAATTAACACAATAATAATTTGTTTTACTTCCTTAACAGGGTTTTATTAGATAAAGTTAATTGGATATTTTCCTACTGTAGATTTGGAAAGCGAGATTTTTACTTTCAACATCTACGAAGATCACCATTAGAAAAACAGAAGAATGAATAAAGATTAACTGGTTCCATAAAAGGATCAATACAAAACTCTATAATGTGTACGTATGTTGTTTCCTAATGTTCTATTAATCGCCTTTAATTCTTTAGCCTTTAAAGATTATTTTTTCTGTTGCCTTCATCAGCGTTCATCTATTTGCATAAACAGTTTTTCGAAATTAATCTCTCTATTACTTTTTTATTTAAATATTAAGGTTTAAATCTTTCCTTTCAAAATCTTAAATGTGAAACATATTGCACAATATTTTGAAGAAAACGTTTCTACAAATTCATCATTTAGGCGGGAACACACAGTTATAAGACGAACGTTTTTAATGTATTGTAGAGTCATTGGTTTTCTTTTAAACAGGAGACGTGAAAAATGTACATTGCCCTCGCCAGGACTCGAACCCTGGTGCTCTTGAATACGCGTCGAGTATGCTTCCAGTTACACCACCAAGACATGCGGAAAGAAGGGAGAAAATACCTTATATACTGCCCCCTTCAAAAAGGCGCTGGGGTTTAGGGGACTCATTCGCCAAATCCTGGTGGTGACGAATTATCTTCCAAAATTTTTTTTAGTTCGGGCGCAACTTTTAGAGTCATGAGTCGTTTTTTTAAGCAAGAGACGTGAAAAATGTGCATTGCCCTTCCAGGGAATCGAACGCTCCGAATATGCTTCCAATTACACCACGAAAGCTTAGAAAGAAGGGAGAAAATACATTTCAGTATTAATAACGTAACAAGATAATCTAATTGTAGCAAAAGCATTCATGGGTTTAGGTTTCTTCATGATAGCTTTCCTAAGGGAAATTCCTACATCATATCTATATATATATGGCTAAAACTATAAAATTTTGAAAAAAATAGTTTCCTTTATTCTGAGCTGAATCTTGAAAGAAACAAGTGTTTTTAACTATTAAACCACTGATACAGATATGTGACAGCACACAGAAAACTGTGGAGTGCATATATCTTCTGTAAACAAGACTTTGAAATGGAAGGGAAGAAATATTAACTATTTTAAACGCAGAGTTATGAATCAAGTAATGGTCTTCAAACTAAATTCCTTGCTGATTCTATGACTCCATGCAAATCCTCTAGGTGTTCCACAATTCCAAGTCAAAATTCGAAAAAATTTTTGAATATCACGTGGGAGCCAAATATCTAAAATTCAGATATTTTTCTAAGCAAAGGTAAACATGATTATAAGCCAGAGTGGCGTGACAGAACAAAATTGTAATTTGTAGCTGCATAGCAAACATTTTTGACATTGAAAATAAAGTTAACACCAGAATTTATTCTTTCAAGGATTTTAGGTGCACTATAAAAACTATAAAGATGCAAAACTATAAAGATCTTAAACCCTTTTTTTACAAATTTTTATGTGAGCGGAAACTTATTTTCAACTTTACGTAACAACGAAAATAAAATAAATTAAATATCGAATGTGAAATACGCTAGCAAGTAACATCAATGAGGCTAGACTTCAACACTCTGTGCAAAAAAGTGCAAGCACATACCAGCTATTAAACTTACACTATAATGTACCTGTGGTTAATAAATTCATAACTATTAACAAATTTGTGTTAAAATTGTTTAATTGTATACTGAGATAATGATTTTTTCTTCTTTTTTCCACATCAAATGTGCATAATAATGATATATTTTCAATGCTTTTTAACATTAAATTTTTGAAATAATAAAAGTTCCCCCAACCTAAAATAATGAAATGTAGTTTTAAGGATGTTTTTAAAATATTGTTTTTCACCAAATCGACGAGCACTAATAACCATTTAAATGCTAACTATAACTATATCCCGGAAAAGTGATGATTACTCATATTGTTTCTAGAAATCTAAACTCACATGTTCGGATAATTAAAAGTAATTAAAAGAGGAAATATAGTCCTTGAATCGGTTCTTTGGAAAGCTATCGGAGGGGGAGGGAACAAGAAATCAATGACTAGAATGGTTGGTGCTTTGTTAATTGAGTATGGCAAAGCCCGCCAGGGATATCTGCCTACAGAAAGGGATAACTTTGTGGAGGACTACCTGAGGGAAACTGCTGTGTATTAATGTCGTACATCCAAGTGACAAAAAAGACCTCCAAAATGCATTTACCTTGAACCCAAAAGGGCGTAGAAACACAAGCAAAGCACATACGATATTCCATTAATTTACGTATCATAAATAATAAAATCAAAATTGAAACAGTCGTGGAGAGAAATTTAGATATACGTATACGAAAAATATGTAGAACGATTTTAATTTATATATATTAATCGAATGTGAAAACTATAACAGTTCGATTTAAAAGACATTGAAAGAGATCCATGCTATTTCATCTGCGCAGGTAGTATCGGATTTATGAAGAGGACAGCCCCTCTCACCCGAATATTTTAGGGCCGTCATCTGAAGATACATAAAATATTTACCGTTTTCCAAAAACTTTTTAATGAATTGGAGTCATTTATTTTGCTGGTGTTACCCCTCCACGATTTTGGATCCAGCTCCCAACTGGACTTGGGAAACCCAAACTTCTTCCTCCGCACATATTTCAGAAAATACACTGATCTAAAGCACCGGGTCTAATTTGGTGAAGTTAAGGTTCCAAAAAAAAATTAAGTTCTCTCTGATTGCAATCATATTGAGGTCATGAAACACTCAGGACATTTTAGTACAAAATATTCTTTATGATGGAAATCAAATGAAGAAGAGTGTCGGAAACAAGTTTACCAACATGAAAAAAAAAATATGTTTAGACTGACGCTGTCAGATCAAATACTCTATAAATGAAGCATAAATAAAATTCACATCTCCTGCAATAGTACTCCTACAATAGATTTAAAATACTGAATTGTATATCACTGTATGACAATACTCTAAAAATTAAGCATAATCATATCAAATCACTGGCATTTTTTTTAAGAAAATGGATGGGAAATTAATACAGAAAACTTTATTTGCAATTTAACAAATATTTTTCGATTAAGAAATTTTCGTCCATGTGTAATATATGGTAATCGTTACGAATAAAATTTCCGGGACTTTATCATAGAAATCCAGCATGCAAGATAACACTTACATAGATAAGATACAGTATGTACTTCAGTTTGGAAACGTTTAAAACTGACGGAGGTTTAAAAGAGGAAAACCTGATAGTGTTCTCTAAAAATTATTTCTTTAAGACAGATTTTCAATTACAAAATGAGGCTTATGAAAAATATGATTGAACATGGTACATTTTATAATATCGTTCCATATAAAAAGTGTATTTTATAATTTTATAATGTTGCAAAATGGGATATGTCCTGCTTCCCTAGACAGTGATGTGGTTAATCTAATTCGACACTTCTGAACAGATGGCCAAATCTTAATCTTGTGTTCATATTTAAATCACTCATGTAGGTATTGCTTTGGTGACAAAAGTGTTCACTGCATGCGAGACGTTATCATATTTAAAAATTGTTTTTCTCCCTGTTTACTTCCTGTCTTAAACAAATTCAAAAACTAATACGAGAATGAATAAGTTTTTTAAATGTTTCGAAAGTAATAATTTCGCTTGAATATCCTGAGCATGAAGATTACAATTGAATAAAATAAAGTAATAGCATAAAAACAGCGCATAAAGGCATTGAATGTCTAATTACCTCAAGCAGCGAAACTTAATATATTTTCTAACTTTAATCTATTGAAAAACTGTTGTAATGATAAATAAAACTCAAGCATGTATCTGTCGCTGACGTACTACTAATAAAAGTTTCTGTGTAAAATAACATATTTCATAAAACACTTAAAACAAGAAAATATAAAAACTAAGAATATGCAGAATAATCGTAAATAATATTGTATAGATTACTATTTTACTATTTGTAACGCAAAAACATTCACCTAAGCTTTTGAAGTTTTAACCAAGTTATATTCTTTTACATTACAGTCGAATTAAAAACAGAAATAAACAGAATTTAAAAAAATAATAATAAATAACAAATAAATTCTGAGTAATCAAAAATTTCACTTTTGAGAAAGTTAACAATGATTACGATTTCTGCATTTCGATATTCATTTCAGCTTGTAAGAAATTTTGATTTATCGAATTTCAAATAAACGCAATTCATAACTGCCTCTTCTATATTTCAGTATTTTACATTTCTTGAAGTAAATTGTATTTTGATAGAAATTCATATTTTTACAGACTGAACTATCTTTCAATTTTGTCTAAAAAAAACTTATTTAGAACTATGAAACTAACTTCCATTACATTAAAGTTATATAAGTTATTATTATAATATAAAAAATAATAACAAATTTTATCAGTTATTCTGTGATGAAAAATATATACTGTATACAGAAAATATGTCACAAAGATATTACGATATGCTATGAACCATCTTACAGACAGTGAAATCGTTTTTCTTTTCCACTAGTTGATATTTTTTAAATTATTATTCTCCTGAAATTACTGAGAAATCAAAATTTGTACCTTCCTCTAGAAATAATTTAATCAAGTTACTTACCAGGAAAATAAAGTTTCTTTATTTCCTACAGTACCACCTTCAGTAACATGAACTTTTTCCGGCTCTCGCTGGGACGCATGTTTTCCGTGAGCTATTGTGTTGACAATCAGCTTCATCCGTGCCTAAGCGACAGGATCTCTCTCACGAGAATTTCCACCTCCAAACAAAACTATCCGCTGCGCCATCTGGCGGGTATTTTTTCCTCAACAATCGATAACATCATCGTAAAATTCTGTCAAGGAAAAGAAGAAAGGGAAAGGAAATAGAGTGCCGTATCTTCATTTCATAGTTCTCTATTCATGGGAAACACGTCGTATTAAATACATTGCTTGGATGTACATGAAGCGCCTCTGATCGTAGGGCAGATGGTTCTAATTTATGAGAAATAATAGCGTAGTGGAAAGGTTTAGTAAGAGAAAAGCAAATATTCAGTCGAAAGAAAACAGATAAATTTTGTCTTTATGTGAGCTATGAGTATAAAAATACTCAGAAAGGTAAATGCTAAATGTTAATAGAAATGTTTCAATACATTTTCGTCCTTAACATTACTGAAGAAAAAAAAAAAATAATAATGAAATACTGATAGCTGAAAGGCCTTTCCTACTTTTTGAACGCAATAATTTATCAAATTTTATAACTGCGTATGCAGTAAAATGTTATTAATAATTAAGTTTTGGATTTAGTTGCGTATACAAAAAAACTTAACAGACTGGTCTGGCACGGGAATGGTAGTCAACGTTTATGAGGATGAAAAAAAAAATGCTTTTAATTTGGCTTTCAACCAGAAATATTGAAAAACTTCTAAACTTCATATGTAAAATATAAATTCGTATGTAAAAATGTGTAAAATATTTCTCATATGCGTGCTGCATGCTTTTTAATTATAAAATTCAGAAACATGACGCGTAAAACCTTTCGTTAGCCCGCAGGACGTTAGCCCAGAAGGGCTACTATTTTCGTTTTGGCATTTTGCGTAAGTTAACTATAAATGTCAGTTCACTTTTCAAATTGTTGCCACCAAATAATAGAGCCCTGTGTTATATTTAAAGAAATTAAGTAATGAAGAATCTGCATAAATGTATGTATGTTTCTCGCGTTGTGACAAAACAATGGTACCTAGAACCATCAAATTTTGAATAACGTGCGTCTAGACCCGAATATGGGCATCTTGAAGCCCGAATTTTTTATTATCAAATTCAAATTTTATAACACTTTATCGAATTTTTGATTAACAAACTCAATGATTTTAAAGTGAGGAATGGTAACACTGTACGGAAGAAAAAAAAATAAATAATTATCTTCAGCGCGCGAGATTGTTTATTGGAAATTCTAAAGAAATGCTCATTTTAAAATTAATTTGCGATATTGCTGTTGACTTGAATTTTATGGTTTAAGTACGAAGAACATGATATTTAATAAATAAAGGTAACACACAAAACATTAAAAAAAACGCCCCTTTTGGGTGTAATGTAAAATCTGAAAGCTTTCAGATTTTATTTTATATTATATATATATATATATATATATATATATTTAAAGATTATTTTTATTTTTCTATGTAAAATTTTAATCCCATTATGTTCGTCGGAAATCGGTACACCTTGGAATCCTAGAGATGAGGCTCTGTTTTTGATCTACCACTTTTAAAAGCGAGCAGTTATTATTCTTAATCTGGCAATGGCATTTATTTTGCTTCTAATATGCAATAACATGATGGCGTCCTTTTGATTCAACTTCCTGAAAGGGAGTAGGAGCGGGTTAGATTATAAGTGTATGTTAAGGACTCACAATATGGCCCGAAGGCTTGCTGGTTTCGGACCTTTTCGTGGATGCGAGTTTACTCAGTTACTTAAGCGCAAATAGAGGAACTGTCGAATCCATTGCTCTTCCTCTGAGCCGAAAGCTGCCCTAATAGATCTTACATAGAAACCTAATAGTTCACGATAATTTCTTCTGGCACCGAAAATAATCTCAATTGTACTGAGTGCAGAACTTATTAAATACGTTAAACATCCTTTGGGACCACTGGTAGAAAAGCAAGTGATCAAGTATTGAACAGAGATCATTTAACACCATCGCAGTATACAGAGGGTATTTACACTTTTTTAGAACGATTTCGAGGCCATTTAACTAGATCTGTTAGTCTTTTTTTCTGCATTATCATATGTCTGCATCGAGATTTTCAGGACAGAAAGACTTTTCATAAAGTGTCCAGAAGTACTGATTTCCATTCCTCTTTTACTATTTTCCAGAGTCTAGCAATCGTGGTGATTTGCGCTTAGAAGATGCTCTTTTCAAGAGACCAAAGGCACTATAGACCACAGCTAAAGCCTCAGGCGACTTTGCAGGAAGACGTTGGAAAGACATCGAAAAACTGAAGTTTTTAGAAGAACGCAGTGGTGCTTTTCGAAGTATGACTTGTTGCTTTGTCTTGACGAAGTTTCACTCTTTGAGAGTCATTGGGATAAAGAAATAGAATTTCTTCTGTAAATATAGGACGTAAATTTTCTCTTGATAGTACGCTGAGTTCATTTTTTCACGGTTCTTATTTTTAAGTTCCTTGTGTAAGAGTATATTGCTACAATCATAAACCCCTTATATCCTTTTCCCATCATTTTCGATAATAAATAGACTTTTTTAATGCAGTCGTTTAGGTAAACCCATGCTTCATCAAGATTAAGATTCACAATGTACATTTGTTTCCCGCTAAATAGTTTTCATACAGGGTTCTACAAATTTTTCTGTGATGAGCCATATGTCTCGGAAAAAACTGATAAACATTATGATATTTAGCTTTTTAAATTGCAAATTTTGGTTTATTATTTTATTTTTTATCGCTACAGATGTATTTAAATACTTTGCATTTGATTTCAGTGTTGGCGGGTTTTTCTCTTGTTGCCAATGGTTTAATTTTTAAGACATTTTATGTTAAATAATAACTGACAGTTCAGTTATTACCTTACCTTTCCGATTGATAATGTTGCTTATTTCGCACTCAAAAATTCAATATCATGCATTTGACAATGTTTTTGAGTTATGGAATAGGAATATCTTCGGAAAACATAAAAACTTATCCTTCAATCCGCAGTTTGTTTACATGTGATGTTTTGAAAGAATAACAAATTTAAAAGTACTTATACTTTTAAATTTGTATATATATTTTTCATTTCAAGTAATATGTTGTCAGAAATATAGAAATATATTTACAAAACATTTGCTTTTTTTAGTTTCTTTATCAAAATGTGCGTGTTCTAAAAACGTGTAAACACCCTCTGCAATATGTTAACAATGATTGCCACAGAAATGCCTGTTATGCTAAACTATACATTTTAGCTCATTTGTGGGAGCCCTTAATATTGACAACTCTCTCGTTACGCATTTATCAGGCTTCATTGGTGACTTGGGCGAAAATACAGTGGATGGACAAAAATATGGAAACACCTTGTGAAATGCATGTTTGAAAAGAAAGATTGATTTTAATCAAATATGTAGGGGGCGCTGGCGTTTTTGACTACTGACGCCACCTATACAACTTCGTAAATGTTCTAAACAGTTCAATTGTTGTCGGAGTACTGTTATGTGAGGTTGTCATTGCATTATGTCAGAGTTAACAGACTTCGAACGTGGGCAAATTGTTCGAGCCCGTATGGTAGGTGCTTCCGTAAGCAAGGTAGCCCAGGTGTTTAGTGTTTCAAGAGGTACTGTATCGAAGATTTATTCCGCATATTTGAAAAGCGGAAAAACATCATCTGCTAAATCACAGCGCGGACGAAAGTGTGTCCTGAGTGATCGTGACAGACGATCATTAAGGGCAATTGTGACGAAAAATAAGAAGACCACAGCTGCAAAAGTTACTGCTGAAATGAATGTTGTGTTACCGAACCCTGTGAGTACCAAAACAATTAGAAGGGAGCTTCATAAACAGGGAATTGCTGGCCGTGCTGCAATTGAGAAGCCACTCATCAGTGATGCTAATGCCCGTAACAGGGAAAGGTGGTGTTTAAGTCATAAAGCCTGGACTATAGAGCAGTGGAAGTGAGTAATATGGTCTGACGAGTCTTCTTTCACATTGTTTCCCACTTCTGGCCGAGTTTACGTCTGGAGAACGCCATCTCAAGCCTATAATACAGACTACTTGTTGCCAAGAGTGAAACATGGCGGGGGTTCTGTTATAATTTGGGCAGCCATATCGTGGTTCTCTGCTAGCCCCATGATAACTGTGTCAGGGCACATGACTGCCAAGACTTATGTGAACATTTTGGCCGATCAAGTTCATCCCATGGTACAAACTTTGTTCCCCGATGGTGATGGTGTCTTCCAAGACGACAAAGCCCCTGTTCACACAGCCCACATTGTCCAGGACTGGTTTTCTGAGCACGAGGATGAGTTGTCCCATCTTCCCTGGCCACCACAGTCACCAGAGCTGAATATTATCGAACCTTTGTGGTCTACATTGGAACGGAAAGTGCGTTCTCGTTATCCACCGCCAACATCGTTATCTGAACTTGCCACCGTTTTGCAGGAAGAATGGTATAATATTCCCTTGGCAAACATACAGGAACTGTATTTATCCATTCCGAGAAGACTGCAAGCTGTTTTGGATGCCAACGGGTTTCCTACACCATATTAAGCAAAGAAACATGTTTTTTTAAAGGTGTTTCCATATTTTTGTCCAACCCCTGTATTTTAGGCACCCTTCTCTTAAAATCATAAATAGCGAATTCATGATGAAATGGTTTGCATTGGTGTTCTCATAAAAATTTCACTATTCGGGACGTTGCTCTTCTTCACCCTATTGATGAGGTCGCTCAACCTCGCAAACTAAATACTAATAGCAGCTTTATGGGATAACATAAAAGCTACTATTAGTATTTATTTTGCATTATTTTATAATCTTATAAATTAAACTCTGCTTGACTGGCATAATTTTAATTAAAAAATTTCCATGATAATTTTTTTTAAAACATGGAATTTTAAGCATTTTTTTTTCTCCCAACTGAAATATAAACTTTTATGAATTCCAGATCGCCTTGAATATTTTAACATTATTACGTATTTCCTTTTAGCAGTGTACTGTTCATATATTACAGTACATTATCGTTATCATGCTACATACTATAAGACTTAATTTGCTGAAATATATTTGTAAAGGTACATGTCAAATACAAGAAATTTAATGTTCCAAATTGTGGCAGATGAGAAATTTAAACTAAGTTCTGGTTTTGAAGTAAGAAGATGAGCATTAATATTTGAAAATACAGAATACAGAGTTTTTTAGAAATGCAAAACCAATAAATTTCCCTTGAAAGATAACTTTGTTTAAATTTGATTATGTCTAAAATATATTAGTAATTGTTAATTCAAATCTGCATTTTATTGCTTAGAATTATTTAATTTTTAAATTGATCTAGTATTTTATGATTATTTTTATTAAAGCAAAATTTAAGTAAAATATTAATTTAACCAAGATACGTTTCTTAAAATAGCAGCAACATTTGTATCGTACTAAAATGTGTAACAAAGTTCATCATCAAAATTTTTGTCTTTAACTTCGAAAAAGATTTTTGATCATTATCGTTTTTGAAGTCTCACTTCGAAAGCTGTATAAATATCAAAGTAGGTGACACATGAAAAGGAATTTGAAACTGCCATCACGGGTGAATTAAAATGCAAGCATAAGAGTGAAAAAGTGTCCTTAGGACACAATGTGACCCACATTCTGTAAGTGACTAAATTAAGAAGGAATCTCTTCTTGAAATCTTCTAGAATAATCAAGCTGATACATCTTTTCCTTCCGGCAGAATTAAATTTTAAGTAAAATAATAAGATCTTCTTTCTCTCTTTGATAATCTTTATGATTTTTATGAAAAGGAAGCTTATGTTGGCGTTAGTACAAGGAATACTAAATTAACTTTTGAGAAGTGGGAAACTAAAAGTATTTCTATAATACTGAGTCTTTAAGAGGATGAAACTGCATTACTTGAAGAGGCAACGAAAATACAAATATGATAATTTTAAGATTCAGAATATTTAGAATATGCAAAAGATCTTAATTTCACAAACACTAAAACTGTCCCTTCAGTTTTTTTTTAAATTTAAGGCCACATATTTATAGTGCACTTTCAGTTCGACAATCTGCAGTAAAATAATATTTCACACAGTTAAATAATCTCGCTCTCTCTCTCTCTCTCGCTCTGTATGTATCCGAGGCTGATACCCTCGAAATACTGCAATTTTTGATGAATGACAGGGTTTTCTAAATTTGCTTATCTCTGTGAATTTCCTTCGGGAGCTAAGCCTACGGGTTAGCTAAGTTATTATTCCTTATTTACTCAATAGCTGTCTATCATGATAATTGAAATTCATGCCAATTTTTCTGTCAAAACATAGTGTTTCATGATATCTCTCGATTTCGCCATTGACTCTCATTTATGAAAATATCGACAATTAATAGTTTGATCTAATTTATTGCAAATATAGAAAGGCGAATAATCATTTGGAATTCTAATTTTTTAATAATCACACAATCCTCGAACGAAAACACTTTTATCGAAACTTTTAGCTGCTTTTAGCGCAATTTAAATTTTGAATCCAAAACTGGCATTAAATAGCTAGTTTAATACAGTATATTTTCAGAAAATTCTTTTTTTACCATTTATTACATTTTTTTTTATTTGCTACTCTAAGTTTAATAATTTAGATCAATTTTAAACAAGGTCAAAGAGTAAAACTGAATGTATAAAAGAATGGATTAAGTATTTGTTACCAATTTTATTATAAATTATGTTTTTTAAAAAATATTTTCCACTTTTTATTGACTTCTTTCAAAGGCTTAAAGCAGCTTTTCTGCATGGTAGGGAATAGTGTTACTTTGTTCTCTATTTTTCATATTTAAATGAAAAATTGTTTGAACCATCTTTATGGAGGAGAATATTGATAAATTATTTATCTATATTTGATGTACCATATATCTGAATATTTTTTATACCAGTGGAAGTGCAGCTATGCTTCTTGCTTCTATCATCTTTGAAGCCCTTCTGTGGCGAGAGGAAACTGTAATCTGTCGAACCATATCCAAAATTTGGCCATACAGGCAAATGGCATTTATTAAAAAATACGATTATATAACTATAGGCCGAAACACACCAAAGACAACCTTTTAAATTATTTAATATGTAGTGATCACACAGCCCGAAGTAGACTTGACAATACCCTTACAGTCCCTGACCTGAACGGATCACCGTCTATGATTCTAGTCACTGTGAAGGCAGCTGATCTCCGCCATACTTTTCTCTTCCAACATATGGATGTTACGAGTTGCCATCTCAGGGGTGGGTTCTGCAAAGATTGTTCGCACCAAGGACTGTCAACACTGCCACTACTGTTGAGACTGCCCTTGACGCTGCATCAGAGACAGGTGTGCCTACAGTGGTGCGAAGAACAACAATACTAAACACAGGTGTGACATCTTACCACGTCTTATCAGGCGAATCCTGGTTCTGTTAACAGTATCATGATGGACGTATCCATGTGCGGATGCACCGAGAACTTTGCTAGTTTGCATTCATCATCGTCATACGCACATAATCTGGGATGCTAGTATGGGCAGTCAATGGGTACATATCCCGGTTACCTCTTGTTTGCATATAGGTAATGTGGACAGCAATTGTTACACTTCTCAGGTGTTAAGACCGTTGGCTAGACCATATCTTCGAAGTCTGAGTGACGCCATCCTTCAACAAGATAATGCACAACCGCATGTTGCTTGTGCTGCGATCTTCTTCGATACAGAGGGTATTCGAGTGTTGCCCTGACCAGTACGTTCTCCAGATATCTCACCCATTTAGAACATCCGATCATAGGTTGTCATTTTGTCATTGCCCGCGACTACGGTTGAATGTCATTCGAGAAACAAAAAGTTGGACATAGCGCAATCCCTCATTTAGTAAATACGTATAAAGCCGCTAAATATGTAAGCTTCTTTTTTCCGGTTATTAGGTTGTCTGAACATACTAAAATGCACAAGGGATATTTGCCTTAGAGAAAGGATGCCTTCATGGATGACTTTCTATGGCAACTGACTCGTTGAAAACGGCCATGCAGCTAGCCCATCGCCAAGAAATGAACTCAACTCAAATACAGCTCGGCAGCTTGTGGGCGAATTTCTTGGAGAAACTAGCTAGTGGTTACACATAGGGAAGACCATGAGAACCAACCAACCGCTTCGCCTGAGTTCAAACTCGTGTCAAACTACCAGTATTCAGCGCTTGTAACCTACTCGGCCATTGATGGTACGTTTCCCTTTTTAACTTGTGTGCAAAACTTTTCAAAAGTACAGTATAATCTCCCAAGTAATACCGTTTTATATTCGGTTAAACTGTTTATTTTAAAACTGAAAAGCACACGATGATTATCTACCTACTTGCAAAGGAAATCTACGAGGTAATTTTCCTTCAGCTTGAATGGATTATTTGATAGTGGCAAAGCATGCCCCAAAAACTACATCCAAAGACAGATGATGCCTTTTTTAAAGGACATATTAAGGAAATTTAAGTTACACATTCATATTCAAGTTACACACGAGGAAGACCAGAACAATGCCCATGCAAACATTTTTTTCAACCAAGTTTAATTACCAGTGTTTAGCAACTTTATCTACTTGACCACTTGCAAAAGCAACTTTGCATGTTAAATCAGCTCTTGTTTGAAGACGCATACGAAAATTATTTAAACATTTTTGTCACCAGTGAGTTCGTTAGGCCCCTGATTCGTTTAGAACTAGCAGTATATGCTTTTAACATTTTTAGACTCATTTAGAGAGGGAAAAAGTAGGTAGTGCTTAACATGACTACAGTGACAGCTCATTTTATGCTTATTTGTTTATTTTAATATGCGTGTTACGTTGCTGCTGATTGAAAATATAATTTTCCACATTGTCCTAAAACTAAAGCATTTTTACCGGTATACGCAAGTTTTAAAATAAGAGAAATAAATATTTAAGGACTCTTGAGTTATTTAAAGAAAACAACATACATTCATAATCACCATATTATGAAGTAAAAATTTCATTAAATCTATTATATATTGCATTATGAAGTTATTCGCAGAAGAATAGAATATTTTTTACTGATCGTATAGAAATTCACCTTGAAAATACATCTTTCTTTCAACAGATCCTACTTTTCTATTCCATGCAGTTTAAAAATAAATGTTTTGAAAATTTTGTTAAAAAACATGAAGTTAAATTTTGTAATAATACAATGAAACATCTGCCGGATTCAGCAAACTCCGTAATTGCCTGAAGACACTGCATGCTCTGTTTGCATTTTGAAGCAAAAATTGTTGGTAAAGTGACAGCTGGGTAATAATATCAACATCCGATACGCGTTGAAACAAGTCTTTCTCTTTTGAGTTGATGCCTCAAGTGCAATGAAAACTAAAATAAGAGAAATGTCTTTGACAGGTTAAAACTGCCTTTTTTCTTTCATGATGGGTTAAAGAAATGATTCTAGATTACTTGTGAAACATCAAGAACAGTTATTTGGCATTCAGTTTCAGCTTACAAAAAATATGATTAAATCTTTTGAAAGAGATGGATATTTGTAGAACTCTGGAGTTGCTATTTCCGTATATTAAGTTAGACTTTCAGCGCTGTTAATCACTATATTTTCTAAAATCTAAGTTTTCGTTTAAAGCGCACATACTTTTCAGAATATTACATGGCTCGAAGCTCGTAATTTTCGGTTGAGTTTCCATTTTGGTAGCTATTATGATTTAGGATTTAGCTATTAAGATAGTTTTACATAGTTTTTAAGAATACTTTTATGAGATGGGAAAATATAAACTATATAGTAGTATTAACCTGTTATAATTATTTTAAAATAAAGACTTTAGTCTTTTTGCCGTCTTAACATTTTATGATACTATTCTCTGTAAATATTCAGCTACAGAAAAAGAAATAGGTCAGATTATTTGGAATAAATTTGGAGAAGAGATATTTTCGGATGAATGCATTTCAGCATCCATTTAAGTTATTTTAACTGTAAATGTTTCCTCTTCATCTAATATGTGGTTTGAAATTCATAACTTTATATTTTGAGGATAAATTTTATAAATTTAATAATAATTTTTGGATGCTTTCCATTATAGAGGCTCACCATTGGCCTAGAGGTAAAGTCGATAAGCACTGGTAGTTTAATCAGTATTTAAATCTCAGGAAAAGGGCTGGCTGCATCAAATTTTTTGTGGTTTCTCCCGATATGTAAAGTGATTATCAGCATGTTTTCCTAGGACTGAAAACGATCAATGTATTCAAACATCGCCCTTTTATTTTCTTCTTTCATGGTGAGTTAAGTCTGTTTTCCTGCCCTCCTTTTCTTGAATCTTGCTCTTCTCCCTATTGTAATTCCATAAGCGTTTAATTTTATTACGGCCTGTTTAATTGCATTTTCTAATAGGTAACTGAGCTCCTCGTAAAGGAAAATTCTTAGTGTTGCTAACGTTGTAACCACTTTATTGATTCAAGAATTCCAAAAACTTTTACACAGCCCTTTTTTTCTGCAAACGAATGCTGACCGCACAAATTAAGCAAATGATCCAAACATCCATTAAAAACACCTTTTTTATTTTTTGTATTAAGAATAGCTTGTACATTTCCATATACTCTAACCATGGTAGCATCATTTTCATAGCCTTGAGAACGGAATATCATTATGTCCAAACCATCACTTTACAATTTCTTAAATATTTCAGAACTACGTTCAATAGCTTCTTTTCCCTTTAAATGAATAAATCCTAAAAATGCTTCTTTCACCTTCAGCTTTTCTATTGTTAATTTTTATATATATAACAATTCGGACATTTGATCAACTTGTGATATCTCTGGAGTTCTGTCAAACAGTATCCCAAAAAATCCAAATGTATCAAACTTTATCCAAAAGTATCCAAATGTATCAAACTTTATCCCAAAGTGTGTTACAGATTTTAGATTCTTGGTAAGTTTTTCCTTAACTTGAGTTGCTAGAGGTCTGATAAATTCAGTTTGACCTTTGAATGCCAGATAGAGACTGAATGTTTAAACTTACATACGCTACTTTTTAATCTCATTATGTGTTCATTTTGCACGGGATCATAATCTGATAGCATTTCTACCATTTAAAAAAATACCTTTTATTATGTTAAGACTCGTCTTCCCTATGGCCACGAAATACCAAATTCAGTAATCGATATAAGTAATCTCTATAAGATATCCCTACACTTTTTCTTCTCAGTTTCTATAATAGCAATATTTTCATCGTCAGTAATTATGTGTTGTCCCGTTTTAGTTTTCCCACTTCTCCAGAACATGCCAATTCTCCTAGGATATCCCGGATTATGTACTTTAGAACCAAATTTCCATCTCTTTTTGAATTCAGTTACAAATTTGGATACCGTACTTGCTTTAGTGATGGAAAACATAGAAACGGTACGAATTTTCCCTGACGAATGAATCCACTGACGAACCATCCATGATTGAAGACTGAATTTTCACTGATAAACGATTCATGACTGAAGAATGTTTCCTCCATTTGGCATTAAATCCGGTCTTAATGCTGATAGCTAATAATCTAATAAGTTGTCGTATCTCCTTTTGTGTTTGGATCGTTCCTTGTCGTACACTAAATGTTTCATCCTTGTTTTGACATGAAGTACTTCCTCTTTTTATTATTTCAGTTCGAAAATGATGTGGGACAAGTATCTCCCAGGAAAAAATATCGAGTAAAAAAATATCGCATTACCCTGAAGACAAAAGTAAGTGTTAAAAATATAATTTTATTTGATGAGAAGAAAGTGTATAAACCTTCGAACAAAATGAAATCACTTTTAACACATATAACATACATTACTTTTTCTGCAAACGTTATTTTGTCATTTAAATTTGTATTTAGTAATTGCTGACTTACTTCAAAAATATATATTTGTTATTCTATTCGTCATTATCAAGGTAACTAATTCGCTTTTAGTACTAGTATTAAAAGTAACAAGGTTACTTTTAAAGTTGGTGTTAAAAACATTTTTAACCTTCAAAACAATCACAATAAATGTCATTATTAAATATGTAATTTATAATAATTTAGTACCTAGCCAAACTATATGTTTGAAAAAATACAGATAACCAAATAATACTTACCTTAGATTTCTAGTTTAAGCACAAGAAATTGCGAAATATTATAATCCTCAATGTTGGTGCAGAGTGGAATTCCGCAGTCCCAAGTGACGTGGGTTCGCATTGAAAGTATCAAGTTAACGAATGCATCTTTGTAAAGAAATTTGTTAGTTGTATGTTGTCCTATAAATGAAAAACAATTCTTTTTCTCTTTTCAAACAATTCTAGATTTCTGCATTTAGAGTGACGTGCATAAATATTTCAAACTTCTGGATTCAGATGTGCTGTTTTAGTAGCCTACTTAATTCAGTAAGCTATTCAGATGTATTTATTATTTATAATAAATTTTACCTAGAAGTCATGGTAAGAATGGCTCTTTTCTTACTCTCAGGACATTACCTCGCATGCAATATGTCTTGAATGTGTAACCACGTTAGCACTTAAAAGGTAAAAAAGAAATGAACAGAAATAAGTTCCGCGTTCATTTCATTCCTAAGTTTCATTGCAAAAATGATAAAATGTACTATTGCGTGATTAACATCATCTTTGCTCCTACAGGCTCCGCCAGGAAGAGAATAACAAAGCAAAACACCTATGACCTCACCAATATGTGCACGATTTAACATTTTCTCGATATCAAAGCTGTTTCATTCATACGTTTTGGAGGTCATCAAATTCAATTTGCCATTATGTTTGCATATGTAAAATATATGGTTGATGAGAATGTAACATTAAAACTTAAATTGCTATGATTTCTCTTTAATAGTTAATGGCATAATAAAAATTAAATCAAATCATGATTTAATTTGATGTGAGAGAATCGGAACCTCTTTTCCATTCCTCCTCCAAGGTTTTTAAAATGATCTTGGACAAGTATTTCCCAGAAAAAAATATCGCGTAAAATTTGTAAATCTTTCTCTTTAATCACAATTTCTCAAGGTATCGTCATGACTTAACATTAATTTCAAGGTTCTATCTTTTTCAAATTTTATCATTTCCGTTAAAAGTTTTTTTTTTGTGACGTGCATGTTCGAAAACGAAGACTTTGTTTTGTTATTTGAAGACTGAAGAAGAGTTGTATTGTATGAACTTTGATTATCCTCCGGAGTTTTATCACAGTGAAGCATGGATCCAGCAAATGTCTTCATGGCTTCACTCTTCGCTTCTCTGGCTTTCCTTTGCTGAAATCCACTTTGCCCGTTTTATTTCTGCTGTAACGTTTATCCTAAAGCAAAAACTTATTATGAAATTAATTAATTATGATTAAAGCAAAAAATTATTATTAAATCCTATTAATTTAAAAGCAAAAAATGTTTCGCGAAAAGTCTTCGAAGAAATTGTTGCTAAAAGTAAACTTTTGAGTACATTTTTTTTTTCTGTTTGTGTTTTTAAACATCAGTGAGAAGATACATGTAAACTCTTACTGAAGCTCAATAAGATACTGCAACTGGTTTTAACAATTTTTAAGACGATCAATTGGCTTATTGAAATTTGAAAAGCATTAAAACATTTAGCACCAAAATGTAAAGAATGAATACTCTGTATTAGCTTAAATATCTAATTGCAAACAAAACAAATATCTAATTGCAAACAAAAACTATTATAATAGCTACAATGAATACTTAATACCTCCAGAGGAGGAATGCAATGGGAACTCAGTTATGTAATGCTACGCCCAACTGTTGCCATTTATGAAATAACAAATATTTAGGACTAGGCTGAAAACTTAAAAAATAGTAATGACTGCTTCAGCTTTCCGTCAATCTTTATTTAAAATTTGCAGTTTTCTTTTAATTTTATGCGGTATATTATGCTCTTTTAGCGTTTTGTGCCCAATGTGAAAAAGTATTTAAAGATTCCTAAGTTTTAAATTAAATGCCAGCTGTTTCTCTGGCACAAGAGTTCTCAACTAAGAGAATTCCTCCCCCCCTCCAGATTGTTCTTAGCCTTTTATTTAGCTGCTAATTATTTAGATTTAATTTACGAATATATATAGTTCTCTCATACAATGGACAATAATATGCATACATCCCATTTCACTCTTTCATATGAAAATAAGGCATCAATCTTATCATATCCTTTGGTAATGTAATGCTTCGGATCACGGATTCACAAGCAACGACTTAACAATCAAAATTTTCAAATGCAGCATATCTCCGGAATTCTCAATGCAACGTGTGAGAGAAGTGTTGTCAAACATTTTTTTAAGTTTTTTTCTCAGTTTATGATATCAGTGTTCAGTTACCTTAATACGGTGATCAATTATTTTATTTGTCACTTTATTTATTGAATATGAGTTTCTTTGCACTTACGTCACATAAAATTAAATGACAAAACCATAAAAATCTTTAAAATCATCGTATCTTTAGAATTCTCAATAGAGTGCTAATTCTTGGTATATATTTTTTATGTTCGCTGCATTATTTATATTTGCTATATTGTTTCTTCAGAAATAAAATTAGACTGTAACAATTGGTGGCAGCATCCTTGTATTTGAAAAGGGATTCGATGCAAAATTAAAACGAACACAAAATTCAGGACTCAGGTTACTACATTTATTTGTTTCATAATGAGTGATCGTCTTCAAAATGAGCTTATTCTCGTTGCATTTAGCATAATTTCAAAGTTGTATGTAACACTTATAAAAGTAATCTGTTCTTCTCAAACACATACTTATTTTAAATACCGAATTTGAAAAATTTTGGATATCTCATAACATATTTTTTTACAAAAGCCTATTCAAAGCTCAAGCAAAGAAATAATTTCCAGTTTATCAGGTAGAAACAAAATCTAATGCAGTCGAACTCGCTTATAACGAGCTCTAAAGAATCGCGATATTTGTTCTTAATAACCGAGTGTTCATAAAAAAAAAAAAAAAAAAAAAAAAAAAAAAAAAACCGGATTCGTGAATACAAGTAAAAAACAGGTTCGTGAATACGGATAAAAAAATGGCTCGTACCAAACGGGTTCGTGGAGAAACATAAAAATTCATACGCACGTATTATACATTATTTATACTCTTCATTTTTTTATTTCTGTACAGTAAAAAAAAAGTTAGTTAATTTGCTTTGAGCTGCTTTTTGTCTCTTTCTTGTGTTGCTGTTCATCGGAGAAGATTCATGGCCCGAAAAACATCGAAATTTGCACCCCTAGCTTCGAAACATATTTGAAGTTTGTCTGCTCAATAGCCATTGAGTACGTTGCGGGCGGTTCAGCTTGAAGTTCTTCACATGCATAGTTATCATCACTACTTTTATTACTTTTTTTCAACTGTTTTAGCTTGAATTTCAGCTACAATGTCCTCTGGAGTAGGTATCTCGAAAGTGATAATATTGGTGTCAACATGTACCTATCGTAATTTTCAAATTCTTCTCTACTAATTTCCAAGTCTCCAAGACGTCTACTTCTTCTTCTTCAGTGATTTGTCTCTCTTGAGAAACGTCCAGTCCAGCTCTATGGAAGCAACTGGTAATGCATGTTGATGTAACGTTTATATTAGCATATGAGGTTGTTCCTCTTTTTACTCTTCTATCAAGAAGCATCAAAATCAAGTGCTTACGGAAGTTTGATTTAAAACTTTTGACGATCCCATGGTCCATAGACAGGATAAGACTTGTTGAATTCCGTTGTAAAGCTTCAATCCTGATAAATCTCATCTCCAAGATAAATAAGGTCGCCGTCACGTGTTCGCAGGATTTATGACTCATCATTAACTTTCGGCTGACTTCGGAAAGAAATTTTTTCAAGAAAGAAATAGCTGAGCTGGAGAGGTGGGCTTCAAATAAAGTGCCATTTCTTATTCATTAAAGACTATTATGGGGTTCATGAAAAGTATCACTTCCAGTTATTTAATTTACTTAAAATCTGATCAGCTCTTTATATGAATGTTGAAAGCTTAAATATAGAAACAAAAATTCTCTTTAGTTTCGTTCTTGTAAACAAAAATATCGTCACACGCATGCAGACAAATATACATCATTATAGAATTAGTAAGAATAATTTTAGAAAGTTAAATATTAGCCATCTAGGATAAAGCAAACTCAAACATTTGGGAACCACAACATTTTACTCCTGCCCCAGGTTCTCATTTTGAATGCATCGCATTTTCGCTCTTACTTTAGTTCTGCCAACTTGCTAATGCTTGCTGCTTTAAACCTATTTCAAAATTTTATCAGAACTGATATAGTTTTCCCAAAAGAGGAGCTTATTGCTCCCGTTATGATGTGTAATTCCTTTTAAGATTGTGATCCTCAAGGATAAAGAAAATTATGCAATTATATGAATCTTCTCTTCTAAGTTACTGCATATACTGTATATAGTTCGAGATTCGGACACAGCGTGTGTTCGGAGTTTCCAGATTTGTAATTTTTCCGGATATTTGATGAACAGTTTAAATCTAGTAAGGTAGCGTATAGAAATTATAAAACTAAAAATGCGAAATAGTGGTATATGAAATAATGAAGCATTTCTGACTTTGAGGGAAGCAAATTTTACAAAAGAAAAGCTCAGTATTTATTTGTTTGCTTTATTAACTATTTTTTGCAGTGTGAATTGACTACGTCGTTGGTTCGTTTTTTTTTTTTTTTTTTTTTTTTTTTTTTTTTTTTGTGTGTGTGTGTGTGTGTGTGTGTGTGTGTGTTAATATACTTTCACTTTAATTCTATAGATAGACGTAATTTCTTGTTGAGTTGCAGCGTTTCGTTCTTCAAGTTCTCTCAGTAGCTTATGGACAATTCCCACTAAATTAACAATCGAACTTGTTTCGTTCTCAACAACATCTCTTTCCCTTTCTATCGATATTTTCTGGATTTTGAACCCTACTACAGATTTTGCTGTTCGTTAGTTGATTGGCGATTGGACCATGGTCATCCCAATGAAAAACTTTTGTTATATCATCTTCACTTATTATCACTTGACATTTCTTCATTAATTCCTTTAATTGTAATCTTAAATTATCGGCTTATTATCATAAAGCTTAGCTAATGTCCGTTATAGTACATTGTCGGCCAGGTATCATTGAGATTCTAAAAGACATGCTGTTCTCCTACATTTTATCTTGCTTCTGTCGCACGCTCAGCCAGAATTAAATTTAAAACGTTCAGCCTGAGTAAATTTAAAAATTTCGAAAAGTAAGAAAAAGAAAAAAAAAGAATGTAAACTGTCGGGAGGTAAGATTTTAGACCATTCTGGATGCTGGACATCAGGATTTCGGACTTTGTAACGTGTATATAGTATATACATGTGTTTAAGATATAAAAATATGAAAAAAAAATTATTATCAAATTAAACTTAATTGGAATGATCCCTTAAATGCTTATTTAATTGCATAATTCCCTCTTTAAGGCTTCATATTTCACCATTTTGCGTCAAACAGTCTCTGCAATAACCACAGTGCGAAAGAAATCGTTTGCCCAATCGCTGCTCAGGATTAAAACAATGATCTTCTGAGTTTATAAGCAGTACTGCAGATAACTACGCATTCTCTTTCACCACCTTACTTTCCTACTAGTAACGTGTCGCTCAGCTTCTGCTAGCTATTTTCCCTCATATAAAATGAAAACTGCACATAAAAAATTTTGAAGCAGCATCCCCAGGGTTCTACCAATTAAGATGTTTTATTCTTAAAAAATGCATTATTCAGAAATAAATTATCTCTAAGTACCGAGCTGATCGTGCGTCTTCCAAAATTCCATCCGATCATCCACTACACCGCAATTTCCAGTCAAATACGCAGTAGTTCTTTTTCGGCCGTGATTAAAAAGTGAATTGATGCATTTCCTAATGAAGCTCTCATCAAATATCAAGATCCTGCATTATTTCAAGTAGCATCATTTCAATCAGCACTTTCACTGCTTTTGAAAGACGTTAATAATTGTTTATAGAATGAAAACTGATCTTCGTTTGTTAATGTTATGTTCGTCAATCGAAAAAATCAAAATTGTAATCTCCAAAATTCAAATTATTTTCTTTCAGCCATAATATGTTAAATTACAGACACTTCATTGAAATAAAACTCAAATAGTGCTATGAATTTTAAAATTTAAAACAAGTGTTTTATAAAAAAGTAAGGTTTTAATTAGTGCATCTAGAAATATCATACAGAAATTGTGTTAATCATTATGATTCTATTGACAATCTGAATAAATAATGTTGTTTCTTCTTATATTTGATTAAGTGTACCACTGCTTTATGAAAAATGAAAGATTAAAAATTATATGAACGCATTAAGATACTAACTAGAGGTTTCACTGTATGTAGCATGAGAATTATTGACATCTGCAATGTGTACGAATGACAGTTATATGCAACTGCTTCAGTTAATTTTTAATGCATGATTCTCATAACATGAAAATGATCATTGTGAAAGTATGTGTTTCATAATATAAACATTCGCTAAATTCATATATTAATATAATATATGAATCTTCTCCTAATATTTCTCAATTATATTATGAGATGAATTAAATAAGCATTTCACCCATTTGTCTCATGATACTGTAAAGATTATATTTATTTAGCTAACAGTCAAATTTTGAGTTAAACTTCCTGTCCTATCGCTTCTTAATTTCAACTTACCACTTCTGGCCAGAACGTAGTTTTAGAATCACGTTTGAATTGAAATTGTGAAAGAGCGGTATTTAACCGCGAAGTTCTACTGTCTTAGTCAGAGAGAGCCAGAGATTCTGACTAGCATGCGTCCGCCTTTTTAGGCTACTCTCTCTTAAGCTATTATTACGCTCGGCCGCACTTTAGGTCCTTGATAGCTTCGCAGTTCAGCGTTAAGGGGCCAACTCTGTTAGACTTTTGATAGCTTCGGCTATTTCTTTTCAGTTAAGATTAGTTTAGTTTAGTTTAGTTTAGTTCTTAGTCTCTTAAGTTCAAGCCCGAGTGTCGGCTTTACTGTAAAATTCCAAGACGGAGTTCTTTTAAACCTTATTTGAATAATAAAGGGTCTTTAACCCTTTTCAAGTTTTGGTTACTGTCTCACGAAATCAAGCGATTATTTGCTTACTAATTCTTTAGATCCTTCACATTCAACTGTAACGTAAAGTATACAGTACAGAATCTCACAGTACAATCGTTCATCTTTGCATCTTGCAGCAGTTCATCTTGCAATCATAAATTTACCTCATAATATGATTCATAACATAATCATTCACGAATCGTTAGAGTCATCAGTTAGCGTAATACTACATTCATCTTTCCTAAACCTAAACACTGGTAAGTTCACTTTAAACGCATGTGTTTCGTAAAATATAAAAATTCCAAATATGCATCACGTTTGTATCTGCTGGTTTTCGTTTGGTATCAGCCATTACCAGAATAAAAGATAAATTAGAACTGGTTATTTTAAAGGTCGTTTACTTATTGTTTACTAAATATTCTGAGTTTATTTTCGAACAGAATACTGTTTTCTAGTAGTAAATATCTGATTAAGCGCTGAATGCGTTTCGTGAAAATGTTATTAAAATTCCGGAACGTCTTTAATGTGTGTCCGGAACGTCTTTAATGTAATATATATATATATACAGAGAGAGAGAGAGAGAGAGAGAGCTAACTGGATGTTCATTTCTTATTACCTTTCTTACAAAATTCTTGAGTTAAATCTCAGATTAACAGTCAGAAAGCAGATTAATGAATTTGCGTTAAAAATTAATTTCTGAGTGGAGCTCGAGACGGGCAAAAATAAAAAAGAACAGTGATCCATACAAAACGCTTTGAACTTTCTGGCAGCTTGACAAAACTCTGGCACGAATAGGCTGATGAAATGAAACTTAGGTATATCCTTTGAATTAGCACCACGCATAGGGTGTGGTTAAAAATACTATTTAACCTGGTTACGAGTCCTCAATTGTAACTGCGCTAATAAATTTATATTTAGTCTAAGTGTGTTTTATTTTCCGTGTCGACAAAAAAAAAAAAAAAAAAAAAAAAAAAAAAAAAAATAACAGAGAGAAAAGAAAAGCAATGAAAAAAATATTTGACTTTTTTTTATTCTTTAAAAACTTCCAGCTGCAGTAAAAGATGTATATGAAATGAGGAAAAGAAAGGATAAAAGAACAAGAGATGAACACGAAGTCACTGTTTGTTACACTCGCATGTGTTTCAGTATTTAATTATGCTTGCAGTGCAGTCCTTTGACACGTTTTTAACAAGAAACGAAACAAATTAATTGACTATTACAGTTAATATAGAAAGCACGCAAATTCTAAAACCTTTCTCACGTTTTCTATTACATCCGTGAATATTGAATCGAAAGAATTCTATATTTATTTGCTGATCAGCCGAAGCATTATGGTTCCTTCTCCATAATGTGAGAATGCGCTCTCTAAAATGATATCCATGGTGTATAACAAGGTAGCAATAATATTTAATGGCTGCCAGGAATATTGAGATATCACTCGGTCGATCATGTGCGCGTGTAATGAAGAATACTGGAGATAAGCGACTTAATTAAAGGCTAGATTAATGACAGCTCAAAAGGTAGGGAGAAGTATCTTCAAAATAGTACTGCTCATAGAGTCTTCGTAAGTTATTGTTGTAGTACCTACAACTACCTACCTACTTAAACATATAAGATGGAGGAAGAAGCCACCAGTAGACGCCTGATTAATGAATGTAAACATCAAAGATGATCTGCTTGGTGAAGACAAATAGAATGATTGTCGGTAGCTCAGTTAGCAGCTGAATAGAGTCAGATATGGGATTCCGTAGCAAAGGCTTCTCTCTTGCACCTCTGTTAACCTAGTATCACTAACTTTTATAACTTTTATGTGTCTAAAAACTTCGTGACTGGACGCTGCAGATGACCATGGTAGATTATGCTATCTTCCGGGCAAGCAACTGATTAACGTGGGCACTGCTAGAAATAAACAGGGGGAAGATTCATGTTTTATGGGCACCTATTCTTGGAACCAGTGATAGTTGTAGAATACAAAATGATAGTTGTAGAATACAAAATGATAGTTGTAGAATACAAAATGATAGTTTCTGACTGTGCGAACATGAATTAATTACTCTTTTTCATGGTTTTTGTGTTCTTCATTGGAAAGGAATTTAACCAGAGCAACGCTTTATTTCCAAACCGTGTAATTGCGCTACAGTGGTATGAGGAGCAGGCTCATGGATTTCATTTAATGTTTATTCCTAATTCATTCAGTATTAATAGTGTTCAGCACATTTTGGATGTGTCATGGGGAATAAATTTGTAATTCACGAATATCTCCTCTTAATTTACGAGAACTGCAAGACTTCTACTTTCAAATGTAACAATGTTTTTCCGGACCCTTGTAGAATCCACGTCACGATGGACTGCAGCTGTTTTGCGTGCCAGATTTGGAGCAACATGATATCAGGAGCTCGCCATAATGATCAATATATAACCTTTCTATTTTTAATAAATTTAGATTTAAATTTAGATATCCAATAATGTTCTTAATTCTTAAAAACATTCTGAAACCTGTATTTCTACAATCTCATATTTCATCTCAAACGTTATTTGACAGACATTTAGGTTACTTTCTGGAATATTTCAGAAGAGGAATTCCAAGAAAAATGAAGAGTTATACGATTATACGACTCGGTCCTTAGCTATTAAGATGATGTATATAATATGACTGACTGAGTCTGAAACACGTTTTGTGCAACTTCCATCTAACCCTTTAATATATTATTTTTGCAAGATGAAAATGTATTTTATTTTAATATTGCTTTAACGTTTTAAAAACACAAAACCCTTTATGTTTTTTACAGCATAGCAGATAATGAATGTATAGATAATGTAATTTTTTTCAAAAAATATATAGCATTTACTTATGAGGACTAATCTGCACAATGTTTTGTAAAAGAAATCCTGGTGCTTGTTATTCAAAGGTGGTGCTTGCTATTATTATTACTTACCTGATACTGTGAACCTATAGAGTCATTAGGTTTATCGATGTAGGAGACGTGAAAAATATGCAGTGCTCTCGCCGGGATTCGAGTACGAAACAACCGACATATTGTCCAGTTACACCAGGAAGGCACACAGAAAAAAGGGATAATATACCTTATATACTCCTTCTTTTAAAAGACGATTGAAGATGAGGGAACCTAATCCTGATGGCGACGATTTGATGGTGACGACGATTCATCACCTTTTTTAGTTCGGGTGCCACGTAGAGTCACTAGGTTTATCGATGCAGGAAAAGGGGAAAATGTGCAATGTCTTTGCCGAGATTTTAATACCGGACCTCCCGCGTACTAGCCGGACGTGGTATCCAATTACACTACGAACGCACGCGGAAAGGTCGAAGAAAATACATTAAAAATCGTAACAAAAATAAATAGAACAGGTTAGCAGGCTCTTATAATATTATTTATAAAAAGCAGGGATGTGTTTGATAGCAACAAAAGTGACCTTTTTCTATATAAGTTTCCCTTCAAGTCTGGTATTTTAGAGTGCCTATTCTTTCAGTGTTTCTAGATCTTGAAAAGGTCTATTACTTGAGCTCGAGGATGTTTAGCTCACAAAAGTTGTCATTTGAGCTGTAACTTTATTTAAATTTCTTTGCAAATAGTGCTTCTTTTCAGATCGCATTTATTTAACCTGTAACCATTGTAACTGATGCAGCTAACTAACATTTATTTAACCATTGTAACTGTGTTTGTGCATTGTAACCATTTTTCTGCTTCTTTTTACTATTCTAACAAATAAAATGCATCACTTGATATTCCTGTACATAAAAATCAGACTTTCATTTTGCTCTTCCTCAATTTTAGTTATGAACGCGTAGAGTCATTAGGTTTTTTGGAAGCAGGAGACGTGAAATTGTGCAATGTCGTCGCTGAGACTCGAACCTGGGTTACCGTCACACTATGAAGGCATGTGAAAAGGGAGAAAATATCTTCTTTACTTCTCTTTTAAATTTCAACCAGGGATTAGGGAACCCATTCACCAAATCCTGGTGATGAAGAATCATCATCCACCATTATTTTTTAGTTTGGGCGACACTGTGCAGTCATTAGGGTTTTTGAAGTAGGAAATACGAAAAATGTGCCCTGACCTCCCCGGGACTCGAACCTGGACCTCTCGAATACGCGTCTAGTATGCCACCGGTACAACACGAATGCATGCGGGAAAGAAGGAAAAAAATTGGACATGTGTGTTGATTAGTCTGTAGGAATAAAAAAATATATTCTCTGCTCCAACAAGTACATCATTTGGAGAAGAATCCGTAATTTACTAATACTGAGAGCTTGTTATTTGGCACTTTCACATACATATTTAACTCTCTTTTTATAAAACGTCGTCACTAATGTAATTATCCCTCCGAATAATGTAACAGGGAATAAATAAAATTCTACTGAAGTGCGAAACAGAGTAGAGGAGGAAAAGATGAGATTAAAAAAGAAGGTGAGATATAGTTTCTCCGTGACTTCTAAGATAGGTTAATTCTATTACTATATCAAACAGAAATTGACATTGATTAGTAGACAGAGAAAGCTACAAGTGGCCTTGAGAGTCAAAGAAGAAAACAGAGTGTGAAGCTAAAAAAAGATATGTTAGGAAAGTAGAGTGACCACTATATAATTCTCACAAAAAAGTCTGTAGTTCAATAAGACCTGACAGCGAAAATAATATTTATTCATTATTACTGTCAATAACGTTATTTTCTTCCTACTAATGTATCAACACTGAATAATTATATAACTATTAGTTTTAATTCCTGCTAAATTTTGTTTGCTCTGGATGTGAAGCAAGGCATTTTAAAGTAAATACGCAAGTGCAGTTATTGAAAAAAAGGAATTTTATAAATGCTATGAATTGTAACTGATGAAACTTCTGTGACAAATATTCATCATCGAAATTTTCTTTGCCTCTGAGCCAATTGTTGCTTTTTTCCGCAAGTTAAATTTTATCTTTTTAAGTGAAATAATAATTACTTTAATTTAAATATCTTAGTTTAGGAAATATAATTTGATTTCAAAATGACTGAGAGTTGGCAGACAGTCTGAGAGTTGTGCAATGGAAAAGTTATTAAAGAATAGTTGTTATTAAAATTTTATTGATTAGTCATATCGAAAATAATTTTAAAGTAATCAGCGTATTTGAATATAGAAAATTGTACATCTTTTATCAGTTCTTACAAATCTTTAGTTACTGCACTGATTTCACATAAAATTTATGTTTGTTTAGCAAAAATTCTCAACTTGCCGTTGTTTTGAAATCTGAAAAGACTAAGTGTGATAATTTCAATGTGATAAATTTTCAAAGGAAAACTTTATTCATTATACTCATATAAAAGATATTTTTACCGAAAGAGAAACGTTTACGTTAAAGAATATGGCTCGTAGGGTTCGGTTAATTGAACTGCCTCTTCCCGTTACTTCTTTACCTACCATTTTTCAAGAAATTAAAGTCAAGAAACTTTATGTATCGCTACGTTTATGCAGCAAGATTACGTAATTAAGTTTATAATGGAAAACCTGTACAAAATGCGCAGTTGCGTAACAATATTACCCTGCTTTCATTAGTTATTTTTTGGCATTTGCGTGATGTGAATATTTCATTCCCCCACTACGCACATCGTCTCGTGATTAGTATTCATCAGGAAATTGCTTGAAAATGAACTTTATCAATCTTTATATTCCAGATCTATAATTAGAGATTAATGAACCAGATAGCGATTCAATTATTTTTGAATTTTCAAGTGGCCTTTGATCTTACACTACGGAAAAATAATGTACTTAGCATTCATCTATTTTACATCGCTATTAAATATAATATAAGCGTTTTCTTACGCTTGAACTATAAGTTTAACTTTTAATTTAAATTTCTGTCGCTACCCTGAATAGGCTAAAAGTGTATTAAGCACCCACAAAATTTAACTAAAATAAATCTCAATATGCGGGCAGTTTTATCTTGCTCCTATGATAGGGCTACTTAGGAAAATCTAAGCATATAGTCAACAAGCTCTGCCAATGCTAGAAAGTAATCATGTAGATAGCAAATCTTAAACAACGTTTGAAGAGCTTGGATAGCAGTCTGAGAGATTGTTATGAATATCTCCAAAAAAATTAACGGTTTGGTGGATCAGAGAGTGTAATTTGCAAGAGCTGTTCTCATGAACACACAATGTAAGTTATGTCAGGATGACCGAGTGAATTAAATCGTCAAACTCAGAATTTCCTTTCTATGAACTAGAGTACCTAATACATTTCTAAGTCAGAGTATTTCGTGAAGGTCATGAAAATGCGAATTTACTGCAATTTTAATCATAAAACTAGTAGTTTTCTTTAAAAATATTCACAGGTTAAAATATCTTTTTTTGGTTAATGAAAATACCTTTTTTTGGGGTTTAGATTTTTGGACCATCTTTAGTAGCATATACTAGCATTAAACTCCTAACAGACATGGAGCGAATAATCGCTGTGCCCGAAGTTAACGACAGGGGCTTGCAAAAGTTAAAATAACCCTTTTATTAAATTAGAACTTGAACATAAAACGCACATCTTATGCTTACAAATTCAACCACCACTTGTTATGTTGTAACTTAAAGTAACAGTGAAATTCGAGAGTCAAACCACGCATAGTAGTCAAAGACTACACAACAAATTTTAAGTTGGTTGAGAAATTTTCACCATGGTAACAACTACACGTCGGCATCAATAACATAAATCCGAGTAATATCAGAGCTGGCGAAACCCAGTTGTATGGCCTTGAGACGCAGAAACATGCTTTGTCTTACAATCCAAATACCTCTCCTTAAATATTTTCTAACTACATTTCTGATGAGAAAATGGAAAAGTAGAAGTTATAGTAAAGATCTTAATCAAACTAACTGGTTAATTAAAGTAATAATAACCCTAAAAGAAAAGAATCCGAAGAGGAATTTACGAAGGAAGGAAAAAATCGAAAATATTTTTTGCTTTACATAATAATTGCAGGAAAGTAAGATATTATTTACAAAATAGCGCGCATGTTAAAGGCAGTTATTAGGATATTTAATTGCCTGCAAAGTACTATAACAGTTTCAAAATAGCCGCCAAGAATACGAATATTAACGTTAAATCTGACTTTCGACTGTGCAAAAAGAGAAAAAAAAGTGTGCATAATGATCTGATGCACAGGAAATACAATAAAATATTCGCAGATGATTGCAATCATCTTTCTCCTGCGCAATAGGCTTTACAACTCGTTTTTAAAATTTTCGGTGACTCAACATAATGCTTTTTTGTTACAATAAGGAATTTATAGAATATCATACAATTTATAGGGTTGCGCAAGTCTCAATCGTGTACGTCCCCAGAATCTGTTTCTAAACTCAAAAAGAAGCGGCGTAAGAATGTAAAAAATAGCAAAAATATACTCTGCCTTTGGAAAAAAAAGTTCCAAATAAATTCAGTTGAGGTGGGTGTTTCCCTTGCATAAATTCCGCTCTGGTCATATCACCGTTTTAAGTATTTAAACTTTGTCTCTTTTCAGCTGCAGAAAGTGAAACTAAACTCTTCGTATGTTATCTCTGTAAATATCGATTGTATATTTCCCCAATTATTTCTTATAGTGATTCACTTAGCTTTAAAAGTATGTTTAATACTTTTAAATCGAGTACTTAATACTATTCGAAATTTTATTCTAAAGGCCTGAAAACACTAGTAATTTTTCACGTGCATAACGTGGTAACTGTTCTTCGGCTTTCGCCATTTCCTTTGTGAAAGTTTTTACAGTATTACAATTTTATATGATATTTAAATATTAGTAAAAAGACTACAAAAACAAAGAGATACCAGTCTGAAGGGAAAAACATCAAATTTTTAAATAAAACTTTTCCAAACTTCACTTAGAATTCAATGAATCTTCAACCTCTTAATTTACACATCCCTGGCAAATCACAGGGCAGTCAGAACAGCTGTGCTACAATATTTTCACTTATAACACTATCTGTTAGTGCATTACATGTTGCACCGGTAAAAGCGCAGAATAGGCTACATGAACAAAGTTGAGAAGTTGAAGCTGTGTGATGTCCATAAATGGGTGGGACTAAGCTTGTAATGTCACAATGTATTTTCCATGGACCTTATAAGAAATAGACTAACCCAAATGGGTTTTCTCCCTCGTCTGAGGCGTTCCCGGCTGTCACCTTGATCACATCCCGAGGAGTAGGGACGACTTGCAGAAATTTAATAGTGGCTGCCTATTGCAGCGTGTATAATTGTTAAGAAAAAGCTGGTTGCAGCGCCTCATTTCACAAATCAGAATTTCTACATATTTTTATTTTTGAAATTGAGATTGATTTTTAAAAATTTAGCATATTTATCAAGCATAATTAACGTTCCAAATAATTGTAAAGCTATTGCACGCTTTCAGGGCTAGATATGTTTTTAGCTTTTAGTATGCTATAAGGAAATTTGTAACTACTTCTTTTAGAAAATAATATTTTAAATCTGAACTAATAGAAAATTTCAAACAAGCAATTTTCTCTTGCAAATTTTATGCTTTTTATTGGTGTAAATAAGTAAAAAATACAAAAATATTTAAAAACGAATTTTTGAAAGTTTTGTTTAAAATTCTAAATTGTGCTGCTTTTTTAAAATTTTAGATGACTATTATAGCACAATTTCTATAAAGGAATTTTATTTCACTTATATTTCATAATACATCGTAGTGATAAACACTTTTGACTCCTTAATTTTTATACATTTAATTCTAATATTAAAATTGTATTTAACCGTAATAATTAATTTTGCTTGTATTTTATAGTGATTATTTTTTTAATTTATTTTTAGTTCTGCATAAGATTTTTTTAAATTTATTAATTTAATTAATTAGCCCAAAGGGGCGGTAGCCTAGAAAGGCTGTTAGTTTCGAAGCGGCATTTTGCGCTGTTTCACTATAAATGTCCGTGTCTCCTTGAAAATTGTCGTTACCAAATATTATCGCCCTGTATTATATTTAAAGAAATTAAATAATGAAGAATCTGCATGAATACATGTATGCTTCTCGCACTGTTACAAAAACGACAATATCTAGAGCCATCAAATTTTGAATAATGTAATCCTCCACCCGACTATAGACATCTGGATGGCCAAATTTCGAATTTGTTTTAATCTACTTCATATTTTGTAAAACTTTAACCAATTTTTGATTAACAAACTCAACGAGTTCAGAGCGAGCACTGTAGGGAAAATAACAGTTTTATCTCCAGTGCGGAAATTCTAAAGATATGTTGTTTTCAAATGTATGGGTTTTACGGGCGAAGAACGTGATATTCAATAAATATAGGTAGCACACAAAACGTTAAAAAAAAAAAAGTTCCTTTTGGGCGTAATATAAAATCTGAGTGCTTCTAGATTTCATCTTTTTTTTTTCCCCTTCATTACACTCAGAAAATTTTATGCTCCGAATTTTATAAATTACTAAAATAAATATTCCACTTTAATTTTAATGTTGCTAAGTTAATGATGATATAATCAAATAAATTATTGTTTTGTAATGTTATTATAGTTTTGAAAAATCACTGCGTGAAAATGGTCATTAAGTTAAAAAAAATAATCAGATCTTGTTTAATTTTACCTTATTTATTTCAAAGCATCACGCACTATCAATCTTATTTAATTTTACGTTATTTGCACGCAAAATTAAGTTCATAAATTTTGCGCTTAGAGTTTTTACCGTTTTACCAAAGTAAAGATGTTTGTACAAGAATTACGCGTGAAAAAAATGCGCGGAATGCAGTAAAAAGTATTTAATTATATATATTAAATCCTGTTTGGAAAAAACAGTGGCTTTCATAATCTCATCACTATACAACGTATCACATTTAATAATTAAAAAGCGTTATGTGATATAAACGCTATAGGTTTCAGTGTTAAAGTAAACCAGATCGTCTCTACTCTTTCTTGCCGACATGTCGGTGACGCGCGCGCCCGCCCACTGGGTTAGTCTACCTCTTATAAGGTCCATGGTATTTTCCATGGACCTTATAAGGACCTAATAACGTTCCATTATTTGGAACGTTAATTATGCTTGATAAATATGCTAAATTTTTAAAAATCAATCTGAATTTCAAAAATAAAAATATGTAGAAATTCTAATTTGTGAAATAAGGCGCTACAACCAGCTTTTTCTTGACAATTATACACGCTGCAATAGGCAACCACTGTTAAATTTCTGCAAGTCGTCCCTACTCCTCCGGATGTTATCAAGGTGACAGCCGGGAACGCCTCAGACGAGAGAGAAAAACCCATTTGGGTTAGTCTATTTCTTATAAGCTCCATGGTATTTTCGCATTTACACTAGACGTACTTTCTATTTTCTCTTAAAAGTAACAATAAGGAATTCTTTATTATTGTAAATTAACATCAAATTCTTTAATTTAAATTTACATTTATAACATTTAAGCTTAGGCGTTACGGAAAATAAGTATAATAAATTGTTTGCATTTAAAATTACCATGATACAGTGAGAGAATTCTACCAATTATTAAATCGATAAACAACGTCATAGTCTCTAATACTTGTATTTCATACAGCTTCAATATTTTCAAAGATTTTTAAGCTTTAGCATTTATACAAATAAAAAAAGTTTTTTTAAAATTTAAATTCATATTGTGGAACATTTCATTTTTGTCATTTTTACAAATTACCTTATTGCTACATAACGACATAATTCCTTACATACCAGTAATTAGACAATTTTCATTATTTTCTAAAAATTTTTAACTTTACATTAATAAAAAAGAAGAATATTTTTTCTTGCATTTGAACATCATACACAACTTTCATATCAGTTTCTAAAATTCCTAAATCACGTTATATTCTCTGTAGCCATACTAGAATTCTGCGCATTAATAAATAAAATAAATCTAATTTCTCACGATGAAGGAAAATAATATAATAAAATAGATACTACAAATTTGGAAAAAACACTAAGCAATGCTTCACACACACACGCGCACACATATTATCAAGTGCAATTACGATACCAAACACTACGTATTAAAATAATGAGGTAAACGTTACTTATAGGGTGAAAGTTTACAGTTTTGCTATTGTTGAGTAGATCATCGGACTATCAATATTTATCGTAAGTCGGAAAGCATTATCAACATTTCAAAACCAAACAATTAAAAATACAATTTAAATAACAAAACAGATGTCTCAAATATGATTTACAATTAACACAACTATACAAATTTAAAATACACAAACGATATGTTAAATAAACATTGCACATAAAATACGTTACATTACTACTCGGCATCACACACAACCTCGTTTTCCCTTGTACACAATGATCCGTATTCCTTCGAAAAAGATCAAAGAATTCCACAAAATCGGTGACCATGTGCACATCCATCTATTTTCAACTTCAAAAATATCATAGAATTGCCCAACCTCGGCATTGCGCACCACATTGGCTTTGCCCATGTACACATCAATCTATTTTCACTTAAAAAAGTCAGATAATCGCACAAACTCGGCATCGCACACAACCTCGGCATTGCTTGGCAATTAATCCAATTTCTTAAACTGTTAGACAGCCCTTCTCATTATTGTGTAGTGTATAACCAAGGTGTCATATTATAACCAAAATGTCATAAATCTAAGCGTTGTTAGCTTTTTAACTATTTTATTCCTCTCCTTTAAAACTAACATTACTTGTTATTATAATAGAAAACTTTACTGCTAAAATGCATTCACATTTTATTATTCACATTATGAAAAGAAAGAATTACTAGTCATGTAAAAGCTTAAAGAGATAAAACAGATACAGATAAAACAGAGAGATAAAACATCCTTAGAACACCCGTTTATCGCTGACACTTATCCTTCAGTGTCTATCATCTTCAACATCTTTAAAACGATGTTTATCCTTATGCATTTTATCAGTTACTATTTTTCTAAAAATTTTTTTCTTTCTAAACTTTTTCTTACCGTTGCCATGTGCCATTTTTTGAATTCAATACTCTAATCTATTCTCATAAAAATTCTGAACATATAGGATACTTAACCACTTAATCAAGAGAAAATAAACACAAATGCCATTCATTTCAATCTATTAATATGCTAAATGAAATCCACTTTTAATATTTAAAATCAGGGAATATTTGATTGCATTTTCTTGTTATCAGTACACCACATTGGAAAAGGTGGTTATAGACCTTGTCACATAAAACATTGATTTCTTTTAGGATGTATTTTTAAGTAAAATTTCTCAAACTAAAGTACATAATTTGATAGAAAAAATTTCAACTTTGCTATATAAATACAAATTGTAGCCTTTTATATGGTTGGCTTAATGCAAAATTCTGTTAATGAAATAATTATATCCTTTAATAAATTAAATATAAATTATTTTATACTTTTACGTTCAAAATTTCCCAGACGTATTTCACAATTTCTGTGGTCATCCAGCGAGCCACAAACTTAACCACAACTTTTGTTTTACCGAAGTACTGAAACATTAGTGATCTCCACAATAAGCAAGGATAATATTGTAGTAGCTAACCTAAAATATTTTGAAAAATCAGAATTTCACTTAGTCATTAACACTGGAAAGGGATCTAAGTTCATTTTCAAATATCTCCTCGAATTTCGGATGTAAAAGTACGAAAAGTTTCAATTTTGACTTATTAAATTAAAAAAAATGTTTTGCAAATTGGAATTTTTGCTCGGATAACTTATAAATATTTAAATGACATATTTTCATAATATTTCCACAAATCTTATTGCAGAAATATTTGTAATTGGAAGTAGACGTTTAGAACTAATATTTAATGAAGTAAAGCATGTAGTATTTTTTCCGAATGCTCCATACAGAGGGAAGTCGCTATATTCTATATCTGTAAAATTTTAAAATGCTGATTATCGTTATAAAAGCAATCTGGTATGAAGAACGAGAGAGGGAAACATAATTTACTTCATAAAAGAGAGTTGACGTCATCAAAGGAAATACTATAAGGAAAAAACTGCAACTAATGAGTTATGTCTTCTCATAAATTCTATATTTTATTTCCGCCTGTTTTAAAATTTCAAAATAGAATCATAAATAAAAGAAAACCTGGAAAATTATTTTATTACATGTCGTGAAAAAATTCATTTCATATGAACAGAACTGCTGCAATTTTTTTTATTAACGGGAATTTAAAAGTTTTACGAGCACTTGACAAATTTCATTTATAAAGTAAAACAATTTAAGTAAATAAAATTAGTGAAAACACAAAACTAAAAGTCATGTAAAGGAAATGCAAGGATTCAGAAAACTTTAAAAAATAACCTTCAGATATCAACTGCTTTAATAAATTTACAATCTTAAATCTATTAAAGTAATGTTAACAGTAATATATTTAAGTCCAATGTAAAAATGGTGCATTTAAAAATATTACATTAAAAATATTATATTAAATATTATATAAATATTCTACGCTTAAAAATATTACATTAAATATATTTAAGCGTAGAATCTATATCATTTTGAAAAATAAAGCGTCTAATTTGTATAAACAACCTAAAATAATAGTTTTCAGTTTTTTACGAAGTTGCTGCTTTTTCTTTGAGATTATAAAGTTTAAGCGATCATAATTCAGATTTGGGTTACTTGATGTCCCATATTATCAAAAAAGAAGAAGAGTAAGTGATTAGTTAGAACGGTAGAACTTAAAGAAAGTTGTCTGGTTGAAAAGAGTTCGTAGAAGAAGCACAGTATAGCGATGCATTGTTCTGGTAAATTATCCACAACAGCCCACATATTTCAGTCTCGCCTTAGTAAATAACTTTTAAAAACTTTTCTCGATATGATATTTTTCTTCATTTAGTTTCTGACTTATTTGTTCCCTAACAAAACGAGCCCGGAACCATGATTTAATAGTGATGATAAACATGAATATAATATTGTGCCGTTTAAACGAGCCTCAAACTATCGCCAAACTATTAGTATCTGAAATTCGAATCTCTACCAAAACGGCAGTTAAATTTTATATTCTGATTTGTTCTTAGATCGTACCATTACCTTTTAGTACATCAGATTCAAACTTCTACTCATTAATACTAAGACTATATATACCCTTTGGTTTGTTCAATTCATACGACCTTTGGAACATGCAAGTGTGCTTCGGTGAGAATTTGGTTAAGCGGTAATTGGAAATAACATAATATTTTTTTAATCAGGAATAGATTGGCAGATATTTTTTAAAGCTAAAAAACTTCCTCGTTTTTTCTGCTGATGTGATTATGTAATACACGCATGTATGAACACATACAACCATATCTACATACATACCTAACTACATTTCTGAAACCCGTCCCAATAACAGAAGAGTACCAACATTTATTACACTTTATTTTAGAGGAAGAAAATTTAATATTTCAGAGACGAATTTTATCACTGTAAAAAAAATCGCATATATCGGTTATAGCAAGCGACAAAGTTAGCTGCTCAGCGATACAAGCTCTCATCGCAATTGTGTTTTTAAGGCGACTATTTCTAACATAAAGAAAATAATACCAAATCATACGATAATAACTTTTGGATGCCAAAACTCAAAAATAAAAAAATAAACCATGCACGTAGAATGGTCCGCCACCTGACAGCGAAAATGGCTCAAGCTGATTATTACACAATAGACACAAAAAAGAATGTCTTTTGATGTTATGTCTTTAATTTCTTACTTATTTGATGTTATGTCTTTAATTTCTTACAATATGCATTGCAAGCTTAATTATTATCAAAATGCTCTGACTCGATTTTTTCCTCCTATATTTTCCGATAATCTTAGTTATAGCTTACGCGAAAGTTAAATGCAGAAAGTCCACGGGAATTAGACTACCTAGTCATCTCTTAAAAAACAAAAATTTACTTGGTCCTTTTTTCTTTTATGGGGGTTTAATTATTTTTGAAGAGATTGAGGACATTAAAATGATCATTCAACTCAACAAAGAAATGATTGTTTTAAATTACATCCCTGGAACGATTAAACACATGTCATTTAAGCTGTAGCGAACAATATGCCCAAGCTGTAAAATTTAACTCTTATACAACATAGTTTATTGTCATTCCAAAACAAAAGCATGTACCTGAAACATTTTGACCGAAAAAAAAACTACTTAACTTCCGCATTTCAACCGCAAGATGAAAGTTTAAGCGTTTAGGTTAAAAAAAAGGCATTAGCGCCGAAAAATCAGACAAATGGCGCACAATTATTTCTATTTTTTATTTTTTACTTATTTTTTTAGCATTTGGCAAAGTATATTTGAAGAGATTTTATTGGAAGTGAAAACAAAAATGAAACAAAAATGAATTAATGTGAGAAACCTCAATTATAGTAGAGCAAAAAAAACTCAAGAAAAAAAAGAGCAGCTGAGCAGCAGTTTTTCACTCTTTTCAAACAGGCGATCGTACCATAAAATGAAAAAAAAAAAAAAAAAAAAAAAAGGAAGAATCATTACCAAATACAATGACCTTTAGTAATCGATAATCTACTGCAGATTCGAAAGTATTCATTGGAATCAGTTCGATGCTTCCTTGTGAACAAAGGGATTTGAGTTTTCTGTGTACAAATAACAGGCTAAACTATTAACTAAACATTAGTGATGGCTTCGTGATTTGAGTTTACTGTGTACAAATAACAGGTTAAACTATTAACTAAACATTAGTGATAGCTTCGTGACATTTCAGGTAGCAAAAGCTTAAGAAAAAGGAGTTTTAAGTTAAGAAGCAGCATGTAAATTATTAGGAAAAAGGTCAGAAATTACAGCTGATAAAACTATTAATCTAATACGGTTGTACTTGCATTACTCTGGGTTTAAGGTCGCCTAAAAAAAGTAAAATCCAGAGTAATGCAAGTACAACCAAACGTTATTATTAATGTACTTACGTTATTATTAATGTACTTACGTATTCCTTATTGAAATTTTACAATTTATTATTATTTTGTTGCATTTAAAACATTCGAATTAGATAGTCTATATCAAAATAAATAGCTAAACACAAAACGTTTTCATTTAATGTTTCAGTGTCAAAGAAAAATGATAGGATTCTTTATTCTTCTATTCTTACGCTGAAGGAATGAGCTAAAAATATTCAAAGAATAAAACAGATTGCATAGCTATTTTAGAAGAATGTAATATTTTCTGATCTATTGATCATGAATGGTGCTTGCAAGGAAAGCTATCAGCTTCTCGAAGACATTCGCAACGAAACTTTTGGTTATGATGAAACATGAAAGCAAAATAATAAGTGCAAAGTGTTGGCATTTGGCAATAGCCCAAACCAGAGCAAGGCACAAGACACTGCAGTATTTGCAACCATAAACTTAAAAACATAATACCTATGAATTAAAAGGTCATTGAGTAATAAAATGCGTTCCTGACGGATGGCATGTGCACAGTGACAGCTGCCTGAATAGTGTGATATAAAGCGTGGGCATGTTTAACCGTTAAAAAGTAATGATGTAAAGCAATTAAAATGTTGCTCAATTGACTAAATGTTTACTAGTCTTACGATGAGGTACAAATAATAGCGATAGGGAAAGCAGAAATAAAAAATCTGATGTGTACACCACATGACTTCCTTGTACGGAATATTAAATTATACGCATTTTTTCTTGCATTTTATTTAAACTTATTAGATTGAATTAAACCTACTTCGCCGAAAGCGCATAAACCACAATAGAATAAATGCATTCTTTAAAATTCACTTTGTTTACCATAGCGACACTCTGGCGCTAGGTTTACTTAACAATATTATATTTCGCTTATATTATAACTCAGAATTCACAAAATTTATATCATTTAAAGAATTATCTAATCGTTGCCACATGTTTTATTCAAATACTATAATAAAGCTAGAACAATGTATAAAAGAAATTAAGCAAACAAAACAAAAAAGAAACAGTTTTTCACAGACGATTGAGTATTTCTCATTTAATTAATTCAGTTCTCACTTCGCGAGAAGGCAAAAATACATAAAAACTCAAAATATCTATATTAAAAATTACGAAGTAAATCTCAAACGCTTATTTCTTCGAAAAATTTCCAGAAAGATTTAAGCATGATTTAATTGGCAATAATAAATGAATGCGTTATCTTTGTTGTTGCGAAGCTAAGTTTCTCTAGATTGGCAACAAATCCACTAGTCTCCTGTTTCAAATGTAAACATCAATGGCCGCTATTAAAAACAGGCTTAGCGGCAATTAAACAACTTTAAAATTGCTGATAATTCTAAAAATATTGCATACAGATTTACTAAAGGCATAAAACCCTTAACCGGAAGATAAAAACAACATAATTCAATCATTTTTAAAGCAAAAAAATGTAAAATTTACAAACATATAAGAGTAAAGAAACTGAGATCACTGAGCCGGGTAACAAAGTGGATATATTTATAAATATATTTATATACGTTTGGCGCGACCGATTGAAACCAAAATACGAGGTGCACATCTACATGTTATAGTAGTCTTATATACAAAATTTCAAGGTTTCAACTACTCGTTTTTGAGTTATGCGAGATACGTACGTACATACGTTCGTAAAGACGCCACGAAAAATTCTCCTCAGAATTCATTTCAAAGCAGTATTTTAGTTTTTTTGGAGGAAAAGAGTCTTTTATTCTGTCCTTACGTACAGATATCACGCAAAAACATCGTTAAATTGCATTCGAAAGCGGTCAAAGTGGATATTTTCGTTGAAATATGCTGCCTGAAGCTTTTCGCGATTACAATACTTCCTTTTTACTTCGTACAAGTATCAGGTTCAGTGTTTCGCCTTACTTGCTTTGGGAACATTCAAGAACCTGAGTTGGAACAGGGAGCTTACTAAAGCTATGTTCAATAAATGTGGGAAGTAGACAAGATACACAGGAAGGGTATACGAAACCCTTTATTTTTCACTCTTTACAATAATTTCCGGACTTCGGAATACAGAGACCAACCACTTGTGGTCTGAACGTAAAAATATAAAAATATTAACTAAACTCTAACTTAACTTTGGAATAATAAACAAGGGCCTACGTGGAAGACTGGCCGTATATTAACAGGAAGCCGTATGTAGTACAGAGAACTGTTAACACTACAATACGTTTAAAATTATTAAGAGGATTAAACCTCTGGCCTGGAAGGCAACCAGCAACCGAGTAAAAACTGCTAAGGCAAGCGGCCTGCTTCGACTAACTCCTTCCTCACTCTCGCTTGGCAAAAAGCCCCAACTTATGTATTTGGCGTTCGCCAGATAAATTTGCATAAATAAGTTAAAGCTTTTAATTCTGGCCGGAAGTAGAAAATAATAAGTGATAGTAAAGATTTAAAATAAAATAAACGTTAGTAAAACTTAAGATCCTTACACAAGGAAGTAAAAACAGACAGAATTGTTCCAACGTGAATTGACAAACGTTTTCTTCGGCTGTTTTTCTTCAGACGGAGCAGCAAAAGCCTTTCACATCAGTTTCTTGGAAGTGCAAGACACCACTAAATAAAATGCGGCAGAGTTATTGCAATTAAAATGTCTTAATTGCAATAATTTTATATATAATGCACCAATTACTTCTTAGTCATAGTTGATATGTTTCGGAGAGATGTTGCTGGCGGAAAAATAGGATGCGTAATAGATGGATGGCATTTGGAAAACCACAAATAGCTAGATATTCACCACATAGTTGTATTTCTTATGATACATACTTCCCTTTTCATATCTCTATGGATTCGTTAAGTACCCCACAAATTTATATACACTTACGACATTTCCAGAATATTGATGACACAGCAAAGAAATGACACGCGGTAGCACGGCAAGAGGTTGCAGAGTCGTTAGGTTTTTCTGCTGCGGGAGACATGAAAAAAGAGCAGGACCCTCGCCGGGACTCGAACTTGGACCTCTCGAATACGCGCCAAGTGTGCTACCGTTACACCAATAAAGCATACTGGAAGGAGGGAGAAGATATTTACTCCCCCTTCTAAAGGGCGACTGCGAATTAGGGAACCCAGTCGCCAAATCCTGGTGGTGACGAATTATTGTCCATCACCTTTTAGTTCGGACTTTACTGTAGAGACATTAGGTTATTTTGAAACAGGAGACGTGAAAAATGAGAAATGCCCTCGCTGGGACTCGAAAATGGACCTTTCGAATATGCGCCGAGTGGGCTACTGTTATACCACGAAGATATGCTGGAAGGAGGGAGATTATACCTTGTAATAATAGGTAATAACAGAATGAGTGCGCATTTCAAGGCTACATATACAATGTAAGTGTTGAATCCTTTGTTAAAGTTATGAACGGCGATTGGACAAGTTCGTTTTGGTAATGCAAATGAGGATTAGGTTTTTAAGTGACGCGATTTAGATTTCAGGAAGATGGACATAACTAAATTAAAGTTAGCAGTTTTGAGTTGCATAATTTTTATCTCACATATTCCTTCCCCCACCCCTTCAAAGAGAAAAAACTTGGTGATAGAAAAGCGTTTATAGAAAAAGCATCACAACGTTAGAAAATGAAGAGGAATTTTGTACAATATATACAATACGTGCTTTTTCCAATGACAAAGAAAATTCCAAAGCCTTTTTTGTACATTCTTTTGTAAAATTCTGTAAGCTCGTCATCGCGAATACATCTCTGGAATAGTTTTCTTTCCGCTGTTATTCTTTTCCTCATAATAGAGAGTTCTTGAGTCCACCATGGGACGCCTTAATGTTGAGTATTTAAAGTTTTTCCTTTGGCTTTAATGGCCAAATCACAGAATTCTTGTACTTTTTTAGTCCATTTAACTATGAGCCAATTTCATTCAACTGTATCCTTTATAAGTTGCGGGTTTAATTTAGCAAAAAAATTTCCAAGTATTTCTTTAAGAAGTAACCAGTCCATTTTTCTAAGTTTTATTTATGCTGCGATGTTTTTATCACGTTAGTATGCGATATTTCAAAGTAGATATAACAGTGATCGCTCAAAGAGACGCTATCCATAACTTTCCAATTTTTGATAATGCCGTCTGTAGAAGTGGAACGGGAGGCCATAATGTCTATTCAACTCTTGCCCCTTGTACAGTTATATGTAGGGGGAATATCTGGATCGTTTTCAATCAGAAATCTTTGAGATGTTAAGAATTCTCTTACGGTTCGGCCTCTGGGGTCCCCACAATTCACTTTTGTCATTTAAATCTCCTAAGATAACTATATCGTGACTTAGTGAATATAGTTATCTTAGTGGAGTGAAACTTTACTCAAATGTAAAGTTTCACTCCACTAAGTCCAGAAGATTGAGTAGATCTGTTAAGCCAATAATTGGTTGACTATAACAATTGAATATTGAAAGAGTTCTTTGTTCAATCATCAGTGTAATAATAATTAAGTTCAGTGTGGAGATAGTATCCAACACCATAATTTGTGGATTAATCACAATAGTGGCCGTCTTAGGGAGTTGGCCAGGAGAGTATATTATCTTTGTCTGTATTGGAAAACCTGCTGGTTTACCATTAATACAGTATGGTTCCTGTACAAAGATTATATCATAATCAAAAATACAAGTCTTTAACTGTGCAGTAGCAACGTGAGATCTCGCTAAGTTTATTTGCAGTGCTTTTATATGCCCTTTATTTAAGTTATTATCCATAATTTATTCTTTTTCTTAATTCTTCGATTTCTAGCATTCGGCTAGGACAATCTTTGGAGAAACTGGAATGCTGGTCACTTAGCTGCTGATCGTTGTTGGCATTTCGCTCTGCACAGTTACATTTCTGCACAGTACTTTTGCAATTTTTGTGGGAATGTCCCACCTCTCCACAATGGCCGCAGGCCTATTCAGTTTGACATTTTTTTTAAATATGCCCATAATGGCAGCATTTAAAACACTGCGTAGGCCGAATATATTCTCTTAAATTAAACCCCTCCCAATTTATGCATACTTTACGGAGCTTTTTAAAAACTTCCGGAGAAGTTTCACAAACCCAATGGTTAGCATTCTTATGTTTGATTGAAAATTTGATTATCAATCCGTTCCCGTCTATTTCATCATTTTGAGCTAAGATTGCTTCTTTAATCTCATTTTTCGTGATATTTTTAGGGATATCATAAACTATAATTTTAGGAGAACGCTTCAAAGGTCGTACAACCTGTAAATTTTTCTTTAGCTCTGGGACTGAGCTAATTTCTTTTTCGAGGATCTCTAAATCTGTTCCTTTATTCCTTTCAATCAAAAGGCCTCCTTTGGAGACTTGTTTGATCCTTTTCATTCCAATATGAAGTTTGGATGGATCGATAGTTTTGAGTATTCTCTTTTTAACACTTTCTGATTTATCCCCTTCTTTAGTAGGGTATAGTATTGTGACATATTGTTTCTTTATTTTTTTCCGAGATTTCGATCTATCTCGAGGGGAACGTTTAAAGACATTCGCATATGAGTCTTTTTCCTTGTCATTAATGGTATGTATTTGACCTTCCAAGTGCGCCATTTCGACACATTGTTCAGTAATCGAGTTGAACATCAGTTGAAACTGATGTCTAATACCTGTAGCAACTGGTCTGTTAAGACTAAATTTTTATCTTTAAAATTGTCTCTAGATTCGCTATATAAGCTTGCCCCTCCTTTAATATGTTTTTTGAGTCCATGTTGATATAGCAATCAGATCACTAAAACTTATTTTAAGCCACTAGGATATGTACCGACTTGGTACTCTGAGGTTCACACCAAGTCAGTAGAGTAGTAGGCACTTCGTGCTCAGGATTTAGACCATCTTTTGTGTGTGAGCCCCCCGACCACGCCAAGGTACCCGAGCACTGGGAAAGCGTATGAAAAAAAAAAATCAAGTAGAAACAAAGCTAGAAAATCAAAATCGCATTTCACACGATTTGAATCACTTTTTAATCACATTTCACTCGCATTTCTAATTCGCTTTCCCACGGCGGGTATTAGCATAGCAGTAATTATTATTTTGCTTCCCTTGCTTAAATAATTCAATTTCATCTTTAATATTATTGAATTTCATCATTTAATTTGCTAAACTTCACATTTCAAAAAGTCAAACTGCTGCATACTACTCTCAGGTATTTACGTACATGCATAAAAATGTTAACCATCTTCTTTCTCTATATAGTCATTATAATTTAAAACTGCAGAAAATTGTGCTGACTTTTGAATACATATATTTATAGCTACTTATTTCCGGAACACATAAAGCGCGATAATAAGCCTTCAAAAATGCTTTTAAAATCTATTCGTTTGAAATACTTTCTTGTTATTTATCTCAAATAAGTTCTCGGTTAATGATAAATAAGTTTAACAACTTCTATTCAGCTTCTCCAAATGTTTGTTCTCCATTTTCATTCATACATAGGGAATAAAAGAATTGGAATCGAAACAAGTTAAGTCTTGTGATGTAAATGCTTGTTATCTTCCTAAACAATACCGTTGTAAATAATTGTATTTAGTCCTTTACCCCAACCATATCAGTGCATTATCCTCTAAATGATGCGGGGCATGCTCAGCAGAATAATGAGTTCTAGAAACCGTTAAGGGAATTGTTCCCACTTGCACAAAAATAAAACTTCCTGTCCTTGACGAATACAATGAAATATTCGAGAATATAGAAAAAGACTTTTAAGCCTTTCTTTATCAAACAGTTAGCCTATTTGTGTTAATTTTGCTAAGTATACAACATTGATGAGACATTATTTATTTTATTGACAAAACTCCTCTTTGATATTATTTTGCGTGTTCTCTTTACTCGCCATTAGCTTAATGAGACTATTTTATTTCTACATTTGCAGCGAATTTCATGCAGTGAGTTAAATGCTTCAAAGAATTGCTATAATATGTATTTAAAACTTCTGTTTTTTAAAAAAGCAACACCTGATTTCGGAAATCAAAACTTCGTGCCATTTGATTCCGTTATTACCTTGGTAACCACTTCTTTTAATTGGCTTACAGATCGATATTTTCTTTCCTTTTTTTAAGTTAGCTTCTGTCTGAGCTTGTAACGGTAAGAAATTATTAAATAACTTTTATGTTGTCCGTTATCAGCACAAAATGGCTATTAGTATCGAAATGAGATTTTGCACCAAATCACTTTAAATGCGTAATTTCAGTTATGATTCAAGTCTCTTGCCATTCGACAAAATGTTAGATATTTGTCTTTCAAATTGAATCTGCCTGCTGTGGCAAACTAAACTATCTGAGAGCAACAGATACAGTTTTTAAGAATATGAGTTTCTTATTTTCGAATCAGACTGATTTATATAAAAATTCATTTAATTAATAATCTACTTATTTAAAAATATTCGATATTTTTACAGAATGAAACTACACACATTTTTATTGTTTATTTCATATTTTGTAAACCTTTAATGAATTTCTGATAAACAAATTCAAGGATATGAAAGTGATCAGTAGCAACACTCTACGGAATTCTATTTCCAATTCCAGCTCACGAGACTGTCTATCGGAAATTCTAAAGATATGCTGCTTTTAATTAATTTGTGATGTTGCTTTTGAGTTGAAATTTATGTAGCGTACGTGCAAAGAACGGGATATTTAATAAATAAAATTAGCACACCAAATGTTAGTAATAAAAAGGAAAAAAAGGTTTTGTAAGCCATCTTACTAAGAAAATAAACATTGATATTATAAACTGAGAAAAGACTGAAAAAATAGAAAAAAAATGTGTATGCCAACACTCTACAACGAGAATTCTAAAAATATGCTTCTATGCTGCTTTTAAATTTTTTATGATTTTACTATTGAATTGTATATGGCGTAAGTGCTAAGAAAATGATGCTTAATAATAAAGCTAAAAAGATTAAATAAAAAAAAAAGGTGGGCTTAGCAGGAGTGTGTGCAACAACAGATTTGTAAATTAAAGCTCAGCGAGAGCGTAACAAAAACGTTAAAACACTCTTTTGGGTGACCGTTAAAATCTGAAACCTAGAATTAAAAAAAATTTTTTTTTTGAACTCAATAAAAGTTTATGTTGGCAAAATGAATGTTTTAAGAGCATATTACTAATATACTAAGAAACACTTTCATTACGTATAAAATCTTAAACAGTTCAACACTAGAAATAATGTCACACCTTTCGGCAAAAATATAAGTTAACAAGGTGAACTATATTTTTATTAATAAAACTTCTCACGGCCACAATGAACAGTTTTGACAAGACTATTTAAAAGTTTTTAATTGTGTCAAACAGACTGTTTAAATAAAGGTTATTAAGGCTCTTAAATTCATCAGTAGGCAGAAGGGTTTTAGTCCAAAGGGGCTTTGTCCCTGAAGGACTATTGTTTTCGTTTTGCGATTTTGCGTCGAATCACTCTGAATATCCGTTTAATTTTTCAGACTGTTGCCTCCAAATATTATCGCCATGTATTATATTTGAAGAAATTAAATTATAAGGAATCTGCATAAATGTATGTATGTTTCTCGCATGGTGATAAAACAACGGTACCTAGAACCAACCAATTTTGAATGACGTAATCCTACAGCGAATACTACTGGAAGCACAAATTTGAAATTTGTTTTATTATCGACTTCATATTTTGTAAAACTTTAAAGAATTTTTGATTAACAAACTCAAGAATTTTAAAGCGAGCAATGTCAAAGTTGTACAGAAAAAACATTTCTTATCTCCAGCGCGCGAGTATCGGAAATTCTAAGGGATATGCTCATTTTAAAACTATTTTGCGATATTGCTGTTGAACTGAATTTTATGTTTTAAGTGCAAAGAACGTGATAGTTAATAAATAAATGTAACATACAAAATGTTAAAAAAACGCCCGTTTGGAAGTAATTTAAAACCTGAAAGCTTTCAGATTTTTTTTTAAATTTCTTTTTTATTTATTGTCATAAATACTTAAATGCACAGGCCCTTTCCTAAACTCCTGATAAGTTATTTTCTTGCAACAATCTGCATTTTCATACTTAAGACCATAATTGCTGATAAGCACCAAGGAGAATTAGGTGTGTTAAAGACGAGTGCACTATTGCCGCTGATTTGGCACTGACCAGATCAGAAAAGGTTAATAATATAAACTCATAGCTTAAGGCAAATATATAACTTACTATGGTGAGTTAACTTTTTCGGTATTAAAAATACTGAGAGGCTACACAGCCAGTTTTTATTAAACAATTAAAAATTAACAGCCGAAGTCAGACGCTGAGTCTCAGCTGTAATTACTCTTTGAAGAGGTATTCGAATTACCCGCAGACTTAATGTTTTTGTAGGCATTTCTAAGTGTACGAAGGCCTATCTTGGCCAGTTTTTCTTTTCATATGATCTGTTTCCTTACGAGCTAATACTGAAAACCATTGAAGAGTACTGTATGTTTAAAGACAACCGCATTATTAATGGCTGATAAGCACTGTTGCCGCCCGGATGTTATAGGTGGGAAGCCTACTGTACCGAAGGGTCTGAGTTCTGTTATGTAATATTGTTTCTTAATTTTGATGATCAGTAATTTACTGTTTCTTAATTTTGATTTTCAGTAATTTAATTTTATTATTCATTGGATTTTATTTGTTCAATTTAAAGTAGCTGTTGTAAGTGAATTTTTAAGCTGTAATTGTTAGCTTTAAGTTTGGTAATATTAATCTTATTATCCTTTAAATGGGAAGTTTGGTTTTAACTTTTGAGTTTTTCAAACCAAAATTATGTAATGCGTATTAAAAATTGCACATTTCGTATTAAATATTGGACTATATATTAATTGCATTTTTACCGCCTTTTTGTGCTACGGTTATTTATAAAAATTGATTCTGTGAACAATGCATTACGAGTATTAGTTTATAACATTATATGCTTTTTACAGTAACATTTGAAATAGCTTACTGTTTGTTTTTACTAAATCCACGGAAACAAATTTAATCCAAAAAGGGAAAGCCTCTGAGTAAGATATTTATCGTAGCAACAAAACCGTGAAATATCTGCCATTAAATAAATGTCCGGTAGCCGTATCACATTTGCTTGAATGTCGTGAATCGTAAATGATTTGTTTTTGGATTATTTCACCTTGGAAACATATAAGCTCACATTGACCAATCCAATAAACACAAAGGAAAGGGCGAGAACTCCTAATGCACATAAAAAAGGACGAAGAACACTTAAATTATGCTTGACATTTACTAAAGCTAATGAATTGCTCCTTTTATCTCTCTATTACAGATATGCAGAATTATGAACATTACCAAAGAAGAAAACAAAAGTCAGAAAATATATTTCCTTCAATTTTGCTTCATTAAGTTGCACAAACTTATTTTTTAAACAAATAAATATGAGAGAATAAAATCATACATATTTTAATGAGCAAAAATTTTCTTACAAATTAATTATTTCACTTCCAAACTGTTTGCTCCTGCAATAGTATAAATAGTTTATATATTATTCCTTGCAGTAAGCTACTGATTTTCATCATATTTCGAACATTAAGAATTACTTTACTTCTAGCCTAAAGCAGCTGTTTAAGATTTTCCAATTTTAGAATCATGAATGAAACTTATCTCACTAGTACATAATTATTGATGATTGAAAGGTAAAATGATAATTAAATGAAGTTTTGATACAAGTCAGAAACTTAGAACTATTTCTAAAATATTTAATTATATACAGCTGACTGAAGCAGGCGAGGAACATATATTTCGGTACCGTTTATATATATTAAAAAAAATTAAACATGTGATAATTTGCGGTTCACGAAATCCTCAGTTAATCTGGAAAAATATTTTCAGATTTACTTTCGATAAGCGTTAAAAAATTACTTGAGTTTTAGAGATATGAGTAGTAACAGAATGTGATTGCTAAAAAATAATAATCAGTAATAATAGTAGAACAAAAGAGATGCTTTACTTGCGGTCATCAGCATTTTGGAAATTTGATAAATCAGCTCAAGCTTTAAAACTTGTAGAGACATTAAGATATTTTAAAGCAGGAGACATGAAAAATGAGCATTGCCCTTCCCGGGACTCGAACCTGAGACCTCTCGAATACGAGCCGAGCGTGCAGACCATTACACTACGAAGACATGCTAAGAAAGCGGGGAAAATACATTACATACTCCCACTTTTAAAGTGCGACTGGGATTATGGAACCTATTCGTTAAATCCTAGTGGTGGAGAATCATCATCCACCACTTTTTTTTTAGTTTAGGTGCCACTGTAGAGACATTAGGTATTTTTTGAAAGCACGCGAGATGAAAAATGAGCAATGCCCTCGCCGAGACTGAACCACGGGCCTCTCGAATACTCGTCGAGTGTGCTGGCTTACATCACGAAGGCATGCTAAGAAGTCGGGAGAAATACCTTATAAACTATTTAAAAATTTATTTGGTAGAATTTAAACATGAAAGAATTAATAAATTAGCAAGCCTGATGCTTTCAGGAGCCGTTTAGCGTTCTCTCATATTTATGTTAATAGAAAATATGAAACAATACATTTTTGGTCTGGAGAATTTTAAAGATACGAAAAAATTTAATATTTTTAATTTCAACAAATCCATTATAGTTTAAATGAGTATAAATAAAGATTTAAATATTTAAAAAAAAACTTAAAGCTTTTCGATTTCATATTACGCTCAAACGGGCGTTTTTTTAACGTTTCGTGTGCTACATTTTATTTATTAAATATCATTTCTCCGCACTTAAACCACAAAATTCAATTCAAAAGCAATATCGTAAAATATTTAAAATATCTTTAGCATTTTCAATATACAGTCTCGCGCGCTGGAGATTTTTTTTTTTTTTTTTTTTTTTTCGTACAGTGTTGCCATTGCTCGCCTTGAAATCCTTGAGTTTCTTAATCAGAAACTCATAGGTGCTTTACAAAATATGAAATAGATAAGAAAACAAATTCAAAATTTCAAATTTGGGCTTCCAAATGCCCATATTCTGGTAAAGACATACGTTATTCAAAATTTGAAGGCTCTAGGTATCGTTGTTTTATCACAATGCGAGAAACATACATACATTTATGCAGATTTTTCATTATTTAATTTCTTCAAATATAATAAAGGGCTCTAATTTTTTGGTGGCAACAATTTAAAAAGTGACTCACCGTTTATAGTGAATCAACGCAAAATGTCAAAACGAAATTAATAGCCCTTCTGGGCAAATTTTCCCTTTGCACTAAAAAAAAGGAGGGAATTTTTTTTTTCGGCTGAGGGCCCAATGGCGCGCGCCTTCGACACACCTAAGCCAGAAGTGGTTTTCATTTTATTATGGAGGCATCTAATAAGTGGGCCTCCTTTGCCTCTATTGAAAGGACCTGTGGTTTCGCCGTCGGGTCACCTAACTACTATACCGTCTGGGCGGCAATATATTGAAAAGAAAAAGAAAAGGAAAAAAAAAAAAAAAAAAATGGAAGGCTTCAAAATTTTGTTATTGAGAGGATTTGTTAAGATTTTTGCTTGCTTTTTATCAATCTTCTATTAGCTTCACTTCTAACACAAACTTTTTTTTTTTTTTTTTTTTTTTTTTTTGTCTTTCTAAATTTATTTTTAAACCTACTTATGCTTTTCGCACTTAGGCCGCATAAAATTCAACAGTAAAATCATAAAATTAAAAATATCAGCCTACATTTAAGACTGGATACTTGCATACTTTTAGGATGGATTGTTAAATGTTGCATAATTTTTTTTCTTAAATATTTTTGCAGACTCCTCTAAGTTCATCATATCAGTGCATAGTTTTCTTAACGAGATGACGTATATAACTTTTTATTTTTTCTTTTTATTGTAACCTTTTGTCTTTTCAACTTTATTTGTGAAACATTCCTTTCTTGGAAATATGTCGCATAAAATTCAACAGCAAAATCACAAAACATTTCAAATCAGCATATGTTTAGAATTCCCGATAGAGAATAAAGTGTTGCCGAACATTATTTTATATTCATTATATTATTTCTTTAAAAATAACACATGGTAACAACATCCTTTCATTTGTGTCGTCATACGTATACATATATGTATATATGTATAGATTACGTTAAAATTAAAACTAGGAAGGTAAAAAAAAAGTAAGTAAGAGAAAAAACAATAAAATATTCAGTAAATTAATGGTACTTAAAAATTTATAAATGGAATAAACTAATTTTTTTAATTAAAAAATTGAAAATGGAGTCAAAACTTTTTGCCATAATATATAAATTAAAATACAGCCTATGCGGCTATTGACTCCATTGACTAAAAATGAAAAAACAGTATTATTATCTTCTTATATTGTCAAGGGAAGAAGTAAAGACTTCTTATGATAATACACTTTTTTTCCAATAGATTTATTCTGTTTCTGTATGCTTAAAATTTTCCGACGAACTAAATTAATAATATAAATCCTTCCAATACCCCTGAATATTAAAAACTTCTACCCTACAGAACAAATCTAACACACACACAAAATAAATAAACCACATTCAATAGTTAGCCTTTCTATTCATGTGAATACAAGTAAATAAATTTCAAATAAATATTTAAAAAATATTAGAAAATATAAAAATTATAGAACTCCTAATTTTTTTTAAATCTATTATTCTTAGATAATAAAATAAAAAAATTCGCGTCGTTAAATACAAAGGTAAGAAGCAATTACAGCAGCGACTCCAGAGTCAAAATATAATTACTTGCATCTCGTTGAAACTCTGGTAAAACAAACGACAGTTAAAATCTGGAATTTGTTAGAGGGGAGTTATGCAGTCAGAATTGCTTCTCGAGAATTTATATCCTTCCTGAAGCGAAACAAAATCAGAATTTAAATAAAAAGGCGTACTTTTAAAAGATTAATTTGGTTAAGTAATGAAAATGGAAGTTAAGAAACAAATATCCCTGCTAAAAATGCCCCATAGAAACCAGTAAAACTTTTTATGGGTATCCATAAAATTTTATGGGTTTCTATTGACTTTTACTGGTTTTTGTTGATCTCTGTGGGTTTTTCTTACTGGTTTCAAAATGACCCATAGAAACCAGTAAAACATTCTAATACCTATAGAATTTTTGTTGGTCGCTACTGTTACTGGTTTCTATTGATCTCTGTGGATTTTTCTTGCTGGTATCAGTTGACACCCATACAACCAACATCAATATCAGAACTTTCTACTGCTTTGTATTGGTTTATATTGACTTTTACTGGTTTTATTACTCGTATCAATATAATAATAAATCTTCTGTTGGTTTATGCTAATTTTCTATCTGACGTTAATATACTTCTTGTAAACATTAAAATTAATAGAATGAAAATATGATCTCTTTAAGACTATCAGAGAAACCTAGAAACGCAGGTGGTCGTTTTCGAGAGGGTTTTTATTAAATAGGCTTTGTTGCGATGTAATGGGAATGAATTCGTTACACGTCCTTGTTTTTGAACACAAAACTTATATTAAATAATTGCACGATAAAAGTATAAACAAGAAAATTACATATAAAACTTATAAATACGAGAACAGAACAAAAATAATCAAAAACAGACAGCATTCCAGCTGCCTTGCGAATGTGTTCGTCTTAGTCAGGTTGAGTTGTTCTGTTCCGGTGCACCGGAATATACTCCCACCCTATCAGGCATTAGTCTTGATATATGGGCAAAGGTGCTAATTTATGAATGTTTCTTTTAAAAATAGAGTTTTTAGTTTTAACCGTGGCCACACGAACCAGTCCGTCTGCACCATGATGAAGTTCGACCACTTGTCCTAGCGGCCAAGAACCTGGAAGATGACCATCATCTAGTAACAGGACAAAGTCTCCAATTTTCATATTCGGCTGAGTGTCCTTCCATTTCTTTCTGGTTTGAAGAGACGATAGATATGCTTTGGTCCATGATTTGCAGAAGTCCTTCCGCATCGTTTGAAGGAGATCCCACCTATTCCGTATATTGGTAGGACTAGTAAGTGGTAGTTTAGGAGGGGATAGGAACACGTCTCCTGTAAGAAAATGTGAAGGAGTGAGAATAATAATGCAATCAATGTCAGTATTGCTTACACTACATAACTACATAACGGACGAGAATTTAAAATGGCTTCTATCTGAGCCAATACAGTTGTCAATTCTTCGAAATTTGTAGTTTTCATCGATTACTGTTTTACAGTGATATTTGGTTCATTTAATAGCGGCCTCCCAAATTCCTCCGAAATGAGGAGATGCTGGAGGTGTAAATTGCCATTCTATTGATGCTTGAGTTAAATGATGAGCAACGGCTTTGTTCTTGGGAAGTGAAGCCCGCAATCGTTATATTTCGCTGAGCCCCAACGAAGTTTGTCGCAGGCTTATTTATTTGATTTTTAAAAAACTTTTGTCGGAAACAATAACAATAATCATGCACATCACACAAAACGAGGGCTTTCTAAGGCGACCAGCCGCAAATAAAAATGTATCTCATATAGTGGTTATTTTCTTAAATGACCGCCTTTAATAGTGACACATTTGTCAGGAACAAAATTAAATACAGTACTTAAAATCACTGACAGTTTTGTAAAGCTACAGAAAACTGGCATTATCTGGAATTGTGGAGTTAATTGTTTTAGGAAAGTTTCACTTATAATCCATTGATTTAGGTGTAGTAATTTTTACGTGGATATGAATTTTTGTTGTAAGTAATTGAAATTTTTTACAAGACAATTAAAACTAAAGCTTTTCAAATCACGAGTCTTGTAAGGGCACTGCTTTAACATTGCTTTCAAGTATAGTTAAAGTATTTGTTAAATATTATTTTCTTTCATTACTGCGGAAATGGTAGTTACAATTTTCTGCACTAAATATATTTGTTTGTATAGGCATTAACGTAAATAAAACTATTTGTAAACGAATGTAACTATATGTTCTATATCCGCTTAATTGCAATGACAGTAATTTTAACTATGTTTGTATAAGCTGTACAGAAGATTTATTTATATTGCTAAATACTGCACTATATAAATTTCATTTGGCACTGTAAAATACAGGAAATGCTCAACACGAAGTATTATTTTTATATTATGTAATCTACAGTCAATAACAATAGCTACCTTTTCAGTACTTTAAATTTTACTATTTAGAATTTTTACGGTTCAAAATAATATTTCTATACACTTTTTAAAGTAATTTTTCCTACAATAGAAATCTAAATAACTTATACCTAAAACACGGACTCAAATTTATTCCAATAATTCATCGCTTTAATTAAATTGGTCCTTGGAGATGATATATGAAAAACCTTTTGTAATAATAGTTAATTAATATATATAGGTAAATGGTATTTTTATTATATTTTTATTATTTTTAATTATATTTATTATATTTAATTTTATTATATTTAATAAAATATAATAAAATTAATTTATATATATTTATTTTTATTATATTTTTATTATTATTTTTATTATATTTAATTATATTTTTCTATAGGAATTTAGTGTCATTAAATTAGTTATTTAAATATATATTTATAATTACGTGTATATGAGTATATTCATACTTTTTCACAGAGATGGAATTTTTACAGTACGAAAGTTAATAATTAATCTTTTTTTCATCGAGAAATACATGTAATATAAATACCTGTTATGTTATAGATTTTATTTATATAAAGTCTGTGGAAGATTATAGAACACTAAAAGTGAGATACAGAATAAAATATTATGCGCTATGAGATATTTCCTTAATTCTCGAACTGTGGTTTGAGAATCGGTATTTGTTGAGACTTGTAAATTTTTTAAAGTTCGTTTTGTTACAATATACACTCTTAGACGAAAAAAAAAAAAAAAAAAAAAAAAAACGACGCACCAAGAAGGAGTTATCCGAATGGGACGAAAATCGGTAGAACATGTACAGAAAACCAAATGTTTACAGTTTGAGAAAAATTGGATGATTTATATAGTCGAGGTAGATTTAATTCAACTTTTATTTGAGCTACTATGTTGCAGCCACACACAGGTTGGCACATTATTCATGCCTATTCCAAAAGTTTACATTTTTAATAAATTTGTAGCAGGAAAGAAGGAGCAGACAGTCTGTAGTCCAGCTAGGCCAAAGCGTAGAAAGTGGTGTGGTGTATTTAATTACGGCAAAGCACACTAGGGCTATCTGCCTAAGGGGAGGGATGCCTTCGTGGAGGACTTTCTAAGGGAAACTGGCTCGTATACACGTTACACATGGGGAAAACCACGAAAACACCCATGCAGCCAGCCTGTTCGCGGGATTCGAACCTCGGACCGAACTACCAGTGTTCAGCGATTTTATCGCTCGGCCGCTGGTGGGCCCCAAAGCGTAGAAAGCAAGTGCGTTATGTTAAGGGTGAAATCTTTATTCAGACTGAGTTAATTTTGGTTCTCAATGCATATTTATTTGATAATTAAGACTGCTGTAAAATTACTATTGGCTGTTTTAGTTCCATTTACAACATCAGAATTATGTAAGAGTCATATGACATCGATTAATCTCGAAATGAAACAGTGCACTTTCTACTTTACTTTAAATTATATGTATATATATACATATATCATGCGATGGTTGTGAATCTTGATTATTATCTTTCTTTTAATTTTATTTTCAAAATTGTATAAAGGGAGTTTAAAATTTTTCAATGAGAATTTATACAAATATTTTGTAATATGTTTATAGATACTGACATGCATTGAGAAGGACAGGGGCTTGTAGGCTTCTAGATATTTTAAAATTTTATTAATTTTATTCGCACTGAATTTTATTTATAATTACTCTACATTCTTTCTCTTTCATTTAGTTCTGTACATTTCAACAGTGCTAATTATGTACTTTTGCTGGTTTATGTTTTTAATTTCTAGTTTTTATGAAAATTTGATCTACAATTTTATTTTTTGTGTATTGTTTTTTTATAGGGGTTCTGTATATGGATATCGGTTCTATGTACGATTCTATGTATGGATACTCCGCTTCGGTATAATTATATTAGTTTTGTTTATGGGTTTTTGTCTACTGTTTTGTGCAGCGATTTCGCTGTACAGTTGTACGGGTTTCTACTTATAGGTTTTTACTGGGATTTGGACTATGGGCACCCGCACAGTTATACGGGCTTCTTTTTATGGGTTTTTACAGGGATTTGCCCTATTCGCGGAGCTTTACGGATACTCGTAGGCCAATTCCCCATAAAAAATTTTACGGGACATTTTTAGCAGGGGCGGTAGCGCAGAAGGGCTATTTGTCTCAAAACGGCATGTGGCAGTTCACTGTAAACGGCGAATAACTTTTTAAATTGCTGCCACCGAATGTTATAGCAATGTACTATATTTCAAGAAATTAAAGAATGAAGAATCTGCGTGAATGTATGTATGTTTCTCGCATTGTTCTCCGCGAAAACTGCTTGGGGAGGATATAAATTTTCCCAAAGCAACCCTGACGGCAAATTCCTTCGTCCACTCTAACAAATTACAGATTCTAACCGTCGTTTGTTTTTCCAGAGGTTCAAGAAGATGCATGTAATTAGAATTTGGATCTGTATTCATTGTTGTAATTATTTCTTGCTTTTGCATTTAATGACGGGAATTTTTTTAGTTTGTTATCTAAGCATAATAGATTTAAAAAAATTAGGAGTTCTATATTTTTTGTATTTTCAACACTTTTTAATATTTATTTGAAATTTATTCACTCGTACGCGCATGTGTAGAACTGGTAATTATAGAATGTGTTTTTTTTGGGGGGGGTTGAGAGTGTGTGTAGTGAAGAGGGTTAAGTTTGTCTATAGGGGAGGACTGTTTAATTTTTAGGGGTATTGAAAGTATTTAAGTTATTAATTGAACTCCTCGGATAATTTTAAGCTTACAGAAACAAATAAATGTGCACGAAAATAAGGTCTTTTATGACTTGAGAATGTAAGAGTCTTGAGGGAATGTAAGAGAAACGTAAAAGTGACATATGAAAATAACAAAAATGACAATAAACTGGAAAAGGTAGTAGCGCCATCTGTTGTTCATATAAGAAAATAACTATTAATAACGGAATAAAAACTAAAAGCAACATGAAAAGAAGTATAATTCCTAAATAAATCCAACGTTCTGATAAAATATTCCCAGATATCATACGCTTTTACGTTTCTAAGCATTCTTTTTCATAGAATTCTTGCTGTAAAAACTTTTAATAAAAGTATCAGCAATCACTTTCTACGCCATTTATACGCATTAAATTTCTACGTCCGAACTTTACCTAAATTTAAAATTTAGAGTGATGTTAACGATGTCTCATAAATTAAAATGTGGAACTATATAACTGAAACGCTTCAATAGATATGATAAGTACAATAAAATTTCGAAGAATCGTAAGGCTGTTATTTTGTAAACTTTTCTTTGTAAATCTTTCTTTCCAGTATTTAAAATTCAATTTTCACTATACTCTATAGCAATGGCTATCCACTACTATCAAATACTGTGCCATTTTAAAGATAAATTAAGTTTATGTAGACATTAAACTTAAGTAACAGGTATTTTAAATGAACCCCTACTTAGAAACATAATATTCTAAATCTTACTTTATGCTTTGATACAATTCGTACTATTATTCAATCCTAGATGGCAGCACCAATAAATGTTTAATAATTTATTGAAATCTGCAAAATAATTGCGACGTTTTCCACGTCTAATTCTTCGACTAGACAACCGAATGTATGAATAGAGAAGTAACAAATGTTAACGTTTCCTAAAATTATGCTATAATAACTGTTATTTTTTCTGTCTATGTAAGATGAAGTAATCAAAGAATACGTTTTTTAAAAGTAAGGGTACGATGTAAGTTAAGAAATTTAATTTTTTCGTTTATCGAATTTTAACACTGATGGCACTAATTTAATACTGATGGCTTTAAAAATAGCCTCTTACAGCAAGATACAAAACAGTCTTTTTCGGCAAAATTAAATAAAATTATTTTTAGTTTCCTAGATAAAAAGCGTGTTTCGGTTTTATCTAAAATAGAACAGTAAAATTAATTTTAATTTAGATGGTCCTAAATCCCTTCACTTTCTAAATTTTATGCAAAGACTATATGCTGGAAAAATGCGTATAATTTAATATTCCGTACAAAGAAGTCATGTGGTGTACACATCAGCTTTTTTAAATAAATGAACAATTTTATTTTAAAAAAACTTTATGCAGTGGCAATAATGATAATTGCAGAACGAAAACGTGTTAAGTATTTTAAATATTTGGAATAGAGCAAAGCCACGAGGCTACCTGCTTAAGAGGGGTGATGCCTGGAAGGAAGACTTTCTGAAGGAAACTAGCGTGCATTTGAGTTACAATAAGGGGGCAATCTCGAAAAACAATCATGCAGCCAGCTTGTTCCCCTATTCAATATTCAGCTGTCTCAGACACTCAGCCGTGGGTGGACAAGCTTATTAAATGCAATTACACTATAAAAAATTTATTTAAAAATTTGATTCATTAAATATGTTTGCAGAATTGCAAATTTATTATATGCAGATTTTATTCTCTCGTAAATGCATTCGATAACGAGGGGGGGGGAGTAGAAGAGGAGGCTCTTTGTGTTGTATAATTTTACTCGGATAATAAGACATCTCTTAAGTCCCGAAACGTTCCCCTATGATCAGACTTTTAGATGCTATCTATCGGAGTCACTAAATATGAATTAATATCAATGATTAATAAATAGTTCGAGCTATTTTGGAGTTTAGAAGTATTTTTCCCATTTCGCTAATATTTACCGTAAGACAAACGAACGTTTTATTCATATATTTAAGAACTTATGATATGCATTCAGATTCGTAGAAATGTTCTCAATGCATTTGAAACAACCCTGTTTGAGTATTTCGTATCGATAAGCATAACTTAGTCGATAAGCAGTTTCATAGATTTAAATCTCAACCATTTTACCATATATGGAGCTCTTGTTTAGACTGATTGGGTGTACCTATATTTCAGTTTATCACATTTCTTGCGAATATCACAAAAGTATTTTGACTTCAAAAAAGTGACCAAGTTTTCTTATAAAAATAGTTTATGAAGAGGAAGGAAAATTCAGTAAAGATTTAAGAAACTTGTTGTAAAAATGAAATAAATAAATGATTAAGTAAAATGTTTAAAACTTTTTATTTATTTACTTATAAGTGTCTGGAAATATTTATTTCAAATCAACATTTCTTAAATTAGCTTAACGTTACGTAGGGTATTTTTTACCGAAAATGAAAGTTGCCAATACTTTGTTTTGAAGTCATTTGTCTTCTGGAAATTTTCGTTATAAAACTCTGTTATAAATACATAAAAATTACCCCTCATTTCATAATCTACTGCCACACTAAAAGGTTAAAATCCCGTTTCGCAAGCAAATTTACGAAATGAATATTTTTAGTTCTTATAAGCAATAAGCACAAGCTATCAAGCAATTCTTTTGTGAAACAGTTTATGGTTAACGAATGAATGCTTGCTATCTTTATTTGATCAGCAGCTTCTGTTTGAGCATGCCTAAGAATGATTTAAAGCATTTTCCGGTTGTTGTTTTTTTCCTTTGGCATAAAAATAAACAGAAATAACAAAGCTAAGGGTTTTTTGAATACCAGCGATATTTTTATGTTTTAAAAAAGAAAGATAAAACTCGTTAAATGTGGTGAAAGCAGGAAATTTTTGACATTACTCTAATATTTATTGCAGTACATGTATTTATTCAGCTGTGAAGTAAAGAAAAGAATGTAAAATTCTTGATAGCCTTTCATGTATAGGTTTATATGTTCTTTTAACTGTAATGCTGTTAGTAGTGTCTTTTTTAACTCTAGTATTATTTCACTACATGTAGTTGTTCAGCTATGAAGCAGAAAAGAATGTAAAATGACGATAATCTTTCACGTATAAATTTATATACTCTTTTAATTCTTATGTTATCAATAATTTATTATTTAACACAAACTTTCTTAAGAACAATAAATGTTAAGAGCAAGTTTAAATGTAAAATTACTATTGATATAAAACCATCTTAGAAAATATTAAAATCTAATTTTGTTAAAAATTGCAAAAATGGTTTTAAAGATAAAAAATTCTAAAAACTACCTCTGAGTTTTACATCTTATAAATTTCTCATTTCTACTATACAAACTACGAAGAATGGATTAAAAAAAGAGAAATAATGTAAAAGTAAAAAAATAGCTGATTATAAATTAGCTTAAAAATTAAGATGTATCTTTTAATAAATTTGTTGGTCAAAGCTAAGAATAAATTTTAAATATGTATATAGGTTTATAATAAAGCTGAAAACAATAAGAATTAATTGAGGCATAAAAATATTACTTCTGAATCTAGAAAATGCCACTGCTTCTTTAAAATCCTGTCAGTATCTTTCCTTACGAGTTCCACATAGCTTGTATATTTCCTTACTGCGTTCACAAATCATTTTCTGCAACTACAGCAGCACTCCACACGTTAAGCTGTTTTCACATTAGATGGTTGAACCGTGGTTAGCCAAAGTTATCTCTATGAGAAACGACCTTGCTATAAACCAGGTAATCTGCTACTATAGCAAGTAGGGTTAAAATTCTTTTCCTTCATGTTATATGGTGTTTTAAGGTTTTTCTCCACATGTAACGTAAGCACAAACCGTAGAAAACAAAGGGATATCTTTTGTTAGGCAGATCTTTTCATGCTATGCCTTAATCAATTACTTAAATTAACTTTATGTCGTGTGGTGATGGCGATAAGGAACGCGCCTTGCGCCCTCCGATAAGTGTGGCAACCCTAGAGGAGAAGTTTCTTACGAGTAGCGAGCAGAGCGAAACAGGCAGGCTGTCGGGGAGTATGCGCGAAGTTCCTAAATAAAGCTTAATTTTTATTGTGCACTATGTCTTGTTAATATTATATTAATGCAGTAAGAACATAATCTGTGATATGGAATTCGAGGATTGGTGGTAAAAACATAACAGGAAATTTCCATAATGGTAACCCGGACTGTGTTAAATCGTATGAACAGTTCTCAAGCACTTTCGGTTTTGACTACAAGCCATCACTCAAGATCTCCAAACCAGAAGTAATGGATTACATCGGTTTTCATCCTCCGAATCACAGATGAGTACTAATTATAGATCATTTTATAATTCTGTTTTCTACTTATCATTTAATTTAATTTTCTTTAGTTAAATTTTTGCTTTTATTTTGGCTTAAAAACCTTGCACAATGTCTGATGTTCATGCCGTCCAAATTCCGGTTTATAACCGATCAGACCCATCTTTATGGTTTATTATGTGTGAAAGTACTTTTGCTCTTGCCACCCCCAAACCTATCACAGAATCCATTACTAAATATAATTATGAAGTTTCTCATCTTCCTCCAGATATCGCATCACTAGTACGGGATTTACTTATGAAACCAGACCCTATTGATCCATATGCAAAGCTTAAAACTGAGTTAATAATCTCATCTGTTAATAATCAGGAGAATCTTCTCAGCAAGAAATTCGCCAATTATTATCTGGAGAAGAATTAGGTTCTCGAAAACCTTCCGATTTGCTTAGAAATATGAAACGTCGAGCAGAATCTTTAAATGTTCCTGATAACTTAATGTTAAAATTATTCCTTCAACGTTTGCCTTCGACTGTTCAGTCTATTTTGGCAGCGGTTTCCAATTTAACTGTAGATAAAGCTGCAGAAATTGCCGACAGAATTTTAGAAGTAAATCCAACCCCAGGGACTTGTGCCGTTTCTCGCACAGTCGATCAGTCTCTTGAGGATAAATTATTTAAACAAATAGAAAAATTAAACAAACGTATTAATCGGATTTCTCTTTCTCGTGGTCGCTCGCCAAATCGCGGAGATCGCAATAAGGAAAGAAGCAATTCCAAAAGGAGAGATTATTCTGTTTGCTGGTATCATAGACGTTTTGGGAAAAAGTGTAGAGATGACAAATGTACAAAACCTTGTTCATGGCAGGGAAACGAAACCAGCAAAGAATAGAGGCGACTTATTCTTTGCCTCAAGTTTCACGTCGCCTGTTCGTTCGTGACCGTAGAACAAACCTTTCTTTCTTGGTCGATACCGGCTCTGACGTGTCCTTACTTCCAGCAAATAATTCTCAAAAACGGAATTCGTCCCAACAAACACTTTTCGCTGCTAATTCTTCTACTATTCATGTTTATGGTCAAAAAACACTTTCTTTGGATTTCAAATTAAGACGACAGTTTACATGGACTTTTCTTATAGCAAATGTTAGTACACCCATTCTTGGAGCAGATTTTCTCCATTTCTTTGAATTGGTGCCTGATCTCAGAAACAAATGTCTCAAAGATTTAAAAACGCATTTTAAAACCGTCGGTTGCGTGAAAAATGCAAGCATTTATTCAGTAAAAACTGTATTTAGTGATACACCATATCACAAAATTTTAAAAGAATTTCCTTCAGTTACTAGATTACCAGATCCTAACCAACCTGTTAAACACAACACCGTTCATTATATCATAACTAAAGGTCCACCTGTGGTTGCAAAACCTCGTCGGTTAGCTCCAGATCGCTTAAAAATAGCAAAACAAGAATTTCAAACTATGATGCAATTGGGGCATTTGAGACCTTCGAGCAGCAATTATGCATCCCCACTTCACATGGTTCCAAAAAAGGGAAGTCTGGAATGGAGACCTGTAGGAGATTATCGAGCATTGAACGCTCAAACAATAAAAGACAAATACCCTATTCCATGTTTAGCCGATTTTACTGCTGCATTGCACGGTACTAAAATTTTTAGTCATGTCGACCTGATTAAGGCATACCATCAAATACCAATTAACCCAGCCGACATCCACAAAACCGCCATATGCACACCATTCGGTTTATTCGAAAGTATCCGTATGCAATTCGGCTTATGCAATGCATCTGCGACTTTTCAACGTTTTATAGATGAAGTCACGCGGGATTTAGAAGGCGTTTACGCTTTTGTCGATGACTTGCTCATAGCCTCTAAAGATTCTGAGGAACATTGCAGGCATTTGAAAGCTTTATTTTCCAAACTTCAGGAATATGGACTTTGCATAAATGTTTCAAAATGCACCTTTGGTCAAACATCTATTGATTTCTTAGGTTTTCACCTTAGTGAAAACGGAATTGAACCTCTTCCTGACAAAGTCAAATGTATTTTAGATTTTCCTCAACCTACCACTCTCACTCAGCTTCGCCGATTTTTAGGCATGTTTAACTTTTATAGATGTTTCATACCTAAAGCAGCACATATTCTTTCTCCTTTAATAAAATTGTTAGAAGGCTATATTAATAAAAAGAAATCTCGTTCTCGTGTTCAGGATTCATCCCCACAATTAAATTGGAACGAGAATGCTGAACAAGCCTTTATTGCTGCCAAAAATGCCATTGCTCAGGCTACCCTTTTGAGACACCCTATTCCCGGAGCCCAGCTAAGCATCTGGGTAGATGCCTCAGACGTCGCAATCGGCGGCACACTTATGCAGTTGTCTCAACAAACATGGGAACCTATAGCATTTTTCTCTATGAAACTCAGTAAAAGTCAACAGAAATGGTCCGCGTACGATAGGGAATTATTTTCTATTTATTCTGCAATTAAGAAATTCCGACACATGTTAGAGGGCAGAAATTTTATAATTTATACGGATCAAAAACCGTTAATATACGCTTTTAAACAGAACCCTCATAAATGTTCACCTCGACAATTGCGCCATTTAGATTTTATTTCTCAGTACTCTACTGATATTAGGCATGTGCAAGGTTCAAAAAACGTCGTTGCTGACGCTCTTTCAAGAATCGAAATTGATTCCATAACAAAATCTCCATTTTTGGATTTTAAAAAATTTTCGGAAGCTCAAAGGCATGATCCGGAGGTACAAAACCTTCTCAAAAACAACACATCATCTTTGAAACTGGAATTTAAACCGTGCCAATATTCTGATGGTAATATTCTGTGTGACATATCAACAGACATTCCTCGTCCATTTGTTCCGAATTCCTTTCGTAGACTCATCTTTAATCATCTGCACAATCTGTCACATCCAGGAATTGCAGCTACTACGAAGCTTATTTGTTCTCGTTATGTATGGCCCGATATGAAACGTCATATCAAAAATTGGGTGAAATCCTGTGAATCTTGCCAAAAATCGAAAATTACTAGGCATACTAAAGCACCACTGGGCACATTCTCTCTTCCTGATGCACGTTTTTCAGAAATCCATATGGATATCGTCGGACCGTTACCTCCATCAGAAGGCAATGTGTACCTTTTAACTCTAATAGATAGATTCTCCAGATGGCCTGAAGCCATTCCCATCCCGGATATGAAAACGGAAACCATTTGCAGAGCCATCTTCAACTGTTGGATATCTCGTTTTGGCTGCCCATCGATCATAACAACAGACCAAGGTTCTCAAATGAGATCCGCACTTTTTGCAGAATTCACGCGCATTTTGGGTACGAACAGAATCACAACAACAGCCTATCATCCAATGTCAAACGGCATTATTGAACGATTTCATCGACATTTAAAATCTTCTCTCAAGGCTCACGAGACCAATAACTGGACTGAAACACTACCAGTTGTTATGCTTGGTATTCGGACAGCCGTAAAGGAAGATCTACAGTCATCTTGTGCTGAACTGGTGTACGGCACAACTCTCAAGCTGCCTAGTGATATGATAACGTCATCTAAGATATCTCCGTATGACACACAATTTATCACGAATCTTCGGCATAGAATGCAACAGTTGAATCCAATAGCAACATCTGCACATTGCCAAGAAAAATGTTACGTAAGTGCTACCTTAAAGTCGTGTACGCATGTATACTTACGTGTCGATCGAGTAAAGCCACCTCTGTGCCAACCATATACAGGTCCGCATAAAGTCCTTTCTAGAACGGACAAAACTTTCACAATTGATGTTAACGGTCTGAAATCTACTGTGTCTATAGACCGTGTGAAACCAGCCTATTTGCTTTCGGACTCTAATTTGCCTGAACTGAAAACAAATAAAGACTTAAAGACAGTTCAGCAGAATAAATCTGCAAACGAACTCTCTAAGACACAAACTGTCACCAGATCGGGAAGACATGTTCACTTCCCTAAGAAACTTGCTTCTTACATAACAATTTAAAACATTTTTTTTAAATTCATATCTTAACATATTTCTTGTTATTTCATGTTTATTATATGTGTCAATACCTTGTTATATATTGAATTTCATTTTGATCTATTCTAATTTTGTAATCATGTAAAAATACCCGACAGTACGGATACTCTGAGATAATTTCATAACCTATGTCGTTCCTTTGAATAGCCATTAAAGGAACTGGGGGGAAACTCTGTGGTTATGGCGATAAGGAACGCGCCTTGCGCCCTCCGATAAGTGTGGCAACCCTAGAGGAGAAGTTTCTTACGAGTAGCGAGCAGAGCGAAACAGGCAGGCTGTCGGGGAGTATGCGCGAAGTTCCTAAATAAAGCTTAATTTTTATTGTGCACTATGTCTTGTTAATATTATATTAATGCAGTAAGAACATAATCTGTGATATGGAATTCGAGGATTGGTGGTAAAAACATAACAGGAAAACATCCACAGTCGCTTTCAAATATTTAAGGGTTATTTTCAGACTAGAAATCAAAATTCGCTTATAATTCCTATCCCCCCTCTCATAAATAAATAAATAAATAAATAAAAAAGAAAATTGGAAAGGTTTCAGATTTTAAATTGCATCCAAAGGAACTTTTTTTTTTAACATTATGCGTGTTACCTTTATTTATTAAATATCATGTTCTTCCCACTTAAACCATAGAATTCAATTCAAGAGCAATATCGCAAAATAATTTTAAATTGAACATACCTTTAGAATTTCCGATACACAGTCTCACGCTCATGCAGGTTTGTTATATATAACTATTTCTCTAGGATTGATTGTCGAAATATTAATTGAATATTCTAGAATATATTATTGAAAGACGAACTCTCCACCGAGTTCAGGTGGGGAGTGTTGTGTAAATTGAAGGAAAAGGCTAGGGGGCGCTGTTGCTTGCATAGTTGAAAGAGAATAAAGTTTGTTCATGTTGAAGGCGGCGGCCTAAGAATACGCTATGTACATAGTAATTAAAATATTGTTAAAAATGTAAAAGTATTAAAATTAGTGAACTCGCTGAACCACCATCATCTGATTTGGAGATGCACATATTATTAGTAGCGTTTTGTGGAGACGTTGAAAAAGCCTTTTTGATGATAGGAATTGCTGAGGTGATAGACAATTTCTAAAATTTCTTTGGTTTAATGAAAATAATGACTCCTTTAAGATTATGCAAATGTGTCGCGTAGCTTTCGGTTTGACTATATCTCCTTTCATTTTGGCCGCCACTATAAAATATCACATTCGGAAATATAAAGATAAAATGCCGGATAGTTTCCAAATGTTGAATTCTTCTGTCTATGTCGACGACCTATATTTTGGAGCAGAAACGGTTGAAGATGCATATCGGTTATCTGTAGATGCGGTTAACATATTTAAGGATGCTGGTTGTTGTGTAATTTGAAGGAAAAGGCTAGAGGGCGCTATTGCTCGCCTAGTTGAAGGAGAATAAAGTTTGATCATGTTGAAGGCGGCGGCCTAAAAATACGCTCTGTATATAGTGAATAAAAATAATGTTAAAAATGTAAAAGTGTTAAAATTAGTGAACTCATTGAACCACCATTATCAGACTTAGATTTTAAATGCACAAAAATATTAGATGGTGCATCGGCCGGGAATTAAGGCTTTGTGAAGATTTTAGGTGTTCGATCTAAGTGTTTCGATTTAGGATATTTCATATTCAAGGGACAATGGAATTCCAAATAAAGGTAGGGAAATCTTAAATGAATTATTTAGTGATTATTTGTAGTAAATTAGTAAGTATTTATTATTGCTGTCGTAGGTGTATTTAAATTAAATAAAATGGAAGATAAGTTAGATAGGTTGAAACGTAAACGTTCCACATTGAGATCGTCTGTTACTAGGTTAATTAAAGTGGTTGAAGATAAATTAAAAATTGAAGAGGAGGAAAATTCGATTAAAGAATTACGGGAATTGTTTGAATTATTAACCGAAAAGAAAAATAATTTGAGAACGCTTGATGATGAAATACAAGAGTTAATTAATGTTAACTTAATTGAAGAAGATTATAGTATAAGCGAAGAATACAATGACAAATATATAATTGCTTGTAGTCAAATTAAGCAGTTTCTAGGTGCGGTTACCGCAGTACCGCCAGCGAGGAATCCCCAAAGTTCTGATTTAAAAGAGTCTAGTGGTAATGGAATTTTGCATGTAAGTTCCAGTTCTAGTGGGAGTAGTACACTGAAATTACCAAAATTAATAATTGATAAATTTTGGGGGACCCCAAACAATGGAATGAATTTTGGAATAGTTTCGAAAATTCGATACATAAAAACGAAACGCTTTCAAAAATACAAAAATTTGCATACTTAAAAACATTCTAACGGAACAAGCTTTGAATGTTGTTTCAGGCTTTGAGTTAACAGAATGTAATTATGATAGTTGTGTTATCAGGACTTGTTTTCCTCTTTACTTCTTTGGAAACATGAACTGTCCTGACTCGGAACAGGGAGCTTACTCAAGCTATGTTCAATAAATTGTGAAGTAGACAATACACACAGGAAGGCTATACGAAACCCTTTATTTTTTCTATCTTTACAGAGATTTCCGAATACAGAGACCAACCACTTGTGGTCTGAACGTAAGAATATAAAACTACTAACTAAAACTCTAACTGAAACTAACTTTGGATTAATACACAAGTGCCTAACTTTAAGATTGGCCGTTATTTAACAAAATCCGTACGTAGTACAGAGAGCTGCTAAAACTACGATACGTTTGAAATTATCAAGAGGACTAAACCTCTGCCGTTGAAAGCAACCAGCAACCGAGTAAAACTACTATGGCAAGCGGCCTGCTTCTAATAACTCCTTCCTCTCTCTTGCTTGGCAAAAAGCCACAACTTAAGTACTTAGCGTTAGCAAGACAAATTTGCATAAATAAGTTAAAGCTTTTAATTCTGGCCGGAAGTAGAAAATACGAAGTGATAGTAAAGATTTAAAATAAAATAAACCTTAGTAAAACTTAGGATCCTTACATACTTCCCGCCAGAGTTAATTAGTTTGAAACTGAGGTCTAAAACGACTTTGTTGAAAACTTTTAGCTGTAGAATCTAACGCGAGGCCAATCTTTTACAAACATTTCTCTCTAGAAACTAGAAATTAAAAAGTCGTTTTTACATTATCAACTCCATGGACAAGTAATTTTCATCTGTACTGCATCTATAAACAGGAGTTTCTTAGTTGAAATCTGGTTCCTTCCATAGATCTGGAAGGAAAACTAGTTTAATGAAATGTTACACAATCAAATGGCAAGTAACATGAATATTTATATTTCTCTTTTAAAATTCTTATTTCATTCATGACGTTATTTAATTATCTCCCCGTGCTCTCTGACATGTGTTGTAAAGAAAAACACCAAACACGAGCGTGTCTATGTACAAGTGTTCAACACTACCGCCTGCAATCAAAACACTAACGTGTTAAAATTCAACATAACAAGACCTCAGAACACACCTTATATTCATCTCTAAACCCTGAGGTACTATTCTGAAAAGTGGCTAACTCTGAAGTGTAGCGTCAGAGAGCCTAACTACATTCATTCAACCTTTAACACATATTCACAATAATTTGCTCTTTTTACAGTCACACGAATAAGTTAAAATTTTTGGCATTACTTTCACTTTTAACATATCACAGTATTTCTTACTTTTAAGATAACAGTTCACATTGTATATAAGGACATATTAACATTCCGTTAATTTTACGCATTTTAAAACATACATTAGTAGTACATTGTTAACTTCTATTCTTTTCCAAGCAAGTGCCAATTCTTCTACATTGAAATACTACATTTCAAAAGTCTTTCAGACAAAAACTTCTTTCTTGCTAGAATCTTTTAAATAAAATTTTATACAATAATTTTTACAATTTTCTTAAGGTACCTTTCTCAAAGATTATCAATGCTTTTACAATATTCAAGTATTTACACATTCCTATTATACATTAATTTTAGTTTTACTCGCGAGTAATTGAAAAACAATACCAAAATAGGTAACAACTCATTTCTCGCCTTTTTGGCGATAAAGGTAGGCCTCACATGAGGTAAAACTTCTTGAATTCTGACACTTGCAGTAAGAATGAAAAATTAACTTAAGGTTTCAAAGTAACATAAAGTTTTACTTATCTTTGTGATATTCAGACATCCTTTTTTCTGCCCAATCCTGGAAAGTGTCGAAGACTACCATCTGGTTTATCTTCCTTCTTGTGCGGGTTCGCCCTTCGGTTCCTTCCTCCATGAGCTTTCTTTTACTTCCAGTTCGGTCACAATTGAAAACCTTTTTTTAGCATCTGCCTGTGGTCTCGGCCGTTTGATGGCAGCTGGTCTTGGCGGAATCGGGACAACTGTCTCTCGTTGTTGCCTGGATCTCATCGCTGGCTGTTCAAATTTTTCTTGCTTCTTTGCATCTGCAGCTGGTCTTCCTTCATCAATTCGTCGACATTTGCTGCGTAGACTCCTATCCGATGGGTAGATCTTCCGTTTTGGAGCCGTGTTATAGTTGCTGCGATTTCTCCTGGCTCTCTTTGCATTAGTCTTACTTCTCCCTTCTTCATTCTGGAGGTTGTCGTGCCCTCTCTTTTCTGGTCGGTGGAACGGCTTCTTTTCCTTGTTACCTTCAGTTTCCCAACGGGGGAACTTTCTTTTCAATTGCTCCTGTCTACTAATGGCTTGTCCTTGTGATTGTCGTTGTTCCTTGTGCCTGCCGTGCCGGATCCTGCAAAAGATCTTGAAATATTGGCATTTTATTACGATTATAAAATGGTTTTATCTGGTCAACGTTTGCGGTGCAGGTTTCACCATTCCTGGCTTTTAACACCACTACAGCCTGAGTTACTTTTTCTATGACATATGGTCTTTCAAATCGTGAATAAAATTTGGCAGTTTTATCTTCTGGTGCTGAAGAAAGTGAATGCATAATTTTTAACACTTCATCCCCTACTTTATAAATTACTCCCCGTCGTTTCATATCATAATAGAGCTTCTGTTTTCTTTGTGCTACTTCAGTGTTCTTTTTTGCTTCTTTAATTAGTTTTTCTATATCGCCCATTTTAAATTCTGGGGCTCTTTGTTGAACATAAAATAATTTATCTAACGGCGTTATAATCTTTCTGCCTAAAAATAACTCAGCAGGAGTTTTGCCCGTCGTATCATGTTTTGCGGTCCTAAGGGCGAAAGCTAATTCATTGACATAGCTATCCCAGCTTTTATGAAAATTTTTAACATAACTACGGATAATTTTCACTATATTTCTATTGACCTGTTCCGCTATATTTGATTGCGGCCGATACGGGACCATTTTTAAATGACGTATGCCCAGTTTTTGGCACATGTCTTCAAATATATTACTTACAAATTGAGGACCATTATCCGATATAACTTTCAGGGGCGCCCCGTATTTTAAAATGTATTTATTTAAAATAGAATCAGTAACTAATTTCGCGGAGGCTCGTTTTAAGGGAACAATTTCGGTCCACTTACTAAAATGATCAACCATAACAAGGAGATACCGACTTTTATTTAACTGACTTTTTGGGAAAGGGCCCAATAAATCGATGCCAATTATTTCATTTGGAAATTCGGATTTAATGCTATTTAGAAACCCGGCCGGGCGGAAATTAATATAATTAACTGCTTGACATGTTGGGCAGGACTGGACATACGCCCTTGTTAACTTTTGCAGCTCAGGAAAATAAACTGCTTCGCGTACGCGTTGGATGGTTTTTCGAATACCAGCATGAGAAGCTAAAGGGGAGTCGTGTAACTGCTGCAGTATATTTAATCTAAGACTAGCTGGGATAACAGGTCGAAATTCGTTGTTGGAATTCGTAGTTTTTGTATAAAATAATAGACTATCTATTAGTTCGTAATGGGCCGCCCTATTTCTTATCGCCACAATATCTTGGTGGCTAAAATTTTCAGGATCCTTTAAATACTCATAAATATTTTTAAATTCAGGATCCTTACCCAGTTCGGTTATTACAGTTTCTCGGGAATGTATTGTACATGCTGTGAGCATTGCCACCTTTACAGTACTACCTTCTTCATCTATTTTTATTCTGGATAGGGCATCTGCTACGATATTTTCCTTTCCGGGGATGTGCTTAATTACCAGATTATACTCTTGTAACATGAGTGCCCATCTTATTAACCTTGGGGATAAGTTTTTCCCTGAGCACAATCTAGTTACCGCCGCATGATCAGAATACACTGTTATTGGCACCCTTCCAAAATAGAATCGGAACTTTTGCACTGCTAACAGAACTGCAAGTGCCTCTTTCTCAGTCGCGGAATAATTTCTTTGTGTTTGATTTAAAGTTCTACTAAAAAATGCCACGGGCTGCTGATTTTGCAAAAGTACCGCTCCTACCGCATAATCCGAAGCATCCGCTGAAATTTGTAAATTCTCATCGTTTTCAGGAAATTTCAAAACAGGGGCTTGCGTTAATGCTTGCTTTAATTTTTCGAAAGCACTATTGGCTTCGGCCGTCCACGAGAATCTTGCCTTTTTCCTTTTTAATTTTAACAATGGTTCAGCAATAGCTGGAAAATCTTTTATAAAGGACCTATAATATGAACAAAGTCCTAGAAAAGAAGAAAGCTTCTTCGCCGTATTTGGCGGCGGATACTTTTGCACAGCGATTATTTTTGATTCGTCCGTCTCGATTCATTTCTGAGATATTTTGTAACCATTTTTTAATTCAGGGGCTGCAAATTTGCACTTTTCGACATTAACTTTTAGACCGGCTTCATTTAATAATGAAAACACCTGTCTTAAATCCTGTACATGTTGGTCCAGATTAGCACTAGTAATAATGATATCGTCTAAATAGATAAATGTGGTCTTTCCTAGAACAGGCCTTAGCACAGTGTCCATACATCGCTGAAATGTTGCCGGTGCCCCTGAAAGGCCAAACGGCATACGCAAAAATGCATAAGTGCCAGACTTGGTTATAAAAGCAGTCTTAGGCACATCTTCTCGTTTAACACATATTTGAAAATAACCAGCCGTTAAGTCTAACGCAGTCATTTATTTCGTAGAAATTATGTTCCTTAAAATTTCTTCAATAATAGGTAACGGATATACCGGATATTTAGTCATGGAGTTTAATTTACGATAGTCAATTGCAAAACGCCACCTTTTCGGATGTGTTACTGGATAGTCATTATTTTTCTTACATAACACAACCGGGCTAGCATAACTACTTGAGATGGGCGTTATGATCTTTTTACGTAACATATCTCGAATGTGCCACTCTATAATTTTTTCTTTATTCTTATCGTACCGATATGGTTTGTGGCGAACTGGCAGTGAATCTCCTGTGTCGATACTATGGTTAGTAACTTGAGTAAATCCGGGAATATCACTAAATAACGAAGCAAATTCACTTACCACCTGTCGAATTTTTTGTTGCTCTCCCTTAGGCAGGTGATTGAGATTTAATGTGAGTGGTTCTCTTTTTTCTTCCCGAACTGGTTGCATGGTCAGCTTAAGGGACGCTTGGTTGAAATCCAGCTTTGCTTCTGCCTCTGAAAGAAAATCTATCCCTAAAATGACATGTCATGTACTTGTAAATTTTTTACGATAAAAAACATGATCTTTACTTGCTCGTCCTTGATGCGAATATATAATGGTATTTTACCTATGCATTTGCATTTTTCTCCCTGCGCAGCTAACACTGTCGTATTATCCGAATTATATATGCGGTATCTACGGAAGTACTTCCTAAAAAAATCTTCTGCACCACAGGAACAGTGCGCGCCTGTATCCAGGAGTGCGGTGGCTGGGATGTTGTTCACCAAAACTTCAATCTTTGGAAGAGTCAAATTTTTCACAATAACTGTATTTAACTTGAAGGAAGAGGGGTTTTCTTGGCCTTCAGATTTCCGCACCCTCCCGTCAGCAGAAATCCGTTTTAGTTTAAATTTTCTTTCTTCCTTTCCATGCCTTCCTTCTTTTTCCGCTGGCCTTCAGACTTTTTTTCTGGCTTACTATTGAACTGTCGACGTTCGCCGCTTGTTTTTCGATACTCAGGTTTCCTTGCCCACTGATTCGATTTGCTTCCGTAGTCGTGTTCTTGCCTTTGCTGTGGTCTTGGTGCACCAAATAGTCTTCGTTGCTCATACTGGCGTCTTCTTTTAATGTCCGCCGTTCTTCTACTTTCAAACTGGATTGCTAGCTCAAATAACTTTTCCAGTGTAATCGGATTCCTTAATTCAATAAAGTCTTGTACTTGGGGAAGTAACCTCGGCAAAATCACTTGGATTATCTCAGGATCCGGACGGCTTCCATACAAGAGTTTAAAGACGTGAATTTTTCTTAAAATAAAGCTTGAGAGATTTTCAATTCGTTGCTGGTATATGCTGAAGAGTTCCGCTTCTAATTTTGAACGATTTCTTACGACAGGGAAAACTTTTACTAAGGCAGTCTTAAAATTTTCGTAAGTATAGGTGGGACTTCCCGCTTGACCCAAGAGGTTTCTGCCTATACATTTGAACCAATTAAGCGCTTGGCCCCTCAAAGCGCTGGTAGCTAAGGCGACTTTCTGGAATTCATGGACTGGATACAGCATGAAATGGTCATCCAATTTTTCCAAAAAACTGGTTACCGGTGAGTTTCCATTGAATGTTGCATCTGGTTTCATCGATGCGCGCATGGTCTGGACGATGTAACCAAATCCTTCCAGGGCGGCAGCTGTCATTTCTGAATTCTGAGCCGCTTCTGCAGGCACCACAGGTTCTTCTTGAAACTCGGCCATGGTTATTCTTTTTCGTCGGGCGCCACTATCAGGACTTGTTTTCCTCTTTACTTCTTTGGAAACATGAACTGTCCTGACTCGGAACAGGGAGCTTACTCAAGCTATGTTCAATAAATTGTGAAGTAGACAATACACACAGGAAGGCTATACGAAACCCTTTATTTTTTCTATCTTTACAGAGATTTCCGAATACAGAGACCAACCACTTGTGGTCTGAACGTAAGAATATAAAACTACTAACTAAAACTCTAACTGAAACTAACTTTCGATTAATATACAAGTGCCTAACTTTAAGATTGGCCGTTATTTAACAAAATCCGTATGTATTACAGAGAGCTGCTAAAACTACGATACGTTTAAAATTATCAATAGGACTAAACCTCTGTCCTTGAAGGCAACCAGCAACCGAGTAAAACTACTATGGCAAGTGGCCTGCTTCTAATAACTCCTTCCTCTCTCTTGCTTGGCAAAAAGCCACAACTTAAGTACTTGTCGTTAGCAAGACAAATTTGCATAAATAAGTTAAAGCTTTTAATTCTGGCCGGAAGTAGAAAATACGAAGTGATAGTAAAGATTTAAAATAAAATTAACGTTAGTAAAACTTAGGATCCTTACAGTGTAGCATCATTAAAGGACAGATATGGTCGAAAGACCTGATCATTAATTCATTCATGAATAAAATTCTCAATTTAGAAGCTGTTAAAAATTCTGCTAACGTAAAGGCTTTACGTAAATTATATGACAAATTAAAGTTTCGATTCGTAATTTGGAAAGTTTAGAAGTAACTTCTGGCTCATATGGACATTTACTAATTCCAATATTATTAAAATTAATTCCGGACGATTTAGTTTTGGAATTTAATCGGCAAAGAGGATCGAAAGATAAAGTTGAAGTTTCGGAATTAACACAATTTATTAAAACGGAAATAGAATGCAGGGAAGTTTCAAATCTAGTATTAAATGAAAGGAAAAATCCTGTGCCTCCGCGAGTCGATCAATCAAAATATGAAACTAGAAAATATGTAAAAAATACACCCACGGCTGCATTTCATACTGCAGTTAACCGAAAATGCATCTTTTGTGATAATTTGCACAAGTCATTTAAATGCGAAGTGAATGTTTCTGATAAATTAAAGAAACTAAGATCCGAAAACCGCTGCTATTCTTGTTTTAAAAAATTTCATACATCAAAAAAGTGTAGAAATAAAACTAAATGTAATCATTGTGGCGGTATGTATCACAATGAATCGATTTGTACTAATAAATCCCCTGTAAACAAAACGTCGGAACAAGGTTACTCTGAAAATGAAACTAAATCACTGACTTTGAATTCTGAGGAAAGAAATAAAGTTCAAAACTTAAAATTGATTGCTTCTGTTCCTCAAGGTGATAATAATAATGACTGTAATGCCAGGGAAATATTATTACAAACTTGTACAGTTTATGCTTGTTCTAAGTATAAATCAAAATTAACTAGATTAATTCTTGATCAAGGCAGTCACAGATCCTTTATAACGAAAAAATTAGCCGACCATTTAAAACTTACTCCAATCCGTTATGAAAGACTTTCTGTTTATTCATTTGGTGCGACGAAGGCAATGAATCATTCCTATCCGGTTGTTGAAATCGAAATTCAGAATTGGAAACAAAATAATAAAATAAAAATTGAATGTTTGATCTAGGATGTTATTTCCTCGGCGCCCATCAGTGTGCCTAGTAAACAAATTGCAGACTTCATGGAGCATCTGGGGTTGCAGATCGCCGATTGTTCAAGAAAAAATAAAACAAATGTTGAGATATTAATTGGCGGGGATGAATTCTGGAATGTAGTTTATTCAGAAAGAATTAAAATATCTGAAGGGTTGTACGCAATCAGTTCTGTGTTTGGTTGGGTTGCTGCAGGAATCGAGAAAAATAAAACAAATAAAACTTGTTCTGAAAATTTAGCGGTAATGACAAACACTGTTGTGTTGAAAGATTTAAGAGGTTTTGGGAAATTAGAACATATGGGAATTAATGATTCTGATGATTATTCCGATATTGACTGCTAAATAATAGACCAGTTTGAAAGAAATTTGCACTTTAAAAACGGAAGATATGAGGCAAATGTAATCTGGAAATACAGTCCGAATAATCTAGGAAACAATTTTAAGGTAGCTAAGAAACGATTCGCAAACCTTCACAATAAACTAAGTAAAACTCCGGAGATTTTTCAGGAATATAAAAATATAATTGAGAACCAGATATTAGAAGGAATTGTAGAGGAATGCCCGAATAATGATACAAATTTGGGATATTTTATGCCGCATCGAGCAGTGATACGACCTAGTGAAACCACTAAGGTAAGAGTTGTGTACGATGCTAGCTCAAGGACAGAGGACACGAATTCGTTAAATGACTGCCTTGAATCGGGACCTAATCTAAATCCAAGTATACTAGACATTATGTTAAATTTTCGTAAGTTTAAGATAGCGTTTTGTGGAGACGTTGAAAAAGCCTTTTTGATGATAGGAATTGCTGAAGGTGATAGACAATTTCTAAAATTTCTTTGGTTTAATGAAAATAATGACTCCTTTAAGATTATGCAAATGTGTCGCGTAGCTTTCGGTTTGACTATATCTCCTTTCATTTTGGCCGCCACTATAAAATATCACATTCGAAAATATAAAGATAAAATGCCGGACAGTTTCCAAATGTTAAATTCTTCTGTCTTTGTCGATGACCTATATTTTGGAGCAGGAATTGTTGAAGATTCATATCGGTTATCTGTAGATGCGGTTAACATATTTAAGGATGCTGGGATGAATTTCAGAAAATTAAGAACTAATTCTAAAGCATTAAACGATTTATGGGTCACAAATGGGATTAAGGAATCAGATAACAAATTAACTAGTGAATCGAATTTCTTAGGCCTGATTTGGAATTCCATTGAAGACAATATAAAGTTAAATTTAAAAAATTTAATTGACTTTTCTACTGGAAACGATTTTGCTACAAAAAGGAAACTTTTGCAAAGTATCGCCCAAATATACGATCCATTTGGATTTATTGCACCCTTTGTTATTCGGGCAAAAATTATTATGCAAGAAATCTGGTGTTCCGGTTCTGACTGGGATGAGGTCCTTCCTGCAGAGATTAAGGACAAATTCAACATTTGGCGGGAGGAACTTAATGATTTAACTGAAATATCGATACAGCGAAATTTCTTTGATGACAATCCAATGAATATAAGCCTTCATCTATTTTCGGACGCAAGTCCTAAAGCATATGGGGCTATCGCATATTTCAGATATTGTACGTGTGATTCTGAAATTAAAACTTCCTTTATCATGTCGAAATGCCGAGTTGCACCTTTAAGATCAATCACGCTTCCTTGTTTAGAGTTAATGGGAGCACTCGTGGCTGCTCGAATGTATAAATATTTGAAAAAATTGTTTGGCGATTTAATTGAGGATGTTTATTTTTGGAGTGATTCCGAAATCGCCATTACTTGGATTAAAGGTTCGACAAATAATTGGAAACCATTTATCGCCAATCGTGTTACAGAAATACAGGGCATATGCAACAAAAAATCGTGGAACCACTGCGAAGGAAAACAAAATCCTTCCGATTTACTGACTCGAGGAATTAGTGCTCAGTCACTAGTTAAGAATGATCTGTGGTGGCATGGGCCACCCTGATTACGTTTTCCTACTGAAAACTTTCCGAAACAGAAGAAATTACAACCAAATTCAGAATCGTTAGAGTTAAGAAAAAATATTATTTTGACTGTACCTCTAATTAACAATGAATTCCCAATTTTGCATATAGAAAAATTCAGTTCTTTAGGAAAATTACTTCGAATTACTGCCTATGTATTTAGATTTATTGGGAGGCTTCGGAAAAGGTCTACAGAGAATGGACTTCTAAGTGCTTTTGAGATTAAAGCAGCTGAACATTATTGGGTAAAAATTACGCAACGAGAATCGTATCAAGCGTAAATAATTAAGTTATCGAATAAAAATTCAATTCTCGATTCTTCCATCTACTCCCTTAATCCAAGGCTTGATGAGGAGGGAATTCTTCGGTTGAAAGGTCGCATTCAATTTGCAGACTGTCACGAGAATTTAAAACATCCTATCCTATTACCCTCAAAATGCAAGTTTACCGAGTTGATCATCATGGACTCGCATGAAAGGGTATTCCATGCTGTAGTTAATTCGACACTAACTCAGATCAGAGCCAAATATTGGATCATTAAGGGAAGACAGCGTGTTAAGACTATCATCAGCAAATGTGTAATATGCAAACGATATAGTGCTCGTTCTGGGGTACAGGATATCGCTCCACTTCCTCCAGACAGAATCCAAGAGTCACCTTCATTTGCTGTGACCGGGTTGGACTTCGCCGGTCCATTTTTTACGAAAGACATGCAAGGTAAAGTTTACATGCTGTTGTTAACGTGTGCGGTCACTCGTGCCTTACATATAGAGATAGTAACTGATTTCAGCACTGAAAGTTTTTTGCTAGCTTTCCGAAGATTTTTAGCTCGCCGAGGACTGTGTACCACCGTGTACTCCGATAATGCCAAGACTTTTAAAAGAGCTGACAAAGAACTAAAACATATTTTCAAAACTTTGAGTGACTCATCTGTGAAATAATTATTTTCTGCTAGAGGCATAAATTGGAAATTTATTATTGAGAGGGGTCCATGGTGGGGAGGGTTTTGGGAGCGTATGGTACGAACCATAAAATCCAGCTTGCGAAAAATTATTGGTCGATCATCCCTTACTGTTGTAGGGTTTATATTGATTTTAACTAACATTTATTTTAAGTTTAAACTATCTTTCCTGTCAAGCCTTACTTTCCCCTGGAACTGCCAATGCCAGAATATGTAAATTTGAGTAGAACGCGCAAGGATTCAAATTATCAGCGGAAGTATTCTGATTTAAATAGAAGGAAACAAGTTCGGTGTGAGAGATTTTCTTACTTAGCAAGCGCGGAGGTAGTTAGCGAGAATTGAAGAACCCCGCGTTGCGGCCTATGTGCTTGGCGGGAAGTAGTGGTCATCGTTCCAGTGAGCTTCAAGTCTGCTGAATTAACAGCGGTATTGTAAAACGCGGTGAGTTAGTTATTTTAGAGAGCCTCGTAGTTAGAATCTTGTCTTTATTTTCTTTTCAGGTTATTATTTTTATTTGACTGCCAAGTTGGCACCGTCTGTAAGCGTCAAGAGAACGCAATTGTAATTTATTACGTTGAATAAAAAGAGACTTAAACCCTTCACAAGCTTCTATCTTTTATACAAGTTTTCACAGTCACCTCTTGGTTGCGTGCAAGTTGGAGGCGCGCAACGTTATATTGGCGCCCGAACACTTATCGAACTGAAATGGCCGAAAACTGGATGGAAGCCGCTGGACAACACCAAGAAACGACAACGCAGTTAGAAGGATTTGGATACCTGGTCCAGACTTTGAGAGCATCAATCAAGCCAAACGTCTATTTCGACGGAAAAAATTTGGTGTCCGTATTTTTAGAAGGTATAGAAAACCACTTTCAGCTCTACCCTGTGCCTGAAAGACAAAAAGTTGCCATCGCCACATCAGCACTAAGAGGACAGGCCGCGCTATGGTGGAAAATATAGGCAAATTTCTTCTAGGTGAATTTGGAAGCCCGACGTATACATTTGAAAATTTCAAAAAATCGTTAGTAAAGGCCTTCCCCATAGTGAAAGATCGCGCACGGCTGGAAGCCGAGCTATATAGTTTCTATCAACGGGATACAGCAGATTTGACGGACTTTCTTTTACGAAAAATCAAGCTAACGGATATGCTGTATGGGAAAAAACCCGATGCGGAGATTATTGAAATAATATTACCAAGATTGTTACCCGCTGTCCAAGACAACTTTGAAATTAGAAACCCAAACACATTGCAGGAACTTTTCGAATTGGCGGTGAAGTTTCAAAATCGCAGAATAGCGGAAAAAGCGAGAGGGGAAACATATTCTCAACATACCCGAAGGAAGGAGGAAACCAGAAATGGAAATCGCTCATATGGGGGAAAGAACTATCAAGCTAACGCATCGAAACTCGAAGGTCAAGGCCCAAAAAGAAAATTTGAAAATAAGCATCCGCGTACCCAGAAGACACAGATTGAAAGGAAAGCTTTAAACGACTAGAGGGGCCTGTGAAAGGGAGGGTCCAGACCCCGGAAGTTTTAAAAAAACCCTCAAATAGACATTTAAATACAGTCATCGTAAAAAACTCACAGCTACCAATTATACAAGTCCTGGTTGGCGATGTACCAGTAGAAGCCCTCATCGATACAGGAGCAGAAGGAAATTTCATGAGTGAAAAGTTCTTCAAAAAGAATTTTTATAGGATACGACTATTTAAAACCAGAAATACGGAAATTATAGCGGCGCAAGGAAAAACATGTCACTGCATCGGGAAAGTATCATTAAACGTACAGGTAAAAGAGGAAAATCTCAAAGTATTAACTTTTGTGGTGAAACACCTGCAACACTCTCTTATTTTAGGTATGGACTTTTTAAGGGCCGCGAGGGCCAAATTAAATTTTCAAGATAGTTCCGTGGTGCTGGAGATGGACCAGAGGGTTGTGGAATCTGTGGAGACACCTGAATTGGACCTTAGCCATTTGAATGACCAGGAAAGTAAAGCAATACAGCAAGTGGTGAGTAATTTTTCTCATTTGTTTTCAGAAAAACCAGGAAACTGTCAAATCGTGACTCACAAGATTCAATTAAATGCCGAAAAACCTTGTAGGACTAAACCGTATCGCTATGATAAACAAAAAGACTTAATCATCGAAGAACATATTCAGGAGATGTTAAAGAATAAAATAATAACGCCCATACATAGTGAGTACGCGAGTCCAGTCGTACTATGTAGGAAAAAGAGCGAGTTTCCTCCTTCGGATAAAAGGGCTTGGAGGTTTGCTATCGATTATAGAAAACTAAATAGTATCACTAAATTTCCAGTTTACCCTTTGCCGGTTATAGACGAGATCATTAGACAGATCAAATCGACAAGATATATGTCTACTTTGGACTTAACGTCTGGCTACTATCAAATAGCTACGAGACCCGAAGATATACACAAAACCGCGTTTATAACAAAATCGGGCACTTATGCATTTTTACGCATGCCCTTTGGGTTGTGTGGGGCCCCATCAACATTCCAGAGAGCTATGGACATTGTTCTAAAGCCTGTCCTAGGAAAATCAACTTTAATTTATCTAGATGATATAATTATAACGAGTAGTACGTTGGAACAACACATTAATGACCTCGAACAAGTTTTTAAATTATTAAAAGAGGCCGGTCTTACAATTAACGCCTCAAAATGCAAGTTCGCAACTAAAGAACTTAAATATCTCGGTTATAAAATTTCGCAAAAGGGTATAGAAACGCAAGATTCAAAAATAAAAGCTATTAAGAATTTCCCACCGCCCAACACCGCCAAGAAACTTTCGTCTTTCCTTGAATTATGTTCTTACTATCGATCTTTCATAAAAGATTTCGCTAATATTGTTGAACCACTCTTAGTAATCAAAAGAAAAAAGAGTAAATTTACGTGGACAGCGGAAGCTAACACAGCTTTTGAAAGATTAAAAGAAGCGCTTATTAATGCCCCTGTTTTAAAATTCCCTGAGGGGGACGAAAACCTGGAAATTGCGGCAGATGCGTCAGACTATGCGGTGGGTGCGGTTCTTATGCAAAATAACCATCCGCTGGCATTTTTTAGTAAAACATTGAATCAGACACAAAGGAATTATACAGCTACAGAAAGAGAAACATCCGTATTAATGGCTGTACACAAATTTCGAGTTTATTTCGGCAAATCGCCAGTAACAGTCTTTTCGGATCATGCGGCTGTTGGTAGACTTTACTCGGGAAAAAACCTAACGCCCAGGTTAATAAGATGGGCTTTAAAACTCCAAGAATATAATATCACAATAAAATATAAACCGGGTAAGGAAAACAATGTAGCTGACGCACTTTCTCGTATAAAACTGGACGACGAAGGAAATGAACTTAAATGCGCTGTGTTGACTTCAAAAATTTTAGATTCTAGAGATACGGTTATTACTGAACTGAAAGCTGATCCTGAATTTGGAAATATCTATGCTTATTTGAAAGACCCCGAAAGCTTTGAGCACACAGATATCGATGCGATAAGAAATAGAGCAAAAAACTATGAAATAATAGATAATTTATTATTCTATACGAAAACAACAAACGAAAATCTTGAGTATAAGCCAGTCATCCCAGCCTCGCTTCGATTAAGCATTTTGAGGGAGTTGCACGAAAAAAAAAACAGCGGGCCACCTCGGGGTCAGAAAGACTATAAAAAGGGTACGCGAGGCGGTATATTTCCCGCAATTATACAAAATAGTAACGGCGTATGTCAGGTCCTGCAATCAATGTCAGTTAATAAATGATATTAATTACAGCCCGGCCGGGTACTTAAATAGCATTCGCGCTACATTTCCGAATGAAATTTTAAGCATAGATCTCCTTGGTCCGTTCCCCCAGAGCGAGTTAAATAAAAATCGTTTTCTTTTAGTAATAGTAGATCATTTTTCAAAATGGATAGAAATTGTTCCTCTTAAACGCGCGTCAGCCAAAACAGTCGCAGATGCATTCTTACACAGATACATTTTAAAATACGGTGCACCGATAAAAGTCATTAGCGATAACGGAAAACAATTCATTAGTCAAATATTTGAAAACATATGCAATGGACTTGGCATACGCCATATCAAAATGGTTCCGTATAGACCACAGGCTAACACAGCAAAAAGAGTTAATAAAAACATTGTAAAAATAATTCGCAGTTACGTTAGCACACATGACAAGCGCTGGGATGGCTACATAAATGAATTAGCTTATGCTTTAAGAACGGCACATCATGATACTACGGGAAAAACTCCAGCAGAATTATTTTTAGGCAGAAAGTTAATTACGCCTTTAGATAAATTATTCTTTGTGCAACAAAGAGAGCAGGAATTTAGACAGACAAAAGGACGTGCAAAAGCTAATTGATCAGGCGCTTAAAACCTCGGATACGGCAAGAAATAGGCAGAAACTTTATTATGATAGAAAACGTCGTGAAGCAGATTTTAAAGTTGGGGATAAAGTATTGAAGCGGAAATTTTCTTTATCAAGTGCCCCAGACAATTTTATGGCAAAGCTAGCTCCAAAGTTTGAAGGCCCCTATGTAATTCAGGAAATCAAAGGGGTAGTATTATATCTTAAGAACGACAGAGGGGAAACCTGTAAAGCAAGTCCCGACCAGGTGAAAAAATACTATAATCCAAATGATTTTGAAATCCTTAAAAGTTTCTTGCAGGACTCAAGTCTAAACGAAGTAGAAGGTTCAAACACTACAACAACTATTCCACCACCCAAGAAACGGAGAACTGAAGAGAGACCTAGCACTTCTACAACCCGGACGTCGGTATCAAAAAGAAAAAATGATTTTCAAACTCCGGCGTTTAAGAAAAACAAAAATACAGATGAACCGGGTAAAGAAACCGTGGTAAAGACGAAAACACCACCTACAAAGGATGGCAGGAGAAATTACACATCAAGGAGAACGCGCACACGGCCACAGAGTCAGGTGCCAGCAAGGCCGCCGTTCCGGAAACTGAAACGCCAGCAGGAGGCACAAAAATACGAGGAACAGAAGAAATTCAAGAAGGACTCCAGACCGGAGGACGTCAAGACCAGCCGTCCCAGGCAGAAACGCAAAGGCCAACAACCAGACGATTACTCCGTCAAGAGGCCAGCATATAGAGGACGCAAAAGAAAGAGCAACGTGGACGACACTCGGAGATCAATAAGGAGAAGATTGACATCCATGAAACCTCTAACTTGGGATCAATTTTGCCAAAAACGGATGACGGAGTTTCAAGCATCGAAAACTCAAAGATAAGTTAAAACCTTCTATAAATTTTTTTCTCTTTTGTTCCGAAATGTTATGCATAAGTACGAAGTTCTATGTTTTGACGAAAGTCAATATGTCTCGGCTGAGACTTAGTTTTGTTTTACTTTATTTAGCTAAGGCAAAAGTATTATTTTCTTTAAGTGTAAAAGCTAAAAACAAGCATTTTCTGTTGGTCGAAAGACTAATTCTGTTATGTTAAAGCCAAAATTTGGCCGAAGATAAAAATAACTTCGTATTCTGGTATTAATAAGAATTTTACTTTCAGTGCCGCCAGGTTGGCGAAGAATGAGTAAAGTAAAAATTTATTTTCTCTTATTCATTTTATAGTAAATTGTAAAAAGCATATGTATTAAAATTTTGTAAATGTATGTAAATACTTGAAGGTTATGTAAAAGTAGAATTTAGTCTAGAAGCATAAAATTGTAGATGCTAAAACTGAATGCTTAAAAGCAATGAAGTCAAAATTTAAGTAGTAAATTGTAGATAAAGTCATGCTTGAGAGCGAAAGCCTGCATGTTTAAAGATGAATGAGGGGGAAGTTAGAATGAATGTGTTTTGTAGGGTTCTCCACCTACATTTGAATTTTTAAGACTATTAAAGTAGCTCATTGAGTTGTAGAATGTCGAGTAAGGTGTGTCTATTTGGTTGTTGAATTCTAACAAATCATGGTGGTTAGGGGAAGTGTTGTAAGACTAAAACACGAATATTCCCGTTTGACACCACACACGGTGGAGAGCCAGGGTAAAGTTAAATTAATGCTTGAAAAATTGAATGAATGTGAAGTAAGCAATAACTAAGAAAAACGAATCGTTAAAAACAAAAATTTATTGTGTCAAGAAAGTGTAAATTATAATGTATGTAGAAAGATACTGATACTTATTCCTTCCAGATGCTGGAAGGAAAGACCAAGATTGATTGATGAAGTCCAGGAAAAGTTGCTGTAAGAAGAAAGCTTTGTAACGAGCAACAGAATTTTAGTATAATTGTTACATAAGATTTTTTTTTTTTTTTTTTTTTTTTTTTTTTTGTGTAAACGAGGTTCTTGCCAGTTAGTTCAGAATTAGATAAACTTACAACAGGTCGTTTGTAGGACCTGCTTCCAAGTTTTCCAAATTCTGGCAGCGGCAAATGTAGGGTTTATATTTATTTTAACTAACATTTATTTTAAGTTTAAACTATCTTTCCTGTCAAGCCTTACTTTCCCCTGGAACTGCCAATGCCAGAATATGTAAATTTGAGTAGAACGCGCAAGGATTCAAATTATCAGCGGAAGTATTCTGATTTAAATAGAAGGAAACAAGTTCGGTGTGAGAGATTTTCTTACTTAGCAAGCGCGGAGGTAGTTAGCGAGAATTGAAGAACCCCGCGTTGCGGCCTATGTGCTTGGCGGGAAGTAGTGGTCATCGTTCCAGTGAGCTTCAAGTCTGCTGAATTAGCAGCGGTATTGTAAAACGCGGTAAGTTAGTTATTTTAGAGAGCCTCGTAGTTAGAATCTTGTCTTTATTTTCTTTTCAGGTTATTATTTTTATTTGACTGCCAAGTTGGCACCGTCTGTAAGCGTCAAGAGAACGCAGTTGTAATTTATTACGTTGAATAAAAAGGGACTTAAACCCTTCACAAGCTTCTATCTTTCATACAAGTTTTCACAGTCACCTCTTGGTTGCGTGCAAGTTGGAGGCGCGCAAAGTTATACTGTGAAAGAGCTTGAAACAGTGCTCATTGAAATCGAGGCAATGATTAATTGTAGACCAATTACCTACGTGTTTACCGATCCCAATGAACCTTTTCCACTAACACCCTCTCAATTTCTGGCTGGTAGACGATTACTATCTCTGCTTGCTAATCAAATAACATCCCAGAAATCGCTGGACAATAGGTAAAATTTTGGAATTAATGCCAGGCAGAGATGGTAAAATAAGATCTTGCATAATTAAAACACCTACTGGTACCTTAAAAAGGCCTATACAATTGTTATATAATATGGAACTTAACTAATGTTTTTATTTTGTATTTTTAGGTTTGATTCACCTGACCTTGCTGATAGGTATCATTTAATGTTTGTAAATTTTATGTGCTTATAATTATGTATGCATGTTTGTTATATTTAACCATTTCTCTAGGATTGATTGTCGAAATATTAATTGAATATTCTAGAATATATTATTGAAAGATGAACTCTCCACCGAGTTCAGGTGGGGAGTGTTGTGTAATTTGAAGGAAAAGGCTAGAGGGCGCTGTTGCTCGCCTAGTTGAAAGAGAATAAAGTTTGTTCATGTTGAAGGCGGCGGCCTAAAAATACGCTCTGTATATAGTGAATAAAAATAATGTTAAAAATGTAAAAGTGTTAACATTCGTGAACTCACTGAACCACCATTATCTGACTTAGAAATGCACAAAAATATTAGAGATTCATATCAACTTTTCTTCGACGAAAATGATAAACATAAATGAATTTATCAAAAAGAAACTTTATAGCTAGAAATTTAAGAATAGTAATATTTAAATTTATTGAAGTGAAGGCAAAGAATCAAAAAGAACATTTGTTGATCAAATGAGGCAACGAAAATTTTCTAGAAAAAAGGAGAGGTATGGTCTCCTTCTAAAGGTTTGGGAAGGAAATACATATTTGCAGAACAGTTTGAGAAAATATAAACCATTATTTTTGGTCTGATAGGTAAAGAGGGAAAAATAATCAAAAAAAAAAAAAAAAGAAAAAATCAAATTAACAAGAAATTTCTGATAATCCTGAATTTTGATCTAAATTTCTAATTTTAGTAGTGTTACTCACTGCACAAATATATAATTCGTATAATTACCCAACATTTTCATAAAATGATAAAATTTAGCCGATTATTGTATTGTTCGAAGTAAAAATTCCCATTTATTCTTAGTGTTTAACTGTTTATAGTTTTCTTTAAAATTTTAATTGTAATTATAATAATTAACTCTTATAAAAATGAATTCAAAGCAAAGGAATTCCATTTTATTTGAATAATGTAAGGAAATCTTTGGTAATGATTAAGATTCGAAGAGGATCATTGACGATAATAACTACATCTGAGCAAGGGTTTGCATTTTCGCATTCGTAATGAGTGGAACATTTTTCTAAATCGTTATTGGTATTTCTAAACGGCATATTATTGTATAATCGTTTATTTTAATAAAGCTTTCAACGAACTATAATACGTACTTTTATTATTTTTGTAAATTAAGTGCAAAAGAAGAAGATTAAGTTTGTTTAACTGCATCTAATAATTTTAACAATTTATTTGTTAAAAGTGTAAGATTGTTAAACTATCATGTTTGCTCTGAAAATCAACTTTTCACTCTAATTTTTTTTTTTCACTCTCGTTACACTTATCTAAACATTGCATAACCTTATTAAACTGTCGAACGAATTTTCGTCCCGTCTTAGTTCAAAATTTTACAATACAAGTTTATAATAGCAAAAGTATAAAAATACTTAAAATACCGAGTTAACAAGAAAGTTATTTCGACTTTTCAGTGTGAAATAAAACTGAGTTTTTTTTAAATTAGGGGAATGAAGGCTTATAGAAAAGAACTTAAATAAAATTGGCTTTTTAAAATAAATATAAGTCCCTACAAGGTGACTGCTGAAATTTTCACTATTTAAGACGTTTTGTAAACTTCGAAATAAATGATAATCTCTCACGGTACGATGTCGGGCCTATATGGGGGATGCAACATCACTCCCTAAACAAGCTCCAACAATTTCGTATGTGTTGCTAAAGATGTGTGAGGCTTCGCATTGTCGTGGTGGAACATGGTTCCTTTGCGATTTGCCAATTCTGGTTATTCTCTTTGATAACTTCCTCCAGTTTCATAAGTTGCAGCCAATAAACATTTGAGTTGACTGTTTGGTTACTTAGAAGCAGCTCAAGATACACAACGCCAATGTTCTATAACCAAATTAGCAGCATGATCTTTTTTTAATTTCATCATGCTTGCACCATGACGTTTTCGATCAGTTTTATTGTAGACGATCCATTTTTAGTGATAATTCGTTTCAAAAAAGGGTAGATTGCACTACCTTTGAAATGCGTATCGCAAATATTGATTCCTTATGTTCAGTGAATTTCTTTCAATTCATGCGAAACCCAAATATTGAGCTTCTTACGAGTCCAAAACATCTTACGTGATTTTCAGTTATTGTGTGTGATACCTTTTATCCTTTTTGCAATCTCTCGTATGTCTCTTATATGAAGATTCGATTCAGTTGTAAAATAAAATTAAAAAACAAGGAATTTGTTTCGATAGCATCCTAAAAGCATCAGCTGCCAAATCTCAAAACAAAACAAAAACAAAACAAAACAAAAATACGGAAGTCTAACAAAACCAACATAAAGCTATATATTTGTGTAAACCGAAATTGCTCTCTTGCCAACACAATATTTAATGCTATTTCAGCTTGAAGTGACGGTAAAGGAGATTAACAAAACATAGCTTCCTCTGCTTGAAGCCAGAAAATACACTAGTGGCTCAATTATTTTCAACTCAAATATTAAATAACAAACCTGGCTTCTGCGTTCATGCGTTTTCTTACGTATCCAAAATCAGAGAAGCTAATTCGCCAACAATCAGCACTCCAAGTTGAATCAATACTGTAGCTTCCAGGGTCTCATTAGCCAAAGCTATCTCTCTAAATTTAGATTCCCGCTCATTAATTAAGCTAATTTAATTTGTATTTTCTAGTGGAGTAATCTAAGCAGTAGAAGTTAGAAAATTATTTAAAATAAAATAACGTTTTAATTGAAAAAAAACTCTCAAATACTTTTATTATTTTCTATATTATTAGAGGAAGTAAACATTTAATTACTGTCCTTACATAGTTTATAGAGTTATTAGGTTATTTTTAAAACAGAAAGAAGTGAAAAATTAGCAACGCCTTCTCCGGGAATCGAACCACGGACCTCTGGAATACGTGCCCAGGGTGCCGACTACTACAGTACGAAGCCGTGCTAAGAAGGCGGGAGAAATACCTTATATACTAATAATAAAATTCCGTTTATGTTTAGTTTATATTGGTGATTGTCGATAATAAATCAAGAAATCGTAGTTGAGCACTGTTTGTTATTTTAAAATAGACTCATCAGGTGTCAGATTTCTTCGATGCAGCTGAAAGCTGATTTAGATCAGACAACTTAAGGTTCACACTTAATTACTTAAAATTCTGGAAATAGAATTCATTTTTAATTTGATCTTGTTTAAAATCAGAATCCTTTACATTTATATTTGAATAAATAATAACAAGAGCTAATTATGTAAATTTATATTTCTGTAAATGTTATTAATTTATTCAGCAACCTTGCATTCAAAAATTCAAACCATATGGCTGCATTCTAATTCATAATGTTCTTGGCTGCTTTTATGTACAGTGCTGCCAAACCCAGTGAGTAAATTTATACTATATTAACTTCTAATGTTCTTATATATTACGAGAATAAGATTTAGGATGAATCTTTTTCCTTGGCGGATCAATTGATCATGAAATCTTACAAATTAGTTTCCATTCCCCGAATAATTCAGCATTCTACTGCGTAAATTACCCACTAAACGGGATAGTGGTTAGTGACTCTATATCGAAATGTCCGTGTTCGGATCCCGAAGAAGACATAGATGTTTGTAAATATACAAAGTCTGTGCGGCATGTAGTTACTCTAAATATTCGGCGATCCGAAAGGTCTCTCAGGGAAGAAGGGTGAGAGACTCTTGGACCCGACCCCACCAGTCTTCATTAAAATTGGGAGGCGAAACTCAGCAAAGTCCTAATATCGCCTATATTGTACTCAAAGTTCTTGAAAATGACAGGCGCAATTTCGACCCCTTGCCACGATTAATTTCATGGGCTTGCTCTGATATCAGAGACCATATCTGGTGCTACTGTAGATCTGGTGGGACAAGTAACAATATATAGTTATATGAACTTCTTATTCTTCTTTAACATCTAATGTTCTTATAGATTACTAGAATAAGATTTTGGACGATTCTTCTTCCTTGGGGAATCAACCGATGATGAAATCTTGCAAATTAGTTTCGATTCCACGAATAATTTAGCATTCTACTGTGTAATTTAACCACTCAACGGCATAGTGGTTAGTGACTTCGGAACTACGTACCGAAGAACCCGGGTTTGAACCCCGAAGAAGGCATGGATGTTTTAAATGTGTAGTGTGCCTTTGTGGAATGGGGGCATAATATAGATGGCAAGACGAACGTCATTTCTTCTGGTTTGATGGTAGCGGGAGAGGAATGGGAGACCCTCGGACCTGCGCCCTAAGGTGCTGTGTCCCAAAATGGGGCAGAACAGAGCAGATCACCTGTATGGGCGCCCAAGCCCAAACGACAGGCGCAAACACTGGACTCTTTGCCACGATAATATTGGTGGGTTGTTCTGAATGTGTCAGACAAATTAAATGCGATTACAATAGCACTGCGTAATTGTACTTCAGTACAGAATGAAAACATGTTAAACGTAAATGAAGTGAAAAAAAGTTACGTGACTCGACCTTTTTTCCGTAGATTCTTTAAGTCAGTGGTGCCCAACCTTTGGCCTCTCGCGAGCACATTTTGGCCTATCGAGAGCTCATTTGCAAAGCATCAACATTTTTGTTAAACATATTTCCAATCTTATGTGATACATCTGAAATATTAATTTCGGCAAATGGGTTCGAGATGAATAATAATATTGGTTGAACTTTATGGAAATCAGAGGCGCAGAGTTCAAAATTATTTTTCACGGCATTTTGGTTTTCCGAGTATTTATCTGTTTTAATTGTCTTGTGGTTATTAATATGGCTTGATAAATTCTGAAAATGTGTGAAATTTTTTTCTTTCCTCTGATTTATCCACAAATTTAACTATCTGAAAGCGGATACAGTCCCAGTCAATTGAAAAAGGATTTTTTTTTCTTTTCCCTCGAGATTTTCGTTCAGTATGTTCAGTTTAGCTGTTATATCCGTGAGAAAATACAGATCGGATAACCAATTATTATCGTCTAATTCTTCATAACCTTCGTTTCCGGATTCCCAAAACTGCTTTATTGACGAAAGAAGTTCTACAAATCGCTGAATTACTTTTCCCCTGCTGAGCCATCTAATATCGGAATGAAGCAATAAAATTCCATGTTCGCTATCAAGTTCATCAGTCAGCGATCAATTATTTTATAACATCTTGCAAGATATCTTTTATGACTATAAATGCTTACCATATTTTAACAATTAAAAAATATAAATGAATGGTTATTTTTAAAATATTTTTTCTTCATAGTACCTAATCGGGTTAGCTAGCAGCACATACTAAACGATCGGCGACCACACTTGTGCTCGCGAGCACAAGGTTGGGCACCGCTGCTTTAAGCAAATAGTTTTTATAATACGTGGCTTGACTTGACTTTTGGGCTTAACGGTTGTTGTTTTTATTAATCTCATTTGTTTGATCCAATCAGAACAACCAGCTGAAGAATTAAGAGTAATAAATTTCGGACGCTTTTGAAAAAAATTACTAGTGACCTCTCAAACTATATTATTATAAAGTGTTAAATAAGGCGTATTCATAATTTATTTTTTCGTCAGTTATATTGCAGTCAATGTGTTTAGTTATATTGCAGTCAATGTGTTTAGTTGTTCGGTCAACAAACCTGGATTGCCGAGAGTTCCTTTTATATTATTTCATCGCTATTGCTTATTTGATGCTTATTTCGTGACAAACGATACATTTTAATTCTGAACATATTTTGTCCATATTACAGGCAAAAGGAGGAGAAATATTAAGGAGACAAAGTTGTACATTTCCGGTAAATTCTGCTTTTTGAATTTAATTAGGAATTAAGAGCAGCAGGAGCTGCAACAGCATTTTGTGCTTTGTAAGGGCCTAATGTCATTGCTGAATATACGGCAAGAAAAATGTTATTTAGACAGTTTGACTTATTTCATAATACATGCATAGGAAGACAGTCTGATTTTGATGAAGAGAGAATCAATCAGTATCTTCGTAATAACCCTTGTCAAACGCGCGAGAATGGGCCCAACTTCTGAAATATGACTACGCAACCATTGCGCAGTTTTCATTCGATAGATAAAGCATAACTTGTAAGAAAATACATAGAGATCTAGCCATAATACCTCTGTATATTTTTACTAGATAGTGAACCATTTTGGTGAGTTAACTCCTACACAAGAGACGTAAAATGTTGATGTAAGGAAAACGGATGTAAGCATAGATATATAGAGATGCAAACTGTCTACGAAATCGGATAGTTAAAATCAGCTATTTTTTTGCGAGTCTGTTGGTAGAGAAAGAAAGTAAATTTGAATTCAAGATTTAAATATTGCTTGTATAATATAAATTTCTTCGTCAGCATATGTTATTCAAATTATTGCAGTCAGTATTTCTCTTTCATAGAACATCTGCCACAGGAGAATATTGACTTTGGCCTAAAACTTCGAATCCCAAGTAAACATTATTGCTACAAATTCGAATTTAGGTCAGTTAGCGCAACTGAATGAAAATATTAAGTTTCTAGTTTACGCGATCTATTGTTATTCATTTAATTCTATTTTCTCATGCTTTCTGAAACTTTTTGCTTCTAATCTGCAATGAAAGTTTTGTTTTAAATCCGAAATGCTATTAAGAATAATAAGACAGTTATTGCATTGAAGAAATATGGTGTCTGCATTAATGATATATAAATCCAATGTTTCCGTAAAAGGGTGAAGCATGTTTCTGAATAACAGTTTCCAGATAATTCTAGATTTTTTTCCTGAGCTGAAAAATCGGAAAACTTATTATGAACTCTTCGGGATTCAAACCCCGGATTTATCACTTGCTAGCTGAAGGTACTGATACTTTCATCACGAGAACATGTAAGGGAAAATACAAAATTTCCTTGTATTCTCGCCCTCTTAAAAATGGGCATCTAAGAACAGACATGAGATCCAGTCGAATAAATCTAATTAGCGACAAAATAACTTCGGCTGCATCCTAGTTCAAGCCATCTGGAGATTATTAGGAAATTTGTTGAGCCAAAAAACATACTAAACAACTGTACCGAACCACAGATTTTTCATTTGTTATTTGGACTTGTTAACTACTTGTATCAAAGCACTATAGTTCCTTAAATTTTTAGCTTTTAGATTAATATATTTTATTAATACGATATGTTAAACATAGAATCATATTTTAACACAGTCTAATGTTTCTCTTTTAGCAAGATCTAATAATGAGGGTGTCAAAGCATTAAGTAATACGGAATCCTTTATTATTAGATATAGGGGCAATTCTCATGCAAATTTTCCTGATCCTTTAGAATGAACTGAGATTACGAAACCAACTGCAAAAGAAATTGAGCTAGTTTAAGCAAATTTAATTTGATGCTGATCCTGATGCTGAAAATATTCTAGAATTTCACCGAAATTTGGTAGTTTAATTTTCAGCTATTGCAAATAAATTATCAAACTGTGAAAGCCGGGCTTTATTCAGATGTATTTTCTTAATTTTTTCGGGTTAAAAAAGCAATTGTATTTGAATGTTGTTCAAATCAAACGATAAAATATTTGTGACGCAAAGGAATATTCAAAGCAAATACATATATATGATATAAACAATTTAAGAAACTAATTTCTATTAAAATTAGTAATTTTATCCTTGGTAAAAGTATAGTTTAGGGTACCCCTTGGCGAAACTTGGCGATTTTGGCGGTACATGTATAACGATTTTGTGCAATTCTTTGACTCGTTATTTTGGCTTGCGAAGCGGCGATTTTGGCAAAAATCGCCGCTACACAAAGCCAAAATAGCAAGACAAACAATTGCACAAACTCGGTATCCATGTACACATCGACTTATTTTCACTTAAAAAAAAAAAAAAAAAAAAACCTCCGAATTGCACAAAAGTGGCATTGCGCACTCCTTTGACTTTATCTATGTACACGTCGACTTATTTTCACTCACTTACTTAAGTCTACAATATAGGCAAACAAAAAATACATAATCTCAGTAAAATACATTTTAAACCAAACAATAAAATAACATAAGAAAGGAAAAACATGTTATACATTTAAGCAGTACTAAAAGCAAATATTCACTTACCATGATTTTCGAGTTCGCTTCGTACACCCAGAGCCACGTAAAATTCAAAATATCAATCATACTCAAATGACTTTTTTCAAACCAGATACTCTTTCTGATCGAACGCTTCCCATAGTGACCATCTGAACCTTTCTTCCACTAAAACCATTCAAATCCATCTAAACGGTTTTAACACACACCACAAAAACGCTTACAAAACATCCCATGATTCAAAATTTCCCAGAATCATGCACCCGATTACGTCACAATAGGGTTTCCATAACATTCAACTACTCAGGCTACCATAAATGAAACAACAACTTGGCGATAAATCAAACAACAACTTCGCCATAATACAAGGGGTACCTTAAAGTCTACTCTATCCTTATCCTTTAATATGGGTTATATTTTTTCCCAGCTCTTGCTCAGCAGAAGACACCCTGATACTCTAATTGATACGCCACAACTATTGAGATGCTGACAGAGTGTCGAATTGCCAAAATCGAGTTAGGAAGCCTGCTTGAGGAAAATGCGCCAAAATGTTTTGCAACTTAAAATTTTACATAAGGACCGGAGTTAATCTTTTATATATCGGCGACCCCTCAAAGATACATATATGGTAAACTTGTTAGCAATTTTTTTAAATGATGTTAAAAACTTGCTGGAGCTTATGATCCTTAAAGCCACATGAAGGCTTGTAAGCCAGGAAATAAAATTCATTGTTCTTCAAAATTAATAGACTACTTTCTGCCTAATTATAAATTAGAAGCTCTTTTCCTTAATAAAATAGAGCTTCATAAAATCATTATTTTTGAAAAACTCTATATATTAACGACACAAATCTTTGTAAAAATTGTTAATTAGATACATAATTATATAAACTACATCGGTTAGAGAATATTACTAAAGTTGTAGAGACATTAGGTTAGTTTGGAAGCAAGAGAGATGAAAAATGTGCAATACCTTCGCCGGAAATCGAACTGCGGACCTCACGAATACGTGTCCAGCTTGCAGACCACCACACCACGAAGCTCGCTAAGAAGGCGGGAGAAATACCTTATGCAGTATACATATAAAATTGGAAATAGAAATTCAGAGATTTCTAATATGAAACTTTGACATCTGTACATATGAGTCATACAATTTCGATCTATTATTAGTTAAAAATATTATTAAAAAATCAGTAATATAAAAATTCTGAAAGGTTTCAGATTTTAACGGTCGTTCAAAAGGGTTTGTTAAGGTTTTTTACGCTCTTGCTGAGCTCCCAGTCTAGTTACACTCACTGCTACTAATACCTTTTTCTTCGTGTCTTTTTAGCTATATTATTAATCACCATTTTCTTCGCACTTACGCCGTGTACAATTCAAGATTTGAGTGCAAAAATTTTAAAAGCAGCATAGCAGTATACGTTTAGAATTCCCGACGCAGAGTTAAGTGTTGGGATACATTTTTTTTTTTTTTTAAAGTCTTTTCTCAGTTTATCATATCAATGTTCAGTTTTCTTACTGAGATGGCTTTACAAAAAGTTATTTTTCCTTTTTATTATTAACGTTTTGCGTGTTTACTTTATCTATTAAATATCGCATTATTGGCGCTTACGCCGCATTAAATTCGATTCAACAGCAAAATCCCAAAATATTTAGATACAGCATATCTTTAAAATGTCTGACAGACAGACTCGCAGGGGATAAAAATGATCCGTACAGTGTTGTTACTGCTCCTCTTGAAATCGTTGAGTATGCTGATCAAAAATTCGTTAAATTTTTACAAAATATGAAACAGATTATAAAACTGTTTCGAAATTCGGGGCTTCCAGATACCGATTTTCGAGTGGAAGACTGTGTTATTCAAAATTTGATGGCTTCTAAACCTGAATATTATTGTGTGCCGAACCACATAACAATGCGCGGAATTAGAAATTAAATCATTAATTGCAGTAATGATGCTAGTGTTCATAAAAGTTACCCATGAGTATATTGTAAATTATATGAATTAAATTTATTGTAACTTAATAGTAATCAAGTTAAAGGTCGGAACGTAAATTAAATATAAATTTAGTTCCCAAAATCATAAAGGTCTACCTATTTCTATCGCCGAGAAATGGTTACAAAAATCAAGAAAACGCGAATGAATGTTACAGATATATTATCAGAAATTAATATATACAAATTATTACGAAATGTGTGTACTGTTTACAGATCGTTAGCTTTTTTAAATGACTATAATTTGAAAAGAAAGATGTGATGACGCATTGAATAGCGCGTCTCTGTAATAATTAAGGAGTAATAATATGCCTGCTTTCCTGCCAATGAGGCAGTTACAAAATATTATATTTTTTAAACTGGCAACACTTAACCAGGTTGCGGAAATGATAAATGCGGTGCTTACGTGACACTATATGAATGCTGAAAAACTAGAAAGACCTTCCACCCCCCCCCCCCACACACACACACAAAGGTTTCTTTGTGATTAATTGATAATCATCGTAAATACAGAGTGATTCTCTGCAAAGTTTACTTAAGATTTTAAGTAGACTTTGCACAGTGGGGTGATTTTTAACAAACAAATGCATATTTGGTAGATGGAAGAGAAATTCATCAGTCTGAATTTTAAAATAATCAAAATTCATCATTAGATTGGATATAATTGTACTGAAAATTTATGTATTTCAGGGGAATTTGATGAAGCTCTCTGTTTTTGGAGTAAGAAAACAATCTATGCCGTAAAGACAAGGTTAGGTTTAGAATTAGTTTTCTAAACCAAAAAAGAGAGTCTACTTCAAGTTTGAGATAAGATTCAAATGGGAAGTTTTCTTAATATTTTAAGCTTCTTGAATATCATTAACCGGATTTCTGTCACCGTTTAAGAAACTGTTCGTCGCATGATATTATCAAAATGAAACGTTAAACAAAAGTTTAATAAATTAAAATCATTCCTTTAAATGAAAAATATCTATCATGGGAAAAATAAAAGGACATGAGATATTTTTATTCATAAAGTTTTCTTATACATAATAAAGAAAATACTCATATTAATACGTATGCACGGATGAATTCTAAAATATTCGAACTGATTCATTGACCATAATATTAACTGCTAAGGAGCGATAGATTGCTTAAAATAACATCATAATTCGATTTCTTACTTAGAAAATACCTTTAAGCGTGAACCTTCTGAATTACCAATCTTATTATAGGTGTTGTATAATTTTTAATCATTCATTTAAATCATGAATCCAAATGCAAAGAATATGTCTTTTCATTACCAATAGATGGCGCCACTAAATATAATGGTAACTGCAGAGCCAAAAAAAAAAACATTTTTTTTTTTAGAAGTTGATTTTCAACCCTTCTCTTAATTTAGTCAATGAAAGTTTAACGGCCATCCGAATGCCTTCAAAACTATTACTAGCTAAGAAGTAATACTGACATTTGTTTTAAAGGATGAAAACACTACAAACTGCTCTTAATTAAAAGTTATGACATTAGTTATAATTTGAATCATTTAAAATCTTTCTTATAAACCGAGGAATTTCCAAAAACGTTAAGAAAATTTGCTTTCCTGTCTAATACATTATCATATATTAACAAAGGCTAAATTCCTTTTACTTCTCCTGTATTTAACTATTTGCTTTCTTAAATATTTACATCAGGAAAAAATACCTGATAGACAGAAGCTTTACGATAATAATGTGTTTTTTGTTCTAATCTTGCTTAATACCCATTTTAACATTGAAAATGTATTTTGTAACAGTTGCAGGATACTGCACTTAAGCTAATTCCTAAATTACTTCTGAAAGTAATTTTCGCTAGCAGTTCTTAGCTAGTATTTACCACTACTTATTGCTATAATTAATTTTGTCATTTTTTCTAGTAATTTAGGATTGTCGTGAGCTTTTGACTAACATTTCAAAAAAAACTTTTTTTTTTTTTTTTTTAAATCGCGCTTCTTAAAATTTAACTTGTGTTCGAAACAAACTTCTAATTTAATTTGTATTTATATGAGTGCACTAAAAAAGGCACTCGAAACGTCATTAAGTTTCTAGCTGCTACAATTTTTTAAAGTTTATTCTTAAGATTTATGCGTATAAAAAAGTTATTTTTTTCTGTAACGTCTTTCTTATTCCACAATTATTTAATGAATAAGATTTACAAGTTATAGGAAATTTTATGTGTCTTGAATCTTACTTTTACAATTATGGTAAAGGCCACAAAAATTGACTGAATCATCTTACATTAGATGAATACTATTCAGTATACCAGCGGGCTAGCGGTGAAAGTGTTGAGAACTGGTAGCTCGATCTGGGGATAAATCTTTGTGAATTGGCTGGTTTTATGAGGATTTCCTTTGTTTTTGCCATCTAAATCGCCAATGCGAATGAACCAGTTTCCCCTTTAGATTCGTTTTTCCTTTTTATTTATTTATCTTTTTAGTATTTATCCTAATAATTCAGATTATAAAATTATGATGTACTATTTTCATAGGAACGCAAAATGTACGATTTATATCACTTGTCTGACAATAACATTAAATCAAATCTATGAGCATTATTATAATCAATAAACGAAGGTTATGACTGTTGTTGATTTAGACCTTGCGCTCCTTACAGGTTGCATTTTGCCAATCTCTGTCCTAGTTTTGAAGATAAATCCTCCCAGATACGGACCGAGGATCTCCAAATCCTCTTCCAGCAACCTCTCGAAAGGATTTCGGTTCATCAGAATTTTAAGTATTCTCATGCCGCAACGACGCTATGCACTTACAAACATCTATACTATCTCCGGCATTCGAACTCGGGTCCAAGACCAAAGAAACTGTCTTTTCCATCACCTTGCCAACAGAGCTGCTGGAACACAAACTTCTTTAAGGATGGTTGACATTTTTTAATACAGTCATTTGTAATGCTGAGACTTTGAATTTCGAAAAAGATTTACTCTCTCTTCGATTCGCGCTTAATTCATCAAGCATTCGTGTCATGCATTTTAAAACTTTCATTCCAATAGATGTGGATTTGTCGTAAGTTTAATCAATGGATATTTTGATATATTACATTACGTTAAAGCATAGTAAAGATGTCTGCCGAAGGCGAATGATGCCTTCGTGGAGAACTTTTAAAGTAAATTTGGCTCGTATTCCCTTTACACATGGGAAAACCACGAAAATGTTCATGCAGCGAGTCAATTCGCAATTATTCGAAACCTAATCTGCTAGCGATCAGCGGTCTTATATTTAATTATAATAAGCGGTACCTAAAACTTTTAGTCTTAGTTTCACTGAATTTTTTAACTAATTATTTAGTACTTCTTTCTAACTAATGTACACAGCTTCTCTAATGAATAATGACTGATGAAAACGACAGACAGCAATCGTCAAGTTAAATAAATAAATAGTTTAACCCAAAGGGAAGAGAATGCATATAAAAATTAATATCATCTCCATATATTAAAAAGTAGCTTAATTTTACAGTTAAATTCGAAATTATTCTTGATAGCAATCAGATTCCATTTCAACATGCACCGATAAAGTTCAGATAGTTAAAGTTATCTGAATTCGGCAAAGCACAGAAGGACTACCTGCCTAACGGGATGGAGGCCTTCGTAAAGACTTTTCTGAAGAAAACTGGCTCGTGTTCAGTGAGGTTCAATTGAAAAAATGCAACCATTAAGCAAGCTGGCTCACCTGAGTTCGAACTCTAGATAAATTACCAGCACTGAGCAGCCTTTAACCACTCGTCCACATGTAAGAGCAATACAAATTGGAATAACATGGTTATGGAACTCCGCGATTTCGTCTTTAAAATATTTGTCATTAAATATCTCTTCTTAAAAGGATAATAATGCATCTTGTTGTCAATGTATTAATGTCAGACGTTGGTTATGACAAAAATTCATATATAATTTACTATCAGTGAGATTAAATATTTGCCTTTGAGCAGTTCTGGGTGTAAGTCATAATGATTTTTGTAAATGCACTGTGTCTTGCTTTAAATTTTCTTCTTTATTACCTCATAATTAATAAATTGAAAAACTAATAAGTTCCTTTAACATAATGTCAGACATAAATTAGTCGTTCTTTGCGTTTATGGCTCAGATACACACAGTAAATATTATGTTTTAGAAGCATAATAAGATTGGATTCATTTATTAGATTACGTTAATGTACATTAGGGCTATCTATGTAAAGGAAAGGATGCCTTCTTGGACAACTTGATAAGCGAAACTGGCTCCATTCGAATCGCAAGAGACGCGGAAATTCCGAAAATGGCCACGCAGCCACCCGGTTTGCGAAAATGCGAACCCGAATCAGATTTCGATTGCTCAGTGATCTTATCCTGCCTGAATGCTACTATGTTATTGGGCCTTTTAAACTATAAAGAACCAAGGCTTGGCTTAGTTTATGTAATTACGGCAAAACCTCGAGGGCTGTCTGCCTAAGGGAAGGGATGCCACCATGAGGACTTTCTAAGGGAAACTGGCTCGTATACACGTTACACATGGGAAAAACCACGAAAATGTGCATGCAGGGAGCCTCTTCGCGGAATTCGAACCTCGGATCTAACTACCAGTGTTCAGCGGCTCGGCCGCTGCTGGGCAGAAGAACCAAGGATATCCGACCTTAGATTTTGTGAAGTTCTGCATTGATTGAGATAAATATATGAGAATAATATATTAATTTTCATTTAGAGACACACAGGCATTGCTGATTACTTGCAACTCGACTAGAAAAATCACGAAGAGCATAATCACAAAGAAATGTTAGCCTTGCGAGAAGCAGACCAAAAACATGATCACAAGGTACGTTAACCTTGTAGTTATTGAAATCAAAATATCATTGCCATTTATGAGGGACTATTGTTTTTATATCAATCGTCATCAAATAAGAGTTTCTTTGAAAGCCATTAACCATTTACTCCAAACTAAGGTTAGATTAGGTTATTTGAATATGGAAAAGACACTAGGACTATCTACCTAAGAGAAGGGAGGCCTTCGTAGAGGACGTTTTGGAGTAAACTGAATCGTATTCACGTCACACACTGAAAAAACACGAAAAGCAATGAAGCTAGACCGTTCGCTTGGGATTGAACCCAAGCCAGGTAACCACTCAGCTAATCGTGGGGTCAATAATTCACTATACTTTCCTTTTTCGAAATTATTTGGATTATACCTCCTTTTTAGAATAATTTCTAGCACTCTTGTTAAGTCTTTAGATTTAACTCCAAGCGGGAAACATGAGAACCAGCGATGCCTTTGCTGGGATTCGAACTCCGTACTTTCCGACTGCTAGCCGGACGTACTTTCCGGTACACCACGAAGGCATGCTCAGACTAAATATTAATCAAGTTTTTCTTATATTCGTAAAGAGTCTGCGGTGAATACTCTAGAGTATGCAAAGAAAATTAAAAAAGAAAAAAGAAATCCCAGAAGGATAACCTAAACACCAAACAGCGTTTTTGAAAATACAAAGATATTTTGATACTGAAGCAACTAAAGTCTATAGAAAAAAAATAAAAAAGGCAAATAACAATTATCAAAACATTTTCTTTTAATTAAAAAGAACTTTAAAACAAAGATTGAGCCATATAATCTGGCCAAATTTTTATACCTGTAATTTTTAATCCAAAATGGTTATATTTCATTGAAGTACATTATAAACGTATACTTACATTTCATTATTTTTAATCATCCAACTTAGCATTGGTTGATGTCACCTCGAACGGAGGGTTTCTTTTTGCATGTGTAATGAACCTTCGTGTTAAAATTTTGTTAAAAATTAACAGCATTATCTGGGGCTTGAACAATCCATGCTAAATTGTTACAATCTTATAATACCATAGGATATATTTTAGAAGAATTCAACAATTTATTTGCTACCTCACGCCTAAATTTCTCTTAAAATTCTCTATAACTCAATGCTTTAAAATTTATTAGAATTCTTTTATAACCTCATGCATGAATTTCTGTCAAGTAGAGGATCTGTTGCCTCACCCAGAAACTAAATCGCCGCAACCTCAATGAAATATTTGAGGGTAGGCTGAGCGGGGAAGGGGGATCTTGACATTAAGGCACTGGCGCTATTATTAGGTCCAACACGAGGTGGACGTAAGACACGGGCATTAAGGTCCATTCGTCACGAGACGCATGGCTGTCGCTTTGAATCCATATTTCTCGAACCGCTGCCTCCAAGAGAGGAGTCGCGTTCCTTTTTCTGGACGATCATCTTTCAAGCTTACGGCGATAGACTGACGGACAATGAGTGACCAGCCGGCTGGACACTTCGTTCTCCTTCTCTCTTTTCTATTGTTCTACGTTTGTGCGGAGATTTGGCGCCTTTTATCGAAGGTCGTGGAGGAAAATATCTGACTGGATTCTCCTCAGCATATTCTTCTTTTGCCCTCAGCGGTGTATTACCAGAAAGAGCAGAGCAATACTAGTCTTCTATTCCTAAACACGCGCTTCTTTTCCTCCTGTAGTAAAAGGATACAATAAATATGAAAATGCTGATTAATATTTTAGCAATTCGTTTGGAACAAATTACGTTTATTTATTGTTTATTTAATAGAAAAATTATTATCTGTGGATGATGCAAATTTAAATAAAATACTACCATCATCATTGGCAGTAACATTTTTTTAATGCTACACAAAATGCTGAACAAGATGGCAGAATAAAAAGGTGGCAGAACTTTTAGGATTTCGGAATTTCGAATACTCTTGCAGCGTTCAGTCGCCGTGTATAAAATTAAACAGCTATCTTGCAAGTAGTTAATAGCACTCCTTTCACGTGCCATCAGTGCGGATTCTATGTCTGATCGTACACCGATCTTGATTCTGTGAAAACACTATAAAAAATGATTATGTCGACTATTTAATTTTTTTCCATCATAATTATGCTCTTTCTAGTTACGGTTTTGGTTACAGTATACAGTGTGATTGCATATACCAGTATCAAACCTACGTATAGTTTATCCGTATGCCCATACCGACTCTTCATTCATTATTAAATCAACATAAAAATAGATTTTTCTTCTGCTGATCACATACTGATAACTAATGTCGTTTGCATGCCGGGGCCCATCCTGTGCATTTGCTGTTTCTATGCCATGTCGATTTTACTTAGTGTGGATCCTATGAATGTAAGCCACGTATTCGAAGTGCATGACTTGTTCTTTAAAATATTTTTGCATTAAAAAATTTGCTACTTATTTTATTATACTATGAATAGCATGGCTTGGCTTTTGGCTGTGACTGTAAGACATTTGAAAGTTATTGTCATTGAAACAAAAATTCATGTAGGACAATAACTTAACCACAGTTTAAAAAAAAATGTGTATATAAAAGAAATTTTTATCTTGTCAGAGATTTAATATTACGAGCTATGCTCTTCAGGTCGTGTAATATATTTCGCCTATTTCAAAGCTTTAAAAAAATCAACTATATGAGAACTATATATGTAATGAATCTTTGAATTTCTAGCTATATTACAAGAAAATAGCGAAATTTGCTAGCAATATTATATGTAGCTCTGAAACATTGCGATATAAAATCCAAATAGGAAAAATTACATAATTATTTGCATCAGAACAGATAATATAAATAGAGTATAAAGAATATGAGAAGGTCAGATGATAAATATATTTTTTTATGTGACAAACTTTAATTTATTTTATTGCTGAGATTTAAATGGTGAAGTGCAAACATTTGATCTGATTCTTATATATATTTACAAATATTTTCTTTTAAAATTTTAATAGTTATTACAGATGCTATGAGGTAGTAGTAGATAGTAACAAATCTATGAGTCTGTTTCAAATTTAAGATGCAAAAAGAAGCTGTAAATTATACAGATATTTTTTTAATGTCTGTTTATGATGAAGTTAATGGGAACTAAAATAGCAAAAGATGAGCTAAAAAATAACCAGAAAGCAAAAAATAATCGAAACAGAAACTCAAAAGTAGACTAATTTTTGCTTTTTAGAATAAAAGCTGAAGCTTAAGCGTTTTTCAAATATTCATACATCAAATAATGGATAGGCTCGATCTATTAAAATATTTCACGTTTCTAACTAACAGTGGTTTTGCATTTTACTTCTTGTAAACGACACTATTTCAAATATCATTCCTTCTCTCAGGAAAATGCTTGAATTAGTTATGATTAAGAGTGCGAGTAGTTTTTATAACTAACACGTAGCTTACTTAGCTGTCTCTCATACTTCAAAAATGGCTCTTGATATTTAGATAAAAATCTTGAAACCTCTGTAGGTAAGTTCATGGATGCTTCAGATGGGAATGACTCCACGCTTAATTATTTTTGAAATACTTTTTACGTCTTATAACATCAGGCTTTGCGTTAAGAATTGGACTCCATAGAAGTAAGGGAATGCATCAATTTATCAATAACAAAATAAAACTTTAATGGAAAAGAGATCAATGAAGCTTTTTAAGACTTTTCCTAATAATTCTTTTATTCGTATTAATGCAAAGAGGGAATTATGGAGTAGAAATTGCAAAAATGTACGAGTAGAAGTTGTAAGTGCATGGCTGCAACTTTTAATGCAACAGCTCATTTGTCGTGATAACTGCTATGAAATGTTTATAGTAAACTTTATGAAGCCGGCAAGAAGATACTTAGATAATACTAATTTGAATACTAATGTTGGTGTTCAAAAGCCTCGTAATGTTTATTCCCAAATAAAATATCAATGGATTATTTTTTAATTAACGGATTTCTACCTGTGCAATTAAGTATTTTCACACATTGTTGAGGATTTTAACTTCGTTTCTAACGAGGCTGCGTCCTCGTTTCCGATATAAAACTGATCAAATATCGCAAAAAAGTCGTAAGAATCCTGTTTTTCCCAAATCACAAATAATAGCCACAAAAATCTTTCTTATTAATTATTTCTCCATTGTCTGCTTCATTTAATGATTGAAAGAAGTTAAAGCAACATTATATGTAAACTTTCCATTGTTGTAGTTCATGTAGCGACACCTTCTTTTTTGTCAATAACCCTATTCCTTCATAGCACAAAATGATAGATGCACACTGGGTCTAACAGGTTAGAGGAGCAAATTTTGATTTAAACCAAAAGTTTTGGGAATTTCAAATTTTTACCATTCTATGGGGGGATAATAAAAACAATAACTACTGTTAAGCTGAACCATTTTCATTAAAAGGACGATTATCAATAAAAATGGTCTTCTTTCGAAACGTAAGGCTTATTAAATTCTATATGCCTTTCTTGCGGCATATTAAATTTAAGGCAAGCCATAATAAGAGTATCTGGGTGCGAAACAAGGATCCCATCAGGCCTCACAACAAATACTTTCCTGTCATCGTAATCAGTTGTGTCCATCCACGCAGAATTCAAATAACAAAATTAGACCCTTGAATATGAAACTTTTAATGCAGCATAATGCGAAATTATTTTGACAGATGTAAGCTGAAAAGGAAACAGTTCTAAAAATTGAAATGACAGAAATTCTAAAAGCCATTTTACTCTCCACTGCTCCAATATTTATTATTTTCTCTTCAACGTGTTCAAACGAGCGTTATGAGGCCCCTTCAAACAATGTAAGGGTGATTTAACTTTCTACAATAGAATCTGTGCCCACCCTCCACCTACGTACTTCTGTTTCTATCTTGAAATTGTTCTTCATAACTGAAAACAGGAGGGTCAGAGTAAAGTTCGAATTATCTATATATGTCCACAAATAAGGGGAGTTCAAAAGAAAGCGAAAAAAAAAAAAAAAAAAAAAGAACTTAATCTCTGGCAACAAATGTATAAAGAGCAGGTGAAGAGGAGTGAGATAGGTGGAGAATGATTCTTTTGAAAGTACACTAAGTTGAACAATCGTCAAATCAGCGAAGCTGAAATTCTTCTGTACCAGGGGCACGTGGGCTAGGTCTGAGTATTGTAGTTTAGTAGTTGTGCGTTGGCAATAAAAGAATTTTTCGCTAAATTGGTTTCTAAAAGGAAACCAGTTTTTTTAACGAGGGTTTTTTTAATCTTTGAGTACATTTTTTAAATTGGAAGTTTTTAAAGTTGTAATGAGAATGACCCTTGGAGTCTTTGGTTATCAGTAATTATACTGGCTTTGTGTTGAGATAACAGGCTTAAAAAAGAAGGGAAAGCTGATCTAAAAAGAGGTCTTATTTATTACTTTACAATCATGTTTTGTAAGGAGAAACATGAATAGAAGGAAAAAAAATGAGGTCTAGAATTAAAATAAATTGCATACTGAAAAGCCTTTAAGTTCTATCACACTAACTAAAAAAAAAAGTACTTAAAGAAAAGAGCCTATTGTTTGAAAAAAAGTCTTAAAAATATTATTATTTTTTCGTATATATCGTAAGAAATTGTTCATTTAAGATATCAAATGTGATTATGCATTTGAAAATTTTCTCGGAATATTATTGTTGTCTTACAGTGCGCTCGTGAAAATGATGTGTGAAACAAAGTGCTGCACATAAAAAAATGAAGCTAAAAAAAATTACTTAAAAACATCTGATAACATGTTGTACTAGAATCTTTAAAATATAAACAGAAAGGGAGCAACTGTAACACACAGATAAAGTTCTGAAGAAAAGGGCAACATTAATCAGGGTATCAATTGTGTAATAATTTAAATTAAACGGAGGAAAATGTTTAACACAAAAAACAAAATAATGTAGATATGGTAATAAAAAGTACTTAAAATGGGAATCTCTTGAAAACATTTTAATTTGAATACTAGGAAACTAGAGAATTCTACATTGGATCAAAATTCTGTTTTTCGACATACTTTCAACCCATCATTTCATGAAAGTAACAGATTTATATCAGCCTAAAACTATTTTCCCGTTAGTCTCCTTCCTTGTGAGATGGAGAACGTTAAAAGGAAACTAATAGGAACTAATTAATATTCTGGGGGCATTTAAAAAAAATATTGTCTAGTCTTAATTAACCATAAAATATTTCGTTTTATATGCTGGCAACATAACTCTCTTTCAGATTTTCTTGTGAAAGCTGAGTTTGAAAATTGCAAGTCAAACTTAATCTAGCTGATTAATTTAAATTTAAGAATGATATGAAGCCGAAATTTTATTTGCCAGATGATCATAATGAAGCTATCAATATCAAAATCTTAGAGAAATTCACCTTGTTAATACAATTGTGATTGCATTTATTACGTTAGGCGTATGTCTTTAGTGTATGAAAGTATGTATCTTTAGTGCTTGGTCAAAGATAGGAATCGACCACTGCACCATCCTCACAGAAGGCCAGAAGGTGAGAATTGAATTTTCTATTCATGTACACTCAGCAGATTTATTTTTAGGAAGTTAATGAGTCATCAAAAAGAATTTTTAAAAAAATAAAAGGAATCACTTCTTCATTTGGACTATCAAGCAAAGTTAAGTCTGTTGATTGTTTCCTAAAGTGAGATTTAACTTCCACGATGTGGCGGACCTTTGTGAAGCCATGTGAGCTTTGGTGTTAGTGATATGATTACAAATCTAAGAAATGAAGGAACAACGTAAATTAAAAAGGTAACTGGGTCATTAAACTCAAAATAAAATCTTCACTTTGAATTTTCTTAGTATTCCATTCTCTTGGGTTATGTGTGGTTAAAATAATATTTATGAGCTTCATTTCTCACTTTAATGTCTTTTTCTCGCTTAAGAGACTCGACGGACTGTGATATACCGTAAAAAATTAAGAACGAAGTTGTGGTGATGGATTTAATGAAAAGCAATTAAATTAAAGCTAATATCGGAGAGTTTCCCATTTTAATATTTATTAAATTCAAGACCCATTTATTATAAGCATAACTTCCCGTACTTTCATAACTATCTTGAATAAAAAGGAAAAAAAAATCTGAAAGCTTTCAGATTTTTTATTTCGCCCAAAGCGGCGTTTTTTTAACGTTTCGAGTGTTACCTTTATTCATTAAATATCATGTCGTTTGCATTTAAAACACATAAAATTCAATTAAACAGGAATATCATAAAATATTTAAAAACAACATATATCTGTAGAATTTCCGATTGATAGTCTCGATCGCTGGAGATATTTTTTTTGGGGGGGCGGAAAAGTGTTGCCATTGCTCGCTTTGAAATCGTTAAACAAAAATTCGTCCATGTTCGGGTGGAGGATTACGTTATTCAAAATTTGATGCCTCTAGCTACCATCCTTTTTTCACAATGCGAGAAACATACCTACATTCATGCATACTCTCCTTCATTTACTTTCTTTTAAAATAGTACAGGGCAATAATATTTGGTGGCAACAATTTGAAAAGTACTACAGCCTTTTACAACGGTTCAACGCAAAATCCCGTTTCGAGATTAATAGCCCTGAGTTAACTCTCCTTTGGGCTAAAAATTGCTTTGCAAATGTTGTAGAGTAATTACGGTTTTCTCGATGCAGAAGACTTGAAATATGAGCAATACCCTCGCTGAGACACGGACCTACATTTCTCAAATACGAGCCGAGTCTGCTGCCATTACACCACGAAGGGATGCTGGAAGGAGTGAGAAAATACCTTATAATGTTTATAAACAAGTATTAATTACTTCGAATTTAAGTTGCTTTCATTTACACTTGTTCTGTAATCATTGATTTTATTCACTAATAACAATGCAATACTTTATATACTCAATTTGGAAAATACCAATTTCTTTTGAGTTTGTTTTAAAGTGGTAGTTTTTTTTAATTTTACTCTAGTTATGTTTTACAAAGACAGGAGTTTCATTTTATGTGTCCTACCTTACTGTGTGTAAGATCAGAGAATTGTTTAAATTGTAAGTTCTTTTCACTCTTCATTGCTGATAATGGAAAACTCTTTCTAATCGTACTAAAGCTAGCATTTAACCCGAGAGGGACTTTTAAAAAGAAACAAAAGTCAGCGTCAATACTACGAGACCTAAAAGGACCACTGGAATAGCCCCTTAGCTTCGCATTAAGGGACTCCGAATACCCCTAACCAAGTAGCCTATCGGGTAACATTTCGACGATCTAAACTCTCTCGCTTAAACTGGATGCTATCCCATCACCTTATCAGAGAATGGAATTTCAGTGTTTTTCTTTTCAGTGAGAGCCACTAAATAAGAAACGCTTTTCCGACTACCGGGAAAGGAACAGTGAATTTAATGCTAAATGTACGGTAAGTTCAAAAGGATTTTAAAAGGGTTGATTAAAATATGAGGTTTAAATTTTAATGGAAATAAAGTAATAAACTTGAAACAGTTGACAAATGGTAGATGCATACAACTTCAGGTAAAAATTACATTAAAAGTTAAAGTTGTGATTATTTTTATTGATACTTTCATTTGAATATACGATCTGGGAAATGAAATAGGTCACTAAATTAAAAAAAAAAAAAAAAAAAAAAAATTATCTGCGTTTAAGTAATGTATATGGAAGGGAGGTCTATTAATTTGACGCTAGATTGAATTTATTTATTTATTTTATTTGAAATTTAAAATCAGTCGAAATTTAACCTTAGATTGACTTTATGTAGTTTTATTAAAATAAAATTATTTATTTCGAAGAAGACTTAATACAAGTTCCTCTTCTTGAAGCAAGAAAAACATTCATATTTATATTCAACACACATAGTGTTTTACTCATTCAGTATTCAAAAAGTTCAAAGAATAAAATTACTCTGTTATAATAATTTTGTTCGTTAAACTTTATAAATGTTTTTGCAAAACCAACCTCAAACTAAAACAAATTTTTTCTTAAATATTAAACACGTTTAAGTGTTACTGTTTCCAGTAAATCAAAAATATTTAAATCAGACGTACATATTTTAATCCCATTAAGCTAAAGTGTTTATTACTAGTTCACACCTCTCGGGCTGTATTATGAGTGCGAATCTCAATATTAATGGGGCGATATAGAGTATAAGAATTAAAAAAAAAAAAAAAACTAGAATATGATGTGAACACCACATGCCTTTCTTGTATGACATATTAAATTGTGTATATATATTTTTTTGCATTTCATACCTTTTTTATTTTAGGTTTTTCTAAAATAAATAAGTTTAAGCAATAACTTCGCACCGCAACTTCAAAATTAACATTTGTAATCTTTACACAAGAGTTCACAAAATGAGATAGCTGAGTTATTATTAACTTACATAAATATATTACGTCTGTAACGTAATAATCTTTTTAGAACAACAATAAACTTTTATTAAACATTATTAGATATTTACAACAATAAAATAACACTAAATATTGTTGGTATTTATTGTTAGCCTAACTGCACAAGTAAACTCTTATTATACATTCATTTAGATTTCATTATTCGTTTATTTAAAAAAAAAATTTTTTTAAATTTGACATTGCCAAAAACCCATAATTTTTAATAAACCCAAATATTTTTGTAGTTAAACACTTCTGTAATTAAAAGTATGTGACTACGACCAACGTTTGCGAACATAAAGGCCGGGTAAGGACATTTAAGCCAGGTAAAGAGGTGGGTATACATACGTTTGCAATAAAATAAGAAGGTGCACAAACGTTATAGCAGCCCCATATACAAAATTCTGAACGTTCTTAGGATAACCTTTTTGATTTATACGAGATATATACATATATATGACGAGATATATACGCACAGATGTCATAAAAATATCGCTTTTGAATCCATTTGAAATCCAGTTTGCAATAAATTTTGGAAAAAAGAGTCCTTTATTCTGACCATACATACAGATATCATGCAAAGAAATAATCCAAATGGACTCGGGAAAGGTCAAAACAGATATTTCCGTTGAAATATGATACCCGGAATATTTCGCATTATAATACTTCCTTTATTTCGTACAAAGAAGTAAAAAAGGTTCACTTTCTGCTCGCAGATACCGATAAATTTGAAAATTCCCATTCCTCTCCTTTAGATCCGTTAAGTATAGATTGCCTTGGTATTCAGTGCGGCTGGACGGCTGCAGATGATATTTATGTCAAATTCGGCAAGATGATAAAATCTGCTCATGGTCCATGTAAGCAAAGGAGATATTCCATGCCTCTTCCCTTAATACGCGAACTGTGGAGTTTTGATATTGTATTGTTAATTGCAATGGTGGAACTCCAGGAAATGAGTTAAACACGCTTGTTGGCGATGTCCATTATCTCCGACAGATGCTTAGAAAGAGTGATCTTTGTGAAAAGTCTAATAAGTTCCTCATTTTTATGGTGATGCACGATGGAGTGCGATACTCTCTGCTACAGTGAGAAGCCAAACCTTCAACATCTGCGAGGATATTCTCCAGATAAGCGCATCTGTCATCAGCATTTATCTACTTTGGCTTGGTTAATTTAATTACGGCAAAGCACACGAGGACTATCTACCTAAGGGCATAGGCGCCTTCATTTCTAAGGGAAACTGGCTCGTGTATATACGTTAAGCATGGGGAAAACAACGAAAACGTATATGCAGCCAACCCGTTCGTCGAGATTCGAACTCTGGCCCGAACTACCAGCGTTCAGCGACTTTAGCGCTCCGCCGCTGGTACGCGCAGCATCGATCTAGAGATCCTGTACAGTTTTAAACTTGCGATCTTTGATGCGGAGAATCCATGATAGTTTATCATCAGCGATCACACCCAGCTATGGAGGTTATGGCGTCTGATATGACTAGTTTACGCTGTTTAGTCAGTTAGAAATTGTCTAATGTTAAATGTACTCTGTTTTCGTAAAAACTGTGGAAGTGTCCTGTGGCCAACAGCACGAAGTTGTCAACATAAGAGAGAATCTTACTATTGCTGTCAATGGCAAGCGGAGAAAGTTACCAGGACCAGGTTCGAGAGTAGAGGACCAAGGCTTGGAGCTTTCGGAACGCTGTGAGTACAGATTCCTCCGTCTGTTCTAGCTTGTACTTGGCGACTGTTTAATAACTATGAATCGGGTGTCAAAGAACCTTCGGGGAAAGTTTAATCTCAAGCCACCATAGGAATGATAGGCATCTTTAAAGTCCATTAAAATTATCCGTGAAAGTAGTTTATCTTTCTTGTTGTGTACAATTATGCTACGAAAATGATTTTAAACATTTTCAATGGACTCTACACCATTGAGTTCGTGCTGACATCTATTCAGTGGTCTTCATCTTATTATGTGGTGCCCTAACCTTGGCAGTATTATTCTTTCCAGCGCTTTACCGAGTGCGTGTAATAGGCAAATTGGCCTGCATGATAACGCTTAGTAGGAACCCTTTATATTTTTTTTATAAATAAGAATACTTTTGCGACCTTTGAACTCGCAGGAAAATGTCACGTACTCTTACAGGCGAACAAAAGAGTGGTATAAGTACTGCATGTTACTTGGACGATACCCATTCTATACAAACTAGCCGAACCTGGGTCCTTGTTTGGATTCAGATCTTCGATTTCACTGATGAGCTCCTTGTTTGTCTAAAAGGCTCTAAATTTAGTAAGTTGAACTTAAAGTATTGTGAAATGCTAAATCTGATTTTTCCTTATGCTGGGGTTTCATCATCTGCGTTATTTTATTTGAAAAGGGAAAGTACTTGTACTGTAGAATTTGCACAATGTTGAATTGTAACGGCGAAGCCATTTGGTCTGAACACTTCGTTATGCTCAGTTTTAAAGGCAGCACAGCATTTTACAAGCATTGTGGTCCACTAATTTTGCCATGAAGTAAAATTAGTGTACCACAATATACGTTAACATTGTTAATGTCGCAGTTAGAAGCAGCTCTACGCTGCTTAAAATTTATGGCCAGCGCTGCCTTTTCCTCAGGACTATAGAATTTCTGCATTTGGCACCTTAGGGCGCATACTTTGCTACGTTCGGCTGTCAACCGATTCTTTCATCAGGATGTTATACTGCAGATTACGTTCTAAGGCGTTTTAAAACTTGGTCGGAGATTGAGTGCAAGGTATTTACAAAGCTATCACGCAGCATGTTTAATTTTAAAATATCTTTGCAGTTGTTGTATTGTGCTACCAGACTTTGGGCATACAGAACTAAATCATTGCCGAAGCATCGGAGATTTATGGATTTCGTCTTCCACCTAATTTTAGTGACTTGCTGTGAGTTTATGTATACTCCAACTCGATAAAATGGTTATCACTGAGCAAAGGGTGATAATTAACTGTCCATTCACGAATTAAAGAGCAAAGGGTAGTAGTGGTCAAAGTTAAATCTCGCCACCCTTGATACCTACTCATTTTCGACGGGACACTCCAAAAGCGAGTTCACAGCGTTGAAGTTGTCTGAATTTTTTTTTTTTTTTTGGTGTGTGTGTGTGTGTGTGTTTGTGGAGAATGTGAATATAGACTAGTGTTTCAAAATTAAGAGAATTTGCAAATTATGTCTATCTTTAAGAAAATTATTGAACGAAAGGTACTAATTGTGCCTCCGAAGTATTATAACTATTTGTATAAGCGTACACGTGAGTAAATACGTGCGTGTCTATGGAGCTGTAATTGTGGAAAAAATGTAAATGCGATAGCGGTTTTGGACGATTTATGTACTCGTACTCCTTCGCAACTTTTGCCGTGTTTCTCATAAAAGTTGGGGAAATTTCATAAAGTATCAGATAAAATGAGTAGCCACAAATGTATGTGTGAAAGAATGAGATGGAGAATTGTCGGGAAATTGGAGGCAGGTCAGTCTCAAGTGCAGGTTGATAGAGAGTTCAGTGTAACGCCCAGTGTCGTCTGCAATTTGTGAAAACAGTTTCAGGACTTTTCAGAAATCCGTCTCGAGAAGACCTGAACAAGATCAACCAAGATCACAACGACGAATGCAGATCAAGATTTGAGAGTTCCAGTATGATGACAGCTACAGCTTCACAGCTCCCTTACGTGGGCCGTATGTTACCACTGGAACGCGAGTTTCGCGGTCTACAGTTGCTCGAATGCTCCATGAGAGAGATCTATACCACAAGACCCGCTCTCTGCAGCACGCAAAAGAGCACGTTTAACATGATGCAGACAACATGCGCCTTAAACCAAACTTCACTGGAGCACCATGCTTTCTACAGATGAGTCGAAATTCACTTTGGACACTTATTCTTGGCGTACTTGCATTTGGAGGAACCTAAAACACGATACCATTCCTCTATCATCAGGAAAAAGGATCATTACAGTTGTGCAGGTTTTTTGTTAATGCATAACAACGCTCCTCTGCAAAGGGCTCAGCTGGTTGACGATTACCTGGAAAGTAAGGATATTCGTCGCATGGATTCTCAAGATGGCCAATCAAATCTCTTGACCTTAACCTATAGAGCATGTCTGCGGCGCTCTCAGGAGGGCAATTTTATCTTGTCCCGAGTACCATCCAAGAACTGAAAACTGCCTTTCTGCCAGGAGGGGAATCGACTGCCACAAGGACTTCTCAAATGTCCAGTATGCCGTCACGCTGCGCGACTTATCTGACTATGGTAGGGATTGTTGGAACTTTTCATATTATAGAGGGCACTGTTGCGCCAAAAGAATTCTGTGTTTTTTACATTATGTAACTGTGGTTCGCCATTGCGATGTATGTGTATTGCTGTGATATATTTTGGTGTTTTCATTAAATATAAATGAAAGATATCGTCATGAATATTTTGTATCCAAATCAAGATCAAATTTACCACTGATGCATATTCGTCGAAACAAAATTAGCGTTCGAACAAGAATCGTCAAGTTATTACTAGCCTTTCGAACTACGCATTAGTATCGTTATTCGCTTCGTAACATGTGGTGCTGTCGCCGGGAATTATCGTAATGGTGGGGTGAGTAAATAGTTTTGTTGAAAATTTGGTTGAATAGAATATTTTGTAATTGTTGAAGTAGTAGGGTTGTTTGATGTTGTTGATCTTGTTTGGTAAAAATTTACAACTTTAGGTTTCGCATTTACTGAATATTTGCATTGGTATTTGCAAGTAAGAAAATGTTGTGCTTTCTTAGATTTAGAATTTGTTGTTAATGCTTGAAGTGTGATTTGTTGTTGAAAATTACAGTTTGTTTTCTTATAATTCTAGAATTAGAATTTATTGTTAAAGTATTTGAGGGGTAAAATTTGTTGCTAGAAACTGTGAAAATGGCTAAATTGTTAAAGCTTCGAACTAAGCGTGACACACATCGTGAACAAACATTAAAGTTAGTAGAAAAAATAAACATATATTTGAATGAATCAGATATTGACAGAGATGTATGTGATTCATATTTAGAACAGTTGAATAGTAAAATTGAAATTATTAACATACTAAATAGTGACATTGATGAATTGTTGAAAGAAGAACAAGAAATTAAGGATGAAATTAACACAGTAGATGAATATAACGAAAAAATAATACCAGTTAAAGTAAAGTTGCAAAACAAAATTAAATCAATTGGAAAAGTTCCATATCAGTCAGGTGAACAAACAGTAAATCCAGAAAATGTTCACGTAGAAAATAAAACTTTAGGAAACAGAACTAAACTTCCTAAACTTTCGCTTCCTCGATTCTATGGTGAGCCTTCAGAATATTTAGATTTTTGGAATCAGTTTGAGAATTCTGTACATAATAATTCTAATTTAACTGAAGTTGACAAATTTTGCTATTTAAAGTCGTTATTAGGTGGTAAAGCCATAGCTAGCATCAAAGGATTCTCAATTACTCCAGAGAATTATAAACAGGCTGTTAAATTAATTTCTGAAACATTTGGCCAAAGAGACATTTTAATAAATGCTCACTTGTCAAATTTATTAAATCTGGCACCTGTAAAAAATGCTTCTAACATTCAGGCCCTTCGTAACCTTTATTTTGAAGCCCAAACTCAAATTAGATGTTTAGAGGAATTAAATGTCAAATCGGAAACATACACAACAATACTAACTAACATAATACTAAAAAATCTGCCAGGAGAATTGACTCTTGAATTTTCGAAGCAAAATATAAATAATTGTCATGATTTACAGGAATTGATGAAGTTTTTACACAATGCTATTAGTGCAAGAGAAAAAGCATTCCGTATTAATTCTAATAATGTATCTTCATATAATAATTTTCATTCTAACCAACACAAACAAAACAATTTTCGAAATCAGAAACGAAACTTCCCTCCGAGTCGCAATAATCAACACGCGTCAGTAACAGAATTTATGGCGAAAACTTCCGAAGTTTGTTTATTCTGCGGTCAAGGTCACTGTAAGACTGAATGTGAGAACATGACTGTGCAACAAAAAAGGGATAAATTAATTAAGGAAAGGAGATGTCTGTTATGTTGTAACACGAACTGTTATGTGAAAAAATGTAATGCTAAACAGTGTTCATTCTGCTTTGGTAGACACGCCAAAGCTATTTGTTTTAAATTTGAAAACTCTAGCAAGTGTAAATCTAATTCAAAACCGGAAGAAGAAAAACCAAAGGAATTGGAAATTCAGCCTACTATTTCTAATTCAGTTGTAAATGATAGGAATGTGATTTTATTGCAGTGTGTTAGGACAGAAATTGTTGGTCGTAAATCGTCAGGTACAGTTATTGCAATGTTTGATAACGGTAGTGAGAAGAGTTTTATTAAAAGAAATGTATCTATGAAGTTGGGATTAAAATGTCTAGGGTCAGAAACATTAAAGATTTATTCATTTGGAGCAAAGGAGCCTAGGTTGCAAACATGTCGCAGAGTTGAAGTGAGATTGCGAAATATTTTAGATGGAAATGAAGTCGTAATACAGGCGTTGGAAACAGATGAAATTTCGAGGGCGGCGATTAATTTGCCGAATGAGCGTACAAGAGCTGAAATGGAAGCCAAGGGATTAACTTTAACGTGGGGATATAATCAAGCGTCAGATGATAATGAAATTTCCTTGTTAATAGGTATAGATTTTTATTGGAAGTTGACAAAAGGTTTCGAAAGGTTAAATACGTCTTTGGTAGCTGTAAACACAGAACTTGGATGGTCCTTGCAGGGAAATTGTGGTGATATGAGTAAAACGGCTGCTGTGAATTTAGTTTTAGGTGATCAAAGCACTGTATCAGCTGAACTCAGGCGTTTCTGGGAACTGGAAAGTTTAGGTATTGAAAACAAGGAAGCGGAGTGTTTGACTTTAGTGGAACAGGAGATACTTGATGAATTTAATAATTCTGTTGGGTTCGTAGATGGAAGATATTGTGTAAAGTTTCCGTGGAAACCAGGTATGCAGGAGAAATTAGCAAATAATAGAGAAGTGGCTCGGAAACGTTTCGATAGTCTGGTTAGGAGATTTAGAAATGATACAGCTTTTTATGAGGATTACAAAAGGGTAATTGATGATTATCGTAAGGAAGGTATCATTGAGAATTCGTCGTCAGATACTGAAGTGTCATATTCTGAGCAGTCATTCTACTTACCCCACCACGCTGTCATTCGCGAGGACAAATCTACTAGTCGAATCGTGTTTGATGGTTCTTCTCATGAAGGAGGACAACTTTCAATTAATGACTGTTTATTTAAAGGACTAAACTTGTATCCAAATCTATTTGAAATGATTTTAAAGTTTCGACAAAATACAATCGCCTTCACAGCGGATATAAAGCAAGCGTATCTACAAATTTTGATCGATCCTAGTGATAGAAAATTTACTAGATTCTTCTGGACTGATGATATCGGTTCTAATTCATATCAAGAAATGAACTTTAGTCGAGTTTTATTTGGACTAAAACCAAGTCCATATTTATTAGCTGCAACTCTGAAATATCATTTTGATAAATGTAAAGAATTTCCTGATACTTGCAAATTACTGTCAGAATGGTTTTATGTCGACGATTTGATTGGAGGCGAAGAAGACTTGCAAGCGGCTTTGAAAATTACGACTGAAAGTGTAGAGATTCTCAAAAGATGTGGCATGATATTACGAAAATGGAAAACCAATTCCATGGAACTGCGTAAGCTGTGGAAAGATGCTGAGTTCGAAATCGATGAGGAAAAGAGCTCAAGTACAGGACTTGACTCACCATCCAAGGTGTTGGGTCTAGTTTGGGATCCAGATGCGGACAGTATATCTTTTAACGTGAAAGAATTATCAAAGTTTGTCAAGAACGGAACTGCTTCGAAAAGGTTTATTCTTCGAGTAGTGGGTCGTATTTATGATCCTATCGGATTTCTTGGGCCTTTCATCATAAAGCTGAAGTGCATTCTACAGGAACTGTGGAGTCATGACATAGACTGGGATGATAAACTTCCATCGTCACTGGAATACAAGTGGCAGTTGTGGTGCAGTGAAATCGAACACTTAGAAGATCTTCAGATTCCTAGATGTTATTTTTCAAATTTGAACTGTAAATTTATTTCATTTGAAATTCATTCTTTTTCAGATTCATCTCTTTTAGCCTATGGAACTGTATTGTATTTAAGAGCTATATCTGAAGATGGGAGGATAAGTATCAGTTTTATTTGTTCTAAAAGTCGTGTAGCTCCTCTGAAAGGTCTTACATTACCAAGACTGGAATTAATGGGAGCTTTATTGTCCGCAAGATTAGTCCATCAAGTAAGTAAATGTCAAATTTAATACTTCTAGTTATTTTTGGACCGACTCGATGATTACATTATGTTGGATTAAGGGACAAGCTAGTAAATACAAAACTTTCGTAAAAAATAGAATAGAAGAAATTCAATCTTTAGCAGATACCAATAATTGGGCTCATTGTCCTGGTAAGGATAACCCTGCAGATATCTTGTCCAGAGGAATTTCTGCAGCAAATTTAGCTACAAACCATCTTTGGTGGAACGGTCCACCGTGGCTAAGCCAATCACCTGAATACTGGCCTACTGAAAGAGAGAACTTAAAATCTACAGACGTAGACTTAGAGCTAAAAAAAGAATTTGAAAGTACAGTGCAAAATAACTGTTTGGTAGAAAATTCGAAATTTATTTTAGATTTAAGGAAATATAGTTGTTTGTTAAAAGTACTAAGAGTAACTGCACTAGTTAAACGGTTTGTTAATAAACTTCAAAAACGACAAACGATTGCAGGTCCCCTCACAGCAGAAGAACTTCAAAATGCTGAAATAGACTGGATAAAACATGAGCAAAACATAGAGTTCAACTTAGAATTACAGAACCTTAAAAATGGTAAATCGATTCCTAAAAACTCTCCACTTTCAAATTTAGCCCCATTTCTCGACAGTTGCGGTGTTTTGCGCATAAAAGGAAGGTTAGAACAAGGAGCGTTTACAAAGGATGAAGCTCATCCTATACTTCTTCCTAAGCAGTCTAAATTTACAGAGTTAATTATTATTCGAGAACATAATAAAATTTTTCATGGTGGAGTTACATTTACGCTAGCCAAAATTAGGTCTAGATTTTGGATTCCACGAAGTAGACAAATTATAAAAAGAGTATTAGGTAACTGCCTAATTTGTCGAAAGTATAAGTTGAAACCAGCTAAACAAATAACTAGTCAACTACCTAAATGTAGAATTACTGAAAACCCTCCTTTTACTATAACTGGCATAGATTTCACTGGCCCAGTTTTAATAAAATCAGGAAAGGATACGCCTCAAAAGGCTTACATAACATTATTTACATGCAGTGTTACTAGAGCTGTGCACATAGAATTAATCACAAATATGTCAACAAAAAATTTTATTTTGTCATTAAGGAGATTTTTAGCTAGGAGAGGAAATTGTAAAGTTATCATTTCCGACAATGCTAAGAGCTTTAGAGCCACTAATGAAATTCTTAAAGAATTAGCAAAAATTATAATAGATTCAAAATTGAAAGATTTCATATCAATAAACGGCATAACTTGGCAATATATTGCGCCTCACGCGCCTTGGTGGGGTGGTTTTTATGAAAGGCTTATGAAAAGTATCAAAGATCCTTTGAGAAAGGTTCTCGGAAGGGCTCTTCTTAACTTTGAGGAAATGATGACTATTCTATCAGAAATTGAGTTAGTTTTAAATCATAGACCTCTTACTTATGTCCATAATGAAATAAAAGAGCCAGAAGCTCTTACACCTGCCCATTTCTTGTTTCTAGGGCAAGAAAATATTTCTTATCCTGTACATTTTGCCGACCTTTTCAGGAATGAACCATTGAACAGGCAGACTTTGACTAGGAGAAAACTGTATCAAACTAATCTTTTGAAACAAATTTGGAAAAAGTGGAAGGAGAATTATCTCCTCGAATTACGGTCTGCGCATACTTTTCTAAATCCATCTCCTGAAAGGAATCTTAAAAAGGGTGAGGTTGTATTGCTGGAGGGGTCGACGAAATCAAAATTTTTATGGCCTATTGGAATTATAGAAGAAGTTTATAAAGGTAGGGATGGGTATGTGCGTTCATGTTTGATTCGTACTTCTCAAGGACTTTATCGAAGACCCGTCCAATTAATCTATCCTTTTGAAATTTAAAGTTATATATATATGTTTCTTTCATGTATTGTATTTAATTTGCAATGTAGTTTTCAGTATTAATTTGTGCATATTGGTTTTGATTATATCTAAATATATTATTGATATGTAAATTTAATGTGCTCTTAAAAGAGCACAGGTGGGGTGTGTTGGAACTTTTCATATTATAGAGGGCACTGTTGCGCCAAAAGAATTCTGTGTTTTTTACATTATGTAACTGTGGTTCGCCATTGCGATGTATGTGTATTGCTGTGATATATTTTGGTGTTTTCATTAAATATAAATGAAAGATATCGTCATGAATATTTTGTATCCAAATCAAGATCAAATTTACCACTGATGCATATTCGTCGAAACAAAATTAGCTTTCGAACAAGAATCGTCAAGTTATTACTAGCCTTTCGAACTACGCATTAGTATCGTTATTCGCTTCGTAACAGGGATCATACCCCATATTAGTCTCATTTTCAGTTCGTTGTCACAACGTGGATTTTGAATACCTCTGCACTATGAGCTTTACTGATAATCATGTGTACACATTATGCGTAGAAAATGACTTTGGAATCTTTCTTGGTTATAAATGCATATTGTTGCGAAGTTTGTATATAGATAAATGATTTTAGAGCAGTTATACGTGAAATTGTATTTTTCTCTGTAATGTAGCATGCAAAGTCTAGAGAGACAAGCTATGCTGTAAAAGTAATAAATTAGGAGCAAATCCATTTGAGTATATGGGTATCTCGGTAATTTGGCGAACTATCGCCAAGCTGGTAACGGTTTTGGTGACTAATTTTTATCTCCAATTTGGCGAGAAACAGCCAAAAGTCAATAAACTTTTGTCTGGTCCCTGTATCACCGTAATAGGTATTGTAATTGATCGCGATATTATCTGTAACCGTAATTCGACCCTCTTATTGCTTTCCAGTAATTAACAGAAGCAGACTAGAAATATCTCAGCGGCCGGCAAAAACTATCTAAGGCCTGTGAGAACCTCTGCCGTCAGTTGTGTTTGTGAGCTGTTAGCTCAGCGTGAATTATGAGTATTATCTCCGGCTTAGTTTCGCTCTTCAGCTGCGGTTTTCATTGCGTTGTGTTTAATGTTCGTAGTAGTTTGAAGTGTAACTACTGATTGTATTCTGTGATATTGTGAAGAGTTATACGACTATTTCTGTGGAAAGTTCCAGATCTCTGATGTGTTTCTTTTGATAAAATAAATTTTATCAACCTATCATCGGACCTGTGCGCATTCAATCTATTGCGAATTCGTACTTTCGTAACAAGACTCATACCAAATTTCATTAAAATCTGTCCATGATTGTTTCAAAAATTCTACATAATGCAAAAATTTTGAACACAAGTGTTATTTTAGAGTTCTGCGAATGCTGTCATGTTCTCATGAGGGGGTGGGGGATTATATGCAATTGCCATGATTAGGTAGCTATTGGGAACAGAAATGTCCCTGAAATTCCTAGTACAGACAGAAAGAGGAGTTTTGGGACACTATATTTGTGTTTACGTGGCTAAATAAATGGCAGTTTTTAAACATTTTGTTTTTCCTTTCTTTTTTCAATGTTTGCAAGAAGTCAAGAAACTGATGTATAAGCTGTGTACTCTGCCTAACATTACGTACGGCTCTCGTCCTTGGGGACATGTTCTTGCAAAGAAGGTTAACAAAAGAAATCTGAGAAAAATTCAACTCAGAATTCTTTTTCCCATTATTAGTGGCTATATAACCTTAAGTTATGAAGCTATTTTTGTTCTTGCAGGAGTTCCGCGTGTTGATTTTGAAACTGATTATAAGAACAATATTTTCGAGGCATTGACAACTGGATGGTTTGGAAGACTGCGTAAATGTAAACATCCCCTTCCCCGATATTCTTCATCCAGCTACTTTAGAGCTGATGAAAAGATGCTCTAAAGTAGATAGCTTCCTCCAGCTACTTTAGAGGTTCTGTGATTATAAAGAGAGTATTCAAAAGTCTTTTCATACGGTTTGCTTTACAGATGGCAGTAAAATGAACAATAAAATTGGCCTTGCGTTTGTTCTTTTTGAAGACCAGTCAGAGGTTTGATATTTTGAGCACCGTATTCGAAATGAATGCACTGTATTTAAAGCAGAACTTCTCGGTATTTATCTTGCCATCAAGTGGATCAAGAATAATGGGACAGCATCCTCAAGGTACCTTATATGTTCTGATTCTCTTTCTTCTCTTCATCTTTCGAACAGTATTAGTAACAGCGACAAATTAGTAATCGAAACTCTATTAACTGTCAGTTCGCTTAGAAATAAGGGTTTGACATCCGTTTTGCTTAAGTGCGTGGTCACCGTGGATTCTACGGAAATGAAAGAGCTGATTTCTTAGCTAAAGATGCTCTAAATTTACCCATAGATAACAATATTAGCATTCCAAAGAGTTATTGGAAGTTCTTTCAATATAAGAAGATTTCAGCTAATTGGAATGAGGAATATATTTCACTTTGTAATGCTGAGGGCATCTAAAATTTCTTTCTTTCTATTTACCATAGACTTCATTCCGAGTCTTTCCTTTTTTTAAATTTTAAAGTATCTCAGTTTTTATCTGGTTACGGTAAATTTGCAAGTCACCTGTTTTGTTTCAATATGAGTTTGTTCAAATAATTTATGTGAATGTTCAAAAAGAGTACTTCAAAAGGTGTAACATTTAATTTTTACCTGCCCTACCTTCGACGGCTCTAGATTATGCTCGCAGAACGATTTTGAAGAAGTTTGGCGTAACTTGGCTTTTTAACTTATCTGTTTTTGTAAAGTCCAGATTGCTGGTCTCTGTTTATGTTTGTTTTATTTATGCATGTCATATTTAATGCTTTAGTTAATTTACTTCTGTAAGCCATGCGTTGTGCATTTATGGTGTACGGGGAGATTGTATGTGTTGAAAATCATCATAGTAAGGGACTGCTTAATTGGAGGTAATTTGAGTGCATTAATAGGAAAATGCTAGTTGATTTTACTGCACACTGAGTTCAGAAGAAATTATTTGTTCTTTATATTGATAAGCATTAATGCAAGGTGCAGTATACGTCATTTTGTGGTTTTAAAAGCTCTAATCGTTTAAAAATCACTGAATTCTTTTTAACCATCAAAGAGATTTTACATTTCATATTTTAAGAAAATATTTCATGACAGCATGATTAATCTAATTCATGGTTTACAAATTAAAAGTACTATATTAATTTATAAAATAATTATTTTAATTAAATTTAATTATGCCTATCTCTGAAATCTTAGGAATATTTAACCACCCCTTCTGATTACATTACAAAAGTGAAATAATGCCTTCGAGAAGAAAGCGTTAAAACCTTAAAAGAAGCAATTTAAACTTGAAAGGAATCAATCGTGTTTGTATATTTTAATTTTGTATTAAAATTTATTATGGATGCAACACATTTCATGTTAGAGTGACATCATGAAGGTTTGGTTTTGCTAACACAATATAGAAAATAAAAATATTGCTAAACAAAATAAATTCAAATGAAACTCAAAAACATAATAAAGGGAACCAAATGATTCTGAAGTTTTCTTTGAGTAGTTGAGAGCTAACACAAGGAGATCAGTTTAATGTAACAATCTTTTCAAAACCTCCCCCGAGCTGCCGGCTGGGCATAATCTTTCCGACCCTTAAAAGTTTCAATAGATTGAGTAATTGTAGTATAAAGTTTCACTTTATGCTGCTTCAGTGGGAGATCCAATAATAAGTTGAAGAGCGACAACCTTGCTGGATTTAAATGACCAAGAAAAAATGTAATCCAGAATAATATACATATAGAAACGATTACGCCATGAAAAGACGGCGTGGTCTTTAAGGGTGAATGCAGTTCATAATAACCTTGCACTGAATTCTCCAGTTTGTCGTGGGCAGTATAAAGTAAAACACGTGGCTCTTGGACTACCTGAAAGGACCATTTGTCAACGGTTGGGTTCGGACAATACGTGAAAAAAGGAGGGGTGGGCAGCCTTATTGTCAGCGCGGATTTTCACACGTAATTACCCACGATTTGGGCGCTCTGGTCACGTGTCAATAGGCTTCCTGCCAGCCGCATTGCGGTCACAAAAAACATCTGGGGATTTTTTTCTCCTTCATTCCAGTTCCCTTCTCCCATCCCGGGGGTACAGAGAAGTGAACACCCTCTTTTCCTTTCGTTTATGTTTTTCCTTTATATTCGTAACAACTTGTCAGGCGAATTGATTCTGTTCTAACATTCAGGATCTTGATCAACCTGAGCAGGAAGTAATTAATATAGAAATACACACAGAGCGCTTGTAAATGGTGTAGAACATGATTATGAAAAATATTTAATTTTAAACTCATTTAAACTAGGGATTATGCAGTCATACCCCCAAATTCTACTAATTCCGCAAAAAACTCGGGGTCCGAAAGCACAATCCTTCGCGATTTTCGCCAGTCGAATCTTTCAAATCTTGTTATTATAAAAAAAAAAAAAAAAAAAAAATAAGATAAAATTTCAAAAAGATTAGTTTAAGCGACTCCCAATAGAAAAAGAAAGCGTTTGTTCCAATTTTAAAGGACCTAGATCCAGGGCCATCATAAGCTGATAATAAGTCCCGAGCTTTTTACGGTTTTGCACACTTATTTACACCAACTCGCAGCATAATTCAGGGCAGTGCCCTCGAGCAATGCTCGTACATTAATGCCTGCATTGCCAAGATCATCCTTTGGCGTCCTGAGTACTACACCGAAGTTTCAATAAAGAATTTCGAGTTCCATATCTAGAGTTTATGTATGTAAACACTTGAAGCTCATTAAGTTACAAGCGCTCTCCCTTCCTTATGATGTAGCATCATTAGGTTATTTTGAAGCAGGACACTAGAAAAATGAGCAATGCGCTACCCTGGACTCGAACTTGGACCTCTCGAATACGCACCGATGTGTCTAAATCTGTCGGAAGGCTCGTAAATTCATATTATATATTGTATTCAATTCATATTATATATCATTCATATCATATTCATATTATTCATATCATTCATATATATGTATATATATCATTCATATTATATTCAATCAGTGTGGAGCTGAAATGAAAAGTTAAAATGATATTACTGTGTTAACATGATGCAGTCTACGTAAAGGCATTTTAAATAACCCTACTTTTTCAAATTATAACTTTAGTATTTTTGTGTTTCAAATGTGTTGCTGTTGTTGTGACTTATCTCCCTTGTCTGACAGTAAAATCAGAACAAGCCCACGAAATTTATCGTGGCAAGGAGTGCAAGACTGCACCTGTCTTCTGACCCCAATTTTGATGGAGATCACCCTGGGGGGGATGCACCTGAGGATCTCCCACTTCTCTTCACTTACCATCAACCTTTCGAGAGGACTTTCGGCTCGCCGCATATTTAGAGGGCTCTCCATGTTGCACAGACGCTATGCATTTACAAACATTCATGCCTTCTTCAGGATTTAAACCCAAGCCCTTCTGTTCGGCCGTCGCTAACCACTACTGCGGTTGGGCGGCGTGTTTCAAATGTAATGGGTCTACTTTACACTTTTTATAAAGGTGAAGAAATTTAGTTTGTCTACTTTGAATTCACTTTTCATTTTCTTTTAAATGTGACTGGATTTACTATGGTTAAATTAAATTAGTCTTTGTAGTTTCATATATTTTCGAGATTTACTTTGACTGCCTTAAATTCACTCTCTTCAAGGAAGTAGTTTCTATATAAATGTAAGTGAACTTAATGTCTGCATCACAATTCATTGACAGCTTTATTTTACCAGCCAATGCCATACAAATATCAAGCACATTTTCTAGGTTTATTTTCGATGCTCTAATAACATTTTTTATTATCGTATAATATGTTGACAACAAAAGATATTAAAAATTACTCAGTTACTTAATGCATCGATGGTACAAAGACACCTTTGAATGTTTGTAGAATATTGATTGATTCGGTAAAACTTAGTCACTTTTCATACTTATAGAAAAAACAAGCACCAAATCATATGGATAAACAACTATTCCTCCATAATCAATAAATCCAAGACTATTTTTCTAATCGTGTTTGGTACAGAAATTCGATAAAGACTCTTTTGTAGAATTCATCCCAATTCAACACGCAAGAAGATATTACATCGTAAACGTGGTTTGGGTGATTTCATCCAAAGTTAATGCAGAAACAGAAGCCTTGAAGCACTTGTGATATTTAGGCAAGATTCACAAATTACAGTCTCTATAATTTCTCCGATCAATATGTTCTGCCGGCTATAGCAAATTAAGGAGGAACGTGAAATAAATATGGATAAAGAAAGGAGAGTCTCTCTCACTGTTAAACAATGGCGAGTTCATTTTCTTTCTCTTCGACCCCCTCTTTTCGTTATTCCTCCTCTCCCTTTTCCTCTCTCTCTTTTTTTTCCTCCGGCTCTCCCCCCTTTCCACGCCAAATCCAATAATCCGCGTGTTTTGGAATTACTGTCCATTCCTCTCCTCTGAGAATCAGGAGAGTAGGGTTACTGTAACGAGAAATTAATCGCTGAAAGTGTGACGGATTTCAGTTCGACTCTCAGTTTAAACTGGATGCGATCTATCTCCTATACAAGGATTTAAAGTATTCGAACGATTCTAAATGAACATATCGAAACTGAAACATGCTACATACAGAAAAAATTTAATGCATTATGGAAACGAAAAATATTAGTAACAGGTGTTATTCAGAATGATTATTTTATTTAACGTTTTATTCGATTTAATGCATAATTTCAGCCATTTTTCTTAGGAGAAGATGCTTTTCACAGAGACTACTCTAATAAACATTAAAATTTTATTTATGAAGGACGTTTTTTCTAAGATTTGCTACTTCTTGAACAGAATTATTTGATTCGGGGATATTCATTTGACAAATATTATGCACTATGTCTCATGAAGTTATCTTGTTTTTCTGAAGTTACCATGACGTCAGATACAACCATGTAAGTTCTTCAAAACCTGTCTTGTAAAATATAGTTCTTTCCCGTGTAAACTGTTATTTTAATACATTTTTCTCCGAAATCTTCTTTGTCAAAAAGAAACTTCTTTGGAATCTTGCGATATTGAAGGATGGGCAAAAGATAGCGATCGAACTGACGTGTGATTGGACTTTGTCACAATATTCGAAATCATTAATTATATGAACAAAGAATCGCGCAGTTACTAAGATCCAAAAGACAAAAAGAGAATTATATGTTCTATCGTCTTCGCAATAATGTGTTATTCATGAACAAGATTTAGCGCATGCGTAGGACATTATAAGAACATTATTAAGAGAGGAACATCGGAAAACATCTTCTGCATCTAGATGAGTACCTCAGACGTCATAACAACTACGTAAGAAAATGAAGTGTCCATCACTGAATTCAGTACGTTAATGTAAAATACGTCTTACTCTTGAAGTATTTGAACATAATTTTGGGAAATCCTACCTATATATAAGGAATGCACAGTCACATGGTTGTAACTTCGAACGTGTATGTGAAAGAAGCTTTTTTCAAAGTGCACGCAAAAGTGCTTTATTTACAAATCGTATTGCAACTCATATATCGAATGTACAGCGCAAACGTTATCTTTCTGACATAGCGAATAAAATGGTCTTCGAACTCGTTGCAAGTATGTGTGACAGCTCAGTGATTCATGAACTACTTTTGTTATCAAATCTTAATCTTAATCGTGTCTAAAGAGTGCAGCTTGGATGAACAGACATGATGTGTTTTATGATATAACGCTACAAAAAATAGACTAATGACGTCAGATAACGTGGTCAGAAATTTATCGAACTTTGTTTGAACAGAGAGTATTCATAAAGCTTTCGGATGTATGAAGTATAATAAAGCCTATAACTGTATAAACAAAACTTTTATGCGTAATTTTCAGTGTATTTGAATCATATACTCACCTTAATTTATTAACATTTATAACTGTTATAGCTCTCTATAAGCACCCTATGTTATAGGCTAAATCTATGAAATCTTCATGCTACGCCAACTTATGTTGCATCTTGGAATTAAACACGGGTGAATGGACTGCCTGCCTTCAATATTCCTAACCATTCAATTACTGTTATTAAATGTGCGAGTTTTATTACACGCGATTTAAGAAAATTATGAATAATTTCAATTCAAAAGCTTTATTGAAAAGTGAGTTGTTTAAAAAGCTCGTTTTAACCCACCCGGAAAAAAATTGGACACTTCAGATACTTTGCTGTATTTTTTTTTTTTATATATAAATCAACAAATTACTTGAATATATTTTTGAAGGGCAGTTTTTTATTTAATACTGGTATAAGAATAAATTGCAGCTCAAATTTTTACCAATAAATTACGCTATTATTATCTTTATAAGAAAAAAAGAAGAAAAATAAATATTATACGGTATTTATTCATTTTTAGTTTCGAGCATACTACTCACGATGCCTATCGCAAGTTCTTAGTTGCAAAATCGTCTTTTAAAAGATTTACATTTTCACAATATTAAAGGTACATTGCCACTAAATGACGAAACTTTTAACTGAAATATACATTAAGCCCCCATCCCCCCAAAAAAATATTCACCTCGGCGATAAATTCTCAGGGGCAATTGCATTCTGATTAATCAGTTTGCTGATTTTACTCGTTTTTTGAATGTATCCTAATTCATTGGAGACATTTTACTTCTTATTTTATTTTATTACATTGAATTAAAATGTAATGGCCTTATTTATTAAATACTAATTAAATCCTATTAATACTAATTAAATACTAATAAAATCCTATTAATACTAATTAAATACTAATAAAATCCTATTTGCTAATATCATCATTGAAATGAGTTAGCATGCACGCTGTATACTTAATTCATTTTAAATGTTTAATTTTACAACCCTCGCAAAATACGTTGCTTCAGTCAAATCATTTTGTATTTAATTTTTTAATAAAAACAAATTTAAAAAATTCATTAGCAGAATTTAATTAAGAAAAATAGCACTCTGTAGTTCTGTTTTTCTTTTCAGAATGCTCGAAATGTTTAAGATATCTTTTAAATTTCGAATGACAAGAATAACTTCTCCTGTATATGACTTCCGCCGTAATTATTAAATGATTCTAACATTACAATTAAAACTAACAAATTTTATAAAGCGAAAAGATTAACTTACTTAATAAAAACTACGCCTTATTCGTTTTCAAAATTTTTAAGCTTGTGTTAAATTTCCGGAACTGTTTAAATCTGTTGTAGAACCAAATAACTTTTTGAACTTTTTAAAGAGAGCAGTTTATAAGGAATATAGAGGTTTAAACGCCAGTGTGCTGACATAAGCTTTACTGCTGAAACTAGAATCTAATAGATCTAATTTTATCAAATACGTTTCCAACATGTTTTTACAGTTTCTAATATCAGCTGCTCTAGTGTTTGAAGGTTTTTTTGATAACGATGTCCAAAATTACGAATATGATATTTACTCATGTTGCTCAATGATACCTGTTTACACATCACAAGGTCAAAAATGTTGCACTTTTAACTGTAAATGTACTACTTCTTTGCAAAGCTATATTTTATATAAAATTTTATTAGTAGCTATTCTATATTACCTAAACATAAAATTTTCGATTTTGATTTTTTTATAAAATTAAAATTTAAAATTTATCAAAGTTTAATTATATAATTTTTTCCTTCCTTCAAAATAGCTCATTTTTAAGTAGAACTAAATACAAAGGCTGTGAATTAAATATTAAAAATTTATTTTTGAAAGTACCAGTTTGAGAAAGGCATAGTTAGTCTATTTTTAACAGCTCGATTTTATTGCTATTATAAATTTTGTTTATTTCATTATAATATATGGAACCAAGATGTATTATAAATTAAAGTACTATAAATTACTTTATTTATAAGTAAACCCAAATAAGGCAAAACAAAGCAAATTAAGTGTAAGAATGTGATTACATATAATGGGCTATTCATTATGCTCTCAATGACTATTAATTTTAAATTCAAAAACTATTTCTAAACTCAAAAAACAATTCTAAACTCAAAACCTATTTTTAAACTCAAGGAAAAAAAATTCTAAACTCAAAAACTATTATTTTTTTTTATGAAGCAACTCAGTTTCATAAAAATTCTGAGATTTTCATAAGGACAAAATGACTGAACATTGTTTTCAAGAAGCAAAAGTATTTTGCACCATTTTCTGTAATATATGTCACTTACATAGATACTCACGGGAAACAAAAGATAGCACAAGGTTAAATCATGTGACTTAAAAGTTAGACATAAGCGACAGACTTTCAAGGCAGACATGATGTAACGCTATGAAATCAAGAGAAGAATTTCCTTTACGTAGCATAAATATCGCTGAATTCAGTAAACATTTATCTACGTCACACCCTTAAATATTTTCGAATGATTTGATCTTCTCCTGGTATAGACTATTTTCTTTGTGAAGCTCTAATATATAAAATTGAAAAGCAAAAAGAATAAAAAAGAGAAGTTTTAGAGCCATCTCTTTAATAAGATTTAAATGAAATTAAAAAAAAAAATTGAGGTTCTTTTAGGTTCACAAGTTCTTACGAAATCTGACCCATAAAGAGTTCATTAACTAACGCTGAACTTCGAAAACTTCGAAGAAATTTCATTTACATATACTGAAGAGTTCATTTGAAAAATTCTAGCACACTTTAACACAAGTCTTACGCGATCGAAAAATCAAGAGTTTGTATTAAGAAAATGCATGTTAACTAGGGACTCAAATGTTATTTTTGGAATAAATTTTGTACACATTTGTACATTTACAGTATATAGTTACATAAGTACTGCAATATATAATGTATGTCGTCATAGAAAACACTACAGTACTACTTTAGTTACCATATTGTAACTTCGAAAAATGCACTCACAGATCACCAGGCTCATGGCCAACGGTATGGATATGGATATAGATATGCAGAAATGTGGTGGACACCCATTGTTTAACCATTGACAATGTGGGTATCGTCCAGCCACACTAGATATCCAGATAATTACACCTCACAGGACTTACAGGACTTACAGGCGTTTCTTGCAATGCTTTTATTTCACCACACCGCGGGCAGTACCTTTCTTTTTTCCTTAAATATACAGTGATGGTTTCACAGTTGGTGCCTTTCGCACTTACATGCTATGGAGGACAGCTCCAGGTCTGCTTACATACAACGTTTTAAGTAATAGCTTTGTTATATTATTCTAGACTGTGCTACATAGCTCAGTGTCTCTGGTGGACAGGAAGTTCATTATAATTATGATTTTTTCCGGAGATGGTTGTTCTTGGTAGCGTATCTAAAAAAAAGGAAATCACTTCACTCTCTGAATTCGGGACTTTTAGATGATGTTCAGCTGTGAGGGGGCATTTGGATATATAATGTTCGGGACTGCGTCTTTCTCCACATGCACACTGATCTGAAGTTGCTAATTTCCTTGCATAAAAGTACGTGGGAAAAGGGCCATGCCCTGATAAGAACCACGTTATTTCTCTTGTTATTAAACTGGATGCTGTGCCTACTTTTGGGAACAACTGATAAGTCCTTCTTCCTTGTTCGGCGTTGTCCCACCAGTTCTGCCATTCAGCTTTAGATTTGTTGCTTGTGATTTTTTTAAGGTGCGAGCCAGGCCATGGTACTGATGAATTTTGTGCATTATGACCCCTAGCTGCCTTCTTTGGATAAGATGTCAGTCTCCTCGTTGCCTATTGTTTCTGCATGTGCTTTCAGCCAAGTGACAAAGAAGTGATGATTTTGTGATATTGAAGTTCTTACTGTAATCTCCTGGATTAATTTTGATCAGTGGCGCGAGTTTGCGATGGCATGCATAGCTGAATGACTGTCTGTAAAGATATGTGATATGTGCTGCTTTTAGGGAGTTTGTGATGCTGTATTTTATTGCTTGAAGAAGAGCTACTGATTCCGCTTGGAATACACCGCTTGGCCAACGTTATTCATGGTTTCCGTAATAAAAGTAATCGTCAATTTGGATGTTACAGCTAAACGTTCTAAGGTGTCCAAAGCGTGTTACATTTCCTCGCGTGGGGGCGGAATAATATTGTATCCTCCTTTTCTTCTGGTGGCATTTCTTGCAACTGAGAAATTCTGGTACATTTTATTCCACCGGAGTATACACGGCAATGTCGTCACCTGCACTAATAAACTCCTCAAAACTCATCGTTGAAACAATAATCGCGATTGTCGTAGAAATATTACTCATGCTGGCTATGTTTTAAAAAATGCAGTATATTCTGTGATGCTTTGAGTAAAAGCCACGGGAATTTTCTGGACGCAGCCCTAGCAGAGAAAAGTTCATGCTAAATGATAAAATCTAACACTACGGACCAAAAAATAATTCGTGCTAAACGAAATTCGCTTTGACTGATAAAACTTCCTGTAAGATCATGAGCTACATCTCTGCCGAAACCGACATTTTGTTCGTGTTAATGAGCGTTCATCTTAAGCGAGTTCGTGTTAAGTAAATTTTATTGTATTATATTTAAGCAGTTAAAATTTTTAATTTAAGCAGTTTACTGTACTATATTTTAAGTTGAAACAATGATAAAAGAAAGATCAAATGATTATTTACGACGGAAGATTTATGAAGTAGCCTCAAATACCACAATAATTAATAATTAATACTGAATTAAACGGTAATTTTAAGGAAAAAAATGTGCCCATGCAGAGACAGAGCCGAATACTTTTTAAATATAAGTAATGGCTAAAAATACATATATCTAGGAATTATTCCCATTATTAGAAATAAAAAGAAACACTGATGTGTTTAGAGGAGGTCCAAACACTGTTAACCTCTTGAGAGTTTTGATACGCCATCTTTGAATAACGACCGAGCGGTAATATATGCATATATGCATGAATGAAGAGTCAAAATGCGAAAACGCGGGTTAAGTAAATGTGGCGGGAAAACTCCTCATCAAAAGCGTTTTCTGCTTAATGAAAAGCGACAAAATTCTCAGAATTGTGCAGAACTATATGATTCGCTTTTTTTAAAAGCACTGTATCCGAAAATATGTAATATTTAAGACATTTTTATTGATATTTCTTATGCGACTTTGGGTGCATTCCCCTCACATTTGTATTTTTGCTTCAGAGTTCTTTTAAATTTCCTTAACATTTTAAAAAAGCTAAATCAGACTTGCTGACTTGTTTTTTCTTCACGATATATGCTTCAGTCTGCGTTTCACTTAAAATGTTTCTGAAGCATAGTACATTTCATGAACATGAGATTTTTTACAAGATCCTGAAATAATATTTATCGAAACACAAAAGAGCAAACATAAGTGATCATTTGCAATAGCATTCGCTTAATAATCTAAAAAGTTTTTTGGAACATAATTTAAAAGCCTTAATAATTATAAAAAATAAATAATACATGAAGTAATACATTGTTATTAAATAATCCCTGTTCCTGTGTCTTAAACAGCTTTCTCTGAAAATTACTTAACATGTAACTGCATATTTATTGCCAGAAGAATTCATGAAATTCATAAATATGCAAGTTGAGTCCAGTGTGTGGGAGGGGGAGAACTAATTAAAGTTTAAATCTTTTGATTATTTGGATTACTTAATTAATGTCTGTTTCTCGTTGTTAGAAATGTTAATGAAGGAAACCTGTTTTAGTTAAATGAGATGATAAAAATCCAGGCTACTTCCTCCTTCCATCCTTCTTCAAAAAGGAGGGAAGACACTAGCAATTAAAAGAATTCTAGCTCAGCTTTCTCGTTCTAGCTCAGCACGCGTTTACGTCTTATGAACCATTTATTTTACACCTAGCAGACCGAAAAAGTTTAAACTTTTGAGTTTGCATGTTCGCTGTCCTGTAAAATATATTCTTTTCTGTTCTATACCTGTAGGTTACAGAGATTAAGTCTTAAAGCCATTAGGCCTGTTGTAACAGTTCTTCTTAAAGTTGTGTCAGGTAGTGAATTAAAATCTTCAGGGCAAGATCAGATTGCAATTTGTTTTTATTTTATGAATTTTTATATTTTTAAATTTAAAAAATTAAATTGAAAATTTAATGGTAAATTCTAAAACGTCTGTAATCTTAAATTTTCGTGCTGAAGTTTCCCTTTTTTATTTTCAAAATTTCAAGGCTCTTTTATGTACAATGGGTGCTGAACCAGTGGATGAAAGGGCAGACTATATACGCTTGTAAAGGCATATACTGCATACACGATTGTCCTATAGAATATATACAGATGTATTTCTCTTACTTGGTAAGTTTGCAGAGAACCAGGACCGACATTAGGTTTTTTGCCATGCCAACACTACAAGTCTTAAATTCTGCTATCAATACCTTCTCTGAATGATAAAAAAAATTTTCGTCCCTGAATTTTGCCGCCTGTCGAGGCCGCATCGGTTGCTACGGCTGTGACGCCAGCCTTGCCCAGAACTCTGTTGAAAACCAACAATCTTCGAAATGGAACTTAATTTTTTGTTGGCTTAATAAAATTAGCAAAGTTTGACGGAAAAATAAACATTACCTCGCCTAAATCAGTTGCAGAATATAATATATAATTTTCTAACCTGTTGTTTTAAATACATTTCCTTTCAATTCTCGTTTCATTTCCCTGTCAGAAAGAGAATTTTCAGCACGAGCTATACTCAAATTAGGTAGAAGGAAGAAAGTATTTAAAGAAAGGTTTCGGAAGATGAAATCAGAGCGTGTTCTGGCTGAAGGCAACGTTGCTAATTTTGATTCTCTAGCGTTTAGAATTCAGCGGGATTGAGTGATTCTTGCCGTTAGGTTTGCTTCCGTCGACTTCGGTCACAGCCAGCTTGTTCGGTAGTTATTCTATGAAGCCATTAGGCTATACTTAACTTCATCAGTTTTAAGTTTAACCATTACCTTTTGAGTCAAGCCAAAAGTGTTGGCTTTTGTGAGCACGAGTTGCTGCCTACTGTTCTTACAGTCTTCAACGCTGCGTACATTTTATGATAGGTAAGCGTTACACGAGGTTACAAAGTAAATGACTGAATATACACCGATTGGTATGCGCACGAAAGCATGGAGATAATAAAAAATCATTTACAGATTTACAAAATGCAATAAAAGTATATGGATTACTCAACGACTGTATAAATGTGATATTTTTGATGATTTTGCGGACAATGCTACCACTCCCTTTTTAACCATGCTTCTTACCCACTCATATTGCTGTCACACAAACATGATGCGTATTAGGTCTATGGCACTTGTAAAACCACAAATAGTTGTATATTCACCACATAGTTTTATTTTCTTAAAGAATACTTTCTTCTAACATATATTCTTGACTTATCCATCACTATTGGTGAAACAAGCCCCGTGCAAGTTTATATATATTATTATTACATTTCGAATCAACAGATTGTATTGCGAAGAGGTGAGACTCGTCCTAGCACGACAAATGCGAGTGCGCATTTCAACAAAGTGTTATATTTAAGAGCCGAATCTTTTGTTTAAGTTCTGAAAGGCGATTGGATAATATCTTATGAAATGCAGAGGATATAACGTTATTTTCTTAAGTAGTGCAGTTTTGATCCCAGGGAGGGGACGCAGCCAAATTAAAGTCAGTCATTTTGAGTTTCATATTTTCTATCGTACATATATTATTTGTAAATGAAAAGAAGTCTTAATACAGTTATATATATATATATATATATATGAAACATAAAATCAAGAAGAAGTTGCAGCGTCATCTTAGTGTTGTATTGCTTATCTTAGTATAACTCCAGAAAGAAATTACGCCTCCTATCCTATTATTCCAGATGCCTACTATCCAGGCAAGCAGTTACAGTAAGCTTACTATTATAAGTAGTTTTTGAGAAATTGAAGTATAGAACACAGCTTTAAACTTTATATTTAAAATTAATTGATATTAATGGCAAAGAAAAATGGTAGAAAAAATGTGCTTTGATATTATTGAACCGTAAATTACACCACGTTCTGTTTTCCTTACTTATTTAGAAAGGAATATTCGTGATTATTCAAGACGTATCTATACATTTGTTTCATTGGATATGGTGCGCCTGTGCCCTGCATAAAGAGTTTTCATAAGGGCCATGATTTTATTTTGCCAGGATAAGAAATCTGCGGAATGATAGTAATTGATTTCTTGAAGAGGTTTCCTCCTTACAAATGCATGGCTAAACAAAGAACTCTGTTCTCGAAAATACAATGTTGATGGAATCATTTCCTTTCTTTACAGCAGCAATTATGCATTAAGGATACCTAATAATCAAGTTTTACCTTTTTTAGCTTAAAATTAAATTAGCTTTAGTGTAAACTTTGATTAGTGTGAACTTTGATTTAGTGTAAACTTTGATTTCTTTAATGAGCATTATTCAGAAACAGAATGACCCATCTGTAGATCCATTTCAGAGCAGGAAACGCAAAAAATCAACTATGTCTCTCCTGGATTCAATCCACGGGTCTTCCATTTGCTAGTTAGATTTATTCCCAGTTACGCTACTAGAGCACGCATAAGAGAATGCAATAATCTTTCCCTTTCTTTCCAGCCTCAGTGGCGACTGGAGAGAAGAAGATAACCAGTCGACCAAATTCAAGTAATGAAGAATTATCGCCAACCACATTTTAGACAGGCACCGCGGTAAAAATAACAGGTATTCCGAAAAAAGAATCATAAATAATCTACCATACTACAGCCGGGATTCTAACCACATATCTTTCAACGGTTAGTTGGATATACTACCACTTAACACCACGACAGCACGTGTACAGAAATGGATAGTCCTTTATAACTTGATGGAAATATTTATTGCCATTTTCATTCGCAAACTATCTAGTCTAGAGAAAATGTACAGCTACGCCTTGAAAAATTAATTATTATGTAAGGTCTGATCATGGTGTTCATTTATGGTGACATAATATCACATATTTTTTCCCTACCATTTTTCTTTATCTTTTGAATACCTCATTTTAAATGTGAGATTTTAGGTTCTATATCTTTAATTTTTTAGTTGCTAATTCTTAGATTATTAAATTTATCGTAACTACTTAGCTTAAAATTGTTTCAGTTGTTAAACTGAAACCTGCATACCAAGATAAGAATGCAAATTTTTTAATCTAACAATTTTTTTATTTCTAATTTTTTAAACATTTTTAATGCTTTTGAAATTTTAATTGAATTTTGAAATTATCGGGGTGTTAGACTGTAATCTGAAGTTTCCAGATTGCACTTTTTTTTTTTTTTTTTTTTTCTTTTTAAGAACTACGGTTGCTTTTGAAAATCTCACTTAATGACTAAAGGGCAGATTATATTTAAAAGATAAATTTAAAACAAATTCTAATTTTAAAATTTATTTCAGACACTTTCATTAAAGAGGAAATTGATTTCAATTTATTTCAGTCCTTTGTTAACAAGGAAATTGTATTTTATTTACTCATTTATTTATATTATTTCATCCTAATTTGTTTCTACATTTCTATCCCAATTTGGTTCAGATACGGATCCTGTAATAAGGCAAATGATAAGAAATAGGACTTATTTTTATGATGAATAAATGTTTTGCTTCTTGATTCGCATGTAAACATTTCGGAATGAAATAATTGCAGATTTCAGTTACATAGTGGCTACGTTTGTAAGAATAAGTAACAGGTAATAGTAAATAATTGTGCACTAAACAAAGAACATATTCAAAGTATAAGCCACCGCACAAAATACTATGTTAAATTCCATAAAAGCTTATGCAGGAAGAAACAGACCATAGTCATTAAGAGGGTGATAAATCTTCTCACAGTTTATGCTGATAATAGTAAAAGTGGTAACTGTCTAGAGTCACGTGTGCTTTCTCCTAACACATAAGTTAAATATAAAGCAATAGAATTAACAACATTCGTATTAGTGAACCCATGCAAAGAAAACCGACATTTCGAGAACTTTCACAAGTATCGTACTACTCTGGAGAACCAATAAATATCGCTTAAAATATTAATGTACGATTATGTAATTCATTAATTTGAATTCAAGGCCAAAACACGATCAAGACTAAAAAATTTAACAGATGTAAAGAAGATTATCTTATATTAGAAAAGGCGAAGAGGAGAAAAAAAAAAATAGTTTGTTTGATCTTACAAAGCTTGAATGGCCAAATTTTTCCATTTCTGCATACTATGTGCTTATCGCATCAGGTGGAACTGCATTCTTTAGTATTAAATTTGACTCAATTTATTATTACCTTTTAAGCAATTTTATTAACGTTTAGCAATTTTTTCTTTGAAATATTGTATACAGTGAAGTTTATGATTAATTTCCTGATTTATTTTGATAACTTTAGTGCTCATTGTTGCGCAAAGTTTGAGTTACGTCGTAAAATAAAACAATAAAATAATTGATCCATCTTCGTTTAATTTTTTAGCCCAAAGGTGTAGTTTGCCCAGAAGGGCTATTAATTTCGTTTTGACATATTGCATTGATTCACTATAAACAGCGAATCACTTTTTAAATTGTTGCCACTAAATATTAGAGCCCAGTATTATAAAGAAATTAAATAATGAAGAATCTGCATAAATGTATATATGTTTCTCGCATTGTGATAAAACAATGGTACCTAGAGCCATCACATTTTGAATAACGTACGTCTCTACCAAAATATGGTCATCTGAAAGCAGCCAAATTTGGAATTTGTTTTATTATCTGCTTCATATTTTGTAAAACATTTATGAGTTTTTGATCAACGATTTCAAAACAAACAAGGGCAACACAGTAAAAAAAAAAAAAAAATCCAAAGCTCGCGAGATTGTGTATCGGAAATTCTAAAGATATGCTCTTTTAATAATTTAATGACTGGTAGAGGTACCCGATGCCAGTTAACCTAGATTGAGAGTAATGCATCTAACAACAGAGAAAACGATACCGCTGCAATCCTTCTCTAATAGCGATGCAAAAAATACGATTCATAATCATACATTTTATGGAATCCACAAAAAAAATTTCGATAGAAAAATACACCAATTCTCTCTCATTTTATCAGCAACAATGGCACGCAATTCTTAATGATTTTCGTCTTTCTAATCAAATGGTCGTAAAAACTCAAGTTCCATCCAATATTTCACTTATATCGAATTTTAGTCGATTAAACGTAGCCAAAAATTGATTATAATTCATCAGAAATCAATAACGCGAACAAACAAACACACATACAGGCATTCTTTAAATATATATATAGAGAGAGAGAGAGATTTCGTAGAACTTAAATTTTTTTTTATTAACAAACCTTACTATTTGAAAGTGAGTAGTAGCAAGACTTTTCGAAATAAAGAATTTTTATCTCCAACGCGCGAGACTGTTGCCACTCGAAAAAATGAGTGCGAAAATTAGGGTTTTCAGAATTTTTAATTAACATCTCGGCTGATTAAAGTCGTACGAAGATGGGAATAGTCGAAATGGCTTCGCACGAATTTTTGGAATCGGGAATAATGTATTTAATGTTTGGCAATGCTATTTTTATTTCATTGTAAAACTTAGAAAAAAAACTCTACGGTTTGAAAGCGAGCTGTGGCAACACTTCTCGAAATAAAGCAGATTTTTATCTCCAGCATGCGAGACTGTTGCCACTCGGAAAAATGATTGCAAAAATTTGCGTTTTTAGAGTTTTTAAATTAATATCTCTGATTTTTTTTTGGGGGGGAGGGGGAAATGGACATCGACCATTTTTAGGATCTAGGAAAGAATTGTAGAAAGTTTAGTGACGATAGCTGTAGTAGTGACTGAGTTAATCGGGAACAAACACACAGACATTTTTCTTTATATATATATATACAGGGTGATTCTAACTTACTTTTATAAATTAAGAGGCGTGATAGTACTCATTCAGATGAGCAGTAATTGCCATTGAACATAGGGTCGCATTCCACTCTGGAAGGCAGAAAAGAAGAATATTAGAATTCCAATCTGAACTTACAAAAGTGACATTTTTAAAGTGACAGCATTTATAACAAGATTTTGATCACGTTGCGTAACATGACAGAAATTGCATAAACAGTAACATGGCGACAGTTATGTAAAAGATCATCTATAAATGGCAGATAAAATACAAAACTAAATAAATCTCAAAATAAAATTGTTAGAATGTATTTATTAAAGAACGATAGTCTTTCATTGCAAATGTGGCATTTTATTTCTTGCTTATTATGAGTTCGTTCCAAAAAATTAACAAATTTTGTAATATTGAAACAAATTATGTTAAAATTAATTTTTGTATTTCTTTATGAAATTTAAGATAGAATGTTGTTTCAAAGTATTGAAACTAAGTACTAGGGGGCAAGAGTTGGGAACTGAGAAATTTTAATTTTCCTTTCCTTAATTACTTGTATTTCATAAATGAAAAGTATTATTCGTTTTTATTTTCAAACATTAATACGTATTTTCAAATGCCATATTCTGAAAAGAAAGAAGAGTTTTCTTTGAATCAAAGATGAAGATGAAACGCTGTGAAAAATAGTTGGTACAATAATCTTTAGACTATCACAAAGATAGTCTTTTCTTGTTTATCATGGATAATAATATCTGGGGTAGTTTACGAATTTTATTGAATTGTACAAGGAACACGATATTTTAGTTAAAAGCTGAATTTTCACTTCATTTTTAATCATTTGATATATGATTCATATAAATTTACTTGATATATAGATTATATGTGCTGATCCGTAACATGTAGCTGCGTTCGTATTGCGACTGCCTTTGGCCAGAGCCTTAGACACAATACAGGTGAAAGTGCGACTTTGCTCAATTCCGCCCTCAGTTATAGGGAAATCCCCTCCGAGGGACAGTTCCCAGGGTCTCATCGCCTACCATTAACCTCTCGAGAGGACTTTTGGCTCGCATCATATTTAGAATGCCCCATGCCGCACATACACTATACTTTTACAAACATCTATGCTTTCTCCGGGATTTGAACCCGGGCCCTTCAGTACAGCAGTCAGAGTCACTAATCACTATCTCGCAATATTTTTAAATTGTTAACACTTACTGGAAAAAAAAATACCAGACATATCTCAGATACATAGATATATTTGCATTACTTTACGTGTTCTAACTAAGGAATCTTAAATAATGATTATCTCATGAAAAATTATACTTCCTAATGAAAAGAAAAAGATCTAATATCTTATATCTAAACAAAAATAATAAATACATATTAACTATATTAAAAGGAATTAATTTAATTGCATCTTCCAACGAGAAAGATTTAAAAGCATGCTACACAATACGAGAATCAGGGGAAACGATTGGATTTCTATATAAGTAACATATTAATATCCTTGAAGTGCGATAAAGGTATATATATATATATATATATGGGTGTGTGTGTGTGTGTGTGTGTGTATGTGTTCGATGATTTAAATAAGTTTCAGTCTCTAATTAGTAGTTAAATCATTTCATGAAGCAAGAAAAGTTAAAAGCTCAAGTGATCTAGGGATTTGATCATTAGTCTAAGAAAAATAATACCTAATACTGCAACAAATAAATAATAGCTTGCGTTAGAAGATAAAATCTCTTTTCATACATTATTTTCACTAAACTAACAGTACAGAATAATTCTTAAGCTAAAATTATCCGGAAACTTTGCATTATATGTTTTTCCTTGCGTTCCATATCATAATAAAACCCAAGTCCAGATTGCAATTATTTGTTAAGTAAAACAGATTGCGATTAGTAAAATCTAACTATAGGTTTAAAATGAATTTTACTTGTTATAAATATCAGATTTAAGAAACAGGTTTTTAGCTGAAACCAGGAGCTATCAAATCCTCTAGCAGCGTACACTACAGGTTTCAGTTAAAATTTTGGCGAAAAAACGTCGATTTCTTCAGCTCATCCTTTCATCAAAAGGTGCCAACTCCTCTTGCTTCTTCTAAATTCCAGTAACCCTGCAGCTCTTCTACGTCTCGGTAGAAGAAATGACCGCCTGTAACGTCCACTAGGATTGTCCGTTGTCATGACAACAGAAAGTGAGGGAGGGAGTGGACATTCAAGGGGGAATTTTTCTATAAAGTGTCCAAGAGTATCGGGCGCGAGTGACCGATGGTTGGTCTCCTGAATCTCTGGCATCGCGAGGGGGTAGGAGGGACAATTCACCTGGAAAAGGCTGAGTCATATTACGTCCCCCTTCTTAGTGTCCATTAGAACTCGCGTCCTTTTCGAGAGATAGTTGTAATGAAGGGGGTTACTTGTCCCCTTGAAATGGAGGTGTGATTCGCTCTCGGGAAAGAAGCAGGGTGAAGGACGCTAAGGGTTAAATGATGCAAGAGAGAGCTATTGCTTGTTATTCCACACTCCTCTCGCCTCGACTTTCAAACTGACAGTAATTACAAATGCCAGTTATGTAATCCCTCTTCAGAATAACAACTTTGATGCTCGTGATGTTTACTCTCTTAAATATTTCTCATTATATGATTAAGCACACGCACGCGTCCAATAGGTAATGCAGATAGCGGGAACGTCTGCCACATTGATAGGACTAGATTCGAATCCCATTGAAAGTTCGAATGGGAATGACAATCGAGTTTTCGAAAGATGTGACTTGAAAAATCTTCCTTTGCTGCTAGCAATAAGTAAGAAGTGTGCAAAAGTTTTCTTTGAATACAAGAGAAAAGAACAATCTTAAATATTCTCTAACCCAAAACCTAAAAGGACTCGTATCTTTCGAATCCCGACTCTCTTAGTTCCATCGAGTGAGAAGAATAATAAGAAAAACTACGATGTTAGTTAACACATTCCGTATTAAAGCATGGAATTGGCAGAATAGCAACGAGCTTTCAGTAAACTATCATTTACAGCTGATTGGTTTGTAAATAAAACCTAATTTGTTTATGGAACTTGTGATTCAGTATTAATTATAAACGATACTCATTTTTTGTTATTCTCTTCTCGAGTACGATGGACAATAATAACTAAACATGCTCATGTACACATCCGTTCTCACACTTTGATATGAACTATGGCATCCATAGTAGTCTCTGGATCGTAGTATATCTTAGTATCTTGTACAGTTCTTCAGATTCACAAATCAGTGACTTGACAGTCACAAAATGTTTGAAAGCAGCATATGTTAGAATTACCGATAGAGTGTTAAGTGTTGCCACGCATTTCTTTTTCAGTCTTTTTTCCGTTTATGGCATTTCAGTGTTTACTTTTCTTAACATGTTGACATACTTTTTTATGACTTACATTTTAGCTTTATTTATTAAAATAACTTTCTTTGCTCTCATTGTATACAAAATTTAACAACAAAATTTTAAAAATCATCATATAATTGGAATTACAAATAGAGTGTTAATTGTTGTTATAATTTTTTTAAATATTCGCTACGTTATTTCTTTAAAAGTAATATATAGCGATAACAATGGGTGGCAGAATCCTTTTATTTGAAAAGTTAAATGGTCTGAAAATGAAGGGCTGATTACAATACGATTAATTATCGTGATTACGATTTAATACGCACGATAAAAAGAACTGGGCATGAGAGATTTCACTTGATTTAAATTTGCTTTATCATGACCCCTAGTACATTCCAATATGAAATCTGAGAAAATTGTGAAAATCTAAATCGTTTCTAGTGCATATTTGACAGAGATTATTTAAAAAAAAAAAAAAAAAAAAAAAAAAAAAAATGCTTTCCAGAAACTATGCTTTGAAACTATTTCTGAAGGCTTTGACAAGTGGTATAATTGGCTTAAATATTTCAATGAAAATTGCATTATATTATTATAAATTAAGTAGATTTTCTATAGAATTTATTTACATTATTTGATTGTTTCATTATTCATTTCAAAAGATTCTGAAAATCTGTATACCATCAGTTAACAGAAAATTAAAAGAAAATGCTCTAAAACTGTGCTTCATATGGAAGATAAATTCAATCATTTCCATGTACAGCATGCCAAATAATTCTTATTTACACCTAAAGCCACATGGTACAACAAAAGCTATGTAAATTTTCAAAAATTCGTTAATAATGTTTTTGTAATTTTCTACCCAGTTAACTAAAATTTTCATCTCCAGATCTTTAGAGGATTTCCATACATTAGATTATAGTCAGCCTCATTCAATAAACCTTCAAATGTAGTATATTCATTAATTTCCTAATTTTTTAATTAGCGAAATTGCTTTTGGATGCATTAATTCTGAGAAACTTCATTTTTAAGAAACAAACCCACCTACTTTATACGCATGTCATTAAAAACAATTTTCATCAAATTGAGCTCTAAATGAAGAATTGTGTAGTATACTTCCTGAGAACGAATAAAGCATTTAAGCGGTCTCTCTTTTAGAGCAGAAGTTTTTAATTCAATGTTTTCGTCCGGCGATACTATCCATATCATACAGAATGAGCAGTATTTTGTGTATTCATAAGTTTATTCTCTGTTATAGACAAGGAGCAAGGTTGCAGTAAATGTTCTTTTGTAAAATGTATTACAAATATTTCCTATTTTGATGCGATTGTTTCATACATGATATACACAAGCAATTGGCATGAATGGATACTCATTTCCGTTAGGAAGCGAACTGCTTTTGAGCTTATTTTCGTGAAGCCTGTTAATAGCATTGTAGTCTTTAGAAGATTGCATTGATGTCTATAATTTTTAGTAATAGGCGTACGCCACTGAAAATACGCGATACCTTTTAAAACCATTTATACTCTTCTTGCTCGGGTAAATCGTTCCCATTTTCTTGCTCTTTTAAAATATTATACTTCTTAAATTTTGCTGCCTATGCCTGCTCGTGTGATAAATTAAGATCGAAAATAAGATTGACAAGAAACAGCGTTATGTCACAACTAATAATGGCAACCATTTGACCTCTGACATAAAATAATAGACTCAGTTTAAAATTCTGTTATAAAAAATCCCTTATAAAGAAATTCTGACAAATTCAAATAAAAATCAGCCTACTATATACATGAAAAAGACTTTTTTTCTGTAACAAAACAGTTGTTTATCAGTGATATATTATACCGAACAATTTTTCCTGAAATTATCAGCTATAAAGAAATGTGCTTTAGGATCCTTTAAAGTGATTACATAAGTTAATGTTTATTATTATTTTACAAATTAAATCTTGAGAAAATTCACTTTTAGGAATGGCTGCTCTAAAAGATGGATCTTGATCTCTGTTCTAACTTCTTTATTCATTTAATTTTTATAAATTAATAAATATTGAGTACCTTTGAATTTTCTAAAAATATCTATCTTCTTTAGTAATCAATTTCCCGTTAAAATTATCAAGTTACAAGACAACAGCGGGAACATATATTTACAGACGAGGGGCATCTATATGTGAAGGCGTCGAGTCTTGCTTGACCCCTGAGTAATTCCACTCTACAAGAAGAAGGGAGTTGCTATGGGAACAGGATAGCACTACGGGGAGCTTCCAGATTTGGGGGTGAGAAGATGAAGAGCGAAGCATATTGGAATTGGAGAATAATTCTTTTATCTGAAGGGTGAAATGCAATCATAGAGACTGTAACGGAATATCGAAATATTCGAAATGAAAACTAAAGTGAGAAAAGGGAAGCAGGCACATAAAGGAGTAATTTCCAGATTCTGCTCGTACAGGATGTTTCTCATTATTTCTACAACCAGAAACATACCTCCAGTTTAAAAATTTATTAGCATTTTATCTTAAATAATTGTGTACTTCATTTCAGTGTTTAGTTAACGAGTTAATTTTCTAATTTTTTAGCAAAAATTTTAAAACAGATGTATTCTAAGCAACTCGAAATTAAAAAATGATGACTGCCAACTTGAAATTAAAAAAAAAAATTTTTTTCAAGGTGAATAGCTCTTCATTCAGTTATGATTCAGGAATTACACTCATTAGTTCACTTAGGGGTCTTCATTAATCAGCATAAAATTTAGAATTAATGATTTTTTTTAAAGTTACAAAAAATAATAGAGAATAAACGTTGAAAATAGTTTTCTCTCACTGTATGATGAATTCACATAGTACCTGGTTCACCAAAGGTTTTGGACTAATTACCCGATAGACGGAATTTAGGGCAGAAAGCGTCTTAAGTTGTAATTGCGCATGTTTTTCAAAAAGATGTTTCATTTTGAAGCACACCAAACTGGTCTAAATAAAGCATCTGATATTTTGGAAATATTTAATGCTGATTGGCCTTCTCCAAACGGGTTAAACAGATAGCATTCGTGTGCTTTGCCATTTTCAGATACTTTTAATTCTGATACATTTCAAACTGATCTTTACAAAATACCTGATATTTTGGAAATGTTTAAATTTGATTTTTTCCAAAGTTTCTAAGCAAAGTATACGGTACTTTTGCTCATAAATCATGTTTTTTTTCTTTCCTTTATTTCTGTAGCTTTTATTTCATAACAGGACGGATTTACCCACTAAGGACTGTTAAAATAATAAACGCTCTTTTAACCCACAAAAACTTTCTCTTATCACATTCAAGATTCCTCTTCGTTTTTGCCTTCGGGATTATCTGAAACAACTGCAAAGGAGTTATCGAAAGATGATTGACCTTCTAAGATTAAAACAGATGGAAAAAGATCTCAAATTGTTGCCAGGTATATCTATAATTTATAAGAAAAAACGCAAAACGTTTTATAATAGTTCTGGAAATAATCTATGGGGAAGTCAGTTATAAATAACAATCGATATAAAAAAGTTCTTTATAAAATTTGCATTGATTAATACAAAACAATACCATAAATTTCATTTGCTATTGTGCCAAAAGCTGTTCATGTAGCAAAAGTATTTTAAAAATTAAGTTAGGCTTGCAAAAAGATTTCTTTAGAAAAAAAAATTAAGCAAGTAAAAAGTATTTTCAGAAAAGGCATTATTTATCGTGTAATTAAATTACTCAGTGAAAGATAATTTAATTTAATTTCTACTTAATTCAGATTACCTAGTTAATGAAAGCATTCACTTGATGAAGAAATTTATTAAATTAAATTAGCTAGCTTATATTATATTAAATAACGTAAATTTGCTACCCTGACCAGTGTAGTGGTTAGATGTGCCGGACGACTTATGCTCTGATTGATGCTTATGAGTTGGGCTCGGATTGGAATCCCAGAGAAATCCGGATGTTTGTAAATGTGTGGGGGCACCTAAAATACCGACGAGCCGGAAATCCCCTCAAGAGGCTCATGGGAAGCAAGAAAACCCTTAGAGAAACCCTTAGATTTGCCTTTGAAGTGTTCTTTATCAAAATTATGTTCAGTTGGACAAATTCATGTTATCACCTATAAAATGCTCACTCAAGGCTTCGCAATGATGGATGACATTTTGCTCACAATAAACGGAACTGAGTTGGATTATGTTCATTTTTAGGAGGATTAATCACCTCAGTTACAATAGCAAATATAAATTTCATTTCACACTTTGGTAGCATTAGTAAGAAATTTCAAAGGAAACACCTTTCGGATCCGGTGACATTATCAACCGACTTAAATCCCCTCAACTATGGATTAAATACATTTTAGTTAACGTTGACAGTATGAAAAGCCTTTACACAATCAGAGGATAGAACACATTAGAGAAACAAATTTCTCCATTTCTTCCACGATCTGTCTTCGCCACCGCCTTCGACTATCATCGAGCCTCACCCCCCCCCCAGGAGAGCAGAAAACAAGCGCAGTTTTATAACCCTCAGAACCAAGTGCTCTTGATATCCCACGATAAACAGGCTCTACACAAAAATCGAAAAAGAAAAGACAGAAAAAGATGGGGGGGGGGCAAAAATTTCAGTGCAAACCGCGAGGGGCAAAGAGAGGCCTCCCAACGTTCCGGGGGGAGTATAATAATACCTAGAACCGACGTGACATTGAGAGAACGAGAGGGCCGTTAAAAGTGTAATAAAAATGTTATGACTCCCTATGAAGAAGTTAGGGCCTCAAGTCATCCGGGGATCAATTGTATAAAAGGCCCTAAGTTCTACCATTGTTTGAAACCGACTTTTGGATATATATGTTTTTTTCATTTCTTTCACAAAATTTGATATGGTTGTGATGGCGGCTCAAAAATATATATTGTAGTTTGTGAAACTTATTAAAACTTGAGCTGAACAACTTTTATTGAGCTCTTTCGCTCTTCGAACTCTAATGACGATTAAGGAACCAGAAACCGAAGAAAAGTTTTTCAACTCGCGTCGTAGCAAATAGATATCGTGATAATGGGGCATAGGTTTCTAAGTTTTTCTTCTGCTTTTTTTTTACAAAATAGAATGAAATGGACATTTAGTTTCAGTCGTTTTGTTAATACCTAGAATTTACGTGTATGTGTTACGAAGTCCAGATGCTCAAAACTCTGTAAATTTGTCTTTCTTTACTCACACCGTTTCCTGGCTCCATGCCTTTGATATACTAATTCAACTTCTTATTGATATACTAGTTGAAAAAGAAAGTGGCTTTACAGACACAATTTAAGTTGGATAATATAGCGAGAAGAACAACGATATTTGGTTAGGCTCAATAGATGGATTCTTGATCAAATAGCTGTGGCAATAAATTTCATGTTATAAATAAGATGAGTCTGTAAAAACTATCGAGTTTTTATGAAGTGGAAAATGAAACATCAACCGAAACTTCGCAGAATATCGAAACTGAGATTTTTCTACTGCTAGGTAGATGTGTACATCACTATCACACGTGAGAAAAATGCCTTTAACTCCTTTTATCTAGTGCAACTGGTGCTATTTTATAATTACCTTGTTAGATAAATGACGGGATGCAAAGCAATTTCATCTGAAGAAAGTAACGAAATGTGGAATAATTTGTTAGAAATAAAAGTATGTTCCTGCCATAGAGCATTAGAAAATGAGATAAATACTCGTAAAACACATTATTTAGCCTGTCTTGGGAAGCTTGGGGGTGTTTCCTTTTCTTCGTATTAAATAGCATATTAACGTTTAATATATTTTTAACATAAATATTATATTTATACCAACATAAATATTATATTCATACCAATATAAATATTATATTCATACCAATATAAATATTATACTTAATATGTATGTTGGAGTTATTCCAGTCTGTTGGCAACAAGTGAGACAACGTAAGTTGAGACAAATATTTCTATACATACCATATTAAAATAGAACATAAATATCACAATGTTTAACGTTCAACAAAAATTAAAGAATATATTACTTTAGTCACGAGAATTTTAATTTATATAGAACAAAAACTAATATTACACATGTAATGCAGAGATTATTAATATTCATATATGAATATAATTTGCATATAATTTGTATCGCATTTCTGAATTTAAATTTTAACAAATTGCATTAAGAGAGTCTTAGAAGATAGAAGAAATCTCGTACTGAAATCTGCTCCAACATAAATATTATAAATTTTAAATAATGAATTTTGATTCTGTTGTATTTTATTTTAACAAAGACTATGTAATTGCACAACATACAATAGTGCAGCTTAAAAAAAGCATTACATTTTACATCCACCCCCTTAAAAAATGGCACTTTATTGACATTGACCGGCAAAAGACATGGATGGCATAGAGAAGGAACTCTTTTATAAACTAAGAAAAGACATTCATTTACAAACTAAGAAAAGACACTCATTTACAAACTAAGAAATCATTATGACTTAACCCTCTGAGTAAAACTCCATATCGAAGGATTGCTTTCTCATTTGTTACACTTAAAAATTTCTGACTGATACTGATAAATCCGATTTCAGGCTGGATGTATATTGGAAGAAATTAAGTCTATGTGAAAAGTGGAAGGGCCATTATGGAATTATAATCAATTAAAACATTAAGAAAATACAGCTTACTCATGGCATTTTGGGGAACTTCGAAATTTAAGGGGAAAACTCGTAAAGCTCAGAGAATTAAATTAGTATTCCCGAATAAAGAAATATAATTTTATGCAGTTTTTTTTTCGTCTTTCTTCTGATTTTACTATTGCAAAACATAAGCCTACATTTGTATCCAGAATCTTTTAGCAATACTCTTCTCTAAATATAGGCATTTCGGAGCCTTCCCACATGACACGTTTACTTATATGTTAACTTTCGCACATTTGCATTTGAATCTTATCAAAAGTTTAAATTCGAATATTTGAAAATTTCTCTAATATATTAAAAATGCTATAACATTCTAAGTTTCTTAAAAACATGTAAATCTCATACAAATGCCAATACATAATAATTCTTAAACTATAGCCATAAACCCATTTCACTGAAATGCAAATTCAAAACTCCGCAAGACCTCCCATGAAATAATTCAATCAGCAATTCAAATAAAAGGATAATAAATCAGATAAATGCACTTAAAACCCAGATAAATAAAATTAATTAACAATTAATACATCGACACTTTTTTATTAATCAGTCCATTAATTATCTCAATAATAAGGGGTTAGTACAGCGGCGTTGTTACGTTGTATGGTTATAAATAAACCCAAATTCTGATAAGCCACCATTTTTTCATAACCTTCCAGTCAAACAAATGGAGTAACTAAATAGACCACAAATTAATAATAATATTATATAAATGATTAAAATAATAAATACATTTATTATTTTTCTAGGTTAACTAACATTCAGGTAGTTGGGGTAATTGATTAGCTTCCTACAGTGTTTTCTTAAAGGATAATAACACGCATTTACACTGTTATGTAAGCATATTCATATTTATCTTTTGCCTTAAAAGAGCTTCACAATATTTATTTCTGTTTCTAAACCTAAACATTAAAAATCATTATTTTTAGTTATTGCAGAACATTCCTTGTTTCGGATACTTGAGTTTAGATAATCAAATTCACCTTCTAATAGAGAGTCCTCCATTAACACTTACATTAAAATAACTGCTCTTTACTTATTATTTAACCTTCAAAGATCTTTACAATAATAATTAAAACAAAAGACAAGGAAAAAATCATTACTCAAACGATGAACCTCAAACATCTGAATTTCTAACCCAAGATTTCACTGATCGCCAGAATACTAGGGAGAATTCACAGTCCAGTAGAACTCATCGCATTTATTTCATTTGAGCACCGAGGAAATGCTAATGTAAAGCCAAAACCATGCACTACTGCCAGAGACTGACTAAGAACATTAAATTGCTCTTGGTCTCAATTAGCTTTCACCAGGGTTTTGAGGTCCGAAGTGTCTAGTATGAGTTAACCCACTGCCAGGCCTGTGCCAAACGTCTTATCCCCCTTAAATCATCCTTACACAACATTGCACTTTCAGTCATATATTGGTTAGGAAGCAAGTCCTGAAACCTTTCTCGAAAAACGCCACTTGAAAAAAATCAGAATCACATTTAGCATTGAAATGGAATCTTTCATCAGCGATACGAAAAGTGTGCTCTAGTCATTCAATTCTGCTGATAATATCCCACGAGACCAATACGTCTTCCGTTAAATTTCCTTTTATCTCGCAAGCGCTTGAGAAATCAACAAGCTTTACGTGAATCTCCTTTGTCCCAAGCCAGCTTGCTCAGGCAAATCTGTAGCGATGCAAGCTGGTTCCAGTTCCTTCTGTCTTTTTTTCCTCTTTGAAATTTCAGGCGGATCTCAGTTTTACTCTCGCACAAGAAATCTCAGTTCCCACAAGGCTCTAAACACCATAGGCAGAAAATAAAGATAAAATTAAGTTCTGACCAATGCAGGGGGAATTTACCTTTCCTTTTTTTTTATTTTAAGTTCCCTCAGCTAATCCAACCAAACTTCTGTCAAACAAAGCTTGTCACCATAGGCTGTCGGACTGTTATCTTTCGAAAACAGAGGTCTTAATACAAAGAGATAGCACGCATTTTCTACACATATGCCTGAGATCTGCGCAGATTTCTTTCTCTGGGGTTACCTGAAAAATCTGGTGTCATTGGGAAGAATCTTGTAAGGCGCATTCATGTAGCTAGTGCAATCATTCACGAGGCTTCCGGTATATTCAAAAGGCCGTGATCCTCTGCTGCGCCGGCGTCACGCTTGTACCACATCTGGCGGCTATTGCTTCGAAACACTTACTATGACTTCTGAATAACTCAACTGTAATGATTTGCTGATTAAAATATTATTATTTACATCATTATCAGGGCAGTTCCTAGCGAGGATGTAATGCGTAAAATTACGCAGGCTGCAAAAATAAGGGCGGCCGGACTCTCGCGATACCACGCCTAAATATTTTTAATTCATTGTAAGTACTTGTCGTATATAAGCACTTTTCATACAATTTGTTATACGTAAGTTCTTAGTGAATATGAAATAAAAATTTTATTAATCATTGAGTATTTTTTTTTTAAATTTGGCGGCGGCATTCTTAGGAAATTAAGCGGACAGCCAATGGCCTAGGAACTGCCTTGATCATTATTTCTTTCATCTTTTGTGTTTACTTTTGTGCATACTAGAACATGAGGATTGCGTTTCCACCTCTACGCTGCTGTGTAGCTGTGAAACATCTCTGAGTAATCTACCCGTCTCTGAAGTCTCTGAAGTTTCTTAAGCGAATTACCTATATATATTGTAGAGTTGCGCGCCTCCAACCTGCACGCAAGCAAGTGGTGACTGTTGAAACTGGAAAATAGACAGAGTCTTGCTAAGGGTTTAAGTCCCTTTTTATTCAACTTAAGAAATTACAAATGCGTGCTCTTCTCTTGACGCTCACAAACTACGCCGACCCGGCGGTAAAATAAAAATAAGAACCTGAAAAGAAATAATAACAAGACTCTAACAATGAGGCTCTCTAAACGTAACTAACCTCATCGCGTTTTACACTACCGCTGCTAATTCAGCAAACTTTGAATATCACGTTGAACTATTAACAATTCTCCGAGGCAAGCACACAGGCCGAAACGCGGGTTTCTTCAATTTCTGGATAACTACCTCCGCGCTCGTGAAGTAAGAACAGCAGCACCTCGAACTCGTTTCCATTCTATTTAACTCAGAAACTTCCGCTGATAATTTGAATCCCTGCTCGTTCTACTAAAATTTACATACTCTGGCATTGGCAGTTCCAGGGGAAAGTAAAGGCTTGACAGGAAAGATAGTTTAAACTTAAAATAAATGTTACTTAAAATAAATATAAACCCTACATTTGCCGCTGCCAGAATTTGGAAAACTTGGAAGCAGGTACTACAAACGACCTGTTGTAAAGTTTCTAGAATTCTGAACTAACTCTTAAGAGCCTCGTTTAAACAAAAAAAAAAAAAAAAAATCTTATGTAACAAAAGTATACTAAATTTCTGTAGATACTTATATAAATCTCTCTTCTTACAGCAACTTTTCCTGGACTTCAGCAATCAATCTTGTTCTTTTCCTTCCAGCATCTAGAAGGAATAAGTATCAGTATCTTTCTAAATACATTATAATTTACACTTTCTTGACACTGAATAAATTTTTGTTTTTAAACGATTCGTTTTCCTTAGTTACTGCTTAATTCACATTCATTCAATTATTCAAAGATTAATTTAACTTTACCCTGGCTCTCCACCATGTGTGGTGTCAAACGGGAATATTCGTGTTTTAGTCTTACAACACTTCCCCTAACCACCATGATTTGTTAGAATTCAACGACCAAATAGACACACCTTACTCGACATTCTACAACTCGATGAGCTACTTTAACACTCTTAATAATTCAAGTGTAGGTGGAGAACCCTACAAAACACATTCATTCTAACTTCCCCCTCATTCATTTTTAGACATGCAGGCTTTCGCTCTAAAGCATGATTTTATCTACAGTTTAATACAATAAAAACAAATTCGTTAAGTACATTAAGTATATAGAGCTGATATAAGTTTTTAAAATGCAATGAAAAATTAATTGAAAACATATTCAATTTGGAAAGAGTTAATAAAAATTAAATAAACTATTTTGCAGAAACAATATATCATTATGTAAAATTAATAATCTTATTTTTAGTTTCCTGTTATGTGTTTCAGGGTTCTTGATATGAGTTCCGATAATTTTTTTTAAATCTTTTTTTCAGTTGTATTTATTTAGCAAAGGTGGATGTTACACATTCAATGAGCCGTTTATTACGACAAGGAATTTTTAAAAAATGCGAAGTTAAATAGAGAAAGTAAAATATTTTGCTTAAAATATTTCAATATTAGAAATTTAATGTTCAATTCTCTCTCCTCTCGTTAACTTGCGCTTGCATATGGAAAAGTAAATAGAGATGTGGATGTGAAATAGAGATGGATCATGATATTGCAAACATGGTGCAGTATTCACCATCTGTCATGTGTCAAAAATATTTATCATATTCAAACTAATAAGAAATGCAAATGACTTCCTGTAAGAAATTGGATTTTAAAAAAGCGAAACTCAGCTACGCAAATTTTGAGCCCATATTAAAGTGAACAGCAGCTGCTTGCTGGTAGCTTTGCATAATAATTTTCTTGGCCCACGCTAAAACTTCTTAGATTTAGATTAATTTAGAAACAATTTGTTTTCTGCAACTTGGGGCGGTGATGAATTATAAGGTTACATATTCAAAGAAATCTTTTCAATGGTATTCATTCCAACGAAGAAGTCATAATTTCTTTCACCATGAAAGTTTCGTTTTATCCGAGTAGCACGCACATGTGAGATTAATCGAACACATTCTACTTCATTGCTGTTACACTTTTGCGTTGTTATAAGGTAAGGAAAGAAGAATTAAAAAAAATTAACTTGAGAAAGATTTCGTGAAGCCTTCAATTATCCGCAGGAAACATAGAGTTTTCTGGGAAGGCGAGTTGAAAGAAACGAAAAACCAGACATCTTTAATCTGTTTTAGTGCAAATTCAACATTGCTACTCAAACTGAGAGTTAATAAATCAAAACTCATTTTTCTCCCTCGTCCAATATGTACCGACACTGTAAACGAGCACCATGTTTTGGCCTGTCTTCAAGTTAGAAATTCATTGTATCCTTTCATAATTGCTCGGCGTGATGCCAATGCTTAATGCAACTGATAAATTTAAAAATTCCAGCCGGCTTGTACCCTTTTCTTCGTTGCAAAACCACTATAATAAATTAAGCCCTGACCAGGAGAAGATTAATAAATAATGGATATTTCGCTCAAAATATACTTTTGTCGTTTCCCGATTCCAACTCTTAGTAATTAAATTTTAACGCATACATGCCTTCCATGTCTTGCGAATCGGAACACATACTGTTCTCTAGTAATAATAATGATAACGAAATGAGCAAGATGGCCGACCTCCGCCATCTTGATTCCCCAATGAGTAATGTTTGCGGTGGCGGATCCATAATTACATTTATTTCAATCTTTTTTGACGCCTTGTTAGGGGCAGGTCCAATCAGTTTCGCAGTGGCTATTAGGCAGCCTGAAGAAGGGGAAAGGCTGCTAGTGATGAATGGCATCGTCCATCGACGTGTTTCTAAAAATCTTTCCTGGCTTGTTACGTTTCGAAATCACGGTAACAACGAAACGCCCCACTGAGGATTTTAGGAGATCCCCAGAACTGGTATTTATCATTTTTCCGCGGAGTACGTGATTTACTTGATGAATAAGCGATACTTTTTTTGCATGTAAGTGTGTTAAAATCACGATTCATGCCATGGCGGATCTTAATGAATTTAAATTCCCTAGTTTGTGATTTGATGACTCTAATCATGAAAGCTTCTGGGGAAATGGAATGGGTTATTCATAAATATTACAGGATTTTCTGGAAATTGAAAAGATAATTAATTTCTCTCGGAGTCTACTTCGACGCCCCATGAAGGGAGCAATAGTCTGCGCTTCGCTGACTTGACTTTTATAGGCGATCCATAATGAAAAATTTATTTTTAAACTGAAATTAGACAACCAATGTCGTCACAAGGACTCCCTCTGCTTCGCATTTACCTTTGATATTTATTTTAACCTTTGCGGCATAAAATCAAACTTGACAGTACACTCGAAAGACCTAATGCAAAATTTATTTTAATGCTTTATTATGTATAATAATATTTCATATTTCTATTATCATCCCTTATTATATAAGTGCAATGAAATAGGTGTCAGAATTTCAGATATTAAAGGATTGAATATTTTGTCAGATGGCTAGAAACATTTTCAAATGTTGCGAAAAAGTATTCGCAAACGTGAAAGACGTTTCATCAGTTATATAGAATAATTACCATTATTATATTATAAATTTATCTGTAGAAATTTAACAGTTATTAATTAGTAATTATTAATCTACATGCTAATTATTATTTATGGCAATTGTTAAAGATTACATTTATGAATTATTATTTATTATAACACTTATCAAAAAGCATACCCGATACGACAACTGATGTCCAGTTAAATAAATAATATTTTTTAATTTGAAACGAGCTTCAGGTACTTCTAGCAGAGCCTATAAAATTATCTTGTAAAGAGAAAAAAAAAAAAAAAAAAAAAAAAAAAAAAAAAAAAAAACAATGATTTATGATGACAGAAAAGCACGGATGTAAGATAATTTTGTTATTGTGAATTCAGTTTCATTTTCAACTATTCTTTAATGTATTAGTAAATTTCATACTACACAAAAATGAATAAAAACATTCTTTCATATTTGAAGCGTCTCATGTATTGTACAACTAATGCATACAATTAAAAGTGGGCACTAGTGTGAACTTTTATAAATTCGCTAATAATAATACGTAGCATCTACTAATAATATTTCAGGATTTCTACAGCATTTGTTGTCTTCCTTTGCAACAAATTCCTTTCATATGCGTAATTTATCGGCAAGACAATTGAATACTAATAGCTCGACTCGGTTTGAAATTCCGAGCTGTCTTCACGGTGATTAATCTCGATGATTTTCCGTTGATTCACTTTAAACGTCATCGTCTGTAAACACATTGCTTTACTTTTCATTCGAGTCAGGACCAGACTAAGATTTTTGGAGGTCCGAAGCACCTAAAGATTTTGGTGAACCAACACCAGTTTTTTTCTTCATTCTTTCACTTTCGATTTTGTTTAACTGTACTATACATTCCACGGTAAAACCGATAATGAGAAATTTTTGGGATGCTTCCTGTCTTTGAATTCTCGGGCACATGCTTATGCTGCTTATGGTTAAACAAGCTTTGATTTGAGTTTGTTGCCATTTGGCAAAATGTAAGTAATTTATATTTCTAATTGATCTGGTTTTTCAATTAACAAACTGAGCTACTTAACCACTTCATCCTCCTAAAAAGCTGAATATTTGCTACCTTTTTTCCTCCAAAGATAAAATTTTCCCGTCTAAAAGTGGCCTTAGAAATGTTTCTCCCCCCTTTTATTATCTCTCAATAGCTATTTAAAAGTTTGCGCCAAATCAACCCCCTACTTGTCATACTCAGGCATGTTGAAGGACGTATGTCACCCCAGGAGAAATTGTTTTGTGTTCCCTAGTCACTTATCTGAAATTTAATAAATGTTATCCCCTAAAAGCACACTTTCAAACGAGCAGTAGTTTCCATTGATATGCCAGCTGAAAAGGGTGGAAGCGGCTTCCTATTTCTCATCCTTTTAAGTAAACTTTGCTTTGTCTCCCCTTTGCATTTTTGACGCATTCTGGAGGATGGAAAACACGAACCGATGAGTCTGCAAGAGGGTAATAATCCAGCTACATTTAACTCCGACGAATATATCTCGTTGCTGACGCTTGAAGATACTTTTCAAATCGACGAGTGAAACGGGGAAGTGGTTAAAAGCAATAGATGATGCAGGCTTTTAATAATATCATTTTCTGCTTTTTAATTTGGTTATTTTAAATAAAAATACATTTAATTCATGTTGTGTTAAAAACATTGAATATTTTCATAGAATTACATTATAAATATTTTCACTTTGTAATCTGGTTATTTTAAATAAAAATACATTTAATTCATGTTGTGTTAAAAACATTGAATATTTTCATAGAATTACGTATAAATATTTTCACTTTTTAAATATACAAAATATATATAACGTTCCCTTATTACTCTAAATATATATTCATTAATCATCCTGAAAATTGTTTAGCTATTCCATCTTGGCCTCGCTGTTGGTAATCTCTACTGATAAACCACATTAAACTATAAAAAAATATTTAAGGCGACTGTTAAAATCTGAATCCTTTAAGATTATTTTCTTGCTAGTGCTATCCTAAACGCTAGTAAAATTGATGCATTAAAAGACTGCGCATTTATTTTTTACTGATGGCAAACAAGGAATTTCATTATAAAATATTGATCAACATGTCAAAGAAAAAATATAAGATTCTCAATTAATTATAACCAGGGAAAAAACAGAGTCAAAAGTAATACGAATGAAATCTTTTAGCTTAAAAATAAGGTTTAAAAAAAAGCTGTTCTTTGTTAACTGGCATAAAGGATGGCATTGAAAATAAATCAGTGTAGCTACCAAAAATTTAAAAACAATTAAGGAAAATTAAAGGCTATAATGCATTTCGTGGAGACTCTAATGGCTATTCATTTTCTATTAAATATGTTCCTTAAAATACTTCAACTGTAAAATTAGGAAAAATGGTATAGAATCATGTAATAAGTGACGCTGTTGAGATTAAAAAAAATATTTCAATATTTTGAGTTTAAAAATTCTGAAGCTCTTTTATTAAGTTAATTATAGCGCACGAAAACATAATGGGTATAATTTTCTTAAAATGTTTAGCTGTGGCTAAAAATAAGAATAGTTATTCTTAATCAAGAAAATGCTTGTGGTAAAAAGGAAAAGTTTTAAATGCTCTTCTTCCCAACAAAATCATGATTATGATAAAATTAATACTTTACCTTAACCATGGAAATGGAAATTATCAACAGTAAACAAAACGTTGAAAAGACTCTGAGTTACTGAATTTTGAAATATATTGCAATATGACTAAAATAATCATTTTGGTTAGTTTCTTCCGCGAGTTCCGTTGCTACTTAAATAATGGAAATTTCGAAAGATTAAGCAGGAAGAAATGCCTAGAGAGAGGATCCGTGACTTAGAGCAGAAATATTTAGGGAGCAAAGAAGAGATGTTGCGCAAGAAGCTAAGCACAGGCATTTTTATATTTCGAAATTTTGGAAAAGCAGATAGAAATTTTCGTTTCCTCTCTTCCTATAAAGCTATCTTAATACTCCGATTACCAAATTAAGAATTGAAATATTCAATATGTGTAATTTAGCCTGGCATAACAAAATAACTGTTTGGAGCATGAAGTATTATTAAGTCACAGTTTCTGTTAAAAATAATAGCTTGGACTTAATATTTCGAACTCAAATAAATTTTTGACCCGTTATCTCGAAGAAGTTTTGATTTTTTATGTGATCATAAGGCTGGAAACATTTATGGCATTACACAAAATATCTTAGTATTATTACCACACGATTACCTTTTAAGCCAAATAAAACCCGAGGAAGAGATTCCAGATTTTTTTAAGCATAAATGGTCATCTAATGCCTTATAATCTTGTTTTGAGCTCTTCAAACAAGAGGAAAGGATGTTAGGGGCCTTTAAGGAATATTGATTCTAAAGCCACCAGACTTGTTTAATTGGGATCAAGCGAAATTTTACATAGCCGTTTTTACATTTGAAATTTGCAGCTTGCTGGGGTTATTTTATTTTACCTCTACATGGAATTTAGAATAACACGACTCAGATTAAAATGGTTGGTTGGTGGGTAATTCATTAATTTATACTGTAGAGACATTAGTTTAATTGGAAGCAGGCAAGATGAAAAATGAGCAATCGCCTTCATCGGGAATCGAACCACGGACCTCTGGAATACCGGCCCAGAGTGCAGAACCGCTACACCACGAAGGACGCTAGGAAAGTGGGAAAAATACCTTATATACCAAATCATGGGGGCGGAGAATCATCATCCACAACCCTTTTAGTTCGGGCGCCACTTGTAGAGTCATTAGGTAAATTGGAAGCAGAAAAGAGCAAAAATATGCAACCGCCTTCGCCGGGAATCGAACCACGAACTTCTGGAATACCGGCCCAGCGTGCACCACGAAGGACGCTAGGAAAGTGGGAGAAATACCTTATAATAATACACTTGGGAAAATCAAGAAACCTTTCATGCAGTCAACCCGTTTATTAAGGTTTGAACTGGATGGAACTACTAGCCTTCAGTGATTTTAACCACTCGGTCACTGATGGACTAAATTAAATTATTTAAGCAAAAATTTAAAACTGAGTCATACATTATGAATCTAAATTTGTTTAAATGTAAAAATATTATTATTAAATGAATAAAAGAACATCAGTTAGAATCGAGGTAAGTGTTACTGCGAGCAAGAAATATTTTTGTAGTTTCGGTAAAAAATTAATTCAGTATTTTTCTTAGCCTTTAGTTAGCTGATTTTTTCACGCTGAGACCTATTCTGATAATTCATACTTATTTTATTAATGAAATAAGAAAGTAATTTCACAATAAAGGCGCAGATGAATAATATTAATTCATGATGTAACGCAAGGAATCGTTACAATTGCCAATGTTTTTAGAAATTTTTTTCACTCATTCATAAAAATTATCGGAATTAAACTCAGAAACTCAGAATTAAACTGAAAAAAAAAAAAAAAAAAAAAAAAAAACGAAAGAATAATTTTAGAACAGAACTGAAAATCAGCTACTTATAAAACGTTCATGTGTTTCTAAGATTCATCACATGACTACCACTGAGTTAGAATATCAAAAGCTGTAAGGAGGAGTTTGTAGGACTCTCCACTGTGCAATTCTAAGTTACAGTTAAAAATGAAGCATCTTAAGAACTAGTAAGCGAATAATCGTTTGAGTTCGTGAGACAATAAGTAAACTTGGGAAGTGTTAAAAGACACTTTATTATTCAAATAAAATTTAAAAGAACTCCGTCTTGGAGTTGTGTTATAAAGCCGACACTTGAGAGAAGTGCTTGAACTTAAGAGACTAAAAATTAAACTAAACTAATCTTAACTAAAGAGATATAGCCGAAGGTATCAAGATTCTAACAGAGTTGGCCCCTTAAAGCTAATTGACTGCGAAGCTATCAAGGGACTAAAGTATGGCCGAGCGTAATAATAGCTGACGAGAGAGTAGCCTAAAAAGGCGAACGCGTGCAGCTATAATATCTGGTATATCTCTCACTAAAACAGTAGAAATTCGTGGTTAGATACCGATCTTGAGCAGCAATCTGGGCAACTCCAATGAACGAAAGGAAAAGGAAATTGCTCAGTAGTATACAACGCCCCTTGGCTCTGGCTATTACAAAAGGATACCGTACAACATCAACAGCGGCAGCCACAATACTGGCGGGACTTTTGCCATTACATATTAGAGCAGCACAAGAAGCAGCAGTAACGACTGTTCTCCAATTACATCTCTTCACTACTTTTGGACCGCTATGCTATGATCCAGAGGAGTATGAAACAAAAAGTGTCATAAATGCAACCCATCCTTCACACCATGGAAAAGGGGTTGTAGCACATACCACCTCTCAGCACAGCCTCCATGAAAATAAGGCCAGTAAATGTCATCCATTCGTCTAACTACGGAAAAGGAGTCTCGGCCCACACATCATGGAAAGATGACTCTGATTATTATGTTTATACGGATGGTTCAAAAGTTGACGGAGAAGTAGGCTGTGGCCTTATAGTAACTAAGAACAAGGAAACGCTGATAACATGGAAAGGTCATATAGGACAGAATAATTCAGTTTTCCAGGCTGAAGCAATTGCGATTCGCAAAGCTATCGAGTTAACATGCCCCCCAGTAGGATCATCTATTAATATTCTTACAGACAGCCTCTCGGTCATATATGCCTTACGAAATCCCAGACATCCTTCTCCTATCATAGCGGAGATGCAGGACACGCTGAAGGAGCGTTCGTTGACAATGAATATCCTCATATCTTGGATAAAGGCACATGCCGGCATTCAAGGTAATGAGGAAGCCGACAGGCTAGCAAAAGAAGCAGCTCACAATATCGATGCACAATGCGTAATTACCAAACTCCCGTGGTCTCACCTTAAAAAAGTGACAAGGACAGCAGCTCAGCACCAGTGGTAATGGGAATGGGACTCTACCGAACAAAGCAGGAAGACCTATGAATATTACCATAAAGTTTCGCTCGATCGTCTCGAGTCATCCCCACAAATAACGAGATTTGTGACGGGGCACGGGCCTTTCCCCTCCTATTACTATGAGAGAGGAATTGCAAATACCGAAAGTTGTGTCTGTGGAGGCATTGGTAAACCAGACCATTACTTGACCCAATGCCCTCTAACCGCACAGTGGCATGTGAAGCTTCCGGAACAGGCAACTTCTCATAAGCGTTATCTGATCAAACAGCCAGCATTTCGCATCAAAATATGCAAGATAATGCAGAAACTGGAGGAATTGGGAACAGATTTGTGCAGTGTGGAGTAGTTCCCTGTCAATCTCTCTTCTCTCTCTCTCTCTCTCTCTCTCTTCTATCTTTTTTTTAGTCCAAAGGGATTTGAATCCCGAAGGACTATTAGTTTCGTTTTGGCATTTTGCGTCGGACGGATAAATGTCGGTTCACTTTTCAAACTGTTGCCATAAAATGTTAGAGTCCTGCATTATATTTGAAGAAATTAAATAATGAAAATCTGCGTAAATGTATGTATATTTCTCACATTGTCATAAAATAACGGTACATAGAGTCATCGAATTTTGAATAACGTAATCCTCCAACGAATATGAGCATGTGGAAGACCAAATTTGAAATTTGAAATTTGTTTTATGATCGATTTCCTATTTTTTAAAACTTTGACGAATTTTTGATTAACAAACTCAAGGATTTCAAAGCGAGCAATGGCAACGTTGTGCAAAAAAAACATTTTTATCTCCAGCGCGTGAGTCTCTGTATCGGAAATTCTAAAGATATGCTCGTTTTAAAACTATTTTGCGATATTGCTGTTGCACTGGATCTTATGGTTTAAGTGCGAGGAACATGATATTTAATAAAGAAAGGTAACACACAAAATGTTAAAAAACGCCCCTTTGGACGTAATTTAAAATCTGAAACATTTCAGATTTTTTTTTATTATTATTTTTTTTTATTTTATTTTATTTTTTTTACATTTTTATTGTATATATTATGAAACATGTATGTACTATGGCCAATGAAAATTATTATGAACTATGTATGTATTATGTAACAGGCCCAATATATTATGAAACATGTATGTACTATGGCCAATGAAAATTATTATGAACTATGTACTCGTATCTATTATGTAACAGGCTCAATATATTATGAAACATGTATGTACTATGGCCAATGAAAATTATTATGAACTATGTATGTATTATGTAACAGGCTCAATATATTATGAACTATGTAAGCAACTATGAACTATGTAAGCATGTATATGTATGAACTATGTAAGCATGTATATGTATGAACTATGTAAGCAAGTATTATGAAAGATCTATGTATTATGAACTACTTGTATATAAGCATGTACTATGAACTATGTAACTATGTAAGCATATATTATGAACTATGTAACTATAAGCATATGTTATGAACTATGTAAGCATGTATACAGGACCAATGTATGCCCTTATAGGCCCCAGGAGCTGTTGTCCCGGATAGTTGCGGAACCTGAACTAGACCCGAATAGTCTTAGTAAGCCGCACGGGTGTCCAGATTCTGCTCTCAACTCAACTCAACTCATTGGCATTCAAACGTGATTCTAAAACTACGTTCTCGCCGGAAGTGGTAAGTTGAAATTAAGAATCGATATGAAAGGAAATTTAAGTCAAAATTTAACTGTTAATAAAATTAACATAATCCTTACAAGTTTAGATTTGGAAATTTAGAATGACACTTGCAGAAAATCCAGTTTCCAATATAGCTGTTTAGCATAATGATTCCAGAATTACACTTCGATCTAAGAGCCCAAAAAGCTTTCAAGTAATTGCTGATGGCTCTGTACGAAGAAAAATACTTAAATGCTGGAAGAAATATTTCCTTGCAATCTTTCATGTTGCCTCCTTCATAAAAGTCTACGCACGCAAAATAAAGAACTAACTGATAATGGTATCGCATCACCATTATTTGATCATGCCACAACAGAGAGTACACGATGTAGGAGTTTCCTGGATGCAGAATAATTCATCAAACCTTTCTCATCCCCCCAACTCACTTTCCATGATTCCTTCTTACCCCCTGTGCCTTTTTTTTTCTCTCTTTCAGTGGCCCACAAGTCCCGTGTCCTAGTGCAAATAAATCCGTTCTGTGTCAAACGGGGTGGCATTATTTATACGCACAGTAAAGGATACCATCCACCACGTTAGGACTATCGGCTGTACTTTTCTTTAATGTAACAGAGATGCCCTTGAGGTTGTTCTTTCTGTTTAAGAAGGCTGAGTACCTAGTTTTCCATATGGAACAGAAAGTGATACGATTAATGCACCGAAAATGATTGCTCGCTTTCTCGCTCCTACATCTAATTCAATATAACAAAAGCTAGATTTTCTTTACTTTTATTTTTTTCCGCATTTTGTTTTCAGAACTACATCGATCTTTTCTTTTAATTGCTCATTACATTAATGTTATAAAAAATAGTTGATTTAGGAAACACAGTTGCTTTCTACAAACTTACTTCTTAGTAACCATCAGAAATCATAGACGTCAACAGACATTTAATTTTGCTAATTTTTTTTATTTGAAAACCAATTTAAGATTCTGCTAACTATTAGTTTAGTATAAACGGGACAAAAAGTGGCCTAATACACGGGGTTTTCAAAAGTTGTTACTAGGGCTTTATTTTCGCAACCGTTGGTTGTAGATTTCCAGTTAAAAAACGCTTTATATTATGCAAAGGTTCCTGTTTTATAATTTTTAATTAAGAAAAATTAACTTTGCATAAAATGCGCAATATGGCTTTTCACACATTCCTCTGTTAACTAGACTTACATACAGGAAAATTTTCAACTCCGTATAAAAAAATAAGACATGATAGATTTTATTGTTAAAATATGTTGAATTAACCAGAAAGTGATTTAAAAATTAAATGAAATACTTCTTTCCATCCTTTTAATTGAACAAGAAACGAATTTACAATTTTCAGTTCTAAACTTGACTAGATACGCTTCTATTCCAAAGTCCTATGTTTAACTCCGAAAAATATGTTTACTTACCCGTACCCCAAATAGCTGTGCAAATAATAAAAAATGCGTTGCGAATATGACTACTATACGCTTCCTTCAGCAACACAAAGATAACCAGGATGTCATTTGAACATTAAACGTTCAAAAGAGATATTTTCTTTGAAACCTTTTTTTGTCTCGTAAATCATGCAGACCAAGGATTGCTATGTCGATCGTGAGTTTCTTGGAAGAGTTTTGATAGCTCACGTGGAAAATATTTTCTTTTAAATAATATAAAAGCCGTTATATAGCAAATAAGTCATATTTCGGAAATAAATTCGCTATATAGCAAATAAATTGTGAGATGCACTTTTTTTGCTAACATTCAAAGATGCAATCTATTCTAAGCCAGGCGACTTCTAGAACAGGCGTGAAGAAATGCCACACTAAAGGGTTTAAAGTGCCCCTTTTATTTGACTAAACACTTCAATAAAAATGCATGTACTTCGTGCTCACGATAACACCGACTACTTGCGGTGGGAACTTAAAAATAATTCAACAATAAATGTAAATGGTAAAAAGTAGTGCTACGCTACTTAAGACTAACAGGCTGACTCAACAACCTGCACCCGCGATAGACTTTCACTAAATGGCTAGAAGACGTATCAGCAATAGTAGGAAGGACACAATAGCAGAGTGAGTTAGGCTAGCGAAGTCACGCTCTAACTTTCTCTTTTCGCCCGTTTAAATGCTTTTCGTCACTTCAACTTAATATGTAATCCTGGGGAGGAAATGCGAAAGGAAACTGAGGAGTTCAGAAAAGATAACAAAAATTAGAATAATTGGTTATTCAAACTGAGAGAAACCCTACAAAGTCACATTTCTGAAATCATTAAAACTGTTAAAAATTAAATTAAATTAAAATTAAATCCTAGATGGAACGGAAGATAATTATCTATTTACTGATCAGAGTAACAATTATGGTAAAGATGAAACAGAGTTCGATGATGTAGCTGAACATACAACAGAAAACAAACATGATGACCTTTTCATGTTATGCGATAATGAAAATTTTTAAGTTCATAAGGTATGTCATTTCTTTTAAATAGAGAGCACTTAGGTACAGTAATCTAATTTTTTATACTCATTCCTTACTTTTAAATCTCTCCTTTTTATACCCCGTATATAACGCGCACCCGTAAATTTCGATCTTAGTTTTTGTATTGAAAGTGCGCGTTGTACTCCGGAATAACGTACTTTGTTAAAATTTTTTGAAAGTATGAACAATGCACCTTTTTCTTCTCCGGCATAATTAAAAAAGGGAAAGAAAAATAGGTTGCTATAAATTAAGAATTTCGCCTATTCTTCGCACAAACTGAAAAATATGCGCCAAGATAAAGTTTTAAATTCCTCTGTAAGTTTATCACAGAATTTTACAAAATTATTTGGACATAATTTAAGTCGTAGAATGGATGTATAGAAAAGAATCACCTGCCATTTCAGAAAACGTCCAATTTTGAGTTAAAATACCTACCTTAGAATAGTAAATATAAATCTAATATACATCCTAAGCTGAGCTTTCGAAACATGAAAAATGCAAGTTAAATTTCGTCAATCGGTCCAGTAAAATGCGAAATATAGAACTGTCCTCCCCTTTTTTTTTCTTTTTTTGTGCAATGTGTACATCTGTTTGTATCTGAAGTGTTTGTGTGAATAACAAACTGAATCTAACTAATGTAAATATTTAACTAACTGTGAATCTAACTAAATGTAAAATTTAAAATTAGGTGAAAAGACAACCTTAAATTGGGTTGGATTGTGAATGAAACTTCATTGATTTCGATGGTGGGCATAGAAGACTTCTTGTTTGAAGAACAAGTCTTTTTTACTTTCATATGTATTGCTTTTTCTTTATAGTATTTGCAATGTTCAATTAAGAATTTAGCAACGGCAGTACTTTCTTTCGTTTCATAAACAATCCATTTTATGTTTGATATTAAGCAAGCTGTAATGCCTGGTCTTCTTAAATTTTAATCTTAAAAATAAGTAGCGCCCTCTAGGTAAAGGAAAAAGTTGGAGATTGTCTTTCGGAAGGAGACGCCAGATGCAATAGAACCTTCAAAAAGGCATCTTGTACAACAAATATCGGTTATATAAGCTAGATAATGAATCTCTGAACCTTTGTGAAGCCTTGCGCAATAAAGTAAAAGTAAAGAAGGAGTGACTGCTTTTGACTTTTACAAAGCATTGATTAAAGTGAAAATTGCTCAAAACTTTTCCTTCTTTGATTGTTTTCTGCATGTTGTGTGTGGTGCGTCGTTTTATTTCGCTTCAGCAGAAATTGTTAAAAGTGCTCCAGCTTAATTTAATTTTTAAGGGCAAAGTTTTATTTCTTTACTTTCAGTGGTTTTTATTTGGTGTTCCGCTTTTATCCAAACATTTATTTGGTGCCCCATTATTATCCAAACAAATTGCGCGGACACGTATCATTGAAAAAGTCGTAAAAATATTTATTTTCTCTAAAATTTTTTAAATTCTCCAACATTTATTTTCTGATTATTGCGTGGAGGGGAAGGGGTTAGGACGCTCTTCGGTTATGAAATGCAAAATTTGCGAAATTATTATTTTAGGTTCTAGTTAAATTCTGCCTCTTCTTATGCAACCGCTTGGATAAAGTTGTCAGTTTTCTCACACAAAATATGTTCCGGTCATCCGTTAGCTGAACAGTCATCGATCATTTCGAAACTTTCTAACTTTCTACACTGTAACACAATGTCTAACACATTATCATTTTTATTAAAGGTATAAAAGTTAAATAGCAATTGCTCCCGGTGTGCGTAAAAATAAATTACGCAATATTTGACACGGTGTAATATTACGTGTACTCAAATATTTAAGCAGGACTGCTTTTTAAAGAAATGTATGCTTCCTTTTTTCCGAAATGTGCGTATATACTGATAGAACATTATGATCGTAGCCCGCATTGTTAACACTATTGCGTCGTGGTGATGAAATAAAACCCTTTACTAACAGTAAAATCTTGATCTTATTTAGCTAAATATAGTACTTTACAGGTCCCACGATAATCCTAGGTTATTTGTCTTTTTCCCCTTCGAAGTTAAATCCGAAAATACCTGAAAAAAAAGAATAAGTTCGATACGATATAATAGAAATATGACATAAAAACACATTTTCTTTGAAATGAAAAGCTGTACAAAGTATTATATAACAAAGCAAGGCAAAGCAAACTAGTGAATCATTATGGACATGTAGTCCTGCATTTACAAAAGCTAATAAAGACCTAGATGCACTGCAATATGGATTCCAGACTTTTAAATATTTAATTTCGAAAAGACGAGGCTTTAGCTTAGTTGAGATCGTTTTTTGATAAAAGTCTAAGAAACGTCACCAGCTTAGTAACGTGCTATATCTGTAGCAAGTAACACTATATTTCACAGACAAATTCAAATAATCCATACATGAAAAATCTCAGCTTCCAAATAGAATTATCTTCGTGCTGAAAATTCTTGCAGTCTTAACATTTTTGACCTAATCATGTTCTTAGTAACCTGATTCACGAACTAATCAATCGCCAGAGGCATTATTATTTTAATTTTGTCACGTATCTCTCTCCATTTTAAGCCGGAAATATCCATGACACTAACTGTAAGTAAGTACTATTGATCTTCTTGTATATTTACTATAGATACTGCTCGCTTGAAAAGGACAATCTGGTGATCATCCAAAGAGCTGACTTAGAGATGTTGAAAATTTCGGCCAAAAATTATTTGTGATACTTACCTCTGTAAGCCTTGTATAATACGAGTACTATGTGGTGCACAAGGATTTAAAATTTTCAATTAAAAAAAAGTGCTGTAAAGTGAATGGCATTTATTTGCATATGCCAACAAATAAAGATAATTTCTGATGCTAATCTTATTTCCTTTGAGAAGCAAATAAATAGTTATTATCTGTGATCATAATTTAAATCCCTTTATCATGCTACTCAGATAGGATTTGCCAGGAATTATTTGTGAATACTTTAGTTAAAGATTTCATAAAATTGCTAGGAAATGGCTGGAAGGAAATTTTCTCGGTAAAATTTAGAAAGGAAATCTCTAACATGGGAAACCCAGGCCTGCTTTAGAATTTTTATGATGGTTCGTAACTTGATGATGATGAACAGTTTATAAAATAATACATCACACCAGAAGTATTATTTTTTTCTATAAAAGTGTTTTGAGACAGTTCCTTAAGAAAATTTAAAATAACGTATTTAAAGAAATTTCGGGGTTATGCATTGCAATTTACCTCAAAATGTGTGCCTTTGGTGCATCCCAATCTTCACACAAACTACAAGTAATACTAATTTTTGAATGGAACCATTGCAATGAAAGCTTTTCTTTCAGTTATGCCTTGAATTCTACGCCTTTCCCCCCCCTTCATAATAAGTTTTTTATTTGAAGCAATGCAAATGTACTTTATTTGTTTCTCTTCCCTCTTATATTTCATTTTTATTTTAGTGGAGACAGTCTGCACTTTCTTAAGCTTTGAACTTCGGTATTTGCTTTTTAATTTAAACAGTATTTGCTGTTCTCGCTTGAAAGAGTATTTGCTGTTCTTCGCATCTCCATATCCTAGTACTTATTAGTAATGAGCAGCGATCCCTCCAAAATGCCAACATTTCATTAGATGTTTCTAACACTCATTCGGTTATACGATCAGTTTTTCGGATCATAACATTTAGAGGTGATGTGTTAGCTTTGCCAGATATATTATCAATAAATGAACTTATCAGTACTTGTATTGCTTTGTAGAATTCCCCGCTGTGTAATTCTAAGTTAGAGTTAAAAGTGAAGAATCTTAAGAACTTGTAAGCAAATAATCGCTTGAGTTCGTGAGACAATAAATAAACTTGGAATGGGTTAAAAGACCTTTTATTATTCAAATAAGATTTAACAGAACTCCGTCTTGGAGTTGTACAGTAAAGCCGACACTTGGCTTAAGAAACTAAAAATTAAACGAAACTAATCTTTAAATAAAGATATATAGCCGAAGCTATCAAAATTCCAAGAGAGTTGGCTTCTTAACGCTAATTGACTGCAAAACTATCAAAGGCCTAAAGTACGGCCGGGCGTAATAATAGCTTACGAGAGGGTAGCCTAAAAAGGCGGACGCGTGCAGTCAGAATATCTGGTATCTCTCTCTCTAAGACTGTAGAACTTCGCGGTTAGATACAGCTCTTCCTCATTAGCATTCAGACGTAATTCTAAAACTACATTCTGGCCGGAAGGGGTAAGTTGAAATTAAGAATCGATGGGAAAGGAAGTTTAACTCAAAATTAATAAAATTAACATAATCCTTACATCTTTTAATCTGCTTTAGGAACATGACGTCTCCTGAATGGGAACAGGGAGATTACTCAAGCTTTGTTGAAATATGTGTGGAATGGACGACACAAGCAGGAAGGGTTAACTTTACCCTTTATTTTCCACGATATTACAGGTGCTCCCGCACTTCGGGATACAAAGACCAACCACTTGTGGTCTGAACGTAAAAATATAAAAACTACTGACTAACTAAAATTTAAATAAAAGCTAACATTGAATACTTTACACAAATGACTAACCCTAAAACTGGCCTTTTAAATTACTACGTATGTAGTACGCAAACTGTGGACAACTACAATACGTCTTTAGATTACGAGAGGAATAAAACCTCTGGCCTTAAAGGCAGATAGCAACTGATGGAAAGCTCGCGTGAAGTACAGTGGCAAAGCGGCTCACTTTCTTTTCATCTCTGTTCTTGGCGAAAAAACACAACTTAAATACTTGGGCGTTAGCAAGCACAATTTTCATAAATAAGTTAACGCGTTTATTCTGGACGGAAGTAGAAAATAAGGGAGGACAGTACAGTTTTAAAATAAAATAAACATTAGTAAAATTTAAGATCCTTACAAACTTTTTTTATAAAAATTAACTTTTCTCATATACCTTCAATGTGGCCTAGACGCTGAACATTTCTGACAAGCTTCTCAACATGAATAAGAATACTCTCGAGTTCCAAGTTATCATGTTCAAGAATGAGTTAACCATGTCCGTATACACACTCTTTTTTTATAATATTTAATACCTCCAGATTAGTAAGTCATCTCAGTAAGCATCGTACTTCTAATACAATTAATTAAAATTGACAAAAATTTAAACTGTAAGAAAAAAATTATGACTTTTTCTTTTCTTTTGTACCAGTTTTTGATTCTGATTTTGATTTTGTGGAGAATGATCATTCTTTACTTCAAAACAAAATTATTTAAAAATTACGTTTAGAAAATTATTCAATGATGGTTCGTATATTCTCAGTAAATATTAAAAAAAAAAAACTGACTGTAAGTCTTAAATCTGAGCTCAACTACACATCCTTATACATCGAAAGAAACTAAACCAGAAAATTCAAATTCGTAATACCTATTCGAGGTGTTGATTAGGTCATCAAAACATGGGAACATTAACATTTTCCAAGTTCAAGCCATTTCAGTACTTCCGAGGTATTTCTAACTTCAAGATTTTCTTTAATTTAACTACATCATTAAAGATTTCTTGACTATATTTACAAAGTTCCAAATTTCTGTTGACAAAGCGAAATCGAATTCGAGCGCAAGGAAAAAGGTTTCAAATGATCTCTTAGAAAATCATGACTTTACGTAGAACTTAACATAGAAAATCGTGACAGAAGTTGTCCGACTCGATCTGGTGTCTCACATGTTGCCTGTAATAACTTTCATAGTGTCCTGCAAAATAATAAGCTAACTATAATCCATTCATACTTGAAAGTTAACATTTCCTTTGAACCCATGAATTTTCTTTGTGTAAAATAATGTAATTCCTTGAATTGTTCAAGGTCTGAATAAGGCAAGAAGTACGTGGATTTGCTTTTAAAAATTCACACTTTTTCTAAATATATAAATTCATGCAAAGTTAATTTCTTATTTCGAAATAGGAACTTTTAATGTTCAGCAGCTATTACAGATAAACGAAAGTGCCTGAAAAGTCTATTGTAGAAGTAGAATAGCAGAGGAATCCTTTCGATAAACACTTTATATTTCCTTCCTTATTTCATTGAAAGCTAGGAGATTTTGCTCTTTTGCGTTGAAAGAGAGTACAGATGGAAAAATTTTCATTTAGATGAGAAAATTGTAATAAATTATAAAATATTATTTTCTTTAAAACAAAAAGGAATTTTAACTTGAGGGAAGTATGAAGCACGAAAAAAGGTGTTTCTTTTGTATTTTTTTTAGTTCAGTTTAGAAATAATTTTGCTCTTTTATTTTAGAAAAATTTTTCATTTAAAGAAAAAAATTAAGGACTATTGTAAAAGAGAAATAAAACTCCTGCACTTTACGTAGTATTAGTAATTTTGAAGATATTACAGGTCTTCAGTAGCTTGAAACATCAGAGAGCTTTCAGCTATTTATTTACTTTTGCCACTAGAATAGTTATTTTCTAAAATCAAACCAATAAAAACGCTTTCTAAACTTATACAAAAATTATATTCGCATGTTATCTCGAATGTTTGCGTGAAATATAATTTATACAATGAAATATTCAATATTAAAACAGTAAATGTCACTTTAAAAAAAGAAGATGCAGTTGTTTTTCAAAAGGCCACTTTACAAATAGCTTTGACACGTGCATGACCTGTCAAAAACTCAAAATCGACACCTGCACAAAAATCAACATGGATAACGATAATGCTATAAAATATATAAGAAACTTTGGAGAAATAAAAGATAAAAAAATATAGCAGAATAGTTATTTTCTTCAGATTTATTACGTAAGATAGCATACAAGATATGATTCATGGTAGTCATGCAGTTGACCATATTAAAATCGCTAAAAGAAATTTTTTTTTAAAGGAAACTCCTTATGGGATGTAGAAGTTGGATATCAAAAACCATTAAAAGAAACACCCGGCAGAAATCAAACACACCTGCTTTTACAAAAATTCATCCACGTGTGACTTTCAAAAGTAAAAATCTAGTTAAAAACCATTAGAACAGGTTTTGCTTTTCAGTTTATAATTTTAGTGAAAATAAATCTTAAATTTTTCGTAAGTGCAATTAACCACAAAATCATTGCTTTTTAAATAAAAAAAACCAAATTTATCTGAAAAGAAAATATTACTTCTATCCTTAAATAACAGAATAAATTAGAAGATACTTTTAACCTTCACAGGCTCATTTTCATTTGATAATCCAAGTTTCGAGAACAGATTTTAGGTGGCTTAGAACTTCAACTTACCCTCAGGTCAAACTATCATCAACGTTGCAACAAACAAACCGCTTATGAAATAAATATATATGTAATATGTAGGTGAATAATAAAAAAAGCTTAATCTTCGTGGGATGGTATATGGAGCTGACAATTAGTGGAATTTTAAAAGTGACAAAGTGAAAATAATTTTACATCTCGAATATCGTAATTAAGACATCATTGCCATTCGTATCGCATTGTACCTTTATAATTAAAGCCCCTTCCAGATAATGGATGCCAGATTTCGTAAAATGTCCTTAATTTTGCACTTAAATTGAAGATTAACATAAACAATTTAAAAAATAAAGAAATTGAGACCTGAAATTTTCGGATTACATTTTAACATACCGAAACGTATAATATTAAAGTTTCAAAGCGTTTAAAAATTAATTTAAACGAATACAGCTTATAAAAATTAATTTCTGAGTTTACATTTTAACAAGGAGGATTTACTTCCTCGACTACTAAAGTTTTCTCACGCATTTTTACTCTTCTCATGGAAATTCAATCGTCAATTCTATTTCAGGTACCAATATAAGTTTTACTTAAACAGATATTAATGTTTTATGTTAAGCAAATTTTCAGTTAATATTACAATTAAAGTATACAACGGAGTTTGTCTTATTTGAAGTTTCAGTGCTTTCTGGGTAGAAATACGATTTTACTCAAAAAATTAAGAAGCACTAGAACTGGACATTGACTGAATTTCAAGTCTTGATCTGATCGAAATTTTTATGCCTTAAAATAAATACTAATAAAGCACTGAAAGTATTAAATTCATAGCTTACAACTGATTATGCTAAATGAAAACCTTTTTTTTTAGCATCATAAACTATTAACTAGCTAGTTTTCGTGCATTATGTAGTTTCAGTTTACCTCATGTTATTTTCTTTATGTTTACTGAATACGATCGTTAATTTTTTTCATTTTTAAGTAATTTTTTTTCAGAGCATGATCAAAAGCAAAATATCAGCTGAATTACGTTCTCCCAAGCATTTTGCTCATCTCAGGGAAATTGAGTCGTTCATTCTGTATCTAGTATTAATATCACTTTCAATAAGTGTTAACCAAAATATGGCATTCCCATTTTCTGTAAATATTTCAATTCAGTTGTGCAGTTGAGTCTCTCTTATTAAAAGCTCCAGTGCATTCTCGATAGAATTGCGATTTTACTCAAAACCAATTAGTAGAACCGAAACTGGGCATCGATTGATTCCAAGCTTTGATGGTAGCAAGATACACTAGCTTTCAAATATTAAGAAAAAATAGCGATAACTTGTTCGAAAATAAACCAGTCCGTATAAAATCTGAATGCTGTCAAATAAGAATTGCTGATTAAACTTGAAGCATGCAAATTAGTGGCGCTGCTATCGAAATAAGTCGTCTGAGAGGAGCATAAAATTACATGCATCAGAGCAAGCCAGCAAATTTCGTTGAGAGACTGAGATAAGAAATGTGGGATAGCCAATTTGTAACAATGCTATCCAGGCATCACCTACTCGAAGAACTTCGATGGAGAGCTATTGGAAGACTACAGGCAGACAGGCAGTCAGATAGAAGTGACCAGATGGATAAATGTTTGGCAACAATTTCTAATCACAGATTCGGCATCCAGGAGGTTCAGCCAAGGACCGCCAACCGTTACGACAAGCGCTGATGATCGATATTTATTGTTATGCCCCTGAAAGAATAGAATCAGCTCAGATCCTCCCTTGCTGCAGCCTCTGGAAGATTGGTGTCAACGTCAACCGTGCGTAGAAAGCTTCATGATGGAGGTTTGTACTCGAGGTGAGCATTCGTTTGCGTGCCGCTCACGTCAAGTCACAGAAAAGAATGTTTGAGGTGGGAACGTCAATATGTCCGATTGACAGCTGATCATTGGAGGCCTGTTCTTTTTACGGATGAGTTTAGGTTTAGCCTCCAAAGCGATAGTAGGCGTTATTTGATTTGGAAAGAGCCTGGAATTCGTTATTATCCATTAAACATACGTGAAGGAGACGCATGCGGAGGAGGTAGTATCTGTATTTGCGGCGGTATCTCATTTTTGGTGGAAGCGCAGGCCTCCATTTCGTTTACGTGGAACCATGAATGCTCAGGCCTATAGAGATGATATTCTTGATGCTTATGTGCGCCCTTATGCTGGGGCAACAGGTGATTAAAGGACCACAACGCCAGACCGCACAGGGCTCGCATCGTGGATGATAATCTTCAGCAGCAAACAGTTCAGCGTATGGAGTGTCCAACTTGATCACCAGGGAAACTGAATCGTATCGAGCATCTATGGACGCTTTAGGAAGACGTATAGCTGTTCTCAATCCTTTTTTTCAGACCCTCACCAAGCTTGCAACTTCTTTGAAAGAACAATGGCTCTCACCTCCTATTCAACTGATCGACTGCATAATTGACAGAATCGCACATCGCTAAATGTATTGTATTGCTTCTGGGGAAGATCACAGTCCATATTGAAGGTAATTTTCCTACACCAAACTGACACATCTGATTTGTTCATTTTATACATGTGCTAAGTTCTATCACACCATAATTGTGCGGCATTTTCTTTTCGTGTTATTTTATGCCTTACTATGTGTTGCATACTGTGGATCAGTTCCATTAAATTCTACATGTAACTGTTTGAGTAATAGTCATTTTTGTAATTTTTCCTTAATTAATTATAATAAGTCTTAAGACAGATACTAATCACACACTGAAAATGTTAAATTCATAACTTCCAACTAACTGTGGCAAGAGAAGCTTTTCTTTCAGCATCGTAAACTATTAATGAGCCATTAACTTCAAGTCAAGCAACAAAAATCAGCATTATATTTTCAAATTTTCACAGAACTAGTTTCGATGGTTTTACTGAACCATCATCCTCAGCTGCAAAAGCGCAAATACACATTCACAGTAACACAAAATTTCATTTGCGCTTCTGCAGCTGAGGTTGATGATTCGGAAAACCATCGAAACTAGTCCTGTGAAAATTTGAAAATATAACGCTGAATTTTGTTGTTTGGCTTCTAAATTAATTTTTGTTTGTCGTGTTATTTTATCTTAATTATTAATGAGCTAGTTTTCTTATATTATTCAGATTGAGTTAGTCTCGTATTTTTACTTTTATATTTGCTGCACTTGCCTGTTAAATTTTATTTTTAAGAGGATGATCGAAATCGAAATAACGGTTGAACTATGTACTTTAAAATTCCCCCTGTATCATTTCCAGCTATGCTTCAGATTTCTAAAAAAAACGATGCTTCACTTAATATTGCAATGTTTAATTTCATCACGCGGAATTTTGAAAAAAGCCCAGAAATAAGAATAAATCTTTAAATTAAGCCCTTCGAGTAATAGTAATGTCGAAAACATAAGGCAAATGGTGCTAAATTCAGTGCTAAACAACGAACACTCATTTCATCTTGCTTGAATGATACGCTGAGACAGCATGAGATAGGGAAAATCTGGTCAAGCATTTCGCGCTGCGGGAGAAAAGGAGGGATAAAGATTTCCCTTTGCCCTCAAGAAAGAATACATTGTTTCATTAATGACGCTGACATATAGCAGGTAGAACGCAGAAGCGAAATTAGAAAAGACCCAACAACGCGCAGTTTGTTCTCTTTTGAATACCTGACTCTAAATAAAATCGATGACGCAATGCAAAAGTGTACATTTAAAGTAATTAATAAAGATTTTACTGTACGAATGAGTTAAAAATTGTTGTTTTGTTTTTGCTGAGATTGAGAGTATTTAAATAGTATAAAACGTGGTTGCCTACTAGAGGAAAATACTTGATTTATGTGAAACGTACATTTTAATGGGTTTTGAGTTTTACAAAACAGATGAACAGGATATATCAAACTAAAACATGTGAGGAAAAACATAACATGCATAACAGGTGATTAACTGCCTGGCATTCCTTTAGGTCGGCAGGTACTTGGCCAGTTCAACCGTTGGCAGGTACTTTGCATCAATATTTTAAATTTCAAACTGATTTCATTTAATTTTTTTATAAAATTCTTTCCAAATACATGGAAAATAATATTAACAATAGAAATAATTGCAGCAACAGAAAATAGATTCCTTTGAGCAATTGTTCGCATCGATTTTGCTCAGTGTTTTTAGATTTTAAAAGAAATTCGTCAAAGAGCTTCAGTATCATTATACAGGGTGAGCCAGAAATATGTCTACACGTTTGATAACATCGTGTTATGAGAGTAATTTGGCTAGAAACTGTGAAACAGTGTATTTGAGAAATTAAGTCTTCAGATTGAAGAAAGTGTTCACTGTAATTTCAACCAGACTTAGTATTTTATTGCCTAAAGTTGTTTGTTGATTTTTTATAATGTTTATTACTTATTGTAGAATGAAAATAAGTGTAGTGTTTATGGGATGTTCTAAGACGAATGGTTTATTGTTTCAAATAATGTTGTAACTATTTTAAATCGAAGCCAAGTTTCTATACAGTCCTTATATGATTTACTATAAAAGAAGTTTTAAATTCGCAATATTTTAACCGTTGAAAGCAAATTATTTTTGAAAAATAAATGTGTCCAATTTATACATTAATTTTCAATTTGATCAAACTCTAAAGTATACGTTTATTAAATTTTTAATTCAAATTTCTAAATTACTTTTAATTAAAATATTGTTTTCAATACTGTGAATATTTTTTTGAAATTATATTTTTAGACAAACATCGTTTCAATTATCTATTTATTTATTTTCTTAAATTTAGTAATTTTTAGAAGAATACGACATTGCATAACAAATAGATATGGCATCATTTTATAATAAGTTGTACTACTTAGATCAAGTGCATATAGGCAAAAATGAACTGATTCCTGCTTCTCCTTGCCCATTTCAATTGAAGCATAAGCTTTGAAAATCAGAAGTCAAAAATAGAAGTCATTTGAAAGTTTTAGGGATAATATTTATGTGAATGTAGTCAGTTAAATGCCAGCAACCGTTCCCACTTGAAAGGGAAATCAATTCCAGAATCTCTCTTATATTTCATTGAGGAAACCCCCTTTCCTTGGCCCCCCGTGCCTTTTTCTGTTTCCGCCAGTGCCATTTTTCTTCCAACACTTCTACTTTGTGCATAACCATTGGAAGACAAGACAGATGGTTAAACCAAGTGATGTATCTTTTCCGAGTGAATCGGTACGCAGCGCCCTCTAGTCACCTACTATGCAATTGAAATCGCGTACGTTATATACTAGTCTCTGTATGATGTGTTCTCGCTCTACAAATTACTGGGGTGGAGCCTGAATTTTTTTTCCTGAGTTTTTTTCTCCTTCTCCCTGCATTCCACACACTTATTATTATTTCAACTGTTTTTTGGCGACAACTCGATTGATAACTACGTGATTGTTTTAGTGGTTCCATTTTATCCCAATTACATTTGTACAGACAAGGTTTTTTCAGGATCTTTTCTCTTTTTTTTTTTCTTTCCCTCATTGGTTTGGTCTCGGGGATTTTTTTTCTTTTGACATAAGCATATCAGACATATAAAAAATGGAAAAAGGGCGAAAATGTGTGCATTACATCTGAATGAGAGGAATTTAGGTATAAGCACTTTTATTTGTTAAAGAATTAAGCTCTTTTTTAAGATACTTCGGTAACTAATTTTTGTTTTACAACAGAATAATAATATTAAGTAAAACATATTCCTTTTTTATCTCTCTCTTTGGGTTATTTTCAACAATTTTTCACAAATTTAAATTTTATGAAGTAAAAAAAGGGGAAAAACAGATTTTAACAGTCGCTCGAAAAAGGTTTGTTAAGGTTTACTTCTTCGCTTAACTCGCTGGTTTAAGCCCTCGTTTAACTCGCTAACTACCGTTCTGCTCTTGCATACACTTTTTCATTTTCTTTTTTAAGCTTTATTATTAAAAATCCTTTTCTTCGCAGTTACGCCATTGACAGTTCAGCAACAAACCCCAAAATTTTTAAAAGCTGCTTAGCTACATATGTTTAGAACTCCCGATGCAGTGTGTTGGCTTACATTTATATATATATATTAAGTTATTTCTCAGTTCATCACATCACTATTTAGTTTTCTTAGCAAGATGGCTAGAAAAAGTTTCTTGTCTTTTTATTACTAACTTTTCATGAGTTCACCTTTATTTATCAAGTTCTCCGCACTTACGCTACATAGAATTCGATTCAGCAGCAAAATCACAAAATATTTAAAAATTCGTAAAATATTCTTATGTTGTTTATTGCTGTAAATCGTTTAGTTGATTTAGTATTCAATAACCTTTTAAATTACATTTGAAATTATCTGAAACTTTTTTGAATGCGAAGCAACACGCTGGCTCATGGAAGATAAAAATATTCTGTTTTCGGTTGCTGCAATACACTGATTTCTTAGATCCGAGTTTGTTAATTAAAACTGAAAGATATTACATTAATCTTACATTTTTTACGAATAGCCAACAGTCTCGAGCTGGAGATAAAAATGTTTTATTTCGAAGTGTTGCCACTGCTCGCTTTTCAAATCGTTAAGCTCGTTACTAAAAATTCATTAAAGTTTTACAAAATATGAAACAAATTCGAAATTCAAAACTTGATTTTCCAGGTGCACATGTTCGGTTGGAGGACTACGTTATTGAGAATTTGACGGCTCTACGTACTCGCATTTATTCACACTGCGAGGAACATACATATATACATGCAGATTCTTCATAACTTAATTGCTTTAACAATAATACACGGCCATAATACAGGGTGGCAAAAATTTTAAAAATGATACGCCGTTTATAGTGAACCTACGCAAAATCCCATCTCGAGATGAATAGTCCTTTTTGGGCTATAAACCACTTACCTGTATAGCATAGTGCTGGGCCATCTGAGTCCATTTGAGCTGAAAAAAAACAATTCCTGAACTAGTTAGTAATAAAAAATACTTTTAATTCGAACGTTTCCATCTTCAAACCTGAAGAAAATATATTCTGTAGCACAAAGCTGTCACCCTTTTTGCCCTATTACTTCATTTCTCATCGCGTGTAATTTATCTCAAGTTTTTTTCCTTAAAAGTTGCATTCCGAACAATTGTTAAAACTGAACATTGATATACAGTATAATACAAAGGTATACTACAAATATTCTTATAAATTTAAAGCTCACTATATTTCAATAAATACTTATTAGCCCAAAGGGGCATTAGACCCCCAAAGGGTTATTAGTCTCAAAACGGCATTTTGCGTCGTTTCACTTTCTGCGTTGCTTCACTTTTCAGACTGTTGCCACCAAATATTATCGTTACGTATTATATTTAAAGAAACTAAATAATGAAGAATCTGCATGAACGTTTCTCCCAGTGTGAAAGAACAACGATACCTAGCGCCATCAAATTTTGAATAACGTAGTCTTCAAGTGGAAAAATTGTTGCAAGCACGCATCCAAGGAAAAACTGGAATGTTTCGAATGTTGCAAAAGCAAGATTTTAATCTTAAAAGAAAATCACCCAAATCAAAACACAATTGGAAAATCAATAAAATGCTGAGTATCAACTGTAAAAAAAGTGATTAATGCTGATTTGAATCTTAAAAAGGCGAAAAAACATAATGTGCACCGTCTTTCTCCACGACATATCGCCGAACGCAGAACGCTTTGCAGAGTTATTTATGAGAATTATATTATTACGATTCTACTAAGAGTTTCAAATGCAAACAAATCTCGGCCTCATAAGACTTAAAAAATTTCTAAATTGTTGATAATTTTACAACTATTGCATGCAGATCAACTAAAGGCATAGAAACCTTAACTGGACATAAGAACAATATAATTCAATCACATTTAAAGCAAAAATTGCGCAGTTTACGAACATAAAAGAATAAAAAAGCTGAGCTCAACGAGACGGATAACAGAGTGGGTTATAGCAATGTAGATCTTTAAAATCAAAATTATTACTGAGGTCACGTGTGAGATGGCGTTTTTGTGCAAAGAGATAGTCTATGTCCTTTAGATAACATTTGGTACTATTGGCAATGAACCTAAATTTGACCTGAGTCTTATGAAGTTTTGGTAGTGCATATAGATTTCTTCTATATCTTATTATATAATCTGTTATTATATTTGCGAGGACGGATTTTAAGTTTTTTATGAAGTGCATTAAATTTATTGAGAAGAATCTTAGTGCTGGTAGTAATATTTTTATACGTGCAAGCGCTATTCAGTTCTTTATGCAGAATGTCGAAATAAAACTTTTTTCAAATTACACTAAAATTGTTGCTAGCTTTGTCAATCTTTGTGATGATAAAGTTATCTTGCTGTTTCTGAATAAGAGTCTCTATATGCCTTTTATTGTGTAAATAATTGAAATTGGGTTACTTAAAAAGCTGAAATTCTTTAATTAGTGCAGCTTTCCATTCTAGAAAAGTAGTAGTAGGTAAGTTGGTTGTTTCGGTGAAACACGTGATGGAATTACCTTAGTTTGAAATTCATTAAAAAAATATTTACCCTGACGTGCCATAATGAACTTCGAATTGGGCAAATCGACCATTTACCGCTTCTTAATTTTTTTTTAACCCGATTAATTAGTTAGTACTTTTACTATGTTTTAAATATACTTAATTAGTTTAGCATATAGCTTACTATTATTGTTGATTTTTACTTGTAAATAATCAAATGTTGTTTTTTTCTCTTTTAAAACATTTCATTGCAACTAATTTTGCTTATGTTAAAGTTTTCATGGAACCCCAGTATTTAAGCAGCTTTTTAGCGTGCGTACTAAAATTTATCTTTTAATTTCCTTAATTTTGTAGCACAATGCGCAAAATTTTTGACCACATAGGTCTTTTATCGTTTGTTCTTTCTACTTTACTTTAAAGTATATACATATATATATATATATACTTTAAATATATATATATATACACACATTTTGTGCGACATGTCATAGCAGTGCTCATATTATCCAATACTTAATTATTAATATTTTATAAAGCATTCTATTCTGAACAAACACTTTCCTTCAGGGAAGGAAAAAAAAAAAAAAAACAGATGCTGACCCACAAATAAAACTACCATCATTCCAATATGTGTTGTTCCTAAACTGACAGACTTAGGTCTTTTTTCCTAAAATTCCTGCATTCTTTCTATGTAAAAGCTCGAGAATTAGGAGGGGAGGAGAAAACGAAAATGAAATAAAAGAGAGGAAAAAGAGAGGATTAAATTAATGTGGTAGTAGGAGGAAAAAAAACCGTTAGATGTTATAACGTTGAAAGTTTGTGAAGTATAAATCAAAGGCTATCTACCATTTGTCATTGTAACGTTTTTCGAAATTACATCTACTATTTATTTCCGAATTCAGGATACAATTGCAATTTCAGGTATTGTTCCGAGTGATGTCACATTTTAGTAGGATGACTTCCACCCCCTCAATGGCAGAAAATGAGAAATTTAGCCATTTTTTTTCAATGATCATTGGATGTCATTTATACTTAGAAAATTTTACGCTGTATGTGTATGGAATGCCTGCCTATTATTACATGAACATACTAAGGATTTTAACGGATGGAACTAGGCAACTGTAGAGTAAGTAATATAAAGAAAGATAGCATCTATTTATAATAGCATCTTCTTCTACAACATTTCCATTAGAAGTAAAATAGCTGATATTTGTAATAGCAATTGATTAATTTTTATATATCTCTTATAAGATACAATTTTCTTAAAAATTCTTGAAATTCATAAACTAAATTTATGTTACTTAATAATACTGAGGGATTATACAAATGCATACATACAGTATATATACAGTAATATATATACTTCCGTACTTCTACTCCAATTCAGAATTTGCTTCAAGCGCAATCTTCGTACAGAGGGTGTTCGCGCATTTTTAGGCGATTTTCCTTCCATTTACAGACCCCACCAGCGGCCGAGTGGTAAAGACGCTGAACACTGGTAGTTCGGTCCGAGGTTCGAATCCCTCGAACGGGCATGGCTGCATGGGCATTTTCGTGATTTTCCTCATGTGTAACGCGTGTACGAGCCAGTTTCACTTAGAAAGTCTTCCACGAAAGCATCCCTTCCTTTAGGCAGATAGCCCTCGTGTGCTTTGCCATAAATGAATAATCCAATCCTTCTAATTACGGCAATATTTTACCTAACATTTTTGTGTTTTAAATATTCTCTTTGATGACCCTTATTATTCACTATCTTTCTGCATCATAATTTTGAGAACAATAGATCCTTTTTATAGTGCTCGAAGAGGTATTCTACCCCATTCCTCTTGAAGAGCTTTCCAAAGTCCAAGGAATGTTACACTCGGCGTTTGACCAATCCGCTTTTCTAAAGTCCAAAAGCGCAAAACTCCATTGGTGATACATCAGAGTATTTAGTAAGGATATGAGTGAACGGTAGGGTTTTGATACCCGTTTCTTGTTCCATTTTTCCAGGCAATTAACAATGCATTTTGACGTGTGGCTGCTTGTTACGTCTTGATGCAGTTCTAGTGGCATCAAGGCGAAGCAGAGTGGCTGAAGAGAAGGTATTTCATATTTGAAAATTAGGTGTCAGATAGGTTCCTGATAATATGTGAAACTGATCTTAATATATTTCTCCATTTGCTTTATTTTAAATTTGCGGTTATATGAAAAACCAACAACAATCCTAAATCCCTTTGGAAAACTTTCTTTAGATTCTTTGAACCATGTTTTAATACGATATAAATACAACAGTTTTGCTCCTCTTTGATGATAATAATGGATATCTTTTTATTGAATTCATTTAAATGCACTCACGATTCATCTATTATGACAACACTTTTCCATATTTACTCGGATAAATATTTCTCATAAAGAATTCTGCAGCGCGTTCTGCGTTCGGCGACATGTCGTTGGGAAAGACGACGCTTATTATGTTTTACCTTCACCTTTTTAAGATTCAAATCAACATGAATCACTTTGTTTACAGTTGACAGTGAGGATTTTAATGATTTTGCCACTATCCTTTAACTTTGCGGAGTTTCTTAACATTAAAAGTCTTATCTTTGCAAAATTCGTAACATTCGTTTTTTTTTTTTTTTTTTTTTTTTTTTTGGAACAATTTTGGAAAAAATTTCCATTGGGAACAATTTTTCCCCTTGAAACCAAAATTTGATTTTTTTCCTTTCTTGTTGACAATGATACTTTCCGTAGCTTTAGATACCAAAAACCCCTGGCTTTCCCTGAGTTTAGTAAAAACTAGATACAAATAATTTTCTTTGTGAGAGCACAGACGTAGCCTTCCATCCATTGCTTCTTCAAAAGCGACATTTTGAATGAAAACAAAACTGTCAAGTAGGAGATGATAATTATTGGTTTCAAAATATAGCGGAGGTTAAGAAACATATTTCCGAGCAGTCGAATTTTTCTATCGCAAAGCAAAATCGAGCGAACAGCGTCTGTATTAACAAAAATATTCTATTTAATTATATGCGAGTCCGTTCCCTTCAGTTTTACTAATTTGTGCTACTTTTTCCCATCTACAATTTTTAAAATTTTTTCTAAACCTTAACTTCAGAGCTTTGTGAGCCTTAATTAAGCAATTTTCATCATCTTTCATACATATAAAACATCCGATAACTTACTTGCTGGGATGTTTTTCCCGGTTTTATAATGCAAGTAAAGTTATAAGGTATTTCTCCTCCTTCTTAGCATGCTTTCGTAGTGTGGTGGTCAGCAGGCTCAACGAGTATTCAAGAGGTCCGTGATTCGAGTCCTGGCGAGGGCATTGCTCATTTTTCATCTCTCTGTTTCGAAATAACCTAATGTCTACAAAGTTCAAAAAGTTTATTTGAAAATATTCGGTTTTCTTCAAATATTCATAAATTAATTTAAATGTTCACTCCTGTACAGTTCTAGTCAAATATAAATACAACAATTTGGGAAAAGAGCTAAAACAGCCCAATTTGATCAACAACAAAAATTACGAATTTACCAATGATGAAAATAAATCACATATATTTTTTTAATATGAGATAGCACCGCAAATTATACAACTCTATTTTATCAGTATTATCTCCGTAGTATTGCAGAGAATAACATGACCCATATTTAACACCTGTGTCTGAATAGTTTACGACTTAATATTTAAGACCTGTATCTGAACTGTTTCCTCTTTGCTTATTACTAATATTAATGATTATCCAAACCGCAGAAGTACTGCTCATTATTAAAGTTACAAAAAAGAAAAGTTTATTTTCTCTGTTAGATATAAAATCTTTTGCTTTTGAATGTAGAATTACAAAAGTGAAGCTAAAATATTAAAAAGATATAATTTGGATTTTTTATTAAAATAAAAATCTGATATGGGCGCTACATGACTTCCTTGTACGGCCTATTAAATTAGACACATATTTCGCTGCATTCCATTTAAACTTACTTCCTCGAATTTCATTATTTCTCATTCAATTAAATTGTTTCTTACTGCACGGACTGCATTCTTACTGCATTGTAAAATTAAGCGGAATTAAATTGTAAAATAAAAACCCGTAAAACACCAAATACAGTTAAAATAAATAAAAAAACAATTTTTACAACTAAAATTAGAGTTTCTATGTAAAAACAACCAACTCGGCTAGCTGCCAGAAAGACAGATTTTTCGGGGCACAAAACTGAAAGTTGTCTTTTGGTATCGCTCGCAAAAAAGCAATGAAATTCGTGTAAAAACGGTCTTAGTTCACTATTCTACTAAAGGCTTCAAATGTATACAAATCGTGGTTTCGTTAGGCTTAGAAATACTTGGACTTTTAAATTGTTGATAATTCTACAACTGTTGCATTCAGATTAACTAAAAGCATAAAACCCTTAACCGGAACAGGGCTCGGGTTCAAATCTGGGAGAGGACATGGATGATGTATAGCGTCTTTGTGACATGGAGGAACTCTAAATACATGGCGAGCCGAAAGTCCTCTCGTTGGTTTGATGGTAGAGGAAAGAGGTTGTAGGCCTTCCGACCATTTTATGGTTCTCTCCTTCAATATTGGTGTGAAAAGTAGAAGTTCAATCTCCCTTCTATGAAATATAGACTCCAAAAGAATAACAACATCATACGACAGTAATCAAAATGAAGATCCACGCTTCGACTGGCATTTGAAAGGAAGAGTTCATTTTAGAGCAGATTTAAGCATCGAACTCCTATAAGCTTCGAATAAATTCTTCTTCTGGAAATGAAAATTATACCAAATTGACTTCCATACGAATATGGTTTCGAACGAAAGTGTTTTGTGATGGGTGAGGTGTTCGTTATCATTTTATTTCGGTGGGAATAATTCACTTAATGAATAACATAGTACATAAAACATTTACTGATTGTTAATGAACAATATAATATAATCTTAATGCCTATAGATGTTTTTATTATTGAAGAACACACAAGTGTTTTCTTCTTTAGGTGAAGACATGGTAATTGAGTATTTAAAGAAGACTATAAGATAGCAATCATGCACCTCTTGATAACCGTGAGCCATGAGTACTTATTTTACATACAAAACAACAATTTGAATTTCAACAGGTAAAGAGGAATTTAAAAACAACCACTGAGAGCCAGGATCTTACGTCAAGGGAAACACTCTTGCAGGATAACAAAAGCAGTATAAAATAATTACTGTCCCGTTAAAATATTTAAGTATTTACTGAAAATCTCTAAATGTAGCCCTGAAAGAAAAGTTTTTATTCAAGAAAAGTTCCACTATTCAAGATTTGGTTTGTCAGATAAGAAAACGGCAGTTTTGAATTCTGACTTCATCAAATTTGTCACTCTTGGCTGTCATATAGTCTTCCCATGAGTAAATAACTCTTTGACTCCAAATATCAAGCGCACTACGATTCTCATTACCCTAGCTCATGTGCATGCATTTGTTCAAATGATTCTCTATCACAAGCACTTGAGGGTGATTGGCATGGACGCAAATTACATAGGGAATACATTCTTTTGTATAAATTAATAACTTGCCTGGCATTTCCTAATGATTCCTAGGTTAATGATATCTGTCAAGGCCAATAAATGATGGCGAGACACATACACTGACCTATGATTGATATTTATGTCCTGCAGAGGGAAATACAAAAACAATAATAAACGTAATAACATCGTCGAGTTCCGAGAGTTAATTGATACGATATGGAAGTTAGAAGCCAGAGAAAACGCTATTTAACGATAAAAGACACGAGAACGTTAGTTTAGCATTCCAATATAAAATTGTACAGCAAAATATTAAAATTAATACTTTCTAATAGTTTTTCTGTTTTGCAAAGTGTGTTTAGGTTACGAGAAATGCAATATAATCTCTAACTAAGAAACAAAAAATAAACAGCTTTTTATCAGTTAAAGTAGATTCTGAATATTTGTAACTTATAAATTTGGAAAATTTTGATTTTTTCCCCTATTAATTTTAAATTATTGATTTATGCTTAAAAGTCTATTGAAAAGCCTAACTGGAATAGAAATGCACATATGTATTACTTAAAACTATTCATAAAAGCAACATTTGAGTTGCGAAAATTTAGAGCTATGTTTTATCGATTTCTAAGGCGATCAGATATAGTTCCGTCTTCTTCATGAGCAAATTAAATGTTTGTGACAGTCAAAGTGCGTTTGTTGCTTGATTTTAAGAAGAAGGTATTAATACAAATAAAGTTAGGAATAATTTTTCTATCACAGTTTTTTTAATAAATGTAAGAAATTTTTCATCCATGTAGAAACAAAAACTCATTCATTTGAAACAGACTAATATTACATTTTTCATTGGCAACTTGAATTCAACAACATGAATTGATAAAAAGAAGTGAAGTTTTTACTTGCCTTATTCTGTATCATACTTAAAAAAATCAGTTTTAAATTATCAAAATCCTATTAGCAATGAGTGAAATACCTGACATCCAGAAATAACTGTATGCAATTATTTCTTTTCTCGTATAAAACAAATAAATACACAGGCCAATGAGTTAGAAAACCCAAGATCAATATTTCATTGGACCACCTTTCGCACGGATATTGAGTCTACATGCTTCTGAAGTGCATTTCCGTGAAGAGATTAACATACATCAGCTATTTAGCGTTTTAGATCTTGGAAATTAGATGGAAGAGTGCTGTCGGATGCGTCTTTTAACCATATCCCACACATTTTCTATATCGTTAAGATCCGGCTATGCATCGGCCAGGGAAGGTGTTGGAAGCCAGACTGATGTTCAGCAAACCAATTTTGAACACTTCTAGCACGATATATAGTTGCATTATCGTCCATGAAGTATCCGTCGCTATCCGGGTAAAAATACAACATTGCAGGGTGCACTTGATCTGCCAGTATATCTACGTATCTCATGGCAGTTTGTTTACCCTCGAAGAACACCAGAGCACCATTTCCAAGCCATCAGAACATGCCCCATATCATGATACTCCCACCAGACCCTTTGCACAGTGCGAGTAAGCCAAGATGGCTTCAATGCTTCATGAGGTTCTCGCCATATTCGACGCCTTCCATCACTGCAAAGTAAGGTGTAACGTATCCGACCATATTACCCATTTCCAATCCTCAAATGTTCAGTTTCTTCTTTCCCGACACCACTGCAAACAAATTCTTGCACATCAGGCAGAAATGAGAGTTTCGATTATGCATTCCTATTCTCTACAGTTCTCTGCGCATGGTTCGAGCTGAAATCTGTTGGGAAGAGCCTTGGTTGCCGATCTGTTGAAGCACAGTAGAGTCCCTGTTCTGCCGTACAATTCGTCAGAAACGACACCGATCACTCCCTTGGAAAACTTTGCTCGAACCACAGTTATGTCTTCTAGAGAAGGACTGTGGCTTCTGATCCCAACTTTTCAAAAATCTTTGGTATAGTTGCTTTGGGAAACCCAGTGAGATTTATTGTCTTCGAAATCGAGGCCATTGCTAAACGAGCACCAACAATAAGCCCTTTTCCAAAAAGTGAAAGATCTGTCGTTTTTTCCATTTTACTTCATTCATCGTTAAAAAACACCTTACTTATACTAACATTCTAACCACGTGTAACCCACGTCAAAAAAACTTTGTATACTTCATCCCTAGCACGCATTCAAATGAAAACCTTAAAAATTTCTAATTCATTGGCAGTGTGTGTATTAGAAAGCTTTCGCATGTAACTTAAATATAAAAAAGTTCTTCACTAAGTTATAGTCTGTAAGGATACTTAGTTTAATTTTTGCCGTTGATAATTTAACCGATGTGGTATTTGTTTGGATTTAATTGCGTTTCTGAGGTGTATTTTAATGTATCTATGCAAAGAATTTTTAATCTTAATTTAATTGTATTTTTGATTTTAATTTATTCGTATAAAAGTATGAAAACATTAGTTTTCAGAAATCATTAGATTTGTATATTGTATATTACATTTTTTAATAATTGCTTATTTAATCTCAATATTTTCCACGAAACTTCTAACAACGTGACACTATTTCTGGAAGTCGTACGAAACAGTTTTTAAATTTTTCTCCACAAGTTGTTTTTAATACTATAAATTATAAACTTTCTTCTATTTCTTTCGGAATGAACGAAAGAAGGTAAATTACATTTAAATTCCATTTTCCCCAGCTTTCTTTCTGTTTTTAATTAATTATTAAAATGCAGATTTCAATCTGTTTGGAAAGTAGTGACTTGGGACAACGTTATTGCAGTTCACTACTGAAATAAAACATAATACTAAAATGATTCATTTTAACCTTAAATTTATATATTTTTTGACCTAAACAATTTTGCTCATTCTTGATACACTGGAACAATGGGTGTTATTTAAACCTATATCCTTGAACTGATCCAAATTTATGAAGATGAATTCCATATGTCGTAAGACAAAATACTTGATGAGGTATACCTTAAAATAATAAAAGCCAATGAGCGATCTAGAACCTTAAAAGCCAGTGATAGTATAAATAATTTTCCTCATTTCTCTGTCTCTCATTGAAATTTGTCATCCTAATACTGAACTAGTTTAAAACAAATAAGGTAATCTGATTATGGAAACAAAAAAAAAGTTGGTGCATCCCTTCAAATAAATACATAAAAAAAAGTCGTTTTAGAAAAGACTGAGATTTTTCAGAGAGCGGACCGAGCCAAATCAAATATGCCCTCCCTAAAAATCATCTTGTAGTTTTCTAAGTTTTTAGATAAATGCATTAACAATTTCAACACGAGGACTCACATGGGAAGAATACCTTATTTCTTTCAAGAGAATCATAAAATATTCAGCCTTAAATCAAATGTCCTAAGCTAATAAGAATATTTACCCAAGAGCCGATAAGATTTTACTTTAAACATCACATCCAAAGAGGTGACAAGTCTTTGGTACATTTCAACCAAGTTCGCTCGTTGGAAACTAAAGGGTTCTTTTAGACCAGCGGTGTCAAACGTTGTGCTCGCCGATCGTTTTGTATGTGCTCGCCAGCCCGATTAGGTACTGTGAATAAAATATTTTTAAAATAACCATTTATTTATATTTCTTAATTTTTAAAATATGGTAAGCATTTATAGTCATAAGAGAAATCTTGCAAGACGTTATAATTGACTGATGAAATTGATAGCGAACATGGAATCTTATTGCTTCATTCCGATGTTAGATGTCTCATTGCAGGGAAAAAGTACTTCAACGATTTGTAGAACTTATTTCGCCAATAAAGCAGTTTTCGGAATCCGGAAACAAAAGTTATAAAGAATTGGACGATAATAATGGGTTATCCGATCTGTATTTTCTCACGAATATAACAGCTAAACTGAACAGACTGAACGAAGATCTTCAAGGAAAAGGAAAAACCCTTTTTCTATTGACTGGGACTGCAACTGCTTTTCAGATAAAGTTATTGTGGATAAATCAGATGAAGGGAAAAAATTTCACCTCTTTTCAAAATTTATCAAGCCATATTAATATCCACAAGGCAATTGAAACAGAGAAATACTCGGAAAACCTAAATGCACTGAAAAATAAATTTGAACTCCACTTCTCTGATTTCCACAAAGTTAAACCAATATATTATTCATCTCAAACCCATTTGCCAAAATTAGTATATCAGATGTATCACATAAGATTGGAAATATGTTTAACAAAAATGTTGATGTTTTGGAAAGCGCATTTTGTCCTCGCGATAGGCCAAAGGTTGGGCACCACTGTTTTAGACCATTTCTGGAAAACAGCCTTCCTCACAGGAGGTGGAGGAAGACCCATAATAAGGCATTTATCTGAAAGTGAACTGAAATATTACTGGTTTTATCTTCATAGTTCGTTCACTAATCCAGAGTTCAAATAAGTATTTCTTTTTCTCACTGGCAAAAACGAAGATGGAATTTAAGTTATCTAAATAATTCATTTCTAATTGGAAAGTTTCTTATTTTATTCCTTGATTAAATCAAGGCGAGACTAGCATGTTCATACATTCTGTTAGAATTCTTTCTAGCTTAATTTTTTCCCTTGGTTTGATAAAGAAAATTAAGAGTTTTTAGTCTCCAGATGCACTTCCTTCCGTAATGCTAAGTGAGAATATGACGGATTCTCTTCCTTTGAGATGATCTCTTATAATTTAAACTTACAAAGTGGTATATACAGTGCTTAATGCACTTTTCAAAACGGTAAAGTTAGTCGAAGCGGTAAAGCACTTCGTAATTAAGTTGCACGGAAATAAATAACTGAACTATAGACGCAGTAAGAATTGCAAAAGTAAAGAAAATGCGAAATTGCCGGACTAAGCTTTCTTCTTTTACTTTTTTCTGTTGATTATCGGAAGGCTCCGGTCACTTTGTTTTCGCGGGGAACCTGTGAAAATATAGCCGACATATTGATTTCCAATATCGTCACCTCAAAGATGAAAGAAAGAAAGAAAGATTAAGTGAAAGAGTGAATGAAGAGAGGAGAAGATTTGGGAAGAAAAGGGGAAAAGCAGGAGCTACGGAGCTACGCTGGTGTGAGGCGAGACAAAGTGTCGATACCACTGCAACTGGCTGTATTGAAGTTTTAGTTAGACTTACGCTTAGAAACGCAAATTTATTATGAGCATGTTGACATCTGTAAATAATGGAGAGGATATTAGTTTCGTATTTAAACGGCAATAATATTTCTTTGAAATAAACGGAAAACAATAATCGCGGAATTTTATATATATGTGTATTCACAAAGGCATATTAATTTCTTAAAACAGTTTTCCTTCAAAAAACTAGAAGACCAGAAAATATTATATAGCTTGTGTCATAATAAATCTAAAAAAATTAAATCTAATGAGAAATCTCAGCTACGTGAAATAGAACAAAGATTTAAAAAAATTTTATTTTTGTAAGTAATTTTTGTGCATTTAATAATTTTTACTCTGATAAAATTATGGTACGCCTTATCATAATCCAATCACATGCAATCTAAACTGATAAAATAAAATTTAATGTTATTTAATGTTATCATAATCCAATCACATGCAATCTAAACCGATAAAATAAAATTTAATGTTAATTTTCACTTAAGTATTGACACGGAGTCTGTCTGATTCTGAGACCCCTTTATTTTATGGCTATTCCTGTTAAAATTATTTTCAAATGTTCTAAGCTCTATTTAAACAAGTTTAAATATAGAAAAGTAACTACACTGTAAACTTATTTATGCAGATTTTAAGGACATTTAATGTCCGTATTAATGTAAAAAGCAAAGGTGTCATTAGTTAAATATTAATCCACATCTGAAAAGAAAAATTATTTTGGTGCAATAGAATGCAACTCTGTTCAGTTTAGTTTTAATGAAAATTTGAGGAGCTAAAATTTTAAAGAACTTGAAATTTTAGAAATTTGAATGCATTTTTAAATTAAAGCTTTTTTAAAAAAATTAAATCAGTTAGATCAGGGATAGCCAGCTGGAGGCTCGCGGTTCATATATGACTTATCTACTGCCCGCGGCTATATTATTAAAATTTATTATTATTGACTGAAATTCCTAATTCTCGCATATGCTCATATTTATAAGCAATTTAAAAGTATCTTAATTCAAAGATTATTTGGGAATGAATACTGTGAGAATCGCGAGGGACCACCAGTGGTAATGTTCTCCCACCAGTGGCCGAGTGGTAATGTTCCTACTTGGGCTTGATTGAATGAACACTGGTAGTTCCGACTTGGATTTGATTCCAGGCAAACGGGCTGGCTGCATGGACGTTTTCGTGGTTTTCTCTATGTGTAACGTGCTTACGAGCCAGTTTTCCTTACAAAGTCCTTCATCTCTTCCCTAGCCCTAGCGTGATTTGACGTAATCTCAGTAGACTAAACCAATAAAAATCGCAAAATAAATTGCGTTCACTATTCCACCACATACTTGTAAATATATGTCAAACATGACATAAATATGGGTGGCCTTGTGGCTAAAACATCACTAAACTGGATCCAGTAGCTACTTAGTTGGCTCTTAGGAATTTGTTTAACAAAGTAATATGGTCCTTAACACAACAAATACTGTATCATCCCTATGAAATACTGTATTGTGTCACTGTTGAGTTTGGAAAGAAATTATATAAAACTGAAAAAAATACCAGTTTTTTTCACTGCTGAATTCGAGAAAAAAATTTATAAATTGCTAGATTGTCTCACTGCTGAGTTTATAAAAAAATTATGTAAGACTGAAAATAAATACTAGATTGTCTCCCTGTTGAGTTTGGAAAAGAGTTACATAAAACTGAGAAGAAATACTAGACTGTCTCACTGTTATACAACTGAGAAGAAATAATAGATTGTCTCGCTGTTGAGTTTAGGAGGAAATTACTATATAAAACTGAAAAGAAATACCAGATTGTCTCGCTGTTGAGTTTGAAAAGAAATGATATAAAACTGAAAACTGAAAATTTAAATTCATTTACTCATTTTTTCCTAGCTCTTTGCATATTTAAAATCTGTTTCTATCTATTTACAAAACCTATTTTGATAAAGCTTCTGAAGCAAATATTTTATTTAGTGAATTTATCTCATACTTTTGCCTATGATATCAGATAACGTTTGTTTCGAGTATAAAAACGAAAATATAAAGCAAGCTCAGTTTTTATCTTATGCATATGATTTTAGAACATTGTATGTGACAGTAACATATCACAAAGGGCTTAAATGAGAATTTTGAAATGTAAATAAGTGTATTACATGCATTAACTTCCTACACTCATGTTCTAATTTTTCATTTCATCATATTTTGTTTGCATTAAACAAGAAGAAGAAATCTTCTGACAGCTTGCTAAAGGAGTCTTGAGGACAGAGCTCTGGAAGTCCAGGAATATGGTAAGAAGGAGTCTGTGTAGTTGGTTAGCTATGTGGTTTTAGACTTTCTTTCCTAGAGTCACCTTTGGCATTTATTTGATCAAAGTAGGAGTTGATCTCAAGTCGCCAGATCACGATGGAGCATTGCATTTCAAAACTCTAGCCAGAAAACTAGTGAACTTTCTCTAAGCCATCCTCCAACACCACGTGAAATGATAAAATTAAAACACAGCAGAACTAGAAATCGAGATCATTCTAAGCAAGCGGAAGTTATCGTGAATTTAAAATTGTTATGAAGAAACAAAGCTTAAAATACTGGAGATGTTATTAGATCATATTACTCGGTATTTTTATTACTTTTGAAACAGCATTCAAAATTTATTGATAAAACTAAACTACAATAATATTTGACGATACTTCATGTGTGCAAGTATGTTCCTGTTCTGACACAAAAGTTCAGTTCCATGCCATTTGATATCCAATCGTAAAATAATAGGCATGGTGGGAAAGGTGTTGGTTACAAAAGCAACCATCGAAGGCTTTTAAGATCAAAAACTTAACTTTCCCCGAACACGCTCTTAAGCCACTTAGATCTGCAATTTCTCAAGTGCCATATAACGGCGCTTTTCAATTCAATAAGCGGCGGAACTCCGCAGCCAAAACATTTTATTTAATGAGGCAGAGCGTCCTCGGTATTATTCCAGAAACGTTGGAACTTTCATCAGCGGATCCATTAAGTGCTACCAATAAAATTTTTGCCGTTATAAACGTAAACATCTACGTAAAACGCTTCGTGGATCATAAATTGTTGGCTCAGACTTTATGTTCTTTCTCCCTTGCCAACGACCATATTCAGAGCACGCGTTAATATTTTCTTTCTTTCAACCAAAACGCGTTTCTATTTTTTTCCCACTTAGATTTCGCCTTCACAAATTCTAATATTAGGTATCCAGAATTTGTGATAGTAATAATATTCGCTCAAGTTACATGAATGAAAAAATTGACTAGACAATGTGAAGGTAGAGTTGACGTCAAAAACATAGGTAATAAGAAAGAGAGGAGGATTCGTTTAATGGCTTTAGCTAGTCAGTCATATATATTGAGCTGTGAGCTAGTCTCTAGTCTGGAAATTTTGGAACTGTTGTAAATGGATGAATGCTTTACCAGCTGAGCTATCGTGTCTTTTATTTCTTTATTTCCTTCTCTAATTTCCTCTCTTTCTTTTTTTAGCCTATTTGCTGAACAAACGAGTGCTTCTCTCATTTGCTTAATTTTTAGATTGATTTGATTTGATCTATTAAAAATTTAAAGAACTTTGTAATTCTAAACATTTTTCTTTTATTAGGCTGCGTTATTAAATTTTCGATTTCTACCAAGGTTTGAATTTAAGTGTAACGTATTATGAAAGATGTTAATGCTCAACAAATCGAGTTATCAAAGAGTAATTATATATCAAATATTACTTGTAATTTGCAGCATAACAACTAATTTTACAGGGTAATTTATAATGCACTATTACTGCATTATTTTAAAATAATCTTTTTGTTTATGTAGCAATGATTATGGTATTGATGGAAAATACATTATACCAAACTGTGATTAAAATTTATTTATTTTTGTGAAGCAAATTTAAAGACTGCATTAAGCTAATTCACACAGAGATTTAATTCCGTTAACATCACCTTAGAGATAAATATTTGTAATAAATATAATCCTTTAAGCTTTTTAACATTAAATTATTAATAACGTAAAATAGTAGAATACTGTAAATTCTAAGCAATTATTATTTCCTAAACCTATTTTCCCATTATTTCCTGCAAGTTTGATTTTAAAATTAAATTCATTGAAAACTAGATCATTAAATTTAATGATTTATATGTATATTGTGCTTAATACAGGTTAATTCCATACATTAAGTTGCTTTTTGTACTCTTATCATATACACAGTTTAACAGTGAGAAGAAAACGAAGATATCTGCAATTGGATATTTGATGAGTCACGGAAAGGGCTTGAATTGTCCGTTTTACCAAATTAATATGGTATTTTTGCTTAGAAGCTGAGGAGAAATGCTTGCAATTGTAAACTTATTTAGCCTCGTTTTTAAGTAAAATGTTTTTAACAGTAAATTTTGATTAACGATGCATTTTATTTCGAAATTTTCATACAGTATAAAAGAAAGGTTGCAAAACTATGGTTGTTATTCATTTTAAAATTGCTTAAATATTTCAAATTAATGTAGTAATTCTTTACGATAGGAAAAGAATATCATATACGCATTGATATAAATATACAAAGTTATGAGAAGGAAATCGATATGGAACATTGTAATATTTAAAACATTTTTTCAAGCTCTATTTTAAGAAACACATTCAGTATGTTGTGGCTATTCAGAACTCCACGTGTCTAAAACTCCGAAATAAAGCTAACTTGCATGGCTTCCGATCCATTAAGATGCCAATAAAATCACTTTTTTTGGTACTGTAGTTAATAAAAAATATAATCACCTCCGAATCAAAATTATTATTGCAATATATATCATACGATTTTCAGAATTGTAATTTATGTAACGATGTCGAAATGCTTATTTATTATGTGACTGAAATTACTTAATAAGTTATGCCTAGTTACTAAGTGACTTACTAAGTGATTGAAAATTTTTTGTAGTAAAAGGAGGTAATGTTTAAAATTTACATGCCCTAAATGAAGATTAATGAAGACTTAAAAATTAATTATTTTAACAATTTGCTTGAAATAATACAGTTTTATACAGAAATAATACAATGAGTTAATAAGCTTTATATTTATGAAATATAATATACTTCGTTTTAATTCAGTTTATAAATTACTGTTTGGATATGTATGCTGTGTTGTAAATCTCTATAATATTTTCTGTGGCAGTAATTCCTTGAAAACGTTAAATAAATGCTTTTCGAATGACTTTATTTTGTATAAATTTAGTAACATTTTCCATTTCAAATTCCTTTCCTTCGTAATGTTTTAACTTCCATTTTTCTGATATCTGCACATCCCATACATTATAGAGTATACGAGTATATTAAATATATTAAAGTGATAAATATTGTATTGCGAAGGCAGTTATAAATTACGGCACCCTGATCTCAATAATATTTTCTTTCTTATTCTTTGTAAGTCTAGGTTTATTCGAATGCTAGGAAATTTACCATTATTATGTTATTTCGGAATTTGCGTGTAACAGTACCTACGACAGGAAAATAAGAGTAAAACTAATGAACGAATATGCTTATTTTCGTTATATTCACCTTAGCTAACCTATGTTTATATGCTCGAACAGTATTATTTTATCCCATTTTACCACTCGTTGGCTTCTAACATTAAAGTGAAACAAGTGAAAGGTTTGACTTCAACTTTTACTAATTTTACGTATAATTAAAGTCCTTTCAACGCTTAATGTTAAAAGAAAATGATGGGAGGGGAATATTTTTGGAGCAATAATAAAATCACCTGCGAGGACGGATATCAAATGGATCGAACGAATTTGGAGCACCTCTTCCAACTTCGAAAGGGAAGCGGGAAAAGGCGGAAGAGCAAAATTATAGCGCAATAGCAATCCGGCTTCGAATTAATTGAAATCCAATAACCCTCTCGATTAAGTATACTATGGCAATATCATCGTTTCAGGTTACTGCGGAGGAAGAGAGCCATCTAAACGAAAATTTCAATTTTGAAACAAAATGTAATGAGTTTTCCAACAGGGAAATTCTTAATTAGGCTGTAGGACTCGTGCTTATTACAACATTGCAACCGGAGTGCCAACTTTTCAAGAGGGTATTCTTCTGCTTCAGAGGAAAATGGTTTAAGTCACTAGTAGTTTTAGTCACTTGACAAAATAAGATGTTATGCTTGTGTGCAGAAGATGGCATACCAATCAACATTATTTAAAGCTAATTACAGCATTTTTAAAGTGCACTTTAAGGGACCATAGACTGCATCAAACGCAAGATTTAAGAGGCAAATTTGAATATAATGAACGATATTTAAAGCAAGATTATTTAACGTTTCATCTGCACAGAAATTGTTTTAATAGGCTGCAATACACAGGAAACTAGAAATGACCGTTGTTACTAAAAACGACTTTCACAACTTTAGCGAACAGGTTCAGCCCAACGAAAAACAAACGATGCTAGGCACAGATATGGAATTATTCAAAGCTCTTTACATATTATTTTACAAATTATCAATGTTTGCTTTTTCATGTCACTGGGAATCATCGTCCTATAATTCGATTTGGTTCACTCTCATTGAAACATGCTTGAACCATTCAAATGACCCTCTTGACAAAATATTTCTCCAGTTTTGTAAAATCGTGGGATGAGGAAAAACACTTAATTTTTAGTCTCAAAAGGAAATTTCTCATGTTTTTAAGTCGGGTAACTGAGGTTATAAGTAAGCTGCTATCAGTTCTCGACAGATGCATGCCTATTCTACCTGTTGTGCAATTTCTTATGGCAGCAAGAAATAATTAATCTTCTTAAAGGATTTAGATTCCGATATAGTGTACTCGATATTTAATAGCCCTGAAGGAATCCACTTTTATAGTTACTCATGTAGAACTGTCAAGTCGAATGAGCACGAATAGTAATAGTTTACAGGATTTATAATCAAGAAGAGAAGAATCTAACACTCCTTTTTCCTTTGTCATTAACTTTTATTTATTATTATTTCTTTGTCATCCAACAATGAACTGAGTCTCAATTCAGTTCATTGTTGTATAGTTGTATATTGATTCAGGACACTATTACAACTAAACCTGAATATTAAATTGAAACAATTTTATATTCAAGCACATTAAATTAAAAGATGTAGCTCTGCATGTAGGAAACGATATAAAAATATAAATTATTTAAAGCTTCAGACTCGCAGAAATTTAACAGTCTCAATGAGTAATTATATTCTTTACTAAATGAATTTATAATTTCATTTAGTAAAGAATATAATTACTCAAAGAATTAAAGAATTAATTACTCAAAGAATTAAGTCTATTTTCGATATTAAACTTAATTAGGATGTAGGTTTCTGTACAGAAACGTACATTCGTACAATAAAGACTTAAAGCTTCAATCTTCAGAGAAATATAAAAAAAGTTTTTTTCAGCAGGTCATAATGTGTATCAATTTCGAGGAATAAGATGAATTTTTCTAGGCAAAAGCAACAAACAAGTGATGATCGTTTAATATTTCAAAGTTGCAAAAAAATAAAAAGTCGTAATATACGTAATTCAAAGAATCAGACACAGGTTTATATGAAGGAAATAATTTAAAAGGTATACATTATACGATGTTTAGTTTCGCAAGTATTTAACGGCTTCATTTGATAAGATATAAAAATATAATAAATACATGTAAAATAACATAGTAAATGCATATAAATACATACATATATAATAAATGCGTATAAAATTCATTTAGTAAAGAATATTTTAAATAACACTATGCCAACAGCAATTTCAAAATAATCTCAAATCTCAAAATAATTTTATGTGCATGTAAATCCAGTTATATTCTTCCTAAAATCCAAGCGCTGTGTTCCTGTAATCAAATTATCCTGCTAGTCAAAAGGTTGTTTGAATCTCTTTACATTAGTCGAAAAGCAAAGATTTAAAGATTAACGCATGCCCAGTCGAATTCCGTGCTGTATAAATGGATTGTAGTAATTTTATACTAAGAACAGAAAACAGTAGAATTCTACACTTATTCGAAATCTATTTTAAGCAATATTTCATTTAAAGTGCAAATAGTAACAATATAAGACATTATTCAGAATTATTAACCCTATTTCATATGAGTATAACTAGAGAAGCAATTGAATTATGTCGAATAAGCGAGTAAGATGCGCATCAGATAGAAGGGAAAATCACCAAGTTTTTTATTATCGTTAAAGTAGTGATGTACAATTGTATGTTTTCTGACTGAAATGCTCACCACACGTTTATTTAATATCAGTGGTCAAAGATGTGGCCTTATAGATCTCCGGATCTTTCTCTGCACTACTATTTTATTGGTGGGGCATGGTAAGGCATTTTTTCGCCCCAAAAGGACGTTAGCGCTAAATGCGATAGTCTCGAAACAACATTTTATGTTGAATCACTATAAACCTTTTACTTTTCAAATTGCTGCCGCCAAATATTATCGTCCTGCATTATATTTAAATAAATTAAATGATGAAGAATCTGCATGAATGTATGCATGATTCTCGTATTGTGAAAAAACAATGGTACCTAGAGTCATCAAATTTTGAATAAAATAATTCTTCACCCGAACATAGGCATCTGGGAACCCGAATTTTGAATTTCGAATTTATTTTAGTATTTTTTTCATATTTTGCAAAACTCTAACGACTTAAACTTTAATAATTAATAAATTAACGAGTTAAAAGCGAGCAGTGGTATTTTTATCTCCAGCGCGTGAGATTGTACATCGGGAATTCTAAAGGTATGCTGTTTTTAAATATTTTGTGATTTTGCCATTGAATCGAATTTAATGTAGCGTAAGAGCCAAGAACGTGATATTTAATAGATAAATTAAACCCACAAAACTTTAATAATAAAAAGTCAAAAAGACTGAAAAAATCCGAAAAATATATGCCAACACTTTAACGCCGCATCAGGAATTATAAACTTATACTGCTATTCTATTTTTCAAATTTTTGTACTGTATAACTGTGTGACTGTATATGGCATAATTGAGATGAAAATTATGTTTAATAATAAAGTTTGTCAAAAAAAGGGTTAGTATGAGTGAGTCCAACAGATTGATAGACTGCGAGCTCAGCGAGAGCGTAGAATACTTAACAAACCCTTCTGGGCGACCATTAAAATCTGAGATCTCTCAGAATTTTGTTTTTCTTTTTAATTTTTGTTGTTGTTGAATTTACCCATTAACTAGCATGAACTCAAAATTCTGATCATAACTGCTAGTGGTATGATGAATCAAATATGCAAAGAATTGGATTATTGTGGGACATTTATGATTTAAATTTTACTAATTTTTATCGTGAGTTGCTTTCCATCTTATATTCCTTGGTTTATCACGATATTTTCTCATACCAGAGGTTTATGGAACTGAATAACGAGTGACTTAGTTTAAAGGTTAGAAGCTATTTGAACCAGAAGCTGTTGGAGCTTGCTCCATAATTCTACCGCCTTACTGAGAAAGCCGCTCACAGAGCTGTGGAAAAACAAGATCAGCTGATCTGTTAGTAATAGGAAATTTAGTTTTTTTTCCTGACACAAAGTGATGCAGATTTGACTTGGGATATTGTTATAATCTCATCGCATTCTTAAAATAATAGCAAACAGTCTGTCGTAGGAAAGTTTGACTAGAAGTTATCGATTTAAGTTTGTTAGCATTTTAATTCTTCAACATCCATAAGTTGTGACTAGTAAAATTTATGTCTTATTTTTACTTGTTTTTAATAATTAAATAATACCTTTCGTTTTAGTTCATTATGGCAAAATACGCTAAGGCTATATGCCGAAGGGGAGGGATGCCTTTGTGGAGGTTTTTCAAAGGCAAGCTGGCTCGTATACACCTTACACATGGGGAAAACCACAAAACACCCATGCAAACAGCCCGTTCACCTGAATACGAACTCAGATCCCTACGAGTGTTCAGCGATTTTACCGCTCGGCCGGTGGGCCAATTAAATAGCACTCGATAAGCATTGGAAATAGGAGATAAGTAATACTAAGTAATTACTGCCCGAAGTTCTAACTTTCATGTATTTACGCGAAGTCCTACAGAGTACTGGTAATTAAAAATTAAATAGTTTTGAAGTTTATCACTTTATAATCACTTTAAAAAAGCCATTTGTAATCATATCAGTTGTTTTAAGTATTGTATTAAATACTCTACTTTTAACGCTTCTTTACTCCTTTTGTATAAGTTAAGAATAGTTTATTAATTACGCTTAAAACTGTTGTAAGTTTTGAGAAACTATTCTGTACAAATGGGAGAAATATGGCTCAGAACAAGCCAGAAAAATGTCAAAAACTTCTACACTTGCAGTTATTTATATTCTTGCATGGCTAATTCTGTGCAAAATAATGCAGAAAATTTCAAAAAGAATTTAACTAATCTGATAATTTTTTTAATTAAATAATAAAATTATACAAATATTAAAAGAAAATGTGATTTAATTAAAAGACTAAAACAAGTACAATATAAGAAATATTTACAAATATACGTCTACGATTTTGAAAGCATTGTTATTTCATTCTAATAGCCATAAAATAATTTTTCTTAAAATTAAATACTTAGCTAAATTGCACAAAATGTGTTAAATTTTTCGTAACTATTAACTATAGGAGTTTTCAGATTATGGCATGAAAGTACTTTTATCTTCTATTTTGGTCTGTCTATTCCGTCCGATTTATCTTCTATTTTCATTGCAAAGATTCAAAATTCTATGCTTTGAATTGTCCTAAGATTTTGAGCGAGATAGAAAGATTTAAAAAAATTATTTAATTCTTGTTGTTGATGTGACTTATCGCACTTGTTTGACAGTAATATCAGCACAAGACTACAAAATTCATCGGGGCAAGGAATGCAAGATTCCGCCTGTTGTTGGCAAGAGCCTTGAGCATCAAACAGGTGAAAGTACGACTTTTCTCAGTTCCACCCTCAATTTTAATGGAAAGCGGCCCGGGAAAACAAGTTCGAGGCTCTCCCACCCCTCTTCCCCTACCAACGAACTCTCAAGAGGACTTTTTGCTCGCCGCATATTTAGAGGTCCCACATGCCGCACATGTACGATACATCTATGCTTTCTCCGGAATTCGAACTCGGGCCCTATTCTGGTTGAGCGACCTTCATCGGATAAGTGACTGATGATTGTAAAATAAGATTTAAAAAAAAAATCGTATACCTCGATTTTCAACAAAGTTTTATAGAACTATATTGATATTACGATTAAGTTTTTGTCTCATCGGTGTACAAATTTTGGAAAATTTTATGATACAGATAGTTACGATTTCTTTTCGTATATAATGGCATCTGTGGTATTTTGCAATAACTTTCACGGTTCAGTTTTTATACCAAAAATCCATTACAAACAGCTAATAACTTAAAATATTATATGATTATTCAACTTAAACAAGTTAAGGTAATACTCCGAAGCATAAACAATCAAAATTAAAAATTTAAAAAAAAAACGAGTCTTAGTTTGTAATTTAAGTGTATACTGTAAATTGGTTGGACAAAAATGAAGGCGTTGCTGGATTTGGATACAAGAAATAAAACATAAACTATTAAAACACTTACACATTGAGAGCTGTAAGATATCTTGTTGCACACGATCTTTGATGCAGCACCACAAAAAATCATATAAAATTATAATATCAGGTAAGCGTGGATATCTTGAAGGAAGAGAAGAATCTGGAGCACATTCAATTTAACGATCCAGGGCGAAGCTCGGACTCTTATATTAAAATTTTGGGTATGCAGTACTACTTGTATTCCTACAATTATGATATTAACGACTGCCCTAACATATCATTGTGATAGTAGCCACTATTGTACTGCACTTATAGTAACAGCTCCGCAAAGAAAAAATAGCAGTCTGAATCTGCAATTTCTTCTGTACCTCGCATCAGATTTTATTACTAGTAGAAACTTGAAAAGGGGCCTCCCCAGTAACCGTGTAGAGTCCACTTGATTAACTCCTGTGTGAGAACTGTAAGAGTTATGTTATGTAGAAGTGAGAAGGCCATCTAATATTTACCCTAAGTAAGTAGGTATTAGCTCTACACAAAACTAGAAAACATTCAGACATCTTTCCTCGAGCCGTGATGGAAATTGTAGCACCAGCTAGCACTACAACTACTGCCACCGCCGGCGGCATCAACGGCATTCCTACCTTTCAGCGTTAAATTAGCTCAAGTAAAATGATTAACTGCACAGAAAGAAGGGTTAAAAATACCCTTTATTAACTCTTTAAAATTTACAATGCGTCAACTCAACGCTAACAACCTTCGCCTCTGCTTGAGCGGTAACTGAAATCAAAGAACTAACTAAAGATTTGAAGATATGTACAAGTCGTCGAACTTAACTACAGGGCTCAGAATGATTTCTGTTTCTTAAACCAATGATACTAATGAAAACTAATGATAATAAGTAAATTTTTTAGTTTAAATAAGTTTTTTAATATTTTGTCATATTAGCTGTTGAATTGAGCTTTATGCGCTTTGATTGCGAAGAACATGATATTTAATATAAAAAAAGGTAACACACTAAACGCTGAAAAAAAGGTCCCTTTGGTTGTAATATAAAATCTAAAAAGCTTTCAGACTTTTTTTTTTTTTTTTTTTTAACGTACAAAAAGACATTTCCAGCACGAGGATCTTCATCGCATGTTCAAGTGAGGTTATTTTAAGCACAAGGCCTTTTACATTTCTGGCTGAATATTTATATGGTAGCGTAGCAACGCAAGGGTGTTACATTGGCAATGTAAAATACGTCACCACTTGCTGGAAATTCTCGTTCTTGGTACCAACGAACAAGTGAAAAAATTCCGTTACAGCATCCTGAACAAATTAATTTTACTTTCTATGTGGAAGGGCGCAGATTTCCACAAAGTATTAATTTGTGAAAGGAAAATATCACAGCAAGATTATCCTTTTTTATTGCATCTGGCCCTGTTGGTCTAAGAAGATCTTTTTGAATAGAGGATTTTAGCTTTTGTATCTGCTTCACATTTTATAGTGGATAGGGGAGCCTACTGCGATACTGAAGGCCCGGGCTCGAATCCCGAAAAAGAAATGGTTGTAATTGTCCGTCCCTCATAGAAGGCAACGGTGGCCCACTTATTAGCTGCTTCCACAACATGGTAGCCTCTTTCAGCCTTAGTAGTGGCCAAGCCTAAGTCAGCTAAGTGCCCGCCAATGAAAAAAAAAATCTGTTTCTAATTTCTGGGGATTAATTCTGAAACTAGTAAGCCAGTCCTACCTACTAAGTTAAAACTGCATGAATGTGAATATCAACTGACAAAAGATTTTAATTTTTATAATTTGTTATTTTATTTATTTAAAAATATGTATTTGAAAAAAAAATCCGAACTCTTTTTTGAAGTTCTGAAATTTTCAGATTGCACTTCTCTTTCCTTTGAAGAGGCAGATTTTTTTCCCATACATCTCCGGTCAAAATCATAGGAAAGTTCATGTAATTGAAATGGACCATAAGCAGGTTACTACGCGTTTTCATCTAATTTAATCATTCAATCCTTCCTATAAGAGTGATTAGCTCCTAGAGTTTCTAATGTTAATTTGATTTATAATATATTAATTCTACGAATGTTTCAAATTCCTGAAGTAATATTTTGTTTTTTCATCAAAGTTGTAATGTCTGATAAAATATTTCCTTAAAATAGTCTTGGGACGGATAAATTTCTTTGCGTAAATTGTTTGCGTGGGTTACAAGAATGAATTAATAAATAACAAACTGTAGAACATTAACAGATATTTAAGCGATTTGGCTTTTTATACGATCTGCAGTAAAAACGGCTTTACTACAGTTAGTGTTAAACCATATATTTTTTTTCTCAACATATAGCACGAAACTATTCTATTTTTTAAACCTTTCACACGCCTCCATTACATATTTGCAAAATGTTTCAGACTACACAAAGAACGTGAGTGATCAACGATTGTTTCAAAGATAATCACTTTCATCTGACTTATTCCATTTATACTGAGCGTACTTCATACGTTGCAAAAGCATTGTCCTTATCCACCAATGCGTGTCGTTCACCATCTGCCTGCTAGGGGGAGCTAGTAACGATCTCATGTCCACTGCCTCCACCGGACGCTGAGTAAACATAAATAATTAACTAACAGTACTGCCTTTCAGGTAGATTCCCCGTTAACAACAAACAAGGGCAAGCATTGGTACGGAAAGTAATTCATAGCCATACAAACTTGGATACGTCCTCTTATATGAGCTGTCGCAATTACAACTCACCTCTTGCGTAAAGACTGTGATTGAGTACTGTTATAAAATGTGTCTTTTCGACGAATTTTTGGTCATTTAGGAGCATTGGAGGGAATTAATATTTCCTCTAGCTTACGCAATAGGATACTTAAATAGCAACTGGGCACCAATTTTGATTCATATTTGTTATAAATATTGCATCGGCCACTGCACGCCGACAGATAGCATTTGGATTAGTTCCTCTAATGCCATTAAGAAAATTTATTCCCTTTAGGAATATTACAAAAGGTTGAAATTAAAGAGGGCCCACTGGGAAATAATTAAATGTATATTTGAGTAAATTTCGTGGTCTCATATTCGTAGGATTTAAATAAAGCCAAATGTGCAATATTTGTTCAGTTGATTGAGAGTTACTTTGCGTTCTGGTGGTCTACGAGTTAATTTCACTAAATATAAACCTAAATTTAAATGCACTCCATAATCTCTAAAGCCATTGCAACTTCAGTAATTATATTTATAATTTAAGTTGAAATGATATGAATTAGAAGATTGTGTTAATAACATTTTAGTCCAAGAGATTTGAAATAGGCAAAGATTAGTGGAATTTAACAGCGTGATGTATTGCTTTTAGAAAATAGTTCTTCAAATTAGACGAGGAGACTAAATATAATTTTATGGATAATACAATGTCTTTAAGGAGATTAACAGCTGTACTTACACTTGTTGCTGCTCACCCTTGCGGTGCCTTATACTGTGGTTTCGGACTTTTAAATATTCATGTAAATATGTAATTCTAAAATAATGATCTTAACAAAAAAAAAATTTCATCAAAGAAATTATCAAATGTAACTGAATCAAGAAAGAAATGGCATTTTTAAATCGATAAGTGCCATGAGGCAGTTGGCTTGAAGCTCAAAATCTGGATACCATTCAAAGGATACATTTAATCGCTACCGAATATTTAATTGGAAAAATTCAAAATACAGCTGAAAATTTCAAGTATTTAAAATACAGCTATAAAATTTGAAGAAAGCTTTTTAATGTACAGTTCAAAAAGTATGTGTAATTGATAGGATATCCATTTACATATACTAAATACATAAATATATGCTTTTACTTCTTCTCGTATTATGTGTTTGTTCTGTATTCGTTAATTTATTTGCACTTTTCAGATTTCTTTATTTTTTTAACTTAATTGGTTGACAGGAATGCAGAAAAACCTTTTTAATATACGGAGTTGAATTTATAGGTACTGCATTTCTTCATTCTTTGTTTTTGAATTTGTCACAGAGAAAATCCTTCTTTTAAAAAATACTCTTTTATTTGTTTTATACAGAGTAAAAAGTATAAATGTACTTGAGTAGGCAATAAATTCTTGCAGGAACTGAAGACGTCAGATGAAAATACACTATAAAATGACAAAGTAGAAATTTAGGGAAGATATATTTAATCATTTGAACAAAACAGTCATTTCAATTGCTTTTATTTTTTTTAATAAAATAGACGATGAATATAATGATGAGCTTAATAATCGTCAGATGAGCTTAACAATTGATGAGATGAATGTGATGGTGCGTTACCCAACTCTCAGCTTACGCCAAAGTTTTCAAATTAAAATTAATATTTAGCCCCTCTGAATACTCTGCTAAATTTTCTGTTTATAAAAGCACGTGTAATAGATCAAAATCTCATAAAACAATATCATAAGGTAAACTTATTTTTCCATTAGAAAGTTATGAATGAGATTTCAAAAGGTCGCAAGACTTTTAACTGCTGTTATGGGGAAAGGCCGGAATTTATGACGATCCTAGGTTAGTATAAATTTCACAATCAATGATTTGAAATATTCATATAGTTTAAGTCTATTATGGTTGTTACTTTTATGTGTTCGAAATCTGTAATTAACAGCTGTAGCCAAAGTTTTCTAGGACCCCCCCTTTTTTGTAATGTATTTCCTTATAATGATAGCTTAAATGGAAAGAAGGCAGCTTCAAAATCTCCAGCACTTATTTTTTAGCACCTAACAAGTTTTTTTACTTTGTTTTTCAGGCCAAAGATCTACAGAGCTACTGAATGAAGATGAAATTTCTCTGTATTAGTAATCAAAAAATATAAAAGGATTGCTGCAAGATATCGAGTTCAATTCCAGCAAACGTGTAATTGCAACAGTAGAATATTTTATTTCGAAATGAATATTTCCAAGAAAAGCTAGAACTATACCTATACTTACAACATTTTTCAAATTGCGTGGCCATTGTTTAATAATACTATCCATACGATTGTATAAAACTCCTTCCTATACATTTTTTAGCCTCTTGGTAATTATTTTTTTACCTCTATCCATGCGAAAAGGAAAATCAGAATAAAAAAATAATCTAAGAAGCGCTAGCTAAAGCTGGAATGACAAAGCTCATTTCGAAGCGTGGAATGTGCTTCTACGAAGAATTGGCTTTTTGTTTTGGCAAAGCTGAAGTTGTATCGCTCTTATAAAGATTTCCCATTAACGGAGCTTCAAGAAGACGCACTGTTTCCGGGATTAGCGAAGGAACCCCTTCCCCTCCTCCACAATTCCCTCCCCCATTCCTGGGTGATGTGCTGGGGGGAAGGTGAACAAGGGGAGGAATGGCTGTTGAGGCGATGACCAACAGGCTGGACGGAAGGCCCTCGTTGCCATCTTGCGTAGGGTATCTTTTTAATTAACGAGCTTTAGCAGCGTCAGCGTTTGGAGGAGTGAAAGAATGAAATGATGGGATGCCTTTTGGAGGTATTATCCTGCGTCTTCGATGTCGGCCAGTTCCCTTGTCCTTGCCTGGTCGAGAATCACGTTCGAGGAATTGGCATTTAGGAGCAACGCTCCGAGAGCTTTTAACCGAATTAGTACATGATAGAAAATCATTTGAAATCTTAAAAACATTAAAAACTTAACAAACCAAACTTGTAAATTCTCAGGTAGACAATCCGGGTAGATGGATGCATACACTGAATTATTTCTCGTCCAAAATATATCAGCATGTTACTATTTCTTGCATTTTGATACATGTACATATTCATTAATAATTTACACAGTAGAGCACAAAAGCTTGATGAGGATAAACATGTTTCCCAGAAATTTTTCAGAAACTTTCCCAATTATACAAGGATTGGTGCAATACATCGAGTTCAATTTCAGCAAATGTGTAATTGCAACAATAGAATATTTTATTTCGAAATTAATATTTTCAAAAAAAGCTAGCAATTTCCCAATTATACTATTACAAGCAATTTGTATTATCTGCATGAAGTATATAAAGGCTTTTAGACCAATTTCCTTTTATTAAATTACAGCAAATGCAAGTTGAATTCGCAGAGTCTTTATTTTCCGAAATAAAAAAAGAGGAAATATGAAATCATTCTTTCTAGGAGCCAAACCACGAACCTTCCGGCTGCCTGCTAAACTAGGCACTTGCATTAAAAGAAAACGCACAGGGAAATGCAAATGCGATAAATTCTTGCCCACTTTCCTATTTCAAAAGCGACAAAAGAAAAGCTTGAGACTCATTCGATGAAATCTAGGTGGTGACAAATTATTCTTCTCTGCCTTATATTTCGTGTAGTACTGCAGATGCTATTAGATTTTATGAAGCAGGAAACTTGAGTAATTAGTTGTTCTTTCGCTGTTTCGTTGTTTTCGTTTAAAACACGGATGTTTTAGACTGCCAATCTGATGTTCTAATCGCTTACATCATTGGAACACTAACGGGGAAATGAGATTATTCATTAGTATTCGGTAATGCATATTCATTTATTGCCGTATATTTCAATGATAACCAACGAAATTCCCCGAGGCAAGTGGTACAAGATTACGTCTATCGTTAGCAAGAGCCTTGGGCACCATATAGGTGATAGTACAGTTTTGCCCACTTTCACCTCGGTGTTGACGGAGAACACCCCGGAAGATGGGTCTGAAAGTCTTCAGTCCCTCTTCCCCTACCACCAATCCACACGAGAGGATTTTCCACTGGCCATATATTTAGTGCCTCCCCCCTGGTGCAAAAGACACTACACATTTACAAGCATACATGCTTTTCTCTGAGATTGGAACCCGGGCCCTTCGGTACAGCAGTCATAGTTACTAACCACTGTCCGGTTTGGGTGGCATAGATAGTTTTACGATGCAGTTTCCACAAAAATGCACAGATAGGCATGAATTTTTTCTTATTCTTCTCACTATTATTAATGAAAGGTTTTATTGCCAGAATAGTTAAAGTTTTCATTGACAAATGGTGCCTATGTTGCATCAGAAGCTCGTAGAGTGACCCAGCTTAATTTGAAGTTCGGTAAAATAAAAAATGTTCATTGTGATGACCTTGATTCATTAGAATGGGCTGGGCTGATTCATAAGACTCGGCACGACATTCTGTACAGCATCGAAGAGGACATAGCTGTAATTATTGTTACATCATGGTTAATAACATTTTTCAGAGTGTTTAATAACGTCAGCTGACGTCTGTAAACCAGCGACTACGAGCAGCCCCATAACAAAATGTCACAAAGTGTAAGATCTGAAGTAGCTAATGTCCATTCGCTCAGAAATGAACGACTGAGGATACAATCATTGTCAGACGTTGATATCGCAGAAGATAATGGCATTAACTTGTGCGGAGACGTTTCCCCCTACATGAACAATACATTATGCAGCACATGCAAGTAGAGAATAATTCTGTCTCTTAAAAGCTCGACTGCGGTAAAAGTGTTCAAAATGTACCATTGCGGACTTCTTTAAGGAAATACACCTGTAATGAATGACGCAGTGAATTCTCACCTATCTTTGATTAATGATAAAAAAATCGCGTGTGGTTTACTTGGCTCGCTCATATGTGGCTGTTGCGTGCATTTAAATTTCCCTTAAGAAAACGTGCGTCTACTAATTTCACAGGACGTTTGACAGTCATTGTGCGCATTGTTTTCCATGAGCTGAAAAACCCAATTAGCAAATTCATGATGTCTTTCAAACTCGGTTGATTTCAGTCAGTGTGTATATTGGATTTCGTAAGGATACATCTTGAAGATGATCCTGAGTGATCGTTAGACTCTTTCATACCGAATTCCAGCTCTCCGAAACCGTTAAAGTGCCACCTGTAGGTCAAAAATATTACTGTTTTTATGGAAATTTGATTTACAGTTCTATTTTTGTGTATTGTTTTTTATAGGGATTCTGTATATGGATACCCGTTCTATGTACGATTCTATGTATGGATACTCCATTATGGTATAATGCTATTGGTTCTGTTTATGAGTTTTTGTTTACTGTTTTGTGCAGCAATTTTTCCAAGAGGTACCTTTATTGGTCTGTGGATTTTTGTGTAGTGGTTTTTACAGGATTTGGCGTATGGGTGCCTGTATAGGTGTACATGCTTTTGTCTACTGGTTTTTACAAGGCATAGACCTACGGAATATCCACTTTTTAATGGAACTTTGGCCAATGGGTATGCGTATAAAGTTCTGATTTTTGGCTATGGGGTTTTACTGGGATTTTGTTTATAGTGCCTACAGTTCTACAGGTTTCTACAGAGATTTCTACAGAAATTTCTACAGAGACTTTTCTAGGTATTAAATTTGGGTTTAAATTTATGTGACACCGTATGCTAATGTTGCTTGCACAACTTGCCAGCGTTAGTTATCACGCTTTCCGTTGAAGATTATGATCCAGTTTTATCCTCAGATGGTAAATATTTAAGGGAAAACACTCGAATTTCCGTGCCTGAGGAATGTTTTCCTTAAACTTGACAGGTTAATACCTGATGACACTTTGCGACTTAGCAAGTATTGAGTGTTTAATAAAGTTGCGATATTTCTGAATGTCCAGAATTTTTGCAGTGTTAGGATGACTAGCCTAGAACTGTTTCTCTGGTTTTCTTTTCTTCAGAAGGTATTATTTTTTTACAAACTTACTGCAAATTTTATTTTCTGCAATAAATATCTTAGAGCTGTTAGGAATATAAAAATTTTCCTTTTTAAAAGAGAAAATATTTTAAAACTTATAGCAGTAAAAGGTGGGTCGACTTAAAACTTTTGATGGTCGAATGTAGCCGTATTTACATAGATTTCCGCAGTTTTTATGAATCCAAGAGTTCTACGTTGAATAAAGATCATACGTTCGATGTCCACGGGTCCAGCTCTACAATTGAGCAAACTTGTATATTGCTGCATGACAGAACACAATTTCGATGTCTGTCGTGAATCGATATGTCAAAATTTACTAATTTTAAGATGAAAATTTTCCACTTAGCATTTCAGCACTTTAAGTAATTCTGATATTTTTAACAACCTTTGAATAAAGTATTATTGTTAACCAGGTATTTTCGGCTAAAGCAAATTTTAAGTAGATTGTTTAATTGCAGTATCTAACACTTCCAGCACCCTACTGCCAAAGAAATCCTAATATATTAAGAACAAAGGAAACTATAACTATAAAGATCCAAAAACAAATAATACAAAAACACCCTCTCCTGCATATTGGACATTTGGCCGACTGTCCGCCCTCTTAGGATGCTCCTTGCAGAAGGAAAATCCTAGGATTCCAACTCATCCCGCCACCCTGAGCTATTTTTTATCTATTATTTTTTTACCTCCATCTTCTCTCTGGTCAGCGACTTATGGGGGCGTTCACAGAGTAAAGAGGGAAGAAAGGAAAAATAAATAAATAATAATAAAAAAAAAGGTTTGGAAGGGGGGGGGAAAGAAGGAAGAAAATAACGCTCTCCTCTCACGAGCCTCTGTTAGCCCATGCAATCGATGCTATTCCTTCTATTCTTTTATTCTTTTTATTTCATTCTTCTGTTCTTTCTATTCCATTCTGTTCTTTTTTTCGCAGCCGCCATCTTTCTACGGCAATGAAGTAGTGAAGGGTGTTGGAAAAATGGGGGTCGAGGCCACCGTCAGTAGTGCCTTAGGGAGGAAATATAAGCAAGGTTGTTAGTTAAAAAAGGCCTTTCTTGTTATAATTGTTGATATAATTAAAGTACCATCTCAGTCGTAAAATATGTCATTAGCATTGTTTTGTTTGATTTGCATGCAATTATTAATTTTATTCTATAGAGTACTATGCAGTAGATTTTTTAAAAATTTTATTTGTAATTTCGCATTGTTTTTAAGAATGCTTTGGAGTTTAATTTACCTTAAGTAAATTGTCTAAAAAGTATAAAACCAAATTTAGATTACAGTAAAACTGTTATTACATAAGCGATATGAACACACAGTCTGTTTTGATTCAGAAGAAAATTGATTTTACATACATTCATTCTGTATGAGCAAGATTATATATAGTATAATAGTACACCCAACGGTATTCTACTTATAATTTATCTGAACGGCACCCAAATTTCCATTTAAATGTCAGTCTAATAAAATATTCCTGTAATTCTTTTAAGATCTTAGTATCTGCAACAAGAAAGATAAAAGTCTTATTCTTGATAGACTCACATGAATAAATCTTGGAAGTTTAAATCAAGAATTTGAAGTCATACTCCTATGTTACAAATCATGTTTCTGTAAACTATTCTTTAAAGAGCATTTTGTGATTTTTAAATGTTTAAAATATTGCAAGCAAGTTTTACATGCAACACGAAATAATATTTTTCTCTGCAATCTCTAGTATATAACTTATGTCCTTATACCAGCTATTCAGAAACTGTAAAATTACTTCAACAGTTTTCTGTCACACCTACTTAACTATCAGGAGCAACGTTACTTTAACGACGACTAACTATAAGGAATAACTCTAGTCACACCTATTAAGTAACAACGATTAGGAAATGACGTGCAAATCTCTAAGATAGGTTAGAGTCTGACAAGACTGAATAATCTCCAACGTTTTCTCCAACGTCCGTCTCGTTCGTTCGAAAGGTTTTCGAAAATTACCTGTAGGGCAGCTTTATTTGAGATGCGAAACATTGTTTTTTAGTTACCTTTTGAAGTAATATACATCAAATTGCATAGACTTACACCTCTGCTTTTGGCATTCTTGGAAACCCGACGGTGAGACATTTAGTAAATAAAATGGTTGCAATAAAACAGAATTGTGCTTGTTTATGATGAAAGAAATGCAAGATTGTTTACTCAAATACCGATTTCTTTTTCAAAATGCAATATTGCGACGAATAATCGAAAGATGCTTTAACTCTGTTTGCACCACAACATAAACTAGGCTGTCTTGTATGCTACTACTTCCTATGTATCTTCTTGCAGAAAGTACGCAAACGCTTTCTAACATTCAGGTTCAATTACTTGTGAATCTTATGTACGTCACATGATTTTTTTTCGTGAACGATTTCAACAGACGAATATATTAGCCTTTTGCAAATTAAGTTGTATTATAGTAAGTTTTTTTATATTTTTATATTAATAATGATAAATTTGTAAAAAGTAAAATATTATCATTTTTCCGACAGGCACACATACAGCGAAGCTATTATTATTCGTATTATATGAACAAAGTTAATGAAAATGTAGTCGACCTTTTCTTCGGCTTTAGATTAAGAAGTATTTGAACTTGGACTAATAAAACCTTAGGCATACAACAGTTATTAAACTGGTTACAAGTTTTCAACTTTATATATGCAAATTAAAGTTTTAAGTTATTCTGGAATTTCCAATCCAGTTTTCCGGTTTAAAATCTTTAAACGATGTACAAAAATAAACTAATTTAAAAAGAAAATCCGCATAAATAATGTTAAGCAGATTGCAATATCACATTTTGTGTTAGTGGACGCTGATTAGGACACAGACTGACCTACGTGTGTAAAAGCTAGTACATGCAACCCTTTTATGTGCTATTGATAAACATTTGAAATGGTTTTTCCATGATATAGGATATACATAAGGGCTTCATAAATAAATCTGATGGTGGAATTCTTAGCTTTTGTAGCAAACTCCGTAAATTATACTAGAGTTACGCACAAACTTAATGTATTCTACAATATGAAAAAAAATTGTGTATTTGTTTGAATAGTGAAAAACACAAGATAAGATTTTTATAAATGACCGAGAGCTTTATTTAATAGCCATTGGCCTTGCGCCACTACAAGGGCTGGGAGTGGTGGCCATTTCATTACGGAAGCATCTAATAGGTGGCCACTGTTGCCTCCTATAAAGGGACGGGCAGCTGCATCTGCCATCTCTTGGATTCGAACCGTGGCCCATCGCTATGGCGGTCAGGGTCACTGACCACTATACCGGTTAGGCATACACAGCATAAGATTGTCTTATGCTATGTATATATAATATAAGGTCTTCTGAAAATATAAGGAATATAATAAAATAAGGAATCCGAAGAAAATATAAGGTCTTCTGCGTCAGGGGGTCTTCTTAATAAAGATGAGGTTGTCTTTATGGAGAACTTAATGGAAACAGCTTCTTATTTATAATAAACATGTCGAAAATCATGAACAACCTGCTTACTAGGATTCGAAACCAGATCGGAATTGCCAGTGCTTAGAGGTCACAAAATCACAAAATTACTTTTTTAGTCACAAGTTATGGTCATATTAAACTGGTTACAAGTTTTCAACTTTATATATGCAAATTAAAGTTTTAAGTTATTCTGGAATTTCCAATCCAGTTTTCCGGTTTAAAATCTTTAAACGATGTACAAAAATAAACTAATTTAAAAAGAAAATCCGCATAAATAATGTTAAGCAGATTGCAATATCACATTTTGTGTTAGTGGACGCTGATTAGGACACAGACTGACCTACGTGTGTAAAAGCTAAGTTAAGCACGAGCCAGTTAGAGAATGTCTAACAATTTAGGTATGTGAAAATTATATTGATCTTACTTAGGTTAGAGAAAATGAGAGTTAGCAAATATATTACCTCTTCAGATAAGGAACCGAAAGATCTGTACTCAGATCTCTACTCATAAACTCAAATCTGTACAGAAATGTTTTCACTTGGACAAAAAAACTCATCCTGCAATATCCATGTCTCAAACGTGTCATGTGTAATTACCATTTCTCTTTATATTCAACAATAGCAGTCCTTTGTATTATTTAGCATCTAACCCTTGTTTGGCATTATATGCTTTTGAGCATCTCTAAATGACCACCCGATGTTGTGTTGTTGAGAATCAGAAGTTGCTTGTCCTAGATACTTCTGTGCTCCGGACAATACTCGAATAGTCCATGTAAGCAGTCCGGGTGTCCGCACCCGCTTTTCCCTGTCACCTGTAAGCATTTCTATGTAGTGCAAACAATAACATCTTTTCCCGGGAAAATATGTTATTGTTTGCACTAGGCCAAGAAATACAAAAAATTACACTTTATCGTAATAGGAAATGGCGATAACCGCTGCGCGATGAAAGGTTCGTGTAGATACATGCAGCGTAAAAATTATCAAAACTGTTATTCATCTGAACTATATCTGTTTTACTTCATTTAGAAAATCAGGTATTTCATCTGTTTCAATCAGATTTGTATGTGAACTCTTTTTTGATAACATGAATACATGAAACATTATGTTTACTCTGTGCCCATCAGATGTTTTTTTGCAAAGCAACTTCAAGAAGTTTTTTGTTCAAAACTTTCTTTCAAGGCAAATAATTATTTTCGGAAAAGTCTATCAAATGATTTCTAGTTTCGGAGTTTCTAGATAACTATAGAATCGACTCAACTTCGTTGTGTGTTTGGAATTACAAGAACAAAATCAACCTGTGGGGTCTGTCAGGGGTTTAAACGGAACAATCCACCCTCCCAACGTGCCAAGAATGAACGATTCTAAGAACAACCTTCTACTGTTCTTCTCAAGGAATAGATAAAGCTGATTTTAAATCCTTAAGCTCAAGAAATGACATTCGTATGAAACTGCGTTTCAAGAAATACTTTGAAACCTACAGAAACACTAAATTTTCAAAGACACCATAAAACTTTCTGTTTTACAAACTAACCTCAAAATAAAAACAATGCGTAAGTTGATTGTCGTTTGCACGCTTATGTTTTGCAATTTAAAAACGAATAGGTAATTATTTCCTACTTTGATACGAAAAAAAGTTAATATTATCAAAAATTACATTTAACTTCCTCAATTATTTTATCAAGAAAATGAATAACGAAAGAATGTCTTCATTCGATTGAAATAATGAATTTTTTACAGTTATTTATTGTCCGTAAATAGAAACTAAAATGTCGAAAATATTACGATTTTTGTTGAGATAATGCTCTTCATTATTACATTATAGTGTAGTACAATATGGCTTTTTATGTCTTGATTGTTTTATTGTTGCAAAGCATTCGAGAGCTTCTCGATTTTTTTCGATAACTTTGAATTTTAAAATTTCGACCAAAATCAACAAAATTAACATTAAGAATGTGTAAAGTCTATGTTTTGGGGGGAAACATAAACTTTTAAAAGGTCTTTTGAAGAATTATCTTCTGTCTTTCTGAAACAAAGCAGAAATCAGAAGAAGGTTGTCTAAGACCCTTTTATTCAAACATAAAATTAACAATGACTCAACTTGGGTTACAAGAAGCCACGCACTTCTGGCTTAACAGAATAATGTTACAAATACTAAATTTCAAGGTGTAGTAGATTATCTTAAAGGCTCACAGAATACTTTAACGCATAGGAAGAGCTCTGGGTAGTAGTAAACCGGCGAGACGAGCTTAATGGCTAGAACACTCAACTCCGCTAACGCAAGTCGCTCATAATCACAGCACAACGGGGCCTAGAATAGGCAGACACGCTCTAAAAATAGCTTCCGAAACTCTTGCTTAAATAACACTTCATTCTACTTTAATCTGAATAAAACTCTCGCTATGTCATTTACATTATGGCATGAAAAACGTGGGTGAAACGAGAGTAATAATACTTTGGAATAAAAGAATAATGTAATGAGAATAATGGGTTTTCTATGGATAATTTAATTCGTTAATAGTTTTAACTCAATTACGATTTAACGATATTTATTCTCATTACTTCCTAACATTAATATGTCATACTGCTGGAAAGAGAGGCACATAAACCCGTTTTTTCCTGCTCTATGATATATCGACATTAAACAGTAAAATGTTTTATGTAAATCAATTCCATTATGTTAATCATGAATGCTGATTTAAATAGGCCTTTTATTTAGCCATTTTTGACAAAATTTCGATCAAACTTCCGCTTTTTCAGCTGTTTAGTACAGCAGTTACCAAATGTTCAACTTCTGTGTTTCTATAGTAAGCTGGTTTGAAAAGGATATAAGCTCTCAGTGTTCATCATTTGGCAGAAAGATGTTTAATTCATTTCTTGAGAAAAGAAATAATCTAGTGTTAGTTCTTATGCAAATTTGACATAATAGTTCCTAGACATGGACTATTATGTCACATTTGCATAAGTCCAATTTTTATTTCTGCGTTGCAAGCATTCGTTTTATTTTACATCTTTAACTTTCGTTGGTCTGGTAATGATTTGATATCTCAGTCGTGACCGCTGAGTAACGGCATTTCGACCTGGTTATAGAAAGCAAGCCAGCGGGCTAACGGTTTTTTGTGATTTTCATACGTATAATGTGAATACAGGCCAGTTCATTTCAGGAAGTCCTTTGGAAGGCATATCTCTCCTTAGACAGATAAATTTCATGTGCTTTACTATATTCAAATAATCTAACTACTGGAAACAAAAAAATAGTTTTTATCTCCGTATGTAGATCTATTTAAACCATCTTAAATATTATGTTAACATTGTTAAGCACTTCTTGGCATTATTGAAGAGCAATAATAAAAGTAGAATAATACAGAGAAATATTTTTATTTCGTTTTTAAGTATTTCATATAGGGAATTTAAATTTACATTTTTACCAGTATAAACAGCGGAAAGAATTTTGAGAATTTTCTAGACTTCTTAAAATACAACACTGAAATTAAAATAAATACCCACTGTGATATTATCACTCAACATATTTTGTAATTTTTTTCTAATTTTTTGCTTTTCGCGAATGATTTAAAGTTTAACATAAAAATAATTCAAAACTTCCTAATGTCTCCTCTAAGTTGTTTCTCGAGTAGTTGCAATATGACTTGGAGGCTTACTTACGCAGCTTCGTCAGATATCCGCAATTAACAAAGGCTAAAGTCGATTCAAAGAATTTCAGTCTCGGTATATAAAAACCCAATGATTCAGACGTCGGGAGAAATAGTAGCAAGGTGGTCAGCACTAAGTTCCATCAGCTCTCTGTCTCGAACTCAAGAATATTATGCATTAACTATTTACATCCTTGTGGGAGCCGACATAAGTAGAAATGGCGATAAGGGCAAAAATATATGATAACTGATTGATTAAGAAAAATTCTACATTTTTATTAAAAATAAATTTAGTTTCTAAAATACGCTTCTATTTATTAAAATATGTAAATGAAATTTAACAAATGAAGTACTTACTTAAAACTCTTAAATCTTGAGGTTAATTTTTTTAAATAATTTGAAAAAGAATCGAATGACAATTATATTTTTTTGCGTTTTACAAAATTTTTTTATTAAGTTATGCTTCAAAAGATTCAAATGATACAAAAAAAAAAAAAAAAAAGAAAAAAAAAAAAAAAAAGAAAAAGGCTATTCCAGGTTTTGTGACTCGAGTTTTTCTTCAAGATCTGTTAAATTAGAGATTTCGAATTCCTGACTCTTGCTAAATTTGAAAAATTCTCTTCCTGAAGCAAATTCATTAGATAGTCTTATTTTATTAAGCATATTTAATCTGTTGTACTTTTCAGGATTAACAGTTTTTTTTTTTTTTTTAGAATCTCTGAAGTTCTTCAATTGACATATCTAAAAATTAAGCGATTAGGTTACAATTACCTTACCTTCTCTTATTTAATATTATGCTTTTGGATAGCATGTTCGCGTAGAATTTTACCAGTAGTCATTTAATGTTAAAAAGTTCATTTTTAATAGCGCTTTAATGCGAAAGAAAAACTGCCATGCTTTCAAAATTTTCACATGGCTCATGAAACACTCAATTCCTTTGATCTACCTCTAACATCCAATTGAATTCTCTTGTTCTAGATCAGATTGTCAAAAAGTATCTTATCCTGTTTCCACTTCTTAAGAGTCTTCGGCCAAGCGGTTGGCGAGTCGGCTCACTTAATGAGACAACATCCATCGCCTTTTCTCAAACTGGTCTAACTTGCGATCTAAACATGGTGAATGCTGGGTGGGAGAGGCAAGAAGACAGACACATCACCTAAACATGCCAGCCCCTCTTCTTAGCTAAAAGCCAGTTAGCAGAGGATCCCTGAGGGCCTGCTCGACACTGTTTGCCACGACTCGAATCACGTGAGCTTGTCTGCACCGACCCCCTCTTTCCCCCATCCCAATGTAAGGGTCCGATCGCCTATTGTTCCTCCGAAGCGCGCGCAATTAGTCGACCATGCGTTCGAGGCACTGCTTTTACGAGGCCGATATTCTTGCAATTGGCTCTTCTCCTCTTCCTCCTCTTCTTTTTCTCTTCTCTTCATCCTTCACTAACCTCCTCACTTTTTTTCGCTTTGCCTTTCCTGAAAGGAGGAGGTAAAAATGTGAAGCTTTGAAGCGTGTTCCGCAGTAAATGAGGTTCGCAGCTGCGACGATGGTTGACCATCCTCGACTCGAATGGCTTAGATATCTGTTCGCGATGTAGGTGAGAAGTTCTTAACCGCTTAGAGCGGTATAAACTAGAAGGAGTACCACGTAAATTTTTGATATTGGAACACAACACCAGTAGATACATTAAATTCACATAAATGCACATTTAAAATAAGAGAATTTATAATTTCAAAAACGAATCTGCGCTCAGGACGAATACTTGTAAAAAGCATCCGTCAGGGATAATTTCAATGTATGTTGACTCAAGAACACTCCCGTAAATAAGACTCAATAATCATAGCGGATTCAATATTTTCCTTTACATCATAGATACTTATTGTGGTTTGACTTCTGAATTAATACACATATATAAACATGTACAATATCTATTTCAAGGTTATTATGAGGGTAGAACCGCAAAAATTCATAAAAGAAAGATATTATAGGCATTATCTTTGTTCCTTCGAGATAAATTGTGTAAATTTAAAAGAAAAAGCTAAACAAAAATAAAAACATAAGTAACTGAAATTAAATTAAATTAAAACAAACACTGAACTGAATAAACTGGTAAATGAACAACACAGAGCGAATATCTTACACGTTTAACTAAGTAGTGATTTTTATTTAGACTTCTTTATTAGAGTTCTTTTTTTACTTGAAAAAAATAGATAAAGTATTGTAATCGCGAAAAATTTCGGGTATCACATTTCAATGAAAATGTTCATTCTAGCCGATCTCAAATCTATTTGAACGATGTTTATGCTTGACGTCTCTATCTACGAATAGTATAATACATTTTCTCTAAAATGGATTGTAAAATGGATTTAAAATGGATTCAGAAGAGATTTTTGGGACGTCGTACACACACATTCTCTTGCGGTATGTATCTCGTTATAGAATTATCAACAGCTTAAAAGTTTAGGTGGCGCTGAGCAGCCATTTGTTTACATTTGAAACTCTTAGTAAAATAGGGAGTTATGTAAGTCTGTGCACCAACTTCAGCCTCTTTTTGCCCAGTGAGACTAAAAGTTAACCTTCAATTTTGTGCCCCGAAAATTTTATCTTCCTGCCTGCTGACCCAATTGTTTGTTTTGGGGTAAAAACTCTTAATTTTAATCATTTTTAAAGGTATTTGGTGTTTATGCTTTCCCAATGAGCAATATATCCGTAATGAAATTCGAGGAAATAAGTTTAAATGAAGTCCAGCAAAAAAATAATTTTAAGTGCAGCAAAAAATGCGTATAATTTAATAGACTGTATAAGGAAGTGTGCGGTACTTTTACATCAGGTTATTTTTAAAGTAGAATCTTGATCATCTAAGCCATGCCCCATTAAAATCGATTAAAATGCTCAATTTAATTCCGGGTATCAGAGACACTACTATAAACTTTCTTAGAATTACACAAGTTTTGCCGTGAATGTTGTGTAACGGCACCAAAAAAAAATCAACAACATTTCTCGTTCGGTTATCTAGATATCCCTGAAACAGCATTTGTACACTGAACATTAGAAACTCTTCAAAATTGTTGACATACTGATACTTAGACATTTGCTGAATATGTAGGCAAGAAACCATAAAGAAAACTTAAGAAGCTTTAAAGGGCATTTTAAGAGAGTTTTAAGAGATAATCTATTGCAAAATAATTTCTTCTGGCCTTTTTCTCAGTAATTTACTTATTTATCTATCTTTATTTTAATTTGAGATAAACCATTAAAACCATTAAAATCATTAAAATACAACTCCCTCGTATAATTTTAGCCAGAATACTATGCTATATATTTAAACTGTTTAATAAATTATACACCATTGAGAACATATTCTTTCATGAAAGTCATGCATGAAGTTACACTTAGCTGCGAAACTTTCAGATATAGGTGTAACGAATTTTTCATATTCATAGTTTTTTTGCTTAAAATCGTGCGATCTTACTTTACATTCTAAGAACCATTGGTTCGCATAACCACAGGTAATTGTAAGTATGCCGCATTTTATAAACAAACCAATTAGTATATGATTCACACAAAACCCTAACTAGTAAAATATCCATAATTTCATGTCAAATATTTTCTATGCATGGCTCTACAATTCCATGGAAATGATGATATCTGGAGCATCCGGAGAAATTAAATCATTATATTTCTACTAAGTTTATATCGTAAAATAGATACTAATTTAGTCTTTGTGACGGGGAATTATTAGTTTGTACGTTTGAGTAACTTATTATTGCCCGCTGTGAATTGTTGGATTGACCATTTTAGATGACAAGGGTGGCAGCTGTTTCTACTAATTTCGCACCTCTGTAAACCCCAAAACTGCTTACAAATTTAATCATTTTAATTTCATGCCATGATATTTACGTACAATGAATATATTTTTTGTATTTGTTTTTCTTCATGGTGTTGCAGTTTTAATGGCCAACAGTGTAGTATGCTTTGTGGAACAGCGACACTTCAAGAAATGATTAAGTCCGAGTGGTCATTTAAAGGTCTTTTGTTACGTAGAGTGGTAAGATCTTAAAATAATATTCCTGCATCCGCGGGCTTAATCGCTTTTTGAAGTGTTGCCATGTTTCGGAGTGTGGTAACACTTTTCATAAGCTGCTCTTAGAAGCTTCTCGCTTTCCTCATCCGGCCAGTTTCCGAGAATTGTCTTGGTCAGTATTTTTCCGGAACTTGAGCTTAAGGCAATAACCGAAAATAATATACGTCTTTCGAGAACTGTAAGTCCTTCAGTTTAAATGCTTTAATGCACAGTCAAATCTTTCTTTGTCTTCTGAACTTACATTTTGCACTTCTACTGTTTATTCCAGATAGTTACATTTATGCAAATTTATTGAGCATTTAAAATTAATCAGCCAATATGCTTTACCTATTTAACTTCTGACTTCCTCTATGCTATTTATGTTCTGTTTTTAGATTAACTGACTTCATTTCCAAATTTTTCAAAATAATTTAACAAAACGTTAGACTAGTTTACTGTCCCTTTATTATCCATAATTTTTTTTTTTTTTTTTTTTGTATTTGTTTTTATCTTCTTACAAAAAATAATACATTTATTTAGACAATTACTTCCAAATACCATACATGTCCTTACTTTATAAAAGAATTTTCTTCATATATTTCAGATATTTTAGCAAGCTACTAAATATTTCGCTAGATATCGTGCGTATGTTGCGCTGATATCTCATGTGCTTATTTTAAGAATTAAAGGAAAAATTATCACACTTATGAACATTTCGTAATTTAATCACTCAGCTACTTTCTTGTTAAAGCGGGCACCTCAGTTAATCGCCAAATTTGGAAGATTAATCACCAGAACTGACAAATTAAATCATCGGATTTTTAACATGCAACATGTTTTAATTTTCAGAACCGTTTTGATTACAAAAATGTCCTAGTGATATTATGGATTTAATATTTTCTTCCACTAAAATTTTATCATTTTTAATTTATAATCAGTTCGAAAACAAACAGTAAATTCTTTACGATATTTATAACGGGGAATATAATTGACTTTCACGCTCACTTTAGACTGCGTGATATCGTTCCTTCGTTAATTTCCCTCCCTCAAAGCTAACTATGTTTAATTCTCCGATAAGTGGAAGATAAGTTTTTGTGATATTATTTATTCTTTCTTAATCGTCGTTATTTTTATGTCTTACTATTAACTGTATTTTTTGACTTACCATCAACTGAAAGAAAAAGCAGTAGTATGTTTCTTTCAAGAGGACGGAATTTCGCATACTGAGTGAAAGTGGAAAAAAAATGCCCATCTGCTTGCTGGGAGGTAAAAGTATTTGGAGATGCAAGAGAAATGTTCAAAATGTTAAGGAACTTAAGAAAGTCGTCATGCCTATAATTTATTTCATGGTTCCAGGATTCCTTTTCTTTAATACTTTGTGCGTCATATACTGCTCGGATGAAGAATTAAATTCCATCATATGATAGAATAGCAAATAAGTATACTTGAAAATAAAAAAATACCAATATTTGATGCTATAATAGCAGAAGTTGTAGAAGCAGAAGTACTTTGTGTAGCCTCCACAAAGATAAATAAATATGTTATTTTCCCATGTGCATTGCATATTTTCGTCTTTTAAAGTTTGCCATCGTGTTCTTCTAGTTTTCGCCATTCAATTTTAAATGCCGTTAAATTTACCAAAGCGCTTGCGGTGGCAACTTACACAAGAAAGTACCATAACTCTTGTTCTATAGCGAAATCTCCAGTCAGTCGCAGTTTTATTGTTTGTATCTTAAACTACTTTATTTAACCCAGTCTGTTATTTCATGCCTTATGGCTAATATTGCAATAATAAAAGCACTGAGTTTAATGAATGCTATGAAACAAAAGGAATTCAGTCGATACTTTTGTGAAGTGTGACATTTTTCTAGAATACAGATGTACAGATGAAACATGAAGGATAGGATCATATTTTATTTCAGTTTCTCTGATATTGCAAGCTTTTATGTCAAATTTTAATTTAACAAGAAAATTAATGTAAGGTAAAAGTAACAAAGATGCATTTAACAAAGGTTAATAAAGTTATATTTTTTTACGTAGCAGAGGATGTATATTTCTTTCAATTAACATGCAAAATCGCAGCATGGAAAAATGAAATTTGTAGACATGACTATACCTTTGAGCCTGAAGGATAAAGAATGGAAAAAAAGAATTGGAAGTAGTCATTGTTATCCATTCATCTTGGCTAACTTTTCTGCTTCACGAACCATAAAACATTTATCTTCAACGTGCTCTCGCACACAGACAGTTCTCATAGTGCTGTCATTCGATAAATCATAAGATCTTTAATTTAGCTGCCGAATTTAATTAATCTGTTATTGATTTACGATCTAAAAACGGTAAAAGTACTTCTTAAGAATTTACATCTTTATTTTACTTTTAAATCCTATATCCTATATTTAATTGGCATAAATTAAAATATATTTAAAACCCTCTAAGCGGCAAAACCGTATATATACGGCCTAGAATATTTTTTGTGATATCTGCAAGAACGTATATATGCGTGCATATTAAAATATGTCAAAAAACTTAAGGCAATATATCAAAAGTACACAAATCCAGGTATAACATACGAGGAGAGTTTTTACATTAAAATCAAAAAAATAATTTGTTCTCATAATAGTTTTGCGAAAGTTGTGCTTTTTTAGAGAAACTCCTGGCCGCTCAGAGGGTTAATTTACAATACATCAATCTGCTAATTATTTTGAACATTTGTAGCTTTTTAATTAAAAAGAGATGTTTCTAACATCAAATGTTCTGTAACTGAACAAAATACCTATTAATGATGTTTCACGTTTTTAAATATTTTTAGTGTTTACATAATATTCTGTCAACCGTGAAAATTGGCTACTATTAAAATATGAAATTTAACGGAAATCTCGTCGAAACTGCGCCAAACTTTCCTACGGATATCTGAAGGAACTAATGTCTGTTTACTTAATACACAATCGGTATTCAACCACTTTTTTACGCTTCGTAAAAAAGCCTTTTTCTACTGCTTGGTTAAATCCTTCGATTTTACAGAGAGTTCCGTTTAGGAGTACAAACTTTCCGCAGGTAATTTTTCAATCTATTACTCTTTTGTCGGCAGTTGAACGTATCTGGTCCATTAATATACCCTTTTTGCTTCCTTGTACGAAGTAAAGGAAGTATTATAATAGAGAAAAATTTTGGGTATCATATTTCAACGAAAATTTATATTTTGGCCGTTCTTGAATCCATTTGAACAATGTTTTCGCATGACATCTGTACATATGGGCAGAATCAAGGACTCTTTTTTTTCCAAAACGCATTGTAAAATGGATTTAAAATAGATTCAAAAAAGTTTTTTTTTTTTTTTTTTCTTCTTGACATCTGCGCGTACATAAGTATGTATTTTGCACTCAAAACCGAGTAGCCGTAGAACGTTGAAATTATGCGTATGAGACTGCTATAACATGTAGTTGCTCACCTCCCTTTTTCGTTCCAGTCGGCAGTACCAAAGTTTATAAATACATACATATTCCCACTCTGTTATCCGGTTCGGTGAGCTCAGTTTTTTATTCTTATATATTAGTAAATTGTGCATTGTTTGCTTTAAAGGTTATTGATGTTATTGTTATGTTTCGGTTAAGTTTTTTATGCCTTTAATTATTCTGTATGCAATAGTTGTAGAATTATCAACAATTTAAAAAGTTGTTTAAGAATTTAAAAGGCCTAAGCAGGCCGCCATTTATTTATATTTGAAACTTTTAGTAGAGCAGTGAATTAAGTCCGATTGACGCACCAACTTGGGTGTCTTTTTGTCCATTGTAAAAGTTAACTTTCAATTTTGCACACCGATTGCTTTTTTGCATCAAAACTCTAATTTTTATTGTAAAAAATTGCTTTTTTAGCTGTTTATAACTGTGTTTGGTGTTTGAAGTTTCTCTGTATTTCACAATTTTTAATGAAGTTGTTCTGTGTATTTATGAATTTTTGCCTTGCTGCGAAGTGAGACCTGAATTGAACGAATGAGAGATGTATCTCTAATAAAATTCGAGGAAATAAGTTAAAATAAAGTGCAGCAAAAAGTGTGTATAATTTAATAGACCTTACAAGGAAACATGTGGCATTCACATCAGATATTTTTGAAGGTAAGGTCCCATAACTTTTAAAATGAACCACTGATCGGTTGGTGAGTTGTAGAAGTCAGTTCCCAATTTTTGAATCTTTTTTTTCCCCCAAAATGCAGGAAAAATGCAGCAATAACAGTTAATTTATATCCTTATTCATAAAAACAAAAGGTGGCTTATCGAGAATCAATCGAGTTCCATCAAAAGAAAGCGCAAAAATTGAGTGTGTTATTACTCCACTTTGAGGGAATGCCATAAGTGGCACTAAATCGAGCTGCTTGGTGGTAGTTTCTGGCATCACAGGTACAAAATTTCAAAAATTTTGAGAATTTATTTCCTAAGGAATAAGAATTCGAATATCTTAAAGCAGGAAACACAAAACTGAGAAAAGGACACTTACAGTTTCCCAAGCTTGCAAGTATTTTTTATCAGTTTCAAAAATGGCATTAAAACGAAATTTATTAACATATGATAATAATAATATATTGCTTCTGTTGGACTAATCTCACTCTTACGACCTAATCAGAAGAAGCTCAAATTCATCTTGGCAGGAAGTAGAAGATTACGTTTGTCATTGTCAAGAGCCTTACGCACCATATAGGTGCATGTAGAACTTTGTCCAGTCCCATTCCAGTTTTGAGGAAGAGCACCCGGCGGACAGTCCAAGGGTCTCCCTCCTCTCTTCCTCTGCCATCGAGCCACATTAGAGGACTTTGGTTCTCAATGTATTTAAAGTGCCTCCATGCTGCAAAGACACTATACATTTACAACACGCGTGCCTTTGTTAGGATTCGAGATTGGGTAGTCAGAGCCACTAACCTCTATCTCGTTGTGTGGCTATAGTGATAATAATAATAATAATAATAATAATAATAATAATAATAATAATAATGTATTATTACTATCATTAACACATAAGTGATCGTCTGAAATTATGTCATTAATTTTGTTATAATCACTGGCCTGCAGTCATGGAAGTTTCAGGTTCGAGTCCGGAAACCCAAGATATGTAAATCTCTAAATTTAAGAAGTACATCATATTTTATCTTGAAATCATATCTAAAATTGAAAAATTAATAGCCGACAGAGAGACAATTAAATCTGAATGGTAAAATTAAGTTGTACACGCGAATTTATTGCGCATTGCGGATTTTAAACCAGATGTGCAAAGAGAAACAAAGGAATTTCAGAGCCCATACGTCACCGCTTTTAATGAGCCTCTCATATTGCTTAATGCCGTGGGCGTCCTGGTCAAGTTGTTTCATTATGTAGTGACCGCTGGTCATCTTTAATGCATGCCTTGTTCCAAAAGCTATCCAAGCTTTTATTTTCTACCATTTACAGTGTTTCTGCGATAGCTAGGTAATTTAATTGGTGATGGTACTCTGTTATTTCTCCCCGTCGCCTAAGATGCCTTACAATATATTTATTTAGCGTATTTACATGATACGTAGGGTGAAATAATGTGCTCTAAGTATTTAAAAAACATGTTTTAAAAAGTATAGAAAGCAAGAAAAAGAAATTTTAGTGTGTACCATGTGACATGCAGGATAATTTTTATGAATAAATTTTGAGGATGATTTATTATTTACATTTTATGATTGACTCGGAAATTTTTAAAACAAATTTAAGATAATTAATATTTTGGTTTTAAATTGGAAAGGCTGGAATTTAATAACTTGTTAATAATAATTAATTAATTAATAATTAATTCTTTATAAGATTTTATGTTAATTAACCAGTTATTATGATCTGAACCTTTACTGCAACTTCTTCTTTCCGTAGTCTTTACCAGAATGCAAATTAGTTATTTTGTATTTGAGGGTTTGAGCGTAGAGTGAGAGCTTCTGGCAGCATCACCTTGCTGTTACTTATATCGCCAGCCCTGCCTAAGTTTATTTCCGGCTTTAGCAGCTTACTAGCCGACATTTGAAACACGCGACGATAATTATATTGAGCAATGTATTTTAAAATAAATTAAAAATAAATTTAAGACTAAAAATAAATTTTTAGTCTTAAACTGGGTTAAATAAATTTTAAATTAATATTAATTGAAATATTCACAAGACGGCAGGCTCGTCAGTTGCACAAGCAGTGCCTTTCTGTTCACTTAAGCATTAAATAAAAAGTTTATTTTAACGCTCTTAAGACTTGATCATTTGTTACAGACTAAAACGATAACTCACTTTCAGTATAGTAGGGTCTGGAGGATGTTATCCCAAGATTCTAGGTACAACAGAACACTAAAGGGAAATTGAAACTATTCTTGAAAGAAAACAAAGAATGTTATTTCACTGATGATTCTCTTTAAATAAGTTTCAGATTTTCAACCAAAAATTGCAAATTGTAGCTAATTATAACTAAAATTGCAAATTAAGACTAAAGAATTGTTTTGAAGGTTAGTACTTAAATTAAAAATCTGACTTGGACACCACATGACGTTTTTGTACGGCTTATTAAATTATACGCAATTTCTTGCTGCACTTCATTCAAATTAATTTTCTCGATTTATTCTAACTTAATTAAACCGATCTCTCAACGCAAGATAAAAACTACATCAAAAATCGCAAATTTTGAAATTAAATATCTCGGCCAATTTTTGCCGTACGGGAGACAAATTTCTTTATTTTTTCATAACGAATACAGAAATCTCCTAAATATAAGTATAGGAACACATTAAAAGTTAGATTTCGTTATTTATAGAAAATATTTTTTTTTTATTTGACATTGCCCAAACATGAATATTTTCGCTATTTAAAACACTTATGGAATTGAAAGAGTATGATTACAACCAACAGTCGGCACATTAAATGTGTCTGTTCCAAAAGGCTTACATTTTTGATAACTTTGTAGAAAGAAAGCAGCAGCAGACAGACGGCGGTGTAGCTAGGCCAAAGCATGGAAAGAAAGTGCGTAATGTTCAGGATGAAATCTTAAGTCAAACTGAGTTAGTTTTGGTTCTCAAAGTATTTTGATTGGCTAGTTAATATTGCTGTAAAATTTTTATTGGCTGGTTGAATTTTAGTTCCATTTACATTTTTTGAGGGGGGTCAGAGTTTATATATGAATGCTAGATAAAGTTTAAGAAATTATTAGTGTACTGAAAAATAAGCAATTTCGCAAATTACTCTTTTCAGAAAGAAGTCGCAATCTTACAAATCATCATTTTTGAAGAAGGAAAATCTCACTTATGTATAGAATTGCTATTGACATATTTTGTGAAGTTACGTGCGCATAAAATACAGTTAATAGTTGTATATAGCTATTGCTGATATATTCAATAATAATTTTTTTTTAATTTTGATGAGAGAGATTTTAAGAAATTATGTCTTAACAAGATTAAGAAAATATTTTCGCAAGTAGCATGGCAATGGTTATTTTGACAAAAGCACTACTAAGGTTAGGATTTAAATAATCCGCATTCAGTGTTCCTTATATATAACACAGAGAGTAGCAGTGCCGTTAATCCCCCTTTAAGCACACGGTGAAATCTCCTGAGAAGAAATAAACTGAATGTTTACATACAGTAAGAAAACATTATTTACACCAATACATATTACAAATAACTGCTTAACAAGAAATTTTTTGCGCATTCCTTATATATTTTAATGCTAAATTTCAGTCATGCTAAAAATATTTAGTTAACATATCAAATAGGCCAAATAAAATGACTTCTCATTTATTTGTAAATGCATTACTTAATTTTCTTGAAATGCCAATGCATGTCTATGCACTCCGTAAAATTTATTTATTTCAAGACATTTCTAAAACTTTTAACTGTCACTTGTTGGAAAATTAAAATGCGATCTCAAATTGTAACAGAGTTTCAACTAAATATATCTATTTTTAAGCTGAATCAACTTGTCCAAAGTTTTCAGCGCTTGTTAGATTGAAGATGTTTTCTTTACACAATTTCATTCGTTCTCTTTTCCTTTGTTCTCCATTTCTGAAGATTGCAAATATTTTTGACAACTGTTTGACTTGTTTTGATCTTAGAAATATTGTTAATAAATTGCTCCCAAATTCAGGAATCATTATGCTACCTTTTGTTTCCTACTATCATATTAATATTTACCTTCCACGTGAAGTGGAAATTATTGGCGTTGTGTGACAAATATTCTCCCTTTCAAAGCAGCTGTCATCCTTACGGCTAATCTGGGACCTTGCAAATCACCATTTCTTACAGTGTTGTCATTAGACGAGACTTACAGGCCCATTTTACTTTGCGAACGTTCGCTTTACACATTTTTCTTTAATGAAAGAATTAGTAGTACATAAATTAATATTCTTTTAGATGAATGAAAGATACCCGAAAAGGATTTTTAATTTTACTGACAAAAGGAAAGTGAAAAGATAAATATCGTTCAGCATATGCAATCGTTACAGAAAAGAATAACTTGATTTATAAAGCACCATGTAGCAGTTTTTCAAGATTTTTTAACATCTCGCACGAATTATAAGTAAGAGAAAAGGCGTTAGTTTAGCGTTCAAGCGTATTGTTTTAATTTCAATCTTTCACATCAACCAGAGCACACAAAATACCTCGACTTTCGACACTACAACGATTAGATATATGAACTATAGACGCAGTGGCTCTGTTAAACACAATGAATTGACAGAAGATAACCCTTTTTGTTTTTTTTCCCTACTCGTTGTATGTTTCTGTATGTCTCACTTCTAAAGTTCGGATGGCTTAAGCCCTATGGTCACTTCTAATAGCCTTGAGTCTTCCAATATTTTAGCTCATTTATAAACTTTGGAAGGTGAAACAAAACTCCTCATATGTTTTTTATATTTATATGTATTATATATTTACCATTATATTGTTTCGTTTAGGGCTGTTTAGATTTCTAAAAGAATCCTCTTTGAGATGTTTATTGTTTCCAGTTCATGAATCTGCTGTCCAGCTAAAAAAGAAAGTATTCACCTTTGAGAACGATATTTGTTTCAAGAATCATGCGCAAGTGATATAGTAAAATAAAGCACAGGTACGTATTGAATAGTTAAATCTTTTCTTTATTAAATAAGCCCGAGAAGAATCTACGTGATGTTAAATTTTAATGAATAAAATCACAGCAATTATTTGAATCGCTTAGCTTTGCTGTTTTGGATGGCTCGTTTTAAATTTAAAGGCTCGTTTAATTTTGTATGACTAGTAGCCAGTTCCTAAATTGTCATCTGCATTTTAAGATCACGTAGGAATTACTTTTTAATCTTGAGGTATTTATATTATAAGGTATATGGGCTCGAGTCCCGGTGAGGGCATTGCTCATTTTTCCCCTCTTCTGCTTAAAATAACCTAATGTCTCTACAATGTTTAAACTTTTTTAATTTTATTTTTACTTTTTTCAACTTTAATAATAAACTTTTTGAAGTATTAAATTGCAGTTTGAAGTTTTCAGATTGTTTTAAAAAAGAAATTGGAAAATTGTTAAAATTTTCTTTTGTATAGATTAATTTTAAGGCTTATTTTCTTTACTTCATAGTTTCACAGGAAAACTTTACTTTTGTAAAGCGGAAGTAACATTATCATATAACAATTATCAGTATCAGCACCATTATAGTATGAGTAATCTAATGTATACTTCTAAAGCCATGCGTTGTTTCTAGACATATTACTTTACGACAGCTTATTGAAATGTGATTTTAAGCATCTCCACGTAATATAGCAAGCCAATGCATAAAACAGCGTTATTTGAAGGGGATGTTGAATTTACGCCAAAATATTTCTCATATTTAGTTAATTATGACTTTACATGACAATATGACTATCGTTTACATAATATTCTTAATTAATGTTACATTTTCGAGTCATTGTGCAATGTTTGTTCTTAAAAATGTGTAAAACAATGAAATGAGACCGAATCGAAGGAAATGAGACCTCACATTGTAATGAAGACCTACAACTGGAGTGATTAAAGAATGACGACAAGCGAATTTCTTTCTCTTCCACAGATAGGCCTTGAAATAAGAAGTATCGATATTCTGTTTAAAATTAATACCTCCCCTCGTGCTGACTCACGACCCTTTGAGCGATGACCGTTGCGAATGACCTTCCCATCCTACCTCGCGTGAACGACGTGAGTCCGGCCTGGGCTTTACAATTAGAGTGGCCGAAGACCCACACTGGCTCCCTTTTCTCTCTCGGTCAGTAATATATCATATCAATTTTCCAAAACCCTACAAGTATTGATCGGGAGTTCTCGCAGGGAGGAAAAACACGCTCACACACACACACACACGATCTCTCTCGTACGGAGGCCTCTTTTCCTCTCTTTCTCTTCTTCGTTCGCTCATTTCGCCTGTCGCTCTCTTCATCTTCTTTTTCTTCTTCTTCTGAGAGTGAGAGATGGAATTGCAACTCTCCAAAAGTGGAGGAGAGAATTCTCCGTCAGTTGTCTGCGCGGTGTCTTTTTTCGGAATACCTTATCTCCATCACATTTGCACTAAAGTGGAATCACTCGATTTTCGCATCATTTAATATTGCCTTTCATAAAATCCTACTGAAATTTGAATCTTAGCTGTTATTGATGTTATTATAGTGATCATTAGTGTTATGAGCTAGTTAATAATTTTTAACTTAATTGAAATTCACTTAAATTTGAAATATATATATTACACACTGCCGAACGATAATAAACTCGAATGAAAAGTGACACAACGCATTTACAGTGAACGATATTTAAAATGAATTGGTGCAAAATCGTGTTTCTACGGTAATAGCCGTTTTGACAAAAATCTATAAATTTCGAAGTATAGACAGAAAAGGGATTCCATCATACACTGCTTCTTAAAAAGGAACATTTTTCTCCTGTCGAAATCCGTAGAGCTTGAGATCAAAGTAACGTCAAATTAAAGTTGCATTTTCTTAAATGTTTATTTGCATTTAAAGTACAATTTTTAATGCATACATCAAATTTTGAAATGCACAGAATATACGTATCATTCAAAATTGTCATTATATAATTTTTATAAATATCATTATATTATTTTTATTTCATAATTATTTTCATCATTATTATTATTTAAGATTTTCCATTTTAAGGAAGAGTGATGAATTGTCAAAAACTTTTGGCATATCATATACACTTTTTAAAATGAAAAGATAATATTTAACTATAAAAAAACGAAAATTTAAACTATGCATTTGAAGAATTAAATATTTAATTATATACTGAATGAAGGTATTTAAAAATGCTAATTTTTATAATTAACTTTTTAACAATTAACATTAATTTTTTACGTCTCTTAGTGTTGCACTTCATTAGCCGGTGGAACGTATTATGACGTTGAAAACCATTGTTAATAGAACTGAAAAGCTAGAAGAATATAACACACTTTGGCAGCTGAAGAAGATGGTTCTGTATTTAAATCATTGAAACTAATCTTGCAAAATTTACAAACATTACGCTAGTTCCTGTTAAGACACTATAACTATAACACCCCAAATAAATACTAATTCCGAAGTCAAACAACAAAAATCAGCGTTATATTTTCAAAATTTTCACAGGACTAGTTTCGATGGTTTTACCGAACCACCATCCTCAGCTGCAAAACCGCAAATCTATATATATCATTGTTAACATAATTATGGTGCTAAATTAGCATTAAATTATTTGTGAAAATTTTGAAAATATAACGCGGATTTTTGTTTTGGAATTACTAATTCCTGTTGTTTAACTTCTATAATAACAAAGTCTTTTATTATTCAAGTGCACAATTTTGACAACTATTTTATTTATGCCCCACAAAAAACTTTAATATTTCAAAATAATATTAATGATTGTTTAAGATAAGGTAACAGCTAATACAATGCAATTTCATTTGTAATCAAAATAAAATCATTCATTTCTTTCAAACAAGCACTAAGAAACTTCGAAATATAAAAAGCTAGTTGTTGTTTATTACAAAGAACAGGAAGGTGTTTTGTACTTACTTTGGAAATTGTTTTGTACTTACTTTAGAAATTGTTTTGTACTTTACTTTATAAATTTTAATTTAATTATCCGGAAACAAATATATTCGTTTTTAAAACCAGTACTTGTTTTAAAAAAGTCACAGATGAAAATTAAATGTTGTGATTAATAATAAAAAGTATTCATATGTTTTAAAATAAAACTTATCTGGAAACAAAATTTTTTATTAGATAATGTTTTGTACGAAGCTCATGAATCTTAGTTTAAAAACCTAAATACATAAAGAAAACTCTGTGTTCTTTTTTCAATAAAGTCACACAAATTGTAACAATATTCAAGCCCGAGAGATTTTAAAGTAAGAACTTTGATATTATTATATATATCATTGTTAACATAATTATGGTGCTAAATTAGCATTAAATTATTTGCCTTTACGATACATAAAGTAATATGCTACAGCAGGCATGTGCAACACGTGAGTCGCATTTAACCTTCAGAATAAGTTGAGGAGGCTTGTATCGTATAATTTACCCAATCTGAAAGTAAGATGTAGTTGCTTGATTTTTAGTGATCTCGAGTATTTTCAGGTGAACTAAGCAGGTATTTTTAAGGCTAAAAGCAAACAATTATTTATGTATCAAAGAATGATAACAATAGAAATTTAAATAAAATTCGATCAATTTCAGATTTAAAACAACGTAATCCATTTCACTTGAAATCTATTTGAGTAGTCATATAATTGAGGGGGGAAATGGTGCCTCAATTACAATTTTATCACAAGAATCTGCAAATGAATTTCAAGAATTCAAAAAATACCAGCTACATTTCAATATAATTGGTATTTTAATTCTCAGATGACATCAACTTTCTTGAGAGTTGCAAACACAGTGCTCAAAATTGCGATGAAATATTCCATGTGAAGAAAAATTATTAAAATGAACTAGGTTGTGCTTAAGAAAAATTCTTGGTTGCTTCATGGATATGTTTTGTCACGATAATTTTGGATTCGTGGTATTTTTGGCAGCTGTTAACCATATAAAAAAGGTGGAAAAGGTATCTGACAAACATTTTGAATCTACAGAAGGAGATCGCTGTGGCATTCATCAAATTGGATATGCAAGGTGACCATAAAAAAAAATTCCCCGATTTATGAACCCATATCGGCCTATCCGCTCAATCAGTCGAAATGAAATTTCAGATTTTATTATTAAGATATGTGTTCGATATTGTGATGATTTAAAACAATTGTACAACTCAAAACGCATCAACAGCGCTGAATGTCAGAAAGTAGCCTGGAAGCTACAATTTAAACACCTAAGGGTGTATAAGGGCATAAAATTGAGCTTCTTGTCCCAACATACGTCGTTAGTCGCAAAAACATTCCCGAAAAATGTGGTGAACTTCTAGGAATAATATTTATTTTTTTAATGCAACAGCGATACGAAGGCAAATATATAAAAACTTAAAATTAAGTAAAGAAATACGTATCAGTAGAAATGTAAAGTTAAGGAATACAACTGAAGACCTTTTAAATGTGCGAAACGGTAAAAATGATTCTTTGGACTAAATAAGTATGGATTATTAAAAAGAAAAATAAATAATAATTGTACAATCATAAGAAGGTTTATCAAAATGCTCCATGAATAAACATAACTTTCAATAGTAAAGGCAATATTAATATTTATTTTATGTTTGGTTTCTTGTTCGTAATATAAATTTTTATTAACAAATTTAATGCATTATTAATATATATTTCCAAGTTTATTCAAATTTACAAGAGTTTTCGCTGTATGAAACGGTTTTTATTGATCTGTACTCCAGATAAAAAAAATTAATTCATCTAAAAACAGCAATAAGCAGAAAGAAATTATAAGAAACCAATTTAACCTTTCAGTATGATATGATATAAAACTACTAAACTTCCAAACACCCTTTGAAAGTAATTTGAAAAGTTATAACTTCAGAAAAAAAATTGTAAACTATCAAGATAAACACAAAAATGTATCAGCGGAATCAATTAAAACTACTGCAAACTGTTCAACGCAAACAACAACGCCCTATCAGATCTCAAAAGAAAACTCCAGAAATGAAGAGTGAGGTGAAAAAAAAAAAAAAAAACTTTAACAGCCAATCTTAACTCAACAATTTCTTTTCCCAAAGTTCCTGTTTATTTTAAGCTTTGCAATCTAAGTCCCACCATCTACTTTTATTTACTCTAAATCGCCGACACGAAAATTGGAAAATAAAAACTTGAAAAAGAAACAATGAATAAACGGCTGATATCAAGAAAAGAGTTACAGATAAAGAAAACTTGTATTGGAACTTTTATAGATAGCTATATTTCTATAGATATATAAATACAAAGCCATCATTTTTTTGGTCTTTGTCTTGATTTATGTCTCGGCTCAATTTTCAGTCGGCCATCACGTTTTCAAGTATATCTCTCTATTATCCGTTTTCGAGTGGTTTGCTATATCCCCACGAGGATCAAAATCTTTCAAGTTGTCTTTCATTTCCTTTATCTTTTTATTTTGTTTATTTATTTCAAACTGAGATTTCTTTGTTTGACATTTGAAGCCCAGAGGATAAATCGACACCTTTAACCGCACGCTAGATAAAAGAAACGAAAGAAAGTATAGCGTGAAATAAAAAATTGATACTCTAAAAAAATGGAGCTTTTCCTCCGCCATTTTCTTTGTGGTACACCAACGACCGATGCCAATCTGTTGGAGAAAAAGACGGATAAAAAAGGCGAGGAAAGTGGTTTTCAAAATGGTCGGTTAGACCTTCGCAGCTCCCTCTTTTTTCAAAAGAACTGATTACTTTTTTGCGACATTTTAATGTTCTCTGCTTGAAGCAACTTCAGTGTGTTTATTTAGCTCTAAACTGAACCTCATGTTAGGAAAATCACAAAATATACTTCAGCAACCAACTTGTTATATAACTAAATTTATAAGTAAACGCTTTCAATTACCTCACCTACCGCACTTTAGATATAATAATCAGTTTGCTTGTTGGTCATCATTAAGGTACCATTGCTACTCATTTATTTGCTCTCATATGCTCTAAAACGATTTTCTGATTTTTCAGCGTTATTAAAGCAATTGCAGCATTAATTCTTATTAAATCATTTATTTCATTTTCTAAAAACTGTAATATTACTAATTAACGAAGCTTTATTCTCTTTGAATTTGATTTTCATCTTATTCTGTAAATTGCACGTCTGTTTCAAACGAGCGACATAGCTCTATAGATCACACAACTGTGAGCAAGCTTATGTAAACTGCTTTTATCACTGCATATTAGCTTCCAATAACATTTTTTTAAAAGTCTGTTTTTAATTTTTTCTTCTGTATATAAAAATAATTTAAACATAATAGAATATGAGCTGAAGAACTGTAGGATTCTAGACAAAACACTGTGTAAAATTTCAAGCCTCAGTCTCAAGCTATAAAACCACGACAAACTTCTGAAAAGCTTTGTACAGATGAAGCGTTTCTTGAGGCATTTTGCTTAAGAGTTCGCAGCAGCTGGCTAATACTTAAATCCACTTCTGTTCCCTGGAGTCTGTAAAAGTCTATTTCAATACAACGAAGCATACGAGGACTTTGCCTAAGGGATGGAATAATTTCGTCGAGGACATTCTAAGGGAAACTGGTTCGTATTTTTGTTAAGCTTAATAGAAAATAATTAATAGCACAGAATATTTTGCCAAATGCGTATTTACATAAGCTCATAGCATTCTAAAGCTTATTAATGCCTGACTTCCTGCCCGTTATCTCCTGTCCATGGATTTGTACTCTTAACAAGTGAGTTATATGGAATTGATACTTAATACTAAAAATTTTAATGTTTGAATGAGACTGAATGATTTGATTGTGATCTCGCTGGGTGCCTTTTAAGCCTAATTTACTCTATAAGTTCTCCATCCTAAGCAATAAATAATAAACTTTAAAATGCGGACCAGAAATTTTAAAAAGTTAAGAACGGCAAAATTTTATCAGTGTCTTAAATCAAAGCATGGGAGCTATTTTTCCAGCAGAATGTTATAATTATTTTCTATTAACGTGAAAACGATAAACGATATTCGGACATTTTATCACATAGTTCTTGTTCAGTTACTATGAACGAGCTTTACATGGTAAAACATATCTGTAGAAAACATACAGACGAGTATAGTGCTTCTGAATTTTGCAATGTTGTTAGTCAGTGCTCTTTAAGTAGCTTTCTAAAATATCTAAATGGTTTGAGGTCAGCAATAGCTAAGACTAATCCTTCGTCGTCGATTACTCATGTTCTTTTTCAGTAAAGTCATGTATATTTGCAACTTATATTTATAAGAAGCAAATAGGACCGTGTGAATCGCTGCAAGGAGAGAAAGATACTAGACCTTAAAACAATATCCCTATAAATTATCTTTATTTCAGCAGATGATTTATCGTTAAAAGCTATAGCTCTCCACTGGCAGAAGTATTTCCAATTTGTGGGGTATGATAGATGCATCTTTATCACGTGATCAGTTACAAATGCTTGTAAATGTAAACTGCCATACTGCCGAAGCTCTATGACCTACAATGAGGTTAGTGCCACTAGTGCCGAAGGTATGTTTCATACTAATGAAACTAGTGCCTAAGGTTTGTAACACAATATAAATCTTGCTACAAGTGCCTTGATCTAGGGTTGGTGCCTTAATATTAGTGCCAAGCGCCCGCAGTGTTCACGGCCTAAAATATATCGTAATTCTTGCAAAAAGCGAGCGTGTGCAATACAATGGACGTATCGATTTCTCATAGCCATGATTCTTCATAAAATTCATGGGTTATTGTAATTAAGGGTATCGACTACGCCAAAAACAGCATATATCATGAAAGAAGTGGGAAAAAAGTTTAAATATGAGGTTGACGTTTTAAGAGAAATTTATTTAAATAGGATATAAAAATACTATTTTATAAGGTTACACTACTATATGTATGCATATATATATATATGTAACGTTTTCAGTTATTCCAACACATCGTGGGCGAATGGTGAGGTTATTCCATTACACGTTCTGGCATATGGTTGACGAAGCTGGGATGATTGAAATACAAAGAAAAATGACGACTCAGGACTTTTCACTTTTAACAGCAAACATATCTTTATTTTAATTTAGAGCAGATTTTCCAGATGAAGTTAATCAAATAACTTATTCGGTAATTGAAGACATGAGATATGACTGACTTTAATACGTCATAACGTTCTAACAAAGAAAGAGAGCATAGCGGAAGCGTTAGTAGGACGAAGGCGAGAAGGCATCTGTGTAAGAGAACTTATGACGCAGCATTTATATGAAAGGTTATGTAACAGAGTAGCTTCTAGAAAAATGTAGAAAAACTTATGAAGCAGCATTTATATGAGAAGGTTATGTAACAGGTGCGAATGTTCTAGAAGGTACTGGGTTAGGGAACGATCCTGAATTGCAGAAAATTAATTAAAGGTTGTTGGTTCGCAAAGAGCAAAGCCATCGTATTTTTTTTTTAATATTTTTATCTTACATATATATATATATATATATATAGTTGCTTGCACAAATATTTATTGTCGGTAGTTAATATGCTGAAGAATTAAACATATTTTGAACAATTCTTCTTAAGTATTATATTTTAAATCGCACCAAATAAAAAAAAACATTCAACCATTAAATAATAAAACAATCTATTTAACTGAATATTAAAAAAAAATTCTGATCGGAAAATAAAGTAAAAGATCTCTCAAATACGCCGTTTATGTCAATACACAAAAAAAAGAATCAACTAAAAAAAGATATGAAGACAAATTTAAAAAAAAAAAAATACTTCTGCCAGCAACAGTCTGAAAAGAAGAATAAGCGAAAACACACCGCTCTCCCCTTTCAAATAAAATAAAAAATAGCAAATAAAAAATTGGCGGGAGGGATTTAAAAAAAGTAAAAGAATAAATTGAAATAAAAACTTGACTCGGGAGATTTGAAGTGATGTTGAAACGATTTCCCCTTTAAACCAATTTAAAAGTGTTGAAGTGGCTTAGGTTGACCTTTTGAATTACTCTCACTCCCCCCCGAGCCGCCACCTTTTCTCCCTAGCCTTCCACCCTCCTCCCTTCTCATGCAGCTACAGCTCGGATGTTTGACTTCGGAATTGATACAGGATTGAAAAAGGATTTTATAGCCGTTTCTTTCTCTTTTTTCTTAAAGTACACGTTTTATTCAGTTATTTTATTTTGTACTTTACTTTTTTGAGGTTTTGTTAAATCACGGATATAGTGAGGGATCACTGGCAGAGAGGTTTTTTTTGTTTATTTTCGCGATTTTTTGTTATTTTATCGCAAAGAAAGAACCCGAGATTTAAACGGTTTCCGAGTGTTACTTTTTTTATTACACATGCAGCTTTCGATGCAGTGTTCACTTTCACTTTTATTTATCCTTTTAAGCTTATATTAAGCTGAGAAGAAAAGTGTTTTAAACTTAGAGTTTTTTTTAATACCTAAACTTTGGTTTTTTTCTGTTGTTGTTGCTGCTGTTCTTGTTGTAGTTTCAAAAGTTTGTTTATGTTTTGTCGCAATTTTTTACATCTTGCTGATATTGCTTTTAAAAGAATGATGTTAACGAATAATTGCATGTAAACTAAATTATGCTCGTGGAATCTCAAATTAAAATAATGTAATATTTTACTAAAGTAGAAGAAAAAATAATGAGGGTTATAAAACTAAATTCTATCTATATGTTGTCTCTGTTATAGATTATTAATGCAGCTTAAAGCCTTATTCATAATGCTTTGGAATTTCCTGTTCGTTTTATGATATCTCGGCATATATACAATTAGGAAAGCAAAACTAAGGCAGCTCTATTTGTTGTTCATTTTTACTGAAATATTTGTTCACTTCTAAACTCGTAAAAGTGCCTTCTAATTTACTGAGAGAGACTATGCATATTTAGAATTTATTATAAAGATGAAGCAGGAAGATATACACAATTAAGAAATTTGGGAATAGATCAGAATTATTAACACATGCTACAATAGACAGAAATTTTACATACGCTGTAATTAAATGGTCAAACATCATTGCACACTACGAGATAATGCCCGAAAACAGACAAAACTATTTTCACAGATAACCAATAAGTACAGAACAAATGATCTAATTAAGCTCCAGTAATCTCAAATACGGGATGTTCAATACTAAGTGCGACATCCGTTTTGTATGATACATTGCTAAATTCGACAAGGTATCTATATTCGATGAACTCAATTTATGGTTTGATGTATCGTTAGCAATATGGTACTGACTCGAGTTTATAATTCATCTTCATTTTGTAGAGGAGAGATGGTATCAAATAGACGGTTAGTTGTGTCTATTTGATACCATCTTGATTAATCAGATTCTTGATTAATCAGAAATTAAGAAATCAGGTTGGCCATCTGTACATCTTCAAAAGAATTTAAATGGATCTGAGTCATATACAGCTGGGAGTTGCCCTGTTGAAAATTTATCTTTGAGACTTTCTGAAGATATATTGTTACCCGATTCACAATACGCAATCATCAAGACGATGTTGCGTTAATCCGAAAGTAATGTATTGCAGGTGAGCAGTTGTTAACGCTGATAATACTCTAAATCATGACTTCATGCTGATGGACTATGGTGTGCTCCAAAATGGCAGAAGAATCTGCCTGATGTTCGTATCGCTTTCAGACTCTCACACTGCGATCTTCATTGGTGAGGCAGAGAAGCAAGATTCATAGCTAATACTCTACTGTTCTATTCTACATTCCACCCAGCTTTGGTATAATACCATTCTAAGCAATGCTAAAGATGGTTAAGGTTAGCTTTGGAAACGGATGGCTGGATAACAAATCCTCCGCGGCTAAGCGGCACAGTATTGTCCACTTTGATATCGAAACTTTCAGCAATTCCCTGCACACATCTCAAAATATTACCATTCGCGGATTGTGGGTATGCTACAGAATCCCACTTGATGTAGCAACTGGACCTTCGTCTCTGAATTCTAGTCCATTAAGACATTGTACATTTTCTTCCTGAGATCACTTTATCGAAATACTGCCGATGGTTATAGCATGTTTCTTTTTTCTGCAAAACTGTGCAAGGATCAGTGGGCGACGGTGTAAACCAACGATATTAAATCGCTAAAGATACATCGGATTGATGAAATTTCACACGATAATGTTTTAATGGTTTTAACAATTTTGTTCATGGCCAAAGTAACAGAAAAACAATTATAGCTGCTATGGCAACGTGCTGATTGATCGCTTCGCGTACCACCCAGCTCTGGTATAATATGTCTGTTGTTTACTTATAACACTTAACACTTTCGTGTTATTTGCTGGAAATTTTAATAATTTGCGTAGCTTGCACAAGTAGAAGCACTACTCAGTTTGCATGGTAGTACATTCATATTTTCATAGTGTGGCATTTTCTGTCTCAGGTAGTGCACATATGCTGAAACAAAAATAGGGTTAGAAAATATAATGCTATAGTGCTTCTATGATTAGGAAAACGCGCGTTTGATGCATAACAAACACAAAGTGCATAATACTAACTTCCATCGAAAACACCCAAGTGGAAGTAATACGTGAAAGCTGTTAAAAAACTGCACATGCTTTGACAGTGTCAGATACTAAGAATTTAATATTCTTCTTAATTGCAGTATAACCTGTTCTGCAATCCATGAAGGTTGTTTTCCGAATTTAAATAGAATCTGCAGGCCATATTTAAAGTCTTTATCACATTCTATACGCATTTTGAGAGACAAGTTCTCCAAATCGTAAATTTAAATTCATAACATATATAATATTCAGGTATTATACATAATTAAAGACAATTAGGATTTCGGATCAGGAAGCATAAAACGTTTCGTGACTATATTGGGATTCCATCAACAGATCTTCTATTGTCAGATGGATGTACTAAACCCTGACATCGAAAATGGAACTTACATTTCTTTGTTACGCTGATGAGAAATTATTGTAGTCAAGATGTACAATAACTTCTTATAAGCGTAACATAGAAATTACAGTGATGCAGTTTAATTACGATGGCATAATTACAGTAGACTCGCCTAGATTACAGTGGGACATCTGTAACAAATCGAACATTGGACCTTATAGTTATCAAATGGGTGTTCTAGTCACAGACACCAGATGAACACGTGTGAAGGAGATGCGATAAGTCCTTCCACGTATAACAAAGAAATCACAGTGATATATTATGGTTATAATGGAGAAATTAGCATACATAGTACATAGCGATTAGATTACTATTGTTAGTATCCCACAATGCTCTCACCGAAAGTCGAACTGCAGATCTAAGCGCCCAGCTGGATGCATCAGTCTCGTACACCACAAAAGCACATGTGGGAGAATACAATATCTCCTAACAAGGACAGCAGAGAAATTAGCGAGCTTATAAGGTATTTCTCCTGCCTTCTTAACATGCCTTAGTGGTGTAATGGTCAGCACACTCGGCGCGTATTCGAGAGGTCTGAGTTCGACTCCCGGTGAAGGCACTACGCATTTTTCGTCTCATACTTCGAAATAACCTAACAGCTTTACAATGGCGCCCGAGCTAAAACCGGTGGTGGATGACGATTCTCTATCACCAGGATTTGACGACTGGGTCCCCTAATCCCCAGTCGCCCTTCTTTAAAAGGCGGACTATACTATAAGGTATTTCTCCCGCCTTCTTAGCATGCGTTCGTGGTGTAATGGTCAGCATACTCGACGCTTATTCAAGGGGTAAATATTTCGAGTCCCGGCGAGGGCATTGTTCAGTTTTCATTACTCCTGCTTCAAAAAAAAAAAAAAAAAAAAAAAAAAAAAAAAAAAAAAAAATCCTAATGACTCTACAGTGGCGCCCGAACTGAAAACTGTTGGTGAATGATTATTCTCCACCACCAGGATTTGGCGACTGTGTCCCACTAATCTCCAGTCGCCCTTTAAAGGGGCAGTATAAAAGGTTCCCGCCTTCTTAGCATGCCTTTGTAGGGTAATGGTCAGCACACTCGGCACGCATTCGAGAAGTCCGAAAATCAAGTCCCGGGGAGGGAATTGCACATTTTTCATTCCTGCTTTGAAATACCCTAATGTCTCTACAAGCTTTTTTAAAATGGGAAGAATATGGATGCATAGCAAATAGAATTGTGAAGGACAATAATCAGTGACTTAATATCATTGCAACTTAATAATTTTGTTATGGCAAGTTGAAATATTTTTGAGCTTAAAATAATGGTAGCATGCATACATCGTAAATCATGGTCTTTGGACTCTATCAGCGATAGTGACCAAAAAAACTTAATTGCAAAATGGGAAACAGACTCAGAAATATGTAGAATGACGTATCAAAGAAAATAATAATTGACAACACAGAGTGAGGATATAATTGACAACAGAGTGACAGATTTACCAAACTATGAGAGATTTCATATCTTTTCCTCTCTCTTCCTGTGTAATTTTCACTCTTATTTAATGTGGGTTACATGAAGTCGATTACATGAAGTTTTAAAGTTTACCACTGGCAGGCTTTCCACTGATTTGATTGAGTCTAGGATTGTTTTCAATGATACAGAAAAAAAATCTCTTTGCTAGCTGAATGGTATTGTTCTATCTATCGTAACGAGTGACATTTCTCAGTGTAATGTGTCCCCAACAGATGTCAGATAGTGACAACTATAACCAGTATGAGTACTGCAGCTCCATACGGGATACAGAAAGGTATGAAATTGAACACACATGCTAATTATAAAACCATATGGAATCCATTCTATAATAAGGTAGTTAATAATACCTTATAAGGTATTTCTCCTACCTTCTTTACGTGCCTTCGTGGTGTAGTTGTTCTGCACGCTGGGCCGGTACTCCTGAGGTCCGTGGTTTGATTCCCGCGAAGGCGTTTGCTCGTTTTTCATCTTCCTGCTTTCCAATTAACCTAATGTCGCTACAGTGGCGCGCGAACAGGGACAGGATTTGGCGATTGGGTTCCCTAAAAGCCCAAGTCGCCCTTTAAAAGGGGAGTAAAAAGGTATTTCTCCCGCTTTCCTAGCGTGCCTTCGTGATATAGTGGTCAGCACACTGAGCCGGTATTTCAGAGGTCCGAGGTTCGATTCCTGGCGAAGGCGTTGCTAATTTTCCAATCTCTCTTGCTTCTAAAAAATACCTAATGTCTCTACAGTGGCGCCCGAACTAAAAGCGTGCTGGATGAGGATTCTCCACACCCAGGATTTGGTGATTGGGTTCCCTAAAAAGCCCAGTCGCTCTTTAAAAAGGGGAGTATATAAGGTATTTCTCCCGCCTTCTTGAAGTGCCTTCGTGGTTAGTGGTTTTGCACGCTGGGCTGGTTTTCCAGAGGTCCGTGGTTCGATTCCCGGCGAAGGCGTTTGCTCATTTTTAATCTTGCCTGCTTTCCAATTAACATAATGTCTCTACAGCCTTACAAAAGGAATGGATGGATCCATTTAAATCAATGAATAAGTGAATCAATTACAAAAGTTTATTATTGTATTTTTATTAGTATCAATTTGATTGGAATAAAATATGTTCAACAACATCGTGGCTTCTTTTGCTGTCTTTGTAAAATCTCAGTTTGGGCAAGTTAATGATGCATTCCTGTCAGAGCTAAACCAATTAACAGATTGCTATCCAGATTTCTGTACAATACTGAGTCAAGTTGATTTTTTAACTTTGGTCAGCCCGTTTATGAGCCTTGTTGCCTATCGGAAATGTGAGAAATACTGTTAACTGTCAGATGATATACTACGTTTCTACGTTTTCTGTTGATGATATACTACGTTTCAAGAGCATCTCGCAAATTCGTCGCAAATCTGCATGAAGCATAACTGCTCATTACTCAGTCGGATTCCTTTTCTTGCAGTCTCATTTTTTAGCATCTTATAATCTTCTAATTTTCCCATGGTTTCTTTAATTTACCTTTTATTAAGAGGCATTTGAACACTGGAAGCATATCTGCTATTATGACTTATTTGATTTGTCTACAGGTACAATTCCAGAGGATGAGAGCTCATTACATAGCTTACGTGTTTAAAACTGAAGAGAAATATTCAAATACCAATAGCATTGAACGCAGTTTCATGAACGTTGATTGCCATTTTTAAGTTCAATGTTTTTTCCCCACAAATATGATATTCATTTACTATTTACTCCAAGTCAATGATCTAATCTCTTCTTCAGTGAATCTTAAGAGAAAATTGAATTAATTCATCTTTACATGTATATATAACTGATCTATTCCTTTGAAACGTTCCCACTAAACAAATGGTTCACATTTAATCGGTCATCTACAGTACGTCAACGATTATAATTAATTATTGTGCTTCTGAGAAGTAATCTCTTGAGAAATTTTAGACTGTCAGTGCACATGCAGAAAATGGGATGTCCTCAATAAATTTCCTCAAACTTTGAAATATTACATCCTCCGAATCATTTCACATCATTCATCATGAGGAAACATTTGAAGTGGCTAACATTTTGAGCTTTGAAAATCTCTTTTAAGTGTCTCCGAGACTTATAGCGTAGGTTTTACCCACTGACAAGTGGAGTTGAGATAAATCTCTACTTCTCCACGCTGTTACATCGAAATACTCTTCCACATCATTTATCGTTTGCTGCGGTTTTATTGGCGGAGATCCGACTGAGGCTTTTTTAAAGCCAACTGCTCAACACGTTCGTGGGAAAATAAAATGAACCACAAAAAGAAGTGTATATCCTTTAAAACCAGAAGGATGAAACATTTGAGGTAACTTGACAACATTTTTTTTCTTTTCCTATCTTTCCTTCTTTTTTATTTTTGCCTGGGGGAAACTTTTTCGTATGGTTAGAAAATAGACTTAAAAAAGAAATATTTTTCAAGAACAATAAATCCGTGAAAATCTACGGCTTTGTGGAGAGTGAAGATTGGGATATGATATTTCACGGGTTTTAAAGAAATACTGCTGTTTATGTTATCCTCAAATTTTGGAGAAACGGATATTGCTGGAGAGTCTCTCTCTCTCTCTCTTTGTTTCTTTCTTGGCGGCCAGTTTTTGAGCAGAGTTCCCAACGTTTGAGCTTTGTAAAGCTTATATTTTGAAATTTCTACCACTTAGATTTTTCAGTTCTAAAATTTCTTTCAAATAAGAATAGTTTTAACCAAACACAGCATGAGGAGTTTAATACGTAAAATTGTAAAATGAACTTTTCTGCCTATAAATTTTTTTGAAGTCGTTTACTGAATGTGTTATTGAGATTTATTTTGCGCTTTATGTTAAATCCCTTATAATTAATTATTAAAGCATGTATTTAATTTTAAATCATAACATAAAATGATTGATAATACATAGAAATTTGCATGTGAACGATTACATACGATTATTGAATTAATAAACATACTGGTGTATCTCTGCTTTTGAGGAATTGAATAACAAATAAGAGTTTAGAAACTTTGCTTTTCATAGCTTGATTAAAGCACAGAAATGTGCATATAATACATGTCACAAATACATAGCGAATCTGTATGAAAGGATATGTTAAAATTCAAGTCTCATGTATCTCATTCAATAGACGCAATAGAAAGTTATATTCAATAGATCATTTTTAAAAATAATAAAAAAATTTATCAACACATTTTTACTTGGGATCAGAGAATTTATCTGCAAACTCAGAAACCCATGAAATAAAATATTTTTATTCGGGTTTCGAGCTTTTCTCGAACTTGTGTCAACTTTCTGCCCTTGATTTTTAAACTTGCAATAATGTCACCGATTTTTTCAGCCAAACCTCAAAATTAAATAATTTTAACTTCCCTCGAGCACTTAAGTTACTTCTATTTTTTAACAATTCTAATCTCTTCTTTATTATTTACGCTTCTCAAATATAACAAAAAATTTTATGGGCTGTTTTTATGTATTTCACACATAAATGAAAAACGCCGAAAAAGGTATGTTTATGATTTTCTTCTATAAATATTTTTAAAAATGATATATATTACATAGCAGTATTTGGAAGTATTACAATTTTCATGTACAAAATTTATTTTCGATATATATTCGAATTAAAGCTTTTCTAATTCAAAAGATAATACTATAATCTGTCACTGAAAACTTTTGAAATTATTCCTTTTACAAAATAGCATTTGAAAGTATTAGATATGTGCACCTGACGGCGAAATTGTTTACATTTTTAAAATATTCTTTTTGTTAATCTCTTATTACATCCGCACCATTTCCTATTGTTTCTTAACCTATTTGCTTTTTAAAACCAAAACTTTTTCTCATGAATAACATTTGTAAATCTTGCACAACTTTTAACGTGGTGAAATTATTTTTTAGTAAATTGTTCCCAATAATCAGTTTATCAAATTTATTTTAACTAACACATTATTTTTATGTTCATTCTTTTCTGAAACTTTTGTTTCTTCCGCCGACCCTTGGCAGATTGAGCTTAATAATGAGTAGACTTGTAAGTTAGAGAGTATTCTGTCAACTATCCAGTGTCTTGTTCTTTCGAAAAAAGGATACCACCTTCCCCGCGGACTATTAGATTTATTGAATTATATTTGTATCTTCCAGTCTGTATATTTTAATTCTCAATATTGGAGATAAGATAATGGGTAAAATTTATAGTTTACTTATTAGGTGAAATTTTGCTCGTGGTTTACTGTGTGGTTTACTGTTTCAAATGCCCGAGTTCCTGTTAAATATCTACGTTTCTGAAAAGTAGATGTAAATTTTATAAATTAATTATAAGGTGAAATCTTTCTTGTGGTTTACTGCTTTAAATGTCCGAATTCCTATTACGTATCTATGTTTCTGAAACATAGATATAAATTTTATAGTTTACTTATTAAGTGAAATTTTGCTTGAGGTTTATTGCTTTAAATATCTGAGTTCCTGTTAAATATCTGCGTTTCTGAAACCAATCAAACAGCGGTGGTAAGCAGTTGTTTATTTTAAACAAATAATTGTGCAAGAAAGCATAGTTTTAAGAAATTTTTGTTAAAATTTTACTTTTTGTCTATGTTACTCAAATTAGTTAGATTTTCTTATTAATTGGGAGCACAAGAAAGAAGTCAAAAAAGAAGAAAAAGTTAAAGAAGTGAACTTAGGCAGAAATTTAACGTGCAATTTTATAAATTATAATTCAACATGTTCACAAATAAAAGTGAGAAAACTCTTAGATATGTCTTCATCAATTAACAGGAACTGTTTCTTCTGACTGAAAATTTCATTCTGTTAATAAACTTGAATGAAATTTTCCAGAAAGTTTATACGAATCATGTAATGATTCGGCTGAGTTAACTTGTAATAATGTACACTTAATTGAATAATGTTCACTTAGTATTTTGTAAACTTTGTATTTTAAATTTGATTAGACTTTAACTAACTGACAAGAAAAAAATAATTAACCATAGAGAAGTGGAAGTAGAAAGCAGAGAAATACGTCAAACCTTCTATTCTAAGTGTTTTTCTAATTACTTAAAAAAATTTTATTATTTACAGACTAAGATTCTTTTGTCAGAATTATGTGCTTTAATCTTCTGCGTCAATCTAGTCTTGTCAAGAACGATAAATCCTATTTGTTTGGTACATATGAAAATACTAAGAACATTTTAAATTATTGCAGTCATGTATAAATGTCGGGAAGTTTTACAACAAATATTGTATCCAGTCTGATTTTTAAGGCCATTTTATGGGTTTGGAGATTATACCTTAGCATTATATAACTATAAGCATTTTCTTAGTGTATTTAAATGAAGATTATTTTTTTTCTGACGTCAGAGATTCAGAAAAATTCACTATCTCTTACAACAACAAGTGTGTAAGAAATTTTTAAAAAGGAGTAAATTAATAAAAAGAAGACTTTAAGCATAATGCAAATAATATTCTATAAATGCAAACAGAATTAGTACATAACTTTATATTTGTAGCAAATATTACACAAAAAATGAAGTCATTAAATGTGCTTCACTCAACTGATCAACAAATTAAGTATTATCTGTTAATTATGTACACAGTATGATATTTATTTATCAGTAATAGTTAAACATGAAGGCTCAAATATAGCATTGAATATCCATTAACTAAAATATTACTTTTACGAATAATGGTATTCTAAAGTAATTTTTTCTTAATGTATAGAGAAATGACATCCCACTCATACAGCTTAAAACGGCAAAAATAAAGCAATATGTTTTTTAGTGAATCCTAATGGAGAAACCGAATAACTACGTAGCGATGTGCTTAATACACGTCTTTTATTATGTTCAGCAAAGAACTGATGTTCATAAGATTATCAAATGGGTATACTAATTAGTTAATTGTGAAGCACATTAAAATTAAACTAATTAGATGTATTACGAAAAAGTAAAATAAAGATTTAAACAATAAATAAGTTAAATCTTTTAAATGTTACTGTTTGTTTAGCAATCACAAATTAATTTCAAAAGAAGAATTAAAGATCTATGCATTGTTCAACAGAAATACTCTGAAAATTCTGTTTCCAAGACCGCGCGCAAGGCGGGTTAAAAGATTCTACGTCCTGCCCAATAGCAATATTTGCTAAATGGATTATTAAAAGAGTTCTAGCATAATGCAAACGCAACTATCTAGAACTTTTGGAAATCAAATCACATCTTCACATTTTTTTAAGTGAAATCAAAATGGGTAATACTTTCATTTCCTAAGACTAAAAAAGTTATTAAATTTCCGTCATTTTATCTGAATAAAAAATATTTACTTTCATTTAAGTACGAAATCCAAAGGTATTCCTTCCTTTTTTTTAGCCCAAATAGGCGTTAGCCCAGAAGGGCTATTAGTCTCAAAACGGTATTTTGCGTCGAATCACTTTAAATGTCCGAATCTCTTTTCAAACTGTTGCCACCAAATATTATCGCCCGTTATTATATTTAAAGAAATTAAATGATGAAGAATCTATGTATCCTGTATGTATGTTTCTCGCATTATGAAAATACAAAAGTTTCTAGAATCACAAATTTTTAATAACATAGTCCTTCACCCGAATAAGGGCAACTGCAAGCCCGAATTTCTGTAAATGAAACAAAAATGCCCATTTGAGTGTAATATAAACTCTGAAAGCTTTATTTATTTTTATTTATTTATTTATTTATTTTGTGTGTGTGTAACTGAAGATGCTTATCATGCTTATAACTTTCCAAATGCGTTCCTTCTGGCCATTATTTAAGGCCAACCATTACAAAATAACCCTTCAAGATATAATGTTTCTTACTAGTTTTTGTACGTTATTACGAAGGAAATAAATTTATCAGAAAAAAACTGTGTTTAAAAAATGATCATCATCTATCATATTGAAATAATCAAAAAAAAAAAAACTTATTCTCTGAAGTCTAAGAATGTGAGCTTGTTTATGACGCAAATATAGAAAACAACAAAGAAGTCATACAGATCTTACGGCTCTAATTCGAAGAGGAGACGGTATATATATAAGTCAAAACTTTCATCTCATCCTCAAACAAAATGTATAAAAGAACAAAATTGATACTAAACTAGAAAAAAGAAACAAATCCCTCTCTAAAAGATATAAGTGATGCCGTTTACATCATAACCTTTCATCATAACTTCAGGGTACCAATTCCTTTTCCTCGAAGGCTTGTTGACAATTGTCAAAATGGGGAAAAGAAACTTATATATCAATTCTTTTCATTTTCTGTTATCAGACTCATCTCAGTTTTTAAGTTTTTACTTTAGAAGAACTTGATTCTTCCATAATTCTCATTTTTTCTATCTGTCTATTGATTCCTCGGTGAACTTGCTTTTTTCCTCAACATTTTTTTACGTCCGACCTTACTTTTTGACACGAATAGTTTGTTGCTTTTAAAATGTTATTTTTATTCTTCTCCTCCCCAAGTGACTTTTATTTGTTCTATTTTTCCAATCTATTACTTTTTCCCGTCGTTGAGTACCGTTCCATTATATTTTTGTTCTTCCGTTCAATATAGGTCCCTGGGGTGCCATTGGTTATACACTCTTTAGCTTCTTCCAGAATTTTTTTCACTTTTTTTCACTCTTGTCCCTAGCGTGTTATTGTATTTGTTCTTTATAAAGTTATGAACTTCTTTTCGAAGGTTCTCAGAAGTTCAGTTTCTGTCCGAAGTAGTTTTATTTTTAATTGAGTTTACAGTGGTTGGAAAATTTGAGAATTGTTACAGATGTTGCCTTTTTCTGAGCAAAAAAAGACCTTAAAATGAAAGGATTTAAGACATCTAAAGATATTTTCTCAGTTTACTCTCAAGTTTTAATATACTATCTACGTTATTCGTGAAGCTGTAACTGTAGCTTCAGCAAATTTCCAGAACTTCAGGTTCAAAACCAGGTTCCAGAGATTTAGTTCATTTACTTTGAACAACGACTATGAACATCATTAAAAGGTACTACTGTTTTGAAAAATAGATGTCGCAGTTTTCCGCTACTATGCAGATATAAGAGAAAAGTCGAATTTCCCTAATAGTTTTGCGATCGCTTTTCAACCTGTATAAAGCCATTAAATTTTACTTGAAATATAACTCGTCTTTTGTATGTTTCCCAACATTGACTGTTAATTTTGTCCTCAACTATCATTAACACATTAATTTACGATTAGCCAGCAAAATGTAAATATATGAAACTGTATGAACTTGTTTATGACTATATTATATGTTTTTGCAGATTCTTACATTTACATTTAAAACAATTTTACGTTCTAAGTAAATGTAAATATTTATTAACGTTAAGATACAATAACGTGCCAAAAAATATTAATTTAGAAGTCAAACAACAAAAATCAGCGTTAAATTTTCAAATTTTCACATGACTAGTTTCGATGGTTTTACCGAACCATCATCCTCAGCTGGAAAAGCGCAAATGAACGGGATAAGATATAATGTATCTTAAAGCGCAAATGAACGAGTTCATTTGCGCTTTTGCAGCTGGGGATGATCGGTAAAACCATTGAAACTAGTCCTGTGAAAATTTGAAAATTTAACGCTGATTTTTGTTGTTTGACTTCTAAATTAATTTATTGACGCATTTCAATATCTACTTTTGAGGTTCAATAAAGGCTATTATTATTATTATTATTAGAAATTTGCTTCCATAATTTAGATATATTGTAACATTAGCTATCAAAACTTAGATATGTTATAACTTTTCAGATAATTTTATTGCTGCACTCTTCTACGTAATCTTTTATTATTTTTCTTCTCTTTTTTAACCAACATGGCTTAATTATTTTTATGCAGAATTAGTTAAAATAAAAATACCCCATTACTCGAATATTTTTCTTTAGATCCGTTTTTATTCATTTCTGTTTTAGTTCTAAAATATGGATTCCTGGTTAAAACGGTAATTTTGAAAGGAAAAGGAGAACGTATTTTTTTCAGGTACACGTGCGACTTAAGAAGAAAGTTCCATTCAATACAAAAACCAGGTGTCATCAAAGAGCGAGCGAAAACAGAAATATGATGAGACTTGTTTAAACTATGGCTTTACGTCTACTAGAATTAAAAAGTCGAGGTGTGTCAATACATTTAATAAATACTAGCTAACAGTTCTTTGGATCTTCATAAACTTAGTATATTTAACAAAAAATGAACTATCATTTTTGGCAAACGAAGCAAACTGTTATTAAAAAAATTCAATACAAAGAGACAATTTAAATCCTTGGAAAAAGTTAAACACCAAATAAACAATGTTTCGCGCGCTGCCAATAGTCTTTCTACTCATATAGAGACAAAATTGATTAATCGACTTAAATTTCCCGAAGACAGATATCTCAAGTCTATCTATTTTAATGACATTTGGATTCTATGTATATAATAAGAGCTTCGAAAATTATTTACTGTTTTCCGAATACAAGAAAGAGCAACGGGAGAAAATATAATACCTAACTGCATTAAGATTTATATTTATAAAAACAAATTTGTTTGGAAAAAAGTGTTATCAACGATTGTACAGATAGGATGAACAAGAAACGATAGGCAAGATGAAGGGGCTTGTGGCATACATTTTGGAAGTAGCTACGAATAGAACAAAAGGTCACTGCGCTTTGCATTGAAAGGCACTAATTATCAAAAAAAAAAAAAATATGCATTTAAGAACTATTTTGAACACAAGGGTAAAAATTATCACTTATACAAAATGTCGAACACTCCAATTCAAATTATTTAAATTCTTTCTGATAAAATGTGCAACCAACATACTGCACTTTTATTTCACAGTATCCAAAGGAAAAATATTGTCAAGGATGTTTGATATGTTGTTTGAATCAAAACAATTCCGGAACTCAACATATACATTTCTAATGGGCCTGCGTTGGTGAATCCAGATATGCTTTGAGTGTACGGCGTGAAATGGTCCTGCCAACTTATATACTGTCCTTGTTATCAAGCGGAATCACACAGAACAGTTATAAAGCATGTAAACAAATTTTTGAAGTTCCTTCTACATTCTTCGTAATTCTTATGGATAAATTATTTTCAATTAAATAGTTATAGCTGTTTGTTATTGCTATATTCATTTTGAAACACCCTGTATAACTCCTGAGTTCTTGACTTTGAAAAAGAGCTTTTGGCAGACTTCAACCTCTACTCTCATACTTCTCCTTACTATTTTAAATAATTTATCGAAAAGCCGAATTTGCTTTGGAAATGCTTAGGACATAGCCAAATTATTTAGGCACGTACTACTATATATTCTTCCCTTCAATTTGAATTTAGCGTTTGTTCTGCATTACCATAAGTGAGAGATTGTTTCTGTCATATTCCTGAGTTTTGTGCAATCGTCAGTGCTAATAAATAGTTTTATTTTAAATCTCTTTAGGCTTCTGATCTGTCATCTGACTGACTGCTTTTAACAATATAGTAGCTTGGTAATTTACAATAGCGCAGAGTCGAATATATAAACGAAATATATTGAATTTAAATTTGTGAACGCGTGTTTAAAAATCATTTCTTTCTGCTTAGAAATTTCGGTAAAAAACTATTTTGCTTCCATGTACATATATGTACAACAACTGTAAGTCACCACTGTAAGTCACTGTGTTACAATACTCTAAGTCAATGTGTGTACTATTATGGAACTTTCTAAATAATTAAAAATGAAATTATTTGATAAATGCAGCATTTATGCAAGAAAACACTTACTTCGATTCACTTGTTGAATAAAAATTTGATAAACATAAAATTTCAATCCAAATATAAAAACTCCAGTAGGATAGATAATTACGGATTTTCTTCATTTATGAAACTCTCCTTGTATAGATAAAGAAATAACTGTCTCATAAAAGGTTGTTATGATTTTAGATAATTGGTTTTTTGGATAAACGAAAATACATTGTACTTTTTTCATAAACTTTAGTTGCTCATTATGCATAATGACCTCTTCTAAAGTTGTTATTACTTTCAGCAGCTTAAGTATTTATTAACCTTAAAATTACGCGCTAAAGATTTTTTTATTTAAAAAAAGGGAAGGGAGGATAAAATTTATTTTCGCCTTTCGATGGATCCCTATCAAATTTGAACCCGATCTATTAACATCACGACCGACTGCCCCGTCCCATATTATTTCACAAATCATTTTAACATTTTTTAATGTACCGAAACGCTTATGAGAGTTATTAATGGATTTTTTTCCTTCCGTTTCGTCTTATTACGCATCTCGATTCTTTCATATTAAGAAAGAGATTAGAGAGCATAAAAAATATTTGAAATAATGAAGCCAGTCGCATTTCTTAAAACTCACTTTAGAGAAAAGGGAGTGCATATTAATCCTCTTATATCAATTACGAAAAGACTGTTTTGAAGTGATTTGCTTTTAATGGAGGCTAAAGTGGAGCCAAATGGGTTGAAAAACGGCTAATTAGAGAATTATTAAAAGCGCCAAAATTGCGGTTTAAGCTATCTGCGTAATCAATTGCACGCTATCCTAATGATGATGAGAAAGATTCCTCTCTGAGAACTTTTTTTTCACTATACTATTCCAAATCATCCCTATAATTTCATTTTACGATATCAGATGACTCTGTAAGCTTCTTTAATTTCTGAGATTTTATAAGGAGATTATTGAGATTGTTTTTATTACTCATTGGAGGGAGATAGGTACTTTAATTCGATTATTAAGTCGTGACGAATTATTTCGCGTCAAAGTGGTTCAGAAAGCAAGTCCTGTTTGTAATTTTTTGCTAGCTGAAGATGATTAAATCGAGTCTTTTATTTTTAATAAGAAACCAATACAGAGTAATTATTCAAAAAAATAATTGTTAAATTGCTTTTCTGGAAACACAGAATTATATACATATAGTATGTTTTAAATATCCTGGCAATGTTTCGTGGTCATTATTTAAAATAAAAGAATTGTTGGCTATTCGTCGTGCAGATGGATTAAAGGAGTAAATTGTATTAATTGTAATGAAGCTGTAAGAAAATAAGGCATTTTATGTTAGTGGTTCTCGTCATGCAAGTGGTTAGTCTATCCAGATATAAGTGGAGATCTGTGGTTGGAGCACCGGCGGAGACACGATTGACTATTTCCTTTCTTCTAGAAATGTTATTAATAATTTCTATAAACACATTCTTGCTGACTAGAGGGGAACGGAATATGTACATAATGACATCTCATAATATTAAGTGTACATACAAATGCAGAAAGGGAAACGGTATAACTGTGAAAAATTTAGGCTTCCAGTTTTTATTTTCTTCGATGTGATAAAAACAGAATTCATCAGAATAGATGACGTCATACTATTCATGCTTCCATGTGCCTCAATGAAGGTCGCATTTTAAGCCATGTTTTCGGTGCTGTCAAGGTAATTCAGAAGTTCACAAGGTTAACCCGAAGCAATGGTCGCTTTGCTGACTACTCTGGATTGTTGGAAACGTTGTCACAGTGCACATGTAGGTTGCAGGGTTACAGGTTATGGAGGACGGGGACGCCTGGTGTCTAACATGGGTAAACAGTCGTATGTCCCATGCCCTCCCCTATCTAGCTCCAACAACTCCCTGGAGCTCCAAGAGGCTACGTCGGGAGTTTATTGAGACGACATGAAAAAGGTTGTACATGGCCAAACAAAGGTGCTCGTGTTTTGTTTTACAGATTTGGAAAGACTTTGAACAGAAATGGCAAGGAAACAAAATTGTTGCAAAATTAAAAAAAGGGCAAGAGCAAGAATTAAGACATGCAAAGAAATATACGTAATTAAGGCATGTGTTAAGCTGCTAGGATAATGACCTCAACTGGCATGTGGTGCATAATATGTCGAGTTCTGTGCTAGGAGTTCGTAGTATTACACAAGCGTTTGCACATAAGGCTGTCCACGGTTGCTTAGTTCACATAATTAAAAAATTTTCACCCCTGCAAATAATTCGCTGTTTGCACATAGTTTATATTTGCTTGAGGTCTCTGTTTGCGAACGTGCACTTATAAGCTTGCAGTTCACAAATCGTTGCGAGAATTTTGAGGGAAGAAACAGGAGGCGGCAATTGTAGTACACGAGGATGCACATTTACACACTCTGCAGTTTCGCAGTTTGCGCATTTTGACAGTGGAGTGCAGGTATTGCATCCTGTGATAACTTCATGGAACCTGATTGAAGTCGATGCTCTATGTTTGCTCATGTAGGTCGTGTGGTGGGCTGTTACTGGGAAGCTGGCGAAGGTTTAGTATGGCTAGCACACGTCTTGGCTCATGCAAGTTAATGATGATTTTGAAGATTTGTGTTATTGTTGGCTTAGTCCTGATAATGTAGCACTGGAAGGCCTCAGTTATTGTTGTAGGATGCTTATTATGAGTTAAGGTTGTCAGTGGGCAGTGAAAGATGTAATAATCGGGTGCTCCTTCAGATGTCCATGTTGGAGATATGGTGTCTGAAGTAATATGAAGGGAAGGGGCCTTGTCCAGTGTCTTGTGAGTTGTGGGGCTATGAGATGGGCCGTTTACACTTTTGGAAGGAAGATATAGGTACAGCGACCTGTTTCACTTTTGTTTCATTCATGTTGCCACTCTCTGAGGACTGCTTGATGCAATATTGATTTTAGATGAGACAGTGGAGCTGAGATGTTCTCTGGGTGGGCATCGGTTCCGATGGCAGCTTCCTTTGCCAGGACGTCTGCAGCCTCTGTTCCCGCTGTGCCCTTGTGCGCCTTGACCCAGGTAAGATGAATTCTGTTATATCTGCTGTGGTAAAGTTGACCTTGTATGCCCGTAATTACTTGTGATGTGTGAAGGTGATTCAGGATGCCATTAAGAGATTCGGGATGGCATGACAGACAGTTCACATGCAGGTGACAGGTGAGAGCAGGTCCGGACACCCGGACGGCTTACATAGACTAGTCGGGTATCGTCCGCATCCCGCAACTATCTGAAGCTACACTCCGAAAACAATACAAGGACAAAGCACATGGTCATACAAGGGCAAAATATAGATTTTTCTGCCATGCGAAATTAAACATTTTCCTGGCTACATGGCATGTTAAAACATTGCTACACATACTCGCTACAATATACATTTCATAATATGCATTGCATTGTACTTAAGGCACATTTCCAACTCAATGCTACACTTAATACACTATATATTCTTTGCAACATATTACGCTGAACATTATTCTTGACAATTCAACATAGATTCTGAACAATGTATTTATTTAAATAAGACATAACTGGATTATATAGTACATAACTTCGTCATATAAGATAGATTTAATAACTTGATACAACAGATAAATAAATTAAGAGCTCTTAAATAAAGATTAAAATTGCACATTACAAACAAATTACACATTTTGCACACAAAAATCCTCTTTGTTTACTTTGTGCTGTACTTATAATACACAAAATACAGATTTAAGGACACAGTACAGCCCATATTACTTTTGATTAAATAACATGTTAAAAGTTAACTGTGACATAAATTTTGCTGTTTGCTGTATTCTTAAAACATACCAAAAATAATTTTGTAATTAAACATTCTACTGGTTACATTGCACCTTAACATACTGTTATATATAAAACACTCAATACACTAAAATTTTATGCACATGCAATGTGACGTTGTCACGCTGCATGCACCGCTACTGTTGCGGGTACGCACATCAGTTGTAAATTCTCATAGCATTCACTGGATCTCGGCCAGTATAATAATTAAATACTTTAATACTGTATAATAATTAAAATTCTAAACTAAAATGTAATACTACAATGAAAACAGTTCATCTATACAGAGCAGAAAGTTTCCTATTTTCAGCCGCAAGATTTATTACTGCTGAAATGTTTGCTTACAAGTTGTGTTCTTTGATGGACTTGATGCAATTGAACTGATCTGAGAAGTTCACTGCATGACATTCCAAATCAATGAGCTGGCATTCACATGATTTTCAAATATATGCCATTTAAAGAATAGCAAAGCGTTTGATCACTAATTTTTAAAATTTTAATGCTTTCATAAGCTGAGTTTCGGTAAGAAATAAAATAGCAGTATGCAGTCTTTTTGAGAAAACTGTATTAACTGAGCGGAAGTTACACTCCAGTTAATAGTTTTCTCCTTACATTTGCTCAACGCAAGTTTAGGGTATAAGGTATTTCTCCCACTTCCCTAGCGTGCCTTCGTGGTGTAACGGTAGTACGCTGGTCCGGTATTCCAGAGGTCCGTGGTTCGATTCCCGGCGAAGGTGGTTGCATATTTTTCATCTTTCCTGCTTCCAATTAACCTAATGACTCTACAAGTGGCGCCCGAACTAAAAGGGTAGTGGATGATGATTCTCCGCCCCCAGGATTTGGCGACTAGGTACCCTAAAACCCTAGTCGCCCTTTAAAAAGGTGAGTATATAAGGTATTTCTCCCACTTCCCTAACGTGCCTTCGTGGTGTAACGGTAGCACGCTGGGCCGGTATTCCAGAGGTCCATGGTTCGATTCCCGGCGAAGGCGATTGCATATTTTTCATCTTTTCTGCTTCCAATTAACTTAATGACTCTACAAGGGAGAATAAAATATAACAAATAAATAGAGTAAAAGCTTCCAGGTTTGATCTCTGGACCACGTTTTTTCTTATTTGACAATATTCTGATATAATAATCGGCACATTATTATTTTTAATGCATATTGATGGCATGAATTCTGATTCGAATCTCAATATTTTCATTTCTTTCTGGCTGCTTTTATACTAGTTGTCGACAGGCAGTGAAGAATTTAATATATAAGCTAGTTATTCCTAATAATCCTAAGTCCTTATAATTCCTAAGTAATTTCTTGCTTTTTTTTCTTTTTCATTTCTTTTCCTTGATATTAAAAGATGTCTTTATAAGGTATTTCCCCCTCCTTACAGCATGCCTTAGTGACGTAACCGTAGCAAATTCGGCGCGTATTCGAGGTTCGAGTCTTGGTGAAGGCATTGCTCATATTTCATATCTTCTGCTTTAAAAATAACCTAATGAATCTACTGCTTAACTATTATATCATAATGCATTGTATTTTTAAAATCTAATGCCCGATGCTTGCTCGGAAGCAGATCATCAAGAATGACCAAATCCATCGTTTGTTTAATCGCTCAGACTGCATCACTAGGGGTAGACCGATACTGCAGTCGCGCGAAGAGAATACAAGGAATCGAGGCTTACTCAGAATTTCCTTGCACCCATGATTTTGAACTACTAGTCAACTCCGCTAACTGTTTAGTCATCCAGGGTGACACATGATAATATATAAGATAAACTAGATATATTACATTATGGGAATTGAACAATTTGCGTTTAAATTGCTAGCATATATCTAACTACTATTTTAATAAAGGAATAGTTTTAACAAATTAAAGCAACTTTAGTTTTATGATTATATGTTTTCTTACTTAAAACGCAATCCAAACAGACTTCCACTTACAGGATTTAGAACTGATTATAAAATAAGTTGTTCATTATAATTGTACGTATTGATAGTTTTCAGTGTTTCAGTTGTATTTTTGCTTATTATAAAATATTATTTAGAAATTTATATCTGAAATAAAAATGCATAAAACAAAATCTTTTCTTAGAACTAGCTCATAATAGAAAAATAATAATAATTCATTGACGTTTTTTCTTAAATCTTCAAATAAATTCCACAACTTTGCTCTACAAATTTCCCTCCTTTCGTACTTCTGAAGTATTAAAGAGGTAATGTTATCAGAAGAAAGCATTTCAGTTAAAATCTATTTCCAAATGTGAATACTTATTTCCTATAGAGGATGGGTTAGGTCTTCGCTGCCAGAAAAGAGTAAGATTGTAACAAAAAGAAGGTAACGGACATATCCATAATGCCACATGGTGCAAAGGTTGACAGGGAACATATTGCAATATGGAAATGTCGATGATGATTTGTCACGTCGATTTTTTCGCTTCTGTTGCTGCGGATATGGGCGCACTGAAGTCCCTTTAAGTGTGACGTAAGCAGTGACATCATAATGACGCATACAGGGAGAAAGCAGATGTGTAGGCTATGAAAAGAGTCATTTGCATACTTTATATTTTCCAGTTAATAAAGAAAATTATATCCTTTACCTTTAATAATAATTTAATAACTTTAATAATAATTTAATACCTTTGTAACGTTGCGCGCCTCCAACTTGCACGCAACCAAGAGGTGACTGTGAAAACTGTATAAAACACAGAGTCTTGTGAAGGGTTTAAGTCCCTTTTTATTCAACGTAATAAATTACAATTGCGTGCTCTTGACGCTCACAGACTGTGCCAACTCGGCAGTCAAATAAAAATAATAACCTGAAAAGAAACTAAAGACAAGACTCTAACTACGAGGCTCTCTAAAATAACTAACTCACCGCGTTTTGCAATACCGCTGCTAATTCAGCAGACTTGAAGCTCACTTGAACGATTAACACTACTTCCCGCCAAGCACATAGGCCGAAACGCGGGGTTCTTCAATTTCTCGCTAACTACCTCCGCGCTCGTGAAGTAAGAATATCACACACCGAACTCGTTTCCTTCCTATTTAAATCATAATACTTCCGCTGATAATTTGAATCCTTGCGCGTTCTACTAAAATTTACATATTCTGACATTGGCAGTTCCAGGGGAAAGTAAGGCTTGACAGGAAAGATAGTTTAAACTTAAAATAAATGTTAGTTAAAATAAATATAAACCCTACACCTTTAATAATAATTTAATACCTTTTTTTAATAATTTTACCTTTAACCTTTAATAATAATACCTTTACCTTTAACAATAAATTACCATAAACAATAATTTAATTTATATTTTTAGCATAATTATTCATGTAAGGTATTTCTGTACGTCTATATATATATATATATATATATAATGAATGTTTGTTTCTTTGCCTTTCATACAAATATACGGTTGAATTCCAATTTTTATGAAATTTGCCACACTCGACCTTTAAAACAAGCAGAAGGTCACTGTCTACGTAAGATATTTCGAAAACCAGTTTTACACTCTATACACATATATAACGAACTTTTGATTTAAAACTCAGCGATTTAAAAGCTTTGCATTGCCACTTTGCGAAACGAAAGATATATATGTTTCAAATTTAATCACAAAACTCGGCGATATAAAAAATTGCGTTGCCACTCGGGAAAACGCAATTATACTGATTTGTCCCAAATTTAAGAAACAAACTTGGCTATTTAAGAGAAATGTGTTACCACTGTCCGAATTAAAATACGAAAAAGTGTGTTTTTTTCAACAAAACGTAAAATATTTAATTAACATGCTTGTTGTTGCAGTACACGAATTTTCTGGTGTCCGCCGAAAACATCGCGGAGAAAGCAACGCAGGACGAAAACATCGCGGTACAAAACATCGTGAGAGAAAAGAAAGCAAAGAGAAAACATCGTATTACAAAATGCCGTGGTCGAAAATAAAGTGATTCAAATACTTCACAGTTTAAAAAACATCGTATGACGTATGTTCGTACATCGTACGTAAAAAGTACCTACAAATCATCGTATGACGATAACCTCGCACACATGCGTTTTGAGGTTTTAAAAGTTGTAAATGTATTTTCGCATAATGATCTGGGAGCGCAAGAAGGAAAGAGGGGTTCTTTTACTTCTGTGTTTCATATTTTTGAATGAACTAATAAAATTTTGCTGAAAACGTTAGGAGGAATCCTAAGCATTTAAAAATTGAAAGCGAGTAGGACATTAAGGCAATTATAGAACCTAATGGAATTTTAAATTTACATAATTAATTAACAAAGATCATTAATAAATTAACTTTTTTATAAAGTTTTATTGATAATTTTTTATTTAAAATACAGTCTAGAAATGTTTAGGAAAAGAAAGATAAATAACTGCATGAGGTCACCTCTATAAAAATTGCCTAGTTAATTATCAAATTATGTTCTTTCACATTTGTTAATGTGATATTGTTTTAGGAAAAATTATATTTTGTTTTATTTTCTTTTATTATTAAAGTGTAATTAACATTTTCATGTACAGAGTGAAATCAGTTTTTGGATGTCGATTTGTTAGTTATGACGAAAGTCAGTTACATAATATGTCAGTATGGGATTAGATAAACGCATGTGTGCGATGTTATCGTCATGCAATCATTTATAGGCACTTAAACACACACATTTTTTACAGGCACACACATTTTTTACAACGCACATTTTTTACAACGCACATTTTTTAAGGCACACACATTTTTTACAACTGTATTTTGGACGACGATTTTTTTAAACTTCGAAGTTCCTGAACAGTTTTGTTTTCAACCACGATATTTTAGAACTGCGATGTTTCCTTTTTGTTTTTTTCCAAACTCACGATGTTTTGTACCACGACGTTTTCGCTTTGCGTTGTTTTCTCGATGACGTTTTCGTCCGCAATGCTTTTCGGCTGTAGCCCAGTTTCTTTGATTTTTAAAGTTAATTTGTAGTAGTCGTCACAAAGCGAAATCAATTATGCCAGCAAAAAGAAAATCAGTTGCTTTATCTACACTTCAAGAACAGAGGAGAATGGCATAACGAGCTTCAGAAACAAACGAGAAACGGGAAGCAAGACTGGAAAGCATTCGAGTATGCACTGTTCAAGCGCGTTTGTTTGAAACAGACGAGCAACGGGAAGCAAGACTGTAAAATGTTCGATTACACCCTACTCAAGCCCATTCGACTGAAATAGACGAGCAACGGAAGGAAAGACTAGTATAACATTCGATTAAGCTTTGCTTGATTCAGACGAAGACTGCACTCTGATTTAAATCTCTGTGCATATGCAAATTATCGTCACGATGCAAATTATCGTCACGATGCAAATTACGTCACGATGCATTACGATGCAAATTATCGTCACAGTCTTCATCCAAGAGCGGTCCTTCGAAAGATGGATAAATTATTCATGTATTGCAGAGCCCTCAGATTTAAGAATGAAGCACCAAGAATGTGCTGTGCGGATGAAAAGGTGAAATTATCCGACTTAAATTCACCGCTCGAACCATTATCCTCTTATATCAGGTGAAACAAGCCAACCGGAGCATCCAAAATACGCATAAAGAAATAATTTCATAACAGAATTAATACAAAAGTATTTTCTTTCCTTTGAGTAGCATTGCAATGTATGCCGAGTAACACCTAGTATCTAATAAATATCAAGATATTTCAGTAAAGATATATGATATTACTATGAGATTATTACGATCCCAAAATAATATTTGCTTTCTCCCAAACGATACTTATTTTCTCATTTTTAAAGCTTTTCAAGACCTTTCTTGATTACCCTTAGCTTATATCATTATACGTGGGATATGAACACTAAATATTAAATTCATAACCATTTATTTTAAGAATTAGATTTCTGAAATTATATTATCCTTTTTTTACTTGCTAATTTATTTTGTTTCTAGTACGCTATCAGAATATATACAATACATATTAGTGTTCTTCTAGCTAATTATTGATTAACAAGGGAGCAAGATCCCTAAATGCTTGTAGGTTGTTCTGATTTTAATTTTATGCCACGAATTCAACGTGGTTAAAACCGCTGAATACTGGTAGTTCTACTTGATTTGAATCGAGGGGGAACGGAATTACTTCATGGATATTTTTCAGAGATTTTTCGGTGTGTAAAATAAATATCAGCCAGAATCCTGTTGAAAATTCTTTATGAAGACTTTCCTCTCCTTAAAGAGATAGCTCTCGTGAGCTTTGCTATATCCAGTTAACCTAACCTAAACCGGGTTCTATTTTTCGGTGACTGAACAAGTTTATCGCTTGCAGATTTTGACCCAGTTTCCCTTAAAAATTTCTCCGCGAAGGCATAACCTCAAAAACAGGTAGCCCTTGGATAGATCGCGTAATAAACAAATTGTCTGATTAATTATTTAATTCACACTGAATTAAAATCTAGTGGTAAAAGGCATTATGACTATTGAAACCATAGTTCTGGATGTATAAAACTAAAATTTTTTATGTGAAAATGGATATAAGACTCTCGTAATCATTATTTGTGTTAGAAGAATTACTTCTAAAGACTAATATTTCTTTATTTTACGCAAAATTTTCGTATTGCTGAAAGCCTTACTTCTGATATGTGGGCATCTTTAAGTGCAGAAAAAATGATTTTGTACGGATAACTTAATAGTTACCTATCACAGTATAGCCATTTGAAATGGGAAGTCCTCAAAGCTTTACCGTTTAAAACGTTATTTAGAAAAACACATTTAAATGATCGTATGGAAAAATTTCTAAATCAATTTATCTTCAGTGCTTCGTCTCGGTTAAAATTACTTGGTTATTTCTTAAATTAATTCAAGATCACTCATATGAGTCTTTGAAAACCATTTTTAAAAGTTTTAGAATTCTGAAAATTCATACTTAGAAGATAAATACTATAAAAGGATATTTGTATGTTAGCAATTAGAACCATGATTTCTTTTTTTGAAGATCTTACAGTGTTATGTGTAACTTTAATGGTAAGCAAGAAGCACGCAAGGAAGTGTTTCGGCAAGGACACAAACAGCTAGTTTCAGTCAACGTCAATCGTGTATGTTGATGCTGGACACGACAGCATAAAAAACTTGCGGTAATGTTAAATGACAGCACCGGCCCTAGAAACGTCGCATTTACAGTTCAAATTCCGGTCCAAACGCAACGTAATGATGATGCATTGGCTCAAAGGGAAGCAGGAATTTACTCCAACCGAAGGAAGAAAAAAATAAAAGCATAAAAATCGTCTGTAATCCATCTTACTTCGCCAACCCCCCCTTTCAGTCTGCTATCCAATGTTCCGTGATCCATAAGCAACCACCCACACCCCCACATCCACTCTCTTTCTGATGGTTTCGTTACGGTCTTGGTACAACAACCCACCCTTACGGGTTTTTTTTATTCACTATTTCCTTTCTTTTATACTTTCTATCACTCCTTTTCTGTTTCTGTATACGTGTTGAGAGCTGAGGGGGTGGAAAGAAATGGTCAGTGAAATATAAACAGGAAGCATATTACTCCCAGAAATTGTGAACAGGTGGAACGCAAAAGTTTTCTGTTTTCGATATGAACAAAATTTCAGCGATACTGAATATGCCTTTTCTATATAAAAATTAATAATTTAGAAAGACTATTGTTTTCAGTTAAAGCACTAATTTTATTTAGAACAATTCAATTAAAGCATTGGCAAAAGGATCTTTTTATGTTGCCATTCAAGGAAACTATGTATTTTCTGCTTTGTTTATAATTGCCACTAGAAAATTTATGACTCCATCACCCCATCATTATAAAAAAGTGATTTATCCTTTTAAGACTTTTTAACTGCATACCTTTAAACTTTCGATTATAGTCTAACATCGCAAAGAAAATAGGATTTAAGTTTCAAAAACTTAAAATATTTTAATTAAAAAATATGAAAATCAAAAGGTTAAAATGAGTTTGCACTCAGATTTTAATATCCTCGTTTCATTGTAACACACACAAAAGAAAACACTTTTACAATGAGCAGTTACAATAGGCCTATAAGGAATGATTGCATCAAAAATCAAGACCTTGTGCAATGATTTAGTGAAGGAAAGATTTAATTATTCAAGATGTAGCTGTGAATTTATCGCACTGGATCTCTGGCGGACAATGTTTGTACGAAATAGTTCACTCAAGTGGCAAATCTTTGCTTTTCAAGACATGAAGAGGTTCGAAACTCGCAAACGGGCTAGTTGAATGGACATTTTCATTGTTTTCATCATGTGTAACGCGTATACGAGCTAGTTTCATTTAGAAAGTCTTCCTCTCTCCCCTTAGATAGATACTTCCTTCCCCTTAGATACACAGCCCTCGAGTGCTTTGCAATAAGCAAATAGATCGCACTACCAAGACATGAAATTTGCTTATCGAAAAACTTAAACACCTCTTCGACGTGTTTATTAAGTTGAGTAAATTGTTATTTGTTAGTTTTGCATCATACGTCTTACTAAGTTCAACAAAATAGTGTTTCCCAATTTGCCTCGCACTATAGTAAAATGTTACAACGCTTAGTAAGAATTAAAATCTAGAAATTTCATCAATTAATTAAATTGCTAAAAAACTGGTTTTCTGCTGGATTCTTGTATCTGAATCATTAGCATAAATATTCCACAAATCTATGATTAATTAATCGATATATAAACTCACAATACGAGTCTAAAGTTGATTTCTATACAGTTTTTTCCAATTTTTATTTTGCAGATTTTGTAAAAGTATAACTACCGCATAATGAAAACCTGAAATAATTTTAGCCTATTTATTCATTTTTTCAAAGGCAATAAAAAAAACTTTTGCATTCAGTTTACGCTTTGTTTTCTTTAGGCGTCAAAACTGGTATTTTCTGAACCAACTTGCTGTAATTTTTAAAATAGTTAAAATTCTAACTTCTTTGATAACATAAAGTAGACACATGACAATTTAATGTTAATAAGAGCTTCACAACTTCGCAATAGGAAGTGGAAAGGAATTGTTATGTTAATTTCAGCAGTCTGAAAATATTTACTAGAATTTGAATTTTGAATTGTATAGAAAAACAATGTTTTAGGGCCTCTTAATTTCTGTATACCTTCAAGTTGCCGAATGCTTTAACTGCTTAGAAAAACGGATGTGTTCCAGTAAAGAAAAATTGCATTACTGAATAATATACCTACAGGAACTTAAAAAGAGAACTGTTTTTAATTAAGTTTTATTTTTTTATTTTGGTAATGAATTGAGCTTCATAATTAGGACAAAAATATCGATTTCCTTACAAAAAACCGTGTTGGTATTCTAACATTATGAAAAAAAAAGAAGTTAAAAACTCATATTGGCCGAATTATATTCTAACTTAAGGAGCTTCTTCGTTATAGTTGCCCTTTGGATATGATGGAACAATAAATATTAAGTTAAAATATTAATTATAAATATCAAATATTAAATTGAAAAGAGCTATTAAACTTAAAAATAGAAAAACATATGTGCTATAATTTTAATATTGATAGAAGACTTACTTTGCCCATTTAAAATTTAATTTCGTAATAATTTATATTTCGAAGGGTTTCCGAATTACCTGTGATTTGCGTATTTTTATCAAAAAAAAATTATAAGATTTATATTAGGAAAAAATTAAAGATCCTCTCTGTGAGTTTATTTTGTCATAGAGTATAAAAGGGTGGAAAATTTGATAACTATACATATATATACGCACTAATCAAAATTTACTATTTTGCTTTTTTGTTTAAGACACTTACAACTATATTATTAAATTTTTAGGAATAAATAATAGTAACTGCTGCACAGTGTGAGCGTTTTCGCAATTTGGCAATTCAATTTAAAGCTTTAGAAAATATTAACAGAGCAGCTATTAAATTGCACAAAATGCTAAGTGATGTACAGAAATGCCATAGAAATGGTACAGGAAAAAGCCGTCTAAGTATTTAAATATATTTCTTTGTAGTTTACAGCCCTAGTCAGCCTTTTAATCCATTATACTCTCTACAGAATGCGTTTTTCTCTCCTTAAAGATTTTTTTTATCTTAATCATATCAGTCAACACATTTTTTAGTATTATAAATTATTTATTTACTTTTCAGTAATCTAAATTATTTATTTAATTATTTGTTTATTTCAACCAATTATTTTATATTAATATTCTTTCCTATCGATCTCGTTTCTATTTCTCTGCCGGAATGGAAATTTCTAACTCGCGTCATATTCAAATCAGGTACAAAGTAGAGGGTATTTAAAGGAAGATTTTAGAGGGTAGAAACAGAGCGTACTTTGCCCGCTTGAAGCCCACGTTCCTAAATTTGATCCCCTCGCGATTAGTATTCTGCAGTTTGAGTTATTATTGCCATTCGGATTGTTTACGCCACCATCCTTCAGAGCCGGTTAGCTTAATTGCGAAGCCGTTAGGCTGTACTTATTTTCATTAGTTTTAGTTCTCCCATTACCTTTGATTTAACAAAACTGCTGACTTCTCTAAGCCCGAGTTGGTGCCGACTGTTAAACTTTATTTAAGTTAACAGAAAGATCTTTTACAGTCTTTCGCTATCTCTTTGTTACTTACAAGACATAGTGATAATTCGCATATTGTCTTTCAGAGTTCTGGTCTAACTTTATGCTACCTAGGAGGATCAGGAACTACACATTTTAAATGTATTTACAAATTTACATTTAAACAGTGGTAGTAGTTCACTTTAAAAATACTGCATTATGTATGCTATAACATCCTTTGCTTTAATAAAAATTGCTATCAACAGTAATTGTTTTGGTAAATCGAAGGTTTTGAAACAAATACCAAATAAAAATATCATTTATGAGACGAATACATATTCTTTAATAAAAGATACATATTTAGACATAATTTTAACTCAAAATGCATCATAATCTCTTATTTGTGGAATTAAATGTTCAAACTGCGTCACGTGTAATATCTTTAATGTCATGATAATGGCGCAACGGATTTAGCTACTGATATAAAGAAGTGAGTAAATCCTTTCAAAAATAGCCTACCATATCATTGTCACCTACATATCATTACCCCTTTACTCTCACCTTAGTAGCATATAAAAAGACGACTACCTCGACCCGAAGAAAGTATAATTTTCTTTTAGCTATCGACCATTATGCCAGTTATGGCTGCCTTCTCACTTAGAAGGAAGGCTCTGAAGGGTTCATAACTGTCCCCGTTAAGTGCTAGAGCGGCATCCTAATAATTCTATCAGCCACTAAAGGTAATGTTGATGTATGGGATACTTCGAATGTGGAACAACGGTTTGATGAGAAAAGCTTAGGGAAAAACATATCTTAGGAGAATTTCTGGATTGTCTTCTCAAGATCCTAGAAGAAGTTTCACGGAAAGAAAAATCATATGCGCAAAAAAGGAATATATTTAAGCAGGATATTTGCAAGCACTATGCTTTAAAAAATTTTAACCCGCACTTCTTGCATATGGGTATTCTTGCCATACTTTTAGGAAAGGCATAATTATTTTAAGTAACTGTTTTATTACATTTTCGGGCATATAATCGGTGTGATTAAGAACATTATGCTTGCAGATACCTTAATCGTTTATTATATTACAGTGAATTTCCATCGTTGACTACAAAACATATTCCTAAATATCCCTAATTAAAATGCTAATCACTTTAAACTCTAATTTGCTTAATATAGGAGGTCACTTAAATGGAATCGATATGCATTTTTAAATGTAGTCTGCAACAAAAGAACACAAAACAGCATAGTGCTTTTATTGAAAAAGATTAAAAAGGTAAATTTAAAATCCGCTTCTTTAAAATAAAAATAATTAATTTCATAATTATTATTACTAATTCTGAATGTATGCAACTTGGGACTATAGACAATGAATAGAACAGTAGCCTTATCATGGCATGAATTTCAGTGGATGTTTTGCGAATGCCTGACTTTTCCACGACTCCCGTATAAATCTGCGAGTGAGTGAGTCGGTGCCGTTGTCTTTATACCTTGAGAATATTTAAAACATCTTGTTTTTAATATTTTTCCTTGACAAATCTCTCTCTCAGCTCTGAAGACAAATCTCTCTCTCCCTGATTATATGCAAAGTTACAGAAAATCACAAGGAACGTACAAAGAAGAATTGTAATTGCGAAAAATTTCGGGTATCTTTAATAACGGAAATATCCATTTTTACCTTTCCCCAATCAATCTGGATGATTTATTTATGCGCGACGTCTCTATATACGGATAGAATAAAGAACTCTTTTTTTCTTTTAGTAGATTTATTCGCTAGCAGTTTCAGTTTTTGTTAAATGATCAGAGAGCTTCTATTTCTCAATGAATGTTAAGTTATTTTCTGCTAAAAAATCCTGAAATATACGTTTCAGAGTAAACGTATTCCAAAATGCAAGCTAGAAATTTGAAATTTAAATGACCTCCAAATTTTGCTGGATTTCTGTGATCTAAGAAAATCTCTTTCCTAAAATTACATTAATTTTCTCTCCGCTGGTTATCATTGCTAACAAGCAATTTCAATGCTTGCTAATCCTTTTCATCGAAGACAATCTGTATGTATGTATCGAATATAAGGTGTAAAAGTATCATCCAATTAAATGGTAAATCTTGATCTACAATTACAGTAATGAATATTTTTTAAATATATGATTGGTTTATAAACATAAATTCCAATTAAAAGATACTTAGTGTGTTTTTAGCTAGTACTGTGGCTATTATTTCGCATCATGGCTTCCTTTCTATTATACATCCTCTTTCCTAAAACCTTGAATACGAAAATTGTCAGTGTAGATCACAGACTGAGAAAGCTTCGCCAATTTTTACTGCTTATTTCTCGACATCCCGCTTTTTTCACTTGATAAAATTTCTTCTCTGGTAAAGAAAAATTGACTTGGGTATTTAATCATTCTTTCTTCAATAAATTCACAAATCCTAGATGAGCATTCGACAATAGATGTGAGTCGGTGCCGTTGTCTTTATACCTTGAGAATATTTAAAACATCTTGTTTTTAATATTTTTCCTTGACAAATCTCTCTCTCAGCTCTGAAGACAAATCTCTCTCTCCCTGATTATATGCAAAGTTACAGAAAATCACAAGGAACGTACAAAGAAGAATTGTAATTGCGAAAAATTTCGGGTATCTTTAATAACGGAAATATCCATTTTTACCTTTCCCCAATCAATCTGGATGATTTATTTATGCGCGACGTCTCTATATACGGATAGAATAAAGAACTCTTTTTTTCTTTTCAAAACGGATTGTAAAATGGATTCAAAAGGCATTTTTTTCGTGACGTCTGTACGTATGTATGTATCTCGCATTACTGTACGTATGTATGTATAGCGTTACTGTTTTCTCGAATTACGCATTATTACCATTAGACGTAGAACATTAAAATTTGCGTATGGAACTGTGATAAAATCTAATTGAGCATCTCCCATTTTTACTAGAATTGGCAATACCGAACGCAGATATATATCCACCTCCTTACCTGATTTAAAAGTCCTTACTTGGCCTTTATTTTCGCAATTGCTGATCGTACTCGTATACTTCCAGTTACAGAAGTATTTTAAATGGCAAAAATATTCATGCTTTGATAATGTGAAATTTAAAAAATTTAATAATTTTGGGCAAATATTGAAATATAACTTTTAATGTGGTCTCTAGGTTCCCATACTTACATTTGAGAAAATTATATACTCCTTATGAAAAAATAAAGTTGTAAGAAGTCTGTCTCCCTTACGACAAAAATTGAGCGGGCTATTTAACTTCAAAATTTGCAATGTTTGACGTCATTTTCAACTAGCCTTCAGGTAATGGTTAATTACGTTAAAATAATTCTAGGAAATACGTTTAAATGAAGTAAAGCAAAAAATGTGTGTAACTTAATAGGCCGTACAAGGAAGTCACGTAGTGTCCACATCAGATTAATTTTAGTAAACATTTTGCTTCCAAAGACATATTTGTACATGTTATTACATGCTTGTACGGATGCAATAAGACGTTGTAGTCATTAATAGACAATTATTATCAACATTTCATTGCTTCTCTTCCGCTTTTAGTATATTTTTGAATATTTTTTCTAATTCCTGTTCAGAAATGAAACGGAAACTAATATATGATTAAAGTTAACCAGAGTAACAAAAATCATGAAATTCACGAAATCATTCATGAATTATGAAAATCTGAATAAAATTTAACAGTAAATAAAATAATAACTGATTAAATTTTAACAGTGTCGCTAAACAGAAATTTTTAAATTCATACTTAGAGCAGGACAATGTCTTCTCTTAGCAATGAAAATTTAAATAGATCAAGATATAAGTTTCCATTTCAAAATGAAATGTTTGAAATGGATTCAGAATGCATGTATATCTTTTATCGTTCAAAGACACATATTTGTCGGATATATAAAATATTAGAGAATTTCCAAATGTATCTTCTATATAAGGTACGTTTCTTCTATATAAAGTTTTATGTCTTCAATAAAAATTTTAATTTGTTTCTTTATTCGAAATATTTGCGTCAAACTCATAAGCTTAGAATGTAATGAAAAAAGAATCAAATTTAAAACCTGATGATAGGCTATCATATTTAATTAAGCAGTAGTTACCTTTAATTAAAAAAGTGTTGCCAAACTCTTGGTAGACTAAATTGACTGTATTTTCTTGACAGCATTATTTTCAACAAAATTTTCTCACAGAATTTCTTTGCTTAAAGGCAAAATAAAGTCCGAAATGAAATTTCATGCTACTACTTACAGCAGAAAATGTGAGTATAACTTATAACTATTGACAGAAGTTTTCCCAGATTTACAGTTTTCCTTGGATCTTTACTTCTCCCATCATATTATCCTTATTTAAAGCTGTCTATGTTATTTCGGAAAATCACACACAAACTTCTACATTACTATCAATTTTAGAGCTTTGTATAATAAATACTAATTTTGATACATTGTTCGCACTTCTGATGCACTTTAAGTGCGTCTGAATCTAAGAAATACTCTATGTCTTAGGAACCCATTATGGAATAATTTGAAGATCCACTATGGAAGATACCTAATTTACTTTACGTACCAGTCATGGACGCTGTTGGATAGCGAAAGGAAATTCATCGTGAAATCCTAATACTGTTTCTCTGCGTAGACTATAGCCATGCAGGAAAACACGTTCTACAGGATGTTAAAAGCCATGTTTTGTCCTCCGATGTTTTGTTGTGCTCTAACGCCTGTTTTAAAACAATCTGTCGAATTTCTTTCTCACGGTTTAGTTAGTTTTACTTCTATGTACGAAGTAAAAGAATTATTGTAACTGCAAAACGTTTTCGGTATCTGATTTCAACGGAATATCTATTTTCACAGTTCCCGAATCCTTTTTTGCGTTACATCTGTACTTACAAATAGAATAAAGGATTCATTTTTCGTAAGTGTGTATGTAGCTCGCATAACTCAAAAATGATCAGTCGTAGAATGAAATTTTGTTTATGAGACTGATTTAACATCTAGCTGTGCACTTCCACCCCCTTACTCGGCCTTTATTTTGGCAATCATTGATCTTAGTCATATACTTCCAGTTGTAAAAGTGTTTTAAATGATGAAAATATTCATGCTTTGGCAACGTAAAATTTAAAAAAAAATTATAATAGTTAATTTTTGACAAATAGCGAAATCTAAATTTTAACAAGATCTCCTGGCTTATATTTAGAAATTATTTCCCGGCTTATATTTCTATGCTTATATTTAGAACGTTTGATACTATTTATGAAAATATAAAATTATAAGATGTTTGACTCCTGCAACGACAAAAACTGACTAATATATTTAACTGAAATTAGCAGTTTTTGATGTCATTTTCAACTTGCTTTGAAGGATCTGTTAAATAAGTTTGAGGAAACAAATTTAAATAAAGCACAGCAAAATAAGGTTATAATTTAACAGGCCGTAGAAAAAAGTCATATGGTTGCCACATCAGATTTTTTTTAATTTTTAATAATTTGTTTTTATAATCACAACAATCTGTATAAATTTTTCAGAAAGGAAGGAGGCACTTCACATCGAAGATATTTCACTTAGGGTAGCAACTGCTACGAAATCCATTAATAAAACACATAAAAAGTATTGAGCGTTATTGAGCCATATTTAAATGATGGGCGTTTATATCCTATGTTATATTCGGGCCGATTTCTATGGAGCCATCTGAATATTATTTTCCTACTAAACATCATTAATGAAGATGAATATCATAGCATTTATTAAAATACTCATTGCAACTTATTGGAATTTTCAAACCAACAATATTATTTTCGGCATATAGGTACTATCAAATGTTGTATTCTTGTTTCTGGGCAGTTAATATTCGTGGGTTAACATATAAAGAAAAACAGCTCTCTTTTTGTCTTTGTTCTGTGACTTATTTTTCTTCTTTTTTTTCTGCCTCCTAGTGTACTGTGCTGCCCATAAACAGCTATTAAATATGAAGTCTTTTGTGTCATGGGATATAAGAAACTACATGCATTGCATGATGAACCCCTATAGAATGACAGAAAAAGATAATATTTTGTTATCATCCGTTTTAATTACAGTAAAGCAACACTTTTTAGGACTTCTAAAATACAAAGTTAACGAATATGGAAATTTATTTTAAATTGCTTCAGTGAATTTGAGCAGGAATCTAAATTTAGCTTTAAAGTACTATATGTTTCCTTTTTGCATATTAAATGACGTTGTTTTTGAAATGTTATCCAAGCAAAATAGAATTTAAAAATTTTCTATAAAGTATTAAAATTATTTTATCATCTTGGAAATTATGTAGCTTTATAACGTTTCTTATAAAATCTGTTGACTTCTGCATAACAACCAATTAGTTTTTATGGCTCTGTTTTCCCCCTGCTATTTGCAAAATTATACTCCTTATTCGATTTTGCTCTTAAAGTTTCGCTCAAATAACTTTAAGTTTTATGTCAGACAGACAGAAAGAAGTACAGGGGGCACCAAAGCATCGCCATAGGAAAAACTGGTATCGCCCCACTGCACTAACCATCATCCTGAAGGGGAACGCTAAAGCCATGCTCAGGAATTTGTTTACATTATATTAATGGTGCATAATTTGCATTGCAGACAATATTGTTTAAGATATACTTTACACGGGTACTTTGCAGTTGAATGGATAAATACAATAATTATAATAAGTTACTTACAGATGTATATACCTATTCTTTGGTGTTTCGGTCTGGAGCTTTGTTGGGGGGGGGAGTGATTATAGTACGTAGTTCGTTTTTTTTTTTTTTTTTTTTTGTTATACGTTTATAAGGTTTACAGTTTATAAGTTTATACATAGTACAGTTCATAGTTCTGCATGCAGCATGTAGTTTATGAATTCATTTCATGGTACATAGTGTTAAGTACGTAGTACTGCTGTATCTGTCACACATTGCACTGTATGAAGTAGTTCATAGTTCGTAGTTTGAGTAGTATGAGAAAAGTCACAGTTGTCTCAATAAATGGAGATATTTAATTGTGTTTTCTAAAGGCACTCCTGTATAGTATGAGGGTGAGAGTGGATATTCTTATTATTGCACGTTCTGAACTTAAAGGTTTATTTTGAGTTGTAAGCTATGGATGACACAGGTCCAGTCCTTGGCAGTGTAGAAAATCAATAATATTTTTGACGTTTTGGAAAACTTTACAGTGCTTAAGGATGAATCTTTTGAAATCTATTCCAGTATCGGTGGGATGGCGAATATGATGGGCTGACGTTAGCGGACACTGAAACATGTAATGTTCAGGGTCTTCGCTTTCCCCGCTTATGCATCTATCCGGCTTAGCCATATTGCTATCATAAAAATACTTGGGGAAGGGACTGTGACCCGAGATGACCTGGGTGAAGAAGTAGGGTGATATTGTGGTATTTTCATCAGCCTTGGGTAGCAGTTTGAATGTACGTCGTTCTTGTAGTCCTTGTTCCCATTGACGTTGCCACTTTTCATTCGCCATTTGTTTTAGTTTGTACTTTGTAGAGACATCAGGTATTTTTGGAAAAGCCGGAGAGATGAAAAATTAACAACGCCTTCGCCGGGGATCGAACCACGGACCTCTGGAATACCGGCCCAGCGTGTAGAACCACTACACCAAGAAGGCACGTTAAGAAGGCGGGAGAAATACCTTATAACTTTAATGCTGATTTAGGCAATGGGGTATGAATTTGAGATCCTGTTTGTTCTAGAGCTGCCTGTTTTGCTGGAAAATCAGCCCTTTCATTGCCTTCACAGGCGTTGTACCGTCTGGTCCATAACAGGAAAATTTCTTATTACTTGTGCTTATGATGTCTTGAATTTGCCGGGCTATTGGAGAAATTGTGTGCTGTTGTTTGATGGCATGTGTGGAAGACTGATTGTCGGTGATTACGTGGATGATATCTGTTTTTAAGTCACTAAGTTGCAAAATGCTATTAAGTATGGCTATGAGCTGTTTTGCGGTCGAAGGTAACCTTGGCATTTGGAGTGGAGACCTGTTTATGTTTTTATGGTGACACCGCATCCTACCTTATTTTCGATCTTTGAGCCATCCGTGTATTCAGTAAAATAAGTTGACGGAGGTGGCTTGTCGAGGTTGCAATGGTGATTGTGAAGACCTAGAGCGGTATGTCTGTTATATTTCAGTGGCGTTTCTTCATAGTCTTGTGGGTTGAAAATGATGCCGTTGTAGGTGGAAGTTTTCTTGAGTTGTAGGATCATTGTGGAAAGTGCATCGATTTCTGTTTGAATTGGTAGTGGGGTCACCCCGGCTATTGTTTACAGTGCGCTGGTGGAGGTTGTTGAGAATGATCGGGTAATATTGATCAAGAAAGATCTTTGAATTGAGTTAAGAGTCCGAAATTTTCCTCGCTGTCATGGGAAATGCCCAGTTAGCAGCTCCGTAGGTGATTATTTTATTTGTAAAAATTACTATGATTGGCTATCATCCAAAGTGACAAAACTCTTTGGTAGACATTAAGTGAATTATCGTTAAGTTATAGTAATAACTTAACGATAATTCTAAATAATAGCTGAAACTTTTAAAGGTTCTAAAATAATAGCTGAAACTTTTAAAGGTCCTAAAAGACTCTTTATTAAAAATAATAAGAATAGATGGCACATTTTGGGCTTACAACTCAGCCAATCACTGGTGTCCGAGATAACTTAAGTTAGCAGTAAGATAAATTTAAAATTTAAATTCAAATAAGGTAGTAGCTGAAGGCAACACAATTAATTTAACGCAATGTCGACTCAAAATTTAACCAGCGTGGAATTTAATTATCACTAGTTATAATGCAAGGCCGAATACAAGGACTTTTATCTAAGATACCAACCAAGTAACGTCGCCACGAGACGCAAAACACGCTATGTCTTACAATCTATAAACCTCATCTTAAATAAATGCGAACTAACTTGCATTCTGGTGGAAAAAAAGAAAGATAGAAGCACATAAAAAGAAAAAACACAAAAAGGAAAGATAGAAGCACATTCCTGGGCATGATAGCACATATTCAAAACATAAAATAATTGGTTAATTAACATAAAGGAACATCAAAAATTATAATCCTAAAAGGGCTATGATGTGTGAAACACTTAAATGAATTGTTTCACTTTTCATTCGAGGCTGCTGCTATTAGGCAAAATGCAAGATATTTACCTTTCAAATTAATCTGGCTGTTACCGATTAATAAACTAAGCTCTTTAAAATCAACGAGATGTAGTTCCTAAGAGTATAATTTTTAATTTTTAATCTAATTGATATAAATAAAAGTGCATTTAATTTATGATATTATGATATGTCTAATTAAAAACAAAAACTTTAAAAACAGTCCTTCTGGAACCCATAAAAACCTGAACGGTCTGAACGGTACACTAATCCTTTCAGATTAATTGTTTTTATTTTAATTTTTTGTACAGGTTCCTTTTTGTTTCCTTCGAACGTACAAAATGGAAATTAGTTTCCGTTTGATCAAGAAAGAAGTTGTAATCTTAAATTAGAAAGGGCGAAGAGGAAAAAAAGTGTGTGTACCGTGGAAGCATTCAGATCTGATCCAATGTTCCCTGTTACAAAAAAGTGTTGCTTTATTTTTAAAATTTGCTATCCTGTATATTTAAAATATAAATTGATGAAAGTATCCGAATGATGAAGAATATTTTAACCTGTAAAAGCATTTACTGCTTGGAGTTGTGAATGAGGTTCCAAATTTCGATCTTCTTTTTTCTTTTTCTCTCTTTTGGTATGTGTATTCACAAATATTATACCAAATGCTAACATATAAAAATATAACTCAGTGTTTGAAAATACTAGAACGTATCAAAATGTTTGATTCAATTACGCTTTTCTTTGAAACTGTAAATAGCAACTATTTGTAAAGCTTTTTAAAACTTTTATTTTGGTATACAGGTAAGACGTTATTTTATATCTTAAAAATTGTGAAATATAAGACTTCAATAATACAAATAATAGGATGTGATAAGTCTTATTATTTATGATTTAATTTTATAATATAGATTATGCGATTGTTGATTGAGGTTAGTTGTACAATATGACAAGATGAATGAACTTTAAGGCCTGAGTTGCCTACTTTAAATTATTGTTTACTTTATTTACTATTTATTGTTAGTTTAGCTATCATTTCCAGCTTTAGCAGCGGCATCAGCTTCTTGGTTAATATGATTCAGAAAGGCGAAGAGAAAAAAATGTGTGCGGTGAGGACGCACACAGCTGATGAATATTTATACTGTAAGGTATTTTCTCCCTCCTTCCGTATGCTTTCCTTGTGTAATTGGAAGCATACTAAACGCGTATTCTAGCAGTACAGGGTTCGATCACTGCACATCTTTCGTGTCGCCTGCTTTTCAAGACCTCTAATGACCCTGCAATATTTAAAAGCAATATTTTCGAAAATGAGAAATGCTGAAAGAGATCATTGATCAGACAAAAAGTTTAGTTCTCTCAATGCACTTGATGAAATAACAATATTAACACGTTCAAAACATTATTTGAGACAAAATATTGCATCCGCCTAACCGGAATAGTGGTTAGTGATGCTGACTACCGTACCGAAAGACCCGTGATCGAATCCCTGAGAAGGCATGGATGTTTGTAAACGTATAGTGTATGCATATATTAACGTTTGTAACGTATAGCGTATATGTGCGGCATGGGGGCACTCTAAATATGCCGCTAGCCGAAAATTCTTTCGAGAGGTTGTGATAGAGGAAGATGGGTGGGAGACCCTCAGACCCGCTGTCACCTATATGATGCTCAAGAATCGTGCCAACGACAGCTACAATCTTGACCCCTTGCCACGATGAATTTCTTGGGCTTGCTCTGATGTCAGACACCTGATCTATGTTACCGTCGAATGGGTAGGATAAGCTGGCAACAAACAAATACGCAAAAGCTGGAGACTGAAAACAAAGGTTCAACGTTTGACAGGACACAGGTACATGTATGTTGGTTCATCGTTTTAATTTAAATTATTAGAATCGGAGGCTTACTAGTAAGGAAGAATACTATGGCAAACACTCAGTATATTTCCTGGGCATGATATGGAGTGTCACTCATCTAGCCAACCTGTGGAATAAACTTTGCTACAGCTTAGTATTAGAATACCCATTTCTGGAGTCGAGTTAATAGGTGAAAGTTAGTTTGTTTTACCGATTTTAAAACTTAAGTCTCGCAAAAAACTGTGGTAAATATTTATTTATAATTTATAAATATTTATTTATAATTTATAAATATTTATTTGTAATTTGTAAATATTTATTTATGTTTGTATAATCCAATAAACTAATGCTCTAATAACAATTTTATCTCTTGTTTGAGCAACTGAAGTTTAGTTAGAATTCTGTTTAGTGGTAAAGATCATATTTAAGGTTCGTTGTAACAAAGAAGGTTAAAGAAGTAGATAATTAATGAGGTTTACCTTAATATTAAATATTATCTTTTGTTTGTGTAACTGAAGTAAGACGATAATTTATAGAAACAAACAAGATTATGCATACACACTCATGTCCATAAATTAAGGATAATGCAAAATCAGGCAAAGGAAGAGTTAGAAGCAAAACAAATTTGACTTCTTTGTAAAGCTTATTTATTAAACAAAAGGTAAAGAGCTAAAAAAGATGCTATATGTTTGATATTATTAAAAAAATTAGCGATTTTTTCTCCCTGGAGCAAATTACAAAAAAATCCTATTTACAAAAAACCAATATTACATGGTTGGTATGATTGTTAATACATTGTATGTCTTCCAGACGATGCAATACAGTCCGTACAACGTCTAGGCATGCTGAGTATCAAATTATCGATCTGATCTTGGGGAATACTACACCACTCAATAAGCAATGCTCTCCAAAGTTCCGGTAGACATGTAGGAGGAGGTTGACGGGCTGCAACTCGTCGGCCAAGCATATCCCACACGTGCTCTACTGGATTCAAGTCCGGTGAGAATGCTGGCCAGTCCACACGGGTGATATCATCCGATTGAAAGCATTCGCTTACGATGTTTGCACGGTGAGGACGGGCGTTGTCATCCATAAACACAAATTGTGCGCCATGGCGCCCCGAAACAAACGTACATGTTGTTCCAGAATGACGTCCCGATAGATTTGGCTTGTCATGGTTCCAATTTGAACATGCAGGTCAGTTCTGGAACCCAGAATAATTCCACCCCAAACGAGCACTCCTGCACCACCGTAACGGTGTCGTTCAATGATGTTTTCTTGTTGGTAACGGGTACCTGGAGCTCTCCATATGAAAGTCAGGCGAGAATCATGCTGCAAGCTAAACATGGACTCGTCGGAAAACATCACACAAGCCCACTGTTGCGGTGTCCACAATGCATGCTCTCTACTCCAGGCTAACCGCAGGCGACAGTGAGTTGCAGTAAGTGGAACGCATCTGACAGGTCTACAAGCATATAGACCAATCTGCCCTAAGCGTCTGTACACGGTCTGCCTTGAAATTGTCGTACCAGTGGCTGAAGAGAGCGGACGAGACAGGTCTGAGGCTGTGTTCCGCCTGTTTCTTTTGGCAGTAACTGCCAAATACCGGTCCTCATTCGGCATTGTAACTCTGGGGCGACCTGTGCTGTAACGTCTACTCACATTACCATCATCTTGGAATCCTTGCCAAAGCCTGGAGTTGACACTATGGGCAATTCCAAGTTCGTCTGATACTTCCAGTTGGGTACGCCCACATTCCAGACGGCCGATAATTCTACGACGTAAAAAATCATCCAAATGCGTCCTTTGTGTCATAACTATTCGGTTATTGCACTGAAATGCTTATAAAGCGCCTGCGAACAATTTTACTTCTTTGCCTGTATTCTTTATATATCCCTCTCTTACACTCTCGTCATTGTGACGTACCATCGGTGTCATCTGGTTACTTCCTGAAATTTGCATATGATTCTTGAAGATGTGTGTAGTGATTTTACAGGTGATATATTTATTTTAGAGTTCGATTTCCGCGTGACTCCGAATTATCCTTAATTTATCGACATGAGTGTAAAAGTAGAGTTAATTATAATAAATCTTACAACTTATTTAGTAGATTTTTATTAGGAAATTACTACCGTTACTTGAAAATAATTTGGTTCAATGTTTTGTTTCAAATTTTGACATTACATTATTTGCGGAGTTAAAGCTTTATTAAAATAAATATTATATTTATTATATAAGTATCTACTCGCATTATTATATTTGATAATTTTAAATTATTAGATACTCCATAAGTAGGAAAATAGCAGTATTTAAATGTGTTGTCATGTGTCTTTTTACTTCTGTTTCATGTAATTTTTGCAGAAGCACATATTTTAATTCATAATAACGTAATGTGAAAGTAAAAGCAATCTCTAAAATAGGATGATTATTTTATTCTAACATACTAATTTAATATTTGATATCAAAATTACTCTATGTTTTATTTACACTTATATAGGTTACATCTTCTTTTGCTTCTAAAGCTCACCAGCGGACGAGTGGTAAAGTCTCTGAAACCTGGTAGTTCAGCCTGAGTTCGATTCCAGATGCTGATTGCATAGGCGTTTCAGGGTTTTATTCCTATGTAACGTGGATACAAGCCAGTTGTATCCCAGTAAGTCCTCAACGAAGGCATCTCTCTTGTTAGGCATGTAATCCTTGAGTCCATAATCTAATAAACTAAACTTCTATGTCAGCAAAATATAACAAAGTTTTTAAGAGTAAAACTAAAAACTATTCTTCTTTTCTTTAATGTTACCTGTTTTTTTAAATATAAGAAGAAGAATTAAAATTCATAATTAGCAATTAAACACATAAATTTTAAAATAATTCATTACAACGTTGAAAATTATTCTGGGTGTAAAAATTTGATAGATTTGAGAGAAAATTTCAAGGTTACGTGCTTTGGGAAAGGTAGCTCCTCATGAAAAAATGTTTAAGAGAAACTGGATGTAAATTATGACTCTTCCGTGCAACATTATCATTCAATCTTTAGAAGCAGAGTTTGAGATGAAATCAGAGTATAATGTGAACTTTAATTATGTTTAGTGTATTAAATCCTTAATACTGAGCTCATAGTTTGTGCAATCTTTTTCCTTAACTTCTTCCAATGACTTTATTTATAGCTTCAGACACAAAAGCATTCTGTTAAGAGAAAGCTCTTTGTAATAAGTCAACGAAACAAGAAGTACTTGGGTTTTGTATAAATATATATAAAGTTTGAGAGTTTAAACTCAGAACGCTGGTGTTCTGAGTTAATTTTTAATGGAGTAAATCTTCCTCTGACACTTATAGTAAAATTGTCAGAGGAAGATTTACTCAATTAAAAATTAATTTTGAGATAAAAAAATTGAATTTCGAAGTTTTAAAGATATTTTATGAAGAATAAAGCATTTTTCCACAATTTAGAATAATTTATAGATGTGCAGGAGTTTTGGATTGAATATTTTATGCTTATCTATCTAGATATTAAAATCCTACATTGAAAATGATACTGATTTAAATTTAATTTCCACTATGTTAGGAAAATGATTGTGGGTACTGAATTCAATAACCTTTAAATCTGCTAGATTTATTCATAAAATATAGTAATTAAACATCTTCTTTTTCTCTTTATGCTTATGTATAGGAATAAGTAAATAAGTAACTAATGCGGTAACATCATCAGAGTTATTTGCTTAAAACAAATCCCATCATGTACGCCCGCCTGAGAAAAAGAGATTCGTGTTAAAGTTATACTTACAGAATAACGTCAAAATATTCATTTAACCAAATTTTAGCCTCAGTAAATTGAATCTATCATATAACCAACACATAGCTGAACTTTTAACTCTTCAGCCCTTGGTGGTAGTAGATTAATGGATTCATGTACTAATTAATGTAATGGTAGTAGATTAATCAATTCATGCACTAATCAATGTAGTAAATTAGTGAATTAGATAGTAGATTAATGGATTTATGCATTAATTAAAGTAGTAGATTAATGGATTCGTGTACTAATTAATGCAGTATATTAATGGATTCATGGATTAATTAATGTAGTAGATTAATATATTTATGCACTAATTAATGTAGTAGATTAATGGATTCGTGAACTAATTTATGTCGTAAATTAGGGGATTAGGTAGTAGATTCATGAGTTTGCGCATTAATTAATGTAGTATATTAATGAATTCATGCACTAATTAATGTAATAATGCTTTATGATCATGTAGTAGATTAATATATTCATGCAGTAATTAATATAGTAAATTAGAGGATTAGGTGATATATTAATGGATGCGTGCATTTATTATGTAGTCGATCAATGGATTCTTTCGTTAATTAATGTGGTAGGTTCATGTATTACGTAATAGATTAATGTATTTATGCATGTGAGCAAGGTACTCATAAATCCAGCATCTTAGGAACGCAATTCGGTCATTGGTGGTCTAAGATTATAGATGCACGCACGCCTACGTATGTTTTTAAATCCACTATCGTAAAAATAAAAATTCGACCACTGATAGATTAATAGGTGTATGGCATACAAAAGTTTCATAAATACATATCGTAGGGATTGATGGAAATTTTTAGAACACTGGGTAAAACCCTAGATTGTAAGTAACTCTCATGAGATTCTCTTGGGTCACTTAAGAGTTTTGGTTACATGAAAGACACTGCTCTGCATTGCTTGAAACCTTATCTGTAGTATTTTAACATGCGTTATGACTAACCACATCATCATTGAAAATGCATTATTAGAACGGCAACTTCGACCCAACTGTAAAAGAAATCATTTTAGCAGACGCAATAAAACTTCTTATGATGATATAATATCAATTGATTTATGAATGTGTATACACAGTACGTTTCTAAAGTTTGAGTGTTAAATTTGTTTAAGCAATCATAGCTGGCTTGACAAATAATTACTACTGGCAAAACAAAATAACATACTTTTCAACACTTTTTTTCAATATTAATTCCCTAAGAGAAGGAATTTAAACAGAAATGTTTTCTTAAATTTATGCAGCCGATATCTGGGATCAGTGCAGGATTTATGTATAAGCTACACAAGCTCTAATTAAGACACAATAACACGCCGAATAAATACTAATTCAGAAGTCAAACAACAAAAATCAGCGTTATATTTTCAGCGTTATTTCTTTTCCAGGCTTTCTTATCTTATCTAATCATTATTTCCTATCTTGTTCATTTGCGGTTTTGCAGCTGAGGATAGTGGTTCGGTAAAACCATCGAAACTAGTCCTGTGAAAATTTTGAAAATATAACGCTGATTTTTGTTGTTTGACTTCTGAATTACACAAGCTATAGTTTAGTTTCTATAACTATAGCTATAGTTTCTTGGGGGAGGCAAAAGAAAAACCCTCTAGTTATCCAAAAATCATATTTGGCACTGACATATAATATATGGACTTATAAAGGGCCCCATACCTCAAATAGCATAGGGTCTTATCAAGTCTAAATCCAGCCCCATCTGAGATTACGCATTCAAATGCTAAAAGATGAAAAGCGATAAGAACTTGGTGGAAACGGCAGACAACAATGCTGAATGTTTTGAATAGATCAATATTGATTTTATGTACAATCTAAAGATTAACGGATAGCCATCAGCATAGTAGGTTAAAAGAAAGTTTGCCTCAGGCAAAAAAAAAATAGCTTTTAGAAATTTTGAATAAAGACCTTATGAGGTTTATTTAATTTAAATAACTGGCTATTTTATGTTTTGAATCTTTACTGTCACTTCTCTCTTTCAGTTTTCTCTCCAGCATGAAAAATTGTTCGCGTGTATAAGGATAAGAGTTCTTCTCTTAGGCTTTACATTAAACTCGATGATAGTTTAAATTCATACCTGAGAATTCCGAGCCAACTTCGCGATTAAATTAGTCTGTGTAACCTTTGGCTATTACCAAAGCTATTATCAATTTAAATTTAGCTTTGCATTTGGATTTCTACCTTGAATTTATTGCCATAAGGGGTGGCGGATTTGTAAGCATCGGGTGTACCTTCTGTTAATCTATTTGAGTTAAAATAAAACGGTCTTTTAGAGCCTTCTCAAGTGTCTGTACTTACTTTTATATTTAGCGATAAGTTCTTTTAAGCCTATTAAAGGTTTGATCACTGTTTTCAATAGTGGGAAACTTTAAACCTTACAATCTTCGCTTTTTAAAGTTCTAGAAATGTAAGAAAAGAATATATTTTAATATCCTTTAATTGGTAGGGTGTCGCCGAAAACTTCGCAGCAAAAACATCGAGGACGAAAACTTTGAGGAGAAAACAACACAAGGCGAAAACGTCGTGGTACAAAACATCGTCGGAGAAAATAAAGCAAAGAGAAAACGTCGCAGTTCTAAAACATCGTGACACAAAACATCATCGTCGAAAATAAAGCGGTTCAGAAACTTCGCAATTTAAAAATATCGTGGTAAAAAATAAAATACCTACAAATCATCGCATGACAATAACATCGCAGTCATGCTTTTTTCAGGCTTTAATAACTGTAAAATTTAATAATTGTTTCATAATTGTAAAAACTCGCATAATGGTTTGTGAGCGCAAGGTGTAAAGAAAGATAATTTTTACTTTCATATTTTTTATTAACTAATAAATATTTGCTGAAAATGTAAAATGGAAACTCAACTTACATTACTTAACACTAGAAATTAATGCAATTTAAAGCACCTAATAGAATTTCAAACTGACATAGTTAACTTACAAAGGTCATTAATAAAATATTTACTGGTAATTTTTCATTTAAGTTTTACTGGTAATTTTTCATGAAAAGTATTATCTAAAAAAGAATAGAAAAAGAAACATAAGTAAAAAATTGCTAAGTTAATTATGAGATAATTTTCTTCACTTTTGTTCATCTGATACTCTTATATAATGAAAATTACTTCTTGTTTTATTTAAATTTCTTGTTTTGCTTTTTTAAAAAATGTTTCCATCTTGCGCACACAAATCATTATGCGAATATCCATTTTCACTTATTAAAGCCTTCAAAATCATGTCTACGATGTTATCGTCGTACGATAATTTGTAGGTACTTTATTTTTTACCACGATATTTTCAACGACGATGTTTTTAAACTGCGAAGGTTTTGAACCGCTTTATTTCCGACGACGATATTTTTTACCACGATGTTTTAGAACTGCGATGTTTTCTCCCACGATGTTTTGTATCACGACATTTTCGCCTTGCGTTGTTTTCTCCGCGACGTTTTCATCTGCGATGTTTTCTGCTGTAACCGATTAGTAGGGGTAATTAAAAGTGCTGTTTGAAGAAAGAAAAGACTCTGTACTCTACGGATTACCGATAGCCCAGCCTCTGAAAAGAAGCGCTTGGCATAGATTAAAGAAGGTTTGATCATTTTTATTGGCCCTTTGAACAGTTTATTGTCAAGACTTCGGTTACAAATAAGGATTAATTTTTCATTAATCACTTTCTTATTTTACAGATTTAGTATTCTGAAGAATATTTTCTATTTTCTTATGTCTTCTAAAAATGATCAAGCACAATTTTGGATGCATTTATTAAAACTTAGGAAAATATAAAAAGAAAAAGAGCGAAAAGATATTAAAACAATTGGTTTCTTTGAATATACGGTAAGATTTACGAATATACTGAGATATATACAATGTTAGAAGGAAATTGCATTTTGAATACTAAAGATGAATGAATTGTTTTATTCAAATTTTGGATCCTAAAATTTTGCAGACGCATTCTATTTTATATATCATACATGCATACATCTGTATTTGGATAATTATAAAAATTGCAATATTCAGTAACTTATGCATATGTATATAATGTGTAACGCTCATAAAGTTACTTTGCAAATTTGGTTTAATTTTTTCATGGTATTAAATCTTTTCTTAAGTATTTTGTTGTTTGATGCCTGTTTTGTACTTTGCTGTCTGATATCTATTTGCGCTATTTCAATAAATCCATCTCTAGTACAATTTAAAATTCCCATATTATTCCAAAACTTTGAATAGATTTTAGCATTAAGAATGTCAAATATTTAGCTTCTGTACAATTGCTTAACATAGGTATTAATATTATTAATATTCAGAATACTTTACAAAATTCAGCCTTAGACTAATGTGGATTTCACAGAAAACATTTGCACCCTGCGGCAAGTCCTCTTCTTCAAGAAGCAAATATATTCTATTCTACAAAAAAAGGCTCTGTGCCTATAATATCAAAAAAAGAATTGTTGCTCGTAAAAATTTAAATCGCGACTGGACGCGCAAAAGTAAGATTTAACTCTTTTATTGACTTGAGATATATTTAAATAAAAACACTTTTTCCTTTTACACACTCACTTCTAATTGAAAATATTCTGCAAGATTCTGCTTTAAATACACGTTATCAATTGATAAAAATGCAGAATATTTTTAAACACTTTTATTCCTAGAAAAAGAAATAGTACATGCCTCTCTTTATTAAAATGCATAGACTTCAGTTATAAAGGCAATGAACTAAATATATTCTCAATTCAGCAAACAAATAAAGTAATAGTTTAAAAATAATTTTCGAATTATTTTATTATAGTATACGTCTAGTTATAAATTATTCATCTATTCACAAAAAACATTTAATCCAAAACACAGTTAAGGAAAAAATTTAAATTCTTGTTGTCTTTATCCCCTATCTTCAAATGTCTCAGCAATTGAAAATTATTGAAAGACGATTGCATTAGTTTTAAAGCATGAAATGTAGCTCAACCGATCAGCAGAGTTGATGCGAAATACCTCCCCCATCATATGCCTTTCGTAGTCGGTTTCTTTCATGAGAGAGAGAAATGAATAAATAACCCGAAAGGGAATCCCCCGTAGTCGAAAGGAGCCTTTAGAAGGTGAAGAGCGTCCGGCAAGAAGCCATTTCAGTTTTTTTACTACCGCAATACACTTCAGGTGCGAGTTTTACTTCCGGCCGCTTAACTTTTACTTTCGACGGAGAAATTCATCACCGGTTAGCGTCAACTCCTCCGCCTTAAAGCAGTAAACTAGAAACGCTGGGGTCCAAGTACTCAACACAAATGATTATTTCTAGATCCACTGCTGTTGTAAGAAGCAATCATTCAAGCATGGAAGAAGATTCAAAAGAATCGATATGTTAAATTAACTAAAGGGAATGCTGATTAATGCAGAGTAAAAATTGTTAAATTTGTCAGCGAAATAAGATAAATTTAATAAGATAAATGTAGGCATATGGATGAAATCGCGATTTTGGTATTTTTCATTGATACAACTAGTAACAAGTTTATTTAAGATCAGTTTCATTGATATTATTAATTATTTCTAATTCTAAATTAGCTTATTGTCTAAAGTAAAAGTTTAAAAAAATCTGAAAGTTTTTAGATTTATATTACTCTCAAAGGGGCTTTTTTAACGTTTTGCGTATTACCTGTATTTATTAAATATCATGTTCTTCGCCCTTAAATCATAAAATTCAATTCAACAGCAGTATCACAAAATAATTTTAAATGAGCATATCTTCTTTAGAATTTCTGATGCACAGTCTCGCTCACTGGAGATAAAAATGTTTTTTTTTCGTACAGTACTGTCATTGCTCGTTTTGAAATCGTTGAGTTTCTTAATCAAAAACTCATAAATGCTTTAAAAAATATGAAATAGAAAACAAATTCCAAAATCGGGTTTCCAGACGCTCATATTCGAATGAAAGACTACATTATTCAAAATTTGATGTCTCTTGGTGCCGTTGGGTTTTCACAGTACGAGAAACATGCATACATTTATGCTGATTCTTCATTATTTAATTTCTTTAAATTAACGCAGGACTCTAATATTTGGTGACAACAATTTGAAAAGGGAACCGACATTTATAGTGAACCGACACAATTTGCCAAAATGAAATTAATCACCCTTCTGCGCAAATTTTCCTTTGGGGCTAAAAAATGCGCTTAATTTAGTTTCGCTTACAATTGTGAAATACTGTTTTCTTCATTAAAAGTGCAAAGATGTTGTTTTTCATCATACATAAAATAACACGATGAAAAACAAATGTTAGGAATAATGCTAAACAAGAATCAGCATAAGTTGCATAAATTCGAAGAACTAGTTTCGAAGGTTGGAGAAGAACCTTCTTCTTCTGCAGCTGCAGGGGCGAAAATAAATGTACTTTTTACTTCGTAAGTAAGACTATTTTTTACTGCTAAGAAAAATGCTCTGTTCAGTTCTTCAAAATTAGTGAAATAAATTTAAACAATTTACGGCGATACTGGTTGCTTTAGTAGTTCCAAAAATTGTTTTTCATTCTTTCATATTAAAAAATATTCCACATTTTTCATACCTACAGGTTAGGATGATAATTTTTATTTTATGGTGTCTGGTATTATCGTGGATATTTTATTACATTTAAGAAATAACATAATATAATTGTTTCCCATCCTTAAGTATTTTACTAATAATCACAATCTTTAGCAATTACTTCTCTTTGTATTATCTACTAAGTGTAAATACACGTACGGAATATTTTGACAATTTTACTACAATGCTGTAGTGTAACAGTTACAGTAAAATATCTGATAAAGTTTTAATGGGAAGTATTAAATTGTGAACCCATTAATAATAACTCATTCCTAAATACTTAATTACTATTTTTATATTCAGTGAATGTAAATATTTGCTGGTAAAGAAGTTATAAAGTATTTCTCCCACCTTCTTCGCATGCCTTCGTGGTGTGGTGGTCTGCACCCTGGGCTCGTATTCCAGAGGTCCGAGGTTCCATTCCCGGAGAAGGCGCTGCTAATTTTTCAATCTCTCTTGCTTCCAAAAAAATCCTAATGACTCTACAAAGTGACTTAGCCGTGTGACTAGAGGTTTTGCCCATACGAAGCCCAACTTTGTCTCTTCTCCATAAGGCAGGAATTTCTTCTTCGAGAATTGATTATAAAAGACTTACGTGAGACTTTCCATAAGTTTTAATTTACCATTGTAATAAAATACTGCAACTACCATGAGTCGCGTTGGGAACTTTTCTGTACATTGTCGAAGACATTCCTAACAGACATTTTCCTCAGTTGAGCAACAGAAAGTTGTTCTTTTTTTTTTTTTTTTTTTTTTTTTTTTTTTTTTTTTTTTTAATTAGAGTCACTTACATATATCCATGCTTCATTAAGTATTACCACAAATTTCCATTTTTCAATAACTATGTGTTTTACATATGAATTTCTACAATTTTTTTTTCCTTCTGCAATTTCTGCAATATGCTTTGGCAAAAGCAAACGAACTTTAGGTTTAAGCAACTTTCTTAACTTTAAATCTTTATGAATCATTTTACTTACAGTGCCATAAGACGTTCTCAATTTTGATTCAAAGGATCTTTGAGTCTCTAGACTTTCGTTCTGGATTAGACACCTCACTATATCAATATTTACTCATTTCTGAACAGTCTTAAAATGCGATTTTGTGGCCATTTTCTATTTTACTTTCAGCTAGATGCTTTTCCCATTTCAAATTTAATATACTAAAAAAATGTTCTTTCAGAATGAAAAATCTCGATTTTTATACCTCTTTGGTTGGCACTAATATTTTTCATTGAAAAGGGCAAGCTTCGAGCCATCTATCAGTTTTAGTAGCCATTTGCAAAGCAATACAATAAAAACAAAACATAGCAGACTATATTATATTGAAAATCCCAAAACTTACCTCAAAATGCAAATGAGAAAATTTAAATAAAACATCTTTTCCGCAAAATGCGATTGTACTTTTGTAGTATCGGAGAAGGATGGAAATATTTTTTAAGCATTTTTGCATTTACAGTTTGAAAACTGCACCAGTTTCAATATTTAGCGTAGATAATAAAGATTAAAGGAATCCTAAAATGTCGTTTTCAAATATATTTCTAATATGTAAACATAAACTCAATAATTGACTTATGAAAAGATATACTATTTTATTAAAGATAATTCAGAAAATGATCAATATTTTCAGTCAGATATCGTTGTTACTATTTTACGCTGGGAAATTTCTACTCCTGTACTAAGCTTCTTTCATACATTTCTTTTCCAAAACAAGCGTCTTACAACTTAACTATTAGTTTAGAAGATACTGGTTCAGATTAAGTCGTACAAGTCAAGTTTAAAGTAAATGCTTAAAATTTGTTTAAATCAAGCTTTACTTTGCAAAAGTAAATAAAATTTTCTCTACAGTTTTCCGAGTAGATAGTTCGAATTCAAAAGAACAATTCTGCATGAACTCAACAATTCGAATTAACCGAATCCTCAGAGTTAGAGTAGTGGGTTAACCTAACTTTGTGGTGGTTTTACTCTTAATAAGACTTAAATTGATAAAAACAAAACATAGTGAATATGAAATAGTTGGCTTTTTCTACCCCCAGCTAGAGTATGTGAAATGTCAAATTAATTCCAAACAATCCTTCTCTATTATAGTAATATTTTCCACTGCTGATCAGTAGAAAATTCCTTTTAATTACTCTCTGTTAAAACTAATAGCTTTTCTGGCAAGTTTTTTTATTACTTATAATTGAGTTATTAAGTGTTTATTTTCAAGCCTCTTAATAGATGAATAATTTAAGTTTATTCAGTGATATGATACTTAATATTAAGCATTCATAAGTAATTAAAAAGTTAAATAAATCTTACAGATTTGATACTTCAACTGATTTGATGTACAAACCACTGTCGTTGAAATTTTTAACATGATGACAGCTTTAATAAATTCCATGGAAATGCTGCTAAAGAGGCAGTGAAAGTCAACTAGTTGAAAAATATGTATTAGACTGCATCAAAAGAAAACTCCAAACTCTTTAATAAAACAAAATGAAGTATCACAAGATTCATGATAACTCTCATATCTGTATTATTATTCGCATTTATTATTTTCGTTATGTAAACCAATATGAGTTTAAAAAAAAGCGAATCCATTTTGTAAGTTAAATGAAAATAAACTGCTTTACCCCTTCAAAAGTTTTGCTATTTCTCACAAATTACTTCCTAGATTATTCATTTTTCGCATTTCATATATCAGGATGCGGTAATATTAGTTTATTTAATTATAGGCCTAACTAAATGTGTACGCATGGCTCATAAACATTTTAAATACGGTGCACATTTTTTATTACCCAAAGCAATCTGGGTAAGTTAATCGAAAAAATTATATTCCTTACACATTTTATCGTTCTTGTTTCTTCTTAAATGGCCTTTATACATTTCATTATTTCATTTTACACTACACATATTTACGCTTCGAATTTTTGAATACTTTCAGATAATTAAGATGAAAACAAAAATTACTTGAGCTGTTAAATTTATAAATTTATCTTTCTCTCTCTCTCTCGCTACATAAGTATATGTTAAATTTATATTCTCTCTATATATATTATAATTTATTTATGCTGTTACATTTAACTGGGTTCTCATAAATCATAGAAAAAAATACCTACTAATTTATATAATTCTATCATCGAAAGACTACATTTTTAACTCACCAATAAATAAATGTATTACAAACTCATCAGTTTATATTTATTACCTATAAGAGAAATACTATATCCGTGAAGAATTTGAAGTGCTAACGTCATAATAAATTGTCGCATGCAAAAAAGTCTTGAATGGGTCATTAACTCAAAAGAAGAAAAAATTCAAAACATTAATAGTAAAAAAACTATAGAGTGTTCGTGCTGCATTCATATCGAGTTTGTGATGTCCGGAGGTTTTTCGGAAAGTCAGCTAACAAAGGATTTTTATTGATTGTTCTTTTCTGAAATTTCTTTTTTTTTCCGTCGGCTGCACCAGAATCCCGAGTTTAAGTAATGAGCGAAGTTATAGTTTAATACTGTATCAAGCGCTTAGTATAACGTATTAACCTGAAGCCTGAGACATCAAGTCCAGGCTTTAGTCCACATCTATAAATCAACATCTAATGGATTTATAGATGTGGTGAGTGAATGCTGTATTTCTTATAATGTAAAATCTGAATTTTTGTTCCATATCTGGGTTGAATTTCGCGGTTTGCTGCTTCAACCCTGCAGTTAGTGATGGCCATTTTTTAAGGATTCATTTGCATAAGACGTAGTTTTAATAAACTTTTGGGCTAAGCTTTTACTTTTTACCTGTATTCAGTTAGACATCTGTTTATTTTGTAAAAACGATAATTCCTTTGAACGAGAAAGGTTAAAGAACTGCATATTAGAGAGCTGACTGGATTTGATCTCACAATGTTTGACACTCAGCTAAAGAATACTGAGAATAAATGCCAGTTTCATAACTGACTTTGTAAATGGCCTGTAAAACGTTTATTTCTAAGCAGAAATCAGGAATGCAAAGACATACATCTAGCAAAAGGCAGAGGGAATTAAAATAATGAATAATCAATATTTTCAATCACTTGCTGATCATATTCGTGAGAAGAAAGAAAAATCTAGTTAATATTCTTGGTCGAAGTAAACTGTGTGTAATGAGTAGAGAATTTTTGCAGTACTCAATTTTTGCAATTCAATGCAACGATTTAAAATTACAGAATAAACTCCAAACAGCGATCTGTAATTACGTTTGAGAGTATATACTTTAAGGAAAATATTTTAAAAAATAAACACTCTTGTTTTAAATTTGATAGACAAACATACTAAACCTTTATATCAAAAGAAGTAACAAATATTTTTCATTAAATAACATAAGCAATTATATTCCTATATGTCTTTTTATTAAATTAAATTAAAAATGTGTAACAACCAATGTTTAATTATTTGAGAAAAGTAAATAATAATACCCTTATCAAACGGCCACTCTCTTATTCGAAAGGATTCGCAGTTAATAGTCTAACTTATCAGCCATTTAGCTGCTTCATTACCAAAAACGTTACTCAGATAGCAAGCAGTAATAGATCGATATTGCAACCGCAAGAGAGGAGAAAGATACAAACTTAAAGCCATACTGAATGCAGGAGTCTAACCCACATCTTGGTTTCAGATTAATAGCCAACATCCGTAACCTGTTAAATATAACGTCATTCGTTTAATTTAAATAACTGTGGGTTCTGTTATGTGTAACGTATATAAAGGCAAGATATTTTAATCTGCAAACCTCTACGAAGATATAACTTCTTTTAGGCCTCTTATGCTTTGCTATCATCAATTAAATAAATAAACATAATTATCGAATAAATTTCTATTGAAATAAAGAAAACCATTTCACTGTAAATTAGTTAACAAGCTATATGAATGCACATAATTTTGAACTTTCTTCTTCAAAATAAATCCAGACTGATATTTCTTTAATCTTTTTCACTGTTATCGGACTAAAAGAAATTTCCACAAGAGTTCAATGAAAAAAAAAAGTAGACATCTCTAAATCATAAAATGCCCAAACTTCAAAAGAAGTTACCTGTAACGTGTATCAAAAAACTGTCAAAAAAATTTCCAAGTATCAAATAAAACTTTGGAATCAGAGGCGATAATCCTTTATGCGTCAAAGAAATTTCGCGGATTTCGAAGGAACCTTTTGACCGTTAATGCCGTCCGCAAACCATGGACGCTAATTTCTTGGTCAGAAAAATCGCCTCTGAAAAATGCTGGAAGAAAAGTTATATTTTTAGATGTTATGCTTGCTCCGAAAAACTAATTCGAGAAGACAGTTATCCTTTTTTTTGTTTCAGTTCTTAACTTTCTTAAGATACCAGAAAAGAAGTACGTTATGAATTCTAAGAAACATGTTACAAAAGAGTTTTAAAACTTGCTTCAAAGAAAAAAGTATTCTTCCGTCCTGTGTGTCATAATTTATCTTCTTACCTATCTTTGAATTTTCAACAAATCAAGTAGTTTCCATTTCGCAATTTTAATTACTTTGTAAAAGTTTAAAAATCGTTTGATTAAAAATAACACATTTTACAAGTAGTATTTAAGCTGTACTTTTGAATCAAAATGGACTGCTTCCTTACATAACTATTAATCAAATCCGTTGGTAAGGATGGTATTCTACCTTAGAAGTGATCTGAGCAGTACTAAGTTCCATACACTCATATCCTTTTGCATCATTTATTCTGATTTCATTTAATTTAATAATAAATTTTATACAATTATAACTGTGGTATTTATTTATGTCTTATTTTGATAATTTTTGATAGAATTATATTACAAGCTCAACTGATTTCAAGAATTAAGCGCAACACTTCAGTAGATGAGTAAATAGTAACGTACAGTACCTGTTGCGCTTGGTTCTTGGCGAACGGGCTAGTTGCGTAGGATATTGCTAGTTTGATCAATATTTATGAAGTAGGGATTACTGCTTTTTACACACCACTTCTGAGAACATCAGCGTTAATGTAGTAGCTCTTCCCTCCCTCCCTATAAAGCATTTTCAGATGGGCTTTATAAAAACTAAAGTTCATTTCGAAAATTTAAGGAATTTGAACAAATGAATTTCGAACATGACTTTATTAATGAATAATTATCTATCAAAGCATTCTAGAACTGTCTGCTCTATGCCTTCGTGCGGAACTTTCTAAAGAAACAAATAGGATTGTATTCACTTTGCTCATCGATAAAATCCAAAACTTTCATGCAATTAGCCCGCTTATGTGTTGGGAGACAAGAAGCATTGCCAATGTACAGTGGTTAACAGTTGGTCATTAGTGGACAGAAGGGGGATTCTTATTTTTTTTCTTATTAGCGGACACTTAGCCGACTAAGGGTGGCCACTTTATAGTGGAAGCACCTAACAGGTCATGATTACCTCCTACAAAGGGACGGACTATTACAACCATGCCTTCTCCGGGATTCAAACCAGGGCCCTTCGGTATCACAGGAGACACCCCTAACCACTATCCATCTGGGCGGCGGTGCAGAAGGTAAATTTGCATTAAGCTTCTGTAATTCATATAAAGGTTTTTGACTACCATAAGTAGATTTTAATAGCATTTATATAAATAATTAAATGGTTTTGATGTAGTGTTAGTAGTAATCTAATATTCAATGTTATGGCACATTCTATAAGGGAATTTCTTGGTCTTCCAGAGGCATATTTATGAGATCACAAAGTACTAATTACAATATATCCTGCTTTTAAATGGCTTCCTATACCTATAAATTGCTTCATTTTTTCAAATAAGAAAATTACTCTTTACCTTAAGATGAAGATCCTCGGTAACCCAGTTTTCATAAATTCGTTATTGGATATCTCTTTAAATCATACATTTGTTTCACGTCTCTAAATTTACTTTCACAAATTTCTGGTCATCATCTACATTTTTAATCCTTTTACTCCTTTTTCGCAGCCTTTCTCCATGTCTTTAATTAAATATAACCTGTTGATTAAGAAACTAAAACTCTCTGTGTTACGTTAAATTATCCTTTTTAAAAAAAATTATATTCATGCTCTGTTTTTTTTTTTTTTTTTTTTTTTTGAAAATTCATATTCACATGATGTACTGTACTGCGAAATAAAGAAAATGCTTTACTTTGACAGAATAAATGATGGCAGAAGTCGTAGGTGCCTATATAAGCTGGGGGGAAGGAGGTATTATCTGTAAAGTGGATTTTATAGTTCTCCAAGAACAAAACAATATTACTTTTCTTCTGACGTCAAAATCTCAGATTAAAGGCGAGTTGTGGAAGAATTATTTGTTTTGATTTTGTTCTGTTATAGAGGTGAAGGTCTAGCGAGGGACATTTGCTCCCCTAAAACTGTCTTGTCGATGCCTGATGTATGGTGCTTGTAACTTTTCCAAGGAAACGATGTATTTCTTTTTTTATAAGAACCAGAGAAAAAAAACTTTCTCCATCTTCCAGTGCAAAGTCGTCCGATACAGTATTTATTGGTTTTGAGAGCCGGTAAATCGCTAAATTGTGGTTTTCAAGAGATTAATAACTTTCAACTATTGTCGTTTAGTTCTTATTGCTCCAGAAAGTTTGATGAAATATATTGAGAAAAGTAGCTACACATGAAATTTCCCAACAATTCCCTTTTTAATCGGTAGGTATTGAAGTACTAAACATGTCTTTCATGTCAGTCGATGTTTAGAGATTTCTGTACGTGGAAATTTTCAAATATGAAACTATATTGTTATATTTTTCTTTGCAGAAGTATTTTCTTTACAAAAATTTCCAAGTATCAAATAAAACTTTGGAATCAGAGGCGATAATCCTTTATGCGTCAAAGAAATTTCGCGGATTTCGAAGGAACCTTTTGACCGTTAATGCCGTCCGCAAACCATGGACGCTAATTTCTTGGTCAGAAAAATCGCCTCTGAAAAATGCTGGAAGAAAAGTTATATTTTTAGATGTTATGCTTGCTCCGAAAAACTAATTCGAGAAGACAGTTATCCTTTTTTTTGTTTCAGTTCTTAACTTTCTTAAGATACCAGAAAAGAAGTACGTTATGAATTTTAAGAAACATATTACAAAAGAGTTTTAAAACTTGCTTCAAAGAAAAAAGTATTCTTCCGTCCTGTGTGTCATAATTTATCTTCTTACCTATCTTTGAATTTTCAACAAATCAAGTAGTTTCCATTTCGCAATTTTAATTACTTTGTAAAAGTTTAAAAATCGTTTGATTAAAAATAACACATTTTACAAGTAGTATTTAAGCTGTACTTTTGAATCAAAATGGACTGCTTCCTTACATAACTATTAATCAAATCCGTTGGTAAGGATGGTATTCTACCTTAGAAGTGATCTGAGCAGTACTAAGTTCCATACACTCATATCCTTTTGCATCATTTATTCTGATTTCATTTAATTTAATAATAAATTTTATACAATTATAACTGTGGTATTTATTTATGTCTTATTTTGATAATTTTTGATAGAATTATATTACAAGCTCAACTGATTTCAAGAATTAAGCGCAACACATCAGTAGATGAGTAAATAGTAACGTACAGTACCTGTTGCGCTTGGTTCTTGGCGAACGGGCTAGTTGCGTAGGATATTGCTAGTTTGATCAATATTTATGAAGTAGGGATTACTGCTTTTTACACACCACTTCTGAGAACATCAGCGTTAACGTAGTAGCTCTTCCCTCCCTCCCTATAAAGCATTTTCAGATGGGCTTTATAAAAACTAAAGTTCATTTCGAAAATTTAAGGAATTTGAACAAATGAATTTCGAACATGACTTTATTAATGAATAATTATCTATCAAAGCATTCTAGGAGTGTCTGCTCTATGCCTTCGTGCGGAACTTTTTAAAGAAACAAATAGGATTGTATTCACTTTGCTCATCGATAAAATCCAAAACTTTCATGCAATTAGCCCGCTTATGTGTTGGGAGACAAGAAGCATTGCCAATGTACAGTGGGGGATTCTTATTTTTTTTCTTATTAGCGGACACTTAGCCGACTAAGGGTGGCTACTTTATAGTGGAAGCACTTAACAGGTGGACCATGATTACCTCCTACAAAAGGATGGACTATTACAACCATGCCTTCTCCGGTATTCCAACCAGGGCCCTTCGGTATCACAGTAGACACCCCTAACCACTATCCATCTGGGCGGCGGTGCAGAAGGTAAATTTGCATTAAACTTCTGTAATTTCTTTAATTTTTCTTTTCTTTTATTTCTTTTATTTTCGCCACAGATAAAACAGCTGTTATACTGGGGAAGATGCTCATCAGACTGTTACGAAAATTTGGAGTAGATAAAACTCGGAAAAATTAGTGCATACAGCATAAACATCAGATACAAAAATTGTACAGTCAATGGTTTGACTGTTTGGAAGCAGTTTGGTCCCTATGGTGTTCACCAGTGGTCGAGTGAAAAAGCTGGTAATTCGACCCAAATCTGAACCCTTGAGGACAGAATGGCTGAACAGACATTTTTTAAGTTTTAATAGGTGCCAATTTCTCTTACGAAGTTCACCATAAAAGAATCCTTCATTATATATAAGGGCCGAGTGATTAAGGCTGCTGAATGCTGGCAATTACATCTGGGTTCGAAGCCAAGCGAGATGGCTGGCTGCTTTTTTTTTTTCCTCCCCATGTCGAAAGTGAAGACGAATCAGTTTATTTTAGAAAGTCCTCCATTAAGGCATCCCTACCCTTAGGCAGGTAGTCTTTGTGTTATTTGCCATATTTAAATAGCCTAAACGTCCCTATATAGCCCTCAGGCCTTTGCCATAAGTGATTAAAAACCTTTTTATTTTTCTTAAAAATAATTTAATCCTTTAAGCTTATTTTATATCGAGAAAACATCTAGAAAGATGGCTTTTATTGACGTTTATTAAGATGAATGTTTCTTGACTTGAAAATGAGCGAATTTTATAGTGGAAAAATTTAGTAATTTAACAAACTTGAATAGTTTATGAAAAATAAAAGCTAATTCCCGAGCAACACATATTGACATATAATTTAGCAGCACAAAATTCACTCACACTAACTGCCCATGAGCATATCTATAAAGTGAGTTAATCATTACGAAAATTCTGGCCCGAATATCGTTCGTTTACGAGAGGAAAGACGTTAAGGAAGAGTGAAATCATGCGGCTCTAATAGTGGTTCTTTTCACATGCCCAAAGAAGCTCGACCAAGTTTCCATGCTTCATGCAAAAAGGATATAAATCGACAGTAAACTTACTTATTGCAAATATTAAGTCTCTTTCTATAGTCTTGTGAAATTTTTTAGGAAATTTGAAGCAAGCTTTAGTCTAGTCATCATACTGCTGAGAGGAATAACATACCCCCGTAGCACAAAACATCCTCAGGATGTCCTATTTAAGTCGCAATATCCCGGGACATACTTAGGATGTCCTAAGGATGTTGATTCTCAGATGTCCTGAGGACTTCACCAATTTCACATCCTGAGGACATTCATTCTGCATTGTCCGGAGGACTTCCGTTGTCAAACATTTGGAGGATATTTGTTCTCAAATTTACCAGTTTTAAATTTTTGACATTGCACATCTGAAATTTGCACATTATTTAATTTTCATATGTCTTTTACTAAGTTGTTTCTAAATGCTGTACATTAAAAATATTGATATGATTGATGATTTATTCTTGTTATTTTGTTACTAATTTTAACTGCTATTTTTTCTGACGTTTTTAAAAATTTATTTATTTTCATGGAAAAATTTTTTCAATGGATTAGCATTTTCTAGAATATTTGCTAAATTCTAAATAACATGTATTTTTTTATAAAAAATGTATAAATTACATGTATAATTACTTACAGATTACAAACATTACTATAAATATAGGTAAAATTATATATATATATATATATTTCAATCACGGAAACGAATTTTTTTTTTTTTAAATTTGGGTATAGAGACATTAGGTATTTTTTTGGAAGCAGGAAAGATGAAAAATTAGCAATTGCCTCGCCGGGAATCGAACGACGGACTTCTGGAATACCGGCCCAGTGTGCAGAACCACTACACCACGAAGACACGTAGGAAAGCGGGAGAAATACCTTATATTACTCCCCTTTTTAAAGGGCGACTTTTTTTTAAGGGGACCCAATCGCTAAATCCTGGATGTGGATATACTTCATCCAACACCTTTTTAGTTCGGGCGCCACTGTAGAGACATTAGGATTTTTTGGGGAAGCCGTAGAGATGAAAAATTAGCAACCGCCTTCTCCGGGAATCGAACCACGGACCTCTGAAATACCGGCCCAGCGTGCAGAGTCATTACACCACGAAGGCACGCTGGAAAGCGGGAGAAATACTTCATAAGAGAAAAACTGTTTCCCCTAATTACAGGACAGAAAATTTTTTTCAATCGCGCGATCTGTTATTGATATTGAATTACAGTCGTGCGATAATTTCGCAGTAAAAATAATTCTCTGATGACTATCCAAGATTCTAGAAACTTTGGTCTTATATAGAGATGGTCATCTTATAGAAATAATGCTTAATATCAATATTTATTTATAATCTCAGAACTATTGGTCACCTTCAGAAGTGGTCGTTTGAGAGGCGATATTCTATACATTTATTTACTAATACTCTCAGATTCCAAAATATGTTTATATTCTCAGAAATATTGGACAGAAGGTGGTCGTCACATACATGCAAAATTTTACATTTCTTTGAAAATTAATTCAACATTACTTAACTATTTCCCTATTAATTAATTAATGAGATAAAGAAAAAATTATGAAATAGTACTGTTTATTACGGAATAATGTAGGAAGTTCTGCAGAACTATATTCTTTCGCGTCATTGCACATTGTATCCGGCAAACTACAAGTTTCTTGTATTCTTCAGCAAATCCGTAAACGTTTGAAACGAAATCCAAGATGGCTGCGCCATGAGGTTTACTTGTTCTATGGATATTTTTTGTTGCATGAAAGGTAAGTTCAGTTGCAATACTTGTATGTTTACTTTTTTGCTTTTCGAATTTATGTTATTTTGACAGTTAAATGTGTTAGCTATCACAGCTTTATGAATTGTTACCGTTCTCTCGTGAATTACGTGTGTTACAATGGCTGTCTTCAAATATCTGATTTGTCCTGCTATCCAAATGTTTATGATTGAATTTTAGTTCAGTTTCAAAATATTATGTGTGATCAGATTATTATTTTATTGCAGCAATAAATTTATATTAAATAGTTTGAGCGGTTGTATAAAGATAAGAGTTTGCATTGTTTGTTCAAAATATGTATGGTTGAAACATTATCTTAATCTAGTTTGTAATTCAATTTTAAAACATGGAGAATTGAAAGTTTTAAGTTTTTTGGGGGAGTTCCGTTCTGTTATCGGCATCGGATTCGGAAATGTATGAACCTGGGTTTGTAAGTATGTGCATATATGTGTATATGTATACACACACACACATACATTTACAAATATGCAAGCATACATAAATACATTTCTGAACCCGGTCCTGATAACAGAACAGTACCTTTTTTTAGTCTTTTTTGAATTTTGAATATTTTATAAAGGGATTAAGCATTTTTCAAAACTGCATATCATTTTAAGATTCGACTTGCAAGAAGACAAAATATGGTCATTCAATCAAATGCTTATGATTGCTTTTAACATTTTCTCATAAATATTGTTTGCATTTTTATTGTATTTTAGATACTTTAGTTATGTAAAGTGAATATGAGAATATTAGGAAAGCTGAAGAATATGAATAGCTACCATAATACATGTATGTTTTCATCCAGCCCATTGTTTTAGAAACCAATGCACCATTATTATATGCTGGCTTATTTTATAGTTATATGCAGTTTAATTTTATGTCCATGTTACTGTAGTATTATCATTATAATAAAAGTATTGATAATTTTTGTTGAATATTGCAAGTTGTCTAACATTCAGAATTATTTCTACCGAATTTTACTGATAGGTTTGTTTGAGATGACATAATCTGTCTGTTAAATAAAATAAACTAGTGTTTAAATTATATGCATTTTTCTTAATGTTTTATTGAAGGTGAGATGGAAATATAAATGCTATCTAGAAAATGGAATTGTTTTTGCCTGAAATAAGAAAATGTACTAAATTATTAATGTTTATAATATTTTAGAAATGCCAATAAAAAAGTTTCTCCTCCTTCTCTTCTTTCATTTTGAAATAATTTATAATAAAATAATATATGCATAACTGTAATTGATGTAAAGTGTCATTCAATAATATAATTTATTTTTACTGATATTTTTATATTTCTTATCTGGGTTTTCTTTTGGTGTTAGAAAGAGGAAGAGAAAAAGACTAATGTTTTAATTAAGAAAATAATTAAAATATTACAGTCTTTTAAATAACACAATTGCAGTAATTTTTATTGAAGCAATCAGTACTGTGTGATTGCCAGTGATTGAATATTGTTAATATGCATTGTTCATAAGGAAATTTGCTTATTTTTGTGTTATAGTCTTTATTTTAACACAAGCTGAAATTTGAATTATTTCCTGAATCATTAATCAGGCCAATATTCTGCTACATAACATACAAATTTTCATGCAAAATTATTTCCTTGAGTATATTATAAAGCTCATTTAATTTTAAATTATTTGTACAAATTTTAGACAAATGTAACATGTATCAGTTAAAGATTTATCAAAGCTTACTTGTTACTTGGGGTAACAAAGAATGAAAGATATTGTCACATTAGCGAACATGACGATCATTGATGCTTGGTTTAGTAATTTAATAATATACTGAGAAATGCTGGGAACTTTCAGAAATGGACATTTTGGAAATGACGGGCTTCATAAGAAATTTACATGGTTTTATTATTTATTTTTTAGTTAAGAATGGATTTTGGATGTTCATATGAAAGAATTGTTATAAGTTTGCCATTTAAAAAAAATGATTTAATAGTATACAATTATCTTTTTATTATACATATATTACTATATATTTCTAATGCAGTATGTAAATATCAGTGCTAAACAATTGAGATACTATTGTCTGGGCAATTTTTTCTTATACATGAAAAATTCTGATACTTTCTGATCATCTACCCTCACAGCTTCAACTTATGCTAAAACTACAAGTGTATGTACACGATAATAGCAAACTAGGGATATGCATACCACACAAATGTATTTACATGCTTTATATTTAATCTTTATTTCTGAATAGTATTCCGTTGGATGAAAAATATGTGAATATTGATCCAATATATATATATTTTTGTGTGTGTGCATCCTAAAATTTCTTGTTTCTTACAAAAGTGCTTATTTGAATTACTACATGTGAACAGAGCAGTAGATATGAACCAGAAACTAACCAAACATTTTGCCAATTTTCACGGCTTTGCAGATAGTCAGAAAGCACCAAAATTTGTAATAATGTTAAGTTTAAATGATGTTCTATACTTTTGTGTTAATTTTTTTATTCTATTAATTCTATTATTGTGTTATCAAACTTTCTGTAGGGATTTCAACTGGTTAAGCTGTTATTACCATGCGGAGAGGAATTTGGTTTTCAAGCTTGAAAAAATCGCAGCTGAAGGATTTTGTAGAAGGTTAGTCACACTGGTTTTAGTTAATTATAATTTAATTTTGGGTGAGGAAGTCTGAAATTTATTTATCATAAGTGTCTAAAAGTCTTCTAAATTAAATTCTGCTTGTTTTGAAATTTTTCATGACATTCATTCTTTGATTATTATTATTTTTTTTAATTCACTAACTTATGTCCATGCATATAGTTTTGCATTTAATGCCATATCTTAAATATTATAAATTGTTAAAATTATACATTTCACTTAAAAATGTGGTTGTGACAGTAAATTTTCTGTTACATTTAATCATATCTATAAACACTGGTATAGATCATTTTTCAATAATCTATATATTATTCTGTGTATTTCTTTTACAATCAAGATCTGGCATATGACTTGCTTTTCAAATTGATAACATGGTGTAATAATGTAATCTAATGGTTAAAGTTTACCGTGGAACTGGCCAAATTTAATAAATTATTCTTTGATAGAAATTTATTCATGTGTTCAGTCTGTCTCATCTCTTAAAATTGCTAAAGTAAATTTTATGTACTTGCATTTAGGAATTTTACTTTTTAACCTAGTTTATAATTTTCATTACCTTAACATGTCCAATAATTGTTATTTGGAATGTTATTTTAACTCATATATTGTAATAAAATCAAAATTCCGTACATTTTGATAGGTAATCCAAATGTGAAACACGAAAAGAAAAAATTAAAATGTAGAAGTATATTTATTTCATAGCTCTAAGAAACAAAAACAACATGAGCATTATTTACTGTCTATCTGCATAGCGTGGCATGTCCCGTAAGACTGAGACTTGTATGGTCAAACCCATGTTTCAATTAAAGGAAATGCATGCACAGTCTTCTCATTTTCACTTCGATTAAGGATTCTGTATATACCCACATAAGAAATCTATTAGTTCATGCAGTGTTATACATCAATATTTATAGACAATTATTGTGGCTATGTTTATTATAATCTTGTTCACCGTAATGGCTGGAGTGCTTAAACCATCATGCTGTGTAAACAAAACTAAAATCTTCATCTCTGCATACTGCTCCACTATTGTTTAAACCACTGAAATGGTGATTATGGTAGAGCATCTTTGGTAAATTTTACTCTACGGTAACCCTAGGCGAATCGTTTCTTTTTTGATACCAAGATCATCACCTAGGAGGATCAGCACCAATTTCAAGATGGCCGCTACAAAAAACCAAAATAAGAAGTCAAAGACGTACACAAACTCGGTGTCCATGTACGCATCAACCTATTTTAACTTTAAAAAAAAAAAAAAAAAAAAAAAAAAAAAACAGAAAACTGCACAAACTAGGCATTGTGCACTGCCTTAAGTTTGTCCATGTACACATCGATCTATTTTCACTTTAAGAAAATCAGAAAGTTAAAACTATCATGTTAACCAGAAAAAATTAGCCGCTGTCTTAAAACACAGAGACAACCAAAAATACACAGAGTGAAATAAGGTAGAAAAAATACATATTTCCTAACCTAAAAACATTAAACAACAAATCTTTTAACAAAAATTAACACACAGAGACGAATAAATGAATGAAATGTCATTTTTTTAACATACCTTTTTTTCACATGCATATGTTTAGGCTTCCCACCACCATCTCTTCCATCCTCCAGGTAAGCAATTCAATTAAAGTTTTCGTCTCTTAGTCACCTCAGACGTACTCAAACGATGGTACCCACACCAAAATAATAGCAAGTTCAAAATACAAGACCATACCACTTACGTGCAACCAAACACAGCAATTGAAAAGAATGGTAAGAACCAGAAACCCGGGTCCATACAAAAGGGTTACTATTACAAAAAAGAGCCCAAAACTAAATTTATCACAACACGTTGGCAATATTTGCGGAAATAACCCTTTTTTATTGACAAAAACTTTATTCCCCCCCCCAAGGCTACTTTCGCTAACATTATCAACAATAGGGTTACCAAAAAACTTATTTGACACAATGGGCTTCCAGATTTCATGAACAACCAATACCACTTTGCGATTTTTTTCAGACAGAAACCAAGGTGTACCATATAGTAAAGATTGGCCACATCTTCATTTACTACTGTTACAACATAAAATATACTTCTTTGGTAGATTTCTGCAGTTAAATTCAAAAGTTTAAAATGAATAAAATCTAATCTGTGCAGAAAATAAAATCTGATCATGATTCTTATCATGATCAGATTTTATTTTCTGCACATGGTTTAACAATCACTTATGTGTTGTCAGATAAATGTTACCAGATGCAGTTAATTATTTTTTACTTGCCAAGCTCATAAGACAAGTTTTTTTTTTTTTTTTTTTCTCCTGAAAGATAACTTTACTTTGTGTTTCAAAATAAATTCATTCTCACTCTTTTTGGATTTGCCTACACATTAAATTTAAAATAGTTTTATGATTAGGTAAGATGTGATTATCATAAGTTTGTTTCTCTCTTTATCTTGGCAACTTTATATATTGATTCGGTATCCAGGTTACCTACCAGTGGCTGATTGATAAAACTGCTCATATGTTCAGCTGGTGGTTTGAGTTTAGTTTCTGACATAAAAAATTTTAAAAGGCATCCCCCAGATTTATTTTACTATAATCGAATAATCAAATAATTTCTACTCAGTTTATAGGGAATAAATGTTAAAATATTTTAAATGCTTTCTTTAATTTGCATTCTAATAGTCATTTGTTTAAATTTAATTATGAATTATATTCACATATAGTAATTGTGAGTGTTTTTTATTTTAGGTGCTGTGAAAGGCAATGGCAGAGATCCAGTTTATCAAGAGTTCTTATATACATAAGAATACATATTGATTTTTTACGTGGATATAAGATTATTTTTCAGGAATTAAAAGAAAATGTCATAAATTGGATTAATAAAAACTATTTTGAATTTTGAAAAGTGTTTTTCCTTTGTTAATCATAATATAGTGGCCGAGCGGTAAGGACGCTGAACACTGGTAGCTCGGTCGGAGGTTCGAATCCCGCGAACGGGCTGGCTGCATGGGCGTTTTCGTGGTTTTCCCCATGTGTAACGTGTATACGAGCCAGTTTTCCTTAGAAAGTCCTCCACGAAGGCATCCCTCGCTTTAGGCAGATAGCCCTCGTGTGCTTTGCCATAAGTAAATAATCCAATCCGATCCATAATATAGTGCCATAAATTTCTGAATGTGTTTATTTTTCATCCAAATAAATAGGTTTACAAAATTTGTCATATTAATAGTTATTGCAGGATTTAGCATTATTATAAATATTTATAATAACAGATTTAGCTGAACTACTTTTTTAGTCTCTTTGCAGATAAGTCACAAAGGTAAGTGGTTAGATATTTTTCTGTATTCCCCATTAAGTAATTTTATCTGGTAAATTACCATTACTTATATACTAAAGGTGAAAGAATAAGCTTTCCTTGAAAATACAAAAGTTTTTAGACATTTAAAAAAATTGGTATACGTAAAAAATTCTCAATTTGAGACATATGCGAAACTGAAAATGTTATATATGAAATATTTCAGAAATATTAATATTTTCACTATTTGTTAACTATAATTCACTGCATTTTTTACATATAATCACGCATTAAAGTAGTACTGCTTTTCTCATTCTGAGTTCTCATGTATTTTGATTCATAAATATACGTATTATACGTACATAAATCCACGTATTTGGATTTCTCTTTTGAGACCGAATAAAAAATGAACTGAACTTTTCGTTGACATTAAGAGTTGAATAACAGCTCACCTCAAAATAAAATGAATTAATAAATTTCTGGAAAATTTTACACAGCATATATTAAGCAGAAAGAGTAAACTGAATATACTTAGAAGTATTAATAATTGGTTTAAAATATTGGTTTGATTGCAGAATAAAATGCCTAAATTTCATGGTAAACAGTAGATCTTCTTTTTGAGTTTTTCTGTGTTGCATAAAATGCAGATTTAAATTTTTGATATTGATTGTCATATAAATGGCAATTACTGTGTTATTCTGCTCTGAAATGAATGGTTAGTAATAAAATTCTGGATGAGATAACTTTTAACATGCGCTAGAATTTACAAAGTTTAATTTGGTGCTGATTTCAACTGGTAAACTTCATTTTACTGAATTTTGCATAAAATAATACCAATGAACCATTGCAAATTATTTTCAGAACTTTTTTTTTTAATCCTAAAGTGCTATTAGTCATGAAATGTGACTTCATATCGTCAATCGTAAACTTGTTTCGCTTTTCATTCAAGTCTTGCCATTTGGCAATATTTAACATATTTACCTTTAAAATCTAATCAATTATTGATTAGCAAGCCAAGCTGTTTAAAAGCAATACACACAGTTCTTAACAATGCTTTTTTTTAATTTTTAATCTGATTGATTTAAAATGTATTTAATTCATGATATATCTAATTGAAAACATTAAATATTTTCACATAATTACATGATATATTTCTTCATTTTACAAATATATAGAAGATATATAACTTTCTGGTGTCAGTATCTAATAAAATGTTTTGCTATTTCCACTGCCCCATTTGTATTGATAATCTATGCATTCATAAACTTTTAGCCTTTCTGAGTGACTGCTAAAATCTGAGGCCTTTCAGATTTTTTTTTAATTGTGTGAGCAGATAGAATTTTAGAAGAGCGTCTTGAGTTACCTTTTGAATGATGTAAAGAATTGTTAACATAATGTCAAATTTTTACAACTAAATATTAAATATACAAAAAAGCCTGCAGCATTCTCATGTTACGAAAACATATTTATTTATTCTGAGGCTAGGAATTGATTTAGTTTTAAAAATACAATTTATTCCTTTTAACAATTTCCCAACAGTGTCATCAAAACACTAAAAATTCCTTACATGTTTTAAAGAAAGATGATTCATTTATGTAAAGATTATTAAATGGCTGATTTTATTATTGAATTTTTAATACAAATTAACTGATTTTGTAAAATAATTTAATTATGAATAATTCAGTTTGGATGCTATTGGATGTTTAAAAATGTTCAAAAGATTTTTAAAATCTTAAAAATAAAAGCAAAATTTTCAGTTTTAATATTTTGTATTAATAATTCATTTTAATTTCCTTGCTCAGTTTTAATATATTCACAAATACAGATTTAAAAACAAAATAAGTTGTATAAATATTTTCAACATTTCTGATTTTCCATAGTAACCATACGAGAAGGATTTGAGACTATCTGTGTAAAATAAGTAGGTTTTAGATCATCACACCACCTTCACATACTTTCACTGGAAGTTTCCTCTGTATATATACTGGGATTTGACACTAAGCAGTTGTGAGTATGTATTTAAGAGGTTAAAGGGATATTGTAACTAGTATTTCAAATCCTGAAAACATCCCATACGCTGTCGGTGGGACCTAGATAAGATGTCCTAAGGATATATACTGGGATGTGACATTAAGCACTCAGAAGGATGAGTTTAGGAGGAAACTGGGATATTACGGGATGTCCTGAGGATGTAGTAAGTAGGACTTAAAATCCTAATAACATCCCATACGCTGTCGATGGGACATAGATAGGATGTTTTTAGGATATAATGGGATGTGTTTAGGAGGTTAGTGGGATATCCCGGTATGTCCTGAGGATGTAGTAAGAGTTCATATCCTAATAACATCCCGCACGCTGTCGATGGGACTTAGTTAGGATGTCCTGAGGATATCCCGAGATGTGACATTAAGCACTCGGGAGGAGGTGTTTAGGAGGTTCGCGGGATATTCCGGGATGTCCTGAGGATGTGCGCATATCCCGCAAGCAACATCCTCGGGATATCCCAAGGATGTTTTTGTGCTATGTGGGTAGTAACAAATGGAAAATGATAGAACTGATATTACAGTTATGGAGTCATTTAGACTTTTAGGAGACAGACATGTTAAACCCGAGATGACCTCACCGGCACTCGAACTGCGAAACTTCTGATTGCTAGCTGGATTTGTTTTCCCCTTATACCACGAAAACAACGCAATAAAGAGGGAGGAAATATTACATTCTGTCCCACTGGATGACTGGAGAGGCCGAGACTTAATCGCCAGCCCAAGCAGCGATGAATGTTTCATCACCTTGTAGAGACATTAGATTATTTCGAAGCAGAAGATGTGAAAAAGGAGCACTGCCTTCTCCGGGACTCGAACCACGGACCTCTCGAATTCGCGTCGAGCGTGCTGACCACTGCACCACTAAGGCATGCTAAGAAGGCGGGAGAAATAACTTATAACCTTTTAGTTCGCTTGCCACATGTGGAGACATTTAGAATTATAATTCGGTTATCACGATCGATTAAGATTGATTAGCACGTTCGGTTATGTTACTAACCGAACGTGTTTTCCAATTACACTACGAAAGTACACTGTAAGGGGGTAAAACATTACGCAGTTTAAAAATATATTTTACATTTTTCTGAACTACAAAACTGTCTGAAATAAGAACGCCAAGTAACTCTTGTTTGACATGTTTGTATTCAAGGTTACGCATTTAATTTTGGTTGTCTGTTGGGGGAGGGTTATCAGTTGTCAGTTAATTAAATATAAAACGTGAAATATATTTGATGTTTCCAATATTTAGATTCAAATATATATTGTTTCAAATATTTAGATTTAAAACTATTATAACGTAATTATTTTAGGTCTGATATAATACTTCTAAGAAGCTATTAAAAAATTCTTGCTTTTAATTTGTCTTTGTATAAGAATAAAGAACGTTTTGGGGCTAGTTGCATTATTACGTTTATAATTCGCTGTTCAACATTTTATTTTCGCGATCTATATTATCTACAATCGTCTACTATCGATCTTCTACAAGGAAGATCCATTAAATTCAATTTTAAAAATGCCAATTCATAAATCTGAAAAAAAAAACCATAAATTATAATATAACAGTAGTTACAGTTACGTTGAATTATAACTCATATAAAATATTAAAACAAGTCAGTATTTGTAAGTTTTCCATTTGGAAACATTTATTCCTTCAGCTGCAAAACCTTAAGCGAATACCTCGATTTTATTATTTCATTTCTAATGCATCTCAAATCTCTATTTGGTTTAGCAGTAGAGTAGTGATCAAGGCCGCGAAGCACTAATGCATGAATTTTAATGAAATTTTCAGTTTTATATCATTCCTTTTCAGAAGACATTTTTCTCTTTCTACTTCCTTGTACGAAGTAAAAAGGAAGTATTGTAATCGCGAAAAGCTTCAGGCAGCATATTTCAACGAAAATGTCCACTTTGACCGCTTTCGAATGCAATTTAACGATGTTTTTGCGTGATATCTGTACGTAAGGACAGAATAAAAGACTCTTTTCCTTCAAAAAAACTAAAAAAACTGCTTTAAAATGAATTCTGAAGAGAATTTTTCGTGGCATCTGTACGAACGTATATGCGTGCGTACGTACGTATCTCGCATAACTCAAAAACGAGTAGTCTCAGAACGTTGAAATTTTGTATATAAGACTGCTATAACATGTACATGTGCACCTCGTATTTTGGTTTCAATCGGCAGTGCAAAACGTATGTAAATATATGTATAAATATATCCACTCTGTTACCCGGCTCAGTGATCTCAGTTTCTTTACTCTTATATGTTTGTAAATTGTACATTTTTTGCTTTAAAAAGGATTTAATTATGTTGTTTTTATCTTCCGGTTAAGGGTTTTATGCCTTTAGTAAATCTGTATGCAATATTTTTAGAATTATCAACAATTTTAAAATTGTTTAAGTGCCGCTAAGCCTATTTTAATGGCAGCCATTGATGTTTACATTTGAAACAGGAGACTAGCGGATTTGTTGCCAATCTAGAGAAACTTAGCTTCGCAACAACAAAGATAACGCATTCATTTATTATTGCCAATTAAATCATGCTTAATACTTCCTTGAATTTTTTCGAGGAAATAAGCGTTTAAGATTTACTTCGTAATTTTTAATACAGATATGTAGAGTTTTTATGTATTTTTGCCTTGTCGCGAACTGAGAACTGAATTAATTGAATGAGAAATACTCAATCGTCTGTGAAAAACTGTTTCTTTTTTGTTTTGTTTGCTTAATTTCTTTTACACATAGTTCTAGCTTTATTATAGTATTTGAATAGAACATGTGGCAACGATTAGATAATTCTTTAAATGATATAAATTTCGTGCATTCAGAGTTATAATATGAACGAAATATAATACTGTTAAGTAAACCTAGCGCCAGAGTGTCGGTATGGTAAACAAAGTGAATTTTAAAGAATGCATTTATTCTATTGTGGTTTATGCGCTGCCGGTGAAGTAGGTTTAATTCAATCTAATAAGTTTAAATAGAATGCAAGAAAAAATGCGTGTAATTTAATATTCCGTACAAGGAAGTCATGTGGTGTACACATCAGGTTTTTTTTGGATATTCTTATATACTGCCTTTCTTTTGGGACTTTCTGCAGTTTATTTTTTACAATATTTTTCTGCTCACTTTTTTAATTTTTTATTATTCATGAGTCTTAATAAAATGTTATACATAAAATATGCTTTAAACCAAATATCACATAATATTTTATTTTATGAATAAATGCGTGAATAGTGAAATTTTAAAACTTAAATTATTTGTTTTGCTCTGTACATTAGTATTTATTATCTATAATACGTGTTCATCTAGCTTGTTTATAAACAAATAAAGAATTATTACTCAAAAAGTAAAATTTAAAAGTATTTTAGAAAGTCCACATGCTGCAGAAATTCTTCCTAAAAACTATTTGTTTCAAAATTAATGCTTGAAGTTAATCTTCGGGCAAAAAGAAAGTGAAATACGAAAGAAGGAAAATTCACCGACATTTCTCGATATAAAAATAGATACATAAAAAATCTCAGTAATAGTATTTTTTATCTCCGTTATTAGGTGACTGACAAAAACCTTAAAGCAATTTTAAAAGGATTTCCCGATATGGACTACAAGAAATAAAATCCCGCAGGGATATCCACAGCAGTCCAGGATTCAACAAAATGAATCGAAACTGAAAAGTACTCCTTTAAAAATCCTCGTTAAATCCTAGATTGGTCTTGCTGCTCTCAGAGGGGATTTCATTTTCAGAAGGTTGAAACTCCAAAGAAAAAAATTATAAATAAAATACACTGCGATGCTTTTCCTTCCCCTCTCCCCTCTCTGAAATTTCAGCCAGCCAGTATTTGTCCTGAACAACTATATCTGTTTTTATTTACTTGATTGGACCATTTTGAAAAGATATTCTTCCCAAATATTAAACCTGCGAAAAATATTTTAGAGTTTCTTGTTACTTTATACTTCCATGCCTTGATTTATACTTATCTGTCCGTCTACTTTTTCCTTTATGTGTCTATATAACTGTATCATGTGTTATTTATCTATATATGCATATATATACATATAGATAATGTTTTAAATTATTTGATTAATAAGTTTTTATTGAATTATTTTCTAGTGTCAGGAAAATTTCTCCTAACGTAATTTATTAATCCATCAACGAACTCATTCTATTCAAATAACTAAAGCAAAAAGAATTATTATAATTTCTTAATCATTTAAAAGAAATATGAGAAAAATACACTTTCAGCATTATATTGAATGTGGTCAAATGATAAAGTTACGAACTACGCTAAATACTTTTCCGACAAAGGTGTGGAATATCCATTAATCTCCAAATGTAGGCTTGATCTTACTGGATGTTAAAGAAGAGAAACAAGTTCGTGACGTCACACAAGGAAGGACTACGCTCAGTAGTAATGGCTTGCCTTAGTTCGATGGCAGGTGTGTTTGATGAGTGTGTTGTTTAAAAATTGCGTTCCAATTTCGAAATGAATCCCCCTTCGCGTATTCATTCGTGGATTTGGGAATATGTTCAATCGGCCTTGTATCCTCTTTTGTTCCTTGAGTCTTATATTCTCCAACAAGTTTTCAGAGTCCTAAGTAAGCGTGCTTTCCATTTATGGACAGTTTCATGAAATGCAATTTTCACCAGGCTTGTTATCTCCGGCTGATGAAATTTATATGATTCCATATTTTACTTACCGAAGAATTGTGGAATACCTCACTGTGGTGCATGATCTTTTCTCGCTATGTGACGTTACAAACCAGTTCCTTTACAGCAGTATTAGGTTTAGCTTAAGACTACATGTGAAAATGATTTGCTATTACATATCCTTATGGGAAAAGTTTTGAGTGGCGTGCATCCAATTGAGCTTTAAATTTGCAAAATAAATGAGTAAATAAAGATGGTTGTATAATGCTTGACCATTTTTATTTTCTCTTGCGGTTTGTGATAGTAGAAGTGAGTTAGTTCTGAGTAGCTAAAAACACTAAAAGCGATCTTAAACTTTTAATAGGATTTATTGTGCATTGTTCCCTTGAGTCCTCTTCCCTACAAAATTTTACAGAGGATTTACTGTAGCTTACTGCATTTTGTATAAATAAAATTTGATTTAAGCATTACAATGGTGGTAGATAATATATGTTTTAAATTTTATAATCCATTAAATAAGATAATCTAAATAAAGTTCGTTTAGTTTAGTTGAAGCTTGTGTTATGATTCATCATGCCCGCATCACTGTTTAAAAGTAGGAAGAAAATTTGTCACTAATTTGTAATACCCAATCATTTACTATGCTTAGGAAGTTTCTAGTAGCCATTGGATTCCGGCTGAAAAGTGCGGGGTTTATTAAAGCCACATTTAACTCGTGTAAACTGAAGCATTCTATAAGAAAGCAAATTAGGACAATCTACATTCCAGTATAGTAGACATGTTTTTATCTAATATAAAAGTTGAGTAGTGTAAAATTTTAATGCTAAAGATATCGTAATAAGATGTACATGCAAGATGGATATTAAATACAGATAAACAGGTAAAAGGGCATGGGGCACCACAGACTTCATTACGTAATCGAACAGTTATTGGTCCAAAACACTAACCAGCTAGAGTATGAAAAACTGGAATTGCCTCTATGCTTTTTCTTCTAAAGGACACTGGACTTATACTTCGGAGTTGTTGCATTTAAATATAAGAAGAATATAGCATAAATTAGGCAAAGTGTTACATAATATAATGCAGACTGTTGAGTGTACTCATTACAACATTGGATTAAGTAAATGAATAGAGCTGATGTTTTGGAGCTCATTGCACTAGAATTTTTGCATTTTTATGTCAGTAGATATGGAATTTGATTTTGCTAATATATTGGAATGTTTGATTCTTATTATATGAGGATATTTGTTACAGGTACAACTGTACTGAGCTCAGACCTTTTAGTCCAAAGTTCTTAAATAAAGTTCATGGGCGCAGCTATTTGATGCTTTGAAGAATTATGGAAATTGTTGATGTTGGGAATCATTTATTGGGGTGTCGCCTAGTCATTTCTCTTTCCGCTTTTTCGTTTTCAGTCTTATGGTATGATATGGCATAGGTACAGTCCTAGAGCACTGAGCCTTTAATGCACTTTCATGAGTTTTAGATAATAGGCGGCGTTCCCTCTGAGCGGCAAGTGCTTTCGCTAAGAAAGCACAAATTTCCTAAAACTACTATAAAAACAAATTATTTTTTTGATTTTAATGTAAAAACTCTCCTAGTATTTCATACCTGGATTTGTTTTCTTTTGATATATTGCCTTAATTTCTTTGACGTATTTCAATATGCACTTATATATACGTTCTTACACATATCACAAAATATATTCTTACACATATCACAAAATATATTCTTACACATATCACAAAATATATTCTTACACATATCACAAAATATATTCTAGGCCGTATATATACGGCTTTGCCGCTTAGAGGTTTGATATTACTAGGTTAAGGTCTAGATTGGTGGGTTTTCGAATGTGTAGGTCACTTGTTAGAGGGCAGACGGTAATGATCTACATCTCCTTTGACTCTACAAATACAATGGTTGCTATTAGAGAGATTCCCTTTAAGAAACATCTACAAACCTTAGACATAAATAACAACGTCCTCAGCAGAGTATACGTTATTGAGAGCATTAAAGTTTGAATTAGTGTTTTTGTCGTTTTACTTGTGCTTTCAAATCTAGCTACACAATATGGTAATGTGTATTAGACGCCAAATGAGGATTTAGTTTCAAATAATAAATATATTTCATTGCATAGTGCGGGGTTTATTAAAGCCACATTTAACTCGTGCAAACTGAAACATTTTTATCAGTTCTATAGCAAAGCATTTTAAGGAGAAAAAATAATTTTGCGTTCAGCCATTAAGCACCACAAATTTAATTTCTATAATTTAAATATAAATAACAGAGTTAATATATTAATGAAGATGCATTTGGACGTTTGATTTTTTAACCGAGTTAAAACTTTTCCAGAATACATATTATGAGGGGGAAAACAATGCAATTTCTTTCTCTAATTTGTTTGTGTTATTTTCTATAACTTTATTGTTTCTACAATTTTTGGGGGAACAAGCATTTAAATCACGCACTGCATACGTAGTAGTATGATTAAGCTTCAGATGGTTAACTGCATTTACTTTATATACAGCACTGAATAACATACTTGTATCGTAAATAATCGTATCCACGGTGCACTCTTAAATCGTAGAGGCATAAGTAAGTATGTAATTATTCTTTATATAGTGATTACTCATTTATATTCTAGAAAGTGTTAAATAACTTACGGTTAACGAATATGTTTCTTTCGTGATGTAAATGTCAACTACCTATGGCATATAATTGCGTGTGGAATTAAGCTTCGTATAGCTACTGTGTATTACACACAATTCTGAAATGATTTATATGTGAAAGGATAAATTTAAATAAATACATAATTAGCAAATAGTTGTTAATGTAATAAATACGAAGTGAAATCATGAACGGCAAATTTTATAAATTCTTTTCAGGCGTTAAATTTTTGGCTTTAATATATATATACAACTCAGCATTTTAAATGACTTTTTAGCTTTATTTCAAGATACACTGCAAAGAATAAACTTTATAGTCGTTAATAAATATTACTTAGTTGCAAAATGTATCACTGCTGTTGCTACCAGTCCCTCACAAATAGCAATAAAATAAAAGTCTCCTCCACTAAACCGTTTAACTTGCCATAAACGATTCTTCTAAATTAAAAAAAGAAAAAGAATAAAATAAGAACTAAACTTTCGTTTAAAAAGAAACGATGCGTTTAAAGAATAAATAAAAAGTGAACCCCGAAGAATAATACCGCTCAATTTGGTAAAGTTTTTATACTTTTATTTTTTTATATTTTCGTAGTGGCTCCAGGGAATTTTGAGAAAGATTTACTTTGGAATCAATTTTAACGGGCCGTTGAAACGGCTCGTTTAACTTTCTTTATGCTTCCCGACCGCAGGATGGGGAGTAAAATTCCCAGCGTGGTGCTCCGGGGGATCAATACAGGATTTCAAAAAGGATTTTCGAAAGCGAATTTTTTATTTTATTTTATATTCCTCTTCTCCTTTCCTACCCTGTTGCCTGTTGAATGGGGTTCTGGGGGAAAAACACGTTGTTCCTTCTTTCCTTTTCGTTGCCGGATGTTGTAGGCTAAACGGGCTTTTCCGAGATTATTTCCCGGATGTTGCGAAATCCATCACAGTAAGATAGCGTCAATTGTTTAACAACAACATTTGACACGTGGTAAAAACTGACCAACTGATATTTGTATAAAAATGCTTTACAGTACTGTATTCGAAATTCATTGAAATGTCCACTATAATTTTTTAATTTTGTCTATACAATTTTTTAATTTAGTTTAGCTAGATGTAAGTTATTCAGTTACATATATTACAATGTAAATGCACAGCTATGTAGAGTACTTATATTCGCAATTTTGCAGTCTATAATTTAAGTGTGCATTCAAACAATATAACTAATATATTCGTAAAACGATCCTGGATGCTATACATCTCATATTATCTTTATCGGCATAAATATTCATTTTTCTGATTAATTAAGTTAAAATTATCTGTTATGAATGCTTTAATTTTATTGCATGCCTCGAAAATATTATTCAAAGGTTGGTTATAGGGGAAGGTAGTCAGGAAGTCAAAACTGGTATTGGAAGCTTAGCAGATTATTCTACTGTGCATTCCTATAATTAAAACAATCTCATCCAGTAATACACTTCTGGAAGTAATAACCAATGACTGGCATATATTTCTTTCAATAAAGTATATTTCTGACAAGATAATAACTGAAATTTGGAAACCAAAAATAAAATAATGGTAAAAACCGATTTTTTTTTTTTTAAATTTGTAATTTAGGTGTCGCCCCTATACAGTGTACCTAAATTATGTAATAAAACCTAAATAATAAGCCTATTTAGCTAGCTCAAGCAGATTTAATCTGTTTTTCCTAAAATTATTATTTATAATGTATAAAGGAAGTAGTAATGAAATTAAAATGAATAATAGAATATTTAATAATATTTATCAATAATAATAATACCTAACAAGTGTTTTTTAATCAGGATTGTAATGTTTTAAAGGTGATAGGTGACATCATTGTAATATCAAAAGCATTTACTATCGCTTTATTATGGAGGCAATATGGGTATGCTATGAATTGCGCCCATGTATTTCCCCCGCAATAACATTCCATCAGAATGTAAAAAATAAATTACAAAATTGTACCTAGTACAGTTTTGCGATGCCATTTCTTCTCATGAAACTTTAACTCAATTTACAGACTTACAAACAACTCCACTACCTTAAATAATCTGTTGGAATGTATTTTTATAGAAACTCAGTTCGAAAAGCTTCCTGGCAGCGACATTAAAGAGGAAAATTTGTGATGTCACTTCCGGCTTTTCGCTGTGAATCGAATGAAAGTGAAGATATCTTGCAACATTGATTTAAATTAATTGCTAAACACTATACCATTAATATTCGAATCATTTAAAGTGTGTTTCAAAAGAAAGGAAAATCTGACGAAGAATCTTTTTAATTTGCAAGAACACAGCGCAGACACTTTGGACTAGCCAATTACATATAATTTTAGATTTAGTCGCATTCTTCTGCAGAAACATTTGACTAAATCTAAGATTCTTTTAATAATTTTTGGGTAAATGCGTGTCTATAGAATATTTTAAGTAGTGCTATGCAATATGTTTTCAAAATGGATATAATGTTTTCAAAATGGATATGACGTCAGACAAATTAAAGGTAATGAAGCTAAAGTAGTATCTTTGTCCTATTTATTTTCTATATTTATCTACAAATGTAGATATTTATGGTATTTATCTTCGTATTCTGTATCAATTGCCATAATGATACCTTATGATACCTTATACCTTAATCTTGGCAATAAAGCTATAGATCGAAAAATTGCAGATGATAACGCCATGACATTATCTGTTAAACCTGAAATTGAGTAACACTGATTGCGAACAACTTGTATATGTACTGCTACTTGAGAGTGAAACAACTTACTCGAAAACATTCAACCTTTGTTGAGCCATCAGTATTTTTTTTTTTAAACAGAAGACATGAAAAATGTGCATTGCTCTCGCCAGGACTCGAACCCTGGACTTCTCTAATACGTGTCAAGTATGCTTTCTATTACACCACGAAGAAATACCTTATATACTTCTCCTTTTAAAGAATGATCGGGAATTAGGAGACCCAATCTCTAAATCTTGCTAGTACGGATTACCGTCACCATCCTTTAAGTTCGGGCGCTCTTTGTAGAGTCATTATGTTTTTCTGAAGCAGGAGATCTGAAAATGTGTAATGCCCTCGCCGGGATTCGAACCTTGAACCTCTCGAATACGCGTCGAGTATGCTTCCGATTGCACCACAAAAGTATGCGGAAAGGAGGGGGAAAATACCTTATATTTTTACCTATATGTTTGAAGTTTAGGAGAGCAAATCCTGTATTAAGGATAAAACGTAGCAGATATTACTAATATGGTGTTCTTTTTTTAGTTTATTTATAATGCAAGATAGGAGGAAAGAAATTACAAATTATGGCTTCGGTTAAAGCAAGTAAACTGATATCGGTGGTGCATTTGATCATGGCAAAGCATTCTAGGTCTATTTACCTAAAGGAAGAGACGCCTTCGTGGAGGACTTTCTAAGAGCAACTGGCTCGTATACACGTTACACATGGAGAAAACCACGAAAATGCTCATGTAGCAAGCCCATTCGCGGGATTCAACCCTCGGATTGAACTACCAATGTTCAACGACTTTACCGCTCGGCCGCGGGTAGGCTAGCAAGTAGACTAAGCTGATACATAATTTGATAAGAAATGAATGGTGGAGATTTCATTAGCTATCAGCCTTTGATTTCCTTTTTCAATTTTAACTTTACGCTTTTCCTGTGACTTTTCATCTGATGAATCTTTATAAATGCAACCAAAATCATAACAGATTTTATTCTTTCCCCCCCCCAATAAAATGAGTTTTCTTTTTTTTATATGTTCTCTAATAATCAGATTGTTACATGTTAGAGTTCTTTAATCATCTAAATCCACACTCGCACAAATATTTCTCATAATACATACATAAAATACAAATCTTAAATCATTCTGATGCTCCTTTAAATATTGTTCCTTTCATTTTGATATTCTGTCTTTAACATTTTTCTGGTACTTGCTTATCTTCACTTCCATAAACTTGAATGACAATTGTTTTATGGCTTTGAATCAATATATTTTCATTTTAAATTAGCCATATACACTTAATATCAACACTGGTTGCTACCTATTAAGATATATTATTCAGCCACAGTTGCGCCAATTCTACCTCAAAAAATATGAATGTTCTAAATATATACATCGAAAAAAATGCTCTCTTGGATTACTCCTACTTCGCTGATAGGTAAGCTTCGGTAATGTATAGCATCCGTCGCCTTTTACCCATGTCTTGCACCTCTTGCCTGCCTGTCCATTCCTCCTCCCCCTTCCGTGCAGACGACAGACGTGGATGACGTTTCTTCAGATGCGATGTCACCTGACATCAACGTCACGAATTCGCTCCCACCTCCGCCGTTTACCCCTGCCCATCATCGACAGTTTTTCTTTCCTTTTCTTTTCTTCGCTTTTTCTTATTCTTCGATTTCAGATCTTCTTATTTTAGGCATACAGTGTAAAAGAGCTCATTATGGCGAAGTGAGGCATTGAATTAAATTTGTAAGCAGAATTAAAGAGTTTCAGATTAAGTCAATTATCTCTAAATTATTGCGAAAGAATAGTGGGAGAAGAAATAATTGATTTCTTTCCTCCTAATAGGCATACGTAAAAAACATCTCATCAGGAAAATTGAAATCTGGGGATGTCATAAATGGTTTAATATGATTTCCTGTCTTATCATGTCTTATCATTTTTGTTTGTGCAGTGAATAAAGCCAATATTTAACTGACTTATTCATTTTTAAGGTTTTTCTGCCAAAATATGTCCTTTTTTAATAAGCTTTACATTACCAGTTTTTCTAATTTTTATTTAAGAATTCATAAGTCCTAGTTGAATAAAAGTTTAATAACACTGTAATACAATTTTACTTTCAGAATTTCAAGAAATCAAATGTGCATGATTTTTTTAAAGTACGTAATTTATTATTAGGTAACTTGGTAGTTTTATAAAAGTTTAAAAGATGTATGTAGCTTCTTATTCATAGTCGGAAATCTAGTTTTGATAAAGAGAGTAAATCTCCTGTTCTCAACTAGTAACTCCCACGTAAACTGCTTCATTTTAAAGCTTGCGCAGGTAAGGCTCTTTACACAGTTGCTGGGCTGTAGTAATAAATAAATTCATAACTTGTATAGTTCATCTGAAAATGAAAAAGAAATTTCAATTTCAGGCAACAGGAGATCTTGCAAATGACGAAAAACAGCTAAAAACGTCTCAAACAGAAATATGACTTATCAAGTTAATGGTTTTTAACTTAAAATTTTTAAACTAACCTTGCTTTAATTTTTTTCTTTTGGTTAATAACATGAAAATGTAAAGAGGCGATGCTTTGCCGGAAAAGTAAGAATACAGGGCAAGTCTAAAAAGTCGTCAACTTGACAACAATTTCGCGACATTTTGATCCGCCACCTTTATAACTGTAATAGGTATTGCAACTGAATGAATGCAATTGATGCTGTGTATAACTGTAACCGTATCTGGCCCTCATATGCCTTCCAGTAATTTCGAAAAGAGCTAGAGTTTTCTCGGGGGCCGGGAGAAAACTATTATAAGACTGCAAAGAGCATCACTTTATTGGTATTTAGTTTAGAACTGAATTCGGAATACAGAGGTATCCGTATTAGCTTCGCTCTTTAGATTAGCTTTGCACTGAGCTGCGTTTAACATTCTTAGTTGTTTTAAAGTGTGACTGATGATTGCATTCTGTGATACTGTGAAAAGCTGCTCGAGTATTTTTATAAAAGGTTCCAGAACAGCAAAGTGTTTTTTTTTTTTTTTTTTTTTTTTTTTTTTTTTTTGGTATAATAAGTTTTGCCAAGCTATCATTGGTTCTGTGTGCATTTAATCTATTACGAGCCCGTACGCACGAAACAGATTTAAGCCTAATATAAGACCAAAGAAAAATCACCACAAAACCATTCTGGAAAAATCAGTTTTAGTGTCTCAATAAGCGTATTCGTCCTCTAAAATATATATCTACAATTTGACGAAAAACCGCCAAATATCTTTTGTTACAACTTTTACCAACAATTTGCGTATACTTTAATAAGCTGCATCTTCGCCTTTAAACTACTTGAAAATCTCCAGTGTGTACTTATGCCGAATTACAGATATTGCAGAAACATAAATGGCTGAACTCTGAAAAATGTGTAAGTTAAATGTTATGCAAAATGCACAAAATTACGATAAAATAAGAAACAAAATAAGTGATAAATAACTGAATAAGAACCATATGATTCGAAACAGTCAAAAATCAATTTACAACAAAATAGAAGTATAAAGAAACAAACGCAAATATTTAAAATAGTATGATAATAAAATCACTAGCAATCATTATAAATGAATAGGCCTTTTCACTTTCTTTTTCTCTCGTTTTCCACCAAAGTAAATTCAACGTGATTTAAAGGAGACTTTTTTTAAACCATTTTATAGCTGCGATTTATCAGTTATATAGGGTTATGCAAGTCCAAGAAATATTTAAAAAATTCAAAACAAATAAACTACGCAACCCATACCGAATTTTCTTAGACTAAAACAGAGGTAAATTCGTCAAGTTCATTTTACGTATTTTCTAAAAACTCAATATGTCCACCTTTGCATATTTCAAATATCAGTGCATCACTAGTAAGATTTACTTGGGCGTACTGCAAAGATAGCTTCTAAGATATTTCTCCCGCCTTCTTAGGGTACCTCCATGGTGAGTGGTTCTACACTCTGGGTCGGTATTCCAGAGCTCAATGGTTCGAATCCCGGCAAAGGCGATTGCTCATTTTTCATCTTGCCTGCTTCCAAAAATACCTAATGTTTCTACAAGCTTATGTTACATTTGAATGAAAATAGTGATCATTAGCTTTAACGAGATAGTTTTCAGGCTCTCTAACACAGAGACTATTATCTAAACCATTTTCAATATTATTTCATTCAAGGTTTCCGGCAAGGATAAAGAATTTCCAATAATATCTCATTCAAAATGTTGCTTCTACGGTAAATAGAATGCACAGGAAAAGGCGATGACGTGTTAATGAGATGACCTGCCCAAACTTTGGATTTAACCCTATAAGATTTCTTCTCGGGTTTCGAAGGATATTGTTTTATTTTCTTCTATCTCTCGCTGATCTCAAGGAACTTAATAAGCGTATCACTGAGGCTGAAATTCTGATTAGTCTTAATACATTTACGCTGATGGGGTAAGTTCAGTAGATAGGCAAGGTTATGCTTTTTCAAGGTCAAACCTTTCTCTTTTCGATGCTCAAGACAGTGACGTATCTTATCTAATCTCAGTGACTTCACTTTACTTATAGAAATGGGAAGAAAGCAAAATCACGCTTTGCAACAGGAGGTCAGCAACTTCACGCTGGTTACCTTGAATCAAGGAGAGCAAACTTTGTAGTATAGTAGCCTTGGATGCAAGAATAAGCGGTTTACAGCACGGATGTCCTGCCCCATCAGTAAAATTGAGTGCAATAAACATTATCAAACACGTAAAATAAAATGAGTATATCAATGAGTTTGCTTCTAATTCAGCGCAATAAAATTTGGTTTCGATTGCGTAGTTTTTTTATTACAGATTTCTAAAAATTTTCACGGGATTATGAATAACGCTGTATTATATACAACTGGTGTAACTTCCATTATGAAGAGGAAAAAAAAAGAAGCTGCTAAAAAAAAACTTCTGTTTTGCTGTTTATGGTCGTCCAAAAACTATCTCTTTTATATTGAAAACAATTAAATTTTACACGTTCAAGTACTAAATAATTGCCAATTAGTGGTTTTTTTCTGTGCTATTGTTTTAATGTTTTTCTGTAGGAAATAAGGGCTGATTCAGTTTCAGTTACAAATATCATTTTTAATGAATGATAATGGAAGCATGATAGTAGTTTTCCAATTAGTTTAAAAACATTTTGCTAAGCAAATTTGAGTGCTGATCTGTAGTAATATGCTTTGATATACAACACTCAGCAGTAGCTAATTTAAGTCGCTGATAAACCTCAGTTCAGAAATGAACGTTTTAAGGAATGATCTTGTAAACTTCATTTCTGAAAAAAAATGATCTTGTAAACTTCATTTCTGAAAAAATGATCTTGTAAACTTCATTTCTGAAAAAATATTTCCTGGACAATTTTAAAGCAGAAACGTGTAACTTCGCTACATTAAAAATCTATACAAATTATAATTCTAGCACTCTATTAAAAGATTTCTGCATTATATATTTTAAAACTTGAAGCATAGATACTTTATTCAATGAATTTCTTTGCAGATAGCGTTGAAACATGTAATAAGCAAGTATTAATTAACAAAATACTTTTATTTTTGCTAGCCTATTAGTGGTCAAGCTGTTAAAACCGCATAACACTAGAGTTGTTGCATCTAGGACAAATGAGGCTGGCAGAGGCAATTGTTTACACAGTGGTATAGACGAATCATTCGTAAAGTACAGATAATACAGTTCTTGTCTAAAAATATTCCTTTAGAAAGTTATCTTTTAGAACTAGCGGCCATGGTATGCTCTGTCATAGTTCAATCCTTTCTCGATAAATATATGCAGACAAAAAAATTAATAAAGCTTACCATTATATCAAAGTATATAAATCTGCTGCAACAGGAAATCATAAATGAAGATTAAATATTCTCTTCTCTAACGGTGCGAGTCCTAAAGACACGAGGCGTGGGAATGCCAAAATCCTGTAACTTTCTTCTCTAGTGCTTTAGAAGGAAGACATTTTTATCCCCCCCATTATATTAACGGATTTCTATTAAATTGACAAACTAAAGTATAGAAGAATTAACATTGTGATCAAATTTTCATTTCGCCTGTTATTCCAAATTATGCATGCAGTTATACAGGAACTTATACGTTCGATTAATTTTTTCACCGAAACCACCGAATAAATCCACCGAAGATTAAATATAGTTTACTTTTTGGAAAATAGTTCCGTATCTTAAGAAAGATAAAGGTAAACAGATAAGTGCAAGCAGATATCAAATTCAGTATGCCTAAGCATTCAGTTTTACTTCTTAATATCTTTGGGTTTGGCAAGCTTATATTCTATTTCTATCTGAGGAGACGATTCCTAATCTTAGTTCAGTTGATTCTTGACCAGTGAGAATGTGGCCCAAACCGTATCTAAGGGCTTTAGAAGGCGTCTTATACGGCCTCTGGGCAAATGAAAGGAGAATGAGTATCAATGCCACACTCGCGACAAAAAGAATGAAGAGAAGCCAGATGGACGGAAAAAATGCTCATAAAGAAGAATGAGCATCACATTTTCTATATATCGAATGTAATTGGTTAAGATAACCCTGCTCCAAAGTACGTCATAGAAGCCAGGCTGGTCTTCCATTAATTAGTTTGTGTTGGCTCTCGATTGCTATTATTACTTGAAATTTCCAGCAAATCTAGCGCAATATAATGTACGAAAGCGAAAACGGAATTAACCGCGAAATCTCGTGAAAAACCTAATTAAAAGCAAATATGCTGTTTATTTAGATAATTCAATAATTTTGTTTAATATTTTAATAAAAATAACTAATTTAAAAAAATTTTTCAAAGCAAATAGAGCAAAAAGTTGCGTCTCTGAATATTTACTTAAGGTATCCGACTACTTTCGACAGCCAAATTTTAAAAAATAATGCAAATAATTCTATCATTAGTATTATTTTTCAAAATGCTCCTAAAATGAGAGAAATAGGCAATGAACATATTAACAAAGTATAGTTTAATATTTTTTCTTGAATTTTGGGTTAGAAATATGTTAAAAGTTTTGGATTACTAGATTTGTTCTAGTAAAATATTCATCAACATTTTATTTTTATCATGCCTAGTAAATGTAAGGCATAACTAATTAAACGGAGTATAACGCAAGTGACAAAGTAAAATGCCTATTAAATATAACTGCCTGAGTATATGCACTAACTATTTTTCGAGAAATGTTTTACTTTTACTTTTCATTTACCAAATTACCTGCTAAAGTTTTAAATATGTACATAAATCTAAACTTTTACTCCATTTAAGGTACTTTTTTATTTCTCAAACCAGTAATCCCATTTCCAAACATAATATCCCATTTCCAAACCAGTAAAGGTATGTAGAAATCATTTGGGCTCAGTTAAAATACATTTAGCTAGAAACATATCTGAATATTGAAATTTTTAACTAGAAGCATACTTGAGTTTGAAACACACTGTATTCCTAAAAACTTTCTCCGATGCAGTGATCATTCCAGAAAGCTTGGCAAACTTTCAGAGGCAGTTTGTAATAAACTTCGGTTTGAATGTTAGATTCATTTGGTAGTCTGATAATTCAGATTATTTAGCAACTTATCTAGTAAATCGATTTATTGGCAAAAAGGCTTTGTAAGCTTTAATTCAGTGCAATTTCATTCTACTTTTACAGCGTATGAGAAGTTTCCTAATCCTAAAACCAAGATATTTCTGTCAATAATTTCCGATAAATCCAGGAAAAATAAGACTGCAAAATTAAGAGTCCTTAATCAGGCGTTTACTCATTCATTCTCCTCTAATTATGGACACTCTTTGTGAAAACGAACAGTATATTTGATGAATGGGACATTATAAGTGTTATACCTTTGAATAAATAACTATATTTGTAAAAAGAAAAATTGTTATTATGTTTGATCATTTCTGACAGAGTACATGTTCGGTTGCAGAGATTTTTCTAAGCCCCAGCTCAACTTTCGGTAAGGAATTTCTAGTGTCGATACCCCCACGTAATAATCGATTTTTAAGTTTCCAAACACTAAGCCCCCAATTTTTTCTTTTGAAACTAGAGTCTTCTAAATTTAACAGTGGCTAGTTTTTTAGCTCCTCTTTACACTGAAATAACTTTTATAATACTATCTCAGATAGTTTGTGATATTCGTATTTTAATTACATAATTTAATTATTTTTAATTTGGTTTTATTTCTCTCTTTCTACCTTCCTATTAGCTATATCACTTCCAAACTTAATTTTTTGCTCTCTCTCTTTATAATTTCCTATTCGAATATAACTTGCCTAATAGTTTCTTCCAACTTTAAATTTTGTAATTAAATCTGTATCTCTTTTTATTTCTTGTTTAATTCCTCTCCTAATTAATATAGCGACTTAAATCTTTTTGTTTGCCACTCCGTACTTTAACCCGAATCTTTTGACACCGATCTGCTGTATTGAATCGACATATCTCCAAATTTCGCAAGAAAATTTAAGAATGACAAAAATTAAATGACTCCTCATGCTACGAGAACCGACATCGTCAGAAGAATCCATCACCGTCACTAGTGGGTTGCCGGAAGCGACTGAGGAAAAGTAATGTCGAAGAGTTTAAATGCCTCTTGTCACCGTCATCACCAAGTTTCTTCCAAAAGGAAAGTTTCTTCCAAAAGGTTCCAAACCCCACCTTCTTGCTCCAAGTGTGGGAAAGGTCCCGTCGACTGTCAGTCAGAAGAAGTAAACTGTTCGTCTGCCATATTTCTAACACCACAAGGAGCACAGAGTTATCAGAAGCTTACGTAACAAATTCCTTCACATGTCCGATATACAGAACAGCTCTCGACAGCAAATCAAAAGTTTCGAATAAATGACAGATCTCACTTCTCCGCTTCTGAAACAGGCCAAAAACCTAAACTTTATGCAGCTCGTTTTACAACGTTCAAAAGCAGCCATATTAAACGCATTGCAGACAAAGGCGAAACTAAAAGCGGAAGTACGCCTCCTACAAGAACCTTACTCTACGAATAAACTATACCAGGAATCCCTACATTTTTAGAAGTACTTTTGTCAGCAAACTGCTAAGCAGCAATAATATGTAAAGGTGCTAACTCCATCTAAAAAAAAAAAAAAAAAAAAAAAAAAAAAAAAAACTACGGACCAACAATCTCTGTCTTACCCAATTCAGTTGCACTCTGAATTAAAATAACGTCTGTCTATTTTCCACCAAGAGCTGATACGGATACCTTACTAGCAGAATTATAAGTTGGGCAAACAACTCAACCCACACACATAAAATTAGAGGAGACTTTCCTGCAACCATAATAGGAATCACACTTGAAAACTCTACAAGCAGGAATACTGCATTTTAGTACTGCATTATGAAAAATCATTTTAGAACGTATTATTTTATACGGAGCCTCCATCTGAGGCTACAACATCACTTCTTCCATGAGGAAAACTTTGCTTTCCATACAGAGAAACCAGGCACTGCTCATCTCTCGGGCCTTTCGTGCCTCTCCAATATCTGCGCTGGACGTCATTGTGAGTCTTCCTTCCCTTCATCTTTTGTCGAGATGGAATCTGCAGTGGCAAAAGCTACAAGGCTGAACGAAAATGAGTCCCTGTGGGGATAGAACATAATCCATCCAGATGGTCGAAAATGTTAAGTTCTTTCACTTACCCAGCACTTGTAGTCAGCACAGTTTGAACTAGTGGACACCATCCATATAAACTCATATTCCCCGGCCCAGAATGATCATTATATACACCGACAGATATAAAAGAGAGGTTGGCACAGGGTGTGGATTCTGCGAATTGTATAAAAACAACATCATCTTCTTCTGGAAATGTAGACTGAACGTAAATAATTCAGTGTTTCAGGCAGAACACATAGAAAGGCAGAACTTATACGCAGCAGTCAACCACAGTCATAGGAAAGGCCTTAATCAAATTCACATTTATACGAATTCTTCTTGAAATCTCCAAGCTCTCTCATGCATGTACAAGAAGAGTTCTCTGGTACACAAAATACAGAAAACTCTCCTCAGCTTTCCTATCCCATTTCGACCCGTACTCAGTCAGGTGCCTGTGTACATAGGAATTCTGGAAAATTAAAGTGCAAACGCAGGTGCTAATGAAGCTGCTAATAGTGCATTTTTACTTGAGTGTGCCACAAACCAAAGCTCTCCACCTAAAGCATAAGGTAAAGCTAAAGCATTCCACCAGCAAATTTCTCATAAGAAAGTAACAAGCAAGGTGGAATCGTACCAAAGCAGATCGAGGTACACATGAAATACTCTCAAATGTAAGCACGGGCCTACAGAGCAAAAACGTCAATATGTTGCATTTCCTAACAGGACCCGGGCCATACAAAGCATATTGGTATAGGTTTCGTCTTTCCGATATATACGCCTGCGACTTTTGAAAAGAAGCCCGCTAGACCACTTTTACTTTGAGTTTCCCTTGACGACAAAGATCTTTCTTAAAATAATTTGCACCCTGTTTCGCACAGCGTATTGGAAAAATACTCAAATTAACAATGCTGCCCTATGAAAACTACATGCCATCGCTTCATATTGCACTGCAGAGTTTCAGTAATCTGGAACACTTTTCATTGTAAAGACTCTCAAATGTAGCTAAAAATTAGTTTCAGCTTCTGTAGTATATATATTTAATTAAAATTTTATCTATATATTTACCTAACTCTTATAATATTAAAATCCTTGTTCCACTGAATTAATTTCCTGACATATGCATGTATTTGTATTTATCTGATGAAATTCTCTATTATATAGAGGTATTTAATCCTGGTGATACAAATGTTCATTCCATTATTGTAAATATGCCAAAATAACGCATGAAATATCAAATTCACTGTTGCATTATGTCATTTATATGTATTTTTAGTATAAAACACTTTTATTTTCAATGATTGTTATCATTTTAATGCGACATATTAGGACTTGTTTAAGCACTAAATGTAGTATACATTCAATGCACTGTTAAATGCATAGATATGTATATACTTGATATAATTCTCCATTATATATATGTAGTCAATTACACAATATGATTGTTAATTATGCCATTGTAAATACATGATTAAAATGCATGAAATATCAAAATCACTCTTGCATTCCTCCATTTGTACGTATTCTGTAGTGTAAAACGCCGTTAATTCCCTTTGACTGGAGTCCCCCCTGTTATATGCATGTATTTTGAATATGCTTGACGCAATTCTGCGTTACATATAAGTATTTAAATTTGTAATGTAAGTATTTATTCTAAAATTGTAAATACATTAATATAATGCATAAGTAAGAGAATATACGTGTAACCATAGTTAAAAGCGAAATAAAGCTACTGGAACGCAAAGAACGTAAAATTTTCAATCTCGAATTTAGTACATATTTCAGTATTTAATCATGTACAATAAACTTCGTTGCACCACTAAACCTCGAACAGTCATGGGTCACTGTTTAGTAATTGTTTATGTAAATCACAATGCTGTTCAAAATGTCTTGTAGCAAGAAAATCTATTTAACAGACCTTGTATGCCAATATAACAACTATGTTGCTTTTTAATACTGAAAAAAGTTAGAGTTACGAGTTTTCCGATGATTTACTTTGAAATAACATTCAACTCCATACGGTTCGACTTGGGACGGATATCATCTTCGCGGTGGGTGGTCAGATAAAAAGCTATACCATAAATCAATTATCTTAATAACATGTATGTTTAATTGCCTATAAAATGTAATAAAAAAGTAAAAGAAAATTAAAAATTGCATAAAACAGTAATATCAAAATATGTAGTTAATTTCTTTAATAATATAAGATAACATAGTGACATCTGATAACAGATATATTACCTGTAAAATATTAGAATTTGAAGTAAGCTTAGCTTGAGTTGTAGATTGAAGCTGCGTCCTTAAACCGATGAGGTTTTTGCCGAAAAAACTAAAGAAAATATAATCATTAATTTCCTGATGTTTTCTTACCCTTCGCCTTTCTGTTAAAAATATGTAATATTTAGAATAAACTCGTTATTCGGATATTTTTTGTTTCAGACTTGTTACATCGAAACTACGCGATCATATTTAAAAAAAAGACTAAATACAGTGAGAAAATCTTTAGATCATAAATGTAAAAACAGATAGGTAAATGGTAAAATCATTCATTATTAATTTTAATAAAAGTTAATATATTAGTATTTAATTAATAATATTTAAATGTCATTTGATATAGATTTAAAATTTTGCAAGTGGGAATAAAAATAATACGAAAGTTGTTTGCTTTCTCAAATCTTGTAAAAGCGCTGCAAAATAATAAGATAATGTCTTATTATTACGATACCTAGATTGTAGCATTTTAAAGAAAAATTACCAAACCTTTTAGGATAGATTAAGAATGCACTAAATGTATCTTGCGGTCCACATTCTCAAACACACCAAATGAGCTAAAAATAAGACAACCTGAATCAATTCATAAATCATCACACATTTCTTTATCTGCCAAAACAGAAGAAATGGGAAAAGACAGCGACGCTCATTGCCGATTAGAAACGGGCATCTTGTCGCAGCATACCTCCTAAGATTAGACATTTCCCTTACATTATATTACTATTATTATTAGTGCTAGCATTATTTTTCTTTTTTCTTGCTTTTCTGTTTCCCCTCCATTCGCAAAGAGTGACAGGTCCGCAGAGTCTCCGTGACCTGGGGGTCGATCAAACGGAAATCATTCTCTTGTCTATAGGAACCTCACTCAAAGAGAGACAGGGACGGCCTGCTTATCGTTCCGGGGGCTTCAGGCAAGGTGAGCAGTCTCCAACGGCAAATTTTTTTCTGGTTTGCTATTTTCATTCGACTTGTTACTACGATGACCACAGAAAAAATAACGAAAGGGTACGTGTGGCATGATAGTTATACTAGAATAACTCAAAAAACTATATCACAGTTTTAAGAATTATAATTATGAAGAGAAATGCTTTTTTATGTTTTAGACATAGGGTCATGCGATATTTTCACTATCGAATTATTTTAAATGGGGGAAGCCTTTTCTAAAAGAAGGAAGATCAGACAGAAAATACCGTCCATTGAGTGAAAAAAAGGTGTAAAAAAGTTAAAGCAAGCTTATACCTACTTTCTTTTAAATACATTAAAATTAAAATCTCAGAGGAAATCGAAGTTTAAATAGTATAATATGTACGAGAGCAAGATGTAACAGTTACTAAGCAAGATGTAATCGATACTAAAGCAAGAAGCAATAGATGCCACATATACAAGCAGAATGGATATGATTTTGATCTTTACTATAGCTTCATCCTTCCTTATTCCTCACAGAATGCAAATTAGCTTTGAAAGTATGAGGATATTTATTCATTATTGATGCCTAGATTTGGATGTATTCAGGTATTCTGGATTTTAAATTGTTTGATCTTGAATTGCTTCACATTGTCTAGATTTGAATAATTGACCAGATTTTGAAGTAAGTCAGATATTCTAAATATTGACCTACTTAATCTTAAATTTAGTTATTACATTTAAAATTTTATAAAATCTTAAATTTTAGTTTTGCGTACAAACGTAATACTTTTTACAATGTTATAAGTTTGATAGTCTATGAATTATTTTAATAACATTTATGAATTTATCCTAATAAAATATTTTTTAGTCAATCTTAAAACGTATTGCGCAAAAAGATGAATTATGATATAAAGTAAAATAACTGTACCTTGTTCTTCGATAATGAAAGCTGCATTTATATATCAATAAATTCATTTTTAAAATATTTAATATTTTATCTGTTCACAGTCAGCGCATAAGAAATAATTTCGATTAAAACTGCAGAACGTGAGAACAGCCTGAGAAGGGGAGTGGGAAAAAATTCTTTCCTAATAATAAATAGAAGATGAAAGTATGATGGCCCAGAAGCAGAAGTCAATATTAAGAGGAAACAAAAGCACAGAACCAAATCGAAAGAACCCGAAAAGAATAAATGCAGAAAAAAGCAAAAGGCCAGCAACCAGAGGGGATAGAAAAGGGGTGAAGGGAGTGCGACTGCGTTGCAGAATCTTTAGAAGTCACAAGGAACCACCACTCCTTCGCCACCACACACAACCTTCCTTGATCTTCTGATCATACGATCATGCTCGTGCAGTAATTGCGCTAGAATTTTGTTGTTTGAAGCTACAGTTCTGGCTGCGCTGTTAGATTGTGTCATTTCTTTTCTTTTTGCCTTTAGTTTAGCGTTTTTTCTTCTATTTTCTGCCCAGGGAGACTGATAGCGTACTTTCATTACAACTTTTAATCGTAAAAGAGAATTAAATAATCATGTGGGTTACTGGGATATATATATCCTTTTCTAAAGCGTGTTGACTCCAAATGAGCATCCAGTGCCGGAATTTAAAAGGTTCACAAAGGAATATAATATTTAAAAATACAGTTTATACAGATTCTATCCATATTTGTACTTCCTTGTACGATGTAAACGAAATACTGTAATCGCGAAAAATTTCGTCTACCATATTTTTCTCTTAGGTAACCAAAAGTCCTGTAAATCGTAACACGTAAACGTAGTTCCCTTACGATTTCGTAATGCAAGTTAAAAGAAACAGTCTTCAAAGAACTTTTTTTTTATGGGTAGGGCAAAAGCATAGCCCTAACCAGATTTTGAACTTTATAAGTGTATATATATATATATATGTCACTAAATAAACGGAATGACACTTTTGTTTATGAAGCTGAATGTCACCATTGTAACAGCAATATATGATTTTATTATTGTGGGTATCTTATTTTTGCTTGTATTCTTAACGTAATATTACGAATTTTGTGCATAGATAGATAATTTTAATGCAATTATTTGTGAAACTGTTGTATTTATCTACGAAATGTAACGTGAAAAATGGAGAGAAGTTATGCCGGAAAAGTAAGAATACAGGGGCAAGCCCATTTAACATTGAGTAAATGAGTATCTCGGTACTTTGGAGATATCACTAAGCTAACAACGGTTTTGGTGACTTATTTTGTAGCCAAGTTTGGCTAGAAATCGCCAAAAGTTTCCAAGCTTAGCAAACCATTCTCAACATTTTTGTACGGTCTCTGTATAGGTATTGTAATTGAATAACCCCGTAATAATACCCGTAATAGGTATTGTAATTGAATAAATGTAATTGATCACTATAATAGCTTCAACCGTCATATTGCTTTCCAGTAATTTCGAGAAGCCGAAAGTACTAGAAATATCTCGGTGGCCGGTTGAAAACTATATAAGGCAGGAGTGAGCATCTGCTCTCAGTTAGTTGCTGTTGTTATTGCTGCGAGTTGTTAGTTGAGCGTGAGATCGGAGATTTTCCTTAGCTTTCTCTTTTAGATGCGCTTTGCATTCTGTTTAACATTCTTAGTAATTTGAATTGTAACTACTTCTTGTACTCTGTGATACTGTGAACACCTGTACGAGTATTTCTGTGGAAAATTTAAGAACTCTGAAGTGTTTTTATTTGATAAAAATAAGTGTTTTAACCTATTATCGGACCTGTATGCATTCAATCTGTTATGAACCCGTACGCACGCAACAATGCATATTTGCCTGCTTAAACTGCAGCGCTTTTCTTCCCATTAAGTTATGTTACGTTCCGTTTCTATAAGTGCAATGCAAATTCCATGTACAGTTTAAGTTTCCTTTGGAACTAAATTAGCCATTTAATTTTTTAAGTCATTTTATCTTTTCAGTTTGTCATGATTCTGAATCACAACATGACTGCATTATTGCTACTATAACAGAGAGAGAATTTGCGGCGCTTGTGTTATTATTGCGCGCTGATGTGAAAAAAAAATTACATTTCTTTAAAGGAAGAAAATTCCTCTTTAAGAGTATAGTAAATAATGATTGATTTACTCTTAATTGGTAAATGTATGATTATTCAAGATTATGTATGACTTTTCAGAATACTTACATATTTTTTCCTCTCCTTTTGGGGGGGGGGATAAATGATTTTTTTCTTTCAGGTTACTCTTTGTGTTTCAGGTTTGGAGTTAATGGTTAAACATAGATCGATAACGTTAAAAAAGCCCTGAAAATATATAAATGAACAGTCCCTTTACGTGGAAAATTAAAAGAAAATCATAAATCCTAATAAACGTGGAAAATTAAAATAAAATCATAATAAAGCATTTGTAATTTCATTATAAATGCTTTATTAAACAATTCGAACTTCTAAGTTTTATAAACATAGTTGTTTATTTATTAATCAATAAAATAATGATTTATTAAGATAAGCAAAATTTGTAAAAACTGTTTAATCAATTACTTTTAGATGTTCAGTTTTATAATGATATTGATGATATTATTAATACTGCTGGGGATAGTAGTTGCTAATATTGCTTTAATTACAAACTTATTGGTGTTTTCACGCTACTATCACTTTATTATCGTGGTGTGTTCATTCAGTGAATCTGATTTCATTCTAGGACGATGATAGCTTGTCCGAAAGCGTGGAAGTCTACCACAGTAGCAGCAAAATATAGGAAGAACAGTGAAGAACTAAAACCTTTGCAGTTACATTTGCGTTTGCAAAGTTTTCCTTGTCATACGTTTAGTATCCGTATTGCTTTTTCATGCAAAATCTACGTTTACTGGGTTTTACATTTTTAAGCATTCACGTATATTTTGAATGTTATAGTTTGCTACAATTTCTAATCAAAACAAGCGAAAACGGAGCTTCATTGATGGTAAGTTTATTAGCAGCAATGAAGATAAATTTGAATGCGGTATTTATAACGCTGATACTTAAATGAAAATCCAGGAAACATAAATCTTTTGCATAATGCTGTTAGTGACAGTAACATTATAGGGAAATATATCATCGTGGGAAATGATAAATTTTCCGTATAATTGATAGTGATAGTAAAGAGAAATAAGAATGCCATTAAGATAGAGAATATATAATGGCAATATATAACAAAAATTATTGAAATCCCACAAAAGATACAATTTTATGTTTCTTCAGAACTCCACATGTACAAGATTCTGCTTACATTGTATTTCAATGTCCCCGCTGATTTGGCGCAGTAAAAGCAATGAGCGATTATAAGATAAAAATATAAAAGCGAAACAAATATCTCTTGAAACACATGAACTGTACAGAATTTTCCTCTGCGTTTACTTTACATTAGTTCTTCTTAAGAATACTATCTAATTTTTATCCTAAATGAGTTCTTAGCCTAAATCGATTTTGGGATTTTGCATCGTCCAGAATAAAAGGCTGTATCATTTTCAAACAGTAGCCACCAAATATTACCGATCTATATTATTTTTAAAGAAATTATATAATGAAGAATCTGCATATATGTATGCATGTTCCTTGCACTGGGTAAAACGGCTTACCTAAGGCCATCAGATTTTGAATAACGTAGACTTCCACCCGAACATATGCACCTGGAAGCCTGGACTTTGAATTTTATGTAAACTTTAATGAATTTTTTGATTCACAAACTCAACGATTTGATAGCGAGCAATGGCAATACTGTACGGAATAAAACATTTCTGTTTTCAGCGCGCGAAACTGTCTATCGGAAATTCTAAAGATATGATGTTTTTAAATATTTGGTTATTTTCTGTTGCATTGAATTTCATGTAAGTGAATGTAAGTGCGGAAAAAAAATATTTAATTAATAAAAGTACAGAAAAAATGTTTTGCAAGTGTTCAACGTTGAGAAAACTGAACGTTGATATGATGAGTTGAGAAAAAAATGATGCTTAATAATTCTAAAAAGACAAAAAGAAGTAGGTTGCCAGGCGTGAATGCAATACTAGACTGGTAGACTGAGAGTTGAGTATATGAGCATAATAAAACCTTAAAAATTCCTTTTTGGCGAACGTTAAAATCTGAAATCTTTCAATTTTTTTTAAATGTAGAAAGTACCTTTATTTGATCTTGTTTTCCTGATTAAGCTTATTTTACCTATTTAAAATTTATTTACAATCTGTTCACACATATCACTTTATTATCACAATCTGTTCAGCATAACTCTGGTTTAAATTTAATCTATAAACATACAATGTCAAAATGGCTCTACATTCATTTTTAAAACAAAATGTATAAAATATTTTTTGCTTCCCAAAATTTCGATAATTTGGCAACAGGTAAATAATATATCCTCTTATTCTGAATGCACAGTTTTCTTGAAAGCTAAAATGAAGAAAATCGATATTTGAATTTCAGGATTCGAATTCTGATTTGAAAAAACTCAAGATTCATCCAGCCTCTAATTTAAGTTGCATGCGCGTATATATATTGTCAAATATTTAAATGTTTACTGAATTCTATTGTCATTTGATTATATATTTATATTAAACCTGCTAATTAATTCTATTAAATTAAGAATTCCGAAATACGAATTACGAAATCTTGCCCGATTTTCTATTCGAATAAGATTTTGTAATTCGTTGTATAGAATCAGTTAGAGAAAAACTTACTATTCTAAATTAGTGTAATTCGGTGAGTGTGAAGGATGTAATGAATAACTTAAAATTAATTGAAACTATTGATATTATAAAATATCAGCATGAAAGTATTTTCATTAGCAGCATATTTATCAATAAGCTTGTGGAGCTTATGTGTCTTAGCAGTATTTAATTTAAAGAATTTACTGTGGTTTACAAAAAATAAAAGAAATACCCTTACAATTTTTACCATTCCAGTCTGAATTTTTTACCCACAAATGCAAGAAAGGACTGCCTGTACTAAACGAGTGATTGCCCTTTTTCAGAGGTTTATATCTATTTTGAATTGTTAATTGTTAAAATCAATGAGCTTAGTGTTTTAAATCAGTAAAATGCTTTAAATTTCTTGTGAAATGTGTTATCAAAGTAATGAGCTATTCTACTAGATGATACTGATGGTCCAGATCAAATAGCAAAGTTATTATGTACAACACGTGCGTACATAACATGTATGTACACACGTACAACTTAAGTGCCCCTTACTTGAGAATGTCTCCAAGTCTTTACGCAATGGCAATAGAATTATGTAATTAAATTAATAATTCAAAGGCTTGTGTCTTCCACACCTGTAAAAAAACTCGCATGGTGTAAGTGATTCACTGGAGCAACATCTTTATCATTATTCTCTTCATCACTTCTTTAACGTCTCTTTCATTTTAACTTTAATATTCGATATTGCATGCCTGTACTTTATCCTAATGACTATTCTTTCAAAGTGTGCGAAATTCTGTTTGTTTAATACCCATTTCATCTTCTCCAGCAGCATCGCTATCATCATCTTGATTAAAGATTCTTACTCAAACGCTAGACCAAATGTTTTCTAACATTCTCTTCTCAGAAAAACCTCTTTGAGCAAAAAAGTTACTAATACAATGAGGACAATGCTAACTTTTTTTAACTCTTACTTAAAGCCCTGAGAATGAGTTAGATTTTTGCTACGAAGTAAAGGAAGTACTGTAATCACGAAAAATTAAAAATAAAACTGATTTTACTCCATTTTAAAATTTTTGGTTGGCATTCATCTAAACTAATATTGCTTAATCTAATGTTATTTACCATCTAAAGTTAATACCTGAAAAAAATTCTTCATGGATTACTTAGTGATCACAAAAAGTCCCCCCCCCACACACACTGTCAGAATCTAAATACATTTAGTGGATCCTGTATAAGAACTAAGTGGACGAGTTAATGAATATTTTTAATCACAATATTTGCTTTTAACTGGAATTCAAACATTCTCCAAGTATATCAAGCTTTTTCAAGCAATCCAAGTATTATCAAAGCTTTTTGGAAAGTTTTAGGCAGAGAACATCCAGCAAAAATAAGTGGATGATCTTGTGAAATTAAATTAAGCCATCAGATGCAACATGTTTTTTAGACTCATATTCCTGAGCTCGTACCGAGATTTCCACATTGCCGAATACGGAGCACTGATTTTCTGATATTTAGAATAATATCTGATATTTAAAAGCAATATCGAGGCCACCGGAGTCCAGTATATGCTGTTTTTGCTGGTCCAGTGACAGGATATTTCTCAGCTGTTGAGAAACGGTTGCTGAGAATTAATCTTTCTTATTTGTAGATTATATACTTTTTAGTACTTAATGATTTTGTTATTCTTAATATTCATTGTGTTATAGAAAATTACAGCATTTTGTCTCTCATTTCTCGTTTAGTTTGTCTTTCGTCATGTCTGTTCATTTGTTGTTAACTTATCTTGCTTGTCTGAAGTAAGGGCAAATCCACGAAACTCATCGTGGCAAAGAATGCAAGATTGCGCCTGTCGTTGGCAAGAGCCTTGGGTGCTATACAGGTGATAATACGACTTTCTCAGTTAAACCTCCAGTTTTTAAACAGAGCACACAGAGGAGATGAGTCGGAGGGTCTTCCACCCCTCTTACCCAACGACCAACCTCTCGAGAGGACTTTCGGCTCGTCGCATATTTAGAGTGCTCGCATGCCACACAGACACTATATATTTACAAACATCCATGCCTTCTCCGTGGTTCGAACCCGAGACCTTCCATACGGTAGTCAAAGTCACTAACCGCTATCCCGGTTGGGCGGCATTTATTTGTAAAATCTGTGATCACTTGGAGTTGCAATAAATATTTAAGTTTTCTCCGGTTTATTTACTCGGTAGAATTTTGAGAATCGATAATACGCAGTAATACTTAATTAAATGAGTGTCATAATAACATTTAAATAGTTTAATGTCATTATCAAAGTGTCACAATAGCGTTAACTACGCAGTTACTATGATTTGGATGGCTAATTGATATATAATTGCGATAATTATGTGATATATTGATTATGACTATGTTTATATATTTATTAATGGGACTATTAACTATTCGGGTCTAAATTATGATTCTGAGTTAAATATATCTGTGACTGTGGTTGGTAATTATGTGTTAATTGTACCACTGACTATGATTAACAACTAGGGCTATGTGTTAAGTGTGTATGTGACAATGACCAGTAATTATGATTAAGTGTTAACTAAGTAGTTTAATTTCATTAATTATGTGTCGCAATAGTTAACGAAATTAATATATGCGTCAAAAAAAAACCTTTGTGTGATAAAAAATTTTGATTACGTGTTTGAATCAGCAAAAAAGTTCCATCAGATTCTTTCATATCTATTAGTATAAGAAAAGAAAAGTAATTATTTTTATCAATTTTGTTATTAAATATTAAATTTATAGCCGATTTTTGAAATTTTTCTTTTTAAAATAACTATATTTGTTTAAGGGCTGTATTTTTCTTCGATAGGAGTAAAGAAATTAAAATTCCGTAATATATAAAGGGAAACTTTTTAGTAAGTAACTATTTTCTAAGATGTCTAATAAACGACGTAGAAGAGATGTTATTTTGCTCACTTTTTTTTGCACCATTCTACATAACACGGAGATTTAAAATGTTTGAAAGTCGTCTCAAAGATTCGATAAATAGGTCAGTTTTTTAATGTGGTGATAGAAATTACAGAAGCAAGTATTAAATTAGCAAATTCCAGGAAATGAAATAGGAAATGTTAAGCAGATTCATATTGAGAAATGCAAAATAAACGGTTATGAAATCCTATATCTCACAAGAGATTATTTTAAATCATTTGACCAAAAAAAAAAAAAGTCTTTTGAAACACAGTTATTCTCGATGCTTAATTTTTCTAGATTTTTCTCCATAGGAATTGCTAATGCCTCAGTCATAGGCTGATACAAAAGATTTCTTGGACTATTTTCTTCTCCTTTCCATGCGGTAATTTAACTTCTGATGTGTTACAGAAATATGTAAGCAAAAATTAAATAAATAAGGGTAAATGTGAATTCACATTATATTAGAAAGCTATAGGTTATAAATTCCAGACTGCAGTTTTCAGAGTGAAATCTTATTATCCTTTATAGCATAAAAATTCAAAAACCTAAAATACCCGAAAGAAAAACGTCGATTTACGCAATACTCATTTTCGGAATTTTTCAGCAAGTTTGGCTGAAAAATAAAATGACGTACAAGTCTGCTTTTCAAATCGGCAGCACAACTAACGATTTTAACAAGAAAAAATCTTCTCCTCTAATAAATTTATTATTGCTTTCCTTAGCGAACCCCATCTCCAAATAAAATATGCTGGAATTGAAATGTTGTTTATTCTTTTTTGTATTCCTCTTTCTTGATTATATCTCCGTGCCTGATTCTCTCAGAATTGATTCCAAGTTTCATTTTCTTCTGCAGTTCATTTAATAGTAGTTGCTGTCTACTACTTTATACACACACACACACACACCATACAAATGGGTAGTTATTTGAAATGAAACGTCTCATTTCTTAAATTTGTTTATTTTGAAGAATTTTTAAAGTCTTATAAAAGAATTTAAGATAATCAAAAGTGAACATTTTAAAAGAAAATGCTGAACTTCTACTAAAATGCAAAAATTTTCAGTAAGTGTGTTTTTGGCACATTAATCTTCAAGTCTTTTTATTGTCATTATTAGAAGCAGTAATTTTCTCTTCGTAGTTGTTATGTATATCTTCTCAAAAAACAGAACACACTGGTAAATATTTATCTTAAAGACACCTTTCATTTCATGCAGTTTTGGAAAATTTCATTAAGTCGTCTTGTTCTAATTTTTTAAAATTCTGTAGCATAAATACTTTAAATACTTCAAATGGAAAAAAATATATCAGAACAGCTGTGATATCATCTCACTATTCATTTAAAATAATTTAATGTGAACTTTTTTATATTTTTTACCCCCTCATAGCCGAATAAGCGAATAAGATATAATTTATTTCTGTACTATGACTATGAAAAATAAACACACAGCAGCTTTGGTTTTTGAAGATTTACTCTTTCGACGTTTTTTACAATATAATCTGAATTTTATTCTTTATCCACTTTATGCACCTATCAGACTTCTTCCTCATATTTGACCCACCAGCGGCCGAGTGGTAAAGCCGCCAAGCACTGTTAGTTCTGGGCGTATCTCGGTGAATGTCCCTTAGAAGTCCTCCACGGAAGCATATCCCTCGTAAGCAGATAGCCTTCGATTGCTTTGTTGTAATGAAATAAACAAACTTCCACCTCATAAGTAAAGAGATGCTGAGAAGTCTTTTATCTAATTAAAAGTACACTTAGTTTATGCTTCTGTACTTTTATATACAGGGATTTCATATTACAGAGTTAGCTTAAGAGAAAGAAAGACTTTCAAAATTTTATAGAAACAAGCGTTTTAAAAGCCCGGCTGAAATATTTACACGATTAGAAGAATATATCCTATCGTTTAACGGGAAATTACAAATTTTCTGTGTGTGACACTTTTGTAACACGACAGATAACAATACGACTGCCTAACTCTTTTCCAAACGTCTCAGCATATTTCAATCAACAGTCATAGAAATTATTATGTGTGTTTTAAAATTGTTCAAATTTGTGAAAAGGAGAGATTAAAATTTCGGCCTTTGATATATCCCCACAAGAAGCAGTTGCATGGATTAAATCTGGACTTGTTGGCGACCAACATACCAGGTCTGTATTCTGGTCAATCTGGGATCTATGGCTAACCAAACGCAGAGGCAGATTTTCTTCTATACCATGTTCTAAAATGGCACTCCAAAGCAATAAAAAATTGGTTTTGCTTATTCGATCACACAAAATGCTATTTCCACTTTATTAGCTGTCGTATCGTTGGACAGTCTTCAACAGCGTTCGCATGATGCTGAAAACATAATTAAAGGAGGAAATCGCAGTCTTGAGGACTGTCTTTTAAACAACATTATATGCTTCGTAATAATTTGCGATTTATAAGAATTTAATTTTACCTGTTTCTTTTAGGCTAACCTGTATAAATTAATCTAACTTTCATAGACATTGTATGTTGCACTCAAAGGGTTATTTATCATTTGTTTGCGGGGAAAATACGTATTTGCTAGATTAAAATTTTTAAGTTCCCCTTTCAGTTTGTCTTTGGACAGGTTTTCTTTGCTGTATAAAAGTAAAACTGTATAAACTTTGATGTATAAAAGTTTGCTGTAAATAAATAATGATACTTCGGTCTTTGTCATTTTAAGTAGAATAAGAAATCTTTTCAATAGAAAATATTATTTAGTAGATAAATTTGTTAAAAGTACATAGACCGTTTTGTGATGTGCCAGCCTTAATTGTAAGATAGTTGAAAATGCATTCAGAGTTTCCATTAATATAAGGAGACAAATAAAATGCTTCCAATTACGTCTAATCGCCTTGACAAATACATTAACCCATATTGCCGCAATAGTGATGCTTTTGCTATCATAATAGAACACAATAACAATAAATAAATTTAAAAAAATCTGCAAGCTTTCAGATTTTATATTACGCTCAAAAAGACTTTTTTTTTTTTTTTTTTTTTTTTTTTTTTTTTTTCTCACATTTACATCCACATATGCATTTCGAGAGAATTTGGGCAAATGTCCCTTTGGGTTAAATTTTTTTAAAAATAGCGTGTCTTAAGAATTTCCGACAGACGGTCTCGCGCGAGGGAGATAAAAATGTTTTTTTCGTACAGTTTTGCTATTGCTCGCTCTGAAATCGTAGAGTTTGTTCATCAAAAATTCGTTAAAGTGTTACAAAATGTGAAACATATAATAAAACAAATTCGAAATTTAAAACTCGGGTTTCCAGGTGCTCATATTCGAGTGGAGGACTACGTTATTGAAAATTTGATGGCTCTAGGTACCCTTGTTTTTTTCACAGTGCAAGAAACATACCTACATTCATGCCGATTCTTCATTATTTAATTTCTTTAAATATATTATCGGGCGATAATAATTGGTGGCAACAATCTGAAAATTATTCTGCGCTTTTAGTAATTCAACCCAAAATGCCGTTTTGAGACTAATAGCAGTTCTGGGATAACGCCTCTTTGGGCTAAATTTTTATTTATTTATTTATTTATTTTAATATTCTATCATAGTTAATTTTACCAAGCAACATTTTACTTAGTTCATCTGTTGCGAATGAGTAAACAATTCAGTTTCTAGAAATAAAAGCTGTAGAAATGAGATTTAATTGCCTTATTAATTTTTTTAATATATGAATGTGTGGAATTAGCATACTAATCAGTAGTGAGGAATATTTTGAAAGATTTGATGAGTGCATTATGACTGTTGTGCTTTAGATTGCATGAGCTTCGGAATTGCTTTCATTAATGATTACGGTGTTATTCCGTTCATGAATGTAAATGGTATCTTTTCTCAGTTTTTACTGAAAGAACTTTGAAAAAATAAACAATTAAGACTTTTGAGTATTTTCATTATTTCATTTTAATGGATGACAGAAATATTCAGAAATTCTTTACACACTAATAAAGCAACATCCAGATTTAATAGGTAATGTTACGTTTCAGCATTTAATAGCAGGAGTTGCTATAGTTGTATGTCAGTGATATAATTCATAAATTCTGTTTATGCATATGATGAAAATGCGAGAATTTATTGCAGCCATTGTAAACAGCAAACCAAAACTGCGTGTTTTGTGTCCTTTTACAGAGCCTGATTTCCAAAGGGCTAAATGCGCCTCATGACACAAGCTTCCACTTTCAAAGAGGTCTCCAAATTTTCCTATAATATTGAAATTATATGAAATTTTGTCTTTTATCAAATCCTAAGTTTAAAAAAAAAAATAACATTAGAAGGAACCGAATGTTGAACTTCATTTTGTAATTTTCTATGCCGTTCTTTAAATTTCAGACACTTGATTTTGATCTTGCCCTGTCATTGGCTAGTAATATCGTTTAGTAAAATCAAAAAACGAGTTACGCTACCCTGTACAGTCAATTACAGTTGTTATATGCAACATGTAGTAGTCAAGTTATATTTAAAGGACCTCGCTCTATCCAATGTTCAACACATATTGCATTAAAGCGAAGTGGTGCATAAAATAATACAGTACTAAAATAAAAGTGAATTGTTTCAAATGAGATTGGAAATTTAACTTTATTAAATTCTCTTTAATTCTGGAAAAAAAGGCTATAAGATTATTTGACGAAATACTTTGTAATTATCCGCCCTCCTCACGAAAAGTTGCTAATGAGAGAAGGTGACTTTGAAAATTGGTTGAAAACGTGTGTTTGACTGTCTTTATGTTTTACTGGTACTATTCTGTTCATAAGTAGTAACAAAAAAACGAGTCTGAAAGAAATTAAAAATTGAAAGAAAAAAAAAACGAAAATTATGGTGATCGATATTTACATTTTTACAATCAGTAGTTACAACCGGCGACTCATAAATCCAAACATATGCAAACAAGCGAGTGAACTCGTATTCGTTATTGGATATTATCGTGCATAAAATCGAAAATACGGCCAAACGTACGGCAGCTCCATTGCATAATGAAAGAGGAGTGCAGATAATCAGTAAGTGCTAGTTATAAAATGTACTTCATATGAAATGTAGTTTATATCAGTCTATAGGTTGAAAAGGAAGAGAGGAGGCTTTTTAGCTTCAGTTTGTAAATCGGGCCCTGGGCAATGTAGTGATACTGAAGCATGTGTCATGATTATTTACGCTGTTACATATAATATCAATAAATTCGTATCTAGCTTGTGAATAGAAGAAAGAGTGTTTGTGATTCTATAGGCGATGAAGATTATATGTGTTTGTAAAATTCGTAACACAACGGTTTTTTTTTTCCTTTCTGTAGGAAATGAAAATGGACATACGTAAATTATGAATTGAAATTTTCTAATGAAAATATATAAATTTCACATTATTATTAATTTCTTCCCGAGATTATCCCTTTTCTGTGGAACTGCATGACTTGGATTTCATCTGCGTACTGTCGTACGTGTTACTAAAAAAGAAGATTTCAGTAGTTGTCGTAATTTACTTCAAGTCAAAAATGTTATCTAATAATTTCTGTTCAATTAATCAGTTATTTTATAGCACTTTAATAAATCATGGCTCTTTGTATTTTATTTTGAATGGAATTGTGTTGTTAAGTAAAAAAGAATCAGAAAGACCATTTTGTCGTACACATTTTTTTATTGGCGTTAACACAAAGGTAAGTTAACACGACAAATACTAAACACTGGGTATAAGAGGCCTGGACACAAGACAGACACAAGTAATGCGTTGACTTCAGTTTCACTGTCTAAAGGACATTGCTAAAAAGATAATATACTTAGCTCAAACCATCCAATTGACATCAATTTGTCGTAGTAAAACACAACAATTCATTTGATGTTCGAAATTGATTTGATTTTTTTTGTCAATGAATTAATGATTTAAAAAACGTCAACTGACAAAGAACAGGATAATTACATAATAGCATTAAGAATTATAACAACATAAGCACATTTTTTTCCAGACCATTACAACACATTCATCTAAAAAACCTTAACAGAACGCTATATATATTTATATAATATATATTATTTATATATATCTTCAAAGCAATTGCAATGTGAAGAAAGGATTTTGATTGTTTTCTTTGAAAACCTCCGCATTACAAAAAATAGTTCAAATCAGCAGAAGCAGTAAAAAGGTACAGCAACAGTTTATATAAAACCGCACGCACACATCTTTTCCTTAGCGAACGGAAAAAAGTGAGTTTTTTAATGTTTTTTTCCATCATATCATTCTTTGTCAATACATAATACACGGATAGGTGACGACATTTATTTATTTCATACTAATAATAATGGCGATAATAATAATAATGATAATAGTTATAATAGTAATCAAGTTCTCTAGTCAGATAACACGTAAATATTGGAAACAACCTTCAAGGCCTTGGCACTTCTGCTGCCACTACGTGCAGGTATATTTATTTACAGTTTAAAAAGACCCGAAGGTTGCCTTACATAAGGCTCACTCACGGACACAAAAAAGTGCCTCTTCGAATACCTCCCGAGTGCCTTAAATGAGCAAATACGTTATCTCAATTACCGCTATGCTGCACAAAGTCAAAATCGAACCACATGTATTATTAATCCGAAATACAAAATAAAATAAATATTTAAAGGCTTCATTTCAAAGTTACATCTCCTTTACTATATTTCACGAGATTTTTTTTTTTTTTTTTTTTTGTTTGTTTACCTCCAAATATCGTTTAGATATAACTAATTTAAATGCTGGCACAAAATAAATCTGTATTCGTGAGGCTCTTTTTTAGAGTGTCCTTAAAAATCTCTGTCGGAATTCTGAGGGCTCTGGAGGTAGGAAAACTTATGCTAAGCAGCCGACGATGCAATATTCTACAATTATCACTCAGCACTGTTTAGTAGAAAAATTCAAAATATTACTTCACATCGTCGGCATAGTTGAACGTCATATTGATGTATCCAGTACAAAATACTTCTCAAGAATGTACAGTACAATTTTGTGGAAAGGGTATACACAGTATCAAAACAAGAGCGTTTATACCAAAAATTCCTGGATCCACCGATTCGCATAACAGAAAAATGTTAATCTTTAAACTTTTGCATCTCTAGTGCGTAGTATATCTTCCCTAGTTTTGATTAATACAATACAAAAATAGCTCCGATTTGCGCGGAAGATATACTGTGTAGCAGAGTGCAAAAGAATCCATACTTTGAATAGGTCATTTGAAATTACTGGATATCACAAAAATTCTCTTTCAGTTTTTTTTTAGACATATATTTTGGAATTTTCTAAACGTAGCTTGGATTTGGAGATGTCTATCCTGCAATGGTTGGAACTGATTATTGAAGAATCGGAGAATCCAGGCAAGATGCAAAGCCGAGGAAATATAAACTGAACAAAAATACAATAATCCCTGAAAAATACATTTCAATTTTGGGCAAGCAGCGCCAAATGACATACTATCACACAGAAGAATCAGCCTTGGAAAGGTTTCGTAAACGAACGCTGCATGCCCTTCACATATCTGTTGAAATTCATTTGCCATTGTGGAATCAAACGGCATCAAGGTGCTTAATTTTAACAGTTTTCAAGGACGCATGCGAAGAACTGGCTGAGACTCCGCATTGATAATTTAAACAATTACCTTTGGGGGGGGAAGTACAGAAATGTGCAGATACGAAATGGTGGTCTCATTTCTTTCCCCTAGAAGTCCCCACTGGCCTTCTGAAACAACAATTTACAAGATGAGGCAGGGACGAAAGCTCAATGGGAGACAGATTAGACGCCAAATTCTGTACAGTATTTACATAAAAGGGGAAAGACCGGACGGCCATTTGCAACCCGTCTGCACATTTTGAATGCATTAGAAGTATTTGGTTACTGGCCAGGGTTAAGGCAGAATAGCGACGTGCAGTGTAAACCGCCGAACTTTGAGATTTTCATTAATATTATGAAGTTAGAAATTTAGAAATGAAACACCACACAGTGCGTAAGTTTGAATGCTTATGATTAGGTAACAGAAGTGGCAACTGAACGAAAGTTAAATTTACTTTATGAAAAAACAAATAGAGAAATGAAAAAAATAAAAAAAAAGCCTACATTTCTCTCTTAACAAATTAAAATTAAATGTAGTATATATTATAATTATCACAATATATAAAAATATTTAAGTAAACTGCATAACGTAAATAAGTTTCGGTAAATCTGAAACTAAAATGAATTTGTTTTGAATAACATTTAAAGATAAATAAAAATTGCGTAGAATTCAGTTCATGCTACGTGTTTTAGAAAAATTATAGTAATAAACATACTTAGTAATACTTTAACTGAAATTATTATAAGTAATTAAATTAAGATGCAATATATCCGAATTACTTCATTAAGTTGAAAATTTAAGATTTGTTTGATAAAATATAGCTTTTGATAAACATATTAAATTAGACTAAGCACTGGCAGTATCAAGTTATGAATTTTAGAAAAAATTATTGTTATCTTCTTGGTTAATTTAAAGTACTATAGGGAAAAAATGTGTCGCATGAGACGTATTTGCAGAATTGACAGACGCTTACAAATCTGAACTAGAGAACTTGCTGAGCAATCCTGTTTTATATTTCGGTCGTTTTAGTAGCCTCGTGTCATACTGCAAAATGAGCAAAATTTGTTCAGCAGAAAAAATTACCATTCTTCCTCAAAAAAGTGTTGCTTTAATTGCGGTATTTAAACTGCTTTCACAGCTTTATAAATTATATCTTAATATTAGCTTTCTTTATCGGTCTCGGTTTTAACTTTTAAAGGCCAAATAACAAAATTGTCTTTATAATATACGTAATAAAATTTTATTATCTTCATACAATCATTAATGAAAAGCAGATTCTAACTGTATATCACAATTTTACTAATTATTAAAAAACTTACAACGGTTGATTGTATAGAATTAAAGTAAATAACAATGTAAAATAACATGTTCAACTTTTTTAAGCGCTACATTATAACTATACTTGATTTTTTTTTCACATCATTACAGTTAATAGACAAATTTTATCAAAAAAGAAGGAAAAAAATCAACAAAAATTGAGTGCCAAAGGGAAAAAAAAAAAAAAAAAAAAAAAAAAAAATCCATATGAACTAAGATTTTAATAAGAAATTTGTTCTTGCTTGCATTAATGAATTTCCGAAATTCCTTAACTTATTGCTTCTTACATGCATGCATGAATATATTTTTTTTAAAACAATGCGCAATGAGCCTTCTGGCTTGCACTTAGACACGAGGAGGACGACAAGAAAAATAAATGCCCAAAATTGCTCTCCTGATCGAAATCACGCGACTGGCGAGAGATTCGTCTTTATATATAATATATATAATATGTATGTCATATATATATAAGGACATGGTGAAGTTTAGTAGTATAAATGCAACACAGAATTAAAAAACCTTATACCCTCCCCGCCCATGGCTCCTGACCCCAAGCAGTGCAAATGTGGTCACTTATCACCCGTAGGAACTTTAAGGGAAAGTCGTTCCTCAAATGTGACCGCAATTTGTCAGCCGCGGGGATGGATGCCACAAGCCGTTTCAGTGAGCGAGGTTTAGACATATTTTTTTTTTTTTTTTTTCCTTTTTTTTTTTTTTCAATGCGATTCTTGTTGACGTTTAGAGAGGGGACAACATTTTGATTCGTTACTTTAAAAAGAGGAGGAATGGGAACGTGGTTGTTCTGAGTGGAATTGTAACGGGAGTGGACTGAGAACGCAGAAAGTCTGTGAAATAGCCATTGAAATCACTAAGAAAAAAATAACGCAGTACCTAGTAATAACATGCATTTATGTTGATAAAACTTCTAACCATATTAAACAAATTTTTGCGTTAATAAAATTGTGACTGTTAATTTGCTCACTACACAAAAAATATTAGGTAGCAATATATCTATTTATAATTTTCTGTTAATATTGAATATTATGGAGTCATTTGCATGTGCTTAAACAGATAAAAAAATATCAACTAATGATTTTAGTACAATCTTAATAAGCAATTTTTAACATGTTAATTTCGCTAATTTTTATTTATTTATTTATCTCAGCATAAGCTTTTAAAAGTCATTGTCGTATTATTACATCCTAATGTGCATATTTTTTAACAGCTAGCCCGTCAGAATCACAGAAACTAAAAGAAATAATAAAATAATTAAATTTCGGATGGTTTACTAAATTTATTAAAACAATAAATTAAAACGTCTTCTCGAATAAACTTTTGTAGCCTATCAAAATATCTGCCCTTTCCCCTCCAATTCATTTGGTAAATAAATTAAATTAACTGTGAATAGTTATATATAAATACAAGTTTCTGTCTTTAAAAATACTGCAAATCCTTAATTAATTAATTATCACTTCTGTATTCATCTAAAATCAATTTCGAGAATTATACAAATTATTCTTATGCATCTTCAGAAATTAATAAGGAAATATAAAATGCCTTTTTATTAAGAAATGTGTACTTTTATAGGATGTTACGTTCCATTTTCTTAAAAAAGAGTTGTTTTCTTATTTTAATAAATACAGCAAAGTAGTTTCATTACGTATAAAACTGAGAAATGTTACTTTTCCTGAAGTTTCATTATACCTCACGCAAAACTGAAGGAGGGGAACTGAAGGTTACCATTACGAATGAAATAGGATATTTGTTACTAAAAAAGTTAAACATTGTTGCGCTTTTTGCCTTTTTCCTTGAATATTTGGCTCTTAAAAAAGGGATCCCTCATAGTGCATTTCAGAAATTTTACATGTGGCTGTATAAATCAAAACTAAGCTTTATAGAGCTGTATTTTTGTTGCGAAATGCATGTTCTCTATTTATTTATTAGTAAAAATCTTAATTGATGAGGAGTTAAATCTTTTATTAAAAGTTTCATTGGTAGTTAGTTTAACTATTTACAGATTTTCGACTTCAGTCCACTACCGGTGTCAGATTTCCTATAGATGTTAGATGTGAAAGAAGACAGACAATTAGAAATAGAGAGAGTAAGAATAAAGATGAGCGCCACCCCGTGGGGGGTAAGGGGTTGAAATATCACATCTGTTGGGAGTAACCCCCCTACGAGGAAACACCCTCTTAGACACTGCTAATAGACTTCCCCCTCCGGGTGGGATTAGACAATTTTAATAAAATAATTCACAGTTTAATCTACAGTCCTTAACTGAATCACACATTATTCAGATTTTAAAATCATTTATGAACAAAATAATATATTTAAGTTGAAAATCAATTTAATTTCCTTCTTTTAATTTATCTTCAACTTCAGAATCAACAAACAATATAACTGCGATTATTTTGAGTTTTTATTAGTTAATTTACATTAAATTTGAAAACTAAGCACAAGACCAATAATAATTTGCCAAATCTCTCTGTAAATTGAAAAAAATTACCAATTTATGAGCAAATTTACATAAATCCAGCAGAAAGGGGAGAGTCAAAAGGCAAAAATTCGGGCCACTGCTACACATTGACGTTAACACAAGAAAACCCTGAGATTTTTCAATATTTTTTTTTTTTTTTTTTTTAAGTTTTTTTGCAACTTTTTTCTTTTTTTTTCTTTTTTTCTTTCTTTTTTTTTTTTTTTTTTTACATCTTATACTTTCGCCTTCTACGCACAGAATAGTCCTTGTAAAATATGGACTATAACGTATAAAGGAGAAAAGAAACGCTGGAAACTAAGTTGCTAAACACATTACACGGAATGGGAATAAATATAGGAGTTTTGTATAGGAGAGTGGTGAATGAAGCATGTACACATTATGCACGCTTAAATGCAGAGTACCCTTGAAACACGCTAGAGGGCGCTTCGTGTTCAGGAACATTTTGTCATTGCATACGGTTTCGAGTTTATAAAATATATTGCAGCTCTGAAGTTACACAGACGGATTTACACTTCCAAGGCATCTGATTTTGATTTTTAAATGTTAAGTGATCCGCAACAATGTGTATCAATGTTTCAAAAAAAAATTAAGTTAAAATGTATTGCTTTTGCAATGTATCTTCAGTTTTATTTATTTATTTAATTCTCTTTCATGCATTTTTAATATAATCATATGTGTCCTGTTTTTCTTTTTTCCCTGATGAGGAAATACATCCAAAACCCAGGCTTGTAACATCTGGAAGCGATAGCTAAATCTGTGTATTTATTTACATTTTTACTAACAATGACAATTAAATAAAATTCATAAATTATGATAAGAACTAGTCTAAATCAAAATATCAAGTTTTGATTATTTTTTAAACTGTTTTGGCCAGATTACGTATTTTTTCCTAATATGAAAAGTGTATTAATATATTTTACTCTTTGACAGCGAATAGTTATGTATTATTAGTAGTAATTAGTTCTCATCATTATTAGTAGTAAAATTTAATCTCAATTTTTTTTTAAGCTTTATCATCTACAGAAATAAAACTGACTAGTGAAATGACAACCAATGCTTATTGCGAGTTTAAAACGTGTATCATCTATTGAATATTAGTGTTATGACTTTATATACATTAACTAATATTAGCTATATGGATTCCGAGTTTGAAGCAGAATCATACTTACGAGTATATTTTATTTCTCTAGGTAATAAACTTGGTCCTGATGTATAGGGAAAATCAGACTGTTGGAAAAAAATGCTTAATATTTTCCAAGTAACATAATTTAATCATTGATACATTCATCCTAGCATATTTAGTTTTTTAAATCAAGACGATGATGAGATTAGATTATATTATTCTAAACATGTCAAAACAAATTTTAGAATAGTAGCGATTTTTTAGTTAGCCTCTAACACGGGAATCACTTCGAAACTTATACATCATAAGAATATATTTTTATAAGAAAATTATTTACGATAATTAAATACTGAAATAAAGCAGAATTTCTCAAGCCAACTTATTTAGATTTTGCTTTCCAAACTAGTTATTCAAATTATTTAAATTTTTTCAGTAAATCGAAATTTTTAGCAATTTTCTTAGAAAAAATGGCTTTAAAAGCGTATAAATTTAGTTTAAGAGATAAATTTTTAGGTTTTATTGAGTTTACATTTTAATTAATGAATACTAATTACCGAGATAACCATTTCATCTCTAATATTTATTTCCCAAAGTTTTACAACTGGAGTTTTACATAGAATTAAGGAATTACGCCCGAATATTTGACTATGAAAGCAAATGCATTGTACGTTGACTTTAAAGTAGCCACATTTCATTTTGCATTTAAACACAGCCTATACGCACATAATATTTCTTGTTATAAATTCAGTTATCCCGTTTATATAACCTCAAAGATGCAGATCTCCGAAAACCACAAGGAATCTTAACATCCTAAGAAATTCCTGCAGAGGCACAATGAGTTCACGGGCCCACATCAACTGTGAATTCAAAGGTACCCTGATCGCGTGATATTATGTGTGTAGGCGTGACTTTTACAGCCAGCCATAGGAAGATTAAGGGTGCTACAATATGTACAAAACAACTAACGCAGATTTGACTTCAACTGCTAATGGAAATTTTTGCTCTGTTTCTGAGACAGTGATTGAAAATTGCATGATTCACGTGATATATTTTTTAAATTTGTATCGCTAAATAAATTTTAAAGGATAATTTAAAAAATAGAAAGCTGATATTTTAGGTACATAATGAAAACACACAATATGTATGGGAGTATCGTTTGGAAGTATTGTCAAAATAATTCACGATTTTTAGAGAAAGGTTCAGTTTATAATGGTGGCGAGAGCAAGGAAAGAAGCATCTATAACAAAACACATTTAAAATAAAGTAATTCTTAAAGGCAATATACTGTTGCTACCATTTCACCATTCTTCTTGAATAAAATATATAATATTCAAGCACTGATAAATTTAATATTACAATAACATATAAGATTACATAAATTTAAATATTGATAATAATTACAAGAACAATGAACTTGGTCCTAGAACATTAGGCATACAATTTATAACATAACTATAAATATTAACAAAGGAGAAAATAACTTGTTATTATACAAAATGTGTTAAATGAGATGGAGAAAAAGTACTAGTTATGAGTGCAATAGCTGGATACTATTTGGCTGCAGTTTCAAATGTAATAACAATAAAGAACATATAGATAAAAACATTAAAAGTAGTAAGATTAAAATTGCACAAAAAATGATATTTATCTAAATACGCATGGAATAATTTCACATTACTGAACATTTATCCTGAGATTACGCTTCGCACGAAAAGAATCGTATTCATTAAATGCATCCTCTTCTAAAGTCACACTTAATTTACAGCATTTATTTTTTTTTATTTTATGTCCTGTTAAAATTTTGATGTTTAACATCCTTTTCCTCTTAGTTCGTGGCAAAAGTGTTTGACTTTCTTCGCAGTATTAAAATTAAACATAACTTCTCATTTTTATAACGACATTTTGAATAACGTTTGAAGCAGCTAGTGATGAAATTTTAAAAAAGAAAAACTAAATGAAATATTACTTTTGCATTTCAGGTTAAAAGGAAAGCACAAAAAATTAGTAGGTGTTGCATTAAAAGGTAAAAAATCTGTAACTAATATTTCTGTTGTTGGTATACTGAATAAATTCTTTAAACTAATGTACCATAAGAATGCTTAAAATAATATATTATAGTGACGTTTATCAATTTTTATAATCTGATGCATATACTTGCAATATTAATTAAATCAGTTATGACAATCTCCTGTATAAACGACGGCCAATTTTAAGCCGTCTCTCGCCCACCAGCGGCCGAGCGGTAAAGACGCTGAACACTGGTAGTTGGGTCCGAGGTTCGAATCCCGCGAACGGACTATCTGCATGGCCGTTTTCGTGGTTTTTCCCGTGTGTAACGTGTAAACGAGCCAGTTTTCCTTAGAAAGTCCTGCACAAAGGCATCCCTCCCTTCAGGCTGATAGCCCACGTGTGCTTTGCCATAAATGAATAATCCATTCCCTTAAGCCGGCAGAAACCAGGAAAAAATCAGGAAGGGAAACAATCAGGCAAAATCCTCTGGTATGTCAACATATATTTTGATTAAACCTACATATATGGAGTTGATTACATAAACATTATTAAAAAAGTGCATACATGGCAAAACTCAAAATATCAGGGAACGTTTTAATGGCATTTTATTGCTAATTATTCCGGAAAAAACATTCATGAACTTGCGAACATTAATGTTTGTAGGAAATGTAAGTGTTGTGTTATTTAATTTTATTTAATGATGGATTTATAGGTTTGCTAGAAGTATTTTCAAGGTTAGATATGTATCCTGAATTTTACACTGAGCAGGGAATTCGAAAACTTGATAAAGTGCAAAATCATGACTCTTAGCGGCATCCCACAAGTTTTACAAAACCCAAATAAAAATTTACGCTTTGTTTGAAAGAAAAAGTGCAAAGTGGGTGAAGAAAAATCAAGGTGTCAGTTACAAAGCAGGCGAATTTTAATTATCAGAGAGGCTTCTTTCACTAAGAAATTGTTTTATGAAAACTTTAAACTTGTTTTCTGAAAAATGATTTTTCTGTAAATATTGCCAATAGTAACAGGCATAACTCAAAATTTTATCGATAAAATTAAATGATGCTTTCTATACATGTTTCATATAATATGATGTATGCTCTGAAGCAGAAGATTTTAGAAATATTAATTAGATATTGAATTGTTACTTTTTATTTTTAGATTTTGGATGCAATAATAGAAAAATATACAGTAAATACTATACATTTTGACATATCTCAAGAATATATGAATATTTCTTAATTATCTTGCTTCATTGCATACAAAAAATTGTAAATATAAATACAAATTAAAAAAACTACATATGTATATATAAATTTTTCACTGTGGTTGTTGCCGTAAAGGCAAAATTTAAGGAAAAATTATGCTTTTTTTTCATTATTTTTCAAAATTAAAACTACTCAGCCTTACGTTTTAAGCTGTTTTCATTAATTAATATGCTTATCTTCAAATAATATGTTTATAGTCAAAATAAAAACCATTTTTAAAAAAATGGTACCCGAACGAGGTCGGATACCTTAAATGAATAATGCATCCTACAACTGCCCTATTATAACTGCAATGTCAAACTAACAGTGGAAAAAATTTATCGTCTCTTCCAAAATTTTACTTTGTAATAAGATTTGTTAAGAATATTGAAATTTTTACCATTGTCAAATACTTTTCATAATTATTTAATTGCTTAAAAGACATTATGAGCAGGAATCAGGCGTGAAAGAGCTAACTGTTATTTTAAAACTTAGCAAAAAAAAAAAAAAAAAAAAAAAAAAGTTTTAATCACTTTGATAGACTGATTTGAACTGAATAATTTGAAGAAAACAAAATGTCACTGGAGTGTTTTTGAAGTTCGCATACGTTATATATAACTATTTGTGCTTACGTATTTATGGTATTCATTTTTCTCAGGCCTGACCATCTCATAATCAGAGCCATAAACAATAAATAAATAACGGCTTTCCGTCGATCCGAACACCCCTCAAGTAACGGATGATACACGATTTAGCTCCATCTGGACATCGTAAATGCAGGTAAAACAAGATAAGTTCCAGAAAATACGGTTGCCATGGAAACGACCGAAGACGTCATTTTTCCAAAGGCACTCGCTCCACTCAAATGATTGAAATGCATTATTGGTCGACAACGTTCTTTCCCCCCTCTGCCACTGAGAGCATGCGCAATCGCTATAGGGGGCGTTACCTTAGAAGATTTTTCGACCCAGTCGAGATCTTGATTTTAAGGGGCGGGCTATAGTTTAATCAGCTTCCAAAGACGACGCCCTGTGCCAATAAAATTTAATTTTATTGAATCATTTTTAAATTACACAAACCGCTTAAATAATCTAAGAAGCGGAAAATTAAAACCTAAATTCAGCTTTATAAAATAATTTACTGCAATTTTTATACCTGTGTTGTATACCTATCAGGAATGAACGAGAAATATATTCTTTTGAAAAATAAACACAATGTTTTGATGGTAAATACAAAAATAAATTAAAATTAAAAATTTGAATAACAGGCATGAAAATTTAAAAAATATGTAAAAGACTTGAATCAAAAGGTAGGTTTGAGAGATAAATTCCACAAATTGTTTTCACACAAATTCTGGTTTTAATAGTTAAAAAAGAATACTCCCTAATTACATATCTCTGTTCGACGAAAGAACGATATGCATTATGTCATTATCACTGGAACAAAAAATTTAGATTTGAAAAAAAAAAAAAAAAAAAAAAAAACTACGTCGTTATTATTAGTACCGTTTCAGTAGAATATTTCTCTTGTTTAGTAACAGAAACGTAGAATAAAAAAACTGCCTTGATTTAGATTAAGAGAATAGAATTTCTCTTTCTTGAATTAAAATAAATAAATAAATAAATAAAACTTTAAATTTTAGTTATTTAAATTTGAAAACTTGAATGAATGCAAATAACACTTGTTAAATGCTGTATCTAAGAAATAACGGGCATATGTGATACTAAATTCCTAATAGAAGGAAATAAAATTTTCGCTTTTCAGATTTGTGCCACTGATTTCTTTTCATCCAAAAAATGTAAATTTATAGGTAGGATTTTAAAAACATGAATTACATTTGAGATTTCAGATGTAATCTCAAATTAAAATTCGTTCTAATTAATTTTTTTTTTGTTTTGTTTTCTTCCTTTTAAATTTAACTTTCCCTTAATTAACAAATTATTTTCAAGTTCTTTATTGTTAATTTTCTGTTGTCTAAACCGAAAGAGATGTGTCAAACAAACCAATTAAAAGTGAGCAATTTTTTTAATACTGCTGTCGAATATAAAAATAAAGAAAATGTTCTATAAGAACGCAAGTGCTAATTTTAAAACAAATTCTAGGCATAGAATGTAATATCATAATTAATCAAGTCATTCCAGTTTACCTTCTTATTATTCTTAATATAAATTTAAAAAAGAATTAAAAAATCAAATCAAGCCTGTTATTTTTAATATAAATTGCTATTATTTTTAGTTGCATTTTATTCTGAATATCTATCAAGCGAGTCATCTTATTTTTAGCTTACATAAACTAAAATCCAATATCGCAATAAATCATAAAATTCATTTAATAATTGATCAAAATAAATATTTCTTTCCAACCTCAAAAGAGGAAAAAACTTAGTTTTATGATTAAAGCAAAATATTTAGGACATGTTTACATTTGCGATATACTTTATTAGTACTTTTTAATTTTTTAATAACTCAATTTATAGGAAGATAACTATCGTGTATTCTGGCGTAATTGATGGTATATATATATGTATACATAGGAATACATATGATGGTATACATATGAATTAATTTTAAAAAGACTGCCTGCTTAAAAAAGGTTTATCATCTATCGAAAATGAATAAATACGTTTGACGGTAGAAAAAAGAAAAAGAATACAAAGAAAGAAACATTGTTCTGGTATACTTCAAAAAACGTTTACTTGAATTTGATTTTAAAATTCTTATTTTGAGTTTGTAATTGCAGTTAAAGAATAGAAACTAGTAGCTCACAAGTGATGTCTAGAGGTAAAAACAAGAAAAAAAAAAAAAAAAATCAAAGGAGGAATATGAAAGAATAAAGCTCTACATAAGTAAAAGAAAAAATTCTACTTCCACCTTTGTATATTTTTCCTATGATGTTTGCTTGCTGCAGTGTTGTTTTTTAATGCGTCCAGTGTCTCATATTCAAATCGACAAGAACTACAGCCATCAAACAAATTTAAGACTACCAAATGGAGCAAAATAAATAGTAATTAATTAATATAAAAACGTTTTAAATGTGAATTTTTTTTAAAATTAAAACAAAAGTAAAACTTGCAAGAAAGTTATTGCTTTATGATGGAAACTTATTCCAAGATGTCTCATCATGAGGTTTAACATCATCTTTCATGATGCGTTGCACTTCCATGGCTTAACGTTTCATTTTGGGCCTTATCCCCCTTTATACTCACCCCAACCAATGCGAAGCGATGATTGGATAAGCAAAGGATACATTACACAACCCTAACATGATGAATAATTTTCTGTCCCACGTTTGCTCCTAGCAAATATTTTTTCCATCTTGCAGTACTGCGGTGTCCGTCTCTTTGCTATCACTGATGCATTATTCGGAGTTATCCAAGTCATTCCAAAACTATCCTTTTCTGGGAGATATTTTTTCCCCCGGTGAGGAGTATTAAGTATTCAGTATCATGCAATCGTGGATGTTGTTTCTCCTAGATCGTTTCTTCTTTATTTTTGCTTTCTAGAGTTCTTTTCTGATGATGTCATATTGAATTATTCGTTCTACAGCGAAAATAAAAAAGCAGCAGAGCTTGAGCATCGAAATTGCTTGAGTTTTGCCAATTTGTTTTATTCAAAAAATACAAATAACAATGTGGAAAATATTCGTAGCAAGAGTGAACCAAGTCCCCGTTCCACAGACCTCGAATCTAATTTTAAATTTATGCTTTTAACTTTTCTCCTGAACTTTGTAAATTACATTTACTACAGATGCTAAAAAATATAAATTACTGTTACCGTTACAAATAAAGAGTCTTAACCTTGGGAAATATTTATTTTTAATATTCATACAATGTCTTTAAAATTTTGCGTAAAATATAAATGACATGGTTACTTACATCATATTGCTCGCTTTCCCTTGCAAGAATTATTTGCCAAAAAGAACTGGGATACTTATAAAAAATAAAACTGAAGATTATGAAAAAGAAAGAAAGGAAAAAGAAAAAGAAGCTAAAAAATACTGAAAATGTAATGTTCGGACATCTTGTTCGCCTTGGGTATAAAAATCATCTCACTGCAGTATTTTCTATTATAGCTTCGCATAAAGTATCTCATATACTGCTTTCAAATAAAATTGCTTTTCTTAGTCATGAGATATTTTTCATCATTTCAATCAGAACTACAAAAATATTCTTTCTCTGCTCTTAGAAGGTATTGGCAAGTGAGAAATCTTAATTAAGATCTGAACTACTACGTGATGGAAGGGGAAATGCTATAACCGTAGAACAAAACTGAGCGCTATAGATAGCGCGATAAATAACTTTTAATGAATAATTTTCATCATTATTTCACATTTTCAGCTTGGCTTTGTGTTAGGGTGACTACTTTTAATTTAAAAGATTTAACTATAAACCTGTTTTCATACATGGAAATAAAAGATGGTTGGAAAATCGACGATACAAAAATTCTCAATAGAAATACGAATGATTTAGAGACTGAAAGTAGAACTAAAACGTTAAAAAAATAAATAAAAAATAAATTGTTTAACTTCATCATCTGTAAAAAACCGGAAATATGATGTTCACAATACGGTTCCGGATTCACAGAATGGATACAGAAGAAACATTTCAAATGAAAAAAGGTTTAATATGATATATAGTTAGTATGAATGACACTCAAAAATTTTTTCCCACAGATTTTGTCGGTATTAAACGGCTATAAGATCTAAATCTTTTACTAGATGAAGAGGTGATTCGCAAACATTTATTGTTCTTTTTAAAATTAAAAAATTCATTTTGTGCAACCAAATCCTCCTGAAACTAAAATAAGTTGTGAGAAGTTTCTTTTAAAATAAAAAAGTCAATAAAAACGTTTCATACATTTTCTTGAAGTGTTACTAAGATTTAAGGTCCAAGTCCAAACAAAAATTCTCGTGCCGTCACAGTAAGCTATTTTAAATCTATTTCATAAGTTGATGTCATGAAGCTATTAATTATTAATATCTCTGAAATATATTATGCAATTTTTGTATTAGACTTAATAAAGCATAATCAGCATTTCAGTTACTGAGACTTTTTTCTGTACGAAGATCATAAAAAAAAGTCAATTTCGTGTTTGTAGAATTCCCATATTCTTTATACTGAAATATTTTTCATAACATCTCTTGCCTTATTTCGAGGAATTTTGTAACCGGAAACTCATGTCTAATATTAATATTTTAAAGAAATAAAGCCCGTAAATATCTTCTCCAAACAGGCTGCATATATCTAAAAATAATCAACCATATTAATTGAACTTTCATAATACCATCAGTTTGTCATATTAAACTTCAATGCTTTGAAGTGCATAGAGTGAAAATTCCTTTTTATACTATAAAATATTTTAACTGCATTAATTGCAGATACAGTAGACTAAATGCGTACTGAATTAGCCTTTCTATTGTGTCCTAAATTATCCTCATTGGAGAAAATTGCATTATAACAAAGTTTATATGTCTCCAGCATGACAAATAATTCTTCGCTACATATCCTGCTGTCTTTTCTCTTTAAGAAAGCGGTTTCATTTCAGTAAGCACCATTCAACGCAAGCTATTAACCATTTCCCATACATACAGAGCCTTTTTCATTTACCACATCAAACAATTAGACAATTTGTGCTGCATCAGATTCGGTACAGCAAATAAAACAAAGGAAAATTAATAATTTTAGTGCCTTAATATCTAACGCATTTGGGCCCTAGTAAAAAAAATTGTGAAGAATAGGTTAAAAAAATAACCTTTCACCCCCCTACATTGTGGAAGAGGGGGTGGGAAGCAAGTAATTTTTCCCAGCTACCCATTGCAATAATTAACTTCCCATTTCACCTTGCTAATAAAATTACGGTTCTTAACAAACCCGGAGAAGCGAAAAAGGAAGAAAAAAATATATTCTGTAACCGCTAGGGATAGGATAAAAGTAAGGAGAAACAGTCTTTGGAGCGAAAACGTATATTAACCCACATTTACATTAGGGGCAATTATTCTTGTATCGCGCACTTTTCCAGCTTTCTCAGAAGGGAAAAGAAACAGGTGAACAAGAGATTTTACATTGAAAAAGGGTTTCTTGTGCTTGTGTTTATCTATGGGGCTATTAAGACGATCTTAGCAATATCGCTATTATTTTTATTTCGGCAAAGAATGATTTGTGTGCACGGTTTTTAAACGCTTTTATATTGTCAGAGCAAACGGATTTCTCTATTAACTGGAAATAAGAAAATGCATCAAAAAAGCAAGTTCTCTAAATCACAATACACGTTTAAAGTCAGAGTTTATCTACTTGGCACTAACTTCAGACATGAAATTTCCAAGGCAGACCTGATTAACTTTACTTAATTTCAGTATTTTATTTCAAATTTTATATCGTAAAATACCTACGCAGTAACACTCTGGATAAATACTCTGGTAACACTATGGTTTTTCCTGCATGATGCTCAAAAGAATGTTACTGTAAAAAATTATGATATAAATCATCCTAATACCCACTAGATAGTATTAAAAAAAGCTTCTGTTAATGTTTCACATGCAAATATCACAATGAGATCAAGAAAAAAAAAAAAGAATTTTCAATAATATATATCACTAAAGTGAGAGCCGTTATGCACTAAATTAAAACTAATATTTATTATCGGGTTATTTTGTAAAGAAAATGCTCAGACCTAATTTTCGCTCAAGGCTTTAGAGAAAGGAAGGTAAATTTATCTAGAAAGTACTCGTTTCTTCTTTTGTTCTGATTTCGAAAGCGGATTTAAAAAAAAAATCCCAGGATAATTCTTAAAAAAATTCGGTAAACTCGGGGAAAAGCTTCCAAGAGAATCGGACATTTGTAAATTTTTAGAAACAGCGTATTGAAATTTACAGAATTTTTATATAAATTTTGTATTTCATTCTCATGAAATACACAAAAATGCGCTGAATATAGCATATTAATGAAGTATATAGATAAATCTGAACAAAAATTCAAAAAAATATATCACATTTTTCAGATCAAATTTAGAAAAACTGACGTGATTTCGAAAATTTAGGTATCTTCTTTTCATCAAAATGAGCTTTCTTCCTTGCTCACATTTTTCTTCTAAGAACTTCTCTCGCTCTATCCCTTGAGCGATGTATTATTTATAGGGAAAAGGGAAGTATGCTCATTCTTGAGGAACTTATCCTTTACGTTAGTTAAGAATACATAAGACTTCAGCCATACTTATTAAGACTAGACACTTTTTTCCTCGAATTTTATTATTAAAAGTTTTCTTTCTTTAATTTAATAAATTTAGACCTACAAGTAACGCAGTTTTTCTAATTGTATAAAGTACTGTTAAATAATATCAATGGCCAGAGTAATTTAAAATTATATGACCCCACAGACTATAAAATATATCTATATATAATAAAAAAAAATTAAAATCTGAAAAGATTCACATTTTAACCTTCGCTCAAAAGAGCTCTTTTTAAAGTTTAACGTGATTTATCAGCACAGATTATAAATAGAGATAGACCAGGTGGAACAGCGAGACATTTTACAGTATATTAGATGAATATGCATTTATACTAACATGGGAATCTTCTTCTAGCATATCTTCTGTATATTTGAAAAGTGAAAAAATAATTGATAAAATTCTATAAGAATATTTAATGTTTTGATAAGATATATTTTATTTATATAAATCTAATTAAAAGTTAAGAAATATATAATATTTAATGCTTTTAATTAGATGTATAACGAATTAAATGCATTTTTATTAAAAACAGTCAGATTAAAAGTAAAAAAATAAAAGAACATTAAGAACTGCATGAAATGCTTTCAAATAGTTTAGTTTTTTTTTTATCAGTAGCAGACAGATTCAGTATGAAAGTATGAAGGAATAGTATTCTACGTTTTTTCGAATGGCAATAGACTCGAATGAAAAGTGAAACAACGCATTTATAGTGGACCATGCAAAACTGCATGAGTAAAACTGCGTTTTGTGTGTTACCTTTATTTATTAAATATCCTGTTCTTTCCCCTTAGAGCATAAAATTCAGTTCAATAGCAATCTCAAAAAGTAATTTTAAAATAAGCCTATCTTTAGAATTTCCGATACACAGTTCCGCGCGCTGGAGATAAAAAGGTTTCCCTCCCGTAGAGTGTTGCCATTGCTTTGAAATCCTTGAGTTTGTTAATCAAAAATTCTTTAACGTTTTTACAAAATATGAAATCGATCATAAAACAAATTACAAATTTCAAATTTGGTCTTCTACATGCCTATTTTCGTACAAGGATTACGTCATTCAAACTTCGATGGCTCTATGTACCGTTGTTTTATCACAATGCGAGAAACATACCTACATTTATTCAGATTTTTCATTATTTAATTTCTTCAAATATAATGCAGGGCTCTAAAATTTGGTGGCAATAGTTTGAAAAGTGAAACGGACATTTATAGTGATTCAACGCAAAATCGCAAAACGAAAACAATAGCTCTTCGGGGACAAAGCCCCTTTGGACTAATTATGCTTGTCCAGAGGGCTTCAGGTTTTTGGAGTTCGCAGAGGAGTCCAGGGTGACTGAGGAGTTAGATGACACATATACTGTTCTGAATAAAAGTTAGACCATGTTTGAAATTATCATCCATAAGCTTCCAATTAAAGGCAGAAACAGCTTACATGCTTTCTTTTCCAGCAGAATCATTCATAATATCATATGTGCTATGAGACAGTCAACCCTGACAAACCCTTTTTTCTGATGGATTTTAAGATGCATCTCCGTATCAGCTGAGGGTGAATAATGCATAATTGTAGAGTTCAGTAAAAGAACTAAACTATCATCTTTTTATAATGTTAATTCTATAGATGAACGTAGGATGCCTTTTAAAAGAGATGTAAGCTGTCGAAGAGTGGTTATCTCTCCTTAACCTCCTAAGCCTTTTACGACTCAAAACAGCTTCTGTAATTACTGCGAAACCTGATCGAAGTAGAAGCAACTGATGAGCGACGGTTACTGCTTTCTTCTGTTTTTCTGCGAGTTTATAGACTAATATTTGAATACACAAAACAGAATGCATTGATAAGGAGTTAAAACACGTAGAAAAATATTAGCAAGGAAAAGAAGAAACACCTTGTAATTGAAGTGTTTCCTATTTCAATACAATGTATTTTCTAATAAATAACAAAAGCCTCCAAGCTGAAAATAAAAGAAACTCGTTGGAAACTTCATTTGCTGTGGGCATCCGTTATTAATGAAATCCTGTCCTTCCCATCAGACCCCACCAGAGAGAAAAACTGTAGGTCATTAATGCTACGTTAACGGTTACTGAAAGAATGAAAAAGCACTTTAAGGGTATTAAGTCTTGGGTATCTTACCAACTTGATTCCCACCCTCTTCCCGTCTCCCTACGAGCACGCTCGAATCTACTTTGACCTTTTTTTTAGCTACAAGAAAGACTATTTTTTTAAGCCTTTAAATCTTTAAGATACTTAAAGTGTAATGATTTAAGGCGAAGTTAGTTAACGAAGACTATTTCAAAAGCTCTAACGGAAATTTAAGGTAAAGAAATTCATACATTCAAAATTAATGTTTGGTCTTTAAGGGTTAATCAGTGACAACGTTCAGAATTCGTATTTAGAGACATTCTGGAACTTCAAAAGTTTAAATGCAGTCTTGGTATAGAAAGAAAAAAAAAAAAAAAAAAAAAGGCCAAATTTAGTCATATGACAACGACGAAACTTCCCAAAACGCAAACCGTAGATCTATTACTGAGACATACGAAAGCGTCTTTAAATATTTCATAGGTAACTAGTTAAAATCTTAAAATAATTTCACTGGTTAAATTTTTTTATCTGTGATATGATATTAAACTCCTTGTATCCTACATAAAAAAATTTGAGGTTACTTACTTAAAGTATTGTTTTCAATTTCTGCAAAGTATTCTAATTACAACTTGAGGAACATACAGTGAGCAAAATAAATTACGAATAAGTTGCCAAAAAATACTTTTTATTCATTTTAGCAACTTTGTTTCTGTCATTCGGTCAAAAGTACAGCATCAAAACTTAAATAATACGTACAACCCCTGGCAAGAGCTTAAATTTAGCCAGAACTCACCATAACCAGGTTCTGGTACTTTCTTTTTCAGTTTTTGAGTGAAAGCGTTGTTACAGCCGGAACCACATGTAAGATCATCTCCATAAGTTTGCATTACTGAATCACAAAATAAACAGAAAATTCTATTACAAATGCAATAGTTCCCTTAGCCATTAGTAAAACTGACATTTACATCAGCTGATGAATGTACTATGAACTTCATTTTCTTTGAAAAAAGCAAATTATACGAGAAAACATAATACTTGAACGGGGGGAGGGGAGGAAATCGTATTTTAAAATTTTAGCTTTGCAAAAAGAAAAATATTTACGGATTCTACCCATTCAAACAAGGGAGCAATTTTATGTGATAGCAAAGAATACTCTTGGAAATCTTTCTTTTGACTATAGCGAACTTTATCTTGTTATCATTAATTTAGTCACCTTTTCCTTTTTTTCTTAATCTGCTTTTCATTTTTAGAATGCATTATTACCCTGAAATTATTATTATTTTATGCATTTATTATTCCTCAAATTATCGTTAATTTATATTAATTTATAAAAATTTCTGTTTATATTCATATTTTGTTTATTTATTTATTTATCGGTAACTCTTCATCATTTCTGACGACCTTTTGTAGAGGTACAGCCCTTCTAATTTTAGAAATTAAACCCTGAACATATGATAAGAAAACATGAGAACTCGAAGAGAAATCCCCATTACATTTCTTTAATTTTATAAAAGACGTCGAAAAAATAAATTTTTAAATAACTACTCCGATGTGGAAGAGCATAAGTTTTTGAGCGCAGTACAAACGTAGTGAAATCCTTATATTAAGCTTATAAGCATATTTAAAGCCCAGAATTCCATGAACAATAACGAGAATTCTTATGGAGTAAGGTCATGTGTTACTATTTTACAGCGTATTCGCAAATAAAACAGCACCCCCCTCCCAACAAAAAAGGAAAATAAAAAACATACACCTTAAAAAATAGTTTTACAATTGGCTTACATTTATGAAAAGAGGATAATGTGTCCTTGATTGTTCATTACTGAGCACCTTATATATGAAGTAACTTGTCTTACACCATTTTTAGACTGAATGCATCATTTAGTTCCGTTTAAAAACAACCAACGGTCAAAGAGCGCAATTTTCTTCTTTAATGCAATCGACTAAATGAAATTAGAACTCGATGGAAAAATTATGTTCCGTTTCGTTACTTTTCTTTCATTTATATATATAATATATAAAGAAAAACAGGATATATTGTAAATTTGATTTTTATTACATGTTTTCCTGATTTTTTTTTTTTTTTTTTTCCCTTTTTACAGCAGAAATTCAATTACAGAAATGGGATCATCAAATTCTTGGAATACTAGTTTTTTTTCCCCCAACTCTAGTACTGACTTTGTTATGTGTCTTCTTTGGCCATTCGCCCGATTAGAAAATGAATTTTTAGTGCGTGGACATGTTCCTTAAATTTACTTTATGAGCAACTGCCTAAAATTGGAAATAGATTAACTTTAATAACATCTGTTTCATATAAGAAGTTTTCTTGTATTTTCTTTCTCTTCAAACAATAAAATAAAAGAAGAAATATTAACTTCGAATCGGTCGAAAAATGGTCCCAATTCCAACAAATTCTCCTTAGTTTGTTTATTTAAACGCAAATAATGAAGTCGCACAACTGCACGACGTTTCGTTACTTTGCCTAAAACAATGCTAATGTAATTTATTGATAGAATAAAAATTATAGGCTGTTCAAAGTATAAATGACGTTTTAGATCTTTTGGTTAATTCCCTTCAATGATTGCATTGTGAGATACCGTTAAGTTTAAATGCAAAGAACTAATTTTAACAAATTACATGCCATACTACTGAAGTACATCTGCCATATATTACACAGAATATAAAGCATACTGATTATTTCAAGTAAAAAAAAAAAAAAAATGTTTTGAAACAAAAATCCAACAATAAATTAGAATTATCGTAATAAAAAATTTTTAGAATTGCTGATTATTTTAATATATAAGAAATTGGGTTAATTTAAACACTAACCAGACTTTACAAGCAAGTTAGTTACGTTACGTTAGCTTTTCTTTAAACATGATTTTTCATTCATTTTATGTTATGCGGTTATGAGATTTATTTATTTTTTTTTTTAGCTCTGTCTCGAAATTTTAAATATCGTAATAAACATAACCATAATAAATAATACCTTGATTTCATTTCCTACTTTTCCATACCTCATAGAAAACAAAAATAATTTCAGTCAATTAAATCAGCGAATCAAAGTTCGAAAACTAGTTAGGAAACACACTCAGAAAGCGAAATATTACATTCTGAAATTTTTCATACCTATCATTATTTTATATACAACTTGTTGTTGTTACCAATCTCACTTGGCCAAGGCCTAGCGAGGATGCAGCGCGTAAAACTACGCGAGGGGCCTAAATCAGGGGTGGCCGGACTTTCGCGATACCACGCCTAAATATTTTAATATAAGTACGCCTTATTTACTTGTCATAGGTAAGTACTTTTTATACAATTTCTCATTTGTAAGTACTTGGTGAGTATGAAATAAAATTTTTATTAATTATTCAGCATTCTTTTTTAAATTTGGAAGCGGCAATCTTAGGAAAGTACGCCTGCAGCCAATGGCCTAGGAACGGACCTACACTTGACTGACAAAGGTCAGCACAAGCACACGACATTCATTGTGGTGAAGAGTCATATGCGCCTGTTGTTGGCAAGAGCCTTGAGGTATAAGTGACAGCCCGACTTTACCTCAGTTCCACCCCGATTTTCAGAGACAGCACCGGCTCCAAGTGTCTGCCACCCCTCTTCCTCTACCGCCAACCTATCGCGAGAACTTTCGTTTCGTCAAATAGTTACAACGCCCCCATGACAAACACTATACACTTGTAAACATCCATGCCTTCTCCGGGATTCGAGCCCGGGGCTTTCGTTACCCCAATCAGAGACACTAACCACTATCTCGGTTGGGCGGCGCATACAGCTTAAAATGATAAAGGTAGAACCGATTTCAAGGAACATGCAATAAACAAGTGTAAAAAAATTCGGTTACTGCGTGTACCTTACACCTTGAACTTAATAAGCATCAATTATTGTTCAGTAAAACTGACATAAGCCTATTATTTTCATGTGCATAACCAGTTGTATTATTTCAAATACAAGCATTTTGTGACAAACTGTGTAATTTTTCTAATATTTATAATTCCACGAATTATATTACGATACGTTTCATTCAAAGATTTAAAGATTGCCTATTTACTTCATTCAGTAGCAGCTTTGGGCTAATCCAACGGAAGATTTATATATATATATATATATATATATATATATATATATATATATATATATATATATAAAGATCGAATTTTAAACCTGACGGCTTACTATTGCTAGGCTGTTTATGCTTCTGTAAATAATAATGCAGTTTAATTTTTACCCAGACCTTATGCTTCAAAAGAAACTGCATAAATTATGTAGTAGTTAGAGGCTAGAATTCTTCCTCCCACGAGAGCCATTACGTGCATGATCACCCATCACACAGCTTTCATCAGTCTAACTTTATTTCCCCCCCCCCGAACATTACTCTCACAAAATCCAAAAAAGCAGGCAGATTATTTGAATAAATAGTTCATACATCAGCCATTATTATAATGCCACGTCATGAAAAGTCATGCTATTACAATATCAATACATCTCTCAGCAATAAAAGTGGAAAAGTGCTTCATCCATTAATATCTTCGCTCATCCCAATATACAGGAGCGATCATGAATCTGCGGGAAACGAAGAAGGAGCCCAGTTAGTCTACTGTGTTACCAGTTTAGTGTGATTTATAGTTTATACTTCACTAAATAACACAGTTTAAAATAGAGAACTGATGCCGAATATATTATTATCAATGTCAGGAACATATAGCACATATGTAGCATCGTTAAGCGTATAGTTATTTGGTGAAAAATTGATAAATCGACATGCACGTACGGAAAATGCTTCGCCAAAATGCAACCTCATTATTACCTACGTTTGTAAAAATATACATTTTTTTTTTTTTTTTTTAATTTTCCTCTCTTACGCCTCTTTTTATATTGCTTTATTTTGCTTTTGTTCTATTTTAAGAATTAATGCCTAATTTTACTGTTTTATGATAATTAAATACAATCGGGTTTTACCTAAAAATAGATTGAATGAAAGATATCAATCCTTCGAATTTATTTTCTAAATAATAATGGTATACGTTTTTGATTACTATTTAAAAGCAATGTGAAAAGATTATTTTCAAAGGGCTACAGAAAGTAAATTACATTACCAACGCTCAAGCGATGTAAAAAAATAATACAATTTAAAATGTATTGATCTTTCAGTTCCTAAAGATAAGAATATTTTGATTAAAATTTCTCTGCGAAATGTTTGATAATCTGAAAAAATTCTAATAAAGAAGTAAATGCAATAAAAATACAGATCTAAAGTTGTAATTAATTTTTTTTTTTTTAATTTAAAAAAAAAAGTGTACCCAATAAAGTTATTTTCCACTCCACATTTTCGTACGTAATTTTGCCTGTAAAAAGAATTTAAGATATTTTATTCATTATTGAAGCAAATAAAAAATTTTCACATTTTTTTTGGAAAAAAAGAAGTTTTAGAAACAAATTATTTAAAAGTTTTTATACAATAAAGAATATTTCAAAATTCGGAAATTTTTAAAGAATTCTCTTAAAAAATTCTGCACAAAGACATCCTTTCTTTTAGGACAGATAAAGCTCGCGTGATTTGCCATAATCTAGTCCAGTCATTTCCCAAATCAAATCAGAAACATTTTGGTAATAGAATGCGAATAATTTGTATTTAAAGAAATGCATATACTAATGTAAATTAAAAATCATATTTCGAAAATAAAAAATTAAAAAAAAAAAACATTCTAATACAAACCACATTTTTAAAGAACTCTTTTAGAACAAATGACACTAAAATAAGTAATATTTTGCAGTCGTACGTTTAGTACAAATTTAATATTTACGTTTAAAATAAATAATTAAAAACAAAAAGATTTGAAAAAAAATTTAAAATAGCATCTTAAATAATATTTTAAAATAAATCAACTTCTGAAAGTCATTTGTCAGGTTCCAATAGTAGTTTTGAGGAATTCTGGTATAAAGTTATGTAAAATTAATTACTATAATTAATATTTTCTTTTGATAAACATAATTGCTTTTTAAAACTAATTAACATAATACTTTTTTCCTAATATCAATTAAAATTGTTATACATTTTATATATAAAAAAATTTCAAAACATGGAATGAAAAATTCTTATAATAGCTAAATAGCGTAAGTATTCATTTTTAAAAGCAAAGAGACTAGAACTCCGGCCTTTTCAAACATATCAAACTTAGCAGATATATCTGAAGCAGCAAATAAGTGTAATTTTTATTTCCTTCGTTTTCCATGAATAACCAGCACTCGCCCCGTCACATTTCCAGACTATTTCTGATAACAGAAGCTGTAGGGAAGGGAGTGTAATATCTGCTACACCCCCTCTTCCAAACAAAAAATAAATAATATCACCGTACTCTTCATTAGTGTAGCTTGCGCCATAGAAAGTACCATTAATCGTTAGAGTTGCAGTCATTTATGACATACGGCTCTGGATGCTCATTATCGTCAGTAGGCATCGGGGACCCGATACGAGGGGCAGAATCAAGCTTGGGGGTGGCCTCTTTTTTCTTTTTATTTATGTGGATTTAGGGGGGCAAGAGAGATCAGACAGGGTGTAACAGACATCGGTTGATTGGTTTCGAGTCTGGCTTAAATGTTTTATTTGTTATACCGAGATACAGTACAAAGGAACGGTGTAATTAAATAGCATTCGTTCCTGATAACTTTGGTTGTCTTATGTATGGTAGTCAAGATGCAAATATTTAATTTTCTGAGTATTTTAAACAATCATAAATCAAATATTGAAGGTTCATGCAAACAGGCACTATGCATTTTTTAAAAAAAAATTCATGTTAATTTTTATATGGTTTTTATATCACGTATTCTACAAATTAAAAATGTGTTGTAAAATTACTGGTTTTTCTTTTAAATTAATATTTTTTCAAAGCAATGGAGTGTACTTTCTGTCAAATCTAAAATTAAATGTGAGGTAATATATTGTCAAACATCAGGGCAAAAAAGCTGTGCTTGAGAAAATTAAAAGACGCATAGGATAAGTTCTGTGTTCACCTGAAAAGAAAATGTGTAAAAACATTTCAGTATGAATGAAATGAATGCATTCTAAAACCAGGAAACAACATTTCATGTCAACTTCTGACATTTCAAGTATGCGTATGACGTCATGATTTAAATTTAATGTAATATAACAACTTTTTTCAATATCACTGACGGAAATAACTTGGCAATAACATAGCGTGTCAGTTATCCTAACCTGAAACAAAAAAATTGCCAACAGCAACTATTTATTTAAAATGTTGACATGAACGAAAAAGTTTCAACATAAAATGACGTCACTGCAATCGAGTGCTTTCTTCATCAGAATATGACCTCGTATAATAATATGTTTAATGTTTGGCAATGCTATTTTTATTTTGTATTTTGTAAAACTTACAAATTTTTGATTAACAAGCTCTATAATTTGAGAATGAACAGCGACAATACCTTTTTGGGGAAAAAAAAAAATATTTTTATATCCAGGGTGCGAGACTGTTGCCACTCGGAAAAATTAGTGCGAAAATTAGCGTTTTCAGAGTTTTAGTTACTGACTAAAGTCGTATGAGTATGAGAATGGTCGAAATCGCTGCCCAGGAATTTTTGGAATCCTAGAGTACCTCTCTCGAAACTCAACTCCCCGCCTTTCCGGAGGAGATGATGTTACACATAAACAAACAGAAGTACACAGATTTTTAATAGTATAGATTCCCTGCCTGATTATATTGAAAAATGAAAGCAATAACTTGATTAAACACCAATTACTTCTACATTAGATAAATTGCTTTTTTAAACAAAAACCTTCATATTTTACAGTGCATTTTATTACGTCTATGTTATGTACTGTAAAGTAAACTTGACATATTTCTGAAGTAGGAGAGCAGTTAGCGCGTTAGATCCTCAATCTTGTAATATTCTAAATTTAAGAATATATTTATAAGGCTAGTGCTTATTTAAAAAACTTAACGAATGTTAAAAATTGTACATGAGCTTATAACTTTAATAGAAAGATAAATTTGTACGTGTAAATTTGTAATGTATTAAAAAATGAATATTTTGTAAATACCAAGCAAAAATAAATAAATAACTATAAAATTCTTGATAAAAGATTTTTTTATTTTTTATTTCAAGCATGCTTCGTGATCAGCTTGTTTATGTATTAATGACTGCATGTTTTGTGTTGAGATAAATCAGTTTGCGCCAGCACGTTTTATATTTACTGTTTCTGTAAGATTGTGGTTCAGCAATTTCTTACATTAAAATTCCAAAAACATTTAGACTGTGACTTTTATTAAAAAAAACCTTAAAATTATTTAATAATAATTATATGTTCTTCAGATTTATTTTTCTTTCTTTTTGCTAAATTTTAAGATTTTCTTTTTATAATAATTTTCTTTTTAATTAACATTGTGTTAAAACTAAGAAATTTTCTCTCTCTTTCTTTTGCAATATGTATAAATGTGTATAACCAGGCTACATTACTAGTCAAAGCATTACAATGAAGGTATCTTTATTACTAAATGAAACAACCATTCTTCTAAACTATTGAAGAGGGTATTCGGTCGGACCCTATCTCTTGAGGTTTGCAGCCTTGCCGACAAAGGAGTTTTCTCTAAAATGATTCTGAATAATAAATAATAGCCACGACCACTTCCTGTTTATTTCACGTACTTAGAGCCAAAGGAAACCTAATGAAATAAAGCTGAAATACACGCAAAAGGAGAAATAATTCCGGGTGGGTACAACAGCGCCCATTTCGAGTGGTCTTTTACTAGGGAATATAAAAAAGGGAAAATTTACTGAAATTATAATTAAGATCCATAAAAGCCAGCAGTAAAAATTTCCTTTTGGGATGAGGAAGAGGTAAGGCAGACTCTTCCTTCCAGTTTTAAATGCCACTTTCTCTCACAATAAGAAAAAAATTTGAATTTTTCAAACTGAGCACAAACATCACAATTAAAGAGAAAGTAAGTAAAAAAAAAATAATACTACAATACAATCAAATAAAAAATATTGGATTTCCAATTCCCCATTTGCAGATAAAAAATAAGTGTAATTTTTAGGACTATGTTGCCGAAATAAATCAGATATCTCTTGAAAATGCAATTTAAATTTTGCATTTTATTCTGGTTATTTTGTAATAAAAGTTAAAAATTGATTTTTATGAGATAATATTAATTATGACTAATTGATTTCGTCACTTGTAGTTGATGAAGGATTAGCACTATATTTTATATAGGCACTATATTTTAGGCGCTCAGTACTTATTAGAGTTTGTTGAAAGAAATTAATAAACGTACCTCCGCGCATACGATTTATGCTTTAATTTTACATGTATGAAGTAGAAAGAGAAATCACCAGACTTGAAAATATTTGCTAAAGTGTTTACATGGAATGTCACATTTCCTCGAAGCCTTCCTCCCTCTGTGTTACATAGTTCGCATTCAGGGACTGATTCAGTTATCGGAGACCCCAAAAATAACACTTCTGCTTTTTAGGGCCCCTTGAAGCCCACTTTACATGATTTTGTGAGTTGTTATAGGATGCTTTTGGGTCTCCTAAAATCTGGGGTTCTAAGACCGGGCCTTGTAGGCCAGGATGGTAATCAGGCGCTTTGCGCATTGCTTTTGACTTAACATTCAAGGTTAAATAATATAATTATAATTATTATGTTGCATTAATTATCATAAATATTAATTCTCAGTTTTTGCAATCAAAGTGGGAGGGGTGCCTCTATTTTGTAAATAAATTTTCTCAAAACCTTCTAATGTTGTTAATGTAGTTAAACAAACGGGTGACTTTTTTAAAAATTTCGTGAATGAAAATTTGAAATAAATTAAATAACATATTAAAAGTAAGTGTACTTATAAGATAATCGTTACAAATTACTAACTGCTTTGTTGGGATCACTGATTGATAATAAGTACAGATGAAATAATTATTTATTAAAATAAATTTTTATTCTAAAAATGCAATGCAAGTTTTTCCCCTTTCCTTTGTTTTTAATAATAATAAGGAGGCAAATTTATACTACAGGCAATAAAATAAACAAATAGAAAAGATTGCACAAGAATTATTTCATGAATATGAGATCACTGTCTTTAAACGTCAATAAATACCCTTTACTTTTTGTAATAAATAATACTAAATTATAAATTCACTAACAAAAATTGCGAATATATGTACGTATTTGCCTTTTGTACAAAAAAGTACTGTCAATTGGGCGAATAACTTATATTTAAATCATTACATAAGCTCGTTATGATTTATCATTTTTATTATATTATATACTTCAAGAAAATTATTTAAAACAAAACTTTTTAAAATTAATTATTAAAATAAAAATTTTGAGAAAACGAATGAGTTTAATTTGATCTGGAATGGCTAACAAAACTGAGCTTAGTGCAATTTTTTTTTTTTTTCAAATTATTTTTTAAATTTTTCATACTAGTTAAACTGAGCTTAGTGCATTTTTTTTTTTCAAATTATTTTTTAAATTTTTCATACTAGTTAAACTGATATAAGTTTCAGATTATGGTTAGATGAAAGCATTTTAAATCTGAGATTAATTGCATGAGCTATACGTACCAAATTAAGAAAATACTTTGGAAAACAGATCTAGATAGAAAAATGTATGACATGCAGGACAATTTTGAATAATTTCAAATAAAACATTTTAAAAATCTGTTACGCCAAGAAGAATTTAAAATGGTAAAAAGTTTGAATTAACTTTAAAAGGAACAAAAATTGATAAAAATGCTGTAAAATTAAAAACTGGTCACTATAAATATTTTATGCAGAAGTTTGATATAAGCAAACGTTCTGCTACGAACAATACTTTTCCTTTGCTATGAGGTCAGTTTTAATAATCTAAATACTTGCATTCACGGGTCACGAACCGTTTATGTAAACGTTCTTTGAAAACTCGGAACTATTGCTGGTAGAATTTTATTTCGGGATTTTCGATTCTTGTAGGTCTGCAAAAAGGGAAGGAAAAATACTTTTCCATTTTTATTTCAATTTAGTATTTACAGAGCCGTTCCTCACCTGCAAATGGGCCATCTGCTGAACTACTTTTTTTCCCTTTTTTTATTAATGTTTACTTCAGTATTATTTTTTCCAGAAAAAAAAAAAAAAAAAAATCCCTTCTCGCCTACAGAAACGAAAATCTCTCGCAAATAATAATAAATAACGGTTTTAGGCTGATGCTACTACCTCTTCCTGTTTATTTTACGTACTTTTAGCATGAGGTCACGTATGGGGTAAACCAAAGGGGGCGATGCACAGCGGGGGGCAATAAAAGGGGGAATTAGAAGAGTGACCGGCACAAACAATTTTCGGTTGAGAGGAGGGTGCAAATAAAATGAATAATATAATGACGGAATTGAAAAAAGAAAGGAAAGGACGAACATAGATTTAGGATTGGAAATTGGAAGTAATTTGGGGCTAGAAGTTGAGGCTCCAGCTGTTGTTTGTGCACCCCTGCCAATATCTCCTTACCCCAAGATTCGAAGGGCCATATGACATGTTTATTTACGGTAGAGAGGGGCATTAATTTTAATGTTTCCCCCTCTTGTCTTATTCTTTGCACGCCACTGGATTTATAACAGCTTTAAAAACGTTGCACGTGTTACAATGACTTAGTGTTTCAACTTAAAATAGGGAAACAAGAATTTCAAAGTAACGAAAATGTAAATATATTGAATCAGGACGCAAAAAAAGTATTTTTAGCATCTGCAGATATCATGTCTATGCAAGCAAAAGATTAATTTAAATATTTATCAGAAACTGGAAGTTTTATGTGCACTTTTAATACCAGTTAATAAATCGCATGTAATGAATACTTTTTAAATTTTATTATGTGTTGAGCAAGATGCTTATGCTTGGAAATAATATCTCTTGTTGTTGGCCAATTAATTGCAAACATTAAACAAATTGTTCGATGTAAAAAAATGAAATTACTGTATACAAAAGGATCTATTATTAGAAAAATATTCATATCATCAAATAGGGAAATCTTCGAGGAATCTACCGGGTAATCACTTTTTTTTATTATTTTACATTTTTAAGTAACCGAGAATTCTCAAAATTTAATTCTTTTTATCTTCCTCAGTAAAGACTTATTTTAAAGATGATTTCTGACAACAAATTTCACTTCAGTTAAAACCAATTACAGAAATTATGTCACTTAAAACCGTGAGTTCTTTTATTTTAATGTTGGAAAGAACTATAATGGTAAATAGTAATATACTACTATTATTACAAAACGTCTATTAGAAAGCATAGTAAAATAGGTAAATTATGTTATACAAATGCACAAAATGCTGATCTTGTAACATATATATTATATTTTCCACCAGTTATTTTAACATTTATTCTATTTTGTCTCTTCTTATTTGGCATGCGCAATAGTCCTCTCCGAAAGAATATGTAAATTCATTAAAGCAAAGCAGAAGTTTGGAACAAATACGTAAAATGCGTTAATTTTATCTAATAAATGAGTGCCACAATTTTACGGTCACGTAAATTATTGTGCAGTTATTTTCACCGCACTCTTGCTGCTAGTTTAGATTCAAACGAAGACTGAGAATGTCAAACAGTAATTTCTGATCTGGTAGTTATTTAATAGTCAAGTGGAGAATAGCCGCTAAGTCCACAAATAGCGGTAATAAAGTTATAGCTGGTTATTAATTAAACTTTCTTGAATTAATCGCTGAACTTAACAGCCGCATAATACATGTCGTTAGCTAAGTTACTTGGACAGAAAGTTGAGCTAAATAAGTATAATGTTATTACTAATTCAGTATGTACATTTTATTAGTAACTGAATTTTCACATTATTGAAGGAAATGAAATTATCTTTGCATCAGGAGGAGGAAAGGAGAAATGCTATATTTAAATAATAAAGAAACTTCAAATTGAATCTGTAACTGCAAAAACATTTGAAAATTAAGCTGTAAGGTCAATAGTAATAAATGCACCAATAAAATTTCTAACTTATTCTAAAACAATTTTCTTTTCTATAAGTAAACAGGGAATAATATTTTTAAAAATAAAACTAATTAATTCATCTTTCTAAAAATTAGCTTCATGTTAAATTTAAATTTGAAATTACGTTTTCAAAAACTTTTCAATGTTTTTATTTCAAAATGTTAATAAAATATTTGATATTCGATGAAAATTAATTGACTACTTACGGATTATTGCAACTACTGTGGCAGAAGTGGTCATATTCTAGCAACTGCACTCTTCAGGCAATTATGCTTATTACAGTTCTTCAGTCAAGCAACATTGCCATTTTCGTACGCGTACTTCTTGTTGTATTCTAAGTTCCAATGGTTTTAAAAACAAATCGTGATATTTTTGTTTTAAATTCAATTTTAAAATATAACTTGTGGAATCTGTCAGCAAGGGGAGAGACTGCGGTAAATTTTTGCAGGAATATAGCATTTTGCTGCAAAATCGCTAAAAGGAGAATTGATGAGATGTGTATGGAAGATAACTGGTGCATAAGGCCGAATTCGTGAACTTCTCTGATGGTCTTAAGTGAAAACTGATCACTGTACATATGAAGAGAAGAAAAAAGCTAAAAAATTATAGAAGAATTTCGCGAAAGATAAATAATCCTTATTTTATGTATCATATAATCCTTATTTAATAATTAAAATTCGCATTTTTAAAGCGCGCTTTGTTTTTTTCTTTAATAATGTTTGTCGACTTACAATAAATACCGACAGTTTGGGAATGTTTAAAAAAAATCGCAAAAATCGTCATCTTGCATCCGATAAGTACTTTTTAACTTTTAATCTGAAAGAAACCGCCAAACTACGCCAAGGTGGTTGCATTAATTCAAAAGTACTATTAACTGAAACGCAGTATGTGATAATGGATAAGCTCAGCAATTTTTGGAGAAATTAAAGCCCTAATATTAAAATTTTAAAAAATGTCTTTATATCTGTTAGATAGGTTATTCAAACATTAAATTTCCCAGTAAAAACATATAAACTTATTTAAAGTGTATAAGTATATAATAAATCACTTGTTTTTAATAAAAGAAATAATAATTAACTAAAGTCGTAAAATGTATTCGCATATTTAATAAAGCTCTCCAACCGCCCAGACGGTATAGTGGAGCTGACTTCGATACCGAAGGGCGCGGGTTCGAATCCCAGAGAAGGCACGGATGTAAAATGAATGTCCCTTCATAGGAGATAATGGTGGCCGCCAATTAGGTGCCTCCACAATAAAATGGCCACCGCTTCTGGCCTTAGGACTGGCCAATGCAATGGCCTTAGGACAGGCATTGGGGAAAAAATAAAGCTCTTCCTACCATTAAAAAAAAAAAAAAAAAAAAAAACTTAAGAATTTTTTAAACTGCCTTTTTGAAGCACAGGTATTATCGAATGATCATCATATTTTTTAAATATTATTTATCAATCAGGTAAAACAAAAATCTTCATATATCAATATGCTAGATATTTCTATATGAAGATTTTTGTTTTACCTGAAACCTCCACTAACAAACTCCATTAACATCCAAAACTTACTAATTGCTTTAATTTCCTTCTGCGAAATCACGTATGATTTTAAAAGTTGGAAAAAATATTAATTTTAAAAACAGTCTGTGTTTCTTGTTTGTATTTAAACCCTTACTTTCTATACATGCATGCGCTTTGAAAAGCAAAATGGAAATAATAAATTACTTCTGAGTTACGTAAAAATGGAAGGGCAAAAAAATGAAATAGAGATGAGAGAATTGTACTGTAGACTTATATATACAAGATGTAGTATTATAACTCAGTTTCACGTGATGGAGTTTACGGGGACGGGGTCACTACACCATCCCAGGAGTGGGAGGTGAGGTGGAAGGCAAGGCGCCACGTTCCCTTATTGATGGCCATTGAGACGTTTGATCGCCATTTTCCATCTGCGCGTCCGATATAGAGGCACGTGTGCGCAGCTGCAGAGATGACAGCCGGAAAAGATTTATAGAAAGCCACGTATTACGATTCCCTTGCCCTCCTCCTTCACGAAACTCGGTCTTTTTTCTGTTATTTTTTTATTCTGCCGAGGTGTAATAAGTGAAAGTTAGTGTTTTTTTATGTTTTGTTCAGTTTTCTTAATTTCTCCCGTAAAAGATCATTGAATTTCACAGCAGAAATTTTTGCCGAAATTATAATAATCTAATTTTAAAACCTGATCCGCGGCGAGTACGCTTCGACTCATACTGACAATTACGAAATTTCATCTTAGGACATTCGTAGTATCTCTGTTCTTGCTAAAATCAGGCATGATGAGAATAATAATGATACAAGAATAAGCTGTTTTAAGCGATAGGCGCACAGGGCTTAAATTCACCTGAGGTCCAGTGGAGCAGGGGCCCATTACTTCTTTTTTTCAAATAAAATCGTAGTTTCGGCTACAGTCAAATGATGAGCTCTAATATTCAAATTTATTATTTAACTTAATTACTTATTTTTATTTACATTTATTTTATTTCAATCTTTTTTTTTTTTCCTCTAGTTTACATTTATGATGACTTACCAGCATACGGCTTCGGGCATTCTAATTTTAGAAGTTAAGCTTTGGCTGAATGTATGTATGTACAGGTATATATGCGTAATTATTTTGTGATCATATCAGGGATGACCAAACTTCATGTCAGTAACAGCCGCATATTGGAGTTCAGGAAAGTTCGAGAGCTTCAACTAGACTTTCAAAAGCCACAAGTGCATATGTACATTTATTTTTATATATCATTTTAAAAGTAGTAGAAAAGATTCAAATGGAAAGAAACGTCTGATTCTAAATAATAATCCAATGATAGTTTGCCTTGCTTTCTTTTGAACATAGAGTCGTTCTAGTTTACCATATTTCACATATATATATATGTTATTTGCTTAAAAGCCGCACCTTTCGACTGCGAGAGTCACACGCGGCTATGGCCACCCCTGATGTAAATATACATCTATATGTATACAAGTAAAATATACAGTATGAAAAAAACTTAATCGGATTCAACTGGTAATAGACCTTTAAATTTATAAATTTTAATTAAACACATAACGGTTTCAAAGACATGCTTTGAACAATTTGATGCCATTCTGCAACATGTTACGCCCCTCTTTCCCTGCAATTTCTCTGCACCCCAAAATCTTTAGAGCAATCGCTGCTCAAGATTAACCCAAAGACTTTTAAATATGACACTTTGTAGTACGCATTATTTTTATCGCCTGCTGCTGCTTGAGTAAACCACGCCTCTCTCTTCGCCTTGTTCTTTATTGTCTTAAATGTAAACTGCGTATAGCGAAATTGTGGGACGCGTTTAGCATCCCTAGTACGGTTCCAATTTAACCAAAAATGTATTTCTGAAAACTTTTTCATTAAAAATGATTTTTTAATCATCAAGCCAGTTGTGATTTTTACACCAGTCGTCATCTACGCAATTGTCTACTCGTCCATGACTAAAGAGTGAATTGGTTTCATCTCCCGCGAAAACTACAACACATATATAAACATAAAATACTTAATTCTCAACAATCACTTTAATTATCTTTTCAATCAGGCCATTTTCTTTTTCAAATAATCAATAATAGTACATGTTTGTCCTTTATATATCTGCTATGTGACATTAAGCCTGTGAATACGACTTAAGCCTTTTTTGAAAAGCACTAAACACAAATCAACTTCTCTTTCTTACGCTGATAAAAGCGGAAAAATGACCTCAAAAACATAATAGACACTCTGCTAGAAGCTTATTTACTGGCTTTTAAATGCCTTCGTAATCAAACTAAATTTTACATAATTTAAATCTTTGGTACTTCACGAGAAAGAAGAAAGTAACAATGAAACAAATCTATACATTTTTTTTAAACATCTAAACTTTTATTTGTAGATTACTCAACGAATTTTTCTTTTAGTAATAAAACTGCAGCAAAATAAAATTGACGACAGAGAAATATGATTTACTCTATACAGTACTTATATTCATAGACCAATAAATTCCTTCGCTTTGATACGATTATTAGATTAGTTGGTTACGTAATAAGATATTTACTCTGTAGTAAAATAGTAGCATACTTAAGAGTACCTTCTAACATAAATAACAGCTGACTCATAAGTTTTGGCTTAAACCATTATCTTTACCAGTAATTAATAGTCATACTTAAGTATCATTTGGCGAACTATCGTCTTTCCCAGATTTTTTTTTTGGGGGGGGGTCACATATTGAATGAGTAGAAACAGTTTAAAGTCAATAAATAATGATTTAAAGCGTATTAGCAATCGAACTTCTATTTGCGCTTAATTGGGTAACAATTTATCCATCTGTTTTTCAAGACTGATCAACACAAACAGCACACTTGGTAAAATTATCTCCAAAAGAAAATTCAGAAGGAGATGTCTATTTTATGGTTGTTACCTAGAATTTTCTTAATTAAATGAAGCTTAAATTTATTTATCCATAGAGACATTTTCAATCGCGTCATCTTAATTCTCTTGTTTTATGTTAGTCATTTGCACGATTCTAATGACAGGGAGTGATGTGGCGAATGATTAAGGAAGCTGATCAGAAATGAATCACTAAAAATGTAAAAAATAACAAAATACACCTAGATTAAACACAAAATTATCGCACAGTGCCATGATTTGCTCTGTCATCATTATCATTATTATTCGTTTAAATTTTTCTCTTCACCCCCAAGCGGAATGGTCAAATTTTCTTTTTTTATACCAAATTTGTAGAACATTTATGTGCTAAAAACATATCTGAAACATTTTAATCATACGAGAAAAGTATTCTAAAAGAAGTAAACATTGTACGTAATTCTTCTGAGAACATAATTTTTAAATTCTTTATCTGGAAAAAAATTCGTCATACGTTTGAATTTGATGTAAACACAGACTATAATTTGCGTAAGCTATTCTAAGTATATGTTAACATTGAATGCTTGAAATGAAATCAATTTAAGTTATATATGACAGACACACATGGCGAAGGAGTGGTCGAACAGGTGGTGCAGATTCCTAACTATACTGTCATTTCTTAAATAATATCGTACTTTAAAATGTTATTGTATTGCAACATTCAATTAAAAAAACTGGATTGAAATTTTTAATTTTGTTCAAAATTTTAGTTTTTTGTAAACTAGAATAATACGGGAAAAAATACCAGAGATATTCAAAGAAAGTGGAATCAGTATCGATTTAAAATCAATATCGGAATATAGTTGAATCAATATCGATTTCACTAAAACAGTTTCAGCATAATCTGGCAAAGGAATAATATTTTTGAAATAACTATCGTACGTTTATAAATGAATAAAAAAAAACTTTTCAAAATGCAGTTCTTGATAAAGTATACCACTTGTTCAAAATGATTTGTTAAGTTCATCATAGTGAGGCATAAATGCAACAGAAAACTTTAAGACATTAACGTCAAACAAATTAAGAGGGGATAGAAATGGTGAAACATTTCTCCATTCCTCAATCACATTCTTCACAATTTTAAAAATTCCGGGGGGGGATTATTTATTTATATATATGTTGACGATAAAGTATGAAATCCGGCATTATATAGAATACCTAGACATTTTATACTAAGCCGAAAACTGGCCGGCAATGTATGAAACGATTCAACATTTCACACACCACCTAGACTTGTTTTCTTTATTATGAAAGACATAAATTTTGTTTCGTACAACTTTCATTTTCCTTAATGTATTCCGAATAAAAAAAAATTTTAATGGCACTCTGTCATTATTTTTTCAAAATAATAGTTGTATTGTTGTAGAATGAGCGTCTTTTAAGTAATAATCATGACCTTTTCTTCATACTTTGACCTTTTCATACATGACCTTTTCTTCTAACACAGAATTTGTCATTCTACAGAATGCGTAGGTATTATGTACAATGCCTAGGTAAATTATATAATAATTATCATATTTCATACTTTGCCTAAAAACTCCATTCTACAAAATGCCAAGGTATTTTGGAGAATGCTGGCGTTTCATACTTTGTCGGTAACATTTACATAGTCCAAATAACTTGAACTCAGAGCATAGAATAGCTCTGAAAATGAGCATAGAATTAACTTGAATTCAGCCAAAGCAAACTAGACAAAATTTAATTTCTAAAGTCACATCTTTAAAGGGGGAATAAAGGATTAGCTACTCTTAAAAATTTGACATGTTCTTAATTCGCAATAATCTGTTAACCATAAATATTTTCCATTTTTCTCTCGAATTTCTATTTTTTCGACTGCCTTAAATATTTTTGAATTCGTCTTCAATTTGAGTTGGAATATGTAAGTCATAACTGCCAGGTTAGTTTTTCAAATATCAGGATAGCTTAATCACAAATTTCGAGCAGCAGGGTTAAATTAATGACAGGTTTGACATAAATAAGTTTTACAAATTTATAGATTATAGCTTATGGTTTAGTATGCTGTGCATTTTACTGTGTTATAGATTATCGAAGTTACGGTATTAAGATTTAACTGCGGCAATCTGAACAACAAAGGAACCCATTTTAATTACAAGTAAAAATATAACCCGATGAGGGAAATGCATCCACTCCACTGTAGTTTTAACCCTCCTTTCACCACTCATTTTCCGAAAATGACATCTGGGGAAACAAAACAGATCACCTGGTGAAACCTATGAGAAGGATGTTGTATCTGCCGATGTTAATAAGAAGTGATTTAAGGTTTAGAAGTGGTAAAATTGATGTTAAAAAAGAAATTGATTCAAGAAGATTCTAAAGCAGGGGGCTCCGAGCTACGGCCGGCGGGCCAGATACTTCACTAGCAAACACTATAAATCCTGGCCACCAAAGACTTTTTTAAATAATTTTATAAAATGTAAATTAATAGTAAGATATTTTTATAAAATGTAAATTAATAATTTTATAACATGTAAAGCAATATACACAATAACTATTTTATATAACAATCAGTCTATAAATATATTGCCTGTCATGCGCGTTCTTTATAAAGCATATTATAAATAGTATACATTCACACAAATCCTTGCCCAAAGTATGAAATACCTATGAGCGAAATCAAAATGTAAACAAAATGCAACAAAACATGTAACAAACACAAAACATGTAATCAGAATGTAAACAAAATTTCTGATATTCATGGAGACGAATATTTTTCAAATGTTTAAACAGCTTTAAGAAATTTATGTTAGGTTTGCATGAAAGTCTAAAAAACAAAGCTCTTCATGATATCATAGCGGTATAGATTCAATTGCAAAAATCTCATTGCTTTGTTTAAAAACATGTACATGCTAATTGTGTAATTACATCACCATGGTATGATTAAATGAACTAAGTCTTGGCCCTCGAAGCTTCGTGAAAAAGCCCATACGTGGCTCGTGGGCTGAAAATTTTGGAGACCCCTGATCTAAAGAATTACAAAAACTGCTTGGCAAAGACCTGATTACAAACAGTGGAAGACTTAGTAATGCGAAAGTTTTATTGATAAGGTAATGTTTTATTTATACATTAATTTTTATTCTAAATTAAACAAATATATTCGGGAATCGGTTGAACTTTTGCAACCATCGAATATGATTTCGGTAAAATATTTTTGTATGAAATTATTATTTTTGCTGTGGTTATAATTACATTAAAAAGACAAATCAGGGAAATTCTCCAAAATCTTTGTTTTGATGGTTTGCATGATCTTTTAATAACGTTATTTCTAGGTTCGAAATTTTTCCATTCAAGAAAATGTTTAAGCAGTCACTGGAAATTTGATATATAGATTTGGATATGAAATTCTGTCTAGTCGCACTAGTTATTTATTACAATAATTGCACATCAGAGTACAAACTTTTGCAAGCCATGTGAAATTACTTACGGCACTTTTAGATGTTTTTTCTTCCCAAACCAAATGCTCCCACTTTTTTTTCGAAATCACTAGCTTTCAAATCATTTGTAGTTTATTATTAGTAATCCCTTTTTGGACCTTTTGGAAACTAAAATTCCTAGGAACTGGTGCTCCAAACAGATAACACAGTCCTCCAAGTTATATTTTCTTTTATTAAGTTCTTATTCCCTCATTGTTTTTGGTTCTTTGCTATTTAAATTATTAAATTTATAGTTTTACTAAGTTATTATGCCTTTGTTATTTTTGGCCGAAAAGAAAACAGAGCAAGAATAATATCAGTTCCAAAAATATACAGTAAAGCCCTCTCCTACAAGCGAATACAATTATGATCTATGATTCACCGATCAAAACACCACATCTCGCATTTGCACTAACTTCCCCCCCCCCAGTACATTTGAGTGAGATTCCAAAAACACACGAGAGGGTATATTTCTCCTCCCCCCTCCCATTACAAATACACATTCGAATCGGGGAATATGCGGAAAACGCGAATAGACCCTCTCTCTTTTTTCACGGGTGAATTGTCCGGGGCAATGCATTGCGCGAGTAAAGGGAAGATTTTATGGGAGTTTTTCCGAATTTGGAACGGGAAGTTGGACGATTCTCGAAGGGGGAGAGAAGAACGGAGTCGGGATGGGGGTGGAGAGACGACGGCGGCGTTGTTAGAAATGGCCTCGGCTGACGTCACGTGACCAGGGACATGCTGTTATTATGTTCTTGGGCGGAGCCTTTTTTCTTTCTTTTTCTTTTCTTCCCTTTTTTTTTCCTTCTTTTTGTAGTTAGCGGTATAATAGAATTTAGCGAAGGTATGGAAGAGGGTGTTTCCCCAACCTTCATTTGAGCATGGGGACGGGGGGGTGACGTTTTGTTTATGGATTAAGTCTAATGAACGAGGTACAAAAACTGCGAGGGGGTGATATTTAATCTTTCTCCCGTAAGTTTTATCAGATATGTTACCATATTGAACTTTGTACTGTACGTCTACCGCGTAATAGAAGCAAGAAGTGTTATTTAATGTTTACTAATAATAAGAGTTATAATGATGAACAGCCGCAAATTATCTTCTGTAGACAGAGAAATTAAAAACACATTTGCGTACTCTTAATGCTTCCAAATGAGAAAAAAGTAAATAGCAGCCTCTCAGCAGGAAGCATGGTTATTAAGTAAGCGTGTTTTTAATGCCCATAAAAATATATATCAGGCAAAAGGTTAATCTTTTTTAAACAAGCAAATGATGTTAAAAGAAAATTTTAAATGAAATAAGAAACAAAATATTATATTGAAACCGCGCAATTTATGTAGTGTTACTTTTTGATAATTTCAGAATTTATAAAACTGTTTAAGATTAAAATGAATTCGAAAAAGCGCTTCTATAAGGGGAAATATAAACCCCACCAGAAATCTTCGAACATATAATGTCAGTCACTCATAATCTGCTCTAAAGCAACTACTTTGTTTGGAAACTAAATATAATTAAGTCTTCGTTTTGCCACGTCTGTAAGTCAAATGACGCCACTGAACTCGAGCGCTGGGAAAGGAAATGACATTGTTTCTCTATTGACGTTTTCATTACTATTATGAAGAGATGGTGCAGTATGCATTAGACGTTTGATTTAAGGATGGTAGGTTGAAGGAAACCCATAACTTGGCCACCATCTCATCGGATTTTTTTTTTTTTTTTGAGGATATGCGAAGGAATGAATTTTCAGTGAAAAGACTGAAAAATCTTTTTCATCAGTAGTTAGAAGCATTAAGTGCAGACTCTCTTCACTAGAGCGCAATACAACGTTGATTATTCTCTTTTATGCGCTCTGTTGTGTTGATCGCATGCACACCCACAGTATCATTCTCATGCATCTTGAAATATGTCTTCTAATGGCTAATAATAGTAACAAAAGTATTTCAGAATAATTTAGGTTGGTTTACTTTTATTGGCATCAGAATAATGTAAAGCACCTGTTGTGGAATATTTTAAATTTATAGTGGCGCTCGAAGGGAGCCAAATGTTATGGCAACCCTTCTTGCTGGCTCAGAATGCTTTTTGACGGCAGCGAGAAAGCTGCCAATAGAATTTGAATGCCGTAAATTATTTGTGTGAATGTTTTCATTTTTAGAGTATAATTTAAGAACTGTATATATTGTACAAAACTTCATAAAATAAATAATAAAAAGATTATGAAGACTCCATTTTTGAACTCGGTGATTACTAAATGATCACCTTAATAGTATGAACTGTTTGGTACAGCCCATGCTGAAAAAAGTACTGTTAAACGCTTTTTTGGAGGAGCAATGTTTTTATGCCCTTATAAATAATTTCGTGTATTTATTTAAAGAAATATTTTACATATACTGTATTTAAGTTACATTAAGTTAGGTTAAAATTAAATTGACCTTGTGACTCAACTGCGAAAGGGTATATGTTAAATGTGGACTGACGTGTTGCAGCACACGCTGAAGCAGTAACACTTTTGAATAACTTGAACCTGCAAGGGTACGACTTGCTAAAATGGTAAAAAAATAAATTATATTAAAATGTTCATAAGAATAATGCTAACTTTTCTTTGGTAAAAAATTAATACGAAATCTAAAAAAGTATTAAAAACCTAAATGGAAATATAACGCTCAGTTTAAATATTTCTTCCATAATATGCTTACAACCACACTTTCAGTACAAACTGTTACTTACTTCTAAGAAATAAGAGCTGGAATTAAAAAAAAAAAAAAAAAAGTTAGAATATCAATAAGGTAAAAAAAAAAAAGTGGGGGAACGTGCACCTTGTCATTTTATCCATGTCGGAAACCCTATCTGTAATGATTTCGCCTTCTGCTGATTCAACAGTTCTCTATTGCAGCAATGAAATAAAAAGCTCTCAGATAGTCATTAATCGAATTCCAATTTTCTTCGCAAAACAATTATGAGGCTTTCTTTGTCGCTGGCTAGGTATCAGAAATCAATACCACGTTCAAAACGTAATTATATAAGCTTCAACAGAAGAAATGGTCAGGCAGAAAATGAAATAACGCCGGCAGTATTTTCAACAGAAGCTTTCTCTCTCTCTCTTTTTCAAGTCTTTCTTAAAAAAATAAAAAGGCTAATTAAAAGCAGCTGTTTTGGGCTTCAGCTAAGACGTATTCCTAAGGAGCGCATGTATCTGTAGCTGACGAGGCGGAATTAGATAAATACAGTTTTTGATCCTTATATGAAATACCAGACAGATCTTATAAAAATTAAATATGTAAAATTATTATTCTTGCCAAGTAAGAAATCACACTTTTATTTATTATACAGACATTTTTTTGTTTTTTTTTTTTTTTTTTTTGAAGAGAATACAGAGTTACAAAAAATGCGGCAATATTTCTGAAGTTGTAAATGGCAACAACAGCAAAAGTGATGAAATAGAGAATATAAAAGCAGAAAAGCACTCTGTCAACTACTTGATAATATCAGCGCATAGCAGAAACAGCGGATTGCATAGTTTGAATAAATTGTTACAGCAGATTTTGGGGTTTTAATATGAAAATCAAATAGATTGAAATTTATATAAAAAATTATTTAAAATATCTAAAATTACTTTGTTATTTGATTACACCACATTCGTATAACGCTAAAATTACCGTCGACGTGTCAGAAACTGTGGATGCCTATTATTTATTCTTGTATTTCTTTAAAGGTCTAATTTAATTTTTAATTTTAATTTTGAAATACCACCTGAACTTGTTTCTTTTTATACTGTTGAAGAACGTTAGAATTACGGATGCTTTGAGTATTTACGCAAGCTGTCACAAACGATAATGTTATCAAAAGCATATGAATTTACCAAGGTTTTTTTATTACAATTATAACAAAGTTTTCTTTTGATAAAATCTTAAAAAATATACGATTTAATTTTAAATTTATAGAGTTTTCCTGCCTCTGTAATTTATTCTTCCGATAGTGTAAATCTAGATTTTGATGTTATCTGTTATTTCTCGCCGATATTCGTCAATAATAATTACGGAATTCACGCAAATGTACCTCAAGCATTGAATATGAGAAATAAGCACACACTGAGAATCCTTGAAAAAAACCCTTTCGGCAAAGCATATCTGGGGATCCATAGAAATAGAATATGGCAAAAAGCTTCAGTTATGAACTGTTTCAACTGTTTAGAGAAGCAGACGTGAACAAACTTCTTAACAAATTAAAAAGTGGGATAAGCTGGCAATACGATTTGTTTGTTCAAAAGCGTCAGCAGATAAGAAAGACCGAAACTAAAATGGATAGATTGTGTGTAAAGGCATTATTATATTTAACATTAAATTTGAAAGAACTGATGCTGGGAATGGGACAAGAAATAATGAATTCACTGATAGCCAAGGCCCCACTGGCCAATGATGACACTGGCCTGTGATGCCAATCATGAAGAATTTACAGCAAATGTTTCGAGTTTCATTGGAAGTTACTGAAACTGTTGCAAAAAATATATTACCTAGAATGTAAATATTATAAGCATGGCACATTTATTATTTTGCTCAGGATTTGAAATTGATCTTCTAAGATATTTATCATTTTAAAATTTTAAATATAATTTCTTCTACGAAAAATTCTCGAATTCCATTCTTCGGTGATTCATTTTAACTACATTTTCGATATTTAACTGCTTTTCCGAAAGAAATTAATAATTTCATAATCCATTTATTACTCCATCTGACATAAAGTAGAGTACAAAAGCTCAGCAAAAATATCGGTAACTTTTTCACATTTGCAGCGTTACACAAATTAGAGTGGTTTAATGAGTACTTCGAAAGCTCTTCGGAGTATAAGTATGAAAAAGATGTTCGTAACCTATAAAGTGGATCAAGTACTTAGACAAGTATTTAGACACTCTACATAAATCAGCCTGAATTTCAAATACAATTCCAACACAAAGAAATGACTACCTTATTATCGACTTCAAAATAAATTTAATATTTTTGCTCTCAGTGTTTTTTAAAAATTTTTATACTGCTTATTGATATTACTCGATTAAAGGAAAATTATTATTAGTAACGAATTTCCGCCTTTACGAATTCAACTATGAATATTTTCTTGATAATAAAGCGCTGATTGCAGGCAGTTAAGAAATTTTATTGTTTCCTCTAAAGTCTTCAAAAAATAATCACAGAAATTAGAATTAGAATCAATTGCAAGTGCTTGTGCAACTCTTTATGCCAATCTAAGAAAACCAATTTTTTTTTTAAATAGGAAAACCCGTCTATTATAGAGTAACACACCTAAGCAATTTGTAGTAACAGAAGGAAAATTTTGTCTTTAATTAAAGTACCTATGTAATTCATAGTAGAAGAAGGAAGAATTTGTCCTTATGACACTTTTGCAAGCTTTTAATGTATTTCTAAAATGTACTTAGCAAATAGCGAACTTCAGATATCAGAAACATTAATTAATTAATTTTAAAGATATGATCATTTCAATCATTTGAAGGAAATAACGACTTGGTTATCAGAACTAACGATGAAATATTAAAAAAAAAAAAAAAAAAAAAAAACTGAAATAACTGAACAAATTGCTCATGCCTTTTTTGCCTTCCTTGGGAGAGAGAATACTTAGAACTACATTTTGTTAAAATTTTAGTCTATGACTTTTCCACACATTGAAAATACTCTTAAATAAAATGAATACAAGATGATTAAATAAAGCTTAATCTGATCACGTCTGATTACAAAACTCATTTATAATATTATCTGTAAAAAAATAATAAAATCTGAACTGTTTCAGATTTCAGAAATATATATTAAAATCTGAAACATATGTATCGTTCCAACGGATTTTTTTATGGTTTTTTACACTTTCCCTGAGCTTGAAGACTACGCTGCTGTTGCCGTTCCTCCTTCTAACTCATTTCTTTTTGTCTTTTTAGCTTTGTTAAGCATCATTTTTTTTACACTTTCACGATATCCAATTCAATAGCAAAAAAATTTACAAAAAATTTAAAAGCAGCATATGTTTAGAATTTTGATGCAGTGTTAATTGTTGATATACATTCTTATATATATATTTTTTCAGTCTTTTCTCAGTTCATCATATCCATGTTCAATTTACTTTGTAAGATGGCTTACAAAACTTTTTTTTCTTTTTTACTTTTAACGTTTTATATCTTATCTTTATTTATTTCCTTCGCAATTACGCCACATAAGATTCAATTCAACAACAAAATATTTAAAAACAGTATATCTTTAAAATTTCCGATACAGAGTCTTGAGCGTTGGAGATAAACATATTTTATTTCGTAAAGTGTTGCCACTACTCGTTTTCAAATTGCTGAGAAAAATTCATTAAGTTTTATGAAATACGAAATGTAAAATCCAAAATTCAGAATTCGGGCTTTCAAGTACACATATTCGGGTGGAGGATTACGTTATTCAAATTTGAAGGCTCTAGGTACCATCGTATTTTCACAATGCGAGGAACATACATACGTACAATGAAGATTCTTCATTATTTAATTTCTTTAAAAATAATACAGGAAAATAAAATTTGGTGGCAACAACTTGAAAAGTGATTCTTTGTTTATATTGAATCGAATCAAAATCCCATTTCGAGACTAATAGCTCATTTTGGGTTAACAATACTTTATTAATTAATTTTATTTTATGCATAGGTAATACAGATTAAAACTATTTTGAAGTAAATTTAGAATCCTTCTTAGAAGTAAAATCATCGTGTCGCTTACTATTAAGTCATTTATATCAATAAAATCCTATTAGTTAACAATAATATCAAAAACTAGCAATGAAACCGGTAAATATTTGAATAGAAATGTTTCATCTCTCGATAACAGATGAGCCCAGTTTGACTTAAAAACTCATATTTTTTAAAGATGGCACCTTGTATAAATTTCAGTTGTGAGATTTGCTTGATTTTTTTTTATAGAAATAACGTACTTAATTTCTTGGTTTAATTTTTATCGGGAAAGATTTTAAAGCTAATCTGTTGAAGTTTTTTTTTTTTTTTTTTTTTTTTTTTTTTTTTTTTTTTTTTCATAAATAAATACCAGACTTCTTTCATACTCCAGTTATTCAGCATAATCTTGGAGTTAAAATTCACGCATCGCATTGTATCATTACGGATAACTTCCAATTCTGCTTTAAAATTGATGGTAATTATAAATATTAACTTATTACATTCACTTCTCCAGAAACCTCATGCCTTCGTTTGAGTACATATATTAAACGTATACAGGTGCATACAAAATTTCTTACGACAAAAATTAAGAGAAAAAAAATTCCTTTTCTGAAATCAGCCAACAGATCATTTTAGTAAAATTAAATTATTGATAAAAATTAATAAAAACAAAAAGCAATTAAATACTTATTGATTTATGATGCTCATTTTATTTTAAGTAAGAGATGAATAAATAGGAGAAAACTTACATTTTTCCCTCTTATATATAATTACATTGTATATTGTCAAAAGTTAAAGTGGAAGAATTGTTTTAAGTTTTGAAATTCAACATGACATGTTTTTAGCTCAAAACATTTAAGATGACTCATAAACTTAAGATCTCATGAATTACGATAGGCAACAGTCTTAGAATTGGCATTTCGCCAAATTAAAGATCTATGACTAGACTGGTCATTGTTATCAGAGCTCCTTACTTGTACGCTAATGTGTATGATTCATATATTTTGGTAGCTTGATGGACAGTAACAAACGTAATACGAAGTGAACATTTTGAAAGAATCGACTACAGTTGTTATTTCTAGCATCAAAAGAAAGTGCATATTGGCAGTCTTTTTTTTCTTTTTCTTTGTTATACTTTTTACAGTAGCTGACAACAGCCGGTTCCATGCTTTCCTATAGCATGCCAAAGGCTTAATCAGCACTAGCTGACAGAATCAACAAGCCTGTTTCAAAAACATTTAATACACGACTATTCAGCAGGAAAAGTGAACCACGCGCTGCTGATCAATATACACACATATATGAAGATCTAAACCTTTCCTATGCATATAATCAAAGGAAAAGGGGAAATGACTCCCATTGAGGATTAGGCTCTACGCCGTCAGCTCGTAGGGGAATTAAATTTGGACCCACAGGGCTAACAAACGTCGCATAAGCTGACTCCGCGCGACATACGATTCTTTTTTAGCACTATTGTGTGCTTTCGGGGGTGGAGGGGGAGGAAGTCAGGTCTCCTAATAGTAATCGAATTTTTTTATCAGGTGGTCACTCAAACGGTCAATTCATTCTCTCTCTTCTATGATTCATTTTTTTTTTTTTTTTTTTAATCCTATCAGTCATTTGTAAGATCTGTTCATTCTTCTATTGTAGTGTCATTTCCCTCGCTCTTCTCGATATTTAAGTGCTTAGTCAGCTTTGGCATTCATGAATTTTGCTAAAAAGCCAAAAGTGTGGCTAAAGTTCTAAAATTCTCTTCCTAAGATTTGTATTAGAGACAAGAAAAAGAAGCTGCACTTACTGAAATGTCATAGTTCTATAAAGCTTAAAAGCAGATTTCGAAGTAAAGTTTTGCGGAGGTACTTATGGGAAGGTTCCTTCATGTATTTGATAACAACATTAAATATACGATTGTTAAGGAGATTAAAAGAAACTTATTTTTAATTTATTCATTCTCTGTTATGAAAGCAACTCTGTTATAAATAATTTTACACATTAAATGAAATGATTAAATGATTAAAGTATAATGAAATAAGGGACTAATATATTCTAGAAATATTAGATTTGAAATGACATGTTTCTGGTAAGGATACCTTGATAAAAATATAAAAACAAAGATCAGTTTTATTTTTTCAGTTAGTAATATTTTCGTGAAACAATAATTATTTATTCTTTCATCTGAGATGACTGCTTGAAGCATACACGAAATATTTGTATTAAATAAAAAAAGAAAATATACTTTGAAGTCTCATAATGAAAATGAAATTTTCAGAAAATCTATCCGCAAATTTTATGGAACCATTAGATAATGACATAAAATATTAGACTAGGAAAGATCACCTTTGTATAAAAATCCTAATGAAATCCGAGAGAGTTTTTAAAAATGTTCTGCTTCTCTCTTTTTTGTAGAATATGCATATTCTATCGCAGTGGGTTATATGATGATCTTGGAAATTTAATCAAATTTACAATGTAACATTATTTAATATTATTTACAAAGAGTTTAAAAGTTAACGTAATGATACTAAATTCCTATGCATTAAATTGAAATAATGTTAAGAGTTCACCGCACTTTAATTCGATAACACTCTCTAGGTGCATTGAATTTCTTTCAATAAACAAACTTAATGATAATAATAATAATAACATTAGTTCTTTTTGGCGGGATTCAGAGAAATTTAAGAGTGCGTCATTTCATTTTGATAAACACAAATCTTTAACGCTACAAAAAATTAGCAAAATATTTTTAGATAAGCTTAGTAATACTTTTTATAAAATTTATTCACTTATTAAAAAACAATATGGAAAAAAGATTTAGGAATAAAATGCACTATTTTGCAATATATGAATTTAATATCTTTTTTAAAAGAATTTAGCCAATTTAATCATTATGTAGAATTATTACATTACAGAAATCTTACACCAAAATCTATGTGTGTATGTAATTATGGCAAAGCACACGAGGGCTATCTGCCTAAGGGGAGGGATGCCTTTCGTGGAGGACTTTCTAAGGGAAACTGGCTCGTATACACGTTACACATGGGGAAAACCACGAAAACGCCCATGCAGCCAGCCCGTTCGCGGGATTCGAACCGCGGACCGAACTACCAGTGTTCAGCGACTTTACCGCTCGGCCGCTGGTGGGCCCCAAAATCTATGTTTTTGCAATATATAATATACACTCTTACAGTATAAAACGTTATTTTCACAACATTAATATAATGAGATTTGCTTCGTAAAATTTGTGTTTTTATGTCACATAGTTAGGATATCGTTCTGCTTGCAAGAACATTAAAAATAATCAGTTCTAAATTCGCATTTAAATAAAATGTATATTTATTAACTTAACACTGAAACATTATAAATGCTTCAGTATTTTTTAAATAAAAATGTTAAAGAAAATGTAAAAGAAAAGCGTTTTTTCTCTATAAAGTGGATTTACTCTTTACATAGAAATTATAAAAACATTTTTTGCAGTCATTCAGTCCCAGTTATTTAGCGAAGTTATGCTTAATAATTTTTTGTTTGTATGTCAGTATAATTATTAGATCAAAGGGACGTTAGCCCAGCAGAGCTGCTAGTCCCGAAACGGCATTTTGTGTCGGCTCACTATAAATGTCCATTTCACTTTTCAATTTGTTGCCACCAAATATTATCGTCCTATGATATATTTAAAGAAATAAATTAATGAAGAATCTGATTCAATGTATGTATGTTCCTCGCACTGTGAAAAAGAATACCTAGAACCATCGAATTTTGAATAACATAGTCCTCCATCCAAATTTGGGCACCTAGAAGCCCGAATTTGGGTTTTAAAATTGTTTCATTGTTTATTTCATATTTTGTAAAGCTTTGACGAATTTTTGATAAACAAATCCAACAATTTCAAAGCGTGCAGTGGCAACACTGTAGGAAATAAAACATTTTTATCTCCAGCGTGCGATGTTTTCTATTGGAAATTCTAAAGATATGCTAAATTAATTAGCAGTACTGCTAAACGTTTGAGCTCATCTGACATGCAAAACCAAATTACTTTCCCTCCAACAAATGATCAAGCATATCTCTACCAGCTTAAACAAAGGCGGTGGGGGGAAAAGGTGCGCCACTCACAAGCAAAACAAAAGCGAAGTGAGCAGAAAACCAACTCTGATATCTCGAACAAGGATCCGTAGTAATTAAGTAGCAAGAGGCAGAATTTCCTAAACGGAAACCGGGAGACGTACCGTAACGGTTCGCCTCCGGGGAGAGACAGGAGTCTTGCACGGACCAAGAAGTCCGGCTGCGTGAAATTGATCCTGACAGAAGGGGGCTCCGGCCCCGCTAATGGTGGCAAATGGCGCCTGTCACCCTGTCAGAGTGCGTCTTTTTATCTATCTGGTTGAGTTGCTAACATCATCCCCTCTTGCACACACCTTCTTACACATCCTTCAGATTTATAACATCTCCTAATATAATGCCTAAGCCACTCGTCAAGAATTAGTGCGAGAATTTTATCCCAAGCAGATTCTTAAGTAAGGTCTAAATGTGAGGATGGCTTACTAATATTCAAACAACATAGCGTTTTAGCTCTTCCGTTTGTTGCCCATTGCTTTACAAAAGGCTGAAATCAGTTTAAGCAGTAAATGTTATACTATTTGTATTCAATATCGTCGGCGTGCTCTGTTTACTATCATGTTTTACATTTATGTATAAATCAAAAAATTGTTATTGAAAGTTATTGAAAGACACCACAGAATGCATTATTGTTTGCGTTTGAAGTTTAATGAGTAATTTAAAAGTTTTGAATATTTACTGAAACGTAAAAAGATTTAGACAGAAGATCGATGTTATGGCGAGTATCCATTTTTTTTTTTTTTTTTGCAAAAATACACCAAAAATTACATAACAGCATAAGCTTTTCTTACAGTAAAAATATATTTGCGAAAGTTATGTAAATAGTTATTAACTTGAACACAGTTGAAGACCATTAATAAATTCTCAGAAAATAATATATGTATACTTAATTTACGATTAAAAATAAATTTATCACGAGTAAAAAGTAATAAATAAACTGATGATAAAATTGAACGCTGGCAAGTACTATCAAGGTGAAAAACTGGACGCCAAGGTATGGGTTCGAATATAGTCATCCCAATATAAAAAAAATCCTTTAGGAATTTAACCAATCATTTTTACACATTCCAGGAATATTGTACAAGAAATATAATAATGTTTCAACGAAAGTCCTGAGGTGACTATATAAAAAAAAAAAAAAAAAAAGCTCAAAGATATAGTCACAGTCTGACTCACTTGTTGTTTGTAAAAATTTTTCAAAATTTCTGTGTGAAAATTTAAAAGCTAAATATTATCTAGCCAATGAAACGACTTTAAAAATACTCGTAATAAAAATGACAACAAATGACTGCTATACATCAAACAAATAACATTTAAACAGTGGAAAATATTAATAAAAATTTATTCAGTAGTATCGTTAAATATGACTGTGCTGTTACTGATAACATTTTGGGAAAAGAAAATATATAAGTTAAAAAATCCAGATTATAATTAATATTAAAATTACTTTTATCCTTTTGTTTCCAGTTTTTGACAAATACATGGCATTAGAATGTCTATATGTAATATTTTGATTTGAAAAAACCTTTAAAGTTGATTTTGATTTAAATATTTGTCAATAACTGTGAAATAAATTGCGAAAAAAAATTAAAGAAAAGGCGAAGGAAATAAATACAGTGGTTAGAGGAAAAGAAAAAAAAGGGTTGTAAGAGGAAGAGGAAAAAAAAGGCAGGAATAAATGTCGAAGAAATGAGAAGGAAGAAAACAAAGAGCAAAAAAAGATGTGATACGAAGAATGCTCTTGGATAAATTTATAAAAAATACTGTAAACTACTAAAACGTTTGCGAGAGCAGAAACACGAATCAAAATCTCTCGATATATCTTTTGAATATTAATTTGATTAATAAATCTTAGAAAACAGCAAAGCAACAAAATAAGTGATATACACTTATAAAAAGAGCATTTTCTGAATATTCTCTCTATTAATAGGTTTTGAATTTAGCAGGAAAAAATTTAATTTATCCATGAATGCGTACTCCAGAATCATGGAAGCAAGGAAAACTAAGAAACTTAACATTTCCTGCCACCTGTGCAATGAATGTAACAGACGCAAATAAAATTTTCTTCAGATATCACATAGTGTTGTAAAACGCGGCAATCAAAGCAGAACCATTCAGCAAAAATTCCTCTCATCTGCATAGCAAATATAATAACCACACGTAGTTAGTAAAAGAGCAAACAAAAATAGGCGTTAGGCGTTTACCTTTCGACACCAAACCGAACTAACTCCATTTTCATGTTAAAATTGGGCAGGCGGAAGTCAAACACTTCTCTTTAACAAGCATATATAGTCATTGAAACTCAGCAAACATCCGTTTCCGGCTTTAAATTAAACTCCTATTTTATCGAAAACGGAAATAAGCATTTTTTTTTGTTTTCTTTTCCATTTAAAAACCTACTGAGCTTGGTACGAAAATTCTTCTACGTCCTGTTCGAAGAAGACGCACATGAATTAAAAGTAAGATACTCAGTGCGGAAATGAAGTCTCCAGTTCGAGAAAATTTATCGACAGATTACGATATCAATAAACATAATATTAGATACATAAATAACAAAGTTAACACATTTTTTTTTCAATAATATTGTCTGCAAGAAACATTTGCCAACAAGATTGTTCTCTGAAGAATAACTATACTTATCTTAGAAATTATGTTAAAATTTAAATTTCGTTTAAAGATTCGTAGGAAACTGGAATGGTCAAGTTAAAATATTTCAAAGGATCAACAGCTGAAAAAGATAACGAAATTCTCAATTTATATTTTCTTTAACTGCGAGTTATACTATTACCTCCTACTGAAATTAAAATTATCTTTGTGCTCAACTCAATAGAGCCAAACATTATTCTTCAGGGAAGTATTTATATATAATACTTATTTATTTTAATTTAAAATAAAATTCAATAAACATCAGAAATCTAGACTATAATATCATGCATAAATAAAATTAATAAAACTATTCAAAGTTAGCTATTATTAATAAAATAACAATGACCCTGCAGGATTTTACGTTAATTAACCAGTCATTATGATTAGGAATTTATTTTAATGTTTTCTTTCCGTAGTCCTTACAAGTTAGTTAATACAAATTAGTTGATGTACTTAAGCCAAGCTTCTGACAGCCTCGCGCTGTTACTATCGCCAGATCTGATAAAGTTATTCCGGCTTTAGCATCTTGTTAAGCCGACATTTAAAATATGTGCCGTTAATTATCTTGAGCCAGCTTAAGTAGTCTAATTGAGTGTGCTTCACCTACGTTTGAATTTACTTTATGTTGTTTTAAACACCCGCAAGTAGCGGGGGTTTGTCTGTTGCACAGATAGTGCTTTTTGTTCATTTTAGAGTTTTATAAAAAGATTATTTTAACATTCTTAAAACTTGATCGTTTGTTTAAGACTAAAGTGAAAACTCGCTTCCAGTATAATAGGGTCTCTAGAACACTGACATAAGCTTACGGACCATAGGTGGCCAAAGCGCGGCTCTCGCAGGCAAATGGTGCGACTCTTATGGAAATAATGTATGAAATATGGTAAACTAGAATTACTTAATGTCAAAAGAAAGTAAGGGAAACTGCCTTTGAATTATTATTTAGAATCAGACGTTTCTTTCCATTTCAAATCTATTTCCCTGCTTTTAAAATGATGTACATATGCATTTGTGGCTCTTCCAACATCTAGTTGCGACTCTCGAACTTTCCTGAATTCCAACATGCAACTCTTTTTGACATAAAGTTTGGCCACACCTACTATAGACATTACAGAGCTCTTCAGCTCTTTACGTAATTGAAGGGATTTGTTTATAAATTTATTTATATGAATCTGTTGAAAGGAGATTGATCAGATTCGAAAATTGTCATACCATTTTTGAAGTCATTAAGAAGGTGTCGTAAGTTAGCTTCGTCTAGTTTGCTTTGATATAATTGGCCAGAAAAAAGTTAAAATCTCCGAGGAACAGAATGAATAAAATTATGCCAGGCTCACAAAATATTGTTTATGTACAAAGAAACTTTTAAAACACAGCCAAGTGCAAACAGTGACCCTTTTAGCCAGCTGCAAAAAAGAATCATTTTAGATTAGTACTAAACCATTCGTAAAAAATACGGTTTATAATGACTCGGTTTAATTTTTTAATGAATTAAATACAATTATTAATTTATTTGTTCAGATATTTTAATGTACGCATGTATTAATAACAAAACTTGATTTATAATTGTATTTTTGTTAGCCAAGAACCGATTTACTACTAAAAATTCCTATGGATGGCAACTAATTTTGAAATTTATAAAATAAATTTGATAAATCTTAATTAGTCATTTTAAGTTTTCCTGCAGAAGTTGACATACAGAATTATCAGTATATATATGCTGAATGATCTAAAATTCACTTAGTTCGAAAACAAGTTTTTCTAATACCTGCGCAATAGTTGCAAAGTAAGATAATAATAACTCATTTACTAAAGAAATATTGATTATATTATCTCCTAATATAAACTTAGTAGAAGTATCAAAAAAGAGTGAACCCATATGTAGGAAGTTTAATTCCGAAAATTGTGTTTTAAAGTAACTTGAATGTAAATTATGAAAACAACGTTTTACGGGGACTTAAATTTAAATCATGAATAACAAAATTTCAAACTTTGAAAAAGAAATTAAAATTAAAAACAACTAATTATCGTTATTGATCGGAAATTAGTTGATTTTTCAAGGGAAACAAACCAACTCCCGCTCAATGAACAATAATTGATAAATGCGAAGATGTTTCGTGTATAAACACAATTTTTGGAATTAAACTTCCTACATATGGTTTCACTCTTTCTTGATACTTCTACTAAATTTACATTAGGAGATAATATAATCAATATTCTTTAGTAAATATATATATATATCCGATTACTTATAATAGACATGTGATTTTTTTTTTTTTTTTTAATATTCACTTTATATAGAGAATGAATAACGAAGGGCATAAAGAATAAAACGGTAAAGATCATATGAAGACTGTCACTTTTTCTTCCTAACAGAAACGAATTCATCCTACAAATCAATGCAAGAGATGCATTCATACAAACATGGTCAGAATCCTCTTAGCCGGGCAAGTGCTTTGCGAGCGCGCTTTGATGAGTTCGGCTCTGCGTTACAAATAATAATAATAGTAATAATAATAATAATATGTGGATAGTAGCGGGTGCGGAGGATATAGCTGGAAGCAGGATTAGGAATCTTCGATATTCCTTCAATTCCATCGATTCCCTCCCACAATTTCTTTTTTTCCCTCGTTCGAGAAAGGGAGGGTAAGGAAGCAAATGCGACCTGTGACTTTAGGATGAGTTTCCTATGTTGGAGATGTTTAGGACCGATACGAATGTTCAGAGATCTCACTGGGAAAAAAAACTCACAAGAAGAAGGCAAAGTAAATAAAGCAGCATTTTGCCCAAAAGTGTACACTAAAAAAAGGTTTTACTGTAACAAAATATATCACTTTTATTCATCATTTTTACATGAAGAACTATATTTATTCTCCTGTCTTTTTTTATCTTATTCAGTTATTTACTATTTTGGTTTGGGAAATATTTTTGAGACTGCATTATTTGATCTAATATCAAGTAATTCCTCTTTGACAAATAAAGCCTCAAAATGAGCAACTTAAGAAACAGCATATTTTATTAACCTTATATTATTATTATAATATTAAAATTCATCTGGCAAAAGTGCGCAATTTGGAACATTTGTAAAAGTTAATAAATCAATTATTTTTTAGATTTTTCAGGATGATTAATTTATTTATATTTCTTCTTGAGGGAAACTAATATTAAAAAAAAACGTTCAAACAAAAAGATGACGAATAATTTTTTCCGCATTTATTCCAAATGTTTTTTGCCGCTTTAGATTTCTCGTAAAATAATTTAATTGGAAACGACAAACGTGAAAAAAATAAGCTAAAGTTTCTAAATATTTTTTGGTAGTTTCTAAATTAAGTTCCAGGCTTTAGATTTATTAAGGCGCAGCATAAAAATGTCCAATAACGAAAGAACGGAAAGAATGCTTTTAAAAAAATCTCAAAAATGAAAAAGCAAAAATGGTCAATGAAATTCTTAACTTAGCTTAATTCGGAGGGCAAGCGGCTAATTTGAGGAAAATTTTGAATAAAAAATGTAGAATAATTGCCAAAATTAAACAAGAGTAAATCAATTTTATCGTATCAAAATCAACTTTAGGCACATACGGCAAAATTAACAAAAGCGTTAAATCAAATAAAACATTCTTGCTACAAAGACTGAAATCTAAATCTAATAATGTGGCACCAGAGGGAAAGGGAATTGAAAATGAGGCCAATTTAAAACATCAAAGTTGATAACAGCAGTTTTATTAAGAAATAATTTGCAAGTAAAATTTATTTGTAAATTATTTGTTGTTTCATTTTCGTTCATTAAAAGTTTCTTCATTTTTTTCAAGCATTCTTACAGGCCATAAGAAATTCACATTTGTCTGACTGAGATAAATCATCTCTTGCATGTAACACAATGCCTAATGTGTGACATTTCCCACACTCACCCCAAAGAGTTTTTCATTATCCCTCATGCGCTCACATATATAAAAAAGACAAATCCATACAGCCATTAACCTAATGTAGCAATCCTTATTCTTCCGCCAAGATGCTGGATGTCTGGCCCTAAACATCATCACCCGGGGCCAGGGCCGTATAAATCAGGCAGGTTACTACTGGCCACTGCTCTCTCAAAGAGGGAAAATGCCCTTGTCCACTTCGACTTCCTGATCTGCCTCGGTTGTCATCGGAGTTGAAATACGATTCCACTGCGCAGCATAAGAATAAGACACGTCTTAGAGAGCTACGAGCTCAGAGATATTAATGAGACATAATCTTCGTTTTACGGACGATGCACGCCACGAATTGTTATGGAATTTTAGCTTTCCTTACTCAGGAAAATGAAATAAATGCAGTGCATCGTTTAAAAGAAGATATTAAAATACAGAATGAAATTTTTAGGAACCGATGACTCATCAAGCTCTTACATTGATGACTATTGATAGCAGAGAAAGAATTCAGGGATAAATGTCATTAAAAATGCTTTATACCAATCTTTCTTAACTATAGTAAACAGTTTATTTTTCCTTCAACAGAAACGAATTCATTTTTTTTTTAAGTTGTACTTTATAATGAAGATTTAAAAGTATTAGCATTAAGAATACATCCATTTATCAGATTTCTATAGGAATTAAATCAATATTGTCTAAATATGAAAAAAAGCTATCAGCAATTAATTGTAACACAAATGACATATGAAGGGATATATTCTTCCTTAACCATTAATAATACACCAAAATTAATCAAGGTGAACTATGATATAAACATAGCGGATTCTTATTGAAAATTAGTGTACTGGTTTAAATTTTGGGAGAAAAGTAATTGTGTATAATATATATACTATAATACGGCAAGCCTACTGCTAATTTCTGTGTAAAACTAAATAAGAAAAGAAAGAGCTGAAAATTTTTAATATGAGAAAATAACTTTTTATATTAAATTTTTTGTAGCTAAACCCGAAAAAAATTTACTTTACAAAATATAAAATATAAATTAATTCAATATATCGTTTGCATCACTATGATGAGATTCAAATTTCATTCTATTAAGACATTATACTCTTTGCTTGCTAAAAGAAGTTTTGAATGTTTTCCCAGAAGAATTAGATAATATATGTGAGAAATACAACATTTCGTAAAATCTCACATCTTAAATTTCAAAACTGTCTATTATGACACCTTGAATTACAGATATATAGTGGATTGAGCATATACTCTAAAAATTAATAGATATCACTGCAGAACGTCGATATAGATTTATTAGAATTGTTCACACTGATATTTTTCACTAAGAAAATTTTCACATGAAATTTTAAAATTTGTGGTTCCCCCCCCCTGAAATCAGTGGTAATAAACAGCTAGGAAATAAAATTGCAAACGATAATTTAAAAATTTTGCCTTACAGGTACTTTTTTTTTTAACTTTAAGTAAGACAGCGACATTCTAATAATCTCAAAGTTCGAAGAAAAACTGAAGAGGTTTTGCATCGCCATCAAGAAGCATGAATGGAAGCAAAACTAGCGGCAAGTTATCTGAACAAAGAAAGAGTGAACTCATTTCTAGATAGATTGAGAGGATGAATATTATTCCTAAGCCTATCCCTTGTTCTGGAATAAGCTTCTGGTTGTCTCGCGTGCCCCATCATTTTTTAGACACGGCCCTGTTAATCAGAACACTGACCAAAGCCATCCAGAGAGTGGTAAAGCCGCCTTCCAATCTGGAGGCGTCATCCTAACTGAAATATGATCCGGCCCCCTTCCTCCCGTCATCAAAAGATGCCCCCTACTCCCTCCTTCTAGTAAGATAACGAAAGGGGCGGCCAAAGAAAGATGGTGAGAGGGGGCAGCAGGAGATTCGGAAGCAAAACTCCTTTAAGCCCACAGAAGTGGAAACGAGCAAAAAAAGAAGGGAAGGCAAAAGAATGATAAAGACGGAGAAGAGAAAATTAAAGGATGGGATCCGGGACCCAATCACGGTCCGACCAGTCCAGCTCTTCTATGTATGTCCACGATGACGAATTGGGTGCGAGAAAGGTCATAAATAATGTCCGGTTTTTGTCTTGTCCTGAGCAACTGAGCTGGGGTGACCATTATTTTACAGTGCCGGGCAATGCGTCATAACGGCCCGTTGTTATTGTTCTTTCTATGGTAAAAGTTTGTGAGAGTAGTACTCAATGACCATTACTAATGATGGGGATGTTGCCTTTTCCCTTAGAAGATCGCCACATTAATATTCATAATTGAAACACATATAAAAATATAAAGTAACCGCCTTATAGGGGATTTAAGAAGTCACATACATATGTGATTAAAACAACACAAATATTTTAATAGCTTAGAAACATAATTTTCTGTAAGAGAGCTTAATTTCTTTTTCATAAAATTGTTCAAAATGTGACCACAAAGGCAAAGATTGAGGGAACATTTATTCCCTCGAAAATATCGATTACATAATTATAAAAAATACTGATAATTATTTTAATGCATAGCTAACGTTATATTCAAATTTTATAAAAGCATTCTTAACGTATATCATGAGAATAGTATTTTATCATTTTATTCGGCAGCTTAATTCACGGCATAGGTCTAGTTGTTCTATTAAGTATTCACCTTTCCAATTTGATACTTACAGATACTATTTGAAAGTATGCTTTTAAGAATTTATTTTTCAATAAATATTGCATAAAATGGCATTCAATAGCACTAAAATTTTTTTTTTTTTTTTTTTTTTTTTTTTTTTTACTTTCACGTAAAAATTCGTAAACGAAAACAAGTTTCAAAGAATAGCATTTTGAAAAATAAATAAATAAATAAATATTCATTTTTAAATTTTTCTGTCTTTCAATAATGATTTTTCACTTTTGACATGTGCACTTTATTATTTTTTGTGTTTTGCTTTGCTGATAGGGCTATTGCTTCATGTTTAAGAGCGCTTTATTTTCCTACACATTAACTGCGTAGATTTAATGTATTTTTGGACATGACGCCATGTTATTAAAATGCGTTTTCGTAGTTTGGTAAATAGAATAACATAAACGGTACACATTCATTTTACATTTCCAGTATTTATAAAGTAACGCTTTTAATAGCGTTCTAAAAAACCTGTCTCCCCCCCAAAAAAAGCTCACATTATAATATACAGTCCTGTAACGACAGTATAAACTTTAATCTCCTACCATATTATTTCATGATACCTTAATTAAACGTGTATTCAAAATTGTAAAACGCGATTAAAATACTGTTTGCTTTTCAAAAAGAAGAACAAGTCAAAATAGGTAAGATATATTACATAGCATTAAAAGGAAGTAAAAGTTTTTAATTGCACAAGATGTCAAAAGAAAAAAGAGTGGATAAAAATGAAAGAATAACGATGCATGTACCAAGCAAAAGTTTATAAATGTGTAGCGTACAGTATGGCTTAGTTAGTGCCTATCGAGCCCCTTCTTAGCCTTCATAGTTTTATTCCCAGCTTCGCTATGAGGGAAAGTTTCAGTTATTTTATGTTCATCCAAGTGCGATGCGAACAACTGTTTTTTATAAACATAAGATCTTCTAATTAATAATCTGAACGTGTAAGAATAATTCTAGTATTACCGATAGATCGGTGGATTTATTGCGTAGTTTCATTTTTATATTACACGTTTCAATGATGATTTGTCACCATAAAGCAGGGGGTTACTTTGAATTTCAATATAGCCCATCATTGGTTTCTAAGACTATTTTCAAATAAAAAATCTCTAAACTTCACCAGTACAATATAGTGAAGCTATCATTATCATTATAATCCGTATTGAAAACGGAGGATAAAAAGATATAAACTTGCTCTTTTTTATGTTTATACAAGGAAATGAAGACCGAATTGGAAATACAAGTAATTGAAGAACGGAGGGTGAAGAAATATAAACTCGTCCTCCTTTTCGTTTATACAAAGGGACTGGAAACGAAGGCTGAGTTGAGGAGGAGCATTTTATTAGGTATACCTGAACCTTGCTAACTGCTAAGTTTCCGCTTCAGATCGAATTCGATTCACAGCGTATTCTGAGTTTCCCTGTACCGCGCAGACACTATACGCATGCACACATCCATACCTTCTCCGGCATTGGAAATCGTACAGAACGGCCTTAAGAGGCAGCTTTTATAACAATTACCATAGACCCAGTTCTAGCAATGTCGACTTCCTAGGCGGTCAGTACAGTTGGTACCGTGAATAAATTAAGCATATTAATAGAGCAAAGCAAAATACACTCTCTGTTTAGTTGTCGCTTTAGAAAACAGCTTAGCTGGCGTCCTAAGCTGCTTCTTACGCTGCCTATCCCTGAAGCCGACCCTGATATATTGTAAATGAATGACACATTTTATAACAGAAATAAACTAATGGAAATAAATCATTAAAAATTAATTAAACTACGGAATAAGGCATTAAGACAAAGTTCCAAACAGATGAAATCATAGATAAACCTGCGCACTCATTCACAGAAGAGAACAGCAATAGCAAAGAATTATTTTCCAACTTGCGAAACTGAGGAATTTCAAACTAACTTCATATCATTCGGAAAGAAGATGGCCTTATCTTAAGCTGAAATACTAAGAAACCTATTACAATCTTCACGGATAAAAAATCGCAACGAATTACGTTCAGATTAATTACAAAACTATATAAAAATCGAAAGTATAATTTCTTAACATTCAATGACATCCAATTATATACGATCTTTAACAACTCCTCTGGTGATAGAAGAGAAAGAAAAATCATTGACGAGAGGAAAACGTACAATTGGTTCGAAAAACATGAAACGAAGAACAGATGAACTGCCAAGAATCAAAAGAGAGTAAAGAAAAAGAGTGAGACAGGGAGAGAGACAGACCGACAGAACAGAAAATGAGAAAGATCTGACCAAAAGCGGTGTCACGATATAAATCACGTCTCCTGCCATCTGACTGTTGCAGAAATGCTCACCCACCAACTATATTTTTTTTCATACTTTTTTTTTCGTTTTACCCCGTTGTTCCATTATATATATTTTCCCCCTTTTCTTTTGTACCACAGTCCGCACCGGCATAAAAAGCTACCTTCCCAAATTGAGTCGCGCTTCGTTGAAGCGCGTGACGTCACACGATGGATGATGACGTCATTTTTAGGCTATATATGTGTGTGCCTTCTGTTCAAGACACACACTAATATATACAGATACTTTTATCAAGTATATATCTATTTATGTACACAACCACAAATATGAGAATTTTTTCTTTTCATAGCTAGATAACCATTAGGGAACTGTGTGCGTGTGTACAATGAGGAAACAATTAATGGAAGTCATATTTGATAATAAAATAAAATATTTCAAAAAATAAAATTTGTAACTTATTTCATAAAACAGAAATAAGGAAGTTTAAATTTTCATATGAATAAACTTATATAACTAAGTTGCTTTAGCATTTCATGTCAAGCTAATTACTTTACTTTTACTATTAGAATATTTTTTATAATTATTTTCCTAATATAATTAAGAAAATGTTTAATACAGTGCTCTACGAAAAAAATCGCATAAAATTATAACAGTTCTTCTTCAGATGTAACTTGAAATCGAACGTCTCATAGTATTGTTTAAATATAATGCACAAAAACATAATGCCTAACTGCCTAACTTTGCAGACTACTGAAAAGATTTAAACCCAAACAACAACCTCTAGCGTTTTACAATTTAAACACATCTACTGTCATTGATGCATTGTGAAATGATTATCCACTTCAGTCATTAAAGAACAGGTTGGAAACATATGGTCGATAGTATGTCCGACGTGAACTCTCGAGTCAAAAATTATTTTCGGAAACCACATTTGAGATACGAGAAGGAAAAAGTGCAAAGCATCTCATTACAATACGTACGATAAACACGTACAAATGAGGAGAGGGAAAGAGAAAACATCCCAGACGAGCGGCTGCTACACGATCTTCTCGTCACACAGACATCCCATTCCCTCCACCCCTGAGGATCTGCAGTTGGAGGACAAGGGAGCATTAAAACCACTTGACCAACACAAAGGGAAAGAGGATTCCCCACGCCGCACGTGACTAGAACACCACTTAGAATGTCCGCCACGGCATTCTGCTTATCCTCCTGCTCCCCCCTTACACGTCGAGGTAGTTCAGGTTAAGAGGGTAAGAAACCAAACGTTCTTGTCGAACTAGGATGGTGATGGTAACTGGGCAATGAAAGGAGTAGTGGAGAAGTTTCAAAAGAGATATCATTCGATCGTTATTAAAAAAAATCGCATATACTGCAATGAATATAAATATTAAATCAATATATGCAACTGCATGGAAGAATGCCAGTTCTGATTTCTCAAAGACAGAATTAAGTAGAAGCAAAATACAAGATTGCCAAATTTCGTTAATTAGATAGCAGATGACTAAGCAATCATTATTATAAACATGATATTTAAAATAATGTCGTGCTGTTTGTCTACAAGCCAAGATATTTATCTTAGCTCGTTTTGGAAATTGAAGGAAATAATACAAATACTACAGCGATTTTTTCATAACACTTAATTTTTACATCTAATTTTCATACCTTTCATGTTATCATACAGTATGGGAAATCATATTTTGACGTTTCTCCTTAAGACATGAATCTTTCCTCGTTTTTGAAAATGAGAAATGATATCAATATTATTTCAGTTTCTCGCTATAAGAGCACCATTTAACTAAAACCATTGGTTTTTGGTCAATTTTTCTCATTTTCATTATACAATAAGGTGTATAAAAGCATAATGCGATTCTTTTCGATATGACAAACTTTTTTTGCTGTTTTTGAAAATTAAAAATCGAAATAACACGACTGTTATTTCGATTTCTTTATAATAGTAAGTGCAATGATCGGGCATCTATTTTTTGCATTTTCAGTATAACAGCATACGCCGCTCAGACGGTATAGTGGTTAGGGGAGGTAAACCGCTGAGTTGGCTTCCGACCCAGGTATAGATATATCCATGCAGAATTGGTTACCAACTCGGCGGGAGTCAACCACTAGTACCAGGCCGCAGCCCTGGGCAGCCTGCGATACCGAAGGGCTCGGTTTCAAATCCCTGAGAAGGCATGGATGTAAATTGTCTGTCCCCTTATAGGAGGTAACGGTGGCCTCCTGTTAGGTATTAATAAGATAACCACCATTTCTGACCTTAGTAGTGGCGAAAGCCAAAAATGGCCACAGCCCACAATAATATATATATATATGCATCAGCATGCTGCATAGAAGCATTACATAATGTTTACTCTAATGATCCTTACTTTTGAAAATAAAAAACAAAATAATTGGAATATTATTTCGATCTCGCAATAACTGTTAAAACATTCGGTATTACTTTTCATAATTACAGAATTACCAAAAGAAAAATTATTTCCATTTGTTAATATATAGTTTTTTTAATAAAATCATCTGTATTCTTAATGCAGCATCCACCTTTTTTTAAAGTATACCAATAACAAATCAATAAAAAGTTTTACCAATCAAAAAGAATAATATATAACTTTCTATTAAATTGTCTGGTATAACTATTTTCGGGTTATGCTATTATTTCTCGGAAAAGAACAAAAAGAAAAAAAGTGCATAAATAAAGTGAAGACATAAAGTAAGTTCCAGTCAAATATTCTTATATTACCATTTCAGACAAATTACAAATTCTTATATTACACAACAGTTCATTATGATTAATTTTAATCATATATCTATTCGCAATTTGCTCATTATGCTTTAAGGTCATCTGAAGTCAGTTTCCAGAAATTACCTCATTTATGCTTCCAGTCATGTCAAGTGAAAAAGAAAATTTAAAACACAATTCTTTACTTTTCGTCAAAAAACCTACATTGTAAAGAATGCTTTGCGGGTTTTGTAATGATTTCCTAATTCAGCAAAAGTTTAGATGATTGCGTAGAGGTATGAGGCAAAAGCAGGGGCAACAGACAGATGAAAAATTAATAATAAAACAAATCTACACTATTTCGGACTTTGATAACGGTAATGTGTTCAGAAACCATTTACAGCTGCATTTCATACCTGAATGGTAATGGATCCATTATCATAATTTAGCAAATGCATTTGGAACCTTTCCATTAACTAACTAAACTCTTCGTTTAGTGGTCCTCCCCCTTTTTAACATTAGGAAACTGTAATGACGGCGCAGATATTTGTGTAACACCACACTGTGACTTAATGATAATAGACAATGAGGCACCGTGTAAATCATACGAAAGTTATTAACTTGATTTACATAGTAAATATATATAGAGATATATAGTAAATATAATATTTTAAGAGTGCTGATTATAAAAATCCAAAAAAAAAAACAAAAAAAAACAGAGTTTAAGATTTTATACCAGTTAACTGGAATGATAACGTGAAAAAATAATTAAACGTGTTTTCAGAAATTAATGTTCATATAAACAAACTAATATTTATTGAGATCTAAAAGCCATTAAATTAAGTATTCTAAAGCTGATGCAGATTACGGAAGCCATTTATAAAAATACTAAATTATAACAAACTTGATTTGATATATATATATGAGAGAGAGAGAGTCTGGATAGATAACTTAAAACCTCTATGTATAAAAACAAACTTTTCATTTCTTAAGAATCAGGAAATAAAAATAATTTTGCGTTTACAGGCGCATTTCACATAAAATACCGTTCTCATAAAGACATTTGAATGAATACAAATTCTTACTATATTTGCTTTGTTTTTATATAAAATTATTGTAAAACACTTTTTGGGAAAGGGATGCCAAAATACAACTAAAAACAGAAAAGATTTAATGATAATCGAATAAAGATCTCATGACAACAAATACAAGCTGTTATGAGATCCAGATGGGGGAAAGAGTTAAGTTTAAGTACTTACAGGAAATAAAACAATCTTTCTGTATAAAACTATACTTTTACACAATTCACTATGTCTGAAAAATAGTCAGCCTTTCTTATTGTAGGATATACAAAGGACTATAAAGAGGATGCACAACTGAGGGATTTCTTCGTAATAATAAATAAATAAGTAAGTAAATAAAAGCCCCTTAAAACAGTGAGGTGGTAAAACTCAAGCTATGTATGGTGCTCAATAATGTATTCAAGAAATTTTTATAAATAAAATAAAATTTTAAATTAAAGGAAAATTTTAAATTTTATGGAAGGCCAATTACATTTGAACAGTGCTATAATATGTTCACTACTCGTGATAAATAGTTCAAACTCAGATAATAAACTAATTAAAATATAAGAAAATAACCATCGCAAATTGAAACATTCTTTTCAATATTTCCATGCAATTAAGACTAGTTTAGATTTAGAGTGAAAGACTCATATGCAGCCAAATGTATCAGAATTGCACTGCTTCATTTAATGAAAGGAAAAGATAAACTATCTGTTTAATTACTCGCATTTCATTAAAAATAATCAAAGAATAATAAGTTTGAAACAGTATACTCACCGGTTCCACGTAAGATGTAAAGCAAAATATTTTAGATTTACAGCTAAGTAAATTCAAATAAATTAAGAGACTGAAGTAATAGAACAAGTATTGAGCATGCAAGTGAAGAATATAATTGCAATATACTAAATTTTAAAAAAATGAAAGAATTTGCATTATAAATTTGCTATAACAGTACTTTAAAAATTATTTGAACTCAGTTTAGTTCATTTTATTAAATGGTAGCAAAACAGCACCTTGCCACTAGGAATTAGTTAAACTTTCAACAAATCGCATCTTTTTCAAAACATTTGCTCTCATTTAGCACCTTCTAGCTAAACGAAAAAAAATTAATTAGAATTTTAAATTTGATATTGCACTCCTGTAACATGTTTCAAATTTAAAATTAAATCTGAATTTATAGAAATATCATTTAAATTTAATTAAATTTCATTCAGAAACAGGGCATCTTTTCCAAATAGAAGTTGACAGCTCAAATTATGATTTTTAGTGTACTAACATCATTGATAACGACAGGAATTGACAGTTAACAGCCATAACAGCGTTGAGATCTGATGACCATTAAAACCATTGCAGAGCTTCATCTGAGTAAGAGGAAGATACAAAAAAGTAACAAAAACAAAAGAACATGCACAAAAGCAAATTACCAAAAAAAGTTTTATTATTTCACAACTTTGGTAGTATTTAGACTAGAAAATATATTATTAAAATAACTTTATATTTGTACATGAAAAATTATACTAACTCTAAAAGCAGAATTAAAAAAAGTCCACATATGCCAAGACATGCAACACGGGAGAACATGAATTCATTAACAAAGTAACATAAATACAAGAATATATTGCAATCAAATAAAATATAGCTTACAAATTAACATGCTTGATTTTGATTTCATTTCTATGCAAGCACAATGTAAATGCATTAAAGATTTAAATTCATAAACAATGAAAGTAATAAATAAAAAATGAAAGGCAGAAGTTTTCATTATTACATCTACTAATTAGTTAAGTGTGCAGCAAAAACCGGATTCCTTGAATGTATTAATTCAAAAATACAATATTATACAAAACTGCAAATTTAAAAATAGTTACACGATAAGAAGAAAAAAATGCGAAAATAATTTTAAATTTGGCATAATACACTTATGTAAGGTTTTGCAAAGCATAAATAACATCTTGATTAAAAGTCATGGTTAAAATAACATCCAAGATGATTAAATCCGTTTTAAAATAACACAGTGATTCAACACTTTTAAAATAGCATAGTAGCATTCGTTTTGATTTTAAATTATTTTGATTTTCGACACCGGAATTTGATTTCCTGTTAAAAATTTCAGTCATGATAACAATGAATAAATAAGTGCAGTTAAACGTGAATTAACATTGAAATTTCTTTTAACAGTTCCACACACTAATTGCACTTTAAAACCAGTTTTTTAAGAGTCCTGATTACAAAAATCCAAAAAACAGAGTTTAAGATTTTATACCAGTTAACTGGAATGATAACGTGAAAAAAATAATTAAACGTGTTTTCAGAAATTAATGTTCATTTAAACAAACTAATATTTATTGAGATCTAAAAGCCATTAAATTAAGTATTCTAAAGATGATGCAGATTACGGAAGACATTTATAAAAATACTAAATTATAACAACTTGATTTTGTTGCACAAATAACTTCTTGTCTATATAAGACAGAAAAGAAAAACAATAATGGTAAGAAAAACTTAAGAGTTTTATAAAAATGAGAGCATATGCAGTTTGTACTCAAAACACATAAAGCGACGGAACACTGAAATGGCACAAATTAATTAAAACATTCTAGAGGCTATATATAACGCATGCTGAAAACAAAATACCTGTATTGCTTTTTTTACTAGCAGTGCTCTGCAGAATGGCGAATGTACAAGTGTAAGAATGATAAGGAAGAAGGTGGGTGATAACGACTAGGAGGGCTAAGGCAAAGAATTTTACATGAAGGACGAATCAGATCTGTGTTTTCTTTAAACAAAAAAATCACATCACTCGGAAAAAAAATAAAGATAGCAAACAACAGCAAGTGCGGCCACAAGTAAACATCTAAGTCATATATGTACAATAGAGGCAACATTCCTTAAAACAATGAAAAAGCGACACTATAACTATTCACTTCAAAGAGATATTCATTTCATTATTTACGTTTCAACAGTGTACAATACTAATTTACCCGTTCAAATACTGTGCAAGAGGAGACAAGATCCTCATATTTTGATTTTATTCTAAAGCATCGAAGATATGCTTTTTATTTCCCACTCAGAAAGTTTTAAAAACAAGATTAACTTACAATTCTTTTTTTTTTCCCTGATTTTCATAATATGATCAACTTTAATGTAATCTGGTGGTCCCACAGACTCCTGAGTGGACACTATAAAAGCAGTTTAATGGCCATCAGACAACGAGATTAATGTATATCAACAAAAGAAATAAAGGGAAAACAGCGTGAAACATGCTCACATATACATTTTAAATGCAAAGCAACTTCAGACTGCGCAGTTATATAACATGTTCATTAAACATTAAGTCTACATTATATTACTATTCAATAAAGGTTAATTACGGCAACAAAAAAAAATTTTTTTTTAATGAAATCATCAAACGGAGGTTGATTTTGTAACAACATAATTTTATTCAAAAAATCTATTATAAGAATTTGGGAAACTTTCGTTAATTCAAAAATAATTCCTTTATCATATTAATTTAAACTTGTAATTTAAAAATAGATCGGAATTAATAATGAAAATAAACAAAAAGTCCCTCTCATTAAGCATCTGAATTATGAACATTAATATTTCTTCAAACTAATTTGAATTTCTCATTTAAAAATAACTCAGAGTTAATGAATACTAATTAAGTTACTTGAATTGCAATATTAATTATGTTCGATAAAATCTTTCATAAGCACAATTAATTGCTTCAACAGTAAAAATAAATTCCATGCTACTGAAACAGATAATGGCAATTATGAATTTTAAAAGGAGAAAATAAAAGAAAATCAGACTAGTTTCAATATTGCACTGATGCTACACAGCTGTCCTGTGCATGTTTCACGCTATCTAGAGAAGGGAGAAATATTTCTTCCTCTTCTTTTTTCATCAAAGTCAGAAATAAAATAAAACAGAACAGAAAGTTTTTTTTTTTCTTTTCGGAGCGGGTTCGAAAAACCTGCAGACAAATACCTCAGAAATAAATAACCACACATCTACATACATCTTGACATCTAAGCTAAGAATAATACAAGATAATATCTTTCATCTTAATAATAAATAGAGTCGAAGCATACATTATTATTGTCTACAATCTTACTCCCTGAATGGATTTGAGAAGGTTTCAAAAAGCTTCTCGTGATTTTGATTGATTAGTGGGACAAGTTTTCCGAACATTGCATTCGGACAGAAAAACAAATTGAAAAAGTCATTTTTACTTCATCTAACCTGAAAAAATCCAGGCTCGGAATAAACATTTATTTGCCCTCTTTTAAGAGGAGAAGGCCCACTTGTTGCAACAAAAATTACCTTACCAGTGAGGGGACTTCGGGCCTCTACATTTTTTTTTGCGCATTTTTTTATTTTTTTTTTATTTTACCTCGTATTGCAATCATCCATCTTGCTTGGTTTCACAGGCACACATCGATGACGTAATTGCTCACCAGTTCCTCGTCGTCTGAATACCTGGGCGATCTTCTATTTTTCTTCATGGCAACAGTGTACTTTTGTTCTCTCTCTCTTTTTTTATCAATATTATTTTAAAAAGACCCTGAGTAAGAAGGAGGACAGTCACTGAAGAGTTCTAGGTCACATACAAACAAGATCACCCGCAGTCTCAAGTGACGAATACAGCCAGCGGACACTCAGCAAACTGCAAGCAGAGGATAGTATACTTGAGCAAGTCCCTTGTATTTTCAAGCAACCAGATTAGGCCTTCCATGATTAATGACCTTAAGGGACGTTCTTCCCTTTAGGCTCACTAATCTAAATTTTTTTAGTAAATAAAACTGCATGCTACAGTACCGGAGTTCAACCTTTCTGATATGACTTACAATACACTTATACACATAGCAGAACAAATAGTTCAAAAAACTGTCAACCATTTTGATTTTTTTCCCGTGTTGAAGTTTGATTAATCATTTTAAAATCTATATAATAGGTTATTAAAGCAACAACGAATAAAAACATAAATATTACTACAGCAGCTTATGCTTTTCAATTACATTTTGATTTTTCGCTTCAGGGTGGTTCGCGATACTCATCGGGACCTGAACTTCGGGCTCACAGGAAATATTTTACAACGAAGCTAAGCCACGATGAGGCGCGACCATAACATTTATCATTTTTCTTTCTCTCCTCCCGGCCTTCATGCCGGAGTTAGTGTAAAAGCTACAGTCATAGGTTGGGACACTTTCTGGCACACAGGGAGGTAGACTAGCGATGGTACAAACGTACCATTTCGGGTGACTCCGTCACACTCCGGCTGAGCGAGCAGAAACGGTTGCATGATGAAGGAACCAGCAGTAGGAGGGTTTTGAGGCATGGCAAAAGTCATCGGGAGGTGAGGGCTATTGGGGGGCGGTGGCGGCAGACCAGGGGGGAATCCGTCAGGTATTCCTGTCTTCGGCGAAGAAGTGCCAGGTGAAGCAGGTGTCGTCTGTTCAGCGGCGGCAGAAGGTATGTCGGCAGAAGCAGGTTTCTCTTCGCTGGAGGCGCTATCAAACGGCTGCTTTGCTACCGACTCAAGAAGGTCGTTGTGGTGTTGCCTATTGATATGTATTCTCAGCACGTTCCAGGCTCGGGTCAAAAAACCGCAGAATCGGCAACGAAATGGCTTAACGCTCTTCTGAAGCATCGAACCGCCGGTTCGTTTTCCTCCACTATGGGCAGCATGGATGTGGGCTAGGCACAGCTCTCTGCTACGGAATTTTTTGCTACATTTGCTACATCGGTAGCGCTTAATTTTGCTATTTGACTGTCCGAGGTTGCCCCCGACACCTTTGTTATGAAGGCTTAAATCATTTCCTTTCTTGTGAAAATGAGAATTCCAGGGCCTGTTCAAGGATGGAGAAAGATGGTGAGGTGAATGTGAGGTCATAATTAGAGGCTGGGCCATATCCTTCACATTAAGTCCAGCGGCTCGGTGACTTAAGAAGTGACGTTGCAGCGAATGGTTGTATCGATACGCCCTATGGCAGACCCGACAGACGAATTTCTTCTCTCCTTCAGTGTTCACTCCAGTGTGCCTTTTCTCGTGTGCGTAGAGATTGGATAGCCACCTTGTGGAGTAAACGCAAAAGGAACAGTGGTAAATTCGACTGCCACCACCGCCATGAGGCTTCGGGTGAGGTCTCGGATGATTGCCGTTCGGTGGTGCTGCACTGCCTGGTGAAGAAGTACCATTGACCCTCGCCTGTTCCGGGACCATCATCCCCGAGGAGGAGTCGGCCGTTGACGTTTTTATCCCTGAGTTATTTTGGACGACTCCTAGCTCATCAGACGGAGAATGGTGGTCCTTGATCAGGTGAACGTGAAGTGCGACTTTGTCCGGGAATCCCTGCCCGCACAAAACGCATAAGCAGCTGCTATCTATGGGGGTATTACTATTATCAGGCGTTGAAGGAAGAGCATTATGGGAAAAGTTCTCTTTAAGTATGTTGCCATGGTCACTTATCATGTGAGCCTTCAGCCACTTAATGCTTTTGAAACGGCAATTACAGACGGGACAAATTTCTGGATAATGACTGAAGTATCTTCCACTGGGATCGCTTAAATCTAAGCCTTGCAGTGGTTGTTCCTTGTCCAAAAATGTAGGATGATCTCTTAAGTCTTTTCCTTGTGATCCTTCTTCAAATATGCCATGGGTATTTTGTTTGTGAACTTTAAGGAAGTATTTGCTGCACAGTTCTTTTTGGCAAATATCGCACTGCACTCCTCCTATGGTACTTATTCGAGCTGCTTCATGGGGCTGACTATCCAAATTAATGCCGTGCATTTTAAGCATGTGTGTCTTCATAAAGTATTTGTTACATAGTTCTTTATTGCAAATGTTGCAGTAGTTACGACCTGTCAGATTGCGTGGTTTATCTATTGGAACCAAAGCATTAGAAGAAGAATGGTGCAAGCTGGGAATGTGAGCTGTGTGGGCTGCCATCTGCGCGATATTTGTTAAATTTGAGGTAGGCGTACTCGTGGATGATGCAGAGATACTTAAGTTTTGATTTACCACAGACATCGATGATATTTTAGGTACTGACAAATTGCTTGGCAAATGACCAATGTTAGATGCTTGGATAGAGTTTGTATTAGGCGTGAGACTATGACAATGTGGTGCACTGGAGGTAAGCACAGTGTTTCCTGATGAATTAGGCACCACAGCTAAAGAAGGCTGAGATGTAGCAAGAGGTGTGGAAGGACTAGATACTTGGCTCTGCATGGTAATAATGGGACTGGTTGATGTTATAACAGGAATATGAGAAGTAACAGCAGAAAGTGAAGATAAAACTGAGGGTTGACTTGCGGTGCTTAGAGAAGGGGTCATAGCACTGGTGTTAGGCGTCACGCTGCCATTTGTTGACACAGGGACCAGAGCTGTCGATAAGGTGTTATTAACTATAGTCTTTATTTGACACACCTCATCCGCCAGAGATTTTTTTGGAGTCGAACTCATGTCTACTGGAAGTCCATGAATATTCTGCTTATGCGTTTTAAGGAAGTATTTGCTGCAAAATTCCTTTTGACAGATCTCACAATATGCTTCAGAATCTACGGAAGGTGACGCATTAGTGTAATTCAGTCTTTGATAATCGGATGCACATTCTGACAATTTAGATTGAAGACTAAAATCTGAATTACTATGGCCAGTTACATGGCCATCTTCATTAGGAAGCACACCGTGTTCATTCATCATGTGCGCACGCAAAAAGTACTTATTATCGAACTCTAGTCTACATAAATTACATATGATTTTGCTACTCTCAGAACCTGCTGAGGCATTGAGTTCTCTGATCATGCTTTGAAGCTTTTGCAAATCTTGACTAGCTGCATCCTCTTGCAAAGATGTAGGTATGCTATCTGAAATCATTGAAGTTGGAGGAAGTGGAAGAGGCAAATGTGGTTTAATGAATTCATTTTCTTTGTTTTCTTGATTGTGATTTTCGGCGATTGGAGAATTAGGTTTAGATTTGCTCTCTTCTTTGATATAAGGAATGTTATGAGTATAAAACTTATGCATTTTCAACAAATAAAGACTAGAAAATGGCCTATTACAGAAATCACAAGAAAGTTCACCACTTATACCTTCAAATGTTAGACCTGCCTGAGGCTCTTGAAGCAATTCTTCCGGTATGCGATTTTCTTCAAAATTAATTTCACCCTTTTCATTTGATTGACTGCCTTGATTGTGACTAGACGGTGGCAGTGGCCCCAATTGCGATTTACCAGGAGAAATTTCCGGCATGTTTATCCCATGCTTATTCAATTTGTGGGTTCGAAGAAAATACTTATTGCAAAACTCTTTGCAACATAACTCACAAAATGCATCAGCATTGATTACTCCCATTTCTCTTAGCTTCTCAGGGGTAAATACATGCGATACAGAATTTTCATTTGAGGATCCTTGAAGTCCAGGAGACTGAAGGCTCACAGACATGGCACCAGAAGTAACTGGAGGACATATGCTGGAAGATGAATTTGGAACAACTGCAGCCGAAGGCGCAGCAGGAGTACTCGGTTTGTGATTTTGTAGACTAAAGATAGAAGGAAATTCCATCTTAGAAAGTGAAGTATCCCGAATTTCATCTTGACTTTTATCATTGAAACTAGGTGCAGACGTTAAAGAAAGAGCACTGGTAGTCATTACTGGAGAATTGCTTTTGGTATCTTGAGAAGGGGTAGTACTAGGGGACATGTTTTGACCAGGTTCCATAATCCCATGGATTTTTTGACGATGTTTTTTTAGAAAGTATTTATTGCAAAATTCTTTTTGACATATTTCACAATATGATTCCATATTGAAGAGTCCTGTACGAGATGGAAGAGGTTCAGAAGTTGATGTCTGTAGCAAATGAGGTAAAGGAATAGGACTGTTTAAGCTAGGAGATAAAAACGGACCACCATATGGAGAGCTGACAATTGATTCAACTGAGTAAATACCGTGTTTATTAGCTTTATGCGTTTTTAAAAAATACTTGTTGCAAAACTCTTTATTACAGAGTTCACAGTATGCTTCCAAATTAAAAATTCGTACGCCTTGACCGGAATGTGAATTGCCATTGGAAACTGGTGGCGTTTGGCCCTGAGGAATGACTGGAAAAAGGAATGGTGTCATCGGATTAGGGAACATGGAAAGTGGAACCTGGAGATTTCCAGGTTTTGATTCATCACTCCTAGTAAATGGAATGAAAGGTGGCATTGGTGGAAATGGAAAATGTGGATTTTTGTATTCCCTGCTTTCTTGCATTAAACCGTCTGCAGGACTGTTTCTTGTTTGGTCAAGAGGAACAATTTGCTGCATTGCAATATCACTAGCTTTGGATGAGTTTTCTTTGGCTGGCTCGTTGCTCCCTTCCTTGTTATTAACTGAGGTAGTTTTGTTGTATGATTGCTGCTGGAGCTGCCTTTCCAATACTTTCTGCACATGTTCTTCTTCAACGTGAACCCTAAGCAGATCTTCTGTTTCGAACATACTACTACAGTGGTGGCACCTAAGTGCGCATACTTGATTTTCATCTGGCTTAATTTCAGGTTTGGTTTGCAAATCAAGTACTTCATTACTTTGCTCGTCCACAATAGGATTGCAGTCTTCATTCTCTAACAAAGGCATCACCGGCGTAGTCTGGTATCTCAAAGGGTTACTTTGTTTACGTCGTTTCTTTGTTTTAGGCTCTTCCATCGTACTGTTCTCGCAACTAGTTGGAGGGCTTCTGTTTTGATTTTCGCTACTGTTGCCATCTTCGTCACCGGAACAAGTCTGGCTTTCCAGTGGAGGAGAGGCTCGTTCGTTTGAGCCGACATGATGGATAAGCTCAATGGGCTCCATAATATCTGAGCTTATTCTCATACCCATAGACTTCTCAACACTCATACCGTATATATCACAACAGCCTTGTTGCATTTTTATTTTGTTTCATAAGCTTTTATTTCTACGAGTCCAGGAACGCTTCCTCCATTGTCCTTTTAACAAGGAAGTGCATTTTTAAACCTAAAGAAAAAAAAAGAAAAATTGATGTTTAAAAGAAAAATATATTTGAAATAATTGTATACATTTTTCGACAATACATATTTAAAAAAGCCATATGAAAAACAAGGTGAATTTTGAATAAGTCTAAAAAATAATTATGAATCTAAAAAATGCCTTTTCCAAATGCGATATAGAATTCATAAAATGGAGAAAATGATTAAGAGAAATTGTTACTGCATTTTTTCGAGAAAATAAAGAAAAGAAATGTGCCAGTATTTAAGTTAACCTGCGATATGCGAAGATGTACACTAAATTTAGTAAACACATATACACACGCAGAAAATGCAAAAAATATTACTGAACTATGTTACACAATTATTCGATTATATTTTTTGTAAATCAAATACATTTCAGCCTTAATTTGGCAATAAGCATAGAGAAATGCTACACATACTTTGAGATTTTAAATCAAGGTCTTTTTCTTCGAGAAAAAAGTAAATATTAGTAGTGTTATGTTATCATATTTAGGAATTTAAAGAAACACAATAAGACAAAAGAATATAAATACATGGAAACTTAGCAACTGTCAAGATATAAAACGTTGGGGAAAAATCAAAAGTTGTTTTTAATTTCATTTTACTGCGTTCATTTATGCGCTGAAATTTGGCGATAATGCGCATAGTAGCTTTTTACGTAATGTAATTTAGCTCTGTGAATAATACATGTCAGTGTCAAATTTCTCAAAATGTTTACAATATTTTTCTAAAATAAATCAAACAAAGGCTGAAGTTTAACTAATTCAAATTTCTTTTACCTTTTTATACATATACTTTTATTACTGAAAAGTTGTTAGTGCAAGTAGCATATTTTCAGACATCCGAAAGTTGGTTGCATCAGCTTCAGACATCCGAAATATATACATAACTTTCAGTAGAGACAGAGACGATGGAAATCACATAGCAATGCGTGGTCGAAAAGCCTTTTCTGGTACGGTAGTAGCAACACAAAACACAAGAAAGGAAGAACATGAACAGGATAAAGGAACATGTTTATTATGCTTATACAGCAGAAATCAAGAAATAACAACAAAAACAGAGAACGATCATCATCAAAAGTGTTCGAAATTACGACCCCAGATCCTGATGCAGACCTCACATCTCCGGCACACCGAAGATCTGATGCTCTGGAAAATACCGAGCATGTCTCAAACTTTCGCAACAGCTGCCATAATGCGTAACACAAGTTCTTCGGCGCTTCTAACGAGGGTTTCGCACACCAATATCTTGACGTACCCCCAGAGGAAGTAGCCAATGTAAGTGAGGTCTGGCGATCTTACTGGCCACCGGACCACCCCTGTCGATCCCATGTTGAGGATACTAAGCATAATAAACATATATTCTCACCCTCTTTGTTTGTATCCTTACTTTTCTTATGTTTTCTGTCATCTCTGCCGCGCCACGAAAACCGATTCCGACCATGCACTGTTATGTGTTTTCCATCGTTTAGGTGTACTCTATCTCTCCTGAAGGTTTGTAACGAATTTGCTGAAACACTTTGCATATACTATATATATATTGTTTCAAAAGAATAAATTGAATTTAAATAAATTTACTTTAAATACAAATTTAATTTATTCTTTGCGCCATTGCTGCAAGGAATGAAATTTAAATTTTAACAAACATGTATATACGTAAAAAAGCAAATTTAAAGTTAAAATAATAACTTTCCCTTGATAAGTCTGTCTCCTGCCTGCTCAACAGTCATTCACTTACGCATTTAAAAAAAAATTTTTTAGATTAATTTTAATTCTCTAAATTGATGAATTTATTTTCATGGTTTGGTTTTGCACTTGATTTACTTATGCTATCTGAATTTAAATGATATTGTAGATTAGTTCGAAAATTAAATCTTTTATATGTTTGCATATTTTTTAATTATTTTAACTTTAAATTTGCTTTTTTACGTAATATACATGTTTGTTAAAATTTAAATTTGTTTATATATATATATATATATATATATATATACACACACTTAAGAACGACCGTTATTAGGTAAGATTTTATGCATTTATTTACTTTTTCACTCATTAAGTATGAAAACAACATTTTGTTTCCTGCGACCCGCACTATTGTACTATTGTAACATGCTTGTTTTAGCTTAACTCTTGCAAGTTGGAGTAAACTTTATGAGATTATTTAATTTAAATAAACAGTTATGTTACTGTTTGGAATTTTTATTGTCATTTCTCTCTTTCTGTTTTCCGCCAAAATGGAAATTAGTTCGCGTGTGTTTAAATGAGGATTAGTGATTGCTTAGTCAGAGCGTATTCTGACACGTTACTAGTTTCGGTATTCTATATAAGAGTTACTACCTTTGGTGTTGCGTTACAATAAGGTCTAAAATCTTTTACTATTGTAAAATTGTGATTAAATTTTTGGTGGACTTTAAGCGACTTATCGCTTAATCTAAAAAGAAGTACAGAAACTTGCGAAGGGTGTAAAAGACCCTTTCATTTTAAACTCAATAATATGAACAGAAGGTACTCCTAGTGCTTAGAAATTCGGCCAGCTCTTATGGCGAGAAACTCAACGCAAAAATCCAAATGTAAAACTAGATTAGGATTCGAATAACAACAAAAACAACAAAAACAAAAAAAGAGGGTACTAAAGATTTCAGTTTTCAAATTTCATTTCTTTCAGAATTTGCGGCGCTGAGATATTTGAATGTCCCAGTCTATATGTAACTACAGAATTTTATCAGTCCCAGAAATTTTTGATGCAGAACATAATGTACATATATACTAGAGTTCTGTGACAGATATACGCATTACATAGCCTTAAAAACCTCTTTTTAATAGTTAAAGTGACACTATAAATGTTAATAATCGTTCTAGTAGAATATTATTCAGGAAGTACAGATTATTTTTAAATGGTTCACCTTGTTTCGCTGATTAGCAATACACTTTTACTATACGGAAAATAAACTAAAAAATTATGCCTCGTCAATTGGCAACACCTTTGCATTTTGCTCCGGCAAAATCACTACATTTCGAGAGGAAAAAATAATAAGGCCTGATTTCAGCTGTTAATAAATTCGATCAAGTATACTGTACAAATCTCACAAATCGAATATTATCATTCCGAAAATACTTCTAATACATTTATCATACTTTGGGTATTATTACACACCATATACTTCGACTGCATTTTGAGAAACATTTTTAATCACATAAAAGTTTTACACCAACAGATGTAGTATACTTTCATAACAAAATAAAAACATCATAAAAAACCCTTTGTTTTGTAACTAATGTTAATATTAATTTAATAACAAAAGGTGCAAACATGTCACACACTTGTATATTGATTTAGAATACAAATTTTCAGAAAGTAAGACACCTTTTTTTTTTTAAATAAAACTTACTGTTCTGGATCAATTATTGAAGAATTTAGCAGATCACATGGAACCTATGTACGAAAATATCATACCCACTGATATAAGCCCTCGTATGAATATTTCACAAGGAAGAGTAAATAGTTGAGATAAATAATTATATCAGTAAACCTTTATTTAGTAATTTAAATTCGACGTTTTATAAAGAGATTTTAGAATTCATTATTGCTTCAATACAAAAACATGTACACTAACATATACTATGCATACATCGGATACAGAATCGCAATTTTTATTCGATTCCGATTGGGACCGGGGATGCTTATGCTCATAGAAAATGGTACTATAGTTTAAGCAATGCACTGTAGATGTAATATTCCGTATAAAAGCCAATATGTAGCAGAATTGCTAATTACGCTATTTTGAGGAAGGGAGCTGCACAGTTCCGTGGATTCTATTAAAAACGAATAACTTTTGCGGACGTTACAAAATTAAAGATCGCGAATTACGAATAGAGAAAAAAAGTTGTGCTTCACCGGAACGGTAACGTCATAATGATACTCGAAAAAATTCATATAAATTGAGCTAGTAGAATGTTTAAGACAGATAGCTAGTATTTTTGTGCTTTTTAAAAGTTTAAATTAAATTGCTAACATAGCCAAAAAGGATACGATTAATTTCTGAAGAACCGCTGTTGAATGAAATTTAATAAAATGCGGGAAGAAATACATCTTAGCACGGAACACGGAAAAATTTACGGATTTTTTTTTTTTTTTTTTTTTTTTTAAATCTAGCATACGAAAGTAGCCCATGTTTATTTTGTCTTTTCCCAAAGAAATCATTCATATGATGCATTCATCTATTTCCAATGAAATTAGCATTGACTTTAAATTTTCCTAAGACGAAAAATTAAATATATGCACAGTTTACCGCTAGGTTTTATTTCAAGAAAATTCGTCCTCTAGAATTCGGAATATTTACAATTTCTGTTTCGTTTATGTATGGTGGATTTTCAAGAAAAAATATTCGGATTAGAAAAAGAAAATCGATCTCGTTTTTTATTTTCTTGTACGAAGGAAAGGAAGTATTTTAATCGCGAACATTTTCGCGTATTACATTTCAACGAAAATATCCATTTTCACCGCTATCGAATACAATTTAAGGATGTTTTTGCGCGAAATCTGTTAGTAAAGACAGAATAAAGGACTCTTTTTCATAAAACGGGTTGCAAAAAAGATTTAAAAAGGATTTCAGAAGAGATTTTTTTCGTGACGTCTGCACGTATGCATGTATGTATGTATCTCGCATAACTCGAAAACGAGTAGGCTCAGAACGTTGAAATTATATATATCTATATATATATATAGCCACTCTGTTACTCGGCTCCGTGAGCTCATTTTATTTTTATTCTTATATGTTGGTAAATTGTGCATTTTTTGCTTTACAAATGATTGAATTATATTGTTGTTATCTTCCGGTTAAGAATTTTATGCCTTTAGTTACTCTACATGCAAAGTTGTAGAACAATTTAAAAGCTGTTTACGTGCGGATAAACCTAATTATTTTACCACAGCAGCCGTATTTGTTTACATTTGAAACATACTGAAGCAGAATAGTGAATTAAGTCTTTCTGCACCTTCAGTGTCTTTTTGCAGAGTGCAAAAGGAAACTTTTAGTTTTGTGCACCGAAAACTCTGCCGTTTTGCATGCTGGCTGAATTGCTTGTTTTTGCGTAGAACATGTAATTTTAATTGTAAAATTTGTATTTTTAATTGTTTTGACTATATTTGGTGTTTTATATTTTTCTATCTTTTTCAATTTTTAATAAAGATATTTTGAGGTTTTATGTGTTTTTGCCTTGACGCGAGGTGAGAACAGAATTAATTGAATGAGAACTATACCTCTAACGAAATTCGAGGAAATAAGTTTAAATGAAATGCAGCAGAAAATGCGTATAATTTAATATTCCGTACAAGGAAGTCATGTGGTGTACACATCAGATTTTGTAGTTTATGCATTACGCGCATGCAGTAGATATTTCTTGTTGCTAAACATATAAGTTTTACGATCGTTTGTGCATTTCAATCTATACGCAGGAGTTTCGGTGAATTTTGTATTGTTAAGTTTGATTGCGATTGCGTATTTGATAGTTAGAATAAAAAATCCTTTTGAATTAATTTAAAATACGACATCATAGTTCTATGGCAAAAGGTTTAATATGCATCATATAAAATGATCTAATGAAAACAAAGATCTACCGTTTTTACAGTCATTAATCTGAGCGAACTTCAATGCAGCAAGTCGGGAATATAAACGACTGACTGTGTTCCAATTTTTTACAAATAGCAACAATAATTTTTGCCCTTTTCCAATATTTTTCTTATAAAAACTCTGCCTCTTTAGATACTACCTCCTTTTGTTTCACAAACGAGTTTGCGTCAATCTTGCTTTAAGCAAATTCATCGGTGCCAAATTACCAATGGCATTTTAAGCTTGTCCCATTCTATTAATTATAAAAATACTTCAGATTATTTCATTAATATTACAGTAGGACTAGGGAAAACCGCCCAAATCGAATAGTGGTTAATAATGCTGGCAACCGTACAGAAAGGGGAGAGTTCGAATCTCGGAGAAGGCATGAATGTCTGTAAATGTACACATTCTATTCGACAGGAGGGCAATCAAAATATACGTTAAGTCCTCCTAAGAGTGGTTTGGTGGTAGACTCTCGCACATGCCTTCCCAAGGTGCTCTCCTTCAAAATTGGGGAGGAACTGGGCAAAGTCGAGCTGTCTGCTGTATGGTACTGTTACCTAGTATATGGTGTCAAAGAGTCCGTGATAAAATTCGTGGGCTTGTTCTGAGTAGGAATGAGAGATGAGATTAGCTACAACAGAACTAGGAAACAAAAAGGCTGTACGACAGATGCTAACTGTTATTTGTTGCATAATAGTAATTCTTTAATATCAGCAAGTTGAAAGTCTTGAGTCTGGCATTTCAGTGTTATCCCCAAAAGGTGGCATAAAATGAAGAAATTTTAAATCCATAATGTGCAGTATATAGATATTGTCTTAAGGGATGACAGAAATAAAACCATTCTTTTCCTTTTAATTAATTGTAAGTAGACAAACTACAAAAGATTAGTCAAACACGGTCTAACCAAGAAAAACCACTACGCCTTTCTTGTCTTCACATTTTCACCCGTTCATAACGAGAGAAAGGAGGCCTTTCACTTGCAAGTCGGCCGCAGTTCAAAATGTTTGAAATCTTCCTGAGGGTGCCCTCGTATAAAGATAATCCCAACCTTACAGTTTCTGACTTGCAGAAAGCAACCTTCATAAATAGTGTTTGGCACTTTTATGCCTCTATAATATTATCCTGTCACAAAGGTGTCGGAAATTTAATGCAAATCGGCCAAGGTTCGGGAAAAAAATGAAACTTCATAAGTCTGCCTTGATATTAAAAGATGAGTATACTTTTAGGCTTTCCAACTCAAAAGAAAAGGTAGCCTAAAACAGATAATAAACGATTGGGAACCTTTAAGCCGAGGCACACGGATGACCAGTGGGCAATTTTCACAAAGATGTCTAACTTCTATGACGGGACACCGTTATGATAAGATCCCAGTCCTTAATCGGGCTCTGAGCGAAGAATTGTAGTCTGAGAACGCATATCAGTTTCTGCAAGGAAATCTACCACCCCCAATCTCTACATACTTATATCTGTCAAAAGAATGCAGATGCTCATGGTTACGACAGCTGCGGGATGACAACATTCGGTAAAATTGACTTGTGTTTTGTTGTGCTACAGCTTCTTTCTCATTTGGATTATATCACGAAATTTAAATTCCCATATAGCTGAAATTTCGCAGCATAACAGGAGTACGATTATACCAAACGTGGTCATAAAGTTGTTGATTTGCTTGCCAGAAAGCAAACAACTGCTTAAAACCGATTTAATGACACAAACTCGGCAACACAATTCCTCTTAACATTGAGTCAGAACTTCCAGCTATTTATTTGCTAATTCGGCAGTTGCTCGTGATCCACTGAATTCAGAATTACAAATCCAGGCATTTCCCATAATTTGGATAGGAATGGAGGAAATCGGGGGGGGGGAGGTTCTCCACAATGGCATGAGCTTTGATACAGTAACATTACACAGATCAAGTTAAATCGCGTGCCGATTCGATGGCTTCGCATTCTGGCTCCGTTCCAGGAAAATCGGAACAAAACTGCTTGATAATTAAATCGGCATTTAATAGCCTTCGCAGCTCCGTCTCCACGTGTCTGCTTTACCCCAGGTAGATGTAGTAACGTATCACGCGCGTTCAAGCACGTTTTTGCAGATATAATTCTTAAATACAATTTGAATGGGAATCAACAGTATAAATATTTTTTGCTTTTCTTTTTACACCGTTATGTCAAGAAAGATATGGATCATATGTTACGATGACGATAAAAGTTTAACAGAAAAATTTATGTGTTTTATACGATTACGTACGAAATGGAATTTCATGAAATGTTTAAGCGATAGTAAAGATAAATGTGAAGGGTTTATTTGTTTATTAACAGCTGAAAGTAGGTGGTGGTGTTTCCACTATGCAGCTCACTGCGGGAATGAAATGTTTCTCGCCGAAGTGAAAGTTAGCAAAAGATTGCAACTCTATACACATATTTTCTCTTTTATTTTTAAATTTCATCCAAAAATATTGGTAAAGGATTATTATTTTAATACTTTATTTATAGCATTTTAAGTTCACAAATGAAATGGAAAAATAAATGCGAATGTATTTAAAATTAAAAATTCTTATTCTATTTGGCAGTGAAATTTTAATTTTATCAATTAATAATAGCTCACATTGTGTTTATTTATTAAATGTAAACTGTCTCTGAGGCGTTGAAATCCTTTTGATGTGAGACTGCAGAATGTGCTACCTCAGTCAAAGACTAAAACGCTGTTTAAAAATGGGTGCTTTATGGATTTACGCACGAGTTTGCCTTTACTTCTCGAATCACCTGGAACACAAATTAACTTACTAAACAATTTCAAGTGAATGCGGCGTCAGTACAAAGAGAAGGCAAATGTTAGGTTGAGCTGTGCAAGTTGTTGATGACCTTCCAACATCTTGCATTCTATTCGGCAGTTCCTAGCAATGTTTAAAAAAATATTATGACAATATACCATCACAGGATCTCGATAATTAGTTTGGTTTCTCACTACTTCTGAATGTAGAGCACTTATGAAAAGTTCGACAAAAATCGTTTGACAACAGGGAACTGCAGCCACATTTTATATTTACATATACATTAATACAATGGATACAATCTTCGATGTCGCGATGTTCATTCGGTCACGACCTTCATCGTTTATAAAACACTCTTGAAAATTCGGGAATCTTGAATTGTCCGACAGCTGCGCGGAGCGGTAAAATTTCTGAACATTGTAATTCGATTCCGGATTCAATTCCTGGCGAATTGTCTGATTTAAGTTTACGTGGCTTTCACGGTTTATAACAAGATTATCTAGCCAATCTGTATTTCTTCATGTTGAATTAAAATGTAGTTAGATTAGCATAACGATTCACAGGATAAAGAAATGCGCAGGAAGGCTCTGGTTTGTACAAAACCATCGAGACAAACCTAATGTAATGGCTAGAAGCACTCAAAACGACAGAATTAAATCGCTATTTCGTCACGGTAATTACGTGTCTTCAAGTAGTCTAAAATCAACTTGCGAAACCTTCACTTAAAAAGCGCTTCTTTCTCCCGCAATCTGAATAAACGAGCACTATCTCATTTATATTCTGGCATGAAAAGCGTGCATGAAAACGAGAGCAACTAGAAAGTTATTTTAACTCAAAATTAACTATTAGTCAAAAATAAATAGATAAATCTTCACAAATCATCCTTCTTCGTAAACCACAATGTAAGAAAGAATACAATATTCATATTATAATAAATTTTCCCTTATAATTAGTCATCGTTTTTGAATAAAAACACATACACCTGATGCAAATGCTACATTGTATATATCCATATGCATGTAAATAGTCAGTTTGCATTTTAAAAATGTTCTAAAGCATAGTTCTGGGGAAAAAAATAGAAAATCTTGATTATCTTCTAGTATGGATAAGAAAAAATAATAAATAAAAGCAAATTCTGTAGAGCTAAAGAAAGACTCAGTGTTTAGAGTCCTAATCTCATTCACTTCCATTACTGAAAGAATAATTCATTACACAGCTAAAGCAACTTCGGGAACCTTGAGTCACTCTCCAGTTTTTACGCGAGTTTATAAACATCTTTCCTTGTTTTGGCTTGCATTCTTGATAAGAAGTGAATTCTCACAAGAGGAAAAACAATTAAAGAAAATAAATGCAACGAGAAAAACCAGCACATTTATTCTATCACAGATATTCAAAGGACTTATATACTGATTGAAACTTTAAACAAAGTTTTAAGAATACTATTGTTAGCTCGATATTTAATGCAAGAATTCTACGGCAAAGAGAAAAATTTGAGATTTCTAGCCATTCATCTTAAACAAAATTCAATATTTACAGGAATTACCTTAAAAGAAAATGTTCCGCCAAATGACAGTCAACCAGTAGACCAGTCCCATGCAGTTAGCTTCTTTAACCCTATCAGCATGTTCTGTTACATTTTACTCAAAGATAAGATTTATTATGGCAAAGCATGCTAGGGTTATCTGCTTAAGGAAAGGGATGCCTTTATACAGGGCTTTTTAAGGGAAACTGGTTCGCATCCATGTTATACATGGGGAAAACCACAAAAGCGCCCATGCAGGTAGCCCGTTCGCCTGGAATTGAACCCAAGTCGAACTACCAGTGTCCAGCGACTTTACCGCTCGCCTACTGGCAGGCTACTCGAGGATGAGACTCACATAATATTCTTTTCATGTTAGAGCGATAATTTTATTATCTGACAAATGGGTTCTCGAGTCTTAAAACAAAAAGTAGGTAATCTTAATCTAAAAAATTATGATACATGGTAATTACTTTAAAGGGAAAAAATATGATATATGACAGTTTATTGAAGTAAAACATTTGATACTGATCATGGTTACCATTAACCAACATATATTTAAGGCCTTAAAATAACGTATCAAAAGAAAAATAGGAAGAAACAAATCACACGATAATTTGAAGGCAGCAGAACTGGCTTCTGATATGACAACAAAACATAGATTAAAATATTAAGTATTGAAGAATCATTGCAATGAAGGATAATCGTCGGATGCTTAGCCACAATCAATTAAGTGAATAAATACCCTAATGAAGATTTAATAGCCTTCAATATTTAATTATAACACATATTTGATCTTTAAATCGCATATTCAAAACAAAATTACGGTTAAGTATGATATATTAAAAATGTATTTTTCAAATGCCAATTATATTTATTTAGATATGAAGCCTCTCACAACGCTGTTGACTAAATTTTAACATCTTAAAATTATTATAGTATACATAAACCATTTCAGCCTCTCCACAAATTCTTTTTATTAAATCAGACACTTTTTTACACATATAGACATAAACATAATAAACAATGTAGAAAACAGTTAAGTAGCTCCCGCATATTACAAAATACAATTATACTTAAAATTTTGGAATTTAAAATTTTTTTATCATTACTAGAATTTCTCTGTTAGTGGCAAAGGAAATAACAAAGCAGTAAAATATAGATTATGATATATAGTCATTTTCATATTCAGAATGAAAAAAAATACTGTCTAAAGTATATTTATTGATTTTTAACTAAATACGAAAAGGAAAAAAAATTTTTTTTTTTTTTTTTTTTATCCAATGAGCCCATTACAAAGCGTGAGTACTACTACCTCCTGTGAAAATAAATAAATGGAGATAAATCAAAAATAATAACAACAAAAAATTACCACTTACAAGTTATAAAAAATTTCAGGGTCGTATGAATGGTTGACACACGCATGACTGAACATGCCTTATTCTGACCAATGTCAAAGATCCTACACAACTTCCTTATTTCTTTGAAATTTTATCTGATAAAGGGGAAAAAAACATTTCATTTTTGGATCAATAACTGGCATCAAAATTTTTCTCGAATGTGTCAACGCAAAAACGAGCTTCGTAGCTTCAATTACGTACCCTTGTTACCTTTCTCATATTCTCCATTTCCTACGTTTGCTCAAAAATGCACCTGATACTCCATTAATAGCCAAGTACAACACTGCCAAATGCAAAACTGGATTTATTGCTGCTACCGAATCCTAAATGATCTAGAAAAGTTGGATCCCACCGATCTTCCTAAAATCAAGGAAAAGTAAGATATTAAAAGAAACATCGATTAAAATAAAATCAAAGCCAGAAAGCATTGAGGAGATATCGTCTGGACACTTCTTGAAATTTGTAAAGAATCTTCGACCATGTTAAAAAAAAGACATTTAACAGGCCCGCCTGCGAGGAGAGAAAAAGCGCCATCTGTAGCCAGTTTTTCTGTACGAGATATCTCACTTACTTAAAGCGAGTCATTAACGGCATCACATGCAAACGAAAAAATAATGAAATTAAATCCGCTAAAACGAAGATCGCTTCACAGTGGCAAATTGTCATAAATTTGCTCACATGTTCATGGAAATTGGCCACTCTTCAAAAAACCAGAAACTTTAATAAGGTGCCCTGCCATAAAGGAGACAGCACTTTTGTTCCGATAAATTTCTAAATTGGAAAAAGCAGTTTTCATAAAGACGCAAGCATATTTACGAAGACTGCTTTATTTCAATTTAGTATCTTATCTTTATAAGCGTATGAGCTCTTTGTGTCGCATCCATCTGAAGGTCTCTGTCATTCACTTACTTTTAAGGTATGCCAATACTTTTATCATAGACACTGCTATGAAAGCCATTTCTAAACAGCACACATACAAGTTTCAAGAGCTAACATAACGTGAAAACGGAGACTAGCGACAGCAAACGAAAAACTGCAATTACCTTAAGTCACACAAGTATCACGCATATCCCAACAATCCTTTGAATGGTATTATTAGCAACCAAAGGATTGTTGGCAAGACAATGGTCGAATAGTATGACAATGGGTAAGTCCCAACAATCCTTTGAATTGTATTATTACCACTTCGAACGAAGGAATGTTGATGGAATGAATAACAATGCAGCTGTTCACAAGCTTTTCATTTCGGGAATAAATGTCGGATGCAAACGAACATAGGATCATGAAAAAAAGTTCTTGGCTCTCAAATATGTGGAATTGAAAGGAAAGATAAATACGTCAAAGTAGAACTTAAAATTAGGCAAAACAGCAGCCTTTGGGTAGATTTTAATTAGATCTATCGTTTTCGAGGGCGAACAAGTACAGTTTCCTCTTCGTCTGAAGCAATATTTGGCAGAATTTTCTTGCTCCTGACGAACAGGGACCTGTACAAGTTTGCCTTGAAATCGACAGTTTTAATTAAAATCTTTGCCAAAACCAGCGTTACTGTTTTGCGTAATTTTAAATATAAGGAAATTAATCTTTACTTCGCATCTCACCTAAACGTGACAAACGACAATTCCTTTAATTCCTTCCAATTATCCTAAAAATAAAGGTTTGTGAAAATATCGTCAAGATATGAACCTGATCATCCTGATTTAGCTTTCACTCATTATTTATCCTAACTACTAGTTCCTAACTACTGTAACCTCCTTTTATTTCATATGAAAAATATATTTTTCAGAATAGCATTTAAAAAATTAAAATATATTTTTTACAGTCTTATTGACAACCATAAAATTTTAGCATTTGTTAGAATTCCATCACCATGAATTCTCTCATTTTGAAGTTATGAAAAAAGTCCATTAAGCTACTCGTAATAATAAAGGTCTTTAACATAAAACACATTTCACACTGTTTTTAATAGCTTTCGCGATAATCTGCGGATTTTAGAAGGTCATCACTTCTCGTTTCAATAAACAGGTCATAGTCGCATAATCTGTTTCAATAAACATTAAGCGAAATGCTCTTCCATTTGTCCTTTATTGCCCCTTAACGTTATCGTACCTTAAAAGATGCTGAAAAGCCTATAGTAACGATTCATTTCAGCTCGAAATTCTAAGCTAGCGAGAATTAGTTGCGTCTAAACTTCTTCATTACAGCTTTATACACAACTGACGTTTCTAAACAATCCTGTTACAATTTGTGCTACATAATATGAATTCTTTTACTTGTCTTGAAGACGAATATAGATTTTCCCGAAAAGGCAAACATAACAATTTCTTCAAAATGCTGCCTCAGTATCAGAAATGCCGTGCTATTCAGCATATCGACGTGCTGTGCTGTTTTCATGGTTTTACCTAAAGTAACTAATGGGTTAAAGCCAAATCAAATAAAAATAAAGTCTCATAAAAATAAAGTAAATACAGTGCCACAACGATAAAGTAAAGTATTTCTGAGTCATTTCAAAGATGTGATGCTACTTAGCAATTTACAGGCATTTTAGGTGTTTACATCACCTTCTTCAAATTTAGTACAAAACAGAAAAAGATGATAAAAATGAACCCTAATTCGGAGAGAAAGAAAGTGTCTTAAAATTTTAATTTAAAGGAATTGTTTAAAAATTATTTTTTCATTTTTTAAACTATGTAACAATGCATACAACTTTCTTAATTCCTTAACGGCGCTTAAATAATATAGATAACATATAGCTAACACGATTACGTTTCAGTCACAAATGTGCGGCCAGTATTTGAACTTTTGCTAGAAACTAAGGCGACCGAAGAAAAATGTGTTCATTTTACAGTTACTTAGCTTCATTTAAATTTATTTTCCCGAGTGAAAAAAAATGTGCTATTTATTTCTGTATGAACTTGGTAAGCAGATAAAGTAAGAATTAAAATTTACAATTACGCAAAATACAGACCCATATATCTGGGTTTGTTTTATAGAAATCCATGATTTTCGACGGAATCAAAACATCAGGCTTTGTTTTTCAAACAGTATTTTCTCCCAGTTTTTTGCCAGGAACATATTACTTTAAATAAGTAAAACGAAAATAAATAAGTTAATGAAAAAAGAAAGTAAGACCTAAAGCTATCTGTTGAACAAAATACGTAGGAAAGACTTCTTGTTCAATTACAGTATTTAAATATTGTCTTCCGTTTTCAAATAACCGCATACGAACAGTTATTTTCAACATTGTAAAATGCGAAACACTTTTTAGACATTTTACATACCTAAATATATGTGGAATTTAATCTAATCATTCTAATAAACACGTAATTGATACGATAATTAAAAAAAACCTCGAAATTACGAAAAAAAAAAAAAATCTGATGTGGGCACCACATGATTTACTTGCACGGCCTATTAAATTATACACATTTTTGATGCATTTCATCAACTCAAAACATCTTCATTAAAAACTGTAAAAAATAAATAAATAAAATAAAATAAAACATCAAGTACAGGTCTTAACTTAAAAAGTCTACATTAAAAATTGTAAAATGCAGAAAAACATAAAACACCAAACACATTTAAAAGCAGTTAAAAAAAGCAATTTTTACAGGTAAAATTACAGTTTCTACGAAAAAACAGGCAAGTCGGCGAGCGGAAAGGAAGGCTGATTTTCCGCTGCACAAAACTGAAAGTTAACTTTTAGTCCTACTCAGCCAAAAAAACACTGAAGTTGGTGCAGAAACTGACTTAATTTACTTTTCTAATAAGAATTTCAAATGCAAACAATTGGCGGTTTCGTTAGGTTTAGTAGCACTAAAACAACTTTTAAATTGTTGATAATTCTACAACTGGTGCATTGACTAAAGGAATAAAAACTTTAACCGGAACATAAGAACATAATTTAATCACTTTCAAAGCAAAATAAGAACAATTTACCAGCATATAAAAATAAAAAACTGCATAGCTATAGGTTATAGCTCAATTATTTGGATTGCTTCCCCACTCTCTAGACAAATTTAAACTAAGTTTGCTGTTAATTTACCTATCTTATGAATTAATGGTTTAATTCATTAAAACAATATAATATAGGACAGAATATATTTTCAGCATCAGAGCAGTACAAAACATATATACAGTCTTGCCCGTACAGCACAATCAATACAAGCAATTAAAATACGCTTTCACGATGAAATAGGTTGTTATTGATTTTTACCATTAAACTCATACATTTATCATAAATTAATTATTCTACAAATTTAATAATCTATGTTACATGACTTTGCTTTTATTTATTCGTTATTTTATTGTACTAGTTATGTCAATGAAAAAATAAGCATAATAAATATGTGTTTAATTTTTGGCCTGAGTAAATAAAAATTAATTTCATCACTTTATTCTAGTCGAAATGGGAATAAGTTCCCCATTTGAGAAATTAATTTCATTATTTAATTTTGTCCTTAAAATGAGGTTTTGAATTTTATTTTACGAAAATAAAACCATTTCACTTTTTGACAATTTATCCTTCGTTGAAATAAAATACAAAAAATTAAAAAGTAAAAAAATTTCACTTCCGTTTATATTTTGTTCTAATGCATTTCTCTCTTAGAAAAGAAAGACAGCCCGATTATCCGGATGGGATATGATCCTAGTTATTTAAGTTATTTGGAGTTCAATATTTAGTATTGTGCAGCTGTGTTAATGAACTAGCAAAATAAACTTTCTTTTTGCCAAGGCGTATTTCTTTGTATGAACATTCGTTTTCAAGCAACAACCAGAATGTTTGCATCAGATACTTACATCACATATTTAACTATGATAACTATTCCATACATACTTGAAATAAGCATACGGAAGCTCTTTTCTACCGATTCCGCACGTAATTCGTGATGAGAAAAAGCAATGACATGTTACATCCTCCGCAAGCACATGTCTGACGTAACTAAATTCTTAAATAAAAAACACCAAGTGATTTGAACATAATCGTTTTACATCAGGAACCAAAAGAAATCTTTACGCAGTGTCATAGGACAAAAGCACCGTATTTTGATATATCATAGATTCGATATCTCTTACCGAAAACGATTTCAAGATCAAGGGCAAGATATCTTTTTCCTCAGATGTTCAGGAACAGGAAGTGTGGAACTAACTCCTTGTCCTACGGAGTTTCAAACTCAGCGCTTATTGGGTTCTTAAAAATTGCACATTGTTTACAGAAAATTTAACGCTATGGTTCGTTATATTCGGTCTAGAAAATTCTAAATAGAATCCTTAAAAATTAAAATACTTTGCAAATGATATTAAGAATTTTAATCTTCTTTTTTTTACGCCTACAAATTAATTATAAACACGTGCGGCTAATACATTGATGGGAAACTTTTCTATACCTTGTGAATGTGAATTTTGTGAAAACCTACTTTCTGTTAAGCCAATAATTTGTGTATATCATACTTTTGGAATAATACAGATAGGTTGTATTCGCGTTGTTTACTACCTAGTATTATTTAGGTTGTAACAGAAACCATTGCATCAAGTATGGAAGATAAGTATGCCTTTCAGGCCAATTACCTTATTCATTCACGTGTTCTCTCACCAACTTTTTATCACAGTCAACTCCAGTTTAACTGAAATAATAGTGGAGATGACGTCTGCGGTTAACTAGAAATCAGAGTTAACCCAAAGACAGCTAAAAAAAAAATAGGAAATGAGAGTAGCCCATAACATAATTGAACTATAAATTAATTAAATGAAATAAGAATAATATCTTTCTTTGGGAATATATTTACATAACCCCCTAAAACGTTTAGTGGCTCTGACTGCCGTACCGAATTGCCCAGGTTCGAATACTGGAGAAGGCATGGATGTAATTTGTCCAACCCTTCATAGGATTCAGTGGAGACTCACGTATTAGATGCCTCCATAATAAAGTGACCACGGTTTACAGTTTTGCTTCTTTTACTTATTGCTCCAAAAATTTAACAGCTCTGAGATAAAAACTGGCAGTAGTTTAATAAATTTAAAATAAGCTCATACATCTATAAACATTTTTACTTGCACATTTAATTTTTAAATAAACAATTTTTAAAATTAAAAATGACTCGAAACTACAATCTAACATATGCACTAATATTTTCAAATTAAATATTATTTTTATGAGGTTCCTTTGAAAAATTTAAAATTCTTAAATGACAGCTCAAACATAAAAAAAAGTTTTGAAAATAGAAGATAAATAATTAATATTATAGATATTCTAATATAATGGCATCGTTTAAAAGTATCACAAATTGTTAACTCACCGCATCAAATACTACATTAATAATTTTCATAATTCGATTAATTATTACTGAGTATGGCAAAAACACGAGCATAACTTTCGGCTTCCATGGCTACCAAAAGTGTAATAAAGAAGAAAACGGTACGCAGCTGAAAATGCAAGATTTTGGCACATCCCAAGAAAATAATAAAAATTGTGATTACGAATTTTTCCTTCAAAAGCAAACACGAGATTCAAGCTGTTTACATGTACGGATAGAGAAGTAGTTCGAAGCATTAAAAATAAAAGTAGTAAAAAAATGCAGCTGCTGTAGCAGAAGTACAGCATTAGGAAGACACTCCCTGAAATGGGCAAGATAGCGTCAAGTCGCAATATAAAAAAGTTTAAGCCATTATATAATTATTAACAATAATTGATTTCGTGTAAACAATATTTAAATCCAGTTCAGATTTTTAATTAACAAGTTAAACGATGTGACTAATGTAATTTTCGCGGATAATTCAGAGGCTGTTCGCACATTTTTTAGACAACTTTGTTTTGCATCTAAAAAACATTTTCTGCTAGGATTTTTTTTTTAACTGCAACAAGATTTTTGAAAGTATAAATTATCGTCTGCTACTTGACAGTTTTGTTTTCATGTAAAATATCGCTTTTAAAGAAGCAATGTGTTGGAAGTCTATGTTTGTGTCCTTTCCGAAGAAATTATCCGTATCTAGTTATTAAAAAACATTGTGAAAGTCATGGCTTTTTCGATGTCTAAAGCTACGACAGGTAACATTCTCAAAAAGAAATCAAAGGACAGTAGGAAAATCATTAAAATGCTGATTTTCAACTGTAAACAAAGTGATTAATTCTGATTTGAGTCTTAAAAAGGCGAAAAGACATTGTGCGTCGTCTTTCCCAACGACATATCGCCGCACGCAGAACGCGCTGCAAAATTCTTTATGAGAAACGTTTATCCCGATAAAAATGGAAAAATGTTGTCACAGATGAATCTTGGGTGTACATAAATGACTGCAATAAAAAGAGATCCATTTATTACCATTAAAGAGGCGAAACAATATCTTAAAACATGGTTCAAGGAATCTAAAGAAAGTTTTTCTAAAGGATTTATGATTGTTGTTGATTTTTCATATAACAGCAAATTAACAATGAAGAGAGTGGAGAAAAGTATTAAGATCAACTCCACATATTAGCATAAATACATTTTATACCCAATTTTCAAATATGAGATATCTTCTCTTTACCGAATATGCCATCAATTAGTAGAACTGCACCGAGACAAAGCAAGCAGCTAAACGGACTTTTAAAAAAGCCTCCAGACGTCGACCTATAACCTCCTTTGACTACAACCTTCCTTGGAAAGCAATGAGATAAAATACCTCTTCCGATACTACAAAAGGCTTTATTGTCTTGGAAATTATGGTGTATAAAGATAGTAAAGAATAAGGTTTGCCAGATAGAACATTTAAGGGGTGTTGGAACCCCCAAATCTTCAAAAAATTGTGATTTCGGATTTTTGCATTTTCAAATTCTCTTCACTTTTATCTTTCTAAAAATACCATTCTTTAATCTCTATGAAAATTAGAACTGTAAAAAAATCTAGTTTATTTTGTCATCTACTGCTTTGATCAATGAGGATTTTTACATAAAAACGCGTTTTTCTCCAAACGTGATTTTTTTAAACTCGATGTACCTTTTCTCAGGAACTCCAGCTCGCAGGTATCTAAACTTTTTATGGCTTATTTATTAGGTTCCCTAATATTTACTGAAATGAGCTTTGTGTAATAAACTTAGAAAAAAAGTAATTTTGTTGTGTGAGAAAAGTGCTAAATTTTACTATGCCTAACAAAATATTCTGTAATTTACTCTAAAATTCAAAATAATTCAAAAGGTCATTTCAGTATAATCAGATAGGTATACTTTAATTACAGAAAAAAATTCAAGCTTGTATCTACAGCAGATTTTGAGAAAAGGTACATCGAAAATAGCCAATTTAACATTGTCGGTATAGGGGTTTCTGATACCCCTTAAAACATAAAAATTTTAGGTAAAATATTTTTTCTAATTACAATGAAAGTCTTCCAAAAATGCGCAAACTCTATATTCGTCTATATAGGAATTATTTTAACATTTTACCCGCAAAATTCAGTTAGATTTTTATATTTTTTCACATCATTAAGCTTGGAGATAATATACAGAAAAAAACAAAGAAAAAAAGGTTTAACACTTTTTTTTAGATGGAGGGAACATGTTGTCATCTGAAATTCTCTTTTCGCTAATGGATTATATTTAATAATGTGCAAAACAACTAACATTACTATATGTATAAAGTCTGGTTTTCTTAAGGAGTATACACTATAAAAGATACTATTGAGGAATCATTTTCGAGCCACGTGGAACAAAAGTCAGAAGAAAAGTGTATAAGACCCTTTCATTCGAACACAAAATAAACAATTACCCAACTTGGTTATACACAAGCCAAGCATTTCTGGCTTAACAGAAATACGTAACGTTGTGCAAATTCAAAATGTGGTAGATTAGCTTAACGGCTTACAGGATAATTTAATGCGCAGGCAAGGCTCTGGTTTGTAGAAAACCGGCGAGACAAAGTCAAATGGCTAGAAGCACTCAATGTCACAGAATCAAATCGCTAATAATCACGGCACAACGTGGCTTAAAATACGCAGATATGCTCAAAACTAACTTGCTTAAATAGCATTGCTATCTACCTTAATCTGAATAAACGCTCGCTATCTGATTTAAATTCTGACATGAAAAGCGTGGAAGAAAAGACAGTAATGGGAAAGTAGTAAAACTTAACTATTAGTTAAAAAAAAAAATCTGATGTGTACACCACATGACTTCCTTGTACGGAATATTAAATTATACGCATTTTTCTTCCATTTTATTTAAACTTATTAGATTGAATTAAACCTACTTCGCCGACAGCGCATAAACCACAATAGAATAAATGCATTCTTTAAAATTCACTTTGTTTACCAAAGCGACACTCTGGAGCTAGGTTTACTTAACAGTATTATATTTCGTTCATAATATAACTCTGAATGCACAAAATTTATATCATTTAAAGAATAGAATTATTTAATCGTTGCCACATCTTCTATTCAAATACTATAATAAAGCTAGAATGATGTATAAAAGAAATTAAGCAAACAAAACAAAAAAAAAACAGTTTTTCGCAGACGATTCAGTATTTCTCATTCAATTAATTCAGTTCTCACTTCGCGACAAGGCAAAAATACATAAAAACTAAAAATATCTGTATTAAAAATTACGAAGTAAATCTTAAACGCTTATTTCCTCGAAAAAATTCAAGAAAGGATTAAGCATGGTTTAATTGGCAATAATAAATGAATGCGTTATCTTTGTTGTTCCGAAGCTAAGTTTCTCTAGATTGGCAACAAATCCACTAGTCTCCTGTTTCAAATGTAAACATCAATGGCCGCCATCAAATTAGGCTTAGCGGCAATTAAACAATTTTAAAATTGTTGATAATTCTAAAAATATTGCATACAGATTTACTAAATGCATAAAACCCTTAACCGGAAGATAAAAACAACATAATTAAATCATTTTTAAAGCAAAAAATGTACAATTTACAAACATATAAGAGTAAAGAAACTGAGATCACTGAGCCGGGTAACAGAGTGGATATATTTATAAATATATTTATATACGTTTGGCGCGGCCGATTGAAACCAAAATACGAGGTGCACATCTACATGTTATAGTAGTCTTATATACAAAATTTCAACGTTCTGAGGCTACTCGTTTTTGAGTTATGCGAGATACGTACGTACGCACGTACGTACATACGTTCGTACAGACGCCACGAAAAATTCTCTTCAAAATTCATTTTAAAGCAGTTTTTTAGTTTTTTTTTTTTTTTTTTTTTTTTTTTTTGGAGGAAAAGAGTCTTTTATTCTGTCCTTACGTACAGATATCACGCAAAAACATCGTTAAATTGCATTCGAAAGCGGTCAAAGTGGATATTTTCGTTGAAATATGCTGCCTGAAGCTTTTCGCGATTACAATACTTCCTTTTTACTTCGTACAAGGAAGTAAAAACGATTGATCTCAATGAATGCATTTACCTAACCTTTTCAAAAGAATCGTTTATCAAATAGCAATATTATAAGAATATTATTTTAAAAAATCATTTAAATTTTAGCTGACGCAAATTATTCTGCATTACATGTAATTGGTTTTGGTCTTATGTGATTATGGCAAAGCCTTAAGAGTATCTGCCTAATAGGGAGGGATGCCTTCGTGGAGGACTTTCTAAGGAAAACTGACTCGTAAACACATTACACATTGGGAAAACCACGAAAACGCCCATGCAGCCAGCCCTTTGGCGAGTTTCGAAACTTGGACCAAACTACCAGTGTTCAACGACCAACAGCGCTCGGCCGCTTGTTAGCGCGCTAAACATAACATATGGCGTTAGAAAAATCTTTTGCAATTATAAAAATAATGCAAAAGAGAATAAAAATTACCGATAAAACGTATTATAAATGACACGAAATAGATATATTATATAATTTAGACCTATCGTTAAATTAAAATAAAAATATAAATTATTATGAAAAATTAAAAATAAAAATATAAATTGTTCAATTAAAATAAAAAATAAGTATTGTTAAATAAAAATATAAACAAGTACAAACCTTGTTTTTAAATTATAAAAATATAAACAAGTACAAACCTTATTTTTAAATCATAAAATTAATTAAGCAATGTACAATTTTAATACGAAAGATTAGATAAAAAAACTTACGCTACGTAGAATGGCAACACCTTTGAGTAAAATGAAACAACAGGCCGAGGGATGATAAACGTCTTTTCAACGTAATAGTGACAAAAATAATAAAATAAATAAATAAAAGGATTCAGATTTTAACGTAGCACTAGTGGACTTCGTTAAGCTTTTTTATGCTTTCCCTGAGCGTTGCAGATTACCAATCTACTCTTGAAATTCACTTCTGCTAAATAGCCTATCTTTAGAATTTCCAATAGAATGATACGGGTTGCCATACATTTTTCTTATATTCGCTATATTTTGTGTCTTTGAAAAACTAGCCGCTCGAGCGGTCCGCCGCTTAAAGAGATTACCATAAAAAAGACAAAAGTATATAATGATTTAATTAGTGATCTAATGTCATTTCATAAAATATTTAAACTTATAATTAAACATCTCATGATTTAAATGCATTTTTATTGAAATCAATCAGATTAAAAAGCATACAAAATATTTTCAAGAGCTGCGTTTATTGCTTTTCAGTCACTTGGTTTTCTAATCAGTAACAGAAAGCTGGAATTTGAAGTTAAATATTTTAGGCATTATTGAACGGCACTACGTTCATGAATGGAAATAATGGCAACACACTGCTTTCAAATAACCGAATTTTTTACTTAAAATTGAAAAATAACTCTTTTACATTTTGCCGAATGGTAACAACCTGGCGCACTGAAGATAAAAATGATTTATTTTGAACAGTGCTGACACTTATCGCTTTCAAATCACTGAGTTTCCAAAAATTTATTAGATTTGTACAAAATGCGTCAAAAATAAATTTAAAATTAAAGAATAGGGCTTCGATTTGCCTATGTTCGCGTAGAGGACTGACTAATTATCTTAAAATTCGGTGGCTCTATAGTACCTTCGTTTTCCCACAACGCGAGGAACATTCATACACATTCTTCATTATCTAATGTTCCTTTAAGAAAGAAAAAGGAAAGATTTAAGATATAGGAAAAAAGGGAAATATTCCTGACGTCAAAGTATCAGCAATCTTTCTATTGGTCAAATAAAATTCTGTATCTTCCAACTTGTCAAAGTTAACACATCGTGGGTTTCCCATTAACATCACAAAATCGTTTCGCTAGTTTGGAACTATTTTTCAAAAGACATTCACTTGAAATAATATCTCAGATGCTCTTTAGTAGCTGAACTACTAATGGTTAACTACTAAATGTTATTTATACTGTCGGCTCCACGTCAAAAATCCCGAATTTGCAAAAATTATTTCTTCAGGGAAAGTGTGTTTTAATATCTTTTAAGATTTTGTTTTCAAGGGAAAGTGAATTGTATCTTTTGCATAATATATCTCATTTGCTCATCTTCTAGAATATGCAGTTTCTCTCTTTTAATATACCCCATAGAAAATGGATTTACGTGCAACATCCGGAAAAATTGAGAATTCTAGAACTTGCTAAGAAGTTAATGATATAAAATAGCACACACGACAATTTTTCGTGTTATTGGAATTACACGTATATAAATAAACTAGAAAGCCCGGCGGTCATACGAAATGACCGTTGTTTTAGATATTATAAATTATAATTGAAATGATTTGTGCAAAGGTGTCTGCTAATTCAAACTGAATTACCCAGGGCAGGCGGCGAGGACATTCCTTTGCTTACTGCCCCACGGGGTTTCTCCCTTCTACTTGCTTAATTGCTTAAAGTAGACTGCAATGAAGGAAACCACTGGCGGTACATTTCTTAAAAGCCACCGCTAGCTCAATAGGTAAAGGTGATTTAAATAATAAAATGTTAATTCCCATGTCAAAGATCTCTTTGTACACAACATTTCTTGTGTAGATCTTTCCATCATTTTTAAACTCGCCTTCCAGAGAACCATCCATTATTTTTAATTTTACGTCCGTTCTTTCACGAACTCTTGAACAGGCAACATAAAGTTGACCGTGTCCAAATGCAGGCTCAGGTAAAAAAATGCCAACACGCTTAAGCGCTTGGCCCTGAGACTTATTGATGGTCATAGCAAAGGCAAGTTTTACAGGAAATTGTCTACGTCTCAATTGAAACGGCAACTTCACCCTATTGGCTAGTACAGTTATGCAAGCAACCAATAAACTATCGGCGACAAACAGTCACTTAAGCCGCATATAATAAAGATATTTATTTATTTCATTTTATTTGTTTTTTCATCGTTGCCAGTGTTTGCCGGTTGCATATTTCCGAATTCTATTATATATAAATGTTAAATTTATTTATGAAATGTAAAATACACGTGCTCTTGTATTTTTTATTTTTCCGGTTTAGCTTTTGCATAATATTCGTCAAGCGCTCCACTGCACGGGGAATAAAGCAATTTACAGTTACGCAAGCAACCAATAAACTATCGGCGACAAACAGATGTTAAATTTATTTATTAAATGTTAAATGCACGTGCGCTTGTATTTTTTAATTTTTCGGCTTAGCATTCTCATAATATTCGTCACGCGCAGCACTGCACGGGGAATAAAACAATTTAAAGTTACGCAAGCAACCAATGAACTATCGGCGACAAACACTTAAGCCGCATATATATAAGACTTGCATAAAGGAATTTTTCGCACAAATTTCGAAAGTTGGATTTAAGTCATTTATTGAAGCATATTTAATATAAATTTGCTGTTTAAACAATTTTCTGAATAGATATTTATTTCATGACTGATACGGCAGGAAAGAGCTCTGTGTTTGCCATGGCAAACCGGAAAATTATGCACATTTCTTAATCCATTTTGTCTGAAGAGATTCTACTGTTTCAAACGTGGAAGAAAATGCAACAACAGTACATAAATTGAAAAGGAAAATAAACTGAAAAGACAAATACGTTGACTCTCACGCTTCTGTTTATGAGCAAACAATAACATTCGATTCAACATCGTGTTATCATAATTTATGCAAAATATTTAAACGAAAACTAAACACAAAATATTTATATGTTTTTTATATTAAAACACCTTAGTGCCTCTCAACCGGGATAGCGGTTAGCGAGAGAAGACGAGGGTGTTTGTAAATGTATAGTGACTGTGCGGCATGGGAGCACTCTAAATATGCGGCGAGCCTAAAGTTCTCTCGACAGATTGGTAATAGGGAAAGAGGGATGGGAGACCCTCGGAACCGTCCACCGGGTGCTCTTCTTCGAAATTGGAGGCGGAAGTTGTACTGTCACTTAGATGGTACTCTTGCCAACGACAGGCGTAATCTTAACCCCTTGCCACGATGAATTTTCTGGGCTTGCTCTAATGTCAGAGACCTGATATGATGTTACCGTCGCTTGGGTGGGATCAATTGAATACGTAAGCGTACACGTAACGTGTCTGCGCAGCTGTGATTGCGCGCGTACGGTGTCTGGCGATTTGTGTGTTCATATTTCTTTTTGACATTCGCAACGTTTCTTACAAGAGTTGGGTATATTTTATAAGGTATCAGGTAAAATGAATAACCACGAACGTATGGATGACGAAGTGAAATGGAGAATTCCCGGTAGATTGGAGGCAGGTCAATCACAAGCGCAGATAGCTACAGAATTCAGTGCAATACCCAGTGTCATCTGCAGTTTGTGGAAACAATTTCAGCATACTGGATCCATATCGAAAAGACCTGAACAAGTTCGGCAAGATCTACAACAACGAATGAGGATTGTTTGGCACTTTACCGCGGCAACATAGGATTGTTACAGCTTCACAGCTCTCACGTGAGCTGTATGCTGCCACCGGAACACCAGTTTCACGGTCTATAGTTGCCCGAAGGCTTCATTAGCTATGGTTGCACGCCAGAAAACATGCTGTTTGCGTCCCACTAGCTGTAACATACAAGACATCGCGTTTAGCATGGTACAGACAACACGCGCCTTGGATCAGACTACAATAGAGCACCGTGCTTTTTACAGGTGAGTCGAGATTCAGCCTGGACACTGATTCTCGGCGTACCTGTATCTGGAGAGAGCCTGGAACATGATTCCATACCTCTCTCCTTAGGAAAAAAGGATTATTACGTATTGGAAGTGCAAATCTTTTGGGCAGGCAATTTGTTAGACGGCTTCATAATCCTGCATGTGTTTGACAAAGGCTCCCTGACTGCTATGAGGTATGAAGAGAAGATTTTCCCTATATTCGATTTTTCAGAGCGCAGTTGGTTCTAGGCTTCTGTTAATAAACGTCAATGTTCTTCCACATAGGGCTCAGCTGATCGACGATTATCCAGAAAGTGAGGATATTCGCCGCAGGGATTGGTCAAGCAGATCTCCTGACCTTAACGCTATAGTGCGTTTCTGGGATGCTATTACGTCAGCAATTTTATCTCGTCATCCTCCTCTTAGAATCAACCCTGAATTGAAATCCGCCTTGCTGCAGAAGTGCGATCGATTGCCACAGGGACTTTTCAACTGCCTCCTATCCTATACGCCATCACGTTGCGCGACCAGCTCTGAGAGGGAACCATACCCCATATTCCAGTTCAGCATCATAACGTAGATTTTGAACATCCCTCCTGCAGTTTATTGATGATCATGAATATAAAAAATGATTTTTGAATGGTACATCTCTTTCTTTGTTGTAAATGTATATTCAAACAAATTTCATTAAAATATGTCCATTATTTTTTCAGAAATTCGACATGCAAATTCGCTGAATTTTGCATATGAGTGTATTTAGTTCCAGTTTCATATGTTTAATGACACTTATATCAGTGTCATTAAATAATTGCTAAAAATTCAAATGCTCAAGAAAATGTTTGAGAGTATGCTTAGAAATTTTAAAATAAACATATAATATTGCAGTCAGATTAAAAAAAAATATGGTACTTATTTTTTATTAGCAGCAATGTTTTGCATTATGATAAATGTGAATTATTTTGAGTATTATCTCTTACAGACATTTTAAATTAAGTCATGGACAATTATTTTCTTAATCAGAATAGCAAGATTAAGTTAGAAAACAAATAATTATAAAATTTCTCACAGTTTTTAACGCAACAATAAATAAAATATTTTTAGATTTTTATTTTACAATTGCTAGAGTTAGAAATAGATTTTAATGAGAATTGGCTGTTTCTGGTTAATATTTCCAGACGCAGTAATCATCTAAATTAGCGGATCTACATTTTCCTTCCTTTCTGATACAGGGACAGATGGATCATCATATCTCTTACCTGCAAATTACATTCGTCAAAAGTGAAATTGCAACACCATGAAGGAATGCGCTTATACACATATACTGATTAAAGAAACAAAGATACGAAAAATTAAGCTGTTTATTATCTAATGTGGCCACCACGGGAAGGTATAAAGGCTTCTAAAACGGTGATGTCTATACTGTCTGGTGAGGCTATTAATGGTCTCCTGAGATATTCCTTGCCAAGCCGAGTACATTGCAGCTTTCAGTTCCTCTATAGTACGCGCTTGAGCTGCTCTGTGCACCACACGTCCGATGGCAGAAGACACATGCTCGGTGGGAGTGAAATTGGGTGAGGTTGCCGGATTGCGAAGGATGTCAGTTGCCGGATTGCGAAGGATGTCAGTTGCCGGATTGCGAAGGATGTTAATTCTGTTCAGAGTGTGACGTGCGACAGGAGGCGGGCATTAAATGTGCTCCATCCCAAATACTCGGTATACAACAATGTTGCAGAATTACGTAATTCCAGAATCGCAGCAGCGAAATGTCGTTAATGACATTGTATGGAAGCAAGATGGTGTTCCTCCACACATCGCCACATGTGTTCGGCAAGTGCTGTAACAGCACTTTGGAGATAGAGTCTCTTCCCGTAACTTTGGCAATTTCGTGGCCATCGCGATCCCCAGATCACACTCCGATACATTTCTCCTTCTGGGGGTACCTGAAATCTAGGGTGTACACATCAAATCAACGAGATTTGCCAGAACTGAAGGATGCCATAAAACGTGAAGTTAGATTGATTCCTCCTGCGATGTTGCATTCCTTGTTGTTATCAACAATCTCTCGCATGTAATGTGCTATCATCTGAGAACGTGAGCACGTCCGAAACTTGTAATTCCAATAAAAGGTTTTATCCCTACCCTCTCCTCTCCCGTGCTTTCCCTGGTCATTTACAATTCTCTTCTTTGCAAATGTTTTACGCTGGCAATTTTCGTCATACGTGTATCATTTTAATGTCATTTACAGTTTTTTAATGCGCTGAACAATTTAGAAACGAAAAAAGGGATGTTGCTATTCGGAAACTTTGAAACTTTTTGACTGTAGCCTTAACTGTGAGAGCTTTGTTACTTTAAATCATCCCAATCTAGAGCCCGTACCTTCATATAATATCCGAAATTTCATTTCGGTTGGTTGAGCGGATAGACAGCTAGAAGTTCATATGTCGGGGAAGTTTTTTTTATGATCACCTTGCGTATACGGATTGGAAAGTTCGCGAAATCTTTGTTCAGTAAATATAAAATTTGATTCAGAAAGAAAATTTTCTTAAACAAAGCTTCAATACTAAGTACCGTACTTTGTAAAAGTCTGAACCAAGGCTCCTAAATTAAGTTTATAAAATTTCAAATCAAGTTTAAAATTCTAAATTAAGTTTAAAATTTATAGTAAATAAATTTGAAAGTGTTTTTCAATGACAATTTAAAGATAATGATTCATGTAGTTCCTATAATAAATATGCTTAAAAACTATTGCATTAAAATTTTACTCTTCAGAGTAGGAAGCTTTTGAAATACAAATTCAGAAGAAGCACATTTACACTATACGTTGAGATTTCAAATAAAGATTCATGACTGCAAAATCCAAACAGACCAATTAAAAAAAAATCTGGCATAATGATTTAAAAAAATATTCAAACATTCTTATATTCATCCAATGAAATTTAAATTCTTGTCTGAAAAATTTCAGTCTATAAAAATAATTTATTTTATTTATATAACCTAACTGATTTTAATTTTCAGATTAATTAAAAAAACTTTAAATAATATTTACTGATACGAGAAAATGTTTACGACTCTTAGAAATATTGCGAATGCCTCGAAAACTAATTTAAGAGGTTAAATATTTGTAAAATACATTTCCCAGAAAGTAATTTACTTGAGTTGGCAAAGAAAACTGTTTTGTTTAAACAGACTACGCAATTCACAAAGAATAGGGAATTTTTGACGTTAAAAAAATATCTTTACGGAGTCTTCCGACTATTTTTGACCGCTGTTTTCATTATGCAACTACTGTTGCGTAACAAAACTATACTAGGTAAATGTTACATGTTAAAAAACTATTCATTTAATGTTCACGCGATTTGGAAAGAGTTGCCATCCTAAAAAACATAATATCTTTAAGTAACTTTTGCACGGTCTCGCAGATGACCAGTTTCCAGGATGGTGCCATTCATAAAGCAAATTTTAAAATTATTTTTGGAATTTAATCAATCTGCAATTATTTAACAAAATGAGCGATTTAAAATCAATAAAGGCAGTTCTTAATAATATGAATCGTTATTTTATTTTTTAATACCATATCCAGCTGACATAATTTATTGCACATACTGAAAGTATAATGCAAATATTTGATAAGAGTATGAACATTAATATAATAACTTCAATTATTAAAAGATTTATTCTAGCTCCACAGATTTTGCACTTCGGTACAGAATCTCCATCCCCCCAATAGATATTCGAAATTTATAAATTTTGTTTTGTGATCTGTTTCCAGTATGAATAAAACAGTACAATGGTTATAGATTTTGGAGACAATTTATTATTTTCTTCATATAATTTACATAAAAATGCAATAAACGATAAAAACATAGAAATTCTTTTATGCATTGTTTAAGATTACATGATAAGATCATTTTCAAGAAGGTCAAACCGAATTTCGCCTGGAAAATTAGAAAATTAAAAGCTCTGTTAAAAGAGATAATAAACTCTTAATGTACATTTAAATTGCAGTGAAGTCCTCCACGAATGCATTTCTCTCCTTAAGTAAATAGCCCTCGTGATTTTGCCTTAATCAGTTACTCTGCACTAAATTCTAGTTAAGTTATAATATTTTTCTTTAGTACAAATACAATTAAAGTTATTAATTATTCACGTTTTTTTTTCACTTTTAGGAGCTGATTTAAATAATATTAGAATATAACGCATTAATGCATTTCTAAGGTAATATTTTCAAATTAAAATATGTATTACATTATTACTTTTATTACTCTACGTAATAGTATAACCTTACTTTAATTGAATAATTTGGTTATGAGTTTGTTTCATACAATTAAAAAAATTACTCCTTGATTTAATTTTATTGCAATAAAAATAAAATTATATATTTAATTTTAGGCTCATCGAAAATAAATATGGCTTACTCTAGAGACACAAGTTGTATGTTTAGACAACAAGAAAATTTCATTGTTTACGTTTATCGAACAAAATATGGTATTTTTACTTCCTTGTACGAAGTAAAGGAAGCAATGTAATCGGGAAAGATTTATGTATCGTATTTCAGCGAAAATATCCATTTTGATGTACCCCATCTGTACGTATAGACAGAATAAAAGGTTTGATTTTCCAAAAAGGATTGTAAAATGGATTCAGAAGAGCATTTTTCGTGACGTTTGTACGTACGCATGTATGCATCTCGCATAACTCAAAAACACGTGGCTTCAGAACGTTGAAATTTTGCATATGTCCCATATGCAAAATTTCAATGTTGATGTAGTTGTGCATCTGCTATAACATGTAGCTGTGCACTTCACTTTTTGGTTGCAATCGGCCGCCGCACCAAACGTATACAAATATAAATGAAAATTGAGCACTTTTTCCCTATTTCAGTTTTTTACCACTCTGAAAAAGTGGCATTTAAAAAGACAAGCATACAGTATCTACATCTTCGATTCCATACCCGAAATGCTAATGTCTGTTTTTTGCTGCTTTCATATTAGGTAATTTCTCCTTCCTTCCAGCACGTCTTCCTGGTATAACAGTAGCACACTCGGCGCGTATTCGAGAGGTCAAGGTTCGAGTCCCAGCGAGGGAATTGTTCATTTCTCATGTCTCCTGCTTTAAAATAAACTAGGATTCTACAATTTTAATGCTTTTTCGAATCTGCTTTTCGGTATTTTACATATATTGAAAACAAGGACGTACAATAAAAGAAATTCTGTGAAATATAAGAGAATTATTATTATCAATGTGAAATATGAGAGAGTTATTATTATTTGAAAATCTTATTTCAATTCTACCCAATATTTAATGGTTTTCCCAACATTAAAACCCCTGTTTCTCCAAATAACCATTCAGCGCATTCATATTTCTGGTCTAGCACAGAAAACATATATTATGCGACACATCTGAAGCCTTTCCAATGCAGTAAAATGTAACTCGCAGATAAATAAAAGAAAAGTCATTGCAGTAAATTTGAAATTTATTCCATTATACGTAAAACTAAATAATTTGTGGAAAACATACAAGAAAAAAGCTCCTCAATTTATTAACACAAAAAGAAGAAACTACTTTGCTTCCAATATTATGTTTTATGCCCTGCAGTGCAAACTAATACAACAAAATTGATTAAGTTAACAGGCGAAAGGATATTTCCTGAAGCAACCAGTCAAAAATACTTCTGAATTCTAATGAAGATCAATAGAGTAACTTAATTATTATTTTAATTTCAGAAACAACTGCTTCCCACGACTTTAAGCGAATGATGATTTTAGTTGATGCACAACATAGATAATTTAATTACTGATTGCTGATTTGCATTGCTTAAATAACAACTATTTAATTATTAGATTTAAATGCAGATTTTTAAAATTACTAGAAATCTTTAGAAATACTTTCTCTTATTCAAACAATAAAATTAAATCAGTTTAATATCATAATGTTAAGCATCCAACAAATTATTTAAAACTTTTCTGATTTAAATATTTTCTAGATGCAGCTTTTATAATTTAATAAAGAATGTAAACTGAAAAAATCACTTATTCAAATACTCACTTAGTAGTTAATTAAAATAATGCTATCTTTAATATCATAAACGAACATAGCAATTTGAATTAAGCACTAGAATAGTCAGAATAGTTAATATTCATTACTTTTTTAGTTTGTACAGAGAAAATTTATTCATCTCTTTTATTTCCATTACAAAAGAATTAAAACTTTTATTTCCTTTAATTCTCTGTTATACTAAGAAAGCAGGCAGTTTAAAGCATTTTATTTTTTTCAAATGGATATATTTTGATGCTCAGTTACAAAAATTCGTAGAAACTCAGTTGTGAGAATATCATAAAATGACCCCCCACAAGATTTCTGCAAGCACCAAAGGATGATTTCCTTCGTAGTCTAATAGTGTTAAATACGTTCATTAGGGAAAATAATTAACGAATCTGTCAGGAACATCCGCTTTTCCCACTACGTGTCTTTATGGTGTAAGTGGTAACCCATCCGTCTGGGAACCAGAAGGTCAGGAGTTCGAATCGCGGCGAAGGCATAACAGATTTATCGCGTTTGCTGCTCCAAAGAAATACCTAACAGCTCTATAGTGGCACCTGACTAAAATGCAATGAACATTAATTCGTTACCACTTGGATTTTTGGCGATTGAGTCCCCTTGAAAGTATGACTGATTTTTCGTGTCTTTTGCTTTGAAAAGCACAATAGACCCTACAAATCCAGAGCTGAAATAAAAATATTACCATAAAACTATTCTTTTTTATGAAATATTTTTCCTCGTTCAAATGCAGGAGAATTCAAGAAGTTGCATATACGTACGAAATTATTTGCATATGATGAAAGCTGATAAACGAGCTAATGAACAAGCGAGACGAATTTACATGAACTATTATATCCGCCTTCCAACTACAAAACTTATCATGAAGCAACGGGCAAGATATTCCAGGGATAGTAATTAGTAACTTAAACACTCAGGAGTGAAAACATTTTGCTCCTGAAGAATAGGGACCTGAGCCTAATTTCCCACGAAATCGATAGAGTTTGTGTTGATTTACACCAAACTAAGTATGCGTTTTTTGCTAGTTTTAAAATCTAATTTGAAAATGTTTCAAATTTGATATATTTAGAGTTCATAGCTTTGCAAGTTTCACAGAACTGTCTAAGTTTCTACTTTAAAAACATTTCAGAATTCAATTAAGAATTCCTTTGATAGGAAAAGAAATCATGTACGAAAAACGAAGGCAATTATTCTAAGTGCATTACGGTAAGTAATTCCAAGCTTAAGAGCTTGAGTGGTATTCAGGCATTGGATACAGAGTGGCTTAAGCACAAAGTTTGATTTGAAACAAAGCAATTATTAAAGCAAAAATTTTTATGATCAATGTTACCTTTTCTCGAACTGATTTCTAGACTTATGTGTTTATAGTGTAATGTTTCTAACAGCTTTATGCCTTAACAACCAGCTGCTCTGATGAATGTTTTTCAATGACTAATAATTCGTGGGCTAACTTCGAAGTATGTTTGTTCTCGAATATGGATATCCAATGCATGAGAAAGACATTAGGTAAGGAATTTAAAACATAACATTTGATTCTTGCTTTTTAATCAGAAGTATCGCTCGCATTAAAAAAACAACAACTAGAATATACCAGTCAATGCCGTACATCGCAAATGGTATTCAGCATAAGTAATAATAAAGCCATTTTACAAAAGGCGCATGAATTATGCTTCATCTTGCATTTCTTTATTGAAAAAACGGTTTCAGTACCTTTGTTTCATAAATAAAAACCGAGTTAAATATTACCATAGCAGGTATTAATAGATAAAGATAAAAATTGCATATCGACATTAGGAACGTTACAACAGAGTCTCCCTCCTCCAATTTTTCGGCTATTACGTTAATTGTTTACCAAGGCATTTTTTAATCCAAACAACCTGGCATATGCTGTGATTATTCCGACAGACATCAAGATCTTTAAGTTACAAGGCCTAGCAAATTTGGCCAGTTTTCAGAAAGCTGCCATTCAACATAGTATAAGATTTTTAACAAATTTCTCAAATTACATCTGTAGTTGCTGAAAAGATGAGCGATTTAAAAGCAGTTAACATACTTTTTCATAATTTACTTCTTAATATTATTTTTTTTACCATGCATCTAATCAAATTTGAGGTAAAATAAATCGCCGAATAACGATTATTGGAGGAGTTAAAGCAACAAGAATGACTGTATTCAGAAATTTGTAAGACTAGTTTCTAAGGTTTAAGTATAGTAACCTCTTTTTGCAATTCATTAGGCATTTTATTGTCCATAATGTGAAATTTAACAGTAAATTTTTAAATCCTAATCTAAATGCAAAAGAAGAAAACTGCATTGCTCGAAATTCTTTCTAACCCAGATATTATCATTAAGACCGATAAAGGAGACCAGACAGTCTCCATGGCCAAAAACACTTACACCGATGGTGTCGCTAAACTCTTAAACCAAGGCACATATAACCTGATTTCTAACGACCCATCACTTTTGGACCTTTTAAAAATAAAAACTAGGATTAAATCTTCAGAAACCCTTCCGACCGACTTACAAAAATTGCTTATCTGTTGTTAATTATGCCATATGATTTGCTCTACGAAAATTCATGAAACCGGTATTTCGTTCTGCTCTATAATATCAAATTTAGCCACCGCCTTTCACCTCTTAGCTAAATATTTAGTTTCTAGATTTTCGACTTCGTTAGTTAATAACACTTAAAATTCAGTAGAATTTATAAGAAAGGTAAAAATAATTTCCTTCAGAAATTTCATCGTGGTTTCTTCTGATGTAAAATCATTATTCAACCAATGTTACAGTGGAAGGTGTACTTAAAAGTCTAGAAAAAAGATTTCGAGAATTTCTAACTCCTGAATTGAAATTGGTGGGTTAATTTCCATTACTCAACTCTGTCTGAAAAAACACATTTTGTCTTCCAAAATAAGTATTACAAGTAAACTGAGGGATTAGCCATGGGAAGTCCTATCCTTGCTGATATCTACATCCAGTATTATGTATAAAAATTATTTGAAATTTTAAACTTCCTTGTGTGGTTCCGATACGTTGACGATGCCTGTTTATGTGAGTATCGTTTGCTTCATTTTATTGTTGCAAACATCGTAAATTTCTTTTGTTTTTCTTCCTTTAGTTTTGAACTTTATGTGTGGCAACAAGATTAATTGATTGATAGAATTGTGTTTGTGACAGCCGTGTAGAATGGCTCGCTTATTTTGTATCAATTATTTCGCATCGCTGTTTCGCTAGGATTTAATAATTAGTGTAATGAAATAAAAGTGAAGGAATACAGTCCATGTGTTACGTGAAACATATTAAGTAAAGATCATTTATTGTTGGTCAAAAGTCTAGCCGGAGAGCTAGTGAAGACAGTGACTGTTCTAAGCGCATTGTAACAACGCAAATATATATGATTGGTGAAAAATTACTCCACTTTGTGAGGTAAGTGGATTTTGAACAAAAATTCGTTTATAACTGATTTTAAGAAGAATGTTGTAATACAGCATAGAAAAGTGTTTCGATTTCATTTTAATAATAGTGTTAAGTGATTTAAGAACAATTTCTGTTTTTGAATTGATCAATTATGAGTGAACTTATAACTTTTAAAACAAAAAGAGCGGTTTTATGCAGAAATGTTACTAATTATGTAAAGAAAATTGAAACTATTTTAACTGTAGATGAAATTAATTTAATAGAACTAGAGGAATGTGTCGAATTATTGACACAAAAGGAAACTGAGTTAAGGAAGCTTGATTCTGAAATCGAAAGCTTAATTACAGATACTAAAGAATTAGAAAACGAAATAGATAATGTTCAAGAGTACACAGATAAAATTTATTTGTGGAAATTTAAAGGTGAAAAAATATTAAAAAATCAAAATAGTAAAAATAATTCTAATGGTGTAATTTCAGAACAGGTTCTTGACAATATTAAATTACCCAAGTTAACATTACCGACTTTTGGTGGTAATATTACAGAATGGATAGCTTTTAAAGATCTTTTCAGTGCTTGTGTAAGAAATAATACAAATTTATCTAATGCTCAAAAATTGCAGTATTTGAAGGTTTCGTTGAAAGGTGAAGCATATCGCATTATTCAAACCATTCAAATTTCGGATTGTAATTTTGAAATAGCATGGAATCTGTTAGACGAAAGATATTCAAATAAGAAAGAACAAATTTTTGCATATATTAAATGTTTTCTAAGCTTACCAACTATACAAAATGAATCAGCATTTGCTATTTTAAATTTAGTTGACAATATTAATGAAGTAATTCGTTCTTTAGCAGTATTGAATCAAACCATTGATAATTTTGGTGACACTTTAATGACTTATTTAATTTTGCAAAAATTAGACCCTTCTACAAAATTATGGTGGGAACGTCAGTTAAAATGTAATGAGATTCCAAATCTTACGACTTTAAATGAATTCCTAAAAAACTATGCAAGAACACTTCAAAATAGCAAATCAACAAGGTACCTAAATCTGTGTTTCAAAATAAGAATAATGTTCTGGTTGCTACTTTGGATTGTGGTTATTTTAAAGAAGATCATAGTTTAGCCAAATGTTCGAAATTTCTAAATTTATCGGTTCAACAAAGGATAGAATTTGTAAAATCTAACCGTTACTGTTTTAATTGTTTATCTAATATGCACTTGCTCAAAAAATGCAAGAGTTTAAATACATGTCAACATTCCTTTAAGAAGCATCACAGTATTTTGCACATTGTAAATAATTCAAAGAATAAAATTCAGTTAAACAGTATATCTCCGCCTACGCAATCTATCCTTAAAAGAGATGAATTAACGAGTCCTAAAGATGTTTCAGCCACAGTTTGTGCCTCTCATTATGATTCGAATGCAAAAAGTAATCAAACCAGTCACATTTTATTGTGTACTGCTTTAATTAAAGTTCAAAATTCTGAACAACAATTTGTGAAGTGTAGATGTTTATGTGACACTGGATCTCAGAGATCATTTATTTCAAGGGATTGTGTGAAGAAATTAGGATTACGAGTGAAAGATAATTCCATTTCTGTATCATGTCTAGGAGAATTTAGTACTATAAGTAATGGGGAAGTCGATTTAGTATTCACTTCTCATTTTAAAAGTGATATTCGTGTATCAACATCAGCGTTTGTATTGGACAAGGTGATAGATAACATTCCCTATGTATCTTTGCCATCAATCATCTTCGATAACTTCAGTGATTTACAATTAGCTGATCCATTATTTTACAAGTCACAACCAGTTGACATTTTATTTGGAGTAAATGTATTTCTGCATTTAATGACGGGAGAAATTGTCAAACGTGGTCCTGATCTACCATTTGCTCTAAATTCGAGGTTGGGATGGATAATTTCATGTACTACAAATTTTGAGCCAGTATATGTAAATCATTTGAATACAAATACAGATGAGTTAGTAAATTCTTTCTGGGAGTTAGAAAAGTTCTAACCTTTAACAAATGAAGAAAAACTTTGTGAAGGACATTTTAAAAACTCGCATTTTAGAGACACATCAGGTCGTTATTCAGTTGCATCCCGTGAAATGGCGCACCGAAGATTTCAATACTTGGAGAAGAGGCTGTTATCTATGAAAGAAATTTACTACCAGTATATTCAGTTTATGAAAGAGTACTTTTCACTAGAACACGTAGAATTAGTGCCAGACACAGATTATGAATTAGAGAATAAACATTATTATATCCCACATCACTTCGTGCTGAAGGACTCTAGCTTAACAACAAAATTGAGAGTTGTTTTCGATGCGAGTGCTAAAACAACCACAAATGTTTCTTTAAATGATACGTTAATGATAGGCCCAAAAATACAAGATGACATAATTTGTATTTTACTAAGATTTAGACTTCATAACATTGCAATAACCGCTGATATTAAAATGATGTACAGACGGATAAAGATTCATGAAAAAGATAGAGATTTTCAGAGAATATTATGGAGAGATAGCCCGTATAAACAAATACAAGTTTGTCGTTTGTAAAACAGTTACATATGGAACTGCAGTTACTCCATATCTTGCAACTAAAATTTTGAGTCAGTTAGCGATTGATGAAGGATTGAACTTTCCAAAGGCAAAGAATATAGTTTTAAGAGATTTTTATGTTGATGATATGTTAACTGGTGTAAAAGATAGTTCGAAGGTATTACATCGATAGACGAATTGCAACAACTGCTAAAAAGGATTGGCTTTGAGCTTCACAAATGGTCGACAAGTGAACCGTCATTGTTAAAAACCTCTGGCTTAACAAACACAGATAGTGACAATATTCATCGTGTAATAGAAGACAAAACATTGAAAGTTCTGGGATTGGAATGGCATCCGGACAATGATGAATTCAAATATAATGTCGGTGTAATAGAGTATCAAAGTGTTCCGACTAAAAGGATTATTTTGTCATTCGTAGCAAAACTATTCGATCCATTGGGGTGGATAGCTCCGTTTGTAATTCTCGCTAAAATGATCCTTCAGCAATTGTGGAAATTACAGTTATCATGGGATGATCCTGTAACAGAAGAGATTGATCGAAATTGGAGAAATCTATGTAGAGAAGTTAAACTTTTGAATTCTATAAATATACCTAGGAAAATTCTGCTACCTGATTATTTTCGATGTGAACTTCACGGATTTTCTGATGCGTTATGCAGCAGTTATTTTTTATCAAAACTTGCAGTAACTCTGACATTAATGTTAAACTCGTAACAGCTAAAACTCGTGTAGCACCATTAAATCTATTACGATTCCAAGAATGGAATTCTGTGCAGCAGTGTTATTGGCACGCTTGATTCAGTCTGTAAAAGCTGCATTAGTTATAAATTTTGATTTAGTGCACGCTTGGAGTGATTCACAAATCGTGTTGTTATGGCTAAAGTTAGATTCTAAAAAATGGCAAGTATTCGTATCCAATAGAGTTTCTGAAATACAATCCTTCTTACCACCAGAGAACTGGAGTCATGTTGATGGAAAAGAAAATCCAGCTGATTGTGCTTCACGTGGGTTATTTCCTGTAGAACTATTATCTCAGCAATTGTGGTGGAATGGTCCTTCTCTTGGTTAAAGTGCAGTGAGATTTCCTTGTCTAAAAATATTCTTATAGGTGAAGAGGCATTACCAGGTGCACGTAAAACAGTCTCATTTGTAGTTTCTGAACCTGTACATGAACTTGCTATTATATCAAATATATCTTTCATTTCCAAAGTTACAACGCATATTTGCTTGGATATTAAGATTCATATCGAATTCTAAAGTAGCATATCTAGAAAGAAATACGTCTTTTTTTATCTAGCAATGAAATTCGAGCTGCAACTTTCTGTATTGTCCGAATAATACAGCGATTTCACTTTTTAAAGAAATTCAATGTCTGGAGTTGGGAAAGGACTTACCTACAAACAGCAACCTCCTTAGCTTGTGTCCAATTTTAGATGACAACAAAGTGTTACGTGTAGGAGGAAGACTGAAAAATGCGCAACTATCAGAAAATGAAAAACATCCAATCTTATTACCTTCAAAACACAATCTGACAGAAATCATAATTAGACACTTTCATGTCAAATATCTGCATACAACACCAGAACTTCTTCTTTCTTTAATTAGACAACAATTTAGGATCATAGCTGCTAGATCTGCTATCCGAAAAGTAGTAAGATCTTGTATCACGTATTGCAAACTTAGAGCTAAATCTGCAAGTCAAATAATGGCTGATCTACCGGAATCTAGAGTAACACAATCGCGACCATTTCATCGAACTGGAATAGATTTTTCTGGACCGATCCTGATTAAACATCGTGCAGGACGTGGACAAAAATCATTTAAATGTTACGTATGCTTATTTGTGTGTTTTGTAATCAAGGCAGTACATCTTGAAGTGGTAGAAGATTTGTCAACAAAGGCATTTTTAAGTGCATTGAAACGATTTATTGCAAGAAGAGGGAAACCACTTGAGATTTATAGTGACTGCGGTACCAACTTTAAAGGTGCAGACAAAGAAATCAGAAAATGTTTTTTGCAATGTAAGCAAAATCAAGAAATTCACAAATTTTTGTCTTTAGAGGAAATAAAATGGATATTCAACCCGCCATCATCTCCCCATTTTGGTGGACTATGGGAATCGGCAGTAAAGTCAATGAAATTACATCTAAAACGGACTGTTGGTGATTCTGTGCTGACCTATCCGGAATTTCAGACCTTGATAGCGCAGGTTGAGGCTTGTCTCAACTCTAGGCCATTGTGTCCAACATGGGCTGATCCAAATGATTTAACTGCATTGACACCTGGTCATTTCCTAATAGGAACGTCTTTAACTGCCATACCTGAACCAGACCTAAATTATAGTTTCTTCAATCACCTTGACAGATGGCATGTGAGACAGTTTATTTTTCAGCACTTCTGGAAAAGATGCAGTCGAGAATACCTGTCTCAGCTTCAGCAAAGACCTAAATGGCAAAAAAGTCAAAACAATTTAGAAGTCAATGACTTAGTCCTCATCAAAGAAAACAATCTTCCGCCTCTTAAATGGAGGTTAGGGAGAATAATTGCTGTTCATCCGGGCTCAGATCATAGAGTCAGAGTTGTTAGTATTAAAACTGGTCATGGTGTCATAAAACGACCAGTCGTGAAATTGTGTCCTATTCAGACTAAAAACTATGAACTGCTTCGTATATAATATTTTGTATTATTTTTCTTATGTTTATCTTTTATTATAGACTAAGAAGTTTCAAAATGCTCCAACTGTTGAAATCCCCTGGGATTTCAACGAGGGCCAGGATGTTTATGTGAGTATCGTTTGCTTCATTTTATTGTTGCAAACATCGTAAATATCTTTTGTTTTTCTTCCTTTAGTTTTGAACTTTATGTGTGGCAACAAGATTAATTGATTGATAGAATTGTGTTTCTGACAGCCGTGTAGAATGGCTCGCTTATTTTGTATCAATTATTTCGCATCGCTGTTATAATTAGAGTAATGAAATAAAAGTGAAGAAATACAGTCCATGTGTTACGTATTTATTGTTTGTGAAACATATTAAGTAAAGAACAATGCCTTTACACAATTTGACGGAAAAAAAGATGATTTTAAAAACTTTTTTTCAGTAAGGAATTCCACTGCTATTCACTTCTGAGCTTGATACATCCACATCCCTTCCATACCTCGACATCTAGGTCACACGCAACATATCCAACTTCAGTACTACTGTTTACCGTAAGTCTTCCCCTGTTTGCCTTCCACCACACTTCAAATCATGTCATTCGACGAAACAGAAGTAAGCTTTATTTTTTTCCTCGGTTTTCCGTGGAAGTTTAAAGTAAAGAGTAAAGTTTGCTCCTCCAAATCGGCTTTTCATCCAGAACTAAATTACTTAAATGCAGTTGCTATTAACAAATGCTTTTCACCTACCATTATTGACAAAGCGGTTAAAAAATTCTCGTCTCAACACATCAAAAGTATCCTCTCGTTTTAAGAGATTATAAGAATTCTGCAATCGATTCTTCCATCGATTAGCTACAAAATTGCACATATTTTACCAGAAATTCAATTTTCGTGTTTTCTCTTCTGTCAATAAAAGACTTAGAAACCCCATTTCTGATATGAATTCCTGGGATCTATCCAGGATTCCTTACCAATGTGGTTTAATTTACATTGGTCCACCTAAGAAAACCTTAAAATTCCATGCTAAGGAACATGAGGCGTAAGTTAGTAAGAAAGAAACAGATAACACCAGAAGCAGATAAGGGGTGCAGCAAAACACTGTTGGTCATAAAAAAAAAAAAAAAACTTAATTTCTATTTCTCAGCAGCCAAAATTATTCAAAAAATATCTTCCATTGGTGAATTAGATTTTCTAGCGGCGCGTTTCACATTAATTAAAATCTTTTAGTTCTAATTGACGATTCCAATTCTAATTCATCTTTACCCTCAGCTTTCAAGGAATTATTTCATAGTTTTTTCATCAATAGATGAGTCCAGTAGCTTGACTTCTTGCCTCTATTTCTTATCGCCTTACCATATCTTGTCATCGGCTTCTCTTTCGTCTTTTGCACTATTGCAGCTAAAGAAGACGATTCTATATTTAAAGTCTCGAAAATAGTCCTGCAAATATATGAATATTACGCAGATTCTTGTTGCTTTAACTCCTCTAATAATTACATATCTAATTTTACAATTTTTAATAGATTAATATGATGAATCAATTTAAATTTCTTTTTCAGTTGAATATACCGTGTTTTCCCTATTTCAAGATGCACTCACATCTGTATTACTAAGGGAGGGGTAAACGTTCTAAGAAAACCCATTTAATGAAATAAAGCGTAATAATAGACCTAGCTTAGCAAATACTACGTATTTTTTTAATAAACGACTCCGACATAGTAATAATAATAATAGCATTATTATTCAAATTAGAAATTTATAAAATATAATTACTTTGAAATAATTAGTAATTCAAAAAAATTTGCGACCGTAAGACATCATCAAGTCTAAAACAGACCTCCCTCGCCTTTATTTCTCTCGATGTTTACACAGAACAAAACAGTTGGTCTCAGTTTCTAGCATACACGATATTATAGATTGATATATATTATAAAAGTAAGTGTACAATGTGCGTGCCGCTAAAACTCAGAAACGAGTCCCTGTATGATCAAGAAAGTTATATGATGTGGTAGCCCTCTATGTCCCATCGATGAAGAAGGTTCCCGTTTTCACCTGGAGGGCATGCTTGTGAAGATGTAAGGGCTGGAAATTTCACCCTCTAGAAATTTCTAGAACAGTCCAGAACATTCGAAAGCATTCCACAACATTAAGGAACATCCCGGAACATTCTGGAATGTTGTAGAATTTTTGGGAATAGTCTGGAACGTTCGGGAACATCCCAGAACATTCTCGAATATCGTGGAATGTACAGGAACACTGTGGACCATTCGAAGCCTTTTTTATATGGGTGAGGCTATCCATTGGTAGGGGTATATAAAGCAAGATCCGTTGCGGTTTCGGTCAGTTTCTTATCAGTAATTTCTGCAACATAGTCACTACTGAAAACGAACTTATCGACCAAATTTATCCAAACACTGTTTACAACTATGCCAATCCGGAATGGCTATTTCAAAGGGCAATTTAGGCAACTAAAACTAATATTGTCGACGATATCAACTTTAGTATTCAAAAGAAAATTCTTGGAGAAAAGACAATATACAAGTTGATTGGCATGATGGTAAACGTAGAAAAAAGTGTTAACTTCCCTACAATTTTTAAACTTCGTTGCAGATCCCAGGAATGCCATTACACAGCCTTCGACTGAAAATTGGATTTCCGATGATACTACTCAGAAATCTTAACTCATCAAAATTATGTAATGGAACAAATATGGTCTTCAAACAGCTATCCAATAACATCATTGAAGCCGAACTTATGACTGGAAAGGACAAAGGACACACAGTATTTATCCTCAGAATACCACTGATATCTACTGAACTACCACTCAATTTAAAAGACTGAAATTTTCAATCAAATTATATCTGTAGTTTAACAATTAAAAACGCGCAAGGACAAACTTTAAAACATTTAAAACATCAACCTCAAACACTCTTGCTTTTCTCACGGTCAGCTTATACGTAACTTTCTCTCGAGTAGAAAATTCGAAAAATCTATACATATATATATATATATATATATATATATATATATATATATAAAAAGCTTATAAAAAAAAGTATTGTAAATAGTTATAATATGTTTTATATAAAAACTTTTTACCTCTTATATTTTCAATTTTATCCTTTAATTCCAACTACCACACAATCTCATATCAGCCCCCTGAGCGAAGCCGGGGACCCCAGCTAGTTTATAATAAATCTCATTGATAATTTTTATACACATGTGCCCATTAGTGTAGTTAATAGAGGATGTTTCTCACGCTATACAAAATGCATTTCAACGTGGAATGCTATCGTTTGATTTCTCCCTCTGAATTCCGTAAATCGATATCGCTCACTTCGGTTAATACTTTAATTGTTTCTTTGTAACTTGCACTTTGTATTACTTGGAAAATATAATACACGGCTGTTACGATGGTAGCCCAAATAATATGTACAAACTGAACATTTACATATATTAAATTTCAGTTGCAACCTGAAAAACTACGTACAGTGACCTGTCACAATAACAGTATATTTTACTTTCCCACCGATTTTAAAGCTGAAAACGATATAAACGTTGATTGGTAAGGCATGAAAAGTTAAAAATAATAAACGGTACACAAGTTTTGTTCCGTGGCTTACTTTTAAAAATTTTGTGATATTAACGTTAGACCATTTAACACTGTACGTGTTTATACACATGAGTACAAAAAGCTGCATTACTTTAAAGAGCTTTAGAAAGCTTCTAATTATTTGGTCTTCGTTTTAATCTGAAACATAACACCATTATAAAGGTACCCACTACCGCTGTATTTACTTAAGCATCTCTGAATGTGCGTCTCTCTGTATTTGCCTTAAGAGTCTCTGAATCCTTGTGTTAGAAAGAAACTATGTAAATAGTTATATATAGCGTTTTGAGGACAATAAATGTTTTAAAATAATATTTTGAAAACTTGTTGCGTTATATTTTCAATATAATGCGGTGCGATACACAAAGTCATTGGAGGTAAATAAAATGTAATAGGAAAAATAACGTCCTAACACATAAATCAAATTTATTTTCATGTGTTTGCAAAAAAACTTTTTACCCCCCCCTCATTGGATAATTCTGTTTGCACTGGCTTTCATGAGTACTCGAAGTTTTAAAAACTGTTCAAATAATACACAAGCGGCTTGGATATAAAGCCATAAACGTAAAAAAAAAAAAAAAAAAAAAGGCCCATTTTAGAAAGCTGAGTCAAGAAACGATAATATTTGTCCGATCAGACGAATGACTTTTTTCCAAACTTATACTCTTTAAAAATTATTTACTGCTACCTGCACTATATATGATATATAAGTGGTGCCTGAGTTTACAAAACCTTTTTCTAAACGCCATAAAAGAAATCGAAATCCTCCTCAGTCAAAATCACTAAAAGTCTGTCGAAAGAAAAAATTCTTTTTACAGCTAGATGAAAGAAAATAGATAAATGAAATCGAAATCATCCTCCTACTCAGTTCTCATTTTTTAAACAAAATCACTAAAAATTTTCTAAAAGAAAGAATTCTTTTTATATCTAGATGAAAGAAATCGAAATCATCCTCCTACTCAGTTCTCAATTATTAAACAAAATCTCTAAAAATTTTCCAAAAGAAAGAATTTTTTTATAGCTAGATATTTCACGAAAAGTTTTGAAGTTCGAAATGACTATAGCTTAGTTTTTCTATTTTTTGCATACTCCATTATGTTATTCCTATCGCTGGCTATAAAAATGCTGAAAACTGGTTGCAAGGTTCCGGTTCAAATCCTGGCGAACGAGCTGGAAGCTTGCGGAATTGAGTTGCATGGAAATTTTCATAATTTTCCTCATGTGTAACGTGAATGCAAAAGTCCTCAAAGGCAGTCAAGTTTCTAGAGTCAAAACATGTGGAAAATTACGTGAATGCAAATGTCTTCAAAGGCATTCAAGCTTCTCGTGCTTTGCCATAAGCTTAATTTTCTAATCCAACTCATAATGCTAATTTATACTACGCTTTCGAGGCACTCATCCATGTAGCCTAAAACATTTCTACCATTCCAGGACGTATTCGATCTTCGTTTATCCCACTTGCGGTCATTAATTTACCTCTACGCAGAACCTATAAAATTATAACATAACTTTCAGGACTGATAAATTGCCAATTTAACATTTGATATCGCGTTTTTAGATAATTTTTCAAATCAAAATTGTTCAATAAAACGCATAAAAGCAATGTGCATATTTTTATATTAGTTAGTTCTCTGATTTTTACTAATCTCTAATTAGAAATTCATAGTACATCTAATTCATTTATGATAATACTTTAAAAACTAATTTTGAAATCCTATAAGAAATAGATGTTAAAGCAAATGCAGCAATAATTAAAAGGGTAATAATTTTAAATAATTTTAATTTAGAGATATAAATTATCACAATAATAATAATAATTAATTAATATCATTTAATTATTATTTTTACCATTACTAATTATTATTATAATGTTTATATCAGGGTTATAAGCGGCCGAGCGGTAAAGTCGCTGAACACTGGTAGTTCGGTCCGAGGTTCGAATCCCGAGAACGGGCTGGCTGCATGGGTGTTTTAGTGGTTTTCCCCATGTGTAACGTGTATACGAGCCAGTTTTCCTTAGAAAGTCCTCCACGAAAGCATTCTTTCCCTTAGGCAGGTAGCCCTAGTGTGCTTTGCCATAATTAAATACACGCACGCACATCAGAGTTATAAATATTATTTACATTTATTTTAAAATATTTTAAGTTATTACACTAATTTATTCATAATGTACCTAAATAATAATTTTTAGGAACTCCAAGCATTATTCATGTTAATAAAAAATGTTTCTAATGTCATACATAACAAATCTCAACACAGAACAATCTTTTGCGCGCCACCTAACAATGATTAACTTGTCTTAAGTAGACAGTCAATGAAAACTGAAAAGTAGAGGTTAAGCGAATAAAATAATTCTTTTTTTTTTTTTTTTTTTAAATGGAAAGGAAAACACGAATTAGTTTCTTTAGTTTGCAGCAAGTAACTTTTTGCATAATGACAAATTATAAATCTGAGATTGTATGGAAGATTTCTCTAACTCTACTCATTGCGAACGTAATAACTTCAGCAATATTGCTTTGATTACCTTACATTAAAAATACTTTCACAGTTCTTTCCTCCTGCTCCAAATATTTGGAAAACTATTTGCGTTAAGATTCTGCTAACTTATTGAAATTGCACGTTAAATATTAACCAAAAGAAAAATAAATTTATACGAAAGCAATTATGATTAGTTATAATTAACACATATACTATAAAATGTGCCTGATAATTATAATGTATGTTTTTTTTAAAACTCTGATTTATTTTCATGAGTATAAAAAATTATCACTTGCAAATATACAGGTAAACGTCTTTCGCAGCACAGACTTTTGAATTATTAAGTGCAAATAAGTTTGTAAGTAATATTTAGCTTTAGTTTTTAATTCAACTGAGCATGAAAAATATTATTGAAATATTAAGCAGGGGCAAAAAAGAATTTCTAGAAATCCTTCGTTCACATAGGTATAATATTCATATTTCTCAAATTATTTTAGATTTAAATTCAAATTTTATAAAAGTGACTAGAAAACTTTAAATTGGACTACAGATTTTGTTCAGAAATGCGAAAAGACGAAACGAAATCCTCATAAATTGTTCTTGATTGTATACAGAGATTCAAATTCTTGTTAAAAAGTCAAGATCTTTCTGCGGAATCAACAATGATTCCGTTGTTTTAATTAAAAATTTACCTTTTATTAATTTAGCATTGTAATTACCAATTTCAGTTTAATTAATTACATATTCCAATTTTTGATTTCTACAATAGTACACATTTACTATCTAAATTATACTTCACGTATACTAGGAGATAACGTTTCATATATATTTTCATGTGTATATATATATATATGTCATAATAAAAGCAAAGGAAAAGGAAAAGCCGGAACACTGTAGATGCGTGACCAGACCCACACTGAAGAAGAATTTTGATTGCGTAGTATTTAAGGAACTTGGCAGTCGAGGCAGTTTTAATTCCATTTTTATTTCCAATTGATATTTGTGGCTACAATCACTTGGCACTCTAGTCGTGCCTTTCCACAGAAGATTTACATTTTTGATATTGTTGGGATAGAAAGCAAGCCAGCGAAATTACATCTTAGCACAGAAGAGAGCAAAAGCTGAAGTGCGTCGTTATGAAAGATGGAAGCACGCGAAGAGAAAAGTTTTGGTTTACAATTCGGTGATTGGTCGTCAAGAGGTATCTGGTATTAACGGTTACGTAAGATCGCATGATTAATTTGAATGACGCAATGCAGATAAGTTATTACAATTTTAGAATAGAGAGGAAGAATTAATACATTTTTATCTTACATATTTCGCCCCTTCAAAAAGAAAAAAGCGTAGCGACAGAGAAGCCTTTTTAAAGAGAAAGAGTTTAAACACTAGCAAATGTAAAAAAAAAAATAAAAAAAAATAAATCATAAAATTTTTGTCCTGTAAAATATAATTTATAAATATCAATTTTTTTAAAATAAATTTTTAATTTTTAGAGTCCTATTGAATTTTTCAGCATTTCAGTCCAAAAGTCTTTTTGTTTGAGAATTCACATAATCATAATTCTTCAGGGAAGGCTCTTGTTATTACAGAATATCACAAAATAAACTTTTACATAATCATTACTTATAATTAAATGTAATGCACATAAATATTTATGATACTTATTTCTATACTGATAAATTATAATTTAACATCAGATTTTCAGAATTTATGGTTTCACCGTTATCACAAAATAAACTTTTACATAATCATTACTTATAATTAAATGTAATGCACATAAATATTTATGATACTTATTTCCATACTGATAAATTATAATTTAACATCATAAATAATAGGATTAAGATTTTCAGAATTATGGTTTCACCGTTATCATCTTTCATTTACAATTCCTGATTTTACCAAACTGGAAACTTCTAAACAAACATATCCATCAATAGGGCTGTCCTCTTGAGCTAACCAGTGTGTTCTATGCACTGGTGGCCCAGGGTGCCTAGACAGTTACTTGAAAAGGCCTCCGTTCCTTGCATTAAGGTAACTGGCCTTTGAGAACTGCATTAATACATTCCATAATAATATAATAAAAATAATAATAATAATATAAAAAATTTACATGCATTCATAAAATGAGAGCCTCCAACATTATCTTGCATGAAGAGGGTAAAAGGAACAACTGTACAGAGGTAATTACAGGCCTCTGTTGAAGGAACCAGTACACCCTCAGCATACTATACTTAACACACAATAACCCCTAAATTTTAACATGCATTTACCATAATTTCATATTACTTATCTGTACTAATTTCACTTATTTTTAACATCTACTTCATTTTTAGAATAATTATAAAATTCGTATTCAAAATTCTCAACAAAATTTCAAAAACATAAAAACTTATCTTAATATCTTTCCCTATGAATAATTTAAATAGCTTAAAACTCGTTACTTAATTTGCTCACACACATTTTATGAAAAATTAATGAACAAGAATTTCCGATTTTCTCAAAACAAATTGCAGAAATTTTAACCAACGTTGAAATGAAAACTATAGAATTCGCAACATATTAAATAATTTAGTTCCTGATCTAGATTCACACGAATGTTATAATTTTTGAGCTGTTGAAAAAGAAGAAGCGCAAATAATTTTCTGTCGCACATACTTGCAAACACTTAAATCAGATCGACCTTGAACCCACTGTAATGCTTAATTCCTAAACGGTAATTCACCGATGATTTCCTTTTCACTAGGCATTCGAACTTCTCAATTTATCGAGAGATTACTTTCAATCTGTAAACACTACGCGTGATTATTTTTATTTATTTATTTTTTTTTTTTTTTTTGAAACACTTGCAAAACACCACAGCAGAAGAATGATCTGTTATTTTTTAAACACTGAAAAAACAAATCTGATGATTCACTTTTTTCACATTATCTTGGATTTACACAAAACGATGATTTAAAGAGCTGAACTAAATTTTCCATTGAGGTTTCAGGCTGCAGGAAACTATCCTTACCGGCTTAATTGCCATAGAGGAAAAAATGCATCATATTTGTGAACTATCAACATGCATCATATTTGTGGACTATCTGGCATTTAGAGATTTTACCAGATATTTTCATTCTATTCGAACTCTTTTTATGAAAAGGACTTAAAAAAAAAAAAAAAAAAAAAAAAAAAAATGGACATTTTTAACAAAATTGAGAACTTTTATAATTATAACTTATTTATTTATCAGTATTCCATATTTATTATGTTATAGTCTTAAAATTAGTCATATATTGTATATTTATTTATAACTCATTGTTTTAATGTTCAAAATTTCATATGCTATAAAGTCAAAATTTTATATGAGAAAGTCATGAACTATGATAGGCCATAGTTAAAGCTTGTACGCTATGTTCTGGATGTTTTCATGTCTTTTCTCATACTTTTGCTTCACTCCTGTACTAATGCTTTTCTCACCCCGGCCTCTCTTTTTGACGGGGGGGGGGAAGATGTAAAAAAAAAAATACGATGGCTTTGCTCTTTGCGAACCAGCATCCTTTAATTAATTTTCTGCAATTCAGCATCTCCCCTTAGACCATTACCTTCTAGAACATTCGCACCTATTACATAACCTCCTCATATAAATGCTGCGTCATAAGTTCTCCTAGACAGATGCCTTCTCGCCTTCGTCCTGCTAACGCTTCCGCTATGCTCCTCTTTCTTTGTTAGAACGTTATGATGTATTAAAGTTTAAAGTCAGTCGTATCTAATAGTTCAATTACTGAATAAGTTATCTGATTAACTTCATCTGGAAAAAGTCATCTGCTATAAATTAAAATAAAGATATGCTTGCTGTTAAAAGTGAAAAGTCCTGAGTCGTCATTTTTCTCCGTATTTCAATCACCCCAGCTTCGTTAACCATCTGCCAGAACGTGTAATGGAATAGCCTCACCATTCGCCCACGATGTGTTGGAATAACTGAAAACATTACATATATATATCTACAAAAATTTGAAAACAAATTTTTCATAATTCCCATTACCACACCATCTAAAATCATTGTTAATAGTACGTACGCGAACGTACGTACGAACGTATTGTTAATAGTACGTTCCAAAAAACGCGATAGTTATTAATTATGTATTACCAGCCTTTTCTACATTTTAATCGAAATTTGTCAATTTTTTCTGATAGTTTACAATGACTGTCACAACATTTTTTTTCACTCAAATGTGGAATTTAAATTTATAATAGGAAGTTTACGTTACTTATTCAAACATTCAAATATTTATAAATATATCAGCCACTGTCACCGAACTTGATGCAAACGATGGGAAGCTTTAATATTTAAAAGTCTACAAATCATGTTTTGAAATTTTTGTACCTATTAAATCAATTGCTTTTTTGCAATCACAGCATTGGTACGCGTAATTGACAAATGCTCATCAGTATCGCCACTGAGAAAGGGGTTTAAAAATGGAAACATATTCTTTGCATACAATTATTAATCAGTTATACTTTATACAACTATTAATTAATTTTTACATATATTTACCATAATTTCGAACTAATTTTACTTTTTAATTACAATAGTCGTATAAATTATCATAATTATTCAGTTTCTTTTTTATTTTTATATTCATTATAATAATATTTAATATACAAATATTCTACATGAAAGTTAAACACAATGTTTTATCCATTTTCAGTATTAATTTTTCAAAATTACCTCAATAATTTTTTTGCATTTAGCTCACTCTTTAAATAAGTATTAAATTCTTAAAAAAAAGGTTTTTTAAAACAATAATTCAAAAATGTAATTATTAATACAATAATTTTAATACCATTCCTAAATGAAATAATTACAAATATTTAAATTCGTTACTTAACTTTATTAAACATAATTATGAAAAATTAAATCTCTTCATACAATAAATTTTAATTTCTTTCATAAAATAGTGCTAAATTTTAAAATTCAATATAATAAGAAAGCAGCATCACATATTTAAATTTTAGGTAACATTATTTTCTAGCATTTTTCTATATGATGATAATATAAAAAATTCTACAGCGATAATTAGAACCTTACTCATAAAACACTTCATGTAAAATTTTAAAACATAATATATGGCACTATTTGGATTTTGTTTTATTTCGAAAGAAAATAATTATGAAATTCTATTGTGGATAGACATTTGATAAATTTATCGCAAACAAATTTGTAGCTTATTAGAGATTAACGATCTTCAAAAAGCACTGGGAATGCGTAGCTGAAATGATACAGCGTTCGCAGCCTCAATCCTTGAAAACACTTATTAAATCACTTTTATATAAACACTAAACTGGATTAGTTTTCAATGCGCTGCATTTTCCCACTTTTGGATATTAAATACATCAAAAGCGATGTTTCGTATACACAAAATTAGTAGGCATAGCAAAGCTTCAATCTTTGTCGTTAATACTGTTTTATAACTTCACAGATGAATTTTCCATTGGATTTTCCGCATCTGAGGTGCTGTCGACTAGATGTAATAACGCTGTAAACTTATACGAAATAATCTTATAGAAATATTGATAGCGTAGATATTGATCCACAATGAACATCAACTTGGAAAACGAGGAAGATTAAGTATTTATTTTATTTCAACTGAACATCCGTAGCGTAGATATTGATGAACATCAACTTGGTTTAAAGAGGAAGATTAAATATTCATTTTATTTCAACTAAATATCCGTGGCCACAAATAACTTGGCATTCTTCTAATCGTGCCTAGTAATTTACCTGCAGCATTTTGTTTTAGACAGATGAAATTGGTAAAAATGATTTGATTTTTAGAATCATTCCAGAGCGCATTGTCAAATGGCAAAACCATTTAAAACTCCCGAAAATGTGTAGCAGTTATCCCCGTCAATTGACTCAGGCGAATGATTCATTCATTTTGGTCACTCTGCTATACGCTGCGCGAAGTTTACTACCTACTTTGCTCGCTTAATGAAAATAATGAGATGTAAACTCATTTCCAGCATAGCAGAGCTACAAAGCAATCAGAATACAGAAACAGCCTGTTTTGCAAACGGAGTGCTTAAACAAATTGACATTTCGAACACATTCATTGGACTGAGCGACAGAGTGATTTCACCAGTCTGAAGCCACGAACTTATTTGTTGCTTCTATTGGCAGATTTTCATTGACACGCTCACAGATTTGAAAATTGTAATGGGAATTACAGAAAAATAAAAACACTTTGAAAATAGAAAAAAAATTGTTGAAATTTTTGCCCTCTGAAGAATTACTTTTACTTGTTCATATTAACACGCTTCCATCTTCAGCTGTTAACTGGTTCCAAAAGACAGTTTCTATGAAGATAAATTCAGTGAGCAATAGGTTTATGTCGTGGACAGTGAAATAATAGGCTGAACCTGTTTCGTGTAGTACATCGTTTTCATTTCTTTGAAAACAGGTAAAAGAAATCTTATTCCAAAAGACATGTAACTAATCCATAAGTGTTTTTTTCCCTTAGTAGTCCAAATATCTCAAAATGTCTCAGTTACCGGATGCATGTTTACTGAAGGGGGAATGTATATTTGGAACTTTGATAGCCAAATTATTTGGCTTAGGGATTCCTAATTATGATTAGAATATTTTTAATCTGTCGTTAATGTTTATGTCTCATGCTAAATATAATTGCAAATTAAAAAAAAAAGACATTAACAAGATTTTACATATTTTTCCTCACTTTAATTTACCATTAAATACAGTTGCCAAGTTAAGTTAAGCCAGTTGTAGTACTGAAAGTTATTGTAATTTTTTTTTCTCAAGTGTCACAGTGATAGCTTATTTTAAACCTAAACGAATCAATGTACGTAAAAATAATTTTATTTTAGAGACACTCACAAGTAATTTATTTACCTTTGTTGACAAATAATATAGAATGAAATTTAAATTCAAATGAATCAATATATGGAGAAAAATGTTTTAATATATGGAGAAAAATAAGAAATTTATATTTATCGTAAAATACTTTTTAAAGTACTTTTTCATTTTACTAAACATTGTTAAATGCTGCTTAAACATGAAAAAAAATATACTTTTTGTTGAAGTTTTTAATAAAGTTTGAAAGTTTGGAAAGAAGTTGAAAGTTGTTGAAAGAAGTTTTTAATAAAATTTGGAAGTTTTTTAAAGTGTAGAAGCTTTTAACAACAGCGCTTACCTTAAAATTAATATTATTAGTGAGAAATCGTGAAAATTATTCCAAAATTTTACCTGATTTATGAAGTGTTTTTAATTACATTACACTCAATGATGCTCAATATAATCTTTGTAAAATAACATTACTTTCGATGAAAATCCTATAGTAGCTATGTCAAATATTCTTATTACACAGAAACTGTTTGACTCCAGTTTCTATTGAAAAATTTGTTAAATATATAAAATTTTGATTACTATATCATAATAATAACACTACTTAATAGCTACAAGCAATAGTCCTGATACAATAACACGACTTAACAGGTATACGCAATATATAACTTAATAATAGATAGATTTAACGCTATTTTATGCTTCATGATGGTGGGAACTAAAAGTCATTTTTAGAAAGTACATATCAAATTTTAGTTTCCAGATCCATTTTCCAAATTTCTCTCCGAATGCGCATTTCTGTTTCCTACTTCAATATAAATGAGTAAGATGTAAGCATATTACTGGGTTAGCAAAGAAAATATTTTCCGCTTGAACAGATAGCTTTGTGTTCATTTTAAATTCTTCACACACAATCCTGTAATTTTTTTCTTTTGATATTTGGCAGCTGACATTTTTAGGTTGCTATAGAAACTAATTCCGTGCATTTTTTGTTTACAACTATTAATTTAAGGTCAGTTTTAACACGGGGTGCAAAGATAAACACTTTCGACATATTTTGCTTTTTTATTTTTATACAGGTAAGAAAGCGGCTGAGGCTCACAAAGAACTATATGAGTTTAAGACGTTGACTGCTTAACAGTACGCATGTGTCACAATTGGTTTAAAAATTTCACTCTGGAGATTTTTCACTGAAAGACGACTAACGTTCTGGAGCCTTCTGAAGCTGATAATGACAAAATTAAAGCCATAATTGAATCAAATCTTCATATAAGAGACTTGCGAGAGGTCGCAGAAAGGTTAAAAGCATCACATACAGCAACTGAAAATCACATAAGATGTCTTGGACTCGTTAAGAAGCTAGATATTTGGATTCCACCTGAATTGAAAGAAATTGACTGAACACAACGAATCAATATTTGATATACGCATTTCAAATATAATGCAATAGACCCTTTTTTGAAACGCATTATAACTGGTTATGAAAAATGGATCGTCTACAATACCATTAATAGAAAAAAGATATATCAGCACAAATCATATCGAAAGCTGAACTGCATAAGAAAAAGATCATGCTGTCAATTTGGTTGGATTACAAAGGTCTTGCAGATTTTGACCTGCTTTCAAGCAACCAAACGATCAAGTCAGAAGTTTACTGCCAATACCTTATGAAACTGGAAGATACACTCAAAGAGAAAAGTCCAGAACTAGCAAATCGCAAAGGAATCGTGTTCCACCACAATATTGCGAGGCCTCACACATTTTCAGCAACATGTATGAAATTACTAGAACTTGGTTGGGAAGTGATGTGGTATTTGCCATATGGTCCCGATCCTGCCTCATCGAATTATCATTTATTTCGAAATTTACAAAACTTCTTAAATGGCAAAAATTTCAGTAATAGCGATGGCGTCAAATTGCACTTGGTTGAGGTTTTTGCTGATAAAGACCAAGAAGCTCGATAACTGCGGAATCATGTAGTGCCAGAAGGATGGGAAAAGGTTATCGAATAGAATGGAAGATATTTGATTAAAGTTAATTTTTTTTTTGTATAAAAAATTTAGTTTAATTTCACACTAAAAACTCGAGATTACTTTCTTGCCAACCGGATAATTATAAGTCTTCTAGGTCTTAAGACAGTAACAACAGAGTCTGAGATAATTTGATATCACCATACAAATTAATTAGTTATTTTTACCCATCTTTGCAACTCTCTGGTCTAATCGTTTTGGCTATGCTGGTTTATTTACATGGTTTATTTACATTTGTAGGTGACCTAACAAACATTACATCTTAAGAGCATAAAATATTCCTTACGTGAACTGAGACATCTGTTTTTAAAAGATACTGTTGGAAAAAAGATTACTTACGCGAATTTCAAATTAAGGAGGGAAATTTAATAGCCTTAGAGACCAGAATGATTCATCGAAATCTTTGAAAAAACTTTTAAAATCTAGCACCCCAATTAATTTATTAAAGGGCATTAAATAACTTAGAGTTTGTAAAAATGCTTCGGCTCTGATTTCAAATGAACATAATTACTTTACTTGACAGATATTCCTCAAAGTTTCCAAAACAGTCAATAATACTTACTTCAAAGAACCACAGTCCTACTTCAGAAACTGCGTGTGTAAATCCTGGTTATTTGCATGTTTTCTGTCAGCTTTTAGATGGTATAGCACGAATCAAATAATCATCAGTCTTTACTTAGTTGACAAATCAGCAGTTAATGCAATTTCGATGTTGCTTTCATTGCGCTTAGTGCTTTTATTGCGAAAGCGCGTTTAATAAAGTTTTCTATTCCATTTTATAAGCGTTTCCTCTATCTGTTTCGAAATGCACGTTCTGTAAGGAATTACTAATATATTTCAGATGCTTACGTTTTTAACAAATGTAAAAACCTCTGGTAGTTTAATGGAAATCAAATACCATATAATCCATTTGCGCTGAAAAACGTTCTGTGGTTGCTAATTTGTGCAATATTATATTAAAATTATATTTACATTAAAACCTTGGAAAAAGTTATCTCCTTGTCTGAAAATCAATCCTCTCTGAAGGAGAGGCTGAATATCAGATTTCCTGTCCCGAGTATTCTAAAACCCTATTGAGAAAAGCCGATTAGGGAAATCTTCACCATTTCATCCATGTGTATCACAAATTCAAATCGGCAAAATTAGAAAAATCCTTCCTGATTAGCACTTGACATACTATATCAAGCTCGTAAGAGTTAGCTTAATGCAATTACTTGAAACATCTGAGCTTCTTTATATATAGTTTTCAACGTTTTTCTCCTGCCAAATCCAGACGCAGTTTCTCCAAGTACTTAAGAATTCATAAGATTAAAGAATATTATATTACTAATACTTTTCCGATATTTTTAACATTTGCTGCATCAAAAATATAAAATTAATAAAAAAATTAAGTAGATAAGCGGGAAATAATTTGAATGAAAAATTAAATTCAAAATGGCTCGACAAATTTTCTTTTAAAAAATAAAGTACTTTCTCAGACCTTAAATTTTGAATCGAGTTATTTACAGGAGGAAAATGTACATTCTGAGAGAATTATATTCGTTACAATAAGCGCTTTCTTAAAATAAATTTTTTAAAATGGGAAAAAGTCGTTAAAATGAAGGCCGATATGAAACAAAAGTGTTCACAATAAATAAATGACGGTCCAACAATACAACTAAAAAATCTGATGTGTACACCACATGACTTCCTTGTACGGAATATTAAATTATATGCATTTTTCTTGCATTTCATTTAAACTTATTGGATTGAATTAAATCTACTTCGCCAACAGCGCATAAACCACAATAGAATAAATGCATTCTTTAAAATTCACTCTAGTATTTGTTTACCGTAGCGACACTCTGGCGTTAGATTCACTTAACAGTATTATATTTCGTTCATATTATAACTCACAATGCACAAAATTTATATAATTTAAAGAATAGAATTATTTAATCGCAATACTATAATAAAGCTAGAACAATGTATAAAAGAAATTAAGCAAACAAAACAAAGAAGAAACAGTTTTTCACAGACGATTGAGTATTTCTCATTCAATTAATTCAGTTCTCACTTCGCGCGAAGGCAAAAATACATAAAAACTCAAAATATCTACATTAAAAATTACGAAGTAAATCTTAAACACTTATTTCCTCGAAAAAATTCCAGAAAGGATTAAGCATGATTTAATTGGCAATAATAAATGAAGGCGTTATCTTTGTTGTTGCGAAGCTAAGTTTCTCTAGATTGGCAACAAATCCACTAGTCTGCTGTTTCAAATGTAAGCAATCAATGGCCACCGTAAAAAAAAAAAAAAAAAAAAAAAAAAAAAAAAAAAGGCTTAGCGGCATTTAAACAATTTTAAAATTGTTGATAATTCTAAAAATATTGCACACAGATTTACTAAAGGCATAAAAACCTTAACCGGAAGATAAAAACAACATAATTCAATCATTTTTAAAGCAAAAAAATTTACAATTTACAAACATATACGAGTAAAACTGAGATCACTGAGCCGGGTAACAGAGTGGATATATAATAAATATATTTATATACGTTTGGTGCGGCCGATTGCAACCAAAATACGAGGTGTACATCTACATGTTATAGCAGTCCTATATACAAAATTTCAACGTTCTGAGGCTACTCGTTTTTGAGTTATGCGAGATACGCACATACGTTCGAAAAATTCTCTTCAGAATTAATTTTAAAGCAGTTTTATAATTTATTTTCAGGAAAAGAGTCTTTTATTCTGTCCTTACGTACAGATATCACGCAAATACATCGTTAAATTGCTTTCGAAAGCGGTTAAAATGGATATTTTCGTTGAAATATGCTGCCTGAAACTTTTCGCGATTACAATACTTCCTTTTTACTTCGTACAAGGAAGTAAAAAGATCAAATTATTCTAATTGCTTCAGAAACCACAAAAAAAAAAAAAAAAAAAAAAAAAAAAAAAAAAAAAAAAACACCAAAACTTTTTTAATCATATAGTCCAACTCCGATAGTACGCCTTTTATAGGATGATTAAAGTCTGACACATGCAAAGAGATTTAATCGACTTTTCGCTTAATTCTAAATTTGATTTAGAGGGAGGAGAAAAACATTTGATTTATTTACATATTGCATTTTATTTTGAAATACCTGTCGATTCGCCTTAGTTAAATGAACATTTTTTAAAGGTTACGGAAAAGTAAAGCCTTGCGATTTTTGCGTATTTAAACAGTCAAATTAATGATACTTAAAAGTCATCAAACTTTAATGAATAACTGAATTCTCTTCCTTTTTCAATTTTGTCTACATAATTCTGGCGACAAGAACAATGTTAAATAGGTTCGTTAAATAAATTCGTACAGTAACATCGAAAAGCAGCCTCTGTTAATGGCGGCATCTCGTTAAGCGCTAATTATTATTTTTTTTAGTATACAAGCTCCCCCCCCCCATTTTGCTATTTTTTTCCCTAGATAGACTTATTAAACTTCACAGAGTTCTTTTAAGCGTTTTTGATCTCTAATAGACAGCAAATATTGTACAAATTTAGATAAAGCATTAAACGCCTAAGAAAGAGGTAACTAAAATAAATATTGCTTAATAGCTAAACAATCTAAAAAATGACAAATAACCTCCCAAATTTTTCTTAAACCTTGCCAATTTGCAATGCAAGTCAATTTCTAAACTGATGTGATTTGCAAGAGTTCATAATAGCGAAAAAGAGTTCAGCCTGAACTCTCAACACTGAGGACACGTGTTGTGAAAAACTAGATTTCACTTTTTAAAATACAACTCCTTGATATCGCTTACGACATTTCGCAGGCGGAGAGTGTTGAGATATTTCCAATCGCATTCTTACTGGTTAAAAGGAAGTATAGCTTTTGTCACGTCCGATACATTTCCCTAGAAATAGCTTTCGGTCAGGTCCGAATTATTCTGAAACTTAATCCCATTCTTTGTTGTTTTTGATTGGTTATTTATTGTGTCTTGTTTATGATTTGTTAAACCATGATCTGTTGTAAAGTTATATATATGACCTCTGTAACCGCTTATTCCTGCGGCGCTTTGTTTCTCGCTCATCGGCATACTCTCAGTTCGGAGGCTGCTCTCTCGAGTACTTCTTAACTGCGCATTTAGTTGATAAAACGTTTTTTTCCTTCATTCCTAATTTTTCGGACGTTTTGGTTTCTCAAGTTAGATCGCTATCTTGGATAAGGATTGTTCGAGACTTGGTGAATTGAAAGGAAGCCTGGCGGTTTTGGATCACTTTGGTAAGAATTCTATCATTTGTTTCTTGATGCATTACCATGCCAACGCAGCCCGTTAGCAGCTTAGGTTATGGAGACGGATGTAACGCGATTAAAGCGGCTACGTGAGTATTACCCGGGAGTAGATGATTACACAGTTGGAGACAAACTAATGCAGGAATTAGCCGCCCTTAAACAAAACAATTGCCCTGAAAATGATGCTAGGCTAAAAGATTTAAGTGAGCATATTGCTAGTATTACTATCAGTATGGAAAAGGATAATAAAGAAAAAACGGAAGGAGATTCACAAACCCCAAACTCATCCCAAAAAATGGGAAAGGGAAATAAATAGTTTAACTAGAAACGCAAGCGGCAAAAAAGGTAAAAAGCAATCCACCGATAAAGAAGAATTTGTTACCCCGCGCGTTACGCACAAGCGTACACAATCAAATGAGGAACCGGAATATCCATCGCAAAAAAATAAATTCGATCAGTTAAATGCTGATGACAAAATGATGATGATAATAACGAACCATTCATTATACCAAAAAAGACCGCAGGTCACATTCCCCCCATCGTCCTCGCAGATTTTGCAGGAAGTTGGGACAAATTAAAAGTTGAATTTCAAAATGATTTAAACATAAAAAAATACACCGGTAATCTGTCAGGCGGCAGACTGACAATCAGAGTATTTGAATCAGATCACTATAGAACCATTACTTCATTGTTAAAAAAGCGAGAAATTCCATTTCACACCCTTAAGCTGAAATCAGAAAAGTCAATAAAAGCTATCATTAAGAAACTCCCCAAAACATCTGACATTGAGATTCTAAAAGAAGAAATCTTGGATTTAGGAATCCCCGTTGAAAAGATAAGACAGATAACTGCCAAAAAAGATGGAGAAATAATTAAATTACCCGTTTTCTTAGCGGAGGTGAAAAGAAACGCCGATGGGTAAAAGATCTTCGACACAAAGAAACTTCGAGGGTTAGACATTCTCGTAGTAAACTACAAATCAAAGCCAGGCCCTGTGCAATGTCATAAGTGCCAGAGGTACGGACATACACGGGACCTGTGCAACTACACTCCTAGGTGCCTAAAATGCGCAGAAAACCACGAGACGCACTTATGCAAAACGCAAAAAGGTGTCCATGTTCCCATCTGTGTTCTTTGTGGAGAAGATCACATTTCTTCCTACCGTGGTTGTAAAAAATACCCAATTAATATCCAAAAACGTATTGAGGAAGAAAATACTGCGAAAGAAGCGCAGGAAAAAGCTGACAAAGATCAATTTAAACTTAATCCTGAAGATTTCCCTAAATTACCCAGCCGTAGTGCACAGGAAATCCGTGCTACCTCCCAAAATAACAATAACGCGGAAACAACCAATCAAAAAGAACATCCTTTTTTTGAATGGGTGAAAATCCAAATTATGCAAGTCAAGAAATTCTTTACTAAATTCAAGACTGCCAAGTCTATATTCGAAAAGTTAGAAGTCGGCATTGCCGCGTTTGATTACTTTTCAAGCCTGAATTATGAACTTTAGGCCCTCAACAGATAAACCGAACCTGATTTCAGCTAGTACAAGCTTTTTAAGAATCTCATATTTTAACGCAAACGGGGTTTACAGTCAACTTCAAGAAATAATTCATTACTTGAGAAAATATAACGTTGATGTTATGATGATCAACGAGACGCATTTAAAACCAAGCAATAGAACAAATATTCCCTGATACAGCGTTCTTCGCGACGACCGAAGTCATAATAGAGGAGGTACTGCCTTAATCATTAAAAATCATTTCAAGCACACCAGATTCAAAATCCCCAATACTGGAAATTTAGAAAAAACGGCTGCAGTAATTTACACAGGATTCAACGAGCCTGAAACGAGCTCATCATTGCTGCTTACAACCCTCCAAATAATGCACTCAGAGCACAGGACTTAGATAAAATTACAAACTTTAATTTTCCCACCTTAGTAGCGGGCGACTTAAATGCGAAACACTACATTTGGAACAGCAGAAACATTAACAGAAATAGCCGAATTCTTAGCGATTACGCCCAAAGGAACAATATTAGAATACTTGCTCCAGATATTCCTACGAGATATCACCACAACGGTAGCGGAGAAGTTCTTGATATCACTATCATGAAAAACATTTCAGGAACACCTTATCAGGAAGTCAAAGATGATTTAGCTTCTGATCATAGACCCATTCTTTTTGAGTTTTATGGATTCTATCCACCACTGCAAAAAAACCCAACAAAAAGTTAATTGGGAAATTTTCAAAAATCACATGACTAGCATTCCCTGCAGAATCTCAATAAATAATTGCGCTGAATTAGAAAACGCAGTTCATAATCTTAATACCAAGATTCAAGACGCCATTAAAAACGCTACCTTCACCAGTAAGAGAAATGATAGCAAAAACCTTCCGGAGCACATTTTAAATCTAATAAAGCAGCGAAATAACAGAAGAAAAATTTGGCAAATGACAAGAAACCCAAGAGATAAAACACACTTTTATCTTTCAAGAAAGATTAAACAAGAAATTATTAACCATAGATCCAGAAGTTGGGATAACCTCCTTGAAAACATGGATTTAGAACCAAATGTAGTTTGGAAAATCGCAAGATCCCTCCGAAATACCCGAGCGCAACATCTGCATCCAATCGACTACATGGGTCACACATTCTACTCAGAATCTGACATAGCAGAAGTTCTAGCAAGCAACTTAAGTAAAGTTTTCAATAAACACGAAGAAGAAAATTCCGAACACGAGGAAGAAGTTAAGCAAGAAATAGTTAATATAAAATCCCGACATAATTCTAACTTTATTAAATTCACTTCTCCAAATGAAGTTCAACGCATTATTAAAAAACTCAAAAAACGGAAGGCAAGAGGGTACGACAACATAAACAATGAGGCTCTGCAAGCACTTCCAAGAAACTGTATTGTATTACTTTGTAATATATCTAACGCATGCATTCGACTCACACATTTCCCTCAGCAATGGAAGCATTCAATTATAATTACGATACTAAAACCATGAAAAAAAACCCCATGAAGTCACAAGCTACAGACCGATTAGTTTACTCCCGGCAATAGGAAAAGTTTTAGAGAGAATTTTAAATGACCGTTTGATTACTCACCTTGAAAGATTGAAAATTATTCACGAAAACCAATTTGGATTTAGGAGAGGCAATTCTACCACACACGAAATCCTAAACTTAATAGAATATATTGCTCTAAATTTCCAGAAAAAGACCGCAGTCGCTGCATGTTACCTCGATTTCGAAAAAGCTTTCGATCAAGTGTGGCATGCAGGACTTGTGTACAAGCTTTCAAACTGCATACCCCCTAATAGCTTTCTAAAACTGATTATTTCATTTCTCAAAAGAAGAACTTTTCAAGTTAGATGCGGTGATTCTCTCTCCAGCAAGAAAGTAATGTACAAAGGCATCACACAGGGAAGCGTACTTTCGCCAAAATTATTTTGCACTTTTGTCAATGACATGCCTCAGCCTTTCTCTTCAACTGTTTTAAAGTATGCTGATAACACCGTGGTTTTAACTAACTCCCTGAACCCTCAAAATGCTGTAGACAAGCTGAAGTACCAAATTAATGAAATAGATGCATGGTGCAAGCTATGGAAGATTAAAGTGAACCCTTCTAAATGTAGTGTGATTACAGACGATATAAAAAAATTGTTAGTGATTTACAGACGATATAAAAAATTGTTCGCGCTTAATATTGACGTAAAAATTGACAATATCCCAATTCCTGTTGTAAATTCTTACAAATATCTTGGAGTGCATATTGATAGAACTCTCTCTTTTCATGATCATGTGACGTACGCGACCAATTAAGCTAACGCAGCATTCATGGCCATCTACCCGTTATTAGGACGAAATTCTAAATTGGATTTAAAGATTAAAAGAACACTTTATATAACCTTGCCCAGTTTTATTGTATGCCGTACCGGCCTGGGCTAGAGCACCGAAAACAGACAGACAGAAGATGAATGTGTTACAAAACAAGATACTTCGATCTATTACAAACGCTCCCTGGTGCATAAGAAACTCGCGGCTCTATGAAGAGTTAAAAATTCTACCAATTCAGGAACAGATTCTGACCACAACACACAATTTTTTCACAAGTATGCAAAATTCTCCATACTCTGCCATAAGAAATCTTACTACCTACGATCCCACTCAGAAGAGTGTTGTAAAACGCCCACGTTCAATCCACCACAACCCACGGTGGTGATGATGTACATAATGTAAGTATTTCGTACCTTATTTACTCACTTTTTTTTGTCTAGTTTGTGTTTAGTGTTTTGCACCAAGGGCTTTGTGATTTTAATAAATCATCTTGAGAAAGCGAACTGTGCACCGTTTTTGTGTATAGCCAAGTTTGGTGTTTTAAAATGTGCTTTTCGTGTTTCTTCAACGGACTTTGATTTTGCAAAGCCATTGAACTGTGTAATTTAAATATTTACGAACGTGGAAATTACTTACTCTCTGAAGTTCAGTTAGAATAATCCCAGTTAATTTTTTTTTTTAAATCACATGTATTTTAGATATCAGCTTTTTGCGTCTCATCATCATAACAGCTGTGCTTAAAGCAAGGATCAATCTGAATTTTTGACTTTATGTCATGTGACCTTACGATGTACTTGTTTCTCCTGCTCTATGCACGCTCGCGTAGCTGCTAACTGCGTGTAAGACTTCAGCCGCACCTACTCATGTATTTACGAAGGCATTATTGCTTAAATGGACTAATTTCAGCATCTTTGTTTAAATGCTTGAACTTTCACGAAGGAATGATTTTTATGACTTGCCACATGTGTTTCTTGGTTTTTTCGTCCCCAGGACGTGGCACACAAGACAGTGTGCCTTTGATTGAAAAAAAAATAAAGTAAGAGCCCAAGAGCCAAGATATCTACTGGTGATTACTCTTTGTAGTAGAGGCCGGACTTTAAATTTACGATCCAGATCCAGCTTATCCCTGCTTGTACTTATCTCTGCTTGCTTGTATTTCTTTGCATGTAACTCTGCATATCTCAGTAATAAATATTTGTTTTGCGAACCACGGCATTTTCTATGTTTAACAGCAGAGCGTGGTTCGTTAAAATTAGAATACACTGATAGTTTTCTGATTAAACCTTCTATTTCCAGTGTAATAATTTATCGTTCGCGTGATTTTGTTTTGGTGTTTAGTAAATAATGCCTTTATCCGGAAGTGATAGGGAAGCTTTTGGTGTTGCGCCATTTGATGGTGTTAATAACTTTATTGTTTGGTGTAGAAGAGTTCAAGCTGTATTTACTGCAAAGGAATTGGATACATTTTTGGAAACAGAAGCAATTGCGGACAGAGTTGCAGATGTTTTGAAATCGAAAAAGGCTTATGCCTTAATACTTGCGCTTCTAAGTGATAATGTTATTGCTTCTCTTCAACGTGAAGACACGGCATGTAAAATATGGAAGAAACTACAAGCTACGTATATCGCTAAAGGAGCAGTGAGTCAAATTTTAACGCTTAAACGTCTAGCTACCATAAGGAAATCCAAGGATGTGTCAATGAGACATGATTATTGACAGCATAATGAACTTGGTGAGTAGTCTACGCGTCTCAGGATCTGAAGTAAGTGACTTTGATATTATTATTTACATTTTAATGTCTTTGCCAAAGGAATATGAAAATGTTAAGACATCTCTAGAAAATCAACCAAGTGGTAATTTCAGTTTGGATTTTGTTACAGGCAAACTTATTGATTGTGAATCTCTTTTGTTTGATTATAAAAGTGAAAATTAGTATTCTAAACCAAATACGGATAACTCTGTTTTTATTAATCCTCGTAAAGAATTGTTTTGTACTTATTGTAAAAGAGAAGGCCATTCTGTTAAATTTTGTAGGAAAAAGAACTGCGTCTGTTACAACTGTGGGAAAACTGGTCATTTCAAAAGTGAATGTTTTGATAATTCTAAAAAGCAGGCAAATTCAAATAGTAATAAGTATGCATCCCCTGCAATATCTTTTATGGCTGGAAATCTTGTGCATGATCAATTTATTATTGATTCTGGTGCAACTTCTCATGTGTCTTCTCACAAGGAATGGTTTACCTCAATTAAGCCTAAGACTGGAACTGTTAAGTGCGCGTCTAATTACGAGGTTTAAGAAGTAGAAGGAATTGGCGATATTTGCGGTAAAATTAAGAATGGTGTTGAAATAATGTTAAAAGATGTTTTTTACGTTCTAAAATTAAACGGACAATTAATTTCTGTCAAAAATATTGAAGCAGCAGGTTTGAGCGTAATTTTTAAAAATGAAATAGTTTATATTGAAAACAAAAGCAAGCGTTTTAGATTTGGATATTTGGACAAATGCGGACAATATTTTAGTGATTTTTCACCAAACCTATTTACAGCTTTAGCAGTAAAGAATGATGATTTATGGCACAGAAAATTAGGACACTGCTGCGATCAAAAATTAAAACTAATGAATCTTCCTGCAAAAGAATCCTTTTGTGAAGTATGTGTTCGTGCCAAACAAAGTGCTTTGCCTATAGGAAAGGGTCCTCGCATAAAAGAATCCAAACCACTTATAACTATACACACTGATATATGTGGTCCAATAGAACCTCAAACATTCCATGGGGAAAAGCATTTCATGACTATAATTGATGACTACTCGCGATTTATGGAAATCAGACTGCCCAAAAGAAAAAGTGACATTGTTGATGAACTTAAGCTATTCTTTAAATTGAATCCAACTGTTACAAAACTGCGCTATGACAATGTCAAGGAATATGTCAGTGGAGAATTGCATGATGTTGCTAAAAGAGCAGGTGTAAAAATAGATCCTGCACCTCCCTATACACCTTTTCTAAATGGTCTTGCTGAACGAGCAAATAGAACTGTACTGGAAAAAGATACAGCAATGATACTTGAGGCGGATTTACCAAAATTCCTTTGGGGTGAAGCAGTACGTACGGCTGCTTACATAAATAATCGACTCCCAAATGGTTCAATTGACAATCGTGTTCCTTATTTTCTGAAGTATGGTGAAAATCCTGATTTAAAAAACATTCGTGTATTTGGCTGTGATGCTTATACTCTTGTGCCACCATCGCAAAGAAAGAAACTAGATGAAAATTCTGTCAGAATGATATTTGTAGGTTATTCCACAATGGGATATCGTTTAATAATTCCAGAAACAAGACGCATCATTGTTTCCAGAAGCGTTAAATTTAATGAAGAAAAGAAGACAGTAGAAAATCAAAAATATATTTCCGATAGTTCTGATTTGAGTGAAAATGACAATGATGACATTAAAAATGAAGACAAATCAGTTTCAGACACTGATAACCGCGAATTAAATGGTGAAAATAAGAAGGAGGAACAAAGAAAATCCTCAAGAGAAAAGAAACAGCCAGTTAGGTATCCTAATCCTGAGATTTACCAAGTAATATTTGCACAACAAGACACTATGACATTTGAAGATATTGTAAATCTACCACAAGTAGAACAAGAACTATGGAAAAGAGCTATGGACGAGGAAATGAAATCTATGGAAGATAACGACGTCTGGGACCTACGAAGTTTACCCCTGATAAAAGAGCTATTTCCTGCAAATGGGTTCTACGTAAAAAACGAAATGGAACTTACAAAGTCAGGCTTGTTGCTCGTGGCTTTATGCAAAAGGAAGGCATAGATTATACAGACACGTTTTCTTCAGTCATTAGAATGTGCTCTTTACGTTTAATCCTGGTAATTATCAATAATGAAGGTTTTCAAACTTTTACTTTAGATGTCAAGACAGCTTTCTTGAACGGTAAGTTAGATGAATCATCTACATGGACCAGCCAAAAGGATATGATGATATGAGTGGTTAGAAATGTAAACTTAAAAAGAGTTTATATGGTCTTAAACAGTCTCCTCGACAATGGTATCAGAAATTTCTTAATTTTGTTATTAAATTAGATTTTAAGCAATTGCACTCTGAACCATGTATTTTTATCAGAAATCTAAATCGTAAGAAAGTAATTATGGCTCTTTATGTAGATAACTTATTAATTGCAGGTTCGGATGTAAAAGAAACAAATATTATAATATCATTATTATCAAATGAATTTCAAATGTCAAAATCTGAAAGGGTCTCAGAATTTTTGGGCATTAGACTGAAATTTGAATCTGTTGTTTATATTTAGATCAGAAACCATATATTGAAAAATTACTTGATAAATTTAAAATGTCTGATTGTAAAACAGCCAAAACTCCCATTGAAGAAAAAGCTAAAGCAGCTGATTTTCAGAAAGGAAATGAATTTCATGGCCCACACAAAGAATTAATTGGATTTTTTACTATACTTAGCATATATTACAAGGCCAGATATTTTATTTGCAGTAAATTGCTTAAGCCAACTGCAGGAGCATCCTACTGATATTGCCTGGTGTGCTCTAAAAAGAATTCTTAGGTACTTGAAAAACACGTTAAATTTAAAATTTATATACAAAAACGGTGATTTGGAAAGGGAGAACTTATGTTTGTATGTAGATGCAGATTGGGGGGGGGAGATACTCAAGATAGGAAATCAATTACTGGTTACTTTATAATGTTTCTAAACTGTCCTATTATGTGGTGCTGTAACAAGCAAAAGTGTATTGCACTTTCACCAACAGAAGCTAAAATAATTGCTTTATGAAAAGGTATTCAAGACGTTTTATAGATAAAAAATTTAGTAAATGAAATTTCCAATGTTAAAAATGTTTATATTTTTGAGGATAACCAGTCATGTATCAAAAGCATTGTTATTGAAAACTTTTCAGGTAGGTTGAAACATATAGATATAAAATTAAAGTTCGCTCGTAAGACTGTTAAAGAAAATAATATTAGAATTGAATATGTACAATCAAGTTTACAAATGGAAGATATGTTAAATAAGGCTCTGTCCAAAACAAAATTCTATGAACTGTTATCATTGAGCTGTTTAAAAATTGTGTAATTCTTTTATGTTTTGTATAATGTGCGACTAAGGGGGAGTGTTGAGATATTTCTAACCGCATTCTTACTGGTTAAAAGGAAGTATAGCTTTCTGTCACGTCCGATGCATTCATTAGCTTTCGGTCAGGTCCGAATTATTCTGAAACTTAATCCCATTCTTTGTTATTTTTGATTGGTTATTTATTGTGTCTTGTTTATGATTTGTTAAACCATGATCTGTTGTAAAGTTATATATATGACCTCTGTAACCGCATATCCCTGCTTGTACTTATCTCTGCTTGCTCGTATTTCTTTGCATGTAACTCTGCATGTATCTCTGCATATCTCAGTAATAAATATTTGTTTTGCGAACCACGGCATTTTCTATGTTTAACAGATAGAAAACAGGATTTCAGGTGTCTGGTATATACCAGATGAATACGTTTTGTAAATTGAAAGCTTTGCTGATACAAGAAAATCACAGGAAAAAGGTTCAAGTTCAATATGAAGTAACGATCTGCGCGTATATAGTGACAGAACAGATGAAGATATATCAATGGGTAACTGAAATATTTTGGAACTCTGAAAAGCCCACGAGAAAGGCGGAGTTACGTATTACCCAAGTGACGGCTTAAAGAGATGATTTGACTATATTACATACTACGTTTGGTCAGCACAATACAGAAAATTGAAATGCATTGTAAAATCTGAAAAAAAAAATAGTAAACAATATTTAGAATATTATAATTTCACTGTAATTTGCCAGTAACTCTTCAAAAGAGAATTCACATGTTTCAAACAACTAAATGGCCGATTTTAAGATTTCTGTATTCAGGCTGGCAAACACTTTGGAGCCAACACAAGTAAAGTGGCGCAATAAACGCACTTGTTCTTGAAGAACGTTATTACGATGCTGCTGTTAGAAAAGCAGCGACAGCAACCTAGCCACCCATTAGATGCAGAGAATGAATGCGACGTGTCCAAGATGACATACCCGTTAAGAATGATTTAGCGTCAGACCCGATTTGTTCCACTGGCTAATATTATATTTCGATTCTCAAATTTATGTCGTCATTGGCATAAACGTTATGTAAGTATCTGAGTCATGAGTGTCATGCAAGAATCATATGAGAAGAATCAATTTTGGAATACCGTAGTTTAGAGAGATTTTAAGCAGTTATTATTTTGAGGACAAAAAGGGTAAATAACTAAACGGAAAGTTAAGAGATTATTGTAAAAAATTCATAATTTTTATTTCATATTTTTATTACATTTTCACATTTTTTATTTTACCCAAATATACATATATACATACATTTATGTGTGTGTGTAATATTTTAGAAGCTGATGTTGCAACGGGACATAATTTACGGAGTGGTAGAATGCATTAACGATGACAATCGTAGTGTTGATTTAAATGTCCTTATTCTTGAGAAGGACATTCTTAATATGAATTATACATTATAATGAACGCAACGTAGGCACCCGTTCTTGATCACATTTGTGTCTTATCTACAGCTTCATAAACAATGAATTTCGATGAAATAAAAGAAAAGTGCAATAAAAAAAGAGCAAGCAGGTTAGCAGGACGGAAGCAAGACAGGAAATGCGATTTGTCTAAGATGAAAGTCCGATTCAAAGTGATTTCGTTTTGGCTGAAATGTAATCCAACACTGGTTAACAGAAAGTTTCGGTTGGCAAATTTGAATCATTATTGGCTCAAGCCTTATGTAAGCATCTGCATGAGCGTTATGCAATACGAAATGGATTAATTTTGAAATAACTCACTTTAGAAAACTTTATTATAAGCAATTACTATTTTTAGGATAGAAAGGTTAAATACCCAAACTTAAAATAAAGTATTAATGGACCATTGTAAATTAAAAAAAGAACTTTGCTTCACATACTTTTTATTTTACACCCTTCGCCACATACGCATACATACATACATATATATATATATATATATATATATATGCACAGATGAATAGGTAAATAGAGATAAAAATATAGGCAGACAATTCTCGTTTACTTGGGCGAAAAAAAGCCCTACAAAGCAAATTTGCTTAGTTACAGTACTCGCGTTTCAGTACCCTACTTAGATATTAAAGCACTAGAAGGCTAACCCATTCAATTTCATCAAACTTAAGAACTCTTAATTCTCGATGAGAAGGTTAGACAAGCGGTACTGGTTTCGGTAGAGCACAGGAACTAAGCTTTCAGGTCAGAAAGAGAATCTGAATTTATATCCTAATTGAAGAACTTTACGAAGAAAATATCTCTAATGATGAACATCATCTTGAATGCATAAGTTGCATTAAAAAAAAAGCGTTCATAGCAAATTTTTGTTAAAAGTCTAAGTAACTTTCAAGAAATATAGCAACAATAAAATTAACGGCTTATTCTTAAGAAAAGCTTCCGATTAAGAAACTCAACGGTTTCAAAGCAAGCAGTACCAGCACCGCAGGGGGACAGAACATTTTTATCTCCAACGCTTGAAATTATCTATCGGAAATTCAAAACATACTCTGTTTTGAAATGGACACTAGCTCAAATGCTCTCGAAGCGTGTACGCATGTGTGTAGATAAAAAAAAAAAAAAAAAAAAAAAAAAGAGAAAGAAAGAAGACTTTGGGTGTAATATAAAATCTGAAAGCTTTCAGATTTTTTTTTTTCCTATATTTTAGCCCAAAGAAGCTATTTGCCAGACGAGCTATTAATTTCGTTTTGGCATTTTGCAGTGGTATACTATAAACGGCGTTTCACTTTAATTACTGTTGCCACCAAATATTAGAGGCCTGCATTATATTTAAAGAAATTAAATAATGAAGAATCTACATGGATGTATGTATATTTCTCGCACTGTGAAAAATAAACGAACTAGAGACATCAAATTTTGAATAACGTAGTCCTTCACTCGAATATGGGCATCTAGAAGCGTGAATTTGGAATTTGTTTTATTACCTATTTCATACTTTGCAAAACGTAAACAAATTTTTGATTAATAAACTCAAAGCGAACAATGGCAACACTGTACGGAAATATATATATTGTAATACTTCTTTGGCGAAATGAAGCAACTCCAATGATGGAACACAGCAATAACTTTTATTTAACACTAAAAAAAATGGCGACATACAAACAAGAAGAGAAAACACATTCTATCATTTAAAAATAAATTACATTCTTTGTGCGAGAGTCGCACGAGGCACTCGAGTCTGGTTTCAAATATTGCCATTCACAAATACCTTAATGTTCATCTATTTAAATTATTTAATCTACAAGATTTTAATATTATTTAAAGCTGTTACAACCTCTTCCCCAACGGAGAGACTTTTACCGAAGGGAAAAGTTCTGTAAATTTCGAAAGATTATAAGCTCGGCTTGCTCGATTGCTTAAAGAGAAAAGGTTATTTCTCTTATAAATTTCTAAATTTCAGACCAAAAAATTTTAAGTTTTAAACAATACTTTTACACCACATTTAAAAAGAAAGAAAAGGAGAACGTTCAAATACATTAGTTGAGCATACATTAAATAATAAAATTAATTCTAAACGTGGTTACATACACTAAGAGTTACATTACTTAATTCTACTCAGAACATCTACGTTCTTGTGCAAAGATCCTTTGCGATGAATGACCTTAAAATTATAAGGTTGTAATGAGAGTGCCCAGCGCATCAATCTAGAGTTACATTTGGCGTTGGATTGTAGCCAGACCAAAGGATTATGATCAGTTTGAATCAAGAATTCTTGCTGACCATCCAGATAAAAATGCAGTTTCTTGATAGCGTAGATGATAGCAGCGCACTCCTTTTCAGTAGTACAATAATTCTTTTCAAACTTAGTAAATTTTTTGCTTATATACAAGATAGGATGTTCACGTTGTTCATCATCTAATTGGCATAGTACTATCTATACCCATGCCATTGTCTGAGGCATCGGTTTGTATAATAAACCTTTTATCAAAATCGGGAGCATACAGAATTGGTTTCTTGCATAGCAACTCTTTTAAATTTTTAAAAGCTCTGTCACATATTTCAGACCATTGTATATTTCCTTTTTTTGTTACCCCCTTCAAAGCGTCCGTGAGGGGTGAAGCAATTTCTGAAAATCTCGGTATGTACTGGCGATAATACCCTACCAGTCCTAAGAAAGCACGTACTTCTGTTTTGGTTTTAGGTGTAGGATACTCCTTTACAGCCAGGATCTTTACTTCATCCGGGGTTCGCTGTCCTTGTCCCACAACATGGCCTAGGTATCTCCCTTGATCTTGTGCAAATTTACATTTTGATGGTTTTAGTCGTAAATTTGCTTTCTGTATTCTTTCTAGAACAGAAGTTAAGTTTTTAAGGTGCTCTTCCCAGTTTTCTGAGTAAATGGCAATGTCATCCAGGTATGGTACAGCGAAACCTTCGCATCCAGCCAGGACTTTAGTCATAACTTTGCTAAAAAAAATATGGGGCATTTTTTAATCCAAAGGGTAAACGTAGAGGCCTGAAACTTCCAAAACTAGTTACAAACGTTGCATATCTTTGGGCTCTTTCTGTTAACGGAATTTGCCAGTAGCCTCTAGATAAATCTAATAGGGTAATATATTTTGTTTTTGCTACAGTTTCGATACGTTCTTCAATATTAGGCAAAGGATAGTATTCAATTTTAGTAACAGCATTGAGTTTATGATAATCAATACAAGGCCGAGGATCCTTTGATGAAGATTCTATCAAAATCATGGGAGATGTATAGTCCGATTCTCCCGGCTTTATAATTTTAAGATCGAGCATTTTCTGTATTTCCTTTTTGAGAATTTCAGTCTGTCGGGGTGACAGTCTGTATGGCTTTATTTGTATTGGTTCGTTATTTAATAGCTCAATATCGTGACAAACTAAGTTTGTTAGTCCAAGATTATTTGAAAAACAACCAGAATATTTCCATAAAATCTTTCGTAAATCTTCTATTTGCTCGGATTTCAACCTTTTCTCGAGTTCATTCTCCTCTATGATGTCCTAGAAATTTAATATACTTGGATTGGAAGGTAAACGAGGAATGTCCATTTCTAAGTCTCCTTCCACTTCAGTTATCATATTAATCATTTCTGGTCTTTTGTAATATGGTTTAAGCATGTTAATGTGATATACTTGATTTGGCTCATTTTGTTCCTCGAAACTTACAATATAATTGGTTTCTGAAATTTTCTGCTCTATTTTTCCAGGTCCTTTCCACTGTACTTCTAGTTTATTTTGACGATTCGTTGAATAAAACAAGAACTAAATCTCCTCTAGCAAATTCTCTTTTCACTGCGTTTCGATCGTACCATGTTTTCCTCCGTTGTTGAGCTTTTTTCATGTTTTCCACGGCAAGTTCTTGGCATTTCTTCATTCGATTAATAAGTTCGAAAGCGTAACTGACAACATTATTACTTTCTTCAATCGGTTCTAGCAACTGCTCATAAAGTAAAGTGACTGGCGTTCGTAGGTTTTTGCCATGAACTAATTCTGCTGGTGTAAAACCAGTGCTTTCGTGTGTGATTGTTCTGAGAGCAAAAAGAACTGATGGTAGATAATTCTCCTAATCCGAAGTCGCTCCTATACATACGACTCTTAACACCCTTTTTAGCGTTCTATGGAATCGCTCAACGGGATTACTCTGCGGATGATACACAGAGCTTCTTACATGTTTAATGCCGAAACGCTCCAAAAATTCCTCTGTCAAAGCACTGACGAAAGAGGTCCCCTGATCTGTTTGGATCACTTTTGGGAAACCCATACGACTGAAAATCTGTAAGAAAGCATCAATCACAGATGGCGAAGAAATGTCTGTTACCGCTACAGCATCTGGATATTTGGACGACATACACAGAGCTGTAATAATATATTTTTTTCCAGTCTTCGAAATAGGTAGCGGACCAACGGCATCGGCATTTATTTTAGTGAATATTTCGGAAATTACTGGTACTAATGTCATTGGAGCCTTCTTTTTGTCATTTCCTTTTCCAGCGCGCTGACAAGCATCACAGGTTCTTACAAAATCTTCAGTTTCTTTGTAACACCTCGTCCAGTAAAAACATCTAGCAAGCCTGTCTTTGGTCTTTTTGACACCCAAATGACCAGAAGTTCCTTCGTGGCACATCTTTATAATTGACGGCTTGAGTTTTTCAGGTATAACGACAAGCTGTCTTTCAAAGCCCATTTTATCCGTCGTTTTTTTAACTAAAAGTTCTTTTCCTGTCAGACTATAGTTCTCATTTTTGCATGTACCTTCTTTAACTTCTTGGATGATTTTAGACAGTTCCTTATCAGCAAGCTGAAGTTGTGCAATTTCTTCTGAGTCAATTTTTACCAGTTTCATGAGAGCTTCATCTTCCGTATTTAGTTCCGGTAAATTATCTTCTTCAAAAACATCTCTGGATGCTTTATTTTCTTCCTTCATCGGTTCCAAGAGCTTCTCTTCAGCTATTTCTCTTTTCCTTTGAGCTCTAGTAGAGACAGCATTAACCTGGTGAGGACAACTATCAGGCTCCTTTCCTTGTTTATTCAACAGTGCAAAAGTTCGATTGCCTAATAAATACCTTCCTTTGTCAAGTTCATTTCTAATAATGGCAGCCTTAGTTATTACTCGCCCAAGATCGCAATTTAGTTCGATCTCAGCCAATGGTAAACAGGTTGATTCAAATCTAATGGCTGTTGCACCCACACATTTTCACCTGTCAGCATTTCCGGCGTGATGTATTTGCGACAAACTATATCAATACTAGCACCTGAATCCCTTAATACAGTAATTTTAAGACCATTTACGTAACCCATACTAGTATAAGGTAATAGAAATTTATCCTCTGGTTTTGCACTAATTCTGTTAAGATTAGCAGGAGATTCAGTACTATTCTTAAGTTTTGGACATTGGGGCCTTAAATGTTGATAGGACCCACACTGATAGCATTGTGGCGTCTTTCGTTTTTCATATTTATCATCTGGACGTGGACTTCTAGGTCTATGAAACAAGCTTTGCGTATTAAATCCTGATGACATTTTGTTTTCAGTTTTATTTTTATTATCTGAACTCAATTTACCTTGAGTTAGTGCATTGTATCTTTCTTTCTGCCTATCCACTACAGGCTTTTTTTTAAAGTTTCCGCAAACGTTTTCATAGGCATCAAGTTTTTCAGCTAATTTTTTAGATGAAATCATCTCTACCCACTCATCCAAAAAAATGATCTCGAATTTCAGGAGGAACTCGACGCTTAAGTTGGTCAATCACCATCAAATCTAGCAACTGATCAAAAGTCTTAACTCCTAGACCAGTCACCAATTCCTTGCAATAATTTTCTATTTCATAATTGAAATCCACCCATGTGGATTCGGTACTCTTTTGATGTTTCATAAATTTCTGCCTAAACTTTTCCGGGCTTAGTTTAAACCGTCTTAACAATAAATTCTTCACGTGTTCATAGTCTTTAGCTTTATCGGAGGGTTCTCTAGCTATTAACTGGGTTACTTCGTAAGGAAGTAGTCCTAATAAATGAGATACAAATTCTTCTTTATCAATTTTAGCCCATTCTGCTTGCCTTTCAAACAATAGCAAATATAGACTGATATCTCCTTTCTTGTCATCGAATTTCTGCATAAGGTGACGCAGCTCCGTTTTCGGCCGGATCTGTCCGGTATTTTGAGACTTTGTCTCTGCTTCAAGTCTTAATCTCTCTAATTCATACTGTTCTTTCCTTCTCCGCTCTTCCGCTTCTTCCTGTCTCCTACGTTCTTCTCTTTCCCTTTCCTCCCTCTCTTTCCGTTCTTCTCTTTCCTCCCTCTCTTTCCGTTCTTCTCTTTCCTCCCTCTCTTTCCGTTCTTCTCTTTCCTCCCTCTCTTTCCGTTCTTCCCTTTCCTCCCTCATTTTCCGTTCTTCTATTATTGTGTCTAAGACTCCTTTGACGAATACTTCATCGTAATCTCTACTTTCAACAATTTTCTGTTTTAAATCGACTATTTTCAAATCTGCAGTCACATGAACTCCCAGGTCAGCCGCGAGATTTTGCAAATCTTCCTTACGAGCTCTTCCTAAGTAAGACATTGTTTCTATGTTTAAAATTAACGAACACTGTTTTCTTTATATTTCCTCAAAATAGCTCAATTCAATTACTTTAATTAATTAATGCAGTCAGGAATCACGAAATTAATTGCACTTTCTTAAGTACGTATACCTCAAAAATGAAATATTTAAATTATATGAAGTTCATTCTCTCTACCACATTAATTGTGATTAAAATAAGAATAATAACATAGAGCAATATATATATCTACCGTCTGCACAACTAAAATGAATATTAAATATAATATCAAATACGGTAATAAAATAAGACAATTTAATATTAACAGGAAATAATAATCTGGTATCGCTAATATTGCGTTCAGTGATGAACTAATAAAATAAAGCAATTCTATATGAACAGGAAGTAATAATCTGGTATCTCTAATATTATGTTCAGTGATGAACTAATAAAATAAAAATACGCACGATTATTCGATCTTGGTCGGTGCCTCCAAAATAATTAAGACTGTAATACTTCTTTGGCGAAATGAAACAACTCCAACGATGGAACACAGCAATAACTTTTATTTAACACTAAAAAAAATGGCGACATACAAACAAGAAGAGAAAACACATTCTATCATTTAAAAATAAATTACATTCTTCGTGCGAGAGTCGCACGAGGCACTCGAGTCTGGTTTCAAATATTGCCATTCACAAATACCTTAATGTTCATCTATTTAAATTATTTAATCTACAAGATTTTAATATTATTTAAAGCTGTTACAATATATATATATAGAGAGAGAATTAAAAAGCTAGGTAGTAAGTACTATATAAAAAGACCAATTTGGTCTAAAACTTTTTTGCGCAATATGCTGCAAAATTAAGGAAATGAGAAGAGAAATTGTAGTTAGCTCGCCAAAAGGTTACCAGGAGCTGTGGCTCCAAGAAAACGTTCAACACAGTTAAAAAAAAAAAAAAAACAATGACGTTGAAGGGTGAAAAATTAGGTTACACGCGAAATAAGATGTAAAATATAAAACACAGTAAAATACTAATCGTTGGAAACATGTTAATGGTAAAAAATACAGTAAAATACCTATCGAGGTGATAAGTGAAAAGTTAAAACATATAAAAAACCGATCGATGGAACAAGTTAAAACAAATAAAAACATAAAAAATTATAAAAATTATAAAGCGGAAAATGGTAAATTAGCTCAATTCGATGTCCGACCTGGCTTTTCAAGGGAAATTTCTAGTTAAACGTTGAACCAAGCTAACTCCATTACGCGTTTCGCCGAAACAGACAATTGAAACTTTTGTGTTACGAAAATTTTTTAATAATTAGATGAATTATCCTAAAAATTTTTTTAGTCTTAATTCTCTGTTCCATATATCTCCAGCGCGCAAGACTATGTATCGGACATTCTAAAGATACGCACTTTTTAAATTATTTTATGCTATTGCTGTTAAATTCAATTTTATGGTTTACGTGCGAAGAGCATGGTGTATAATAAATAAAGATAACACACAAAACGCTCCCTTGGACGTAATATAAAATTGGAAGCTGTGATTTTATTCTTTTTCTCCTTCATTTCTCAGTATAACAAACACCTGAAGAAGATATGCCGGAAAATGTAAATGCGTTGCTACTTTTCCCGATTTTCGTGTGCATGATTACTTTTACAATCTTTAAACACCTTGGATTTTTTACAGTATTTGTGTCAGTGTATGTTTTTCTGAGATTATTCTAAGCTTTAATTTCTGCCAATTAGTTTGCCACTGTGATTATAGTTTTTGGTTTTTGCATTTGGCTTATTCGGAATTGAATATGGGATGAATTTAAAATGTATTTTTTAATATATCTTATCTCTCTTGCAGAAAATATCAGGTTTACTTGAAGTTACAGACCAAAAAGCACCGAAAGAAAATAATAAAATTTTTTGGGAAAGGAGTATTAATTGCATTACAAAATCTTTCATATAATTCCTAATTCTCCCTCTTCACCTAAAATAATCTTTTCGTGCTAAAATTTTATTGTGAAAATAGTAATAACACTTTGTATATGGCCTACATAATTCATCACTGTAATTTGCTACTAATAAGAATAATTGTTTTCCGGAATCACCTTGCTTACGGACGTACGGAGAAAGGAGAGAGATTTACACTTGACGCAGATAAACCACCGCTTATTACCTCATGAAAAAAACAAGCAAATAAAAATAAAAATAAAAATAAAATTTAAAAAAAAAATCAGATTTTAAATTACATCTAAAGGGGCGTTTTTTTAGCGTTTTGTGTGTTACCTTTATTTATTAAATATCATGTTCTTTGCCCTCAAAGCATAAAATTCAGTTCAATAGCAATGTCGCAAAATAATTTTAAAATGAGCCTATCTTTAGAATTTCCGATACACAGTTCCGCGCGTTGGAGATAAAAAGGTTCCCCCCCCCCGTACAGTGTTGCCATTGCTCGCTTTGAAATCCTTGAGTTTGTTACTCAAAAATTCCTTAAAGTTTTAGAAAATATGAAATTGATAATAAAACAAATTCCAAATTTCAAATTTGATCTTCCATATGCCTATATTCGTAGGAGGATTAAGTCATTCAAAATTCGATGGCTCTATGTGCCGTTGTTTTATCACAATGCGAGAAATATACATACATGTATGCAGATTTTTCATTATTTAATTTCTTCAAACATAATGCACGACTCTTAACATTTGGTGGCAACAGTTTGAAAAGTGAAACGGACATTTATACTGATTCAACGCAAAATCGCAAAACGAAAACAACAGTCCTTCAGGGACAAAGCCTCTTTGCACTAAAAATTCTAAATCTTCCATTTTATTAAGATCAAATAAAACAGTGCCATACTTCTACTTTTAACACATTACGTAGAAAACAAAATTTTCTTAGCTACAAAACATCTACATATTATAGTATACATGTTTTCATCGTGTATACAATTTCATCATGTATATATTTCATAACGAATTTTCATTATAACGGAAACAGCCTTTACATTCCATTGTTAAAAAGGATAAAAAAAAATATCTGAAGCCTTCACATTTTATATCACGCCCAAAGGGGCGTTATTTATTTATTTATTTTATTTATTTATTTTTTGACGTTTTGTATGTTACCCTTATTTATTAAAAAACAGATTCTTCGCACTTAAGCCACATAAAATTAAATTCAACAGCAATATCACAAAATATTTAAAACAGCATAGCTTTAGAATTTCCGATACACAAACTCGCGCGCTGGAGATGAAAAATGTTATTTTCCGTACAGTGTTGTCATTGCCCGCTTTGAAATCGTTGAGTTTGTTAATCAAACATTTGTTAAAGTTTTACAAAATATGAAATAGATAATAAAACAAATTCGAAATCTGGGCGTCCAGGTGCTCATTTTCGGGTGGGGTTGGGGCAGTACGTTATTCAAAATTTGATGGCTCTAGGTATCGTTGTTTTTTTACAATGCTAGAAACATTACTACATATATTGTTAAAGTTTTACAAAATATGACATAGATAATAAAACAAATTCGAAATTTGGGTGTCCAGATGTTCGGGTGGAGCAGTACATTATTCAGAATTTGATGGCTGTAGGTATCATTGTTTTTTCACAATGCGAGTAACATTCATAAATATATTCATGGAGATTCTTTGTTACTTAATTTCTCTAAATATAATACAGGGCGATAATATTTGGTGGCGACAACTGAAAAGTGAATTGGACATTTATAGTGAAACAACGCAAAATGCCGTTTCAAACTAATGGCCCTACTAAGAAGCTGCTATATTCACATTCTACAATTTTATTTAATCCATTTTGTAGTTATAAAACTGTATAATGTATTGAGAAATTATTTTTCATTTCTCGTATATAACTTTGAAATACGCATAGGTAAACGTATGACAAAATTATTACATAATTAATGTTAATATTAACAAACGCTGAACATGAATTCCCTTCTGATTGCTAAGGTCTTTTCTTTATAAATAAAGGAATTAAGAGAGCACGTGGAAGATAAATTATAAATGTTACTTGCATTTTGTTCAATAGTAACACCCGCCAGCGGTAGCTCCTAGATTCTGTCAGTTTTTGTCATCAGCCAGTTTTGTCAGAACAGAAAATTGCTTGTTAAGAGAAAGAAAAAATTGTCTTCGAGATGTAAGGAAAGGAGGACTAATCGGAGCGACTTGCTACTCAGATTCTATTAAAAAACTTATTACTGTGCTCATACGTTTAACTTAACTCTCGTAGTTATTAAAAACATAGCAACCTTACGATGATATGATATCCATCCATAGTCAAAGGCAAGATCAAACGCATACTACTATACTAGTAAAAGTTCGGAAATAAAATTTCTGTTTGTCTGATCGATCTTCAGCTATGTTCGCGGAAGTTACGTCATTTTCTCAAAGCCTGTAAAACACGCACAATAATTTCACAAAAGAAAGAAGCGGGAAAGCTGCTCATACGATGAGTGTACTAACAGCGGGTGAACATTACCGCATGGTTCAGTTTATTTACGTATAAAACTTTACTATTAAATTTTCCAAAATAGTGATTCTGACTTTTATTACTCCATTTCAGCTTACATACATAAGTGTCGGGTTATGAAGTCTTTCTTACAAGATCTTTTTTATTTTAAATGGTGCATTACAAATAATAGGATACATTTAAAACTGAAATATAGTACGTGGGGTGTTTCTAGGAATTGAACTGAGCTCGATTCTTAAAACTTTGGAAACATCGTACATATATTACAAAGCTATGTTATAAACGTATTTATAATTTATTAATATATATTTACTATTTATATGTTTGTTAATACAAGAATTATTATAATATTTATTTTTATAATCGCTACACTTACATAATGCTTTGATAAAAATTCTCAGCCTTTTCGATCGCATGAATTCAGCCAGGCCTTAACTATTAGTTGCCGATAGATTCAGATCTACCAATCCGGGGTCGAACAGTCTCTTCTGAAAACGTGAAATTCCCCCACCCCGAGGGGTGCTTCCATAATGGGTTAAAAACTCCTGACAGAGAAATATAATTTTTTTATAAATCTGCTTTTCACAAATCTGTAATATAGAAAAATATGACAGTTGATTACAATATTTGAAAAAAAATAGGCATAATAATTATAAAAATTACTAAATTTCTAACCGTTTCTAGAGATTTAAATTTTTGCCAAAAAATTTTTAATTTACAATTAAAGGTATTCTTTTATTTAAATTCTAGAAAGTCTGAAAAACTATAAAATGCATGAATCAAAGATTAAATATTTGATTCCGACTACCTGATTAGTTATTTAAAGACGGCAAAATAAAACACATTCCATTCTTTACAAAACCTTTCTAACAAATCTATTAATAAAACTTAAAAGTAAAATAAAGTTCTGAAGCGTTTTTTAGGTGTATTATTAAAAGAAATCGCATTCAAAGTTCCGACTGTTTACATCCCACTAGGTACTGCATCATTTTGCGCATTACATTGCCCAAAATTTAAATTATAGCCGAATAGATAATTTAAAATCAAAGCTGATTAAATTATCTTTTATGCTTTCTTCTACTTTATTTAGCTTTAAATTCATCTCACATACCATTAACTACTTTCCGACTTTTCTCACTATCATACCTTAAAAGAGCATCATTCATAACTTACAGCATTTACTAAATCATTTCAGTCAATTAATGAACTTTTAAGTGTTCTTTTAAAAGAATGCATTCTTCCTTTCTCAACAAATTCCCTCAGTTATATTTTCTGGCACACAATAAAAAATGATATTATGAAGCTCTAATAGAATGTTAAGATTTTCAAGGACAACAATTTAAAAATACATTATTAACAGCTTTCATGTTGATAATTCGTTTTCCTCAAACATTGATAAAAGCGTTACGTATAGGTGCATATACAAAACTAATAATAACATTATTCTTCAAATTTATACATTTTAATTACTTCTAAAAACAAATAACGGTCTGAAGAACTGGAGAAACGTCGAGATGTAGTATTAAACAGTGGTGTCTAATTATAAGGCATTATAATTTAAATTACTAATTCATCTATGCATTTTCATTTAAATACATTATAAGGTATTTCTCCCACTTTCCTAGCGTACCTTCGTGGTGTAGCGGTTCTGCACGCTGGGCCGGTATTCCAGATGTTCGTGGGTTCGATTCCCGGGGAAGGCGGTTGCTAATTTTTCATCTCTCCGGCTTTTACAATTAATTTAATGTCTCTACAACCTAAAGACTGAATAATATCCACGGATTCTTTAACTTTCCAAGAAACTGAAATTTTACAGTGGGCCATGACAGAACACATCATCAATATTCTATGCAATTATTAACAATCTAAAAAAATGAAAATGTCAACAACAATTTTACACGATACGTAATAATAAGGTTTCAGTACTCAGAATACAGGATTAATAAAGAAGAAACATATGGAATGAGATAAAAAAAAAAAACGAAATGTATCATCTTTAAAAAAATGTTGTCGACTTCTGGAAAACTTGTAATAACGCTTAAGTATTATTTAGTGTTAAGTCTCATACTTCAATTACTTTATTGCGTAATTCAGAGGAATACTTTATTTTGTTTAAGTTCAGAACTGCGAAGATTGATTTTTACTTAGATTGGATAGAGAAATCAGAAGCAAGATGATTTTATAGTTAACTAGGTTAGTTAAAGATAAAAAGTAACCGCTTAAAAGGTCTCTTAACCATCTTAGTACTCGCATTTGTAGGCTATACTGTCGAAATTCCATTGCTAGTTATACTACCGAAACATTAATATTCGAATTCAGGCATAATAATTCAAGTCATTTTTGCCCTTATTTTTTATTAACGAGCGGACAAGCCCGCCAGATGAGTGGGCTTTGGACAAAGCAGTATTTATGTAAGTTCTATGTTACTGAAAGTAAAACGAATTATTAATTTAATGTACTATATACAAAGCTGATAGCTGCGATCAAAACAAAACTTAGAGTTCTATGTACACCTGAAAAGAAATGCATAAAAACATTTCAACATGAATGAAATCAGTTCATTCTTTCCAAGCAACAACCAATTCGTAAATAATGTTTCTGTTGCCAAACCAGGAAACAGAAACTTTGGACACTTCAGGTTAATACATATACGAATGACGTCATGATTTAAATCTAATGTAATATAACAACTTTTTCTCAATATCAATAAAAGAATTATCGCGGCCACAACATACCGTGTCAATCACCTTACTCTGAAACAAAAAACGTTGCCAGCAGTAGCTAATTATTTAAAATGCTGACATTAACAAAACATATTCGACATATAATGACGTCACATGGAATTGTGTGCTTTCGTCAATGTCAGAACACGACTTTATTTAGTAATAATATATTTAATGCTTGGCAATGGTAGTTTTATTTCATATTTTGTAAAATTTGCAATATTTTATAAATAAACTCTATAATTTGAAAGCGAGGCTTGGCAACACTTTTCGAAATAAAGCAGATTTTTATTTCCAGCGTGAGATACTGTTGATAATCGGAAAAATGAGTGCGAAAATCAGCATTTTCGCACTCAGTTTTCATTAATGAAATCGTACGAAGATGGGAATGGTCGAAATGGCTTCCAAGGAATTTGTAGAATCCGAGGGATACCTCTCTCGAAACTCAACTCTCCACCGTTCCAGAGGAGATGATGCCACAAACAAACAAATAGACATATGCGCACATATTTTAATAGTATAGACTAATGTGACATCTTTCCCAGATTGCGGTAAATCGCTTTCAAATGAAAAAAATAAACTAATATGAGCAAAACCAAGAAGATTCAGATAAAGAACATTTGGAATTGGTTAAAATAAGAGGACTTTAAATTAGACAAATGAACTAGCATCTCACAGCTTAGCTACCATCATATAAAATGAAAATAATTACATGAACTCCACAGTAAATGTTTCAGGAAAACTGACTTTTAGTTTTCTGTCATATTCAAAATGATTTCTCTATTTCGTAGGCCACATTTTGAAATCAATTTTCGACCTTTTTCTACAAAGACAATTTTTTTTTGAAATATTTCATGCATAGGTATTTACGAAGAAAATACAATATGCCATAGCGATTTTTTTAATGCCGTTTAGCGTCGATGGATTTGCTGATTTTTAACCCGCATCCTCGCTTAACGATCTACCTAAGAATTTTGATCTTTGCATCATCGGTTAAATGAAATATTAATTTTCCAAATGAAGCTCGTTTCGAGTCTGAACATAATCTACACAGATTTGGGACTTTTCCATCTGTTAACAGCTACTGCTTACTGAGACACTGTTAACAATGACATATTAAAAAAAATTCAAACATACATTAAAATAAATCGATTGCAGTCGCTGCTCTACACTGGAAGACTTTGAAAGAAAAATGACTTCATTGCTACATTACTATAGAAAATAAATTATTAACACAGTGATCACAAACGGTTCTAAAATGTATCTGAGAAATTAAGTTTAAAAAATAATTTTTTCTGTTCCTATCTATTAATTGCTTTTCAAAATCCACTTCATATTACAGTCATTCTTTATAAATATGTACATTGGATAATTAAATGCTAGGCACACTTGTGAATCCACTTTACTTGTTAGCATATACAACAAAGCAGCACATTTTAAACAAATGAAAATCAAATATTCCTGCTACATAAAATAGTGTACCCTGCTACGTAATTTAAACACTTAATTTGCAAATCACGTTTACAGAAAATATCATACCTGCATATTCATTAAAGGACAGTAATGAGCGTTTGCAAACAACCATTACTGATTCATGACTATCACTACTTTAAAATTAGATATCTTTTAGCTACTGCAAAAACATAAGATTCAAAAGCACACAGACGGCATCAAATTATCACTTATAAAGGCAAACCATAAATTTTAGATCTCGTTCAAAGGTGGATGAGATCTAAAATCAAAGTTATTTCAAAATATAAGTCATAAAATTGAACTACGATGCTATTAAAGAAAGCGAGATTCAAAGTTACTCTTGCTTTTCTAAAATTCCGAAAAATCTTCGAGTCATACTCTTTTCTACAGGATGAGCAGGTGCCGCCAGAAAACAAAAATGACCAAAGAGACAGCAGGATTATCGTATTACTAGAGTCAAAAAAACATCGAAAGTGAGTTTTATTTTTCTTGGAAATACATTAAAGTTTGACAGTGAAGAAGTTTCAAAGCAAATATACCTCGCACTTTCAGTAACTATTACAAATCTTACGTAAATTTAAGAAACTTAGCATAATTTTGTCTTTTTTGGTCCTACATATTTTCATTAGAGCAGCACGTTTTAAACGCTTCTAAGTAAAAGAAATGCATTTTTTAGATGGAAGGAAATTGTTAGTAGTGTTAGAATGTAAGAAACTAAATGAAAAAAGCTACACTTTTAAACCCAACATTAAAATTGAAATTTTCCATTTTTTCGCACTATAAAATAGAAATTCTCAAACGTCTGAATTTTAAAGGGACATATAAAAATAATCTTAAACATTGAAAAGAGAAAATAAGAAGAAAAAGAAAGTACTACTTCAGAATCTCAGCAATCAAGGTGTAAGCAGTCATCATTTAAAAATAACAAATAAATAAGTTAATAAAAAAAATCTGAAAGATTTCAAATTTTAAATTACGTCCAGTGGGGCGTTTTTTTAACATTTTGTGTGTTACATTTATTTATTAAATACCATGTTCTTTGCACTGAAACCATAAAATTCAGTTCAATATAGCAATGTCGCAAAATAATTTTAAAATGAACCTTTCTTTAGAATTTCCGATACACAGTTCCACGCGCTGGAGTTAAAAAGGATTTTCCCCCCGTAGAGTGTTGCAATTGCTCTCTTTTAAATCGCTGAGTTTGTTAATCAAACATTCGTTAAAGCTTTACAAAGTATGAAATCGATAATAAAACAAATTCTAAATTTCAAATTTGGTCTTCCACATGCCCATATTCGTAAGAGGGTTACGTCATTCAAAATTCGATGACCGTATGTACCGTTGTTTAATCACAATGAGAGAAATATACATCTATTGATGCAGATATTTCATTATTTAATTTCTTCAGGACATATATATAATGCAGGTCTCTAACATTTGGTGGCAACAGTTTGAAAAGTGAAACGGACATTTATAGTGATTTAACGAAAAATCGCAAAACCAAAAGAATAGTTCTTCGGGGACAGAGCCCCTTTGGACTAATAAAAGTCAATTTTTGCCTTTGGTGTCACAATTCAAGTAAATAAAAACAACTAGGACAATTTCGTACAGACGAATTCAAGATCTAACGGAAATGTGATCATGCTGTATCAAATTTTCGATATGATTCCGAAATGTAAAAATTTTCTAAATTTACAACTGTTGCTTTGCCTTAGGAACATTCAACATTAAAAAAATATATATAAAAAAATAATAAATAAATAAATAAATAAATAAAACACCACCTTTTCTGCTTCTGAATTTTTACAAAATCATTCTCAAAGAATTAACACGCAGAAAATATTTAAAACAAATAATCCCACATTAATAATCTGAAAAAATATGTACACATTTTCTGCACTTACGATTCTGTTTTTAAGATATCTTATTAAAGAAACCACAACGACTGTACATCTCTTGAACAAAGTCAAATATTCGACAACTAGAAATTAAGAGGATAAAATTTTATTATATTTTATGTATCAAATGAACGCATTTTAAGCAAGCAAGCGTAAAGCACAAATTTTGACTAGAAAAACAACTACCTTAAGCTTACTAAGAAAACTATAAAAACTGCTTCCTCCACACCCTTGCAGAATATTCGAACTGCTAGATAACGAAACTGAAACTTGGTTGCGCTAAGCACGTAAGAAAAGTTTCGATTTCAACTTCGCCATTTGGCGGACTTTGAAAGTGCATTTTAAAGCGCAGTTTGTAACATTTTATAGTCTATACAAAACAGATTCGGGTAGAAAGAGAAAGATGAAAGAATGCATACTCTTAATAAAAGACCCCCCCTATTAAAGGAATTACGAAAAGTGTATTTAAATTAGAACTTTTCGAGAAATTTCACATTTCTCCTAAAATGATACAGAAATCTTTAAAAAAATATGTAATATCACTCAAGTATTGAATTTTAAAATATTGAAGAATAGAAGGGGAAACTAGGATTAAGTTACCTTTAAAGAACAAAATTTATTTAAATGTATGAATACAATGAAGATAATACTATGGAGTTAGCAGGGATTCTTTTGAGGGAATTTAAGGATTCCGTAGGGAATATTTTGTAGAGAAAACTAAACGTATTTCTTTAAAGTACAAATAAACGGATAGACAGCGCTTCTGATAATCAAACAACGGATGCAATTTGGAACAAAACAACTACTGGAAATACATAAAATTTTAAAAATCAATTCGATTGAAGATAATATATAGAGAATTAAATTTCGAACAACATTTTACACCAACATCGAACAACAAGAACTAAAAATGGTGTGATCTGAATATAACGTTCTTACCTAATACTACGATTATAGAATTCTGGTTCAAGTATTCTTTTCAACGTCTTGAAAACTTTGCTTTTCAATTGCCCCTATGCTTCCATTAAAATTTTAAAAAATACATTTTTAACTATTGGATAAATACAGAATTCTGCATACAAATATAATATGGTAAAATTAACATTAATTAACTGAACTTTAAATTAAAAAAAAAAAAAAAAAAAAAAAAAAAAAAACTAGAAATTAAAAAAATAAAAACTTAGATCCTTAATCAAAATGAATGTCTGTGAAAAAATTATTCACGGGAAGCACTGATGATTTCAGTAAAAAATAGTAATGATCTATAACAAATTTCATAAAATATATTTAATCAAATCAATAATTATTTAATTGTGATTGTTCATAAAATTTTCAATTTAGGATACAATAATAATACTTTTAAACAAATCCTTTGAATCACTTTTACCTAAAGTTACTATCAATATGTAAAACCTAGAAATTTTAAGTTTCCATTAATTTATAGCGTTAAACGCAAATGTAGTAATTTAAAATTAGTTACCTAAAATGAACATTTAAATATTAACTTGATCTTAATAATATGATCAAATATGGAAGCTGATCACCAACTATCACTTAAAATAAGTTTCTTCCTTCTGCGACGAATTTAAATAATATATAGCACTTTTTTAAATCGAAAATAAAAATTAAAAAAAAAAAAAAAAAAAAATGACACAAATGAAAAACTGTAGAGAAAATCCCACTAACTAATCCGATATTTTCTAAAATATCAATAAGAGTACATGCAGTTAATACTTTCCTTTTTTTATTTTCTACCGAATGTATTTAAATTAAAAAACAAAATTTTACAAGACGTGGTACTGTAACCCTTCAGAAGAATTAGCAAAACAGAACTTACGAATGACATGTCCACGCGACGCAAACAGAAATATTTTACACACGAAGGTGGTTTTAGTAAGTAAAATTAAAATATTTAGTAAACTAACTAAGATGAAATTTAAATACGAATTTTTAAAAATTATATGTACATATGTATATATATATATCTAAACAAAAAAGTACTAAAGCGCTGAAAAAAAATAATTGTTACTTAAATTATACAGAGCTACTAAAATCATTGTTTAAGGATTAAAAATAAAGAAAATATAAGAAATATTAAATTAGAATCCTGTTTAATATTTTTTACTTGCGATACATTTTCGCTTTTCAGTCCTAAACATCATCAGATTATTAAACAGACTAAAACGTATAGGGTCACTTATACACCTGGTGAAAAATTAATTCATTAAAAAGAAACTTTATTTTGGCAACAAAAAATTATACATAGTTCAATAGAACTTAGCGTAATAATCATGTTTATAAAGAAAAAGATTACAATGTTTATCAGAATGTTTAGCAAATAATTTTTATCCGATCGTCAAAAAAATTAAAATAAAAATAAAAATTGACAGATTTGATTATTCAGAAAGCTATTAGAGTCCATTACAAAAAATCATATTTGTTATATATTTATTTCTATATTTTATCATATTTATTTTTGTTGATTTCAGGGAATTAAATATTCTTTTACCTACAGTAGAAAACATTGTTTACAATAAATTATTTTGAGTTTGAAATGAACTTTTTTCTTTTCCTTTTCTTTTTTTAATATTACTATGTTAACAATGTATAAGAAAACACTTTTTAAAACATTTTGTAAAATATTTTAGAAACAATATATTGAAAATTTCATTTAAAAACTGCTTACTTAAAACTGTCAATAAATCCAAATTTTCACTTGAAGAAATGTTTGTTGCAAAACTAAGCAATGTAACATAGGAAAGAAACTGGAACATATTTTTCTCACTACACATGTTTTAGAAAAAGAAACTGGTATCAATTTAACTGCGAATGAATGTAAAATATATAAATTTCCAACTTGACGCATAATACGTCAAAAATAAACAACTGAATGTTTTTGATACCATGCTCTTTTGATACATCTTTTGTTATCTAAAAATATAAGGTAAATGGTCGCTCCGGATCGTTCGCAACAGCAAAAACCTCCAATCCATAAGACTAGCAATCAGTATATAGCTAATCGATAACATTCGAAAGGAAATCGCCAGAAGCCAACATTTAAAAACATCACACCATCTTTTTCTCTCCCTTAAAAGTGAACTTTTCCTTACAATTATTGAAAAAGGCGGCACGTAAATTAACGATTCGTGGAGACAAGTTGGCGCGCCGCCAATCAACGCTTTAAAATTTCACTACGCAATTTTTGAAAATTTTGCCACGAGCCGCTATTCGATAGAAGTTGATTCAGAGCTATAGCATTGGGATAACGACACCCACCCGCACGGCGTTCTGCTACAACGCATCAATACAAACGCAGCATAGTTTCTCCCTCTCTATACAGCGTCTCTCCTCAGAGGAAGAAGAGATGCGGACAGTTATAGTGACGTAACAGATAAACAAACAAATATGTAATTACATGTTTTAAAGCTAGGTATTCTTAATAATAAATCTTAAATTTAAAAACAAAAAATTTAATTTATCATATCAAAAAGATAGGATCAATCGGGAGCAACTTACGCGACACCCTCACAGCAGGAACCCTCCAGCAGCCATTTTGGATTGCAAGCAGCCGACCACAATCCCTTGCGTGAAATTAAAAAACATGGCGGGTTGTATTGAAACGGCGAGTGCATGTGTTTATGGGAAATAGATTCTCCATTTCTCTAACTTTCTGGCAGTGATATAGTAAATGTACTCTAAATTAAGATTTATACTTTTAAGAACTGTTTGGGGAAGATATTGAGTGATTGCGATTACAATTGGTAATAAATATTATAGGCAGGTAAGTACCGCTTGCTTTTTACGTAGTGAGTATAATGTTATATGACGTCTTGTGCATATAGATACAGTTTGTCGAATTTTTTTGGAATAGCAATCGATAATGAAATAGAGTTTTATAGATTATTACTTAAAACTGCGCATAATAAAGATTTTAAGCAATTTAAAATGTTTCTCAATTTCTGAAATGACAGATAGCCATGTACAGTCGTAGTGTGAGATGTACAGTGTTGTTTTCCGATCCTTGTATTTTTGAAACGTATTTGCGTAAATCTTGTACTAAATATTTCAACACAGACTTCAAATCCTTTTCTAAGCATTTTTTCCCCCTCATTTAAAACGAGAAAAATGCTTGTTGCCAAAAAAAAGTAATATAAAAATAGTCCTTGTAGTAAAATAGTTTATTCAGTAACTCACATAATAATTCGGACACTCGAAAGTTTCATTGAGATCTTTTGGCAGTTTATGTTTCTTGTCGGTTTTTTTTTTTTTTTTTTTTTTTTTTTTAAAGTACAGCTCAAGAATTATAGTCAGCATTTGAAACTTTTAGGAAAATATATTAACAGTTGATGCTACAAGTTAGCAAGTTCTATTAGAAATTTAATTATTAATTACTTTAAAAATGGCAGAATAATTAAAAAAATTCTTGATGTAACACATTCTTTGATATTAAAAAACAGTGAAACTTGCATAGAACTGTTGAAAATACCCTGAAGTCTAGACCATATCCTGCCCACCAGCGGCCGAGCGGTTAAGTCGTTGAACACTGGTAGTTCGGTCCGAGGTTCGAATCCCGCGAACGGGCTGGCTGCATGGGCGTTTCTGTGGTTTTCCCCATGTGTAACGTGTATACGAGCCAGTTTCCCTTAAAAAGTCCTCCACGAAGGCATCCCTCCTCTTAGGCAGATAGCCCTCGAGGCTTTGCCATAATCTCACACACACACACACACACTAGACCATATTCTAAACTAACACCAAAGAATCATAGATTTCTGTTATGAAAAACAAATAAAACCCAAAAGTTAGTACTGAAAGACTTGCAGGTATTTCGAAGAAAAGTTTGATAAAAGTTAATACTGAAACTATAAGAAGAGTCATTAGGACATATGGATACAATGAGTGATTAATAAGAAGGAAATTCTTTGTCCACGAGAAAATGAGAATATGCCTGGTGTTTGCAAAATCCACGGTAAGCAAGCATTTATCGTATTGGAATAATGTTGATGAAACAAAATTTAATATGTTTGGATCTTCTGGATGAATTATTATGCTACGAAAGCTAAACCTAAAAATCTATTGCCCCAACTGCTATGCACAGGGGTTGAGGTATGCATGTTTCATGATATATCGCTGCTTTGTGGGATGGGAAATTTAAGATACTTACCTATTATTCAATTGACCGTATAAGGTGGTTATGATAAAATCTTGGAATTTATTGAAGATTCTGCCAAAATTTTGCTCATCGTTCTGGCAGAATTCCGTTTTGTACTTTTATCTGCCTTTAACAATAAAACATTCGGCAATCTCTGCACTATTCACCAAATAGCCATTGTTTTGAAAGTTTCTACGCTTTGTTAAAGGCTTTCATCGATTTTGTACTATTTTGTTAGGCATTTTGACTAAAAATTTGGTTTCAAAAGTCGTGAGTACAAACTTCCCATATGTAGTTGTTTCAGTTTTATTACTGTTTTGTCACCCATATCCAGCTGTTCTTTTCTTATTCAACAGATGTTAATTACCTCAACCAGCTGTAAATGAACCGAAATGCACTCACAAATGTGATTTTACATACCTCATATTATGTTTTTTTTTTAATATGCGAGGGGAAAATATGGTAATAACAGTTAATTTATACCATTCTTCATAAAAGCAAAAATTAGTTTATCGAGAATCAGTTGGGTCAACATAGTTGTTATAAATGTTGTGACATCATGCCTTTTTCATATTTGGTGCTAAATCATGTTGCTTGGCAACAGGATAATATAAAAGTACCGGATTATTTTTTATTGAAAATAACAAAGATCATTATTAATATAAAAGGGCGAATCTTTACATTATGGTAACTTGGTGAATTTTTGGTGAAAATTTGGCAACCAACCCTGCTACAGCAACCTGCTAGATTTGTTTTGGACACCATTTTGTTTTCACGAATTAAAGGCATGTTTTTTTTTTTTTTTTACTCAACATTTTTTCCAACAATCTGCTAGCCGAACTACGCTTATACTAAAACTTTTATAGAACAAAAATGCTTAATCATGATGAAAATTAGGTGTCAAATTGGGAGAAAGTGCAGAATCGCAAACTGCTTGCTGCGTTTTTAAGAATTGCACATGCACGGTATCCATGTACAAGTCAACCTATTTTCACTTAAAAAAAATCGCAGAATTGCACAAAAATGGCATTGCACACACTCTTTACTTTATCTATGTACACATTGACCTATTTTCACTTAAAAAGTCAAAGAAAATTGACAAAAATCCAATTCTCCTTACTTTTGTAAAAAGCGCCAAACAAATAAGTGGACGATTCTGCACTTTAGCAGCGAAATTGTTTCTAAGTGCTTATTAGCTAAAATCACGATCGGAATTTTCTGGAAAATGTCACATTACATGTCTCATAATCTCTCATTTCTCCGAGACAAAATAATCTGTGATTCGAACTGTGTACTTCTCAGATTATTGCTAAAGTCCTAGCGGTTGATCTTTACAATATGGTAACTGGTAGTTTGGCGACATTTTGGAGGCTATAAAGGTTACTATCTGAGACTTTGGTAATAATGTGAGCAGTACTCAGCTCCGATTACGCATTATTTTGCGTGAGGGAAATGAGAGATCATGGGATGTCATGTGATATTAATGGACGAATTACGGTTCTTTAATCGGAAAAGGGGGGAAATCGGGAAAAAATGTGGAAATTTTGTATTTAGCTTTATTCTGTGTTGTCTGAAACAGTGTTGTTTAATTTTTGGATCCCATGGCCCTAACTAAAGTGAATTCGAAATGGGTATTTAGGCATTGTGATAAAGAGAAGTTTGCTTTTTATTTAGCGGAGGAAGTATGGAGGAAAAATTCGCACAAAAAATCTTTCAATAATTTTATTGAATGAATTAGAAAAGTGTATCCGCCATGTAATCAAGATTCTGAAGAAGATTAGGTAAGTTAGTATTTTTAATTATTTGAGGATATTATTTTTATGCATTGTTCTAAATGTAAGGTGGAAAGGAATTTGGTATTATTGGGAAAATTGTTATTAGCAATGATTTAGTTTAAAGTAATTAGTATTGTAAGGTAATTTTTATTCATTTAATGTATGTGCTCATTTATATTTTAAGTAGTGTTTTTGAATTTAATTATATTTTAATGAAATGATAGTTATTTTTTGAATTTTATGTTTGTAGGAATTTGGTATACGTTTAAGTTGAAATAAACGTGCATGGAAATAATTTAAATATTTGATACTAACAGTGGCGTAGCAAGCATAACTGGCGCCTGGGGCAAAATACCTTTTTGGTGCCCCCCCTCTCCCGAAAAAAACACAGTGATATGATGAAAATCTTGTTTGGAGACCAGTTGGCGCCCCTCTGCGAGCGGCGCCCGGGGCATCATACACCCCCTTGCCCCCCCCTCGCTACGCCACTGGATACTAAGTATTTGTAATGCTTGTGGTATGAATTCGTTGGTGACGTGTATAATGTATAGAGGTAAAAGTTTTTGGATATTTTATTTATTTTATATGTGGAAATGTTCATATTTGTAAAGGGTAAATAACTTTTTCGCGATCAGGTAATTTCATATATGTTCTTTTTACCGGGTTTAAAGATTGAGAAAATTGTCATATATTTTCGTGAAATTTTTCTAATTTATGAGAAAAAAGCAGTGTACATGGATATAGTGAAGAGAGTGCGCAATGCCATTTTTGTGCAATTCTGGGATGTTTTTTTAAGTAAAAATAAGTCGGCGTGTACATGGTTTATGTGTATGTGTTATTTTGAAAGACGCGTAAGGAGTATGGTATTGTGCACTTTTTCCCAATTTTGCAGTGAATATTTGTCATGATTAAGCAGTTTTGTTTGATAAAATTTCTAGCATAAGTGTAATTCGGCTAGTAGATTGTTGGAAGAAGTGTTCAGTAGATAAAAAGAAAAGAAACATGTCTTTACTTCGTGAAGACAAAATGGCGGCGGGGAAAAAAAATAGAGGGTTGCTGTAGGAGAGTTGGTTGCCAAATTTTCGCCAAAAAATCGCCAAGTTACCATAATGTAAAGATCAACCGTCCTAGCTAGTAACCTTTATCGCCTTACCAAAATGTCGCCAAACTACCTGTTACCATATTCTAAAGATTAGCCTATAAAAGTATTCGGTACTATTCCATTTTGAGGACCGTAAAAAATTTGCAGCGAAAATGTGTGCGCAAAAGCGCCAAATATAGCGTAAGCGCTGATTTCAAATTACGTAAGTTTATATAGTTCTATATTTCTTAAGATGTCATTGAAATATTAGTTTAATTTTTAAATCCTTTTTTGATTTTAAATTCTTTTTTGCTATCCTATGGATTTAACAATTTGGGAATTGCCCATGACGAAAAGTGCGCAATAGAATTTTGGGTAAAGGGCAGAATCACCCACTGCTTGACGCGTTTTTAAGAATTGCACATACTCGGTATCCATGTACTTATCGACCTATTTTCACTTTAAAAAAAATCCCAGAATTGCACAAAAAGGGCACTGCGAACATTCTTGACTTTATCTATGTACACATCGACCTATTTTTACCTAAAAAGTAAAAGAAAATTGACGAAAATCCAATTGTTTTTACCCTTGTAAAAAAGCGGCAAACAAATAAGTGGGAGTTTCTGCCCTTTACCGAGAATTGTTTCAAAGAAAAAGCATCATTCATTATAGAAAATTCTGTTTCAACAACCAACGAGATGAAATTATGCTTTAACGATAACTCGGTAGCAAAATAGCGATGCAGGCATCTATTCCGTTATGTTTAGCAATTTTTATATAAATTATAATAATGACCTGAACTAGTTATTTACTCTTATGCTTCCATTCAGTCATGTTTAGCCTTTTTTATATAAATTATAATAATAAAGTATTATATGAAATTAACCTTTCATCTAAATTAAAACACCAATCTTAGATAGTTATTTACGATTATACTTCCTTCCTTGCGTTACGGTTTTTTGGCAGCACTGGCATCAACAATAGTTTGGCGATTTTTTACGGCCCTCAAAAAGGAATAGTACCAAGTATTCTTAATGGAAATTTAAAAGCATCTGCAAGAAAACATGGAATGCAAAATACCTTTAAGTTCTATTGGAATAACGATCCTAAATATACAGCCTTAAACATTTGCTTATGGTTATTATACAACTGTCCTCAAATTATCCTCCATCTTTTTCAACTTAAATCCTGTCGAACATGTATGGAACGAGTTGGAGAAAAGAGTAAGGAAACATATTTCATTGAAAGCTTTTCTAAAAGAATTTCTTATAAAGAAATGGAACAAAATGATATATATTTTTTGAAGCCAAAATATTATACAGTCAAAAGTCGTTAATTCGGACACCCATAATCCAGACCTCAAAGCTAAAAACTTTCTGCGCATACGCCGCGTTGACACATGCGCATAGGAGTTTATGCGTGCGCGTAAAACCTTTTACGACTGCGCATATGCGTGTGCGTAAGTGCAGAAAATGTTTTCGTGTGCGCATTTTATGTATAACGGACGGTATGCGTAAGTGCAGAAAATGTTTTCGTGTGCGCATTTTATGTATAACGGACGGTATAAGCTAAAATTATCTAATTATCTATTTCAGTTAATGTTGATGATTGCGTTGTTCCTTAATCTTCGAATTGGATTCGGCTTATTATTTTTTGCGGACTATAAAATTATGTCAAATAGAATTTCCGATTCTGGAGCTCCCAAAGGATCGTACAAAACGAAAGTATGCTTCGATGTCCATCAAACAAAAAGTGGAATTGCTGCAAAAAATGGATAAAGACATGAAGAATGTGACAGAGAGGTTAGTGAAAACGAAAAAATTTTGATTGACAAGTTAGTTGGTATTCTCGGCACAGCAATGAACGGGACTTGAACAGCGGAACTTTGTAACTGAACAAGAAATCATGTCTGTTTATAGAATTAAAGAGAAAGTATTATCACATAAAACGAAGCAACTTACATTGAAAGAAATGTTTAATAAAGTAAACAAAAAAATATTAAGCTTTTTTTTTTGTAAATTTTGATACCCTTTAGATCATAATTGTTCTTTATTTCATAAATTACGGTTTCATATTTTTAATTTTAGAATTTCTGCATGCCATCTTACGGGATTTAAACTGATGATCTATAATCTGGAAAAATCGATAATCCAGAATCGCCGAAGACCCGACGAGTCCGGATTAACGACTTTTGACTGTATAAAAAAATTAGTTGAATCCATGCCAAAATGTGCAAAAAGTATAATTTTAGCTAACAAATATCCAACAGAATATTAACTTTCGTGTTATTTTCATGTTTTTATCAAATTTAAATTGTTTGTTCAAAGTGTCTGAATACTGGTGCGAGTTAATTTTGAGAACATTTTGAATAAATTACTTTTCTTTTAACCAAAAATGGTTTAATCTTTGTATTATGGTAACTTGGCGAAAATTTGGCAACCAACCCTGCTACAGCAACCTGCTAGTTTTGTTTTGGACGCCATTTTGTTTTCAGAAAGTAAAGGCATGTTTTTTTTCTCAACATTTTTTCCAACAATCTGCTAGCCGAATTACGCTTATACTAGAACTTTTATGGAAAAAAAAATGCTTAATCATGACGAAGATTAGGTGCGAAATTGGGAGAAAGTGCAGAATCGCAAACTGCTTGCCACGTTTTTAAGAATTGCATATACACGGTATCATCTATGTACACGTCGACCTATTTTCACTAAAAAAACATCCCAGAATTGCACAAAAATGGCATTGCGCACACTCTTGACTTTATCCATGTACACTACTGAAGTCCTAGCTTGTAACTTTTATCGCCTTACCAAAATGTCGCCAAACTACCTGTTACCATATTCCAAAGATTAGCCCAAAAATGTTTGAATAAATTTTTTCAAAACAAGCAAGTTTGTAAAAAGATGATCAAATATGAAAAAAAAGTCTTTTTACTAATATTTAGTAATTCATATTTGTAAAGAAAACCTAAAAACAATGTCTAAGAACAAATATGAGCCATTGTAAATAATCCTTTTGTTGTAAAACATGGATATTTGAGTGAACTTCAAATTAAAAATAATTTCTCCTGCTGTTATAAACACAAAAACATGTAATATTATCATTATAAACCTTTTTTTTTTAATCTAAGCTTTATGGTGTATAGGTTGTTGTCATAGGCAATGGAAATAATAATCTATTTATATAGACCATAGTGATAAAATCATATTCAAAGCTTTCAAAATATACTTAATTAGTATATCCACTTTCCAAGGAGAAGTAAATTAGTGTGTTGCAACCTTTATTTCTTTTGTTTTTGAATCGTAGCTTATAGAATGGAGTTAATTGCTTTTAATCTTTAAACTGATTTACAGTAAATAACAGACGTATTTTTTTTATGAGTTTAAAAGACTGGTTTTTGCTTGTGAACTTTAAAGCAAAAATTTCTGTTATATTTGTTATAATTTTTCATCTATGCTATGTACATTCCGTTAGCCTATATTCTAGGGTGTACCTTGGATTATCACCAAATTGTTTCAGTTATGGTAACTTGAGTAGTTGAATGTTATAAAAACCCTATTAGGATGTGATTGGGTGAAAGTTTACAATTGGGTGCCCCTTGTTTTTGGCGTTTCTTTGTTGATGCCAAGATCGGCACTAGGAAGGCACAATTTCAAGATGACTGTTATACAAAACCAAAATAAGAAGTCAAAGAATGGCACAAACTCTGTGTCCATGTACACATCGATCGCTTTTCACTTAAAAAAAATATCCAAGAATTGCACAAACTAGGTATTGCGCACTGGCTTAAATTTATCCGTGTACACATCAATCTATTTTCATCAAAAAAAAAAAATGTCTGGGGTGCTACTTTGGTAGACGATTGCTTGTATTTGGGCGAGTGATACGACTTATGGTAAATCCATTGCTGGACAAGTTATGTATGGTAACCAATACTTTGTTGTCATTTTATTTAAAGAATAATGCATTTTATTATGCATAAATTTCATGTTGTAAATATTATTTATGGCTTCTAAATATTAGAAATCTATTTAATTTTGCATTTTTTTTTAAAAATGATTTTATTATGTATGATTATTTAAATAATTTTAATTCTGTGCATGATGTAATCAGCTTCATGATTGGTTACTGAATATTTGTGCATTAGCGTGCCATTTTAAAATTTTATTATTCATCTTATCGAATTCCTTAAATTTCAAAGTCAATGGATATGTTCATTTCGAAAATTAATGTTGTTATTGGTAATTACCAAAAATTATTGGTATCGGAATCAAAAAATTGTCCTTTGAGACCTTATTTTGGCCAACCTGGCTTTCACAATCAAAGATTTATTTATAAATTGTTTTAAGGGTCAGAGGAAATGTATTATAATTTTTGGAAGAAACCTTGCTAATTGCTTCTTCAATGAAGTGCGAGAGATGTGGATCACAGATGAAGATCGTTAAAAGAGCCGATTCTCAGGATGGCCGTATATGGTATTGTTGTCATGGTGGTAGAAATAACCGTTTGTAACGGTAAAAAAAGTATTAGACATTCCTCCTTTTGGCTGTAGTGTAGAATTAGGTGCTCCTTCAGTTTTTAAGTGAAAATAGATGTGTACATTGACAAAGTCAAGTCAGTGCACAATGCCGAATTTGTGCAATTCTCTGATTTTTCTTAAGTGAAAATAGATCAGTGTGTACATGGACACCAAGTATGTGCAATTCTTTGACTTGTTATTTTAGTTTTATGAGCATTATTTTGAAATTGTGCCTTGCTGACCAGTCACCAGTTTTCGCCTAGGAGCACCCTTAAATATATTTTTACCATACATTCCTTCCTACTTCCTCTTTTTTCTCCTTTTAAATTTTATGCTTTTTACATTGGCCACAATTTCTTGCATATATAGCATTTTTTAAGGAAATCCAATTCTGATACCTTGTACTTTAGTATTTTTCATTTAATTTGTTTTGTAAAGTTTTGACATATGTTATGTGCTCGGATCATCTGTTTTGTGATATGATGTCTTTTATGTATTCTATTTATTAATTCCTATGAGCTATGTATTTTGATCAGTAGAGTTTGTGATTGGAGTGGTTTTGCCTAGTCATTCACTAATGTTTTGGCTTCAAATGACATTTCATGCGTCATAGATTTCTAAGAATACAATATAGTTGATCCTTAAACCTTGCAAATTTTAAGGCATTGACTTTTTTGTATGATATTTTGGTTACAGTAGACTGAAGGGTACCCCTTGTATTATCACAAAGTTGTTTCGTTTATCGGCAAGTTGTTGTTTCGTTTATCGGCAAGTTGTTGTTTCGTTTATGGTAACCTGAGTAGTTGAATGTTCCTTAAATATACTTTTGCCTAGAATTAGGTGCTCCTTTGCCTTTTTAAGTGAAAATGTATCAACAAATTCAAGAGAGTACGTAATGCCAAGTTTGTGCATTTCTCTGATGTTTTTTTAAGTGAAAATAGGTCGATGTGTACTTGGATAAAGTCAAGAGAGTAGTCAAAGAACTGCACAAATTTGGTATCCATATACCGCCCCAAATCGCCAATTTTCGCCAAGGTGTACCCGTAAATATACTTTTACAGATATTTTATATGCATTATGTTTATCATATTGTATTCTTGCATTAGAAACTAAGAAATATTACAAAGATGATCATTAATGAAAGAAATACATTTATAATAATTATAAAGAAATACATTTATAATTTTATTGATACTTAAGTTTATGTGCTCCATTTACCTGCATTAATTTTGCTTAAAATACTACGGGAGGCTTCAGTTAAAATCACGACAACAGAAGCCTATCAATACCCATCAGTTAGTTTTCCTATCAATATCCACATTAAAAGACTAATGACCATAACATTGGATTATGGAAGGAACTTTAGCGCTGGAAACTTACAAGGCGAGTGTTAAAATTCCACCTTTTTAGCCTGAAATTTGTTTTTTTTTTTTTTTTCAGATAGAAGCTCTTCGAAATTAATGCAATAACTGTTGTTAGTACCAAATTTAATTATGTAGTATCTCAACTAGAGTCAAAATATCTTTAAATTATTTGGGATATCATTACGGATAAAACATCTGATTATAAATATGCTTTAGTTAAAGAAAGACTGTTAAACACATTCAAAGAGAGCGAATTAAGCGTTTAGTCACTGGCCTTGACCTTGGGATGGATAGGAAACCCAGTCAGTTATTTCAAAAAATGAGATCGCTCGCTACTGATGACATTTCAGGTAAAGTACTCGAGATTTTGTGGTTAGGAAAAAAAAAAAAAGGCCTCATTTGATCAAAAATATTGTAATGGTTTCCGATGAAGGTTTAGACAAAATATCTTTAATGGCCGACAAAATAATGAAAATGAATTCAAAACCTGAAATTTATTCTGCTGGTAAACATTTAAATTCGGTTAATGAGTAACATAAAAATTTCTTCACTGGAAAAACAAATAGGAACTTAAGTGTTTCTCGCCAATTTCGATCTCGGAATCGTAGGAGCGATGGATACAAAGAGCGAAATAAAAGTAATAAATGTAAAAGATTTAATCCGAATGGAATGTATTGTTATTATCATTACATGTTTGGCTCAAAATGCATTCCTGAAAAATGTCAACCTAATTGGTCTTGGGGTCAAAAGAAGTCGGAAAACTTAAACCGGCAGCGGAATTAGCGGCTGATTTTACTGCAAGTTATACTCAGAATGGCCACAAACACCGAATATTTGTGACTGACAAACACATGGGTTTGCATTTTCTAATTGATTCCAGCACAGATGCTTGTTTATTACTTGCTACAAAAAAGGTAAACTTCAAAGTGACTTCAAATTATATGCCACCAGTGGCACAGAAATTCCCACTTATGGGGTAAAATTTTGAATGCTTGATCTTGGCCTTCGTCAAGCTTTTTGATGGCCATTCATTATTGCCAAAACTAATAAAGGCATAATCAGAGTAGATTTTTTAGACCATTTCAAATTATTAATCGATTTAAACAACAAAAGAGTAATTGATGGTGTAATTAACCTTACTACTCAGTGTGGCATTATATCCATCTCCAAAATGAATGATGTAAGTTCAGTACATGATAAATTAATAACATATCATAATCTGTTATCCAAGTACCTGAATATTACAAAACCTAATCTTTTGATAACAAATGTTGAACACCACATTTTAACTAAAGGTCAACCAGTGTATTCCAAATCAATACAGCTAGACAGTAAGAAATTATAGATAGCCAAGCAAGAATTTCAGTATATGTTAGAAAACAATGTAATAAGTAAGACAGTCTACATCTCCATGGGCTAGTTCTCTCCACTTAGTCTCGAAAAAGGATGGAAATTTTCGTCCCTGTAGAGTCTATCGAAGACTTAATGTTGTCACTATTCCTTACAGATACGATATTCCTAAGATTAATGATTTTAACCACATTTTAAAAGGCTAAAAAAATATTTTCCAAAATTGATCTTTTTAAAGCGTATTTCCAAATTCCTATAGCCGAAGAGAAGAAACAGAGAACAGTCATAATTACGCCATGTGGCATCTATGAATTTAATGTAATGAGCTTTGGATTGCGAAATGCACCAGCTTCTTTTTAAAGATTTATGTATTTCAAAGTTTTGACTTTACTTTTCCATATCTTGATGACATATTAATTGCTTCTCCCTTAGAAGATGAATACAGACATCACTTGAAACTTGTTTTTAATAGATTAGAGAAGTATGGTTTGAGAATCAACATTTCTAAGTCGATCATGGGTGTTGATAACTTTTAGGATCTCGGCCTCTACCTGAAAAAGTCGAAGTTATATTGAACTATAAATTACCAGACTGTCCATGACTTGCAAACCTTCTTAGAGATGCTTAATTTCTATTGACTGTTTCTGAAAGATGCTGCAGACACAAGTAATACTTCATGAATACCTAAAGAGTGCTAAGAAAAAATATAGAAGAAAAATTAAATGGTTAGATGAAGCTACATTAAACTTTGAAAAATGTAAACAGGATTTGGCAAATGTAGCTCTTTTAAGTTATCCCAATCCAGATTTGCCTTTGTCACTATGCACGGATGCATCTGATTGGGCTATTGGTGCAGTTCTCCAACAGTTTGAAAATGGAGCATGGAAACCTTTAGCGTTTTATTCGAAAAAATTAAATAGAATTCAGAAAAATTACAGTACTTATGACCGCTAGTTACTGAGAATATAATCTTGCAATTAAACATTTTAAACGTATGTTAGAAGGTCACGATTTCAAAATTTTTACGGACCATAAACCACTAGTTTATGCTTTCAGGCAAAAGAACGAAAAGGCATCACCAAGACAAAGGCAACAATTGTAATACATATCTCAATTTTCTACTAATATATGCCATATTAGCGGAAGTGAAAAACATTATTGCAGATCAGTTATCAAGAATAGCCAATGTTTCTATTTCAATCATTGATTATGATAAAATTGCAGACAAACAAGTTAATGATAAAGAATTACAAGATGCACAAATGGTTTACGGGAAAACAATCGAACTTCCTGGAGTATTTTTTGACAAGCCGACAGTTTCTACAACATCTCAAACATTTTTGCATAAATTAAAAAACAAATGGAATTGTTCAAGCCCTCTGCAGTACAGCGAAAAATGATTCCTTAAGTTTTTGTGCATAAAGATCTAATTGTATGTACTCATGATTTCCTGAGGACTAATAGAGTCAAGAAGCCATTAGAGCCTTGTTATGAAAGACCCTTCAAAATACTTAAAAAAATGGAAAAATACTTCATGTTACAAATCAAAGGCAAGGAAGTAAACATTTCGATTGACAGGCTGAAGCCAGCCTATTGTTTAGCATTAGGCAAGCAAAGGCTGGAACCAGAAACTTCTGACATCCAGCCCAAGACTCTGTTAAAATCTGAGGCAAATGAGGAATGATCTCGAGTCTCACGAAATGGATGACCAATAAAACGTCCTTTAAGTTTTAGTAACAATGTTGAATATTTTCCCTAATCTCTAGTATTGAATTTGTTTAATTGTAATTGTACTTATTTATTGGATTTAATACTTTTAATTCTAATGTTAGCTTACGCTACATTATTTCACTACCAGAATTTCCTAAATCATAGCACAGTTACTGGAGGGGCAGTAATGTAGTGGAACATAATTTTATGTTTTTATATAATTATTAAGATTTTCTAATTGGCAACATGATGTAATGTTTTTGCACAGTTATTAAAATTCGCTGTTTTACAACAAGGAGTTGAGTCCAAAACTTTATTACTTGAAGTGTTCCATGATAAACATGGTGTGAGCGTGATTTCTTAAAATGCATATTATATTATTTTAATGTCAAACAATAAGTAATATGTTGCAAACAAGTATGAAAGTTATATAAAAATAAATACAGTCAAAAGTCGCTAATTTGGACACCCATAATCTGGACCTCAAAGCTACAAACTTTCTGCGCATGTGTCGTGTTGACCTTTACGGCTGCGAATATGCATGTGCGCATGCGCAAAATACGTTTACGAATGCACGTTTAATGTATAACGGACGGTATATGCTAAGCTAAAATTATCTAATTCAGTTAATGTTGCAGATTGCGTTGTTCCTTAATCTTCGAATTGGATCCGGCTTATTATTTTTTGCTGACTGTTAGAGCAATTTTATAAAAGTAAGCTTGAACTTTCAATTATGTCAAATAGAATTTCTGATATATATTTACTAATATGTAAAGGATCTACAAAGCGAAAGTATGTTTCGAAGTCCATTAAACAAAAAGTGAAATTGCTGCAAAAAATGGATAAAGGCATGAAGAAATGACAGAGAGGTGATTTGTTTCTCTAACCATTCCGAAACTTGTTTATTAATTTCATGCTGCTCTACGGCCGGGGAAGGGGGAAAACGCCACGGCATGTTTTTATTTTATTTGGCTTATAATTTCTTACTAAATGTAGTATTTCATCTTAATGTACTCCGTCTTTGATATGATTTAAATAAAATTCCTCGTCATTATAATTTGCTTCCGATAGTGAAGAAAGTGACACAGAGGTTATTGAAAAATAAAAATTTCGATTGACAAATTATTCAGTCGACACAGCAATTATAGGACTTGAACAACGGAACTTTGTAACTGAACAAGAAATTATGTCTGTTTATAGAATTAAGGAGAAAGTATTATCACATAAAACGAAGCAACTTAAACAACTTACATTGAAAGAAATGTTTAATAAAGTATTTTTTTTTTTTTTTTTTTTTTTGTAAATTTTGATACCCTTTAGATCATAATTGTTCTTTATTTCATAAATTACGGTTTCATATTTTTAATTTTATAATTTCTGCATGCCATCTGACCAGATTTAAACTGATGATCTATAATCTGGAAAAGTCGATAATCCGGAATCGCCGAAGTCCCTACGAGTCCGGATTAACGACTTTTGACTGTATATTGTTTCTTTTAAGACCAAAATAAGCATTTATTTTAATTATGAGATGCTCTGGCCTTTTAGTTTTGATTTAGTTTCCCGATCAGTACCCACAGACTTTTGCATACTTGGATTAGACTTCCTAAGTGAAAACACTTTTTTCCTTGGACCTTTAATGAATTGAATTCTACTTCTGAGGACATAGCCATATTTTTGATTAATGATGAAGGTGTTAAATCTGTCAACAAAATCATAGCTCAAGACGATATCCCAATGCCGGCAAAAAAAGAATTTTTAACTACCTGGATCCATAGCCGAAAATAGAAATCCGCTACAGCATCATAGAATATCCCAAGAACTGTAGCAACTCTACAGGAGGCCATCTCAATATGATGAAGACTTTGCAGAGAGTTCTTGGTCAGCTAACCAAATCTGCTGAACCCTATACAATACATCTGGAATGCTCCTGGGAGGGCAGTGTCATCTCGCATCCTCCTCCGAGAACCATCCTAGAGTCGAAAACTGTCTTGCTGCAGGAGTGGGATTGACTGCCATAGGTTCTCCTTAACTGCCTCCTGTCCAATCATAGACCTTATAAGAGAAAGACTCACCCAGTGGGGTGCGCGTCACCGACATGTCCCCAAGAAAGAGTAGGGATGATCTAATTTACTTTAACACTGAAACCTATGGCGTTTGTATCACATAACGGTTTTTAATTATTAAATGTGATACGTTGTATAGTGAGGAGATTATGAAAGTCACCGTTTTTTTCAAATAGAATTTAATTTATCTCATTAAAGCACTTTTTACTGCATTTCGCGCATTTTTTTCATGCATAATTCTTCTACAAACATCTTTACTTTGGTAAAACGGTAAAAACTCTAAGCACAAAATTTATGAATTTAATTCTGTATAAAAATAAAGTGAGATTGATAGTACGTGATGCTTTGAAATAAATAAGGTAAAATTAAACAAGATCTGATATTTTTTTACAAAATTTAATGAACATTTTCAGGCAGTGATTTTTAAAACTATAATAACATTACAAAACTAGCATTTATTTGATTATATCATCATTAAATTATTAACATTAAAGTGGAGTATTTATTTTAGTAATTTATAAAATTTGGAGCATAAAATTTTCTGAGTGTAATGAAGGGGAAAAAAAAAAGATAAAATAAAATCTAAAAGCACTCATTTTATATTATGCCCCAAACTAACCTTTTTTTAACGTTTTTTGCGTTACCTATATTTATTGAATATCATGTTCTTCGACCGTAAACCACATACATTTGAAAACAGCATACCTTTAGAATTTCTGCACTGGATATAAAAATGTTATTTTCCGTACAGTGTTACCATTGCTCGCTTTGAACTTGTCGAGTTTGTTAATAAAAAATTTCTTAAAGTTTTACAAAATATGAAATAGATTAAAACAAATTCGAAATTCGGCCGTCCTGATGCCCATGTTCAGGTGGAGGATTACATTATTCAAAATTTGATGGCTCTAGATACTACTGTCATTTTTGTCACAGTGCGAGAAACATGTATGTATTCATGCAGATTCTTCATTATTTAATTTCTTTAAATATAATACAGGGCGATAATATTTGGTAACAACAATTTGCAAGGAGACACGGTTATTTATAGTGAAACAGCACAAAATGCCGCTTCAAGCTAATAAATTAACAGTAAATAAAAAAAAAAATTATGCAGAGTTAAAAATAAATTTAAAAAATCATCTCTATAAAATACAAGCAAAATTAATTATTGCGGTTAAATACAATTTTAATATTAGAATTAAATGTATAAAAATTAAGGAGTCAAAAGTGTTTATCACTATGATGTATTATGAAATATAATTGAAATAAAATTCTTTTATAGAAATTGTGCTATAATACTCATCTATAATTTAAAAAAAGCAGCACAATTTAGAATTTTAAACAAAATTTTCAAAAATTCATTTTTAAATATTTTAGTATTTTTTACTTATTTACACCAATATAAAGCATAAAAATTGCTTGTTTGAAATTTTCTATTAGTTCAGATTTAAAATGTTATTTTCTAAAAGAAGTAGTTACAAATTTAATTACAGCATAGGAAAAGCTAAAAAAATATCCAGCCCAGAAAGCATGCAATAGCTTTATAATTATTTGAAATGCTAATTATGCTTGATAAATATGCTAAATTTTTAAAAATCAATCTCAGTTTCAAAAATAAAAAATGGAGAAATTCTAATTTGTGAAATGCGATGCTACAACCAGCTTTTTCTTGGCAATTATACATACTGCAATAGGCAACCACTGTTAAATTTCTGCAAGTCGTCCCTACTCCTCTGGATGTGATCAAGGTGTCAGACGAGAGAGAAAACCCATTTGGGTTGGCCTATTTCTTATAAGGTCCATGTGTCCAATATGCTGTCACATTACATGACCTGTCTGGCTGTCAGTGCGGGCCCACCCATTTTCTGTTCAATATCTCAGTGTGGATTTTGAATATCAATGCTCTTTGAGCTTTATTGATAATCCTGCGCACATAAAAAGACTTTTGAATAGTACATCTCTTTGTTATAAATGTATATTCATACCAAATTTTATTAAAATCTGTCGATTAATTTTTCGGATTCAACATGATGTGCAGATTCTGTCAATTTTGCACATGGGTGTATTATAGCAATTTTTTTTTTTTTTAAATTATCTTTTATTTAGAACTGTGAAGGGGGTCGTTTTAGATAGGGTCATAGAAGAGTCCTATATAGTATAACAAGTATTTATTAACAGGTTTAAGTTACACATGGACATTACATTTAACTTTAAGAAAAATTACAGAGTAAAAGTCTGGTAACCCCTATCAAGTGGGAGCCTTGACTTTTGCTGAAGTACTTCTCTGGCTACTCACCAGAGAGCAGCCTTGTTGTCACAGTTAGTCCAACAGTTTATGTTAAGGGATTGGTTACAAACAACCCCCTCTGGCTCCGCCGACGTCCTGGCAAGGAGACAGAACTAGAGGATTTGGAAGCTCTTGTAACATTTTCTCTTGTCTCAGTTTTTTTGGTTTCTTGGGCAAGGGGACCTCTCTTTGAAGTACTGTCCATAACCACAAGTTCTTGATTATTTCGGGAATGCAAAGTAACGTTTGGCGGTCTACCTCTCTTCCTGAATGGAAGAATGGGAGAAGTGGACGAGTCTTTGAAAGGTGTTAGTGCTGATGTATGGTACATTCCTAAAGTTTCTGATGGTTTATGAAGGCTTGAAATGGCATAGAAAGTAGGTGAATTCTGTGTCATTACCAGGTATGGACCGTCACGCTTTGGTATGAACTTTGAAGTCTTTTTGTTTTTTTGCATTGCTAACGGGATGTAAATTGACCCATACCTTATCACCTGGTGAATAAAACACTTGTCACCTTCCTTTATCATATTGCTTTTTACGCTGATCTTGCTTTATTTCGATACGCTCTTGTATGTCCTTTGTAATAGTTGCAAATCGTTTAAGATAAGGGGTGATTTCAGGAACAAAGTTATCATTTTCAACCACAGCTTTGAAATCGTGAACAACATCGTTGACAGTCCTCAGCTCTTTTCCAAACATTAGGAATGCTGATATATGGCCTGTAGTGTCACAGATGGCCGTATTCATAGTGAAGCGAATAACTGGGAGTTTCGAATGCCACTTGTCATGCGCATTTCCTACAAGGATTCCTAGACGAGGTTTTAAGTCTTTATTTTTCCGTTCCACAGGATTTGACTGAGGAAAGTAAACTGGTATCAAGTTTTGATTGATATTTAATGTGCAGCAAACTTGTTGCGTGATTGCACTGATAAACTGGGTACCCTTATCGCTGATGATTCTTCGTGTTTTACCATGCCACATGAATACTTCTTCGATGAAGGTTATAGCAAAGTCGCGTGCTGTAGCTTGAGCAAGAGGAAATAATTCAACTCATCACGTAGCACAGTCTTTGACAATGAAGATCCATTGTTTTCCAATGTCAGTTTTTGGCAGTAGCCCAAACAAATCAATAGATATGCTCTCAAAGCGTTGAGAATAGACAGGTGTTCTTAGTCCAGCTGGCTTTTGGTTGGTAGCCTTGTAGCAGTTGCATTCAGGATAGCTTTTCACATAGTCGGATATATACTTTTTTATACCAGTTCAATAATAGCGTCTGAAAATTCATTGGAATGTTCCTTCCTCTCCATAATGTCCAGCCATTGGGTCATCATTGTGCTTTCGCATGATTGATTCACGCTCGGCAGTTGAAATTACTAACTGGGCCTCTTCTGAATCAGAGTCGGGGACATATTGGTAGAGAACACCTTGATTCATTAAGAATCCCCGTTCAGTCCAGTTGGCACATTCTTCAGTTTTCTGAGTGGATTCAAAACTTTATATAATCTTTTTTAAGTTTTCATCTTTAAGTTGGGATTCACGCATGTCTTTTGGACTTCTTGTGGGCATGTCCACCACAGATATATTTGAAATCTCGCAAGGTGAAACTTCATGTTCGGTGCTTGGACGGGACAGCATGTCAGCGATGACGTTTGCCTTTCCAGGAATGTATTGTACTTTCAGGTTGAAAGACTGAATTTCAAATGCCCATTTAGCAAGTCTTCCGGTTGGAGACTTGAGGTTCAAAAGCCATTTTAAAGGTTGAAGATCGGATGCTATAGTTACTTCCGATCCTTCGACGTAACCGCAGAATTTCTTTAGGGCCCAGACTACAGTGAGGGCTTCTCGTTCAGTCATCGAATAGTTTCGCTCAGCCAGAGAAAGCAGTCGACTGACATATTCGATAGGGTGCTCTTTAGACCCTTCCCCTTGAAATAAAACGGCTAACAGAGCATAATTGCTTGCATCTGTTTGAAGAATATACGGTTGAGTTCCATTTGCTTGCTTCAACACAGGAGGTGTTATGAGGCAGTTTTTTAGAGTTTCAAATGCTTTTTGCTGGCTGAAACCCCATTCCCATTGGACTTTCTTCTTCGTCAAATCACTAAGAGGTCATGATATTTCCACAAAGTTTTGTATGTATCGTCTAAACCAAGAACACGCTTGAAGGTAGGATTGGAGTTCCTTGATGTTTATGGGAGGTGGAATTCTCTGGATAGAGGAAACTTTTTCTGGGTCAACTTCGATTCCTTTTGTGTGATCCAAAATCCGAAATATTTCACACGAGAAGAAGCGAAGTGGCACTTCTCTCTGTTTGTGTGCAGTTTGAAGAGCAAAAGCCTTTCGAAAACAGCTTTGAGATCGGAAAAATGTTTGTCGAATGATTCTGACAACACGATTATGTCATCCAGATAGTCGTTTTAGATAGGGTCATAGAAGAGTCCTGTATAGTGTAACAAGTATTTATTAACAGGTTTAAGTTACACACAGACATTACATTTAACTTTAAGAAAAATAACAGAGCAAAAGTCTGGTACAACCTATTAAGTGGGAGCCTTGGCTTTTATTGAAATACTTCTCTGACTACTCACCAAAGGGCAGCCTTGTTCTCACAGTTAGTCCAACAGTTTATGTTAAGGGATTGGTTAGAGAACAGTATAATCACAAGCAAATATTAATCAATAATTCTAGAAAAGAATCTGTTTCATATCGCTTTTACTTATATTATCTAATTTAATGTGCGTGTTAAATCAGAAGATGTTTTTGATTTTTGCCATTCAGGTAAAAAAGAAAAAAAGACTCTAAATTTTTATAAGCTTTAGAGCTAGGTTTAATATAATATATTAATTCACATATGTTGTTTATTTTACTTTTGTTACATATGGGCATTCGCTCAATTTTGATTTGTATATTTCGTAATTCCAATTTCTATTTTCCTACTTTATATTCACCATAAAATTCTATATAAAAGGTATTATTAAATGCCAAGTAAAAAGCTTTAAGTTTCATAATAATTTAGTAATTTTATTTTATGAGTATTTCTGTTTTATAATGAAGCTTATTCAAGATTTTTCTAAGGTAAGATGCTTCACTTTTGCTTTTCTGAAGTGTGCTTTATTTAATGAATCTATGTTCATGTCTCTAATTTCTGTTCATTTCTGAATATAACCTGGGCTTGAATCTGATTATTAGATCTGAATCTGCTCTATTTTTATTAGCAAATGCAATAGTTAAGATTTTTATTATACATCCTAATTTGTCATTGATATTTATTAAATGTCTTAGTTTTGTTTTCAGTATAATAATTAGAAATATAAAACATAATTTAACATTTCATAATACAGTCAAAAGTCGTTAATTCGGACACCCATAATCCGGAATGATCTATAATCCGGACCTCAAAACTACAAACTTTCTGTGCATGCGTCGCGTTCACGCATGCGCACAGGCGTTTACGAGAGCGCGTAAGACCCTTACGGCTGCGAATATGTTTGTGCGCATGCGCGTTTAATGTGTAACGGAGTTATACGCTAAGCTAAAGTTATCTAATTCAGTTAATGTTGCAGATTGCGTTGTTCCTTAATCTTCGAATTGGATCCGGCTTATTATTTTTTGCAGACTGTTAGAGCAATTTTATAAAAGTAAGCTTGAACTTTCGCTTATGTCAAATAGAATTTCCGATATATATTTACTACAAAGCGAAAGTATGTTTTGAAATCCGAAATCTGTTCATCAATTTCACGCTGCTCTGCGGCAGAGGGGGGGGGCAGAAATGTCATTATTAGATTATGATAGATTAGAAAGATTATGTCAAATAGAATTTCCGATATATATTTACTAATATGTAATTTGTATCTACAAAGCGAAAGTATGTTTTGAAATCCGAAATCTGTTTATCAATTTCACGCGGCGGATTAGAAGTTGATCTGTCAGCACTATCCTTATCTTCAGGGCAGATGTTTTTATTTTATATGGTTTATAATTCCGTACTAAGTGTAGTATTTAATCTCGATGTACTCCGTCTTTGATATGATTTAAATCAAGTTCCTCGTCATTATAATTCGCTTCCGATAGTGAAGAAAGTGACCCAGAGGTTATTGAAAACGAAAACATTTCGATTGACAAATTAGTCGGTATTCTCAACACAGCAATTATAGGACTTGAACAGCGGAACTTTGTAACTAAACAAGAAATTATGTCTGTTTAATAGAATTAAAGAGAAAGTATTATCACATGAAACGAAGCAACTTACATTGAAGGAAATGTTTAATAAAGTAAACAAATAAATATTAAGCTTTTTCTTTTTGTAAATTTTGATACCCTTTATATCATAATTGTCCTCTTTTTCATAAATTACGGTTTCATATTTTTAATTTTGTAATTTCTGCATGCCATCCTACCAGATTTAAACTGATGATCTATAATCCGGAAAAATCGATAATCCGGAATCGCCGAAGTCCCGACGAGTCCGGATTAACGACTTTTGACTGTAATAATTATGCTTACTTTGGATTACTTAAAACTTAATCCAGTCTTAATTTATTTGGGTCTTTTTCATTATAGGACAGCTTGTATCAAAAAATTTTCTACAGAAGTACATTTTCTAATTTGCAAATGTAGCTAATTGGCTGGCATTAAATAAAACTAGTTATTCATTTCTTTGCAACAGTATTCTTATTTACAAAGTACAGTGTCTCACAAAAGTGATGGGACACTTGTGCTTTGCAAAAGGAAACTGTAATAAAATAAATTAAAACAACATGTAAACATTTTTTGTGGATGTATTTCATACTTAAATTTAGTAACAATTATTACATAACATACATTTTCTTAAAATATTAATTTAATAAAAATACAATTGTTTAAAACGGAGCAAAAAATGGTTCACATAAGTGATGGGACACCATTAGATACTACTACATACTACAATAAAAATATTTTTTGGGATTTCTATTTTTACTCAAAAGCAATTGGCAATAATTTATAAAATCGTCTGCAGTATTTCTCTCCAGTTTGTTTTGGAAATTTTGTGTTTTTTAGCTCTGTGCAGCCATGAATGCTAAACAAAAAGAAACTTTGCCTGAAATTCGAAAATTAGTTATTAATTTGCATATTGAACATGGAAAATTTATTAGAGAAACTCCTGAAACAGTTAACTTGAATCATTTAACAGTTTACAATATCATTAAACGATATGAAAAGAATCATATGATTCAGGATAAAAGAAGACCTGGCTGACCATCAAAGCTATCCAATGGAATAAAGCAAATTATCGTTCGAAATAGTAAAAAAAATCCAAGAATGAGTGCTCCTAAAGTTGCTGCTGATTTACAATCATTATATGGAGTAATTGTTAAACCTGAGACTATAAGAAGAGTAATTCGATCTGCTGGATATCACGGTAGAGCAGCCAGAAAAAATTCTTCGTAAGTGAAACGAATAGAAAACTCAGACTGGCTTTCGCAAAATCCAACATAAATAAATAAGAATTCTGATTACTGGAATGAAGTTATATTTGCTGATGAGAGTAAATTTAATATATTTGGTTCTGACCATAGAATCTTGGTGTGGAGAAAACCCAGGGAAGAATTTCGAAAACAGAACTTGGTGCCAACAGTATAACATGGTGGAGGAGTAGTTATTGTATGGGGGTGTATGTCGTCCGCTGGAGTTGGTACTCTTGTTTTTATTGACAGTATAATGGATCAGTGCAAGTATATTGACATTTTAAATCAAAATTTGAAATCTTCAGCGAGAAAATTGAATCCTTCATAACGATTTTGAATTCTACCAGGACAATGACCCCCCACACACTGCTTTGAACATTAGACTCTGGCTGCTGTATAACTCTCCTGAAATAATAAAAACACCACCACAATCTTCAGACTTAAATCCCATACAGAATATTTGGCAAGAATTGGAATCAAGAATTCTCAAACACACCATTTCTTCAAAACAACAATTAAAATCGGTGCTTCAAGAAGTATGGGGTAAAATCACTCCAGAAATCACAAAAAAATTAGTCGAATCCATCCCAAGAACATTAAATCATGTTTTAGAAGTAAAAGGAAATCCAACAAAATACTAATAAATATTTGATTGAATAAAATTTTTGGATAAATATTTGATGGAAAAGTAAGTGTCCCATCAGTTATGTGAGCCATTTTTTGCTCCGTTCTAAACAATTGTATTTTTATTAAATTAATATTTTAATATTTTGAGAAAATGTATGTTATGTAATAATTGTTACTAAATTTAAATATGAAACACACCCACAAAAAATTTTTACATGTTTTTTTAATTTATTTTACTAGAGTTTCCTTTTGTAAAGCACAAGTGTCCCATCACTTTTGTGAGACACTGTATATGTTTTCAATAAAAAGCTGTTAAAGTATGTCAGTCTGTTTTGTTCTGTGTTTATCCAGATAATTAAATGTAAGAGATATATTATGTTTAGGGGGGAAAAAATCTTAGAAGGAATGATCTGATGACAAAAGCACATTTCTCACTGGATGTATCAAGTTGGCACACATATTTTTCTACAGAAAATTGCTTTACACATGTTTTCTTATAACAGAAAGTATCCAGTAATACTTAATTGCAGTAAAGCATAAACTTTTTTATTAGTAATTAATGGTTTATGTGCATACATATATGCATAAATGCATATACATTCATACATGCATTTCTGAATCCGGTCCTGATAACAGAAAACTACCGATTTGGGTTCTACAGGAGTTTGGGATATCATCTCAACCATTGTTCTAGCATTCTTACAGCGGTTAGGCCACTTTCTAATTTTTTCTCTATTTTCTTCATGAATATTTGTCCATCCAAACAAAAATAACAAGAATCCTGATTAACATAGTGTTGTTAATAATTATCTCACCCTATGTTAGTAAACACTATATATACAAGTTTGGAGTATGAATTGTATGCAGTCCTTCTTTGGCTTCTCGCCTGTTACATTACTCTTTGTCCACTGACTTGATAAATTAAATGTGATTGATGTATGCCATGATGGCTTTGATCCAATTTAAGTAGTAAAAGCTGATAAAAAGGGGATTGAGCTGAATGCAACTCTTGACTGTTGTCCTTGAAATCATCTGCAGCTGCTTAAAATTCAATTTATCTTTTTTAAGACAATGACATTTAAATTATTAATATATTTTCAGTGCATCTTTAAGCATAAATTTTCTATCCTCTTTCCCTTGTAATTTGTCACTGCTATAAGCATAAATAACTCTTGCCTGCTTTTCCATGAGCAAATAAATACTTAAGCTACATGTGCTGTTTTTGCTTTTTCAGTAATATTACAAATAAGTTCTTAAGGAAATTTGAATTTTCTTAACTCTTTTTTTTTTTTTTTCTCCCCTCCTTCTCAAAACATAAATAAGTATACAACTTTCATTGTTTATTACGTGAATAGCTTAATATCTTTGTTTTTTTAATCTTGCTCTTGAATTAATAATTGTATGCCAGTTGCTCAGAAATTAATCTTTTTTTATATTTATTCTATAATGATTAAAACATAATTTAAAATATATAATAGTATTCCATGTGATCTAGGCATGCATTAATAATATATTGACTTTTAAGCAAAGCTTGTTAATTTAATTTTTTCTTTACTATTTTTTTTCCTTTAGGATGTTCCTGAAATCTTTATTAAGCTGAATATAAAGTACATCAGAAGTTAATATTGAATATCTTCTAATTCATTAGCAAGATTGTAAAAAAATGAAGGTAATAAAGTTGATTTAAGTTCATGCTATCCCTTTTTTTTTGTACTGTAATTTTATCCTACATTAAGAAATAAGACATCGAAACCATTTTTTATTCTTAAAAAAAAGTTATTACTACATTATGTTTCAAGTAAGAAATAAAAATTCATCTGCATAGATGTTCCTGCATGGAAATTTTCTTCAGATAAATAAAGGTGCTCAATAATTAAATTTTTTTCTCCCTGAACTGTAAATAGTTAGCAGTATTCAGTGCTTTACACACAATCAATGAAAATTTCATGTTTACACATTTCACAATATATTTTTTACAAGGAAAGTTTCAAGACACTCAGGTTTGATATCTTTTCAATTCAGACAGATTGATGCCAAGATATTTTTAGAATATGTAGAATTTTGATATATTCATTGCCACACAAATTTTCAGAGTTAACAGCCTCATATTATGTTTCTTTATGTATTTATATATGTATATCGTAGAATTCCCCATAGAATGGTTGAAGTTCCATATATTACCGCCTAAAAGAGTTATAACAACAAAGCAAAATAACATAATCATTTTAGTGAGGCAAATGATCATAAATAAATTACATAGTTGCCAGTAAACTAAATTAAATAATCATTGTACTGGTGGCATTTCATAAAATGTAACAGAATTTTATAATAAGCTCTTCGTTTAAAGAAAAAATAGTTTCATGAAGTGAGGCCAACTGGAGGCCTTGAACTGCCCATGAGGTCCTTTTCTGCAATCCACAGGAAAGTTGAGAAAAACTTGTATTATTATCATTATTGACCATGAATCTTCTGATACATGCTATTTTTGTACATTCTTCTAATAGTGTATGTTATGGTGGTAATGTATTGATAGTGTTTACATTCTGCATGCTGAAATTGTACTTCTAATAGTGTATTTATTACATATATACACAGTGCATAAATATACAGTGTGTGTATAGATTTCTGGTAATACAGTGGAACCTCAAGATAGAAGCACCTCTATATACGAGGAAAGTATGAACGAATACCAGCATTGACTCAAGTAACGAGCAAGGAGCCAGGCTGTTAGTATGCGTGGCACCATTTCCCGATCCGGCTCAACTCGGGGAATCCCCTTGTCAGATCACTCAGTGTTCTTTGAGCTGTGTGTTTGTGCACTTGTGAGTTAATTGTTTTTTTACATTTAACATGAAAATAATTATTTTACGATACCTCCCAAGAAGATCGTTGCCTCAGATAGTTCTGCAAAGAAAAAGAAAGAGGCAATGGCCGTTGAAATTAAGAAAGAAGTCATAGATAAGTATCAGCGTGGTGTAAGAGTGACGGAATAGGTGAAGACTTATGGCTGTTCGACTTCGATGATCTGCACTATTCCTAAAGAAGGAGGAAGAAATTAGGCCAAAGAGTTACTGTTACTTCTAAGCACCATCCAAAACTCCTAGAAGATGTTGAGAAGCTATTGTTGGTGTGGATTAATGAGAAGCAGTTAAAAGGTGATTCAATGTCAGAAGCTCTGATAAAGATAAATTATGGTTAGATTATTTACCGGTGTTATTTATTGGGAAAATTGATTTTTATGTTGAAGTTTTTTGGGTTGTGGAATGGATTAATTAAATTTTCATTATTTTCAATGGGAAAGTTTGTTTCTAGATACCAGAAATTCGCTATACGAGCTCAGTGCTGGAACGAATTAAACTCGTGTCTCGAGGTTCCACTGTATAGAAGAGGATTTGTTGCATCACATATGCACCTAAAGAATTCTTATGAACTTTTACTTAAGACACAGATATGTAGTGTATTTAAAATGTTCAGAACTTTATATTAAATTTGTGTTTATAATTTCATATTTAATATAGGTTTTATTTATCCTATTGCAAAATTTTTTATGAAATATAATTTGAAGTAATGACACAATAAGCACACAAAGATTTTAAATTTACCTTCATGAAAGCAGAAGTTTGTGCCACTTTGATCTATATTGCATTTTGTTGATTTTAGAAGTACACTTTCTCTACGCTTTTAGTTTTAAAGCCTGATCATTTATTAACTTTTGCCTATATCGCTATCACTTTTGTTCTGCATTTTTATGTACATTCATTATTCTAAAGTAACAAAACTGAAACAATTGTTTCATACAAATAGGAATTAATTGGTAGTGTATAATTAAGTAAATATCATTAAGAAAAGCAGGTGTAATCAAAAGTGCAGTAAACATTTTAAATAAAATTTGTCTTTTTTTTATGAAAAGGGAAAAAATTAAAAGGTCAAATATGAATGTAATAATGTAAATAAACTGTTAAAAGCACACAGTAGGATCTAAAAGTTCAGGGACTGGCATGTTGCTTCTTCTCATAAGTAGTTTAAAATGCCTGTATGTAACTGCTTTCAAAACAATCCCCTTATGCAATTTCAGATATTTGTCTAAACTCGTATAACTTTTTAGAAGCATTACTATAAATATTTTTTTACAATTATCATTAATGTGTGCTTTGATACTGATTTTACCTTATTTGATTTAAAAGAGGTATGGATTGCTGGGGGCTAATTTGAGTGATTTAGCAAAATGTGGAAATGCTTTATAGCCATTTCTGGTATGGAGTTCTATGACCATTAGGATGCAATGTGGAGGTGTAACACCACACAAATAATACCATTGCCCACTTCCTAGCATCGTAGACCATATAACAACCTGCTAACGATGTAAAATATCTGGATAATGCTCTGTCTTCAAAAGTGAATTCTGAATAGACAGTTCTTTGAGAGTCAAAATACTCCTATCGTGTTTTGCTGCAATCTTGTTGAGATTTTTTCGATTGTGGTAAAGACTGTCATATCTTGTGACAATCTTCAAAAAGCAAAAGAGATCACTGTCAGCATTATTGTTCAATCTTTGTCATATTTAATTATCGATATCCATATTTGTTCCTTCTTTTGTTTGAAGATAATACAACAAGGGACATGTATGCAGTTCCCATTAAGATCGGGCATTAAAATGCATCAACTGGTGAACAACCCTAGTGATATCCTGAATTGTCTGATGATAATTTGAACTGATATACCATACTACCAAATAAATATTTGCCTCAGTCTGTGAAGATTCAGATTAAACAAAAAGCTCATTATCTATGATTGAAGAAATCAAAATTTTCGAGCTGAATTATAGAATATAATCCAGATACACCGAAGCATGCATTTAAACATTTTTTGGAACACAAAATAAATTTTCTTTTAGCATATTTGAAATTCTGTGCTTAATATCAAATGTGCTGTTAAAATTATGTTTTGATTCAAAACACGATTTTTAATTGCCTAAAATGAACTGGATCTCTTAAAACAATAGTATTGGATTACTTTTAGCTTTAAATTTTAGCTCAATATTATTTTTATTTCAAAATTTAGAACAGAAAATTCTGGTTTATATAGTAATAGTTTTTATCTGTTTCATTTTGATGCATTATTGCTGAAAAATTTCTGAACACATCACAAATGGATATTTCTAGCATGACATTGTCTTCTCAGCACTCATTTTCCATTGTGTTTTGGTATTTAATTTCACAGTATGATGCAAAATAATTTTAAAAAGTTTCTTTTTATGATAGATAGCACAAATTTGAGGTCAGTTAACCATTATTGTCTTTTTCAAATATAACAGTGCTCATTAAGCCAAACCTTAACAGCAGTAATCTTTGCAGTGAGTAAGGCATTATTTAAATCTTTCATAACTGTATTTTCTTTTTCAGTTTAAACTTGCATAAAGTATACAACTTTTGTTTCAAACAGGATTTTTCTTTATCTGTCAAAAGCTCTCTTTAATGATTTGTTGCATGAAAAAGTTCCAGTAAAATCTACTACAGTCTGTCTATCATAAGAAAAGCTCTCGCCAGTTAGTCTGCTGCTGCCTGTTGCCATAGAAAGGAGCCTTGACCCATTTTTCGTAGGGATGTCTTGAAGACGAAAGATAAACACTTTTCTCCTCAGCCAACAGTCGCCAAAAACAAAATAAGAATAAAGCAACCCTTGGTTCGCTCTTATTTGAAATATACTAGCCCTGTTGCTATAGCGACTGCCATCCGCCAGGCACTGTGGCAGGAGCTGTTCTTCTTGTAGACAGACAGTACTTGTATTTAATTAATAATAAATATATAATTTCTTTCTGTCTAAACATTTTATTAGTTTCTTCGTTCTCTCAGGCATATTAACCGTTAAAGCTTAGCAAAATCAGCAGTAATTACTTCTAATTCTGCAGACCAGCACTATTTGAAAATACCACCTGTTTTCTATCAGTCAGTTTCTTAAATTAAATTTATTTTCAGCTTTTACCTCAGAATGCTAAGCAGAACTGTAACTTGGTGTTCTACTTTGTATATTTGTAGTAGAATTTTAATTACTATAAATTGAATTTCAAATAATTCACACAGTGAAGAAGTTTAAAGAATAAGTAATATAACATAAATATTGAACCTTCTGAAACTTTAGAGAATATATTTACCAAAATTTTGAATTTTCTTTCCATGGACTGCTTCAAATCAGATGCGTAGTACTCATTTCGGTAGGGAGAGGATTCATGAATTTGTTATAACAAAGTTCCCTGAGTGTTCCTAAACAGATATGTTTGTCACCTACATATTCATCTTGAGAATACATGTTAAACCTACTCAACTTGAGTTTGTTAGCTTCAATAATTTTATATGGTTGTTTTATACTCTTCAGATTATCATCTTTACTAGTTTTGTTTCTTAAACTAACATGACTAATATACAAATTTTTACCTAAGTGTAGTCATTAAAAATGCCTCTAAATTTATGTCATATTATTGAAAGAAGTTTATTAAACTTTTTTCTTTTTCTTTTTCTTTTTCTTTTTCTTTTTTTTTTTTTTTGTCTCATTTCTGTAGCTAAATTACCACCAAATAAAAATATCTATAATGTAATCTTTATTCCATATCGATTTATGCTTAATCGCAAAATGAGGAATCCAGTTTTTTAAAGGATCAGTTTACTTCCACTTAGTGGGAAAATAAATTCCACATCTTGAATATGATTTATATTTTTTATGACAGAATGCTTAGTGCAAGCCTTAACCCATTTGTGCCCATCTTAGTAGATAATTTGTTTGCAATTTGAGCTTGTTCATTACCACCAAAGGATTAATTAAGCCCATATTTCCATTATGATCCTTATAAAAATTAACAACACATTTTGGAATTCATTACTTTCAAACTTTTTTATCTTTATAAAGTAAATAACTTATTTTGGTCTTCCTTTTAAGTCCATACCTGCTGAAATAGCAGTGATATGAGCATAGCTGAAAAGTCGTTGAAAACATTAATCTATATGAATTATAACATTCATATTTGCTTGTAATAGTCAGTAAAGTAACATAACAACAGTCAATAAAAATAAAGGATTTGAATTTTTCCCCCTTGGAACTGCATTATATATTAAAGCCATTGTTATGCTTTTATATGTTGCTTAAAGTGTTTAGAAAAACATGCAACAATGAATAACTAAGGTAATAAAAGAAGATTTTTAAGTAACTCCCATGATTCAGTGGTTAAAATGCAGTATTTTGATCTATCTGTTATTGGTAAACAATTGAACTATTTAAAAGCAATAGATGCATTTCTAATTTTTTTTTTCTTTTTACTTTTTAATCTGATTGATTTAAATAAAAATGCATTTAATTCATAATATATCCAATTTAAATTATTAAACATTTATACATATTTTCTTTACTTTTTAACCTGATAAATTTTAAATAAAAATGCATTAATTTTTCTGAAGCATTCGGAAGACTTTATAGCTATAACAGTCAGTATTTTTGAAAAAAATATTTCTTATATTTTTCATGGTTTTTAAAACAATATCACAATTTTTTTTAACATTAGGGTGAAACCTTTTCTGATTAATTTCTTATCCTTTATGACATACATTGACAATTATGATAACGTTACACACCAAATAAGTACTAATTTAGAAGTCAAACAAAAATCAGCATTATATTTTCAAATTTTCACAGGACTAGTTTTGATGGTTTTAACGAACCGTCATCCTCAGCTGCAAATGAACGAGATAAGATACAGTCATTAGATAAGAAAAGATAAGAAAGAACGGACAAGTGTCAAGCTACTGGCGCCATCTGTTGATGAAACCAGAACTAAAACATAAGTTCTTTAAAGGCTGAAGGCAAAGATGGATTGGAATTAGGGTTGTTAACTATAACAGAAAAATTTTTTTTTGAATGTGAAATGCCTCTAGAAAATCCAGTTCACCAATGGAAGATGTTTTTTGAAATTAATGCATCGTCAAGTTACAAATGCAGTTTAGAAACTATATTATACTAATATTTTATACTCATATACTAAATAAATATAGGTCTTAAATGCATTTTTGTGCAAAATTAAGAGAATTATCACATCATGTCAAAGTTCTGAAAAACTAATGTACACATTTTACTGAATTTTGGTATGAATATACATTGGCCATCAAAATTAAAGGATAATGAGAAAAAATATGCTCACTAAGTAAATGTTGCAACTGATGTCCAATGCGGTAATTATTTATGTTAATTAAATACAATTGAAGACAAAATTGCACTTCCATGCATACGTTAGCGCTGTAAATATGCAAATTTGGTGATTGATAATGTGGTGCACACTGGACGCATGTTGGAATTTTGGTCTGTAGTGTTGTTTAAAGTGAATGTCGTGTCTGAGTGATCAGTATCCAGTATGCATTCTTGTGGGCTTATGTATGGCTCAAAGGCATCATTTAAGTGAGGGTCAAAAGTAGTGAATAACTGGTAGAATCATGGAAGTCAGAGGTCACCCAAAATTTGAATATCCCTCAAAGTAGCATATTAAGAGATTGGAGCCATCTTTTTAAGCACTGGATCAGTTGATACACAGCCTGATCAAGGGCGACCAGGAGCAACAATTGCATGAGAAGACCGTTTTCTGTCTTCATTGGCCTGAAGAAAGCAGCAAAGTAACTACAAGAGATTTTATTTCAGACCTTTAGGCTGCCACAGGAACTCGAATTAGCTATTCTGCTGCTGTATAAGAGTTTAGCGAGGTTGGACTGTATGCAAGAAAAACAATGGTTTGTGTACCACTTGCTCCAGCTTCCAGAGGTGCCGGTTTAAACTGGTACCATTGTCATGTTCAGTAGTGCCAAGATATTTGGGCCTGAGTATTGTGTACTGATGAGTTTAGATATAGTCTGAACAGTGATTCTACATATTTTTCAAGGAGGTTCTGTGACTGCTCGGAAATATGTGGACGAGGTATTAGAACCCCACGTTAGACTGTTTAGAGGTGCTGTTGGTCCAGAGTTTTTGCTAATGAATAACAAGGAAACATTAAGTCGCCACATATGCTCAGGATCATCGAGCATATGTGGTGCCAGAATTCTTGCAAGCAGAAGACATCACTCAAATGGATTTGCAACCTTAGTCATCCAACTTGAACCAGAATGAGTATGTATAGGATGACTTAGGGGCACCGATTTTCAGCTCGGCAAATTCCTTCCCGGACCGTCCAGGAGCTTAAAAGTGCACTTAAGAGTGGCATGTAGTTCTGCAAGAGTTGATCAACACTCTGCCAAAATCTGTGAAATCAAGATTTGAGGTTTGCATATCCAACCTAGGTGACCATACACCATATTAAAAAAAAATGTTTTTCCACAAGAGATGATTTAATTTTTTCATCATTTTCCATAAATCTGGTTTTAATTTCAATATTTTTTGACTAATTAACTGCCAAATATTTTAATTTATGTTAACTAATGCCTTTGTACAAATTTCTATTAGTAATTTTTCATTAAGTATCAGCTATGTTGTATTTCTGTCATTATCCTTTAATTTTGATCATCAGTGTACATTTATAACAGGAAAAGGAATGTATCATTCAAAGGTCATTTTATGTACACATGATTATTAGTATAGTTCATAATGCAAGGATGTCCCAAACCCATATTTTGATACTAAAGTGAAAATGACTCTAACATAGGTTATGGTCCCCTCTCACAGCCATGCAGTGTGATAGCATACTGGACAGGAGGCAGTCAGACCTTGTGGCAATCAGTCCCACTCTTGCCAGAAGGCAGTTTTTAACTTCGTTATGGTTCTTGAAGGGGGATGGTGTGATGAAATTGCCTTAAAGGTTAAAGTCAGGAGATCTGGCTGGCCAATCCATATGGTGAATGTCCTCACTTTCCAGGTAATCGTCAACCAGCTAAGTCCTGTGTAGATGAGCACTGTCATCCATTCACAGAAAACTAAGAACAATTGTTCTCCTGATAATTTACATATAGTGTTCTAAGATCTCTTTATACCTCAAAGCAGTCAGGAAGCCTCTGTCAAAAACGTGCAGGGGTGGTGCAGCTATTCAACATAATCCCTGCCCAAACGATTACACCTCCACCACCATAATGATCCTTTTCCCTGAGGAACTGTAAATTCTCTATGCTCGGTTTACTGAGAATTGATGTCTGGGCTGAATCTCGACTCATCTGTTAAAAGCACGGTGCTCCACTTAAGTCTGATCTTATGCACATGTTGTCTGCACCACGCTTAACATTTCCAGGTCTTTTCGATATGGATCCAGTGTCCTGAAACTGTTTCCGTAAATTGCAGATAACTGTGAGCGTTATAGCAAACTGTGTAGCTGCCTGTGCTTTGATTGGGTTGCTTCCAATCTGCTGACAATTCCCACTCATTCCATCATCCATGCTTTTATGGCTACTCATTTTACCTGATACCTTATAAAACTTACCTAACTCTTGCGAGAAACACAACAAATGTCGTAAAAGAGTATGAGCCCAAAAGTTGCTGAAACCCCTTGTGCTCTTATATCCCCTCCACAACTACTGGTCTGCAGACACGATGCGTATTCAGCTCAAAATATTTGCATAATTAATACCTTTGCTTCAATACTTTTCATAAAAATAAGCATAATTTGCTAAGTCTGTTAATTTTGCATACAAGGGTATGTTAATGATCTTAACATATGTGCATGAAACCTCACAGTGAGTGAGTGACATACTGTAGGAACTAGCAATATGTGAACGAAAAAAATGCATGTTATTTTAAACTTTGAAAGGGGAAAAAAAAAAAAAAAACTGAAAAAATTTTTCCATCTACATCAAAAACAATCTTATTTTCACATTCTAATTTGTAAATGTAATATTTTGTTATTTTCAAATCTTAGTTGAGATAATTCTGATATTGAGCAATTAATGAAAACACATATGAAATTTTCAGGATAATATATATTGATTCATTTTTGTATTAGAGCTTTTTCATCAAGGTTTAAATTCACTGTAGAGCAAAACATATTAAAAATCAAAATATATGAGTTACATGTATAATAATAAATTTATCTGCTGTAAACTTATTGTTTACTTGGGAGCTGAAATGTGTAATTATATGATTTCAGTAATTATATCAATTTAAGATACTAATTTTTTTTCTATGTAATTAATGATATATACCTTTTCACTATTTAGTTATACCTCAACTGCTAGTAAGGTAAACATTTGTTGTTGCTGTATGTCTGAAATCGATTAATTTCACACACAAATTCTGCATTTAATACTGATGGAATATTAATAAAAAATTTAAGATTTTGCAGAACTATGAAAGTAATTAAATTGGGCCAGTTGATGGATGCAAAACTCCAATGCCATTAATTAGCATTAATTTTTTTATGCTTTTGAATATAATTATGTATATGAAAATAATGTTTGTTACCTTTATCAGTGAATTTACTAAATCAAATGTAATTAAATACAGTCTTTAACATGGAATATTTCTTAACATTTGCAAGATGACTAGGAAATATCTTTTGTATCTAAGTAGGTAATGAACGGAGTCAGGGATAGGGAAAGGTGGACAGAATGCCAGGCCTATAGATTTACAGGTTTTGCTTTGTCGCAGCCGCAGCTGTGAATGTAATATCTGGCTATAGTAAAAATATTATAATTTAAGTTTGCAAGCAAATACCAGACTTGTATAACTTGTATAAGTATACCCAGGCATGGAGATGCTAGAACCCTTATGAAAGTTACATTTTTCATGTTAGAATTTGGTCATTCAAAAGGGTGCATTACTTTTATGAAGATTTGTCTTTTCAACTTGTGCTCCCATGGCATAAGAGAGCAGGCACCTTTATAATGGAGCACCCTTATGAAGTAGTTCCTTCAAAAGATGTTGGAGGAAAGTCTACATCATCCTCAACATTGTGCTAGTGAAAGTATTGCTTATCGTCTCACGTCATGATAAGGATGGGCAATATACTCTAAGAAGGGACTGTGCATATTGGCAACTTTTTGAGGGTTAGTGATTTGTATTTATGCTTCAGCCTAGATTAGTCACATGAAGTAACTGGAAGTTTGAAGTATGAGTTTTGAGAAAGAATGAACTTTATTAGTTTTAACTTGTCTTGAAATGGTTTTGGAGTCTTTCTAACTGATTAATCACCTGTGGCAATCTTCCCCCCAAATATTACTTTAGTTGTGGTGGCGAGTTATTGTCCTTAGCTTAACTGACTGTAGAAGCAACTAAATGCACAAAAAGTAAAATATTCATTTAACTTTATTTTCCTTGTTACTTTCAAGTTCAAATTAACATAATGCAAATATAAGTCTAAGCAGTGGCATAGCAAGGGGGGACATCTGTCCATGGACACCAAAATGATATTGCAAAGTATTAGAATGAAATGTATTCCATTCTTGGCAAATGAGAGGTATGAAATCTTTGCTTGCTCTTTCTTGGGCACTGAAAAGCCTAGCTACAGCTCTGAATCCAGGACTACTCGACTTTTGGCTGCTGCCTGGAACATACAACAATTGAACTGCTGTAATACTTGTGTTCTGCTCGAAGCTGCAATTAACACTTGAGTAGATGATCTAACTCTAAATTAGAATAATACTTGTATGGCCTAATGTCAAGTAAATAATTCTGAGTCTAACATTAATTTCATGTTCAAGGCAAGTTGGTAGCCATAGCAATGGCAAAACATCCTTACTACAAGTCATATGGTTACAATTCTTCGTCTGAATTTAAACTATGTTAATTGTTAATAAAATCTGCATAAATTTCTGGACTGAGTGACCACATGATAAAATGAGGCATAGAGGAAACTTTGAAACGAAACATTTAAGTATTAGACTTAAATGAAATGTCATACTGTTATCAATGTTTTGCCTGCCAGCAGCCAAGCGATAAAGTCACTGAACACTGGTAGTTCAGTGCGGGGTTTGAATCCCGGGCAACAGGTTAGCTGCATAGTTGTTTTCATTGGCTTTCTCATGTTTAATGTGCATACAAGATAGTTTTCCTTAGAAAGTCAACCACAAAGGCATCGCTTCCCTTACACAGATAGCCATCAAGTGCTTTGCTGTAATTAAATAAATCAAACCAAACCTTCATGAGTGTTTTATCTCTCTACGTCTGTCGATTTCACAAGTCATTCTCGTGCAGTGCTTTCTGCTTATAATGCATGCAATGGTGCAAGAATTAAACCAGCATTTTAATCAGAGTGAAGGATTTCCCCAAAGGCAGGAAAAATCTATGCACTTTGTTTAATATTAAATTACAGAAATCATTTTTGTTCGTTTTAGATAAGGAAGTATAGAACAAAATTTAGTACTTGAAAAGGGAATGCATAAGACCAAGCATAACTATTCATATTAATGTGTTTTATGAAATCCTTCTCATAAGAAAAGTCCCTGAATTTTTTTTATGATTTATATATGTGATATATTTTTATGCGAAAGTAGAATACTATTATGAGCAGCATTTCATTCAGCACAAACATTCATGTACTGCCTTAAGTAGTGTTCATGCCTTAAGCATTTTCTTTCTTCCAGACACAGTTCAAACCTTATAGCACAAAAGTATGTAATAATGGGCATATAATGTGGAATATGTACTCATTACTCTTACATTCACTGTAATAAGTTTCATATCTTTATCTTTCAATGGAAAGAGAAGGCAATACATTATACTATATAGAATGCTTATAAAATACCTGAACAACTTTTCCTTATTATTGTAAGTAATGCTTCATGTAGTAAAGTAGTGTTGTAAAGTAGTGTTTATATTTGGTAAATTTTGTGGTGTTACTACACATACATCAAAGTTTTTCTCCCAACAATTTGATTTAGCTTAATATACACATAATGTGAGGATTTGGGAAACCAAAAATCCTTGTGTCACGAGGAGTCGTCACAAGACCGCCCAAAAGTGAGTATTTTGTGTAGAATGCTGCATAACAAGATTATAGGGCCATTTTTCTTCAACAAAGAAAAACAACCAGAGTTTGTCTCAATGCATTGATTAATTGCATTTGCCAATGGTTGGAGGGCCATCAGCCAGAGGTAATTTTGTAGCATGTCAAGATTGTGTAAGTTGTAACTTGTCTCAAAAACTTTGAACTTTGCTAAGGTAACTGTGGACCAGTACCAAAGGTGCAAATTGTTCCATTTCTAAACAACAGGCTCTTAAAGTTGTTCAGGGTCTTTGTGGACACTGTATCTATGTGGCGAAGGAAAGCAAAGAAAAGGAAAATTTTTATTTTAAAATATGAACGGCAGTAAGCCATAATTGCTGTATTTTAGTGTTATGACAAGATACATAGTTTCTTTCAGACTATTTTATTTGTCTTGTGGAATGTATGATCATTTACAAATAAGCATTTAGCTAACTGAGGCTGTGTCATATCTCGGTTATCGAAAATTGCAGAGAATTGGGTTGGGTTTTTCTTGGAAGCATTTATTATAATGCAAGTGATTGAATTTATTTTTTTCACTTTTCTGTTTTATTTTAACAGTGATTGTATAATCAAAAAGTATAAAATATTTTTATTTCTACAACACAAAATGTAAAACACATTTATTTACACAAAACTAAAGGATTATATTATTTTTGTTATTTGAATTTCACTTTCAAGTCAGGTAAGACGAAAATTTATTTGTATTAAACCCTAAGAGAATCTTATTTTCCTGGCTTGTAGAGAGAAAGTAGATAATATTATTTACACAGTTTAATATGTTATTTGAGGGGGAGGAATAATAATCAGTGCCAATCTTAAAGTAAACAAAGAAGAAATTTTATTTATAATAAGTAATTAGTTTTCTATTAAAGCTTATAAGCTGCTTTTTTTTTTTTTTTTTTTTTTTTTTTCTCAAATGATATCTGGTGATCAAGGCTTAATTTTTAAAATTACAACTGCAGGAGCTTTATGGAACGCCGTCGGGAAGGAAGAAAAAAATATATGAGTAATAATGATAAATTGTTAAATTTATGATAAATAATTAAATACAAAATATCGGACCACGTTTTATTTGGGGCTTTGGCTGGAATTACAGTTTTATTTGAAAACTAAGAAATGGCTCATCTGGCATGCGGCTGATTTTAAACCCTGAATATACACTATAGTGTATTATATGAAGGGATGATAGAAAGAAATAACATTCTTTTTTGAGCACTCCAATAAAGAAAGATGGAATGATTAAAGTGTTACTAATGGAAATAGAGAATACGCTAGAAACAATATGAAAATATGGAAAGACATTTTAATGGAGAAGTGTAGATTTGAAAATAAAGAAGAGTTCGACACTTTCTGACCCCGATGCTTTGCCGATACAATTCTAGCTGTCAAGCAGAATATGACAGGGTAAAATTTTCTCGAATTCGATCCAACCACAACACGTGAGAACGAACGCGAGGCTGTGTATAAGTGACATTGTATAGCCCTCATATTTGGTTCTAGAAGTGTACAGGAGCTTGCAGTGGACGTGCATGACCAGGATAATGACGTTTAGAACTTTCAGGAAGAAAAAATTTACACTTTCTCATAAATTCAATAAGCCTTTGGCATGCATTTTCTTTCTTTAAAATTGCCAATCTCTATCAGGGTTTTTTACATAAAAAAATCACTTTATATAAAGTGTCGGCACTTTGCATACAAAAAGTGCCGGAACTTTTCCGTTTTGGGTGCGCTTCGCTAGAATGACGATTTACCTCAAAAACTAAGAAGCACCGGAGCTGGGCTCTGTTTAAGCTCTGGTAGTTACACATTGATATGTAATACCATGTTTTTTAAATACAGGAGGTGAGTATGTATGATGTGCTTAAACACTAAATAATAAAATATTGCTGCCTAGTGCAATCTGCAAATTCTGCTATTCAGTGCCTGCACCAAATTAAAAAAATGTTGCCCTCCCTAAATTTTGTTTCTATATGTTTTACTAAATTTTAAAACTTTTGCCGACTCCAAATTCTGCCGCATCGGTTACATTAGCTTTGTGCATCTACAATATATTTGTGAGAATAAAAATGCATAAAATAAATTAGCAACAATCTTAATTGTCAGTGGCTTAAAAAAAAAAAAAAAAAAAAAAAGCGTTACGGTCGACTGGCAGTGGCATAGACCTTTAGATGTCTTGGGTAAGCCTTACGTTTGCTGTCTGCGACGGTTTCTGAATTTGCAGCTCATCCTGATATATGAATGAATAATTGAAAAAATGATATATGAGGAAATAAATTAAGATTCTACTTTATTTTTGAAGAAAAACTTTAATTCCAACATTTTATAATCATATTATTTTGCTTGTCTTTTATTCGAAAAACCGTAAATGACATTGTAGAGATCTACTTAATTGTCCAGTTGTTATATAGACAGTATGAAAGGATTTTCTAAATACAAAGTTAACATTTGTAGATTTTAAATGTTTCATAAATATATATATATATATATATATATATATATATTTTTTTAGAAAACTCCTCACAACTAGTAAAACTTACTGCAATTTTGAGGAATGTCCTCATTTGTGTTACAATATTTAGGAAAAACTGTTAAAATTTTTTGCCCTTTTACATTTCGGTTTCATTTTCCCCAGCAATAACGGAAATAAAACTCTGAAATATTTCTCTCTTTACGAAGCATTCTTCTTCTTAATGTCACTATGATGGTAATCTAGCTGACATTTGTTATTTTCATTTGAAAGTTTTGACGGAATAAAAAAAAAAAGTATAACGACAATATGTAGCTGTTAAAATCTCGTGATATTTCTTTGAAAACTGTATTGTAGAGTAAGAGCTATTTTCTTCTCAATTTGATTCTGTTTGGCGATTCAGAATCTCATTATTCCTTACCTTCCTCAATGATCCATATCACTAACTGCTATAAATTGATATTTCACGCAAAAAATACCGTCTCCCAAAACGTGCCATCCGGGATGAACCGCCCCTTCTAATTAATTGAGTTTTACTATGTATGAAATCTAGTGAAAGGATGTCGGTTATTTCTTTGAAATGTACTGATTTGTGTGTTTCTAATCTGTGAATAAGATTTTTCACAGCTTAAAAATATTATACATTTATTATATAAATAAAACATAATAGTGCTCTGCAATTCCTTTTTGTAGTTTATATGTAAAAAATTAGTTATTAATCATATTCACCTAAATCCATAGAATTATCTTTTAAGCTACCAAAAAAACATACACGATCTTCTATATCTGTGGAAAAAAGAACTAGAAATTATAGAAATATTCACCTATATTTTAAAATAACAGGTAAAATGTTAAAACTTTTATGTTATTTTCGTTTATCACGTGCGTTTGTGGAACAGCGAAAACAGCCATTCATTCAACATCAGCTGCGGATAAAAATGAAACACCGTTCCTACTAGCGCCATCTAGTTTTGGTTTGGAGAACTGTAGTTCGGACTCAAACTGTCGAAATTCCATTCATTTCAGTTTGAAAATAAATAAAAGATTCATGTGTTTAATGCAGTTCAATGAGAAGAATGTTTTACTTATAAAGGACACATTCCTTTTCTATTCCATATAATCCTCAAACTTTCTCGTCTGAAAAGAGCATTTCATTTATTTTACATAAACCTTTTTGTTGCTTTTATTAAAATCTGTCAGTCAGAAGCATAAAAAGGTATTTTGACTTATCTGTAGTAAATAATTTTTAAGGTATTTAATTTGCTTTGGTAACGGTAATCATATGATGAAAATATATGTAATTAAACGAAAACATTGAATTGTTCTTTGCGTTCTACTCCTTTTCTTCATAGTTATTTATAAAAAGTCTGCTTTGCGCTATTTTAAACTTTTGTCATTAAAACCATAAATAACTATCTTTCATTTGAATAAACGTACAGAAATCTGTGGAATATTAGTCATTGTAATTGACAAATACTCTTTTTCCCGTTACGGCGAAATAAAAAAAATCATATTTCATACACATGGAATCGAAACACATATATATGGAATATCGAAACACATGGTTTTAATTCCTTAATGAAGTTGTCAGATATGATTTTTCTTTAGAGAGTGGAGAGGTATCGTCATCATCCATAAATATACTTTTCAACTGGTGCCCCTGCCCACCAGAGGCCGTACGGTAAATTCGCTGTCACTCCTAGTTCTGTTCGAGGTTCGAATTCATGGTCCGGGTTTCGAATTGATTTCGGTTCTAGTTGTGTCCGGGGTGAATTTGCTGACACACTTAGTTCGGTCTGGGGCTGGCTGCATGGGCGTTTTCCCGATGTGTAACGTGTGTGTGTATACAAGTCAGTTTTCCTTAAATAGCCCTTTACGAAGGCTATCCCTTCCCTATATTCTCATCTTAGGTACTCCTTTGAGGCGAATTCGTCTTTGTATATTTTTCTTATATAAAAAAGGACTATCATATATTTTTAGCTAATCTTCGCAGATGAAATTTCATGCTTTTCGGGATTACAAAATTCCACTCGCTTGCTAATATTTATTAAAGTATTAAGTCTGTATTATCATGTAAACTTATAACTAGCAACAGGAGATGCTATTTTATGAGGCCTGCGAATATATTTCAGATATGTATTTGTTGCAAATGCGAGGTTGCAAAGATTTCAAGATTTTAATTATTTGAAGTCTGAGTTTATATTCATGCCATTCAATCTAATGTGAATAACTATAAAATCTATAAAATGAGCTACTTAATTTGCAGTGTGATATAAATATTATTCAATGATTTGAAGATACAGATTTGTTTAACTTTTATTCGCACTACTAAAAAAGTAAACATCCTCAGTTACGAATTTTTGCGCTGAGAATAATTGTTTTGTTTATTGGTTTGGAATATATTTATATGAGAATAATTTTTCACGATTGAAAGTTAATGAGAAAAGAACCCGACTGACCGATGGGTACCTACAATCCGCGAAGATAAATTTTGATAATTTTCCTCCAGTACACGGACATAATACAAATAAATATTTTATTTAATTTATGTATGGAAGGAAAATTTAATAAATTCGAGAGAAAGATTAATTATCATTATTTATTCTTAAGTTTTGTACCAAAAAATCTTTCAAATTGGAAGTTTTCATAATTTGTTTATTTTTAATTTATATTAAAAGAGTCGTATAATAATTAAAAATGTTAGAATTATTTGGAAGAAGTGTCAGTCTAAAAATCTGATATTTAGCTGTGAAATTGAATTACGAAGTGTAGGCTACAAAAAAGTCTTGTAGATACCAGACTTTAAATTTCGGATAGAAAGTAAATATAAATCTGAATTTCCTCCTTTACGTATTATTATTATTGTTTATGTATGTATTTATTTTTTATTTCAGCTGACATTTGTGGGCACAATTCACTTGGTTCTCTAATGGTGTTTCCAGAATATTTACGTTTTTGATACTGCCGCGATAGGAACGGAGCAGAATGAAATAGCGTCGAAACAAAAGTGCGCAATTAATCCAGTATGGAGGCTTACCATGAAAACGTTTTGGTTAGAAAAACTTCGATTCTCAAAATTTTGAGTTCAATTTCCGAATTAGCTACTTCATCAGTTTTACGCAAGCCATGTGACATAGGTTAATCTAGAAATGGCGCATACGATACGATTTTAAAAAAATTAGGAAAGTACAGCATGGCCCAGCATAAAATCACGAAGAAGTGTTTGCCAAATTACTGGCTCTTTTCAGTAAAAGCTGTGCAGTCACCTTGAATACCACTTGCAGTGCATGTAATACAAAACATGACATATATAATCGGCATTTTGATAAGATCGAAAATCATTAAAATTGGTTTTGAGTAACGCATTTAAACTTTTGACAGACGTTTGGTTTGGGGAAAAACTCAGTTATATATATATATATAAAAAAAGACTTCAACAAACAAAATAATTATATTCAAACCACGCAGTATCGAATTCGGTTTATAACAAATGAACCATTTAATCCTGTCAAATTTCCTGTCCATTTCATGTAATGCTATTTTCTTCAAATATACTGTTGCATATATAATGATATTATACTATTCAAATTTTGTACTCAAATACTGTTTTTTCAAATGAAAATCGGATGCATCGAACTTGCATATCATACTTACATATCTGAATATATAATGATAAATTAAAAAAGGGTACGCTGTTAGAGAGATTTAAAGATTTGTCGAAGCTCTCTTTCCCAAACTAAATATTCTTCTTCAATTAAATAATCCTACTTGCTTGAGTTTTGACTGTTAATCTAACTTCTTAGCAGCAATGACAAAATGTATGAACTATACCTTGTTGAGTTTTATAGTTCTTTGTATAGGGATACTCCCTCCGCTCTGTATAACATGACATTCCGCCATGGCGTATTAACGGTATTTAAAAATCAAGTAGAAGAAGAGGATAATGAAGAAGGTTTTTGTAAAAATGGCTTTTGAGTCATACCGTATTTATTCCCAAGGTGATAACATTGTTGAAACTCCGAAGTTAATTTTATTATGACTAGCATATAGATTGTTATAAACTATTCTTCCCTTTTTTAAATCGTGATCCTTCCACAGAAAGAAAGTGCAGAATTCCGAAGAGAACTCCACAAATGCCGGCTATTGATTGCTAACGGCCAATAAACACATTTGTAACAGTCTTTTTAAATTTTAAGAATGTAACTCTATTTTCGTACTAAATCCAGACTTGAATACCGCCTAGGCCACTAAGGTCTCAGATTTTAGTGGCGCCCAATACCTTTAAGTACTGTAATTTAAAATTTAGAGGGCTTCAAATCATCCTGTAATTCCTCACAGTTAATGGCTCCCGAAAGTCCCAAATGGTTAGTATGCCGGAACTTTACCAATTTTATCTCTGACGCTGTTTTGGTGCCCGCTCGCACCTATCTTCTTCTTGCTAACCCCTCTGATCTGAATTAGATTAGATCCACAACTTCTAATATGAAATTAGGCGTCTTCAGCAGATCTTCATGCACCAAGGCAACGCAACTAAGTAGATGTACACTTGTGCTTGACACTTATACCCTACCTGACCTGTAATTCCTCATAACATTTCGTTTTGTTAAAGAAGGGAAAATGAGCCTGAGGGTAACTTAAAAAAAAACGCTGTGTCTAGAGACCCCAAACTATTCTTAATTGGGCGTATCACTCGTTCTTTGCTTCATGTAACTCGAAATGTGATGAAGTGCCTCTCAAATCTCATACATTTTTAGGCATCTAGCAACCATACTCTATGTGGGTTACAAGAAGTTTACTTAATTAGAGAACTTTTTCTCTTAATTAAAGAACACTTTGTAATTCCGTTTATATAATTGGCGTTTCCTGAAGAATTAACCATAGAAGAATTAAAGAGTGACATCTTAGTTTTGCTTAAAAGCCAGACTGTTAGTAAAACTTTGCAAAAGTAAATCATATTATCTTTGGAACATTCAGCTACAGCTGGACGTGGACATAACAGAGAAACGTTTCAAATGACTTCAGTTAATTGAAGTTGCTTGAAAAATGTGGAATTAATTTTGGTCTGGCACACTTCTCGGCTTCCTAACCGATCAGATGGGGTTGGATTATCAAATTAAGACTGCGTCCGAAGCGCCAGAGAAATCTTCGCGCTAGAAATTTGAGTTAGAATGTCACGACAAATTTGCCCGGCAAAAGGGGCCCGCGATAAGACCCTGGATGGCCATCGCTCCATTGTTTTCCCTCCGGAATGATGAACGAGCCCGATTTTAACAGAATATCGATTTCACACTCGGCCGAGCGCATTGCGACTCCCTGGTCCGTGGACCGGTTCGGGAATTATAACGCGCATGAATTTTTAATTATCAAAACTTTCCAGAGTAACCTCCCGCCCTTGTCACTCCACCGTCCCCCCTCCGTCCATTAATAGGTAAAACTCGACGGTCACTCTACCCACCCTGTACCTCAATCCAATCCCTTCTGCTCCCCGAAGAGGAAAGGTGGGAGTGTGGGAGAGCGCAATAAAAGGGAGGAGGACAGCGTCCGTAATGAGAAAATTTTCGTTGTCAAGATCTCCGAAGGAAAAGTGGGGGAGGGAGTTCACATTCGGCTCGCTAGCAAAGCAAGCACACAGATATAAATCTGCCTTTCCAGATTATTCACAAATGACGGCTGGGGACACAGCACGTATTGTTTTAATAACTTGCTCACTGTGGCAGAAAAGATTCTACTGGAAACGACACCAATCATATATACATACATATATATATATATATATATATATATGCACACACACACAAGTACGCTCACACATGTGAATGTATGGATGTATAAGTATGCGTGTATATATATATATATATATATATTTATTTGTAGATAGTGGAAATTACCGTTCATCTGAGTAAACGGTGTGTCGCCAGCCCAAGCGGAACGAAGTCTTCAAGTTATCCATCACAATTTTGGCCATGCATGGTATGTCAGGGAGTTTCTGAAGTCTGCATAAATTCTGGATACTACAATGTTGTCTTCTGCCATGGTGCCAATTTAGCTATCAAAACGCTCATATAAAGAAAAATGCATGTATTTTATAAAAGATATTTACTTTTTTTTTTAAATCAATAAGTGAAATTGGGAAAAAAAAATAAAATAAAAAAAAGCTTTGTTTAACTATGTGCTCAATATCCTCTCTTTTTATGTACGTGGAACCTTTTGAAAGGTACAAGAACGCGCAAAAGACGCAATGAAAATTTCATTTTCAATTTCATATTTAAACTTATCAAATAGATATTACTTTCAGATCAGAACCTATCGGGGCTATTACCCCGTTCCTAGTTTTTTATTTTTTTGCTGCATATTGTAAGTTTATGCCTGTTTCAAAAATGACAAAGTTTATCGTATGAGTGAGTAAATATATTACATATTTAACATTTCGAATGGATTACATTTCATGGATTCAATGTTAAACATACTAGTAAAAGTTGTTGTAATGTGTATTAAAATTTGGTTGCTTAATTGATGAAACAAAACATGTGAGAGCTGTCTGACTGAGAGAAGAATACATTCATAAAAGGTTTTTGAAGGAAAACTGGCTTGTATTTGAGTTGCACATGGAAAAATCACACATACACTCAACAACAACAACAATTTAAAAAAAAAAAAAAAAAAAAAAAAAAAAAAAAAAAAAAAAAAAACGCAAACAAGTCTGCGTCCAGGATATCAAGTCTAGCAGGAGTTATCAATATTTAGGAATCTTATCGTACTGAAGGGCATACATCTGACTTATCCTAATGGGGCATTTCCTTCGCCTACTGATGGGCCAATATGTTGAGAAAAATAAATAGTTTAAAAGTTATTGTTTTCTGTTGAAATAACTATTATTTAAAGGTCGTAATCTTTTATTAAATGTAGTTTTAATGGGATAAGAAAAACTGCATGCAGCAATTTCAAATGGTAGAAAAACTGATATGGGTTCTTGCTGATGTCTCAGCGTTATTGCCGTTTTGATATCAAGTTTTTGCCTTGAAACAAACTTCAAAATATAATCTGCTAAGGTAGTTTGATGGTATTTGGCCAACATTTTCTATTGATTATCTTTTGTGCACTTCTGTGAAGTAGCAGCGTTCGGCAAAGTGATTATAGTACCATATACCAAGCTAATCATACATTCCGATCACTTTGATTAAATATTAGTATATGGGCACTTCACAACTATTTGCCACCGAGGTTAGAAATTAGCAATAATTTATTTCCACGTGAACTATTAATGTGCATATATCATAGAGATGGCGGGCAGACAAATCGCAAACAAAAAAATAAAATAAAATAAACTGAAAAGCTTTCAGATATTACACCCAAAAGGGCGGTTTTTTCCCCCATTTACATCCCCATACGCGTTTCGGGAGCATTTCGGCTAACGCCCCTTTGGGCTAAAAATATTTAAAAACAGCATATTTTTAGAATTTCTGACAGACAGTCTTGCGAGCTGGACATAAAATGTTTTATTTCGTATGGTGTTGTCACTGCTCGCTTGCTTGCGAAATGGTTTAGCTTTTTGGTCAAAAATTCGTTAAAGTTTTACAAAATATGAAGTCGGTAATAAAATAAATTCCAAATTCGGGCTTCCAAGTGCCCGTGTTTGGATGGACTACGTTATAAGTCTGATGACTCTGGTTACCTTTTTTTTTCCACAGTGCGGGAAACATACATACATTCATGCAGGCTCTTGATTATTAAATTTTTTAAATATAATAAAGGGCGATAATATTTGGGGGGCAAAAATTTGAAAAGTGTTACGCCGTTTATAGTAATTGAACGCAAAATGCTGTTTAGAGACTAATACCCCATTCGGGACCGACTTCCGTTTTAGGCTATAAATAAAGCTCGTTGCTAAGACGAGCAAAATATACATATAATCGCAGAGCTTTATAAACGATTTTATTTATTGCATTAATGATATAGTAAATGTTGTAATCGTAAAGTGATTCAACACATTTAGTGATTTGATGCAAAATGCCGTTTCGAGACTAATAGCCATTCTGACTAATTCCCTTTTTGGCTAATAAATCTGTCAACAGGTGCTGCAGAAGTTTTTGATGTATGCATTTTAGTAATTGCACAACGTTAGCAAGATTAAATCTTGATAATTTGATAACGTTTTGGTTTTCATCTTGGTAATATATAATTACATTTTAATAATTTCTACATGTCCTAGAAATTTCATCGTGTTAACAAATTACTTCAATGATGCACATGAAAAATTATAAAATGTTTTAAAAATCCATACCTTCTTGACAAACTTTCTTATAAAATGAAGAATAACAGTTTCCGGCAGAGCAAATGCTTGTATTCTGAAATGAAACGCAAGAATAAGTACCATGATGTGTTAAGATAATCTGTGAAACAACAGGATCCTCCTTATACATAAGATATGAAAAAAGAATGTTAGTTACGTTAAACAATATTAGTCTTGTTTCAAGTTTTTATATAAATCAAAGAGTGATTACCTTAAATGCTGTAGAAGCATTTAAGAATTAGGAAAAAAAATCATTAAATAATAGTTTTAAGTCACTTTATATTATATGCTGTGAAAATATTTCATAGAATTGTAATTGCACTAATTCAGGGGTATTTACAAACGCATTTATGCGGGCAACATTTTTTTTTAATCAGCGCATATTAACTGGGTTAAGTAATTCAATATGGCAAAACATACCTAAGGAAACGAATGCCTTCCTGGATGATTCTCTAAGGGACATTGGCTACTGTTCACGTTACACATGTGGGAAACAATGAAACTAACCATGCAGTTAGCCTTGTTCACCTGGGATCGAAAACAGGTTGAATTCCCAGTATTTAGCGGTTTTAACCACTCAGCTGCTGGTGGGGCCGATATCTGGACTAAAGTCAGAATATTTTCACTACTTAAATTCAGGTGTTAGTTTGCAATAAGTGCGTGAAAATTAGCAATTCAAATTTTTGATAATTTATCTTCTTAAGTATACTATCGTTGTAATGTTTTTATTTATTTTTTTTATTGTAGGTGAACAATTGCTAACCAGTGCTTAATAAAGCTAGAATTAAGTCATTCTTGATTCTTATTACTATTTTATATTTTAGGCTTTGAAAAATATATCAATGAGCTAACAAATGGAATTGTAACAATAAATAAATATCACAGTACCTTTCCTTTTCAATTACTTTCTCATTAATTCATATTTTTCAGAACTCATTTATGTAGTATTGAAAATGCTTGCTGTTTAAATAGGTACGGCGAAGTGTATGAGGGTTATCTGAATAACGGATACTTTCCTGAGAGAATTTCTTGAGAAACACTAGTACATCTGCTCTATGAAACTCGATATAGCCAGTCCGTTCGCAAAGATTTAAACGGTGGTTGACTATAAGTGTTCAATAAATCTAATACACGACCACTGATGGGATGTGTAGCCCAGAAGAAACTGAGGACAGCATACTAACTATAATTTTAATATCTTAACCCTTTGCAGCACAGTGTGTCCGGTCTGGACACACCTAAAAATTTCTTTCTGTACGCACAGAAAAACTGAAGGAAAAAGGATTTATAGGTTACTCTGAACCTTCTTTATTTATAGTAGATGGCAGCTTAACACAAACCAGTCCATTTGCCATGTTTAGTTTTTTAAAACCCTCATTTTTTCAAAGAAATCTTCCAGATTTTTTTAGGGTATAAAAGGAATCGTTTGAAAAGAAATTTCTATGTTATTTTTTGGCTGTATGCTAATCTCCTTATTCTATATTAGTTTTAAAATTTTACCTTGAAATCTTGCTTAAAATCAAACGGCGAACCCTAGGTGTGCCCAGACCGGGCTCACCGATAATTTAGGACAACTGAGAGTCTGTATTCTTTGTTTCTCCCCATCTCATCGATCAGTTCATTGATAACAATGCTCGTTTCAGCACTCTTTTCGAAGCTCTATTCAATCAGTGTGCCACTTTGGGCACACCCACAGAATTAAAACCATAAGTGCTATCTTCACAAAATTTTACTTGTGTACTCCTCTAGGTCTAATTAGACTGCCTACCTCTTTATATATATATATATATATATATATAAATCAAAACTTCGACTTTAAAAGGTAGCGTGCCAGAAAGGGTTAATTAATGTATTACTTTGGCTTTAATGTAATTCAGTGTTTGAGATGAATTATAGATTAGTACATATGCTTTAATAAATAAATAGTATTCAGGAATTACATATTTTACTTAATGTATATTTATACAAATTATATGTATCTAGTAGACTTTGATTCTCAATCCTATTAAGAGTTATTTATTGAATCAACTTTCAGAAAAGACGTTGATTGCTTGTTTGGTTAAATATGGCAAAGAGCATTTAATCGGCATTTCTGTTCTGTGATTTAAGATAGTCTGCATATGTGGAGACTTTCTCAGTTAAAGTACTTATATTTATGTTGCACATAGAAAAAATAAACATCAACATATACATAATATTACATATGTTAACAGCAAAAGACTATACATATATAAATTTAGTATAAAGAACTTTTATTTTCTTGTAGTTTTTAAAAATTTAGCCATTGGCCTCTGAACATTTCCTTAATAAAATTTTGTTATATTTATTTGTCTCTCTTTCAAAATGCATACTGGCATTTTTTTTTCCAGGTGATAATTTTGTTTTCCTGTATAAGTTTAATGGTACTGGTATGTCGTGATTCATTTGAGAATGCATGAAGTATTTCGATTTACATTTCAGTGTTGATCCCCGAGTAAATCTGGTTAAGTTATAATCTTTTATGACACAAAAACATATGAACAATAAATTAAACTTGATGACTTTTTATGCATTAAAGTAGCTTACCTTAGATTGTCTTCTATGGCGTCTAATATTTATTAGTCTGTCTCATTAGACAGTTATTCAGAGAAATCTATACACTAACTATATGCAGTGCCTATGACAGGCGTCTAATTCCGCCGTGGTGCAGAGACCGCACCTGTAAAAGAAAAGGAGAAACCGTTAATATATTTTTTATATCATAGAATAGTTTTTTTAATACCTTATATGCATTCTGAAAATTAAGTTACTTTTATTATATTGATTGTGGGAGAGGGGAAAATTTTAAAGTAATGTACTTTTAATTTCTAATATGTTCTGGTTCTAAATTGCAATCAGTGCCTTATTAAAAGGATTGCAGTTTTAAAATCTTGGCGATAATGCATACAATAAAAATTAGTTTGCTGTGTCCCTAAGCACCAGTATGTAAAAACAGTAAAGCTTTGTTTGATTATAATTAATTGCCTATGTACCTAAACAACATATATGGATTCATCATGTGTATTGATGGATGTATATATTTAGCAACCTGTTATCAAGCACATAAACTTCTTAAGAAAGGAAATGTTGTTGAGTCAAAGTTTGGTATTTAATGGGTTAAGTTATCATCAAATTTTTAATATGCCATCAAGTTCATATATTATTTAGGAGATAAATTTATCAAATTAAGAAAATATTGTAAAGTTTTATTATTTTTTCCTCCTTGAGGTTGAAATTGTCGCAAGATGACTTTACGGATATTTCTGTCTACAGGAAGGATATTTCTTTGTTAGGAAACGTATTGAAGTGTTACTTTAATAAATTTTCCAATGATATGAGTAAGTTTATCAATATAGCTTTTGTCTAAAATTAAACAAAAATATATACTCCTGTTTTTAAAGTTTTCACTTGAAAGTCTTCACAAAGTTGATCATTTTAATTTAACAGCACGGGAGAGAATTTAGGTAAGGTCATGTTTCTTGTGGCTGTAAATGGAAAAAAACATTCCCTCATGACCAGGGGCGTAGCTAGAGTTTCCAGCGCCCGGGGACAATTTAAGAATTTGCGCCCTCTTTTTGCGTGCCAAAAGTGGAAAATATTTCATTAAAAATTTCGTAGCATCAATTTGGCGCCCCTTGGATGCTGCGCCCGGGGACAGATGTTCCCCCTTGCCCCACCCTAGCTACGCCACTGCTCATGACAAATCACCTGCATGATAGGTAAAGATGATTTATACATAAAATTATTTAACATGCTGTATTGTTACTACTGGTGTTCAAGATGTTTGCCCTGCGACTGATGCAAACTCATCTTGATTATTCAGGGTCCTGTCCCCAAATGAGAACTTTCGACAAGGTATGCAAAACGACATAGCTTTGTCGAAATCCCCCTAACCTCGGATTCTGCATAATAGTCTAGCTAATTTTACAATGCAATACTACGTTCCAGGCGCCTTGCCTTACCGCTGATTATTTTTGAAAAGAGGCCATCAAAATTTATAAGCTTGGAAATCTCTGTAATGCAGCTACGAATTTGCAACTCAGAAAGTTAAGCCTTCATGATTTTTAGTTTGAAAAATTCTTACTCTGCTATCCCATCCAGGAATTTACTTCAGTAACTATTTTCAGAATGACTCTTCCGATATTTATGTTTATCAGGTTCCTTAAGAGTTAGTCCCATGCTTAATCATAATAAGTGTTTGAAAAATAATCGAAGAACATTGGATTTATGTATTTAAGTTCATTCTTCAATCTTAATATTGGGATGAGAGCCAATAGCCTGAATCTAACGTCCATCCTCAAACAATACTTTCTTTTCCAGTTGATATATATATATAGAGAGAGAGAGAGAGAGAGAGAGGATATCCTCAGCTGTTTACCATGTCTACGACGTTCCTGTCGAAGAACCTCGAGCAATGGATGTAGACATCTTTTGACTGACATAGACCAATGGAATTGGCCTGTTTTCGACGGTCCTGATTGCCTGTCTGCTACTGATATGTGGCAATAATTTGTTTAAAATTTTTATTTCATTTTCATTATCGAAAGGATTTTGAATAAAAAGACATCCACTCAGATGTGTTGCAAGACAAAATAAAAGACCGACTCACCGTTTTCCGCAAGAGATGCCAAATTTTGAATTGCAATATTTAAGATCCGCTTTTGCTTAAAATCGTTTGAAATCTGCTAAAGGGGCACCTCCAGCATATCGTCTGCGGAAAAGAGCTATGTGTTCTTGACAGTGCGCGAGGAGGAGCCAAACGCGCGCGAAACTTTCTCATCAAGCTCCTCATTTCGCGTGGTGGGCGGGTAAAGGTAGGGGGTAAGGGGCGCGTGTGAAGCGTTTGGGAGCGGCGAGGGAAGGGGGGATTGTTAGCTTCCACAACCAGCAGATGGAAATTAATAATTTTATAATATCCATTCGTCACTTACCAAGCGCCTAACGTTATTTTAATTTGATTTTAATCTGACTTTGTTGCCACTCGCAAATTAAATTTATGGATAATGCTGCTTTAATTACTTAATATTAAAATCTCTTACTCTTCTCTTCCTCTCCCCCACGTCTTTTTTCGTTTTGTTTTTGGCGCACGCTTCTCTTTCTCTCGTTCTCTCTCTTATTCGCAATCTGGCGCGCAGAGGTTTTCACATCATAATAATAATGCTTTCCCTCCGTGCGTTCAAACTATTTTCTTTTCTATCTCTCTTTCCTTCGCTTCATCTTGGCATCATATATATATATATATATATGTATGTGTGTGCGTATGTGTGTGTGCATGTGTATATGTATATATATTCACAACAAGAGCCCCTCTTTCGTATTGTGTTGACTATGCCTTTAGTTGCGAAAAGGGCTAGTGGGGGCCTTGATTATTGTGCTATTTTTCACCGGGTTGGGTTTAATTTAATTTAGCCGCCATTAGAGCGGTTGGTTGATTAACTTTAATTTCGTTCGCTCACCCCCTCCACTCTTGCTTTTCCCTCTTCTCTTTTCCCGCCGTTTCTTTTTACGTTGTTGGGGGTAGGCTAATTGATGAAATCAATACCGTTTAATTGCGAACGATGTTAATTTCGTGCGGAATTTATTGTTTACGGTAGAGGAAGGAAGGGATATAAATGATGGCGTAAAAGTTTTCTTTTATGAATTAATACAAATAACCAATTCACTAATGCGTAATTTTCGGCAGGCAAAAGAGTGAGAGAGAGAGAGGGGCTATTATAAATTAGAAAACTGGCGAGGAAAATCACGTTAATTAATATTACCGTCGGAAAGTTTTGCAGCACTGCAAAACTTTGGCGTTTGATTTAATTTGGCGACTTAGTAATACAATTTGAAGTAATTTGCTAAAGCTCTCGGTAAAAGTTTTTTTTTTTTTTCTTATTATCCATATTCTCGTTCGGTTCCCTACTCTTCGCTTCTGACCCCCCCTTCGCCATCACTTGCCTCACCACCACACACTCAACTGCACACTCTATTTTTCTCCTTTGTTTTGTCTCCCAAGATTATTCATGTTGAAAAGAATTGGCTCGCAGTTAGAAGTATCGCGTCTTATTATTTTCCAGCAATAATTTTTGACGTCGCAGGCGTTGAGTTAAAGTTAAATAACAGCTTTTCAATGAGATTAAGTAGACCTTTTGTTAGAAGCCCGTCTCCTTTTCTGATTTAGATGTGTTTTGCATCTGGATTAACATTTCAAGAGTTTTCTCACAGACTTTCCTTCCCTAATATGCAGTTCAACGAGAAAATCGGTGGCAAAATTTCTACTCCCCTCTTTTAATACTTTTTTGTTGCCGAACCGTTGTTATTTTGTTTCTCTTTTTCTGCTTTTGCTTTCTTATTTTCCTTCTCATCCTTTGGTTAGAACGGCTTTTATTGTATTTCGCGAAACTTACCTCTCCAAATCTGAACCCTTTTCCCATTTACCATTTAATCAACATGCGGGTTAGAAATGAAAAGAGGTTACAAAGAGGTTTTAGTTTTCATTTCGAAGGCACGAAATCTTTCCGGTGAGAGAAAGAGCGAGAATTTTCTTCTTTCATTTCTGGTATATTTCTTTTCTCTTTTAAAACTTTGCAAGCTCTTTGACATAAGTTATTAACGATTCGATCTTCCCACTGCTTTTTTTTTTTTTTTCAACTTTCTTTTTTTTTTCCACTTTTCGCTCCCCAATTATGGGTTCGTTTTCATCGGTAATATTTTAATGAAAAGATTTATTTTATTTCATTTGCGCGTAAACGGCGTTATAGGAATAATCGAGGGGAAAAAATAAGAAAAGGAAAAGGTCTATGTTGAGTCTTTTCGTGTCTTCATTGTCGTAGTCTGGAATATGAAGAATTGCTTTTTATCAGTGTTAAAACATCGTTCCTTAATGTTGAGATCGACAAAGCGATGCTGGAGAATTGTAGCAAGTGTTTTTACGGAAAAAAATTGAATTAGGAAATATTTTTTGCTTTTCCTGACTTGTTGCTTTTTGGTATATTCCTTTCAGTTTCTTCGGAATTTCTTAATCGCCTTTGAAAAGATGGCGATAGTCATTTAAGCACTCTGTGCAGCTGCCATTTTGTTTATGTAAATTATTATCATTATTCTGAATTCTTATTATCATCGCGTATGAATGTTATTAAATTCTGAATTTTGCTTCTTGCTGGCCTTTATAAGGCATACTTAAAAGAAATAAATTTAATTGATTAATAAATTTCAAATCCATGTGGTGATTAACTGTTGTACGTTTTATTTGATGTGAAAATAAATTTATTACCTTAAGTTTGGATCCACTAATATAAATCTATTAATGATGTGCTAATTTGTCACAAACAAATAGATTTCAGCATGAAGTTTTAATTAATCCGTTGTTGATTGCATTTTAGGAGGAAATAGCGTGGGTGTACGAATATTTTTGTAATTTCTTTTAGAATTCCTAAAAATAATAACTAAAACTTTTAACTAATCCACATAAATGTTACTTGCTTTCCTTTATTTTTTATTTATTTATTTTTTATTTTATTTATTTATTTTAACTAATTGTCATAAATTTTAGTGAGAATTTTCAGTTTTTCGTCGGGAATGTACCGTATTCTTACGAATTTCTTATGATACGAATGAATTTTACTTATTTGTTTTCTTAAATTTTCACCAGCTAAACATAACATTTTTCGATTTCTTTTCAATTGGATAAGCCTTTACAGATATGGTTAAAGCTTTATCTTAAAATTTCAAATGATTTATGTTATATATTTAAAAATTTTAAATAGAAAATACTTCTGACAAATAAATTTTATTCCAAATCCTAGCAGTTCAACACATAGTGAATCGCTTTCCTTCGTGTTCAAAATGTTATGTGCAGTAATATTTTAGTGACACGTGCATTAGTAAATTTGGTCTCTCATTTAACAAATTTCCATACTTTTATTTACCTGTAGTTCATATACTCTTGGCCTTATATTATTCTCATTTCTATTTTTGGAGAAAAATTGTGCAAATATTTTCATTTACCATCCTTTTTTATATAAAAGTAAACAGTCCTAATAAAAGCAATGCAATGTACCCTCCTTAAGTATTACCATCCACACTTCTGTGAAAGGACTCAAGCAGATGATTTCCAATACCAGTTTTCATTAATATTCTCAGAAATACCAGCCACGTTTAGTGGTAGTCTTTATCACAGTATTCGATGTATTACGTTATCCATAATTTATGTATTTGATAAATATGTTTACTACCATTTATAATAAAAATTGCTTACAGTAACACCGTGTCTCAAAAATGACTCTCCATCTTAATGACTTCAAGTGCTCCTATTTTGATGCTCTCTGCGCTTAATTAGCACTGCTATTGAATTAATAACGAGTAATTTGTAAATGTTTGGAAAACACAGTATGGCCGCAATATGTAATGTTTGAATATGCAACGAATATTGTATTATAAAAATAAACTGACTTTACAAATAAGTTGCTTTTGCAATATTTTAGAATGAAATATTTTAAATGGTAGTTAATTTTGTCGAAATGTTTCTATAAAACACGCGAACTTAATGTATAAAAGTGCAAATTTTGCTTTCAGTATACATAAACCCATATTATTCCTGCATTAAATTTTTGGTAGACTTTTCTACGAACCGAAAAATATGTGGGATTAAAAAGTTGAGGTCTCAGGAAAAAAAAGTTTGTACTCCAAAACCAATGAATGGTTAACATTTGATAGTTTTTTTTTTTTTTTTAATACTGTGTAATTTTGTTTAACCGTTTAATAGATTCATATCTTTAACTATTAATGTTTGTTAAAAAAAAGGTGTCACAGAATGTTATGCCATCAAAATCTACATCCCTTGCCATGTTTCTAGATATACGATTATTAAATTACCCAATCAACGAAGTTTCCTGTGGGAGACGCACACCTGCATCGGTGATAAAATTAACTTTAAAAAACATCCGCTATTTTTACAGCTCTTTAAATACACTTTTATCCTCACTTCTTCATTAATTTTTTGTTCGTGTTTATTTTTAATTTATTCCATCACCTACGTCAGCCCCCTTCTCTCAATTACACGCATCTCTTCGGAGCAGCAGAGGCGCTTTTAACAGTTCTTCGATTTTCCTGCTAAATGAGCAAAATTTACGATTTTTTAGAATCGCCCCCCTCCCTCTATTTTCCGCAAGTGCGACATAAAACATAGTTTTATAGCCATTGTGGGCAGTTAACGGTCGGTCTAGAATTGCTTTAAATCCCCTTGTAAAAAGCGTAGCGCCGTAGATCGAGTATAGGTAAGTATTAAATTACTACGCTTCAAATTTGAGATTGCTATAACTAAACAAAAAAGAAAAAAATAGTGGAGAAAAGAAAAGGAAAAAAAAAGTGGTTGCCCAGTTTTTTTATGATGGCAGTAAAACAATGATAAAATTCGGTTTATTATACTCTTTAAAGGGTTTTTAAAACTATGGTAAATTAGGACGAGTTCAGGATAAAAAAGACAGTCGAGCCTTATCGGGTTTGAACTGGGAAAGGTTTATTAAGAGCCTCGAATAGCCCTATTAAAGTTTTAAGTGGTTCTAAACGCGAGTCTATATTTTTTATTTCCTCTTCTGGTAATTATTTTTAGCCGATTGGAATCGTTTGTATTGGATAAATTTAAATTATTTTCCGGACAAAAGACGCTGTTTTTGAGTACTTTATTTGAAATGAAATTCAAACTTATTTTCTAAATTGTCATGTTTAAGAAGTGGGTGCTAACTTTATAAGTAAGTCTATATTTTAAATATTACAAGACGGATTAAAATTTATTTTACCTGCAGATCTTAAAGATACTGCAAAATGTTTAAGTCAGAATCAGAATCCTTTTTATTAAAATCTTTTTTCCAACGTGACGTCCAGAAATGTGCAAATTTTGCAAATACCCAAATGCTTTGCTTAGATCTGCAATACGAGTACCAAGATATGTCATTTCTACGATCTTTTGTACCTACGCTTGCCTTCATAGTTGATTTAATCGAAGTTAACACTGCGGTTAGAGCGTTAGTTTGATTGAATTTACTAGTGATGCAGTTAATCAATAATAACTTTCAAGTATGTCTAACGTTCCTGAATTTTATTTGAACATTTTAGTTTGTGCAAGCCTCAGAGGAACTTAAAACTTAGGATTCAGTTTTTGTTCCTATCTAGAAGCAGTAGATATTAATAACGTTATAATTGTTATTTCATCTACAAAATTTAATAATTTTTTGAACAAATTCCAGCAAACCTACCAAGCGATTATCGACAACATTTATTATTATGACAGCTCAATTTACTTATGCTAAAATATCGTCAGTTTAGGGGCAGAATTTCTTATGCAGTTAATCATTTGCTTTGATCCAGTTAACATCTGCTGTCTTAGACTCGAAAACTGAGCAAGGAATAATACTAAAATTTTTCTGGGAAGTAGGAAAAACAGCAAAGACATTTAGAATATTGTGTAAGCAAACAGGGTACCAAGCATCAACATGAATTTTCGTTGGTACGGACAATTTCATGATGGATGCAAAGACGCCAAGTATTAGCTCCTATGTGGTTGTTCTTCGCAGCGTCGATTGGAAAACATTGAAAAAGTTCAAAATCGTCACATATCTCTTCGAATGATAATTGATGAATATAACAAAGACGTTGCTCACAAAATTGTCGTAGAAGATCTTGGAAAAGGAAAAAAAAATTCTTGTTTTGTCTCTCACGTGTGAAAGGCAGATAAAAAAGAAACTCAAATTTTTGCAGGTCCTGCTTTGATCCAAATAGCGGACAATTTCTTCAAACAGACTGGGATTGAATATGTATTTATGTGATTGATGATCGGTATATACGTGCTGTGTATCAATGGGATTTCAGTACAGTCATAAACAAAAATCATGATTATATTTCGATTCATTTCAGTTTTTGAATCGTAATTATAACCATAAATTCTTCTTTATATAATGTTAATATTATGAGATGCACATAAAATGATGAAATACCGATAGGTAAATACCTACAGTGACTTAAAAAATCGAAAATACACCAACATATTCGTAGAAAAATTCTCTTTTTGTTCCCACAACAAATAATCAGTCCTCAATATTCAGTTAATTCTTTGCTTCGAGTACTTAATTCTTTACTTCGAGTACCTGTAAATATTTATGACGGTTTTACAGAAAACCGAAAATGGCAAACTGAAATGAACAAATTGTTTTAAATTAATAATTTCAAATTTTTATTCTAACAAATGAGAATATAGAAGTCGTTATTTCGGATTTTTGAACACAGATATAATTGCAATTAATTACGTACGAATTCTAGAAGAAGGTCTTTCTGGTGGAAAAAAATCTCCTTTTAGAGGGAAAATTATTTTCGTAATGCATTAACTAAACAAAATTAGTGTGATATGAAATTAAATTACTTTCTATTCATTTTCTCATTGAAAAAAAAATGAAACCAGCAAACAGCGGATAATAATTATTTAAAATTATTGATTACGTTGGTTTATTGAATATATTGTGATAGAATTATTTATGACATTAATAAACTTCCTTCAATTTCATTTTATTTAATCACAAAAATGTCGTTTTATAAATAGAAATAGGAAAATTTAAAAAAATGAAGATCGATAGTAATGTTAGTTTTGAAGTCCATTTTAGTCTACCGTTTTAAAATTAAAATGATGTAATCCACAATGAAAAACAACCAAAAAGATTCAAAATTTTTAGCACCCATGAAATCCTTTTTTTTAAGCTATCTTACAAACTACTGTACCTACTTCTATTAGATGGCGTCTTAAATATTTAATAATTTAAAAGGGGCGTGTCGTCCATATGGACTCCTCCCTCCTCTGTACAAAATTATCATCATATTACTGAAATATAATTAAAAGCAAAAACCGGAAAGATTTTTAGATTTTAACGATCGCCCGAAAGAGTTTGTAAAGGTTTTTGACGCTCTCGCTAAGCTCGCAGACTACCAGTCTGCTGTTGTATTAGCTCCTGCTAGCTTTACTATTAAGCATCATTTTCTTGGCATTTACACCGCATACGATTTAACTGCAAAATTACACAAATTTTAAAAGCAGAATAGCAGCAAATTTCTAGAATTCCCTATGCAGTGTTAAGTGTTGGCATACGTTTTCTATATTTTTCAGTTTTTGCTCAGTTCATCAAATCAATGCTCAGTTTGCTTAGTAACATACAAAACCTTTTTTTGTGTCATTTAAGAGCAAAATAACAAAATATTTAAAAACATCATATCCTTAGAATTTCGGACAGACAGACTCGGGCGCTTGAGATAAAAATATTTTATTCCGTACAGTGCTGCCACTGCTCGTTTTCAGATCGTTAAGTTTGTTAACGAGAAATTAATTAACGTTTTACAAAAATGAAGTGTAAAATTTAAAATTCCAAATTTGGGCTTCCAGATGCGCATGTTCGGGTAGAGGATAACGTTATTCAAAATTAAATGGCTCTAGATACACCACCTTTTCACAATGAACATGTAGGGATATATGAAGAATCTTCATTATTCAATTTCTTTAAAGGTAATATAGGGCTATAGAATTTGGTCGCTAAATTTTGAAAAGTGATTCGCCGTTTATAGTGGATGGCGCAATATCTTTAAAGGTAATATATTACCCTATATATAGGGCTAATAGCTCATTCGGGCTAACGCTGTTTTGGGCTAAAAGGTTTGTAAAAACAATCTGAAAATATTCAGATTTTATATTACGCCCAAAAGTTTTTTTTTTCCCCTTTCATTTACAGACACATACATGTTTCGAGAGCATTTGGGCTAACGACACTTTGGATTAAAATTATTTAAAAACAGCATATCATTAGAATTTCCGATAGACAGGTTCTCGCGCTAGAGATAAAAATGTTTTATTCCGTGCAGTGTTGCGACTGCTGTCTTTGAAAGCGTCGAGTTTATTAATCAAAAATTCGTTAAAATTTTGCAAAATATGGAATACATAATAAAACAAATTCAAAATTCGGGCTTCCAGGTGCCCATATTCGTGTGGAGGACTAGATTATTCAGAATATGATGGCTCTAGGTACCGTTATTTTTTTACAATGCGAAAAATATACATACATTCATGCAGCTTCTTCATTATTTAATTTCTTTAAATATAATACAGGATGATAATATTTTGTGGCAACAATTTGAAAAGTAATTCGGCGCAAAATGCCGGTTCGAACTATAATAGCCCCTCTTGGCTAACGCCCCTTTGAACTGAAATTTCATTAAATTATTCATTTCTTTTAGATGTCACCTTGAGGCATAAGCGTATACAAGGAAAAGATTAAAACACCACAAAATGTCTTTTTCCTTAATTTGAAAAAGGATTCTGTTTCAAATTAAGGAAAAAACGAGTAATTATGAATTATTTTCTTAATCGCTTCCTTATAAATCCCTAGTTTATATTTTCAGTATTTTCTCTTAGCATCATTTTTTTCCCTTGCATTTTATCATTTATTAGTATCTAATTGTGTTTAATTACTTACCTGTTTTTTCTGTGTTACAGATAACGTTTTCTGAAAACATTTATTTGATATGACAATTTAGAGTTTTTCGGAAGATTATTGCAAAATCACTTTGGTCTTAGATACTATCTTTATTCTATGATGAGTAAACTGCTCGAATAGAATTTTGCTCCGTATATTTATTGATAAAAAGAAAATATAGCTTAGACTGATTTTTTTTTTCGGGAAACAGATTATTAGGATAATTTTCTAACAACATACTTTTAGTAATATTTCCTGTTTAGGTATTCAAACATAATATAAAAACATAAATAAAAACTCTTTAAAAAAACTAGATCAATGAACTATTTCTTTTCTTAAATCTCACATAACATAACAAAAAGCATGTATAACTTCTTTCTCATTTTTACTTCACTGAAGCGAAAAAAAGCAAGAAAACAAAAAATGGCCGCGTTGGACGGAAATTTTAGTGCTGACAACAAAAGTCTTAAGAAGACAATTATATAAACATTGTAAAAAATGTAGCAAACAAAACTCGAAAATCTTTGCAATTTTTGTGTAAGAATAGGTAATTAAACGGAAAAGAGAAAGGAAAATTGAATAAGATAAAGAGATAATTTTTCAATCATAAAAGGAAATGGAAAGAAGCGATAAAATAAAAGAGATTTCAAATGACTAAATGAGCGACAAGAAGAAACTGAGTAAGATTAAGAATTATGAGTTATTTTTCGTGTAAAGTTATGCATGTGAACGGAAATGAGAATTAAGGTGACGGAATGAAAAAAGTATTCAGGTGAAAAATATTTATTTTTGAATCTTATTTCCGAAAAACAGAAAAAAATATATAAATATTATCGTAGTGAATATAATATTATTTTAATTTATCGAACGAAATTTTACGGGAAATGAAAGGCAAATAAAGGAGTTATTGCATTATATTTTAGATTTAAGATGTTTTAGGAAGTGTATATGAATAGCATCAGGGTCAAGGCTCTTTTTTGTCTTCTGTATTGGTCATAATTTGTGAGATCTGAATGACAAAGAGAATCGGTTTCTAAATTATTGCTCTCTTACATTTCTTTTTAAATTTCCTATTCCTCAATTGTTTTAGAGGTTTCTCGTTGGCCAGAATAAGGCCCACCAGCGGCCGTGCGGTAAAGTCGCTGAACACTGGTAGTTCGGTCCGAGGTTCGAATCCCGCGAACGGGCTGGCTGCATGGGTGTTTTCGTGGTTTTTCCCATGTGTAACGTGTATACGAGCCAGTTTCCCTTAGAAAGTCCTCCACGAAAGGCATCCCTCCCCTTTGGCAGATAGCCCTAGTGTGCTTTGCCGTAATTAAATACACCACACCACCGTTGGCCAGAATAAACATTTGCAATACCTTTATCCACCTTGGCGACTTGCAGTGATAAAGAAATGTCGCAAGTGGAAGTAATTAGAATTTCTATGAAAAAACAAGCAGTTCGACCAGCGTGCTAGAAGACAAGATTTTTGGTGCACAAAATGAAGTTAATTTTTGCTTCCACTAGGCAAAAAAGACCCTGAAGTTGGTGCACCAACTCACTTAATTCACTATACTACTAAGACCTTCAAATGTTAACAAATTGCGGCCTCGCTAGGCTTAGTAGCGCCATTTAAACACCTTTTATCCCTTCTGAATTTCCATTTTTACTTTTAAGATCTCTTAAATATTACCCCCTACACTTTTTATCTTAGATAAGATAATCTTAATTTTTGCTCATCTTTATTTTAGATTTAAATACTGACTTAAAATTTTGCTTAAATTACTGAATAAAATTTATTTCAATAATTTATCGCTTTAAAATTCTGACTAAAAGTTATTCCAATAATTCATCGTTTTACTTAAATTTCTGCTCCTTGGAGGTGATATACGAAAAACCTTTTATGTTAAACCTTTACATGTAATAGCAGTCCCATGTACAAAATTTCAACGTCCTACGGCTATTCCTTTTTGAGTTATACGAGATCAGTACGTTCAGACTTCACGAAAGAAATCTCTTTTGAATCCATTTTATAATCCTTTTTGGAGAAAAGTTTTTATTCTGTCCATACGCAAAAACATCGTTCAAATGGATTTGAGAGCGGCCAAAATTGATATTTTCGTTGAAATATGATACCCGACATTTTTCGCGATTACAATACTTCCTTTACTTTATACAAGGAAGTAAGAAGAAGATTAAAAACTCTACGGAAAGTAAACTTATTATAACACAGTCTAGGTCTTACAGGTGAATCTGAAGTGTTATACATGCGATGATCCTAGAGGGCGCTATATTAAACCGAACATTCCGGTCCCCATTGAAACAAGTTTCAATAATGCCATAAAAGTTTTACAATCAATTCAAATTTACACATACATATGAAATATACAATGAAATGCAATTTAGTACAAATTATTTCAATACAATTAAATTCAGTAGCATATAATAAAAAAGTTACACATACAAATATTACACTTGCACTAAATGAATAATGTCCATCCATAATATAAAAATGTTATATTTGATAGTTGTCTGGTATGGGCAAAATACTTAATTTTGTGACAGGCCTTTTAAAGAGACCCTTTGCCGTGCGTACACTAACTACTCTAATTCTTTTATCTAATCTGGGTATAACTTCTTCAACTCGACCTAAAACCCAGTGACAAATAGGCAAATTGTCTTCTTTCACGAGCACCATAGTTCCAGATTTAACGTTATCTTTTTTAAATTGCCATTTCGTTAGCTCATGAAGTTGCGATAAATAATCCCGTTGCCACCTTTTCCAAATATTTTGAGTCATTTTGGTGACACTTTCCCATCTGGACAATCTGTTGTCAGACTTATTTATAAGTGTGGTTCTACAGGGCTGTTATAGAACGGCCAATTAAAAAATGACCAGGCGTTAACGCATTAAAATCCCGTGCATCTGATGAGAGAGGAGAAATTGTCTGGAGTTTAATATTCTCGCTATTTGTGTTACTAAAGTTAAAAATTCTTCAATAGTTAATTTTGAATTCCCAACTGTTAAAATGCGTTTTGAACGATTTAACCCCCGCCTCCCAAAGCCCACCAAAACGTGGAACTCTAGGGGGTATAAATTTATACTCAATCTCCTCTGACAACAAATAGTCGGATAATCCTTGTTCTGGTGCTGTGGCTAATTTAAACAGCTTGCTTAATTCTTTTCTGGCTCCACGAAAATTTATAGCATTATCGCTAAATATGGTTGAGCTTTCCCCTCTCCTAGCGAAAAATCTCTTTAGGGTAGCAATTAATGCTTCCGAAGATAAGTCTGAGACAATTTCTAAGTGAATTGCTTTTGCAGGAAGGCACACAAATACTGCAACATACATTTTTTGAAAAACTCCCTTTCTTTGATTTTTTTATCTTTATAAGATTTCTTTGATTTTATGTCTTTTTTGTCTTATTTTGTGTTGAGTCCACACTTGTTAAAGGTTGATTCAACTGACACTCGTTCAGCAGGCAGGTCACCCATTACCAGATCCATAGGTCGCTGGTTCGACACCGGTTCGACGGACCAAAAATTTTTGTTTGGTATAAAATGCGATGAGTTACGAGAGATAATGGCGCTGGTTCCAAAATAAAACTAACTAAGTAGGCCACACAAATATTTAATTATTTACATAATGTACAAGGTTACAAGTTAAGCGCTCCATTAGCACAGACAAAGTGGAAAGAGCGAACGCACCATAGGTCCGCTGCGTACATTCTTCAACAACCAACTCAAAACTAAATTTGGCTCCTCTCACAAGAGGGCGCTGATCCTAGAGGGCGTTATATTAAACCAAACAACAGAGTAGGATTGCTTAGCGAGTTATCTATAAGGGATTTCTTTGCAATCCTAACTGTATGGTGTGTGAAGTCGAAATTATAGATGCCAAATACATTGAAGATCAGGTAGATCATTCAGACCTTACGGACTGGATAGCGTTTTCTTAACTGCATTTGATTTGGATATTGAATGTTTCTAATATCTTTAATTTTGTTTTGTTTTAATGCTTTTTATTCTTCTTAAAATGTTTTTTAGTTTTAAATTTAATGTGCTTTTAAGTAGTTTTATTTCGTATTTTTTTAGTTTCTTCTGTATTTGTGCTGTTGTCTCACAATACTTCCTTTAATGGTGAATAATCCTGCATGAACAACCATAGCTAGAAATTAATATATATATATATATATATATATGTGTGTGTGTGTGTGTGTGTGTGTGTGTGTGTGTGTGTGTGTGTAAGATAAAAATATGAAAGGAAACTTCAGATTTTAAGTGGCTATAACCTCTTTTAATTTTTATTTAATTTGGGGACTTCATCTCTCTGTCTAAAAATAGCGCTGTAAGTCCAAACTGCGTTATTCAAATTAATCATGCGATCTTACGTAACGCTTAATGCAGATATCTCTTGCCCAATCAAAATAATTGTAAACCGAAACTAACTCGAACTGAAAAGTTTCGATTCCCTCCCTTCTTCCTCTGCATTACTACTGCGATACTCTCTCTCTACTCGCTTATGCTTTCATCCTGTTAAGACGCTTCTGCTATCATCTATGTTCGATTTCATTGCCATAGTATCAAAATTGTTCTGGAAATAGGCACGATTGGAGTGCCAAGTGAATTGTGGCCACAAAATGTGAATTTAAATAAATATGGAATTTAATCCGGCTCGACTGCTTATTCTTCAGAATGGATGGACGCTGTAAGCATCAAGTATCTACGCCATCAGTATTTCTGCACATCTATATCTCAGTGTTCTTACATCGGTGCTTCTATAATTATGCTAATATTACATATATAAATATGCATACACATTAACTCAGTATCTTTTAATTTAATTTTATTCTGGAATTTTGTTAATTTAAACAGGGAAATAATGGAACTCCAGCTAGATAAAAATCAATTTATTGAAAAATTTTAAATCATACAATTTAATTACAGCATTCAAAATTACATCAAATTTGCTCAAAACATGAAGAATATTAACAATCAAACCTCTTTCACACATTTTTATATTATAACAGTGTAGCTTATTTTCTTAAGTTTTTCACGTCGAAATTTTGCATAAAATTAGCCCCAAAGCATAAAGAATTTTAACAATTAAAGCTATTTCATACATTTATTTTTGTGTCATAAAAGCGTAACTAATTTTCTTAACAATAAGTTCCTTCGTCAATTTTTTTTTAAATTTATGAAATTGAAATTCGCCTATCAAGAACCGTAATTTATATAATTTGTATTTGTCAAGATGATTGTAAAAGTATTTTTATTAATAAATTATATGCTATTAATTGACAGCATTACATAAAGGCACTTTTAGATAAATCAGTATATTTTTATTCGCGGCACTTCAAAAACCATTTGGAGATTAGTAATGAATTTTCCTTTTTAATGTATTCTAATACTAATATTCCTTTTTAAGGTGTTCTAAGTTTTCATATTATAGTTAGATTCCATAGTATGTTAAATGTATTTGAATTTTTTTTATTGGCGGGTATTAGTTATTTTAGGCTTTGGCTACTTCTAAGGCCAGCAGCAGTGGTCTTTTCATTATTAATATCATTTTCTAACATTTGAAATTCAGTAAAATAGTGAACAAATGTCAGCCGAGTGGGATCAAAAGTAAACTTGCACCGATTGCACCGAAAAATCTGTCTTCGTGCCCCCTGGCCGAATCGCTAGTTTTTGCGTAGAAATTCTAATTTTAATTTAAAAAATAGTTTTTAAAACTGTTTTAATTGTATTTGGTGTTTTATATTTTTCTGTATTTTAGAATTTTTAATGAAGATGTTTTGAGTTTTTATAATTTTTCCCTTTGCCACGAGGTGAGAACTGAATTAATTGAATGAGAAATATATCACTAATAAAATTCAATGATATAAGTTTAAATGAAATGCAGCAAACATTGTGTATAATTTAATAGGCCATACAAGGAAGTCGTGGTACGATAGACAAAATTAATTTCTTTGATAAATTTTTGCGAATAATGTTCGTTGACTTTCTGAATCAAGTAAACTACGAACTTTTGTTTTTTGCCACGAACAATGGCTCTCGAAATGTTTGCAGAAAAACAATTTATTTACCATTTTTCTACTTCGCTCGCTGCCGCTTAGACGTGTCGCTTAATCTCTGCTAGCTATTTATTGCGCATTTGTTTAAAAAATGTAATCTATATTAAATTGTGGGAGGTGCATGAGGCACCTATAATGGTGATGTGTTACGAAAAAGAATTTTTTAACTAAGGCTTAGTTATCAAGGAATAAATCTGTGTGGGAAAATTACGGCTACATCTGTCTTCAAGTGCCATCCTTCTAAAAGCCTCTGCAAGCTATTACAAGGCAAAGATCCATCACCAATCCATTGCTGCTGTTCTCCAAATTATCCGATTACAATATATAATACGAATATAAAAGTCTGCGTTAATCATTTTCGATAAATTTTGATCTTTTCAGAAAGATACTCTAAGATGGCAAAAAACAAAAGTTCGTAGTTTACTTGATTCAGAAAGTCAACGAACATTATTCGCAAAATATTAAAATTTCTGGCAGTACTGGCTAGAAAACGTTTATGTCATTTGGAAGATATTCGTAAATCAGTGAAACACGAATCGTTCATGTAGTACAGGGATCCACTGACGTAAGTGGAAGAGTTTGGTTGATGGTGACTACTAGAATTCCGTGCTGAAAATCCGTGCTACCAGCAGGATTCCAAACTGTTGCGTTTACAGTATAGATCGCGTGCACTCATAAAAAGAATGGATAGATTCTGTTTTTACCGTTAGGGTCTCTAAAAGCATTTTGTATCATTCTACGTAATTTGCCGAGAAAGAAAAATATGCAAAGTAAGGGGGAAAAAAGACGGGTAAGGGTGATACAAATCTCGTCAAATTAAAAATGGATAAAATAATTAACCACGAATTTGTAAGAAAGGATCATTTCCTCGTTATAGACGTAAAAAATAACCCCAAATTATTTTTAAAAAATTAATAAAGTGGGAATGAAGAAAAAGCTACCCTTTCTTTTAGAATGTTCGTTTCCTATGGGGTAGGTTAAAAAAAAGTAATTAACATGAACCTCTAGAGTTCGCAAGTTCAAATATACGTATAGGAGTAACACGCAAGTAATTTCCAAATAATTATGATCGAACTAATTAAAAATTCTTGTTTAATTTAATTGTGTTCTAACAAGGATGGTTCGTTTTTATTACGAAGTACCTGCTAATTGATGTGCCTACCGGTTTATAAATTAAAGGAAAAATGAAAACATAAAAAAAAAAAAAAAAAAAAAAAATTGGGAAGCTGCGGCAATACTAGAACTACTGATGAAAATTCCATTACTCAAAATTAACTGGGAGTTTTTTTCTTTGTATTTATTATAATTATTTTTTGCGTTTAATATTAATTTTTTTCCTTCGCTTAATTTTCTTATTTCATTAAGCGGTAGAGAAGAAGATTATTATTACATTTAGTTCTCAGGGAATTAGTCGAAATTATCATCCGGTTGGTTTATATATAAATTGTATATGTATATATTTATTTTATTTTTATTCTTTTATCTTGCAGTAGTTGGAAGGGGGGATGTAATAAGGGGACAAAGGGAGATTGGTTTGTGTGTATGTGTGTGTGTGAAAGCGGAGGAAGTATTTAAATTCTAATTATCCATCTTGGAAGAGCAGTTTGTCAGCAAAGCACAAAAAGAAAAAGACAAAATGAAAGATCTTTTAGTTTTCTTTTCTGTCTGTTGATGAGCTTTAAAGTTTCCCCTTAATGTAAGTTTTCTGTAATTAAGAACCACAGTTAGAAAGCTCTGAACGAGAGAAAAAAAAATTCGCTACATAATCATAATGAAGACCAGGGGAGAAAATTGTGGAAAAAAGAAAAAAAAATTGGAGAAGAGAGATTTCATCCATAGTTATATTCGACTGGAGAAAAACCTGTATTTTGCATTGGATGGCATATCCACGTCTAACTGATCGTGAAAAATGAAATTCCTACATATATTAAATTTAGCTTGGGAAAAGTTACTAATCGAGATTTAATTACACAGGAATTATCCTTCCAATGTCAGTGCGCCCAAAACTTAGTCCAATTACTCCGCGCTTGCAATCCAGTTAAAAAGTAATTAAATACTATAATTAAATTACCGATAAAATTACGCCATCCGCTCTTGCAATTATTAAAATAACATTTTCTTTGAATTTAATTATGAACTTGCGCTGATTATGAATTAGTCGCTCTGTTTTGGGCTAGATTTTGGCTGCTGGTGCGATTTTTTTTTACTTTTTTCCTTTTTTTTTTTTTTACTTACTTCGCTCATTGCTGTAGTTATTTTGTTGTTTAATTGCTTCAGGCTTCCTGTGATGATGAGATTCCAATTTTTGTTTTCACTACTAGTGTATTATTATTTATTTATTTTTTATTTTTATTATTACTACTTTTTTTATCTGGCGATAACCCCCGAAAGCGAGAAGACGCAGAAATTGATCATAAACTCGTTATGTTCGCCGGCAATCCCTTCGAAATTGTTATCAGTGATTGCCGTTTGAGAAGTTCCTGTTCATCTCATGCTTAGGCATTCATCGAAATATCGCTAGGCTTTTATTTTTGGTAACTGCTCTCAAAGTCTGTACTACAGCACTTTACGAATCGCAGAAAATATCGCAGAAGCGCCTTTTCTTATTTTTGTACATATGTTTCATACATCCAATACAGAATGGGAAATCGAAAGCTAAAAAGCAGTTAGCTAAATCTCTTATTCTTTTTCAGTAATTAAAATATTTTATAAATGTATAGGAATTCCTTTACCCAATGTACCAAAAAGCTGATTAAGACAATCTGAGGCTGTATCCACAAAACTCTTTCAAGGACCCCAGTGCTTGTTTCTGTGGACGAATAACATGCTCCGAAGATTTATAAGATGATTTTAGAGCATTCCCATCATGGGGCTATTAGGCGGCTTTTGAGGACTTCGGTAATAATCGGACTCGAGAGGTAACATATATTTACCAACCTGTGAACCCTGTCGCAAAACAGTAAAAATCCACTCGGGCTATTTTTAAAGATTAATTTATTTAAAAATTTTCAAAGAATTTGAACTAAAAAACAAATTATGTTTTAAAAAAAGTCTGAAAGGTTTCAGATTTCAACAGTTGCTCAAAAGGGTTTGTTAAGGTTTTTTACGCTCTAGCTGAGCTCGCAGTCTACCAGTCTGCTGTTACAGTCACTCCTACTAACCCCTTATTGCTATTTTTTAAACATAATTTTCTTCGCACTTACGCCATATACAATTCAAATTTAATAGCAGCGTAGTAGCATACGTTTAGAATTCTCGATGCAGTGTTGTTTGATGTACTACAATTCCCGATAAGTGTTGGCATACGTTTTTCTGTTTCTTTCAGTCTTTTCTCACTTCAACATATCAATGCTCAGTTTTCTTACGAAGTAGGTTTCATAAATTTTTTTTTTGTCTTTTTATTATTAGCGATCTGCTTATTTACTTTATTAAATATCACGTTCTTGTTTCTTTCCCGTATAAAATTCGATTCAACAAAAAAATCACAAAATATTTAAAAACAGCTTATCTTTAAAACTTTCGATAGACAGTCTCGCGCGCAGGAGATAAAAATATTTTTTCCCGTAAAGTGGTGCCACAGCTAGCTTTGAAACTGTTGAGTTTGTTAATCAAAAATTCGTTAAAGTTTTATAAAATATGAAATAGATAATAAATCGAATTCGAAGTTCGATATTCGGGCTTTCAAGTGCCCATGTTCGGGTGGAGGATCGCGGTATTCAAAATTTGATGGCGTTTTCTCACAATGCGAGAAAAAGGCATATATTCGTGCAAATTCTTCATTACTTAATTTCTTTAAATATAATACAGGGTGATAATATTTGGTATCAACAATCTGAAAAGTGATTCGTCGTTTATAGTGATTCAACGCAAAATCCCGTTTTGAGACTAATTCCCCATTTCGGACTTAAAGTCCCTTTTGGGCTAAAAACTGTTTTTAGACAATTCTAACTAAAAATAAAATGTGTAAAAAAAAAGAAACTGCAGATAATTTTATGCAAAAAAAAAAAAAAAAAAAAATATTACATGTTCTAAAACTTTGCTTTTGAAGTCATACGTCTGAGCTACTTCAAAGAAATCAGTCAAATTTTAAAACAGAAATGCACAGGTACATTAAAAAATAGTTAGCGTTAGTCTGCCAAGCATAAAACTATCTTGAGAACCTTTTTGTATTGTAGCAACCGCAGATGATTATAAGATAGATGGCTGTTCGTATCACTGTGTTGAAAAATCAGGTATGTTGAGTTTGTCGTGGAGTGGGAACCTTTTTGCAAATCTGGAAGTAATTGCGCCATGCCAAATGCATTGTAACGTTTATTTTTAGTTATTTACACATTTTCTCTACAACTTTCAGTTTGTTCCATTCTTTCTGATTTCAGAATATACCAGTAGTCGCTTCAGATTGTCGGTATGTAGTAAATGCATATCGTTAATTTTAACCAGAAACTGGATTATCATTAAACAAAATAAGCCTTGTTAGGTTTTTAAGAGAAAGGGGAATCAATATATATATATATATATATATATCTGTTTTACGTTGGTAATTAGACTATCAAAGAAGTTGCTAAATAATAAGTTTCTAATTACATTTTCTGCAATGTGTATTTGTGCAAGAACTAGCTGGATGCGGTTCCTCTGTTGTTAGATTCCAGAACATTCGGAGTTTTGTAGATTTAGGGACCCATGTCATTTCTCTTGTACTTTCTTGCTATTCTTCCAAGAACAGTTCTTCTGTATATTTTTAGGACTGCCAACTATTGGTCGCAGTTAAATAATGGCTGATTGTAACTACTTCTATGTTTTGTTTTTTACTTAATAATAACGATTTTATCGGGGATATAACTAAGTCAAAGCTCTCTCCCCCGAATGCTGCAAAATCTGTTAGGGTTATCTGTCTACAACGAGGAATACCTTCGTGGATGTTTGGCTTAGTTAGTTGCGGCGAAGCACTCGAGAGTCATCTGCTAAGGGAAGGGATGCATTCGTAGAGGACTCTCTAAGAGAAACTGGCTCGTATACACCTTACACATGAGAAAAATCAAGAAAACGCCCATGCAGCCGGCTCGTCCGAACTACCTGTGTTCAGCGACTTTTCGGCCGCTGGCAGGCATAACAGCGTGGAAAACTTTCTAAAGGAACTGGCTCGTAATCATGATGCGCTCATAATTACGTTGAGGGAAGCCGTAAACTCGCATGCAAATCCCCTATTGGTTGAAAGTGAAACCAAAATCAAACTATCAGTGTTCAGCGATTCTAACTACTTTGATTAGCAATGAGCCTTGCCTTTGCCTCGCTTCCTTTACGAATTAAAACGTTAGGTAAAAAGTTGACTTATAGAATAGTCGTTATAGTATATCCATCCTGCATTTCTTACTCTACATTAGAGTTTCTTAAACTGCGGGACTTGCAGTAGGGGGTCGCCAAAAATTTAGCAACTTTGATATTTCTTTAACTTATTATAATAATTTTATAATTAGCAAATATTTTTATATAATATATTTGAAAATAGATAAAGACAATAAACAGATAAATAGACAATACAGACAAAGGAAAAACGAAAACGTTTCGACGCATTTTTTTTAATAATAGAATCGTTCATTTTACTTTAATTTTTAAAGTATTTTTACTGTCATTTTTAAGTCAATAACAGAAACCCTGTTCTAGACAAATGCATATTGTTCGCCGTAAGTGGTAATCAATAAAAGTTTACCTCTGTAACATGAGTATCTCATGTGTTCTTCGGTGTCTATACGGACAGAAGTCCCATAACAATTATCTTGTACTTCCTAATTATTATTATTATTATTATTACTAGCTAAAGTATTCTTTATTATTAGTAGTAATAGTACTTAAAAAGAGTTTCATTAAAAATTTTAAGATTTTAATAGAAAAATACAGATTTCCCACTTAAGTCAAAAACAATCATTTTGGTTTTTAGCGTAAGTAATAATTATCATGGTCTAGTGTTTTAGGAAAAGTTTAATTTTTTTGTTGCCATAAATATCGTAGGTGATCTTCTAAAAAGTTTACCTAATACGGTACATTGAAACGTATCCTACGCGTGATTTCGTATTTTCTAAAAGAAATTTTACTGACAATATAGATATCTCTAATATTAATGAAAACATCCATTTAGATCAATACCGTTATAAGGTATTTCTCCCACGGTTCTAGCCTGCCTTCGTGGTGTAGTGGTTCTGTACGCTGGGTCGGTATTTCAGAAGTCCATGGTTCGATTTCCGGCGAAGGCGATTGCAAACTTTTCATCTCTCTTGCTTCCAAAAAAATATCTAATGTCTCTACACTGTAACACAGTAAGCTATAGTAACATACACCTTTTATACGAAAGTAATTTTGGCAAATATATAAGGAATGAAGCAACTATCAAAAATTAATCTATGATGCAAGTTAAATGAGCATAAAGTCATGTCTTCTGTTCTGTGTAAATGGGAACAGAATAGAATCAAAATGTGCGTCATATGAACAAAATATATTTTGCCACTCATTTATATAATTTAAGCTGCACATTTTTTAAGCCTTATTCATTTTTTTACCTTAAATATGTTACAAATTAAAATTATGAATGAATGAACATACTCTAAATTGATTTAATTGGTCCTAATGAATAATAGAACAATCACGTTAAGGAATAAAAAAATTAATGTAAAAATTTTCACATTTTTCAATGCAGAAGTTTTGAATTAATTTGGGTCAAATTAGGTAAAATACACGTATGACTAACAGCCATATTTTGGTCGTTAAACACAAATAAAACCACTTTAGAAGAACTGTTTTTGAAACTTTCAAAAATTACTTTTAAAATATATTTTTTCCCTTAAAATTTTCATTAACAGTATTTTGTTTCTACCTTCAGAATTATCATAAAATAAAACTAATTGGTGAGGCAGTCAAAGTTATGTTTGTATTCAATAAAGATTTACTTGAATGATGGTGTTTGATGGTGTTTTATCAAAAATAAATAAATAAATAAATAAATAAATAAAAGGAGGTTTTTATTTTGGCTTCGATTGTATCAGTTTGATTAAGTGTTTTATAAGAAAGTTTTATTTTTACATTTGATAATAATAAAGTTTGTTTTTTCTCACCTTTAAAATATTAATACTTTTTTCATTTAAAATATGAGATATTTTTTTCATATTTTGCTATTTATTAGCTATAAATATTGGCACTCTCCTAAAAATTATATTGGCACTCTCCTAATAATTAATTGAATAGATAATGGTTTTAGTGCGGAACGAATTTTTAATAATTTATAATTTTAATTTTATTTTACACCTCTTTGAAAGTGCTTTAAATCCGGATCGCAGAATGATATTTCGGAACAAGTGATAATTTCGAAATACTTTTCAAAACATAGAAATAAAATACATTTAAAGATTTTTATTTTTATTACGGCGATTTGGCAGCACTACCGGAATTTAAATTAAATATAATTTTTTTATACCCGGCGGCATTTTAGAGACAGGTGGAGAGAGAATCAGTTCGTTGAAAGCAGAATAATGGGTCTGGACTTTTCCATAACCAACCGCCTGTGAGAACTCAAAAATAAACTAAAAAGTAAGTATACTTGTCAAAAAGTGCTTATTCAGAGTGAAATGACTGTAACTCCACAACGGAAAAATGATGAAAAATAAAGCAATTGTAGTAAAATGAAGACGATTGTCAGATGGCAGGGCGTAACACGATGTCCTATAAAAATGATATGACATCTACATTCAAACATATGTCAAGAATGACTTTACATTCTCTTTTATGACAACCAGTATTTTATTTTTTCATTTGTAATTTTCTAAGAGAAATTTTAGTTGTCTAATGACAGCCAGCTTTCTCTCTCTCTCTCTCTCTTTTTTTTTTATGTCATCGTCTTTTATCTCCGATCTTGTTTAATATTTGCTATTTTAAACAAGTTACAAAAAGTTTATCTTATAATGTTAAATAATACCGGGATGAGTTTCTTTAAAAGTAATTGACAGAACTGCTGAAATAGTTCATTACGAACACCAAAGAATTGGTGTTGTTTACTTACTTTCATCATCAAAGCTGAATTCAACCCAAAATAATGCATTACTGTTGATATTTTCATCTATTGGGATTACCAAAATTCACTAGCCGATAAAATTTTGAAATTGAAAAAAAAAGTGCTTAACAAACTTGAACAATATGTGCTGTGCAAAGAAATTTATATCTTCTTGTTTTCCACTTAAAGAAGTTACTTCTTTAACGTACATTTTCATAAATGTGGAATAGCTTACATTTAGAAATGATGGTGTAAAAAAAGAAATATATTTAAAAGTGTTAATTAATAATCTACTAAAATTATGAAATTATGCATTTAACAATACATTTCAAAAATCGTATTTGTATGTTTCAGATCACATATTATATAAGTGAACACGTACACACACACACATATATATATATAGGAAAAAATAAATGCATAAAATAGTTATAGAAGTATACTGAAACCGATAAGGTTAGGTTATTTAATTACGGCACAGCCTCGAAGGCTATCTGCCTAAGGGGAGTGATGCCTTCGTGGAGGACTTTCTAAGGGGAACTGGCTCGTATACACGTTATACATGGGGAAAACCACGAAAACACCCAGCCAGCACGTTCCAGCCAGCACGTTCACGGAATTTGAATCTCGGACCGAACTACCAGTGTTTAGCGACTTAAACGCTCGGCCGCTGGTGGGCGAAACCAATAAGCATATAGTATGTCATATTCATGCACATGTTATATAAAAGGTCCATATATATATATATGAATATTTTGGAGAACTTAATATGTCATTTAACTGAATTTCTTTCGTGAAAAGTAAATTTTCGGTTACAGATAATTTCAGGTGCTTATAAGCTTCAAGCAACGTTTGCAAGAAATCCACATTTTCCAACTTCTGCCTATTTGAATATGCTTTCTTTTTCTCTGAATTGTTCCCTCCTTTTCTTCGTTTGTCATATCTGGATTATGGTAAAGTAGGTGAAGACTATTTCCTTAGAGGATGGGATATCTTTGTGAGCCGTTTTAACGAAAACTGGCTGATATTCACTTTACAACATTGAGAAAGCCACGAAAACTGCCATGCAGACAGCCCATTCGCCGAGATCTGAATCACTGTCGATCTGCAATAATGATATTAAATGCAGCACAATAAAGTTTTTACTTTTGTTTATCACTTATCCAGTTTTTTTAGCCCAAAGGGCGAATTAATAGCCCAGAAGGACTATTAATTTCTTTTTGGCATTTTGCGTTGAAAACTTTTAATGTCGGTTATAATTAAATAATTAAAGAAAGAAAATTAAAAAATTAAATAAAGAAGAATCTGCATAAATGCATGTGTGTTTCTCGTACTGTGATAAAACGAAGGTACCTAGAACAATCAAATTTTGAATAACGTACTTTTCACCCGAATATGGGCATCTGGAAGCCCAAATTTGGAATTTGTTTTATTATCTATTTCATATTTTGTAAAACTTTAACGAATTTTTGATTACCAAGCTCAACGATTTCAAAGCGAGCAATGGCAACACTCTACGGGGGGGGGATTATCTCCAGAGTGCAAGACTGTGTATCCAAAATTATTAAGATATGATCATTTCAAAATTATTTTGCAATATTGTTGAAATTATTTTGCGATATTGTTGAAATGAATTTTTTGGTTTAAGTGCGAAGAACATGATATTTAATAAATAAAGGTAACGCGCAAAACGTTAAAAAAAAGTTCCTTTGGGCGTAATGTAAAATCTGAAAGCTTTCACATTATTTATTTATTTATTTTTTGATGATTTATTTTCTACTTAATTCGTTTTTATTACGTTGCTGTTTCAATGGAACATAAATTTGAAAACTTTTACTATTATTACTTTAATATTTCTCTTAAATATAGCTTGTGGTTAATTATTAATGTTCCAAGAACTTATTACTTGCTTTTTCTCAGCTGTTAGACATAGCTAATAATCATAGTTTACTGTAACATTTGTAGGTGAACATTTTACAGTATTTGTTAAAAAAATATATCACGTCGAAGGCTTATAAGCTGTCAGTTTTTATATCATGAGTATTTATTTTATATTTGTTTTTAGATTGCAAAAAATGACATATTTTTACATGCATCTGAATTTTTCTTCTCGATAGAACTATATTTCAAATTCTAATTCCATCTAATTATTTTTCCTTATAATGTTAAAGTAAAATAAAATGGAATAAAAACTTTCTCAAAAGGCAAGAAACAATTATGAGGATTATATAATAATACATTAAATAATCATAAGAATTTAAGAGTATGTTACTGCAGGTACCCATGATGAGTCTAAAAAAAGTTATAGAATTTGAACATGTATTTCTGATCATAAATTCATGCTTTCATCGGGTCGATCGTGGTGTGCCAGCGCCATCTATTGCCTCAAGGTGGAATCATTAATTCCTCAACATAGTATCACGATTTGTTAGAATGCTGTTATGTTATTATAATATGTTTACTTACTTTTAACTTCGTATCTTTTTTTCTGTTAAATTTTTTGTCGTTTATTTGAGCAGAGGTTACAATGCCTTTGCTCATTTTAAATTTTATAACCAAAAAATAAAATAATTATTAGTCTCACATTTTGAGATTATTTCCAAAATCTGTTGTGAAAATGTAAATAAGGCTGTAACTGCTCATTTTCATAAAACTGTCTATTTCATATAGCTATCGCATAATATATTTTCTTCATGATGATTTTTATAGTTTCCGTTATTGCTAATCGAAAGTGTGATTAAAGATAACTTATAAACAAAGTTTATCTTTAATCACACGAATAAAATGGATATTTTTAGCAGTGTAAGGTAATTATTTAGCCCAAGAGACATATTGATAAGGTCCAAAGTGGAAATTTTTTTTTTTTATCTTTATTTAAAGTATTCTTCTTAATTAATCAAATTATTATTTGCTATTAAAACTAAGTTCGCAAATCTCTATTCAAAACATATAATGAATGGTATTAATCATATTTTTTAATGTAGATTTTTTTTTTTTACCGTAATATCCGTTTAAGGACATTTAGATACATTTTGTGGTTCCAAATGCCCAAAGGAAAATTTTATTGACGTTATTCTTTTAAGTCTTCATTTTTTTTTTTTTTTTTTTTTTTTTTTTTTTTTTTTTTAATGTTAAATTTAAATACGCATTTCCAGTTAAAGAGCTGAATATTTGTGAATCAATATGCGTTTTAATTTTAACATTATTTTTGGTCTACAGATATAATTAAAAAATAGCCTATTTAAAATTTAAAAATATGCATGAAAATGATTTATTTAATTTATAGTAATGAGACTACAAGTGAGTTCCGCGTTTTTTTCGGAGGCTGCGATATATTTCTTTATTTAATGTTTTTACTAGATTTAATTAATATTTTAATTTAATAAAAGTCATAAAAATTCGCACCAACTTTTTTAAATATCCATGTTTACTTTCTAGTACTTGGAATTTTTCCAGTCCGGTCGTTAGTGCATTCATACATCAAGACATTCGTTTTGTAGTGAGCTGAATCTAATCTGTGGTTATACGTATACTTAGTTGATTCATCAGTCATTTTTTATTTGACTCAAAATGGACGAATGAAATCAACGATTTCAAAGCGAGCAATGGCAACAGTGTGCAAAAATGGATGATACTACGACTCTTTACAAGAAGCTAAAAGATGGAAATGACCAACACATTGACTAATACACTTGACAGAATCAACAAATTCTCAGAAAAAGTCTTTATTTAAATTAGCATTGCTAATGATGCTTTTTGGATAGTTCTATCTACAATTTATAGATCAGAGAAAGCAACATTGAGAAAAATAGATATTTTTTTTTCTATCTTTCTGGGGGAAGAAAAAAAAAACAAAGAAAGGAAAAGAAAGGGGGGTGAGAGACTTTTAAGCATTCCTTCGAAATTTCTTTTTAAATTGAGAAACGCCGGTTTCTAGAAATGCCTGCATTTTTTTACAACAGTATTATATTATTAAAACCATATTCTAATGCTCGTTAAATGGTCTGTTTATGAGCATCCGTCTGCTTCCATGCTGTTTTATTTGTGTACTGTCTAATAAAGAAATATTCACGCGCACTTTTTATTTATTTATTTACATTTTTATTCTTGACTCGAGGGTTGCCACCGGAAACGTTTTATGGCTGTTTAATTGCCCCGCTTCAGAGATCAGAAACGCCCCAAAAAGAGACTGTTAAATTGGATTTCAAAGAAAAAGTAACAAATGTTGTATTCCAGGATGTATTAATTACCGACGTTAGTATATTTCTTTCCGTGGAAATGTTTATGCCGTTGGCTTATTAGTGAGGTTAAAAATTACGTTCGTTTTTTTACGTTTTGAAATAATTAAGGAAGAGCATGGTGAAGAATCCGTCGAAAGCTATTATATCCATTCGTTTTGCTTTTTGCTCATATAAGGAGTTCTAACCTAGATCTAAAAGCTTAACAGTTCTATTGAATTAATTTTTATTACAATCGTTGATCCGATAAAATGCACGTGGTTTATTCAATAATTATTCCTGGTTGCCGCTAGAGAACTAGTAAAGAGTATTTTTTAAAGTAGGTATCTTTTTCAGGAACAGTTAGCACGAAATTCAGATGCACGTTTATGAATTCACTTATTAAATAAGTTTAACAATGTTGAATTAATGATAAACTGACAGGAATTCCTTTCTAGATATACTTATGTGCAAAGTTTTGAGCAAAAAAATTCTTTTTAGTTATATTAATGAAGTCGGTATGCATAATTAGCCCAAATAGCGCGTTATCCCAGAAGGGCTATTAATTTCATTTTGGCATTTTGCATCGAATCACTATAAACGGAGAATCACTTTTCAAACTGTTGCTACCAAATATTAGAGTCCAATGTGTTATATTTAAAGAAATTAAATAATGAAGAATCTGCATAAATGTATGTAAGTTCCTCGCATTAGTACCTAAAAACATCGGATAAAACATCGGTACATAGAGCCATCCTATTTTTAATAACGTACGTTTCCAGTCGAATATGAACATCTGGAAGCCCTAATCTGGAATTTGTTTTATTACCGATTTCATATTTTGTAACACTTTAACGAATTTTTGATTGAGAAACTCAACGATTTCAAAGCGAGTAATGGCAACACTATACGAAAAAAAAAAAAATTATCTCCAGCGCGAGAGACTGTGTATCGGAAATTCTAGGTTCATTTTAAAATTATTTTGCGATATTGCTGTTGAATTAAATTTTATGGCTTTACTTGAAATTGTGTGTGTGAAGAACATGATATTTAATAAATAAAGGTAACACACAAAACGTTAAAAAAGTCCCTTTGGACGAAAACATTCAGAATTTTTTGGTTACTTTGCTTTTATGATATATATATATATATACATGTTTTAAATTGTTTATTAACACGTTCGCTGCCGAGCTACATTTTTTAAAAGGTTCCACGAGGGAGAAATTTTAATTAATTAACTGTAAAATTTAAATTACAAAACATTACTTATGGAAAAGATATAGAATTTAGATAATTTTAAATGCCTTAGTAATTATACAAGTTATATCGTAGTCGGTTTTTACGATAAAATGTTTTATGACTACGAGTATATTCGTAGTTGGCGGTTGCTTATAACAAAGATTGATTATTTTCGCAACAATTATTATAACAAATATGATTATAAAATGTTAGTTAGTTTTCCAGTTCCTGTCTTATTTACTTTATAATTACTTATATTAATTATAATATATATAAATTATACTTATATTAATTATAAAACCTCTTGAATTGCGCCAAATTGTTGTGTTTTTTTCCTAATCCCTAAAACCTTCAAAGAACATGAAAATACTACGAATTTGGTCGTATGTGGTGTAGGAAAAAAGAAACGTTCTACTAATTAACTCGTAGCTGGCGCCTAAACACAAACTTCGACCCACGAGTTGGCAGCGAACGTGTTAAATGTATAACTATTGGTGATACATCTAATTTTTATTGACTACATTATTAACAAAGATATTTGTAATTACCGTAAAAAGGATTAATAACGCATTTCAGATTGTTTTCACTAAAACATCGTCTGCCTACGATTGAAATCCAAATTCAAATGCAATTTTGTATCTTATTTCATGCCTCTTGTATTTGCTATTTAAGGATTTAAAACTGAACAGCAGCTTCAGTTTCTTCAGTAGATGCAACTATTATGAAACAATTCATTGCAAAGAAAAATGTAATTGTCCTAATCATGCCTCGTGGAACTCGTCGACAAATTTTCCCTTCCTAAAAAATAAATTGCATCTTGAAAGGCACCATTTAAAGAATATTTTAGAAATTAAGAAAACTGTTACTGGAAAACCGAAGGTTATTTGCACACTAATGTCCATGAATGTATCCGAAGTTTCTATGAACTTGTCGTGAGATCTGTAACATTTCAAGCAGTGTATATAAAGGCTGTGCTAAAAATATCGTATTGTAGAATTTTGTAGTAAAAGTACATATTTTTTTTTAAACTGCTGATATTCTTCCTTCAGTGCAAAATGCACATACTACGACTACGTGGTAACACAATACTCGACAAATGTTCTACACGACTCTTTCTTGTGAGGCCATCGCTTCGCCAACCCCAAATCTGCAGCAAAGAGTGCCTCGATGAGCATGTATTAGCTTTTCATAAAATATTCACGGGTTATCTATGACCCATATTTCGCAGTTCCGCTTGGGCTTTGTATTCATTAACTTGAAAGTGCACCTCATTATTAAAGACGGTTTCCCTGAAAAGAAAAGATGTCCTCTCCTAAGTTTTCCTAAAAATTTTAACAAATTTTCGGTGCTTCAAATGGTGTATTGGCTGCACATGTCACGTTACTTGAATTTTGTCAAGATGCAGATGCAACTTTCCGTGTTAGATTTCTGAATGATTCTTCTCGGGAATATCTAATGTCTGGAATTCACAATCACGCTGCACATGGCACAATTTTCGAGAGACCTGTCGATATACGCGGATGTTTAAAGGGTAACAATGAAAAACTTCTGCTTTATTAATCAGTCTTGGAACTATTAAAAACTATATTGGAGTATAATTTTCAACTGAAAATATCGCAAACTTTATGACTTTTTTCCTCATAATTCTTCGCGCCATGCTAACGTTTTCCTCTTTTTTTTTAGTAACTTTATAAGGCTAATAATCATAGTGTATGTACGTGACAGATTTCTAGTGCTGCCATACACTGTGGGCACGAAATTTATAGCGCTGCCAAACCGAAAATAAAAATTGTGAATTCTTTTTGGAATATTCTATGTACTAAACATACCATAAAGTTGTTTTCTTCAAATCTCGATTCCCCTTTTCCCCGTAATTACAGTCCTAAAACATTTTAGATGCATTCTATGTTTTATGACTAATTTATGAGTGGGTAACTTTCTTGTGCGTAAATTTAAACTTTTTATAAGCCCATCAGTGGCCGAATGGATCAAACTGCTGAACACTTGTAGTTAGATGTGGGTTGAAATCCCGGCAACCGAGCTGGCTGCAGAAGTTTCCTTTGTGGAAACATGAATACAAGCCAGTTTTCCTTCGGAAATCCTCCAGATAGGCTTCACTTCCTTTAAGCAGATAGTCATTCAGTTGCTTTGCCATAAACAGTTATCGAAGAAAACCTTTCTTTAAGTACAGACAAACGTTAGCCCAGATTGGCTATTAGTTTCGAACCGACATTTTGCGTCTGTTCACTATAAATGTCCGCTTCAGTTTTCTAATTGCATTTATTTAATTTCTGCATTGTATTTAAAGAAATTAAATAATGAAGAATGTTATATGAATGTATGCATGTTTCTCGGATTGTGAAAAGACAACGGTACCTAGAACCATCAAATTTTGAATAACGCAGCCCACCACCCGAATTTGGAATTTGTTTTATTTCCTACTTCATATTTTGTAAAACGAATTTTTGATTAGCAAACTCAAGGATTTCAAAGCGAGCAATGGCAACACTGTACGAAATAAAACATTTCTAACGCCAGTGCACGAAACTGTCTATCGGAAATTCTAAAGATATACTTTTTAAGAATATTTTGCGATTTTGCTGTTTAATCGAAATTTATATGGCGTAAACGCCAAGAACTTGATATTTAATAAATAAAGTAAGCACACAAACGTTAATAATAATAAGACAAAAGTTTTGTAAAGCCATCTTTGTTGGAAAACTGAACATTGATATGATGAACCCAGAAAAGACTGAAAAAAGGAAGGGGGGGGAAATAGAAAAATCTGAAGGGGAAAAAAATAATTTAAATTACGTCCAACGGGGCGTTTTTTAAAGTTTTGTGTGTTACCTTTATTTGTTACATATCATGTTCTTTGCACTTAAACCATAAAATTCAGTTCAACAGCAATGTCGCAAAATAATTTTAAAATGAGCCTATCTTTAGAATTTCCGATACACAGCTCCACGCGTTAGAGATAAAAAGGTTCCCCCCCCCCCTTAGAGTGTTACCATTGCTCTCTTTTAAATCGCTGAGTTTGTTACAATCAAACATTCGTTAAAGCTTTACAAAGTATGAAATCGATAATAAAACAAATTCCAAATTTCAAATTTGGGCTTTCAGATGCCCATATTCGCAGTAGAATTACGTCATTCAAAATTGGATGGCTCTAGGTACCGTTGTTTTACCACAATGTGAGAAACATACATACATTTACGCAGATTTTTCTTTATTTAATTTCTTCAAATATAATACATGGCGACAGTATTTGGTGGCAACGATTTGAAAAATGATACGCCGTTTATAGGTTTCCGACGCAAAACGAAAACAATAGTTTTTAAGGGACAACCCCCCGCCTTTGTACTAAAAATGCATGCCAACACATAACGCTGCATCTATGAAATGAAATCTAAACCTATGCTGCTGGTTTTAAAATTTTTATAATTTAGATGTTGAATTGTAGAAATTTTCATGGCATAAATGCGAAAAAAAATTTTTTTAATAATAAAGCTAAAATGACAAAAAGAAATGGATTAGAAGGACTGAATTTAACAGCAAATTGGTAGATTGCGAGCTCAGCGAGAGCATGAAAAACCTTAACAAACCCCTATCTGAAATCCCCTTTTTCATTTTTTTTGCAATGCAAAATTCAACTTAAATTGCGTGTTCCATCACTTTAACTAACCATCACTTTTGTAAACTAAAACTATCCATCACTTTTGTAAACTAAAACTATCCATCACTTTTGTAAAACCAGCGTTCATCTAAGATTGAGTTCAACAATAGTGTCAATGTAAGTTCGAGTTTTAATATCAACGTTAATCGAAGGTTGAGCTTTATAAGGTTTATTTTGATTAATTCTTATGTCAAATCTCTTCCTGGACTTCTGTTTCGAGTGACCTGGACTTCTGCACAGGTGTCAAATTCCTAAGTTTTAAGATTCGGTTTGTAAATAGTCGAGCTACCATTATGTTCACTAAGTAAACTGAAATTAAATTTTGTTGCTTCTTTGTAACCTCAAGCTGAATACCAGTAAATATTTAATCGCTTTTACATATTTATTATTATCAATTTGTATTGTAGGTTTCTACGTTCAGATGGGACGAAATTTCTTTCGTGAGTTACTCAGTCTTTCTAATGAAGTGAAATTAGAGTGTAATCTTAAAAGCTAAAAACAAAATAAGAGCGTCAATCTGTTACCCTATATTTAGATTTGATGGTGTTTCACCGTAAATCTGAAAAAAAAAAGTCTGTATATTTTGACTGTATAATGTATCTGGAAAAAAAAGTCTGTAGGAAACATTTTATTAAATTAAAACACTGCTAATCATCATATAAAATTAGCTCATCACCGACAAAACTGAATCATAGTCATCCAGAAGAACTGCAATCGTGAAAAACACTCGTCTGTGGAAAAGATATAATTACTGAATTTCAATTTTTACGCAGAATTTTCTCAATTTGAAGATTTCCCCCCTCGAGATGACAAATCGTCTGTCAGACGCCGTTTCGTCTCAGCACTGTCCAAAGCTTGACATTCGTGATTACTTCAACGAGAAACTATAAAAAGCTTCGGCCATCGGAAACATTTTTTATACTTAAGAGACAAAATAATTTGAAATATTTTTCTAAAAACCTACGCTAAATAACCTTCACAATAATTTTCCACTTTCCACCCTCTTCCCAATTCCCCTCTTTAACTGTCCCGCGTCTTTTCCAACATCCGTTTTCCCGTAAGTCAATTTCCGTTTATAATTTTTATCATTTTTTATTCATTTTTTTAACCCCGCAGCCGAACATTTAGCCGCTTAATACGCTCTACACCTTTTTCTGGCTAGTAGTTGGTTATTAAAAGTACGTGGAAAGAGGAAAAAAAAATAAAAGTGGTGGATAATTTTTTCTAGCTGACTTCACTAAAATAGTTATACTCCCCAAAACGCAAATTCCCTCCTTCCGTTGTTTTTGTTGTTATTAAAGAAGTTAAATTTTTCGAACGCTTGGATGTTAGTAGTGTTATTAAATTTCTGATACCGATTTTTCTGCTTTTTCTTTTATACTCCTCCCTACCATCCACTTGTTTTTAAGCATGTAACTCCATTATTTTGGAATTAAGTCGAAAGATGATTGTTACCTTCGTGTGGTGGTTATTTCGCCATCTTTTGGACGAGTTATTATTAAAAAATATTCCTCTCATTGGAGGGTGGTAAAGTCTTTGCAAAGGAAAAAGGCTAAGATGCGATTTTCATTGTTTACGATGACAATAATGAGCGAATAAAATGATGACGAATATTTGCGGAGAACAATTGAACCTGATGACTTGGCGATTGCGGTAAAAACTGATGACTGAGTGGAATTTTTTTTATTGTTATTATTATTAAACAATAGATTTTGAACCAGTCCCCTATCCCCCTAAATTGAACGTCCCCCTATCTTTGCGCTTTTATCGTTTTCATAATACCAGTCCGCGATTTTCAAAGCTCGAGAACAAAAGGAACGTAAAAACAATTAGATGGTGCTAAATTAAAAGGGAATTCCATAAGCTTTTCTTCTTTTTTGGATCCTTTTTTTTTTCAATTGGGAGACCTTAAATACGCTTTTCAAAAAGCTGGCAAGGTACTTTCGTGTAATCTTTGAGAGTCTTTTCTGTTCCCTTCCCTCCAAGTGAAGATAGAATGAAGAACCAACCTACATAAATTTAAGCTCGAAAGTACTATAAATTATCGTAGATAATTCACAATTTTCGCATTCTCGGGGTTGGCAAAACTTTCGACAAAGAAGAAATTAGCGGAAAAAGATGAATTAGATACCATTTATTTTATTTTATATTCTTACTTATTTAATACACCTTGAAGATAGTGCATTGTTTTCTCTTAACATAAAAAAACTTGTCCTGGCCAAATAAAAGACATGATTGTGCCTGGAAACTGAAGGACAAGTAAAACAGAAAAAATGTTGAAGCATAAAATATATTTAATTTATATTCAATGCACCTCGTACATAGCAGATTCTCGGACTGCGATGCTGTTCGGCAAAGTATGAAACCTTTGATTTTTCCTTCTAATTTAATCAGTATTTTGTTGATTGGAGGCTGAGCGATAGAAAAGAAATAGTAATTTGAATTTTCATTTCATTTTTGGTAGTACAACTATCTGATATAAATTAAAATATATTTAATTTAAAATATGTACAACTGAGAATTTTTATGCACTTTTACAGCTTTTACTATCTACAGTATGTTATAAAAGTGTTTTGTCGTTGCATTTTACACAACTCACGTAGAAGTTTTTAAAAACATTTTTATTTTATTTATGATTTTTTAATTTTAATTTAATCTAATTAATTTTTTTAAAATTTTTAATAGTGAACTTTTTCAGACTTTCAGTTTATAATATTAAGCCTTCAGATTACAGTTTTTGTTTTAAATTTTCATTTGTTTATTGTTATTTCTATGCCCTAACGAAAATGCCGATTTGAAGCTTTTTTTTAAAATTAAGAACAGTAGGTGAACCAGACTAAAACCTTTGGCAGGCAGCAAGGTGGCTTGTGCGCTATATTAAGCAACCTGTTGTTCTACAATCCCCTCGGAGTTCGAATAAAAAATCACCGTACTCAAGTGCGTGATATTTCTTTTCTATTTTGCTATTTTTATCTTTTCATTAGAAAGAGTTTGCATCTCTTCTGGAAAGAAACAACAGAAAATTTTTGCTTTTCCTCGTCTTGCAGCTCATTAGGAAGAATTTAGTTGTCTGAAAATGAAGTTTTCTACCAGAAAATTTTAGAAGCGGAGTACATCAGGCGATAGATTTGTGAATATGATTAGATCTTTTAAAGTTCTTTAAAGGAAAATTATCAATGCAGAAAGCTTGTTAACATTTCAATTGCGTGAAAATGATGCTTAAAACTTAATGTTTTAAAAGTTGTGAAGCTTGTTTGCAGAAGATGAGATACTGTTAAGACGCCGACAATTAAAGATTAAAATAGATTTCGCAAAATAGTATTTGCAAAGTTAAGAGTAAGATAGACGACGCAGAAAAATAAAGTAAAGTGTTTGAAGCTTTCGATCTAGGTTTGTAATGCCATTACTGTTGTTATATTACTACTACTATTATTGCTGCTACAAACTCCTTTTCTACTTATTTATTTTTATTTTACCATATTCTAGGCAAATATTCATACTCATTTTCGCAAGTTTGTTTCGTTATAAATTCGTAACAATAACATGTTTTAGCTTTTTTAATTTTTCTCTGGAATTTTCAAAAATATTGAATTAATATACAATTTAATGAATTTGATTTAAAAAAAAGCGACTTTTTTAAGGAATGTTAACGAATTTTTTTTTATTTCTTTCCAAAACATTAGAGTACGTATAACAAACAACATAATATTTTAAGTTTCTTTGCAGAAAAAATTAGATATTATGTATATGTAAAAACTTTTATACAATAATAAAAATAATCATTGTTGCTCTGTAATAATAACAGTAATCATTGTTGTGACTAATTTTCCTGATCACAACATGATAAGATTCACGAATTCATTTTGGCCAAAATGGCAAGGGTTGTACTTGTCGTTGGCCTAGGCCAACATGGTCTGTGCATGAAGTCGTAGTGTCGGTTATATAAAGCCTTGAATACTTTAAAAATGATAATATGACTTTGCGTAGGTTCTTCGCAATTTTTATGGAGATCAATAATGATGATAATGACGATGATGATAATAAAGCAATGCAATATTATTAATATTGTTACGAATTTGGTATTTAAAAGCTAATGTTAGTTCAATTATAAATTAAATGGTTTTATTTCTCGCGCAGTGCAGCGCGTGACGAATATTAAAAGAAAGCTAAGCCGGAAAAATTAAAAATACAAGAGCGGGATCAGATGATATCAGCCAGGATGGGACTGAGGGGGCTTCCCATGGCTAATCCCTCAGTTTGCTTGTAATATTTATTTTGGAAAACAAAATGTGTTTGTTTCAAACAGAGTTGAGTGAGAGAAATTAGTTCATCAATTTCGATGCAAGAGAAATGAAATTCGCGAAGTCTGGTTTCTAGACATCTTAATTCATTCTTCATCATTCGGCGTGTTATTGTGTCTTAAATTATAGTTAATCTCATTAATAATAATACCATTAGTATTTCCAGATAATTATTAATAATCATTAACAATAATATCATTAATTTTATTGGAATCCAAAACTGCTGATTTCTGGAGACCTAACACCCTAGTCTCTTGTTTAATGCTTAGCATTATTGTCCAATTTGAATAACACTGTTGTGTGTTTATCTGTATGTTTTACATTTTTCATTTTCGTATAGTTTTTTCACGAGTGCGTATGTGTACACGAATTAATATGCAAGCATCTAATGTGTTGAGAGTTTTCATTTAAGATTCTAAGATCATTTAAATGGGGGAAAATTTTTTGATTAAAAATTTTATTAGCATATCTCTTCTCAGCTGAAAGCTAAGCTTAAAATGACTTCTACTTCTGCTTAAAAGCAACGCATGTAAAAAGAAATAATTATTCATCGCCTAGTTAGTTAAAAATTTTGCTTAACTCAAACCTATTAATTTAAACTGTCAGAGTAGCTCGATAACCGACATGTTTTATACAATAATTGCAAGTTTGTTTATATAACAATTTGTATAATAGTCACTTTGGGCCATTTACTTTAGAACAAGCAGATGGAAGTAGGGTCAGAGTACTGGTGTCACGCAACACATTGAGTGTTTCAGATATCTGATGGATTAAGCCTTGAATGTTAATGCTAAGTACAGGCGAGTATTTCAAGTTTTAAAGAGGCTATAAAAGGCCTTTGGTGTAGTCTCACTTTAAAGGTAACGAGACATTCCACAATAAAAGGAAGAAGGATTAAAAAGTGTTGGTTTGTGATGCATTATACCTGCGCCATGTTTATGCTTTTTAAAACAAGGGAAAGGGGATTCTTTGCCTATCTTTAGGAATGCTTAGTTATGAAGATTGTCTTATAATTAAGCACCTTGAGAGTTTTAAAGATTTATATCTCAAGATGCTTAGTTATAAAATAATGGCAGTCCACAGCAGAAATTTGTGAGATTGGTGAGAAAAATGGCAAATATCGTAAGGAGTTCTTCTATATTTTTATATAACAGCATGAATCTTCCCTATATTTATTTCCTTTTCGATAATCACAAGTACTACTTGGAGAGGCAAACATGAAAACATGTGTATAATCATTAGGTTTTCTTGAAACCGGAGAGGTGAAAAATGTGCAATGTTCTCGCCGGGCTTGAACCTGGACCTCTCGAATACGCACCGAGTGTACTACCGTTACACCATGCAGACGTGCTGGAAGAAGGGAGAAAATGCCTTGTATACTCCCCCTTTTAAAGGGCAATTGGGGATTAGGGCATCCACTCGCCAAATCCTGGTGATGACAAATTATTGTCCTTCACCATAGTTCGAGTGCCACTATAAATTTGATTTAAATGTAATTGGCAATTCGGCATAAGAGGACAATGATTATGTGGAGTACCACCACTTATAAATTTCCAGTTTAATTTATCAACTGGTTAATATGTATACACATTGAAATATTAAGTTTATATGAACATTTTAATATCTCGCAAAATTCAAAATCAGTCTCAGACATTATTTTTACTTTTTATTGAAATTAAAGTCATCACGTCATTTAACAGTTTATTTTTATAAAAGAAAACCCTTTTCAATTTTTCAAGTCAAATTATTTTCACTAATATTTTCTTCTCATGTTTTTATTCTAATTATGATATTTTTCGTTTCAAGTTTTGCTTTTCGGAAAAGATATATATTATTTCCGATTATTATGCAAAATCAAGCCCAGGTAAAAATCAGCATACCTTGGAAACTATCGGATGAGAAGAATGGGAGATCCTGAAAGCAGTTGCAAGTTTGTGGGAAACCTAAGCCCTTTTAATCTTCCCCGTATTTTCGGGCATACCCCGTTCTAAGGGTGTTGCCCTTCAGCAAAGATTAATTCACTTTTCAAATTTAATGTCTGCTATTATTAATAAACTTAGCCATTTAAAACCAATAAACGCACTTCTTAATAAGTTAATTCCAATTTTATTTTTTACTATAATGTATCGCAATCATATAAAAAAAACAGGTTTAATTTAAAATAAAGCAATTGATATCTTTTATGAATAGAAAAACGGTTTTTACAATTAAAATTACAGTGTCTACGAAAAAACAAGCAATTCAGCCAGCGGACAAGAAGGCGGATTTTTCGGTGGAAAAAAAAAAAATTAGAGTTTACTTTTGTTTTTACTCGGCAAAAAGACACTGAAGGCGTAGAAACTGACTTAATTTGTTGTGGACACTATGCTGAGTCAATATATGGGATAATTTAATAACTTAAATGATAATTTCAGAATGGATTAAGCATGATTTAATTCGCAATAATAAAAAAAAAAAATGTTACTTTGTTGTTGCGAAGCTTAGTTTCTCTGTATTGGCAACAAATCCACTATTCTGCTATGTTTCAAATGTAAACAAATATGGCTGCTATGGTAAAAAAAAAATAGGATTAGCCGCATTTAAACAACTTTTAAATTATTAATAATTCTACAACTATAACATGCAGGTTAACTAAAGGCATAAAAACCTTAACCGGAAGATAAGAATAACATAATTCAATAATTTTTAAAGCAAAAAATGCAATTTACCAACATATAAGAATAAAAATACTGATCTCACACAAAAATACTGAGTATGCTGGGGCCGATTGCAACCAAAAAGAGAGGTGCACAACTACATATTATAGCAGTCCTATATACAAAATTTCAACGCTCTGAGGATGCGAAAAAAAAAAGTTAGGGTACAGTTCTATGTCTCCGGTTCCTACTGGGCGGATTGACGAAATTCAAATTACGTTTTTCATGTTTCGTAAGCGCGACTTAGAATATACATTAGATTTATATACATCATTGTTTTATATGCAATATTTCTTGACACAAAATCAGACTTTTTCTAAAATGACATGTCAATATTTTTCGATATTTCGATTCTACCCCTCATTATGTCTAAATATTAAATTTTGTAATTTAAGGAATTTAAGGAGAAATTCAAAAATTATCTTTGCGCATTTTTTTTCAGTTTGCGTCAAGAAGTAGCGAACTTCTTAATATATGGCAACCTAGTTTCCTTTCCCTTTCTACATTGTGCATGAGCGGGAAAAAGTCACATCGTTCCTACTTTCAAACAATTTTAGCAAAATGCCTAAACCACATTTGATGTTATTATCGCTTTTAACAAATATGCCAAATTTCAAAATTCGCCAATATATAAATTCACGTATATCTTCGGAAATTTTGAATAAAGAGCGTTAAGTTTTTGAAGGTAAGCTTAGAAATACGTCTACTTTAAGATGATGGTAAAACTTTTATAGACTATAATTAAATTTTTTTCGGAAAATTTATAAAAGTACAAATTTTAAAGATAAATCATAAGAAATGGGTAATTTTATTTGGATTGAACTTAAATTTCGAAATGTGAAAGGAAGAATCAAGTAAGTTTAATAAAAAAAAAAGAAATATTAATAAATATATACCAAATTCAATTAACATTATGGAGCTAAAGTTTTGAGAGCTAATTTTTTAAAAACTACTTGTGCGATTTTTACAAAACTTGGCAGTTTGGAATAATTAGAGTCGTAGAACCGAAATATGGATAAAAATTGGCATGTCATTTCAGAAAAAGTCCGATTTTGTGTCAAAACACCACAATGAGCAATGCTGCAATGCAGTATCTTAGAACAATGCTGTATATAAATCTATTACATATTTTAAGTCGCGCTTTCGAGACATGAAAAGCGCAAGTTGAATTCCTTTCGTCAATCGGCCCACTAGAACGGGAGATATAGAATTGTCCTCCCCCCCCAACCCCGTAGTGTACATACTCCAGGGAAATATTTGTTGCAAGCATCCTCTTAATAGTCCGGTATTTTATAAATGTACTAATCTCCAGGCTTTGTTAATTTACATTGAAATAATATCATAACAATGTTTTTCTACCATTTGGCCTTTCCGTCTTGAATAATTCATTTTAAATCTAAAAAGCTTTGTGTTTTGTAACTTGAAATTTTCGGCATCATTTCTTAAATTATGGTTATGTCGTAACTGCTTAATTTAAAATTATTTCAGTTGTTAAACTGAATGACCAAGATCTGATTGCAGTTTCTTTGGTATCTTATAATTTATATATTTTAATTTTTTTTTTTAACTTTTGAAACTTTAAGGATTAAGTTTCAAACAATTAAAAAGTATTTAATCAACTGAAATGTAGTTAAAACTTTTGAAAAAAAACATTGTAATTAAAACTTTTTTTAACTTCAGACGTATCGAAATATTAAACTGTAATGTGAAATTTTGAGAATTATTATTAAAAAAATTAAGTGCGTTTATATTTGTTGATTAAAATTTCGTAGCGGTGATAAATTCGCCAAAGAGTTTGTATCTAACCCAGACAGTAAAAAGCGTAATAGTTAAAGTTAGAAAAAGAAAATAAGTGCATTTTATGCAGCATTTTTATCCATCAACCTAAATTTTTTACTGTCATATAAAAATCATGCTTCATATTTACATCAAACTGAAAAGTTATCAAATAAAAAACTTGTTCCAAGTCTCTTAAATTACACACAATGATTGTATAAAAGAAAACCATTTTTCATTCATTAAATAGAAGATATATTTCATTCATTATGATTAATGTATGAATGAAAAATGAATTTTTATCAGATCTGAAGCTTATTCGTCTTGCGTATCGCAGATTTCGTAAACCTCTGCCAAACAAACAGATTTCTTATTTCGTGTTTATTCGTGATTTGCTACTCATTACATTTACTACGAAGATGTGTGTATGCTAAATAACGCTTTTTCGCATTTACGTGAAAGATTTATTTCTTAGTCATCCAAGAAAATGGTGTTGCATTATATCAATGCATAACATAAACATGCAGACCTGAGATTTGAAATTATGTTTGAGGTATTTGTGATTCTTGAAGAGCATAAATCTAAAAAAATACAACGGGCTGCAACAGAAATGAGACTGAACGTGTGCCATTGATATGATAATATTCTTTATTTTAATACGAAACTCTGTACTAAACAATTTTACCTTTTTATACGAACAGTCAGCATAAAAGACTACAAAACTCAAACAGTTAATATTTAACAATCAGCATAAGAGACTACAAAGCTGAAAGTAATGTGCCTTTGATTAACTTATTACAGTTCCGTTGATACCGTAAGCATTCGAATAAAGCATTCTAAAAAATAAAAAATGCGCAGGGGAATTATGCAGTAATATTCGTACTGGGTTTTTAAGGAAATTTTAGGAGGCTGTGTAGCAATTTTTAAACATTTTAAATTCTATTTTTTATTATGTGCTTTTCATAATACTTGGAAATTTTTTTAAGTTCTGCATTTTATTTTTTATTAGTTTATAAGTTTTATCACGTTTTTTTTTTTGATATTCAAAAACTGTAATCAATTATTTAAAAATTATATATATTCAAGAATATATTCAAGAGATGAATATTAGTTTTTCATCAAAAGATGTAAATATATAAATTTCCGCCTTTAAAAACTGTCCCTTCAAATTAAGAAAAAAAAAGTGATAATAATGCTTACAATGTATTTTTTTCTATGGGCTACAAAAAAAAAAATTTTTAAGTGTAAACTTATGAAAGTGTCAGAGGTGGGAAACCGACGAAAAAAAAATAGAAAGGGGCCAGAATCATATATTTTTATTATGGTTTTACTATAAACTACTCATATATTTTTACTACTCTATCCAATGTACTGATATATCAGTATATTGCACATTGTATTATCTAATGATTCAATTAGTGTTATTCTTTATGTAGATTTACTGGTTTATTAATATGCAGCGCAGTTAATTTTGAATACTAATTCATTAATATGCTGCTCGTTGATACTGAAACTGCTATTTGCAGTTTCGCTGGAATATTAAAAAAAAAAAAAAAAAAAAAAAAAAAAGGGGGGGGGGAAAGAACAGTTGACAAGCATGGGCTTATTACATTTCACACATTTTTCATTTTAAACAAATTAAGATGTCTTACTGAATTCCTTTTTATTGTATTAAGCATTGAAATTAGCCAACTTAGACTTCCTTCGTTTTCTCTTATGCATTTCATTATGTAATCTGCATTAAATATCACACATTATTATACTCATATTGTTATAATATGTGCAAATATTAATATGCAAGCTTCCTAAACGTTTAGGATTAATTAGATTACTTTTTAAATAATAAACTTTCATTATATACTTTAGATATTGGTGAGAAATATTTTAATAAACTTTTACTATATACTCTCGATACTGGGGAGAAATATTTTTAACAAACTCACTATATACTCACGATACTGGTGAGAAGTATTTTCCATTTCAGTTCCATTATTACTGCCGCAATTTAATTTTGTTGTGGAATTTAGATTTATAAATATCAGCTCGCGTCGAGTAGATGAGAAAAAGTTGTTTTGTATTTATATCTGAAGTACTGCATATTCGTGTTGGAAAGCTCAATAACATTTTAATTTCCCAAATAATATTGCACCATATCCATACTAGTTTATTCCGTATTCAGTATATAAAAGACAATGGGTACTTTATCTGTTTGTAAAGTAATATCTCGTTTATCGTGCATATTCTCTGGTCTCATTATCCAGAATGAATCTAAAATATTTGAATATCATGTTTCCCTTGCTGATATTTGATATTTTTTCAGATGTCGCTTATCTATGCACAGGAAAAAGAGCTTTTAAGCATTTTTTTAATATTTCGTATTTTTGTTATTTAATAAATTCAAAGGATACGAGGACTGGTTTTAGGAGGTATGTAAACAGTAAGGAACATTCTACTACACCTCAGAACACCATTAAAAGGCCAGTGTAATTAACTTGTTCTCCAACAGTCATATCGTGGACAAAATGGCTAACATTCATTAGTTTCAACAATTCAACCGCTTGACGGGTTACATTTTACTGAATAAGATAACTGTATAATTCAGTGAATTTAAATCATTATTTTAAAAGGTAAGAGGAATACAGATGAGGAAAACAGAAGATTATAAAATATGATTGTTAAGTACTAGGCGACAATTAAAACTTTCATGTGCTAACTTTCTTAAGTACTGTAAAATTCCATTGTACTTAATATGATATCTGAATCTCGTCCTTTAAATTAACTTTCCTCGTTTTAATTTTTTAGCCAGTAACGATATATTTTATATCTTACTATTTTAACTCATATGGGTTTGGATAAAGGTGAGGTATATTTATTTAATAATCATATTTCAACAATTTGTAAGTTTTTCACGATTTAAGTTTACCGCTCTCTGTCTACAGAATTAGTGAATATTATTGTTATTTAATAAATTAAGGCATTGGATGGAATGATGCTTTTGTGAAAACTTTCTGAGGAAAATTAGCTTGAAATATATATAGTTCAATATAAATATATCATTCTGTAAATGGTTTTATTTTTAGTCTCGAGATCATAAAATAAGTTGTATTCTTCAGTTACTGTGCATTTATGTTGGTATTCCTGAAAGTCCAATCTTAAATAAAAGGATTTGTGTTTGCTAAAATGTATCATTTCCGTTACAGTGTTTACACAAATACAAGTCTTGCAGTTTTCCAAATAAGTGCTTGGCTGCTGATATTATAATTTTAATCAATTCCTGTGGAAGAAAAACACTTGACCCCCAGCTTAGCATTCGAATGAGGTTCGAGGAACACGGAATCAAAAATGCCGTACTTGCGGCGAAGAAAGTTTCGGCCGCGAAAAGTATCCAGGCTTTAAAAATACACTGGGACGTGCTTAGACTTCCATCCATCCACTTAAGCTCCAAGGGTTTCCGTTATTAAATCAGAAACTATTCTACTTTTCATTCGTATCTTAAAAACTTCCATTCCGATGGCATGTTCTTTCCTTTGATCAAAGCCTAACGGGCTTCTTTTGTGGCGCAACAAGAGTAACCCTTTTATTTCATTCACTTAGTTAGCTGGAAAATCTGATAGTCTCTAAACTCCATTACGCCCATTTAAACTACCCCCTTGAATAATTACCCCCGCCATAATTTAATCGTTTTTTTATTCGCGCATAATTATCAAAGCGCCCCATTTTGGATGAAACTGAATCAGCGCCCGTGCATGCCCACCCCATTCCCCCAATTAACAAGGATTCAAAGAGCCGGTAGATTGTGATTCGCACCAGGCAGAAGGCCACAAATAAAAGGCGTTTTAGTTCATTGCTAAAATGATTAAGGAACCCTAAGAAAAGTTAAATTCAGTTATTGAAATCTGTTGGCCATTACGGTAGCGTTACCCGCGTGAATTATGCAACACCACGACAGTAGGAAAAGAGCAGTAATGAGAAAACATTTTCACAAGTTCTTTTCGCTCCCGTTCTGGGTTTATTTATTTCATTTAAGAGGTTTTAACGCGCCCGCCGTACGTTTAAAAGGCTTGTTACGTACCAATTAGGTTCTTTATCAAAGAAAGGTGTTGGGGTGACTGTTAAAATGTTGCCCTTCCTTGAGCGCGACCTCCTCTGCTTTTTTTCTTTCTTTTTTAATTACTGTGAGTCATCGCACCCACCGGAAAGTTTGCTCTCAAGATTCGAAAGTATCTATCTGTAAAGGCAGTTTCGTATAGAACCCTTCAGGGAGGGTAAAATAATTGAAATAAAGTTTCTCTATATTCGCGTTAATGGCGGCTGCCGAAAAAGAACGCGTTATTTTTCACTGTTCAAAAGATCATTACCAAGAACAACATTTTCTGAAAACACTTGTTCCTTGATTATGTTGCCAGCGTGAAATGTAACAAAGTTAAGAAAAACTTCGGCTTCTGTTTTGCGGCTTATTCGCTGCTCCTGGACTTTATTGAGGAACAGGTTCAAAATTCAGTTTTTGGTGAGTGGCAACTTGTTCTGAATGTCTTTCATTTTCTCTTCCTTCAAGTTCTTAGTAATGTAAGTCTATTTAATTTGCATTTCTGCCTTGTCTGCTTAAAGATCAAATCCCTCGAGAAATTCTTACAAGATAATTCTTGAACTGCTATTTATTTAAATACCTTTTTTTTCGAACTAATTATATTAGCTTAAATTTATCGTTAATAATTGCATTCTGTTAGGAAATTCTTTCTAGCTTTGTAGCTTATAAACCTAATTTAAATAAGTCCTTGACAGACACTCTTTAAGTAACTCGCTTATGCGCTAAGGTAGAAAATTTGATATAGATTTAAACATGATAAAAATAAAAAGGAGTATGCCAATTTGACCTCAACTGAACCAATTGGCCAGAATTTTAATTCAGCTTAATATTAATTTTATGGAAAATCTTTTTGTATTTCGGAGAAATCTGAAATGGGTCTTTCTTCTTCAAAGAGGATAAATATTCTACTTAAACTTCTTAGTAGCAGAATATTTTCCCCTTTGAAACAATGTATTTGGGGAAAGTTAGATATGGTTCATGACGAACTTACCTGAAATGTCTAGTAAAATCAGTTTTCAATAAAACTAATATAAATCTGTTGAATGTGCATAAAAGTGAAATTTGCCTAATTTAATGTTTAGGAGTACTTTCCCAAATATAACTATTTAGCAGATGGCAAAGTTTTGCCACATTACGTGACTGTACTTTAAGCAGTGGGTACTTTCAGACTTCGGGTTTAAATTATTAGTCTTTTTTCTTTAAATTTATTTGTCTAATATTAGTATTTTTTGAGAGAATTTTAAAAATATCGTTATGGATACAGTTTTCCTAACATTCTGCAATCAGTAAATCTTCAGATTTTTAGATATACAAATGCGTGTTAAATGTATAAGGCTAAGATTAAATTAGGTATCTAAACCAACCAGACGGGAAAGTAGTTGACTCTGACTGCCGTACCGAAGGGCCTGGTTTCGAATCCCAAAGAAGGCCTGGATATAAACTGTCTGTACCTTCATAGGAGGAAATGGAGGCCCACCTATTAGGTGCTTTCATAACAAAGCGACCGCCGCTTCCTTCTTTAGTAGTGGCCACCGCCTATAACGGCTAATGCCCGCCATTGAGTAGGAGGGGTTTAGGTGTACTAATTGCACTTGTTTAACCTTTCTTGTTCCGTTGAATCATCGTCTTCACAAATATACAGAAGTCTAACTAAACTTTATTTAACACAGACAAGAAATGACTTAATGTAGTTTTAGCTGTACTACAAGAAAATTTATGTGTATAGTACAACTAAACATTAGCAACTGGTACTTTCAAAGAATTCAGGTATTTAAAGCAGGCAAACATGCAATCTAACTTTCATCTGGATAACTCGGCTATATCTACTGAAGCTAGTAACTCAACGCTCTGTCAGATACGAAATTCACTCACCAAATCTACAAATCGGCTAAATGGCTGGCGGCTATACATGTGACGTTAGCAAACTATACGAGGTAGTCGCTTCAGTATTCTTCCTTAAATTACAACTTCTCCAATTAATTTGCTTCCCTGAAAGCTCGGCTGAAGAAATTGAATTTATAAAAGAGAACTAAAGCAAAAATAACGTGTTAGCTAAAATAAATCACACAATATAACAGTAATTTAATATACATTTATAGAATTTTTTTGCGAGTTTTTCTAAGCAAAGAAATTAATCAGCAATAATATTTAAACAAAGAAAATAAGTGAATCAGGCTGCTAAGTTCTTACGTCCTGAAGATCTCTAATTCCATTTTTCTGTTTCAAATATTTATTCTCTTAAAGGTTGAGTATAAAATTATGAAAAATCGGCAACTGATAAAAGAGAGTGGTAATGAATCTGTGTTAAAATGAATCATATGTAAATACAGCACACCGGAGATAAAAACGATTAAATGTACGAAGCACATTAGATTTCGAAGAAACTCATCATATTACCGTGTAGGGAACCAGCCAGTCAAATTTATTATTTCCACTGTCGGTAAAATGTATATTGCGGTTATGCAATTTTTTAAACATAATTGCTTCTTTCTAAGGCAGTAGTTTTGGAAAATCCTTTCTACTAAGAAAAGTTTCCTGTTTTCCCAGCTCCCGACTATAAAAAATTCAGTTTTTTTTATACTACCCAAGAATTGTGGAATTTTTTTCTCGCTTCCGCTTGACTCGGCTGTTGTAAAAAGCCATTAGAGGGCGCACACCCTTCTGTTTGAATATTAAGTGACCATATCTGTCCACCGGTGTAAATATAGGCAAAAAAACCGTTTAAGCAGATGAGTTCATTAAATCTACAGTCCATTATTACGCCCACCTGCCAACTAAACACTCAGCTCACGTTTGCGCTAGACTCCAATACTTTTCCAGAATTCGGACATTTCTCGGTTAGATGCGAATGGATGTGTACTACATAGTTATTTCCCGCAAATGGTAATGCGCGTATTTATTGTTGAGGCAGATTACCTCCACTTGGATGAATTTAACCGCCACATTCTAACATAGCATCGATTTTTGTCGGCTTTTATAGCATGCGAATTCAGAAAAAGAAAAGTGAAAAAAATAAAGATGGATTTCATTCGTGACGCATGGTCTAGCACTGTCTAATATTTTATTTTTTCTTTCACATGTCCGTGTATCGCATATAGAACGTAATCTGCATAGTGAGAATAAACAGGAAAGCTATTTTTAATGTGGCAACGAGAGAGAATTTTTAGATTTTTCTACCAATGCAGTTAGTTTGTGTCATGCTAGGTTTTTTGAAAAGTTATTTTGTCTGCAATTCAGTTACTGGATTTGATTAAAATATACGTCTTGGACGTTCAGGAAAATATTCGCAAACATTTGTGCGATGTTTGTCTAACATAGGCGTCGCAACGGGGTGGATTTTGACCTCTCCCAACGGATTGATGAAAATTTAAAGGGGATCAGTGATGATCAAGAAGTCGATAGCCATATATGTACAGGCAATGTACATAACCACTGATTAAAAAATTGATAAAAACTATTATTATGGAGTACGGAATAAATCATAAAAAATAAATATGAGGGAAAAACAACCTATTATTCTTTAATATACTTTTTAAAACAATAACATTTTAAATATATAAATTTGTTGCACAATCCGAACTGTGTTCCCCCCCTCCCCCCCAAAAAAAAAGTTCTGGTAAAAGAGAAACAAATAATGACCATAGTACATTGTTCAAAACGAACATTTCGCTTATGATGTGGGGTTTTTATTTAATTTTATCAACAATTAATTTTATTTTGAATGCGACCTTTCCTATAACCTCTTGTCTTCAACCCACGCTTTCTTGCCAGAATGAGATTTTAGTTTTGCGCATTATGCAAGATAGGGCAGAAAGCTACTATTTAAACTGGTGTCTTCTGAGTTACTTCAGAAAGAGCGTGTTCTGCCTTTCGGCCACGTTGTTTCTCTGCTAGCTAAGCTTGCTGTTTTGCGGCCATGCATATTAATTACCGGTTAATCTACGTCGGTATAAGTCAAAAGCCAACTACGCGTTAAGTGATCTCTGTGCAGTTTTATTCAGCTGATTATTCAGCTTACGATTAGTTTTATTTTTATGTTTCCTATTTTGGGTTGCCGCCAAAAGTATTGGCGAGGCTCTGTATGCACCAGGAGTGCAATCTGTTCATATTGTTCTTGAGAATAAAAGCGTCTTTTCACACTTCATATATTTTGTTACTGATACAAGTTGAACTTTGCTAATAGTCACTTCACAGTTCAAGTTAAGATTTAGCCTTCCAAATAACTTTAATTTAGCTAGAATCTTAAAATAAAATTAAAATGGTAAGAATTATACTGGATTGAAAAAAGTGTTTCTTTAATATAGTTATAACGTGCAACTAAATTGCATTAGTAATTAATGAAGACAATTATAATTCGAAAGCGAAGGATAACAGAACACTCAAGTATTTAAAGAGACGAATGAACAACAAGCAGAGTGGTACTTTATTCAAGAAAAACAAATATTTCAGTATCTTTTTTTAAGGTGCGCAATGTTGTTTTTTTAACGAGTTGTCACATGAAACAGAAACTTTTTATTATATGAGAAGTTAAAATTTTCTAACTTTTAGGAAAGCGTTCATATTTTTTTTGACTTTTCGAGACTTTCTATAATTTTTCAGTTGAGTAAAAATCCTGCCATAATATCATTTTATTACCTTAGTTAAATTTTTTCTCGCTACGTTTCGTACTTTAAATCGGGAGTCAACATACCGGGAAAAAGGACCTAATTTTTAAATGATGCACTGCTACTTGTAATTGTTACACATGCAGAAGAAAGGCTGTGATTATGCAGACAATGTAATACTTTCCTCATATTCCTAACTTAATATTTGATAATAAATACAGTTTTTTAAAGTAATCAAGAAAGCGTCTTAAAATCTCCATGTAAAATAAGGGACTATTTTGAATGAATATTTTATCTAGGATGTGAACGAGATCAATATAGCGGACTTTCCGTTGATTAACATCAGCTTATACATTTTACTGCTTCCCTCGAGACAAGACTCGTCGATTTGAAAAATGTCTTCAGGCGTTACCAACGGCAGGCACTCATCGGTGTTAAATGTTTCTAGATCGTTATCCTCTGGGGAAGACCCGTCGCTTCGTGTTTACCAATCCCAAAGAATGCAGCAAAAATAAAAAGAGATGATTGATGGCTTAATTGGTCATACTTTCTCCAGAGTAGAGTATATCAGGATCATACAAAAAAAGGTCACTTAAAAAGACGGGAATAGGAATGCACTTCCGTTCCACTTTCAGCTGACATTGCAATAGAACTACTGTTCATTTGTGAGCGTGTGCCTTCAGAGGATCGTCTTTGTTAGTTAAATTTCAGATAAGACAGGGAACACATTTTTTTTTCTCTTCGGTGTTAAAATGATATTAAACATCACTGTGACAACTTAGTGGTTTTCTAAATAGGTCGGCAAGTGGTGAAAAGGGGAAAGAAACATTTCTAAGGCCAGTTTCAGACGTAAGATGTTTATCTTTAAAAGCAAAAAAGAAGAAGTTTCCTAGGACGACAAAATGGTTAATATTGAACATATTACGAATTGAATATACTGAATAATATTGAATACGATATTTCAGTTTCGTAGGACGATAAAATGGTTAATATTGAATCTTAGTTAACAGCCTGTTGGTATACTAGAATTAATTGTTATGGACAATATTCTGTCGTATTAGTTGATTAAACTTCTCTTATTTATTTTTCTGCGGTGACGTTTTAGCAAATTTATGAAATTAAAATGCATGCAAAATTATAAAATATTTGCCCTAAATTAGGAGCTTCACTATGCGCAAAATTTACCTCCATTTCTTAAAGACGTCGAATCTTTATCTGCCAAATAAAAAGGCACATTTTTGCTATATATAAGTGTTTGTAAGTACTGTATTCGTTAGCCTTGATACTTATAGTTGTTTACGAATAATGATTATGAATTAAATATTTTTTTTCCTACTTAATGAGTCACGTATTCTTTAAATTTATTTGTTCATTTGACTAGTATTCTTCCTTAGTGTTTTGCTACCTTTCTAATGATGTATTTATTCATTACGTAACTGATTTTATGGTTTAAAAAATTCTAATGCTAGAGAAAAATAGCAGTCTGGAGGGGAAACAGCTGTGCATTTATCAGTAAAGTACGATATTTATTAGAAATAAATGCGATATCTAGGATCTATTTTTGTTCCTACAATAAAAGTGTGGCTGATTCTTCAGACGCTGCTATAATGAAAATTGCTGAAAAGATGTATATTATTTGTCCTCATTATAAAGCAGGAAAAGTTTAATTAGAAAAGAAACATATCAATTTTTTATCATCAAGAATTTAGAATTAGGCCAAAAAGCAACCTTGGACTGGTATAGATATTTTAATACTATTATTCTATCGATTTTGAGGGTGATCCGATACAAGTCCTTCTTTTGGACAGAAAAAAAAATTTGCAGAGACAGAAGGAGCAATAACTACATTTATAGGGAAATCAATTGATGGAGCACAGCGAAAATAAAATAGCGCAATCTGAAGAGGAGAACATTAATGAAAGGGGGGGGGGAGCTAAGATGGTAGAATCTTGAAAGCGCTGAGAAAAAATGAACTGTAATTAAAATGAGAAAATTTTAAAGGGAGTTCATTTCATGAAGGAAGGAAACATCTTTGGAAGTCCAGATAAATTATGCAAATGCAAATACATGTCATAAACCAAAGCAAAAGAGTGACCAAGATAAATTCACATATTGCAAATATTATAAAATATATAAGCTTTGAAAATTATTTCAAAGCAAAATAGAAGACATTACCTTTAGCGCTTTTATTCGCTTGTGTCTGTCGTGTACAATAGAAAAACACCATTTTCTACAGCGAAACAGAAATATGTACATGTGTAATGGATCAAAGGGAAATGAAAAATCTTAGAAAAGTGGAACTGATGGTTGGAAAAGTTGGAAATGATTAATCTTCACATTCTGCGATTTTATGCTTTCTTGATCACATTCAATGGAATAAAGGGCAAACATACAACCATTGGCACGTGTTCGGCAAGCGCTGCAACAGCACTTTGGAGATAAAGAGTTATGTTCCGCAACTTTGGAGTTTCGAGCACATAGCAATCCCACGACCTCACTCCGATGGATTTCTGGTTTTGGAGTTAACTGAAATTTAAGGTGTACTCACCAAATTCACGAGATTTGTCAGAATTGAAAGATGCCATGAAACGTGAAGTTAACAGATACGTTCGTCATTGTTGTCCACAACCTCCCGCATGCAATGCGTTATCATCTGCGGAGGTGGGCATGCTGAAAATTTTCAAATTTAATAAAAGTTTTTTTCCTTTCTTCTTTCCTTTTTCTACAATGTTATTCTTTACAAATGTTTTACGCCAGCAATTTATATAATTTTTGAATACGCTGATCAATTGGCGCACGGAAAAAATGGGTGTTCCCATTCGAAAATTTTGAAATTTTTGCACTGTAACCGTTAACTCTAAAAGCTTTGTTATTTAAATCATTACAATCTTGAGCGCATATCTTCTAATAACCATATCTGAAATTTCGTTTTCTTTGGTTTAGCGCTTAGGCCGCTAGGGGTTCCTATATAAGTTTTTTATGATCACTCTGTATATTACGACTCTCTTTCATTCCAAAGCTGAGTGAAGAGCTACCTGCACGTTTTTAAGGGAGTAAAACTACTAAAAAGCAGAATGATAATACATGCAAAGGAATCTTATTAAAACTCATCACAGAAATGTCAAGTTAAAGGCATGGACCTAGATAACAACATATTACGGAAGTGGTGGAAGATGTGTACTAACTTAACTAAGGATGTGTATTTACTAATGTGTTATCTGTAAAGTTTCAAATAAAAATATTTTCTTAAGGTTTCAAATTAATTCTAATATAAGTTTACGATTTTGGTGTTTAAATTTGAGGAAAGTTCAATTTAAAGAGCTTAAATATGTATCAGATTTTCCGTGTGGCGAATTATCCCTGTACACCATGTAGAAAGGATCTTTGACCTGCACTTAAAGAAAATGAAAGGCTTGGATGTTTTGGAAGACACTTGCGATTTTTGTTCCAGTGAATCTCATTACCAAGGCTTGGAATGAAGTTATAGCTTAATACTAATTCGCGGCTGAAGAAAATTGATTCTAGATAGCATTACATTATGCCGATGCAGTGATTACAGCCTCAAATCTCATTGCAATTCCTCATGCATGTATAAAATTTTAAAGAAACATAGATTTGTGGATGAAGGAAGACGATTTGGTGAAAATTTTAATATTTTATTCGGTCCTAAAGATTCTAAAGGCTGTGATTCAAGAAATGCGCAAAGAAAAAAAATTAAGATGAAAATGAAACAATAAAAATGTTAAGGTTAGGGCTTTGGAATATATAGCCGAACTGCTAGACCATATAAGTAAATAAACTGAGTTTGAATATAATTGTCTTATCTCATGCGGCGTGACTGCTTCTATTATTGGAGTAAAATGTATAATATGTTTATCTGCCCAAAAATATAGGTATGTTTTTATGGTTATATTATCTAGGATCACGTTGCCCAATGTTTACGATGTTGTCTGATAGAATATCAGCATGACATTTAATGAAAATAAGATAACAGATATTTCCTTGAAGGAAACGCGAATTTTTCTACAAATTTTATTAATATTTTAATTAAACCTTTAAAAGATATATTAAAGATAATTGATTTAAACTTTATAAGAGCTCTTTTTTGGGGGGAGGGATAGTCATGCATTAGTTGCAGCTTTATCGGACCATTTGTCAATTATCAGCGCATTTATTGTTCCAGGTAATCCGACGTTCAGTGGCATTTTCAGTTCCTCTTTATTAAGAAACTCAACGATTTCAAAGCGAGCAATTGCAACACTGTAAGGAATAAAACATTTTTATCTCCAGCGCGCGAGACTATCTATTGGAAATTCTAAAGCTATGCTATTATTAAAACTTCTATAGCTCAAATGCTCTCAAAACGTATATCTGTGTGTAAATGAGGAAAAAAAACCCGCCCATTTGGGCGTAATATAAAATCTAAAAGCTTTCAGATTTCTTAACATATATATATATATATATATAGCTAGATAGATATAAAACTATACCGATTTCGAGAACAACTGACAGAAATCTTTCTTCTTTAAGAGGAAAAAATCCGCCTAGCGTTTCTTTTCCATATAAAAAAGTGAAAAATACTTTACATGTATGAGTTGTGGCTGTTTATATATACGTATGGAAGATTTAAAATGATCATACAATAAGGATAGACGCGTGTGTTTTAAATTATTGCGGAAATGAGTGGAATTTTTTTAGCGATAGATTGTTGAAAAATTGACCATATCCTTAATAAGAATTGAAGTTGAAATCTTTTAATTGACGGATCGTTGTAATGAATGCTAAATTGTTACACGAATTCATTATGAAATTAATACCAACAATAAAAACAAGTGAACTGAGTAATTTTCTTTTTTATTTATTCATCTGTTACATACATTACGCAATTACACGATTTTTCATTTCGTATTTTATTCGAAAAATGTAAGAATTCGTTTTTTTAAGAAACAAGGTCAGTAACTCATCTTATTTTTATGCTATAAAATACTTTTTTGTGTAGTTAAAATTAAAACCGATTAACAGTATAGTTAGCTTCTCGTATTTCTCTAAAATTCATTTGCCTTTTAATTTAAATATTTCCCAATGAAACTAACTGGTTACGAGCAGCTAAATTTTTGTGTTTCAAATAACATAATTTTAATAACTTTAAATAATAGAAATTAGCTAATGTGCTTTACGTAGTACAACTTACTACCGCAATAGAAACTTTCCGACAAGTGAGGTACATTTTAGAATCTTCCACTAAATTATACAGCATTTTTGGTTTTTTTTTTAACTTTGTGTGGTTAAACTCTGCATCAGAATGTTGCTGCTTCTTAAATATAATAAAAAATTATGAATCGTTACTTAGAAAGAATTACTGAACAAATGTCTCAACGATTATTTATTATGTTGAAATATAAGTCACACACTACTGAAATATCTAAAATAATGGAGCATAGCCTTGAAATGAACTGGTTTTAATTTATTTTATAATGTTTAATTCTCATATACACATAAGAATTTCCCCCATAATTAGTAATAACTATGGTATACATGTCAAGGATTTACTTTAAATCTGCTGCATGAATCACGTCGTTGTAGTTCGTTTTGTAAAAAGACTCACATCATATAATTTCAACGCGAATGTAATTAATTCACAATAGACAAAATGTTCAGTGAGGAATAAATATTAGTGTAATTATAACTGAACTGGGTTGCGTGTAATGTTTCTTGTGTAAAGAAGAGACATAGAAATAAAAATTTAAAAATTAAGCGTGAGTTAAGGTATGCATTGGTTTAGTAAAAAACTCTTGAATTTGAGGGAATCTGGAAGCATACATTCGTCTTTTTCCAAGGAGAAGAAAAAATTCTACAAAAGGCGGAATTGCTGCTTAAAGAGGACGAACTCAATCTGCCTGATTTCCTCGAAATCCGCAAAATTTTCTAATATTCTAGCACCAACCTTAAAGTTAAATTTTTCCTAATTTTATTTTATGCTTCTTATTTGGTGGTTGTGATAGTAGTAATAATAGGATTTGGGCAGAGGACCTTATAAAGATTTTACGCGCCAAGCATATGTTACACTTAATATAAATATAAATAAATTCGCGTTTTAATAGAATATTCATGAACATATATGGTAATTCTTTAAAATGAATATATTTAACAAGATATGCAGTAATTACTTTGAATGTATACATAACTGATAGTCACAAATTTAAGGAGTGATGGAATATGGTAAAAGTAATAATTTTCATAGTTGAATATATGGGGAAATGTGATTATGAACCTAGGAAACACAGCAAGTAAGAAAAACGTGTTGAACGAAAAGTTATTTTAATCATGAATATTTACAAGAAATTTATAAGAAATAATATTTGATGTTTACAAGAATTGTTCAAATTATCACTCATCAACTGCAATACATGGAAGCGAAGAACTGGCTTTTTCTTTGGAAGATACTCGGTTTGTCAAATTCTTTTTATGGAGCAGCGATGCTAATTCTGGTGGTAAGTCTTCAGAAGAGTCAATCTGCATCCTATAAGTGAGGTTTATCATTGTGAAGCCTGTATTGTATTCTTCCGCGTTCATATTTCGCAATCCTCGCACACTACAATACATAAAGTGTTAGATTTACGAAGTACTATCAACTTTTTTAGTTGTATCTGTGCAGCAACTTTGCCCTTTGCATTATATTCGTCACATATACGAATCAGTCAGTTATCAATCAATATTTGTTCGTCAGACGAAACACCACAATTTTTTTTGTTTATATTCAAAATTTATTCATAAGAATTTCCCGAACTTGATAATGATTTATTCGAAATTCATAATCATTTCCTCGAATACACAATGGTTTTCTTTGAAAAATCAGAATAAGTTAAGCATTGTTTTTCATTTACACACACATACACGTTTCGACAGCTTTTGGGCTAATTTTCTTTTGGATAAAACTATTTTAAAACAGCATATATTTAGAATTTCCGATAGACAGTCTCGCGTGTTGGAGCTAATTTTTTCTTCTTCTGTACAGTGTTGCCATTGCTCCCTTTGAGATTACTGAGATTCTTAATCAAAAATTCGTTAAAATTTTACAAAATACGAAATAGCCAATAAAACAAGTTCTTAATTCCAAATTCGGGCTTCCAGTTGCTCATATTCGGGTGGAGGAGTAGTTATTCAAATTTGATGGCTCTAGGTACCGTCGCCTTTCTCACAATGGGAGAAACATACATACATTCATGCAGATTCTTCATTTTTTAATTTCTTTAAATATTATATAGGGGGGATAATATTTGGTGGCGACAATTTGAAAAGTGATATAACGCTTTTAGTGACGCAACGCAAAATGCTGAGACTAATAGTCCTTCTGAGCTAACGCTTCTTTGGGCTAAAACTAATTATTCGGGGTGAAGAAAGGGAAGAGATAAACTGCAAAATTTTATTCTCTGTTCGAATGTGTATTTATTTATATTTCTAACATTATTTTGTTAATAGTTGTAAGATATTATGAATTTTATTTTTTTAACCAAGTTTTGAAATCTGATAATTATTTCAAAGGCTTTGGCCTGTTATAAAAGTAAGAACACCTGGTTTTATGTTAGGTCTTATGTTAACGTCAGAACTTATGTTAGGTGTAAAGTTACTAAGATTCCAGGTGAGCGGTTTCTAATCGGTGCTATTCGCAGCTGCTCCAGTCATATAAAATTAATAAAAACTGAATGAAATCATGAATACGAATCAAAAACAGAAATTGAGATATTATATTTTGAAGACGGAAATTTACCAAGTTGAATTTCGTGTCTCTTCTAGCAGAGGATACTTGGCTGTTATTTGGAACTCTGTTTTCTAGAACATACATACATTCATGCAGATTCTTCATTTTTTTAATTTCTTTAAATATTATATAGGGGGGATAATATTTGGTGGCGACAATTTGAAAAGTGATATAACGCTTTTAGTGACGCAACGCAAAATGCTGATTTGAGACTAATAGTCCTTCTGGGCTATTCGAACTTCTTGCTCATTCTCGATCCTTCGAGAATTCTTAGAATCCGTTCGAAGCTTCTCGAAACATAGCCCCATATTAATATACGTAGTTTGTCGAATTTGAGTCACAAGTTCATAGCTATAATATCGGGATTTTCTTGCGATACTTTCACGAGTTGTCTGTGCATTTGAATTTTTATAAGCTTGGTTGTGTAACTAGTAACGATACATCAATAAATGTGATAATAAATATAATAAACTGGATGAAATCACGACTTCTTAAAAGCAGCCTCGATATATTAATGTTGAAGAATACCACGAGAAGTCACCACGAGTCCCTCCTGCTTCACACTGAAGTACGGATTGTTATCTCGAAGCGTTGACATGTGCACAAAAAAGCATTAAATATTTTTACTTTTTTTTTTTTTTTTTTTTTTTTGTCGTGTTTTTAGACTTACGGTGCACTATAGTTGCACTATAAATAATAAAATTATGTTGTAAGCTTCTTTTACAAAGAGTAATGCAAATTATAAATAATAAGTAATGAGCGAATATGAGTTTGAATTCAAATGCATACAATGATTAACTGGCAGAAAACGAATTTATGGTAACGACTTAAATTTAATAATACTATCAGGAATAACTTAAAATATCTCTTATAAATACAGATTGGTTATTTTATTGAACTTTGAAAGAATTTTTATGAATTGCTAACTTTTAACAGTATCACGTTGACAATAAATTGGGATATAATGGGAAAGCTAAAAATTTTTAAATATATGTAATTTATTGAACGTTCCACAGTTGCTTAGATATTTCTTATTTAACATTCCCTTACTATCTACAGCTTTTCCCTACCCATGTAACAGGCAGATAACTCTCGTTTTCTTCGCCATATTCAAATAATGTATTCTTACCTACCATTCTTAAACATCATTAACTTTTAATGTATAGGATGGGCCTGAGGTGCTCCACTAGCAGAGCTGGTTCTAAAAAGGGCTCAGTGAGTCAAAAGATTTGGAAACCGCTGTTCTAGGTTATTTATGATGTTAAGCAATATTGTTTAGGTATGTGCTTACTAAACAGAAGATTCATAAGTTTGAAGAT